>NW_027211737.1:27860000-30815000 GCF_022749685.1 Semicossyphus pulcher | reverse complement strand
TCAGTAAAAGTCCTGGTCGTAGTCTGTGGCGTCCATCAGCTGCTTCATTTCGGACACGCTGTTGGCCAGGTAGGACGACAGCTCCTCTGACAGACGGAGAGACAGACAGGTGAAAGAATATTTAACAAAAAAATGACTTTTTATTTTCCCTTTATATTTTTCCACGATGAAGACGAGAGCATGATGAGACGAAACTCACTAAAAGAAACAATAAATGATTTAAAAAGTTGTGATGTTGTCTCGTCAAAGTCTTCAGGTGTTGAGATTCTTCTAACTCTCCTACATTCAATCAGATAACCAAATTCCATTCAAAAAACGGGTATTTTAATTTTAATTTTAATGTTGACTCACCTGTTCAAATTAAATATGCAAATAAGATTTTATTTCTTAACTGAATATCATCAGCAAATCTTTCGGTCACCTAAACAGTCATTATGAGGCTCATTTTATTATCTTATTAGGTTTCTAAAGTTTGATGCATGAAGTCTTATTTTAAAGTTTAAATTGATAATCTCGAAGATATTCATGTAAATTAATGTCTGTTAGGTCACTATCCATCAACGAATGAGGAAACACGATGGTGATTGAGCCTGTGACCCACTGAGAAAGCCTTTGCATTTGCAGTATATAGTATTATTACAAAAAAAATCACAAGCAGCGCACAGTTAGTGACGCGTTCTCCATCAGCCAGCAGTGGTTGGTCTGCCAGAGAGGGTAGGCGGAGCTAAGCGGCTGCTTTTCCGCTCTCTGCAAGTGTTGCGAGTAAACAGTAATCTACTATGGCTGAACAAACACAGAAAAGATGGATGACTACAGATACAACTTCAACAAGAAGTGAAAATCCAAACAAAAAGAAACAAACTCGACGCTCAGATGAAGCAAACAGTCTGAAAAGGAAAGCGACCGTCAGCCAGGGAAATCAAGAGTTACAACTGGAGCCAACCGTGGACGTCACACATGCAGCACTGTGTGGATATCTGGGAAGTGTGCTCCCACAGTTACCGTTTATCACCACAGGTGCTGCCAAACAACAAAACTGAGATCTTTGAGATTACGACTTTAACTTTTGAATGGATATTCTTATATTTTGCATGGGTTTCACATTTTTGGGTGTTTATTGTTCAAAGTGAAAACTGCATAATTCTGTGTTTTTCCAGAATTACATTGTTAAAAAGGTCGCCTCTGAAACGGGCCGTTCAGAACAGCTGCAGGTTTCTATGTAGAACCTTGCTTTCGCTGAAATCGACCAATCGTCATCCACCGTCGTTCACCTCAGGCTGCCTTGTAGTCAAGTAGTTTCAATCTACCATTCCGATACCTCCTGGTGATTCTGGCTCGTACATATAAGGCCGAATAACTGATCCTAAAGCAGCCATGTTTTCTACAACTGTGGAGAGACAGTGCAGTGCGGCCGCGGTCACTCCAAATACTGTCAGCCAATCGTGGCTGAGGTCTGACCTTTGTTGAAACGGCTTGTTCGTTTCAGGAGGAAGAAAGGCTCCAGAAGATAATGAAATTAAAATATGTATACAGTTTTTTAAACAAAACTAACTTTACCAATGTGACAAAAACACATTAGAATAACAGAAAATTGATTGCATAGATAAAATCTGTCCATTTAAAAGCAGGTTTTGAAGGTTTTTTCGATGTCTAGAAACGGCCTAAAAATAAAACACATGCGTTGTGTCGACGACGACCAACTGGGACGCTAACGAAGTCACGACAGGAGGACGAGCATGTTCAATCATTGTATTTTTACCATCCACAGTTAGCTCCTTCATGTCTGTGGCATTTAACCACAACTGTAAACATGTTGAAGGGAGAGAGGAAGAAGGATGTCTCTGTCATTCACCACGTTCACACAGCGGCCATTTTCCTCTGACGTCACACTCGGAGTGGGAAGCTCCGACAAACTGTCAGCATTTTACTGCTTCTTGATTGATCAACAACTTCACATCTAAAGTTAGTGATTTACAAGAGTAGTAATTCCTACTTTACATTACCATTAAGTTACCTTTAACTACTGTATTCTTTAACACTATCAGACGGTAATGTTAGCTAATAGATTATCAAATATGTTGCTTTACCTGGAAATGTGGACCTCCATATTTTCACCGTCAATTGTCTTTACAGACGTTGATCAATCAGGAAGAAATGAAATAATTCAGATTCTCTTCAGTTCAGTGAGACGTCAGAGGAACAGTGTCTGACTACATGAACAGAAGTCAGGTGTTATCAGCTGTCCCTCTCACCTGCGCCCAGTACCCCCAGCACAGCTGACGCCGACACAGATCCCAGGTTGTTACGAGCAATACAGCGATAGGTTCCTGAGTCCTCTGGCCCCGCCCCCTCGATCTGCAGCCAACTGGAGAGCTCGAATTTCAGAGGACCGCCCCGAGACTGTGAAGACAGAGAGAGGTAGTAAAAAGACATCTGTGAAGCTGTTGGAGGGCCTGTCAGTGGGTTTTAAATGTGCTGCACCTGGACGGAGATGTGGGGGTCGTCTCCGGGCAGAATAACATCCCGTCCCTCCTTCTTCCACTCCACCAGAGCCATCGGGAACGCAAAGACCTCACAGAGGAAAACCAGGCTGCTGCCGGTCCCATTCACCTGACTGTGAGGAGGGACCTTAATGATGGGAACTGTAGGACACAGAAAGAGAGACAAGAGCGACAAGTAAACACACTGGTGATACTCCTGTACATTTACCAAATGAGGGTTCTGTTCTAGCACTAGAGCCAGGCTCAGACTACAGGAGTTTCAGGCCAACTTACACCCAATTCCACCCTCCGGAAAATCAGGGGCAGGATTCTGTTTGAGGCCCTTGGTTGGTACGGATGGTTAACGCAGATTATCTTGTCTCCACCTCCTCTCGTTGTCGAAAAGAAAAAAAACTCCATCTTGCTCATTTGTCTCCAAAGGGTGTGCAGGAGAGATCGACTGCTGGAGCCGCAGCACTGACGTCCCGCCCCTTCCTCTACCCGACACACACCTTTACCTTGTGGCCTTGCCGTGTTGGAGCCCTCAGGTGGGCTCAGTCTGCAGCAGAACAGCTTCTTCATATTCACGCTTATGGAAAGTTCAATGACTGTAGTGTTAGTGTTAGTTACGTCTCCTCTCGCCGTTCCTCCTCTACTCTGCTACTCGGGAACAGAACGCTGCAGGAGCCCCAATTGTCCACAGTGCTGTC
Organism: Semicossyphus pulcher; assembly: GCF_022749685.1. Classification (NCBI taxonomy): domain Eukaryota; kingdom Metazoa; phylum Chordata; class Actinopteri; order Labriformes; family Labridae; genus Semicossyphus; species Semicossyphus pulcher. The sequence goes on along the minus strand of NW_027211737.1, from coordinate 30,811,810 downwards.
AATCATGAGGCCACACCCCCTTTTTAGAGCATCAAATAACATATTAAAAGCTTGGACATAAATCAGCATGATAAGAACTAACTATAATGACAGAAACCATGTTTGAGAAAAATGTATTTGACGTGTATTTTGATTTTATAGTTTGACTCATGTCCCATCTGTTAACATGGAGGAGGCGGGGCTTATGAGCTATACTGCAGCCAGTCAGCAGGGGGCGACAGAGAGGGTTTGGCTTCACTTTTAGGGAGCGGTCATGTCGGCCATGTTTTTATACAGTCTTTGCCTGCTTAGACGTTAAAGCCGAACTGAAATGAGACGGTATGGTCAACGGAGCATTTCCTGTTTGCGTCACCAGCTGTTTCCTTAGCCTTGTGATGCCAAACACCGCTCCTGTCGCTTAGCAACAGGTAGCTAGCAGTTTAACTAGCTAGCATAACTAACGTCCCATAACTTTACCTCGTATTTTAAAGATAATTTCTTTAAAGGGCGCTCTCGTTTTTGTAAACATGTAACGCTAGCTATTCAACTGAGTTGAAAAAAAAAACTTTTACATTTAAAAGTTTATTCTTTTGGCGTGAAAGTCCGCCATCTCGTTTGAATTGGCGCGCAATGCATCTCAGGATACGTTGGGCCCCGGCAACAGAGGTTGCATTTGTCAGCCCATCTGAAGGAGCCTTCATATGGGACAGCCTTCCACACGCTTCTGTGGCGCAATCGTCCTTCAAATACGTCCTTCGAAGGCTGCAGCACCAGGATTAGGACACAGCTTATGTACCAAGCAATATAATACATTCTAGCTATGAGGCTAACATTAGCAAGCATACAACTGTTGACAGCGAACAAAAGGTATCCGTGGTAACTGCGTCTCCCTAAACATTTTCTCATCCAGACTTTTTCAGCCTCCTGCTTTAGTTTATCCTCTCGGCATCACTACAGCAGGTTTGGTGAGTTGGAAGGTCAATCATCAAACATAAATAAGTGACTTATTAGCCATCGTTTGTTTATATCGTAGTGTGAGGTATCAGTATTACTTTCAGTCTGCCTTTAAACAAATCTCCTCACAGTACGATTGAGCAGCGTTTGGTGTTGGAAGGTGTTTTCACATTTTTCGGACTTGTGTAAATGATCGGAGTATTTCTTTTACCACTCAGAGAAATCAGAGCAAACCTGTTTCAGTGTGTCGAAGGTCTCCGTTTATTTCTCCACTGAGTCTGAGGAATTTGCTGAGAAGAACTTTTTATAGAAGGATTATCTGGACCTCCATGATCTGAGTGTGAGACGTTATCTGAATAATAAGCTGTGAGGGAGAAGATCATCTCTGCAGCAAACACTGTCCACGTGTTGAAAATGCGTCAAAGATTCGAAGCTTCTGTCGCTGAGTTTCGGGTGTTTTGTCTTTATTATTACAGTTTTTATGTATCAGCGCTCTAAAGCGTTGGATGATAAATGTGGACCACATGTGAAATATGACTCGCTGTCAGTGTTAGAGAAAACCTTTACTTATGAAATTATATAATATTACCTTTTAAGTACATAAAGACTGTGAGCTGTAATCTCATCTGATTATAACGTGAACGAGGCCAGTCGTTAACACAGACGCTTCCTGAAGGATACTTAGAGATGATATGGAGATAACAGGAAGGAAAGTAAAACCCTGAGACAGTCCCTTTGTTGGACTTCACACACTTCTTCTCTGTAGTATCGGACGTACTGCAGCTGCCTTTGAAATCATTTGCTTTGCATCCTTTTCTGGCTAACTTAATAGTGCTGACGTACGGGTATTGGTACGCAGCCATTTTTTTGGACGGCCAAATACAAGGTGATATGTGAAGGCCAATCTGTCCACCAGGATATAACAAATCAATAACATTAATTCGCCAATGCCTGTGCCTTTGGGAGCAATTTCTGGTTCAGTGGGATTGAACCGCCAACGTTCTGACTGAGAGACGACCCACTCTTCCACTGAACCGCAGTGGTCTGGAACTCTGGACCGTATTAACCATATCTGGTACTGAGAAGCTGTTAAAAAGAAAGTTGGGTTCTGCTTTCAGGAACGTAAACATCATGACGCTTTATTTTTCTAAACAAAGACTACACACGCTACACAAGCACGTTTGCAGTTCTCTGCCTGGACCTGTCGTGCAACGTGAAACAGTGCAAGCTTCACATAAACGCGATGTAACACGCTGCTGGCTCCGTCTGTTACACTGAAGCTGTTATGCCTCTGTTACTACAACAACAACAGTGGATCTATTTATGTACAAGAAGCTAGCATACATGCTAAAGTCTTCAACAGTGTTAAAGATGGACTGCGGTAAACCATAGTGGGATTTAGTTTCACATGAACAAGAAGCATAACGACAAAGTACGGAACAAATTAGAATCTAGTTAGGTAGCTAATCCAACAGAGGCAGCTAAACTGTGTAATACTGTAACATGACGTAATCGTTATCATATCGTATCATGATGTATCATAACGTATCTTATTGTAACGTATCGTGTAATATTGTAACGTAACGTGACGCATCGTATCGTATCACGTCATATTGTATCATATCGTATTGTATCAATGGAGTATAAAGCAGCACACCGTCGTTCTGACTCTAACTGTACATTGAGTGAACTGTGGCGGCCCCCAAGCATTCTCTGTTTATTGGTTACCGTTTATAACTTGTGTGATGTCAGCAGGTTTCCTGTAATAAGGACTTACAACAAGCCGCTCAAAACATTAATATCCACATTCCTTACGTTCTCAGATTGTATGTAAGACTCTGCTTTAGATGTTGGATAAATGATATTTATAAAAACACATTACACAGTCCTATTCTCAGATCTACAGCTTTTAGCACTGAACTAACGTACGGCTCTATGGACGGTCCAAACACCAAAAAAAAGACCCTTTTCTGGGAGAACGCTGATCTAGACTTTGATAAATACAAAGTGGAAAGTGAATGGACAAAGGCAGCATGAGGCTGTACAGATGTAGAAGGTGGAGGTCAGACAGGGTTTACTGTTAAAGTGACAGCAGTGAGGAGGAGGAGGAGGGGGAGAAGGAGGAGGGGAGGGTAACAGTGCGTGAGTGTTTCTCCTCAGACACTGGCTGTTTGTTGAACAGAGCACAGAGACGGGTGGAGCCCTCGTCCGAACACGGGGGTCTCAGTCACACCTGATCACCTCCATCAGGTCTGTAAACCTCCTCCGGGTCAGATTTCATCTCTGAGACGGAGTTTAAGCTCCGAGTGTTTGTTTCGAAAATGACCACAACTGAGGCTGTTACCTGACTCCACCCGCCTCTGTCTATTTACTGGGAGCGCTCAAGTCTCCCAGTCTCCCTGAACTACACCTCAAAGTGAATGGTGCAGCTACAGTAGCAGCGGTGATGTAAAAAGGACTATGTAGGCGTATCACAGATATATCGGTATGGGCTTAAATTCGCTGTATCGGCCTATATTTAAGTGTACTTAATTTATTTACTGCAGCTTATTACTCTAGTGATTCGAGGAGCTGTTTATCTCGGCTCTGAAACCCGTCTGTTGTTCCATTTCCGTACAATAACAGCAGACGTGCCGCATGTGATATCTGGACGTTGAACATGTGAAAAAAAAGTCAGACTTTTCCCTCTGCTGTTTTACTGTCCAACAGATGCTTTTGTGATCAGACGGAGCTCGTCTGAATGAAGAGAGCAGCTCAGGCAGCAGAGAGACGGACAGTGAAGTGAGGAGAGAGGCGTCTCCCCGGCAGCAGCAGCAGCAGCAGAGAATGTGAATGTTTGTCGCAGCTGGAGGGAAAACCAGCAGAGAAACACATGAAGCTGCTTCTTCGCTGTAAATCTGCCATCTGTCTTTAGTTTCCTCAGACAAAGAGAAATATGCTGCTTGCTCTCTCACAGTCTGATGTGACGTCTTAAAATGTCTCTAATCTAAAGACGCAGTTTAAATACAGCAGAGGATGAGTTATTATTGATTGAAGATTTAAAACTCATCTTTATCATGAATGTGGAAATTACAGCCTGTATTATTTTGAAAGCTTTTTTCTAAAAACTACAACATTTGTAACTTATGTCTCTTTTTTAAAAATGAGGCTTTTATTCTGAAAGTCTTCCACATTTCTTCCTGTCAGTGTCCCTAACTCTTCCTAAAATCCGACCAAATACGATCAAAGCTTTCTCTTAAGTTATAACTTCAAAGATCTGCAGCGACACAACTTTTTTCACTTATGGAGCCCTTAAGCAGGAAACCCGCCCATCGTCCATCTGTAATAACACCTTAGACTGATCATAAGTACATTTCTTTTTAATAATCCACATGACGTATAAATTCAGGAGACTGTTCCCCACATTAGGTAGCTCATTAAAGGGGAATTCTGGTGTTTTTAAACCTGGGCGCTATCCCTCCATCCATTATCTATACTGGAGACTATCCCAGCTGTCACAGGGCGAGAGGCGGGGTTACACCAGTCAATCACAGGGCTGACACACAGAGACAGACAACCAATCACGCTCACATTCAACCTAACGAGCATGTCTTTGGACTGTGGGAGGAAGCCCACATATATGTAAAAAAAATCACAAGCAGCGCCCAGTTTGTGACGTGTTTTCCATCAGCCAGCAGTGGTTGGTCTGCCAGAGAGGGTAGGCGGAGCTAAGCGGCTGCTTTTCCGCTCTCTGCAAGTGCTGCGAGTAAACAGTAATCTACTATGGCTGAACAAACAAAGAAAAGATGGATGACTACAGATACAACTTCAACAAGAAGTGAAAATCCAAAGAAGAAGAAACAAACTCGACGCTCAGATGAAGCAAACAGTCTGAAAAGGAAAGCGACCGTCTGCCAGGAAAATCAAGAGTTACAACCGGAGCCGACCGTGGACGTCACACATGCAGCACTGTCTGGATATCTGAGAAGTGTGCTCCAGCAATTACCTTTTATCGCAATAGGTGCCGCCAAAGAGAACGAAACTGAGATCTTCGCGATTCTAACTTGAAGATAGGGCCCAGGTTTCAAAATACCAGTAGTCCTCCTTTAAGTTGGTCGCTGTTAGAGCACACATGGGCAACCCAGAATGGGCTGGAACTTGGCAGAACATTTAGACAGCAAACATGGACAATGGATGGGTCCCAGGTGGGCTGCATTCACCCATAAAGGGCTGATCATTAATTCATCTGGTTTACGCCAAATGAGGCCAAAATGGAAACGGAGGGAAACTTGGCTTGGACCCAGTTTGATGTCCCATTTGGGCCCCACATGGATGTGGCCTGAGTGGCATATACAGTTAAATATAAATGATAAGAAATGTGTCAGGATATAAAATACTATCATTACAAGCAAACAGACAGACAGACAGCAGGTCTCACCTGTTTTGCAGGGCCCCTTTCCTTTAGTCTTGAGTCCTGGTTTGGAGAAAGAGGCCTCTCTGAACTGACACACGTTCATGTATGACACTCCATCACTGCCACACACCGCCTCCTGCTCCTCACACACACACACCTCCTCATCATCTTCCTCTCCTCCTCCTGTATGCCGCGGGTCCTTCTGGCACCGCAGTCCGGTCCCGCACATCCCGTAGTAGACGCTGCGGTCTCCCGGGTCGCAGGCTTGGCCCTCCAGGTTTCCGCACTCCTTACAGCAGCCGCAGGAGTCCAGCACCAGTCCGGCCCGGCAGCCCCGGGTTTCCGGGCACAGGTCCGGCTCACACGGCCCGCAGCCCTCTGCCCCTTCAGCCTCGCTCCGTCCCCCACCGCCTCCCAGCTCCTCATCCAGCCGGTCGTAGTCCAGCAGCGGGTCGGTGAGGGAGAACAGGCCGGGCTGCTCGGTGCTGAGGTCGGGCAGCAGGCTGGGGAGAGCTCGGCATGTGTGGAGGTTCAGACAGAGACTCAGGAGAACTAGTCCTCTCATTCCCGGCATTTTAACCTGTCTGTGAGTTCTGTTTTAATCCAGACACCGGGACCGGACGGGTGATGCCGGGTCGGCCCGGTTCTTTCTCCGGTTCAACGCGATAAAACAACCAAGAAAGACAGCAGACAATCAGAGTTTAAAGCCCGACACTCATATTCCTGTCCAAACCAAACACTCGTAAAAACAAAGAGACGAGAAAATTGAGAGAAAAACTTCCGCTTCTTTGAAACAGAATCCAACATTTGTAAAAGAAAAAAAAGGAGCAAACGTTCTTTAATTTTAAGTGAGAACTTTGAATCTGAACTGAGAGCGTCCGAGGTTCAAACAGCTGAGCTGCTCGCGCTGCTCCGCAGACTGGCACGCGACTACTGAGTCAAGTCTGTCACAATAAGACCCTTTACATCCGGTAAAATCCTTCAAAATAAAAACTTTTTTGTGTATTAGGCATGAGTCTGGTTGGAATAAGGAAAAAATAAATAGATAGATATACGGTCAAGTATATATTTAAGGCCATATTACATTATATCATATTTTTTATCAAAGTATTACTTTTTGGCAGAGTCCTTTTTTTAGTCTCTAATTATCGTTATGCACCAAAAGACAGCAGTTCCCTTGTAAAACCACCTGGTAATAAACCTGTTTCTGATTGTTATTCTGATTCTGTTGAGTTTGTTCCCTGTAATCGTTTCTCATGTTGATATTGGACGAACTGTAGGTGACAGCGGACAAAGACTTTTTCTTGCAAAAAAGACACTCGAAGTTCAGCAAATGCTAAAATTTTTCTTCAGTAGTTTAAGGTAAACAGACCAATGAGTTTATTCTTTAAAGACATTGGCCATAATACATTTTATAAATATATTCATAATTTATTTAATATATTTAATAAAGAAAGAGATTCTTAACTGGAATAGTTTGACTGACTTATAACTTTAGTAAAATGTTAGGCCTTTTTTTCTTACAGAATGAGGATTTTGTCCTCATCTCAATGGATCTCTTTGTGACCAGTACAGGCAGGAGGATTGCAGTCACCTTAAGAGTATTATAAATCAGTCTTTTGCAAGTAGAACAAACTGCAGGACAGATCTGAGAATCTCTGTGCTGCACACAGTAGAAGATTGTTATGGTACTTTGACTGAAACACAAAACAACTGTTTCCAGAGTTTTACTAATAGAAAACTACAAAAGATTTAAAAAATAAAAATAAAAAAGGTATTTCGGTCTTCTGAACACTCATCTATGTTATTTCATTTTGTAAAGGTGACATTTTTATGAAAAAAAAAAAATCATTGTTTTGCTTTTATTTTGAAGGCGCAGTGTTCTTATTCCCGGTCTTGCGCTGTCTTACCTAACAGAGTTTTCGAGGCTCTCAGGTAGCGCGCGCGGCTGTATGTTTGATGTGCTTCTTTCAGCTGTGAGGCTCGTGCTCCCTTCCCCCGCAAGACCTGACAGCTGGTATCCTCATTATCAGGCTGGGAGACGGGGTTTAAAGCCTGGAAAGGTTCCCAGGGTTCTCCAGGAGGTTCCAGGCCTCTTTCAGGGAGTTTACTAGGAAGGTTAAGAGGCCCATAAAGTATTTTGAGGATTTGTGAGGGGTATGTCCAAACAGACTCCAAAGCTCTGGAATAACATTTTTCAGGGTTCTTGAATGTGGAATTTGTCAATCATTAAGGACTCCTAGAATATGTCTAAGGTGGTTCCTCGTGGAGTTTCCTGGGGTCTGTGATGGTTCAGGGTCAGGAACATTTCCTTGAGGGGTTTGAATGGTGCTTGAATGACCCATTTGATTCTGTCAGGAAACTCTTAGATGTTTTTAGGGCTCCAGGGTTCCACAGAAGACTTCCAGAGGTTCTTGTAGAAGCCCCATGGATCCCTCAAAAGGTTGCAGTGGGTTTTCCAGATGCGTTCTTGTTGTTTCAAAGGTTTCATGGTTCCTAGAGGGAGTTTTTTCTGCAGGGGTTCTTCCTGAAAATCTGTTAATCCCTTTAAGACTCTCCAGGCTCCACGAAAAATATGTAATAGTCTTTAAAAGGTTCTAGATACAGTTAAAGAATTTAAAGGCTCCTGGGAGGTTCCTTTGGTTCTTTTTTTCAGTTTTTTAGGGGTCATAAGGCGTTTTGGAGGTTCTGCTGGTGCTTGAGATGAACTCCTCACCTTCTTCATGAAGATGTTGGGTGTTCTATAAATTCTTGGCTTCCAAATGTTTTTGTAGAGACTCTAAGCATTCTTGAAGAAGTTTCAATGGTTCCAAATGGTTCTTTTTTAGTTTTTAGGTTTTTTTTAGTTTTTTTTAGAAGGTTTGTAGAACCTTTAGGAATCCAACAATGCCTTCCGAGGTTCCAGGACATTCTTTGGCTTAATGAAAATACCAGCCTGGTACTACCAGGAGATCCTTGAAAGAGTTCAGAGATTTTATGGGCATAAGGGATCCTAAATGGTACTTGAGGGGATCCAGGAGCTCCAAAAGTTCCTTCAACGGGTTCCAAGGCTTTATAGTTGGTTGAAGGATTCTGTAAGTATGTTGGATTAGATTATGGCATTTCAGTGGCTCTATGTACCTCTTAAAATGGCTTTTCGAGGGTTGGTTGAGGAGATCCCAGACTTGCTTGAAAGGGTTCCAGGTTTAAGGTTGTTCCTAAGTTAAGGATTCATAGAAACCTTCACGAGTTTGTAGGATTCCTTTAAGGTCTAGTGTGTAACATTTGTGAATCCTTTGGAGGAGGTATCGCAGTAATGGAACATAATATTCACGAGAATGAATCTATGAGTGTATATTCACCTGAAAGTATTAGTCATGTGTTGGGTTACCTTAAAATGAACTCTTTATATCTTTAGAAGGAGCAGGTTTTTTGACAGAGCCTGCCATATTGCCCAACCATGCTTCTACAGTAGCCCAGAATGGACAAGCTCTGGAGAGGGCCTTTTGAGCTTTTCATGAGTTTCACCGGCCACTCTTGGTTCTCCTACACACCAGGAAGGTGAGGGTGAGGAGAGAAAGGTCATGATTGCACCTTCATTGCTAAAAGCCACTAAATCCAAAACAATCCTAAACCCTGTTCCTTTAAGTATTTATGTTTCTGGGGCTTCGTGTGGGGCTTCGTGTTTTTTGTTACAGGGGTTCCAGAGATACATCGATAAAGAACTAGCTATAAATAAAATGCCTATGAAGGTTCTCAGTCATCTGAGAAGACCGGTTATTTTACGTTTCCCGTTACGTGCTGGCTCGCCGCTCTCTCACCGGGCGAGCGAGCAGCGAGTCCGCTACTTCTTTAGTCTGACAACTTAACACCTGCAGTCAGTCACAGTCACAAACAGAAGCTACTCCTGGCAAAGTTAAACTAGCTCATTCATTATTTATACAGTCTATGGCTAATAACCGATAGCTACGCTGAGGAGCATATAGCCTAGCTTCATAGCCGTAGCTGGCTGATTCATGCGACCCGCCCATAGAGCTCAGCCATAGGCTTCAGCTCGCTCGTGCTCCGCCTCTTTGCCCGTCTCTGGATTAGCCGGCTCTGGTATTTCCATTATGGCAACCCCCAGCGCAGGCGCAATTCGGGCTTCAAAGCGCTTCGTCAGAAACCAATGGGTGACGCCACTGAAACCCTTCTCTGCCTTGGCAACCCCTCTCCAAGGCCCCTGCTGTTCTGCCTGTGTAACCCCTCTTCAGAGCCCCTTCTGTTCTGCCTGTGTAACCCCTCTTCAGAGCCCCTGCTGTTCTGCCTGTGTAACCCCTCTCCAGAGCCCCTGCTGTTCTGCCTGTGTAACCCCTCTTCAGGGCCCCTGCTGTTCTGCCTGTGTAACCCCTCTCCAGAGCCCCTGCTGTTCTGCCTGTGTAACCCCTCTTCAGAGCCCCTGCTGTTCTGCCCTGTAACCCCTCTTCAGAGCCCCTGCTGTTCTGCCTGTGTAACCCCTCTTTAGAGCCCCTGCTGTTCTGCCCGTGTTACCCCTCTCCAGAGCCCCTGCTGTTCTGCCTGTGTAACCCCTCTCCAGAGCCCCTGCTGTTCTGCCTGTGTAACCCCTCTCCAGAGCCCCTGCTGTTCTGCCTGTGTAACCTCTTGTGTTGTAGATTTGGAAAGTGAATTTCAGGAGAAAAACAGTGAAAATATCTTCCCCATTTTCTGATCCTTATAAATTCTTAAAAATGGCTCCTAAATCTTTTCTCCGGACACTGAACTTTAAACACTCACTGATTTAAGTTTGTTTTTCTGTAAAGATTCTGGCTTGTCACTTTTATAGCGTCGCCACTTCAAAGAAAAACACTGAAAGTAAACTAACGAGGGCAGAGTGACGGTCGTCTGTAAGACAGGAATAGAGCTGTAATGGAGGGTTTGTGGCTGCTGATGTTATACTTCAGTCTGCTCACTGCGTTATTTAGCGCGCAGCACTGTACTTTTCCCTGAAGGATGTAACAGCACGCCTTCTGTCAGAGACACAGTCAGCACGCAGACGCACACTCTAACACAGTTATTATTGTAAAGTTTTGTGTGTGTTAAAACAAGTCAAAACTGGCTCTCAGGTGAACCTGGTATTTACCTGTGTAGGTTAACAGCAGCTTTGGGTCTGCACATATATTACAGACTGAAGAGAACAATAAACATGTACTTAACCTCAGCTGCACTGTGCTTCAGAACATACATTACGTGTACTATATTGACTGTTTTCCACATGGGAGGCCTACGTGATTAAGCTGAGCTGAGCGTGTAATGTTCAGGTTTCCAATAATGACAGAGCTGATAAATCATTGATGATAATGTTAAATGGACTGTACTTATATAGCACTTTTCTAGCCACCACTCAAGCTGCTTTAGAACATTACCTGTACACATGACACTCATGACCCCACAAAGTGTCAATCAGTCACTGATGGCTCTGCCATCGTGAGCAATCTGGGGTTCAGTGTCTTGGACAAGTCAGACTGAGGGAGCTGGGGATCGAACCACCAACCTTACAACTGAAAGATGACCGACTCTACCACTGAGCCACTGCCACCCTGCACCTTTTATCCTTTTATCAGTAGTTTATGAACACTTTTATTTTCCTGCCTGTGATGTCCTAAACTTTGCTTTTAAGAACGAATATAGGAGAATCAAAGACACTTTAACTTCAACCAATTCAATTTAATCACTGTTTAATCCAAAGAGTAAAACAGGTCAGAACATTTAGGCTTTGTAAAAACTAAATTTGTCTTTTGGCAAGCTGATTAAATGTGGACAGTAAAGTTTCCAGCAGAAGATAAATGTTTACTTGGGTTAAAGGGAGCAGGTCTTTCTATGATCTTTCTAGAAACATCTTAAATCTGTTCATCTGTTCATCATCACTGAGCTGATGTGGCATGATTAAAGCCTGTGTGTTGGGTTAATTTGACCTCAGCAGTTGACTACGGGCAAACAGCTTTACTGTCAGACTTAAAAAAAAAAAAGTCTTGAATTTGAATTTTTAATGTTAATTTAGCATAAAACATGTGTATGTGTAAAAATGTGTATATGTATGAAATAAATACAACAAATACAAGATGATTCTTTTATTTCTACGTTTACTAAACTGAATTCTCATATTACATTTTTATAAATAAAAAAAGTTTTATTTTTACACTGAAAAATAAAAAAAGACTTCAGCAGAACATTAAAGCAATCAGGAGCTTTTATTTTGAAAGTTCCATCTCATTTAAAGGAACATAAACTCATTCCTGTTGTCATAGTGATGTCATCATGTGTTTAACATACAGTTTCTAGAGGTGTGACAGATGTGGCCAAGCAGGGAGGCATAATGAAAGACTATCCAGCTGCATTGTGGGAAATGTAGGATCATATATCTCAACGATATCTCCACCTCAGCTTCTCAGATCTTGACTCTTCTGCTCATAATCTGTCACTCACAAGAACATTTAGTGAATGGAAGTGAAATTCTTGATCAGCATTACGAGGAATAAATAATACAGACATTTTTATTTGGCCAGAACTCAGAATTTCCTCCTCATTCTAAAACATAATCACATGAAGCAGAAACAAATGATTGATTTCAGTGGAAGTGATAGAAACATTTTTTAGACTATAAAGCAAAATAATTGAAAAATTTGAACATCCTTATAAACAGGGTCATGACCCCCCTCTCCCCTCCTCCCCCCGTGGGGAGCAGATGTGGGAGATAAACAGACAGTGGTAGTTCCACAGCAGCAGTGCCAGCATCAGCAGCAGACTGCCCACAAGCAGGACGACCAGCAGGGGGAGACGACGAGACGCAGGGGGAGAGGGGGAGACACCGCAGCTGGCAGGGAGAGGAAGAGGAGAGGGAGGAGGAGGAGGGGAGGAGCAGCGGTGGAGCCATAAACAGAGGCTTTTGAGTCCAGACGGTTTGTGATCGGATCCGCTGTGAGATGGAGACATGGTGCCGGAGGTCCTGGAGGTGTTTGTTGTTCAGGTGAACCTCAGCCGGCCTGTAAAGATTAAAAACAGAAACAAAACTTTGGCTTAAAGTCTGATGACTCATAATTTCCTAAATCAGGGGTTCTCAACTTAAGGGTCAGGATCCCCAGAGGGGTCCAAGGTCAGCCTCAGGGGTCGTCTGTTTTTGTTTTGTCCAAAGGAAAAAATACTAAATAACTAAAGACTAACATAAAAAATGGTCATGTGAAAGTTTTTATGAATTTATAATTCAGTAATAGTATTTACGTATTATCAGTAAAATATACTACCAGTGCTACTTCTATAGTTTCATATTTTAGCTCTCCTGTATAATTTATTGTTGTCTGTATGTCGCTGTGTTTCTCTTGTCTTTCTTGTACAAGCTGCTCCAAACCAGTGGCCCCAAAAGGGATTAATAAAGTTGTTTGAATTATAACCTGAGTCAGCTTTAAGGTGAGCACACATACGTCTGAACAGGTACATGTTTTCAAGTACTGTTACCTTATTAAAAATCAAAGTCAAAGACTGTTTTTGTTTAGTGGTACCTGAAACAACCGGTCCACTCTGAGGCTAATGCTAACAGGTAGTAGCATGACTCTATAGACAGTAATGTGTTCATATTACATTGTTTAAATCCTTAGCTTTGTTGCGCACTGTAATTAATCAACAGCTCTTCGTGATGCATCGTTATAACTTAATGATCTTGTGATTATGGGCTCATTTCACAGCAGACATGTTCAACAATGGTGAACAATGGTTCTGTTCTATTCAGGCGTCTGAGAAAGCAGCTAAATAAGTACAGTCCATTTACCATCATCCGGTGAACGCTTTCAGGGGTCCAATCCGTCAGAGAAAAACAAATGCACATGAACTTAGTTTTCCACATCAGCCTCAGATGTCATTCGTGTTTACAGCTAATTAGCTATGTTAGCATGGTCATTGTGGGCATGTTTGCATTCAGCCCAAGGTACTGCTGTGTCCAACATGTATGAATGTTGTGTCAGAATAAATGTGAATTTAACTGAACGTCCACTTGAGACGGAAGGGAAATGTTGGATTGATGCTGTTGTGTCTGGATGTGTTCCCTGCTGTTGGTCCCTTCTCCCTTTTCATTGTGTCTTCCTACAACAGGTGAGTGCACAGCGGGGTTCACCTGGTGTTGGGTGCTTAAAAGCCCCAGACACGGCATCTGAAGACAGAGAGGCTTCTGGAGCGGGGACTGCTGCAGCTCTGCCTCTCAGCAGGGAGTTTGTGATGCTGTGTTTTGGTTGATTTGCCTTCGGTTGATGATTTGATTGTTTGATTCTCCTTTAACAAATCTCAGGTATTTGAGTGTCTTAAGGTGTTTCACGTGGTTATCTCTGGGTCAGATGGTGGGTAGTTGTAGGGCCGCCTCAGGGTGGGGCGTGACAAAGCCGGACCCCGGACGAGCCCCCAAGTTATTTATTAGCATTAACCTTGATAATGCTCAAGCCAGCACACTTAAACTACAACTACATCTGCTACGTTCATTTGTTAAAACTAGCATCATTTTGAATCATTTTGATGATTGAAATAGTGTGCGAGTAAATGTGCAGGCTCGCTTTTTTTGTTGATGCTGTTTGTTGCCCCGCACCAAGGTAATGTTCGAATAACTGCCCTCCTTCAACAGGTCAGCTAGAGAAATGTTGTAGTCGTTGACAAAACCCCAAATACAGGAAACGGCCTTCAGTCTCTCTTTAAAGCTCCGAGCAAAAAAATACAACAAATCTTATCTTGTCCAACTTGGAAGAACGACTTTGAAAGATTGACTCACCGCTCAGTGTTCTTCTTCTTCTTCTGCGTCTCCACCGCGCAGTTCTCCTTCGACCACAGCAGCCTCGGTCCGTGTAATCAGCTGATCAGAAGAGGTCAGATCCAGAAGTTCCTCAGTGTTGATGTATTAATTATCAATCACAACAATCAGACACAGACGACCACTTACTGCTGAAGGTGGAGTGGTACACTGGTGATGTGTTGAGCAGTGATGGAGGAGTGGATGAATGTATGGAGGCGTACCGTCTTCTATCAGAAGACCTTCAGACCGAGAGTCAACAATAAAGTCCATCTGCTGAACACAAAGCTGCAGCTGCACGTGCTGCGCTGTGAAGAGTTATATAAAGGCAGATTTAACGGCTGATTTGTTGATGCCAAAATGTGAAATTTTATTAAAACTTGTTTTGCAGGAATCAGTTCACATCCCAACGTATTTAAAACATTATGTGGCTTTGAATTCTGGGAAATTCTTTCAAAAATGACACATAATATGATCAAGTTTAGTTTAACAAATTCAAGTTTAAACATTGAAAAGTATGACAAAATATTTCCGTTACATAAGCTGTCAAACAAAACGCCCTGAGACGTAAACGTGTCCTCAACAAGAAGGTCTCATCGGACTCACAGAAACTCCTGCAGGTGTTTTGTTGTAAACATTTTTTCTCTTCCTGATAACACCTCCACCCACAGAGACAAAACAAATATTTAACCTGCTCCTTTCTTTTCATTCTGCAAAATGCAGTCAAACTGCTAGTGTACTGACAGGTATTTCACTTCCCTTAATCACAAAGATTTGCTATAAAGTCTTAGTGTTTCAAGATGAAGCCAGATGTTCAGTAGACTGTCTGCAGCTTCATAATGTTTAAACAGCGCTCGTTCTTGAAACACAGCATCAACATGTTGGACGTGAAACGAGCCGAACGTCACTGAGAACAAAGAGACGTTTACATTC
Source organism: Semicossyphus pulcher (assembly GCF_022749685.1). Classification (NCBI taxonomy): domain Eukaryota; kingdom Metazoa; phylum Chordata; class Actinopteri; order Labriformes; family Labridae; genus Semicossyphus; species Semicossyphus pulcher. The sequence continues at coordinate 30,796,772 of NW_027211737.1, read as the reverse complement.
AGCAACGTGAAGCTGATTGTCATATAAAAGTGAAATCATTCGGCGTGCAGATCTTTAAACTCTGAAGCACAGAGCGCCGTCAGCTGCTCCCAAACTCTGATCAATATTTGTTCTGTCCGTCAGACCTTCACCGGAGAAAACATGCACGGTTACATAAGCTGTTCCTGAAGATGACGGGAGTTAGAACTTTACATTAAACGTGAACAAAATTCTGTTCAATGGTCACTTCAAAATAAAAGTACTCAGGTGTTTGGTTCTACTCCTTCTGCATCACTGTATCATTGTCTAATTATTAAGATAAGATAAGATAAGCTTTATTGATCCCCCACAGGAGAAATGTACTCGTTACAGCAGCGCACAAAACAGGCCCATTAAATAAAGTAATAAAATGAGACAAAAAGTACAGGTGGCAATAAAAGGATGGAATATATATGACAATGTAGAAGAGAAAACAGTTCCAATGGGTGCAGTTTCAAGTAAAAAAAAAAGATACCCAATTTTCTAATGAATTTTCCTGATGGAAGTCAAAATGTGATAAAGGAGGGATGTTAAGTGAATTCATAAGAAGAACCACAGTTTGTTTACACTACAGGACGAGTCATTGACTTGAGCCTGCTGTGTTGAAGCGTCACTGTTCCAAAGATGGACTATAAAAAGCCTGTCCGTCGCTCACTGAATCCTAACTGCGTGGTCTCATGCAGGCACGTGGACCACCCTGTGAAAAATATAGCTGATTATCCAGCTGTTTACATTGCATGAAGCAGCACGGCCCATCACGTCCTCTGGCACGAGTCTGCTCGTTGTTTCAAAGTTCAAGACTGAAACCTTTGGGGCGGCAGCTTTCGGCTGATAGTTTAATATGGACCATTATTTGGAAATCCCATTTTTCATGATCCAGGATTATATGATCCATCCAATCCAGAGCGGGAGACCCACTTCTTCCATGGTTTTAGCACTCAGAGACCCGAAGAACTCATTTCTGATCAACAAGTATTTTTGGGGCTTTTAACTGATGGTATCAGAATGTGTCACAGTCCCTCCTCTGTGACATGTGTGGGCCTGTAAGTGTGTGTTCTTTGTTTAGATTTTAGTGTGAGTGACGAGTGCTTGGTGTGTTTTTATCTCTTTCTCTCTCCACACACCTGCTCTGGATCTCCAATCAGCACTCCTTCTTTTGTCAGCCAGCCCACTTACCAAGCCTGACAGCCAGCCAGCCAGCCAGCCAGCCTTCTTCTGGATCACTCCTGCACTCCCCCCCCTGGACCCACACAAGCTAATCTCTATTTACTGATTCTACATAGAAACGTAAAATCTGTAGGCAGGCAAGTGTTTTGGTATCTGTTTGAAGTAATTTTGACCAATCACGTATCAGCAGGCTGCGGCGTATGTAGGAAAATCGGTCCGTGAGGAGAGCAAAAACATCCCAGCTCCCATCAGCGTCATCTGGCAACGAATTAGCTTCTTATTAATCTCTATTAACATCTGCATGCTAACAAATAACAATCTGCTCTTTATCTAAAATTTAACTTGAGATGAATTCCCTTGTCGCTGTGTCACGAAAGCCGTTCAGCGTTCAAATTTCCCAACTTCCTTGAATGCATCAGATCGATCCGACCGTTCGACAAACGAGCATTTTAAAAGTTTTCTTCTCCTCTTGAGGACTGCTCTGTTACAGTTAGCACCTCCTGGTGGCCGTTCTAAATAGTTTTCAAGCTTGATCAGGTGGTATCAGATGGTATGTCATGTGACTTAATCAGGAAGTGTTCTGCCATAAGGAGAGACTGTGGTCAAAGAGACAACACAATCTGCATCCATCTGCTCCGGTCTTATGTTGTGGCAGCTTCGTCAGTATGTATATTTTATTTCACATGTCTGATTGTATTTCTACGCAAGTATTGTAGATGTATGTGTTAGTTAAAACAGAGTGTTAAAAATACTTAACTACTTAAAAACTACCATGCTTTATGTTTGCATTTGCTAGTATGTTTCATGTTAGCTCATTTCCCACAATTCCCAGGTTTGGAAATGCTGCACTGAACTCTGCCATTATTAAATCACAATTATTTATTGATGATGTCAATTTTAATGAATTTGAATCATTGTTATGTCAATCTATATATACCCAACCAATTCCACAGAGAGACAGGATGGGTTCATAGAAAAAATGTCCTCAACATGATGTTTATAACCTTTCAAAGAAACATTGACATGAAATGATTGCAAACCAAAGATGTTTAATAGAGACTAACAGACAAAGCAATGAATGCAATTACATTCTGTTTTTTTCTGCATTCTTTGTCGTTGTCTAATCGCAGTTTTCTTACATGTTTGTAAAATAAAAACACATTGACAGAAGACTGAAGCAAACTGCTTTGTCTTTTAGTTTGACGCTTCCTTTTTACACCTTTGTAGTAACCAGTCCACTGACACCTCCAAATCTTTGAAAACCAACTGCAGATGACCGCATTCATTGGCATCATTGGTCCAGCCCTCGAACAAAATCTTAACAGTAGTTTGGTTTTGTCCATAGAACGTCAGAAGAACTCCGTTAGATAAAAGCTGGTGGTCAAATGTTGGTGTTAATCCGTAGCTCAGGTACAAGACGTCCACGGCGTTGTCCTTTGCACAGTTGTTAATGGTGACTGCACCGTGTTGGAAGGCCAACATGTAGATGTCATTTCCATCACCTCCAACCAGGTAATCGCCACCGGTGGACACCAAAAGGTCATTCCCGTCCGAGCCTTCGAGAAGACAACTTTCGTACCCAGACACCAAGATATCAGAATATATGGTACCAATCACAGTCTCCACATCCTTCAGCACGTCCCCCTCAGCATCAGCATAGCGGCCTTGTCCAGTCAGCAAGTTAACATAAACCCCTTGACCTGTGTTATGATCACCCCGATACAGAACAATGTCTCTTCCATGACCTCCGTCCACTAGATCAGCCCCTGGTCCAGGAATGAAAACATCAGAGCCGGAGTTTCCCATCATAGTGTCATTTCCATCCTCGCCATAGAGGGTGTCGTCTCCCGTGCCACCTATGAGGATGTCGTCTCCACTGCCTCCTATAAGTGTGTCCCTTCCTTCGCCTCCTACCAAGGCGTCATTCTTCCACCCACCAATCAAAGCATTGTCTTGAGCATTACCAAGTATGTTATTGGACAAGGAGGGACAGCCTTGCACAGTGTGGACGGTTGACAGATTTGCCCGAGAGTTGAGGTCCAAACGGCAGTCAACCTGAGATGTTTTCAAAGTCACTTTGAAAGCTTCAATGTCAAAGAGAGGATCGTCTCCACTTGAGTTAAGGGATTTCAATTTAAAGCTCACACCATCAGAACTCTGAAATTCTAGGTGCTGGTGTTGGAAACCATGATTGTAACTGAGTAAACGTAATTCTAACTGTTCCCCTTGTGCCCTGATCCTTAATATCGGATCTCCTTCAGCAGTGTCCACTGTCACTTGGCTGCCATCAAGGAAATCCATGTCAAGTCTTACAGTGTCAGTATTGTTATCTTGTGCAAAGTTATCGATCATTATCCTGTTTCCATATCCACGTTTGACTATGTAAGTGTCTTTTCCTTCACCTCCGATCATAAGTGCACCCCCAGTGTAAGGATCAAGCAGATTTCTATTGCTGTTTCCAACCATGATGTCGAAACCTGAGGAGCCAAGCATTTCTTTCACCGAATCAACATTACTCATCACCATCACCTTCCCTTGAAGGCCCCTGAGGAATCTCGCCACTTCCCTTTGTCTTGTATATCTGAAATACCCATTATGTGTTGTATGTATGCGATACATAGAATCTAATTGTAAATTAATGAAGAATTCCATGATTTGTGCTTGTAATGGAAAAAGGTCTTGAGGTTTCTGCTTTGTAAAATCAACAGTTAATGGTAGCATTAAAGACTCTCCACAGCTGCTGATGTTGGGCTTCAGTCCAGCTGTTATTCCATCGCTGGTCTTGATCTGAAGGTGCTGATAATTCCTTGAAACAAACCAGTTCTGTAAAATGACATCCCTTCTGCCATGCACCAAAATGATTATATTCTGTCCATCACAAACACACGATATACTTTGATAATCTTCTTTCAGGTAGAGAAAATCCAAGGCTAGATCTGGTGATTTATTGTTGATGTTTTTTACTCCTCGGCCTGGTGTTATAACGTACCAGTCCTCTCCTCCTCTACCCTCAATGAAATCGTGTCCTTCTCCTGGGATAAGAACATTGTGTTCTTTATTTCCTTTGATGACATCATTGAACTTTGACCCACGGACCTCCGTCACGCCGTCAAGAGCCTCGTCCTCCTGAAGGTCCACCATCAGAGGAGATGGAGAGTTGCTGTAGTCAATGCTGAAACTTTTGATGCACTTGGTGAGGGGGTCGCTATGCAAGCAATCAGTCTCGTTATCTGAGATTGTGAAAGTGATCAAATCTTTTGTGAGCATAAACAAGTGTCTGTGTTCTGGTGATCTGAACCATCCCTTTAAAGTCACAGAGATGGCTGTATTGTCGTGGAAAGCGTTCAGATGGAGATCAGGACTTTGTACTCTGATGTTCAAGGTGTGAAGATTTGCTTCTATTATGGCCAAGTCTGTTTTAGTGTCTTTGGAGTAATTTTCAATCACCACTGAAGACCCACTGCTGCCTTTGATTATGTACATATCTTCTCCTTCACCACCGCTCAAAAGATCGTGACCTCCTCCTCCAACTATCTGGTTCTTCTCTCCATTTCCAATGAGCACATCATCATACTTAGACCCAACGATGTTTGTAACTGTACTTAAATGTGGCTGTGATGCGTTAACAATTTCACCCTGTTTCATTAACATTTTGTTTATTCCTCTGGCCACCAGCTGAACAGAAGAAATGACTGTGGAGGAAATCTCAAATAAAACTCCGTCTCCTGACATCATGTTCATGTGTTGATACGAGTCCCCTAGAAACCATCCTTTAATGGTCACAGTATGACTGCCCTCATACATCAACACAACATCATTTCCAGATTTAGACACAGAAATGTGCTTGTAACCAACACTGAAATGAAGGGCGTCTTGTGCTTTGGCCGGGTCGTAGTTGTTAATGATTGTTTTACCTCCATTTTCAGGAATGATGTACGTGTCTTTTCCACCAGCGCCTTGAACATAACTTCTCTGTGGGCCGAGGAAGAATATGTCATCCCCTGGTTCACCGTAAAGTCTATAATAGTAACTTAACATGACTTCAATCATATGTTTGTCACTTGCTTTCTGAGTTGCAAAAAAACTATTAGCATTGCTATTTCCTTTGTATACCCCATATCTGGAACTTGGTATGGCTTTTAGACCTGACACCACTGTCACAGAGCCGGCTGGAAAGATCATTAGTATTTTCTTCTGTAGTGTCTTGTGCTCTAACTGATGTGACTCTCCAAGGCCAAGAATAATATCATTGCTTCCTTCTGTATCAATGTTCCAACACCTCTTCCCAAAAACCTCATCGCTAGATACAAAAGAGTCCATGCAGAGCTCAGACTGTCCCTGCTCAGCGAGGCAGAAGTGTATACCTCCTCCATTCCAAGAAGAGCCACCACCACTAAAATCAATGGCATGTGCTCCACCCTCTTCTGTTGTAACCTTGAAATATTTATGATAGTCTGATATCTGCTCAACATATTTGCGCCCCTGCTCAATTTCATCGTAATGCCAGTCGTAAAAGAAACTGACCACATGAATTGCAAAATGAAAAATCCCCTCTTCTAAGCCAAGAGTAACAGCCATCAGTTTCTGCAAAATTCCAGCATCCGGTGGGAGGCTGTTAAGTTCATCCTGGATGCCCATAAAAACATCGTCAAAGACCATCCGGACTGTTGATAGAGCCATGTTTATAGGAGCAATAAAAGGTGCCAGTTCAGGCGCAGCAAGTTCAACAACATCAAAGAGAAGCATAGCGCCATCGACGGTAGCATCAATGTATCCCAGTGTGTCACCTCTTTCCAAATCTTGTTCAAAATTGTATATCGAGTATCCTATTCCCACTACTGGTAGAACAGCCATGGCACCCTTCATTGCAGGGTTTTTCATGATCACAGAAGCAGCTTTGGCGATTCTTGTTTCTGAGGACAGAGCTTGTTTTGCAATAGCAGATGTTGCCATAGTTGCTACTCCCTGAACTGTCTGCAAAGCCCCCATCACGCAGTCTTTGGTGTCAGCCTCTTCACAGGCACGGACAGCTCCTTTCATACCCAACGTAAAGCCCATCGCCGAAAGAGCAGCCCCAGCATGCTCTGCCAAGTTGTTCCCTTCATGGGCGGAGGCTGAACCGTGATTCTCCATGTCCTGAACTGCTCCTTCAATGGAGCTCTTCATCTTTTCATTGTAGTATTGACTCTCTGGAGATAACGTGACCTTAAACTCAACAGGTTCAGCTACCTCGGACACAAGGTGACATATAAACTGTCCATTCTCGATCCTGGCTTTGCCTTCATGGACTTGCAACCCTTCCAGACTTGCACCGTATTTGGCCTTAATCTCATTGTTGATTTGTTCAGATGACAGTGCGCTTCCCCTGGAGTAATACGATTCAGGTTTGAAGGATTTCTCCAGCTGTGAGGCAAATTTTAAGTCTTGGGAAGTTACATGGCCGTCATTGTGGCCTCCTAATATGCCAGATGTTTTTTTTATACTGCTATCTTCATATGCTTGTGTGGTGTCTCTTTGGTTCAGGGTTTCTTTAAAATGATCGTAATCCTGGGAAATCCTTTCTCTTCCAGCTGGATCACTTTTAGGAAATATGTATTTGTCTGAAATGTCTAACATGTTGGACTTCACATCACTTGCAGCTCTTTTACTCCAAGACTCGTATAGGGCCACTTCTTGGCCAATTACTTTTTTAAGTGAACGCCTTAAGTTCCCCTCTTCTGCAGGTATGGCGTTATCAAATTTGCTGGAGCCTTCAGTTGTTGCTGTGCCACTAAATCCACGACTGCTTGGGTCAATCCAACTCAGTCCTCTTGCCATTGAATGCTCTTCAAAGAGGAACTTCAGTCCCTGCTCTCGGATATTATTATCTCCGCTGTGGATCATATCCAGGGCCATGAGAGTGAGGGGAAATGTCCGGAAGTTTCTAGCGGATTCAGAGATCTCCGATGCAGCAAAATATGTAGTGTACCACGCTTCAGTAGAGGGTGGACGGCTGGTTGTGTGATCGCCAAGAAAAACCTCTGTTGCATATTGAGCATAGCTTTCTCTGGGGTTCGTTGTACCAGTATTTTCTGTAAGAATGTTTCTTCGTATGTCTGGGTATTTTTCGTTGCCTATTTGTTCTTCAATACTGCTCCTAATGTTACTTCTTGCGTCATCTCCTTTTTGATTGTTGTTAAGCTTTTTACCAATTGGGTACACATACAAAGAGTCAGGGTTTACAGCTACGATCCAGTCATTGATCATCAGGTATGTGAGTTCATTTTCTCCTGACTTTGCAAAGTGACGGATGATACTTCGAACATCTTCTCCTGATCTAATCTCATAACACTTGGATAGAATTGTCTTTAGTCCCTTTTCTTTCGATATCCACCTTATTTTATTACCCTGTTTTACACCTATTTCATATTCCCCTTTTATTTGCAAGTTTTCTGTGTTTACTTTTGAGGGAAGGGGCAGGTCTTTGTGAAATAATCCCCAGGACATAGCTTCAAGTTCATCGAAATGACTGCGTATTTGTTCAGAATTTTTGAACTCTTTAATGACATTCTGGTCGATAAATCTTTTTGGCTCTGTTGGCCAGTTGTCTCTGTACTTTTTAAAGCGATCATTTTTCCCTAGGACGTTTCTTTCATCAGTAAAAACAGCCTCTCCTCTACTGCCAGGCTGTTGTCTAATAATTACATCTCCATTTCCATCAAGGGTTGCCACCACTTTCTTGCTCTCATCCTTATGTCTCCACGTTATTCCCTCTGCAGTGATCTCTTGGGTGATTTTCTCTCCTGTGTGTTTGACCTGGATCAAAGCATCCCTGAGGTGCAGCTCCGTCTTGATGTTGGCATTATCGTGGAGGTCCTTCATCAGAGTTTCAACAAATGTTTTATCTGATCCAGCCTCACAGGCCACCACGTTGATGGTTTTGATTCTATCACCAACCCTGTCGGTTTGTTCAATGATTTTTGAGATGTCTGTTGCTGTTTTTCCTGCCACTCTCATCTCTCCTGAACTGTCCTTCAGGCCATGGCCTACCAGCGTCAGTCTGCTGTTCTCTGACAGAGGAACATGCTCACCTTTAATTAGTATTTGTCTTTGGTTGCTATCAAGAAGGTAGACAGAGCTAACAGCTGGATGCTTCTCGTAAAGGTAAGTTGCAGCCGACCGGGCAATTTCATTATCCTGCAAAATGAGGATCTGCTGGTGGTCATACTGTGTCGTGTGATCGACCGGTCGTTTGGGAATTTGGCGGCTAGAAACTGATCCAGGTTCATTCATGACCTTGTACGTCTGATGATTCTCCTGGTTTGTTTCTAAGACTGCTTGGTTTCCACGGACCATTAAAACCCAGACGAAGTTATGATGGAAGTCTGTGGTTGTGTTTCCATCAAGGGAGAACACTGGTGCAGCCTCCAGCGATGGTTTCAATATTAACTGTGCCAGTGAGGAGCCAGAAAGGCCAGAAACACTTTGTCCATCATCTGAAACTCTGCCAAATAATTTCACGACAGTGTTTCCGTCTGCTTCTGGTAGACATGAGACGTTGTTCAGGCAATCTTTGCTAACTATTACTGAGTAATGAGGATCCATGCTGTATTCCTGTTGTACTCTGTCATTTGTTTCCTTTTCTTTGTCAATCATGACCAGAAGTTTTTGACTGTAGCTGTGGGAGATCTCGGACGCACTTAAGAACCGATCTTGTATCTTATGATCGTCAATAGCCGCCAAGAAGTTCTCCAGATCCTGGAAGAAAAAGAACAACAACAACATAAAAACTTAGCAGAGAGGGTGAAGGGTGCTGATGGCGCTGCAGCGTCTAATAAACTGTTCGTCCTGTATTTCCCTGTTGTTTTGGGATCTAAAGATGTAGTACACTGAAAATTATGACTTCCTGTTGTTTTCGTGCTACACATTAGTGTTGTTTTGCTGTGTTTAAGTGTTAAATGTTCTAAAATCGTTATGATTAACTGCTAATACTTTTATTATACATTAAAACTTGTATTATTTTAAATTGGTTGATTTGGAAATATGAATATGACTTAATTTTATCTAAACCCACGACTGCTTCTCTTTTTTTTAACATCCACCAACCTGCTCCAACTGGATGACACAGGTCGTAAAACTCTCCACACACTGCTGCAAAGACTCAGACAGACTCTTTGGGTTTTGGTCAATGTCCACCCTGAAAGAAGATTAACATTTATATCAGAGACAAACCTTACACAGACCCAATGAAGATCACATGAAAAGGTAACCCGACGCTGGTTGGGGGGTATGATACCTAAAAATACAACTCAAACTATCAGCTTGTGGATGTACGCCTCCGCCAATCAGTCAAGTTGAAGCTTACATCCATCAATAGTTCCCAGGCAGTGTAACTGTGGCCGGGAGCCGAGATTTATTTGTATATTTCACATATTTGAAGGAATACATTTCTCTAAAACAAACAGCAGCCTAAGTACGTCTACACTACGCAGAAGGCTGGGACACGGTCATTTAAAGGACGGGCCGAGCATGTATTTGCAGGGTTGGGAGGGTTACTTACTGTAACTAATCACCTGTTAAATCTGTAATCTGTAATCATCCCAAAGAAACACAATTTTCAATGAACGTAAATGATTACTTTCTGGTACTTTTGGATTACTTCAAAAATAGATCTGCAACTAAAGACAAGAAAAAAGACGATGTCGATACGATGACTTTCTAAGTGTATTCTGGAACGGAACAATGTAACATAAGATCTCAGATCTCATTCGCTTTAGCGGCACCTAGTGGCGATAAACGGTAACTGTGGGAGCACACTTCCCAGATATCCAGACAGTGCTGCATGTGTGACGTCCACGGTTGGCTGTTGTAACTCTTGATTCTCCTGGCTGACGGTCGCTTTCCTTTTCAGACTGTTTGCTTCATCTGAGCGTCGAGTTTGTTTCTTCTTCTTTGGATTTTCACTTCTTGTTGAAGTTGTATCTGTAGTCATCCATCTTTTCTGTGTTTGTTCAGCCATAGTAGATCACTGTTCACTCGCAACACTTGGAGAGACCGGAAACGCAGCCACTGCTGGCTGATGGAAAACACGTCACTAACTGGGCGCCACTTATGATTTTTTCCGTGACTGTCGCCACAGACACCCAGTCTGTAATAATACTATATACTGCAAATGCAAAGGCTTTCATCAGTCGGCCATAGGCTCAATCACCATTGTGTTACCTCATTTGGCGTTAGATAGAGACTTAACAGACATTTATCTACATGAAAATCTTTGAGATTATCACTAAGCCAATTCAGGCCATACAGACACACAATGAGGGCCATGGCAACTTTTAGCAGCGCTGTAGTCAGACGTGTGTGTCGTGAAGTGTCGTAACGTGTGCGCGCCGGTGCTGCATGGTGTTATCAGAGATGGTCAGACGGACGGTTTAGAAATGAGATGCCAGATGTTAAAGAGCATCTTTGGTGTTTAATCGTCTTTAATTTAAAATGTATTCTAAAACAGTAATCCTGCTGGTAACCACTATTTTTAATAAATGTATCTGTAAGCTCATGACCTCTTCTTTTTCTGTTACTAACAGAATACAGCTGCCTTTTTTTGTTTTACTTTAATTACTTAACGCCGTTACTTGTAGTCTGTCGCTCCTCAGGCCTGTGTATTAACAGGTATGTGAGGCGCAGAGCGAGGGGACATTGTCCACAAATCCGTGGCGGGTAGCGTTGTTCTACCAGACTGATTAAAAAGATAAGACTTAACCAAATGACATAAAATTCCCTCCAGGTCTTCCTGAGATATTTGTTTCACGGGAAGGAGATGGACGTGAGGTCACACAGACCTTCACCTTTGACCTTTAAAACTTTATAGACTTTTGCGTCAAACTTGAAGAAACGTTCTCCTCGGGCTGCCGATCTCACCTTAAGAGAATGGGCCGGAGAAAAAGCCCAAAAAGTGTTTTTAGACATTGTGTTGTCATAACTGACGATGAATTCCTTCAGGCTTCTTTTGAGAGATCCAGTTTCTAAGAGTGAGACATGCAAACAGCTTAAATAAACTTCAGCATACAAAAGCTGAGAAACACACTGGTGTACATGGAAAAGGAGCCGCCACACTGGTCCTGCTTCTATTTGTACATAAAGATCAATCCACATGAGATACAATATACTGTACCACGTGGAATTATTCAGAGCAGTGAAAAAATCAGAACCATAGACGACAGCACTCACTGGATGATCATTTCAATGGTTCGGACGGCAGCAGAGTTTCAAAGCAGCCTCACGAGAAACGCAGCAGAAAGTTTGGTTGAAAACATGAAGAATAAAATAATTCCTTACCAGGTTCTGGATCTCTCAACTGTGGTCCCATTGATGGACGTGTCCCTGTGATCAGAAAAGTCTGTGTTACCTTTTTCATGCACATTTCTTTTCCCTTCATTTAAAAAACAGCACATTGTCCCACCTTCACCTTTACCGTCTCAGACTGACCCAGAAGGTCGTGTCTGCTTAGCCTCTGTTTCAAGGTCAACAAAAAACACTCACTAAGTCTAGGAAACACATCATGGTGTTAGTTAATGTCATTGTGACATTTTGATTCAAGCGAGACTCCCTCTGCATTGTTTGACTCGTCCATCATCCGCGGGTCACAAGCAGACTGTAACGAAGCTCCGCTGTTACTTCACATACACTCACAGGCGCTGTCCTGCCAACCTTCTGCCTTCCCACATGCTGGACTGCTGGAGCTCTGAGTGTCTAATACTGCAGCAGATCGGTTTGATGCGTTTGGGGTACTTGGAATGACCTGTGCATGTCATGCAGGGGTGGATCCAGAGGGGTGGCCAGGGCCCCCCTTGAAATCTGATTGGCCAACCCAAGTGCCACCCCAAAATCCTAAACTAGGATTGGCTATTTGCCTTGTCAGAGGCGGGACTTGGGCTGTGTTGCAACAGGCTGCTCGTAGCTTTCTTTCCATGCTTAGAAGCAAGGGTTAATTAAATGCTATTCATTTGCATGTGTGTGCAGACACATACTTCATAAATCAGTGCCCAAGTTGGGCCGCCCCAGTCAAAAAAGTCTGGATCTGCCCCTGCTCTCATGCAGACAGGACATTCTGTGCGTCTGTATCTAGCAGTTAGCTCGGTGTTGAAAAATAGGCCAATGCAGAAGTGCAAAAAACTTTTTTGGTGTCTATAGCTCGTTTCTGTTTCCCTGACAACTGAGCGGGGACAGCGAAGGCAGAGCTGAAGAAGATGACGATACCTTTGTTTCCGAGAGTTCTGGATCCTCTCGTGGAACATTTGTCCGGACAGTCCTTTGAGGCGGTGCAATGCGGCGATGTCAGGGCCGAGCTCCTCCCACTCATCATCTCTCACCTCTGTCAAACAAATGTAACAGTTCATGATGATTCGATTTAAGTGTTCTTTATGCAAATGCTCATTGACGTGTTTGTAAGTGCTCCAAGCGGGGACTTTCACTGCTCGTGTCTCGGTTTAATGTTCAAACAAACAAATGCTAAGGACTCAGATGCAGACTTGCGACATAAGGTTTAATAAACTAAAGCCAAAAACAAGGCAGAACAACAAAGGCTTACTTAGAAAGTGTCCAGGTAAAATAAATCCAAAGGAAAAAAGAACCAACAGGTAACAATCACAGGGAGCCACAAGGAAACAGGTAAATCCACAGAACGACGACGGTTTAAGAGGTCAGGAAGACAAAAGTTCCACAGGTAACACAGCAACGAACCAGCACAGGGACATGGGAAGACAAAGACTAAATACACTGGGGAGGAGAGACTTATCGGGCACAGGTGAGACAATCAAGGGTGCAGGTGAAAACAATAAGGGCGGGGCACATAATCCATACAACACATACATGGGGCAAGAACTACAAAATTAAACAGGAAACACTCAAAACCAAACTCAGGACTGTGACAGTAGAACTCCAGGAGACAATCTCTAAACAATGAAACACAAATGAATTACACAACTGAACAAGACGAGAACACAGAATACATTAAATACAGAACCAAACAATACAAGTCAGACAGCTGGAGCCTGATTGTAATTCTTCCTCTGGAAGCGTTTGTGCAACAAAAACCACAAAACCAAAACCGACCAAAATTGGTGGGTAGGTTGTGAATACTTTACCTTAGATTTTAGATGAGTCGCATTGGTGAAGGTGGCACAGTTACAATCAATTATTTTGAACAAGATTTAAAAATATATATATGGAAGGCCTTCGATATAAACTTGCAAATAAGGACAATGTCTTTCTTAATGTCTGGAAATCGTTTCTCGATAAATGGTCGACATCCCAGAAAAGAGCTGCCCCGTTTACCCAATGTGCTTGACAGGATGTAATATGGTCCTTTTTGTTGGGTATCTCACACACACACACACACACACACACACACACACACACACACACACACCCCTGATATCGCTGTGGTTGCCCCCACCCCTCCATTTTCTGTTTGCTCTATTTCCCGATTAATATTATCTGAAAATACAAACAATTTTATTTTCCCCTTTTGGTTTGCTGCCTGTTCTGCTATAATTGCATATGCAAATCGTGTATTTTGTTTTAACTGGACACTACCTTATCTTGCCTCTATGTTTAGAGTGCTGTTATTACAATGTACACATTATTTGTCAAAAAAATCTAAGAAACAGATTTGACAAAAAAAAATGTTCCCTGTAATGTACAGGCTGTTTTCTCAACGATATGTCAGCATCAAGGTCATCACTGGTGATGGGGCTGTGCTGAGCTGCATTATATTCAGAAGTGTTTCTAATACTCTGGCCGCCTCATGTATGTAAATAAAGAACAAAAAATGTAGTTCAGTGCAACACCACCTTTAACTCTGGCCTCAGTAATAAACATCATTGAATTTACACACTTCAGACTCTCAACAGAACAAAGCAGAATCCGGCAGTGCTGTCGTATTGAACTGCTTTGGATTGTGCAGGTGTACCTAATGAAGTGGCCAGTGAGTGTAGAATTTGGCTTTTTAAAGGCAACAATGTGACACTTAAATAATCTATAAAGAATAAGTGAAATAAAATGTTTTAAAATGTTTATGCCAATAAGAGACGTTATCTCTCACGCTCGGATGAGTGAGAGAGGTAACGTCGATAAGCTTAACTCTTCTTTATTGTTTTTCTTTCTTTCTAACAAAAAGTAGTTTTCTGAAATGTTTCCACATGTTTTTAAACATACATCACAGGGTCATAACATATAAACATGGAGTACATGGCAAAAGTTGACAATTAGTTTTAAAAAACTTTCCAGGCCTGACATAAGAAACTTATTTCTCACAAAGTAACTGATTAATGAGTGTTTGATGAACTTTAAACCCAAACATGTATTAATCTTCTGTTTGAGTTGGCTCACGATCAGAGTTTCTTTTCTTTTGTGTTGACTGAAGCAGAGTCAGAATCCCAATCAGTAAAAATCACTTCCTGTAAACAGCCTGTAGAGGGAGCACTGGGTCTGTATCTCAGGCATTAATATGCAGGCCTGAAGGTAAGAGAGAGCTCACACAGCACAGCTCCAGGTTAGACGCACCCTCTCCGTCATTCAGAGTTATTGTAACCTTAAGTGACCTCCAATGTTTGTTGCTGTTTGTTTTCTGTGGTGTTGCACTTTAAAGGAGCTGCTCTCCTTCTCTCGTTGTACATTGTATAATGACAATAAAGGATTCTATTCTATTCTATTCTTCACCCATAAGTTGAGCAAATAAATATTCTGTTAAAGAGTAAACACTGCTCTGGGTGTTTGTTTCTGGGTGATTTGTTCAGTATCAAATCAGAAATATTTCCAGTTTCCCAAAGCACCAAAAGATGTGATCAAACAGACCCAAAGTTAATTCAACTTATTATATTATGAAACAGAGGAGCAGCAAATCCTCACATCTGAGAGGCTCATGAGTGAACTTCCCAAATGTTTACTTGATAAATGATTAAACCAGAGGCTCTCAAACTTTTTGAGGCCAGGGCCGTTTTCCAAGGACCCCCTCATTATCGTAACGACGATTACAAATGCTTACAAACATTTGCACTCTTGGATGCCATTGGAAGTATTTGTGTTGTAAGACTTTTCAACCTAAATACTTCAGAGCTGTTTCATAGAGAAAAACAGGAAAACATTTCAGTTTGAATCATGTTAACACCACTTATAAACTTTAGAACAGACGCTCATTTTAGTCAAACTGCTCGTGGACTGACTTCATGTGTCACAATCATGTCAGTTTCTATTGGTCCAAAGATAACGTGGGCGGGAGTAATGGACACAATATGCTTGTTTCATTAGTGCAAATGATCCTGATCTGTAGATCTGTAGTTTTTAATGATACAGCACAATTTTATAATTTATTATAAATTCATTATAATTATTTAGCGGACCCCCAGGCTATGTTCGCAGACCCCACTTTGACAACCACAGACTTAAACGACGAATCGATGATCAAAATTGTTGCCAAATAATCAATCAATCAATCAATCAAATTGTATTTATTTAATATTTTTAATTTTTATTGCCTCAAATTTCACATCTGAATTTCAGAAAAAAAGGCACCTGTGTGGTTATTATGCCGCTGGAGTCAGCAGCCACTTAGCTTAGCTTAGCACAAAGACTGTAAACAGGTAGAAAATCCAACTTTGTTTTGACATTTAGCTTCAGTACAGACTAAAAAAAACATGAAACATGCTATTTCTCCTTATTCCAAGTCTTGATGCAAAGCGAAGCTAGTAAACGACAAGTATCAATCTCCTCATTTAACTCTATGCTATGCTATAATAGAATTAGCATAATTCCCCAAATTTGGAACTACTCCTGTTACTACCTCAGACTCCCTCTCTGCAGTAGAATTAATTGAGATGAACCAAAACAAAGTGGGTAAACCAAAAAGTGAATAAATCAATTTATTATAAAACCTTATGACAGTAATCAAAAATCTCTGAGGATGGTCGAGTACTTCACATTCGTGTTCCCCTGTTCAACATTGGTAAGCACATATCTTAAGTCTAACGACCTTAAAGACCATAAAAGAGTTCATTTCAGGTTTTTAAAGTAGAAAATATTTCTTACCAAATTGTCCAGTGAGGCTGAGGAGGCTGAGGAGGATCAGGAGCCCCAGTGTCCTCCAGCTCCTCGTGCAACCCTCCATCACACTGCTGAATATTACACACAGAAAAATCATCATTTGTCACTTTTTTGTTCTTGCATGTGTTGATGAAAAATACCACTCTGCAGTGGCCTTTTATGTCTATACTGATAACTACATAATTATTGTACATCTTTTCACAATATATTAAAATACAAAAGGAGCAGTCGTGCAACCTTGCGGTTTTTATGTAACGCTTAGACAACTAAAAGTGTCCAATACCTGATATCAGATTAGTCAAGCCCACTAAGTGGAACATGAAGGTTATCAATAACATAGAATTAGAATTGGTAATAAAAAACTGCTGTGAACTGAACCTTTCCATCCACCTGTAAAATATTTCTTAGGTGGTATGTATTATGCACATTTGTAAACTTTGGACAGAACCAGGCTAGCCGTTTCCCCCTGTTCCAAGTCTTTATGCTAAGCTAAGCTAACAGGTGGCTACATATTATATTGTTCAGAAATATGCTATCATGGTATCGATCACCTCATGTAATGCCATGCAATGAAGATTAGCATATATGATTTTTTTTATATCAGATCCCTCCTGTGCTGTACTGTGGTGTACTGGTGTTAAAATTCCAAGTAACATTTTACACAGAGGTAAAAAATAGGTACTTGTGTGTGTAGTACTACTCAATAAGTCTGATGTTTCTTTATAGAAACTTTAATCTTCACTCTTATTTTATATTAAAACTCGTTTAGACTCAGTGTGTATTTGTCTCACCTGTCAGTGTTCTTCTATGTTGCTACCTTTCCCCGTTGCCTCTTCAAGTCTCTCTGACTTCAGCAGCCTTGGCCCAATCTGCACGGTTTCAATACACTACAGTTTTAGTCTTAGGAAGTACAGTCTCACATACAAATTTTCCATTTTTGGCACTTGTTGTTGTTATTGTTCCGTTTTTTTTTGACTCAATGTCTTTGAGTAAATACAAACCAGGCTCCAAGCTGTCTTTCTTATCTTGTTTCAGGACAAAAAAGGAATGAGTCATACTTTTATGAATCGTGATTGATGATTGATGAATGACTTTTAACAGTTTTCATTCTGGTTTTAGATCATACGGAGATAGCTATTGTTAATGTTACTTCTGTATCTTTCCAACATAACTTTTGCTACTCCCTTGATGGCTTGATTGAGTTGTGGTGTCCCTCAAGGCTACGTTCTTGGACCCCTTTTGTTTTCAAGATGCATGCTCCCTTAGGCCTGCTTTTTTTTATATCATGATGTTTTTCATCTTTCTGTTGATGACATTTATTTTTAATGCCAATAAAACCCCCAGAGGGTAGCAGCCTTTAGTAATCCTCCAACTCTCCTGTTCACCATTAAATCCTAGATGTCCCAAGATGTCCCCAAACCTACAGTTTAAGTGGTTATGAAACAGTTTCAATTAATACTGATGCCCCAAAAAAGCAAAGAAGACAATCAGCTAAAAAATGTATGTAGTTATCTTTTTATTCCTGCAATCGCTGCCGCCAGGTCATATTTTGATAAAGCAATTTGCAGCCGACCTAAAGAGTCTTTGTTTACACTTTCCCTGGCAGTTTTGGGCCTTACACAAGTTGCCAGTTGAAAGGAAGCACGAGGAGATTTTTTCCAAGACAATACCAAACATGCATTTGAAGCACAGGATCAGCAAAGTGAAAAGACATATACCACTCAGAACATTTGCCTACCGTGCCCCTTATCTTTTGAATGGCCGTCTTAATTAAATGTTAAAGAAGCATGCTCAGTTGAAATCTCTAAATCGAGACTAAAAACCTACCTCTACTCACTCAGTTACAGCCAACCAAAGATTTCATTCAGACACACCATCTGTTTAACATCCCTTTAATATAAATGCTTTTAATATGGTTGTTTATTTAATTTGCCTGCTGTATGATGTCCTATGTATTACCCTTTAACATCAATGCTTTTAATATGGTTGATTTATTTTATTATTATTTTCTTTCTGTATGTTCTGTCCTGTGTATTCTTTTTAAATTGTGAAGTGTTTTGAGACCATGATGCATGGTGATTTTGCACTTTAAATAAAATTGATTGATTGAATTGATTGAATTTTTCCACCTGGGCAGCAAAAAAATCTACAAAATCTGAAACAGAAGTTTCTCACAGCTGCTAATCATTAAGATGATAAGTCAGCGGTTGTTATTGAATTTTAATGTCTCAGTATAGTACAGTGTATACTGCCAACCGTTTGGATCTTTGTATTTGAATGTGTAGAATAATATTTCCGCCATTGCTGTCTGAATTTTATATTTCTGTGCGCTTATTCCCTATCATGATTTGCATATTTCACTGTATTAAAAAAAAAAAAGGAAAAAAAATTGCAACAGCTTCATTTGTTCTGACCATGACAATCTGTCAAATAATATTAAACATGCAAATTAAATATGCTACAAATCTGGGGGTTATATTTGTTCCAAAATTTTGATTCATCATCAAGTTTATTTTTACATTTTCAAATACATTTTGCCCGGGCTCCATCCAATATCAGAGCTGCTGCTGGACTCATGTTTACATTACATCTGTGCTAACCTGCTTACATTTAATCCCACTTAGATTAGAAATCTGAATTTTATTGCTCGCTTTTAAGGCTTTAGGCGTCCTTGTGTGACCTGGCAGCCTATGGACCATTGAGATCTACAGAGGGAGTCCTGCTAGGTACTCCCAGGTCATGGTTTTTTGAGACAGGGTCCTCTAGCTTTCGCTAGTGGACGCTTCTCAGTCTTAATATATAATAATCCAATTAATAAGACACAGATGGCTACTTACTGGTAAGGTGAACAATTAAATTGTGATGTGTTGAGCGGAGATGGATGAATGTGTAAAAGCGTTGTCTTCTATTAGAGGACCTTCAGACTAAGTGTCAACAACTAAAGTCCATCTGCTGTACACAGAGTTGCAGCCACAGAGCACACAAACTGAATAACACCAAACAGAAAGTCTCTCGTTCGCATAAAATGTTACCATCAGTTTTTTTTTTTAACTTTCATTTTCAAAGCTGCACTAATTGATATTTTCAGACAACACAACATATTGAAGATAAGACCACAGGATACAATACCCATAACCCTCTGTTGTGACGCTAATAAAAAAAAATAGGGTCAATGTCTTATATTTCTGTTGATTTGGAGCCAAAAATTGACTTGAATCTGAGCCAACAAACCCACACACACACAAAAACTTATGCACACTCATACTTGTTTATGTTTTTAAATGGGGACCATGTCGCTGATCATCACCCGTGGGGACCATCCTTTTAAAAGGTTCAAGATGTTTTAAAACATTTGGTATACTTTCTACGACTTAGTTAGCTTATACACAACTTCAAAACTCTGCACGGATTGAGATAAACTTGTCCATAGAAACAAGACAACTCACCCAGCTCACCTTTCTCTTCTTCTGGATTGACTCAATGTCTGCTGCTAAAGCCAAATGGTAGTATGAGGCTCATTCACTGTTCATTGTTTACCTGCTGAAAGTAGTTCATATATAACCCATGTAATCATGATCTTATTTGGAGAAAAAAAATATATTCAAGTAATTTTTGTGCTTAAATCTAACACAACAGTGTTTCATGTTATGTTAACCACATGTTACATACAAAGAAGTCAGATGTTAAAGGATACCTTTAAACAGACCTTACCACTTGTTTAAAGGAAGATATGTAATGCTAAAGGATATGCTAAATAAGGCCAAACCACTTAACAAGAAATTAGACATCCAAAGGCCAATTAATGCAGACTTAACTTCATATTAGAAATGAAGAAATCACATGCCAAAGAGTATCATGTAGTACTCTTATAAGTACAGTTTTCAGTGTTGATGACTGAATTAATTTATTTTTTTTGCAATATTTTACTTTGACACATAAACCCTTTTTTTCTACTGTTAAAATTAACGCTTTGGACTTTTTAAATGAAGCAAATTTCTGAATATTTGATCTCCAGAGAAAAAATAGCTTTGTTGATGGTGTCCTTTTAAGATAATTCAGTTTGGTTAATATTTTTTTACTTACAGACATTCTCAATCCAAAGAGGAGCACATATTTATTCTTGAATTTATCTAAAAAATGTAAATCACCAATTATGGAGATATATGGTTTTTAGTAATGTTCAAGGTTCAGAATAAAAATGCTGATAAAAAACTGACAGAAATCCATTTAAACATGAGTAAATGTTTGTTTATTACTGGAAACGTTTATCTCATTATATGAGTTTCAGTATACTCTGTACACAAGTTTGACATTTCTGCAAGTTTGGTCACACTAAAGATATATTTTCATAATATTTCCTTAATAATTTATCACCACTTGACTTTGTCCTTTGTCGGAACTTCACAGCTACTGTATGTCTAACATCCTGTCCATGTTATTTTTAGGATACACAATAGGACCAGTAAGATTAGATGTCACTGGCTGTTCTGGACTCCACCGTAAAACCTGTGATAATCAGTTCATGGTGAAAGCATCAGATACATACCTCCCTTTTTAGATTCAAAAAATATAACTTAGGATGACAAATCAGAAACCAAACCTAAGTAAAATATTGCACTAAAACAGGTCATGTCGACTCCTGAAGAGGTCAAAGGTCGACTGTTCACATTCCTAGACAAAGTGCTGCACAGAGGTACAAGGGAGGGAAACTTCTTCTTCTACAGTTTAAGTATTTACAAGATAGAAACATAAAAACTTAGATCCAAAAATATCATGTGTGCACTATAACACGACTTTTCTACTAGACAGCAGTTTAATGTGACCATAGCTCTTTAACAAACTGACCATGGATCAGTTTCACGTGATTATAGAGTAAATACAAACAGTGAGGCGAGGCCATCATCATCATCATCATCATCATCATCATATGAACAACAGCAGGAAAAAAAAACCTCTTCAAACATTAAGTTAAATTAGTGCTTAGAATTTCAAAGAAATAATTTGAAAAAATCTAAGAAAAAAAAAACTTCATGACATCACAACATGATGTCACATTATGACATCAGAATATAATCATCAGGGTGAGCTGCACGAACACGGAGTCACTTTAAAGAATACATGTTTATGAGTTATTTAGTTTGTGTGCTGAACGTTCCCAGGAACAAGTTTACACATTTATGCACTGTGGAACTTTTTTCAAAGTACTCTGAAAATAAATCGCTTTGTTAGGGATCGTTGCAAACTTCAACTTTAAGTAACTTAACTCTTTAGCTTTTAGCATTAGCATTTAAGTGTCTTCTGGTGGCAGCTTTAAATCTTGCAATACAAGATTCACAAGAGAAAAATACAGCTGCAGCTTTCATCATTTGTTTTATCACTGACAGCAGCACAGACACAACGACGATGACATGCAAACTCATTGCATTATGCATTATTGTTAGAAGAGGCGAAATGTGTCTGGAACTAGAAGCTTTTTAGTTTAAAGCAACATGACCGACAATAAGCAGCTTTACAAACATCTAAACAGGATTTAAAGAGAAAAGTTTCTATTTTTCATACATCACTCTGCATCCGTCACATGTACTGTCAACTACTCTGTCATGTTACTCACACTGCTACTTCAAGTTTTTGCACAATAACTAATACTTATATTGCACATATATATGTTTATACACAATTTAGTCTGTCTTTATTAAGCGCTACTCTTATATTCCTGTTTAATTTTTTTATTCTATTCAAATGTTAATATTTTAATAATTTGTAAATGTCTGCTCATGGATGTATTTGTGTGTTTGTGTATAGACGTGGCTGCATTTCATTGTAAAAGCCAATAATAAAGCTGAACCTTGAACCTTTAAACTCAGGTTTCAACAAGGCACTGTTCCCCCCCCCCAAAAAAAGATCTATAGATAATTTTCTGTATAAGACTATTTTACGTGTATTTTCCTATTTTTCAAAGCATAACCTCTAAAGGCTGTACCGTGAGTCACAAAGATGCAGAGAAATGTTTTAAAGTTGAAAGTGAAGCTTGATGTTCATTTTACAGTCCGCAGCTTATAATTCATGTTACGGGATTGGAGTCAGTGATCGATTCAGCTGCTGACTCAGACGTTTCTTCTAAAATAAAACCTAAAATAAAGCAGAGACGGTTATTGAAATCATCAAAAATTGGAATAAATCAATTAAATGGGAAGTGTGGATTCGTAATGTGATCCAGGTTTAAAGTGAATCATGGTGGTGCAGCTCCCCTTTAATACAGCATCAGTATTAACATGTGTGAAGTGCAACGAGCTGAACGTCACTGAGAACAAAGAAAAGTTTGTGTTCAGCAACATGAAGCTGAATTTCATATTAGTGCAGAACTGTTTATCAATATTTCTTCTGCTGTAAACAGCGACCGGACTCTGTCAGACCTTCACCTGAGGGATAAGCATGTACATCACTTCACTTTGTTCGGATAAATCCTTACTAAAGCTGTTTCTGAAGACAAACTGAGTTTTAAACCGAACCTCAAAATGATTCTCTGGAGAATCTGCCCGCAGAGACGCGATGAAGACCAGAACGAACAAAATGGTCAAATTAACTGAAGGAAGAATCAAATTTTCAAACGCTGCAGCTGAAAAATACCCAAAAATATAATGTGAGATTCTGGCTGTTTGAGTCTGAAATTCTGAAAATAAAAAATGTAATTTCATTCAATTCTCGCTTCCAAATGAAAGACCTCAGGTGTTTGGTTTATTTCCTTCCATATCACTGTCATATTTGTGTCTTATTTCAGTCTCAAAAATATTGTTTTTTTAATCAATTATTTATGGAACAAAAGACTCACCAAAGAAAACATTCTTGACAACTGTTTTCATCACTACTCTTAATGTGAAATCCACAGGAAGTAACAAGTAAATATGGATTCAAACAAATGTTTGTGGGCCTCTAGCATCCTGATTAAAGAACAAAAATGTAGTCAAGAAATTATTTTTCAAGTGACCAAAATCTAGTTTGGAGAATTACTTTGTAAGTTCTTCTAAATCATCACTAAGCAAAGATGCTTCAAGTCTTCTCCTATTCAAGCTTCTTGTATGTTTGCGTGTGAATATTTATGGATACCCTTCATTTAAAATGGTACTGAAATGAACATTTTGTATTTTTGGATTGTTGGTTGGATCCATAAATTCTACAAAGTTTATTTTCTCGTACCTGAAAAAAATATTACACTGATTTCTGAATAATAAAACAATGTTAACATCTTATTTAGAAAAAAATAAAAATCCTGAGCCTTTTTTTTTAAGTTTTAAGAGGGACATTATAATCAGCCTTGTCTAACACATTAGCATAAGTATTAGCGTTAGCATTAGTGTTGATTTTTAACCCTCTTATTATTAAACAAATTATTTCGTGAATCAGAAATCATGTTTGGTCGTATATGATACTTTTGCGTTAGCAACAGAAGGAGATATCGTTTACAGTAGCCTTTTAGAAGTATCTGCTACATAGTATGAGCATTACTTTTACATAAATTTAACTATGTATGTTTGGTACAGGAACACTTTCTCATTTAACCCACACTAACTTAAACACGGCATTAGCAACAGAATCCGTGTTATCCCTGTGGATAACTGGTTAGCATTACCAATGTAGTAATGGGATGGGATGGGGACTAGAGTTATAGAGTTAAAATTGTATTTAAATAATTTGTGTTACTTTGTAGAAGAGTACTATCGGGCCATATCTCCATGTACAAGGATATTTTAATCTCAAGGGAAATTCTGGTTAAATAAATGAAAAATTAAAAAAGTAAGAATCTATTGTTCAAAGTACTTAAATTCTAATATAGCATCTTAATACTGTAGTTATGAAGAAGTTTTCCCATTCCTGAAGTGTTGAGGAATTTTTAACAGACTATTAGCGTTACATGCAGTAGTATTAGCATTAGCTGAGACTGGTCTTTGTCATTTTCCAAGGATCAATGCTATTAATAGATTACACCTACTTTTAGCTTTACCTGCTATATTAGCATTAGTGTTACCCAGTTAGCTAATGCTTATGGGTTGGTTATAAACACATTTAGAAATGACTAATGTGTAAGCTTAGGCAACTATCTGAGCATGACCTGCATTAATCTTTTAAAGTGGGTGATTTTTCCAATTAAAAATAACATTTATGTAGTTAGCTTAAGTTTTTCATAATAAGTTACATTACCTTAGCATTAGCGCTCAATGTCTTTAGAAATCCTGTTATACGTGTAGTTTAGCTATACAAAAAGGACCAATGCAATGAGCTTTAGCTGGTGCAATAGTACTCGCATTAGCTGAGTTGGTCTTTGTTAAATGATCATTTTCATTTAGAAGATGGACTTGCTGGTTAGCATAAGCTGCTATATTAGTGCCAGTTGTTCAAGTCACATTCATAATTAATATTGTCATTTACAATCAAGGACTAGCCTATTAACTTTAACTGCTATCTAAGCAATAGCCTGATTTATCTTCAGTCTTTTCCTTATTAAAATACAGTTTATTTGAGATGTTGCTGCAAAAGGTTTAATCACAGTAAATAATTGCGTCTCTGCAGGCTGATTTCTAAAAATAAAGCTTATTTTATTAACCTAAACGTTCTAACCCTTGTGTGGCTCTTATATGTGACATTATTATATTAAAAAATACTCAGTTTGAAGTTTTCTAGTTCTCAGTGAGGCTCTTAGCCCAGATTTGTTGTATTTTTCATGCACATGTGTATTTTCTACAGAACGTCATTTGTAATGACAGGTTAAACCTTAGAGACGGCAGCTACATCGCTTCTGCAGCGTGAAAACCTCCTAACTCCATCGGGCCTGAGTATACAGGCCTGTGAGGAGTTAGGAGGTTTTCACAGGACATCAGTTTCTGGCAGGTGGGAGTTACAGTGTTTTTGAGGTAGACAGAGACTGACATCTTCAGCAGAGAAACAGTGGAAAGTGGAGCAGTGTGTAGATTTCCCATCATGCCCTGGGACTGTCAGGGGGCTGGTGGGCGGAGCCTCTGGTTCAGGAAGTGTTTTCTAAACTATTCTTTAGTGTTTAAAGCCACTCCTGCGACAGATCCATATCATTCTAATACACAAAACTATCTGGTTACATTCATATGAAACAGAAAGAATAACTGAGCAGTTAAATTGATAAATAAAATCTGAACAGTTTTTGGTGGTTTGGGTTGTGTTGAAGGCAGTATTAACTTATTTAAGATAAAATATGTCCTTAATAAATTAAATCTGCTGTCACAGCATAATATGTTGTTATATAAATGAAAGTGTAATCTTAAAATAAATTAAATTAATAACAAACAACTTTCAGGACTTTAAGATGTCCATAAAATAAAACTTTTTCTCTCAAAATTTGCAGCTTCTTGAAACAATTCAAAGATAGATAATAATAATAATAAAAATAATAATTATGATTGAATTATTTGGAGAGTTAAAGTTCCCATGAAGTAACATGTAAAGTGCTATTTGATTGTGTATTGTTAAGTGTTTCCTTCAAAGTAAGGAAGCTAGGGCAGGACATGTTACAGGTATTGATTGACGTTAAATGTACTCAACGTGGGGACGTGGAACGAAATCACAGTGATGACCCACGACTGCTTGCTAGCTCCTAGGACCTTTGTGTCATGGGGGAGGGTCATAAAAATAAATAAAACATTTTATTAGAAGCTAAATTAGTTTACATCCTGAGTGCTGGAGAAGTCAACATTTTTCATGTTATCCAGGAAATGACAAATTCTGAAAAAAGGATTTACAAATAACTGTTCTTTTGTCATTGTTGGGCTACACGTTGGCAAAACGTATGTAGTAAAAAAAAGAACTGTCTTTTTTGATATTATGGGAAGTTTAAAGCATATAACAATTATTTACACACATGGTTTTGTACGTGTAATATTTGAAATATTGTTTGTAAAATTGTCTCATTGCATTTTAATCCGTCTGTTAGAGTTTCATAAGCAGTAAAAGGACTAATAAATGGTTTATAACACAACAGAATTAGGTTATATCTGTTGCCAACTTGTCTAGATTTCAGCTGGTCTCTTGGTTTTCATTAGAGTTGGTCATTACAGTGAAGAAGAAATTCATATGTATAATTAATAAATACATGAAGAATAAAATGCTTTCATACATGATAGTGTGTTACAAACTGTTTGTGAGGGGGGCCCTGAACACAGAACAACAAGAGTTTCCTGAACCACTGAACCAAACTGTCGGGTTCCTTCATGGCTGACCACTATGTTCGGTGGAATGGCTCTAGAGACTGCGTTACCCATGAGCCTCAGCGGTGGAAAGCCATGACAGATCCATACAGGCTGGTTCAGTGATCTGGGAGACACCTGCTGTTCTATGTTAAAGGTACTTCCTGTCCCAGAGGCTCAGCCTACTTACCGCATCCTGATGAAGGATCAGGACCGATCGACAGGTTCAAGATGGATGAACGGGTTCCCAATTGATCGACGAGTTCCTGATTGATCGAGGGGTTCCCGATCGATCAAGGAATTCTCTATCCATTGACATTTTCCCGACTGATCAATGGAATCCCAATCCATCCATAGGTTCCTGATGAATTGAACATGTTCCCGATCCATCGACAGATCCTTTGTGTTTGTTTCCGCTCGGAGGAAACATAATTCATTTTAGGAGCTCGAGTTTTTCCGGCAAGATGAACCAGTTCAGAAACTGATCAGTGGGATTGATGAGTCTGTGTGAAATGAGTGTGACGAACAGGAAACAGAATGAACTGTACAACACCGATGACATCAACCAAAATAAAACCTATTTGAAACAGTTCTTTCAAAATAAAAGACCCTCTGGTTGACGGAGGCTGGCGGCTACAAGCGGAGCAAGGCGAGTATCTGTGTGTATGTGTGTGTGTGTGTGTTTGGTGTTTGTGATGACAGATGGTTAGTCTATGTGTGTGTGTGTATGTGTGTGTGTGTGTTGGCACAGCGTGATGCCATCATATTCTCCTTCCTGTCTCAGAGGAGGTTCAGTCTGTCCATCTGTGTGTGTTTACATGATGCCTGTTTGTTTATATAATGTGTGTGTGTGTGTGTGTGTGAGTGTGTGTGTGTGTGTGTGTACCGTGTGTGCGTGTGTCCAGAGGGTCTTTATGTGTGTGTGAGGCTCAGCAACAGCAGTGAAGCTCTTTCTCTCTCTCTCTCTCTCTCTCTCTCTCTCAGACCACGGTGCTGACGGAGGGATCCGATAGGTTGAGTTGGCCGGTGATGTCAGTTGGGTACGGCTACAAGGTGAGGGACAAAAAAAAAAAGAGAAAGAGAGCAAAAGAAACACACACATTAATTCAACACCTTAAACACTAACCTCAGAGCCAAGATGGCGGACGTCTGATTGTGCCTGATTTGAGTTACACTTTCGTTATTGTTTTTTGTTAGAAATAATGAAGAAAAATTGACTTAGAGGGCAAAAGCAGCATTTTTAAATATTTTGGGGTCTCATTTCTATTGGTGCAAACAGCAATGACAAAAACAGTTATTTTACCTTGCAAAACATGGGGGTTGCTGGTCTACCTCTGACTTAACTGGCTAATTTGTGTTATTGTGTGACTGTGTTTTATGATTGATTGATTAATAATACTTTGTCTGAAGTTTTCTGGCATCAGAGCAGCTCCATTTGCAACATAAAAGTTAAAGGAGGGGTATTATGGTAATTTCAAGCTTCATATTTTCACTCTGTGATACCTGTGGAGTACCTTAGCATACTAGCTTAGCAAAACTTCTCATGTTTCTCACACTGGTGCTCTGTGCAGGCCCTCAAACAGCCTCTGCCTGACACGACTCAGTCAACTCTGTCCCTTTAAGAAACCCCGCCCCTACATGCCAACTTTCTTCTGATTGGCCAGCTCTCGGGAGCCTGCTGAGGCTGCACTTTGTGGCGTCACAAAGTGCAGCGTGTAGAACAGCAGCGTGTGAAACCTGGCGTTCACAGCAGCCTGCAGACTGAGCTGAGAAGCCTGGGGATTACTCCAACATACTTTTACCTACAGATCTGAAACTTCACACACGTTTAGTCTGAACATCCAACAATGTAACATTATATATGTGAAACAGCATAATACCTCCTTTTAAGAATAGGATACGAAATACATACAGCTCCGGAAAAACATTAAGAGCCCACTCCAAATGTTCCTGAAATCAGCATCTCTTTCTACATGTCAGCCCAGTCCAGTTGTGAACCCCACTGAAAACCTCCTGAACGTGATCAAGAGGAAGATGGATGGTCACAAGCCATCGAACAAAGACGATGTGCACTAAGAGCGGCCTAACGTCACCCAACAGCACTGTGACAGACAGACTGGTGCAGAGCATGCAGAGATTCACCAGGTTATTCCCAAAATATTGATGTTTGAACTCTTACTGTTTTTACAACATGAACATGGACTTGTTTTCTTTGCATTATTCCAGCTCTGAAATGCATCTTTTTTGTACCTTTACCAGTCGTCATTGCAAATCTGCAAATAAAAGACCTAAATGAGAACATTTTGTCTGGAAGTAGGAGAAATGTTGTTTACAATAAAACAAACACAAACCTATAAATAGAACCATAGAAAAACATATTTTTGCAGTGGTCTCTTATTTTTTCCGGAGCTGTACATTTGACATGACATTTCATAACACAGAACACACTATTCAAGGCCCTTTGGTGTACTTTTTATTGGGATTTAGCTCAACTCTCAATATTAGGATAGACTGGTGAACAAAAGACTGCTTCAGTTTAAACTTATTAAAACCTGGGACCTTGTATCTCCTGTTTGAGCAATTTGGATTTTAACACAGTGGACAGACACACTTGTACCATGTGGTCAAACAACTCCCCTGTTCAGCAAGGTCAAATGACTGTTTTTGTCTGGTGGCTTTGAGAGCGATATAACAACTACATCTGGTTTGAAGGTCCATCTCTGCAGGGATCCTTTCTGTCATGTTGTCAGACACTTAGAATAACACTCTGAGCCTGTCAGTGACTAAAACAAGAACTTTTGTTGGAAGCACTTTGATCAGGCGCAGCATTATGTTGCAGCCCGTTTCATGGCTACAGGCTTTAAAACAAGCTACCGAAGCTTTTCCAAAACAGTTTGTACCTTTTTGAAATGTGCACCCCGAAATATATAAAAGTAGGGCCAAGTTTTAAAAATACTGGAATTCCCCTTTAACATGAGGTCGTCTCTCAAACATGCTCAGAAGTGAGAAAGGAGGAAAGCAGGATGTTTCGTCTGTCTGGGACCTTTCCCTCATATTCTCTAAACAGCCTCTCAGTGTTTCTGGACATGAGAGAATGGCGTACTTCCTTTTGGTTTAACACATCATTTATAGGTTGTGATGATATTCTGTTGGTATACTCATCCCCCAACAAAATCTGGAACCTGTTTGTCATATGTCAACAGGATGTTGGCGTGTTCGGTGCGGAGCTAGGAGGTTGTTCATCAAGATATATTCCCTGCAACTCTTTAAGTTGTCATTTGTCAGCTTCACTTTAACTTGTTTCCTTTTCCGAAATTAGGCCCTATTCACACGGGACTAGAAAAACCAGGGGACCTTGTAGGATTTACATATCATCCCCAAGTCGTGTGTCAGGTGGGATTAAGAGACTGTAATTATCTTAAATAACTACAGCTCTACATTTAATACTAGTCCAGTGTGAATAGGGCTTTAGTATAGTGTAGTTTCCTTCCTAAAAAGAGATCTATAACAATTAGTCGATCAACAGAAAACTACTTCGATTGTTTGACTCATTCGATCTCAGCCAGCTGAATCTCTTTGAGGTTTAGACTTTGGGTCGAATATGACACTTAAAGACGTCACGTTTGAGTCTTTTCTAACATTTTATAGACTTAATTATTTGTATAAAAGGAATCAACACATTTACTGACACAGTTCCTCTACCAGGGCCATTTGTCAGTAACAGAGTCTGAACAGGAAGCTGTGAGTGCTTTCAGGCTACAGGTCAGTCGTGCTTGCAGAGGAGGACAGAGGCAGTGTGTGTGTAGTACAGCATGTAGTCTGGACACCATTCAAATCCACTGAGAGAGGAAAAACACTCATATAGAAAATAAAGAGAGATGATCACAAAGAGAAATGAGTCTCCCCCTCCTCCCCCCCGTCACCCCTGAGTGATCAGTCACTGCTGTGATCAACAGAGCTGCCTGTTACTGAACATTAACACAGATAATTGAGCTGCAGGATGTTTTAATGTTCAGTAACAGACGGTGTGAGAGTTTGATCCCTGAGAAAAGGCCCCTTTGGGCTTCTTGCTTCCCTTCACATTAAATACAATGTATATCTGGAGGGAGAGGGGATGCAAAATGGCCGACTGCTGTGGGTTAAAAATGCAAAGAAAGAACTAGCACAGAACATTTGGCACATTTCTCTGCATTGTATTTAGGATGTGAAAAGGATTTCACAGGCTCAACACAATGAGAACACAGCTGGGGAAACAAACCCACTCTGTCCTCTATAGAGGTGAATCACCATTTTTTAGGAGAGCATAAATGACTGTTTGGGAATGAAAGACAATAAATACTTCATACTTCTTCCAAACTGAAGCTGAAATAAAAAAGTGATGCAAGCTGCAGCGGCCACAGACAGGTCAAAACCATCAACACTGATGACAGAAATGATCCAGAGTAATAGATTTTTAATGAAGTCGCTTTGACTCCGGCAGAGATTCCCGTTGGATGAGCTGAGCTGCAAAAATATGTCATTTATTAGCCGAGGGAGAAGCCATTTACGCTCAGACACATCATCGCGTCTGACAGCTTTAATTCACCAGCTCCAAAAACTGTCGCCTCGATAGGATGCTGAAAATGAGACGAGTTAGAGGAGAAACACACGTCTCTGCAGGGCGACCTGAGAGGATAAGAGCTGATCGTTAGTAGAAGAAGGAGAAGAATAAAAAGTCTTTGACAAGGTTTGTGGGATATTTTTGGCGAGATGAAGGGACAGAGAGATGACAGGAGAGGAAGGACAGGAAAAACAACAGAACAGGGAAGACAAGGAGACAGACAGGACAGAGACAAAACCACAAGACAAAAACAGAGAGGAGGGACGACAGGACAAAAGGTCCACAGGAGAAAAGATACCACACAGTCTGACCCTCTTCACTTCTCCTTTGCAAGAGGACGACTCTCACAGTGTGAGGAATAAAACCCGGCAACAACACGAGCCCTGACCTGAGCTGACGGATCAAACCGGACGCTTTCTGTCTTCAATCTGTTTCCTCTAGTCTGTCTTTTGTCTGTCTGTCTCTCTGAGGGACAGATGAGCTGGTGGAGGCCGGAAGGCAAAGATGGCTGGCTGACTGACAGACGGGCGGCCATGATGAGTCAGCAAGGAGATGATGGAGTTTGGAATGAGTTGACAGTAGAGGAGAGGATAGGAGGGAGGAGGAGAGGGGCGGAGATGACAAGAAGAAAGAAAAATGGTTTTGATGGAGGAAAAATATGACAAAGATAGAAGAGGCTGACTGAGAGGGAAAGGGGAGACAAAGAAAGATGAAAATGATGTGGAAATGTGAAAGTAAAGAAAGGTGGAGGATGAGAGGAGGACAGAGGGTGGAAGAGGAGGACAGGAGGAGGGTAGGTGGTCTTCATCTCCTTACCGTGGTGTCCCCGGAGGCCCTACGGCGTTTGAGGTCGGAGGTCGAAGTGATGGACCTAAAAGAGGTTTTCAGTTTGGGCTCGGGCTCTGCTCTACCACTTTTCCTATCCTAAAATAAATGATACGATAGGTGCACACACACATTAACACACGCAGCAGAGACACTCACTGAGCGCTACTACACTACTACACACCTCTGTCACTGTGGAATGTAGTATCAGGCAGTATCATGGAGTATCATGGAGTAACATGTAGTATACGGTGTTTCAGTGAGTTCAGTTTAGCAGTTAAGGACACTACACTGCTATACATAAACACATATAACAGTATAGTTTAGTATAAGCTGTGTGGAAGTGGTTCTACCCTTTACATATATGCTGCATCTGCACACATCTGAAAACCTGCACCTGGGACATGACTGTGGTGAGTCCTTTATGTACAAACGAAAGAGAAGTGGGCCAAGAACACAACCCTGTGGGACTCCTGTTTTATTCTGAGATAGGATTTGAAATACTGTAAAGTTCTATCTAGAGAAACTAACTTTTAAAGGTTTTAAAAACTGCCCCCACTATTGCACCGTGGTCTAAAGATGATATAAGCTGTTCTATAAAAACACGTAGCAGCCTCTGTGGAACAGTGCGGACGAAAACCAAACTGAAGTGGGTGTAGATTTGATTCCTACATATAGTGCAATATAGTATGGTATAGCACAGTGTAATATAACGTAACAATGTAAAAGTATGATTAAAGAAAACTGCAACATACCGTAATATTAAACAGTATGTTACCTACATAGTATGTGTACGTTCGCATATTTACCTTGTATAGTCAGGGTATATAATGTAGTAAAACAGTGTACAGCTTAGTTCTTTGTAGTATGAAAACATTATTGTGTGCATAACTAATTAGCCAAGGCTTTTAAAACTTTCTGGATATACTATATTTAATGCATTCCACTGTGTAAAAAACAATCTTCAGTCAAGTCAATATATTTTTAATAATGTTGTATTACTACCGCTTAGTCTCAACGTTTTGATCACTGGGGATATTTTTGTTTTTAACTTTCATTGATATTTACTAGGGGAGGTATCTTCTCAACCCTTTTTGGCTTCTAACCTCTCTGGCACAACATTAATCTTTTTACTAATATTATCGTCTCTTTTTGTATGTGTGTATATGTGCAAATAAAATAAAAAAAACATATAGTTTGTTACATACTAGTATATAACATGATTAACAACAGGATATTGATAGTTTAGCAATGCATGTTACAGTATGGTAAAGTGTAGTACAGTATATTGTTTCATAACATAGTACATTAATAGCATGACAAAGTAAAGTACATTATGAACAGTATCAGTAGACAGTGCAGTGTTAATATAATATAATATAATATAATATAATATAAAACGTATAGAGCGGCAGTAGTATAGTAGCAGTATGTAAAATGTAGTATCAAAATATTGTCGTATTATAGTATAATACAGTTCTGTATTATATAAAACAATATGGCATAGCTTAGCATAGTAATGTATAATAATAGTATATATTATATTAAAAAATAGAATAGTACCAGTACACATTGTAGTTTAGTAAAATATTGTAATGATGATTACAATTATAATTGTGAGTGTATTGTCCAGAACTATGGTATTATATTGCTATTATAACATGTGATAGTATAGTATATTTTATACTATAGAATATAAGAAAAATTGTATGTGTAATACATTTCATATTTTATAAAAGTATAATACAGCATAATGTAGTATAGCATATTATTGTACAATATTGTATAATATGATGATATTATGATATAATATTGTGCGGATCAGTCAAAATGTAATATGAAATATAATAAAGTATTTGTATTGTATGGTTTAAAATCAGATAATGCAGTATATTATTACAACTAATACTGAATACATTAGATGTGTGTGTAATGCGTGTGTGGCGTTGACCATCTGCCTATTATATAACACGCTGCCTGCACACAGTCTGTCTGCTTCACTGAACAAATGTACATCACTACCTGCCTACGGTATGTCCTGGCTGTGTTTATGTGTGTGTGTGTGCATATGTGAGTCCTGTCCTGCAGGCTCGTTCCTGTTTCAGATGAAGTGATGTTTCAGTAAAACACGAGAGCTTCCCTCTGTTTTACTGCCGATACAAACACACATGAGGCTCAAACACAGGAACACAACAGGAAGTACATCACACAGCGCAAAGTAAAAAAACACATCCTGGGGAGGGGGATGGAGTGGAGGGGAGAGGGAAACAAAGATGGCGGTGAATGAAGCAGTGATGACCCTCAGCACCTCAGATCATTATACCAACACTCTGCTGCTATAATGCCATCTGTCGCACAGTGTGTGTTTGTGTACATAAAACAAAGGGAGGGGGCAGGGGCAGCAACACATGGATGATGGTCAACATGGTGTTCACCTCCAACATCATATAACACATTTTCAGTTTTGACCTTTGACCCCTCTCACTGGGCAGGTCAGAGACGGGGGTCGTGTCTGGATGGTAACCCCACATGAGCGAAACTCTTGTGAGATTTGTGGGCGTTGTTTGTTGTCGTGAGGCATTTTGTAAAGAACAACGTCAAAGCCAAATAATTGAGTTTGGTTAGGTCTGGTAACAGATCATTGTTCGGGCTTAAATAATACATACATGATGATTTTTCGGTTCTCCTCCGTGAAAGAAAAGATGAAGTGCCCATCAGAGTTTCGTCACCACCTAGGCACGACCAGATCAGGGCTGGGTATCACTATTGAAATACTCACCCCACTGCAGTAAAATAAGTCTGGCATACACTTATTTATTCTTCCTGTTGACAAATCTCATGAAAAGACAAAATATAACATCGTTTTCAGGTCGCCTTAAATCTGGAATCGGAAAAATTATTCGATGATTCTAAGCAAAACATTTTGATTCTTGGTGATGTAGTTACAGGTGTAAT
The DNA here is from genome assembly GCF_022749685.1 of Semicossyphus pulcher. Classification (NCBI taxonomy): domain Eukaryota; kingdom Metazoa; phylum Chordata; class Actinopteri; order Labriformes; family Labridae; genus Semicossyphus; species Semicossyphus pulcher. The sequence goes on along the minus strand of NW_027211737.1, from coordinate 30,761,921 downwards.
TGTCCAGGTGTAGCTTGATCGCTAACAGCTACCTTGCTAGCACAAGTCAGTCACAATTAATGACTGTATTTAAAGATGGACAACGTGTCTCCACCTCCTCTTGTTCTACAAAAATAAACCCAAAATCCCCCTGGAGCGGGCGCAGTAGAAATCAGCTGGTGGAGCCGCAGTATTGACGTCCCGCCCCTTCCTCTACCCAAAAGACACCTTTACCTTGTGTCCTTGCCGTGTTGGAGCCCTCAGGTGGGCTCAGTCTGCAGCAGAACAGCTTCTTGTGTCGGTCTGAAGCAAATATTCACGCTTATGGAAAGTTCAATGACTGTAGTGTTAGTGTTAGTTACGTCTCCTCTCGCCGTTCCTCCTCTACTCTGCTACTCGGGAACAGAACGCTGCAGGAGCCCCATTTGTCCACAGAGCTGTCAATCATGAGGTCACACCCCCTTTTTATAACATCAAATAACTAACAAATTCTTCTACTTATTGTAATTTAAGTATATTTTGATGCTAATATGCTAATATGAATACTTTTTCTCCAAAAGACACAGTCATTGTTGGTGTGACTCTTCACATGAGATTTGATGATGACGAGAATAAAACAGAATATCACCAGACTATGTCAATCTCTAAAGATACCCAGCCCTGGTTTGAATTATTTTAAACACATTCAGTTTAAAATGAAAAATCAATTAAACACATTGATTAGGAATAAAAAGCACAGTTTCCTCCTGAGACCCAAACAGTGTGTCAGACTAGCAAAAAATATCACAGACTATATTCCAAGAGAGATATAAAAGGCCCACAGACATATTTCTAGACCCATTTCCTCATTGATCAAACTTAAAATCCATCAGCAGCAATAGAACAGTGGAAGACTTTGATCCCAGCATCAGTCAGAAACAGGAAACACATAAAACATAAAATAAAAATAACAACCAACGCTGCCCTGAATCTGTTCGTCACCTTAAACAGTCAGCTACAAACAAAAATCATGTTTCCACCTTTCATTCAGATCTGAAGCTATAGGCCTGACCAGACTGTCAGCTGAAACCACCTGCTAGCTTAAAACATTTGCTTTAGTTAATTAAGCATTCAAAGTACTGTACTGTACTGTACTGAAACTCATGCTACATTCAAAAGGAAAACATGTAAAACTCCATCTGCAATCAATAAAATATAAGGAAGAAGTGGAGTAGCAATGCAATTATCCAAAGAAAGCCAGGTATGCTAACAGTAGCTAGCATTTAGCCCACGGATGATGTTTACATTGTGTTCTGGTGGTTCAAAGATGTCAATTGACCTTTTCAGTCTAATAATAGTTAAAATTTTCTCCATGTTTAAGGATCGTACATTGAGCTTTAGAGGGAAAAAGATTCTATACCAAGTTTCTGAAACCAAAAACAGGAGCTAAAGTGAAAAAAAAAAATTAAACTGTCTGTTTATCTGCTCCAGTGTAAGCTGCTAATGGTAGCATGTCTGGCCTAGCTTACAGTCTACTAGGTGTGGGACAAAATATCGATACAGATGTATAGTGTCGTCCTGACGCATGCAATACAATAAATAGGCTGGCGCCACGCAAGTTTATTCGATTATTCTTCCTTTGTGTTTAGTTGTGTTAGTTAAACAAAATTTGCTAAAACCCACTCTTAAATTACGTTTCATAAACTAAATGTTTGCCTTCTCCAGGAAGCTTTTCTGGATGAAGTTGTCATAGTTACTTGAAGTTGACCAATGCAAAGTTTGATGACCTGTTTGTCAGGTGTGGCTTTGCCAGGCTTGTACAAGGATTTCGCGAACAACTATTGGTGTATCAGGTTGTGTTATGGTATTTGGTGTGTCCATCTGTTTCAGGCAGCTAGCAAGTCGCACATTAGCTAAAATGTGGCTAACTACTGCGGTATGAACTTTTTGCTGTAATTAATTTCAATAAATGGGTCAAAAGGATGCTGAAATAAATAAATCCTGATGCAGAAATGTATAATATTCTAAGAACAAATGTTATTTTATGTGAAGAAAAGTCAATTTTTTAGTGCTTATTTTCTTTATATTAAGTCAAACGCAATTACAAGAGAGCTAAATTAGCAGTTAGCAGCTCCTGTTTCCAGTGTACCCATTGATGCACAGGCTGCTATCCCTGGTTTACTTTGGCACTGAAGAAAACTTAACAAGAGTAGGTCAAAGGCTAGCATGTGGCTGACTGCATCAGGTCAGTGTGCGCTTCTGTGGGCAATGTGTTATAAGAACTGTCCTTATGAGGCCGATGACAACGTGTTTGAAAGCAGGTGCGCGCTGCGGATGTAGGTGAGAACAGCAGACGAGCAGCGGAGGAGCAGCCCCGCCTACTCCCCGAACAAAGTATCCAGAGCCGTATAGACAGAGAGTCGCGTCAGTGGAGGTCCAATATGCTCCATGATCCGCCATTGTGATGTCTCTCTCTACAGCTGTCAGTCGGTCACTCAGTCAGTCACATACAGACCCGTGTGTAGGGCTGACCCCGGCGGTCAGATTCCCGGGCAGGTTCTGAAGCACTTCTTCTTCTGGACAGACAGCCGAAAAATTTAATTCTCAAATTGGAAATGACACTTAATATGAGCATGTTTTTCATGTCTGCTTTCTCACATCCAACTAGTTTAGTAGTTAGACTATATGACTATATTTATCTTTGCCTCCTTTCAACTCTTCAGCGCCCCCCTGGGGAGACTTCTCTCTCTGTCTTGCAAAATGTCCATGTTCGTTACGTGAAAGATCCTGTGCTTTCTCCATGGTTAAAATTTAATCCTAAAACAATTAGTTAAATTATCTATAAGCTTAGTTAAGATTCATCTCTGACCTCCCCCTGTCCAACAGAGACAACGTGAATAACCAGAATTCCATTTGTTCAGTTTTGAAAATAAAATGAAATAACATATTAACTTTGATCTGATTCGGGTTCATGGACTGTAATCTCATGAATAATGCTCTTATTCCTGTATCATTGCACATGTTTCTGTTGATCTGTCTCGACGATTCGTTTGGTCTAAAAAAGGTTTAAATCTTCACCTCATTTGCATTTCCTCTCCCTCAGAGCTGCTGTGTTTTATGCGTTAATCCTGCTCAGCTAACTCCTCGCCTTAAGACACAGCTGTTTGAAGTGCTAATCATCCTCTGCTAGCGGTTAGCCTTTAGCGGCTAGTGTTTGATGTGCTAATCCAGGCAGAGAAGTGATGATTATTAATGCGTTTCAGTCCCAGCTGCTGGCGAGGCTGCATAACATCTGGAACAAAGACTTCAAACCAGAAACAATCCGAGCAGGTTTCGTTTTCTGCATGTATGAGCAGTTGGGTAATCAGTCGTACGATGCATAATCAGTGTGTGCATCTGTGAAAAGGCAACAGTTTCCTGACTGCTGGAGCTGCTCTGCTCACTGTTTGCATATTTACTTCTCTTTGACACAGCAGTTATGCAGTGTTCCTTATTTAGAGAAATATAAATGTATGTATTGAGGGGATTAAATCACCTGTTGGCTACATAGTCACTCTAGAATATGACCAAAGGGGGGATTCAAATGTCTTATGCAATATGGAAGCTCCATTAGGACAGCATTGATTTTAGAGAGGTGAATTTTACCTGCTTTGGTCAGTGTTTTAATCCATTCAGAGGCACTCAAACGCAAGGATAATTATACTGCAAATATCTTTTTTGTTTCCTCTCTATTATTGCTGCATTTTAGCATGTTCTGACTGTATAAGCTGTGTGCAGTAGGCTATGTTACTGTAAATGTTCAATGCCTTTTGGGAGTCATAGAAATATTAACTCTTCGCAAAAAAAATTTCCTTTGATAAAAGTACAACGACGTCTTTTCAAGTTTAATGAGCAGAACTGTTTGATCATAAACATTGGTGAGTGCTAATTGAAAACATTTTCATGCAAAAATTGCAACAAAAATTTCTCTTACCCAAGTTAATATTAGAATCGCCCATGTTTTTCATGATCCCGTACTGTACCCAATAAATAAGCCACAGCTAACTTTAACTAGCCAAATTAGCTAGCCAACGTTAATGCAGCACAGCAGTCCTGTCATCATGTCAGTGAGTACTATCAGAACATTCTTAAGCAATCAAAAATTAATATTACATTAGCGTTAAACTAGAAAGCTAACAGTAACTTTGACTACTTTACCTCGCTAACTTAGCCAGCTAACGATAGTGTTGCATATCAGTCCTGTAAACTTGCTGGTGAGTACTATCAGAACATTCTTATGCAAACAACAATTAACATTACATTAATGTTGAACTAGAAGAGCTTACAGTGACTTTGACATCCTGTAACATTACCAATAAATAAGCCACAGCTAACTTTACCTTGCTAACTAAGCTAGCTTAACCTTGATGTAGCATTGCTGTTGTGTTGGCATGTCAGTGAGTTAGAAGCAGATTAAATTTAAGTTGTAGCTTTCCAAAAAATACATTTGGTTTTATAACATATCAAGGCTCAAGGTCAAAGTAAAGTAAGCCCTTATTTAAGCAGGAAGGCCGTCTGTCGAGGGGAAACTTTTTGCTATACTGTATTGTTCAATTTACACAATACATTTTTAAGTAGGCCTATGCCTTTTTTAATTTTACATCACCAGCTAAACAACAGTATTTTGGTGTAATAAATAAAGTGGCATATACTTTAGTTTATACATTAGCACTGTAAAATGGTTTCATGATACAGCAAAAAAAAAAAAAAAAACAGTAAACAGTACTTTATTTTACATAATTTTACAACTGAAATACACCAACTACTGGATAATTGTTGCCAGTAAGTTATTGTAAGTTCATCATTAATAATTTGTGTCTCATGTTCACCTTCGCTGGTTGAGCTATGTTATCGTTTCATAGACTAAACGATAAATCGATTGATCAATGAAATAATCAGCAGAATAATCTATTCATGACAACAAGCCATATTTTTGTCATGATACAATAACTGGAACTGGAACATTAGTATTCACACCTCACAGTCTCTTTGAGGCTTTATTGGGGTTCAATTTAATTTTAGAGTCTCTTATTGATTTGCAGAGGTGTCTGCGTTTTTATTGGTCCGTCTGATGTGTGAGGTCATCAGCTCTGCAGCACTCAGACAGTAAACAGCCTGCTCAGTAATATTTAACAGGAAACTTTTATGAGTCTGCATTAAAGATGGAGAGTGTTACATTCTTTACCCTTAATCTTTATTTCCTGAGTTACCCTCCTTTGCTTTATGAATGGTACTACAGCTAAATCTATATCTTTAAATCATTTGTGTCATGTGGTGTTACATTAACTTACAAGAATTTACTGTTTTATTTTTATATTTTTGCTGCTGAGTATTCTTTTCCTGCTGCTGTGGTGACACTCTTTGTTCCCCTACAGAGAGCCATAAAGCTAAATTTTATGGGCTCTAAAACTGCTGCAGCTGCCTTAATGACCTGCAGTTATTTTTCAAGGAGATACAAGGTTATTTGCTGGCAGCCATTAAAGTTAGAAAGATGGACAGATTATGAGCTAATGTCTCCCTGAGCACAGATGATATTTAGTGTCTGCCTCACTGACATCGTTATAGACAGCTAAACACACTGAAATTTAAGGAAACACATGCAGCTAGATTAAACAAGTAAATTAAGAAAAATCTTACATACATGAGCAGCAGTTAAACGTGTATTTAGTTTGTGTTGTGGTATTAAGTTGTAGTATTTTGGTATGTTGTGATTTTTGCTGTGTGGTGGTATTTGGTCGAGTTGTAATATTTGGTTGAGTTGTCGAGTTGTATTATATAGTAGAGTTGTAATATTTAGTTGAGTTGTAATATTTGGTCCAGTAGTAATATTTGGTCGAGTTGTAATATTTGGTTGTTTTTTGCTGCTTGGTTTGGTTTTATTGCAGTTTTTGGTTCTTTTTGTATTTGGTTGTGTAAGTGGCTGCCAGAGCCGGTTGCTAGGTTACGAGTCATTCGTTTCCAGGTTAAAGCTGTGTACCCCTGAACATGTAAAAATACGACAGCAATGTTACATGCCAGGGCTTCACTCACCTAGCAGGTAGCCGAGCGGATTAGCACAGTACGTTTCATTGTTTAACTGTTTCTCATGCTAATTACATTGTTTATTTATGATGCGTTGTTTATACGGACCGCTTGTTAACATGTTTAGGGGTAACATGAAGCAGGCAGTTTGATTCAGCTTAACGCACAAAAGATACACATCTCCAGCCTACATGTTTGCATCCTTGGTAAACGGAGCGAGGTATGTGATGCTCGTTTTCTTCCATGTTTCTTCCATGTTGTGGTATTTGGTTTGGTTGTTTATTTAATTGTTTCAGTATTTGGTTGTTTTGTCTCGATATACAGAATGTTTTCTAAATGCTGTTTTTAAAAATTTACTTTTGTTTCATCTTTTTGCATGTGTTGTCCTTAACTAGCTCACTTCGCTAGGAAGCGTATTGAGCTCTCAGGGCCACCGTACACTTAGATGAAGCAGGACTCTCAGATGCTGCAGCTTCATTATTTAGTCGAACACTGGCGCTGATGAGAGGCTGTCTGACTGCCCGAAGCTTCACCATTAAAAAGAAATGAACAGCACATTACACTAATTATTACAGGAAACATAAAAAAGCTTCATATGCAGGTTTTATTAAGATGTCAAACTGAATGAAATGCTGCTATGACTGTACTTGAAAAAAACTTTAGTGCTCTGCGTCTGTACCGTTTGTCCTCCGGGTGTTTTTCACTGGTCATAAACCAGCCAACAACAACAACAGGGACACATTAAACTTACATGTGAAACATGAGTTGAATATCTGAGTTGATGCCTGCCTGTCGACTGTTTCTGTTCTGTCAGAGATCCGTGACTCACATGCATATATAGATGAGACATGCATGTTAAGTTTATTTATACCTACATTATATGAATGACTCTTTATGATTCACTGAACTGAAGAGCAGAACAGGGAGCTACAAGCTGTGCCGTCGTCTGCATATCTTACATTTAGAACTGAATATTCACCATACTGTGTAATTATATTTTTTCCATAAGAATTAAAAGCAGCAAAGATCAGTTTAACAGGGAAAATGAATCCGTTTTGATATGTTTATTCTGTTTCTTGCTTCACTTCATGAATAACATTTTCTGTGCTACATGTTGTTGATTGTTTTCAGCTATTTATTTTCTCTGTATTTGGATGTCTGATGGTGTTTTTGTTTTCTCTCTTTCCTTCTTCTACGAGGTTGTTATTTCAGATGTTGTGCCCTGAGGTTACAATCATTTCAGCTCACTGTTTTCATAGATGGTAGACGCTGTCTTGCCCAAAATGTCTATGTTGCTACTTATTCATTTATAATGAAATGTGTTTCCTGAAAGAGAGCACCCCCCCCCCCCCCCACAGACATGGGCCCCTGAAAGGTCCAGTGAATGGGACGTCCTCATATCTGATTTATTCATATCAACCTTCATACCTGTTCTCTCAACATGCTCTCTCCTAGATAAACACATAGGTGACACTATTATCATTATTATCCACAGAAGTTGCAGTGGGTTAAGGTTCTAAAGAAGAAGAAAGTCTCAGTCTTTTATCTCAGAGGTGTGCAGTAGTAGCGGTGGTGCCTTCTCAGTCATCCAGGTCATGGTTATTCTAAGCTCAATCCAAAAGGCAGCTGGGCTCGGTTGAAGTTCTTGAAGACGTTTTTCACCTCTCATCTGAACAGTTTCTTGTGGTCACCAAATTCTTGTTTGGGTCAAAAGCCCAAAGTACTCGTATTCTCCTCCTTCCTTCTTTGCCATCCCGATTTACTGGTCGTGGTTAGGGTTGGGACAAAATATCGATACCGCAATCGTCCTGACTCGTGGCTGATGCCAAAACTTACCTATGATTTGTTTGTTCTGATTTATTGTCTTTTACAAGCCATCAACCTGCCAGGGACTGCAGATGCAAATGAGCCTGTGTGGCTAAATCTGCCATATTCACATGATGCATTCAAGTGCTCATGTTGATTAATGTGCATTGTCCCTTTTCTAAATAAACTCAAAATTCAAATATCGATATTTTCCATCCATCCATCTATTTTCTTCCGCTTATCTGGGGCCGGTCGCGGTGGCAGCAGGCTAAGCAAGGTGACCCAGGCCTCCCTCTCCCCAGCCACGATTTCCAGCTCCTCCTGGGGGATTCCGAGGCGTTCTCAGGCCAGACGGGATATATAATCCATCCAGCAAGCTCTGAGTCTGCCCCGGGGTCTCCTCCCAGTTGGACGTGCCCGGAAAACCTCCAAAGGGAGGCGCCCAGGAGGCATCCTAATCAGATGCCCAACTGGCGCCTTCCGATGCAAAGGAGTAGCGGCTCTACTCCGATTTCCCTCCGGATCTCTGAGCTCCTTACCCTCTCTCTAAGGCCGAGCTCAGACACCCTCCGAAGGAAACTCATTTCGGCCGCTTGTGTCCTCGACCTCATTCTTTCAGTCACGACCTAAAGCTCATTTACGAATAAGATTTTGTCTCACCATGTCACTACTTCATGACTCCTCACGGTGCTTATGACATGAGGGTAATGTGAACAGAAATTAATTGGCCAAAGAAGAAGTTAATCAGATATTGTGATGTATCGTTATATAATTGTCTTGCAACATATCGATTATCGCAGAACATGATGTTATCGTTATCGTGAGTTACCCTGCGATTCCCAGCCCTCGTCCTGGTGCGGTGTCATTACTCCAACACAGCCGGCCTGGCAGCTGAGGTCGTGTGCTTCTGGAGGTTTTGACTTTCAATGACAGAAGAAGAAATGGCTCCTGACATTTTAAGGAAAGGTTTAAGTTTTGAAACAGGCAAAATATTATTGAAGAAAAAATAAATCTTTTTTTGATGTTGGAGTAAATGGTGAGTATTAATGTTCAGATTAAAATGTTGTCATTGCTTAGGATGAATAAGGTTACTGCTGTCCTCCATCGGCCCCCTCGCGGCTGAAAGCATCCCCTTATGGGCGGCCCTGCCCCTCAGATATTAATGCACCTTCGTAATTAAAATAACTTTGTAGTAGTTTCAGAACCTCATTGGTAAATTCAAAGCGGAGAATCATTTCTATTTATTTCAACAGAATAGAAACCTCTCTGAGATTGTGAAGTTGAAACAGGAGGTTTGTGGCGGAGACGGTGGCAGATCATTCCCTGTGGACACAAACAGTCTGTAACTCGTCAAGTGCTTTAAAAAAAATGACGTGCTTTTCCCATCATACTTAGTTACAGTTAACCCCGGTTCTGGATTGTTCTGACAGCCTTGAACCACACTCTGCATAACAACAAGGATGCTGTGAGCCTGAAAGAAATATTTATGATGTAGTTTGTAACATGCTCTCAGAAACCTGCAGACACTCAGCGGTGATTGCAGAGATACTAAACCTGATTGTGAAAGATATGAAGCAGCTTTGGGTGCTGCAAAATTTAATTTATTTTCTCCAGACGTGAGATTAAACAGCGGGCCGGTACCAGAGCAGCAGCGCTCATTTCCTTCAACTACTCTCACACTACCACTCAGGTTTTTGTAGAGAGACAAAATGTCCACCTGAACAGGCTCCAGACGGATGAACAGATCAACGTGTTGGTGTGTTGAAAGAGGCTACAAAGAGTTTGCTCTCTTTCAGGCTGTACATCATTAAAAACTAATAAACAAAATCATCTTCCCTTCACAGATCGAGTTTAATTCAAACAACATAAACTCCCCACATCTTTGCCTCGCCTTTAACTGTTAAGCTACTAAAAAGTCAATCTCGTAACCCATCGGCTGTCGTCTGAGGACGATCCACCAGGAGCAACGCAAAACATGTCAGCATTCCGGTTTAGCCAGCGTTTAGTGATAAACGACTTCCAGCTAAGACTTCCTTTTCCGTGCGCTGCAGTGAAATTCTCCCTCCAGATACGTCTACAAAATAAACGCTGTCATCTCTCGGTTCGTCCCATCCCCCGGAGGAGCGCCCGTTCATCTGTCTGTGCTGAGTCTCAGTTTCACTGTAAACAGTAAGTTACACAGAGGCTGCACTCCGGCTTTCTTCAGCGGGATGAAGCCCAAACAGAAACAGAGTTTCTTGTGATCGACTTTAATTAACGGCTCTTCAGTTTGCTGAAAGAACAACATCATGATGCAGATTAGGAACAACATGAAGCTTTGTCAGGCCTGTCCTCAAGAGGAGAAGAACACTACTTTAACATGAGACGGAGGGCGGGGCCATCGTTTATGATGGATTTAAGGAAGTCGGAAAATCTAAGCGCTGATTTGCTTTTGCGACACAAATTTGTCTGAAGTGAATGTTTGATCTGGAACAGGTTGTTAGCTGAACTTGCTTCTGATGTTTGTTTATAAAGATTAATAAGAAGCTAAATCATCAGATGACGCTGGCGGGAGTCAGGATGTCATTACGGCGGATTACGGATTACTATTTTTTCCTGAATACGCTGAAGCCTCCTGATATGTGATTGGTCAAGACTACTCGGACTATAAGTGTACTACAAACGGAAACCAGAACTCTTCCTGTTCTAAAATCCGGCCTACAGATTCCCCTTTTTATGTAAATAAATAAGTCTGTAAATAGAGATTACCAAAAAGTTGGTGATGAACACCTTAGAAGTGAAATAATCACATAGAGTAAGGTTAGAGTGGGCAACAGCACTGTATCACAGTAGAGTGCAGTACAGTAGACTACGATAGCAGAGTAGAGTTCAGTAGAGTACAGTACAGTCTGGTAAATTTAGAGTTCAGTAGAGTTGAATAAAGTGGTCCAAAGTACAGTAAAGTTAATACTGTGGAGTAGAGTAGAGTAGCCTACAGTACAGTAGAGAGTAGAGCAGCCTACAGTACAGTAGGGTGGAGTGGGATAGAGAAGAGTACAGAACAATACAAAAGACTACAGGACAGCACAACAGAGTACAGAAGAGAAGAAGAGTGCTGTAGAGGACAGTAGAGTCGAGTCGAGACAGGTACCTGCAGGTTCTTCCTCCAGACGTTCACGGCAGCGAAGGCGAGCTGCATCTGTTTCCTTCGGGCGTCTTTGTGTCGCTTGTAGGCAATCTCGATGAAGATGAGGAATATCCCCGCGACGATGCCACCGGCTACCAGCATGAACACACCTGAGGATAATAGGTGGACACAAGTGATAATAGGTGGACTAAAATCCGATGATATGACCGAGACACTTTGTCACTTCAAACTTGATGCATTTCAAGATCTTTTTAAGACCTCGGCAAGGAGTGTGCTTGTGATATTTTTGGAATGTAAGTGACTAACTTTATATTGAAAATATGTGTTGTCATGTTTAAATATTTTAATGTTTGATGCAAAGAACAAGCAGAAATTCACAGGTCTAAAATAAACTGTACCAGTCCGTGGGTCTGCTTCTTACCTGCCATGTTCTCGAAGGTGAGGGTGGCTGGAGCGTTGCTCCTGGAGTCACACTCCTGGTATCGTACCCATGTCTTGTCCAAGTCTTCCATGAAGCCATTCTCATGAGAGCTGGAGAGATTTAACGAAACATACTGAAAGTTATACCCACAGGCGGTTTAAATAGACGAGGGTACGAGTCAGACGGGAGCAAGATATCAGCAGGGTATCACAGGAGCACGAGACGGATATAAATAGGGTATCAGCTTTGTACGAATAGTTAATCAGCAGGGTGTCACAAGGGTATCCAAGTAAACCCAAAGGTACCCATAGGGTACCATGTAAGGTGACATAAGGGTATCAGTGGGCTATCAGCAACAGTCAGACGGGTATCTCAATACAGAATGTTCTAGGGTATCAGATGGGTATATAAGGGTATCAGCACATAGTAATAGTAAGGTATCAGGATAGTATTAGAAGACAGAAAAGGGGGTGTAAATAGAGTATCACAAACTCCAACCATAGAGAATCAGTCGGGTAACTAAAGTATGCATAGGGTACGTTATGGGTATAAGTAGGGTACCTGCAGGGTATAAGCAGAGCATCTGTAGAAATATAGTAGGGTATCATAAATGTAACAGTGGGGTATCAAAAGGTGATCGGTGAGGTATCTATAAATATCATAAGGTATCCTCAGGTATCAATCAGACGCGTATCCGAATAGTATCAGCACAGTATCTTAGAGTACCAGCAGGGTACGGGTATGGCTGCAGTGGGATATACGTAGATCATCATAAGCATGTCTTTATTTTCACCTGAGAATGGCCAAAGAAACGTTCTGTTTCCACGGACTGTCTTTCCTCATTCCAATCCCGAATCCTGAGCGGAAGAAAAGCTCTCCTGTCGTCACTAGATCACACTTCTGCGACGCCTCGAACTCCAACACAGCGCTGTCCCAGATGAAGGCATGAAGCTTACTACAGGAGGAGAGAACATTAGGTATGTGGCAGTTGGAAAACGTAGGCAGGCTGACCAAACCAGTCAAGTGTAGGAAGGCATTAACACTGTACATCTCCAAGCAGGGGAAAACTTATTTAGGCTGCTAACTGTATAAAGAGCCTACTTGTCTCTAACGGCCTGGATGGCCTCAGCAGCGCTCTCGTAGTTGTGTTTCTCCATGTGCCGGTACATGGTGCTTAGCTCCACCTGCCGTCTGAAGTAAATATCGACCGAGCTCTGCTTCACTGTGGCGTAGATGAACTTGTCTGATGGGTTCCGAAGCTAAAAACAAATACAGTACAGAAGTAGTTCATTAACAGTCACCAGGTTCACGTTTTATATCAAACCCTCAAAGATTCTTGGAACCTGTTAGAAAGCTCTGCATGAACTGGCACCAGACTAGCGATGGGTAACACCTTCGCTCACATAATGAACTCCAAGATCAGATGAGTCTCATGTTTTACCTGTAAGACTCAAATGTAATGTTTTCCTTTATCATCCGTCCTGAAAACATCAGAGTACATTAACGAGTGATTCCTGGTCATATTCAGCTACAAAACCCCAGCGCCATGGAGCGTCTTTCCTGCTGGGCTGGTGACAGCTCATTGGTCGAAGAGCCAGTCACAATGGACCACAGAAGAGAAGACCACCGCCTGGTATAGAGCGGGAGTAGCACCGCTCTGTCTCAGACCGAAGTGACAACAACAACTGTTGTTTCACTGGACTTGCCTGACTTGGTTAAAAGTGGAGGAATGAGAGATGCAAGAAAACGATCTGAAAACAAGAACAGATTTCTTTCAACACAATTCAGAGGAGAATCGAGCGTCTCACCCTGGGGTCATTGATGCCAGTGATGCGCTCCTCAGGCCGGTCCAACACAAGGAAGGCTGCCAAGTTGGCAGTATATGAAGCTACAATGATCATAGCAAAACCTGCCCACACCATACCCAGAATCCTCGCTGAGAAACTCCTGGGAGCTCCTGCAGACAGAGACAGGACAGATGTTATAACTGTGAAGTCTGGAGGACTGCAGCACGTGTCAGATTAGATGAACCGACCTTCTCCTATCCCAGAGTTCAGCAGTACTCCCCAAGAGAACCACATAGCCGAGGACAGGGTGAGGGCATCTTCTTCTTCTTCTTCACTATTCACTTTAAACCTTCCGAACGGGCTGCAGGGAAACACAGGGAGGATGTTTACACAACATTATACTGTATCAGTCAGACAACTCACGTTTGAAATGTTTATTACAGCAGCTTGTGTTTGCTGTCGAGGCTCCGACCCACAGATTTGTTTTACAAGCAGAAATCTGGGCAGTGATGAGATAATATCTTAAACCCCCTAGCCGGAGCCCACAGGTGGATGCTGGGGTGGTGATGAAAGACTGAGCGCAGTACTGGAGCAGAGCAGCAGTGGCATTGACAGAGCAGAAGGAGAGATGGGAGATTTTGCAGCCTAAATGGACGGCCAAATTGGGAGTGTGCCTTTGTCAGTGAAGCTCGAGTTCACTGCCTGAACTAGCTCGCATGTTTAATCCCCTTGTTTGGTTTAGTATTTAATATATTTGTCATGTAGTATCCTAGAAATGTATTTCATTTATATTTGGCTGCCTCACAGCTAGACGGTTCCAGGTTAAAATCCCGCTCTGGCCTTTCTGTGTGGAGTCTGCATGTTCTCCCCGTGCATGCATGGGTTCCCTCCGGGTAATCCGGCTTCCTCCCACAGTCACAAAGACATGCTCATTAGGTTCACTGGTGATTCTGAAATTGCCAGTAGGTGTGAATGTGAGCGTGAAAGGTTGTCTGTCTCTATGTGTCAGCCCTGTGATTGACTGGCAACCTGTCCAGGTATAACCTCGCCTCTCGCCCAATGACAGCAGGGATTGGCTCCAGACGTGACATCAGACGGTGACGCAGCAGAAAAGAGACCGACAGGAGAATACTCTACTGGCAATGGGAACAGTGATAATCAGCATCTATAAGTGGGTGTTCCCGGGTCTGAATAACCTGCGTCAATGCGCTACATTTCGGGGGGAAAGGTGTCAAATAAATCTTGCTTATATTATATTTAAATGCAGGCTGTCATCTGTCTAGTTCTTGTCTCTGTGATTATCTGTTAAAGTTGCTCTCCAGCCAGTGTTCTCAGCTTTTCATTCATATCCTTGCTCGTGTTGTCCTTTACCTTGGCAACTACAACGCCATTACAGTTTACGGGATAATCATCGCTCTAACATAAATCACGATGGAGGATTTTTATATTGCTGAGGTGGTTTTGTTGCAGGGTTTGGCTCCTCCTACCCCTGAGCTTCCTCAAACATAAATCCAGCTCAGCCCTCCAGAGGCTGGCATTGACTGATGACCTCCCTCACGCCTCTCCCCTCTCAGTTCTCTCTTTTCCCGCCTGAACCCACCTTTATAAGAGTCCTGGTCATAACCTTAGTACTGCACTCCCTTTGTTTGTCCCAGTACGGCCGTTGTTACTCAGAGGCTGCGGAGTGCGGTCCACGCCTGGCTCTGCTCCAGCCTTCCCGCCCCAGGCTCAAAACCCTCGATGTTTTGGCAGTCCAAAGCTCATTTGCAAGCGATGTAAACACTTTCACTCCCCCGATGATCTGAGCTTCCAGGCTTGGCTCTAATTGAGCCAACTTGCCAACAGCAACAAGCAAACAAATCTCTCCAGATGGAAACTTGTAAATCATCAAAAGTTCAGACACAGCAGCCCGAGGACCTCAGAGACGACCAGTAAATATTCTACCCATAAAATATGAACCAGTTTCACTTGAATCAGTTAAAAAAGTTGTTATGTACAGTAATCAGTGAGGCCATAATGCAATACTTTAAACTAACTTGACCTTGACCTAATAGTGACGTCAGGTTGCGCCCAATATAAAGATGGCCGACGCGTCTCCACCTCCTCTCATTGTACAAAAGTGAATCCTAAATCCCCCTGAGAGGGCGCTGCCATCTTGTTCATTTGTCTCCAGAGTGTGGGCAGTAGAGCTCGGCTGGTGGAGCGGCAGTACTGACGTCCCGCCCCTTCCTCTACCCAAAACACACCTTTACCTTGTGTCCTTGCCGTGTTGGAGCCCTCAGGTGGGCTCAGTCTGCAGCAGAACAGCTTCTTGTGTCGGTCTGAAGCAGATATTCACGCTTATGGAAAGTTCACTGACTGTAGTGTTAGTGTTAGTTACGTCTCCTCTCGCCGTTCCTCCTCTACTCTGCTGCTCGGGAACAGAACGCTGCAGGAGCCCCATTTGTCAACAGAGCTGTCAATCATGAGGCCACACCCCCTTTTTATGACATCAAATAACTAATTAAAAGTAAACTTGTGAGAAAAATGAACACTTGGACATAAATCAGCATGATAAGAACTAACTATAATGACAGAAACCATGTTTGAGAAAAATGTATTTGACGTGTATTTTGATTTTATAGTTTGACTCATGTCCCATCTGTTAACATGGAGGAGGCGGCGATAGAGAGGCTTTGGCTTTACTTTCGGGGAGCTGTCATGTCGTCCATCTCTTTATACAGTCTATGCTCCAAGCCTGTCACGCACAACCATAGACCCTAAAAGTGAAGCCAAAGCCTCTCTATCGCCCGCCTCCTCCATGTTAACAGATGGGACATGAGTCAAACTATAAAATCAAATACATTTTTCTCAAACATGGTTTCTGTCATTATAGTTAGTTCTTATCATGCTGATTTATGTCCAAGTGTTCATTTTTCTGACAAGTTTACTTTTAATTAGTTATTTGATGTTGTAAAAAGGGGGTGTGGCCTCATGATTGACAGCTCTGTTGACAAATACGGCTCCTGCAGCGTTCTGTTCCCGAGTAGCAGAGTAGAGGAGGAACGACGAGAGGAGACGTAACTAACACTAACACTACAGTCATTGAAGTTTCCATACCTGTGAACTTTAACCTCAGACCAACACAGAGAAGCTGTTCTGCTGTTAAACACGCCGGTTTTATTTTTTGGTAAGTTAAGTGTGTGTTTGGGTCAGCGGAAGTGGCTACGGCCTCTTCACCCGCCGATCTCTACTGCGCAGTCTCTATCTCCAAATGACGTCACCATCGCAAGATGGCGGCGCCCATTTTGGCATCAATTTCGTACAATGGGAGCAGATGGAGACGCGTTGTCCATCTATATATACAGTCATTGGCTTGGAGGATGACAAGTTACCTTTAGCTTGTACTATACTCACACATCATCTTTCTGTCAACCTTCAGCTTTAACTTTTACAAGTTTGAGCACAAAATTCAGTTGTGTCAAAAACCACTTGAGCGAACAGTGTGGTTAACAACATTGTCAGGAAATGTCCCTCTGTGTCTGTGGAAGCACAACTATATAACTATATTTGACTGTGTTGTATCATGTTGTAGTCTCATGGCGTATCGTGCTGTGCTGTGTTTTGTTACCTGAACCGGTCTAATAGGTAAAGCATCACTGCCACCACGTGGACCGACAGACCGACTAACAGCCACAGTGTGCTCTGGAACGGCTGCATGAATGAATCCAGAGTGCTTCGAGGGATTTCCTGAACACACAAACACACGACACACACAGTTTAAACACAATCACATCATCATTAACAAAACAATGTGTTGAGTTTATAGAGATTCTTCTTCTGTAAAAAAAGTTAATCAGTTGGTTGTGCTCCAGTCTGAGGCAGAAGAAATCCAGGAAGTAGACCGAAGAAATGAAACTAAACATCTGACATCGTCCTCGACTCCACACTTTGAAACTGCATGTTTAACTCTCACACAAAATCAAACTGTGGAGAGTCAGAGGGAATGTTTTCTCTCCATTGGATCCATTGTAGTTATTAAAACAGCATTAAATCAGCGGCGGCTCCAGCTCTGACCCTGAATCAGACATGTTGAGGGTCGATGGAAACTATCGACCTCCTTCCTGCTGCTGTGAAACCGATCGCCGGCTGTGAACTGGGTCACTCTGACCTCAAATATCCCAAAATATCTGTCGGAGCAGCGTGACAGCAGCACAACTCAAGCTGTGAGGAGGTTCAGACGTCTGGTCTCATTGACGATCATCGACTCGTTCTCCTCTGTTGTGTTTGAACCCTTTGAACTCTGCAACAGAAGCGGTCCATCGGCGCCTACATTGGTGTTCCTGCTTAATATGATGTTAATGTGACGTTCGTAATGTGTAAGCTTAAAGGTCAACGTACCAGATTACATATCAAGCTATGAAATGGTGTCAAAAAATCAAAAGGGAGAGAATTTTTATTTGATTTTGCTAAAAAATATATATAACTTATTGATTTACTGCTGATTTCACTTTAATTCCTTAAGTGATCCAAAAAAACTAAAATCAGAAACACAAAAACAATTTCCAACAGTTTTTTTAAATATAATATAAATCATCACTTCTGGGCTCTGTACATGTGTGTTGGTGAGTGTGTGTGCAGACCCTTGTGAGACCCTTCCCTCTGCATCTATTCTGTTTTATTTTGCACGGGACGTTTTCAGGAGGGGGGCTGTTGTGGTTCCCTGAGGTAATCATTCTCCCAAAGGTGAGCGTGGGAGGGGTTCAAATTAGCAACTGGGCATTCAGACCTGCGAACACGAAAGAGCGATGCAGAGTTGGCCTTCTTTCTGTTGGACAGGTAAAAGTTTTTAAGGTAAAAATCAAAAACTGCTGCTGCAAATGAGGCAAGAGAGGAATGTGCATTATGCGCTGCTGTAACTGAACGACTTCATTCTATGTCTTTACATGCGTAACGTTACGTTACAGTAAGTTTCCATTTACATATAACCTCAGCACCCATGAAGAAGAACATCAGAAGGAAACAACTATTGAAAGACGGCGCCGTACAGCAGATTGAACCTGTCTTAGGTTAACTAAATTAACTTAAAGAGAGAAAACGTTTTGACTTAAAGTGATGACTAAAATGTTTTGAGTTTTCGCTGACTAAAACTATAAAGGGTAAAATTGACAACTAATACGAATTTTCATCTTAACACTAAATCTAAAATAGCTGCCAAAATCAACCCTGCTCTCATGTGTGATGTTACCCCTGGGGCAAACGGGGAGCAGAGAAACGTGTTTCTGCAGCAGAGGGTCGCTCAGTCTTTCTTCGCTATGAAGTCTGCTTCTTGTGCGCTGAGGAAACTCTGCGCTAAATCTGCTCCGAGCTCCGTGCCATGCACGCCTGCGTGAGCAGCAGAGCCAACAGGGCAGAGAAGAGACACAGGTGAATCGAGAGGGAGGGGGCCGTGAACCCCGACATACTGTGGGGGGGGTCGCGTCTCAAAAAGGCTCCTATAAACACGATTTTACTAGTTTTGTTTCTCGCAAATTTCTGACTTTAATCTTGGAATGTTTTTGTTTTCTCTCTGAATATTACTCTTTTCATCCGGCTTTGTTTTTTTTTTTTTACAATGGTTTCTAAAAATGCTTCATACCCCCTAGACTCTGCACAACCTAAGCTGAGAGATTACTCTGTACATGTTCATGTGTTGATATGTTCACATTTAATGTAATTTAATTAGACAGGATTATGGAAACATTGAACTCCTGGGTGAGATCGTGTCGCCGCCTACGTCCTGCATGTTGGGCTGATCCCAAATTTAGTTTGTGGAAATCGTCCCCAGAGGAAAGGTGTAACTGAACCGTGACGGGACACAGCAGCTCACCTTCTTGACGAGGATGGTGAGCCCCTGGTATTTAAACGGTTTGGAGAACTCGATATACTGAGCACGCTCGTTGTTGATGGTGAGGGGAGCGACGATCATGTCGGCCAGACCTCCCAACAGCTCCCCCATCATGCCGTTCCACTCCTTCTTATTGCTGTTGTTCACCTGCAGGAGGAGGGACAGAGGAGGTCAGAGGAGTCTGATGTCATTCCTATAACATCTCCTGCAGCGTCCAGAGGAGGAGTGGACGATAATGGATGCAGCAAATGATGCTTAAGGGTAGGTAAAACACATCTTGCAATACAGGGCTGGAACACAGTAATCTGTAAAGTAACTTGACTTTCAGAAAAATGTCTGTATATAAAGATGGCCGACACGTCTCCACCTCCTCTCATTGTACAAAAGTGAAGCTAAATCCGACCGGAGCGGGCGCCGTCATCTTGTTCATTTGTCTCCCGAGTGTGCGCAGCAGAGATCGGCTGGTGGAGCCGCAGTACTGACGTCCCGCCCCTTCCTCTACCCAAAACACACCTTTACCTTGTGTCCTTGCCGTGTTGGAGCCCTCAGGTGGGCTCAGTCTGCAGCAGAACAGCTTCTTGTGTCGGTCTGAAGCAGATATTCACGCTGATGGAAAGTTCAATGACTGTAGTGTTAGTGTTAGTAACGTCTCCTCTCGTCGTTCCTCCTCTACTCTGCTACTCAGGAACAGAACGCTGCAGGAGCCCCATTTGTCAACAGAGCTGTCAATCATGAGGCCACGCCCCCTTTTATAACATCAAATAACTAATTAAAAGTAAACTTGTCAGAAAAATGAACACTTGGACATAAATCAGCATGATAAGAACTAACTATAATGACAGAAACCATGTTTGATTTTCCAGTTTGACTCATATCCCATCTGTTAACATGGAGGAGGCGGGCTTTATGACCTATACTGCAGCCAGTCAGCAGGGGGCAATAGAGAGGGTTTAGGGAGCTGTCATGTCGGCCATCTTTTTATACCGTCTGTGAGCATAGAAGCGTAGTGGAGTTAAAAGTATAATATTTACTACATGTCATGCGGGAGGCTTAACTGCTGCAGCAGTTTCAGGTAAACAAGGTGAATCTGACAAATGATCAACATTTTACAGCTGCTTCCTGACGAAACATTGCATAGTGAAAATCCAGAGAGACATCGGACCACTTAGTCCACAAGTTAATGTAAGAAAACAGCTAACGTTAGCATAATTTAATAGTGTTGCAGGATATCATGGGAAAGGTGTAAATTCCCAGCTAATCATAATGTTAGCTTGTAATTGAATGAATGCTAAGGTTAGCTTATGTGACTCAGCTGTTGGAACTTTCATGATAAAAAAAAAAAACTTGTTTAACAGAGAAAAACTGAATTTAAACTGAAATATAACCTGGTTTGATCCGTTTCTAGTTCTTGTTATCAACATATATATTTTTTATCTGTTTGAAAACATCAGATAAATCTGTTTAAAGTTCACGAATGGCAGCCTGATATATTATAAAAAGAGATTTCTTTGAATAAACTCTGATAATTAAAGCGCTACATTGCTGTCTGGTTTTAAAGAAGCACATCAGCATCGCTCTGCCTCAGAAGGAAACACTTTGATTGATTAAATATTTTATCTGTGAGTGATGTAATTTTATCCGCGAGTGTTTTATCTTCCAGGAAAATAAAGCAGATTTCAACTATAAATAATTCTGTGGAGAGACAGGAGAAAGGAGAGATGTGAGGCGAGAAGAGGAGGAGAAGAAGAGGAGGAAGCATCGGACGCAGACGGAGGGAAGATGACAGGAAGGAGAGAGGGAGGGAGAGAGGGAGAGAGAGAGAGAGACGGTAATGACTAAATGTCTCTCGGCCCTCAACAAGGTCAGAGTCAGGGACGGAGCGCGGTGGTCGCCATGGCAACAGGCATCAGTGTTGTACCGGTGTTGAATCAGTAAACAGGTCAGAGAGAGACAGAAAGTCACGGCGACATCAACGTTGGCCAAGTTTTAATCACATTAGCTCAAAGTCATCGACTGCCGCTCCGTCCTGACGTGTGAATACGAGTTCAGTGACAGCTGCATTAAAAGAAATTGCAGAAGAAGAAGATACAACGAGGTGAAGTCATTAAAACAGCTCCCGTCAGTCTAAGATGATGAGGCTCCAGGAAGGAGAATGTTTCTCCCTGACTGATGTTTAAGTCTGTGTTGGTAAGAGAACATTAAAAGATAATGACAGTGTTTATTAAACCTGGGGCTCTGTTTCACATAACTTGTGTCTAACCTGGAACCTTCTAGCTGTGAGGCGACAGCCAGGGTTGGGAGGGTTACTTAAAAAATACAGTTACTAATTACCTGTTAAAAAATTTAATCAGTAACCTAAAATATTAAATTAGCGTAACGGATTACTTTACTTTTGGATTACTTCAATACTAATCTGCAAATAAATGTACTTTGTTAAGTATGCAATTCAAACTACTTCATGTAAACTGCCATAAACGTATTCCAGTCTGGAGCTTGTGTTGTTACACACAGCATCCCGTCGCGACCATCACCAGAGTCACAAACTTCTTTTCAGTCGTAGAAGAAGAAGACGACTGTGCAGCTAGTTAGTCTTACCTGTAAATGTTGCTTTAATGTCGAGTCCTTTGATAATGACAGCATTTCAGAGCTGGAAGGCAGAACTGCACTGTCCTGCGATGTTGCTATGGGCAACTTTTAGGAGCGGTGTTGTTGTGTGTCGTGTCGCCAGATGTTACAGAGCATCTTTGGTATTATATCGTCTTCATTTAAAAATGTATTTTAAAATTGTAATCCTGCCAGTAATCCCCATTTTAAGAAATGTAACTGTAATCTAATTACCCCTTTTTTTAATGTAACGGACTACAGTTGCCTTTTTTTTGTATCTAATCACGTAACGCCGTTACTTGTATTCTGTTACTCCCCAAGCCTGGCGATAGCGCTAACCAGGAGCTGCAGCCCATGAGGTGTTTTTCCATTCAACAAAAGAAAACAAAAAAGAAATACTGATATGTACACACACACACACACACACACACACACAGGTAAACAGATTTAAACAGAAGAAGGGCTGTTCGGAGAAATATGATTTCCACTTCTCCCAGAATTCCTCCAATTTGGTTTTCTGAGGCCTCAAAGAGAATGAGACGCGCTCCGTTAAAAAGATTTCATGGATTCTATCAAACCATTCTTTTAAAGACGGTGAGATTGTCTTTAAACAGTTTTAAACACCATCGTCTGCAGTTAGTGCATCATGCAGCAGCTCGTCTTTTAACTGGAAAAAGAGGGCATGATCACAAAACACCAGTACTGACCTCCCTCCGTTGGCTTTCTGTCCGTTTTAGAATTGATTTTAAGATTGTATTGCTTGTTTCTAAGGTTTTAAATGGGCTGGCAGCACCTTATCTAGCAGAACGCCTGCATCTGCATACTCCAGTTAGAGCACTGAGGTCGTCAAATCAGTTGCTCCTGGATGTTCCCAGATTTAAACTAAAAAAACCGTGGTGACCGAGGATTTGCAGTGGCTGCCCCTAATCTGTGGAACAGCTTACCTGTTCATGTAAAAACTGCTCAGACCCTGGAGACCTTTAAGTCACTGCTGAAGACACACCTCTTCTCGTTGGCGTGTGACTCGAGTTGAGTTCGACACCTTGACTTATTTGTTTTTCTTTTATTCTTATTTGTTGTTTGCACTTCGTATTCTTCTAACCTGTTTGTATTCTTTCTGCCTGTTCAGCACTTTTGTACAGTACGGTTGTTTTAAATGTGCTATACGAATAAAGTTTGACTTGACCAAAGTCACTCAATAACACAAACAAACCAGTTGATCGAGGCAGACCAGCAACTCCTGTGTTCTGCGAGGTAAAATTAACATTTTTTTCAATGTAGTCTGGTGGCTTTGAAGAGTGCGGTGTAACGGCTGCATTTTACTCTTTATCAAAAAGGTCTATCTCTGTAGGGATCTGGCCTGTAACGTCGTCAGACTTTTATAATAACAATCTATTGGAGCATTTCCAACACTTATTTGTCATTTAGACCCCAAAATCTGCTAAAATTGAACTCCAAACACCGTAGTAATCCTTCACTATGCTTAACAAGGTCAAACAGCTCCAACACCCTCATTAAATCCTGAGAGGCAAAACCCAGAGAGAAAATATCTGTTTAGAGAGATTTGTAACTGGAACTGGAAATGTAAACACACACACACACACACACAGAAGTACTCACTCTCTCCTGCGTGCCAAATTTCCCATCAGCCACCAGGTGAACCTCGTAGGTGAAGTTCATGCTCATCGCCAGTTTGATGAGCAGGTCGATGCAGAAACCATAGCAGCACTGAGGGACAATGGGCTGACCTGGACACACACACACATACACACACACACATATAAAGAAGGTGTCACTGTGTGTCTGCATGCATCAGCGATCTCGATACTTTGTGAGGACCAGTTGGCAGGGGAGGAGTCCTAACTTAAATATCCTGGAACCCTTTTTTTCTTCCTGTCAGTCAAACAGACGAACAGAATATTTTCTGCCAAAGTCAGAGCAGATTTCTGGGGGCGGGCTTCCATCTGAAAAATATGACGTCATTTATTTTGACCAATCAGGAAACAGAAAGAACTGAACCCTGATCTGATGACAGCTGGCGAGCCGTTTGGTCACCGTCAATCAAATCTGATCAACAAGAATTATGTTTGTTTCCCAACTTATGTTTAGTTTTTGCAGATTTAGTTCAGGTTTAGGGACATTGTGGGGACATGAGTGCGTTTACACTGTGACAGTGTGGGGACTTGCCTTCCTTATGGGGACAACAAGCAAAGTGATTCATAAAATGTCCTGGTAAAGACTTGGTTTAAGGTGAGGATAAAAGAGAGGCAGCCTGCATTCGTTTTTTTAATATGTAAACTTAAGAGGTTCAAAATCGTGCGTAAGGGTAAGGCAAATTTAGTGTCCTCTGAGAAGATTCAAACCCAACGTGTGTGTGTGTGTGTGTGTGTGTGTGTTCTTACCTGGGATGGTCCCATTTGGTCCTGTACAGATCACCTTCTTAATTAAGACTCCGTTGACGGTGTACTCCTCTTTACACGTCCCGTCAGTCTTTGTTGGCTTCACGTAAACAAAAGGCTCCTGGTGGATGGTCACAATCTGCACACACACATAAATTACACACATATCACACAAACATACACCTGTGGTAGCAGCTGTAACTGTAAGTGTACTCGATAAATCCCCACCATCCACTGTTTGCAGAGATTTGATAACTGGATTGTGTGTGCTGTTGAACTATACAAGCGTTAGCTGTTAGCTAGCTATACACTCTGTAATGAACCTTGTGTTTGCTGGTTTTATCTCTAATGTTTCTTGTCTTTATGTTCTATACTGGACAAGGACTAATTTCAACTACAGGGGACAACAAAGTCATTGTTTAAAGTTACTGTTGAAAAGTGCCTCAAGGTTCAGTCCTAGGTCCTCATCTGTTTGCTTTGTATGTGCTTCCAATTGGACAGATAAGAACACACTTAAAGGGGTAATTTAAGCCTCTACATGAAGCTAAATTGTCAGTTAAACTCTAAATTATTTCCTACAGCTAATTGCTGGCCAAACAATTAGGGCCTGTGTCCACTGATGGTGTTTTTTGCGCCTATTTTCTATACAAATTCAATGCAGTTCAGCGTTTTCAGCCCTCAGTGTCCTCAGCGTTAACACCGCCTCGGTGTCAGCTGGTTTTTGTCTCTCAGTTAAAATTTGTTTAACTTTTGGAACACCGCTGCGCTCATCAATGTCACTTCTCCCTCCCCGATCAATCAAAATTATGAAGGTGTGGGACTCAACAATGGTGGAGGAGAAGTGTATTATTTTGTTTTTTTTAGGTCCAGGTGTAGAGCTGCTGCTAACGTCAGGACACGATGCCTTTCCATTGTTTTTGTTTCCTTTGTAAAATTTCATTGAATTAAAGTAAATATTACGCATACAGAGCAATTTAAAACAGACTTAAAGGTCACTACCGAAGGAAGCATAAGTATCGCCAGACAACTTTCGTAACCTAGCAACAGCAAGCACCGATGAGAAGCGCTCTGATATTGAGGTCATGGACGCTGCCAGCGCAAAAAAAAAAAATGCATTAGTGGACACAGACCCTTATTTCTGCTCCACCTGGTCTGTCGAAGGTAAAAGAAGGTCTTGGTTCTCCTTCCTCTTCTGTTAGATCCTCCCTATGAAGTCTAGATACATCTGACCAGGCTCAGACTTTAGACGCTTCTTTAGACCTTTCTTGCAACTTGGGTCAGATTTACGTCTTTTTGCTTCTACTTACATCTCTGCATGGACCTGCAGTGAAAGCAGTTTCACAGTAACTGTAGCAAAAGCACTACCTTCAGTCTAGTAGACATCTGGTATCCAACTGGTTTCTCTGTTTCTCCTCCAGGCCAAATGATCTTCCTCTGAGGGTTCATCACAACCTGAAACACACACACACACACACACACACAGCAGGAAACGCAGGTTGTCATGTTGTTCCAGACAGGTCTCACTGTGACAAGCTGACTAAATGACAGCATCAATACTGCATCCATACATCAATAGTTAAAGAGGCTGGAGACTGACACACACACACTCAGCTGCAAGATGCTGCAGAACAAACAAAACCAGTGAATGATGCTTCAGTCAGGATGTTTTTGTTATTTCAACAGACTCTGTAAATTAAGTGCTTCAGTGAGTCACTAACATACAGTCGTTGTTGTGAGGGACACATTAAAGCCAGAATTGTCTAAATCTGTGAATCATACGTGGAGCTATCCTGACTTTAAGCTAGAAAAAATAGAATCCTACATTTCCCATAATGCACACAGAAAGTGACTTTCATTAGTGCCCTGTTGCCTGGTAAACAGCCACGTTATTTATATTATTACTGTTTTCACGGCTGACCAGGACATTTTATTAAAAATTGGTGGATTTAAATTTTGAGCGAAGTGTAACCAAGTGAAACTAGGTGGAGAACCAGGTGTTACTTAGTGTATAACCAGGTCTGAAACCAGGTGTAAAACCAGGTGGGTTCAGGTGTGACCAAGTGTGTAACCAGGCGTGACAAACCAACTAACCAATTTAGGCAGCTGTAGACCAGTAACTTCTGTTTCCTGCAAGGTAAAATCATGGTTTTTGTGAATGGAGTCTGGCGGCTGTGAAGAGAGGAATGTAACGGCTGTTTCATCTCTAACAAAAAAGTCAACCTCCGTAGGGATCCTTCCTGTTCTGTTACTGATACTCTGAGCACATTCGTGACGTACATTGATCAGGCGCATTTGCCCTAAAGGATGATCAAAATGCGAAAATGTTGAAGGTAGAAAGAATTTAAACCCCAAATATGTCCAAAAAAAAAAGAAAATGTCCCAGGGTTAAAATTTTTTAAAATAACCTTAAATAACCTTTAAAACAAACCGAGGGGCATGCAGGTTAAACAGCCAAAACAACCTGTATGTTGCCTGAGAGGCAAAACCCAGGGTAAAAAAGGTAGGACAAGGCTTATAACCAGGTGCTACCAGCTTTATGAACAGGTGTAACCAAATTTAAGACCCAGGGAACAAGGTGTAAGCCAGGTGTGACCCAGTGTGTAACTGGATGTTATCAAGGTGTATAATCAGTTGTGACACAGTGTAAAACCAGCTGTAGTAACAGGTGTATCACCAGGTGTGACTGGGTGTATATCCATGTGTATAACCAGGTGTACAACCGGTTGTGGCAAGGTGTATGACCAGGCTTTTACCCAGGTTTATAATGAGGTTTGAGTAGGTGTAAAATAAGGTGTATGAGTAGGTGTTTAATGAGGTGTGACCAGGTGTATAACCAGGTGTTCAACCAGCAGGACAAGGTGTATAACCACCTGTCACAAAGTGTATAACCTGTTGTATAATTACATGTAGAATCAGGTTTCACACGGCGTTAGTGTAACCATGTGTATAACCAGGTGTTTAACAGGTGTGACAAGGTGTTTATCCATGTGTTTAACCAGGTGTGGCAAGGTGTACAACCAGGCTTATACCCAGGTTTCTAAGAAGGTTTGAATTGCAAAACCAGGTGTATAACCAGGTGTTTAATGAGGTGTGACCAGGTGTCTAACCAGGTATGTGACCAGTTGTACAACCAGATGTATTAACAGGCAGATAACCAGATGAACAACCAGCTGTGACAAGGCATATAACCAGGTGTATAACCAGGTGTATAACCAGGTGTATAACCAGGCGTATAACCAGGTGTATGATCAGGTGTATAACCAGGAGCGACAAGATGTATATCTATATGTATAACCAGGTGTTTAACAAGGTGTTACAAGACATATAACCTGGAGAATAACAAGGTTCTATAACGAGCCGTAATCAGATGTAATACCTGTTGTGACCATGTTTATTATCAAGTGAATAACCAGGTGTTTAACCAGGTGTGACCAGGTGTACTATACCTGTGATCCGTTGAAAACTCCAACCTGGATGAGGCGACCTGGTTTCTGTTGGTAGTTCAGGATGCTGTAGGTGGCGAAGCGACGGTCGCCATCATCGTTAAACTCAATCCGTCCCGTCAGACCATCAGGATACTTGGAGGCCATCAGCACCCTGAGGAGCCAATCAGAGAGCAGCTGAGTCAGGATCAGCTCAGAGGAAATGTAGATACCCGACTTATAGCAGCACCAGGTCACATGATGCTGCTGCTGCCGCTGTGGGACTGTCTGTAATAGTGGACGACATAAATAAAACTGATTTAACTGGACTTGATGGTCTATGTGGGTCATAGAGAGGAGAGCGGCAGTGACAGAGAGGTTCATTATCCCAGTTGTGTCAGAATAACTTTAAACAGAAGCCAGATCAGATCAGTGAAGCGTCTCCGACTCTGATTCTTAAGCTGAAGGAGGAGGAAATGACTCGATGCTGAGGATCAGAAACTCAAACTGGATAAACTGGTGAATGCGCAGCAGTCACAAAACATTTCCATCACAGCTTCCATGAAGTGTCCAGTCGGATGTTGGATACTGAGTCTCTGTGATTGTGAGACTTGAACTTAGAGACCTCCTAGTAGTTTAGTAACTCACCTTATGACTGTGGCCACTGAGGCTTATATTGAGCCTTTGTACTCCATATTCTTAAGCCGAGTTCTAATAAATCTAAGTGACCCTGGGGCTGTGAGGGACCCCGGAGAACAGCCTATTGACCAAATTCACACAGCGACCATTTTCCTCTGAAGGCACACCCTCGGTGGGAAGCTCAAATATTGTTATAATGTCCTATCGCTGCGTTCTAGGTTGTAATCATAAAAAATAAACGGTATCTGACAAATTATTATCGTTAAAACGGACCCGTCTTTGAAGTTAAAACGTTCTTGGAAAAACGGTCAGACAACAGCTAACGTTAGCATTCAGATACCTACTAGATTAACATTGTCTAGGAAGTGGCTGAGAGCTAATTGCGTTTGGTGCTAAACGGTACAATAGGAAAGGCTTAATTTCCTAGCTAACATAATGCTAGCTAGAAAGTGGTTGAATGCTTGCGTTAGCGGTTGACAGAGTTTAGCTAATTGGTAACCAACCCTGCATTAATAAAAATACGAACACAGCAGTATGACGTTGACGTTGCTGTGTGAATATGGCTAGTTTAGATTAGCACTGTCATCTAGCGCCGGTCAGAGGTGTGTGTTTGGAAGTCATGTGCTAAAAACTTTGTTTACATTTGCATAAATAATAAAATCCAGCTGGAAGTCTTTGTTGTGTCACTTCTCCACTGTCCTAACACCACTCCCAAAGACATCTTCTTAAGTGACAGACACTTTAAAGCCATTAAATCAAATCCCCGATTGCATTCTGCGCACATCAAGCTCCAGATGCTCTGAATGCTGTATCACTGCCCCATTCGCTCGCGTATTTTATATCTTTGCTATGAATTAGTTCTACAGCTTATGTCATAAAATATAAAAGAAAAACAAATTCACATAAACGGCGTTCAGATAAAATTCAGTAGGAAAATAGTCAGAAAGAGAGGACTGAAGTCAACAGAAGTCCAATCTGTTCTGTTTTTACATAATCAGTATGAGCCCAGATGGCCGTTTCACCTGTAGGCGAGGTCGTGGATGTACTGACCGTTTGAAGAGCGGTCCTGTTCTCCAGATGTTGGTGTTTCCCACGCAGCCCCGCGGCGGCTCAGTTATGTTCTCCTTCTCAAACAGCTCCTGCAGGGACTGAGCCACCACCGCCACGGCGTCCGCGATGTGCGCCGACTCGTTTTTACCGTTAATCAGCTGGAGGCCAAGCAGGCCTACACCACACAAAACACACGTACACAAAACATACACACACATTCACACACACACACACAGCAGAGAGAGGTAAAATACACAGCAGGGAGCTAATGAGGCTGCAGACTGAAAACTGCCCTCATTCATACAGACATGTTAATTAAAAACTCTCACACACTTTAAATTAATTTTTCAGATGTAACTAAAATAGTGCTTCAGTGTAATTCAAACACACCCACATAGTCACACCCACACACACACACACACACACTCAGGGCTTCAGGCGTCATCTCAGTGTTCAGTTATACCAAACTGCATGCTGGGATTTCACTCTGAGAATCACAGCCGTTTGTCTCTCAGGACAGAAAAAGCCTCACTGAGACGTTATGAACCGTGTCTGGTGTTTTTCTTCAGCAGAAACTCGTCACACAGCGATGAAAAGTGTCCACATCAGTCCTCCAGCTGATCGACAACAGCTGGCTAACACTGCTAGCATTCCCTAAAGAAACTACTGCGACCAACTAGCTAATAGTTTTGCTACTGAAAAGTCGTAAGAGCTGGCCTTTGCTGATAGCTTTACCCACTGACACCACAAGTTACAGCTGGCTAACATTTAAAATGGACACTAAAGAAAACAGCTTTCTAACATACCCTCTTAAAAGAACAAGTGAAAGAGAAGCAACTTCCATCTGAAAAATGCTGGTAACAGATTTCCTTTCAAAACATTTGGAAACAGCTTGTTAACCAACCAAACCACAGGTTATGGATAGCTAATATTTCTGTTGTAACTACTGGGAACTGCTAGCTACCATTTTTCAAACACCAGAGTACAGCTAGCTAACGTTTCCCACTAAAACCACGGACTGCAGCTTACTAACATTCTTTTACTAGAAAAATACTTACAATCAAAACAGCTGGAAAAAGCGAACTAGCGCTGTTAACTTCAGTTTGACAACAGCTAACAAAGAAAACTAGTGTTTTTTTTCCAATTTCCCCCCTAAAACTACAGTAAAACAGAAATGCTAGCTAAGTGTTAAACGCTGAAACCACATAAATCTGCTTTGAAACATTATTCCTTCAAAGTACTAGCAACAGGCCAGCGACTTCCAACTGAAACTGCTGGGAAAAGTTAGCTAACAGTCTTAAACTCATTGGCAAAAGAACAACTAGCATAAATATGTTATGGATAGTAATTGGTACTGACAGCTGCCATTTCCCCCTGACAACTACAGGAAACAGATAGCAAATTAACAACGGCTAACAAAAATTACTATCAAATGTCGAGTTTTTACTTTGTGAAGCTGAAGCTACCTTACCTCCTTGAAACTACTGGGAACAGAACTGCTAGCTAAAGTTTCCTTTGAAAATACTTGAAAACAACTCGTATATTAAGATCCTCCAACAAAACCACAGGGAATTGTTACCGAAAATTTCCACTTACAACTACTCAAGAACCTTAGCTTAAACTGTTAGCATTACCTATAGAAACCACTGAGTAGATCTAGTTAACATTTGTCACCAAAAATACTGTGATGCTCACGGTTAGGCTTCCTGACACTATCTGGTTCAACAGGCTTACTTCTTTTCCTTGAACAACTTAGCAGTCTGAAATAATATTTATTCATGAAATAGAGAACACATTGCTAACATTTCTAAGTTAAGCTTGGTGGGCAGAGATGAATCTCCAAACTTTTAACCGCTATAAACGTAACCACTGTCAAACAAACCCAACTCAGTACTCCAAACAGGGTTTATCATTGAAGCATATTCATTAAAACAAGCTAACATCCTGACCGGAACTAAAAGGTAAAACGGTAAAACGACCTTAAAATCACTTACAGCTCTTAAATGATACAAATGGCTGATCCAGAATCATCCTGATTAAAATAAACTGACTCTCTTCTCTGTCCTAATTGCTTTAACACATGGGCAACGGCTGTTATACCGAGTAAAAACTGATGGTTACAGCCCAACAGTCTTTCTAATTAAAATGAATGTGTTCCACTGGAGCAAAGCTTATTAGTTCAATGAGAAATGCTAACAGTGTTAGCAAGCTGTTGTTCAGTTAGTTGGAGCACCAAATGCAGAAACTCTTTCCTCATAATGTGACAAGCCTCTGGTGAAGAAAAACAACATCAAAATCCATAATGTCACAGTACTGCTTTACAGGTTTCTTTTTAGGGAATCGTTTCAGAAGCAACCTGTGAACAATCCTATCCTGTACAAAAATGGGGTGGACACAATAACAGGAACACTATGATTTAACACAACCCAAGACAACAGCCCTGCATCCCAAACGAACCCTGAAGACTCTTTTCATTGGTAAAGTTGTTAATCTGCAAGGCTGTGGAGCTGCTGTTGCACTGGGTTGCATTATACTTCAGCTACAGGTGTCCACATTATTCTGTTCACTGCCTGTAATAATCCAACCTAGAAATATCTTTAAAAACCTGTAAAGTTCAGGAACGTTGAAGATTGTGGTACAACGATTCCCGTCTTACTACCTTCAGTCTTCTTGAACCAGTCCACCTGGTCGTAGCAGGAATTACATACTGAATACCTTACTTGACACATGCCAGTATTATTATCATAGCTATAAATCAAGATAACCAGGTCAAGGCTACGAAGAGAAAAACAGTGAACTTCTTTGTGTTTTATTTGATACATTTTGTTAAACTGATCTGGACTGCAGTATCGAGCGATTGCCAATGTGTTTGAGGTCATGTCACTTTCAGTGATTTACTAGGACACTTAGGGGCAGGATAAAGTTCCTAGGTTGGTGGATGTGCACTTAGTTCTGTTTATTCATTATGTCTCTGCTTCATACGAGAAGATATGTGAACGCCCATCCATCCATTGTCCTCCACTTATCCGGGGTTGGGTTGCAATGGCAGCATGCATATGATATTCAGGTTGTCCCTCCTCCTCCTCACCAATGTTTTCTATTCCTCCTAGAGAATCCCAATGGATTCCCAGCCCAGATGAGATTTTAAAAAATCCCTCCAGTGTCTTCTGGGTCTACCCCGGGGTCTCCTCCCAGTTGGATGTCCCCGGGAAACTTCCAAAGGAAGGAGCCCCAGAGGATCCGGATCAGATGCCCCGACCAGCTCAGATCCTTTTATCCCTCTAGATGTTTGAGTTCCTACCCCTACGTCTAAGGCTCATTCCAGCCACCCTCAGAGCAAACTCATTCCAGCCCCTTGTATCTGCGATATCTACCTTTGGACACTAGCCAAAGCTCATGGTCATAGGTGAGGGTTGGATCAGAGATTGACTGGTAAACCGCAAGCTTTACCTTTTCCTTCATCACCTCAGTGGTCCAGTACCACGCTTGGATTTGTGTTGATGCCGCACCAATCCACCTGTCCATCTTACAATCCATTCTAGCCTCACTTGTTTACAAGATCCTGAGATACTTAAACTCCTTCGCTTGGGGCAACCAACGTATGAAAACGTGTCCTTAGTAATCTTTCCGGTGCAGTTAAGTAAAGTCGACTCTGGCATTTACGCAGAGCCAGGAGGTTATAACAATTTCAGCTTAGGTTGTTTTGTATGAATGAAAAGAACACTTCCTCTTCTTGTCCTTCACCGTTATCTGAAAGCTGTTACATCGCCCACGTTTCCTGATAATCAGACTGATTTTCCATTTTGTTTGACTTCAATTATTTATGATGTCACCGAAACAATGCAGAGATCTGAAAGCAGATTGGATGGTGCCAAACTCCAGAATAGCACAATCCCGTTTAACGCCCATTTCTGACAAAGAAACTTTAAAGAAACAATCAGTGATGGTTTGTTTCACACCAATATCTCCCATGAAATACAAACTTAATGCAGAACTTAACAGTGCAGGCTTGCTGCAACGTTCAACTAAAGGTCACAGTGCTAGATCTCTCCTGGAGCTTTCTGACACATCTCATGGCTTTCAGAAGCCTTCAGCAAGATGTGGCTGAGAGCTCTGAAGAAAATCTAACAGCCTTGAGTTTTTGTCGTCTCACTGGATGAGAGATAAAATAAAAGTATGAATGTTATGGCTCGAACGGATAAAAAGGCTTTAATCTGAAACGGTTTCCCTAAAAAGAAACCTCAAACTTCTCCAACAGAGACAAAACAGCTGAGGGTTATTTTCAGAGTGCAGTCTGGCTACACTTTTAAGAACATGATGGATAATTTTTTGACACATCTAGCTCTCAGGAGAGACAGGGATGTGTAGAAAAATGACACATCATTTTTTAAGAGTGCAGCAGCTGGTTGGTGAGGATGTTTTCTCAAAATAAAAGCCACAGCAACAGAGCGAGGAGCCGATTACCCAGCAGCCAGAGAGACACGAAATGCTCCAGATGTAGGATGAGGGTTGGGATTTTATTATTAGACTCACTGAGCATTGAATAGATTTTTGCATTATGTTAATTTCTCTACAAAATATTTATGTTCTTAAGAAATCTCTTGATGCTATCAGCTGTCTGTACTCTTACATAAAGGCATAACTACCTACAAATCAAAGTATTGCTTCACTGCTGAGCACCAGGATTGGTTTTCAGATCGACTTCTGTAATCTTGAGATCGTTTAGATTACGATCGATTTCTTAAAAAGACTTTCTCCCATTCAGACACTCGAGCTCTGGTGAGGTCCAACACCGACGGGTCTTGCTTTAGGAAGCGGTTGAGGTCAGGGCTCTGAGCAGAGCAGTCCAGTTCTCCACACCAACCTTGGGAAACCACTTCTTCATGGAGCTGGCTTTGTGCATTGTTGGACTGTCTTCTAAAAAACAGACCCTGATCAACACTAGAGGGGTGTCCACATACTCATAGTGTAGCAGTGTATACATCACGTAGTCCTCTGGCTGACTGAGTAATCTGCCGGTTTAAAAAAACCCCGCTTCCTCCCTGGCAGGGCAGGTTCCATGTTGCCGTGGACAGGTCTTCCATTGACCAATGGCAAAGGGCAAAGCATCAAGCAGGAAACAGGAAGCAGCGGCGGCATCTTACCAGTGTTCTTTCAGAACCACGTCACGGTAATCGCAGCAACATTAGCTGTTTATCAACCACCACCCCCACCCAACGGAACCTGAATACAGCTTAACCCCAACCACCCCCCCTGTTAAGCTGCAAATGTTATTGGCTTGTCTACTGTGAGAACGGGCAGACGGGCGGGCGGACGACACACACTATAGAAGATGAAACAAACAAAAAGATGTTAGACACATTTAAAGCCACAGTTACAATGAGCCAGAAAAGAAAACAGTGGTTAGGAACCTTTAAACATGTTTTTTTTTCTTCTTTTTTTTTAGTGATGTTTAAACGTTCAACCAGCAGTCAGAAGAAAACCAGAGAGAGAAACACACCGGGACGCTGAGAAGCTAACTGACTGTGATGAGGATTAGTTTCCTTCATCAGAGACCTACAGCACTACGAGAGAGAGAAGAAAGAAACGCAGAGAGAGCAGCCATGTTTCCATCCAAATATTTTGTAGCCATGATGGTGAAGAAAATCTCACTGAGAGTTGCAGTAGTCTTTAGACTGGGTTGTTTTTGGATAAACAGCTGATGCTCTTAAATAATCTTTCACCAGAAATCCATCAGAAAACTAGAAACAAGACACTCAGTATTATGCCTTAGAAACAGTAGTTTCCTGTTGGATATGTTCATAACTCATAACTCTTTTAAACCTTTGAGAGGAAAGGGAAGAAACAGACCCAATCACAATTCAACCCCTAAATTTGCGGTGCCTTCTATTGTGTCCCTTCAGAATGGATGTAAACAATGGTTTACATCTTTCCTCAGAAATGGGACACCAGTTATGTCATACAGTATTTACCAAGCTTCACACTTGACATGGAAATAACTGTACTTTGACTCCCAAATCATCAATTGCACAAATCAATCAAGTATAGGGATTACCATGTTTTTCCAATTTTTTGCAGGATTATTTTGGCTTTGTTTTATGTGACCTTGGTAAGGCTTGCCAAAACGTCTGAAAACATTCCTGTTGGAGCCATTTGGTGGGCCAGATGACAACTAACCTTCGACCCAAAAGAGAAACAGGACACTTAACATTAACGCAAACATTGAAGGGGTAGTGGGCAACGGTAGGGCCATTGCTTATTTAGCACTTGAAATGCTCAGCAGTGAGAGAAAAGGATACAAATGAATCCATCAGCCTACCAAAGAAAGGAAAAAACAAGTCTTCCAGTGAGTCTCTACTGAGTACTTCTTACTTCACCCAAGCAGCTACCCAACTACCCCCTTGCAACAAGTTCAAATACCCCAGAGAGCGCCTCGTATCACCAATGGGTAACATAGAGAACCAACCCAAAGACACTATAAAAGGTCTGGTAACCATCTAGGAATGTCCAGGCCACCACGCGACAAAATTTTGTCTGAGAAAATGACCATTTAACTCGATCGACTGTCACGTAGTAAATCAGGATTTGTATTATGTTCGTGTCTCATTTTGTGATGCTTATGTCTATGAAAAAAACTGTGAATGTAAAAAGTATTAATGATATTTAATAAAGGATTTCAGGGATATTTCATTTAAAGACTTACAGTCAGAATCTGCAGCTAACTCCCCCCATTATTTTCTCTTCACTTCCCATTAATAGAAGTATTTGAAAGCTGTGCTCATTGCAAATGATCGTGTTGATTAGGAAGTGTGTCAGCATGAAGCCTATTTTAAATTGTGCAGTGATATGACATCCTGATATGTTTGAATTCGGTTCAAAAACCTGCAAGTACAAATATAGAAACTTGTTCAGCCAACTAAATCTCACAGCTCCTGAAGGTTTTTTTTCCCCAGCAGGTGTTGGCTTTGTTTTCTGATGAGCTGCTGCTGCGTCTAGTGATCTGATGTGTGGTGTCCTATATAACAGGTTCATACCTGGATACTGTCTGATGGAGCTACTTGTTTTTATTCGCCTCCTTTTGCCTGAATTTTAATTTATGCATAACTTGGAGACTTAGCAGAGAATTATCTTGAGAGTTGGATGGAAGCAGAGCCGAGAGATAGAGACAGAGAGAAGCTTCTAGAGGAGGAGGGAGGAAGAAGAGTAGAGAAGAAGAGAGGCGAGGAAGAGGAGGCAGAGGTCGACATACCATCTGGTGCTTCACTCAGAGCTTTGCCGGTCATCTCTCTCTCTCCGACCAGCCAGACGTAACCAGAGCCGGTCATGTTGAGCTGACGGGCTGCTTTATACACGGCTGCAGCTTCGTCCTCACTGCAAAGACACAGAATGTAAACAGCAATGAAGCTGCTGTTTCGAAAGGTTATTCATTCAACGACTGCAAATGTAGCAGTACCTCGTGCTTACCGTTACCTCACCGTCAAAATAACCAACCATGCACCAACTAACACCGTTCAAACACATCCCAATCATAGCCTGTATATTAGAAGTACATGCAGCCACTGTATCTGAGAAGTGAGGCCAATGATGACGTTCCTTTTGCCTGCATTCTTACTAGTGGCCAGCAGGGGGGCGACTCCAACATTTTACTAAAGAGTTTTCGGTTTCAATCGCTATTGTCACGTCTTCGTCAACACAGCATGATGTTCACTTAGTAAATTATGGTCCCATTTAGAGTCACAGAGACCATTAAGCAGGAGAAACTTTAGGGCGTGGCTACCTTTAAACTGACCAGGTGGTACCTAAGTTCAGTGCTCTTTTAACAGAAGATACATTTTGTTTAAGGCCTTTTTTCTTAGCCAAAATTAGCATCCCAATTAATATCACAGTTACAATTAAATATGGATGCACCTTGCTCCCCAAACTAGCTCTAGTGGCAGCTTATAACATAGTATTTGCTAACCCTGGGGTTGGGGGCAAGTCTGGATAAGTCCAGGGAATAGTTGGAGTCTGGACTGTGATGGGGAGTTAGTCGAGGTCAGGTTGTAGCTTGGTGGTTCAGTGGAATGGCAGCTGCCCTTACTGTGGGAGACTTGGGTTCAAGTCCCAAGTCACCTGACCACCAGAAGTAAATCAGGTTGGGCCGCTTGTCTCCAGCTTTACCCTTTTGTCCAAATATGGTCATTTCTGGCTCCAAAAAGTAAGGATGGTATCAGCCCAAAGTAAAAAACAAGACAGATCACCAATTACACACCCTAAAAAAACATAAACACCTGTCTTTTGGTTAGTTGTATGTCTTTATCAGTCTATATTTTAGGAGACAATGAAGGGCAGATTCCTAGCATGTCGACATGGTATATCCTATCAACCACTGACTAATACTGATGAACTTTTCTCTGAAAATGTCCTTGAAACGACCCCACAACTATACAGCTACACCTCAGCAAACACCTCATAACATGGCAGTTGCAACAGAGATAGCACTATTAACCCCCGACTAACTACAGGAGCAGAACACCTTATCAAATACCAGGTAACAACCACCCATAACACCCTTATTATTATACAAACCTAGCAGAGAGGATGATGACTCGGGCCTCCAGGTCTTTGGCCTCCAGCAGCAGAGACGTCAGGTTGGTGTCCTGGCTGAACAGCAGCACCTTCTCCGCCTGGAGGACCACCGCGCAGGGCGACAGGTGACAGCGCAGGGCGACAGGTCCAATCGTAGGACATTGAGAAACACGGCAGAACGAAACACCACAGGACACATCATAGGACACGCATTATTAGCTCTGAACCTTCACAATCTCCTCCCTCTCCCACCCCGACACCCTGCCCCCATGACCCCAGCCTCGACCATGCTCCCTCTCACCCACGCTACCACGGGAGGAGGAGGGCGGGGCCAAAAAATGGAGACAAAAAGTGTTCAAGATCTGCTGAACTGAAATAAAAATCAAAGTTGAAGCTTGAATACAAAGAAGGGCAAAAAGTGTTGCGTGGTGTGGTGGCACATGCAAACTGAGGCGCTTTCAAGACTCCAACCAACCAACCAACCAATCAGGGACGTGCATGTTAGAGCGCGCTGATGCAACCGCAAATTAAAAAAAGATTCGAGTGGAGAGAAGGCAGAAGGAGTGGGAGGAGGAGGGAGGCGGGGAGTACAGGAGCAGGAGAAGGGGAAGGAGAAAGAGGTTCATTTCCCAAAAGAAAAGGAAAAGGAGGTTTGATGTTGCAGAGGAGTGAGAGGATCCTGGTGGGCGGTGTTCCTCATATCTGCAGACAGAGCCAAGCCTCAGCCTGGTCGCATGCAACCCTTCACATGGAAAAAAACTCAGGGTGGAGGAAGAGGAGAGGAGGGGGAGGAAGAGGAAGGGCGTCTCTCCTGCGAGTGTGAACCCATTCCCGGTGTGCAGGAGTCATGAAAAATCAAAAGAAAGGAAAGGGATGGTGGAGAAAAGACGTGCCACCAGGATAAGAGTCTATCTCTGGAGCCGGGTTGGTTTTGGGTGGGCGGGGCTGACTGGTGTTTGGCTACTACTGGGCGAGCTCAGAGATTGGTTGGGCGGCGTGCATCATTTGACCATGCAAGTTTATACCTTGGGTGTTCTCCTGAAGTCAAAGTTCTGTTGGTCGATGTTTTCATAGTTCCTGTTTTTAGTCTGATGGGTAATGTGCACAGAGAAAATATGCAGACACAGAAGATTATAGACAGTCAGAAAAAATGGGGGGCAGTAAAGCATCCAACAAATGATTGTTTGTTTTTTTTGCTTTGAGTCAGGAGGTTGAAGGGACGCCGGAGCGCGCAAACACATCGCAGACTGTCCGCCTGTCCGTCCATGAGGTCACTGTGTTGAACAGTATTCTGCAGTTATATTTAGTATGCGAGACAAATATACACCTGAAACCTGCCTGCCTCCTGATCAAGCTGTGTTTATTTTTAGAGCTGTGGGAGAACAAAGAACCAAATAATCAGTTTGAAAAGAGAATCAGAAACCTGTCGAACTCTGATCCTCCTTCTCACAGAAGCTTAGAAGCTGATTAATCAACAACAGAGCTGAAAAACAAGAGATTTCTCTCTACAACATGTGAATCAGACAGAACTGGGCTGTTCGAAACAAATCTCTTCACTAACTTACAGCTCAATATACATCTACGAGACGTTCAATGGAAAGTAGGATTTGTGGACACCAAATTATTGCAAGTTTAAGTGATAATAATTCAAATAAATGTCTGTTAAGTCTCT
This sequence comes from Semicossyphus pulcher, assembly GCF_022749685.1. Taxonomy (NCBI): domain Eukaryota; kingdom Metazoa; phylum Chordata; class Actinopteri; order Labriformes; family Labridae; genus Semicossyphus; species Semicossyphus pulcher. The sequence continues at coordinate 30,722,542 of NW_027211737.1, read as the reverse complement.
ATCGCTGAAACACAATGGTGATTGAGCCTATGGCCCACTGATGAAAGCCTTTGCATATTATTACAGACTGGGTGTCTGTGGCGACATTCGTGGAAAAAATCACAAGCGGCGCCCAGTTAGTGACGCGTTTCCCATCAGCCAGCAGTGGTTGGTCTGCCAGAGAGGGTAGGCGGAGCTAAGCGGCTGCTTTTCCGCTCTCTGCAAGTGTTGCGAGTAAACAGTAATCTACTATGGCTGAACAAACAAAGAAAAGATGGATGACTACAGATACAACTTCAACAAGAAGTGAAAATCCAAAGAAGAAGAAACAAACTCGACGCTCAGATGAAGCAAACAGTCTGAAAAGGAAAGCGACCGTCAGCCAGGAAAATCAAGAGTTACAACCGGAGCCAAACGTGGACGTCTGGTTAAAGTGGGACATATGTGCAATTCCTTTTTATCGCCACTAGAGGCGCCAAATAGAACAAAACTGAGAAATTCGAGATCTTTAATGTTCTCAACTCAAAAATACGGACATTGTTTTAGGGTAATATTCAGAGTCAAAGGAAGACACAATTTACAGTCTAACATTTAATAGTTGTACTTTTCATAAGAATAACTAATAATAATTCTGCTACATAATACAAGAACAATTTGGTTTGTCCATCTCCATGTATTCAACATGGAACCTCAACCGGTGAGGTAGATAACCTTTTACCTGGAATATGTTAGCCTCAGCCTTTAGCATGATATCATGACCTGGACCTGTTAGCTTTAGCCTCAGTCCGTTAGCATGATACCATGAGCTGGGACCTGCTTAATTCAACTCACTATTCCTGTATATAATGAGTCTGCCATTTGACCTGTTTCTTTGGTGAGAAATATTATACCCTATATCGTGGACTTGAAGTAGGGAACCTGCTAGCTTTAGCCTCTGTTTTTTAGCATGATATCAGGACTGGGGACCTGCTAGCTTTAGCCTCTGTCTTTTAGCATGATATCATGACCTGATGCCTGTTAGATGCCCAAGTCTGCAAATATGATATCATGACCAGGAACCTGCTAGCTGTAGCCTTAGGCTGTTAGCAAGAAATCATGACCTGATAGCTGTTAGCTTACCCTACGTCTGTTAGCATTGTATCATGAGCTAACACCTGTTAGTTTGGTAAAACCAAAATGTTATAAACGTTGGATCTAAACAACACTTATTCCTTTTTCGTTTGTGTTGGTCTACAAACAACACTTAGTATGTGAGCTATACATTTAGAGGCTAATCCCAACTAGCATGGCTAAGCTAACGGACACTTCCAAGACACTTTTAGTTTTTAGCACATATTGAACATAAAACTTTAAAGTGTATCGGGCTTATTCAACGGAATTCTTTCAGCGCACACAGTGTCCTTTGGTAAACGGTTCAGGACAAATAAATGAGCCTCAACTCCAAAACAAAAGCTGATATAGAAGCTAACGTTTTCAGATGAAGGTCAGGAGATGCCTTTAAGAATAAAATAAACCTCACTTAGTTGTCAGACTGGTGTCATAAACCTGCCTCACTTTCCGTCAAGTTAGATTTTATCACAGCGGACCGTACCAAGCTGTGACTTGAGCTGTGACTTTGCTCTCCGGAAACTTCCTGTGATGTTAAGTCAGTGTGGCGGCGGAGCGTCCCATTAGTCCTCCACTCAATCCGCTCCAAATGTTAATCTCATTAAATTTACATCCTGACGTAAAGTCCCCAAACAGCACACTCACACACACACTGCTTTTCTGAGGGTTTTCTCTATCTGTCTGTTTGAACCTGTTAATGAGTAAGGCGAAGGAGTCTGTGTGTTTATTGTTTGGTCACACAGTTGATTTTTGATTTACACCACAGACAAGAAGAAAAAAACTCCTAACCGACAGCCTAACCGAACCTTAAGTGAACAGCCAGTTTAGGATCACACCTGGAATTAAAGCTGAAACACCAAAATCAGGCATTCCCTTGAAATCATTGTGTTCAGTGGAATCAAAAGGGTCCACACATATTTTCATCAAGTTAAACTCTGTAATATCACAACAATGACAGTTAAAACAGCAGACAGTAAGACGCCATACTGACGACAGCTGCACAAATCACAATTTAATGATTATCGCAATCTGAGCTTTCGCGAGTTTATCACCATGAATATGCAAACTTATTTCATGTAAACAAGCCTTTCTTTCACATTTTACCTGTTGGATGGAGCCCTAACTTGCTTTCACACCATTTTGATGTGATCAGATGCCTGAAGCCCGAGCATCAGCTACCCTCACACTAACTGGTGTCCATGTAGGAGTGCTTTTCGATTCAGGACAGGCACGCTGCAAACACAGGTATTGTGTGAAACATCCAGAACATCAGATACACAAAGAAACAAAGAGCTAATATGCACTCTTTGACATGTTTATTTGAACAACACAAACTCACATCGCAGAGTTTTCTCCTATCGTGCTGAAGGCCTAATACTGACCACGTTTGAGGCTCGCAGGGGTGGGATAAAATGCACTTCACCTTTTTAGGTGCATTTTGTATTCTTAAGTTCATCAGGTATTGTGATGTATCATTATATGATTGTCTTGCAAAATATCAATGATCAAAGAATCGCTGTATCGTGATACTATCATTATCGTGGGCCACGTATTGCGTCCCGTGGTGTCGTGAGTCACCCTGCATTTCCCATCCCTATCTGCTAACATAGGTATTAGCTGTCCAGGTAGAGTGGTGGACATCCCATTTACTGAGAAGGAGCTGAAGGAGTTCGCCAGAAGCTAATACATTCAATGTATGTTTTATTCAACATATTTACACAGCGGCCATTTTCCTCTGACATTACGCTAAAGGTGGGAAGCTAAAAATAGCAATTCACTGCTTCTCAAAAGATAAACAGCTGAAGATACAATGGTTCATGAAAATCCAGAGGGATATCCGGCCATGTTTAAAGTTTAAGCAACATATTTTATAACCCTTTAGCTACTGTTAGACAACATGTTAAAACTCAACCACTTCCTAGCTAGCATAGCTGTTAGCTTGGACTTAACGCCTATCCTAATGTATCGTCTAACACTATCCAAACCTAGAGGTGTAGGACAGAAAATAATCTGTGTTCACTTCAGTTTTTTGTTCCTGCTGAGATATAAACAAGTATTTATAGGAGAATTTGTGATGAACAATAAGTTGATAACAGAGTTAGCATGATGTTTTTGGTCTTTGCAGAGACACAGTGAAGCCGTTTGTTTCTCTATTGTCTCAGTACAGTATGTTCCAGTGTAACTGTACAGCAGCCTGCCGTGGTGTTCATCTTTATTTCATTAGGAACCACATAAGATGGATGTTTAATTTAGAAACAACACGCACGCTGCCGTTCTGTTCACCTACTTTAACTAATGTGCTGTAATATTCATGGCTCTCCTCTAACATTCATGAGTCTCGCTGTGGCTCCTCTGCGAGACAGGAAGTAACATTTTAACTTTCCTAAACTTTAACTCGTCTCATCTGAGCTCAGTCTTTATTTTTACTTGCAGTGTGCGTCGCTGGGTTCACTTTGGGCCGTTCTCCTGCAGATTAAACGTCTACGAAGACTTTAGTTTGGTTTCAACACTGAGATTTCACTGAGAATTAACTAATCACTGTGCATTATTGATGAATCATGCTCTCAGATAAGTTATATCTGCTCTCAAATTAACAGAAAACAACAATAAAATATTTACATGTTTACATTTTAGAGAGATTCAAAGATAAAACAATGTTGTGCAACTTGCAAATTCACAATATATGCACATATCCCTGCACTGTTATTCTCCTCCTTTGTTCTACCGTCTGTCTTCTTAAACTCCCCCGTGTTTCTTTTCTGTCTTATGTAAAAGCACTTTGTTTAAATCCGCTGTACAAATAAACTTTGCCTGACATTTATTCACAGAGGCTCTTAGAAAAACAAATTTCTACATCTGAAACATTAAAAAATAAATAAATATAAAGGACAACATGGTTTCACACTCACTGCCGAGCAGGAACTGAACTTAGGGGTTGCTGTTTCTCCGGTCGTTTAGAGACGAGCACACGGCAGCAGGATGTTTTTATGTGTGCTACAATTACTGCGGTAACGTCCCTACTTGATACTTTAGAGCAGTGGTTCTCAACTGGTCTAGCCTCAGGACCCACCACCATCTCCTTAATGACAAATCGTGACCCACAATTATTTAAAGGGCCAGTTCGCCGATTTTCAACCTCAGTCCTATCATGCTAATATGGGGAGCTAACGCCATTATGGTAGGAAATAAATGCAATTTTGCTCTGTGCCTTTGGAGGACGCTATTCGCTTTTCCAATGCCAGGGAGCTCGCTAAACTACACTTCCTCAATCTATGACGCCCGCCTCCGATGTCGTGTCTCGTTCAAAATCGTCACATTTGAAATGTAGACTGCAGACCTGAAGATTTTTTAGACGATCGGTATGTTCTCGTCGTATTTCAGATTCTGTTCCGCTCTGAGCCGTTGGCTTCAGCGGGAGGGGCGCAATGCACGCTGGGTGTTGTAGGAATGTAGAATGGGCGAAACCACGAGCTGTTTGTACAACTTTCTCCACAGCTATGGCGCCAATTTCAAATATTATGCTTCTATCGATACAGAGAACACCAGCTGTGACTGACGGTGGCCTTTTCCACAGGTGAACTGCTCCTTTAATGAAAAACGGTCCAGTTTGAATCTGAGACGGAACAAAACCATCACTGCATGTCAACAAAACACAACCGAATAATAGTCAAGCAAAATGACCAGCAGTGCATAAGAGGAAAATATTCCCTCTACAAATCATTCAACTAACGACCTTCTTCCAACAGAATAAACTGATAAGTGCAAATACATTAGGGCTCATCAAGAATGTAAATGTACTGTAGCTGGGATTACCCGATCAGTGGACACACAGGGTGTGAATAAACTGCACTACTACTGCAGGCACATCATAGAAAACCCATGTCCTTCAAAATAAAAGCGCAGCATCGTCTTTTTGCCTCATGTTTTTTTTCCAAGCACACACTGAAAACAGCTCGGCGACCCACTTTTGGGTCCCGACCCACCAGTTGAATACCATGGCTTCAGAGGACTCTAGTAAGTTTAAGATGTCTTCTACTCCAATACATGTCAGAAGTAAATGTTGTACTTTATACTGCACTTCATTTGACTGACAGCTGCAGGTTCATGATTACAATGTGATACTCTTTTGTGATGTTGAAAGGGTTGGAATTTGTTCCAGCAGATGTCTCAGCAGTAACCACAACACAGGCTAATATGACTTCAATGTAACCAGATTCCATTGACAAAAACAGTAACTTTACCCTGCAGTGCTCTACCGCTGCGGTAAGAGATTAGTTTGTCTTGTTGTGTGTTACACAAAAATTGTGTTGAATTCAAATTAACCGTTTAAAAACACCAAACTCACGGGGCGCTGGTTTAGCTCAGTTGGTAGAGCAGATGCCCCAAAAACAGAGGCTCCAGTCCTCCTTGAACTGATCGCAGGTTCGACTCCCGATCCCATTTGGTGCGTGTCACCCCCCGCTCACTCCTCCCAACATTTCCTGTCTATCTTCTGCTGTTCTATCTATTAAATGCAAAACTAAATCTGAAAAAAAAATACAAAAATAAAAAACACCAAACTCACACAATAACAAAAACTAACTGATCGAGGCACTCCCCTTCTCTGCAGGGTAAAATCACTGTTTTTTTCAATGGAGTCTGGTGGCTTTAAAGAGAACGATGTAACAGTGATTTCTGGTTTAAAAAAATCCTCTTCCTCTGTAACAAAAAGGTCTCTCTCTGTCAGGATCCTTTCTGTCATGTTGTGTGACATGTAGAATAACAATCTCAGCCTGTAGTGGACGCACTTTGATCAGGCGCATTTGTCTCCACAGGATTACGTTGCAGCCTGTTTTGCAGCTACGCCTGAAACAATCCAACACGGTTTAACGATACAGCAATTCCCCTTTAAGACGGTATTACCTGTACTTCTTTCATCACTGATTAAAATATTAAACTACACAAACTTCCCGCTTATGAACTTATTTAATAATTACTAACGGTCATTTATCATCACTTTAATCTGCCCTCAGAAAAAACACCTTCACTGTGAGGCTTCGATACGTTAGAGAGAAAGTAAAGCTGATCTAACTGCTGTCTGTCTGCTGACGTCTGTCTACAGACGCTTAGACAGACAGTTTGTTTAACAGTGAGACGGGTCGACAGCCGAGACAGAAGCAGCTGAGATGTGTTTGCACGTCTCCGACTCCGAGCTCCTTCAGTGTCGAGGTGATGAGAAACCAGACAACAGGCGGAGGTGAGGAACTGAAAGATGACGTGGACGGAAAGACAGACAGACAGAGAGGCAGACAGGGAGGCAGAGAGACAGACAGCTAGAGAGAGACATAGAGAGAGAGAGAGCTAAAGGAAGTAAAATTAAGCTGTTTTTAACTCAAGGAAAGTAAGAAAAACATAAAACAACCTTAAAGAGAAGAAAAAATAAACTCAACCTCCACCAAGACTGCACAGACATGAATTTAATAGAACGTATTTAACAGAAAATAAGCGGAATAATCTGCAGAATAAAATGATTCAGTGACACATGACAGAATGTTTCCACTCTCAGAAGATTCACATGAAAACTGAGAAAATATTCACTTGTTTTTTGACCTGCTAAAAAAACCTCCCACCATGTTTCACTGAGCATATTTACTTGCACACTCGGATGCCAGCTTTTTTTTTTTCCTGCTTCTTCTCCAGGACGGCAACCTTCAAATATGGCACAAAAAATCCAGACTTTCATGCTGCTATCAGACATGATCCAGTTTATTCACGTCCAGGTGGATTCTTTGTTTGAGGTCTTAGTTTAGATTTATTTCAAAATAAAAGTTTTCAAGATCCTTTATGAACAAAGCAGACCTCAAACTTTTATTTTGAAATAAAGTTAAAATAAGCGAATATTTAAAACCAAAATTAGCTATCATATGATTGGCTGAAGGTTGATCATGTGATTGCAGGTAAATGAGGCAGCTGCTGGGAGCCCTCCCAGCATGCACTGGGGCAACAGATTAGCTGTGTCGCAATTCAGGGGCTGCAGCCTTCGAAGGACGTATTTGATTGCGTCACAGCGGCGTGTCGAAGGCTGTCACATTTCAAAGGCTCCTTCAGATGCATCCGACAAATGCGTCCTCCTTTTCCCGGGCCACGAAGGATCCATCAGGTGCATCCTTCATGACCCAACGTATCCTGAGATTCATTGTGTGCCAATTTAAATGAGACAGTGGACTCTGAAGCGGCCGAGGAATACACTTTAAAAACCTCTTTGGTTTGAACTCAGTCGAATAGCTGCGATACAAAGGTTCACAAAAAGATAATAGTTTAAAGCTCCTGTGAGGAACTTTCAGTTTGTGTTGATTTTGGCGCCCCCTGTGGACAAAGCCGTACCTCTGATCGCCTTGCAGATTTTGTCTTGTTCATGCTTAAGTGGTGGTTTTTAACAGAAACAGTCGTATGTATCACTCACTTTAAATTTTTGCTCTGGAAAATGTGAACAAAGGCAGCGTGCAGTTAAACTGCCCCCCCACCAGCGGTTTCAGGCATTAAAAATAACAGTATAGAAATAATCAATCTTGTCGCTGGTTTGCTTTTGTTGGTCAGATAGTCATCAGGATTAATTTCAGTCTGTTTCATGACCACAGAAAAACTCCAAGTCTAAGTTACATGACATTAATTATGTTAGCTACTAGCTACCTGTTGCTAAGCGACCGGAATTCTGCTTTGTGATGCAATGCTAAGTGCGGGAACAGCTGGTGATGCAAACAGGAAATCCTCTGTAGACCAGACCATCTCATTTCAATTCGGCCTGAGCGTCTACACGAGCTAGGGATGACTCATCCTTTGTCGCCCGCGTCCTTCGAAGGATGCAGGCCCTGAATTGAGACACAGCTTTGGTGTTACTTATTTTCTGTTCTCCAGCATGAGTGTGAAAATGATGTGAACGTCTTTAGGAGGTTCTGGACTCCTATGAGTTAGAGGGCGCTCTCAGCCGCCGTCAGACATCCAATTGGGGAATATCTTTTGAAAGAATGGAGCCCATCCCTCCTGTTCAGACAGAATCAACACGAGGACACTGAAGCATTTCTAGTGGAACTAGGAGCCCAACATCTTGAGGTGTAAGTAAGGTGAATTTCCCCCCCGTATGACTCAGGCGCGTTTGACCATAGGATCCTTTGTGTTTGTTTTTGTTGCTTAAACACAACCTGCAAATATTCAACCTTACAATTTGACAGAAAACTGAATGCCATCTGGGACGGGCTCGTCACGCTGAGGCACACAGCCTCGTTAATGTCCCCTGCTTCTCCAGGAGCTGTGTCTGGATGAACTCTCCTGCTGCTTCCAGCTCCTTGAGGCTGACCAGTGCCCAGTTTGACGAGCTGTTAGCTCGGATCAGTACCAAGATTTCTCTGATGGACGCCAGCGTCTGTCTGTCTAATTGTGTCCAGTGAAGGGCAGTTTCACTGTATCGAGTCACACGTCAGCTGATGGTTCACATAGAGACTTAATTCCAGTAAACGGGTTTAAAGGATGGAGGAACATAATGCAGAGTAGTAAGAAGTCTTCTTCAGGTGTGAATCACGTCTTTGCATTTACTTTAAATGTTATTGTTACGCGCAAAGAATGATGCGCTTTGTGTCAACACAACCTTTAGACACAATCGTCTGTGAGTGAGTTTGTTTAAATGGATCAAAATATAGATTCATAAAGTCACAGGTCGATACACAGATGCATAAAATCGATGAGAAGCAGCGACCTGAAGTGACAGATCCTCGGGTGAAACCCGCGTGGTGTTTGAATGACACATCTGAATAAGCAGGTTTCTTTATGATCCGTGTAAACATGAGAACAAAATCCTCACATATCCGCTGACTAACAAGCTGCACAGGATCAACACACAAAACACTTGGTGGAGATTAAAAACAAAACAGAGAAGAAGAAAAGAAAGTGATGAAAGAGAAGCTGTTTGAAGAATATAAAAGCCCGGAGGATGATGGAGGGATGATGAAAGGATGATGGAGGGATGATGGAGGGATGATGAAAGGATGATGGAGGGATGAACAGAGAGCAGTTTCACTTCTAGAAACAAAGCTTCACAAATAATCTAACGACAAACTGAGGAGGAGGAAGTCTTTTCTTCTTCTTCTGCTGTTTAATTAAAGAGGCACCTTCTGGGTTCAGACCCAAATTCTGATATTTATAGACCAGATTCTGTTTGTTGCTGCGTCCATGAGAGCACACTCCCTTTACCTGTTAACAAGTCTTTTAAGGTGTGTTTGGTTTCCGTTACAGCCAGAAAACTATGAGTGTTACTGTTACTACTTTTACTGTTAATGTTAACTGTTGTTTCTGCAGGGAGATAAGTATCTTTATTGATAAGCAGTATCTTATCCGATATCGATAAAATCTTAACGATACCCATCCCTAGTGTTCGCTGCAGTGGACAGACATGCAGCTCTCAGGATATAACATATTCAAAGGAAAGGGGGCGTGTATGGCTCGACACTTATTTCACAGTTTTAAAAAATAAAATAAATTAAAATGATACATTTGTGATTTAATAATGAATGCATGAAAGAAACTGCTTTCTGCAAGACTCTGGTTACTCAGTTGTACAGACTAGAGAGGGATCTTTTTGTATTTCAATAAATAATTACAAAAAATAAATAAACTATTTTACACGAGCAAATGAAAACGACGAACACGTTTCCAGATTGGGAATGAAAATAATCCGATTTGTTGGTGCCAAACCTGCGCAGGTGTTAAGGAGGATGTATGACTCCATCTTCCTGCTTCAAAACGCACGACAGCAACCGAAACATGTCGGCTCTTTCACTGCAGCGTCACATTTAAGATCTGCTGGGGTTCATGTGTTCATGTGTTCGTGTGTTCGTGTGTTCATGTGTTCGTGCTCTCTGTGGTCTTAAAGATATAACATATTGTAGAAGTGAAGCTGCAGTCTGATGTGTGGAGGAATGAACTGATGAGACAACACACACACACACACACCTGGATTAGAACAACACACTGTTACATAAACAGACATGACCAGCAGCACACGCGTGTCCTCACACTGACTGTGAGTTAGTGTGTGTTTGTGTGTGTGTGTCTGTGAGTGTGTCCGTGTGCGTACGTAGCTGACCTTGGTCTCTCTCTCCTCCAGCAGCGTCTCCAGTCTCTTCTGTGCAGCTCGGCCTTCGTGGTCGTCGCTGACAATCAGGATGATGTGGTTCCACCTGAACTCCCTCATCAGGTCGAACCAGACGTGAGCCTGGTGGGAGTACGGAGGCACCGTCCTCAGGAACGACAGGTGGATGCTCTGCGGAGGAACAACAACGCTTGGAACTGAGAACTTGTCGTACAAAACCAGTTAGACTGACGGTCCCAGTAAACAGAAACCAGCTGATGTTAAAGGGAACCAGGAAGTGAACAGTGAACACACAGACATGAGGCAGACATCTTTGTGAGGGCAGACGTGACAGTGTGAAACCCTCCGAGGGATGTTTGTCATGTGTGATTTCAGGGTGGATAAATAAAAGTGACACGCCAAATGAAACCAGAACGATGTGCGTGATGGACAGATCCGGCCGCGGGGAGGACAGGGAAGGTCTTATTCTGCTTTGTTTCTAATTTGTGACCCGACCCTTTAACCTTTTAATATCTCAGTAAGGCGACAGAATCTGAGCAGCTGCTGCTGGTGTGAAAATCAAACACTCTGGGCCTTATTACACTGCTGCAAATTGTTGCGCAGGGCAGTGCAACTGTCATCGCTCGTTTCCTTCAGCTGACATTTTCAGCGCCCAGTGAATGTACCTGCGCCAATCTGTGCACCCACGGGCGGACTGAGCTTTGCATTGTGGGTGCATTGCCATCTTGAAGCAGCAGAAAGCGATCGCACCACCGACCAACAAAAACCCGGATGATCTGTGACGCAGTTTTTCCTTTCTTTTAAAACAGCGCCTCATTTAGAGTCGCAATAAGCTCACACTCTAATTCTTACAATAATAACAGTAATAGTGTTTTCAACTATAACAGTGTATAACTGTGTGGACAAATGGGGCTCCTGCAGCGTTCTGTTCCCGAGTAGCAGAGTAGAGGAGGAACGGCGAGAGGAGACGTAACTAACACTAACACTACAGTCATTGAACTTTCCATCAGCATGAATATCTGCTTCAGACCGACACAAGAAGCTGTTCTGCTGCAGACTGAGCCCACCTGAGGGCTCCAACACGGCAAGGACACAAGGTAAAGGTTTGTGTCGGGTAGAGGAAGGGGCGGGACCTCAATTCTGCAGCTCTACCAGCCGATCTCTACTGCACAAGCACTGTATACAAATAAGCAAGTTGGCAGTGCCCGCTTCAGGAGGAATTTGGCTTCATTTTAGTACAAGAGGAGGTGAAGACGCGGCGGCCATCTTTATATACAATCATAGGTGTACTGTACGTAGGTACCGTGGAGGAGGAAGGTCAGTTAGTCTATTTTTAAAAAATGGCTAAAATCTGATGCGAGGATGGGAGATGACTCATGTTACACCAAAAGCATAAATATGAATAATCAAAAGCCTGAAAATTATGAGGAAAAAAGGTTATTTTCTAACAATAACAGGGGTTCAACGCGCCCTCTATGCACTTCATAGGATGCACTATAGATCCGACTTCACCTGAGACTCGATAAAAACGTGAATATTTCATCACTCGTCTGAATCCTGAGGACTAACCCGGAGGAGAAGTGGAGCTCTGCTGGCTGAGAGTGCCCGGGTATTCTGGGACTGATAACACTCTGAATTATTTCATCAATATTGAAAAGCTGGGAGAGACTCTGAGTGGTTTCCAGTTCAGTCACACAGCTGAGAGAGCGTCTCTGAACTGGGACAAACTGGACTAAATATTCAACAACCTGCACTCAGCGCAGCGTTAAGACAACACAGGACAGGCTCTGTAACACCTGCCGGGCTCATGATACTGCTCATCTGAAGAGAGACGAGCGGCTGCATGTCATCAGCTTATTCTGTTTAAGAAAAGAAAAGAGGCTCATGTTTCATGATGTAACTCTTTTTTCTGTTACTCTCATTAAAAACCAACAACACATTAGTGCATCTCTCTTTCCTTCCTGCCCATTGGCTCCTGTTAAAGGCCTTTTTGTTTGCTTCACCAGCATTTAAACTCCTTTTTTAAAACCTGACTCACAGCAGGTTTAGTGAAATGAAGCCCCCGTGTTCCTATTTAACACAACGATCTTTAAGTCTAGACTAGAACTGCCGCCTCCACCTACACGGGGCTTTCTTTATTCAAGAGCCTTCAGTCTGAGAGCATGACTTATTGATTTCACCTTCAGATTTTGTAATGCTTCTACTCAAATCCCTGCCCTCTCCTGCACGAGCTGATGCTTTCAGCTCTTACCACTAAGTCACACGCTTCATGTTTGTCTCCATTTATTCCCACAGTACAGTTCAATTTGTCACTATCCTCACACTTCTTAAACAGCTCCTGCTTGTGTTTACATTTAATCTGCTTGTGAGTCTGCAAGGAGGAGGACTGAGGGTTGAGCGCAAGACAATCCTTATTAAGCAACCACATATCTGAGTGCAAGCGTACAGTTTGAGCATAAGCAGAGAAAAGCTTTGACTGGAGCTCTTTTGATGATGAACGACTGTAGAAAAAACTTGTTTGTCTCCATCAACCAGTGAATTCATATTCACAACAAAAGGAGTGAATGAAAACAAGCAACATGTTTTCCTTTGTGAATATTCAGTGAAACTTGTGCTGCACTTAAAGTGAAACCTGGCTTTCTACAGTCACACAGACACAAATGTGTTTGCAGGAAAATACAACCGGTCGTCATCTGCATAACAGATGATTTCTGATAATGAGCTTCAATTCGGAGAAATATGAAAGGACCCAGGACGAAGCCCTGAGGGACCCCACAACAAGAAACTCTTCAGACAGAGAAGAAAACAATATTTCATCCGTCCATCCATTTTCTGCTGCTTCTCCGCAGTCAGGTCGCGGTGGCAGCAGGCTATGCAAGGTGACCCTCGGGGGATCCCGAGGCGTTCACAAGCCAGACGGGATATATAATCCCTCCAGCGAGCTCTAGGCCTGCCCGGGGTCTCCTGCCAGTTGGACATGCCCAGAAAACCTCCAAAGGGAGGCGCCCAGGAGTCATCCTAATCAAAAGCCCGAACCACATCTACTGGCTCCTTTCACTGCGAAGGAGTAGCAGCTCTACCTCAAGCTCCCTCCAGATGCCCGAGCTCCTTACCCTAAGGCTGAGCCCAGACACCCTGCGGAGGAGACTCACTTTGGCTGCTTGTATCCGCGGCCTCATTCTTTCTGTTACTACCCAAAGGTCGTGACCACAGGTGAAGGCTGGAACGTAGATACTGGTAAAACGAAAGCTTCGCCTTCAGGCTCAGCTCCCTCTTCAACTGAACAATATTTCAATTGAACTTTTAAACTATGACTGAAACCTGCGCTGCAGGTGTAAAGAAAAGTTACCTTGTCGGAGTAGATGGACATGCGTGTGGTAAGGCCGACCACAGGGATCCTGTAGAAACCGGCGGTGTAGGAGACGGGTGTCGGAGTCAGGTGGTCGTTGGACTGAGGAGGGTGACTGACCAAGATCGCATAAACCTGCAGAAGAAGAAGAAGACACCTTTTATCTCTGATCAGCTGAAAACCACCTGATTGGGCCAAAATAAATCAGTTCAGGTCTGATTAACGTAAATCATTTTCTTAAGAGACGGTGATTTTAATGAATGAAATGCCACACTATACTAACTGTATGTACTGATCTGGTTAAAATGAAGTCTGCCGTATGCAAACAAAAGCAAAATGTGCAGTGTGCCAAAAATACCCGGATGTCGTACTGAATATCTCCAGTATGCATCAGACCAGTCTACCTCGCCTACTGTATCCCACAATGCAAAGCGCTGGAACGTCACAGTGGCAGTTGAAATTACGGACAGCAGCAGCATTCCAGCAGAAGGGGGCGCTATAGCTAAAGAAGCAGCGGTTATTGTTTACTTCCGCCTGGCGTAGCATGCTGCAAAATGAATTTAAAAAGCTCCTCCATACTACAGATGACCACCGAACGCAGTATGCAGTATATAGCATGTAGTATGTAGTATGTAGTATGTAGAATATAATATGCAGTATATGGTGGAACAAATAGTAATCTGTTGTTTATTGTTACTTTTTGCCGCTTGTATAACTGATGAATAAACACAACATCACACTCGAGGTTGTGACATTAAATTGAATATCATCACGGCTGTGATTATCTGCGGCCTTGTGCCTACGACAGCAGTGCTGGTATTCAGTACAACATTGCTCCCTCTCTGTTGTAGATTAAACTGCTCATGAAGTAGTTAAACATCTACAGCAGTAAAATGCAACATTTACATTAATAGAGTCCAAAAACATCAAAACATTCACAGACTGACAGGAATCATCGATCGAAGCTTTAACTTCGAGTACATTAACTTGATTTTGAATACAGGACTTTAACTTGTGGTGGAAACACTGAGAGAAATCACACATGTAGAGAAATCCAGCCTGCAGCAAACACACTATACAGCCTTTATATGACAGTGTGTGTGTGTGTGTGTGTGTGTGTGTGTGTGTGTGTGTGTGTGTGTATGTGTGTGTGTGTGTGTGTGTGTGTGTGTGTATAATCCGTCCATCTCTCCACTGGGAGGATGGACGGATTACATCTCTGTTTCTGCAGAGAGAGAGAGGATGTTAATCTGTCGTCCATCTCTCTCCCTCTCTCTTTCTCTTTCGTCCTCTCTCGCTCTCGCTCTCGCTCTCTCTCTCTCTCTCTGTATAACAAAGCCTTTGTCTGACACGTTGACGCCATGTTGGCCTAATTTTCCTCTACAAAGGAACACGTTACTGCAGGATGTTGAATACGACGTTCTGACTTTGTCATCGATAAATACGCTCACTGATTTAAGAAACAAAGTGCAGCTGAAATCCTCCTCGATACGTTTGTAAATATATGGAGAGACGACTGTTGAGTCGAGAATTAAAACTTGATTAAACTTCCTGCAAATGCTTAACATATAAGAGTTTACTCTTTACACTGTTTTGAAGCCTCCGGTTTCACATTTTGACCGTCGCCATCTTGTTTTTCTTAAACCAGAAGTGACCATATTTGGGTAAGAGGATTAGCTCGAGAGTAGCGAGGGGCTAGACAATGCTAACCAGCTAGCTCTAGTGTTAGCTTGGTTCACAGGGTGCAGCAGTAAATCCTGGTAACTGTGATTAATTATATGAAATGTTTGTTTTTATTTTATGAAAATATTTGTCTTGTGATGCTGCTGTTCTATTTATTTTCCACATATTATCCAAACGGTCGATCTGCTGTGCTTTGATTCTTTGGCACGTTGTTTTTATGACATTTTCCTGCCAATGAATCCATTAAATTCAATGAAATTAATTAGGATGCTAATTTTGGATAGTGGTCTGTAAACAAAATATGCTTCACCAACAAATGAACAACCAGCTCCTCACGGTGTGTTAGAACAACCCAACAGGGGTCCGTTTCACAAAGCAGGTTCAACAAACTCTGAGTCTAACCCTGAACTCTGAGTTGATCTACTCTGAGATAGGAAACTCTGAGTTTTCGGTTCCAGAACAGCTGATCAGAGTTAGTTCAATCAACTCTGAGTAGGTTCACCCGGAGTTAAGTGCATACACGCTGACTGTAAAAAGTCAGCATTAATGGAGCCCAGACACCACAAGTCACCATGGCAGCGGTACACAAAAAGAGGTCCTCCTACGTCACACCAGTGGAGCTCGAAATCCTCATGCGGACGTTCAGAAAAATAAAGTAACACGGCTGCAGCTGCAAAAGAGAGAGAAGCGGCGTGGGAAGAAACTGCTGCTCGAGTTAATGCGCAAGTTTGAACTGGTCTATTTATTTAATACTTAATCACGACCGGAAGCTAAAATTTATATTAATTTAGGAGCAATGCAGCGGTAGAAAAAAACATACATGGAAGCACTTCAATCATATTCTAAATATTAAACTAATGAAATATCATTCAGTGGCTGTTTTAATGTGCATTAGCTTTATCCCTAACATGATGCTGACTTCACATACATTATAATTTATGTTGATTAAACTGAATGTGTTAGTTTAAATAAATAAAAAAAATCCAATAACTTAAGGTGTCTTATTTGAGTGCTCTTGGCAGTGGCGGTGGAAAATCTAACAATGATGACTTTGACACAGATTTGTCTTTTGATTTTTTTTATCATAAATATAAAAGACTTTTGCAACGCGGTCAGAGCAGCACAGAGACGCAACGTTTCTTCTTTTAATTCAGTAACCGCTTAAACACACACGTGCGACGGGCTGAATGAATGAGGAAGTCGAATTGATAGAATATAAGAGAATATAAGAGAATATAAAACCGAATTGGTTTTATATTCTAGAGGGAGGAGACAGAGCGAAACTCTGAGTTTCCTGAAGAAAACCTGCTCGCGACCAGGTTAGGTTCGTAGAGTCTGTTACTACGGTAACTGACCGAGAGCTTAAATTACCTCCCTTTGTGAAACGGAAAACTCAGAGTTTCCCTCATTTCAGGGTTAACAGACTCAGAGTTTTCAATAAACCTGCTTTGTGAAACAGACCCCAGGTCACTTTGGTAGTAATGTCTATTTATAGATTTTACATAATAATGTAGACTCTGTAGGCACACAACCAGATTTTAGTACAGGAAGTGTTCTGGTTTCTGTTTGTACTACGCTTCTAGTCCGAGTAATATTGACCAATCACGTATCAGCAGGCTTCAGCGTATGCAGGAAAAACTGTTAATGAGGAAAGCATAATCCGCCGTAACGACATCCCGGCTCCATCAGCTTCATCTGACAACGATTTAGCTTCTTATTGATCTCTATAAACAGACATCTGCAGCCAGTTCAGCTAACAACCTGTTCGAGATATGAAACTCAACTTGAGACAAATTCCCCTGACGTTGTGTCACGAAAGCCGTTCAGCGTTTAGATTTCCCGACTTCCTTGAATGCATCAGAAATTATGGCGCTGCCCTCCGTTCAACAAACGTCTGAAAGTAGTTTGTCTTGTAGTTTAGCATGTCTGTTTGACTCTTAATGCGACCATCATTTACTCAAACATCGTGCTGTATTTGTAACATGCAGTTAATCTTGCATATTACATTTCCTGTTTTATTTTGAAGTCATTTCTGTTCCCTCACGTGTCTCCCAGTCCCTTGATTACGAAATGTCGCTATCCTGGGACTTACCCAGAGTTCATAGCAAACTTGGTGACTTATACAAACGTGTCCAGCCCCCCACTAAATGTAAACAAATGTTCATACACTGAAGTAGTATTCAATAAAGTTTGAACAAAAAAAAAAAAAAAATGTAAACAATGCGAGCGTGGACAGTGACGGGAATACAGCTGATCTAATCTTAAAATATGTAAACACTATAAAACAGTTTCACGCTGCAGCTCGGCTTTTTTACTTATGAGATTAAACGGCCCGTCTGGTTTCCAGGCAACGTGTGATGCCATGATCGCGTGTCCCATTCCTCGTTTTGGTGCAGTTCTCAAACCCTCACGGACTCACACACTGCACGCCTGACGCCACTAAAGTCTGAGTGTTCAGTGAGTGAGTCTGGGACCATTACAGGATTGAAAAAGACTTCAAATTAGCGATTGAGACCATAAACACGTTAACATTCTCTGAGGTGAAAAGTGGGCTTGTTTTCTCACAGACTTCTCTACAATCAGATTCTTTTTGAGGCTACATTCACTCTCTACAGTCTGTTGACCCAAATCCTCCATTTTCTGTTCACTGTCACTTTGAAATACGAGTAATTCAACTACTTGTTTCTGCTATTTTTCAATAATTTGAATGCAGCCCTTTTTAAGAGCTCACAGTGTGAGCATTAACCCTCTCTATCGACCAGCAGGTCATGAGCCAGAGCCGCAGGCTTCAGACATCCGCTCGGAGCCTCGGCCCGACTCTGTGACCGTCTAATCTCCTCATTTCAGATTAAAGAAATTAGCCTTTCATTATAAAATTAATTATTCATGAGCAGCTAAATAGTTTCTCTCCTCTCCAGCACGTCGCCTGTTTTCCTCTCTGCAGCCGTGAAAATCACTTATTTATGTTCTGTTTCCATGAGACCTGCTCTGGACTGCACGACACGCAGAACTGCTGTGTAATGGGTGAAAAATACACTTTTAGATTTATGGGTAGAGTTAAATAACCAAACCCAGGCGGTGAGCGTGTGAGGACAAAATGTGTTCCTTTCTCTGAAGAAATGAAAATGATTTTGCAGCATTTAAAGACTAAAACGTCTAAAATCATCGAGGCCAAAACAGTCGCCAGGTTTTTTTTGTTTTCTGTGAAAGCCTGCGGCGAATTCTTTGACCTTTTAAATTCATATGCAGCCAAATAATAACAGCACGTCACTGATCCGAAAGAGATGTCGGGCAGCAGAACGCAGCTTTGACCAGAGACTGTGGATGAGTTTCTTTTCCTGCGCAGCAACCTGAGGCTCAAGGTCAGCTCAATGTCAGAGAAGTGAGACGGCAACATGGATGATAAAGATGAATAATTCGAGTCCCGCCTAAATATTTCTGAACACTCCAGTAGTGATTTAAACTGTACATTTTTTATCATCCGAGATATGATCATTTTTATGAGCAGAGTGTAAAGGTGTTTTATAAACAATACAAACACAGTGCCTCCCATCGCCTGATTATCTTTAAACGCTTCATATGATCAAAGTCTGTACAGGCGAAGTAACATGACATGTACTGTAAAATTCAGTGTATAAGAGGCATTTTTTATACATTTTCTTCATGTAAAAAGTGAGCTGCGTCCTATATACCGCTGCAACCAATATACCAGTATAAATTCAGAGAGGTATTTTATTGTGTTACGGTATTTAACCCAGACGATGGTACTGTAATCTAGCTAAAGCTTTGTCCTGTGCCGCCAAGATCGCCAGTGCAGCCGCCATCCTCACAACAGCCAACGTTAGCGTAGGCTGAGCTCAACGACGGATTACAAACTCGACATGGTGAAAGCAGATGGTCGGCTGTAATTTGTGTGTTCTGAATGAGTTTCAAATGAAAATAAATTGAAAGAGTGTTGAAATAACGCAGGGTCCAAAAATGTTCTTGTTGGTCTACCTGCCATCAGAGGGTAAGTTAAAAACTTGACCAGCCAAAATATTTTTTAAGTGGCCATAAAAACATAATGCCAAGAAGAAACAGTGGTAGAAAGAAGCTAACATATATTTAATTTAGTACTGTACTTTTAGTAGCAGTGTTATATGCAGTAATGCTTTAACCGAAAGCAGGATACTTCACTGGCAATGGGAAAAGAGACAATCGGCATTGTTAAAAACCCGCTAATTTTGGTGGGAAAGTGGTATTAGACAAACCACACGCAGAACTACACAAACAGTTTATTGTCTTTGTGATTTTAAAAAAGAAAACAAAATTCATCAGCCGACTTCAGAGCAAAAGAAGCGAGAACATTCATAGAGATGTAGTGGAGCCCAAAGTACGATCTTTGTCTTTCAAATGTAGTCGAGTAAAAGGAGCAAGTTTCCCCAAAACATACACAAGAAAGTACAGATACTCAAAACGTGTACTCAAGTACATTTACTTCGTTACTGTCCACCCCTTCTATTACACCATTTTTTCAGCTGGATAATAAATGCTATGATTGTACTGTGATCAAACTGGTGTTTATGTGACAGAGTTCACTGTGTGGACTTATTTGAAGCAGACATGAGAGCTAGCTGCACATCTGACTGTCAGTCATGTCGCTGTGATGGCCACAGCCACACAGTAAAAGGTTGTCTTACATGCATGACATAAAACACTTGTTTGGCTTAGAGTGTGTTTAATGTCCCTCTGGTTCTTTATCCAGTCAACACTAAATGGGTCTCCTTCCTGGTATTGCCAAAAGATCAGTCTGAGGGTGGAGTCAGGCTTTATGGAAGAGGAACATACCAAGTGCTCTGCCAGCACAGGGGGGATCAGGGTTTCTTTGTATTAGGTTTTAGTTATGTTGCATGTTGTCATCCCCTGTGTAAAGTCTTGGTTTTGTCAGCTAGTATAAATGTCCCCCTCAGGTCTCATTTTGTCAGGACTGTTGGTCGAGTTCACATCTAGTCTCGTTGGTATTTCAGTAATTATGTTATGCTGACCTCTTTTAAACGGCCCTATAACTCTAATAACTTGTCATGTTCCTTTTTTTTTAATAAAAAGATTCATTTTTGAACTTGTGACCTAAAACATTCTAATTTGAACCCTAAAAACCAACTTGAGACAACCTAAGGCCGAGTCAGATGACAGGGAAAGTAGAGCGCCCTCACCTGGTTGGAGATGAGGTCCTCGCAGACGGACAGAGCCATCTGGATGGCGTTGGGTTTGTGTGTGACAGAGATGGCGTTCATCTTGAACTTGTCCTTCCCGTACAGAGTGTTGGCCTGGCTCACCGCGTCCTTGAACACCTGCTCGTAGCGTTTCTGACTCAGCACGGCGCCGATGTTCACCAGGCGAGGCTCGCAACCACAGCGAGCGACCGAACAGCACTGCAGGACGGTGAGGAGCAGCATGCCACGGAGCTCCACTGAGGAGGAGGAGGAGGAGAGGAAGGTTAAAACAGAGGCTCCTGACATGTCTGTGAGGCTGCACTTTGAGCCAATATGTTCACAGAAACAGGCTGATGTTTAGGAGGTTTAAAGTTTAGCATATTAGCTAACAGAACCTTATTATTTAGCAGTGAACACAAAGAACAGCTGATTCCTTTGGGAATCTCTAAAGCTCTGCTGTAATTTGGTCTAACCAAAATATTTGACCAATTAAATTTGGACCTGATTGAAAATTCAGAGGATCACAAAGTTATTACAATCAATCCTGATCCGAACATGAATGTCTGAACCACATTTCATCACCATCCATCAAACAGTTAATGAGATATTTCTGTCTGCTCTGATCAATAGTGCTTTGCTGCTGTCGATCTGCTGCCGGAGGCTGCGGATCAAACTGAGGCTACATGATCACTCTCTGTTTAACCACAGACGGACTGTTTGTGGCATAAAACAGTGTAGAAACATGAGAACACGAGTCGTAGAGCTGTAACATCTAATGTAACACAGTTTGTGGTTTGTGGTTAAAATGTAGGAATCGCTCCAGTAGATTGCTTCACGTCAGCATCAGTGTAATGGCTGCATCATAATCCTTTGGGG
The DNA here is from genome assembly GCF_022749685.1 of Semicossyphus pulcher. Taxonomy (NCBI): domain Eukaryota; kingdom Metazoa; phylum Chordata; class Actinopteri; order Labriformes; family Labridae; genus Semicossyphus; species Semicossyphus pulcher. Next base: position 30,701,235 of record NW_027211737.1, on the reverse strand, counting down.
CAAATGTGTACGTCCACTGAGTTCTTGTTTTTACCACTGACAGGCTCAGATTGAAATTGAAACTGTCTGACAACATTACAGAGAGTATCCCTATAGAGATGGACCTTTAGGCTAAAGAGTAAGATGCTCTTTGGAGACTAGTAACAGCTGTTACATCGCTCTCTTCAAAGCCACCAGACTCCATTGACAAAAACGGTCATTTAAACTTTACAGAACACAGGAGTTGCTGGTCTACAGCTGCGTCAATTGGATAGTTTATTTTTGTTATTGTGTGTTGTACTACTTTATTTGTTGGATTTAAACTAACCATTTAAAACAACAAAGTCAAACAATAACACAAACAAATGTATCGCTCAAGGCAGCAGTAGAGTAACAACTCCTGTGTTCTTTGAGGTAAAATGACTTGTTTTGTCAATGGAGTCTGGTGTCTTTTAAGGGAGGGATGAAACAGCTGCTCTTGGTGCTTAAAAAATGCATCTTACTCTTTATAAAAAGGTTTATCTCTGTAGGGAATCTTTCTGTAATGTTATCACACACAGAAAAACAATTTGAACCTGAAACTTTGTCATTTAGACAACCCTTTGTGTAAAATACCAGCATTACATTTTAAAGTCTGAAGGAAGAACTGCAAATGTATTTGTGTACTCGTTCAACCTTTTTTTGGTGATCTGGTTGCCAAGAAAGTTTGGGCTTAATGCACCTTATTAAGGCATCAACAGCATGAGAGTTTTATCACGTTTCTATTTGTTTACAGTGATCTGAAGGCTGTTTTCTGCTCCTGTAATCTCACAGATTCTGTTGCCAAAGTGAGCTCTATCTCCTGATGACTCATTCACTGAATACGTTGTTGATAAAACCTTGCTACTACTTGAATCTCATAATCGTGACCTCAATCTTGATCTCGTAAAGTGATTAAACAAAGACACTTCATCGGTCATTTCAGAGAGAGAGATGTTTCAGAAGACACAAGCAGCTTAGGGGAGGAGAAAGGTTAGTAATTAGACACGGCTCAGAGTCACAGTTAACAGATGAGTTTCAAAACACGGTCAGTAAGCCGGGGCAGGACAGTTGTGGATTTATGGGCACTTTAAGATAAATGAGGCCCAGAAAGGCAGCTCTTACTTTGAAAAGCCTGTTAATATAAATTGAATCAAGATTGGCAGGAAGTTCATTCTTCACTCAGTCAGTCAGAGACACTTAATTATCAACGTTTTATCCAAAAGTTAGTTTAGACAGTAAAGTCTCCACTGTTTTAGGCACTCAATTAAAAAGCTGGCAGTTGGTTTGGTTAGCTTAGCTTAGCATAAAGACTGGAACCAGGAAACAGCTAGCCAAGCTTCAGAACCTGTAAATCTCCCTGATGAACATGTGTAAAACTTTTATGGGGGTTAAACATCATACTTTTTATTGGCCAAGAAATCCACAGCAACACAAACTTGCTCTCGGCCAACTGTAACCCATTTAGAGTCTTTATGCTAATTTAGGCTAACCTCCTGGCAGTAGCTTAACTATTAGCATACAGAAATAAGAGTATTATTAATCTGAACGTCTAACCATCAGAGAGGGAATCACAAACTGTCACAGGGAATATATCAAGAGTCTCTTTGAAGTTATGACAACTAGCTAGCTAAAAGCTAATTTGCAAGCGGGCTGGGCTAATGCTAGTCACTCAATATCTTTCCAAGTCTCTTTCTCTGTTTTCTCTACTGCACTGTCTACTCTCTCTCCACATTTAGTTTACCGTTTCCTCCAGTATAGAGTAACTGAAGAGGGCAAAACAGAACGAGCTTGCTGACAGTCAGTTCACAAATTCTTTAGATTAGCTCAGGATGGTTACAGCTACAGGTACACAGCTAATAAGCTATGGTAGCTTTCCTTCATTTTGGTCCACACAGGGCAAACCACCAAAGGTGAACTAAAATTTAAAAACTTTTATGGATATATCATTAAGAGTAGACCTAGTATACGTCACCACCACTCAGCCTTTGAGTCCTGTTTTGCCTAGTGGCCACTTGAGGTACTGCATCAAAAATCCAAAAAATAATTTTGACTATCTCTTTTATCATTTTTTGACCTTCTGATGTGTACGTCAGGCGATAAATTCTAATATAAGAATAATAATTACATCCCACTGTCAGGTCTTATAATACATCCATGGTGGTTTTAATTCATTTCAAGTGAAACATCAGCGAAATCCAAAATTCGTTTTCAAAATGTAACAAACTGACAATCCTTTTAGGAGTGACAGCACCAACGTCCAATCCTCTGGTTTGGAATGTCGGGGGTGGGCGTGGCCTCACGTTGGCATTCCTATCAGTAATGGTTCTTAAACAAATTTAGATTAACGCCTTAACAGGGAAAATACATTCTTTTGTTTTTAGGACGGACAGATCTTGGTGTTGCTCTTGGAGTTTTTTTCTTACTTTTTTTATAATTTCAAAATGAACATCGGAAGTTAAAGTGTTTTATTTGGACATTTCCTTTTGTAAATCGGAGAATGTGATTAAAATTCAATAAAAAAATGTTAAACAAAACCCTTATAAGAGCAGAAGAAGACTGAGAAGGTTGCGAGGAGGTTCATAAGAGGAAGGATGTGTGTACGCAGAAAATTCCAATTGTTGAAGGAAAAGAAGAAACTGCTGTAGAAAACAATGTTTTGAATTTCAATTGGCTATATTTAGCAAAAGGACGTATTGACAGGGAGGAAAGGAAGAAGATCATATTTTCTTCAATTAATGACACAATTTATAGCAAGAAGTCAAAGAAAAAACAGACGACATTCAGATATATGTGGTAAAATGTGACTTACTGTTTGCTGCTAGTTGTCCTGCAGATTTTCAGAATAAAACCGATATTTTCTCCGCCACTCAGGTCAGAATTCCGTTACAAAACTGCGTCGTTGAGTCGGTCTCCTGTTGATTTCACCGTCTGTGATTTATTTAAATCACGGTGATCCCTCCCAGTGTTCACAGCACCAGTCCGGTACCGTTAGCTTGTTCTCCTCCGGTTCGGTCCGGTGACACGGGTCTGTCAGGTTAAAGGTGCTGTTTTTGCTTTTGATTTTTTTTGTAAATGAATGAAATGTTGGACCGGTGAAAATCCACGTTAACGTTTTGTTTGTCCCTAGTGTCCTCACCGTTACTCACCGAGTGATGAACTCCTGCTTTTTGCTGCCTCTTTTATCGATTAAATTTTGGTTTTCATTCAGTTTATCCGACAAACGCCGCTGACATTGTTGATACCTCCTCGCGCCTCGTCCTGTTGATTCACCGTGTCTTCATCATGTCGCCTCATTTAACACAAAAATTAATGTTTGCAATATTATTTTTCTCCTTTTTTCTGGTGAATTATTCAGTTTATAATTCAAATTTTGATCCTGTCCTCGTTGTCAGTCGGTTGATGCTCGCGGACTTCCAGATGACCTGAAGCTCGCGAGCCCGCGATCCGTCCTTGGATCCTGACGCTCGCTCCCGCGCGCTCACAGACGGAGGAGAGGAGGCACGCGAGCACTGGAGCGCGGGAACGAGCTCCTGTTTGTGAATTAATGAACCGACACCTGCTCTTGCACGCGCGGTCACACAAAACACCTTCACACACTGAGTCATAGTCAGATTTAGTGTTATTAACACAGTTTATTTATATAGCCTTTAGTTACTCAATGATATCAGTTAACCTGCATACAAAGGCCTATATTTAATTCATTTCTTACACTGCAGATATTGTAGCCTGCTTATATATGTAATAAACTCCCTATAAGTAAGTTTCCCTTGAGTGCTTCTTTTATTTATGTTTGTTCTGATTATACTACATTTTTAAAATTGTACATTTACCAGACAAGTTAATTTTTAAACCCATCAAAAATTATTAACGTAAACTACATTTTTTCTAATAAATCTATTCAAATAAAATATTTACAGGATTTTAGAGAAGACACAATCAACACATTGAAGACAATGTGTGAAATGTAAAGTACTGTCATTGTTTTACTATTTGGGACATTTAACCTACATATTAACAGATGTGGCACATGGAAGGCCTATTAAGAGTGCATGTTAGTGGGTATGTGTGTCTATAAAAGCCTTAAAGCTAAAAGCAATATAATGTTACCACCTTGGTTTGGGGTTGAATCTAACACTCCATCCAAATCCAAAGATAAGAGCACTTATTGGACTCAAAAAAAGTTTATATTTCGATAGTTTTCTGTGCTCTTTAGATAGGGATACGATAAATAAATCTCAAGGGCCTTGATATTTTTTAACAACTGCATGCCTTTTTGTCAACCTTGAAACAACCTCCTGTTTCCACAACAAGCCTTTGGCAGGGAGTTGACTTCCTGGCCAGGCTAATAAATGATAATTTACCCACAAATTATACATAACATTCTTTATCATTTCAATACACAGTTTTTAAAATGATCATCTGCTGTAATCAATAATCAATAAGTCAATGTCCTGCTGAGATGCGTGTGCACCTACTTAGAGCAGCAGAAGAAGAAATCCATCATTCAGACTCCTTCTTCTTCTATGTTTTTTTCTGTGTTTAAATCACATTCATCATACCATCCACTGCCAGCATGCATGGTTGCCGCAGCAACAGGGATTCAGCTCCAGACCCTTATTGTGGTTGCCAAGGAAACAAGCATCCCCACCCCCCAACTCCCTTCTCCTACCAATATATAACTTACAATTAACAGACACACATGCACACGCGCACATGCACACACACACACACACACACACACACACATATAGTGACATCATATCTGAAGTCAGGTCCATCACACATGTTTAACACCTGAACAGGTGAGTTTAAACAGTCCAGGTTCCAGATCTGAATTTTAATCAGCAGACATTTCCAGATTAACTGCATCTGAGTCTGGTCTGAAACATTTTTCTGTTAGCTTCCGTTTGTTAGCTTCTCTATGTCAGCTTATATACTGTCTGTTTGTGTCTGTTCTTCAGTTATTTAGCTTTTGTTATTTAGCTTCTGTCTGTTAGCAGCTAATGTAAGCTTCTGTCTATCAGATTCTGTTTGTCTATTTTAACTGTAAGCTCTTGTCTATCAGTGTCTTGCTGTTGTGTTTTGTTCATTAGCTTCTGTCTGTTACGTTGGCTTCATTAGCTGCAGTTTGTTAGCATCTTCTTTCTGCTAGATTTGTTCGTTAGTCGCTATCTGTTATACATCAGATATTGTCGGTTAGCCTCTGTCTTAGGCCAACCTATCGTCACTTTGCTCCTGTCTGTGAGAATTTTGTCACTGAGCTTCTGTCTGTAAGTTTTTTCCTGTTTGTTTATTAGCTTAACTCTTGTCTGTTAGGTATACAGTGGGTGTTGTCTTTTAGCTTCTGTCTGCTAAATCTTAAGTAGCTTTTCTCTGTTAGCTTTAGCGTAACAGATTCTTTAGCTTTTGATGATTCGATTTCGTCTGTTTGTTTCTGTTTTTTTCACCTGTCTTTTTGCTTTTGTAAATTAGTTTCTGTTGATTAGCTTCTGTCTTTTACCTTCTAACTATTAAATGTTGTTTATTAGGGTTTGTCTTTTGTCCTTTTACTTTCTGTCTGCTTCTGTCTTGTAGCTCCTTTCTGTTTGATCATGTTTATCAGGGTCTGTTTGTTAGCTTCCGTCTGTTAGCTTTTGTTTAGCCTATTAGCTTCCGCCAGCTAGTTTGTCTCCCAGTGGAGGCCACCTGATGACATCTTTGCCTCATCTTGATCTCAGCTGTGAACATGAAGTAGGACACAGTATGACCTCACTGTTTTATTTCTCTGGTGTCATGAGTAGAAGGTTTCCTTCAGCTTCCAGGCCAGTGAGTCCACACACACGCACACACACACACACACACACACACACACACATGATGCTCTTTTTGTTTCCAGTTGAGTGTCTTGTAAAGCGAACAGAACAGAGAAATGCATGCTGGGACGCCTTTGTAGCCTGCTGAGTACCTTGGGGGGCAGTGTCAGTGTGTGTGTGTGTGTGTTTGTGCGCAGTGTCAGTGTGTGTGTGTAGCTGGTTGCACTGTCAGAAGTGTCGGACGGCATCACAGTCATACAGCAGCCTGAAGCCACCAGAGCAAACACACAGTCTGAACGCAGAGACGAATCTGCACCAGTTTACTGAGAAAAACCAGCTGAGACCTTGTTGCTTCTTCTTCTCTGGTTTTCCTGGTACCTCTGCCTCAGAAAACCTTGAGTGACATCACTGGTCGCCTGTAAGTCGCAAATATGAAACATGTTTTTAAAAACAAAACAAACATGTTTTTGGACTGTTGGATTTTTGCTGTCAGCTTATCTGTCAGGTTTTGTCTGGTAACTTTTCTGTATTTTACCGCATTGACACCCGGGAAGAGCCGCTTATAAATGCTGATTGTCTCTGTTCCCATTGCCAGTGAAGTATACTCCTTTCGGTCTCTTTATTGCTGTGTCACCGTCTGACGTCACAAACGCACCTGAAACAGGGTTAGTAAACAGTGAAGATGTTACGGTGGTTAGGTCTTTATTGTATCTATTACTCATTCAGTCTGTTTATGGAACTCGGTGCAGACAGATTTGGAACGATGTTCGAGCGCTGCTCGGACGGAGACGGGCGGAATTTGTAGCTGAGATGACGAAGAGTCACAGAAGTTACCGATGGAGCATAGCATCATGCCGGAAAGGGGGCGGAGATTAGCGTGTCGACACGGGTTTTGTGTTCCCATCAATGCCGATCGGAGCGGAGGCGATAATTACCCGGGTGTTAGCGGGTGTTGCTTATCCGTCAGGCTCTCTGTTAGCTTCTATTGGATTTTTCCTGATAGTTTCTGTCTGTGAACATTTCTTTATTTGGTTTTGTGAGCTAGTTTCTGTTAGCTTTTGTTTATTAGCTTATCCTTCAGGTTGTGTGCGATAGCTTCTGTCTTTTACCTTTTTTCTGATACTTTCTCTCTGTGCGCTTTATTAGCTTCTGTCCACTAACTTCTGTTCTTTAGTTTTGGTCTGTTGGATTTTGTGCTGTTAGTTTATGAGCTCTTGGATGTGATCATTTGAATTGAGCCAGTTTTGATGGATGACATCAATATAAGGTGCAGAATACAGAACGCAGTACAGTCCCTCCTTTAAAGGCTGCTCCTCCTTTAAACTGATCTGAAGTCTGCTGCTGATAAATATCAGAGTAAAATGGATTTAAATGTTGGATTGTGATTGGTTGTTTTCTCCGTGTCTTTAAATAAACACACGTCTGTTTAATTATGATTGTCCCTGTAATTGTGAGTGTGTGTTTGTTAATGGATGACCCCAGGCTTCCTGTGTTACACAGCAACTTAGCATAATAAAACTGACACACACACACACACACACACACACACACAGATTCAGATGTACATGAAATAAACATGTTATCGACCTCTTACATGTTTCTCACTCTAAAACATATTTTATTCAAACAATGGTCTTCTAAAGAAAAAACTTTGTTCACGCAGCACGAAGCACAGCTCGAGCCTGCAGGATTTAAAGACACAAGTTTCACTTAAAATACAAGAACAAATGAGTTTTTATTACATCATTAGTTAAAGCAGGATCGTCTCGTGTATGCTGAGGAACACTGGTGAATGTTTACGGCTCAGTGTGCATTCAAAGTTTCCAAATCCAGTGAGGAAGCCGATAAGTTGACTCGCTGCTTGTGGTAAAGTTTTCTTGTCTTGTTTGATGGATTATAAACATTGCAGGGAATCCAATGAAATAACTGCAAGACCTCAACAGCCAATCACGGCTCTCCCTTACAGCATGGAAAAACAGAACAGAGTAAATAAGACAATAATATATAACGTCCGTCTGATGGTTGGATCACTTTGGATTTAAGGTGGAGCAAAAATATACATAATAATAATAATTCAGATTTACAGACGTATGTTTATTCAGAAAACGTGTCCACAAACTCAACACATCGCACTCTCTGTATAAACATGTTACACGTCTGATTTACAGAATATTTAATAAAGCCTCAAACAGAAGTTTAGTTTGAACAAAGTCTGATGGTGAGGATGTTCACATTTTACAGGTTTCTGACAAACGCACGAATATTCAGATGATAAACATGCTAAAGTTATAAGGACATGATGTGAGCTCTGCTGCCCTCTGCAGGACACTTTCTGTCACTGCTGCAGATCTGAGCTCAGGAAAGATTTCCAATAAAAAATGGACCAAATCTCATGATTTGTTTTTGACTCATGTTATAAGCACATGAATAAATACTGATGTTTTACTGGCAGAGATCGCGCTGGTGCGTTTACAGAGGCACTGAGAATGGAGATCATTCAGTATTTCACTGAGCAGTTCTCTTTTTAGAAAATCAAACAAAGATTTAACGAGAAGAAGAAGTATTGTATTTTTTAAACCTGGGCCTCATTTTTAGAATGACAATAAGTATAAGAAGTTGCTTTAGTGGATCGCTTCAGCAGCAGCTGTGGAACAGGCTGTAATGTCTGCATTGTAATCCTTGGTACATCCACTAAACGAGCTTGCTTGGCAGCAGTAGACTCCTGTGTTCTGAGAGGTAAAATGACACTTTTTGTCCATGGAGTCTGGTGTATGTGAAGAGAGCGATGTAACAGCTGCTTCTGGTTAAGACAAAAGGGTCTACCTCTGTAGGGATCCTTTCTGACACTTTGCCTGTGAGGGGCAAAACAAGAACTTTGGTGGATGTACTTTAGACGGATACATATGCTCCTAAGGATTTTGTCGCGAGGGGCTGCACAGTGGTTGCAGTAGTTAGTGCTGTTGACTCATAGCGAGAAGGTTCCTGGTTCAAGTCCCGGCTCAGACGTATTGAGCCTTTCTGCATGTTCTCCCTGTGCATTTGTGGGTTCCCTCTGGGTACTCTGGCTTCCTCCCAAAGTCCAAAGACATGCTCGTTAGGCTCATTGGTGACTCTAAATTGCCCGTAGGAGTGAGTTTGAAAGGTGGTTTGTCCTGTGATTGACAACCTGGCCAGGTGTAACCCCGCCTCTCGCCCAATGACAGCTGGGATAGGCTCTAGTCCCCCCACAACCCCAAAGTGGGTATGTGGTATGGATAATGGATGGATGGATTATGTTGCAAGCATTACAGCCCGTTTCATGGAATTAATCCTTAAACCTCAGATGTCTGAGCGTCTTTGAATGCATCAGCAGGATGCAAAATAACTACAAACACCTTGAGCCGAGCAGAGGCTGTTGGGTTGTGAACTATGAAATGTATTTGAATACGGAAGCCGGCCATGACAGCCCTGAAACTTCAGAGAAGCAGACAGTAGAGTCTCAAACCTTCATCACTGATTATCGATGAAATCCTGAATCATTGATCTGAGTCATGTTAATGCTCACAGTTGACTCTCCTTTACGCCATCTTTACATTCACGTTGTTGTATGGGGAACCCCTCTGCCTTTCCCTCTGCTCCTCCCCCTCCTCCTCTGGCTCCTCCTCCTTGTCTCCTTCTTCTGTGGAGCTCTGTGGAACAGGACACGCCCTCTGGGGTCGTTTGGGTACAGCGTAGTCGTCCACCCGGGGGTCGTACGGGTATTCATGGCCTTTAGGGTCAGCAGCTGTACCCATAACCCTCCAGGCGTCTCCTCGCATCTCTTCTGGGTCATCGTACAAGGAGGTGGGAGGTTTCTGTGCGACGGGGGCGGCGCAGCCTTCAGGCTCGTCATAAATGTGCTCCAGCTTCTCGAAAGTTGGCCTAAGAGCGTCTGCATCGCTCTGGAAGATGTTTCTGATCTTCATCTCGTCGATGCTGTCGTAGAGCGGGTCGGCGCCAGACTCGGCTCCCTGAGCCTGTTTAGAGTTCAGGATGTCGGTCATGACTTTCACGGCGATGGTGTCGAAGGGGAGGGAGTACTCCGGCTCCGGCTGGATGAGAGAGGGGGTGCAGGATGGAGCCAGGCTGCCGCTTCTCTTGTCCCTCTTGGGGGCTCGCTCTGCGACTGGCAGGGTGATCTGGGAGTACATCTGGTCCAGGCTGGAGCCCTGTTTGGAGCTGGACCCCGAGGGCAGGTTGGGGTCGGACTCAGGGCCGATGTGAGGCAGAGGGCAGCTGGAGATCATCTTGACCTGGTGCTTTCGGTGGACGGGGAGGCCACGAGTGTCCAGAGTCAAACTTTTCACACCGGTCAGCGTTTTGTCGACTGGAGGCTCAAGACGAGTCTGTGAATGAAAAAGAGACGTAACCAATCAGTGATCAATGATGCTTAAATTGATCAAAATCTGTTTTACTTTGAGTTATTTATTATTCTCCAGGCCTTCACCAGAAACTGAAAGGGAGGAAAATGTCCCGTTGTGTTTGCAATGTAAGTTTCCTACCAGCGGGGGGCGATGTTGTTGTTGTTGCTGTGGTGAAGACGATGAGCTCTCTTTGTCTTTGTGATGACACATCTGAAGATTTGAAGGATCGGTCACCACGCTGTACACACCGTCAGCTGCCTGCAGACACAACACATGCGAGAGAGGAAATAATTTAACATTTATTTATTCTACTAATCTGGACATTATTTTGAAAGTCAGCATTTGGTATCCTGCATCGTCCAAAGCCCCTTAAAATTGGGATACAGAGGAGACCAGTCAGGTTCCCTCTGAAAATCAGGGCTACATTATAAAAGTCTAAAAACTTTATTCTACTAATCCTGACTTTATTCAGAAAATCCTAACTTTATTTTGAAAGGTTTTCAGAATAAAATCAGGACTTTATTCTGGAAGCCCTTACTTTATTATTAAATTGTCTATTCTACCATTCCCTGATTTATTCTGAAATCTGGACTGTATCATAAAACTCTGGAATTTATCTTGAAATAATTTATCCTGACTTTATTCTGAAATTTCTGACAATCCTGACTATTTTTGAAAATCTTTACTTTATTTTGAAATCCTGAATTTTATTCTGAGCCCTGACCTGATTCTAAAATCCTGAACGTATCCTGCCTTTATTTAGAAAATTCTGACTTTCATAGTGAGTCTACTTTAAAAGTCCTGACTTTTATTTTGAAACTTTGCACAGATGACCTGTTTCGGAGCTGACCTGAGCAGCAGGGGGTTGTGGGATATGGCTGCGAGGCTGAGGCAGTGGTGGCATCCTGTTCTGAAACAGGGGCGGGTTAAGGGGCAGAGGGGGCAGGTTCTGGTCCTGGGGGGTCTCTGGACTCACCTGCCCCCCTCCAGAGGTCTGTCTGTGGGGGAGGGAGATCCGCTGCAGGTTGATGGCAGCTTCCACGGCCTGAAACAGGATGTTCCCCTGTTTGGTGTCGAACTCAAAATTCCCCTCGCCGGAGTTGCACCTCCGGCCGGCCTCGAAGGAGAAGGTGGACTGAAGGAGAGACGTCGGAGTCAGGATCAAACCAAACTTCATTCAAAAAATCATCATTTTAACCAAACTTAATGCTATCAGTGGAGAATTCTGTAGATTAACAGGTCAGTGAATCTAGTTTAAGAAGGATCAGTTATATGTGTGCGTGTGTGTGTGTATGTGTGTGTGTGTGTGTGTCACCTTGTCTCGTCCGAAGCGGCGCAGGAATCTATACGGCCATGTGTACAAGACGTCTCCCGTCTTATCCAGCAGGAGAAGAGCGTCCGAGTCTGCTCGCAGGACGCCGTCTCCCTTCAGCCTGCAGCGATCAGACGCCTCTGTCCTCCGAACACACACTTTGAAGTCACGCACTGACACACAAAAAAACACACAAAGCATGTCAGGATGATGTCATCCTTACAGCAGCCTGTATGTAGTCTGTTATGTAAAACCAAGCAGTAACAGAAGTGCAGTTCCTTGCATGTCCACTAGAGGCTGGCTCCAAAATGAGTCAGTCCCCATAGAGCCCCATGTTAAAACTTTACAGCAGAAATAAACATGTTTACAGCCCAGAACAAAAAACCCTTTTTGGTCTCTATAGCTCATTTCTCTTTTTATGACAACTGTACGGAAGAATCTTTTTAAAACTCCTCGTCATGTAAATTATATTAAGGGTTAAAGTCGTGTAATTATGGGCGTGGTTGCTTTAAGTGACTGGTGGGAGCTGCTGGCTGTCTGCTTGGTGTCACCTCAGCTAATTCAGTCACTTAATTTAACCTCAAGGTCGTGTTTGTGCTGCTGGAGCCTTGTGGGGGATTTTTTCATGCAAATAAAAGACTAATAATAATCTGTCCTGCTGTGCGTTTCCTCGTAACAACAGGCCGTTCAAGAAGTCTGTGATGCAGTTTTTTTTTCGGTGAGTGAGGAGAAGGAGCAGAAGCTTACTCATTTTAAACTACATGAATTTTCTGCTTCTCTTCTTCTTCATGTTTTAAGATGTGCGACACTAAAAAAACCACAGATTCGCACACACGCATGGGATGCAGGTGTGTGTGCTGCAGGTGTAAGAGGATGTGGGGAAACAGTAGCAGCTTCAGGAGCTTCACATCAAGACCTCAGTTATACACCAAATGTTACTATTATGGTTCTGCAACACTGTCTGTAGTTTCTTTTATAACTGTGTCTTCATTTAAATATTACAACTAATTACTGCACAGTAACTTTTCTTATTTTATCCTATTTTACTTATCTTATTATTTTTCTTTATGATAAAGAAATATGTATTGTTGTTTATTCCCCGTTTCTTTGTTTACATTAATGACATGAAACACTTGAATTTCAGAATGCAACTGTAAAAAAAGGTTTTTCACTTAAGCATACGTCTGATATCTTTAAATAAGAAGATTTATCAGCTAAATTTAAATAAATAAACATTGTGATAAAATCCTTATAGTAATAATAATGAATATCAACTATAATGTGTTCTTTTGGGGACATTTCAGTGTGATAATAAACCTCTTAGCGCTCTCTGGTGGACATACTGTGTAACAAATGTTTTATTTAGCTTCAGTCTGTTTGAACAGTAAATCTGCACTCAGAGTTATATTGAGTTACTCTGCGGTGTGTCTGTCTTCTGTCTACACACTTTTATAATTGTGTATTCTAGTCTGGAGCTTTATAAAGAACCGTACAGAGCTCTGGTTGACCTCATTACTTCACAGTCACCACCAACCAAATATAAAGAGACAAGCAGAGCTTCAAACCAGCAGAGAGACTCAACTGGAAACCACAGAACGCGTTCATTTATAAATGTTACACATAATGTCTGTTATGTGTGACTGAGTTTTCACTGCCACTCAGGTGGCTAAAGCTAACTTAGCTAGTTACCTTGCTAATATTCAAGTAATATATTGTTGTTTATCAACCTTATTCACCATATTCATGAATAAATATCTAGTTTAAGTGATTTTATTTAATTTTTTAAAGACTTTTAAACATGCAGGGAGAGGAAAGACAGCTATAGCTAAATAAGCTAACTTAGCTAGTCATAGTTAAGCTAGTTATCTTGTTAATATTAAAGTAACATGCTGTTTTTCAACCTTATTCACCATATTCATGAATAAATATCTAGTTTAAGTCATTTTATTTAATTTTTTAAAGACTTTTAAACATGCAGAGAGAGGAAAGACAGCTATAGCTAAATAAGCTAACTTAGCTCGTTACCTTGCTAATATTATAGTAATATTTTGGTACTTTTCAATCTTATTCACCATATTCACGTGGAAATATTTTGTCAGTGATTTTATCTAATTCCTCAAAGACTTTTGAACTTGCAGTGAGAGGAGAGACTCAGATGGCTAATGCTAAATAAGCTAACTTAGCTAGTAATCCTGCTCAAATAAAGTGATATTTTGGTACTTTTCAATCTTTTTTACCATATTCTTATGGACATATTTTCTTAAAGTGATTTTATTTCATTCTTTAAAGACTTTTGATCTTGCAATGAGAGGAAACACTGACAAAATATTTTCTCATGAATATGGTGAATAAGATTGAAAAGTACCAAAATATTACTTTAATGTTAAGCTAGTTATCTTGTTAACATTTAAGTAATATTTTGGTGTTGCTTTTGAAGTTGCAGTGAGAGGAAATTAGGCTAATGCTAAATAAGCTAACTTAGCTAGTCATAGTTAAGCTAGTCTGGTATTTTCAACCTGTTTTTTTGGCAACCACTTGAGTGCTCATGAGTTCTTAAGAAAACAGAATCTGGATGATTGCCAAGTTGGTTTACATGTACAATAAATTTGTCTTGACGATTTGGTGCAAAACAATGAACATGGGAATAAAAAGCTAAAAAAAAAATGATTCTGCACAATGAGTACTTTTACTTGTTAAAGTGACATTTTTAAACTGTTTTATGACTTTATATCAGAAAAAGATGTGAGTATTTTTGTTGACAGCAGCTTCCTGTTGAGAAAGAGGAAGTTTGTCCTATGAAGATAAAGGCTGAGGTCGTCCTGCCGCCGCCGGTCACTGCAGTGCTGCAACACCCTGCGACAGGCTGCAACACACTCCACCACACACACACAGATACACCGCAGCAGGAACTCACAGACATGCAGAAGTTTCCACTACACAAAATTCAACAACTGCCCTAAGAGTGTGTGTGAGAAAAAAAGCTAAGTAAAAATATCCGAGCGTCAGCGGAAACGTCAGAAGTTAAACTTGGCAGCTAAAACCTGCAGAAAGAAAAACTTCTCCTTAACCACTGATACATTTAAAGACAGACATAACCAGGGACCTTTTCTTAAAATAAAAAGATCAAATGAAAAAATCATCATCACGGGAAAATAGAGTTTTTTTAAGTTGCTAACAAGCCTTAACTACACGTACAGTACTTTACCTAACCCACGCATGCACGAGGAGAACACGCAGACTGACACAGAGGGGCAAACTATGTCTGAACCGGGATTCGCACCAGAATCCTTCTAGCTATGAGTCAATAGCACTCACATTTTGAGCATAAAATACTCCTTATTTCAGAATGCAACAAAAACTTTGTCTACATGCACAAACTTTATCAAAACACGATAAACTCAAACTCTGATCATTCTTTCAGTTACAAATGATGTCAAACTCTGACATCATTTGTAATTTTTAACTATCAAATAAAGATGGAATGAACATTTAAGGACTCTGATGAATGAAGTGGTTCATCTGAAACCAAAGAACAAAACAGTTACTTCTGTGTGTGTGTGTGTGTGTGTGTGTGTGTGTGTGTGTGTGTGTGTGTATGTGTGTGTGTGTGTGCATGCTGCAAAGTGATGCATCGTTTTGGCCACAGGCTGCTAAATTTAGCAGCGCTAGGAAAAGAGTGAGAGAGGGGAAGTTGGGTTTGGTTTGAGGTGTGACAGGAAGCTTTGACTAAAGGTTGAACTAAAAACTGCTGCACCAACACAACGACACCAAGAGACACCATTTAAAGCTTTTCACGAAAAGTGTGAAAAGTTTTATCTTAAACTGCTGATCAAGTCTGCAGATACAAATATTAGAGAGTCATTAATAAAGACTTTTAAATGTTACTGTTGATGAATGGACCTGATCCAGATGTTTCTAAAGATTGAAGTAAAAACTAAAGACTGCTTTTTACTGCACTACAGTATGAGCTGTACACATAGTAAAGATACAGGTGTATTTAAACTACAAGTACAAGTAAATGGACTGCACTTATATAGTACCTTGAGTGTTCTTACTACCACGCTACATGTTAGCATTCACCCTTTCACACACTTATTCAAAGACTAAACTGATGAAGTAATAATAACACACCGCATTGCTCAGGGAGCATTCATAAAATGGATAGTAGACAGAGGAGCTGGGGATCAAACCACGAACGACGACCCCCTCTGCCTCTGAGCCACAGCAGCCATGTATATTCAAACTCAAGCTAGAGCTGTATTTATATTACAGTTACAATACAACAGATATGAATGTATTCATACCAGCAATACAGGTTTATTTACACCACAGGTACAGGTGTATTTATACTTCAAGTGCAGGTTCATTTATACAACAGGAAGAGGTGTATTTGTACTTGAGGTATAGGTGCATTTGCAGTAGAGGTTTAGGTGTATTTATACTTTATGTGCAGATTTATTTATACTACAGGAAGAGCTGTATTACAGGTGCATGTGTATTTATACTAGAAGCACATGTTACTATATACTGTAGATACACGTGTGTTTAAACTCCAGGTTCAGGTGTGTGTATATACCTTAAGTACGAACTTATTCATACTTAAGGTCGAGCTGTATTTTTACTACAGATACAGATGTATTTACACTACCAATACAGGTTTATTCATACCACAGATACAGGTGTATTAATACCAGAGGTATAGGTGCATTTGCACTAGAGGTATAGGTGTATTAATACTTCAGGTGCAGCTTTAAGTAAACTACAGGAGCTGTATATATACAACAAGTATAGGTTGATTTATACTAAAGGCGCAGCTTAATAAATACTCTAGGGTACAGGTATATTTAAACTACAGGTAAAGGTATATTTAAACTACAGACAAGACAAGTAAGACAAGTAGACAGACATGCGTACTTGTCTCTCTGCCGCTGTACAGTGAGTTGTCCTCCATCCCTTCATCTTCATCCACTGTGTTTCCTCTCTGCAGGCTGCCTCTCTTCACACTGTGCTCCGTCCAGCTCATCTGCACACACACACATTCTTGTTTACATCCCTTCAGAGGACTATGTGACTTTAATGCATTAGCAGGACACTTGGACTTTTCAAGCATGTTTTTATATTTAGAGGATTTTTTATTTATGGATAAAGGAACACTACTATAGTTCAACGTTTTATTGTAAACAACATTCAGGCAGGTTCTGGTCCAGGATTGGGTAAAGTAAGCAAATAAAAACTGAAATGCGCTGGCAAAGTAAGTAACAGAGTGGTTTAAAACATATGGAGTGAGGCTGAGGAGGGGAGTGGAGACAGATGAGCAGGTGGGCGGGGAAAATCAGGCCACTGCACGGCTAATGAAAAGTGGAAACAAGCATGCAAAAATGAGTACGTCCAAGAGCATCTAATGGAAAGGTGGTTGTGCTTGGTCCACCAATGGACAGCCGTTCCCCGCATTGGAAGTGTGAAAATAGATTTATGTTTAGGGATGAATTCAAAACACTTTAACTTTATGAACTCTTTGAGTTCATCTTAAATTCCACTCTAAACCATCTCAAATATCATAAAGAGTTATGTGTGCCTCTGGCCTTCAAAGTAAAAGTCTGTCTCTGATCTGTAAATCTGTGTATTCGCAGACTGGCGTGGATCAGTCAGACTTTACATCTGATGGGGCTGACAGAGGCTTCCGTCTGATTGGCTGTTTGTGTGTGAAGTTTGCATTTCCTGTCACACAGAAAGAAGGAGGAAGTGGAATTGTGACTAAGAACTGTCAGCTGTCTGTCATCATGCTGCTATTTATAACCGCACACACAGAATCTGTCTGTTTTCCACCTGATCTGTAGCTCGTTACATTTTATTTGTTTCATCACATTGGAGTTGAATTTGTTGTTCAAATGTTGAATATATTCTGTTAAAGCTCCCACATGTCATTAACCAAAGTTACTCTTACCTGAACAACAAAAACTGGATAAATGTTTTTTCATGTCAACCGTCTTTAACACAGGACATGACAGAAATAAAACTGCCAGTTTAGTGCGCTGGTTTCCTCTTCAGTCAGCTGCTGGTGAATAACGTGTGAACGTCAGCAAATTAAAACTTAAAACAAGCATTGTTGGAAGAGATTTCAGAGCTAATCAGCTCACCTGAAACTGGATTTTTCTGAGTTTTGTGTTGTTTTTTACTTGATGTGTCTGTAAAAAAAGTCAATTTGAAATGAAGACTCATCTTTACACTCGAACCAGACAATCTTCTTAAAGGGCAAGAGTGCAGGTGTTTTATTAGTTTTAGGTCAAAGAAATTTGGTAAAAGGTGGCAGAGGTCCTGCAGTCTGAACTAACCTGAACTGAAACTACAGACAGAGGGGAACCTTGCAAACATTACATCCGACCAGGGATTGACATAAGTTCTATGGCACAACCTCAGGGTGTGAAAGGACTTGAAATTTCATGCAGAATGCACTAAAACAATATCACACAATAATTTAGAAAAGAAAATGTTCTTGAGTCCAAAACCACACAGCGTTTTGATCACTGTATTTGCACATTAACAACCTGTATGCTGTAATTGCAACTTTAAAACTCTGAGGATTGTATGGCACATTAACACCTGTACCTCCCTGTAAGTGTGTTTACATTTTATGCTAGTTTTATATGTTAGATTTACTTAAAGGTATAATAAGTAGGATTTTCCTAGAAAAATAAAATATAGACTTTACAAATATAATATAATATAAATCATCACTTATGGGCCTCTGTACATGTGTGTTGGTGAGTGTGTGTGCAGACCCTTGTGAGACCCTTCCCTCTGCATCTATTCTCTTTTGCCTTGCACAGGACGTTTTCAGGAGGGGGGCTGTTGTGGTTCTCTGAGCCAATCACAGCGTACAGGTGAGTGTGGGAGTGGTTCAAATGAGCAACTGGGCCCCATTCAGACTGGCGAACATGGCGAAATAGCGATGCAGAGTTGGCTTTTCTTTCTGTTGGACAGGTAGGTGTCTCAAACCGGGTAGGACAAGCTAAGCGGGTAAGCATGCTAGCACAAAGCTAACGGGCGCTTAGCATGCTAGTGCAAAGCTAACCATGATGCTGTTGGTGTTAGCTTGGCGGGGTGGGCGTGTTCTCGCACGAGAGAGTGAGAGTGAGCTTCTGGTGACGAAGAGCCCAGGAGGAGGGCCCCAGTTTGAATGTGTATATGAAATACTTTTCAGATATATATACTTTAGATTTACTATAGGCAAGGTCTTTTTTATTGTTGTTAGAATTCCTGGATGCATATATTCCTTTCATTTACAAAGAACTCATTATTGGGCAACAGGAGCAGCATGATGGAGGTTTATTTACACATTTATCAGAACGATATTCATAAATGTAACACATTAGAACTTTTAGAAGTTAATTCTGACAGTTTTTGAAGTCCTAGAGTCAACAAAAGTACTGGGGGAAACTAGTGTGAGACAGCTTCTCACAAAATGTTTCACCATGCAGAATTCAAATCGTTTTTAACACTTGTCGCTGGGGGTGAGATATGTCAGCGTCGCGGCATGACGTTGTGAGATGTTGAAGACTGCTGGTGACAAAATGTAGATGTAGTGCCCTGACGTCAGTTCATGTGCTATTCATCTGTTGTTAGTATTTAGTTGTGTGTTTAGTTTACTAATAATAAGTCGTATTGTTTGTTTGATTATTCTAGACGTTTACTTTATTTAGATTACATATATATATTTTCTATTGCTAGTTATTTGTTTAGTTTGATGATCATTATTTTTTGTTTTTGCATAATTTAAACGTATTTTGTTTTGTTTGGAAACTGGGGTAACACTGTGGGCACCTGAGGTTATACAGGTAGGCAGGCAGGTAAAGGGCCACCATGCACCTGTGTGGGCTTATTCTTTTTTAACAGAGCAAGAGAGGCAGCAGGAGCCATTTTTTTTTTTTTAATAGTTTGCTTGCTTGTTTTTGGAAACTCACCGCTCATGCATTGTGTTTAATCTGTCAGTTGCCACTTTTATTTTATTAAGATGTTCGAAATGAAGATCAATACTAGAACTAGCATGCATTACTATTATGTGAAAATGATGCTAACTAATGAAAAACAGATACGTGCAAAATACATGTGGGTTTAAGCGCCATAAAATACAAACACAACTTTGTTATAAATTAAAATTTCTGGAGCGTAATTTGTGCCAAACCTGTTTTCCAGGTGTTTTTCCCAGATGCTCACGGCATGAGGTCACGAAGGCATTTAGCAAGAGAAAACTTTGTTACAATTATACACATTGCATCTAAGGCGATTTTCTCATATTATATTAGCTTCACTCACTTTACACCATCATAAGACCACTGTTAGCGTTCTTAAAACTCCATTTAACACCACATGGTCATGTGACCAATATGAGGTTTGCTCATTAACACTTCAACCTCCGAACTATTATGCAGTTGGTCCAGAATCTGATTTTACAACCACATGACACTCTGACATCCTGACATAACACCTTTATTCATAGAGCCGTCAAAGACCTCTCCACGTGACTTCACGACTGGTTACGATTCTGCACGTTTGCTGCCTCAGGTCTCTCCTACTCTGTCTATTGGATTCAGGTATAGGCTGCATGCTCACGTATGCTGATAACTGTACATTATACAGTCTGCTGGCACTATTGATGATATCTCTCAAATCTTAATTAAGGAGAAAGCTGGATGTAAAAGTCTACGTAAGCTAGGCTACTTTAAGTCTAGTCTAATGAATGTGTAAAAAGAATCTGGTTCTGAATTATTCCAAATCTGTGTTTGTTTGATGTAGAGCTTCAGACTGTAATAGAAGCTGTAACTGCAGAATGTTTAAGCACCATCCGAAATGTTTCTCTTGCTTCAGTTTGAGACAAAAGAATGAAAATGCAACATCGGTAGTTATCAAACAAGCTCTAACTTAATGTTTCTCCTGACTGCTTCAGATTCAGAGGTCTAGAGGGTTCTCCAAAAACTGTCCCGGCATGAGACGTGAAACCAAGTACGATACATGTCATTTCCTTTGTCAGTTATGACTACAGATGATTTTGGCATAAAGACGCTGTCAGGCTGGAACTCTTTACAGCCATGCATGGGGCAGATCTGACCATGTACAGCCTTGTTTTAAACCACTTCCTGTTTTGCTGCAAGACATCAGAATTTGACACCAAGCTGTTCAAACTATCTTGAGCAAATCTGAGGTTGATCTGAAAAAACAGGGCGATAGATATATCTTTGTAAAGAAGGGAAATGTTTGTCTCTAAAAAATATTCCAACCCTCCATGCTGTACGTAGAAAGTTAATGTATGCATAGATTATCACGGTACCTTTAAGCTGTGAGGATTTTATCCTTTCATTTATTTCATTGTCTTTGCTTTTTATTACATTCATTATTTTTATGCTGACTTGGACCAATGTCTAAATCAGCATAAAAACTGTAATGATTGTATCCCTGTCTTTATCCCTCTGCTTGTCTTTTATTATATTGACTGTATATAGCTGTTTGTTTTTCTTTGCACATACAGTACGTGGAGAAATCTGTTTCATAGTTGGTAGAATTCATACAGTTTGTAAATAGAGGGTAATATGTGATTATGCTAAGCTAATCTGACCTTATTTACTTATTTGGTCAAATACTAATAGCCATCATTATGAATATGATACCTTTTGTGTTATATTAGTGAAATGTTACTAACATCTTCCAGGTTGACAAGATTATTAAACATTATTTATCAAGTTACAGGTCAGATATGTTGACCTTACTTCATATTCCCTTTTGTTAGCATGCTAACGTTAGCTTTGTCAGTTTATTCAGTTAGCTAGTCAACAAATAGTCCTGGTAGTGTGTAGCTGTCAACTGGTTTTAATGTAGTGATGATAAAACTGCACTAAGTAAACACTGACATCAGCACCAGCCTAAGTGTGTGTGTGAACCTGTATTTATGACGTTGTGGGGACACATGTTTGCACAGTCACATTGTGGGGACTCTTTTCCTTGTGGGGACAAAACGCAAATCATTACCCGCAAATGATAAAAACTAAGCTTAAGACGTGGTTAAGGGTGCACTATGCGTGTGTGTGTGTGTGTGTGTGTGTGTGTGTGTGTGTGTGTGTGTGTGTGTGTGTGTACCTACAGGGAAGGCTATCTCACACAGTTTGTGTGTCCAGTCCTCCAGCTGATTTCTCTGTGCAGCAAACATGTAGATCTTCTCTGTGGTCTCGATCAGGAAGGGTCCTGTGTCCCTGGGACAGCCGTCCATCTCCACCTCTGATACCCGGATACAGTCAGCCAGGCGGATCACCTAGTAGACACACTCATGCTCTTATTACCATGGTTACAGTGTTTGCTTACCACAGTCTAATTGTATAGAAGTCTATGAGAAAATGAACCTACTTCTGACCTTATGAGTTACCTCATTAGACCTGCTCATAAGTTTATGGTCCTAATCGCTAGTTTCAAGTCTTCTTCATTACAGCATGACGTTAATTTGGTCAATTACGGTACAATTTAAAGTAAAATGGTTGAGAAAGCAGTGTATGCCTTAAGGTGTGGCTACCTGTCATTGACAAGTTGCTACAGCAGCAACCTGAAAAGGTCAGCGCTCATTATTTGAGGAGACACCAAGAGGAGAAAGTTGTTATTGTGTCCTGAAGTTCATTTTGTTGAGAAGCCAAAACGAGCATCCTTATTGATATCAGTTACTGTAGTTACTGATTCACTTTGATATCCAAGGTAGCATTAGCCTTAGCTGATTACGTCGTGTTTGCTAAACCCTTGCCTCTCTCCAGCTCCACCCTTCTCTTCCAAACATGGTCACTTCTGGCTCCAAAATCAAAAGTAGTGCCAAAAAGTCAAACTCAAGGCTTAAAAATCTTCTTATATACAGTCTATGGCGCAATCACTATGGCACTAGAGCAGAACTTAGCAGAAGAAATGATTGCATCATAAAACAAAACTTACAAACGTAGAAACGTACAGTAGAACAGGATATGAGTTCAGTGAGGTAGAGTAGAATAAGTAAAGATTACCTCAAAACACAGTAAAGTAGAATGAACTCTACCTTCTTGTGTTCCTGCTGTTTGCGTAGACTTTTGTCGTTCTTCTCTATACTTCCTCCATCTTTACACTCAAAGAACTCCAGTCGGGAAATTGAACAGGTGCTTTCTCTGAACAGGACACACCAAACACGCTTCCATTTCTACACACACAGACACACACAGAAACACACATGTGCAATATAGGTTAGACTCGATTCCTCAGCAGTCAGCTGAGTTGCATACAGCCGCTTTGGAGACGTCTCCTTTTTGCTCCACTTAGACTCAGGCTTTCATGGTAGTACTTCATGAAGCACCTGGGCACTTCAGTTGCTATTGTTGTGCTTCAATCACATAATTTCTTTAAACATATTTTACACATAACATGGTTGTTAGCAAGCTTTTCCAAAAAGGAAAACAACGTGATACAGACTGACGATGCAGCTGTATACGGACTGTTAATGGCTTCTGCTCCTGTAATCACCAAAGTCACTGTCGCTGTTTTCTTAAAGGTCTTGCTGTAGATCAAGGGGGGAGGAAGTTGGAAAGCTAAGTCACTGTTTGGTTAGGTTTATGTATTAAAACTACTTGGTCAAGTTTAGAAATAAATCACGGGTCTGTTAAAATAGATAAATGTCAACGCTGACTTTTGGTTTCATACAGAAGTTGAACTCCGGCCTCCAACATTACTTTCTATCGCCCCCAATGTTGGAACCCATCTGTTATAATCTGACAATAATATAGCCTCTGGGAGCCACGGTCAACTTTTTAGGGCTTCCGGTTTAGCCAGTGGCTAGCGATAAATAACTTCCAGCCAAGACTTCCTTTTGTGTGCGCTGCATTGTTTACAGTCTGACTAGATACTTGAGAAGTGAGAATGGAGATACAACATCTGAGAGCGGATTGTTAGCTTCATACAGATATCTATACAGAGAGATTAATTAAAGCTTAAGGGCCTGTGTCCACTAACAGCGTTTTTTGCGCTGGCAGCGTCTATTTTCTCGACAAAACCAAAGCAGTTCAGCGTTTTCAGCACAAAAGTGCCCTCTTTTTGTCGCTGCACTCTTTCGGTTGAAAATAGTTCAATTTTTGGAACACCGCCGTGCTCGTCAATGACACTTCTCCCTCCGCGATCAATCAAAATCAAGAAGGGGCGGGACTTCAGATATAAACTTTGTCAACAACAATGGCGGAGGAGAAGCGTATCATTTCATTTTTTCGAGGGTACAATTTCCCGGTGTAGAGCTGCTGCTAACGTCAGGACACGATTCCTTTCTATTGCTAAGTTTTTGTAATATTTTATTGAATTAAAGCAAATATTAAGCATACACAGCGTTTTAACGGTCACTACCGAGGGAAGCGGAAGTGCCGCCAGACAACTTTCGTAACCTATCAACAGCAACCGCGATGAGAAGCGCTCTGAAATTGAGGTTGTGGGCGCTGCCATCGCAAAAAGCAGTGTTAGTGGACACAGGCGCTAATCGACGGGAGCCAATATGTCGTTACTGCTGTTAATTGGTCAATACTGCTGGGACCACAAACGCACTTCAAACGGAAACCAGAACACTTTTAGAATCTGGTCCCACACCTACAGAATCTGTAAATGCAAATTAGGTCGACCCCACTGTTGGCAGTAATATGGGTCGTATAAGCTGTTGCACAGGTGACTCATACGGCTGTACTTTGGGTGACACTGGGTGGGCACACTCTCCTGTACATGTATCAGTATTAGCATCTTGTGGGTTTGTTACCATAAAAACACAAATATACAGAGAAGCTATCAGAGTCAAAGTGCCTTTTTTCTTCACACAGTGTGTCATGTGATGTGTCGGTCTTTGTTAGAATCAGCTCTGATAGTTGAGGAACTAAATGAATTGCAGTGAGGAAGTAGTTAACATTCATATTTTGTGTTAGTGAGTGTAACTCGGTAGCTTTGCCGGCTTTGGCAATATGAGTATTTTAAATAAAACTCTAACACAGACTCAGTTTGTGACACCTGAGCCGGGAAGCTTGTGGCCGACGGCGCCCTGCTGCTACTGTTCTTCATGCTGCTCATACTGTTACATTACACATACATACAGTGCAGTGAAGTTTAGTTAGCATTAGCGTTAGCTTTGCGTATCAGTGTTCGTACCTTTCCAAACCTCTGCTGCTGCAGGTAGAGCATCCCCTGTTTCCTGATGTCCTCCTCCATGATGACACTGCAGGTCCTCCTCACCTCTCCTCCCCCTGTTCCTCACCTCGTCTCCCTCTGCTCCCCTTTTTGCTCCACTTTTCTCGATATCCCTTCTCTGGCTTCCCTCACCCTTTCGTCTCTCTGACTCTTTGCTTCCTCTTCTGCTTAATGTCTCGCTCCTCCGGCCTTTGTTACCCTTTCTTCTCCTCTGCTGCCTCTTCCTCTCCCTCTCTGCTCCTCTTCACCTCCTTTCTTCTGAATATTTTTTCGTTTCACCTCTCTTCGTGAGCTTCTCCTCCTGCTCCCCTTGAACCTCCTTCTGTTTCGTATCCTTCTGTCTCTTGTTCTTTCTCAGTTTCCTCTCCTCCTCTTGCTGTGGTTCACCTCCTTTCTTCTGTCCTCTCTCTCGCTCTCTCTCTCTCTGTCTGTCTGTGGTGTGAGTGTGACACAGAGAAACGCTGTGTGTCATCTCTGTTTCCTGCCCTCACACTCTGTTGCAACGTGAAATGCAGAACTAATCGAACCTCCTCTTTAAGTGTCGCTCCTCCTTTCTTTCATGTAGAACTTGTGAATTTTATCTTCCTCTCTGCTCAGTGGAAACTTTACCTTCAGTTTCTATGTTTAATCTGTGTTTGTACTCAACACTTGTTCCTCCACATTCTGATACAAGGCCTCATAACAACATCATTTGGAGTCGTGTCCCCCCTGGTGGCCATGTTGGAGGTCTGTGACTGAATCTGTTTCTGACTGAAACTCAAAGTGTTCAGATCCTTCTGTACAAATATCACACGGTACACATTTACAGATAAAAGTGTTTTAGCATCTGTACTCAATAAAAGTATATATACTATAACGTGAAAATACTCCACTTTAACACCCCTTTTCCACCAAAATTAGTGCGTTGACGCTGGTTTTTCAGACCCGGGAAGACCCGCTCAAAGCTGCAGATTGTCTCTTTTCCCATTGCCAGTGAAGTATCCTCCTGTAAGTTTCTTTTCTGCTGCGTCACCGTCTGACGTAACGGAGACAGGGTTAGTAAACAGTGAAGATGTTACGGTGGTTAGGTTTTGGTCCGATGTGTGAACGCAGTAGGTAACCGTCAGGAACATTCACCGCGAGCGAGTGGGCGGGGTGATGATGTTTGTGACCGGTGTGAAACCAGAAGAGCGACATATAACAGGAAGATTAAAAACATAGAGAAGAAGAAGGATCGTTTACAAGACGACGGCAAAGACGTCTGCAGACTGGAGAGAGGAGGAGACTCAGGAGCTTCTGGCTGTGAGGAACCTCAGCGTTCTTTTTACATGTGAAAGGGCAACACTGGAAAATTCAGAGGCAGACTGTCTTGGAATTTATTGGAAATTGTCAAGAGTGCATGTGTTTATAAAAAAGGGTAATTTTATCTCCCAGAACACGAGAGTTACTGGTCTACTGCTGCTTAAATCACTTAAGCCCTTTTTACACTGCGGTTCCGCCTCAGCGCCGTAACTAAGCTCCACCATCATGCAGCCTTTGCCATTTTACATTGGACCACGCAACGCCGGCGTTAAGCCGCTCCAGTGTGTGTTTTTACATAGCGTTCTGGAGAAGCGTGCAGGAGGTGTTAATAAATAGCGCGTGCTTCAGATACACACACACTACCTTGTTCCGCCCTGTCGGCTCTGCAGTTTACACAGACACCGTTTCCCCTCTGTTACTACCTCCGATGCCGGCTCAGAGGTAAAACGACTTCGCCCCACCGTTCCACCTGTGTGTGTTCTGCATGAAAGATAGAACATAACGGAGGTGTAATAATCCCGCCTTCAACTGGCAGTGTAAAAGGGGCTTTAGTTTGTTTGCTTTATTTCTTGTTACACAAATAACGTGTTAAATCCAAGTTAACCCTTCAAACACAGAATTTGCACAATAAGACAAACAAACTAACCATTTGAGGCAGCAGCTGACCTGCGACTCCTGTGCTCTGCGAGGTAAAAATGCTGTTTTTGTCAATGGAGTCTGGTAGCTTTAACGATGTATTCGATGTATTGGGTGTTTGTGGTTAAAAAAAACAAAACATAGCATCTTCCTCTTCAACAAAAAGGTCTATCTCTGTAGGGATCCTTTTCGCAATGTTTTCAGACACTTAGAATAACAATCTGAGCCTGTCAGTGGAAAAAAAAAA
The DNA here is from genome assembly GCF_022749685.1 of Semicossyphus pulcher. Taxonomy (NCBI): domain Eukaryota; kingdom Metazoa; phylum Chordata; class Actinopteri; order Labriformes; family Labridae; genus Semicossyphus; species Semicossyphus pulcher. Next base: position 30,674,379 of record NW_027211737.1, on the reverse strand, counting down.
GGATTGTAACTATTAAAGCCCATTTTGTTTTTCTGTAGAAACGTATAATTTCATCATTGATTGATATTTCGATTCCTCATGTGTGGATGTGGAGAAACAAAGTCCCAACCTGCAGGGTTTCGTGTCATTTATTACACAAGAGAAGAAAATAACCCAGAGAAACACACATTCTTCTTTATTGCTTTATTGTTTTATTTCCAATAATGCCCATTCTCTTTCAGACTCATCAGTGAGACATTTTGCTCTTTAACAGACAGTATACTGGTTGTGTATTTAACCCAGCATGCAGGGTTAAATAATAATAACCCAGCGTGTGTTCTGTCCTATATTTACTCAGCTGCTGGGTTAAAAACTCCTAAACTTGTGTTGTTTTTAACCCAGCAGCCTTTTTTAACGTGTAGGGTCAGTTTTCCTTCTCTTCTTTCTCCGTCCCTCCGTCTTATTCTTCCCTCTTGATGGACGGCAGACTGCTGTAGGTTTGGGTCCAGTAGTTGACGTAATCAGATCTCAGGTCAAAGCTGAAGAGACGACAGAAAAATAGCAATCAAAATGCCATTAACGTCTTCATCTCTCAGCGTTTAACGGTTTCCATATTAATTAAATACAGCGGAAAGTACTATAGACCAGAACAGAGTAGAGTAGATATAAAAAGAGAAGAATACAGTAGAGTTTAAAAGAATAAGCTAAATAAAACAGAGTATAGGACAGTAGAGTTTAGTACCTGACAGAGGACTTGGAGATCTTATGGTTGATAGTCAAGTAGGGTTGGTGGTATTTGGTGAACTGGGGCCAGGGGGTTGGGACTCTACTTTCGCCTGTGTTGGGATCACTGGAACGGAGGAAAGTGAGACTCAACACAGTTTCAGTTCTGCTTTCACCAGTCCAGACGAGTCGAGAAAAGTCCAGGCCAATTTGAACCATTACAGACTAATTTTAAACAAACCACACTTGGTCTAATATCGAAACCTATTGGCTATCAACTGTTGATGATTTATCCTTTGAGAACGACAACCAACTCTCCAGGGTTAGCCAGAAAGGACTTTCAGCTCCGACTTCCTTACTACACTACACTACAGTGTTTACAGTCTGACTAAGAAGTGAGAATGGACTTGGAGTTGAGACATGATGTCTCTTAACAAAGAGAAAAATCTAAGCTTAAGTGTTGTCAGATGACCGCCGATGGAAGCTCAGATGTCATTGTGGTGGATTGCGTTCTGGCCCTTTTGCTCTCCACATGGTTTTTCCTGCATGCAGCCAAAGTCTGCTGATACCTGATTGGTCAAATCGACCAGTTTGAACCTGTTTATAAAGAAGCTGGTACAAGCATGAAGCTAGTTCATAAGAAACTAGCTTCAACAACTTTTAACACTTCATATCAATTCAACCAGGTCACCTTACCCCAGTTTACCCTGTTCAGACCAAGACAAATCAGTACAGACTACTTCAGACCAGTCTGGACCAGTTCAGACTACATATGACTTTGAACCAATTAATACTACTTTAAAGTAGTTAAGACTACTTAAGACTACTTCAAACCAGTCAGGTCTACTTCCAGCCAGTTCAGGATACTTCAGACCATTTCAGTTCAGATTTCTTCAAACCAACCCAGACTACCTCAAGCCAGTTAATGTTTTTTCAGACCAGTTCAGACTACCAATTACCTCAAGCCAGTTCAGACTACTTGAAGACAGTTCAGACTACCATAAACCAGTTCATGTGCCTTAAAACCAGGATTAGACCAGTGCAAACCATTTCATGATACTGTAGACTAGAAACTAGTTCAGACTGCTTGAAAGCGGGTCATGGTACTTAAAACCAGTTTAGACTAATGCAAACCAGTTCTTGCTACTTCAAACCAGTTCTGACTACTAACAAAGCACCAACCAGTTCAAGTCATTGGACCAGTAAAGACCACTAAAGACAGTAGACTGGTCGAGTCTCTCAGAAACTATAGTCAAAGGTAGGCCTGGTTGGTTTAGTCATGTTCACTTGTGTGTTGGCAGTGCATGCTGGGAGTTTACCCGGTCCTGGCGAAGTTAGTCCAGTATGCGATCATGTACCCGGACAGATCTCTGTGTCGGGGGAAGTAAACCAGCGGGGTGGCGAAGGGTTTACCAAACAGGTACTGCAGGTCCTCAGCGTGCTCCGCCTCCACCCACTTTGGGAATCCTGGGATACGAGTCTCCATGTTGAACAGGTAGGAGTAAGTACGGGCTCCACTGAGGACCAAACAACACAAACAGAGGATTTGTTAAGTAACTGAAGCTGTGAATGCAGAGCAGAAGAACTTAAAACACATGCTCAAGCACAGAACTTGACCCAGTAAAATAACTTGTTTTGGTATTGAAAAAAGTCACGACAACAGTGACCTGTCCAGCAGACAAGAGGTGTAGCAATGTGTACCCTCCTTCTCGTCTTAATATGACCAAAGGGAGTAATTTTTCACCAGTCCTGGCTAAACAGAACACCATTCTACGCCAGCCAGAGGGCATCAGAGCTGACCTGGTGTTGTTGGCGTGAAGCTGCAGGGCAATCTGAGTGGGAACCAGGAACAGGAAGTCAGTCTCAATGTCCGCCACAGTCTTCTTTATCACTCCCGGATCCGGAGTCGAACCCCATGGAGACGAGTAAACACTGTAGGCTGAGGGGACGGCGGCGCTCCCCTTCTCTTTGGTCAGACCACTCAGCAGACCCTTCACCTGGTCTCTGAGGAGCCCACAGGAGGACAAACATGAGCAGGTTACACAGCCACGACTACAGAAGAGTTTCTTTCACCATTTCAGCTCTTATATCAAAATATCACCCAGAGTACAAATTCATTATGTCATTATTTCCAGAGAGCAAATCACAATCCATCGGTCAGCCCGCCTTGTTACTTGATTCATCCTGTTCAGAACGTTATAATACGTAGAATTCTAGGCTGATACCAGATGTAAGCGATTTGTTGGTTCAAAAATAACTTAGTTGGAGCAAAGTTGCAAACAATTTACACCTAAGAATGTTATTTAAAATGTAGAGTTTAGAAAGGCCTTGAAATTTAACCCTGAAGCGAAGCCAAGACTCCAGGAGGTGACCAAGAAATATTTCATTATATAACAGCCAGTAAAACCACAACCTGTCGCTTTTACAATGTTTTTTAAATGTATTAAATTATCAAGATATGACAGTGAGCTTTAGACATGCCGGTAGGTTTAGAAATAAAGGAGTTATACTTTAAAAAGCAACGGGCCCCGATTTGAGCCTTGTGGGACTCCAGATGACATGCGTTTGCCAGCAGTGGAATCACAGCCTAAAAATGTTACATTTTCTGCTTTTCCTGCGTTGCATGATGCCAAGTTTTTGTAAGTTATAGATACAAAAGGTTTAAATTTACTATTTTTAACCATACCATGACTCTTTGCTTCTTTAAACTCAGCAATGAGGATTTATTATTCAATTTTTGTGTTGATTGACTCTAACCTGATAGGATGAGTTGGACTGGTTGCAGACTTGCAGCCACTCCCTATTTAAGTTGTCCTGCCCTTTTTGAGTAATTGTTTGCCTGATGAAGGTCTAGTACCGAAACGTTGCAAATAAATATCATTTCTGCAAGTTAGACAATGTGCCAGAGTTACACTTCTTTTGTTGTTTGACCTGTTCTTCTCCTTCCATGGACGGGCGAAGCGTTTTTTCAACCATACCAGTTTAAAAACCCTGAGGGGGTAGCCGTCCCTCAGTCTGGTTTATGGTTCATTCCAGTCTTGGTTTCACATGTCAAACAGGCACATAGTTCCATAACGTTTCAGAACTCACACACTGGTGGCATTCCTCATGTTGATAGAGGGAACATCAACTCCAGCAAAGATATGTCCATCCATGCTGTTGACCCCAGCCAGGTAATCAAACTTAGCCGCGTTGTGAAACAGCTTACTGGGTTCATCTGGGATAAAATCACCATCAACCACCGGAGAAAGTTCGAGGAGATCCATGACCACACCTGCAGGTAGGTGACAGAGATCGAGATAAACTAGGCCATCCACATGTACTTAGATAATTAATCTTTCTCATGAGCTTTAAAGTTGTCCTTCTGCACACATTCACTATGTCAGTGATCGATTTTGCGGACTTTCAGATGATATTTTTCACATTTCATGGTGATCTAAAAGTACCTATGATGTCTGGGGATATCTGAATTTATAAAATACATCTAAAAGAACAAGCAGCCAACAAGCTATCGTGTGCACAGCAGCGAGTTAATACACTTTTATGATCTAAAAAGGTAAATTACACACCTCGGGGCACATTCACAAAAGGACTGCACGTTCGGCTGTTTTACTGGGTGCATATTCCAGCTCAAAATGTGGCTTTTGTTTGATCTGACTAATATTACAAACTCCATTAGCGACACACTGTGGTTGTTTACTATCGTCACATGATAGACTACCTGAAATCCTCTTTGCTGCTCTTAACATTGGTTGCTGGTGGCAGCCATAATGGATCCATGATGGCATCAAAACTTGTTGTGTAGTATACTATTTTGGAGCAGCAAAAAAGACTTGATTTACATGAAAATGGGGGATTCATAAATGATGGTAATAGACCAGTGGAAAAACTGCCACTACCCAATTCCAGATCTCATATTTTAGGTGGTATTGGAGGCATATCCAACAGTGGTATCAGTCATGGAACGACTCGAGCTAAAAGCAGTTAGAGTCATGTTTCTGTTGGTGCGGATATGTTTTCGTCTGTTCCAGATGTTCCGACCTTTTCCCAGAATAAGCAACACGTCGATTTTTCCAGCCATGGTGAGACCAACAGGGTCAGACATCTTCAGGCAGGTCAACATCTCTTCTTCGTCGCTTCTCCAGCAGCCAACTTTCCGAGCAATCTGCAGGAACAAAAACACCATTTTAATACAGGAGCAGCTGAAATATATCACTTTGAAGCCAAATGATATCATCTACACAAGGCAGGATAGGAGGTGAATGTGGACCTTCTTGGTGAGAGCCATAGGGTTGCTTTGTATAGCCCAGGGACTGAGGGCCACACCACACTGTGTGATTGCTCTGCGGAATAACCCTTTATTGTAGGGAGACAGCATCTGATGGGAGACAGGATTAACATGATGAGACTCATTCACGTACGGACAGGATCTAAACTCCTTTAACCTCTGACCTGGTAGCTGACGCTGGCCGCTCCGGCTGACTGGCCAAAGATGGTGATGTTGTCAGGGTTTCCTCCAAAGGCCTCGATGTTCCTGCGGACCCAGGAGATGGCAGCATGCTGATCCCACAGACCGTAGTTACCTGATGGGTAAACAAATCACCTGTTTACTGTTTCCAGACTGTGGCTGAGGTAAACTGGACATCAGGAGAAGAATTTTATAAACTGTAACTCTATACTTAAACTAACATGATTCATCAGCAACAGTCTTGTCAAACCAGCCTAAATCTTTCACCTGGGACAGCTACTCACTTCCAACACATGGAACTGTCCCAGTCTTTACTGGAGGTAACAGTCTGATGACACCACAAGAACCGCTTCATCCCAACCAGTTTGACCTTCAACCATTGAAAGAAATCTTCCTCCAACAGTGACTATCAGACATAACTTCTCCTTCAACATCAACAGCTCCACTTTGTCTTCTTTGCAGTGACCTTTGAAAGTAACATCTCAGTCCAAAAACGTACAAATCACAGACTGCCTGGTTTCACTTCCCTGCTGCAAACTTGGAAAGTATTTGTATCGTATCGTTTCGAATGAATGTATCTCAGAAAGTACAGATGTTTATGTTCAAATGTAGGGAATCAAAGTTAAATAGGACAATAAATACTCAGGTAAAGTACAGATACCTGAAAACTCTAACTAAGAAATAGTATAGTTCTGCCCATCTCTTCCCACATCCTTCCAGCACTACCACCTTCAAACAGAAGCAGTTTATAATAGAAAAATATAACTGGTCATTTTAGAAGCCAATGCTGCAACATTGTATCGCACCATATCGCACCGTACTGTACTGTATCATATTGCATCATACTGTTTCGCACTGTATCGCATCGTATCATATCTTATCGTATTACACTGTATTGTATCGTATCATATTGTATCATACCGCTCCGTATCATATCATATTGTATCGCACCGTATCGCACCGTATCATATCATATCAAATCATATCATATTGTATCGTATCGTATCGCATCATATCTCATTGCATTGCATCGTATCATATCGCGCTGTATGATATTGCACCGTATCGCACCATATCACAACATATTGTATGAACGTATTGAAAAGATATTTCTGTTAAAATGAAGGGATTTAAAGTTAAATGTTGTCAGTAAAATAACTACTCAAATAAAGTTCAGATACCTGAAAACTCTAACAAAGAAATAGTACGCTACATCTCTTTGCCGTCCTTCCTGACTGTGTAAGGACCAACATTAAACAGAGGCAGTTCATAAGTTAACAGTAAACGTTCTGTACAAAACTTTTTGGGTTCCTTGTTAAGTTTCTGAAGTGGAAAAGTCTGCAGGTGATTCAACAGACTCACAATTGGCTGAGGAACAAATTATCCAACAACTAAGGACGGAGGACCGGGACAAGCATGATACAGGAGCTACAACACGTGTGAATTTATCTCCTACAGCTTTCCAAACCACACGTGAGCTCTTAACATGTGAGGAGCGCTAAGCAGGTGAGCTAACAGCGCCAGTTTTTCACTGATAAGACAAAAAACACGCTGCTGCCCTGCTCACATGCATGCTGGGAAACAACCAGCTGGCACCAAAACAAACCAGATCAATCCCATCCTGGCTCCAAAATACCGGGAATGAAGGAGAATCTAGCAGGTGGAAATGTTTGGATGGGTTTTATTTTATCATGTCCTAAACTATCAGTTTAAGATAATCACTAGATCATGAGTGTTGGTGTTTTGGTCAGACCTGGCAGTCGGGAGTCTCCGGTGCTGAGGAAACCCATTGTCCCGACTCTGTAGTTCACAGTAACGATGATGACGTTTCCTCTGTCGGCCATCTCCTTCCCGTCGTACAGAGAGTCTCCAAGGATCGCAACGTCGTTGGACGCACCCAACAGGAAGGCTCCGCCGAACAGGTACACCATCACCGGGAGGTTGGTGGATACTGACGGAGGAAGAGAGGGCTGACTGTCAGTATCTCTAATGACAATGTTTCAATTGTTCATGTAGATGTTCTCTAACCTAATAAAGCCTCGCAGTGCTCATGTTGCTGCTGGGGCTGCTTCTTTTATCTCTAAGTCTGTTTTCAATTTAACCCCCAAACTTGCAATTAAATACTTGATAACTTTGAATTGCCTCGTTAAGCCACACGATCCTCCACCTCGTCCTTCTTACCAATTTTTCAAAGAATTTGGACAGTTTATCTCAGACTTTGTTGCTCAGACGGATGACATTTCAGTTTTATTGACTCTCAAATTCAACTTTAGATGCAAGTGTTCTCATGACTGTAAGAGACATTTTAACATATTTATAATAATATGATACAGACAGATCAAAGGCAGGGACTCAGGAGGACTACGGAATACAAAACAGATTTAAGGAACTTTCAACAATGAGGCCAGACAGAGAGTATTCAAAAGAAGAAACACTGACAAAACAGGAATAAATAAATAAACAAAAAGACGAAATAAAATACAACACATCTTCTCTGTAGCCTCCATGTTGTTTCCATATTACAACTTAGAGCTTCTGAAGACGCTGATGTTGGAGGAACGACTTCCCAAGTCGATGAATTGGACCATCCAAGGAGCAAAGAAGCATGAAGACTAAAAACGAATAAGGACTAAAAATGTTGATTTGATTCTGTTGATGGACAAATTTCTCCCACAATGCAAAGCAGGAATACAGGAAGTGGAGGAGCAGGTGACAGGTCAAAAACATGAAAATATAGTATGGATGGAGATCTTATCATTAAGCCGTAAATGAAACACATTGCTTTCTCTTTTTCAAGTTTAATTGACGGCAATTTTCCAAAGTTGCAGTATAATAGTAGAGGTAGTAAAATAGTCAAGTTATAATTGTTCTACTACCTGTAAAAACACTGTCACCGTCACGTGTGTGTGTGTGTGTGTGTGTGTGTGTGACCTACATTTTGTTCCCTGTGGAACGAAGATGTTCAGGTAGAGACAGTCCTCGCTGCCCTGGGTTTTTGTCTGCAGCAGCGTCACCTGCAGGCAGCGATCCCGATATTTAGTGGCCTTCATGACTCCTGTAAACAAATTTAAACATAGTGTGACTCTTCAGCTCATAAACGAGAAAGAATTACTGAGCTGTCTCTCTACAGCGATGTTCAAAGGAGTCGTTTAAAGGAGCCACTGTGTGGTTACTACTTAGCTTGAGCCAGGACAAAGCCAGGCTAGCTGTTTCTCCCTGCGTCTAGTCTGTGTGCTCAGCTACACTGATGAAGCCTTTCTTGGCTGCTGTTGAAATCATAGCCTCTGGCATTTATAAGAAATCACTTTTGGACAAAATCTAGTTGTGAAGTGATTTAAAATGTCCTTAATTATCCAGCAAGTTTGACAAATTCAAGCATCTTAATTCACCCTGTAATCAGCTGCCCTGCAACAGTCTGATTTAATGTTAGTTAAGGATATATTGAAGGCTAATTGCAGTTTATTTCAACCTGATGTATTCCTGTTAATGTGGCTATTGTGGCTTTATGGGTCACTCCATCTTTGCACTTTCAACCTCTGCTGCAGAAATTTCGGCAAGAAGGGAAAGCAACATATATCAGGGCGAGCTGCAGAAGCTTCCTTACGGCTTTAAAAATAAGCAAATATACAAAGCCTTTTATGTATCTATTAAGCCCTTAAAGTTCAGGCAACATATCGTAAAGAGCTCAAAGTGCCCTAAAGTCTCTAAGAGAAGTAGGAGAGCCTTCACGCACAGGGCTCCTCTTCGTCTCGTCTGTGGTTCCTGGAGGCAGACACCCTCTCTTCTTTTAAGAGCAGGTTTAAACTTTCCTCTTTGATAAAGCTTAGTTAGGCCTAGCTCAGGCTTGGACCAGTCCCTAGTGATGCTGCTGTAGGCTTAGACTGCTGGGGGATCTGACACACCGAGCTCCAGTCTCCTCTTCTCTGTCTTGATCTGTGTACATTCATGTCACATTAATGCATCTTACTAACTTTGAATCTTCCCCTCAGTTTGACTGATGCTTTGAAGCATCACTGATGGTCACACCTGACAGTGATGTCACAGAGTACCACACCTCCCTGCAGCATGAAGTTAGTGAGTTTTGTTACCGTCCCATCCAGGATGAGGTTTCGGTTTCTCCCACTTTCCAGGGACGTCAGCGAAGGGGATTCCTTTAAAGACGTCGACGGAGCTGAACAGCCCCATCCTGTGACTCTTCCCCTCCACCTGCCCCCCCTCCGTCTGCACCACGCCCAGCTACACACAAACAGAGAGAAACGTTCATCACTTCATCAGAAGGTTTGGAGAGTTACAATGTGAGTAACATAGACTGTAATAACTAAAGTCATACTCACCTTTGCAGCTGAGGCGGAGTTCAGCCAGACACCGAGCAGAACCACCAATAACATCATCATCACCTGTCTGTCTGCAGCACACACCTGTCTGCAGTTACTCTGCCTCACACACTGCCTGCTGTCATTTATACCCTGCACACTGATGGAAACCGCTTATCTGAACAGGTCTGATAGGGTTCACACAGCTTTAAAGGAACAGTCCAACATTTTAGATAAAGCACCTGTTCGCATCAGTCTCTGTATGCTGCAGTCAGGATGCTAGCTAAGCTTAGCTTAGCCTAGATTAGCTTAGCTTTCCTTCTGAAACATAAGGCATTTCTGAATAAAAAGATGGACAACATGACAGCTCCATAAAAGTGAAGCCAAACCCTCTCTATCGCCCCCTGCTGACTGGCTGCAGTATAGGTCATAAAGCCCGCCTCCTCCATGTTAACAGATGGGACATGAGTCAAACAAAAATACACGACAAATAAATTGTTCTCAAACATGGTTTCTGTCATTATAGTTAGTTCTTATCATGCTGATTTATGTCCAAGTGTTCATTTTTCTGACAAGTTTATTTTTAATTAGTTATTTAATGCTTTAAAAAGGGGGTGTGGTCTCATGATTGACAGCTCTGTTGACAAATCAGGCTCCTACAGCGTTCTGTTCCCGAGTAGCAGAGTAGAGGAGGAACGGCGAGAGGAGACGTTACTAACACTGACACTACAGTCATTGAACTTTCCATAAGCGTGAATATCTGCTTCAGACCAACACAAGAAGCTGTTCTGTTGCAGACTGAGCCCACCTGAGGGCTCCAACATGGCAAGGACACAAGGTAAAGGTGTGTGCTGGGTAGAGGAAGGGACGGGACGTCAATACTGGCTCCACCTGCCGATCTCTACTACACACACTCTGGATACAAATGAGCAAGATGGCAGCGCCCGCTCCGGGGGGATTTTGGTTTCATTTTTGGACAATAAGAGGAGGTGGAGACGCGGCGGCCATCTTTAAATACAGTCATTGGTCTGACTCCGAAACATGTTACAGCAGACCACAGACCAGACAGTGTTCTGTTAAACAAAGTGACTATTTAAGATTAGAATTATTTTCTGTGAATGATTAAAGGAGTAGACTGAGGTTCTTAAAGGGCCGGCGTCCTCCCAGGGAAACTGAACATGTCTGGCTTAAATTACATGAGTGAGCTGTGGAGAAATTTTACAAAAGGAATCCATCTAAGTACAGGTACAGGTTAGTCGTAGGTATAGGTCATTTTTATAAATAGGCCTATGTATACTCTCATGACTTACAGAGATAACAAAATAAATAGTTAAATAGTGTTAAAAAGTAATACTTCTTATAACACAAATTAAAATAATGTATAGTTAAATACAGAAAGATTTTGTGTTTTTATTTGTAAAAATATTCATGTTCAAATTGATTTAGGCTACTGCTGAACGTTTTTCTTTATTTGAATGTTTTCTCAATTAATTAAACACGTTTGAGACTGAACATCTGAGTTGTTGTTGAACTCTGACTTTTAGGTAAAAGTTGCTCAATAAGTTTCAAAGTTTTTATCATCAGGCTGAGAACACACACAGCTGCTGCTCCGACAGCAGAGAGTGGAAACATAACAGGAGACACATTAACAGTATTTCTGAACAAACATACAACATATAGTCTTTGAATGCACCATAACAGAACTCAGCACATCAAACAAACAGGTTATCTTAGCAGAGAATAACACCCCTTACAAAGAGACTTATTTTACTGATGAAATGTTCTCACTCACCTTCACACATTGATATTCAAAGTCACTTCCATACATTTACTGGTTATCGATCAAATTCCTGGAACAACCTGCATTTTCTGAAATATTCTTGTTTGTAAGAAACGTTTTTCCAGCAACTGATATTAACATGATGTAAGTTACTTTTCTTATCTTTTCTCTGATGTTTACATTCATTCATTCATTCATTAAACCTTTATTTAAACCTTGAAGAAACATTAAAGGCATTCCCACATTTTAATGACATCAAGCGTACATTTAAAACAGAATAAGTACATACACACAAAATTAAAATAATATCATGTATTATTATATTATATTATATTAATGTAATAGTAGTAATAACAAGTAAACAAACAAGCAAGCATGTTGCTGCATCAATATTATGTTGCTAAAACTTTTGTACACTTTTATAAAGATTTTGCATTTTATAGTAATTAAGTGTTTCTAAAATGTGTTATGATACGTCTATTTAAAACCTAAATACTTCCTCCTCCGCTGTAAGGTACGACTAAACTAAATAAATCAGTTGCACTTTATCAATGACAATAAAGAATTTAAAACTTTTGTTTTTCTACTTTCTTAACCGCCCCGAACGTCTCGTGACGTTGATTGACAGCTGCGGGGTGTTGGGTTACTGCGGTGGGCGGAGCCTCGCGTTATTCAATATGGCTGCGCCCTGCATGGATCAACAGGTCTGAAGGTAACCGAGTTCTCTCCGAGTTTAACTTGATTTTTAATGTTTGTTGTGCAGTTCAATAAACTGTGTGTGATCGATACTGAGCACCGGAAGTTACCCACAGGCTGCAGGCGCGAAAATAACGCTGACAGCTCCTCTGTTACATATTCTGCTAAACTCCAAAACACAGCAGACTGACAGCTCAGCTGTTAGCAGGTTAGCCTAGCAGCCTGCTAGCTGAGAGTTGTTAAAAAGTTAGTCAGGGCACAGTGCTGCGGGTTTTTATCACGACAGGATGTGGAAATTATGCCAACTGTTAGCTTCAGTCGGAGCTCTGACTCTATAAGGAAAATACCTGTAAATGTGACGTCACATTAGTGTAATTACATAACAGAAGTGAGATCAGAGAGAGAGTGATATTACGCAACACGTAGTCAGCAATGTAAACTTACAGAGTGCACGGCAGTAGTCTCCTGCTAAGGTACGTGTAGTGTGCCACAGGGTAAATAATACTCTTCAACAAGTGCAGCACTGGACTCAGACTGTACAAAGGACACAAGTGTTAAGAGCAGAGTTTACTGAAAGGTTCAAATACAACAGAGAAAGGTGGACATGACAGTAAACATCCCAGAAACTTAAGAGGGTAACGAGGATAAGGTGATAATCAGTGTATTACCTTCAGTAGATGGTGGTCAGCACAGAGCATGTTTGAAGAAGCCATCTGGGGTACTGATGTGGAGGGGTTTAAAGCACAACAAACATTAGCTGCAATAATTAATATGGAACTATACTATTTTGTGTGTGTGTGTGTGTGTGTGTGTGTGTGTGTGTGTGTGTGTGTGTGTGTCAGTGTTCAGGTGTTCGTGATGTCCGTGATGTCCAGGGAGCAGGTAAGTATCAGTGAGCTCCTGCTCTCATTGGACAGCTCAGAGCTGCAGGAGGCGGAGCAAGTCAGAGCAGCAGTCAACCAGCAGCTGAGTACAGGTGAGTTCACCTTTCTTCACCTGTCTGATGTTCCATCCAACACGGTCTCACAGAAATATATGAAATGACCACGACCACTTTGCGCCACATTACCTGGTGGACCCGTCTCTTCTTGTCCTTACTTGTGTGTACTTGTGTGTCACATCCTTATTGCCTTGTAAATTAGTTAATTAAATAGTTAAAGTCGGCCCCATGAGCAGACTGTCTTTACGTGTATGCAGAGAGGTAAAGAGTCCCCTTGAGGACTGAACAGACCTTCAGTGTGACTCTGATTTGTCCTGTCAGACAGAGGAGGTGCTGTCCTCTCCTCCCTGGTGGAGTATTACCTGGACTCGTCCTCCTCTCAGGCGGTGCTCCTGCTGTCCTCCATCAGAGAGCCTCATCACAAGGTCAGCTGACTCACACACAAACTGTCTATTGCCTTGATGCACACACACACTCTGTGTGTTTGCTGTTTTAATCACTGTGTTCCCACCTGTCAGCACCTGCTGGAGAAGCTCAATGAGTCTCTGAGCAGACCAGGAACCAGACTGGCCGGTCTGACTCTGCTGGGTCACCTGATCAGGAAACAGCCTCCCTGGGTTCATCACATCAGCCGCTCGCCGCTGCTGCCCTCGCTGCTGCGCTGCCTCAAGGTGCTCCTGCTAATCCCAATACACCTGTGGTCATAATGCTAAAGCTAATAAACAATGTCGTTAATATCCTGATATGTCACATTATAGAGGATCTATACACACGTGTGATACAGATTAATACAAATAAAGTGTATTTATGTAGCTCTCTTTAAACCACAGATTACAGAATATCTTCCTCACATCTTTTTCCTCAGACTGACACTGATGTGGTGGTCCTGATCACTGGGGTCCTGGTCCTCATCACTCTGTTACCCATGATCCCTCAGGCCGGGAAACAACACATCTATGACTTCTTCGACGTGTTTGGTCGCCTCGCCTCCTGGAGCTACAAAAACCCTGGTAACACACACACACACACACACACACACACACACAGAGCTGAGTCCGTCCTGTCACCAGTCCATGTTCTGTGTTCTGATTGGACATTGTCTCTTGTAGGTCATGTCCCTGTGGTCCACCTGGTCCACCTCCACGCAGGTGTGTACTCTCTGTTCCACCGGCTGTATGGGATGTTCCCCTGTAACTTCATCTCCTACCTGAGGCTGCACTACAGCATGAAGGAGAACCTGGACACCTTCCAGGAGGTCGTCAAGGTCAGTACTGAGTACCAGAGACCACGATAGACCAGAATAAACCAACACAGACAAGAATGGACCAGCAAAGACCACTATAGACCAGTAAGAACTGAGAGAGACCATTACAGACTAACATAGACAGGTAAAGACCGCCAGAAACCACTTTAAAACTGACCAACAGAGACCAGTACAGACCAGCAGAGGCTGGAAGGAACCAGTATAGACCAAGAGAGACCAGTGCAGATCAGAAAAAGAACTAATGAGACCAGGAGAGACTTGTAGACTCAAGTAGAGACTTGTAGAGACCAGTACAGACCACACTGGGGAGAGACCATTAGAGACCAAGAGAGACCACATGCAGAGCAGGTCAGAAAAGTCTTGTAGAGACTTGTAGATCCTACTGAGGACCAGTGGAGACCAGCAAGGACATCTAGAGACCAACGGAGACCAGTAAGAACTGAGAGAGACCATTACAGACCGCTACAGACCAGCAGAAAGCACTTCAAATCAGAACCAGAATAGACCATGAGAGGCCAGTAGAGACAAGTACAGATCAGCAGAGACCAGTTAAAAGTACTAATGACCAGTAGAAACCAATAAAGACCAGTACAGGCCAGTGAGGTCCAGCAAAGACCAGTACTATGTATGAGTGAGCAGTCTGGACCAGTTAAGACCAGTAGAGACCCCGTAGAATCTTCTGGAGAGATGTAAAGAGAGACGCCGACGGTTTGAGTAAATGCAAACAAATCTGGATTGAAAGTTTGAGCTCACAGCTGACTCAGTGTCTCCATGGCAACATTATACTGTTGATATCACCCAAAGCATTATGGGAACTTTATGGCCCAACTTAGAATAAGGTAAAACATAGATTAATATTGGAAGTAACAAAAGCCGTTGATATTAATTAATGGCAACTAAATGTGAATGTTTTGCATTTTTCTATAAAATGACTTGTTTTTTTTATTAGGTTTGTTTGAAAAGACTTTTTTTGATGATTTATTGCTCAGCAGCATCTTTAACAGAGAAGTTTGAGAGCCGTTCAGTAAACTGTGCTGTTTACATGCTGCTGGCAGAGAGTCAGTGTGAAACACAGAAATAGCTGCTGTAAAAAGCAGCTGCTGGGTTTCTAAGATAACACGAGCTGAAATACACACCAGGAGCTGCTATGTTTCTGTAAAAACTACATTACCCATGAGCCTCAGCTACTGGGTCTATGTATGAGTAAATGGGTTCAAACGCAAAGGTTCAACCTGCTGAAGGTTTTATCAGTTCCCTCAGCTTTATCTTCAGCTCAGTGTTGATGTGAAGCTCTATGATTGGCTGTTTGTTGGTGAATTGCATCCTGGGAGTTGTAGTTGACTTCTGTGCTTCAATTTTCATATTCATGGACTTCTTTTAGTTTAGTCTTGTTATCAGAGAAGAAGGTATATTTGTTAACATTGTTGTGTAATAACTGAAAGCAGCTTAAGCAAAGGTTCTGTCTCTCTCCCTTTCTGTCTGTCTGTCTGTCTGTCTCTCTCCCTGCCTGTCTGTCTGTCTGTCTGTGTGTCTGTCTGTCTGTCTGTCCGTCAGCCGATGCTGGAACATGTCAGGGTTCACCCAGAGCTGGTTACAGGGACTCAGGACTATGAACTTGACCCTTCCAGGTGAGTTCACAGGTGAACCTCAACATGCTGCTGAGCATAGTTAAAATATGTATTTACCATTAAAACCAGAACAGGAAGTGAATCAAATGTGAATATCTTCAAAATAAAGCCTCTATAATACTCTAACTTCCTGTCTGGTTCAGGTGGAGGTGTTATGAAGTCCATGACATCGTGATCGAGTGCTCCAGAGTGTCTCTGGATCCTCTGGAGTCTTCCTGTGAGGAGGACGTTTACTCCTCCCTCAGAGACCCTCCCCCCTCCTCACCCTCCTCCTCACCCAGACCTCCCTCTCTCTCCTCCCCTCTCCCTCACCTGAACTTCACCCCAGACACTGTCAGCAGCTCAGGTCAGTTACACACACACACTTGCTAACCCCATAATGCAGCAGAATATATGTGAGGAGGTTTAACTGTTGAAAAACGCTGTAGGATTAATTAATTGATGATGTTCTGATTGACAGGAGGTTCAATCTGTCGTCAGACTCTGCCTCCACTGACACTCAATAACTCCTACATACAGGTAAAGTTACTCCTGCCTTCCTTCCTTCCTTTTTAATTTATCCCATACTTTCTTCCTTCCTTCTGTCCATATTCTCTCCATCCCTTCCTCCCTCCCTTCCTTCATTTCCTCCCTCCTGTCCCCTCTCTCCCTCCCTATCTTCCTTCCTTCCTTACACCCTTCCCTTTCTTTATTTCTCCTTCAATTCCTCCCTTCCTTCCTTCCCTCCGACCCCCACCCTCCATTTATTCCTCCCCTTCCTTCATAAATCCCCTTTTCCCTCCCTTCCTTCCCTCATTCCTACCTCCCTTTGCTTCCTTTCTCCTGTCCCTCCTTTATTTCTCCCTCCTTTCCCCTTCAATTCCTCGCTTCCTTTCTTCCTTTCATTCCTCCTCTTCCTCCATGTATCTCTCACGTCCCCTTTCTTCCCTTCGTTCCTTCCTAACTTCCTCGCCTTGTTGTGTGTGTTCAGGCTGATGATGTCACATGGAGCCCCTCCTCGCAGTGTGGTTTGTCAACGCCCCCTCCTGAACTTGCTGCTCCAGGCTCCGCCCCCCCTCTGAGCAGGACCGCCTCCGTCTCAGGTTAGACACAAGACATTTGTAAAAGTAATTTACGATAAAATGATCAAATAAATCCTAATAAATGATTAACTTTTTTCTGCGTGTCTCCAGGTGTGAAATTTGCCTTTTCAGCCACCGTCCCCGTTACAACACTGACTGAAAAGAACCAAGATGGCGGTCTGACTGCTGACAGCAACAACCAGGTGAGATCAGGACTGAAGATAGACATTAAGCCGTGTTCTCTTAACCGGAAGGCTTTTATTTTGAAGGAGTCTCATCCTTGTAGCAGGTTACAGGGCTGGAGGGATCGACCATTCAGCCAATCACAGAGAAGGAAGAAAGAGGCCAGAGTGATGTCATCAACAACAACAGTGAAGGTTAACACAATAGCAATAATGATTATACTCATAAACTTTATTGATTACAAATACACTTTTCAAAATAAAAGTCTCTGTCTGTCTGTCTGTCTGTCTGTCTGTCTTCAGAGGTCAGATCAGAGTCCCAGCAGCCTTCCTCCTCCTGCTCCTCCTCCTCCTCTCAGCCTGTCCTCCTCACCTCCACCCCCAGTCGTGATGAGGCCTTGTCAGGTTCCGCCCTTGTCCCTCCTTCCTGCTCCATCTCTATGTGCTTCAGCCCCTCTCACCCCTCTACAGAGGAGGGAGGCTCTGCCTTGTTTGGCTCCGCCCTCAGGGACCAGAGCCCCGCCCCTCCGTATGAAGCCCTGTTTGAGCTGGCACTGCCCCGAGCCGCCACACTGTTCATCGGGAAGAAGACGCAGGTAATCTAAACCCGACTGGAAAGGTCTTTTATTTTCTAAAGATGTTATCTAAATGATGTAATCTATAAAATAGTTGTTGAATTATAAAAATAAAATTAGTTTCAGCTCCAAACAATTTTACTAAGCCCAGTGAGACTGGATTAAAGTAAACCAAGGCTGCTCTTGATCAGTCTGTTCTTGTTATTGATAAATGTGTCCTGTAGGAGGTGCTGGAGAGAGCAGTAGGGGAGCAGGGGAAGGGAGAGGGAGGAGAACGAGAGGATAAGGAGGAGGACCAGACCTCCGTCTCTCCTCTGGAAGTTTTGGACCAGCTGATTGTACACGGACACGACGTACATGAACACCTCAGCAGGAGGTGAGTCAGTTTGTGAGAGCGTTAATATAGAATCTAAACAGCAGTGGGCCCAGAATAGAGCCCTGTGGTGCTCCGACTGTTTCTCACTTTACTGATGTTTCTTGTGACCATTAAATAAGTGACAGTTTATATGTTGTTGAGTCAAACATTTAGCATTTAGCTTCAGAGTTTGTTTAACAGAAGATGTTTTGCTGCACATTTCACTAAAGTTTGGACATAATATGGAGACCACTACATTTCGCATCCAGCTGAAAGTCCAGCTGAGTCTTAAGCTCTGTTTACACTGCCAGTTCAAGGTGGGGTTATCACGCCTGTGTTCTGCCTCGTCTTTAATGTAACACATGGAGGCGTAATGGTGGGGCGAAGTCCTCCGCTTTTGAGTCGGCATCAGAAGTCGTATCAGAGGTGTAAAAGAGCCGAAATGGTTTTAGTGGAAACAGCAGAGCTGGCAGGAAGAAATGTCGCTGTGTATGTGAAGCTTGCACTGCTTGTTCACACGTTGCATGCTTCTTGCTTCTGTAACACCAGAACTTAATATAAAAACACCCAACTGGGCAGCTTTACGCCGTCGTTGCTTGGTTCAATGTAAAATGGCAAAGGCAGCATTATGGCAGAGCTTCTTTACGGCGCTGTGGTGGAACTGGAGGTAAAATAGGCTATAATTGGGCCTTTATATCATCTTTTTAAGTGGACATTGCCTCCTGATGTGGAAGGGATACCACATACAGACAACAGTTTGTACTTCAGGGACACAATCTGATGTGATCATCAAATAATCAATGATTCTGTTGTTTGGTAGGTTGTCAGCGGCGAATAAGTCTGTGGATCGGAGTCATTTTGGAGGTAAACAGCAGAGCATGAAAACTAAAGGTACCAGAAACTAACACAGATAACACACTTACCTCTTTAACATGATTAACCCCATTAAAATGATTAATTGATACGTATTGACCCTCAGTGAAAAGGAAATGAATCTAGAGGCTTTTGATTGTTCTGTTTTGTTAAACGTGCGATGGCACTTCTCTAACAGACCAATTTTGTCCTGTTATCTCCGGATTATTCAGTTCAAATGTCTCCATATTGGCGACACACTGGCTGTAGTTTGTCCTCCAGTGTTGATTGATTTGTGCATTAAATCAGCATGTACATGAATGAGAGTGAATTGTTCTAACTGTTAGACCTGAACTAACAAGATGTTTTTAGTAGATTGTCTTAAAAGGTGATGACCTCAGGAGTTTTTAATCTGAAGTAACAAAACTGCTTCTCACAACTTTGATGTCCGGACTTCTTACAGGGCCTTGAAAGCATCACCATAAAAGGTCACATAAAACAAGTGAATGCAGAAAAATATCTGCGCAAGTGTAATAGGTACTTTGTGTGTGTGCGCGTGTGTGTCAGGCCCCGCCCAGGGGGAGGAGCTTCAGTCTCTGAGGAGTCAGCTGCTGCTGGTTCACAGTCAGCTGCAGTACGAACGATTCAAACGTCAGCAACACGCCATGAGAAACCGCCGTCTGCTGCGGAGAGTCATCAATGCCACCGCGCTGGAGGAGCAAAGCGTTTCCATGGTAACACACGTAAACACACACATGTAAACACCCATAACTGCTGAGAGTTGCAGTCAGACTGTCTGGTGTTTTCAGTTATTCAACAGATGACGAAGCAAGTTTACATTTCAGTCATTGTCTATCACAGTGATTTAGCAGCTTGTGTGTGTGTGTGTGTGTGTGTGTGTGTGGTTGTGTTGCGTTGCAGAAAGGTCAGCTGAGCGTGCAGGAGGAGGAGATTCGCTCTCTGAAGTTGAGTCTGGAGGAAGAACAGAGACGATACACACAACTGCAGCAGGACATGCACACACAGACCAACAAGCTGCACAAACACATCCAACAACTTCTGCTGCAGCAACAAGACGGGCAGAGAGACAACCAGAGGCTGCAGGTGCTAATACAAACATTACATACACACCTATACCTGCCATAAAGTAGACTTAGAAAGACTCAAAGCTGTCTCCCTCTTACAGCTAAACACATTTTATCCCGGACTACAAGATTTTTCAAGGACAGGACATCGTTCACGGTCGCTTTTCACAAGACTAAAATTAGATTCTTGTTCAGATTATTTCCCATCATGCTCCTGGTTGAAGTTCACATGAAGAAAAACAAACAATAGAGCAGAAGCATCTCTTGGCCACATCTGCCCTTGAGTATGCAGTGGTTTGTGTTGTCTGCAGATATGGAGGCAGTAATGTTAGCTAGGTTAGCATAAAGAGCTAGCATGCTGCTATTGAGGCATTTCCTCCTTCCTTACTTTATACTTTCACTGCAGCTAACCACAGCCACGCTAACGTTTGTCTTAAACAAAAGTTGAACTATTATATCACATTCAATTAGGACAAGGTGACAGCAGCCTTCCATAAAGTCCCCGCCATGTTTACTCTCTACCTTATTTTCTGCTTCCTGTTTGGTGCTGAGAGAGCGCTCCTGTTGGTTTTAAAGGTATAATAAGTCGGATTTTTCCTTTTCCTTCCATTCTAACTGGGGCCCTCCTCCTGGGCTCTTCGTCACCAGAAGCTCATTCTCACTCTCTCGTGCGAGAACATGCCCACCCCGCCGAGCTTACACAGACAGCATCACGGTTACCTTTGTGCTAGCATGCTAACCGCCGGTTAGCTTTGCGCTATTGTCCATTGTCCATGCATGAGCTGTGCGTTTCTTATGATTCATTATCCAAAAACAAGCAAGCAAACTAAAAACAAAGAAAATCATGGCTCCTGCTGCCTCTCTTGGTCTGTTTAAAAACCATAAGCCAACACAGGTGCATGCTGGTCCTCTACCTGCCTGCCTACCTGTATAACCTCAAGCTCCCACAGTGTTACCCCAATTTCCAGACAAAACAAAATGGTATTAAATTATGCAAAACTAAGTATATTAAACAACAATAATAATAATAAAACTAAAAAAATAACTAGCAATAGAAAATATGAAATGTAATCTAAATAAAGTAAATGTCTAGAATAATCAAACAAACAATACGACTTATTATTAGTAAACTAGACACACAACTAAATACTAACAACAGATGAACATGAACTGACGTCAGGTCGCTGCATCGACATTTTCTCACCTTCAGTCTTCCACATCTCACAACGTCATGCCACGACGCTGACATATCTCACCCCCAGCGACAAGTGTTAAAAACGATTTGAATTCTGCATGGTGAAACATTTTGTGAGAAGCTGTCTCACACTAGTTTCCCCCAGTACTTTTGTTGACTCTAGGACTTCAAAAACCTTCAGAATTAACTTCTAAAAGTTCTAATGTGTTACATTTATGAATATCGTTCTGATAAATGTGTAAATAAACCTCCATCATGCTGCTCCTGTTGCCCAATAATGAGTTCTTTGTGAATGATGTAATGTTCTCTCGCCATGTTCGCCATTAACACAATATATACACGACATCTATACCTACACACACTGGCTGTTTTTAACCACCTGTATTATGATTGGCTGTTACAGAGCGAGCTTCAGGAGTGTCAGAGCAGATTGAGGGATGCGGAGGTGGAGCTACAGAAAGCCAATAACAAGGCCTACAATGCAGAACACCAGCTGACCCAGCTGTCACTCAAGGTGAGGAGAACTGCTATTGGCTTATGTCATTATTACATGTCAATGTTCTTTTGACACAAATATAAATACATCTGATACAACCAGAGACGCTCAGATCCGACCCTGATAATTACAGAAACATGTGCATCGACAGCAGTGTAGTATTATTACCACTGTGGATGATATTTTAGTATATGTGTTAACCGTGTGTTACTGTCCTGTCTGTGCGTCTCCAGCTGTGCAGCAGTGAGCAGCTGCAGCAGCAGATCTTCCTGTTGAACCAACAGCTCATCCTGCTCAGAGAAACCAACAGACGTCTGACCGAACAGCTGGAGGGGGGAGAGACACAGAACTGGACTGTGAGGACACGCACACATTCAACACACACATACTCGTTTAGCAACACTTTGGGGACGCATGTCGAACAAACTTCACTTTGTCGACACTTTCTGAGTGTCTTAGAAGACACGAAAAGATTCCATGCTTAGTGATCTGACTGACAGGTGACTCGTGTTGTGTTCAAGGACACTATGCTCCACTCAGATCTCAGCTCTGTTATATTCTTAGTTTGAACACCAGACTGAGAACCAGACTGTGTTTTGTCTTCATGCGTGTATTGGACAGGAGGTGTCTATGCTGCAGTGCAGTGTGGGTAAGGAGTACCAGCGTCTGAAGGACAGTGACGTCCAGCACCGACAGAAGCTGGAAGCAGCCAATCACAGGATAGCAGAGCTGGAGAACCAGCTGGCCAAGAAAGACCAGCTGATCCTGGATCAGAAGAAACTTCTGGATGAGACGAAGGCTCAGAGCAGGTCAGAGTCCCGGAGTCTGTTTTATTCTTTCTGCAACATCTTAAACTGGTCTCAAGAAGCCTGGATAATGCGAATTACTCCAATAGAAACCAGGATGCACACCTGTGTCTGGTTTGTGTCTTTGTTGGTGAAGAGATGAGTAGCTAAGGTGTTCAGGAATCATGATAAACCAGGTTTCTCACGTTCTATGTAAACACACTGATTGTGTTTGTGTGTCAGAGCGGAGCTGTCGGCCTGCCAGAGTCGCTGTATCGCTCTGAGGAGAGTCACACAGGCTCTGCAGACTGAGATGCTTCACCTGTACAGCCAGGTCCACCTGGACACACACAGCCGGCCTCAGGATGTCTGCAGCAGGTAAACCAGACTGAGTGATATCACAAGTGTGTAAACCACTTAGAACAGAGGCTGATGATGTCAATGCTGTAATTATGTGATGTCATTCTTCCTTACCTTTAGGCCCAATGGCGGTAGCGTCGCCTTACCAGCTCCTCAGGGCAGCTACAAGCCCCGCCCCTCCTCTTCTTCTGTTGGAATATTAAATGGAGGTGTGGAGGGCCTCTCCACCTCCCCCCTGCACCTGCCGTCCTGCTCCTCCTCTCCCCTCTCCCTCTCCCTCTCTCCTATCGAGTCCCCCCTAGCCGTCGGCTCCTTCCTGGAGCAGCATGCACGGCAGCTGTTCAGACCGACCAATCACAGCCAGGAAGAGGAGGAGCAACAGGAGGAAGGTCTGCAGGAGGAGGAGGAGGATAACGAAGAGGAGGGTGTGGATGCCCGACCAGAGAGCCCTCCCCTGGTCAGTGAGGCAGAGGAGGTCAACCTCCTTGCAGGGAGTCCTCAGACGCAGCCCCCAACCCAGGTTTCAGCTCCCAGCCTCCCTGCCTCTGGAGCTCCAGCGCCCCCTGCAGACCTGACGCTCGCTGTCCGACAGCGGAGACATGAACTGAGCATCATGGACTACGACGAGACACTGCCAGAGTTCTGATGGAGAGATGGATGAATAGGGAGGGATAAAAGAGGTGGAGTCAGATGAAGATGGAGACAGATCAGCTGCTCCAGGCGTTAGAAGGCTACCGCTGACAGTCTACTATCACTATCTTTTTCTTCACTAAATCAGGACCTTCAGTCGCCCAAAAGAAGAAAAATCACTAGCTATATAAGTATACAGCAGTGGCTAACTTGCTAACATGCTTGCTATGCAGACACATGCTATGCTACACGTTTTATTTGAGGGATTCAACAGCAGGTTTCAGTCTAGTGGAGCAGAGTTATGTCAAATAATAATAATAAGAGCTAAAGTAAGAGTTTCTTTAGCTATTTTGCTTAATTTCCCACATTCAGAACTTTGTTGCTAACAAGCTAACATTGTTTTAACCCGCACTAAATAGATTTAAATCAAATTCATGTTTGACCAATCAAATAGCTGATATCTCCAGATTAATATTAACATAACAAAGTAAGGCTAAAATAACAGTTTCATAAGCTGTAGTTAATTACCTGCGTTCAGGACTTGGCTGCTAATGAGCTAATGTTTTTAAGCTAGCAAGCGAGTTAAACAAAAAGAACAATGTTAGCTAGATGGCAATAAAACTAATATCTCTAAGTTAAAAGTAATATTACTAAACAAGTTATGCTAAAATAACAGTTTAATATGTTTTTTTACTAAATAACCCACTTTCAGAACTTTGCTGCTAATCAGCTAGCATTCATTAGTTAATAAGTCAACAACAAAAAAAGAATGAAATGAAATTGTTTTTCAATCAAATGGGCTAATACTTCTCACTGATAACATTTGGATTAGATTTGGATATGATTCAAAACACAGCATAATAAAACAGAGTCTTTCTAACATTGAGCCAACAGAAAACACGTCATGGCAGCTAAAAAAGCCTGTTTGTCCTCTAAATGTCCATTTTGTTTTTAGGAATCTAAATAAACTTGAGATTTAATGTTAGCCTGTTTAGCTGAACAGCACCGAGGTAAATAACAGCATGTTTTTATTTATATGTTTTCTGGATCTATTAGCTGCTTTCATGCAAAGCCAATTAGATATCACCTGTGACTGAAGGTCCTGAGTTTCTATAATATGTTCGATAGTTGTGCTTCAATCTGGACGGACAACTTATTAAAGCCAAAAATAGAGGAATAAAATCAGCTATTCCATTTTTTTTGGCTGATTAATTAGCAACAGCTATGTTATTCAGGCCACATTAGCTGTTACACAAAACTGCCTTACTGTTGCCAAAAAATTGTCTTCTGCAGCTAGCTGTGTCGCTAATCTTTATAACATTATGCTACAGCAGCATCACAACACTAAACGAGATCTGAATAACCCTACTGTTTTGTTACTTATTGTCCTCTAGGGGCAGCGGAAGAAGCTGTGCGACAAAATCTGACATAAAATCATTTTAGAAAGAATTTGTGTCCAGCAGACACAGAGAAACATGGCCATCCCCGTGATAATGTCAGTTATTGGTTGTGGGGTTCCTCAGGGCTCTATTCTTGGTCCTCCATATTTTCAGCTAAAATTCCAAATCATATTTACATCAATCATCTGACGTCTCTTCTTCAGACTGTCAGCTATGTTTGGAGCAATTTTTGTAGCATTAACCTCAGGCACACACAGCCTCATGTAATCTTCTGACATGGAGCTTAAAAGGAAAATGTTTTATGATAATAAATCTGATAATATTCAGCTTCTTAACTGGCATCCTGGAGATTATAAACCAGAATCAACCAATCTGGGACACATCTGCAGTAATCAGCCTTCATCTTTGTATGACTGATTAATAGTATGCATGTAAACTGACCTAAATGTTTGATTCTGGAAAAATATCTCCTCAGGTTCGCAGCTCAGGATCGAAGATTCAGATGACAAAATAGAAACCAGTTAGCCAAGCTTTTTTAGAAAAGCTGAACATTTTGGGGAAATACTGTTTAACTGCTGCTTTAATTCTTTTTGCCAAGTTAGGCTAATAACTCACTACAGCTTTGTACTTGCAGAGATACAAGACTGATGTCAGAGAACCTAACTCTCTCAGCTCAGACCAAAAACAAGGTGAATTTTTACCTTGTTTTACTTGGGTGAGCTTAACTTCTTACGTTCTGTTTTACTGTAACTAGCAAGTCATATCTAGGCTGAAATCTGAAATACAAAGGCATTATGAACTCAAAATATACAGATTTTGCTGTTATTTAATTGCAATAAACAAGTTGAGAAGGATGCAAAAATTAATACAGCGTGATGCAAATTTGTAGAAAGCAAAAAGTTGTGCTTTGTCAGGTCTGTAGAAGACGAGAAACGCAAACCACTTTTTAAACGCTTGTTTTTGAAGTTTGGATTGACCATTTTTGATGAAACATCAGGATATCAGAACAATTTGTCTGTTGGCGTCTAATCACATCTTTGCATCTACTTAGTAAGAAATTTTGCCACCCTCAAAATTTGTCTTGCATTTGTTCTGACAAAAATTGTCCAACTGTACCTTCAAACCAAAAACGAGATGATCAGTTCAAGTCCAGGATGTAAACTAGAGTTCACAGTGAAAACACACAGACCAAAGACTTCCTCTTGTTCTCTGCAGGACTGAATCCTGCTAAATGATTTAATCCGTCTCTGATGATCTCATCTGGGTGATCTGTTTTTCTTTCTCCCTGTTGAGCAGAAACTCAACATGGCAACTTCCCTCATCAGAGTTGCTGTTTTTCAGGACACATCTGGATCAGTGCTTGTTGCCAGTAGCTGTGTATCACAAGCCTGACGAGACGAATGTTAAACTGTGAACACTAGAAATAAAGACCTTAAACAATCTGGATGTCTGTCTGAGTTTGTGTCCTGGTTTTGATCAAAATATGTTTGTATAAGTAATTACTGAAATGTGTATAAAAAGATATGTACAGTCATTGAGTTCACGTATCACAGTAAATGTACAGAAGTAGTGCTTCTTTTAAAACTGGCACAAACCAAGGGTCAGATGTCCCTCGATTTGAAAATTATAAACTACTGAAGCCTTTTAAAAACATTTTAACACTTTACCTGTTAAACTAAACTGTAGTTCTCTTCTTGAATAATTTTGTGGTTTGTGAATTATAAGGATGAATAAACGAAACGTCTCTGATTGCTGTTGTTCTCATTTTGACACAGAAAAGTACGCGACAAGACCTCCGCGTGGCGTTGCTAGGACACGCCGACTGTCCTGCTGCGCATGCGGGCGCATGACGGTCTTCCCTAACGACAAACAATCGCTTCTTGGCAACCGGCGCGTTAAATATCAGGTGAGGAGGTTTTATATTTGTTTTACACCAAGAGTTATCTATCGAAGACTTTTCTCCAAGTGGAGTATGCTTACCAACCAACGCGTGTTTACTTTTTAAGAAAAGTCCGCACAGGAACTTTAACAGGAAGAGGCAAACGTTGATGCTAATGTAGCTTACAAAACGGTGTGTTTAACCTGCCAGATTCAGTCTGCCTGTTGTGTTTCTAATGTTGCACCTTCACCAATTACAACAATTAAGTGATTAACACACTAATGCATCAATAATTACAATCCTATAATATAAATACTTTGTTCTGCATGATGAGTCGCATACTTTCATTTTGAAACGTTAGTATATTTTGATGCTCGTACTGAGTGAGAACTAATGTGAGTTTAAAAATGTCTGACTTTGTAAATATTTCTGGGATGAAATCAGTGTTTGTGTGAACTTGTAAAATGAGATTTAAATGTAGAGTCTAGATCTAATTTAGAGTCTAGTATCAATCCAACATTTGTGATGTTAGTTTTTATTTTTTCAGACCACAATGCATTGACTAAAGTTTTCTCCTGCAGCTTGGGTCCTGGATAAGGACATTTATGAAAAAAACCACAGGAAACAACGCAGAATCATCTTTCACAACAGAAATTAAATATTTTGACCAAACAAGTTAAAGAAAGTACAAACAGTTGACATTATATTTTCAGTAATTTCCTTTATTTTCTCTTCGAAGATGAAGATCCAACACCACCACATCCACCATAGTAAAGTTTTTAAACTCTGTCTCTTAAGCCAAAATGTGGATTTCTGTGGCTCACAGGCAACATACAAGTCTACATGAAAACCTGCTGTGTTTGGACCAGGACCGGACTTTTATTCCAAACCCATTTCTTCAGGATCTTTTCTGGAAGCTCAGAGAAAAAGCTTCTAATTTCAGCTGGTTGTTTTTCTGTCACTGTTCAGAATGAGTTTAATGTGATGCGTTCATGGTCTCCAGGAAAAAGAATCATCAGGTTCGATTCCCTCCCTCCTTCCCTTGTGATGGATGAGACGGTGACACCTCTGAGGATTCCTCCTCAGATGTCCGTCTACGCCGACAAACATAACGTCTTCCACCTGCTGCAGGTATTCACCGGCCAGTCTGCAGGTTTTAAAGGTGCAGCTGCAGACCAGGAGGACTACACTAAGTCTGCGTGTGTGTGTTTCACTGTGTATGTGTGTGTTTCAGAGCATGTTGTCCAGTCTGGTGATCGATCAGCCTGAGGATCCGATCAGCTACCTGATCAGTCTGCTGCAGAGGAGCAGCACGGACAGTACGTCATCCAAATACAACCCATTTAACCTGTGTCGAGGACCCTAAAAGGAGACTTTAAATGAGTCTTTATAGGTGGTAGGAGTTACAGCAGAAACCCCCAATCATCTTCATCTTTCAGCCTTTCCTCTAACGTGAAATCCTGGAGAGTTGCAGAATTTTTGTTTCTAAAATATTCATAGCAAAAGGATCACACTCTGTGGGTGACTCCTGTAAAACGCTCACAGGATCGTGTGTGATGAGCGGTGATCAATCATTTCTGCAGCCACTAGATGGAGCTGTGACTCTGCAGCCTGTTTGTCCTCAACCATCAGACCTTTGAATGACTCTGACATTTGGACTTAAATATTTTATTTGATTTTATCATTTCATTATGTTTGATTTAAGTTCTTTTTATTTATAATTTTGGGCCATAGAAAATTCAATAATCACAGTGTCCCAAACATCTACATGTACATCAGGTCGTCCATTTGTTCATTGTTCATCCAGTTCATGCTGTACACCTGCTGACTTAGTTTGTCATTCGGTCTGTTGTGTATTATCTTATTAGCTCTGTACATATTTTTTAGGATGCACTTGCTTAGTTACCTATTTTTATACCCTTTATTGTAATGTTGCACTCTCCACTTTGCTGCTGTAACACTGTAAATTTCCCTGTTGTGGGACCACTGAAGGATGATCTTATCCCTTTTCTTAAATTAATTAAATGCTACAAAAATCAAGATGAGACACAAAAAATAAAGTTAAAGAGAATAAATGTTAAACACAAGAACAAAAACAATAATATATAAGTTTATTTTGGGGCAGTTGGTACTTTTATTCACAAGCTGTAAACATCATCGTGCAAAAAGACACCAAACGCTGTCATGTATTTTTGCCAAGCGATGACGATGTAAATGTCTTGTGGAGCTTCTCCAATAACTACAGTAAAAGCAGATAACTCTTTTTTTTAATCAGGTCTTCCTTTTTCTCTTTAGCACCAAAATCAGAACTTTCCAGCTTTGGACAAAACTCAGAACGTTTTGATTATATTTAGAATACTATGAGGAGAATAAGTATTTTCTTCCCCGTCAGTCGTGTATCCGAAATACAACTTAAGTTAATTTGGTTTGACTTAAAAAATGAAGTATTTTTTATTTAGAGTACCTCCTTGTTGTTCTCTGTAAACACTAAACCACACTGTCTGCCTGTCTGTCTGTCAGTACCCAGGATCATGCTGCTCGGTCCTCCTGCTGTTGGGAAGCACACGGTGGTGAGTGATATCAGTGTCTGCTTTCTCTGCCGGGACGTCTTCGTGTTTTAACGGCACCACAGAGAAGTTAAAAAAGTTAAACTGAGCTTAGTATGAGACAAAACCAGATTGTCATGTCGTCATTTCTTCTTCTTCTTCTTCTGTGGTGTCGTCTTCCTTCAGGCCAAAAAGCTGAGCGCTGATCTGAGAGCTGTTCATGTGACCACAGAGAGTTTACTGCAGGACCCATCAGAGCTGAGCGCACAGGCTCGCCAGTACACACTCAGAGAGCAGGTACACACCCACTCACACACACAAACTATTTTTCTGTCTCTGTGATGACCTCTGACCTCCTGCTATGATTGAATGCAAACCAGATCACCTGTAAACACCTGAGTCCTGTGATGATCGTACACAGATGGACGTCATTGCTGTAGTTAGAATGAGCAGAGTTCAAAGAGACATCACAGGTGTGCTGTCAGACCAATACGGTGACCTGTTAATGTGTGTGTGTTTGTTTGTGTGTTCAGGAGGTTCCTGCTGAGCTGCTGGTCCGACTGATGCAACAGAAGCTGAACAACCTGGACTGCTTTAACAGGGTGAGACCTCCATCAGGGAACAGTCTCATCGACAGGATGCTCTGGGTGGAATTAAAACAAAAACAGAAATGTAAACCTTTTTGGAGCTGCAGTAACATTCAATCTCATCCAAGGTGTTGACCAAAGGCGAGGGCAGATCAAAGATGTAGATTAAATTCCCGCTCTTTACCTTGTGATGGTCTTCCTGATCTTATAAACTTCTGACACAGAGTCTGATAAACCTTCAGGTATGGGCTGTTTCCAGTTAAACCCCCCCCCCCACTAAAATAAGCTGATCACCTACCTGTCTCTCTCTCTCTCTTTCTCTGCCTCTCTTTGTCTCCCGCTCTGATGTGCCTCTGTGATGATAATAATTAGCGCTCTGGTCGCTGCTGTGTCGTACTACGATTCCCAGCAGGCTGAGTAGCGTGTTGGCGTGTTTCCCCGGGGATCAGCTGATCAAACAGACGTGCTGCTGTCACATCACGGGTGTTATTTTCACTCGGGCTCGTCCTCTCTGCTGCTCCTCATTAGCATCACGTCCTGTTTCCTGTCAGCGTTCATCAGGACAGCGAGCGCCGCTTTCTGATCAGTTTAAGGGAATTAAAGAAAGTGAAGCTGCTGTCAGCAACACTCACACAACAACAACAACAACAACACAAACTGGAGCTCACAACTGCACTTATCTGTCTGATTGAACGTCTGCCCTCTGTTCAAATACCTTTACACTGAATGGTAGTCAGTAAAAACACATACAGACAGGTAACAGTTACCTGGAGAACCAAGACGAGAGTCTAACGGAGGCTCCAGTGGTCATAGGAAAGGATCCAGAGTTCATTTAGATGGTTTGAATGTGCCTTAAGGAGGTCATAGGGGTCATTTAGGTGCTTGTTATGTGCTTTTGGCAGTTATTAGTGGTCCATAAGAAGGTTCTGAAGGTCCTTAAGATTTTCTTAGGGGACTAGTGGTTCTGTGGAGGGTTCTAGTTTAAGTTTAACTGCTTCTAGCAGACATTAGGGTGGCTGTATTGATCCTTTAGCAGATTGTGTGGTCTTGAGGGGGTCCTGTAGGAAGTGTTTGAGTTCCTAGAGGAGGTTTTAGAGATTTGGACCACGTTCTAGAAGGTTCTAACCCTTAGGGAGTTTTTGTCATTCTTAAGGAGGTTCTAGTGGTCAGTGAGGAGGTTCAAGGGCTCCTTTAGTGGAGAGATTTCCGTTCTCCTTAAGCACGTTTTGTACTCGATAAGATGTTCTAGCTCAGGTTCAAGAGGGTCTAGGTTGTTCTTGTGGTCATTGACGAGGTTCTAGTTGACCTTTACTAGGTTTCATTGGTAACTGGAAAGATTGTAGTTCTCCTTTAGATGGTACCTGTGGTCATTGAGAAGCTTTAAGGGTTCTGTGGATGTTTCTGGTGATCCTTTAGAGGTTTTGGGGAGGTTCTAATGGGCCTGTAGGAAGTTCATATGGTCTTTATGATTGGATATGTGTTGATAATCAACGTGCCATTGGTTATAGAGATGGTTCTGGTCGGGGCCTTGTTGACGAGGCTGGCAGCAGAGGGGAAGAAACTGTTCCTGTGTCGGGAGGTTTTGGTCCTGATGGAGCGCAGCCTCTTGCCAGAGGGGAGGGTCTCATAGAGACTGTGTATGGGGTGAGAGGGGTCGGCCTCGATCTTACCTTCACACCTCAGGGTCCTGGAGGTGTACAGGTCCTCGAGAGATGGCAGATTGCAGCCCATCACCCTCTCTGCAGAGCGGATGATACGCTGCGGCCTGCCCTTGTCCTCGGCAGTAGCAGCAGCGTACCAGACGGTGATGGAGCAGGTGAGAATGGACTCAATGATGGCGGTGTAGAAGTGCACCATCATTGTCTTTGGCAGGTTGAACTCCTTCAGCTGCCGCAAGAAGTACATCCTCTGCTGTCCCTTTCTGATGAGGGAGCCGATGTTCAGCTCCCACTGATGATGATGGTCCCCGGGAAGAGGAAAGACTCCACAGTGGAAACAGTGGAGTCACTGATGGTGTGGCTGCTTTCTTCCTAAAATCCACAACCATCTCCACTGTCTTCAGAGCATTAAGCTCCAGTTCTCTTTCAGGTGGTACTTGAGAAGCTTCTAAGGGTCCTGTAGGTTGTTCTAGTGTTCCTTTAGAGCCTTTGGGGTCTCCAAGGAGGTTCAAGTGGTCTTGATGGGGTTGTGGATTGACAAAAGGCATTCTAGTTGTAAAAGAGGTTCTCAGAAACCCTAAGGAAGTTTTGTGGTCCGAGAAGGTTCGCAGGGTCCGTTAGGTGATCCTACTGGGCCCAGATGAAGGGGCCGTATCAGCTTCAGGTGCAACATCTTCAAAGTGTATTAAGTTTAATAAATCACTTGTATAGTTAGAGCTTTATGTTAATGTACACATGGAGGACTCGGCTTTAGTCTCAGTGTCAGACCACATTTAATTGTTGATTTAAATGTTTAAATCAGTTTCACATGCAGCCAAAGTTTCTACTCAAAGTTTAGTTTGTTGCAAAAAGAAAACATGTCCGACATCTCTTTGTCTGACACTTCGTTGTTCTTCAGTCCGTGAGTGTGTGTTCAGCGAGTCAGAGTGTGTAGTAGTTTGTGCTCAGTGTGTGTGGAGCAGCCTCTCAGTGATCAGCAGCAAACCGGCGTTCAGCTTTCGTCTTTTCCTCTAAACACTACAAACAGCTGCTTCTTTCAGCCTCCAGCGTTTAGCTTCAGCGTTTAGCATTTAGCATCAGAGTTTAGTGTGTGTTTTTGTGTGTGCGTGATTAGCAGCTACTTTCATCTGCTAATGGCTGTTTTTGGCTGCAGGCTAAACTCATCACACACACCTGGGACTGCGTGTGTGTGTGTGTGTGTGTGTGTGTGTGTGTGTGAGTGTGTGTGTGTGTGTGAGAGAGATGTCTTTATTTTCTGTCTTTCACTGTGAATGCAGGAGAGGAGGATGATTGACAGCTCCCATCCGGAACCCGCCTCCTCCTGTCACATTAGATACTTTACCCGTCTCTCTGCCTTCCTGTCTCTCTCTCTTCACTTCAGTTATCTTCATTGTTACGACTGTTAGACAAAAACTTCTCAGCACAAGGTACGCCCAACACAATCTGCATGTAGAGATGGTCCCTGGTGTTAGATGTGATTGTCCTCCTTGATCGGTCGTCCACTGACTCCTGGTTGATAACCTTTGACCTCCTCCCAGTAGACCTCCTGATTGGCTGATGTTTTCTGTTTCTGGTGCCAAACAGACACCTCATGTCTTGGGACCTTCAGGTCTGCAGGCCAGTGGAAAGACAGTATAGTCCCTTGGTGTGAAGCTTGTCTTTATTTTTATTCCATGTTTTTCATGTTTCCCGTCCCAAACATTAGTGTTAAAGTCATGTTGTAGGTCAAATACAAACAAGCTAGCTGGGAAATAAATACTCTGCTAAATGATGTAAGATTAAAACTTGGTTGTTGGTGCATTTGATGTGAGCCCGCTGGAGAAGCTAACATTGAATCGAACCTGTTGGAGAGCCTAAAATTGATGTGAGCCCGTTGAAGAAGCTAACATAGACGTTAGCCTGTTGGAAAAGTTAATATTAACTTGTTAGAGAGGCTAACACTGATGTCCACCCATTGCAGAACTGTTCATTGATGTTAGCCTGTTGGAGAAGCTAACATTGGCGTTAGCCAGCTTGAGAAAAACGTGACACAGGTATGTAACAGCAGAGTTTTCGGAGGTTTGTGTGGTCCTTGTAATGTTCGAGTGGTCACAGAGGAGAGTCTGTGGATCTGAAAACAGATTTTAGGGATCAGGTGGTTCTAGATTAGAAGCAGGTTCCAGTAGCAATTGACATGCTTCTGTTGCTCTTTTGGCTGATTCTGTGGTTATGGAGGATGTTTAAGGCGTCCTGTAGAATGTTTCTGTGGTTCTTGGAGGTTCTAGTCGTCAATGAGGAGAGTCTGGTGGACTCAAAACAGGTTCTTTGGGTCCTTTGGGTGGTTTTATTTGCATAAAGCCATGGTTCTTGTAGCAATAAAGGTTCTAGTGCTCCTTTGGTAGATTTTGTGATTACTGAGGACGTACAAGGGGTCCTGTAGGAATGTTGTTTTGTTGTCTTGTTTTGCCAGTGTTTGATGTTTGAGCTCATTCTAAACATTTACATTAAATAAAGAAATTAAAAATGTGTTACTGTTTAAGCTAAAAAGGCAAAAACATCTCCTTCACAAAAACACCAAGAGCGTGTTAGCTAACTAATACTGTATATTTCTAGTTTGCACTTGGACCATACTCTATTATGGGAATGTTAAAATACTAATGTGAGCAACAAACGTCTTGAAGATAA
Source organism: Semicossyphus pulcher (assembly GCF_022749685.1). Classification (NCBI taxonomy): domain Eukaryota; kingdom Metazoa; phylum Chordata; class Actinopteri; order Labriformes; family Labridae; genus Semicossyphus; species Semicossyphus pulcher. Next base: position 30,640,278 of record NW_027211737.1, on the reverse strand, counting down.
AGCTTGTGATGCCATAATGACTTTATAAATCCAGTCCATGGATATACTGCCTGATGTGACTCTGATATCGTCGCTCACACTTGCTGTTAGTGGTCCGTTTTTGGCTTGAAAATCAGACCTCTGTTGAAAAACATTCTTCTGGTTACCTGCTGACATGATTGTTAATTTCTGTAACACAATAACTGATCATCTGTTAGCAGCCACTGAAATGTAATCCGTTTTTCAAGCACACACACAGCCTGTCATACATGTGCGTGTGTCAGGGCTGCTGTCACTCGCCTTTATTCAGCCTGGCAGGCAGCACTGAGGGATTAACGTTTCCCGAGCAGTCATAGTGGGAATGAAGCAGCTCTCTGCATTAAACAGTCTGGTTTTATTTAGATTTCATGTGACTGTCAGAACGCGGTGAGCGATGGATACAGCTGCTGTCAGCCTCAGTGTGTCACACTCTTCAGGTTCATACACAGACACGACGTTATCATGAGTTTACACAGGAGACAGAGTTTAATGAGCAGCTTTAAGTTCAGGTCTCAAACTGGAACAGCTTTTAAACAGTTAACTCAATGAAATTCAGTTTATAAGACTGGCAGTGCTTGAGGTAGTTAAAGCGGTCCTTCAGGAGGTTCTAATGAAGATGTAAAGGCTTTCTAGGAATCCTTGAGGAAGTTCTAGATGTCTTAAAGAGGCTTAGGCAGTTTTAGACAGTGATTTTTTATGGTATTGGGAAATATAAGAGGTTCATCCTTTTGAGATCAATAAAAAGATGTATTATGTTTGTGTGTGTTTGTGGGTGTCACAGGGCTGGGTGTTGGAGGGAATCCCTCAGACTCGTCTGCAGGCTCTGAGTCTCCAACAGGCCGGAGTCATTCCTGAACATGTTGGTGAGAACAAAATATCGCCCCAGAGCTCATGTGTATCTATACAGTACTACATAGATGCACCCTATGACTGAAAAATACTGTGTGTCCAGTGATGTTGGAGGCTCCTGATGATGTGTTGTTGGAGAGGAGTCAAGGGAAACTGGTGGACCCAATAACAGGAGGTGAGTACAGTTCAGTCCAGCATATTAAACTGACTTCCTTCAATCAGACTTCAAACAGGGAAGCAGATTTTACAATAAGGTCAATAGTCTTACTAATGGCATCACTTCCTGTCTGTAGATGTTTACCATAAGACTTTCATCTGGCCGGTTGAAGACACCGTTGCTCAGCGCCTGGAAGAAGCACGGAGCCTGCCGGAGACGCAGCGATTGTCTGAGCTGCAGCGTCACCGTTGTGAGGTCGCAGGACTGAGCTCAGCCTATCAGCACGTCCTGAAGATCATTAACAGTGACCAACCACATGCTGACGTCTACCAACAAGGTATACATACACACAATTAAGGGACTCAGGTGACGTCATACTGAATTAACCCTGAGACTTCTGACCAAATGTATTTATTTAATTCTGTTTTTTAAAGTTATTTGTTTGAACAGACCTGGACCTTTGTGTGAGCACTGCCTGTTACATTGCAATTGTAACAGCCAGTGAGCAATTGTCAATGCCCAAAACTATGATGTAATTTAATCATACAGTTCTTTAACATCATAGTAAAAGAGGTCGTATTGAGGTATTACCAAACTCCAATATTATTCTGAGGTTAAACAGAATACTGGAGTTTGATATGTTGGCGTCCCTCAGGGTTCAGATATAGATCCTCTCTGGTTCTCCTTTTATGCTGATAATGCACTCGTGGACTTTGAAAGTCTTTGAAAACAAAGGCTTGACAACCTTTAACATCTGAAGGATGTTTTATAGGAACAACAGCAATATTGTCATGATTTTATTCCAATATGGTAAATTTTCTGCAACTTAAAAGCTGAAAACTTGTTTGGTGTCATTTGGCTTCCTGTTGGGCCAAATCTTCGGATATCTTCTCCAATATGCAGACAATTCACTTCCCCTCAATAATCATGTAAATTGTGTAATGTAATGTGTGTTCTTGTTTTTGCGTGTGTGTGTGTGTGTCTTAGTGCTGGCTTTTGTCCGGACTCGTCGTTGCGCCAGAACTCCCAGGATCCTCCTGTTGGGTCCGCCAGGGTCGGGGAAGAGTCATCAGGCCAGGCTTCTGTCAGAGAAATACAAGATGGTGGATGGTAAACACACACGCACACACACACACACACACACACACACTCCCACATACAATTTGGACATCATCAGAACCACCACACTGACCGCTCCGTGCTTCTATTAAAAACAAAGTGTTTGCTGCAAAAATATGATTAGCAATTAATTTTAATTTTATTTGAGCTCATCTCATTGTGTACTTTCTGTCGGTCTCTCAGTGTGTTGTGGTCGGCTGTTGAGGTCTGTAGCAGCTGACGGTTCAGCTCTAAGTGAAAAAATCCAACCTTACCTGGATTACGGGAGGCCAGGTAACAACTCCACCACCATCACCACTATCACCACCCCAGCAACATCTTGATGGATTGGTGGCTTTAAGTGGAAATAAAAACTGTTTGATTCCTCTCTGTATCCCAGCATCCCCTGGGGTTTTTTTACTCCTCGTATCTTACACACTCACACACACACACACACACACACACACACACACACACACACACACACACACACACACACACACACACACACACTCCACCCCCACTTCTTTCTCCAACACACAGATTCACATATTCCTGTGTGTGTGTTTGATCACAGCTGGATCACAGCAGCTGTGTTTAATAATCAGCAGCTGACAGAACAGACAGACAGAGTCCATGTTCACACTGTAGATACAGAAACTGATCTGTTCTCCATCTCTGATAACAACAGACCAGGGTTTATGTTCATGGACTGTTCTGCAGGTTACTATGACTAGTGCCATCAACAAATACGCCTGCTGGTGCAAACCTGCAGATATTAAGTGAGTCAACAGAAGCAGCTGATTGTTGATGAATGTGTTGGTCCAGTTCCAGACGCCCTGGTGCTGCAGGTTCTGGAGGAACGTCTGAGCCGAGTGGACTGCAGCTGCAGAGGCTGGATCCTTCACGGCTTCCCCTGTGACCTGCAGCAAGCCAAGAGCCTGCAGGAGTCCCCGCACCAGCCCAACAGGTACTACACAACACTACTATTACTACTACTACACACTAAAACTACTATAACTACTACTACTGATGCAACGGGCCAAGAGCCTGCAGGAGTCCCCGCACCAGCCCAACAGGTACTACACAACACTACTATTACTACTGCTACATCTACGACTACTATACCACTATAACTACCTCTCCTTATGCTACACTTCAAAAGCCTGCAGAAGACCTAGCACCAGCTCAACATGCACTACACTAGAATACTACTATCACTACCATTACTACTACTCATGCAACATTTGCAAAGCACACACACACACACACACACACACACACACAGTGTGTTGAGTGCTGATGAATATTTGATGCTGCCGTATAAATATTCACTCTAATGGCTCGGCCGCTGCACATTAACTGTTTAAAATGAAAATGCTCTTTAAATATTAAGGACGCTCTTTGTCTGTGAAACTGTTAAACAGGTTATTTATGCTGCTATTTATTGACCTTGTCTTGACCTCTGAATGACCTCTGCTCTCTCCTCTCAGAGTTTTCCTCCTGGAGTTGACAGATGATGATTGTGTGGAGAGAATCACGCTCAGAGCCACAGATCCAGTCAGTGGAGAGAGGTATGAAACACCAGTTTAAGCAGTAAACTGATCACATCTGTGCAAAGATCTCAGCTTACAAAGAACCACGTTGAAGTTTGGGGTCTAAAATGAAGCCACAGTCGGTTACAACACAAGCATACAAAGTTCATAGCACAAGACACACCTGAAGGGATGGCTGCTCACTCGTATTGATATGATGAAGTTATAAATGTGAATCATCATGTCTGTTTCCACCTGTGATGTCATTTCCTGCTGCAGGTTCCACGCTGTGACTCGCCCGGCTCCGAGCTTTGAGGTCCAGAACAGACTGAAGACCCGAGCTGAGGACAGCACAGACACTGTAACACACACTCTGAGACAGTACAGGATGAACATCGTCGGCGTGCAGGTACACACACGCACGCACACACACACACACACACACTTCTGCCCCAATTACTCACTGGACCACCGAATGTAGATGCATCCATCGCTGAAAATAGTCCCCAGCAAATGTTCTTTTTCTTCCTGTTTTATGACGCTTGCTGACATCATCCTCGCTGTGTGTTTGTGTGCAGTCCGTGTATCCAGATACACTTCACATTGATGCTGATCAGGATCCTCACTCTGTGTTTGAGGCTCTGGAGAGCAGACTGACGGCTGAATGACACCTGGACACACCTGGACAGGAAGTAAAATAACTGCCGCACTCTTCTTTGAAACTTTTCCTTCATCATTTTTCTAAATATTCTCTGTTTGCTTTGGAAAATTAAATGTTTCTGTGTTTCCTTTTCTGCAGTTTCACAGCTCTGTCTGTTTTTTAAAGAGTCCTCCACATATGTATGATCACACTCTGGTAGCACTGTCCAACTCTGCATAGGCTGATTTAATAAACGGTGCAAACTGATGCCTCAGAACAACGGAGATTCTTCTTCCTCATCTACCTACAGAACGATGGATGCTTTATTTATGGGGAATTCTGGTATTTTTAAACACAGGTCTGACTCTACAGAGACAGACCTGTTTGTTAAAGAGCGAGATACTTTTTTGAAACCAGCTGAAGCCGTTACGTAACAATCTTCAAAGCCTCCATTTACAAAAACAGTTATTCTACCTTGCAGAACCCGGGTGTTGCTGCCATCCCTCAGTATAATTCAGTAGTTTAGTACATTTGCACACAACAAGCAACTCCTGAGTTCTGCGAGGTTTGGTGGTTTGAAAAGAGCGATGTAACAGCTGTTTCTGGTCTAAAAAAAACATATTACTCTTAAACAAAAATGTCTTTCTCTATAGGGATCCTGCTGTAATGTTGTCAGACACTTAAAATAACAAGCTGAGGCTGTCAGTGGAAAAAACAAGAACTTTGAACAGGTGCATTTGCCACCAAGGACTATGTATATAACTTCTCTTCTAGAGCAAGTCAAAAACTTTTAACCTATTATACATTTATACTCTAAAATATGCACAACAAAAGTTGAGCCTTGGTTTAAGAATACCTGATTGCTGCTTGAGTAAAGTACATAAGTTCATATTATAGAAAGAATATACCAAAAGAATCGAAAGTAACTGATTATACAGAGTGGGCTCTGTCATTGTTGCAACATTTTTCTGTATTTAATTATTTTGTTTACTAATTATTACTAATGCAGGTTCATTTAAAGAGCAGCTCTGGTCATGTTGTAAGACATATAAATTGCTCTGCTTGAAATAATAAATTGTGTCTGATATTTATTTTTCTGCAAAATATGTTAATATGGAAAACAAAACACGTTTAGTGGCAACTTGTTGAAGCTTAGCTGGCTTGAAATGTAGTAATTAGCAGTAGTAATGTTAACCTCAGCAGTCAGTCGTGAGTTTGCAAAACTTACGATGACGGTTACAGCTGGCTCGTGCATCGCCGAAGTGGTTGCCCTAGGTTACACATAATGATATGCATAGCGTCATCCCGTCCATTAATGGGATTGGCTCCTTAGGTTTGTGACGTCGCAAACCTGCCAATCTGAAAACGTGTTGTTCAGCCTGTCCTTGGTACACTGCAGGTTAAAAGCAGACAGGCCCAGCCATGGAGACGACTGCTGATGTTGTCCCTGATGTGTCTCTTAGCACATGAAGAACACCACATGGAGATGTTTACAAGGTTACACACTGGATTTTCACTTGAGGGGGTCTTAAAGCAGCATTTTAATATTGTAGCTGTAACTACTTGCAACTAGAACGTTGCATCTTAAAGGCCCAGCGCACCTGTTGTCCAACCACACAGGTGTGTAGTCGAGTAGAGGAAGAAAGGTGCATTAAACTCATAAAAGGAGTTGAGACATTGAACGCAACACTTCCACTGAATTCTTAGCCTCATATGAGCTTCTGGAGGGTCTGAAAACATAAAAGGACAATAACACATGCTGACCTGTCTTTTCCTCACCAAACAGGACTTCTGGGTAATGAAGTCCTCAGCTGTCATATGTCCAGTATGTCAGATCTAATGAAGAATGCAGCAAAATTCTGATACCGAACCTCTGACCCTCACACACACACACACACACACACACACACTCTGTTGTCTGTGTGTGATAAGACAACAGGAACGTCGCCTCAGGCAAACATCATCTTTAGAAACTGTTCACGTCTCAGAGTTCAGATGTTTCAGCCTTTAACACGAGAGAAAAAAACAGAGAAAATATTTGATGACAGACGTCAGTTTGGAGTCGATCGTGTTAAAATTAAAACAGTTTTATTATTTTTAAGAGTCCGACATTTTCAGACAAGGAGGACACAGTGTTCACGCCCGTCCTGTTTCAACATCAAAGTTCTACTCAATATGATCAATGTTTAATCTGATGGCAGACAAGCCTGCAGTTTGTCTCTATACGTCCTGCATTCACAGCCTTACTGAACTACAAGTATGACAGACAGACAGACAGACAGATAGAGAGACAGACAGAGAGACAGACAGACAGTATCAGAAACAGACACACAACCAGACTGTCAGAGACAGACAGACAGACCTCTAAGCAGACATTCAGTCAGCCATTAAGGCAGACAGACAGACAGTCAGTGAGACAGTCAGGCAGACAGGCTCAGTTTTGTATCAATATTATTAATAATGAGCTGTGTATGTGCGTGTGTGTGCGCGTGTGTTTGTGTGTGTGTGTGTGTGTGTGTGAGTGACAGCCGCTGAAGTCTGGGCTCCTCTGATCTAAAAGCAGTTATCACAGTTTAGGACGTTTACTTCAAACCTTCATGTTAAAATATCTCCGTTAACTTCACAGCTCTCCGTCCTGCGGCGCCGTCGAGCCGCCCATCACTGAAATCTCTTTTTCACAACTCGCTCAATCACACAGACGCTCTGTCGACGTTTCAAAGTGCTGATTTTGGTAAATGACTATAATTAATCCTCCTGAGCGCCGGTTTGAGTCCCAGCGGTGCCGGGCCCGCCGTTTGATTGACAGCTCTATTTTTAAGTCTTCCTGTCGACAACAGGAAGCGGAGCAGGAAGGAAATGAGACGTGACGGCTGCTGATGTGATGATGGACAGTTTGTCCTCGTCTCCTGCAGAGACTGAAAACACTGTCCGTCCTGCCGGGAAGCCTCCGAGCAAGGCACCAAACCTTCAAACTAATCCTGGGGTTTGTTTAAATGTAAAATAAAGGTCTTTGCAGGTACACCAGGTTCCAAGAAACAAAGACCTGATCCAGGATGGGTCCAAATTCACTCACCTACTTGATCTGGTCCTGTTTTTTTCAGGCCTCAGGTGTCAGGAGGTGATCTTCAGGTCTGTTTTAGGATCTTTCTAACCATCCTCAGGTTTGTTCACACCTTTCTGAAGTGGGTTTTATTATTTTCAAGTCCATTTCCAGGCCGTCTTGTTTGGATATAAGCAGGTCTGATGTCTGGGTCTGTTGGTCTGACTGTGCCCGGGTCCTTTGTAGATTGAGTCTAGTAATCTTTGGGTCTATTTTATACCAGGTCCAAGAAACCTCTGCCTTCCTCTTGGATCAGGCCTCCCTGTCGTCTGGCCTTGGGTCCATTGTGGATCAGATCTTTCCTATTTTTAAACCCAGTTAAAGACTAGAGGTCTTCACGTGTCTTTTTGGTTCCTCTTGATTGAGAATCAACCTCAGACGAGAGTCGAACTTGATCCAGTTTGGTCAAAGAAATCTGACTATCATCAGATCCCTTAAGGATCTATGGATCAGGTCTGTCTTCAGGTCCATGTTGGATCTGGTCCTAATCATACTGGGACCGGTTCTGATCATTCTCACATCACCCCTTTTGGATTGGGTCTAATGATCCACAGGTCTACTCAGACTAGGTTTGACTGTACTCTGGACTTTTTGGACTGGATGACCAAAAAAGTAAAAGATTAAATTATATAGAGCTCTTCTCAGGTCCAAGGCTTAATCAGGGACCCACGTCAGACCTGGTCCACTCTGAAAGGGTCCTGTTCTGTTGCTGCAGGTATCGGATCTTGGTGTTAAAATATCTAATACCAGAGTCTAATTATCCTCTGATCTACTTTCAGACAGGTCCAGGCTTCACAGGTACTCTCAGGGCCGGGTGAAATCCTTGCACAACTTTATTTAAATATAGGAGTCACGCCAGAATAACTGATGTAGTTTGTACACTGCTGGATTCAATCTGTTACTTAAAAGAATAATTCTATGATAGAATTTAACTAAAGCACAAAAGTCCAATCTGTATTTTTTTAGTATCTAAAGTAAAATTAAAACTTCATCTGTCTCATTTTTAAATTGTTATACACATAATCTTATAGCAGCATTTTAATGGGGAGCTGCTGAAGGAAATATTGGGTTGTTTATGGTACAAAAATGCATCATGTAAGTAAACTTGAATCTTAATCTGTAAATAAAGGTAGTTATAAATTAGAATATTTACTCAGTGAAAGAACAAGTACCACAGAATCATACTTCAGTAGCCTACAGTACTTCAATAACAGTGAAGTGAAGCTATTGCGCATGTCCAACATAATCAGCTGTGAAGGAGGCGGGGCTTCAGTGACGTACCAGGAAAAGTTCCCCACGCGTGTTAGTTGATCTCTGAGTATCACGGTGAGTTTGTGCAGTTTTTATTTTCTAATGTTCAGTCTTTTAATATGTTTAGGAGTATCTTTAGGAGTTGCTGTTAGCATGAGGCTAGCACTAGCTGCTGCGCTACAATAGAGCCTGAGCTACACTCACAACATACACACGTGTTTCTGTGTGTGTGTGTGGAGTTGATCCTTGTATTTTATGTTCTTTCTCATCATCAATCTTCTCACGGCACATTGTATTCGCTGTGGTGCTTTGTTATTGTGTTTAAATGAGAGGAAACGCTGCTAAACAGGCTAGCTGTAGCAGATGATGATCCTACGGCATGTCACGCCGAACTCTAGTGAGAAATGTGCCACTTTAAGGTTTCCTTACCTCTCAGGAAGTGAAACATCGGTGGCAACATATGCGATCAACTCCCAACACATGGACAATGTTCCCTCTTTAATTCGGCATGACTTTCATTCATTTGTAGCTTTTACATTTGCCTCTTCTCTTGTTATCGATCAGACAGCTCCACTACATTATTAAAGTGATAACCCGTAAAATGCATCTAAATGCGTTTAATACAGGTAGTGCTTCTGAAAACTGGCCCATACTGTAAAGGTGTCGTACTGCTGTTTGGTGGATCATACACATGTTAAATATACCAGTCATCATTTGTTTTGTATTACACTGACAATTGACTTTGCAGTTTTTTTAATGAAGTTTTGCTTGGATCAAATATCTTTTCAATAGTTACCCTCAGGTTTAAGTGGTTTCTTTCACAGTGTTTATGGGAGGCTGTGCAGTTTGTGTATAAACTTAACTCTTACCTGTCTGTCTGTCAGGTTTGTTGATGATGTCATCAGCAGAGGAGCAGCTGTGTCTGAACATCAGCAGCAGTTTCTCCCCTTCGTCCTCGCACAGGAGAAAACCTCTGAGTGCTCAGCAGAGATGGGCCAGAGTGAGTAGCACGTTAGCAGAGAGATGTCATTTTAATATTATTATAGTAGTATTAATAGTTATTTAGTTTAGTAAGTTAGTTATTTTCGGCTGATCACAGTTCAGTTTGTGTCTCTGTTTGAACCTCCAGAAGAAGGAGAGAGCCGAGAAGAGGAAGTTTAGCTCTTCAGAGGAGGAGCAAACGAGGAAGAAAAGCTCCTTCAAACAGAGGAAACTGCAGCTCAGTGAAACAGCAGAGGAGGAGGAGGAGGAGGAGGAGGAGGTGCAGGCTGCAGACACTCAGGTAAATTCTGCTCACACCTGTAGCACCGAGCTCGTGTTATCCAGATGTTTATTCTTCACTTAAAGAAGAAACAACCTTGATGTATTATTGTTTTTATAATAACTAAGAATAATTACCTCTTATATTCCAGTCTCCGCCCGCTGAGCAGACAGACCAGAGGACACCACAGAAGAAGAAGAAGGAGAAGAAGAAGGATGGAGTGAAGGAAACAGGAAGAAGCAGCATCAAGACTTCCTCTCTGTTCAAACACAACCCAGAGATCCCAGAGATCCACAGGTACGCAGCTCCAGCTCTGATTGGCTGAGCAGACCATCATCTGAATCTGATTGGCTCATAAACAGCTGACATCATAGTTTCTGTTCTTTAAGATTCTGTTTGTTATTAATCAATCAGATATTAAATCAGGCACTAATTACTTTCCCTTTTCTTCTTCCCTCTTTCCTCGTCTTCTGTCATTTCTACTCACTATTTCCATCCCTCTTCTTCTTCTATTCTTCATTCTTCTCCCCCTTTTTCTTCCCTCCCTCCCTTAATTCCTCATTATTTATTCCCCCCTTTCATCTTTTCTTCCCTCTGTCCTTCCCTTCTTTTATCTCTTCCTCCCTATTTCCTTCTCTTCCTATCTTCTATCGTTTGTCATTTTTCTTCCTACTTCCTCTTTTCTTCCCTTATTCCATCTCTTCCTTTCTCCTTCCTTCCCACCCATCTCCTCATCCTTTGTTTTTTCTTTTCTTCCCTCTTTCCTTCTCTTCTGCCATTTCTTCCTTACCTTTTCCTGCCCTTCCCTTCTTCTGTTCTTCTTTTTCTACTCCTTTTTCCTTCCCTCCCTTCCTTCAATCATTTATTCTTCATCCTTCTCTTTCCATCCCTTCATTTATCTTTTCTTTTCTTCCTATCTTCGATCCGTCATAATTTTTCTTCTCGCTCCCTCTTTTCTTCCCTTCTGCCCTTTCATTCTCACTCTTTCCTTCCCTATACTTCTTCTATTCTTTATGCTTCTTCTTCCCCTTCCCTTCCCTCCCTCCCTTAATTCCTTTATTCTTCATCCTTCCCACTTCCTTCCCTTCTTCTAACCCTTCCTCCCTATTTCCTTCCCTTCCTGTCTTCTGTCTTTCATAATTTTTCTTCTTCCTTCTTTCCTTCCCCCTTCCTTTATTCTTCTTTGTCTTTCTTCCCTTTCTATCTTCTATCCATCATGATTTGTCCTCTTCCTCCCTCTTTCTTTCCCTTCATTACTTCCTTCATGTTTCTTTACCTTCCTTTCATCCTTCCTCCTTACTCCTCCTTCCCTCCTCCCTCCTTCAGACCTGCTGTCTCTGAGGTAAAGGAGAAGATTTTCACCAGCGACTCATTTTCAGACCTGGACCTGCACCCACACCTGGTAACACACACACACACACACACACTCTCTCTCACACACACACACACGTTTAACTATTGCTCTAGTTGTTTTTTGACTGTATCAATGGATCTATAAGTGTTTTCTATCTGAAAAATAAATGTGTAATAAATCATCCATGCTTGCTGTTTGCTGAGTGTTCTGTCTTCTGATTGGCTGGTTTCTGTCCACCAGGTGGCGACACTCAACAAAGTGCTGAATGTTTCCACGGTGACCAGGTGAGTTTAAACACACACTGACTTACACTCCTCACCTTTGAGACGTTTGTTCACCTTAACTCAGGTCATACCCTGAACTGTGACACTACTCGCATTGAGGCGCACTTGTCCCCACAATGTGACCCACAATAAGTTCATAAACATGCTGAGGTTGGGATTCACACCAGCCTTCTTTTTTGCTTACAGTGTTGTGTGTGTGTTTGTGTGTGTGTGTGTGTGTGTGTGTGTGTGTGTGTGTGTGTGTGTGTGTGTGTATGTGTATGTGTATGTGTGTGTTTTCAGTGTTCAGAAGCAGACTATTCCAGTTCTTCTGTCAGGACGAGACGCTGTCGTTCGCTCTCAGACGGGTTCAGGTGAGAAACACATGACATGGTTCTGGTCCTGTGCTCTGAGCCTGTAGACCAACACACTAAGTAGGAATACAATGAAAGAGGAGCAGTCTCTGATGTTGGACTCTGTCTCTGCAGGTAAGACTCTGTCCTACGCCGTCCCGGTGGTCCAGAGTCTTCAGGCGGTCCGGCCGAAGATCAGCAGGTCTGACGGTCCTCTGGCTGTCGTCATCGTCCCCACCAGAGAGGTTCGGTCTGATCTCATCCTGTCTCCATGTCACAGAGCGTCACTTTGTCTCAATATTTACATAAAGATTAATTAATTTATTCCATAACATCAGATTCCCTTTCCTGTTACACTGAAAACAGCAAATCTGAGACACTGTAGGAAGTGACAGCAGATTTTTTTAACCAGCTCTGCTACTGTCTGTCTCTCTGTCCTCCTGTCCGCCCATCAGCTCGCCCAGCAGACGTTTCAGACCTTCCAGAAGCTTCTGAAGGTAACACAGACATATAATCACAGCTCAACAAGTCAAATCTATCTGAGGATATCGGCTGTTACTGACTCAGGATTATCATAAATAATGTTGTATTGTTTCTTCATATTTTACATGTTCTGTTATGGAGTACAAAACAACTTGACTTTTACTGTGAAAGTCAGGAAGTGCTGTGCGACTAGCAACTGACTCGGATGGTCCTTTCTCTCTCTCTTTCTCTCTCTGTAGCCGTTTACCTGGATCGTCCCAGGTGTCCTGATGGGAGGAGAGAAGAGGAAAGCAGAGAAGGCCAGGTGACGATTCCCCATAGACTCCCTTCCTCACCACCTTCAATTCCTCTTGTCTTCTCCTTCCTCGTCCTCTTTTTCCACCTCTTCTCCGTCTGCACGTTAAATGGTTATAGAGATGTTTGATCAGGTTATAATGAGGACTAGTTAAGGAAGTTCTGAGGGAATTCTGGATTTTCTGACAATTTATCCTCACACCACAGTCATCCTCCACACACAATAGTGCAGTTTTGCAATATGAGGCGCAATGAAGAGTCATTAAAATGTAAGAGATTGATTCTTGAGAGCAGGAAGAAGAACAGGGCATTTTAAGATAAGTAGATGTTGAGATTTGTTGCTGTGTATTAAACTGTTGCACTGACTCCCCGACTCTTGTCTCTCTAGGTTACGTAAAGGCATCAACATCCTGGTTTCAACACCTGGGCGTCTGGTGGATCATATCAAAAACACCCTGAGCATCGCCTTCAGCGCTGTTCGCTGGCTGATCCTGGACGAGTCTGACCGGTAACTCAAAGCTGTTTGACTGAAAAATGTGGTCACACTTCTTACATGTCTTCTTTGTTTCAGTGTGTACTCACAGTCTGATAACACACAGGATAAAGTATGACTCTGAACTGTGAAACAGGCTGTAATGGCTGCTTTGTGACACTTAAGAGTCTTTTTATAGTGTTGTTTTTGTCACTGACGGGCTCAGATCGATATTGTAATTGTCCCCACGTTAAGGAAGGGATTCGTACAAAGAAGGACCATTTTGTTCAAGAGTAAAATGTTTTTTTTTCACACAGCTCTTTTCAGAGCCACCAGACCCCATTAAAAATCATTATTTTACCTTGCATAGTTGCTTGCCTACTGCTGCTTAGTTTGGTTAGTTTGTTTGAGTTGTTGGCTGCTGGCTGAAGAGATCTACTAAGACAATACCAAAACTTTGTCGTCTTTGAGACCTCAAAATATGTAAAAAATAAATAGTGCCCAGGTTGAAAAATAACAAGCCCAGTCACATCCTCAGTGATACTCTTAAGTCTTGTCTGTATCAGTTTGGAAAGAGATTGTTGTCATAATTTGAGCTTGAGAAAGTTAATGTTAGAATTGAACCAGAGAGGACCAAGAAAAGAGCCTTGAGGAACTCCGCGTCAGTTTCTGTCTTTTACATATGAGGAGAGTAGTTTCAGAAATTCAAGCAAGGTGGCACTGTCATCCTGGTTCCATAAAAGGAGGAATTAATTCACCTTCCAACTATTCAAAATGTCATTTGGTGGTTTAAGAGTTGGAAATGTAAAAATGTTGAAAGGCGACATTTTGTTTGAGCAGCAGTGGGGTTGGCGCTAGTTTAGTTAACTTATAACTCTTACAAATGCTGAGCGATAAGTATACATTTCTACACCGTCTTTGCACATTATGAGATTTCATTGATCGTTCTGCTTATTGATAAGGTGTGCTCCTGTAGACCTGTATTATGGCTATTGTTTAATCTGTATGTGTGTGTGTGTTCAGGACGTTGGACCTGGGTTTTGAGAAGGATCTCACCGTCATATTAAACAGTCTGAACTCTACAGGACCGAGCAGGCAGAACGTCCTACTCTCCGCTACACTGACCCACGGTGAGTAAATAAAGTGTTTTTTATTAATCATAACTATAGTTGGTGTTTAGTTATAGTCGAAGAACACAGTACACCGTAAACCGTCCTGCTGTGTTTCAGGTGTGACTCGGTTAGCCGATGTTTGTCTGAATGATCCAGTCAACATTCACGTGTCTGGCCCCGCCTCCTCCGGCCTCACCAGCTCTGCCTCTGACCTCAGCACAGCCAGCCAATCGGAGAGCTTTGCTATACCAGAGGCTCTGCAGCAGTTTGTGGTGGTGGTTCCCAGTAAGATCAGACTGGTTTGTCTGGCTGCCTTCATACTGGACAAGTGCAAGGTAAACAATAACCCAAAAAGCTGAAGCTTTTAAAACTCTCAGCAAATACTCACCAGATTTCCAGTTAATCTCCTTTGTGTGATGAACCCTTTATATGTGAATGACTCCATTAACTTTCCTCTAGCACTAATGCCAGGACAAACTTTTGTGTTGCTGCCGAAAACAAATTAATTTAATATCGCAGGACAATCATCAACAAGAAATGATTTAAATATCTACAAATATCTACAAAAAAAGTAAATTTGGAGGTTTTTATAGGGTTGATTTCGGCATTGTCTCCAAGTTGGAACTTGATTGGACCACCTATGTTGTGTCTGTTTTTTAAGGCTTTTCATCATGTGCTGCTCGAGGATGGTTACACTGCTTTTTGTAGCAGAAATACTAAAAGGGCCTGTGATGAATACTAGAGTTTAGTCAGGGTTTTGTCAGAGAAAGTTATCTAACGTCAAGTCCTTGATTGCTGTTAGTAAGACTTGCAAGGTGGAAAGTTTCCTGAGGTCATTTGAATTGAAAGAAAAGTAAAGCTGTGTATCGTCTTCATAACACTGATAAGAAATTGAGAAGAGATTGACTAATCAATGAACTAAGGGAACTATGTACAGAGAGAAAAGAAAAGACCAAGGATTGAACCCTGGGGTACACCTCTAATCAGTCTATTCAATAAAGAGACATAGGCTGTGATTCCCCATAAATCCCTGGATCTAGTTAGAACTAGCAGCTTCTTTTCAAGGAACTAAAAGCCATTTGTCGTTTTTTAGTAGCAGCGGCCTGATTGGTTGACAGCAGATCACCAATAAACCATAGCCAACATGAACTGACAGACTGTCGTTTTTGTCCTTCAGTTTTCCCAGAACAACAAACTCATCGTCTTCGCCTCGAGCTGCGAAGCTGTTGAGTTCCTCTACTCTCTCTTCACCTCCGTCCTCTCGGGGCCCTCGACCAATAACAAGCCTCGGATCAGCTTCATGCGTCTTCATGGTAACATGAAGCAGGAGGTAAGACCGCCTGCCACTGTCTGATTTTAAAAAAAGTTTCTCTGCTCTTCAGCGCTCAGTGTTTTGAGTGTTTCTGTGGATGTGTTTGTTTCTCCTCCAGGAGCGCTCTGAGGTCTTCCAGCAGTTTTCAGGGTCTAAATCTGGAGTCCTGTTCTGCACAGTCAGTATTTCTGCTTTGCTCGTATTGTTTATATTATATTCTGTGTTTCATGTTCATGTAAATAAAAATAGATATGTGTGTGTTTCAGGATGTGGCAGCCAGAGGTCTGGACCTCCCTCAGGTTACCTGGATCATTCAGGTAATTGTTAACAACATTAGCTCCCAACTGTTATGACTCATGAGCCCTAAATACAAAGTCATATCTTCATCAGTTTGCCTCAGAGTTCCTAAATTGTTTAATTAGATTTTTTTACAGGCCTAAAAAGTTTAAAGGATCCAACATTTGCTGACAGTAGAAGGCCAAAGGTCACAAAAAATAGGTTTGAAAGTGGGATGAACATTGTACAACACTAATAACGTAAGTGTGTGTCTGCAGTACACCCCTCCGACGGCAGCAGCAGAGTACGTCCACCGTGTCGGTCGGACGGCTCGTATCGGAGGAAAAGGAAGCAGCCTCTTGTTCCTCACTCCTGCTGAGACCGCCTTCATCACTGAGCTGGCCAATCACAACATCAGGTCGGTTGACCGACAGCCATCACAAGCAATTAACACCATTTCAGTTACTAACAGAAGTAGTACTAAAGCAAGGTGGCACCACACTGATGGTGCGACAGGACTTCCTGGTTTTTGACTGTGTGGGCGGGTCTTGTTGTGTTCCAGCCTATCAGAGATGAAGCTGTTGGAAATCCTGGCAAGTCTGATGATGGACGACACCTACAAGGGACGAGGCAAATATCACAGCAAGGTAAGAAACCTTTGTCTTCACACCTGGACCCCTCAGACCGACTTCCAGAGATCTCAGGGGGTTTGACGTGTTGGCAGCAGTTTTTGAGGATTACGTGGGATTAAATATGTCTTCTTCAGGTTCCTGTTGTCTGCGAGAGGGTATCAGGGGTTTTCATGGCGTATCAGTGGTCTTCAAGGCAGTTTCAGGACTCTTTAAAAGCATTTATTGGATGTTTTTTTGTACTGCTGTTTTGGGCGTGTGCCTTGTTTTTAGATGTCAGCAGTCTTTTGAAGGGGAGTTGGGGTTCTGGGGGTCTTTGGGTGGGTCGTGATTCTCCCCCGTCGTGCTGATAGTCTGAACCAACAGGCAGCTGAGGCTCAGACTGTGAAACCACCTGCTGTTTCTCTGATGGTGATGAGAATTATTTTTTATCACTTGTTTCTTCTTCTTTTTAAAAAACCCAAACGTGCCGGTGTCAGACTGAAGAGCTCCAACAAAGACGGAGTAGAAAGACTGTCGGTGACGGTAGAAGCAGCGGGGGGACGTGTTTGTGAAGGATCAGTTCAGACGCTTTCATTGAAGCGTTTTCTAAAGAAACCTGATGTGAGTCCTGCAGCAGGTTCAAACAGGAAACAGCTGCAGGTTCACTTTTCAGTTTGTGTTTGAGATGATCTGATGCTTGTGTCCCGTCACCAGAGAATTAAGCTGCTGACTCTGTGACATCATCACACTGATTTAAATTAACCTTTATTTAAACACATTCGTCTGTTCAGCACGCTGGTCTTTCTTTTATACAGATTTATGTTTCTTACACTTAAATCCTGCAGAGGAGGTCGAGGTGTTTTTGTCACACCTGAGCGTCAGTCTGTACATTTTATTTGCATTACTAAGAAAATGTTTTTAATTATTTAACATTACACATTTATTAAAGGTCTCACATGTTTGTCTGTCAGAGTTCGTCTAAAGCTCTGGAGCAGGAGACCAGAGAGAGAGCGACGGTGCTGCAGACGGAGTTTGAGAACTTTGTTCACTCAGACTCTGAGTCGGTGCAGAGCGCCAAGAAAGGTACGTAAAGTTTGTCTTGTTGTTTCCCACTGGTCAAAAAACCTGCTAACAGCCGGCTTTTTTGCTTAATGGGAAAGGTTACGATCGGCATTCAGACCCGGTCAAATCGCCTCGGCTCCAATCGGCATTGATGGGATCACAAAACCCGCTAATCTGCGCCCCCTTTACTTTAAGTCGGTTATTTCTGCGACTCCTCGTCATCTCATCATCATCGTTCCAAATTTGTTGACGCCGAGTTTGATAAACAGGCTGAATGAGTAATAGATACAATAAAGACCTAACCACTCTAACCTCTTCACTGTTTGCTAACCCTGTTTCGGGCGCGTTTGTGACGTCAAACGGTGACGCGGCAGAAAAGAGGCCGACAGGAGGATACTTCACTGGCAATGGGAAAAGAGACAATTATAAGTGGGTCTTCCCGGGTCTGAAAAATCTGCGTCAACGTGCTCAATTTCGGTGGGAAAGGGGGATTAATTATGAGTAGTCATATATTATCTTCATGGTTTCTTTATTGACATGTGTCCCTGTGATGTCACTGTGATGTCATCAGCACTGCAGTCCTTCCTGCGGGCCTACACCACCTACCCCACCAACCTCAAACACATCTTCCACATCCGCTCCCTCCACCTGGGACACACCGCCAAGAGCTTCGGCCTCAGAGACGCCCCGCAGGGCCTGAGCACCAACACGGGCCCCGCCAAGGGCCCCGCGGCCAAGAACAAGAACAAGAACAAGAACCAGGCCCGGAGTCCGGCCAAGAACCAGAACAAGGCGACCAGCAGCCAGACAGCAGGACAGAGCAGAGCCGGAGAGAAGAGGTGAGACTGATAAGAAAAGAAGGAAGGAAGTTGTTTTAATCATAACGGCTAAAGTCTTGAAAAAGTGAGACTTGTGTCATCACTTATTTGTTCATGTATGACAGTAAAACATTAATTTTTAGGTGTAGAAATTGGTGACAAGATTAAAGAGACATAAAGCAAGTTAAGAAGAAATGACATGTAAATAAGAAACTACCAGTGTGGTCACTGGTGGAACATCTGTACTGCAGATCATTAAGGGTTAAATGAAGCCTCACAGCAGCCTCACAGCAGCGTCTCCTCCTCAACACACTGTTAATAAACAAACATTTACAATGAATAATAATAAACAATGTTGTTCCTCCAGAAACATCTAGAAAGTGTGTTAAAGAACCCTCATACATATATATCTATAGACATACACACACATGTAGGTGGATACACACTCTGCTGTGTGTATGTCTGGCACGTGTGTGTGTGTGCTCATTAACACACACCTCCTGCTGAGGCGTCTGACACTAACACACACACATTAACACACACTCCTATACATAATTAAAGCTGCTGCTCCCCTCAGTCACAGATCATGTTTAGTGTGTGTGTGTGTATGTTTGTGTGTTTGTTGTTGTTGTTGTTAACAGCTGCTCCTCACAGCAGGCTTGTCTGGACACGGTTTGACCACACACACACACACACACACACACACACACACACACACACAGTACACACTCCTAGCATAGTGTGTACACGGTCAGTAGAGACATAATTACAGGTGTGTGTTTGTGTTCCTCCTCAGTATCCCACAATCCTTTGGGTGATGGTGCATTCAGGTGATATCATCAGGGTTTGAATTTAACCCTGGCTTTTGGGGGTTATTTTTTCGATGGTGGTCGGAGTGTAAACATGAAGCAGCTGTTTATCTGCACACATATATCAGCTCTCCATTTCAGTTCATACAGAGAATATTGATCCGGTATAAAGACGCTAAAAAACAAAAATGAAACTAACTCACTGATGGAGCAGAAGAGAGAGTTAGCTGTTGTCTCTCTCTCTCTCTGCAGCTCGATATAAAACCATAAAACCTTTTGATCGTAAAGCGACTTTGTGATCTGCTCTCCTCCTCAGGTTTTCTCCCGGTCAGAGGGAGCTCAGTCTGTTCCGCTCAGAGTTCTCCAGCGGCCTCGAGGGAGGAGACGCCAAGAAGAAGAAGAAGAAAAAGAAGAAGAAGTTGGATCAGTCAGGAGAGGAGGAGGAGGAGGAGTGATGAGGAGGTCCTGCAGCTGGAGAGCAACATGATGAGCTGCACTGAGCTGACTGAAGACGCCTCACTGGTAGAAAGACGCGACGGACATTAAGTAAGACGTGTTCAGACTTCTTTACAGGAAAAGTCTGATCAGAAAGTGTGGCATATTTTTGGTGTCGTCTGACGGAGCTGAAGACGCATCTGTGAGATGTAAAAATATCTATTCAGTCAGCTCATAGTATTTCAGGGTCAGAGGTCAGTACCATAGACTGTATAAAAAGATGGCCGACATGACAGCTCCCTAAAAGTGAAGCCAAACCCTCTCTATCGCCCCCTGCTGACTGGCTGCAGTATAGCTCATAAAGCCCGCCTCCTCCATGTTAACAGATGGGACATGAGTCAAACTATAAAATCAAAATACAAGTCAAATACATTTTTCTCAAACATGGTTTCTGTCATTATAGTTAGTTCTTATCATGCTGATTTATGTCACATTGTTCATTTTTATCACAAGTTTACTTTTAATTAGTTATTTGATGCTATAAAAAGGGGGTGTGGCCTCGTGATTGACAGCTCCGTTGACAAACGGGGCTCCTGCAGCGTTCTGTTCCCGAGTAGCAGAGTAGAGGAGGAACGGCGAGAGGAGACGTAACTAACACTAACACTACAGTCATTGAACTTTCCATAAGCGTGAATATCTGCTTCAGACCGACACAAGAAGCTGTTCTGCTGCAGACTGAGCCCACCTGAGGGCTCCAACACAGCAAGGACACAAGGTAAAGGTGTGTGTTGGGTAGAGAAAGGGATGGGACGTCAATACTGCAGCTCCACCAGCCGATCTCTACTGCCCACACTCTGGATACATATGAGCAAGATGGCAGCGCCCGCTCCGGGGGGATTTAGCTTTACTTTTGTACAACGAGAGGAGGTGGAGACACGTCGTCCATCTTTATATACTGTCTATGGTCTGAAACATTTTCTTCCGTATCTTTAATGAAAATCTTCATTTTTTTCGATGCTGGTAAAAAATGAACCAAAACCTCCTCTTTGACTAATCAACAGTTACATTTTTAAAGGCTTAATTTTACATTTTGAAGAATTCAGCAAACAAGAGAGGAAACTTGTCAGTACTCAGAGGTCATGTTGCTTCCTTTGGCAGCTCACATCCAACACCTGTAAAGATTCCATTTGAAACTTTTTCCAACCAAGTGGATGAAATCTTCTTTATGTTTTATTGTTTAATTTTGTGCAAACTCACTTTGATGTTTTCAGGATGTTTGTGTGATATTTAAAACAGAATAATGTATTTTTACAGCTTTGAGGAAGTTGATAAAGCAGTAAAAATAAAAGACTGCGGTGCAGCTTCTTCCATCAGACTCAGTTTATTTTTCTCTCTAATGGGACTCAAACTGAATCCAGGTTCTGATCTGGACCTTCAGTGCTGCTGGGCCTGATGTGACAGTCGGATCAGATATTAAAGCAACGTTTACGTCTCCTAAATGTGTTTGCTGCTCTGAACTGAAGTCTTTTAACAACAAAATTCACCCAAAGACTTGATTTCTTTTAAAAGTTTAGTTTTGGGGGCGCTGGTTTAGCTTGGTTGGTCGAGCAGGCGCCCCCGTACAGACGCAAAGTCCTCGCCACATCGGCCGCAGACTCGACTCGCAGCCCTCTCGTGCATGTCTACCCCACTCTCTCCTCAAATGACAAAAGTTCCATTTTACAGCAGCATAAGTCGCGTGTTCATCTGTAAAACTGCACAGTTTCAGGTTGACTTCAGCCTCTCTGCCCCGGATGGTCCCTGACACTGAGTATTTGTGTGTTTTTAAATGTTCTTGAGAAAGACGTCCGCACATGAACCCAAACCCTTTTTTTCCCCACTGCACCATCCTCTCACTTTATGGGACACTGCAGCCCAAAAAACATCAAAATATAGCAGCAAAAGCAAATAAATAAATGAATATAAAAGTAAAGTGGAAGTTTAAAAGTTTCAGAATAAAAGCCTGTTAGTTTCAGCAGCACTTACTCAGAGTGTTCTGGTCAGTCTGATGTGTAATCGCTGCCTTTTAACTGCATTAATATTTCAGCCGCTGTTGAATATTTCAGCTGATCGCTCTTATCCTGAATTACATGTTCAAACATCTGATTGGACAAAAAAATGGCTCCCAGCAACTCTGATAATCAATGAATTGTTTATCAGAAGTCATTCATGATTTATTAATCAGACCTTAAATGTTCTGCGGCTGCTGCTTCTCTCGTGTGAGGGATGATCAGTGTAAACTGTTTGTCACAGAGATCAGCTGATTTATAACACAAAGTGTTCATGGTTAGACTTTTAAAATGGAGTGACTGACACAAGATGAGTCCAAACAAGTCATAGACGAGACATTGAAGATTGTGATTCAGAAACAACCGAGACTTTAACGAGTCTGAGATGAGACTGATCCCCAGCAGGTCAACACGAGTCGTAAACACGTGTAGGGGCTGGACTCAGGTTTCAAAGACTCTGTTGCTTCATAAACTTGTTTTAAAACATTAAAATAAACCCAAAATAAGAGCAAAAACTATAAAGAATCATTCTCATATTTATTGATAAGTTAAAAAACTCAAATATAACAACTACAGACATTCAAAACCAACAGCCGTCTCTTTATCTCATCCATAGACTGTTTATAAGACGTGGACGTGGCGACCGCGATGTCACCCTTTGGTTTGTGGATTTTGAAGTTTGGCAATTTGGCCGACACCATCTTGTTTTTTGGAGGCAGAAGTGACCATATTTGGACGAATGGGTGGAGCTGGAGAGGAGCGAGGGGTTAGCAAGAGCTATTAGCTAACACTAGTGCTAGCCTGGTTGGCAAAGTGCGCCTCTTATTTACATTAAATGTGATATAACTTGACATTGCTAACTTTGGCTAGCTAAAAACAGTCTTCCTTAGTGACATGAATGAACAGCCGACTCCTCAGGTTCTGTTTTAGTTTAACCAAAGCCTGACCAAGGTCTGTCAATCATGGGTAACCACGCCCTAAATACGACCATAAAATGAGACTTGTAACTCTATATAGAATATCAGGCTCCTTTTGTCATAGATGTCCCCTCTCGCCCCCTGCTGGCTGTTGATAGATTGCAGGTTTAAGGCACGCCTGCACTTCCCTTTTCAGACCCGGATGCTACGTCCTCTTCTTATAAACAGTCTATATTTTGACTTCCTGACTGCGCCTGTTTCACTGACCTTTGTTCCCACATGGCAGATAAAGTAAAGAGTTATTACAAAAAGAATGATGGAGTTTTTTTAAGGTTTTTCCTGTTTTGTTTGGATTTTTTGCTGCAGAAAAACGTGTGTTTCAGGTCATTTGTCCACAAATGTCTCCACTTAGACTTCTTCTTGTTCCTCTTTGTTCGACATCATTCCCTCCTTGTTGTTGGTTTGGTATCACCTCCTGAACAGAGCCCAAATATAGTTCCAGGAACTCGTACCTCGTGTTTCAAGAAGTTCCTGCAGTCAATAAAGTCTTCTTCACTTTATTCTGCTAATAATCAAAAGTCTGCCCTCGTTGTTCCTGTACGTCGTCCAGCAGGAACCAGTCCTCCCAGTGTGCAGGTGTCAGCGGGGGTGGGGTTCAGTGTGAGTCAGGACGCGGGGCAGGAGGGGTGGGGCTGGGTGGTGGTGGTGGTGGTGGGGGGCGTGGTTTCTGTACAGGTACATGTCCATTGTGGGCGGGGCAGGTGGGTACAGGAAGTGTGTTGGAAGGAACATCCTGCCGGCTTCAGCAAGAAGCTCCAAGCCGACGGCTGACTGACGCTTCCACTTCGTTCTGACGGAGGAAACACAAAGTTATTCATTTATTACAAAACACGTGATGAGCTACATTTTTCATCAAGAATGTAACAATTAAAATTAATTTAAGAACAAAATTATTCTTATAATCAAAAACTATAAATAAAAACATTGTTCAGCTGATTGATGATCATTTTGACCGTCAGCCAATCACAGATCAGGATTCTCTCTGCGGTCATGGAACAATAAAAATAAATCAATAAATAAAAAATCAGCCCCTTCCTCCCCCGCTCTCCGTCCTCTCTGAGATTCTGCACTAAAAGCTCCAGATTTGTTTCTGCATTAATTATTGATCATTAATTACAGCACACACTGCTGAATTATTGATCAAACGGTGTTCATTATTAATCGGGAAATGTCTCACATGTGTCTGTCTGCAGTGATACTGAACTCAGACAGACAGGTTCACAGACAGACGGCTATTAAAAATGGTTGTTAAAACAAGAAATGTAGAATTTTTATTTACATTTGTTCTGCAACTAAATTTAGTGTTAAAAAATATTAATTTGAAAAATTCGACAATATTTGACTTTTTTTTTTTAGTATCAAGTCCATTATCATATTTTTTTAGTTTAAAGTTTTTTGTTTTTTTATCTTTAAAAATCATTGTACAGATGAAGATCATTTCAAATGATCGGAAGCCTAAAAGAAGCAATATTCAAACTCCTGTTCTGGTTTGTTTCAATGACACAAAGATACACAAAAGAACATACAAAGAAACATACAACTTCAAAGAGACACAATCTTTACAAAGAGGTGCCATCAGCTACAAAGAGACACAAAACAGCTACAAAGTGACACATAACAACATCAAAGAAAACATACAAAAACTACGAAGACACATAAAAAACGTAAAATGTCTAAAGTGGAGATAAACAACTGCAGGCACATAACGAATACAAAGAGACAAAACATCTACAGTAAGACAAAAAAATGTGTCTCTGCTCTATGAATGAGGATTGGGGGCCTTTACATGACTGTGCTCAGGGGCCTGTAGTCTTACTATCCATCTATTGTTCTACGATGAAACCTCCTGTTCTGGTACCAGATCTTTTTATGATTCTTGTACTGTAAGTTACTTCCTGTTCTGGTACCAGATATTTTTATGATACTTGTAAGTTACCTCCTGTTCTGGTACCAGGTCTTGACCTGGGTGTCGCTCAGCTGCAGTGAGGCAGCCAGCTCCATGCGGTCCTGGACACTCAGGTATTTCTGCTTCTGGAAGCTTCTCTCCAGCCTCGACAGCTGCTGGTCGCTGAACGCCGTCCTAGCTTTACGTGGTTTCTTCAGACGACCCGCTGCAAGGTCCGAGGCCCCGCCCTGTACTGGGTGATTGACAGGTAGACGTGACGTCACATTAGACCTGAAGATATTACAGTGAACTTTATCAAAGGGAACTAAATGCAGACAAATAATGATCTAAATAATACGGTCACGTTGTTACCTGAATTAACACTGACTTTAACATGTGCTCTGTCAAACTGTCAGCTGCTTGTTTGTTTTTAATGTTTAACAGATTTGACTTTAAGAGACGATGACGACTGTCAGTATTTAAGTCATAAATAGGCTACGTGAAATCAGGAGGTCAGAGGTCACGTTGACTCCCTTCAGATTTAATTTCATCACCATGTTCAAACTCTCATCATCATCAGACTGTTAGTAATGCTTTAATTATTAATTCATCACCAGTATGACTGCGTTTATTTCAGAGGGATTAATTCAGATTAAAAGTTCTTATTTATCCTCAATAAAACATCATAAAAATGAAACAAATATTTTTTTTTAAAACACAATAAAAGCAATCATGATTTTATTTAATGGTGATGCTAAATCAGGTCTGGTAACATTAATTGTTTTTAAATTATTAGGATAAATCTTCAGTTTTTTTCTTACGTGATACAATTCAGAGAAATCTGACGTTAACTGGACTCCAATATAATCTACAGAAAATAGCGTCTCTTAACAATGACAGTCTCTGATTAATAATAAATGAGCAGCTCCGACATTAAAACCATCAAAGGCGGCAGCGGAATTAACAAAAACACGTCAATTTATTTGTATTTTCACAGTTATTTCAATGTTTTACATAAAACAAAATAAGTAAGAAGCTGTAATTTTAAATAAAAATGTTTTATTCTTTTATATTAACTTGGGGTTGAACGTGCTAAAATATGTACGATTCAGACGTTGGTAATATTCTTCTTCTTATTCTTCTTCTTATTATAAGCCTGTTATTATTACAATTACAATAAAATCATCATTATAACAACGATAAAAGAAAGGTGCCTCCGCGCCGGACCAGACTTTATTCATAGATCTTGTTATCTAAATACAAGGCCGCATTAAGCTCTATACACATAAATTATAACGAATTCATCTTAACTGTAGCCTATTTGTTGCTTTACTTTTATATATAATTTGTTTTATCATATTAACAAACAGTTTTTAGTTAAGTCTGCACAGATTCAAAAACTGTTTTTTCTGTTTACAAAAAAAACAAGTCTCTGTTTTAATCTGAAAAGTGATTTTGAATTATCTTCCGGAAAGGAGATTTTAATTCGTTCAGTTTAATCCAAGTTCACTTTTGGCGCCTTATTTTCTCTGTAGAAATCTAAACCTTTAATTTGTCAGCTCTCTTACCTCTGGACTCGCTGTCAGAAGACGAGCTGCTGTGACTTTTATCCTGATAGTCTTCTTCCGGTCCCGACTGGAACGGCTCGGCTTCTAGCTCAGGCTGACCGGACTCAAGATAGACCTGTCCCTGATCAGAGTAGACTTGTCCCGGGTCAGAGTACGGCTGGCAGTCCGCTAAAATATCCCGGATTAGAAAAGAGGAGCTGACGCTTCGCGGCTGGAGCTGCTGCAGGTGACCGGGCAACAGAGGACACTCCAGCCGGGGAACAGGCTCTCTTCGTGGTGAAGGAGGCGCAGAGCAGCCGCTGCTGCTGCCCGGGCTGAGCTCCGGAGGGTCTGCCCGGGTGAGGAGCGCACCGGGCGGCCTGAGGGAGAGCAGGGAGTCAATGTGGAACCTGGAGGCTGCTCCAAAGGCAGAAACCTCCATCTCCGTCCGGACTCAGGTGAGCTCCTTCAGTCAGATGATGAATAGAAACATCACAGTAGAAACAGTAGATGTCCAGCAGCAGAAAAAAATGAGGCAAAACTTCAAATACTATTTAGTGTGTGACGTCATTTTGATTACTTAAAACACAGGATCTTCTCGGAGTTAAAAAAGTACAAAATAAAAGCTCAAAAGGTTTAACTGCCCCAAGATGATTATTAATTGATATGAACACTAAAACCAATCGATCAGCTGGTACAGCTTCAGGGAGAGAGAGGTTTGTTGTGTTGATATGAAGACACATACATTTATTAAACAGCTCCGCCTCCAGCGTGTGTGTGTGTGTGTGTGTGTGTGTGTGTGTGTGTGTGTGTGTTTAAATTAAGAAACACCACTATGTCTCCTCCTTCTCTTCTCTTCTCTTCTTTTCTTTTTATTTCTCTGGTAAAAGTCACTTTGGGATTAAAATGGCTCTTTAAGAGGTGAGAGTGATGTGTGTCAGCTATATATAATACAACAACTACAATTTTAAACTAAAAAATCTTAATCTTTAATCTCTAAAATCTAAATATATAAACAACAAAGGCATATAAAAGTCAGCATTTTAACTTGAACGCATTATTAGTGACAAATAATAGATCCAAAAAAAGGTCAAAATTCTTAGATGTAAGTCAGAACTTCTCAAAAATTCCACTGAATGTTTTCATATGCTGCCCTTGTCCTCTTCTATAATTTAGGTATTTTGCACGGTCAATGAGTAAAATCATTTGTGTGCAATGAAGCCAATACTTGAAAGTAATGTTTTAAAATATTTTTAATTCATCACAGGGTTTTTAGTGAGTGATTTAAGCAACAAATTCTAATGAATAATCGTACTATGATTTAATTATTTAATTATTAAATCACTATTGATACTATTGATTATGAATTGAAAAAAAAAAAGTTTCATGTGATTTGACGGAACAACATCTGTAGAGAGGAGAGAACAACAATTTCCTCAGCATAAAATGTCACATTTAGTAATCCTGTATTTACAGATATAAAAAGAGTAAAGGACCCAGTGTAGAGCCCTGGGGGACTCCTGCTCCCTCTGAGATTCTCTCTCTCACCACAGTTTGTGTTTAAGACTGATTTCTAAAAGTGTTTTGGTGAAAAACATCAAATCAGATTTGGATAGAAAAACAGAGAAAACAGTCTTTTTCATTTTTATTTGTATTCAATAATTGTTCTGAGAGTGGTTCACTCTGTTTCCTCCTCAGCTCAGTCCAGACTGTACGTTCCCAGACCCTGAACTCCTCTCCTGGACACAGAGTCTGACTGATGAGCCCTCATCGCCCGGAGACGAGCCTCCTGGTCCCTGAAGGTGTCCAGAGCAGGAGCGACCTAAGGAGGAGGAGAGAGGAGTTTACAAGATTACACCAGACAGAAGGAGAGGAGGATAAAGTTAAAGATGATAGTGGGATGAAAGAGGAGGTCCTGTGGAGGAGATGAACGTTTCTCTGACGGATAATAAAAAGTTGTTAAATGTTTCTTGATGTAATGTTAAGCACAAACAGAGGGCTAATCTCTGGTACGACCAGCAGGGGGCAGAGAAGAGGAGCTGCTGGCTTTCCTTACTAGCTGCTGCAATAACTGATTTTGTCCTCCTGTTTTAAGATAAGATAGAACTTCATCAATCCTGAAGGAAATTATAGAAAACAGCAGTCTTTAACCAAACTTTGTAGTAGCAGCAGTCTCGCATAAACAAGTCCAATTTTTACTCTTTGTTTAGCTCTGTTTTTAGTCTCCACCAACGTCTCTTAAGCTGCCAAATACTTGACTATTTTTACCATAGTGTAGTCTCTAATTGTGTCTTTCTGTTGTTTGCTCCCGAGCATGTAGTGTACGGTGACTTTTAAACGCTGGTTTGATTTAAAAAAAAACGAAACAAAAAGCTATACTGAACCAGACAGGAAATGTACGGAGGCCGACAAGGGCAAACACTCTACGGTGGCCCCAAAAAATTCCATTTGTGCTCTAAATTCATAAATAATTCAAAAACACACAAAAAAAGCAAAACAAAGCAACACAGCAGAGGGGAAAGCAGTTCAGCGTAATTTAAGGCCTTTATGTAATATACTTACCAGGATTGGGTGCCAGACACACAATTAAGTCATTAATAATTAGTTACAAAGGGTACAGTCAAAGCCTTATTTCACTGGGTTACTCATGCTACAAAATTTATGAAAGAAGTAAATTTAATCTTGAAAATAAATTTAATCACAAAGATAACCTCATAAAATATTGTCTCAATAAATATCTCCCACCAAAATCCAGTTCTGCTTAGGGCTCCCCCTAGAGGTCTGGAGAGTTTAGTTGCCAAGACTTGATACGCAGCTTTTTTCTGCTGCATTTGTTTTCTGGCTTTGCTCTTGTTGGCCACCATAGATTTTGTTAATAAAACGAACAAGAAGCTAGACGAGGCTTAAAACTCTCCACGGAGCTACAGAGATGGTAACAATTCTCTGAGTTCATCACCACCAGAGAAAGTTAACAGTCACACACCTCGTCGTAAGTGATTACCTGTGTGAAGCGAGGCAGTTTGAACGGAGTCTGTGTGACGGGCAGAGGTCTGCTCCTCCTCAGCAGGCTGGTTCGAGTGTCGTGAACAGCATCTGATTTGATCTGCAAACACACACAGAAATGTTTTTAGACATAAAAAAATTAATTGATTCCCAACACTGACCTCACCTTTAACCAAAGACCAAACATTTTAAAACAGTTTCCTAATTTGAAGCGTTATCGTGTAACTCTACTGCAACGTTACCAGATTTAATTTGTGTGCACCTACATCCTTTTGTCCCCATATAGTGGTTGAATCCTACAACTTCTCCTTATCAACAGACTTTTATGGGAAACTGTGGAGTCTAGCATTCTATTGTCTCAATATAGATGAGTCAAAGCATTGACACCTGTCAACAGACTGTGAGGACTTCTCAGGACCTCCATCCTTTTTTGGACCTGCATCCTCTTGTCCCAATATGAGTCCCCACAATGTTACCTACAAGCCCTAGTTAAATGCATTGAACAAATCATTGAGTGGATGTGCCATCATTTTCTTCAGTTGAACAAAGACAAAACTGAGGTAGTTGTTTTTGTAGCTAAGGAGGAGCGATTAAAAGTCAGCGCACAGCTTCAGTCATTAGTGTTGAAAACCACTGACCAAGCCAGAAGTCTGGGTGTAGTCACGGACTCAGACCTGAATTTTTAAAGCCACATTAAAACAATTACAAAGTCGGCCCACTACCAACTCAACAATATATCCAGGATTAAAGGACTTATGTCTCAGCAGGATCTAGAAAAACTGGTCCATGCATTTATCTTCAGTCGACTCGATTACTGTAACAGTGTCTTTACAGGTGCTCGAGTCCTCACCAAGACCGAGAAAGTAGATCACATCACTCCAGCTCTGAGGTCTTTACACTGGCTCCCTGTCTGTCAGAGAATAGACTTTGAAATACTACTGCTGGTTGACAAAGCGCTGAACGGCCGAGGGCCAAAATACATTTGTGATCTACTGACACAGTACGAACCATCCAGACCCCTCAGGTCGTCAGGGACAGGTCTGCTTTCTGTCCTCAGAGTCAGAACCAAACATGGAGCAGCAGCATTCAGTTTTTATGCTCTGTACATCTGGAACAAACTCCCAGAAACATGCAGGTCTGCTGAAACACTTTCTTCTTTTAAATCAAGACTCACCTGTTCACAGCTGCTTTTTATTAAACTATTTTAATACATTTATTTTGATAACTGTTCTAATTATTTATATCTGCACTGTAGCTTTAACTCTTATCTTATTTTAGCTGTTTTCAGTTTATCTTCACTTTGCTTTTTAATGTCTTGTTTTATGATGTGTTTCTTTGTTCTTGTTGTTCTGTGTAAAGCACTTTGAATTGTCTTGTTGCTGAAAATGTGCTATATAAATAAACTTGCCTTGTGCCCATATAGCTCCACAATATCAGGTTAACCACAGATTTGTCGGGGGTCAGTGTAGGTGATAGGGTCATTCTTGAGATTTTCTCCATAACATGAATAATAGAAGGCATAGTGTGAAGGACGGCTCCATTGTACAGGCTTGGTATCATGCAACTCACACGCCTGTCAACACTGGAACAACAACATAAACAATGTTCATGTGAAAGCTGACTGGCGGGGAAGAGGAGCGGGGGGGCAACCGTACTCGGGAACAGTACAGAGCAATCATATCTAATGTGATAACGCCCTTAGTTCCCACAAATGTTATCAACCGATTTGTAGGGACTTGTTGGGACCTAAATCCTTTTAGGGACCTGCTTTCTATTGTCCCTATATCAAAGTTTAGTCCCCACAATGTAAACTTATCAACAGACTTGTAGGGACCTACATGCTTGCAGAGACCTGTATCTTGTTGTCCCCAAACAGAAGTTGAATCCTATAACTTGTCCTTATCAAAACACCTTTAGGGCACTTGTTGGGACCTCCATTCTATTGTGTTGATATATAGGTTGGGTCTCCACAATGTCAAAATATCAACAGACTGTTAGAGAACTTGTGGGGACCTGCATCCTTCCTGTCCCCATATGGACGGTGAGTCCCCAAAAAGTTACCTTGTCAAAAACACGTACACACACGGTGAGGTATGGCCATTTAACTTGCTCTCTCTCACCCTTTGCAGTTTCTGCTGGTGGTTGCCGGTTTGATTCCTGCTCAGCTGCTTGTCCAGCCAGTGGCGGCCGTACTGATGAGACAGGAGGTCTGAGAGAGGAGACGACGGCCTGATGGAGAGATTGATCAGTTAGTTATCAATCATAATCAATCAATAATCAACAGTCAACAGTCACTTTCTGACCTGTTTGTGACTCCAAATGTGATGTCAGGCACCACCGGTCGTTGTGAAGCCCTGCCCTCTCTTTGTTTGGGAGCGTGGTTTTGGCTCCTGGCCCCGCCCCTCTGAGCCCGGTACTGACTCAGCTCTTTGGATGTGACCAGACCGGACTTCACCGCTTCCCGGTTCAGAGACACAAAGTCCGGAACGACGGGTTGATGAGGAGCAGAGTCTCCACGACTGGGCTGGACCCTCCAGCCAGACAGAACTGACACAACACAGGTACAATGTTAAACGACTACAACTCCCAGCAGGCCTTGTTTCTTGCAATCTTATTTTTGCATCAAAGGAAAATATTCACATGGAAGATCTGAAATGTCTAATTTTAAATAAACCACATAAATGAATTAAAATACAATAAACCCTCTGATGTGTGTTACATTATGATCCAAACAGAACCTGCAGCTCTGATTTAAAATAACTTGAGTCGCAGCAGAAGCTGCACTTTGTTTCAGATCTGTGGATGACGAAAACTGAAGACTTGATCTCAGACCATCTGAGAGTCTGGACGCTTCAGAGCGGAGCAGCAGAACAGAAATAAACCATTCAGTGATTTCAAAACAACAACAGTAGTATTTTAAATAAAACCAAGACTGAAACGGCCTCAAAAACATGGAACCCATCCGACCTGTGTGTGTGTGTGTGTGTGTGTGTGTGTGTGTGTGTGTGTGTGTGTGTGTGTGTGTGTGTGAGAGAGTGACAGCAGTGATTCTTGCCTGAAGGCATGTTTATTTCATGCAAACACACTGTGACAGATGACCGCTGCTAAACCTCACACACACACACACACACACACACACACAGATACACACACACACACACACTCATCCTGAGTAGTGTTCTGAGTTCTCTTGTAATCACAGCTAACACTATGCTAATGTTATATGTCTGCAGGTTGTGCATGCTCAAAAGAAGGAGCATGGTGAGGTCTAAAATACTGCAAGTTATATCACCTACAGTTAATGTAGTTAAAGCACTTGTAGTTTTGATAGTGCATGAAAACGGTCCCTGTGAGAGTTTTACTGCTACATATGACGTGTTTGTAAAAATATTACCACTAAATTGTTTGCGTATGTTGCACGTTACTGCTGTAGATGTTTAAGGTTGAGCCCATTTTAACTACTTTATATAATGTTGACTAGTTTAATGCAAAGCAATGAATCATATTCTGTAAGATCTTCGTATCTTTGTAGCGTCACTGACCTGTGAGAACCAGACATCTCTGAAAGGTCCACTTTTTATCAGTAACACAATGACAAGGCATTTTACAGCTTATCTAAGGGTGGGTTCGTTGTTTATTTAGCTTAATAAGTAGGAGAATTATCACAAAAAGAAGCTATGTTAATGTTACATATGCTAATGTAACACACTAATATTACATGATGATATGCTAATTATGCATGCTAACATCATATACTAATGTTACACGCCAATATAACATGTTAATGTTCTTTGATTGTCTTTGATAACGTAACACACTTATGTTAAATCATAATGTTAGGTGTTAAGTTTATATGCTATGCTAATGTTAAAAGCTAATGCCAGTGTTACATGCTAATGTTAGTAATATTACATGCTAATGTTAGTAATATTACATGCTAATGTTACACATTAGTCTTACATGATAATAAAACATGATAAAGTTACAGTATCATGTTAGATATAAACTTTACATTCTTATGTTACACACTAATGTTACACGCAAATTTTACCACTGATGTAAAATGCTAATGTTACACTATTTTGGTACATGCCAATGTCACCAATAATGTTACATGCTAATGAAACCAATAATGTTACACACTGAGGCTACACGATAACATTATGCTTAAAGTCGAGGTGAAAAGAAAAATGTCATTTTAATCCCTTCAGATCACATCCCCGGTAATATTGTGCATCTATTTGACAATATAGGCCAAAAAAATACAGAAAATCAATTTCTTCGTATTCTTATATCAAAATCTGATCATTCTTTCTTCCGGTAAAACTAAATTTCCCGCGTGCTTACGTAAGTTAGCACCAAACCATTTCAACCAATCAATTTGCAACATTTAGCCGCAGAGCACCAAGAACGCTCGGTCAGTTAGCTAGCTACTGCGCTGTGGAGAACGTCTGTCTACGCCCACTTCTCAACGATCAAATCAAATCCCTCTAATGATATGTCCCGCCTGCACGTCCTGTTTCACTTGGAAATACGTCACGATACGGAAGCTAGATACTCTCAAAATGCTGTTTCAGCTCGACTTTAAGTTACATTCTTTGTTGTTGTTCTTGTAAGAGTGGGCGGGGCTTACCCGCGGCCACGCCTCCATCTCTGAGCGAGCTGCTGCTGGTTCCAAAAGTGAAATCAGGACCAGGAACCGACAGACCTCTGGACTTGGACTGACCCAGAGGCGCCTGAACACAGGAGGGAGCACAACGTCATCCTCCATCATTGAGAGAAAGGAAATCCTCTAAGACTGGCCTCTCATGGATCAACACTTATTAGCCCTTTTTTATGCCTTTACCTGAGGAGGCAACTGATATTAATACTTCATTATTTCAGCTGATTCAGAGCTCACATAGTGTCTACTCCTCAGATCATTTGTATTTCTTTCAAGTGAACAAGAGCAAAGCCAGAGCTTTATATATTCCAGTAGGAGAATAATGAGCATACAGCATAGAGAGAGTGGGGGAGGGAGAGGGGTCACTAAGGGCCCTGCAGCTCATTATTTGCCCCAGGGCCCTTCAACAAATTAATCAGACCCTCTTCTGATGTCTCCTTTAAACCTATTCTGCCATCTAGTGTTCATTAGGGTTTCCTACACTCACCAGGAGATAAACACTTTATTCACCGACAGTTAATGATGTTACACAAACTGTATGATGTCATAATCCACAGGAAAGTTGTTATAACAAAAATAAATCGATTAAATTATACATTTTTAAAATCCTATGATAATTGTTATTTGATTAAAAACTGATACAACATTGCTGAAGGAGCCTGAAGACTCCTTCACAGTAAAATCGTGTGTGTGTGTGTGTGTGTGTGTGTGTGTGTGTGTGTGTGTGTGTGTGTGTGTGTGTGTGTGTAATTCACCTTGATGAACAGTGGATTGGTCATCATGGAGTCTCTGACTATGCCCAGTCTTGGTGAAGACATTTTTTTACTGTGGCCAATCATTAAGTCTGTCGATGAAGAGCAGAGTGAAAGATTTCTGACTGGACAGATTCAATGACAGGAAGAAAATTTTTTCCTGTTTCTATTATTTCTGAAACAACAATGATATAATGGCCAATGACAATATGTAACAGAATTGTTTTAAATAAGAGCGTAAATAAAACAAAATAGACTTCTGTGACTGTAAAACAAACTAGATATTTGTATGATTCATGTAAAATCAACATGAACTATTGAAATGTTATTTAAAGACAGAATTTGAAAGCAATATTTCGCTTTAAACCCCCTCCTCTCTTGTACCACAATCCACAGATATTTGCAGTACTGACTGTACTACAGTACTTTCAAAAAACAGATAGTGGAAGTAATTACTTTACGGCTCGTAAACATTATATTTACTCGTTAAATGACAGAAAATCACCTGTTTTCTGTGTCCTCCGGCGTCGAGCTGGTCCGTTGCTATGGTGACAGGACGCTAACTGTTGGCATTAAACTGTCAGGAAAAAAACCCCGGAAGTTTAAGATTTAAAGTTCGACCTTCCCTCACTTCCGACTAATTCAGTGTTGTTCTCTTTAAGTAGAATTCAGGTAAGTTTTTAAGTTTTTTAAGTTATTCAAGTGGAAGAGAAACAAGGAGAGATTGGTGAAAGCCACGAGCACAGGGATAATCGGCCTACAGGGGGCAGGAGAGATCACTGCTGCATTCAGGAACCGTAAGGAAAACTTAAAGACTCCGCTAGTAAACTGCCCAGTATTAAGATTTTGTATGCTGCTTATATTTGTTATGTATTATTATTATATTTTTAGACATTTTAAAAGTCAACAGTGTTTTCACTATTAATACTTTTAGCGTCTGTGATGACACTTCAATATTGT
Organism: Semicossyphus pulcher; assembly: GCF_022749685.1. NCBI lineage: Eukaryota > Metazoa > Chordata > Actinopteri > Labriformes > Labridae > Semicossyphus > Semicossyphus pulcher. Next base: position 30,604,880 of record NW_027211737.1, on the reverse strand, counting down.
TTCACGCCTTTTCTTTTTGGCTAGTAGTTGCTAGCATCTGAGAGCGAGATCTTCGAGCGTATTGAAAGCAACACGGTCATTTCGTCATGCTACGCGTCATTATCAGTTTGACAAAGATCGTCTATACAGATATTATTCACTCTACGATTGAAAAATGAGCCTCCATCCAGTAGAACCGTTACCATAGCAACTCAAACCTTTCAGGGAAAATGACAAGCCCTTATAATGGTTCTATTTTTCCGATTTTGTCTTAATAACACCTGTCAATCAAGTTTTTATTCAGAGTTACACTTATTTTGTTTTTGCGATGTTGTGTTTAACCCTTTCTGGTTCATTGTTTTCCGGAAATACGCACAGAGTGACACATCTGTTGATTCCATTGCTCTCTGCTGTAAACACACGTAGCTGTTAGCGGAGCAGCTGCTCTCATGTCTCCCCGGAACCCTCTGCCTGTTTTCGGCAGAAACTCTCCAGATCTCTGACAGTCTGCTCTCGGTGTATCTCTCCCCGGACGGCAGGGATGCTCCAGTTCTGGTACAAAGCGGTGGTCGTCCTCTGGCTCGTCCCCGGGTGTCTGGGAGCCGCAGCCCGGCTGTACACGGAGGAGGACCCGCTGCTGATCCTGAGCAGCAGCAGCCTGAAGCCCACCCTTAGTAACTCGTCCTCGGCCTGGCTGGTCCAGTTCTTCTCCTCCTGGTGTGGACACTGCATCCAGTACTCCAGCACATGGAAGGCCCTGGCCCAGGACGTCAAAGGTACCTCAGCCGACACACTCGGTTTGGTTCTCTTTTGTAAACAGCAACACCAGACTCCATTCAAAACACCCCTATTTACGGTATTCCTGATTTATCACTTGAACAATGAAACGTGTTTCAGCGTCACTCGGTGTGTTTTGTAATTATGTTCTCTCTTCCTGTAGTTCGGCTTGAAAACAATCCAAAGTAAACGTTTAATTACATTAAAATCTAAGCTCCGCGTCATGTGACTCAGGGTTTCAGGGATGTTATAAGTTTGTGAAGCCGCTGGAAAGTAACAGATTTTTAAATGAAGTTCTGAGTGATATGTCCCTGAGCGTTGATATTATTAACAAACAGACAGATTATTTGATTCTCTCTTTGACTCAAACCATTGACTTTAAAGGGAGCTGAAAATATTATTAGAACCACTTTCATCACTGTGAACTGCTCACACAGACTGTATTAGTGCTAATTAGCTTGATTAAGCTAACAGGTAGTTGTGTTAAGAGATGGTTCATCTGGGGGTGTTTTGACCATAGAGCTGCAGCTTTAAACAACAGGTAGGTGAGTTAGCTAACAGGCGAGTCCGAGCTCTGAAGCAAAAACTGGTAATTAAAATCGATTTTTCCACTGTTTCTATTGATCTCTTACACAAGTTTAACAGTTTCCTCCATTAAGAGTTTGTGTTTGTTTTTTCGACCCAACTTTATTTAGCTATTCACCATGTGACAACTGTCTAACTAAACAAGGGTGTGCTAGTTTTTATTTGTCATGTTGAAGTATAAAGGCCAGAAGTGTGATCCTCGAAAGCATCTGTTATATTTATTTCAGGTCACGTGGTCATGTGACTTTGTTACTTTATATGACACTTAAAGTGATTGAACTGACTGTGGTAGAAAAGGAGCTGAAAGCTGGTGAGGCAGCAGCTGAAATCTAGGTATCTTTCTAAACAATCAAAGCGGCTGTGATGTAATCTAAAGAGGAAACAGTAAGAAGAAGTGAAGCGTAGTCACTTTGTACCAAGAGATAAACTGCCTCCTCATAACATAGCCTTAGATTTTATAAGATAGACTCCCAGAAATACAAACAAAAGTTTACAACACTCTCAACACTTACTGCCAGAAATATGTTACTGCAGATCCTGAGAGCAACATTTGAGCCACCGTGTTAGACATACAAGGACATGCATACTCCAGGTGCAGGCAGACGTACACGTTTCAACAACAGATTCATCAACAATTTTTTTTTAAATATACAATTGTCACATATATTTAAATGAGTCAAAATGTCATATTATAAAATGTTATTGTAGACAAAATTCATCAGCTGAAAAGATACTGAAAGCAAAGGCCTGCCACTTAAATCTAACTCCAACAAGTTTTTTTATCTCGACGTAATTGAATTACATCTTTACCACTACATTATTATTATGATAAATTATATGAACGCATGTACTAGCTAGCCAGCTGCACTAAGTTAAAACCTGTTCTCAGGGTGTTAGAAAGGATAGAAAGCAAGCTAATGTTAGCATCTGTCTTTTAAACTAGCATGTACTGGGGCTTTAAAAGGTCACTGCTGAGCTGGATATATACATCATAAGTATATTAAAACACATATAAATATAAACATAAATATGTAATTTTTAATACTTATACTCCCCTGTCCATCTATTTGTTTTACTTACTACTCTGAATGATATTTCTTGGGTTGAATTCACATCTGATTTAAAGTGCTCTGAACATGGTGTGTGGAGGATAGTAAGGGAAAGAGATGTTTTCCCCAGCTCCCTATAATTGGTTGACATTGTAAAATAATGTTAAATATTCTTTGATTAAGGTATTTGTTTAAGAAAGCAGCCTTCTGAGTACATTTACAGAGTCATATAAACCTACACAGAAAAGGTCTATTTACAATTCAGCTCTAAAATTCACTGGGTTAGTTTTTCCCTCCAAAATCGGTTTAACGAACACTTTAAAAACGTTTACATCAATGGGGCTGTAATATTGTCATTATCAATTAATCCAATAAGTATTTCCTAGGTTTGTTTGTTCAGACAGTCCATAAAATGTGGAAAAATTTGGAAACATGTGCGTCACACCTGACAGTAATGTCACAGGACATAACAGTAAAGTGAATATTTGTGTAGCTACAGTATTCTATGGACGGTGAGAGAACTGAAGCAACGAACAGCTGCAACATTTCATCTTTAATGTAGAAACAAGATAAGTTTGTGATTACAGTCGGGACAAACTGATCTGGTTCAAACTCACGGCAACATTTCAAGGAAAGTCTCCATTATTTGTTTATATTTCCAACATATGCAAAAACCTGCACACCCACACACAACAACCTGTGGGAACCAGTCTGCTGTGTTTAGTCTCCATCTGCCCCCAAAAACTCTCTGGGGAATTATTGTACTGGGACCAGCTGCCTCTCTAACACACACACACACACACGCACACACGCACACACAGACACACACACACACACACACACACACACACACACGCCGACTCTCTCACTCTCTCTCTTTGTAAGGACCTGCTGTCGGAGTCAAAGGACGCCTGTGAGACAAAGACCCTGTCACCCCCTTGAGAGAGAGACAGCTGGAGGGCAGCGCACACACACACACACACACACACACACACACACACACACACACACACACACACACACACACACACACACACACACACACGCACACTTTTGATTTAAGTAAACAATTAATTAAAAACGAAATGAAAAATAAAAGTTACGCTGTATTGTTACTGATTAAACAACCCAAATGACCTCCATCTTTTCCTGAACCATTAAAGTTCTGAACATATTAATGCACAGATAATTATAATACAATAATACGTTTATTATATATGATTCTAAAATATGAGTATTTACCTTTTGTTACTTTAATTATACTTTGATTTATATATTTCTATACGTTAACTTCAGTCATATATTGAATATAAGACTTGTAGTGTAGTATTCATAAATAGAATGAACCCCAAAGTCCATCTTCTCCTGTATTTCCTGTTTCCTGTTCAGACAGGAAGTTGCTGTCCTTCTTCTACTGATGTAGTGTGTCAGCCTTAAGGCTCATGATGCTGTAACACCTGTTGTAACCAGAGATGCTCCTCTGTTGTAACACCTGTGTACAGAGAGTTCCTGTCACTGACTCACTCGGATGTTAACTCAGCTGTTGGCTTCATGCTGCTGCCACCTGATTGGCTGGTTACATATAAGCAGCAGGTGTGCAGGTGTACCTACTGAAGGGACAACTGAATGTACTGTATATGTATAGATCAGAGATGAATAATTATTTACTTCCTGCCTGTCTTATTTCTCCCTCCTCTGTCTGTCTGTCTGTCTGCCTTTCCCTGCCTGTATCTCTCTCTCCACCTGCATGTCTTTCTTTTTCTACCTGTCTCTCTCTCTGCCTGTCTGTTTCTCAGACTGGCAGCAGGCGGTCAGGGTGGCGGTGTTGGACTGCGCTCAGGAGGAAAACTTTGACGTGTGTAAAGACTACAGCATCAAGTTCTACCCAACATTCAAAGTACGTCACAACACTAAGTCTTACTACTACTACTAACACTACTAGTACTATAACTACTATTAATACTATAATTACAACTATAACTAGTACTATAACTACTACTACTTCTACTAGTACTTCTATAACTACTACTGCTACCTGCAGAGTACTGAGTGTGTATTATTACATAAATACGTGGATGCTGCCTTGGCCGCTGCTGTCCACAGGAGTAATACGTCGATGTGGCGGCCATATTGGAGAGGGTTAGCGGTGCCTCTGACTGTACACAAAAGTCTATGTTGGCAGGAGGTCTTTCCACAATGAAAATGTTCATAACTCGCTGAATTGTGAATCGATTTTCAAGCGTTTTGTCAAAAACATCAGACATGTAACTTAAAATGCAGGTTTTCATACCATAAATGCTTTGTCTTATAGACAGAGTATAGAGATCTTATATAGAGAATCACAGGACCCTTTCTGTTATAGAGGCTATTTAAAATAAATACACCTGCCCTATGTAATCATTTTCTTATACCATGAAAAGTAGTTTCGATGATGTCATTGTGTTTACACTGTGCGACGTTGCAGTGTAAAAGTTACACACACTGATGTTTGTTCTGTGAGAGAGCAAATGAATAACTATAACCACAGCAGGATTTACTACATGTTGTCACCTACAGGTAAACTTATTCCATGCTTGCTTTGTTTACATACAGATTTTTTGTTTAAACTTTATTTAGGACGACATCAACGTCGAACAAAGCAAATAAACATGAGGCTGAATTATCTGATTCAGCAGTTGATATATATAATATATATAATAATATATAATATATAATATAATATATGATATAATGTATATATAGTACAATACATAATTATATATTAATGATAATATACTGTTATTACATTATATTAAGTTATTATTATTATTATTTACAGTATTTAAATTAATTCTTATATATCATATAATGTCATTATTTATCTATTTATCTTATTTATCTATCTATATACATATATGACATATGATATATACAATTTGGCCTATTATAGAATAATATAATAATATATATATACAACATGTATAATAATACATACAAAATACGTAATAAATTACATTAAAAATGTTTGTATTAGTAAAATATTGTAAAACATCTTCTCTTCTGTGAAACGTTTTTTCTTGTTGCTTAGTTTTGACTTTTCTTTTATTTACACATTCAAAAGAAAAACATTCAAATGTGTCATTTTCTGCGTCTCGACCGTGTGTTAACCTCGGTTAATACTATATAATACCCTGTTTATTAATCTGTGATAACTTTATTGATCTGTTTGTCTTCAGTATTTTCACGCTCACAGTCCAGAGACAGACAGAGGGACGATTTACAGAGGTGAGACTCACTGCCTGTCTCACACACACCACCTGTCTCACACATAACATGTCTCACACACTGCATGTCTCACCTTTGCTGTCTCACATCGACTTTCTCACACTGTTTGTATTACGCTACCTGTCTCACACTCTACCTGTCTAGTACACACCACCTTTCTCACAAGTCAACTGTCTTACCCCACCTGTGTTACAACACTTGTCTCACATCACCTCTCCCACACTTACTTGGTGTCACAATACCTACCTCACACCACCTGTCTCACACCCCCTTCTCACCTTTTCTGTCTCACATCACATGTCTCACACAACCTGTTTAACACTACCTGTCTCACACCACCCGTCTCAAACAGCACCTGTCTCACTATACCTGTGTCTGGTGTCTCACACTACCTGTCTCACGCCACCTGTTTTACAACCTGTCTCTTACCACCCATTACATACATTACCTGTCTCACATTACCTGTCTCACACACTGCCTGTTCCACACAGAACCTCAACATATTATGAATGATTCAGGAAATGAAACTGTCTGTCCGCCTGTCTGTCTCCAGGTGCAGACAGAGAGATCCAGTCAGTGAGACAGATGATGGTGAACATCCTGCAGAACCACACCAAGCTGAACTGGCCTGACCACTGTCCTTCGCTGAGACCTTACAGGTACCAGAACCCGACAGAACGTCACTGACTGCTGCCTTAACTTCAGATAAACAAACACACACACACACACACACACACAAACACACACACACACACACACACACACGTACACACTCTCACTCATACAGTTTACTATCCACTGTCTGTTAGTATTCGGTCTTTAATTATCTGTCCAACAGGAGCAGTAACATGGGTCAAATACAACATTTTAATTAGCTTAAATAAACATTTGTTTAACAACTTGTGTCAACAGCTTGTTTATCTTTCGCCCTTTTTGTTTGCTTTGGACTGTGTGTTGAACAACAACATCTGAGGACGTTCCCTCAGACTAACTGAGATGAACACGGAAATCAATTGATTAAGAGACTAATGTGTTTATTAATCGATCTGTCTGTAGCTCTGTGGAGCTGCTCCCTCTGTTAGGTCAAAGGTCAGATCACTACACTGCCATCATCGTAGAGGAACCAGACTCCTACGTAGGACGAGAGGTAGGATGATAATGAAGGACGATGCATATGTATATATATATAAATATTTTTTTTAACATCAGTAAAAATGTGCAATTAAAAAAAAAAAAACAGGGGTTTGTGTAAATAATTAGTTCTGTGTGATAACTATGTTTACTTAGAGCAAGCTCCAAGACTGGTCCACTGACATCAACAGCTGCTACAGTTGTCGGCAGTTACAGTTCATTTTAGCAAGAAATAAAGCTCAGCGTCCATCAGGAAACCAGTAAATAACTGAGAGATGAGACATCATCAAATATAACCTCCGCCACCTCTCTGGCGCGATGCTATGCTCCGCCCATAACTTCTGCGACTCCTCGTCATCTCGGCTACAAATTCCGCCCGTCTCTGTCCGAGCAGCGCTCCAACATCGTTTCAAATTTGTCGGTGCCGAGTTTGACAAACAGGCTGAATGAGTAATAGATACAATAAAGACCTAACCACCGTAACGTCCTCACTGTTCACTAACCCTGTCTCTGGCGCATTTGTGATGTCAGGCGGTGACGCAGCAGAAAAGAGGCCGACAGGAGGATACTTCACTGGCAATGGGAAAAGAGACAATCAGCATTTATAAGTGGGTCTTCCTGGGTCTGAATTACGCTACGCTAACTTTAGGTGGGAAAGGGATATAAGGTTAAAGGCTGTTTTTAATACAGTAAGTGAGGTCTGGCTCCAGAAACACTCAACTTCTGTCGTGTCTAACAGTAAATTCTTCAAATTTAGGTCTTCATATCCTATTTTCAAAAGTACAGTCGCCATATTTTGTGGGACCCACGTGACCTCACTTTTCACAGGAGCACAGGAGCGGAATTGCTCACCTGAATGCAAAGACTTTTCAGGCAAAGACCTAAAGCTTATAGATACAAAACCCTGTTTTTAAAGTACACCTTTTTGAATTATATCATATTTTATAAACTTGACCTTGAAAGCAGAGGCTCTAACTGTCTGTCTCTCTAACGATCTGGCTTCCTGTCTCTCTCTCTCCATCTGCGTGCCTGTCTGTCTCTCAGGTGATCCTGGACCTGCTGCAGTTCTCAGGTGTGGAGGTGAAGCGGGCTCTGAGCTCAGATCTCCCCCTGCTGGACGCTTTGAAGATCTCCACCTTCCCCTCCGTCTACCTGCTGCAGCCCAACGGGACACACACACACCTGCACTTGTGAGGAGTGAACACACACTAATGTTTAAACACCTCTATACTTGTGAAGACCATTAGAGAAACACACAGCAGTCTGAATCTCATGGTCCCCACAACGATAGACGTACAGAACACACACACACACACACACACACACACACACCCGATTAACCATAGAACTCTTCTATCTATTGAGATCAGTTCTGAGTCTTTATTTAATCAGGGAGACTCCGATGATCGAGAGTTTGTCTAACAAGACGAGTTACAGGAGTCAAATAAAACTTTTTAATCATTTAAATAAATGTTGAATCTTTTGTTTAACAACCTGAACTTATGTCTCCTCATTTTCATCCTTCCTTTCCTTCTCCTCTTCCTCTTTTTTCTTATTTTTCTTCTTCTCCTCCTCCTCTCCTTCTTCCTTTCCCCCTCCCTCCTCCTCCTCCTCCTTCTTTTCCCTCTCCTCCTTCTTCCTTTCCGTCTCTTCCTCCTCCTCTCCTTCCTTTCCGTCTCTTCCTCCTCCTCTCCTTCTTCCTTTCCTTCTCTTCCTCCTCCTCTCCTTCTTCCTTTCCCTCTCTTCCTCCTCTTTCCCTTCTTTCTTCTCCTTCCTCCTCCTTCTTTTTCTCCTTCTTCTTCCTCTGCTCCTCCTTGTCCTCTCTCTATCCTTCTTCTCATCCTTGTCCTTCTCTCTTCCTCCTTTTTTCCTCCTCGTCCTTCTCCTCCTTCTTGCAATAATTCTTCCTTTCTTTCTGTTTTTCCTCCTTTTTTGTCCTTTTCCTCCTCCTTTTTCTCCTTCTTCTTCTCCACCTCCCTCTCATCCTCCACCTTTTTCTTCTTCTTCTCCTCCTACCCTCTCCTCCCTTCTCCTCCTACTTGTTCTTCTTCTACTCTTTCCTATTCTACTCCCTCTTCTGCTCCTACTTTTCTTCTTCCCCTGCCTCTCCTTCTCCCCCTTTTCTTCTTATTCTCCTCCTCCCCTCTTCCCTCTCTTCTTCCTCCTGTCCTCCTCTTTCTTCTCCTTCTCCTCCCCATCTACCTCTTGCTCCTCCTCTTCTTCTTGTCTTTCAGTGAGAAGCGGTTGCGTTTCTTCTTCTCCTCCCTGTTGAGGACGTTACCTGGAGTTCAGCGCAGGTTGCAGACAGGCAGCAGCAGCAGTTCCAGTGGAGGCCAGATGGGGGCGCTGCCTGACAAACAGAGCAGCGAGCCGTGGAGAGACTTTGACAGGTCAGAGACTCGGCTCGGCCCGGCTCGGCTCGGCTCGGTTTGTTAGTATAAATCATCAATAAACCTGTTTGTGTGTCTCTGCAGGTCGAAGGTGTACTCGGCTGATCTGGAGTCAGCCCTCCACTACCTGCTGAGGGTCGAGCTGGCTACCCATAATTCCCTGGAGGGGGAGGAGCTAAAGATCTTTAAGGATTTTGTCACTTTAGTTGCAAAGGTAAGAAGAAGATCTTTATTTCTGAGTCACCTGAAGAAGTCTCACTCTGTTTGATTTATCAGGACACTGGCTTTAAGACAAGTATCCCAGCATGCATTTCACATTATGAAAGCTGTTGTTATTCATATTGTTATTTATCTATGTATTATTGTTGTTATTTTTTGTTATTATATTCATAACTTTGGATGTTTCTGTCTGTCCGTCTCTCTACCTGTGCAGCTGTATCCAGGTGGTGGTTCTGTGGTGAAGCTGATGGAGACTCTCTCTGATTGGCTGCTCAGTTTCCCGCTGCAGCGAATCCCCTACCAGGCCGTCCTGGATCTGGTCGACAACAAGATGAGGGTGAGACACGCAAACACACATGTAAACACACACTGCACACTCGCACAGAGCAGCAGCTGACTTCCTGTTTCCTGTCCCAGATCTCAGGTGTGTTTCTGGGGGCGGAGCTTCGCTGGGTCGGTTGCCAGGGCAGCAGGCCTGGGTTGAGAGGTTACCCATGCTCCCTCTGGACTCTGTTCCACGTCCTGACCGTCCAACATGACGCCATGCCCACCGCGCTTGAATACACAGGTACCTACACACACACACACATACAACAGAAGTAGAGGTCTACCTGTCACATGTCTGTCTCACCTCCTGTGTTTGCTCGGTGCACCTGTGCAGGTCTAGATAACGAGGCGGCTCCGGTGCTGCAGGTGATGCGTCGCTACATCCGGACGTTCTTCGGCTGCGAGCAGTGCGGCCGACACTTTGAGGAGGCGGCAGAAGTGAGCATGGACAAAGTGAAGAACAGAGAGCAACAGATCCTCTGGCTGTGGAACCAACACAACATGGTCAACAACAGACTGGCAGGTACATGAACACTCAAGAACAAGGGATTATGGGAAATGTAGTTCCAAAACGTAATAAAACTAAGACAAAGAATAGAAACTATTATATCTTAAGCCACATAGTACTTATAGGTCTACCTCTCTCTCCTCCTCCTCCAGGCTCTCTGAGTGATGACCCCCTCTTCCCCAAAGCTCCGTGGCCGAGCCCCTCCCTCTGCTCCTCCTGCCACGAGGAGAAATTTGGAGTCCACGTCTGGAACCAAGAGAATGTCATCCTCTTCCTCCGACAGCACTACGGAGCTGCCAACCTGTCCCCCAAATACTCTTTGACTCCCCCACAACTCCCTGGGCCTCCTCCAAATGCTAATCCTGATGCTATAAAACAGACCAGCCGGCCTAAGGAGGAGCACCCAGGAGGAGAAGGAGCAGAGATGAAGGAGCCGGAGAAGAAAGCTGAGGAGCAGCTGGAGCAGAAAGCTGAGGAGCAGCCGGAGCCTCGACCTGGACAGCAGGTGAAAGGAAGGGGGGAGGTTTTGGACCTGGGTGTAGGAGTAAGGAGAGAGGGACGAGGAGGAGGAGCAGAAGGAGGAGGTGTTTGGATTCTGGGTCTGGGTTTTAACAGCGTGGACATGAGTCTGTGTGTGGTCCTGTACGTCTGCTCCTGCCTCTTCCTCATGCTCCTCTTCTTCTTCTTCAAAGTCCGATCCAGGAGGTGGAAGCTCAGATACTCCCGCCTCCACGTCTGACCAGGGCCAGACCAGGTCAGTCTGGACCAGACCGGTTTTAAACAGGACCAGACCGGTTCGATCCAGCTCTGGTTCAGGGCCAGGTGTCTGTATTAAAGGGCCAGTCCACCCATTACAGAAACAACCTCTGGATTTTGGATTTTAACGGCTCGGACCTGGTTTGGATTTGTTCTATTTAAAGAATCCGTTTCAATCCTGGATCGGCTCGTCTGGTCTGCATTTATTTATTAGACTGGATCTTGTGACCAGGCGTGTTTTCAAACTGTGTGACAAACCTACACTGAACCTGCCGGACACGGAACCAGACTCAGTCAGACTGGTACTGCTTTGTTCACTTCGTGCCAAGTGTTTAACCTGCCGACAGGTGACACACCTGTTCTCTCAGGCTCCGCCCCCGTCTACACAAACACCGGTGTGTGTGAAGGTGTGAGTGTGTTTCTCTTAACTGTGAATCATGGAGCCGTCCAGACGATGGATCTCTGCAGGAGGACTGACTGATTAACAGGAAGTAAGATTGATCAGTCAGGTTTCTTGGCGCCCCCTGGTGGTGACTGCAGACGCTAACTGTAACTGACCGGCAGGAAAACTGCTGGAATACATGAGTTTAGATTTGTTAATGTATGAATGATTTCTTAAACCGACCAAAACACAATGTTTGAGTGTAAAAACTGGACATAAACAGAAACAAAACGGAATCCAATTCAGATTTTTGTGTTAAATCCTCAAATCAATATATGAGAATTTAAAATCCTGGTTATTATTTCATCAGCATCACGCGGTCATGAACATATTACAGTGTAAAAACAACCATTTCAGACTTCTCGTTACAACTTTAAAAACAAAGTTTTCAGGAATAGGGAGTTGTGTGTGTTGTGAGCGAGCCAGTATTATTATAAACATTAAATTATATTTTGATCATTTACATTTTCTGTCATCATTTTAGTCGTTGTTTATTGTAAGTTTCTGTTAACTCGAATAAAGACGAACGTCCACAGAGAACCTGCAGCTCAGACAGACGGACATGTGTAACTAAACAATGATGGAGAATCATTTCATTCACTCTGACGTCACTTTTAGAGGCACAACTGTGGATTTTAAAACGTGAAATTAGACATAAATCACTCAATTTAAATAGATTTAAAAGCAGATGTTTTTTGTGCAGAGGAAACCCGGGCTGCACAACTAATCAAAGATTGATTTTGGCTTCCCACGATTAAGTCATTGATTTACATCGATATTTAAAATGCTCCACTGGTAGAAAACTGCTGCATACCAAATCAAGCGCTCCCTAAACTAACAGCTGCTCCCCCAGGGGGCGATGGAGAGGTTTGGGCTTCACTTCTGGGGGAGCTGGCAGGTCATGTCATGAGCGCCTACCTTGCAGCAGCAGTTTAAAGTGGAAGAGTAAACAGCAGAGACCGGTGTTTTGGTTCAATGAGTGACCATGTTAACTGGCATCCGCCAGCCGAATGCGTCTGTGGTTGTCGTAGTTACAGCAGCTGTTGAAAACAGGAAGAGAATACACTCACCGGCCACTTCATTACCTGAAAACTCTAATGTAATCCAATACATCAGCTCAGCCATAACATTTGCTTTCATGTTGCCTGTAGTGTACAGGATGTTTTCTAAGCTGTCATAGACGTGTTCAACGATATTTCAGGCGTCGAGGTCATGATGGGTGGTGGGGCTGTTCTGAGCTGCATTCATGTATGCTCATGTATGTAAATAGGGAGGACAAGAAATTAGAGACACCACAACACCACCTTTAACTACGGCCTCAGTAATAAACATTGAATTTACACACGCACCATGGCAGTGCTGTTGTATTGAACTAATTACATTGTACAGGTGTACCTAATGAAGTGGCCACTGAGTGTAAGTAGCTGTCCTCGTGAATGCCTCTTTATTGTTTTTCATTACGAGGTCAAATTATACTCATCTGTCACGTCTTTCTTCATTTAAATAAAACTACAATTTAAAAAAAATGTCCCTAAAAAGAATAAATAATGGTGATCATAATATTGATCAAAATAATTGTGGTTATGATTTTGGCCATAATCGTGCAGCCGTTGGGGAAACAGCAGCTGTTAACAGTGTTTTTATGTATCATCAGTCCTTGAAGTGATGTCATCGTGTGTCAGCTGATGATGCTTTTTTCCTCTGTCTGAACCCAAACAGGTCGAGTGTCTGTATTCAGAGGTGAAGCCAAAAGGTCATGAAGTGCTGTGTGGAATTTATTTTGTCCAATTAAAATCTAACTTCACACCTATTACAGACTTTTTTTTAGCCAGAGAAATTAAAATACAAACCTGAATTTTGAATTTAAACTGAAACATTTAAATGTCAAAAAAATAAATTGCTTCTCTAAAACGATTATTTAGAAATAGAAAGTTAATTAACTTGTTGAACTTTAAAGTGAAATTGAAAAAACTGAAACTTAAGAATGTTCAAATCATAAATTAAAGTAGAAAAGAAAACATGTAATAAAAATGTAAATGGGAAAAATTGACTTGAAACACCCGAATTTAAAATTTTCAAAATGTATAAAAATACGGAAGCCCTAAGCGGACATGCACCCATACATTTGATTTACTCCGTTTTCCTGTGATAACAAGTCATTTCTGGTGATTTGAGTTGTTTTCTCGAGCTCTCGACTTATTTATCTCGTCATCTTGAGGTAACAACGCTGCACCGCTGTAACGTCAGATGATCATAATTCGTATCCCCAGGGCACAAAACAAACATGGAAACTGGTAAACTTTAACTTACCTCATTAGTGTGGGCGATGGCAGCATGGCATGTCCTGCTCTGTGCTCTTTCTAGATCGACAGGAAATGATCCCATTATCACGGGAAAACCAGATTTGTTATCTCGAGATAACGAGATAAATAAGAGATCGTGAATCACTCGTTATCATGGGAAAACAGGGTAAATAAAATGTATGGATGCATGTCTGCTCAGGGCTTCCGTATAAACAGAAACATAATTGATATTTGTCAAGAAAGTTTTGAATTTTTAGTTTTTTGGTTTTTATACTTTTATTTAAAATGTAATACTTAACAAATGGACCATTCATTGTTTAAATTTCTTTTAATTTATTTTATGAATATTTTATTATTTTTGAGAGGTGCAGTTTATCTGCCATTTCAACTTTTTTTTTTCATTTTGTCTTCATAATTATTAAATTAACTTTTATTTTCCCCATGTTTTTTTTAATTTTATTTTCCTTTTTAAAAAATTTATTTTATTTTTTTATTTGAATATTCCATTTTTACATTCTGGCTGAGATGATCCTCCGTACCAAACACCTCAGAGTTATATACTGTTTGTATCAGTGACATCAGGTGTGTATTCTCTGGTAAGCTGCAGTGTTGATTCAGTGTTTTATTTATTTATTAGCAGTTTGTGTTTTTCTGGAGGATATTTGTGATTTGATTTTCACGGCTACAGAGTGACGAGTCTGGAGCCGCTGCTGCGGATTCCCTCGAGGATCCTCCTGCTAAAAACTGTTCAGTCTCTGAGGAAGAAAAACCAGAAACCTGATGGATGTTTTTTATCTGCTGGTGCCTGAACGCACCGTCCGCCTGTCTCACAGCTTCACAAGAGCACCAAACAAACAGATAAAAGACTGTCTGAGCTGTCTGAGTCTCTCAATGCTCCTGTAGTTTCTGATTAATTATGTTAATGAGATGTAGATAATCCGTCTGAATAAATCATGTTGCTGCAGCTCTCACTGACTCTCATGTTTACTGCAGGTTGCTGGTTCAAGATGAGTTCACTGCCTTGAGCTAGTGAGCAAGGCAGCAGCCGGCTGTCAGACTGAAGCTGAAGAGTCATTGACTGCAGCTTCAGATCTGAAACCAGCTCTTTAAAAGAGGCTGCAGAAGGTGAAGGTAACAGGTTGGTTTCATACCTTGTGTGATAAAATGAATAAGAAAATAACAAAAGGAGTTGTTATGTTCTCAAATAATACGACTCTTTTAATGGCTCTTTAGATCATAAAAATAAAAAGAAGCGAACTGAGTCATATTTGAGAGACGTTTTTTTTTTTACAGATTAACAAAAGCTAAGTTTTACACTAACTTCAGCAAGGTGTGTCTGAAAGTACCTGTGACTGTGATATGAATAAAGATGCTAATTTTGGCTAGCTTCAAAACAAATGTACCGGAAAATAAATCTGTCTGTTCTTAGGGGTGTCCCAGAAAGGTATTTAAGAGCTATCATATATAAAAGTTATTTCAACACTATTTGAGTTTATTTTCATGTGAAACACATTCAGAATACACACAGCTTACAGCCTACCATCTGTTTTCGCCATGTCGAGTTTGCAGTCCTGCTAGCCTCCGGTGCGGTCGTAGAGCTCAGCCTTTGGTCACGTTGATTGTTGTGAGGATGACGGCTGCACTGGTGGTCATGATGCCGCACAACAAAGCGTTAGCTAGATTTTATACCGGTAATTATGACGCAGCCCACTTTTTAGATGAAAAAAAAAAAGTATTAAAAGTTTGTCTTATACATCAAAGTTTACAGGACTTACTGACAAAGTGAACACCCGACTCCTCAGAGTGTCTTTCAGGACAAACATACACTGAACGAGACATTTCTCTGGTTGCAAAGGTAGCAACGCCCTCAAGCGTACCCTGATTTATTGTGTCTTTTACTCTGAAAGGGACCATCATTTACAAAATAAACATGATAGTGCATTAAAGCTCCTGTGAGGAACTTTCGGTTTGTGTTGTTTTTGGCGCCCCCTGTGGACAAAGCCGTACCTCTAATCTCTTTGCTGATTTTGTCCTGTACATGCTGAAAATCTCATCCTGCTTTCTTTAACAGTCAAATGTGTCGCTCACTTTAGATCTTTTCCTGAAAAGTCCAAACAAAGGCAGCGTGCAGACAATCCCTTCACCTGACACCTTCTTCGGCCAGGAAGAAGACTTGAAACTACAGATTGAGACCATAAACACACGAGGGAAATGTTTATTGAGGTGATCAATAAAGTAAAAAGTACGCCCATACAATCAGACTTCTCTTTGTGAAGTCGCCCCCTGCTGGTCATTAGAAAGAACGCAGGTTTACTTCTGCATTGACTTCACTCTTCAGACCCCACCCATCATTAGCATATTAAGATCTGATCTAACTGCAGTCTGAAGAGAACGAGAACATTTCTGTATATCAGGTGTGAATGTAAAAAAAAAAGTGTGACAGTGACACCAGGTGGAGCTGATGGAGGTCTGCAGACACACACGCACGCACAGCAGCAGCTACTGTATAAGTCCTTATTTAGCCTCAACACCCCCCTCCCCCCCTCACCCGTCCTCCCACCAGTTTCTCTCTCTCTTTAATATTGGATGGAGAACTTTAAATACAGACACCAAACCTGTCTGTCTCTCTGTAACTGTTTCTAAACAGACAGACAGGAAGAGAGACAGACAGGTGTGCGGGCAGAGACAGTCTGTCTGTCTCTCTGTACAGTAAATGTCTCTCCCTCTATAACTGTCTCTCTCTCATGTTAGAAACTACTCTGAGCTGTGATGATGGAAGCTGAGGCTGCAAAAAGCTGCTGCTGTGAGTGTGTGTGTGTGTGTGTGTGTGTGTGTGTGTGTGTGTGTGTGTGTGTGTCTCAGCCTGGCACACAGTCGCAGTATGCACGCTATGTACTCGGCATGCCAACTCAGCCTCGGCACTGCAATGCAGCGCTGTGCATTTGGCCAAGTCATGCCACACAAACTCACGCACACACTCTCTCACACACACACACCCACACACACACACACACACACACAAACACACACACAAAAACACACAAATCCCATTAGTGTGTATTTATATTTTGTGGGTTGTTAGTGTGTACTTTTGTGTCTTTAATTCTCAACCTTGCAGTTTGTTCTTCCCTATAGCAGATGAGCAGTTTAATGTATGCTCGCTCGCCCCTCTCTCCACACTCTGCCTCTATGTCTCTCTCCCTCTCTCTCTCTCTCCCTCTCTCGTCCTCTGCAGGGCAGTTAGCCGCATTAGCTCCCTCGCTGTCCTCAGATGACTCCTCCTCTTCCTCCCTCCTCCTCGGCTGTCTGCTGTGTCTCTGCCTCCCCCCTCCTCCTCCTCCTCCTCCCCCGTCCTCCCCCTCCTCACCTCCCCCCCTCCTGTGACACACCAGACGATGCGTTGACTGAGCGGAGGAGAAGAAGAAAACCTCTCCCAGCCAGCCGTCCTGCCTGCTGCATGGTAGAGAAGCAGAGGAGGAAGAGGAGCAGAGAGGAGGTAAGGAGCTGTCTGTCTCTCTCTGTCCGCCTGTCTGTCTTCCTGTCTTACATCCATCCTCCTCTAACTGTAACTGTACTGTCTGTCTGCTTGTCTGTCTGTCTGTCTGGACTCTCAAACTGTTTGTTTGTTTCTTTTTAAAACAGCTGTCTGTCTTTTTGTCCACATGTCTGTCTTTCGCTGCCTTCTATCTCTATGTGGACACTGTTGTCTCCCTGCCGCCTGTCTTTCTTTCTGTCTGACTGTCTGTCTGCTCAGACTGTCTGTCTCTCTGCTGCAGCCGCACTGTAAACAATAATAATGCTGAACTCTGAAACAGACCAAACTCACCTGGATGCGACTCAAGAAGACTCTACTGGACTTAAGTGTACCAGACTGGACTTGACTAGACTGGACTCTACTGTACTAGACCTGACCTGACTAAACTGGACTCTACTGTACTAGACCTGACCTGACCTGACTTGACTCGACTCTATTGTACTGTACTAGATTAGACTAAACTAGAAAGGAATCTACTTGACCACACTGGACTTAGCTGCACTGTACTGGACTGTACTGTGCTAGAGAGGACTGGACTGGACTAAACTGTACTGGATTATACTGGACAGGTCTACTGTAACAAACTGGACTGGACTGAAAAGGAATCTACTGTACTGTTCTAGACAGGAATGGACTAGATTGGACTGGTCTCCACTGGAATGGACTCTACTGTACTTATGAGGACTGAGCTGGACTTCACTAGACGAGACTAAAGTGGTAGGGACTCTACTGTGCTAGATTGGGCTGGACTGGACTTTACTAGACTCTACTAGACTTTACAGTGCTATACTTGGCTGGACTGTATTGTACTAGACTGGACTAAAGTGGACGGGACTCTACTGTACTAGACTGAACTCCACTGTATAAGAATGAACAGGAGTCTACTGTACTACACTGGACTGGACTGGACCGGTCTTGACTCTAATAAACTAGACTGGTTTCTATTGGGCTATACTGGGCTCAACTAGCCTTACCTGCATTGAACTGGCATATACTCTGCAGGACTCAACTGTACTAGACTGCTATAGACTTGACTAGACTCTACTGAGCTTGACTGGTCTAGAGCCTACTGTGCCAGACCGGACTCCTCGGTGGTAGACTGGACTAGACTAGACTCATCTGTACTAAGCTTCACTGGACTGGCCTGGAGTAGACTCTACTGGACTCTACTGAGTAGAAGTGACTGGATTCAACTGTGCTTGACTGGACTAGACTACTATACTAGACTGGACTCTGCTGGATCTGCACTGCACTGGTTCGGACTCTAATGGTCTCTTGTGTACTAGATAAGACAGGACTATACTGAACTCCACTGTACTAGACTGGACAGGCCTCTACTTTAATGGACTGGACTAGACTAGACTTGTCTCTACTAGACTAGACTGGACTCCACTGTACTAGACTGAACTAGACTGTACCAGACTCTACTGGACTCTGCTGTTGTAGACTGGACTTAGATGGGCTCTCCTAGACTTATTGTACTGTACAAGACAAGAATAGACTTGAACTGATTCTACTGTACTGCAGTCTACTGTACTGTTAGACCGCACTGAGTTAGACCCTGAAAGGCTCCTCCCAAGTAGACTGGACTCGATTAGACTGGACTCTACTTGACCCAAAATGACTCAACTGTACTAGACTGAACTAGAATAGACTCTACTGGACTGGACAGGACTCTGTGCTAGACTGGAATAGACTAGACTGGACTCTACTGTAATCAAGTGTACTAGACTGAGATCCAGCCTAGTAGACTGAACTTGATTAGACTGGACTGAACTGAACTGGGCTCTACTGGACTATGCTGTACTGAACTGTACTAAAACTGGTCTGTATGTGCCTCTGTTGGGCTGTCCTCTCTGGACTGTGTTGGACTGCACTATAACAGATTGACAACGTCTCTACTGGACTGTACTTCAGTTCTGATTTGGGGAGTCAGTATGTGATGTTTGCTTATAGAGAGGTGGCAGCCCGGCAGGTTCTCTACAGAGTCATGTGTTGGTAGCAGGAAGTAAACAGCTGCCGTCACTGTGCCATCATAAATAATAAATATGATAATAATAAATAACTGAGTGTGTCTGTGAAGGACTACAAGAGAGTTCAATCCACATGCAATAATTAAAAACAACAACAACACATGCGCACACAGATATTATAGTTCATCCCCGCAGTGAGGTGTAATTGGAAATTCGGGATTCCCAGTTTAGAGCTGGTTTTAGAACATATGGAAGTGAAATCGTTGTGGTTCTGTATCTGCTGGCACTAATGAGATTCTCTGTATCACGGCTTCATCACAGTTGATTGGGATCTAACAGGTTCAGTTAATGATATGGACAGAGGAACAGTGTATTCTGGATCATTAATAAAAGGGCATAATCTCGTGTTCACTCTGAACTAAGGATTTTAGGACATTAACAGGTCTGCTGATTCTCTCTACAAGTCAGTGATGACCTTTGACCTGAAACACTGCTTGTTAATGAAGGAAATCAATGATCCATAATCAAGTCTAGACAGTAGTTTGATTGTATGATTACGGTTTTCAGTTTGAAGAGGAGAAAAAAACGATTGTAGGCTGTGCTGTAATTTATTGAGACTCTACTGGACTCTGTTTTGTATAAGAAGTAGAAAAAACCACAGCAACTTCCCCCACTATGGGCTACCGTATCGAGAGAGGGTTAGCAGATGCTAAGCTAGCAGCTTATTCTAGCACTAGCCTTTTTAGCAAGGTCAAGCTGTAATGTTAATTGGATGCTAATTTTGGATGGTAACAAACATACTTTGAACAAAATGTACATACTGTGACAGAACAGAAGACATTTTCAGGTCCACATAGAACAACTCCTTAAGCCTACCTATTTTGCTCTTAATGGGACCATCATTTATCAAATGAACATTGCTTTGAAGAAAATATGGCATTAGCGATTGAGACCATACACTTATAAGGAAAAGTTTTATACAGCACTTTTTAATATAAAAAAAAGAAACAAAATCATGTGATAAAATTAGGTAAAAAGTACAAATTAAAACAACTTATTTGTATAAGAATCAAAAATCACTTAAAAACACATCTTTACAGGTTGTATCTGCCTGATCTCCACAGGTAGGCACTACAGGTTACCAGTCTGATAATTAAACAGTCATAAGGCCCATTAGAGCCTAAAAAAGTTATAAAAATCAGTTCCACAAGCAACTTTTAGCCAGTGTAGAAGTATGAGGATCAGAGGGACTGGTAAACAAGACCGGATCTATTGTCTCATCATATTACTCATCATCTTGCACTGCATCTATTAGATTTGTAATAAGAAACATTTTGTCCCTTTTTGAAAGAGCTTAAATGAATAAGTCTGGAGTTCATCAGAAGCAGTCCTGGTGGGTTTGTTGTCAAGCCATTGATGTACATGATGTTCTCATCTGCATAGAAACAGAGATAACAATCAGAGTAAATAGCAGGGGATCTAATACTGATCCCTGTGGGACACCGTCATTAACCATCAGCAATATACAACCTTAACTTAACGGAAAGATCTAATGTGATTTGAAGAAATAAATAGGAACAAATTGTCAAACATTAGTTATTAAATATTTCTATTTTTTAATGTGTAATATTTTATATACAGTTAACCATCCACTTACACTGTAGACGTCTAAAATACGTCATTCTTTATTTAAACCCAAACCTCGATCTTTTCCTTGCCCTTTAATGTTCAGGACCCCTTGAACACTGTTGAGTCCGATTACAAGTGCAACACTTCTCACTCCGGTTTTTTTAATGACAGAATTAAATTTGAATAGTTCAGATGAATTGTTTCCGACGCTGCAGAGGTGTTTGTTTTGATCACTGTGGATGGATGAAGGTCGTCTGTGTGAAGTTATTCAGTCTCTGAACACTTGCATGACATTTATTACGACACAGCGCTTCTGTCCTCCACGGTAAGGATGTGAAGCTGCTGTAGAGATAATGTGAGCTTCTCATTAAAACCATCAAACTCTAGAAAGATAATATTTACAGTATATATCTGATAAACAGGAAGCTGTTATCATGGAAACATCACAGGGCACCGTTAAAACTGGACTAAAGTTTTCTAGATTCTAAACTCTATTTTAATGCAATTATATGACAACATGTTTAAATATAAGTTTTACATAATTTGCTCTAAAACAAAATAAAATCTCTACGTATATGACGTGATGAGTCACTGCAGTGGAGGTTTGTTCTCCACCTGCAGCCTAGATTCATTTGTGGCAACACAGAGACTAAGTCTAAATCAGAGACCTGGACCAGGTGTTTACAGGGTTAGGGTTAGCGCTCTGTAGTTTAAACATATTCTCTTACGATACGATACAGAATGACACGATACAACAGGATACAGAACGATACGACATGATACGACACGATATGGAATGATATGGAACAATACAATGCAACACGATACAGAATGTTATGATACGATACGATATAGCACGATACGATATGATACAGAACGATACTATACAACACAATACAGAATGATACGATACGATACAGAACGATACTATACAACACAATACAGAATGATACGATACGATACGATACGATACAAATGATACGATACGATACGATACGATACAATACAGAACGATACGATACGATACGATATGATACAGAACGATACTATACAACACAATACAGAATGATACGATACGATACAGAACGATACAGAACGATACGATACGATACGATACAAATGATACGATACGATACGATACGATACGATACAATACAGAACGATACGATACGATACGATACGATATGATACAGAACGATACTATACAACACAATACAGAATGATACGATACGATACGATACGATACGATACCATACAGAACGATACGATACGATACAATACAGAACGATACGATACGATACGATACGATACGATACAGAACGATACGATACGATACAATACGATACGATACGATACGATACGATACAGAACGATACAATACAACACTATACAGAATGATACGATACAACACGATACAGAACGATACGATACGATACAATACGATACGATACGATACAACACGATACAGAACGATACGATACGATACAATACGATACGATACGATACAATACGATACAGAACGATACTATACAACACTATACAGAATGATACGATACAACACGATACAGAACGATACAGAACGATACAGAACGATACAATACGATATGATATGATACAGAACGATACGATATGATACAACACGATACAGAACGATATGATACAACACAATTGGATATACGATATGATACAGAATGATACTATACAACAGGATAAGATACGACACTAAAGTGTCCCTGTAGAGAAATTTGTCTTGGACTTGAATGCTGCACACTTTGAGCTGCCTCCACAGTAGTATTAATAAATGAAAAACAAACAATAAAAACAAACCACAACAGTGTCATCCAGGTGTCTGAGAGCAGGACTTGTGATCAGTTAGCAGCTCTGTTGGAGTTCTAACAGAACAGAGGACACACAGATTTGTCCGGTAGAAGACGAAATTTAGATTCAGTGAAGAAGCGGAGTGTTGGAAAAATTCTTGGAGCCTGTGTGACCATCTTGATTTTCTGAAAACTGAACTATATTATCAGAGTGAAAAGTGTAACCTGCTGGGACTGTGGGAGAGGTTTGTTTTCCACCTGTACAATGCATGGTTGATATACCATGCGTGACCATACATGAGGGAAAGAGAGAAGTGTTTGGTTCTCACCTATGGAGCATGTTTGCTTAGCCTTGGGGGTTTCATTAATTGTTTAAAAAAAGACCAACTGATACCTGGACAGAAATAACTGTGTCACGAGTCAGTGAATAAATGGGAATTAGTTAGCTGCAGGGCTGGGAAAGGCAGTTTGTTTGACACCAATAACATGAGATAACATGTAAAACTAAAAAAAGGAGGTGTATCCAAGCTCCCGTGAATCCCCCTCAGGCGGGGCGTCCAAAGGAAATATAAGAACATGTGTGAAGGTGAATTCAGTCTCTACTGCCCGGGCGTAGATTCTGGTTGTATTGTGGTTCTGGTTTGGACTCAATAAACCCATTGCAACAGATCTTACTGCTTTCTCTTTTTATTGAGTGACTTTGAAGTGATTTTAACCGAGTTTGTGTAGGCTGAACTTTAGACACTTTTGAACTTTAATTGTCAGTGGTCCGAGAGGACTGAGGCCTCATCCGGCCCTTGGCCTAGGGTCTTTTTAGACACGACAGGAGCATGATCACAACGAGCTGAGTCATCAAACATGATGTCATCAAGGGGACGGGTCTGTTGAAAAGTAGTGGGGAAAATTAACAAAGTAAGCTCAATTAAGTGCCTTTTCTTTAGTTTTTATATGCAGCATAAATACACATGATGCAGTGTATGTACAATAAATATATAAATAATGTGAAAAATGTGGTTGAGAAGGTGGAGTGGGAGAAACTGAGAGGTGTCAATGTGATGTTTTCTCAGTTTGTTTTGCAAGTAGACGAGAAGATGTGAAGCTGTCGTCCTGTAAAACTGTCTTCCCTCCTCCCTTCCTCCCCCCCTCCTCTTCCCTCCCCCCTCCCTCCTCCTCTCCCCCCCTCTCTTCCCTCCACGTCCTCTCTCCTCCCTCCCTTCTCATTTTATAGCTGTTTGTCTGATAGAAGCTGACCTCCATCCTGATGATCTGCAGTCTCCTCATCCTGCCCTTCCTGATCCGACTAATCACCTTTGGTCTCAACACCACCCACCCTCTCTGCCTCCCCCAGGCCTGACCTCCGACCTCTGACCTCACTGTTACCTCAACATGGATCTGAAGCATTTTGGAGGTAATATCTGCAGGATCCCTGACACTTAAACTCTCTGACCTCTAGCGGGTCGGAACCGTTTCCGCCTTGCCACCAGCTACTCCAAACCCTCAGTCACTTCCTGTCCCGCCCTCCTCGCAACCGTCCATGATGTCGGAAGGGCTGCTGCAGGTGGAGATCCCGGACTTTGGCAGCAGCGTTCTGGGCAGCCTGAACGAGCAGCGGCTGATGGGTCACTACTGCGACGTCTCCATCCTGGTGCAGGGTCAGGCCTTCAAGGCGCACCGGGCCGTCCTCGCCGCCTCCTCGCTCTACTTCAGAGATCTGTTCAGCTCTGCGGCAGACTCCTCTTCCTCATCTTCATCCTCCTCCTCCTCGTCCCAGGCAGTGTTCGAGCTGCCGTCTTCAGTCACACCAACATGTTTCCAGCAGATCCTGTCTTTCTGCTACACCGGGCGCCTCAGCATGGCCGCCAGTGAGCAGCTGGTGCTTATGTACACCGCCGGGTACCTGCAGATCCAGAACATCGTAGAGCGAGGTATGGAGCTGATGATGATGAAGGCCTCCTCTTCCTCCTCACCTCTGTGCTGTGACTCACAGGTGGGTTTGACCACGCCCCCACACAGCTGTATATTTAGCTACTTCAGGTAGACCAGATATAGAATCTACAGGCAGGTATAGCCTCGACTTAAACACAATGATGTATTGCAGACAACCTCAGCAGACGAGCTCGGGGGCTTCGACGCCCAGATGGTCCAGCAGCAGAACAGCGCCCCCCAGCTGCAGGAGGCCAGTCCAGACCAGCCGGCCCTGAGTCCAGAGGAGCTGCTGCTGGCCGTCAGCAGGATCAAACAGGAAAGAGCCGACACTCCTCCTGCTGAGGAGAACGGAGGAGCAGGAGGAGGTGGAGGAGGAGGAGGGGAGGATTCGAGGTGAGGACAAACAGGTGTTCAGTTTGTTTGGGACATTTTGGTGGCCTAGAGCAGTTGTTCCCAAACTTTATGACAATGTTTATTTCTGCTTTTCTATCTTGTTGATACCCGAGACTGAGTGCAGCTACGACTGTATAGGTTGTCTCTGAACATTTGTGAACTACATCTGACCATTGGAACCCTGATTGACAACACTTCTTATTAAAAAGGTTATTTAAATTTTACCCCATCCTTTAGGCAGAATATACTCTGGATCTGGCTGGACTCTGGTCCCAGGTCTGGTCTTTGCATCTAGGAGTCGAGAGGACCTCTAGAGACCTCTAACTGGGAGCTCTGACTTCAAGAATGTTTTAACACAAATCTCTTACTGCTGGTATAAAAATGTGTCTCTTCCTGATCCAACTCGTCTTTGTTGTTCTGTCCTCAGAGTGGACAATTCTGGGGACCACCAGACCTCAAGGAGCAGTGCTCTGTGTTACCTGGGCGCAGGTGGAGGTTTGGTTCCGGGGCTGCAGTCCTACCTGCTGGCAGGCGGGGGGCGCTCCAGTCCAGGGGGCTCCAGTCTTCCTACAGACTCACCTCCCTCTCACCCCGCCACTGAGGAGGAGCTGGAGGAGGATTACTACGGGAGCAGCGTCCACCCCGGACTCTACCAACACATCTACGGACATCCTGGAAACCCCTACAGTAAGTTACATCATGGTACGATCCAAATGATCTGCGCTCCGAGTATCTAAGTAATTAACCACAAAATTATAAGGTCAGCACAAAAGTTATCTCAGTGGAGATACCTCTATAAAAAACAGATTCATATGCTCAGAGAACAACCGATAAACACCGATCAACAGCTGCACCCATTCAGCACTTTTGAACCAGTACTTTCAGGAACCAGAGGAACTAAAGTTAAGAACAATGCTGGAGTTTAATGTCTCTTTCACGCATTACAGGTTCCCTTTACTTTGGTTTATATTGTTGCTCTAAATACTACCTAGTGATGCTAAACTTCTTACCGGTTCTCATTGGTCCAGTCCAAGAGAAGATGGAGATGCTGTCCCTCCCATTGGCCAACGAGCGTCGGCCCTGCGTGCTGGTTGGTCGGGACAACATGGCGCTCCCTGCCAGTCTGATAAGTCAGATCGGGTATCGCTGTCACCCATCGCTCTACACTGAGGGAGACCCGGGAGAGAAGGTGGAGCTGGTGGCTGGTAGGAAACCTGTTTGGCTTTGGGAAACTTTGGGAATTACATCTTTAAATGTTACAGTCAAATTAAAGGCAAAAAATAAAGTGCAGAAGGTCGTAAAGAATCAGTGTTCTTAAATATATCACTTTTCACTCATCTTCACTTTCCTCTGGCTTCATGGGAAGGGTGGGAAGTTCAAATGCTGCTGTATTACTGTATCCCAGGATGTTAATAAGCAACTAACAGACAACGGATCGTGAAAATCTGGAGGGTTATTGGGCCATATTTCAAGGTTAAACAACCTATTTGATAATCCAATAGCTACCACTAGACAGCAGCTAATGTTAGCATCCAACCACGTCCTAGCTAATTTTAAGTTAGCTAATAAACAAACATAGCATCAGCCAGAAGTTAATGCATTTCCTATTGTGTCGTGTAACCAAACAAAATTAGTAGCTTTTAGCTACTTTCTAGCTAACGGTATTATTAGCTAGTAAGTCACTAAATGCTAACATAAGCTGTTGTCTGAACGTAGCTAGCAGGCTATCAAATATGTAAATATGTTGAAATACGAACAGATTTTCCCTGTACATTGTGAAAGCAGTTAAATAATGATTTGTCAGACAGACTAAATTTATATGACTGACAAAGTGGAACACAGCAGTATGATTTTTTTAACTTCCAGCCCTGTGTGAAAATGGCCACCGTGAAAGTATGGTTAAATCCTGTTCTTCAGTGTGTTGTCATTTCGTGGTCTGACGAGCTCAAACACGAAACAATAGAGACAGACTTACTGAAAAAATCATAGTGGTGTTTACTCTCATACTCGTGTGCTACGTGTGTGTTCAGGTTCAGGTGTGTTCATGACACGAGGTCAGCTGATGAACTGTCACCTGTGTGCTGGAGTCAAACACAAGGTGCTGCTCAGGAGACTGTTGGCTACGTTCTTCGACAGGTGAGCTGTTGAACTCTGATGAAACGTTTATGCTCTGTTTGAGTCTCCAATAAGAGAGCTCTTGGACATGGTTAGCCTAACTTAGCAGAACAATGGGGATGCTCCACACACCTGAAACTTTGTCAGGAGACCCAAAAACTATTACCTAAGTTGTGGGTCAGGAGTGGGTGAGACATGGCTTAATGATGCTGTATGTTTCAGGTAGATGTTTGAAATTCATCTAATGCAAACTGCCAAGACTTAAAGAATACTCTTGGTGCCATGACGTTTACCCAACGGGAAGACAGGTGTTTTGAATTTATTTTGAAATTGAAGTGTAATTTTGGCCAAATACTTTCACGAACTCTTACTTGCAGATGTATCCAATCAAAGTAAAACCCCGGAAAGCTTAAGGGAAAGACAATGACGATGAATAATTGTTAAAGGTTTGGAGAATTAAAATGTTTTGCCACACAACAGGAAGTTGTTGTAACTCATGTATACAGTGTGGAATCTGCCCCAAACTATACCGTTTTTTTATTCGCTCTTGAAAAAAATATACATTCATTTTTCATATCCATTTTTTATACCTCTGATACATATGTAAAGTTTTGTTTCCAAAATAAATGTGTCTGTTTTTTTTACACCTCTGATATTCATGCAAGTCCTTCTCACAGACTGTATAAAAAGATGGCCGACATGACAGCTCCCCAAAAGTGAAGCCAAACCCTCTCTATCACCCCCTGCTGACTGGCTGCAGTATAGCTCATAAACCCCGCCTCCTCCATGTTAACAGATGGGACATGAGTCAAACTATAAAATCAAAATACACGTCAAATACATTTTTCTCCAACATGGTTTCTGTCATTATAGTTAGTTCTTATCATGCTGATTTATGTCCAAGTGTTCATTTTTCTCACAAGTTTACTTTTAATTAGTTATTTGATGCTATAAAAAGGG
Source organism: Semicossyphus pulcher (assembly GCF_022749685.1). NCBI lineage: Eukaryota > Metazoa > Chordata > Actinopteri > Labriformes > Labridae > Semicossyphus > Semicossyphus pulcher. The sequence continues at coordinate 30,576,802 of NW_027211737.1, read as the reverse complement.
GGTGTGGCCTCATGATTGACAGCTCTGTTGACAAATGGGGCTCCTGCAGCGTTCTGTTCCCGAGTAGCAGAGTAGAGGAGGAACGGCGAGAGGAGACGTAACTAACACTAACACTACAGTCATTGAAGTTTCCATAAGCGTGAATATCTGCTTCAGACCGACACAAGAAGCTGTTCTGCTGCAGACTGAGCCCAGCTGAGGGCTCCAACACGCCAAGGACACGAGGTAAAGGTGTGTGTTGGGTAGAGGAAGGGGCGGAACGACGGTCATTAGCCAAACTCTACGACACAGACTTGCAAGATGGCAGCGCCTGCTCTGGGGGTATTTTGGCTTCACTTTTGACGAGAGGAGGAGGAGACATCTCGCCCATCTTTAACACTGATTTGAAAACCAAAAGGAGGTGACTTCATCGATCGTGGGTAAAACCCAGACAGTCTGACATCATCAGACGTTTTGTGACATCAGCAGACTGTGGTAAAAATTTTGAGGACATTCTGACACTCCTTCAGGATCCAGCTGCTGCTTTACATAACGGCTCTGTCACATTGTCTCAGACAGAGGGAGAGAGAGAGAAGGGGGGGGCGAGCGAGGTAATCTAAAGCTTGGTATAGGTGCTGATTGGGTTGTTATTGTATCCATAGAAACACTCTGGCCAATAGCTGTGGGACAGGAATCCGCTCCTCCACCAATGATCCGAGCCGAAAGCCCCTGGACAACCGAGTGTTAAACACTGTCAAACGTGAGACACACACACACACACACATATAGACACACATATACAATATATATAGACACACACACACACACACACACACACACACACACAGTCTGACTCATTGATTTCTGTCTTTTTACTGTATTTTGGAAATACTGAGACATTTTTCTCTCCTCCTCCTCTTTTTCCTCCTACTCCTTTTCTTCTTTTCTTCTTACTCCTACTACTCCTACTCTTCCTCTCTTTCATCCTCCTCCTCTCCTGCATTTTTTTCCTCTTCCTCCTCCTCCTTGCCATCACCATCCATTTCCTCCCCTTTTATTCCTTCCTCCTCTTCCTCTCTTCCATACTCCCCCTTCTTCTCTTCTTCTTCTACTCCTCTTCCTCCCCGCCACTCCTCCTTTACCCACTTGTCTTCTTCCTTACTTATGTTGTCGTCTTCCTCCTTATCATCCTTTTCCGTCTTCATTTCCCCCCTTCCTCTATTTCCCTTTCTTCCTTTTTGTCTTCCTACTTTCCCACATCTTTTTTTCCTCCGTCTTCCTCACCCTTTTCCTTTCCCTTCCTCTCTTTACTCCTGCTCATTTTCCTTCTATTCTTCTTTCTCCTTTCGTCTACTCTTCCTCTCTTTCATCCTCCTCCTCTCCTGTATTTTTTTCCTCCTCCTCCTTGCCTTCACCTTCCCTTTCCTCCTTTTTTTCCTCCATATTCTACTCTTTACCTTTTCTCCTCTCTTCTTTCTCCCTCCCCTCTTTTCCTCTTTCTCCTCTTCCTGCCCGCCACTCCTCCTTTTTCCTCCTTTTCTTCTTCATAACTTTTCTCCTCTTCTTCCTCCTCCCTCTCTTCCTCTTTACCATTTTTCCTCCCACCACTCCTTCTTCCTCTTTTTCCCTCCTTCATTGTTTCCCTCTTCCTCCTTTTCCTCCATCCCCTCATCTTCCTTGTTGTCTCCCTCCTTTCCCTGTTTCCCGCTCCTTCTTTTTTCCTCCTCCTCCTTACTTCCATATTCTTCTTTTTGTTCTTCCTTCACTCCTCTTCTGTCCTCTTTATCCTTTTACTATTTTACTCCTTTTCTTTTCCTCACCCTTTTCCTTCCTCCTGCTCCACCTTCTCCTCTTTTTCTCCTCCTTCAACTTCTCCTTCATACTCCTCCTCTTCCTCCTTTTCCTCCACCCCCTCCTGTTCCACTTTGTCTTCCTCCTTTTCCTCCTCTTTTTCCTTGTCATCCTCACCCCTTTCTCTTCTCCACCTTCTCCTCTTATTTCTTCTTCTTCAACCTTATTTCTCCCTCTATTCTTCTATCTCCTCTTTCTCCACACTACTCCTCTCCCTCCTTTTGCTATTTGTCCTTTTCTTGCCCTCTTTTCCTCGTCTTTCTCCCCTGCATTGTCTTCCTTTTTAAAATATTTTTCTCCTCCTCTTACTCCTCCTTCTTCTCCCCTCCTCAGTCTACTGTCAGAACTTTGCTCCTAACTTTAAGGAGAGCGAGATGAACGTCATTGCAGCCGACATGTGCACCAACGCCCGCAGAGTTCGTAAACGTTGGCTCCCGAAGATCCAGTCTCTCCTCCCCGACAGCCTCCCCGCCTCCAACTCCTCACACCCCCGCAAGGGTAAGAGAGGAGGAGGAGGAGGAGGTCAGGGAGGAGAAGCAGCAGTGCAGCCCAGTGGCAGCCCCTTTGAGCTGGACCTGCGGCAGCTCAGTGCCTCCTACCTCGGCCTGGAGGCCCCGCTCTATGCCGACCGACGTGAGAGGGAGGCAGCGGGGGAGAGAGAGAGGGAGAAGGAGGCACCGGCTGCCCTCCTGCCTCACCTGCAGTTCGCCGGGTCACGTGGGGGAGGAGGAGGTGCAGGAGGTGCACAAGCCGAGGAGGGGCTGATGGGGGTTGAGGTAGATGGAGGAGGGAGATCACAGACTGAACAACCCCCAGAACTCCCCCTCTCCCTGTCCTCCTCCTCCTCTGCCTCCTCCACTTCCTCCTCACACCCCTCCCCCCAGCCTGCAGAGCCCGCCCCTCCTCAAAGGGGATTGGCCGACACGGATGAGAGGGGGGCGGAGCCTCTGGAAGACAGCCAATAAGCTTTCTATCGCATCTGCCTACCTGTATGTAAATAACACAATAGCTACCTGTCCCACACCTACCTGTCTGTCTCTCCCTACCTAACTGTCTTAACCTCTTGGTCTGTCTGCACCTACCTGTCTGTCCCCACAACCTACCTGTCTCTACCTGTCTGTCCCCACAACCTACCCGTCTCTACCTCTGCGTCTGTCTCTACTTTTTTGTCTGTCTCCACCTTTCTGTCCTCCTGTGTGTCTGTCCCACCACTTCCTGTCTGTCCTTCTATCTACCTGTCTCTACCTGTTCCCCTACCTCACTACCTGTCCACCTGTCTACCTCTACCCCCTCAGTCTGTCCGCCTTTCTGTCTGACCTACCTCTGTCTGTCCACTCCTCTACCTGTCTGTCCTCCAGTCTGTCTGTCTGTCTGCTCGGCTCTGCTGCATGTTAACAGCCTCCTGCAGTCCAGCACACAGGCCCATAGCAACAGGACAAATGATGATGATGATGATGATGATGATGATGAAGATAATATTCACTCTGATAACAACAATAAAGCTTCTTGATAATCAGACTGATGTTTCTGTTTTATCTTTTTGATCTGAACTAAAACATTTCAAAGTTTCTATGTACATGTGGACGAGCTGATCTTTCCTGCAGCGCCCCCCTCAGGACAAACCCGTCATGTTCAGCTCTAAAGTCTAAAGCGGCTGGAATCTGACTTGCTACAGCAGTATAAATCAAAAATAAACACATTTTTCTGTGATTTAATTACAATAAATTGGGTAAAAGGATGCTGAAGATTTGTAAAATACATACCTGTCAGGTCTGTCTGCAAGATGAGCATGGATCAACAACTCTTGATGAACATTAGGAAGTCAGAAGAAAGTCGATGTTTAAAGCTTTTGCAACAATATGTTGGAAAATTTCTCTTTTATGTTGAAAAAATGTAAGTATGTGCTTCCCATTACTTTGCATGACCCAACATACATACACATACAAGTAAACTGTCCAAAATATACACGTATACTTGACAACTTCAATTAAAACTTAGAGTAGGTCAGTACAATACATGTGATGGAGCTTTACTCAGTTTAATGTATCAATATATCAATGAATCAGTTACTGCTTTAAATCACTAAATTAATCAGAATACAAATGTGCAGAACAGATAGGCCTTGGACTCTGTGGTGCCGCTCTGCATGTTGGGAAACGTAGTTCAAATTACTGCGCCATTCTGAAAACTTAAACCTTTCCAACCAATCACAGCAGCCTGGTCATCGCCTCAGCCAATCACAGCACTTAAACTAACTGATCGGCAAATCCCAGCGCTTCATATTCCCCAGCATCAAATCATAGCCACGCAAATGCCCAGCAGCCAATCACAGCGCCTCAGCCAGCCGGCCAGCCAATACGATCACAACAACATCCATGATGCTGCTCACCACTGCGCTTGCGCACAAGGTAGACAGCTGATAACTCATCTATTATGCTACTTCGCTAAATAAAAATCTTCCTGAAAACTGACCGGAGCCCGCCGTTGGACGCACCGGAGGACCGAAACACAAAGTAAACACTTTTCTCTGCCCGGTAGCGGTGGGATTAGCAGGTTAACGAAGCGAAGGGATTCCCTCGGAGTGTGCAGAATGTGTCGGTGTGTCGGAGCCTGGCTGGCCGCTCGGCGCCTTCAGACAAAGCTCAGCTAACAGGCTAACGGCTTATTAGCTAGCCAAACACCGAGCTGTTACATCTGCAAAAATTGGATTTCTAACTGGATTAATCTGATCGTTGTTTGGGCCATAAGCAAACAAATGTCAAGATATTCCCTTAAACACATGCTCAGATATCTCCACAACCGACATAAACCATATTAATTACACTTTACGTCCTCGGTAAGTAGCCTAGCTCGGTTAGCTAGCAACCTAGCTCATATTTTGCATTGGCTTGCCCGCCATCTTTTTAAAGCAAGATAAATGGGATGTTTCGTTAGCCTGCAAAACACTCACACCTGAGCAGCGGCAGCAGCTAGCGCGGGTGTAAAGCTGTAATTTAACAGTAAATAACCAGCTCCGTGTGTCTGACTGTGGATGGTGATGCTGTTGACTGTATTTGTGTAGTTTGTTGGTCGGAGCGATGTCTCTTAGCAGTTAGCTTGCTCGTTAGCCGCCGAACCGCAGCAGCATGCAGGCAGAGCAAGCAGCCGCCGGACTCCGACATCTGTTGATCCGTGCAGGAGTTGACTGTGATCCGGACTGTATTCGGGGGGATTAAGATGTGTTTGCTGCCTGACAGGCAGGTAGGAGGCTCTGTGATATTCATTACTGTATCTTGGCTGTAAGTAAACACTGAACTGAGCTGTGTTTTCTTAGGCGAGTTGATCGTCCAGTTTTCATGTGGTTTGAGGTCCCGGTGTAAAACACTACTGATAGATTGAAAGAGGACATGTATACATGCATGGACGTAAGGTTGCGTTTTAAAGAGAATATTAGCTTGGTAGAAGACGTTCTGTTTGTGGAGAGGAATGGATAAGTTGTGATGTGATCAGTGGAGCCATAGTAGAGTTCACAGTGGACCTGTGTATATGTGGTTTATTATGTATGTGCTCAAGTAAATATTAAGTGAGTGATCTCTAGCATGTCCAACTATGTTCTCAAATAATACCAAAGTCTGTGGTTATAGAGCATACTTTGAAAACCTGTTGAAGAATGTTTAACAAGTAATTTAAAGTCACAGACACAGATTTGTGTTGACAACCTGTTCATACTCAACACAGAGCTGTATTTGACCAGCTGAATGTAGAGCTGGAAGGACGTGTCGATCATCTGATGACTTCATCTTGATTTATTGTGCTAAATGTTTGTGAGGATTTGATGCTGATCTTTGTCATACGATATAAACTTTAAAATCATTGCGTTTGCCACATGAACTAAGAAATCATGCAGTTTCTCATGACTGTGGACTTTGAGGAAATGTGATAAGTACTTTTTTTCCCAATCTTCCATAGACTGAACGATTAATACAGAAAGTAGTCGGCCTGTTGATCTTTAAAGGAAATCACTGTTATTTGATGCTAGGTGAACAGAAGCACTTGGATGGATCATTAGATTGTTTGCCTGTTTTTTGCAATTGATAGGCTTCTTAAATTATGTTAACAGGTAAATTCAGTGTGTAGTTGTAAATGCCTTTAATGACACCTGTCAGAAAAAACAAAGTTGATTGATTGGCGAGTTGTCAAGTAAATCTATCAGGAATTTTTAAAATGCCAAATAATTAAAAAACAATGGATTCTTACCAGCCTTCACATGAGGATTTTTATCATCATATATGATAGTTACATGAATGTCTGAGTTGATCAGTTGAATAATTAAAAGATACTTATTATAAGAAAAGTTTACTTCTATATTTGTTTCCCTGCAGTGTAAGAATGCCCCAGTGAAGTTTGTGCACAAATTAAATCAACTCCAGAATTAAAGAGAAAAAGGAACTTGTGAGTAAAGAGTATCTGCACAGTTTGACATGGGCTGATATATAACTCAGGCTCAGTAATTATTTCTTAATATCTATATTTGAACACTTACAACAGGATCAAACAGGAGTGAAGCACGCACACCTGGGGCTAAACAAGAATACAATTTCAACACCTTAAATGTAATTCTATTCTTCTCTTTTCAGAAAACTTTTTCTTTAGTTTTAAGGTTAAAATTACAACCACTTTGATTTCAGCTAGTCCAGTATATTCTGTGAATGCTGGCGAGTTAATTCTTTAAAATGTCACGAAACATTGACACGTGTTCATGTTAAAGTCTGAGGTGACGTCTGCAGATGTTTGGAGACTAATTCTGTGAAACATTTGAAAAGCTGTGATTGATAAATGTCTGAAACTACTGATTATCAACATTGTTTTGCCAATTAATCGAATGATCCTTCCTTACTACAGTGGAGGTAAACTTGTTAGAAATTTCTGTCAGACCACCTGAATTTAGAGCGTTAAATCAAAAAAGACGATCATGTAATACTAGAAACAAAATACTTGACGTAGAGTGGTTTGTTGAGTCCGACAGTTTGGGCCTGTGAAGGTTTCTGTTTGTTTTCTGGGTTCGGATGTGGACCGGTCAGTTAGCGCAACAATTAACTCTACTTAAGGAAAGATATGTACATAACTGAAAAGTGTGGGACAATAATATATTGGTCGAGTTTAAATTGTGCAAAGAATTACAAAAATGATGTTTGTCGATTTCATTTTCAACTTTGTTTGACTTTTAAAGTAAATCAACTCTGCTGGTTGTTGTCACTTGTTTTTATGTTGCGTTTTGATCACAATTTTTAATCTGTAGCACTTTGAAAATTGTTTCAAATATAAAGTTCTTTATAAATGTATGTTTATATCAACACCAAAAAATCCTTTTGTTCCTTGTTAGTTGTCACAATTAGTTACGTGCTGTGTAATTTATTTTGTGTTAAACTGCTCAGTGTAATACATCTACGTCTGGCACAACACACAACAAAAACAAGGCTGTCGTTACACCGTGTTCTTATTTAAAGAGCTTAAAAAAGTCTGATTGAGTTGATGGCTGCAGAACAGTACAGCGTGTAAAGGTGTGCTCTGATGGGGGACTTTGCCTCCTAATATGTAAGAATTTGCCGATGATTGGCAGGTGACCCTCAGTCTGAGATGTTGCTAAGCCAGTAAAACTTGTTAAACTAGGATGTTTGACCACGTTAGTTACAACATGGTAACTAACCAGGAGGAGAATATTATGTTTCATTGTTGTTGAACCGACATTCTTCAATTTAATTTAATACAAACTTGAAGTTTCAAGTTTGTACTTTTTTGCTGGAGAGGATTTCTGAGTTCTCGCATAAAAAAAAATGTATCAGGCAACATCGAATCAGCCAGCAGATTTTGATCGGCATGCCGTAGGCGGGCATCGGTCGGTTGTAGGCTTACCAACATGAAGGCCTATTGCACACGAGAAACAGTGGAGGAATGAATGCTGGCCGTGCATGCAGATGATTTTGCTATTTTTGGATCAGGCAACCAGACAAGGATGTTTTTGGTTAAGATAGTTTTAACGTCCCCAAGGGGAAATTCATTATATGTGCCTCCAGAAGACAGACCAAAGATACCCTGCAGAATACATAGTGCGTGATTGTTACAATTGAGTTATGGCTGTGGGCGAGAGAAACAACTTTGTTCAACGGTGCCATCCGAGCGTCCTCTATCTGTGGCCTTATTGGGTTGTAATCATGGTGGACATTAAACTGAAACTGGTCTGTGTTCTCAAAGTGAGTTTGACATACATCAAAGCTAGTTTGGATGACATGGTGAGGAATGCTCCCCACAGGTTAATAAGCTTGTAACAACACTGTTGTTACCAATTACGAACATTTTACAAGAATAGAGCACCGACTGTGATCTGGTATGGAAACTTGGGATGAAACAAATGTGTATTGTGATGCCGTATCGATTGGCAGAGAAACGGACCAATTTTAATTTATAGTTTACGTGGAAGATTTGAAATTTTACCGATATAAGATCAGATATACTTTATTTTTTCTGATATATTCGAATATTATAAACATTTATTATCATATTGGACAAAAAGTACCGGTAGATATGGTCTTCGGTGGTACAGGGACTGTGATAAAGTTATTTGCTTAGAATAACGGAGCAGCTAGCGTACCTGCCGCTCATTTGGATTATATTCCTGCAGATACTTAGCTGCACTCCCAACATTTAGTAGGTTTCATTCTTGATTTCAGCGTACCTGTTCACCTCGAAAAATGGTGTTGAACTGTTTGGAGATTTGTTCTTCTGCTGAGAAAGCGCACAATGCTAATGATGTATTTATCTCTCTCTTTTTTTCAGGTTGTGCGATGGGAGTTTGTCTCCTCGGGGAAACATCAAGCTGCAGAATCCACAACATCAACACCTGAACTGAACACACACTAACACATACCTGTGTGCCCTCACACACACACACACACACACACACACACACTCACCCTCAAACAAGAGAGGGAGTTGTTTTTTCACCTTCAGGTCAGACACTGCCGTCCCACGGTGCATTGCTGCGTCACCGTCGTCCACCATGTCGGACGCCCCCGAGGCTGCGCCCCCCAGCCCCCCTACCCTCACCAACCCGGCCCCACCTGAGGTCACCAATCCCACCAAACCGGGCAGGTAGGAAACCTCCGAGCATTGACATGATAACATTCAAATTATCCTCTGCACCTCCTACATCCTCTAACTGACAAAACTTTCTACACTTTCTACCCCCCTACACCTATCTCGTTAACACCTTCTTCATCTGCCACAGCTCCTTAACCTTCTACATCAACTACACCACTACACCTCTACATCTCCTACACTGCCTGCATTCTCTACGCCTTCTTCTTCCTCTCTACAACTTCTACATCCTATACACCTCCTACATCATCTTACACTTTTACTTCCTTTACACCCCCTACAGTTGTTATATCCTGTACATCTCCCACATCCACCACACCTTCCTCATCCCCTACTCCTCTTGCATCATCTACACCAACTGCATCCACTACACCATCTACACACTCCAAATGTTCCGCGTCCTCTCGTACTTCTACAGCCTACTCTTCCTAAACTTTCTACATCCTAAACACCTCCTACCACACTTTTACATCATTTACACCCCCTACAATTCTTACATCCACTACATCTTCCGCATCCACTGCACCTTCCTCATCCCCTACTCCTCTTACATTATCTACACCCCCTGCATCCACTACACCTTCTTTATCCTCTACACCCTCTAAACCTTCCACATCCTCTACATCATACTCTTTCCAAAATTCCTAAACTATCTACATCCTATACACGTCCACCGTCTTTTCCCTTCGCAATTCTTACATGCACTACATCTTCCGCATCCACCACACCTTCCTAATCCCCTACTCCTCTTACATCATCTACAACTCCTGCATCTACTACACCTCCTACACCCTCTAAAGCATCTGCATCCTTGACTGATTCAAAGTCTTAACACCTCCTTCATCCTCTTTGCCTCCTAACTTTTCTATATTTTATGTACCTTCTTGTCCTCCTAAATACTTTACACCAACTAGATCTTCTGAACCTCCTATATCAGAGAATATAAAACTTGCTTATGAGACAAGATTTTATCCATCTGTAATCCTGATAGCTAGCTAGATCTTAACATTTTTTATCTTGATAAGTGGACTGGTCAAAACAAAACAAGCTGTTCTTCCTAAAACAAATGAATCCATGCTCTCAGAGTGCTGATGTTGTGGTCTGTGGGTTTGTGTCCATCAGGAAGACCAACCAGCTGCAGTACATGCAGAATGTGGTGGTGAAGACGCTGTGGAAGCATCAGTTCGCCTGGCCTTTCTACCAACCTGTCGATGCCATCAAACTCTGCTTAGCGGTGAGTGCACCTTAAACAAACAGGAGTCGAGCTACATGTTTCCCACTTCTTCTATGTCATGCTAAACTAACCTTGTCCACGTTTCCAGGACTACCACAAGGTCATCAAGAGCCCAATGGACATGGGAACCATCAAGAAACGTCTGGAGAACAATTATTACTGGAGCGCCAGTGAGGCCATGCAGGACTTCAACACCATGTTCACCAACTGTTATATCTACAACAAGGTACATACATGATACCACAGTTAATACAGTATGTAGTGTTTTATTATGCAGATACTGTGCAGCCCAACCTGCATCCTGAGGGGTGATCTCGACATTTTATAAATCAGATCGTGAATGAAGATGGCTGCTGATAGATGTTGCATCGTTTAGATACCTCAGGAATCACACAGAGCATCTTAACAAGCACTGTGTTTGTGTGTGCAGCCCACAGACGACATCGTCCTGATGGCGCAGGCTCTGGAGAAAATCTTCCTGCAGAAAGTCGCTCAGATGCCTCAAGAAGAAGTCGCTCTGCTGCCTCCAGCTCCCAAAGGAAAGAACAAGAGCAAACAGCCCGCTTCAGCAACTACAGGTACTTTACTGCAGTACTTTTACTAACAATGCTACTGCAGGTACACTTCTGTATTCCAAACTTTAAAACAAGAGAAAACAACGCTTTAAGCCACTGCTGTACGAGTATCAATCTGCTACTGAAGTACGGATGCAACAGGTACACTGCTACAGCACTAGTATAATACTGCTGACCCGTGACCCGTCCTGCCCTGTCAACGAAACACTTTGTTGAGCTTTAATGTCCGTCCACTGTGACTATTACCTCTGCCTGACCGAGGACCGAAGCACTAGCTAGCAGGTTAGCACCCCATGCTTGCTAACCTCTCGTCCAAAGTTATGTGAGTTTTCAAGCAACTCTAGAAGCTCAAAAGGCTTCAAGTAAGTAGCGGGTGCTATAGATCGGATGTACAGGTACAAATATGCCCATGCTCAAATAAGATGCGAATCGAAATGCTTACTTTTTGAAAACTGGGTGCAAAGTTATGTAAGGGCTTGCACATCCTTAAGTCTTTAAATATGTTTTTGTACGTTGAAAATCAGCACAGATATTCAATATGGCCACTTTGTGTGAGGGCAAACCTTTCCTGAACGTCCTAGTGTGTGACTGGGATTCTTCCAGTCAGCCTGAGCCCAATCTCTGCAGAACGTTTCAGTCTTCATATATTTTCTGGATCCCAGTATTAACAGTACTCTCTCTGTGTCTCTGTCTCAGTGAGTCAGCAGGCGGAGTCTTCAGCCTCCCCTCCCGCCTCCTACCCGTCCCCTTCTCCCTCTCAGACACCTGTAATCTCGACCACGCCCACACCTGTCCAGACCACGCCCCCCGTCTCTGCTCCGCAGCCCCCGACAACCATGATGCCGTCTGCACAGCCTGTCCTCAAGGTAAAAGACATATTCTGTGTGGGACAGCTTCACATGGCTGAAAATAAAATAGAACACACTAACTCATCTGTATTTCTGCCTGTCTCTCCTCTTTGTCTTTCTACACCTGTCTCTTTCCACCTTCTTCTGTACCTGTCTGTGTCTATGTACCTCCTTCTGTCTGCCCCTCTCTGCCTGTCAATTTCTCCAATTTTATCCATACCTCCTTGTCTTTCCACCTGTCTGTTGCTCTCATAGAAGAAAGGTGTAAAGAGGAAAGCCGACACAACCACTCCAACCACGTCGGCCATTTCTGCTGGCCGTGCAGACTCTCCGTCCGCACAGGACAACAAACCGGCCAAACTAGGCTCATCACGGCGTGAGGCCGCTGCCCGCCCTGCCAAGACCCGCAGGGAGACAGTTGAGGAGCTGGCAGGGGGTGATGTGGGAGCTGGTGGAGGGGCAGTAGGAGGGAGGAAGGGCGGAAAGCTGGGTGAACAGATGAAGCACTGCGACGCCATCCTGAAGGAGATGCTCTCTAAGAAACACGCAGCCTACGCCTGGCCGTTCTACAAGCCGGTGGACGCCGAGGCGTTGGAGCTGCACGACTACCATGACATCATCAAACACCCTATGGACCTCAGCACCGTCCGGGTAACTAACTTATGACATCATTACATGCAAAACACATAGCCATGACATCACACTATGCCTTGAAGTTCAGATCAGCCAGTCAGAAGCGTGTCAGCTGTACTATCTGATCTTGTGTGTTGGAACGATCCAAACATGAAAGGCCCACAAATTAATGTCAGAGCTGCTTGACTCTTAGCCTCAATTTCTAAAACCTCTCCCCTCTTCCCCCAACAGAAAAAGATGGATAAAGGAGAGTACAGTGATCCTCAAAGTTTTGCAACTGATGTCAGGTTAATGTTCTCCAACTGTTACAAGTACAACCCTCCAGACCACGAGGTGGTGGCAATGGCCCGCAAGCTGCAGGTATGTTATACCTGTAAACCTCCCACTACTTTTCACAACCCTCCATAACTTGTACCTCACTGACAACTGTTTGACCAATTATAATCAATCTCTCTCTATCTCATTCTTTCCTCAGGACGTGTTCGAGATGCGCTTTGCCAAGATCCCAGATGAGGGCTTGGAGGCATCAGTCCCGTCTACAACACCATTGGTCAGTAAAAGCACCGCCTCCTCTGACAGCAGCAACAACTCCTCCTCCGACGAATCGTCCGACTCAGAGGAGGAGCGAGCCACGCGACTGGCTGAGCTACAGGAGCAGGTTGGTGCTGCCGACCAATCACAGGTCAAGAACATCCTGGTTTTCTTCTTTTTTAATATCATTGTCGATTTAATGAAAGTTGAGAAATTCTGTTGATTTATTAATTTTTTATTCAAGAGTAATTTTGATATAATATGTTGATCCTACATGTTTGATTTTTAGATATCCATTTCTAGCATATTTCACCTGCTGAAGGAGTTCCCAAATTTTTATTAGAGGTATAGGTACTGATAATTAGTGTATTTCATCAGTTGAAGGCAGTGCACGAGCAGCTGGCCGTCCTGTCCCAGGCTCCAGTCAGCAAGCCAAAGAAGAAGAAAGAGAAGAAAGACAAGGAGAAGAAGAAGGAGAAGGAGAAAGACAAAGGGAACAAAGGCAAGTTGGAAGAAGAGAAGAAACCCAAGGCTGCTGCTCAGCAGCCCAAACCACCCAATCAGAAGAAAGCGCCGGCCAGGAAAGCCAACAGTACGGTGACGGCCACCAGGTACGAATCAATCAGTTCACTTTCTCTTGGAGTCCAAAGATCCCAAAATATCGGGGACTAAATTTGAATTGAGAGTTTGACTGATCAGAGCAACTCTCTGTGTTTCCAGGCAACCTAAGAAAGGCAGTAAAGCCTCGGGCGGTGGCTCGGCCAACGGAGACGATGGTGAGGAATCATCCCTGCCGATGTCATATGACGAAAAGCGGCAGCTGAGTCTGGATATAAACCGGCTGCCAGGAGAGAAGCTGGGCCGCGTCGTCCACATCATCCAGTCAAGAGAGCCGTCGCTGAGGGACTCCAACCCAGACGAGATCGAGATTGACTTTGAAACCCTAAAACCCTCCACACTCAGAGAGTTAGAGCGCTACGTCAAATCCTGCCTGCAGAAGAAGCAGAGGAAGCTACTGCGTGAGTACAACTTGCCTACTTCTGCCCAAAGGCTCATCAAACCTATTTGTGGAAAACAGTACCTCTTAGAGAAAAAAAGACAATGAATTCTTCATCCAGTGATGTCGATTTGATTGCACTTGGGCAAGGACTTGGTATCGCTAGGACATGACTTAGGCTGCACTCTGGACGCTACACACTTAGGTATCACTTTTGCAGCTTGTAATACTCAACATGACCACAAAGACCCTCTGACTTGGCCCCTGTTGCACTCGTGCATGACCTCTGTCGCTGTCAAACATGACCTCTGTTATGCTGTGATGCACCTTAAGTTGTACTGAGACATGACCTTGATGCACTTAGTGGAAAGGAACCAGACAGACCGCGACAGAAGACCATTTATCAGATTTCGTTTCTTTTGCACTCGGATATGACCTTGATGACATGTTCTGGATGCACTCAGGATAGCCCCAGCCGTGCTCAGACATATTTTAGGAACTCCTTGGGTGCATATCCCTGACTTCCCCGTGCAGGTATATCCCTGGCACTACTCAGGTTTATTCTGGAGGCTACCTGGGTATATCCTGGGCACTGCTCCGGTATACATTATGGGCAATACATAGGTACATCCTAGGCACCATTCAGGTATATCCCTGGCCCTGCTTGGCATTGCTCATGAATATTCAGGGAACTACTTGGATATATTCCCATAACTCTTCAGGGAAATTCCCTAGCACTATGCAGGTTTCTGCCGGGAATGACCTGGGTATATTCCGGAAGCATCTTGGGTATATCGTGTGCACTGCTCCTGTATATATTACAGGCAATACATAGGTTTACCAAGGCACCACTCCGGTATATCCCTGGCCCTGCTTGACATTGCTCATGTGTACTCAGAGAACTACTCGGATATATTCCCGAAACAGCTCAGATATATTCTCGTAACTATGCAGGGAAATCCCTAGAACAGCCTTTCACGGGCACTGCTCTGCTACATCTGAGGCCCTCTGCAATGCTTGGATCTATCCCTGCCACTTCTCAGATTTATTCTGGGAATGACCTGGGTATATTCCGGAAGCAACTTCGGTATATCCTGGGCACTGCTCCGGTATATATTACAGGCGATACATAGGTACATCCAGGGCACCACTCCGGTATATCCATGGCCCTGCTTGGCATTGCTCATGTGTACTCAGAGAACTACTCGGATATATTCCCAAAACAACTCAGATATATTCTCGTAACTATGCAGGGAAATCCCTAGAACAGCCGGGCCGGGGCACTGCTCTGGTACATCTGAGGCCCTTCTCTGCAATGCTTGGATCTATCCCTGCCACTTCTCAGATTTATTCTGGGAATGACCTGGGTATATTCCGGAAGCAACTTGGGTATATCCTGGGCGCTGTTCCCATGATCCCCCGCACTGTGCCGATGCATCCCTGGAAGTGCTTGGCACCTCTTAGCTATATCCCTGGCCCTGCTTAGCATTGCTCGCATATATTCAGGGAAGTCTTTGGATATATTCCCAAAACTAGTAGGGCATATTCCTGGAACAACTCAGATATAATCCAGGAAGTACTTGAGTATATCCCCGGCACTGCTCGGGTATGTCCCCGGATTGCGGGTGTGACTCAGTGGTAGAGTCGATCGTCTTTCAATCGGAAGATCGGAGGTTCGATCCCCAACTCCCTCAGTCTACATGTCAAAGTGTCTTTGGGCAAGACACTGCTCCCGGTGGCATAGCCAACGTGTATGTATGTGATGACTGATTGACAGTTGGGCACTTCAGGTAGCAGCCTCTGTCATCAGTGTATGACTGTGTGTGTGTGTGAATGTGACATATAGGGTTTAAGCAGCTTTGAGTCGTCACAAAGACTAGAAAAGTGCTTTATAAGTACAGTCCATTTACCATTGCTAGCGTATGTACAGTATCTCTGGCACTACTCAGTTTTATTCCAAAAATGACTTTGGTATATTCTTGGAACTACTTGGGTATAAGCTGCCCAGTGTTCTACTGATCCCCTTCACTGTGCAGATGCATCCCTGGAAGTGCTTGCCACTGCTCTATATATTATGTGCAATACATGGGTACATCGTGGGCGCCTCTCGGGTATATCCCTGGCCCTGCTTGGCATTGCTTGTGTATCTTCAGGGAACTACTCGGTTGTATTCCTTAAACTAGTCGGGTATATTCCCAAAACTTGTAGGTTATATTCCTGAAACGACTTGGGTAAAATCCTAGAACTGTTTGAGTATATCCCTGGCACAGCTTGGGTATGTCCCCGGCACTGCTTGAGCACATACAGTATCTCTGGCACCACTCAGGTTTATTCCAGAAATCACTTGGGTATATTCTGGCCATAGTTCCACTGATCACCTTCAGTGTCTTGGGCACTACTGTAGTATGTACTACTGGCAATATTCGGCTATATTTAAGTATGTCCTAGGTAGTGTTCTGGTATAATCCTGTCAGTGCTCAGCAAGATCCCCGTACGGATATACCCTTTGCAGTGTTAGGCACTGCTCGGGTACCTCATGGACACTACCAGGGTTTAGCCTCAGCCCTACTCATGGAACATAACTACTATCATCTTACAACGATTTAACCTCTGAGGGAAAACTGCCAGTATATACCACTTCAGGTGTAGATACGGACCCTTGGGTATTGCCCCTTTCAAACTCGGATAAGGTTCTTGACACGTGTGCGCATGGATTCTCTTGGGGTTAATTGGGGTCCAACAGCACATTTTTGCCAAAGGAGACGTAGCTAGCAGGTTGCTAGCTAGGAGTAAAGCTTAAACATCAATGACTTGTGTGTAATGTTTATGAACCTCTTGTCTGACTGTCTGTCTTTACCTGTCTCTCTCTCTCTCCAGAGAAGGCAGCAGGAGGCGGGGCCTCAGGAGGCGGGGCTAGTCGTTTAAGTGGCAGCAGCTCTTCCTCCTCTGATGACAGCTCCTCAACAGGAACCTCCTCTTCCTCCGACACAGACTGAACACCCATAAACACACCATACAGATATACACACACACACCCTCACACACATGTTACTGAATACACACACAGAGAATTTATCCACTCTACACACACACACAAACTCATCTATACAGGTCACACATGCAGATACAGACTAACACACACATCCATGTAAACTTCCATCCTGAACAAACACACAAGCAAAAGACAGAGATACACACTCTGAACTTCTGACAACTCAACCCCCCCCAAACACACAAACACAAACACACACACACATACACATCTATATATAAACCCCACACACACAAACACACACATGCCCAGACTTGGAGACTGTATGTAAATAGGCTGACCTGTTTTTTAGCTCCTAGTGTTGTTGTTTTTTTTCTGGAGGAATGCAAAAAGATAGAAGAGAAGAAGAAGAAAGCAACAATTACCCTGGAAGAGAAGAAGAGGGGAGGGAGACATGTGGCAGAGAGACAGGCAACCTGTCTGTCTGGGAGACGTATTGATCTTCTCTGAACACTCAAGCATCGCTGTCAAGGAGGCTTTCTTCTTCTCCTTTTTTCCTGGATGGCCGGCTGTGACCCCTGACCTCTGAAAACATTCCAGAAGCATCTATAGAGCATCATTGGAGAGGAGGAGGAGGAGGTGATCTCAGTGGGTTTTACTCTGATCAGTGTTTTCATATCAATTGATTAGAAGTGGAGCTGCCTGCACAGAGCATCCTAAATGATTTGTCTACAGGTTGGAAACTCCTGTGAGACAAAGATCAGAGCGTCATGAGACGCAACTCTCCGCTGAAACCTGGGAAGTAATGGTGATTTGGGTTCTCTCCTTAAAGTGTAGTTATCAGGTATGCAGGGAAATTTGTAAATGATATAACTGTTAGACCTCTGAGTAGAAATGATCCATTTCAAACGAATTATGTTAAAACGTCCAGGCATCACATGAGCTGGAAGATAAAAACCAAAACTCCACAAATTCAACAGCTTGAGACTCGAAACTTGCTGCAGAGAAATCTTTAACAGTCATTGTGGCACTACTTAGTTGTGTTTTTAAAGATCTACTCAATTTTATTACGTTCCTCAACATTATATAGTCTGTAATTACAATATCTAACAGTTTATCATACTATCATTTGATTCTTGTCTCAGTCATTTTTTTCCTTTGGAACCAAAATATTTGCATAAGAAAACAAACAGTCAATGAAAAGATGCAAATTTGTGGGCGATGCAAATAATGTGGCATGAATCAGTCGCTCAGGTGCATGAGATGATTTTTTTTCTCAACCTGAGCGGGGGATTCACGTGATGCTGTGTCTCCCTGATGTTGAATCAGACATGGTCGGGCAAAAACCCATTTAGAAAAACACAATTTTACATAAGTTGTTTCCCTGTCTCGGCTGTGGACGGACCTGAAAGCATGAATTGGACTTTTACAGATCAGCATCATAAAGTGTTTACTTCAACATCCTTTCAACAAGTTTATTGCAACTAAATCACAACAAAATGTTTTTGTTTCGTCTTACTTTGATATGCTGGATTTACAGACGGATACAGTGAGATCCAAATGATCCTGACACGTTCAGGCTGAATTTGGATCCTGAGTTGCTCCTAAATGTGATGTAAATTTAGTTTAAGTTTGGGCTTTAACAAACGATCTTCAGTAGGTCTTTGGTTGATCAGATCTGTCTTTGTTTTTTAAAGTCTGTAACTGTAAATGTAAAAAACATGATGTGCATTCTGGAGCAGCAGCTGCATTAACACACAGAGCTATCTGAGACGTTTCAGTGATTGTGCTTGATTTTTTTCTCTGCAACCAGTTTCAAGTCTCTGCAGGACTTTTTGGGTTCAACATCTGATGGATGATTTGTGATTTGATCAGCTGTGAAGGAAGTGTCGCCAGTTTCGTTCCTTAAGTTTGAGTAAAGCCCCTCTGAGATCCAACCTGTCCTCTGCTGGTCCCGAAACACAAACCCACAACCTGCTGTCTGTCCCTGGGGTCAACAGTGGGGGGGTGGAGGGTGGGGCACGGACCCCGACCCAGACAACCAAGCGCCGGCTCTGTCAGCTTAGAGCAAGACAAACTTCTTTTATTTTTTTAACACTACATTTCCTTTATTTTTCAGTTTTATGATTTTTCAGGTTGTGTGCTGAACTTGTGTCTTATAAGGTTCTCTATATAAAAATGTCTTTGTACCGCTGTCCTGTTCCACCCCCCTCAAACCCCCCCCCATCACCCGCCAAAACAAAACCACTCATGCTGTGACAGCCCCCCCGCACACCTCAGACTTCATCAGTTTAATGTTTAAAATGTTTCAATTCTTTTAATAATCTTTATTTTAGCTGATTTTTCAGGAAGGGATGAGAGGTTAAAAAATCTAAGTTTCCCCCAAAGAAAAGTTTCAACGGTTTCAAATGAATTTTTTAGAATCATTTCATCTTTAAAATGTCCAAAATCCAGACAAACTCATCACACTTAGTTTTTTCTCTCATCAGACAACAAACATGTTTTTATTTCACAACCAAACGTCGACAGGAAACTTTTTCAAAGTTTTTGATAATTTTAATAAAATGAGGGAAGTATTTTTTTAAAGTATCAAAATGTAATTTACTTAATGTAATCTGGATTAATTATTTCAGCTTTAATTTTAATCTTTTTATTATCAGAGCTTTGTAATGTAAAGAGGCCATGATGACATCACAGCCACGCACTCACCTGATTGGTTCGTTGAAGCTGCAGTGGAGTCTTCTAGAAGCTTCCTTATATTTTGGATGTGGCCGAGATTTTTGGCTTTGGCCTTTGACCCCTGATATCTTGTTTATTCTTCTGATGGAGTACATTGGGGTCATCATGGCGGGATACGCGGATATTAGTGATTTTCTGTCTTGTGTTTACGTGTTCCCAGGGGTCAGGTTGGGTTTATGTTGAGTTAAAGGGACAAAAAAACACTCAGCTCTGATTGGTTTACGTCTATGAGGTGTGATAGGAAACTTTTTGAACGTTTGTAAACATGGACAGGAAATTCTGCAGCTTCTTCGTGTGTCCCTTAAATTTTCCTCTGGCAGAGAGTTTCTAATTTTTCCACGTTTTTGAACGCAACATTGTCAGACAAACCTGGTGGACGTGGGGGGGTGGGCGACGGTATGTTTTCCTTTTCTGACCTCAGCCGTGTTTGTTTGTTTTGCTGCTGATCAGTTCAATCAAACCGATCAAAACCAATCAGATTAAATCACATGACTTCTCTCAAACACACAGCTCACCTGTCGACCTGTCTGTCTGTCTCTCTGTCTGTCTGTCTGTTTCCTGCTGTTTGAATCGGCACATTTGTTTGGAAAAAGGCTTCTTGTTTATCTGTTCATGTTTGACCTTTGACCTCAAATTCAACCTGATGTTAAATTCTGGCTCTAGAGAAAGAAATTGATTGCCCTGAGTTTTGCCTCGCAGGCTTCATTTAGACCCCGCCTCCTCCTCTGAGACTGATCAAACCTCACCTGTGATTGATTATTGGTAAGCCTTGTGTTTAAGGCAGGGAAATTGGAAGTGGAAAATCTGATCAATCTATTGGTTTATTAATCTGACGTTTCATTTATTTCTGTACAAACTGTTTCATCTCATTTCTTAGGCTTTCAACCAAATGTCATGGCCGTCATCAGGGTATGGAGCTTCCTACTAGTCATAGAGTCGGTTTGTTTGTTCAAACATGCCTCACATCAGAGCTTAACAGTGATTTTTGTGTTTTAAACTTGTCAGACTGAAGAAACCTGAATGAGAAGCTTTATTTTGGACATTTTAAAGACAAATCAATACCTGATAAAGTGACAGAATCAATATGAAATGGTACACGCACATTTCCTCCCGGTGTGACAGACAGACAGTCGGACAGCTCCTTGCCACAGTAACCCTCCTCTGTTTGTTTTTAGTTGATGGTCGAGCTTTGATGCTAATAGTTAATTTTTGTATTTTAATAAGAAAAAGGAAAAAAGTGATTTTATGTATTTGCATGCACTCCGGCCGTACGTTCTTTCTTCCGTATGTTTGAGCACTGTATAGTAGCTGTATAGTAGCTGTCTGAGGTTTAGATCGAACTCCGCTCGATAGAGTAGAGACTCAAAGAGAGAGAGAGAGAGAAAGAGAGAGAGAGGACGAACCGACGAAAACCAACAAGTGAATTATTTGATGTAATTACTGATATGGGATCCTTATTTTCTGAGTTCCTTTGTTTTCATAAATAAACACATAAACTGACACGCTGACTCGACTCTCATTCACACAACATTAAATACGAGAGAAGCTCTCGTCTGATTGGCTGATAGGTGATCACATGACTGTATTGATGATTGGCCAACTTGTCAATATGAAAGGAGTCAAACTAAATTTTATTTATTGTATTTTCTTGTTCATTCATGTTATCTTGTTTTTATTAATGTACCAACATTTTTTTTTTTTACCTTTTTTATTTAAAAAAAATTGTGATATTACAAAGACGCAGTTTTATTTTTTATTTTTTTTTACTTATAATAATTTACATGTTCTTAACTTTATGGACATTTGTCTCGTTTTTATCTGAAAATGTTACAGTTTCCATTAAAGACTGCACATCAGAAGTGGACTGTAAAGCTCCTGTGAGGAGTTTTTTGCTGGTTATGAAACAGACTGAAATTAATTCCTGTTACTCTAACTGACCTACAAAAGCAAACCAGACCATCAGCGACAAGATTGATTATTTCTATGTAGTTATTTTTAATGTCTGAAAGCGCTGCCGGACGGTAGGTGTCAGACGAGGCGATTAACTGTACGCTGCCTTTGTTTACATTTTCCAGTGTAAAGTGAGTGCTATATATGACTGTTAAAGGAAGCAGGAGGAGATTTTTTGTTAAAAACCACCACTTAAGCATGAACAGGACAAAATAAGCAAAGAGATTAGAGGTACGGCTTTGTCCACAGGGGGCGCCAAAATCAACACAAACTGAGAGTTCCTCACAGGAGCTTTAAAAGTGACGCTGATGCTGAAATAGCTCCATTCTTTCTCATGGCCAGCAGGGGGCGACCTCAGTGGTTGCAAAACAAAGTTTTGTGTCATTAAAGTCGAGCTGAAACGGCATTTCGAGAGTATCTAGCTTCCGTATCGTGACGTATTTCCGAGTGAAACAGGACGTGCAGGCGGGACATATCATTAGAGGGATTTGATTTGATCGTTGAGAAGTGGGCGTAGACAGACGTTCTCCACAGCGCAGCAGCTAGCTAACTGACCGAGCGTTCTTGGTGCTCTGCGGCTAAATCTTGCAGATTGATTGGTTGAAATTGTTTGGTGCTAACTTACATAAGCAAGCGTGAAATTTAGTTTTACCGGAAGAAAAAATGATCAGATTTTGATATAAGTATACGAAGAAATTGATTTTCTGTATATTTTTTTGGGCCTATATTGTCAAATAGATGCACAATATTACCGGGGATGTGATCTAAAAGGATTTAAATGACATTTTTCATTTCACCTCGACTTTAATTTCTATGAGGAAATTAGCTTACTTTTAATTTCATTGATTCCCTCAGTAAACATTAAACCAATGAGTTTGTTGTGTCTATTGCTAGTTTTAAGTCTCTCCTATATCCAGTCAATGATCTGAACCCTAAACTTGTTAACCTTGTGAGGACCTGCTGGGAGGCGAGTCCCCACAATGTGTGTGTGATCAGCCTCATGTCCCCGTAAATACAAGCGTAGGTCAACAGCTATGATAGCATCTGCGTGAGGCTTTAATTGCATGCTAATGTTTAGCAGGTAGACTATAAGTAACAGACACAGCCACCGGGAAGTCACCCGAGGTTTCTCAACTGCCTTTCTGAAGCCTCGAGTTCGGCATACAAGCTGCTGCCATGTTGGTTTTCTGTAGCCAGGAATGACCATATTTGGACAAAAGGGAGGGGCTGGAGAGGAGCCAGGTTCTTCTATCAGTGTTAAGGAAGACAAAAGTTTTTGTAAGTCAGCTGCGATGGCTGGATCCCACCACAACCTTTGTATTTCACCACCTTCTTCTGCCCCCAAACTCTATCAGGAGGTCTAAAATTGGAATGATACAGAGAAAAACGAGCAGGAACGATGTCATAGCATTTAAATAAAAGGTTTTGTGTTGCTTCCTGTCTTGAACTCCATCCATCAGTAACAAACTGCTTTTCATTTTAGGAACTTTCATGTTTAAAAGTAAACAGTCATATGACACGGACTTAAACGTGGTATCTGGTGACTCAAAGGTGCTATCCATTTTCCTCCGCTTATCCGGGGCCGGGTCGTGGTGACATCAGGCTACATTTTCCAGCTCCTCCTGGGGGATCCTGAAGCGTTCCCAGGCCAGGTGGGATATATAATCCCTCCAGTGGGTTTTGGATCTACCCCTTGTGCCTGAAAAAACCTCCACAGGGAGGCGCCCAGGTGCTATGTGGAGTCTACAATACAATACATGTAAATTGTCGGATATATAATCTGATAGCGGACGATCATAAAGCAGAGACTTGTTCAGGACTCAAAAACAAAAAAACTATAGGACTTGGATTTGGGAGATACCAAGGACTCAAACTTGACTCAGGACCAACAACAACGCCCCTCACAAGAATAAAATGTATTGTTGCAGTAAAAAACAGAATCTGGAGACGAGTTTTAACACTTTAAATCAGGATCCTTTTATAGCTGCTACATTTTCCACAATGCCCTTTCACCAACACTCCCAGACAATACTTTAAATAAAAGACAAAACAAACTCACTAACTAAACTCATATCCGTTTTGTCTTCTGAGGAACTCGATCATAAACCACCAAAGCTCGAACCTTAGTGTTAAAACTTTATTTAACTGAAACTGTGATGTCACAGGAAGAGGAAACACTTCAGCCCAGGAGAGTTTAAAAAGAAACTTCTGTGACTTCTCTTCGCTTCATGTGACACTTTTCCTCTTACATGACATTTCAGATCTTCAGATTTAACTCAATAATTTGGTTCTAATTAAAGGAATTAGTTGATATATATTACAGTTAATTCCTAGTGTAACTCAGAATCAGCCGAACATACATTTGGGCATGTTCTCTAAACTTTCCTAAAATAAATACATTTTATCATGAATTTAAATGAAGTTTAATCTCAGGGGTCATGAGACCCTTGAGAGGAAACAGGTAAAAAGTTTGTTTTTATCTCCATCACTTTTAGACTTTTTCTCGTGAAACACTGAAAAACAAGAGATATACTGCTCACCTCACAGGAGAGGCGTCACAGTAAAGGATCAAAAATAAAAACGTGCAGAAAATTGAGCCTTTTTAAGCTCCAAAGTACTAAATGACGTCTTTCTTTCCAGGAAACGTGTTTGAAATGATCCACCTGTAAAATAAAATGTCACTGGACCATTTAAATCCACTCAGAGCTTCATGGCGTCTTCAGTCTGTTCAGGTTTCCTGTTTTTTGTTTACATGACGCTGCAGATCCTTGACCGTCCCTCTGCGTCCTCCAGGTTCCTCTTGTCCCGGACCACCACGGCCTGGTTCCCGAAGCTGCTGTACCAGGCCGACTGGCTGCGGTTCAGGTAGTTTGAGGGCGGGGCCATCTCCAGGTCCTGCTGCTGCTGCTGCCAGATCAGCAGCGACGTGTCCCGGTACCGCAGCCGGGCGAAGGCCTCCGACAGGGCCTTCTCTGCCAGGGGGGGGCGACTGGGACCAGGAGGATCCTCTGCAGCTCTCTGACCCTTCACAGCAGCTGGATCAGAGTCCGACATGCTGGAGGTGTCAGCGCTCCATAAACTAGCATGGTGGCAGGAGAAATGTCAGGAAGCAGACTGGACAGGGGTCTGGACCGGATCATGTCCAGGTCTATCTCAGTCATGGTCAAACACCTGAAGAGTCCAGCAGGTCATCTGATGGGGCAGAACCTGAAGAACAAAACCAGGTCAGAGAGCCGTGAGTTTAAACTGGATCCAATTCTAAACTGTTCTAAAATAGTTTAGATATTTTTGACTGTTGGTTAAACACACATTGGTTAATTTACTTTTAATTATTTTACAAACCGAACATTGATTTGATTAATGGAGGAAATAATTAGCGTATTAATCTTTCAAAAAAATAGTTATTAGTTATTAGTTGCAGTCCTTCACAAAATAGCTCAAAAATGCTCCAGCTAAACAAACTAAAACAGTTAAATCCTTGCTTTTACACTGACGCTTGAGTAACGATGATTTATCATAGACAGTATAAATAAGTAATTAATTAAAAGAGGTATCTGTAGAATATGTTTCTTATTTTAATGAAGCGTTCAGGTGCCAAGCTTAATGAAGTAAAATGTGACATATTGGACTGACACGTTTAATCCTGTCAAATCAGAAGAGCTTTTATTCAACATTCATAAAACATCTAATTAACCCGGGTTCACTATGTGTAAACATGCCCCAGACTCACGCTCTTTAATCCATGTCGGCTTCCGTAAATTCACCAAATCTTTCACAGCTGATTTCTTCTGTCGGACCAGCCGTTAAGCCAACGGAGACTCTCCGTTTACTCTGAAGGACGAGCCAACGGCTGTTAGCAGCTGGTTGTTGAGACTGCTGACCACCGTTAAATTCAAAGACGCTACAGCTAATCCTGCTGCCAGCTCAGTTAGCTTCCTATATAAACACGTAGCTGACGTTTACCTTAGTGATAACGTCACTGCGCCCAAACCGTTACAACGTCAGCATGTAAACATATGTTACCCTCTTTTCTCCGTTATTTTAGTAGCTGTTAGCATTGTTAGCATGCCACAGAAGCTGCTTCTGCATCCAATAGCAACGGTGCGAGTCAAAACCGGTCCGTGTAGGAACAAACGTCAAAGTTACAAAGGTTCCTCTAAAAAGT
Organism: Semicossyphus pulcher; assembly: GCF_022749685.1. NCBI lineage: Eukaryota > Metazoa > Chordata > Actinopteri > Labriformes > Labridae > Semicossyphus > Semicossyphus pulcher. Next base: position 30,551,174 of record NW_027211737.1, on the reverse strand, counting down.
TAAAGAGTTTATTACAGTTTTTGAGGACATGTTCACAGATTTTTGTTAACATTTACACATCTGAGTTCACATGTACAGACTGAGACTGAACTCTGCTTTCACATATGCTTGTTATGTTTTTGCGGCAACTGTAGAATCACTGTTTAAGATGGGAGATTAAAGAGCAGAGATGTGGACAATATCATTATTAGACGGGCTACTAATACTTTGTCTTTTCTCTTTATAAAGACTGGATACTACAGGTAAGAGTGCTGTATTTAGGGTGGAAAAAAAGTGACTCGACTTGGGACTTGATTTGCCTAAAGTAAGGACTCGACTTGACTTTACAGGACATAACCTGTGACTTGACTTGACTTGACTTGCCCAGGAAAAAATGACTCGAGACTTGCTTGAGACTTGGACCAAATGACTTGAGACTTACTTGGGACTTGAGAAAAGATGACTTGGTCACAACACTGTTAAAGAGTTATAAATGGATCAGGTATTTATATTCCTGTCATTCACATCACCGTGTGAGGGAGATTACAGTATATAATGTAAAATAAAATATAATGCATTTATATTTTTAACATTTGGTGTGAAGTCAAACATTTTTGCAAAGGGAGAGGCTGTGCGGGGGGAAGCTGGACTGTTCTGTATTTAGCCTGGACTGGGTCCAGTCTGGTCCAGTTTAGCAGCCAGATGATATTCTATATGAACACTGAACCTGCAGACTCTCTGGGCTGTTGGTAGCAGAAGTGCACAGTTCAAATCGCCTATCTGAAGCCAGAAACAGATGTGACAAGATGTGATGCAGATGTTAAATGATGTGTTGATAATGTATCATCCCTCCAGTCCTTCATTGTCATTTACAGTCGTTACAAACAAAATCTGAGGTGGAGATAACCTGAATTCAGGTCAAAATCACCTCATCTTTTAAAGCCTCCGGATCTTAAAACAGAAGAGACTCCACAGGTTGCAAAAAAAAGTCTGATTGTATAGAAGTCTATGAGACAATGACACTATTTCTCACTTGATTTATTAACCCAGTAAACATTTTTTAATGAGTTTGTGGTCTTAATCTCTAGTTTCAAGTCTTCTTCAAGACAGCATGATGTTCATTTGGTAAACTATGGTCCCATAGACTGTAAACTCTGAGGAGTTGTTTGCTCTTTTTTTTAGTGGGCACATTTAGTCTAAAGTCTTTTTCTTTTGCTAGCAAGAATAAGCATCCCAATTAACAATCAATTATGGATGTTAACCAACCTAGTGCTAGCATTAGCTGATAATTTAGCATTAGTTAACCCTTCAATCCTCTCTAGCTCCACCCTTATATATGGTCCCTTTTGGCTCCAAAAAAAAACAAGAAGGCGACGGCCAAATTGCTAAATATTGAGGCTCAAAATGGCATAAAGATAAGGAATGGGATAAACTATCCTGACATCACACTTTACCTGGAAATTCGTCATTAGTTCAAAGGAATATTTGCTTTGAGTCAGAGGCAGGAAAACCACCGTCTATACGTCACCAATTTCGCCTGATTGTGGATACGTCCCACAGGAAGGTCTTCAGACACGCTGACTCAGAGAAAGTGCACAATTTGGTGTTGAAAAAAAATCCACATCAGAGCCCTTGTGTTCTTGATGATTTGACAGTGGGACAGCCAGAGGGGCTGGCAGGTGGATCTTTAGCCGGAACCAGGAAACAGATCTCAAAAAAAGTGGATCCAACATGTCTTTCTACTAGTAGTCATAACTCTGTATGTTTGGAAGCTGGTTATTACGATAACTGTGATGTATCCTGAACACAGCACACACGACTCGCACACTGACCTCTGACATGTGAAACTGAAGGAGTGTTCCTTTAATACGATGGTGTGGTCTGTTGGCCTGTATTGTACAGTGTGTGTGTGTTTGTGTGTGTTCAGTGTTTTTCCAGCCTCCCTCTCTCTCCCACTCTCTCTCTCTCTGAACAGCTGACAGCAGAAGAAGAAGGCCAGCGGGTCTATTTATAGCAGAGTCCCTCAGAGTCTCAGACCTGATCCGACACAGTCCTGCAGCAAACCGTCGCACCTCCAACACCTCCGGACCGACCGCCGTCATGCCCGGCAGCCAGGCTCGGAGCCGGGCCAGAGACCGGAACAACGTCCTGAACCGGCCCGAGTTTCTGTCCCTGAACCAGCCCCCCCGCAGGGAGCAGGGGTCGGGGGAGGGGAGGGGGAGCGGAGGTCCGAGGAGAGCCGCGTTCAGACAGCAGAGTCAGCAGGAGGACCCGGGGGTGAGGTAAGACTCAGAGGCTCGGCCCAATGAAATCACAGCTCACATTTAGAGTCTGAATACAACCGCTGATCCTGGAGCTGATCTTGAACTTGAACCCGCAGCTTCCTGCTCTCAATATTCACACAGTCAGTCCTGGTGGCTTCAGTTTTGTGTTAGATTTAGATAATTCAGGACTTTATAAAACTAGAAACATTCTCCAAGAAAAATAAGTTATTCAGCCTATTTAGAGAAAACACAGAAGCTGTAAACTAGACACAAAAGCGTTCAGGGACAGGTGCACGCTGGTGTTAGAACATGACGTTAACTAATGTAGTTTAGCTGCAGTTTATGGCAAACATTAAGGAGTAAATCTTTTGTCTTTTAAATCTGGGCTCAATATTTACATGTTCAAGAAGAGTACAGTAAGTTTTGAAATGGCTTTGGTGGATATCTTCAGGTGGCACCTGTGGAACGGGTTGTAACGGCTACTACTTCATTCTTGGGGGAATTGTATCAGATCAAAGTACGTCTGCTTAAAGTTCTTGTATTTGCCACTGGCTCAGTTTGTTATTCTAAGTGTCTGACAACATACAGAAAGGATCCCTACAGATACAGACCTTCTAGTTTAAGAGCAAGACCCTTTTTTTAAACCTGAAATATCACTGTCTTCAAAGCCACCAGACTCCATTGACAAAAACAGCATTTTTACCTGACACAACGCTGATTATCTCTGCCTTGATCGGTTAGTATGTTTGTGTAATTGTGTAAGTTTGGTGCTTTAAATGGTTAGTTCAGACTCAACACAACATTTCTTTATCAAACAAAAACACAAAAAAACTAACCTGTTCTGGCCCAGGTAGACAAGCCTGTCAGGTAAAAAGAGAAAGATAATCTTAACAGCTGATTTTGGTTTGGAAAAGGAACTTATTTACAAAAGGTCTATTTCTGTTGACACTGCTTTGGTGCTTCTCTGTCCTCAGGGGGTCGAGGGACTCCTCAGAGGGGGGCTCAGCAGCTGAGGGAGTGGTGAAGGAGGACTGTATGCAGCTGAATCCATCGTTTCGAGGCATCGCCATCAACTCTCTGCTGGCCATCGACATCAGCCTGTCGAAGCGTCTTGGTGTGTGCGCCGGGGTCCAGGGCTCTGGGGCCCCACTGCGCTCCATGGTGACCCTGCTGGCCCTCACCGGGCACGCCCTCCCCTGGCTCTTAGGGACTCTGATATGTCTGTGGATGAGCAACACGATGGCAGGACAGGAAGTCCTCGTCAACCTGCTGCTGGGTGAGAATCTAAGCATTACAAGAGCCAGGCAGGATGCACAGACAGGGAGTAGATGTCATGTGAACGATCAGCTGTCCAACACTTAACCTGTCTTTCTCTCCTGCAGCTCTGATCCTAGATCTGATGACAGTCGCTGGGATGCAGAAGTTGGTCAAACGCAGAGGACCGTGGGATTTCCCTCCGGGGTTTTTGGACTACATTGCCATGGACATGTATTCTTTCCCAGCAGCCCATGCCAGCCGAGCCGTCATGGTGTCCAAGTTTCTGCTGAACCACCTGGTGCTGGCGGTAGGTTTATCATTATTATCATGAATCTTGTTGATGTTCAGGCTCTCTCTGTGTTGGAAGTAATTCTGCCTTCAGTGTAGTAATACAGTCTGCTTGTCCTCCAGGTGCCCCTCAGAATCCTGCTCTACCTGTGGGCCCTCTTGGTTGGCGTGTCTCGGGTGCTACTAGGTAAACATCACCTGTCAGATGTTGGTTGTGGATTCGCTCTCGGCTTCCTGCACTTTAATCTAGTGGAGTCTGTTTGGTTGGACTCCGCTACCTGCCAGACCCTCATCTCCATTGGCACACTGCGCTGGACTCCACTGGTCTGAACTGGTTTGGACTGGTTCAGCTGGGTGTAAGACTGGTCTGTCTGGACTCTGCTGTCCACCAGATGCTCACATGTAATGGTGCACATGGGACATATTTTTTAAAACAGATTTCGATTGTCAGGGTTTTTTTCGTTTCTTTTTTTTTTTTAATTTGGACTGGTCTGTCTGGATTTCACACTCCACTCCAGTTACAAATGCTGGATACTCTTTGTAAAGACCAGTTTGGACTGGTTTGAATTGGTCCTGCTCAAATCCTTTACCTACCTGACCGCTGCCCAAAGCTTCATGCTGCTTTCATTTTACCGCCACCTGAAAGAGTAAAACTAGCTCTGCTTCAACAGTCGTTGAAGTTGTTCAACAGTTGTTGAAGCAGAGCTAACTACTGTGACAAAAATTGAGAGTTAAATAATAATGGAATTGTTAGCTGACAGCTGTCAAAGTTAGCTAACTGCTGTAACCGTAAATTACCAGTTAGCTGACCAATGAAACTGTTAGCTTACTGCTCTATAAGTTAACTTACAGCTACTACAGTTACCCAACAGTTAGCTTAAAGCTGTAACAAATAGGTGACTGTTACAGTATAAGTTACTTAACTATTATCCGACTGTTGTCAACATAAGCTCACTTCTGTAACAGCTTACAGCTGTAACATTAACCAAACAGTTATTTAAAAGCTAAAACAGTTAGCTTACTGCTTTAACAGTAACCTAACAGTTAGCTTAAAGCTGTAACAGTTAGGTTACTGTTACAGAAGTTAGTTAACTATTATCTGACTGTTGTCAACATAAGCTCACTTCTGTAACAGCTTACAGCTGTAACATTAACCAAACAGTTATTTAAAAGCTAAAACAGTTAGCTTACTGCTTTAACAGTAACCTAACAGTTAGCTTAAAGCTGTAACAGTTAGGTTACTGTTACAGAAGTTAGTTAACTATTATCTGACTGTTGTCAACATAAGCTCACTTCTGTAACAGCTTACAGCTGTAACATTAACCAAACAGTTATTTAAAAGCTAAAACAGTTAGCTTACTGCTTTAACAGTTAGCTAACATTTAGCAAGGTGTTTTGACAGTTGGCTGACGGCTTTCACAGTTAGCTAACTACTGTGACACAAATTGCTAGTTAGATACCAATGGAATTGTTAGCTGAAAGCTGTAACAATTAGCTAACTGCTGCAACAGATAGCTGACTGCTGTAACCGTAAATGAACAGTTAGCTGACTGATGCAACTGTTATTTACTTACAGCTATAACAGTTACCTTAAAGCTGTAAGTTAGCTGCTGTAACAGTTAGCTACAGTTTTTGGACTGGTGCTGCTATCTGTTTTGAGTCAAAACCAGGACCTTCCTGGTTCAAATTGTAGTTTACAGACCTGTTTCACCGCAGAAACTACAGAGACATTTCAAGGTGGTTTACACCAAGGTTTACCTTTTTTAACATGTAAAAACTAAAGGCCTAAGTTTGTTTCTGTGTGCAGCTGTTGTTTGTGTCTCAGGGTTTTTTAGGTTCCTCTCTGAGCAACTTTGCTTAAAAAATATATAAATATATATATAATAATATAAATATATATTTATCACACTTTTTGTGAGGAATTTGGCCCCCGGTAACTAATCCCAGCTTTTATTCTGTTCATGGCAATACAATGACATAATAGTTTTAACTGCTTGATAGGAGCATTATGGTTAGTTCCTGCTAGAGTGACTTTAGCTATTTTTGATCTTGAGCTTGTATTTGCACGATTAGAAACTGTCTTCAAGTTTGAAACTCAGGAATCATTTTGACTGTGGGAAGAAAATGAAACAGAATTCAAATGTTCACTCATTGAGTGTGGACGTTTTTTCAAGAGTTTGGTTCAAGTGTGAAAAGCTAACATGTTCAATCCAATCAAAGACCTGAGATGTTGCTGAAAAGAGTTGGAAAACTGGAAGGCTGGAAAACTGGGAAGCTGATGGACTGACGGACGCTCAGATGAGAAGAAACCAAACAAAGAGGTTTTCTGTCTGAACTTTAGAGGAAGCGTTGAGGTAAAGCTTACAGTGACAACCGAAGAAAAATAAGGAGTTTAAACTATGCATCTGTTATCTTTAACTGAATAAAAACCTTTTTTCATGTGTCTACTGATCTGACTCAAGTCCATTTTTAATCTTTGCGTTCACGTCTGTATAATTAACAAGCTGGTCACAAACACAAACTAAAGTCAACCCTCTACCAACTTGCCAATTAATTATTATTATTAATTTTGCTAGCATGAAAATCAATCATTTTAATTAGCATTTAGCCAGTGTAAAGCAGATTGCATTCTTTTATCACAGTTCATTTTTTACCAGTAAAGTCAAAATTTTGACTTTTCACTTGCATTTTTTTAAAGGCTGTGGTAAGAAGACTTTAGCTAATCATAACAATAGTGAAAAAAATGTAATGTAAAGTTTGAAATGTCACTAAGAGTTAGCAAGGCTTACATAAGGCTAGTTAGCAGTAAGACTAAAATCATCCCACAAACTCTCTCTGGTGATACAATGACACACAATAAGACGGCTCATAGTCAAAAAATCTTTATTTACAAATAACTGAAAAAATCCTTCCCAACAACATTCATTGTTTTTTCTCTCTCGTTCAGTTGATTGACGTTTGTCGGAACAGTTTTAAGAATGTGATGATGTTTAAGGTGAAGAGCTGCTGCTGGTTTTAGACATTCAAACAGGACAGAGAGCCACAAACACACACACAGTTACTATAGCAACTGATGAGTCAGAGGTCAGGAGGCGTGTCCAAAATGTAACTGTCAATCAATTGTTACCTATATTTTAATTCTTTTAAAGGATCACTTGTTTTTTTCCACGTAAAGTCCAGTTTTCAGGTACTGTAAGTTGACTTTTCTTGACTTGTGTTTCCTGATTCTTTTTTTGTTTCCACTTGTTTTATCAACTTTTTTTATATTCCGTGTTTATCTTTAGAGAAGGAATCGATAAACATTAAGTCATCTCTGATTTTGTGGTAAAATTAACGTTGAAAAGATGCGTGGTGCGTTCATGAACGTTCTGAAAAATAACCCCATGTGGAGATTAAAATATAAATAAGTGAACTGTGCATCGTGAGTCGCTCACTATTTGATTTAGCACATTTTTCTTCCCTTCTGTGGCTTTTAAAATATTTATTACTCCATAGTTTTTTAGTGATTGGTTTTAGATGCTTACACCAAACAACATACATAAAACTACATATATAAATGTAACCTTAAAAAGAAACATTTCTGTATTTTTTTAAACAGTAAAAGCCTTTCAGAGAAGGTAAACAATTGTGTCCTTTTGAAGTATTGAGTCTTTTAATGTGAAAGGGAGGACAGGCTGAAAGCAGGACACACTGGGACCTGTTCTGACTGTGTTCATGGCTCTGTGTGTTTTCACATCAGATGAGATAAACTGTGTTTCTGTGTGTTATTAGTCATAATCTGTGGAGTTAAACAGGACAGGTGAGGGTCTCCGGGGTTCAGGTCTCCTTCAGTCTAACAGTCGCTCTTCCACAGTTTGATGGTTTTGTCGTTTTCCAAAGCAGCTGAAGCGATGATGTTTTCTGTTGGATGACAGGCGGTCGAGATCACCACGTCTGCACACAAAGAAACACAAGTTAGCGACAACAGCTTCTTATTCTGCTTCAGGTTATCAACAAGTCCTGATCAGACAGAGCGTGTATTCTGCAGCAAAAGTAAAAGTTAGGATAAAAGAAGGGGGAAAGAAAAGTAAAAGAAAGGTAAAGACAGCTAGTAAGAGACTGGCAAAGAAAAATCAGAGACCAGGAGACAAATCTAGAATGAAGGAGTTGAATTATAAGACCAGCAGAAAAAGTCCTGGACTAGAAGACAAAGCCGAGTGGAAAAATGTAGCGACTAGTAGACAGAGTCACAGATTTGGAGACGGATACTAATAAACAAAGTTAGGGACTGGGAGACACAGACTAGTAGACAGAAGTCACAGACGACTAGGACCAGAGAGAAAAGTCAGGGATCAGGAGAAAAATCTAGAAACCACAGGGGTGAAATACAAGATAAGTAAATAAAATCATGGACTTGAGACAGATTGGTGGACAAACGTAGGGACTAAGAAACAAAGTCAAACACTGAAAAACAAAGACTAGCAGAAAAATTCATGGAGAGACGAAGTCAGAAACTAGAAGACAAAGCCTGGGACTACGACACAGAGGTACAAAGAGACTGGTGATCAAAGGCAGGGCCTAGGAGACAAAGACGAGTAGACAAAAGTCGGACACTGAAAGAGAAAGACTAGGAAAAAAAAAATCAGGGACTAGATGACGATGTCAGGGACTAGGCTACAGACACTGGAGAACAAAGACAGAGCCTGGGAGACAAAGACTAGAAGGAACATTTAGGGACCAGGAGACAGAGTCAGTGACTAGTAGACAAACTCAGGGACTAGGAGACAAAGACCAGGATAAAAATTCAGAAACAAGGGGGTGAAGTACAAGACTAGGAGACAGACACTACTAATAAAGAATTAAGGCACAACAAGACAAAGACTAGAAGACAGATTTCAGGGACTAGGAGACAAAGACAAGTCAGGGACTAGGAGAGCTTTAGAAACAGAGTAATATCAGTCAGAGACTTGTTAGGGTGTTAAGGTCATACCTGTGTGTCCTTGTAGTTTCTGAACAATCTCTTTGGTCTGAAGGTTCCAGATGTACACCATGCTATCCTCAGAGCCCGACACGATCCACTAAAACACAGAGGTCAAAGGTCAAACCACCTGATCCTGATAAGAGGTAACCTTAACATGAACTTACTACAGGTACACTTGAAAACACGTAGGGGATTTAAACACAACTGAATTAGTTTCTCGTCAGTGGACATGCTGGTGATGACATGGATCAGTTGACTAGGAGACACACTCAGAGACTAGAGACAAGAAGCTTCATGTGTACAACTCAAACATAGACGCTCACCTTCCCTCCTGTGACAGAGAAGTTGGCAAAGATGCAGTACTTCTCATTTTTATGGCCGGTGTACGTCTTCAAACACTGAAGACACAAATAGAGGAGAAACAGAATGTTATAATGCTGAGGACAGACAGGCAGAGAGACAGACTGGTAGACAGACAGACAGGACAGGCAGTCAGTACCTTTCCTTTGCTGTAGTCCCAGAGCTTTAATGTGCTGTGAACAAGAGAATACAGAGTTAGCTGTATGAAAAATACCATGAAGGGCTGCTAATTGTTAGAAAGACATTTACTTTCATACAGTCGCTGCAACCTGAGAGATTTTCATTTAGCAAAGGGCAGGACAGAATTAAAGGGCACGTTCAGGAAAGGCAACGCAAAGGTTAAGCCTGTTAAGGTTGTCAAAAAGCTAGCTGAGTGTTACTTATATTAGGTAGCTCTTGTGTTGAACAAGCTGAGGTTAAAAAGACTTTAGCTAATGGTGAAAATAGTCAGGGTAAATGACAAGAAAGGTTACAGTGTCGCTTAGTCAGTAAGGATAACATGAGGCTAGTTAGCATTAAGACTATGAGGCTAAAATTGCCCTAGCTAGGTGTTAGTAAATGTATCATTATGCTAGCTAAAAGGTAGTAGAGTTTAAGTGACTCTAGCTAAGAGTTAGTAAGATTATCAATTAGCTAGCTTTGAGGTAGTAAGGTTATAATAACCCTAACTTCTGGAAAGTATGGTTAACATACAGCTAGCTAAAGTTAGTAAGGCTAAATAGTAATAGCTTTAGCTAAGTGCAAATGATGTTATTATTACACTAGGTAAACTAGGTACACAAGCTAAAACAACAACCGTGTGGCGTGTGGTAATGATGTCGGAGAATTTAAATCCCGCCCCGGCCAGACAGAGAGATTCTCACCCCCAGCATAACTGACAGGTGTAAGTATGTTTTTTTTTTAAAGGCTGTCACAGCACAGCTCGCTTGGAACGCTGAATGACCGTTTTAACGTAACCTAATTACTGAATTTGTTTATTTTGCAAGGTGTAGGATCTTTTAAAAGGCACATTTCTGTTTAAATCAATCTTTGCAAGTAAGTTTGTCTCTCGTTGTGTTGGTATGTCCTCTTCTGGACATATTGTGCAAAAATAGATATTCGAATAGTTCGAACATTTGTGGGTTTTTTTAAAGGAATAATCGCAATAAACGTCATTTTTGGCCAATTTTGACAGCAGTAGTTGACATGAAGCTAGGTAAGAGTTTGTAGGGCTAAAATGCACAGAGCTCACAATTTTATGAAACACAAATCACATAATGTAAAAATTATAAAAATCTACAGCAACAGAGAAATCATTATCCTGCTGTCCATGTGGTGGTACTGACTTGTCCAGTGTAGCAGCGAGGATGTATTTCCCATTTGGAGAAAACTTGACAAAAGACACCGGAGGATTGTCGTCATCTGAGGAGAGACACACGTTACTGACATGTCTATAAATAACAGGCCTGTGGACGACATACTTTAGGACACATTTTATGTCCAGGTGAAATCACAGTTAGTCTCATTGTGTGGTCAAAAAAAACGTAACTTATATTTGTACTTTCTGAAGTGTTATAAAGTAAAGAAAAAAAGCAGACTACAGAAGTGTAATTGTCTTACTGCAAGAATAGAGAGTCAAAAAGGGTTTTCATGTTGTATGTGAAATCTGCAGGACCGTTTATATGCCGTTAAATGTGCCACAGCTGATTAGCTATCTAACCTGACGATACCAGTGCACATTTCCTGATGATTCTTTCTTTAGCTGCTCCTTCAACAAATTAAGATGCAGGAAAAACGTGTGTAATTGTGTCAGTGGGTTTACTCACCAATCAGAGTCTTCAGACACTGTCCGGACGCTGTGTCCCAGATACGACTGCAGAGAGACAGAAAAAAATATAATCAAACCTCATTGTGTTTCTGTGCTCCTTTGTGTGTGAATGTGTGGATGTATAATGTGTGTGTGTGTGTGTGTGTGTGTGTGTGTGTGTGTGTGTGTGTGAGAACGAACCAGAGACCGTCGTAGCTGCTGGAGACGATGAGCGAGCCGTCTCTGTTGAAGTGAACCTGGAACACACAAACACAGGGTCGGAGGTCGGAACTTGTCCTGGAAGATCAACAGCCAACTTAATTTTCTAAGGACTTTCCAGGACTTACAGCAGAGACGGGGTCAGAGTGAGCCGGCAGCGTCTTCAGACATTTCCCGGTCTTAACATCCCAGATACGAACGCTTTCATCAAACTGCAGACACACAGAGACCAAACAGTCAGGTCTGATTTATTATACGAGCAGGATTCAGGAGAAACTCAGTGAACTGGTGAAGCAGCTTACCGATCCAGACACCACCAGGTTGGACTGAGGGTTGAAGTTGCAGCAGAAGACGTAGTTACTGTGACCCTTCAGAGTCTTCAGACACTTCCCCTGATGAGACAGACAAGAGATTAACAGTCACACAGCAGCTCTGATAACTTGAAGCTCATTTACTTTACACTAAATCCACTGATTTCACTTTCTGTAAAATCTGTCGTCACTATCACACATCACATATGAGCATTTTAAACATCAATATTGCTGTCAATCTTGTTTATTTAATCATTGGAAGACAAAATCGCGACCAGGATTAATATTTGATGAATTGTGCAGGCCGAGGTAAAATCCAGCAGTTTGTTATCTCTAGTGTCATGCACATGTAAATGTTCGACCAGCACAGATTTATAAGACCAAACAAGCAAAACAAACTGATGAAACATTTGTCGAACACGATCAGAACTCCTTACATCACACTCCAGACAAAGAAAATAAAACCAGCCTCAAAACACAGCTGAACTTTTTTTAAATCATTATGATTCATGTGGATCAGAGACAGCTGCATGTTGTTGTAATCATCCAGCAGGTGGAGCTGCAGCACGGCTCATGGAGATGTGGATACTTTAAACCAGGTACTCAATTAAACTTGAAAGAGGTCCAGTTAGAGAACATCATCATGTCTGACCTGCGTTATGATTCAGTACCATACATTTATATATTTATACATTTTGAACGTCAAACATCAAATAAAGAAAATACAGTTAAGCTAAATAGTTTTTACAACAACGCTTATAACTTTTACACAGAGCTCTCATAATTTAATAATAATAATAATGAATACTTCAATACTGGTAGGGAAACATAGTGTGTGTTTGCATGTTGGGGGGTCTGGGGGGTCTCCCCCAGGAAATTTTGAGTGTCAAAACCTTTATTTCCTGTACTTTGGTTTATTTTATGCCCCGGTTTGTGATTGAAGTGTCTTTATTTGTAAATTAAAACAAATAATTCAAATAATAAATGTCTGGTACTTTATATTCGAGCAAGCAGAGGGCTTTTTTGAGGTGGAGGACTTCTCCCCTCCAGAGTCCCCTGAAGAGCACTTTAGTGTGGTGGAGGACGGTGGTGGTCCCGAGCCCTATCAGCTCCAGCCCCACTAATGCCTGAAGCCGGAGCTTTCAGAGCCGAGGTAATGCAGGTGCCTATGTGCCGACAGCGCGTGCAGCCTGTTACAGTTATTTCTGATTCTGAAGAGAGAATGGGCGCAGTCTCTGAGTGGTAACGTAACGTTAGCTAGAAGGCTAATGTACAGCGTGCTAGCCACAATAGTGTAAACTTTAGTGAATGATGAGCGCGGTTTCACGGACTCCCTCTCAAAGACATGGGGCCCGGGGGGGTGTACCGCCCACCTCTGACTGACCTTTTTTAAAATTAATTTCATGATGTAATTTTGTCCCAAACGGTCGCCTCTACGTCACCATCGGCTGGCAAAGTCCAGGGCTGATTTTAAACAGTAGATGGCGTGTTTGAGCCGTTTACAACCCATGAAATGCGGATTTTTATAAATTTGGTAAGAATTGTCAATATTAACACCAGCATTGATGTGTTTCATCACAGTACAGCAATATGATTTAGATTACAGCTCAAAAAACATGTTTCAGTGTGCAGTTACTCTTTAAGTTGCACCTAGCCAGTAAAATGAATAGAAACAGTTTGCATTGAGTTTTTCTAGCAGCTGCTACGTTTTAAGGAGAGGAGACGTTAGCCGACAGGGAACAACCCGACACACGTGTCAGGTGTGCTGTCAGAAAGTTTGCCAGGGCTGCAGTTTACATTTAGTGGTTATTGGTTTTATTTTGGCGACAGCGTGATCAATAACAGTTTACCAAAAAGCAAGACTGAAGTTAATCCAACTTAATAAAAGTAGCATTCGTTTTATAATCCATGAGTTCTGGCATACAAACAAACAGGAGCTGCTAACGGCTAATTCAGCACACTGTTAATGGATGCAGTTCGACTGCATGGAAACAATTAAACAGGGTTTTGTCTGACTTTGATCAACTCTGATCTAGATCATAACATCAGAAACAAACCAAGTAACCAATCAGAGAACTCGGTTAACACTGAAATGACTCTTTTGTATGTAGGTTGTGTGTTAGTGTGTCTCTTACAGAGTTGTTGTCCCAGATCTTTAATGTTTTGTCGTCGGAGGCAGAGACCAGCAGGTTTGAGTCTGAAGACCAGGAGACATCAGAGATCCCCTAAACACACACACGCACAGAAGCAGGATCAGAACCAGGTCCAGACAGTGTTCAGAGCAGGATCAGGACTGAGGCGTCTCACCAGTTTGTGTCCGACGATGGATTTCTCAAACTTTCCATCGAACGCTCCCCAAATCTTTATCAGCTTATCTGCAGCTGCACAGAGATGTTACCATGGTTACTACAACCTCACAGCATCACAGCATCACAGCCAGTCATCAGTATTCAGAGCTATAAATCTGTGTGTCAAACCATCTTTTGATAGGATATAAAACAGTGACTTTTCAACACATCAAATTATTTCTATTCAATGTTGGATTAAGTGTGTAAATTTGTGCAGTGTTAATGTGTGTGTGGTGTGTTTGTGTTCCTCACAGGAGCTGGCGAGCCACTCTCCGTTGGGGCTGAACTTGACAGAAGAGACGGCCTTCGTGTGTCCGGCCAGCGTGAACTTGACTGTGTAGTTTGGTTTGGCAGGGTTAGACTGTAAACACACACACCTGAGAGTTACAGCAGACACAAACACCCGATTTCTAAAGTCCATCCAGTTATTAAGAGCTTTAATTCTGAGGTATATAAGAGAGCAGGTGTTCTGCTGACGACATACTTGAGATTACTGTTTTATTTTCATTCCACCCTGACCACATCCCACATCCGACAAAAGCTGGAAAGAGGCAGACAACTCAAAAAAGCTTTCACAGGTTTTCGTCTGTAACACAAGTCTGATTTTTTTATCCAAATGGAGATTAAGTTAAAACCAGATTTACAGAAACTGATTATTAGAATTTGAACATATCAAGATAAACACGAGGTGGAGCACATTCATCATCTGGTGCCTTTTAACGGTTGCAGAAAAATAAATGATGTCTTTAAAAGAACTGTAGTCAAAGCTTAAATGGGGGAAAACATGACAGAAATATCACCTATGTGTTAGTTTCATGTACTTGGCTTAAAACTTCCTAAAATTGTGGATTCTAGTGATTGTTCAAAATGGGTTCTACATTAAAAACACTGATCAGTGTCAGGTTTGTTTACAGCTGACTGGGAGCTAACCGACATGTCACCGGACCTATTGGACCTGCTGTCCCCGCGTTTTGAACACGGTCAGTCTGACAGACTCACCTTACTGCCAGATCCTGATGATGAAGAGGACTGTTTGATGTTTTCAGTCTCTGGTTTCTTCTCTTCTGTCGCCATGTTTTCCAGCTATCAGGCTGCTAGCGAGCGTTAGCTTCAGCTAGCTTCTGGTAGCTCTGTTTTGATTCTCTGCTGCTAAAGCGGAGCCACAGCTAGCTACCAATGCTAACCGCAATATCTGTAGCCTCTGCAGTGAGCGAAAATTCCGTATCACAACCGGTATCGTTTCAACGGCCTGGATCGGGTCTGAATAGGGATGAACTTGGTGCTGGATCGGACCGTTAAAAGTGCAGACGGAAATCAGCCTGCTAGCTTTAGCTAGCAAGAGGACCTGAATGTGCTGCTGTAGAGCACGTAGCTACATCTACGCATGCGTGAAAAAAAGGTTTACAGTAACGGCAAGCGAATAAGGTCAAAATACGCTGAATAAAAAAAGGATATATATATATATATATATATACACCGGGTTGCAAAGATCGTTTACACGTTTATGTCTTCACAGGTAATGTATTGTAGACAGTATAGAAATACACATTTAAAAACAGCAAATAGATAAATAAAGAGACCGGTTTCCCTTTATTTTTTATTTTCTTCTGAGGAAATATACTGTATATAAAATGAATAAATATCTAAATATACACAGAGATACGGTAGAAATACAGCCTATTTAGGACACTGGGACAGCAAAGCAGGAGATAAGTTTATTACGTAAATTACTCTTTCATAAATGTGCATGTGAGTGTCCAAATAAAATCCTGCAAAAGAAAGAAAGATGACTTCCTTCAACTGTCAGAATAAAGTTGATTTTTAAATTAAACAACATGAAACACAGGCTGCAACAGCCAATTACAATATATTTAATAATAATTATTATCATCATTATTCTCAATATTACTAATGTTGGTATTACTAATATGAGAGATAGATAAATCACAAAGGCCTGATTCACATCAGTAATGGTGCCTTCTTATCATGTCACAGTTCCAGATTTTAACTTCCTCCTACTTCACTGACAAGTCCATCCTCAGTGTTTCACATTTCCACCTCACACTGCCAGTTTAATTCTTGTTCCATGACTGGCTCCAAACAAGAAGGGTGTATATTGAAGCAGGTTTGACAAATCCAGGCTTTCTCTCTGTTAGCTGGCTCAACAAAAACCTCAAACCTCAAACCTGTCATTGTTATTCCAGTCCAGTTACAGCCCAGAAAACTAAAGTAACAAACTGTCATTAAACACCATGTGAACAGAAAATGATGTCTGCACATGCTCACTGTCACCTTCAGTCTGTGGTCCACGATCAGTGTGTTTTGAGTCCCTGCAGAGAAAACCAGCAGCTGGCGATGAAGCTGATGATGACAGCAGTGGCTGATCCCCCCCACCGCCATCCGCTATTACACAGCGACCAACCACAGCAAGCCACCGCAACGCCAGGAAGTTCTGTCTGCTGACAGTGACGAGACGTAGCACAACCCTGTGACAAAACCAGGTCCAGGGACTCTGCAGAGGCACACAGAGAGAAGTTCTGATAGTGTGCTCCATTTGGATCTAGTATCCAAAGAGATGCTCTAATTAAATAAGCCTGAAACCAACGATACCCGGTCAGATCTTTGGTTCTCTTCAGACTTATTCTGGCTGTACAGAAGTTTGTAGCCATAAACTTACTGACTAAAAATGGCCGACCGCCTTCATTTGAGAACATTTTTAAATGATCAAGAGAGGGACACAAAGACAGACAGCTACCGACAGATGGGCAGACAGACAGGTACTGACTGCTGTATGTTGTGATGCAGAATCTCAGTTTGAATCCTCTCTCTGTTTGACTGCAGTTGATGACCTCTGGTTGGCTACAGCCGAGCTCCACGTAGCCCCGCCCCCGACCACCTCCTCCTCCTACATTACAACCAAAACACTGGAGACAGAATCCTGACACACACACACACACACACACACACACACACTTTAAACCGCTCCTCATTTCTCGTCTGGAGAGTTTTTAAAACTTAAATGTAAAAATAAATTATTATAAACATAAAAAACATAATAAACATGGAATCACACAGGTCTCTAAAGGTCAAAGGTCGGCACCCGAAGCTGTGTGATCTGCTCATGCTAATGCTGCATCAAATTAACATTTAGACTGAAAACAGCTGCAGGTCACAAAGTAAAAATAAACACAATGAAACAACAGAGTTACAGTCGCGCTACTGAACAGTCACTCACACACATGCGATGAATACTTTCACTAATTATCAATATAATCAGCTGTAGTGCTTCATCTTTAATAAGACAATACTTAGTATAAAACAGTTTGCTGAGGTTCAGATTATTTGAGTAGAGGCTGAACCGTTAAGCGATCTGACAGTTTAAACGACAACACACAGATATTAAACATAAGTACACCAAGAAGGGATCAAAGGTGTGATATACCTGTCTTACCCTGAATGCAGATGAGAGACAAAGCAGTGAGACAGCAGACGAGCAGCCGAGAGAGCGACATGATGAGAGACAGACTGAGCGCTAAGTGTTCGCTCTCATCCTCAATCTGAACACAGTCCCTGATTGGTCGAGCCTGAAGACACTGCTCAGGGTTTTCTTGCTCCTGCAGCACATGTCTCTAGTCTCGAAGACTGTTTACATGCAGATCACTAACCAGGTTAACTAACATTTTACTGCACAACCACAACTTTTATTGCAATACTTTAACTACATTAAGATGAAAATGCTGTACTTTTACTGTGTCCATGTCTTCAGTACTGACTTGTAGAATATTACCACTTGTATTCAACACTTCCTATGGAGGTAGAGAGAGGCTTGCATAAAGGGGGAGGTGGCTTTCTCTTTTGTGTTGAAACACTGCAGTAGGACCTTGTACTGGATCCTGATGCTCCTGACAGGACAGAGGAGTTGTTCATCCAGTGGGAGGACCAGCTGGAGGAGGTTCCTGGAGAAACTGGGGGCATGAGGGGGTCGCCATGATCTAAACAGGCTCCTCCAGTTGTCGAAGGCTGTAAGTCTGAGTTGGATTGCACTTTACTAAGCCTGAAGTGCATTATTAAACAAATGATTTTTTGATTAGAACAAAGCCTAAAGGCTTTTTTTTTTCTGTTGGAAGTTACACTAAACACATGTAAGGGTCAAAAGGTCAAATTTCCCCCCAGGGATTAATAAAGTATTTCTGATTCTGATGCTTCTGATCTTTGCTGCTGACACTCTCTGATGTCCGTGCTCACTGACTCGAAAGGTGAGGGGCTCTTGCCCATGACGATTGGACTCATATGGCGGTACAGAGAGGCTGGACAGACCCCTTCTCGGGTCATGTACGTCGCCCAGGACTGCTGCAATGCCATCAGGAAGTGCAAGTTACAGTCTTTGCTTTCTACGTCATTAACAATTCACCTAAACTCATAAGTCGACTAACATTGACAGTTGCATACATTTTAATATTAGGTCTCAGCCTGTGGTGGTGCTCTTGAATGTGTGGCACCTCATGCAACCCTTTGCAAGGGGTGTCACTACCGTCAGCCACCCCCTGTATGGCCTCTTCATGGCACTGCTGAGCTTTGCCATCTTCAAGTGGGACCGGGGCAACGTGGAATGCCTGATGGGGCTAAGCATGCTGAGGAGGGGAGGGACACTAGCGTAACGCTGCACATGTACGAAATAAAATTGTTTAGAATAAATAATAATAAATTGTCTAAAAAAATCAAAGTGGTTATAATGCTGCAGTGTTTTACAGCCCTGTTTACACAAGCCTTTTTTTCCTCTCTGGTATTTTCCCTCACCTTGAAACTAATTTATCCGAATATTTCGAAAAACCTGAACGCATGGTCAGACTGGACTAGGCCTACAGGGGGCGCAGTTAACCAGTCTGCAGAAACACCGAAGAAGAAGGCCAGCTGGTAGCTTCTACACTGTTGTATATTTTGCCGTTTTTAACCGTTAAAACCAGCAAACTCTCCATGGCAACGCGCCGGTTGGTGGAGGTGTATTTGGACCTCTTGTCGCAGCCCTGCCGGGCGTTGCACATCCTGCTCAACTGCAGCAAAATCCCGCACACCGTCCGGAACGTGGCTCTGAGGAAAGGTGAGCTGTCAACTTGCTACAAGGCTAACTAACCCATCGGGTCAGTAGTTAACTAAGTGACTAATTAACTGGCTAGTACTGTAGTCACATAGGCGTAAATCAGTAGATTAAACTTTCATTACTTTCTGTAGTTTCTATACATGACCTCTGCCCTGGAGAACTTTGACCCACATCACAAAAATGGCTGTTGCTGTAACAAACCTCAATTAAACATCTGACATTTTAAAGGTTTACTTGTAATATTGGCAGATGTATTTAGTTTCAATACAAATTTAAGACTTATCACCAGTTATTACGTTCCTCTGATAAATTCGGCATATAAAGAAACTTATGAACAGCATCCCGATCCAGTAAAATGACACGAGTTTTCACACTCGATTCTGTGACGATCCAACCAAGTGTTTGAGTAGAACACAATTAGTTTAAAAAAGGTTTAGCCGGAAATCAATGACAGTATAACACAGCCTTGATTTTATGGTCGTGGTGAAGAGTCTATATTACGCATTTATTCTTGAGGTCTGCATGCTGACCAACACAAGACACTAAATGTGTTGATATCTGAATGGAGTTTGGTTGGGCTTTCTTAACATTCCCCTATGTGCAGGAGAGAACAGGACTCCTGACTTCACGAAGTTGAACCCCATGCAGAAAGTTCCCGTCATGGAGGATAATGGCTTCGTGCTCACTGAGAGGTACACGCACGCGCACACCTGCACGAGGATTTGAGCACATGTGAACCTTTGAATGTTTTAATTTAAAAATACTGAACATCTTGGTAAATAGTGAAAGTAAGATATATCTTTGTACTGGTCCTGTAATAGTTCTGCAGGGTTTGATTCTCTCTCTCTCTGCCTGTGTGTGTGTGTGTGTGTTTTTCAGTGATGCCATAATGAAGTACCTGGCCAACAACTATGACGTCCCGGAGCACTGGTATCCCCGTAAACCAGAGAGAAGAGCCCGGGTGGATGAATACACAGCCTGGCATCACACCAACACACGACCACATGCTGCCAGAGTCTTTATACTGGAGGTACACACACACACACACACACACACACACCCACACACACACACACACACACACACACACGCATACACAGGGAATGGAGATTATGTTAGATGTTTTGGATTTATACCTCAGCCAAGTGAATGAAAACTTATCAAGTGTTAAATAAATGTATTCATTTTTTTACTGCAGTATTCCTCTCTTGCATTATTTGTAGAAACAGTTTTGGTTTACAGTATCGTATCGCACACTGGTCATAAACACGCATTTAATACGCAATCAACAAACAAACAGACCGATCAGTAATTTATTGATCAGTTATAATTAGAGACTCTCCACTCGTCTGTTCCAGGTGCTCCTCCCGACTCAGACGGGCTCTCAGGTGGACGAGGTGCGTCTGAATCGTGCTCTCTCACAGCTCGACGACACTATGGACAAACTGGAGTCCATGTTTCTCCGCCGGCAGCCGTTCCTCTGCGGTGATGACATCACTTTGGCCGACCTGCTCGCCGTCTGTGAGCTCATGCAGGTCAGAGGCTGTGATTGGTTCTAATATTGATTGATATTGTGATTTGGTGATTGGTTGTTGGTTCTGAGCATGCTCAGTGTGTCTCTCTGCAGCCTCTGGGAGGAGGCAGAGACGTCCTGGAGAAGCGTCCTCAGCTGCAGGGATGGAGGAGCAGAGTCCAGTCGGCCGTTGGGGATTCCTTCGACAGAGCGCACGCCGTCCTGTACGCCCTCCGAGACCGCCGCAAAGCCAAGCTGTGACATCATAACGGAGGACTGACTCACAGGAGTGATGTCATACAGAGGGGCGGGGCCTGAAGGAAGAAGGAGCCAATCATCCTTGTTTTTAAAGACACGATGTAAAAAGAGAAGAAGGTGATGGTAATGAAGATGAGAGGAGATGTTCTGGTGTGTCTGTTCCCTCCTGTGGACTCACTTCTGATTAATCTAACCTTTAATCAATAATCTGAAAGTTATTGACCTACAGACATGTTTTCTTCTTGATCAGCACATCAGTGGACATGTTTGGAATCACTGAATGATTTGATTTATCAGTTCTTTTTTATTATTAAGCTTTCCATGATTTAAATGTAACAGAAGTTTATTTGTAACCAGCAAATATCACATAAAAACAGCTCGTTGTCTTCTGTCAGTGCTTTAATATTAAAGGGTTTTACGGCAGGTGTGTTTGGTCAGAAGCTTCACTGAAGACGGACATTAAGAGCTGAAACAGACGGACATGAAGAGAAAGGATTAAAGGAGTAAAACAGAAGACAGTAATAAGCTAAAATAAGAGATTAAACTAAAGAATATAAAGGTTTAGCTCCACTTTGAGTTTGGATGGTGGGGACAAGAAGCTTCAGGAATATAGTTCTGCCTCTTTGTATTGACCTGATTGTAACTAATGATCAAACATTATAGATGAGATGTGAAGTTCTGCATGTTTTTCATCACCTTTCTAATGAAGAGAAATAAAGATTTTATTTTCACTAAATGTTTTTGTAATGTCTGATCTGTTTACCTGCCTCCCTGTTTACAGTCACATCTGCACCGGTGCAGTCCAAACTGTCAGTCATCAACACTCGTCAGATGTGTGTCTCAGACTTAACTTGTGTTTCCAGGATCCAGACGTGCAAAAGAGAAAAAATATTCTGAACCACATTTTGATTTTTATCTGGATAAACTTTTGTGTAGTGTTGTTTAATTAACCAATATCACAGGAGAGGCAGTGATGGACTGGATGTCATCACGGCTGTGATTCGGTCGTAGGCGTGGTGACATTCAGTCCATCACTCCCTCTCATGTGATATTTCTTTTATACAACAGTTAAACAAACGGCAAATAGCAGTCAACAGTAAAAATCCACAGCAGATTGTTTTTTGCTCCACAATTTAATTTATCATCAACCAGTAACAAGAGTGTGCTGTGTGATGTAGAGGTCCCATCCTCATTAATGTAGACATACACGGTCTGCTGTAACGTTCATTAACAGTCATCAGAACACCTGGCTGAGGCGGAGTGATGTGGAATGCCTCTTATCCAATCAGATTACTGTTGTATAAATCTGAATATCAAATGATGCACGCTACAAGGGAAGAGTTTGTCTTTGAGTTCTGCTGTAACCCTAGAAAAGGGACAACTGCATACAACAGAGTCATAAGAAGAATCAAAGTCCCTCTTTGTATATTTATACATGTTGGTGTTAAGAAGAAACACATCTTATCTGACATGGGAGTAAAATGTGAAGGTCACATAAGCTCTAATTGTTACTTCTTAGCAGGAGAAGAGCAACCTGGCCTCAGTGGATGAAGAATGTGTCCCGTGTGCAGCTGTCAGAACACATTTTACAAAAGAGAAGTAACACTTTACTGACTACAGGAACATTTTACAGCACAGTAGGATCGGGATAACCATAAACGTGTTTAGTGAGGTCATAGTGACCTTGACCTTTGACCACCAAAATGTAATCAGTTCATCCTCGACTCCAAGTGGACATTTGTGCCAAATTTGAAGAAATCCCCTCCAGGCGTTTCAGAGATATCGTGTTCACAAGAATGGGACGGACGGACGGACGGACGGACAACCCAAAAACATAATGCGTCCGGACACGGCTGTCGCCGGCGTGGCGGCAAAAACCCGTCACATTTTGAGCCCTGAATATCATGAATTTGGTTTCAACGTTTTTTGAACTCTGAAGAAAAATAAAAACCAGACGGAGACAAAGAGTGAAAAATACAAAAACTTTAATAGAAAATTTATTTATGTTTCAGTAGTGAACAGTATCAAAGCAGTGCTGCTGCTGGGAAAAGAATTCAAGTAAATTCAAGATATTTTATGTTATTACAACATACAAACAACAATACATCATTTTTTCTTGTTATAAAGTGAAATGTTTCTTTACAAGGTCCGTCTGCCTCTTTAGTCACTGCGGCTGCTTCAGACATCAGCTCCATCATTTTTACTGTCTGGTTGAAACAGTCTGATCAGTCATATATCACACTGTGTATCCTTTATTTTCCAAAGGTTATGAATATAAAAATATATTCATTCTGGGTTGCATCTATTTATGATCATCAAATAGTATTTCTTATAAAAACTATTCTTCTATTTTCATACATCTGTCAGCATTATTATAGTTTACATTTTTTGTTATACAGTGCAGTATGATGTACAAACAGCAAGAAGTGAGACATCTCTCCTCCTTCTCTTCTCTGAGAGCGTTAACATGACATTTTTCATGTGGTAACAATAATTGTAAGGAGATAAATAGTTTATTGTTAAACAGTTTGTTGTTATTACTCAATAACATTTTATGATATAATAACATTTAAATATCTTCAAATTAAATGACAACATCAGGATAAGAGGAGACTGTGTGGCAGCAAAACGCTTCCTGAGAACAGGTAGCTTAAGTATGGCTGAACCTGATTGGTCCTCTACAGTGAGGCAGGGGGCGGGGCTTGGCTCCGTTTGGCTGGTTTTTCCTCCGCCTCATCGTCTTCTTTGTCTCGGCCTCGTTTCCTCCCCGAGCCCCCCGAGGTTGAGCCCCCCGAGGTTGACCCCGCGTCCTCCTGAGGGGAGGAGTCAGGGTTACTAACTCCAAAAGGCTGCAGAAAGAGTAAAAGTGTGCGATCTGCAGGTAACAAATGAAGGTGAGTGCGTGTGGTTACCATGGCAGCAGCAGCAGCAGCAGCTGCACCACCGGCAGCCTCATCGGGCACGTTCATTAGTCGGTGAGCCTCGTCCAACATGTCTTTATCCTGAACCCAATCACAGTCAGATTATGAGACATCCCGAGCCTACATCTCCCATCATGCACCTGGGCCTTTCATGAGAGCCTCCCTGACCTTCACTTTGTAACACTGATTTCATTTTAGACATTTAACCATGACAGAGAGACTTTCCAAGCCTGATGACATCACTATGACATCATCAGGCTACAGATTTTATCATGCAAGACACATGCAAGTATTATAAGTCATAGATACTATTTAAATATGTAATAAGAAAAAATGTATATTAGGGATGCACGATATTATCGGCATCAGCAGATATGACATTTTTCTGCCGATATTTCCCGCCAATAAAACAGCGCTTCAATTCTGCCTAAATGCTCGATGATTCCCTAAAAAAGCTCGACGTAATGCTACGACACTAACTGGGCGTGTGTTATCAACAATATACAAATAAAGACTAAAAAGTCACAGACACTTAACTAGCTAACAGTTAGCGCACATTCTCGTCATTTTACTGGACTTAACATCAAACACGCCGAAAATACACTCCCGACCAAAGCCGACGCTAACAGAGTGTAACATGAACATCAGTGCAACACTAACTTACATATTTACGGGCGCACACACGATAAAGAGTCTGTCAGCGATAACTGATGTAGGTGCAGTAAACGAGTCCGGGCATGTCTCCCTCACTGCCGGGTGTCGCGGGGATGTTGCATTCAGGTGCGCTCAGAAACGTGAGTGATCAAACACGTGACCTTTTGTACAGCCCCTTCCATCAAGTGTGAAGAAGGGTGCAAGATGTCTGCGGTACGGCAGTTTTTGGCCACTACAGTAAGAGTAGGCATGATATCAATTTCACTACAGGGGAGACTCGATGCTCTCTGCAATCAGGTGGGAAAAAAACATGTGCCTAATATATCGGTATCGAAACGACAATATGCAAAAAGGGTTGGAAATATCGGCATGTCGGATAATGGTGCATCCCTAATGTATAACAAAGGTTGGGTGGATACATGAGAGACAGACAGACAGACACACAGACAGACAGAAGGACAGACAGACAGACAGTTACCAGTAACCAGGGGTGATGCAGAGCCTCCTCGATCGTCATCCTCTTACTGGGATCAACAACCAGCAGCTTCCTTACAACATCCTTTGCTGTAAACACACACACACACACACACACACACACACACACACACACACACACACACACACACACACACACACACACACACACTGAGTACTAATAGTACAGCAGTATTAGTGTTGTTACAGTAGTGATGCAGTATTACCTTGAGAGGAGATGTTTCTCCACTTGGCCGGGACCATCTTGAATTCTCCCGCAATGATCTGCTCTGTGATCGTTTTCTTACTGAAGCTCTCGTGAAATGGAGGATATCCCCCCAGACTGAGAGAGAGAGAGACAGGCATACAGACAGGTCAGGAGACAAGTAGAGAGAGACACAAGGTGGAGAACCACACAGGTGGAGAGGAAGAAAGGTGAAGAGACAGGAACAGGGGCAGACAGACAGGTAGAGAGAGAGAGAGAAATGTAGAGAGAGGAACAGGTAAATAGAGCGACATGGTAGAGAGACAGACAGGTAAAGGGTTAGACAGATAGAGAGAGAAATGTAGAGTGAGAGAGACAGGAAGAAAGAGAAACACAAGGTAAATAGAGAGACAGACAGGTACAAAAACAGACAGGACGGACCAATGGAGAGACAGACAGTTAAAGAGACAGACAGGTAGACAGAAAAAAAGACAAAAGAACAGCGATATAGAGACAGGAAGAGAGACACACAGATAGAAAGAGACGGGTAGAGAGCAGACAGGTAGAAAGAGAGAAAGACAGATAGACATACAGAGATAAAGAGACAGGTATAGAGAGACAGGTAGAAAGTGCACAGACAGGAAGAGACAGGGGGAGAGGCGGACAGGTAGGGTGAGGGAATGACAGTAAGAGACAGAGATATTGAGACAGGTTGAGTGGCAGACATGGAGAGACAAGACAAGAGTTGGTAGACAGCGCAGGAGAGATAGACAGGTAGAGAGAGAGAGAGAAAGACAGTCAGAGATAAAGAGACAGTTACAGAGAGAGACAGGTAGAGAGACACGCGGGTAGGAAGAGAAAGGTGGGAAGGGAATGACAGAAAGAGAAAGAGAGAGAGAGACAGGTAGAGTGGCAGGGAGAGAGCGATATGGACAGACAGACAGGTGCACAGAGATAGAGATAAAGAGACGTAGAGAGACAGACAGGTAGAGGTAGAGAAATGGGGAGAGATCAGTTAACACCTGAGCAAACAGTTTGTGAGAGAGAGAGAGAGGGTGAGACAGGCTGGAGGGACGAGTGAGCCTACCAGACGAAGAGCAGGACGCCGAGGCTCCACGCGTCCACGGCGAGGCTGTAGCCTGTGGTGGAGGCGTGAGTGAAGACCTCAGGAGCCAGGTAGGAGGGAGTCCCACACAGAGTCCTCATCAACATGGTCTCCTCCAAAATCCTTGACTGATTAAAGTCAGTCACCTGAGACAGACAGACAGACAGACCGGTGTAACTGCAGCTGTCAGATGACGATGATGACGAAGAGGAAGGTGTGTGTACCTTAATCAGACAGATGTCGTCGTTTGAGGATAACAAGATGTTTTCTGGTTTGAGGTCTCTGTGGATGATGCCTTTGCCATGCAGGTACTACACACACACACACACACACACACCACACACCACACACCACACACCACACACACACACACACACACACACACACACACACACACACACAGTTACACGCAGCTGAAGTACTGCATGTGTGTATTCATAGTAACCGTGTCTCTGTCTCACCTGGACGGCTCTCAGCATCTGATAAAAGTAGAGCTTAGCAACAGACTCCTTTAGCTGCTGGGACTTTACTCTATTAAAAAGTTCTCCACCCTCCATGCTGACAGACAGACAGGCAGAGAGACAGACAGAGGCAGGAAGTAAGAGAGACAGACAGACATAAAAACAAAACACCTCATGCATTCTTATTTTTGACCCTTTGCCTTTAAATGTTTTCGTTTGTTCCACTTCCTGTATTGTCTCTTAGCATCCAGCTGCTAATGCTACGGTGTTAAAGTTAAGTCCTCATTCTCCTGCGATTCACAAGCATTCACACTTCCTGTGTGGACAGGAAGTGACCAAAAAAACAACAGATCATGTATTTGAAGTATGAAGCATAAACACTACAGACTGTTACTCACAGTTCCAGCACGATAAAATAGCTGTCGTCCGTCTGATAAAAGTCCTCCGTTTTTATGAGGCAAGGCTGCAGGAGAGAAGAGGGCAATATGAAGAGGGAAATAGGAGAGGGAACAAGGAGAGGAGAGGAGGAGACGGGAGGAGGAGAGGAGACAAGGAGAGAAAGGAGGAGAGAGTAGGAGGTTAACAGAGTAAAGACGCAGATGAGGAGAGGAGAGGGAAAAAGAGGAAAGGAAACAGGGTGAGAAGACAAAGTGAGGAGACAAGGAGGTGAGGAATAAGGAAAGACCGAAACAAAGATAGGAAACAATAAGAGGAAACAAGGAGGGGAGGAGACAAGGACAGGAGGTGAGACCAGGATAAAGAGACAAAGAGAGGAACAAGAAAAAAAGATGAGGGAAGGAGAATAGGAGACAAGGAGAGAAACAAGAAAGGAGACAAGGATGTGGGAGAAGGTGAGGAAAAAGGAGAGGAGTGGAGAAAACAAGGGTAGGAAACAATAAAAGGACACATGAAGACGATGAGGCGAAACCAGGAGGAGACGAGACAAAGAGAGGAGCAAGAGGAGAAGATGAGGGAAGGAGATTAGGAGACCAGGAGAGGAAACAAGCAGAGGAGGAAAGAGGGAAGACAAGTAGAGAAAACAAAGAGAGAAGAGGAAGAGAGGAGGAGGGGAGACAAGGAGGGGAGAGGTGGTGAGGAAAAAAGAGAGGAGAGACAATAAGAAGAGAAGATAAGGAGAAGAAGAGACAAAGAGAGGATGAGGATAATAGATTAGGAAACAAGGAGAGAAACAAGCAAAGGAGAAGAGGAGACATGGGTGTGGGAGGAGGTGAGGAAAAAGGAGAGGAGTGGAGAAGAGAAGGGAAGGAAACAATATAAGGACACAAGAATACGAGGAGGCGAAACCAGGAGGAGACAAGGAGAAGAGGAGACAAAGAGAGGAGCAAGAGGAGAAGATGAGGAGAAGAGATTAGGAAACAAGGAGAGAAACAAGCAAAGGAGAAGAAGGGGAGAGGAGAAGAGGAGAAAATGATGTGGGAGGAGGTGAGGAATAAGGAGAGGAGTGGAGAAGACAAGGGTAGGAAACAATAAAAGTACACAAAAAGATGAGGAGGCAAAACCAGGAGGACACAAGGAGAAGAGGAGACAAAGAGAGGAGCAAGAAGAGAAGATGAGGAGAGATGAGAAGGAAAGGAAATATTGAGGAGAAAAGGAGAGGAGTAGAGGAAATGAGAAGAGCAGAGAAGAAGAGGAGAAGAGATGAGGAGAGGGGACAAGGAGAGAAGAGAAGGAGATGAGAAGGAGGAGAGGAAATGAGGATAAACTTGATGACATAGGATTTGTTTGTCATTTCTCTTCTTCTTTGGTGTCACACTCACATGGTCGACTCTCTGGAGGATCTCGATCTCCGTCTGTGCATTCCGCGTCGCTGTCTGTCATTGGACGAAAACAGATCACGTGATCACCACTGTGGTCTGCCATTGGCACTTAAAGACAGATCTTTTTTTGACTATTCAGCTGCAGCCCAAATCTGAGAAACTGAACCACAATTTTGGACGCCATATTTGTAGTTTTCAGCAGTTTTTCATAGTTTTACCTTCTAACTTCTGCTACGTCCGTCACAGGAATCAAAGAAGGAAACGAGGGAAGAGAGAAGGGATGAAAGATGGACAGCTCTCAGCCAATCAGAGAGCAGATCAGATGACTCACCCCTTCAGACTGAAAATTCTTCTTGTTTATTATTTTCACTGCAAATTTTTTGCAGGTGGATCTCTCGAAGGCCAGTTTCACTTCACCACACACTCCTCTGAAACACACACACACATTCTGGTGTCATAATAAGACACAGGAAGTGACATCACAGCAGTGCAAACAGAGTCATACTCACGTTCCGATCCGTCGAGTCAGCACATATTTCTCCTGAAGCGCTTTAGGTAAACTGGACTGATCGTCGGACATCAGATCAATGTAGACAAAGACTGCAGATAGACATGCAAGCAGACAGACAGGCAGTGTGAGGTAAGACCTGATGTCATAGTTCAGGTGTGTTAATTTAGTTTTTCTGTCTTACCTTTGTTGCGTGGTTCAGACAGAGCGAGCACCGCGTTGTTGACGAGAGGAAGCTTCTTGTCTTTACCGATCAGGATCCCGTCAACAAACGTCCCGTTGTTGCTGAAGTCCTCCACAAACACCTCGCTGCCATCCTGACACACACACACACACACACACACACACACACACACACAAACACAGCTTCCTGTCAGTCTAATCAGTCATCATTAACCAGGTAATCAGTCAGGTAACCAGTAAATATTTAACTTGAAGTGATCTCACTCTGTAAATCCGGAAGTGTTTTTTGCTGTAGATTCTGAACTTTTTGGACCCTTTGTCGTCCGGATCATCCAGAACATAGTTACACTTAGAGTCCCGTCCAAACAGGTAATGGTCATCAACACAGTCTGTAAACAAACGAACAATTGAGTGCATCATCACATCGCAGGATGGCACCAAGCAAGAAACTGGGATCAGAACTAACTGAAGGTGTCAGCACACAGACAGTATAAAAGATGGCTGACATGACAGCTCCCTTAAAGTGAAGTCAAACCCTCTCTATCGCCCCCTGCTGACTGGCTGCAGTACAGGTCATAAAGCCCGCCTCCTCCATGTTAACAGATGGGACATGAGTCAAACTATAAAATCAAAATACACGTCAAATACATTTTTCTCAAACATGGTTTCTGTCATTATAGTTAGTTCTTCTCATGCTGATTTATGTCCAAGTGTTAATTTTTCTGACATGTTTACTTTTAATTAGTTATTTGATGCTATAAAAAGGGGGTGTGGCCTCACACGTAACTAACACTAACACTACAGTCATTGAACTTTCCATAAGTGTGAATATCTGCTTCAGACCGACACAAGAAGCTGTCTTTCTGTAATATAGGCCAACGTGCGGGATCTTTGCCGTTTTTTCCCCCTGTAGGTTAATGTGTTTTGGTTAGCGGAAGGGGCGGGGCACCGTTAATAACATAATGACTAGCATGTCTGTGAAGGCCCTCATGCAGGCCATGGTAATTCAAAGCTTAATCCAAAAGGTAACTTGACTTGGCTGCCTTTCATATTAGTACATGTGTACTAATATAAGCACTGACATTAGAACTGGTATTACTTACATAGGATCAGTATTTAAATCAGGTCTAGTTTAAACACTAGTATTAGCACTGATATTAGGGAGTAAGGTCCAGTGTTGGGACTGATTATTTCGTACTAATACAGCTAGTTTTGAATCTTGCATCAGTAATAGCATCAGTCTCACCATGGCTCCTGAAGCCTCGGGCCATGGGCAGCAGGCGGCCCCAAGGTTGTAGTTCAGGCTCCTCTGGGACAGACGCCAGGGTGACAGGGAGGGTGTCCAAGCTGCTCAGCGTCCCCGAGCCGCTGGACGACTGGCTAGCCGAGGTAGGCGCGCTGGAGGAACTGGAACCAGGCTGGGACTGGGACTTAGACTGGGATGGGGACTGGGTTGACTGGGCCTGTGAGGGGGACAGAGTGGACTGGGTGGCCTGGGCCTGGGACGGGGAAAGGGTGGCAGGCTGGGACTGCTCCCCCTCATGAGAAATATCTTCAGACATCCTCCAGCTCTGCAAGTAAGATACATGAGATCATACTGGGAGTCTGAAACATACCCCTTCTCACCACTGACATTTACCCCGAGCCTCAGGTTTTACTATTACACCACTAGGGACAAACTGATCAGCCCCACGCCAAATCACTTTTAGAAATTGTACAATTCTAAATAACTTCGCTCAACTGCTCACATTAGCAAGACTGTATAAAGGGTGAAATTTGAATAAAGGTATTATGGGTGACTCTTCAATTCGGCAAAAACCAAACGTGAAATTGAGAGCAAATTTTTCAGATTGACCTCATTAAATCACGAACTGCCATCAGTCACATCAATCTTGGCGGGCAGACGAGGCAACATTAAATCAGATGGTTTTAAGATGGAGTTCGCTGTGGGCTATGATGTTTTGCTCCAAACTGAAGAACGAATCAAATAATTATATGGGCCAAGAACCAGTTTTGGACTGGTCTGGTTCACTAACCATGCTAACCGTCCGATAATCACAGCCTTATAAAGCGTTCTATATTGCAATGACTATTATATTTGGGTTTGAAACCCGGCTTCAAAGCCGATTTACCGGGCTCATGCACTGACATTACAGGCACTTACCGGAGCAGACTCTCTCCGGTAACTCTCTGTCGGTAAACAAACCGGACTGGGGCAGACAAACTGGACACGTGTGGGTATTTTTACCGGGACCGTCGAGGAAACGTTTATCGATTTTTTCTTTTGCGCCACATGACCGCCCCAGTCAATGAGAAGTTAGAATATTGGTCACGTGAGATCGGGGAGGACGGGAACGCTTCCGGGTCTGTTTTCGTCTGTTTTCGTCCTGCAGGAGCGATAAAACGGTACCCACGGGAGGACACGAGTTTTTAGCTGCACGATCGAAAATGATCAATAACTAACCGATGACCGAGGACAACCTGTCTGCCCACCTGTCTGACGTCATGTCCAAACAGAGAAGTTCTGCTAAAACTCTGATCATCACAGACGGTCAGTCCAGTCTTTTTATACGAGGATAAACTAACGCAGCTATAAATGTTTATATGAAAAGTACGTCTGAACCCTGGACGTCATTAAGCTTCAGAGAATTTTTATCTTAATTTTCAGCTCACCTTGGTTTTATAGTTTTTTTCAGCTCGTTGTAAGGCTGTTTACACACCTTTCACATCAAACAAGCTGTAGAATAACAGTGTACACTACCTGATCAGCAGCAGACGGACACATGTAAACGCTAGCTTATGTTGTTTTGTGGGTATTCTTAATAATATTTTTAATTCCTGGATGACATAAATATATAGAACTGTGTCTAATCAGACATTTGTTTGAGTTTTTACCGGTATGTTCCTCCACCATGACGCACAGGACCTAGCCTGTGGAATCAAATAATACTCTGCTGGCAGTTTTATGGTAACTTTAAAGCCTGTTTTCGCTAGCCAAATTAACATCCCAATCCATATCACAGTTATTAGTTAGTAATGCACCTTGCCAACCACATTAACCTGCCTGAAGGTCTGACGCACTGAAGACAGCTGCTCATTGGTCCCCTTACAGTTTTAAAGTGTCCCTACCTTGTTGGTGCTAACGTGATGCTGCCTTCCGCTTCATTCTGTTGCCTGAAGTCTGATAACAAATGTAACTATATGGCTCAGCAGATGAGGAGGTAGATGCTGCGGAGATGAACCCGTTCTCCTTCAAAGAGTTTCTACGCTGGAAGAACCAGGATCCTGACGAGGACCAAGACCAAGACCAGGAGCTAGACAATGAGCCGGCACAGAGCAAGGTATCATAACTACACAGTTTGAAGCAACAGAAGAAGATGGAAGTGTAATTTATTGCGTCTCCCTCTGTATCTCTCTGTCTTTAGTCAAGTGGTTATCAGAGGTTGTTTGATGTTGGGAATGTGACCTTTGACCCTGAGGTCAGGAGCTGTTTCTTCTCGGAGCCCTCTCTGGCACCACAGGTAGTGACATCATCGCTGACATCATCTCTAATCTCTCATCCTCTCAGAAAAAAGGCATATATAAGAAACAGCAAACTGTCTGTCTCTCTGTCCATCCAGGAAGAGGAGGAGTGGGGGCGGAGCTTCCAGTCAGGCATAGACAGCACCTCCTCGCTCTGCACAGAGGAGGAGGAAGAGGAGGAGGAGGAGACCAGGTGAGTGTCTGTTGCTCACTGATGGTTTCTGCTAGAGGTGGAGCTTCATGACTACAGCTCTCATCTTTCCTCCTGCTAACCCTTTAGCTGTTAATGACTCCATGATCTCTCCTGTAGCGCCCCCTTCAGGACAAACATTAAACATGTTCAGACTTTAACAAGAGAGAAATTATGTATCTGCTTCTCTTTGGAAAGTGTATTTTGTTATAAGCAGACAATACTCTGATTTATGTCTTGACTGTAAGAGGTGGACGTAGCCATGATGATGTTGCAGGGCTCAGAGGGGAGCATACTGAATCGGAGCGAGGGGTTAGTGAATGCTGTGTCATCTGCTAATGATAACTCCAGCTTGGTTAGCAAGGTGCCGCCATGATTCATGGTTAATTTGATATTAACTGGTATGCTAATTCGGGCTAAAGAAAAGTGTCTGTCATTCAGACACTGAAGACATTTCTCAGGTCCCTTTTATCGAGGTACCCACACTCTAAAGCATACCCTGCTTTTTCATCGATTTTACTCTAAATGGGACAATAATTTACTAAATGAACATCATGGCGTATTTCAGATTATTTGAAACAAGCGATGGAGACAATAAACTCTTCAGGAAAATGTTTACACTTCTTTAAAATCACACTTATTTTTGCAACCAGAAGATTCGCCCCCTGCTGGCCATCAGAAAGCATGCAGGTATCAGGCACTAAATGCACTGGCTTCCCTTCTCTGACCTCGGGGTTATGTCCACCTATAATATACAGTCAGTGATTTAAATGCATCTCTGACAACCTTCAGTCAACCTGATCCATCAGTGCTGATCCTCCTTCAGCTGAAAAACTCAAATTTAACGCTTTGACCTTTGACATTTATCTCAGGACTGTTTGATTAAATTGTTTGAGCAGCTTTTTCTGATAAACCGGACACTGAGTTCGAATCACAGCTGCCCGTAACACCAAACAGGTTCTCCTCCAAACCTGAAGTCCAGCAGAAAGGAGGAGGAGAGAACTATGAAGGAGATGATGAGACCTCCATTGCCGAGCCGGTCACCTCCTGCAGGAGGAAGAGCGGGAGGATCAGTCATATACAGCAGGTAACGCACACAGTTAATGTTTAATTACTCATTCACAACACGGCTGGCGTCTGTGTTGGTGTGGACATGTAGTACTCATGTAGCGGGGATATGAGGGTTTTTAAACACACATGGGAACTAAAAAGGGCAAAATTTAGCTCCTCATGTTGTAAATAATTCCATTTTAAAACTTAATGTTAGATGAGGTTTAGTCTCCAGGAAGTGAATGTCAGTCGATGCTCTGTGACGTGATGGAAACTCGTCTGTTTGTGTCGCAGCTGAAGGAGGAGAACGTGGCGTTGAGGAGATCCATCCGGGAGCTTCAGATGAAATCAGAGGCTAACGACCGCAGGTGAGAACCAGCCAATCCCACGGCAGCACCGATCTCGTGAATCAAAGTATTTACCCATCATGCCTCTGTGCTTCCTGTCAGGGTGGTGGAGCTGTCGGAGGAGCTGCTCCAGAGGAGGCGACAGGAGGAGAGGGAGGCTCAGGATCTGGAGAGCATGGTTCACTCTGTGGAGCAGAACCTCCACCTGATGACGGTACGTTCTGCTCAATGACTGTTTATAAAGATGACCGACACGTCTCCACCTCCTCTCATTGTACAAAAGTGAAGCCTAAATCCCCCGGAGCGGGCGCTGCCATCTTGCTCATTTGTATCCAGAGTGTGTGCAGTAGAGATCGGCTGGTGGAGCCGCAGTACTGACGTCCCGCCCCTTCCTCTACCCAAAACACACCTTTACCTTGTGTCCTTGCCGTGTTGGAGCCCTCAGGTGGGCTCAGTCTGCAGCAGAACAGCTTCTTGTGTCGGTCTGAAGCAGATATTCACGCTTATGGAAAGTTCAATGACTGTAGTGTTAGTGTTAGTTACGTCTCCTCTCACCGTTCCTCCTCTACTCTGCTACTCGGGAACAGGCCGTTGCAGGAGCCCCATTTGTCAACAGAACTGTCAATCATGAGGCCACACCCCCTTTTTACAGCATCAAATAACTAATTAAAAGTAAACTTGTCAGAAAAATGAACACTTGGACATAAATCAGCATGATAAGAACTAACTATAAAGACAGAAACCATGTTTGAGAAACATTTATTTGATGTGTATTTTGATTTTATAGTTTGACTCATGTCCCATCTGTTAACATGGAGGAGGCGGGCTTTATGAGCTATACTGCAGCCAGTCAGCAGGGGGCGACAGAAAGGGTTTGGCTTCACTTTTAGGGAGCTGTCATGTCGGCCATCTTTTTATACAATTTATGTAAAAAAGATGTAACCCTGTTGTCTTTTAACTGTCACATGTATCACTCACTTTGTATCCCTAAACTGCCTGTCTGTCTGCCT
This sequence comes from Semicossyphus pulcher, assembly GCF_022749685.1. Taxonomy (NCBI): domain Eukaryota; kingdom Metazoa; phylum Chordata; class Actinopteri; order Labriformes; family Labridae; genus Semicossyphus; species Semicossyphus pulcher. The sequence continues at coordinate 30,516,125 of NW_027211737.1, read as the reverse complement.
GTCTGTCTGTCACAGAAGCGAGCAGTGAAAGCAGAGAGCAGTGTTTCCAAACTGAAGTTGGAGCTGCAGCAGCTGCAGGTGAGTTCTGTAAAAACTTTATGTAATCAGGAGAGCTTACCGTCATCAGGGAGGTTAAAATAAACTTCAGAACCATGAATGAAAAATGAAATGAGATCAAACCTGTCGAACACTTTGGTTAAAGCTCCTGTGAGGAGTTTTTAGCTGCTTATGATCAGACTTACTGCACGCTGCTTTTGTTTACATTTTTCAGGGCTAAAAATTTAAAGTGAGTAAAACATCTGACTGTTAAAGAAAGCAAGATAAGATGTTTTGTTAAAAACCACCATTTAAGCATGTACAGGACAAAATCAGCAAAGAGATGAGAGGTACGGCTTTGTCCACAGGGGGCGCCAAAATCAACACAAACCAAAAGTTCCTCACAGGAGCTTTAAAGAGACAAAAAGTTTTATTTAACAAAATGAAATATATATAAAAGGAATGAAAATAAGACGCAAAAACTAAAACAATATTACTCAGACACGTGTATCCGGTTATGAATAAAAGTGTGTATAAGTGTGCATGTGTGTGCCTCAGGTGGAGGTCGACTCTTTGCGCTCGGAAAACGACAGCCTGAAGGCAGCAGAGTCGGAGGTTGTCATGACGATGAGACACAAAGCTCAGATGGCGTCAGAGTACCTGAACAAGACGGCGAGCCACGCCCACGCCTCCATCCGGTCAGTGCCTGTGTGTCTCTAATGTCTCTGTCATACTGTTGATTGTACAGGATGTACGGTAAGCACAAGGGACAAAATATGTATATTTTTCAAACTCTATGTTCAAATTTGAAAAACAGTGGAACTTTCCTTTTAATTGCATGAATAATAAACATGTTTTTTTTAAAGGGAAAAAGCTGTCAAATAATCCTTTTACAGGATTAAAAAATAATTCAAACTACAAAGATTTTTTAGGGTCTCCTTTGTAAACGATGGGGCTTCTAAAAACGCCGCTTTCGTCCATTGAATCCACTTTTCATGTGCAAAAAGAGACGATTCTTTAGCCCATCAGCAGATCACAGATTTTCTAGTCCTGATATTTACGAAGATTCAGCCTCTAAACTGTCACCTGTTCATGTGTCTGTGTGCAGGCAGCTGCTGGGGGAAGCAGAGACGCTTCATTTGGTCTCTCAGCTGCTTCAGTCCATCGACAAGATCTCCAACATCCCGTCAGAGTCCTGAAGTCCTCCTGACCCGCTGCACACCCTCAGACCTCCTCCAGATGCTCGTCTCTGACGGACAGAGACCAAAGAAAGCGGTTGTCATGTAAACAGCCCTGAAAGGATGAACTTTAAGGTCAGAGGTCAGCAGGTCCAATCAGACCATTGCCTCTCATTTCACAGTTTGAACACCCTCGATTCCTTTCCTCGCCTCCTCTCCTGGCTATAAGCCCCTCCCACTTGAGATGTGAGCGGATGAAGGGAGGCGGAGACATAAGGAGAGGACCTCATGCTTCAGAGCCCATTTTAAACCGCGTATATTAAATATGACTCTTGGCATAGCTGCATCCCCGGTCCAATCTCTTGTTATAACCTATCGCTTATATTTTTGTACATATAGATATAAACATTCAGTGCTTTAAGTGGAAAAAAGTGCCAGTTCTCTCCTCACTCACATGTTTGCCTGCGTGTTGTCCGACATGTGGAGCGGTGGGGATTGTCCTCCGTCCTGCAGCTAATTCTAATCACTACATAAAAATGTAGAATCTTTACACGCAGGGCCGGACTCTGGTACGAGAAGTGCTCTTGTTTCCGTTTGTAGTCGGAGTCGGACTGAAAAAGTCACGTATCAGCTTCAGCGTACGCAGGAAGAACAGTCCGTGTGGAGAGCAAAAGCAGGCGGAACGTAATCTGTCGTAATGACTTCAATGCTCCATCTGACAACTATTTACTTTCTTATTAATCTCTATAAACAGACATCTGCTGCAAGTTCAGCTCACAATCTGCTCTAGATCAAAACATTCAACTTGAGACAAATTAACTTGACGCTGTGTCGCGAAAGCCGCTCAGCATTTAGATTTCCCTGACTTCCCTGAATGCATCAGAAATGATGGCTCCGCCCTCTGTTCAACAAACTTGTCATTTTATAGTAGCTTTCTGTTACTCTTGAGGACAGACCTGACATGATGTTTCAGCAAACTTAAAGAGATAGTTCAGATTTTTGGACACCAAGCTGTATGAAATAGTAGTATATAGTACTACTATATAATAGTAGTGTAGTGGATGTTATTAGCTCACTCACCGAGTCCCGTGGTCCGAGTTCTGGCCGGTTCCGGACGTAGAATAAGTAGTTCCGGCGAGATGCCAGGGTCATGAAACCAAACGTGATAAATCCAGTATCACTACGCCTGTAATCCATCAGCTGTTTCTAAGAGAACACGCTGGAATTGGTAACTTGTGAGACAACGTTTGTTGTCACAGAGGAAGATACATGTCGAAATGGTGCGAATTTGTGATTTTCCTGGCTGTAGTAATAAAAATATTCCTCCCGCATGTATTTCATTGTTTTCCTGACACGGATCGTGACCTTAGAACACGTGCCCTTAGAACACGTGCCCTTAGAACCACCTCAACTGGCTCCTTTCGATGCTAAAGGAGAAGCGGCTCTACTTCGAGCTCCCTCTGGATGTCTGAGCTCCTTAACCTCTCTCTAAGGCTGAGCCCAGACACCCTCTGAAGGAAACTCATTTCGGCCGCACTTATCCGCGATCTCATTCTTTCGGTCACTCCCCAAAGCTTGTAACCACAGGTGATAACCACTGGTAAATCGAAAGCTTTGCCTTCAGGCTCAGCTCTCTCTTTACCACGACGGTCCGGTACAACTACCGTATTACGTCTGAAGCTGCACCGATCCGCCTGTCAATCTCACGATCCATTTTACCCTCACTAGTGAGCAAGACCCCGAGATACTGGATCCGTTGTTAAAGCTAAATCTTCCTCATCACTTTCATAGTGCGACATGTTTACTTCAACGATGACGCGAATCAGTCAGAATCAACGCGAAACAGCTACTAGGTCGGCTTACCTGAGAAACCGGCCTGCAGCAGGCGTAGTGATACGGGATTTGTCAAGAGAGAAAATAGTGCCAGGAAAACAGCGCAGTAATTTTTATAGACTTTATTTTTATTTTTGGCCCTAATTTTATTATTCGCTTAAAGGGGGGTGGGGGGTTGGGTGACAGTTGTGTGATTTGATGCGTCTTGTGAGCTACTGAATGCTTAGATTTTCCTCGGGATCAAAAAAGTACCCATCCACAGCTAATAGCTTTGCATCCACTACACTACTTGCAAGTACTTTATACAACTTGGTGTCCAAAAACCCGAACTATCCCTTTAAGAGCTGTTAATTAAAGTCAATCACAAGAAAATGTGTGAAGTAAGCCGGAGTGCAGTCTCTGTGTAACTTACTGTTTACAGTGAGACTGAGACTCAGCACAGACAGATGAACGGGCACTCCTCCGGGGGATGGGATGAACCAAGAGATGACAGCATTTATTTAGCAGACACATCTGGAGGGAGAATTTACCTTCACTTTGATCTGAACACACGGTCGCTTCTTAAGCTGCTGACTGGACTGTAAACAATGCAGCACACGGAGAAGGAAGTCTGGGCTGGAGGTCGTTTATCGCTTAACGCTGGCGATCAGTCCGAGAGGCTTTATCGTCGTCAGAAGACAGCCGATGGGTTCAGAGATTGTTTAAATTCTAGCTGTCCTCTTCTTTGGCATGCGTGTTTTATTTTCTATGGAGAAAATGTCTCTTCACGCTTCACCACGTACTGCCCACTGTGAAACTTTGGAGTAAAAAACAAACAAAACAAAGGAAACAAAATCAAAGGCGTTAAAAATAACTGTTTAAAAAAAGCTCATTTTCTGACTGATGATGTCGTTTGCTTTTGTAGGTCAGATAAAGACATCAGTATTAAAGTCTCTTTCTTAAGCACTTAAAAACGCCTCACAGTACATTATATTTTATATTGAAAACTAAACTAAACTTCTGCAGACAGTGAAGCAGCCTTAGAGGATTACTGTGACTGTGACCGACCTGCAGACATGTTGCGTTACGTGTGCACGAAAGAGAAAGCAGGCAGGCGACAACAGGAACATCTGAGCACAAGTTCAACATGTGCAGTTTGTTTGGGGCCTTTTAAATTGACCAGAGAACCAGGTGAGACGAGAGGAGAGAGTCTCTGCAGCTTGTTAGAAAAGGATGCAGACGTGCCAGTACTGCGTCTCTTACAGCAGCCTACCGACCCGCTTCAAGCTCTGTGTAATGTTTCTGAATTCCTTCTGTCATGCCTTTTTTTTTTAATAGTCATAGGTGCCAAAAAGACTTCCTTAAAGGACACACCTTCGTACCCTCGCTCATCGCTCTTTCAGTTAGCCTCCTCTCTGCTTGAGATGGAACTGAATCATCCTTTAGGACGGTATGGAGGAGAGAGATGAGGAATAAAATAGTGAAGTGAGAAGAAAAGCCTCATGTCTCTTCACAGGCCTTTTATTTTGAAAGTGTATATATGAAGGTAAGCTGGAGGACTTCCTGCTGCTGATTGGTTGTTGTTTTTTTTTGGATGACGCTAAACGTAGGACTTCTTAATTATTTGTTAGTGACCATGCACAATGTTAATCATACATATTCACTTTTAATGTACCAGAGTTAGCTCAAAGCAGCTCTGAGCACATGAGAGACCAAAACAACTAAAAACATACATTTTCACACTAAAAACAGAAAGTCAACACACCGAAATGTTTGGTTCTAACAGGAAATGATACAAACGTGTTCTGAAGGATGTTAATGAAACAAAAACTGCCAATTAAACCTCACAAAAACAAAGAATGAGTCCGTGTGTTCCTGTTTTGTTTCATCAGCTGTGTGCATTGCATCATGGGAGAAAAATGTCCATCAACAGCACAGAGTTTTAAAACATTTAGGTTTCTCCAGAGGTTTGAGATGTGTGTTTTATTATCAACACAAAAGTAAAGGAGTGATTCGAAAGCAGAGAGCAAACGGAGGCTCGGCTTTCATCCACGCTGATAATGAGGAACAGCTGAGCAGGAGACCGCGGGAGGAAGGAGAGAGGAAGACGAGACGAGCTCAAGCTTCACACGTAGACTCCAACTCAGAACCTCGTACTGATTGTGGGTCATGTGAAACCAAGTCAACAATCATTTTTATTAGACTGCAATTGCGGCCTTTTAAGGTCTACAAGTCTTCATATGCAGGGTTCCCTTTAAGGTGTTATTTACACCCCTGTCTCTTAACACAGATGACCAGCTGCTAATTAGCCGTTTGAAATGACTCGTTCTGGATTTAAGTAGGAATCAAAGTGACACGTACATTATCTTCAAGTCATTATCAAGTCTTTTGTCTGCCAACTTTACACAGCTCATTATTGAGGGACTCTACCAGAGCAGATTTACTCCTTTTATTTGATGGAAATCTGAAATAAAGCTGACTCAACAATACGTTTTTATTTGAAGCCTTTTCAAAGGGGTCAGAGTCAGAGCGAGTCCTCTGTTACTGACACGTTTCAGAAAGAAGACCACACGTCTTAATAGGATTGGATTTCCACCCACTTGGTTACATAGATGGGTGTTGTTGTTGTTGTTGTTCTGAGGTGGTTCAAAGAGGAACAACAGAGAGGAACATAGATGCAAGTGATCGATGAATCAGAAGGGAATCCTTTCTTTACTTTAGCTCACTTGTTCTCTCTTTTTATACAATTCCTTTTTCATTTCCATCTTAATTATTTTGACGTCTATATTTGTTACTTATTTCAGTCCTTGCTCTCGGTTCATTAGACGGACACAGACAGTCAGACTCAGGTAACTTGTTTCATCTGCAAGTGAAATTTTCTTCAAAGACAGAAAATCAAATGATACAGAATCAAACTCATCCTGTAACATTTATCATTTTAAACTGAGCTCCAGTTTGAGATGTTCTGAGCTGTAGAAGATTCATCACATTTGATTAGAGTCAATGACGTAATTATGCTTGATTATGCATCAATACATGTAGAAAAAGAATCCATTACCAGACTGATTACACAGAACTCTTTGTGCTCGTCTTCAATGAGCATGCTCGGCTCTGTTACCATGACGACTCTCAGCGATAGAAACACAGGTACTCAAAGCCTTTGCCCATATTTTTCCGGATGACCTGGACGTCGGCCTTCTCGTAGATCTCCACAGCAGCTGGGTCGACGATCACAGCGAGGGCCTCGACGGGGTCGTCGTCTTCTTTCTTGTACGAGGCACAGGGGATAGTATTCAACAGGTTCAGGATGACCTCGTAACATTAGGGATCCTACTGTGTGCTGATGAAGATATGCACCATTTGTGAGGTGACCTTCAAGTTATCTGTTGTTGTGGACACAGTGGCTCCATGCCCATATTTCGCCTTCCCACATTTATTCCTGCCTCCCTTCCAGTCGGCTGCACGTCTTGCTTAGCCATCGGTGAGATTGTTTATTCTGTATTTCTAAGATTAGGACTGTTAGCTCCAGTGATGTCCTAATAGGGCAGATAGTGGATAGACACTGTGTCGTCCGAGAAGGTTAAATACCGAGCACGAGAACTGGTCTGTCAGAATTGACTTGGCTTTACACTGATGCTCTGAGTGTATTGTATTGTCACTTCTCCTTGATCAAGAATATAAACTCTTCAACTTAAGACATCTGAGTCTCCTGAGTCTTCTTCATCTTCTGGTTCTTCAAGCTTAACGAATTTCCATCACACAGGTACACCGGGGCAGCTCCACTCCCCTTGCTGAGGTCCACACTCACTCTGTCACTGTGTCCTTCAAAGATTTTATAATCTTGATCGTTGTTGGAGATCTGCAGATCTTTGACGGCCTCCCGGCTGTCAGTGGTCTGACTGAACCAGATGTAGACATAAGCTCGGATGTAACCGTTCAGGAAGTAGCTGGTCTCTCTCTCCTCATCCACAGGTAAACCCTCTTCCCCGTGGCCTTCCAGGTCAGATCACAGGCCATTCTCTCCCAGCCGGCGCTAAACTTCAGGGCCTTCTCGTGTGGATCAGTAGTGACTAAAACACACTGGTTACCTTATAACATTTTGCTCAAACGCTCAAAAAGAAACAGCAGGCTGAACAGTTTTTTTTATCAAGTGGAGCCTCTTTATTTGACTTCTGTAAAAAAAAAAAAGGAATAAATCAAAAAACCCTTTAACATCATGGGGCTGGGTGATGCAATCCAAAGCACGTCAGCTGTTAAGGCCAGTGGTTACCGAAACTGAAAACTCCTTGACAAACATTTATCATGCAATCTGCTGTTTCCTTTCTTTATGCTGCGTCACAACTGATCCATCAGTTCATTACGTTTCATTACTCCACGGTTAAATTAGAGGCGAAAGTCTGACATCAAATAGAGTACGAATCTGCTGAAATACAAAACACAAAGTAGCAATACAAAATTTCAGTTGATTGTTTAAATGAAATACAATACTCTCAATTTATTCCTATAATATTAATATAGTTTTTCCCGTCATCACGTAGTGCTTAAATGAAACAGATTAAAATTACACAGATGGGACAGAACAGAAGAGAGTCCTCTGAACGTGGCAGATCCTCACTGAGCTGAACGTCTGTTAAACATGCAGAGGCAGCTTTTCAGACTTTCTTTCTCACATACATTTTATTCTCCAGACAGAATTAATACTGGGCTCATCCTAATCTGGCACAACAGCTGTAGTCCTGAAAAGTCGACAGCAACCTGCCGGTGGAGGACATACCAATTTGACAACGCAAGAAACATCAACCCACCGGTGGACCCAACAACCTGACAAAGGATGGACACAAACCTGCCCATGGACAAACCAACCTGCCAGTGGACACCCCGACTTGCCAGCGTGACACACTGAAAGACATCGACCTGTCAGTGGACCAAAATTGAACTTCCCAATAGACGGACTACAACTGCAGGTGGACAGGCAGCAATCTGCTAGAGGACAGCTGTGTTGATGGAGGCTCCTGAGCTGAAGATGCAGGGTTTCATAGGCTGCTTGGCATTAAGGACTCCTACTTTATTATGAACATACCAGCTGACCAGAAAAGTTTGGAGTTTGGTGAAGCGGTGAAAGACTTCTATATGTAGTAAGGTTAACTATCAGGACACCGAACAAATCCCCATCAAACACACACACATTGAAATCTGTAGATTGAATATATTCTCGGCTTCAGCTCAGTGGTCTGACAGGAACTTCCACCTTCACAGGCAACAATCTGAGGAGGAAGTGATAGAGGCTGCTGAGGAACTACGTCTCCCAGAATACCAGAAAGAGAGAACGGTGTCGGGGTAGCCCTGCTAAACCTACGACAACTGATTTAAAAACTGAAGAATTACTGGAAAAGAGAGACTGTGGTCAATTTTTTGTATCTCTGTATGATGCACAACAGTCATAAGAAACATTATTATTATTATCATTATTATTATTATTACTTCAGAGTAAGAACAGTACGTCTAAATTCAGTGTCAAAAAACGTCACACACTGAAATCTCTTTATAAAAATGTGTGGCATTCTGCAGTGTACACCATCAAATAATGAAAACGTTTCAGTGTCTGTTATTGTGAAGGACAAATCTTCTGTTCGTTGTGATTGTTTCGGTGTGTTGTTCACATTTCAAGTGCATTTGTGTTAAACACTTTGGGTGGTCTAAATGTAACTATATTCATTTTATTAAAGAGCCACAAGATCTAAAACACTCCCATACAGAGGGTCTCAGGATGTGTTTAGCCTAGCTTAGCACTAAAAAGGGTGAAAACGCTAGCCTAGCCTTGCATGTCTACATGCTTTATGTAGCAGTTAGCATTGTTAGCCATTGATCAACAACCATAGGTGCATTAACCAGACGGTGCATCTGTTACACCCTGAACTTTGCGTTGTGTTGTTGGTTTGAACCATAGACTGTATAAAAAGATGGCTGACATGACAGCTCCCTTAAAGTGAAGCCAAACCCTCTCTATCGCCCCCTGCTGACTGGCTGCAGTGTAGGTCATAAAGCCCGCCTCCTCCATGTTAACAGATGGGACATGAGTCAAACTATAAAATCTAAATACACTTTTTCTCCAACATGGTTTCTGTCATTATAGTTAGTTCTTATCATGCTGATTTATGTCCAAGTGTTCATTTTTCTGACAGGTTTGCTTTTAATTAGTTATTTGATGCTATAAAATGGGGTGTGGCCTCATGATTGACAGCTCTGTTGACAAATGGGGCTCCTGCAGCGTTCTGTTCCCGAGTAGCAGAGTCGAGGAGGAACGGCGAGAGGAGACGTAACTAACACTAACACTACAGTCATTGAACTTTCCATAAGCGTGAATATCTGCTTCAGACCGACACAAGAAGCTGTTCTGCTGTTAAATACGCCAACGTGAGGGATCTTTTTCTTTTTGGTAATTCAAGTGTGTGTTTTGGTTAGCAGAAGTTGCTACAGTGGCTCCACCTGCTGATCTCTACTGCGCCATCACCATCGTAAAATGGCAGCGCCCGTCAGGTGGGAGTATTGTGGAGAGACGTCGTCCATCTTTATATACAGTCATTAGTTTGAACTGTGTTTTAACTATACTCTTAAGTGACCAAGCTGAAAACAGGTCTGTTAAGCTAACAACAACGCTGCTAAGCTAGGCTAATATATCTCTAATCTGCTAACCATGTGCTCCTCTAACTCTGTACAAGTCAAACATGAGGATGTATTGAAAGGACCTGTATTTATTTGTCTCAGTGTTACTGTAAAATATAATACTCTCACATTATTGAGGGTTTGTTATTATTGTATATTTGTTCAGAAAGCAGTGGTTCAGGTTCTTGGATTATGTTTAGGCAGAAACCTTATTAAACCTAAATTTACCATTACTGTGTCATCATGTCTATCAGAGTAACATTGTATGGGTTGTACTTATTGTTTATGTTACTCTATCGTGTTTAAGATAGTTACATTATGGTACCTTAATTTATTCTTTGTTATTGTATTATGTCTAAAGGTGTAACATTGTGGGACTTGTACCTATTGTTTATGTTACTGTATGATGTGATAGAGTGTAACATTATAAAGGACTTGGTGCCCGTTGTTCCAGGCGTACAGTGCTCTGTCTCGAGGGTTGTAGTCGAGCATGGACAGGTGGCTGTATTTATTGGTCAGAGGAATGTCGATGTACTCATAAGTGGAGGAGTTGGTGGAGTAGGCGTAGTAAACTTTGGTCCCACCAGAGTATCCATTGGTAACGTACAGGGTTCCACAGATCATGAAGGCCTCGCCGGCGCTGCGTTTCGGGTGGTTGGTGGTCCAGCTGCGGATGATCTGCAGAGTGTTTGGGTTTAACTGGCTGAGGACGATGTTTCCAGCGTTCTGATTGGTGGCGTAGACGGCCCAGAGCCCCCCCTCATCCACCATGAGGTCAATGTCAGAGTGGCCCCCCCAGGAGTAATGGTACATGTTGTTGTAGCCGGCGAAGTCAAGCTGTCGAGAGCGGCTGATTAACGACGTGCTGAAGTCGAACTTGATGATGGTGTGACTCTGAAACTTGTTGAAGTAAATGGATCCGTTGTAAACCACCTGGCCCGTACCAGACCAGGGGTGAGGCAGACGGTGAGAGGTGAAGTTATCCGTTGTCATGAAGTCATACATTGACTGATACTCCCTAACAAAGCGGTTGTTATGGTAACCGTCCATGTACCACACCTGTAAGGGAAGGAACCAAAGATAATGTAAAAAATAGTAAATAATCTGAAGCCAATCTGTCCATAAAATATTCGAGTAATGTTATTTTTTACAGCTTGCAGTTTGATTAATATGTCATGACTTTAATCACAACTGTACTGAAGTCTAACCTAAAGTAAAACGTCACTTTTAGCAGCTAAGATGCTAATCGTCTCTTCTTCTCCTGACTGGTATGAACACGTTGACTCATCTGAAATCTCATCACTTTCAGTCCTTAAGGAATTTGGAATAATATTCAACTTCACAACCTGAGTGGCTGTATTTATCACTAGCATCACTTTAAATGCTACACTTTACGCCACTGTTTCAGTGTGTATACACCATGTAGTAGTAGTAGTAGAAGAGTTAGCAGTAGTATCATTAGTAGAAGAAGAAGAGTTAGCAGTAGTATCATTAGTAGTAGAAGAAGAGTTAGCAGTAGTAGTATCAGTAGAAGTAGAAGAAGAGTTAGCAGGAGTAGTATCAGTAGTAGAAAAAGAATTAGTAGTAAAAGAAGAAGAGTTAGCAGTAGAATCAGTAGTAGTAGTAGAAGAAGAGTTAGCAGTAGTATCAGTAGTAGTAGTAGAAGAAGTAGTAAAAGAAGAAGAGTTAGCAGTAAAATCAGTAGTAGTAGTAGAAGAAGAGTTAGCAGTAGTATCAGTAGTAGTAGAAGAAGAAGAGTTAGCAGTAGTATCAGTAGTAGTAGTAGAAGAAGTAGTAGTAGAAGAAGAGTTAGCAGTAGTATCAGTAGTAGTAGAAGAAGTAGTGGTAGTAGTAGTAGTATCAGTAGTAGTAGAAGAAGAGTTAGCAGTAGAATCAGTAGTAGTAGAAGAAGAAGTAGTTGTAGTAGTATTTGCTGCTGAGACTTACTCTATTGTCTCCAGCAGGAGCGATGGGGTCAGTCATCCAAGATCCGAATCTAGATCCAGACGTCTTGATGGTGATTGGCTCAGAGATTCCTGTCAGCTTCCCACAGGCTGAAACACAAACATAAACACATGAATGTACCGGCTGAAACAAATGCATCAACAGACAACATACTGCAACTACATAAATGATGCAAAGTCCAAAACTCCTTCCTTAAGATTTTATATGAATATTTTATTAAACATTTGAAACATTATACTATTATATTATATTAAACATTAATATTTTTATAATATTAATATTTCAATAGCTTCCATGTCATGTGACCCAGTCTCCTCAAATCAATGTTAATACTCACATACTAACGCTATATACTAATGGTTTTATTGTTGCTAATATTTCATATCAATATTTTTATGGCTCAGACCACATAACGCTCACTTACTACTGTGCAAAAACAAAATTTTATAGGTGGTACAAAAAACCCACATATCATCATATCATCATATTTTATGGAGAAATGGTTTATGATGGTCTATTAACTTTGTTAATGTACCAGCTGCTGCTTAGTGTAGCTGCTGTTAGTTATTTTTATCTTAGTTAGCCGTTTAGCTAGCGGTAATATTAACTGACTCTATGTGTTTCCATCTCCACCATAGTTTCTGTACTCACCCAGCCTCTGCATGCAGGCCCTCAGCCGGTCCTCCAGGCTCATCACTCGGCCGTGAAGCTCCTGGTAGTCCAGACCTCCCAGTTGTTCCTGCAGATTCCCCAGCAGCTCCGTCACATTGGCTGCCTCCTCCTTAAACTGTCGCACCAGCAGAGCGTCTGCCTTGTAGGCCTCCAGGACCGGGATCAGAGGACGCAACTCCTCCATCTTTTCTTTAATAGACTGACAGACACAGCAGAGAGGTAAAACCATCAATGTCAGACAATTTCAAGATATCCCCAGACCACCTTAATTAGGCTTATGTGTGCTCTTCTATTGTTTATTACAGGAATAATATCTGACCAGGTGTCCATTATTAGGAATCTATGGACGACGTGGACGCCAGGACCGTCCAATGCGCAGTTGCTTACAGGGAGTCCATAAATTCTTGATAATGTTAACCTCGAAGGGCACTACAGCTTTGAAGAGTAGTTTATGTAAGTGTAAGGTTTGTCATGATGTGGCCATTACCCTGTACTGTCTGGCGATGTTGCTTTCGTGTCCGTCCTCCACCTGTTTGAATTTGTTCTCCAGACCCTTCAGTTGAACTTCCATTTTCTCCACAAACTGCAGATCTCTCTGAGTCCTCTGGTCCAGAACCTCGATGGACTGACTCATATTCTGAACCTGGAACACACAAACCCACATCGCTACAATTACTGCTTTGACTAAGGCTGTACTTCTGATTTGCATGCATTTGAAAGTTACCACAAAATGCTACAATAGTGCCCCGTGATAAAGATTGACAACGTGTCTCCACCTCCTTTCATTGTACAAAAATGAAGCCAAGCAGATTTAACTTGTGGACAAAACGTGTTGGAGCCCTAGTTGTTTTGCCAGCACTATAACAATCAGTAGTACTGTATCATACCCTCTCCAGCAGCTGCCTGAGCTGTTTGGTTCGGGCGTCTCTGGAGCAGACCGACTGCTGAGGAGCGACCACCGTACAAACACATCGACCCTCAGAGTCCTGAGCTGAACTGTAAACCTGCCAGCCGTCCTCAGGGGTAGAAGGACCCACCTGTTAGACAGGAAGTCAGAGGACAACAATGGATACAAGATTTGAGCAAGTTGTTTGCAGTGATCAAATATCATTATCATTAAATTAAGCAATCAATCAAAGAGAGAAAGGGAAGAGAGACTGCAGATATGAGAACATTCAAACCTGCCAGTCGTGCTCAGGGGCAGACAAACCCAAAATAATCTCCTGCAGAAATTTTAATTATTTAAAATAAACAAGAGTAAATTTGGCCCTGTGCTGTTTGTGTTTGCTGCCCTCTGCTGGTTGAACTTAGCATCACATGATGCAATGTACAGTCATAATATACTGGTATACAGTATATATGCACTCTGTATCATACACATACTGTATATGATGTTAGGCATTTGACATTAAAGTTTGTCGAGGAGGAATTGAGGAGGAGGAGGATGAATAAATAACCAAATGTGATAAAAATGTGTGAAAATGACAAAATGTGTTAAAAATGTGTGAAAATCAGAGAATGTGTTAAGTATTAAAATTCATTGTTTTCACTCTATCTGCATTTTCCAGTCTTTCTGCTCATAATTACCAGTTAATACCGAATAATATTAAACTATACTAAAGTGTCTTCATCACTTTAGTATAAAAATGTTTTACAAACTGCGTCAAAATGAAAAAACAATAATTACACATTTACAAACAGATTGTGTTAAAACAAATATTAATGTTTAAGTCACTGAAACATGAAGACAAAAACTATGCTATATGAGAACCAGTAGAACCACTGCTAATCTAACTTAGCACAAAGTATGGAAGCAGAGGGAAAGTGTTAGCATAGCTTTGAGTAAAGAGTAATGCAGAGATATACTGTTAGCATTGTTTACCACAAAGACTCAAGACAGAGGAACAATGTTAGCATTACTTAGCACAAAGTATGGAAGCAGAGGGAAACTGTTAGCATAGCTTTGAGCAAAGATTAATGCAGAGATATACTGTTAGCAGAGTTTACTGCAAAGACTCAAGGCAGAACAATGTTAGCATTACTCAGCAGAAAGACTGGATGCTGAGGGATAGCCTACTGTTAGCATAGCTTAGCACAAAGATTAGAAGCAGAGAGCTACTGTTAGTATAGTTTACCACAAAGACTCAAGGCAGAGGAACAATATGAACATTAATTAGTAAAAAGACTGGAAGCTGAGAGATATTGTAAGCATAGTTTAGCACAAATACTGGATATAGAGGAATACTGTTAGCGTAGCTTAGCACAGAGACTCAGAATGAGAAGTTCTATGGCTTACAACACAGACTTGAACTGTTAGCATAGCTGTGAAACATCCTTTTGGTTCATTATTTTAAATTAAATGTATGAAACTGGAAAGTAATGAGGGACTGGGTCTTTTTTAAGTAATAATACTGAAGAACATGGTGAGCAGATGACATTATATTTAGCTGTATAAGTTATTGTAAAAATAGAATATTTCTACCAAATAAAGGCGAGAAACCCGCTTAGCAGTGGAATTAGCGTTAGCAAAGCTATCAAGATAAAGTCCAGTTATTAAAGATCAGCCGTTTGATTCCCGCCTCCTCCAGGCTGCATTTTGAGTTGTACTTTGGCAGGATACTGAACAGACTGCCCCAGAAGGCTGAGCCATGAATGTGTAATAGAGTGTAAATGTGTGTAGGAATTAGTGTATCAATGTGTGTGTGTGTGTGAATGGGCTGAATGGCATGTTGCGTAAAGTGCTTTGAGTGGTCTGATGAATAGAAAGGCGCTGTATTAATTCAGTTCGTTCACCATTTAAATCTGAACCTTGATGTTTAAAACCTCATTGTGTAAAAATGTAAGAAACACATTCAGAAAAAAGCTGAGCCAAAGAAGAACATTAGTTTATGGATGTTTAGTGAGACAGAAAATATGACTTCCTGCTTCTTTTAAGTTCATACAACATTATCTAATACTATTATATAAATATTAGCAGTAGTAGTAGTGCTGAAGTTGTGTGTATCTGTGCAGTCATAATGTTACTTAGTCCCTTCAGGATTTCACAGCATTTTCTGAGATTATTGCGGCCAACATGCCAGATTTCACAGCCTGATTCTTAAAAAGTTGCAGTGAAAGTTGTTAGAAGCTTTTCTTCTGTGTAACAACTCAAACATCCACTGTGTGATTTGGAAAAGCGCTCCTATAAAGCAATGACTGGGACTATTGACTGAGCAATCTATTTGTCTTCTGACATCACTTCTGGCCAATTTCTGTGACAAGACGCCAAATTAAATGTTTAAAAACGGAATGATACTAAAGTCAATAGCCATGAAATGCTCCTTTCTCACTGCACATCCACATTCAGTGCTATCTATAAGTGCAAATATGCAAATATGTGCAATCTACACATTATTTATCATATTTATGCTGTTCTACTTTTCATTTCATGGATGGCTAACAGTTTTCTGCACAGAAACGTGGATAAATGATCGCAAGAAGACATCAAGTGTTGGATTTACGATTATAGATTCACTGTATAGAGTGTCCTTAAAGACACTTTAGTTTGAGGCTGCATTCGGTTGCTCATGAAAGAGAGACAATGACATCGGCGCCTCGTTAGACCGACGTAGCTGTCTGCTTCACAGCAGAAAGTACATCTCTAGCATGCAGCATTCCAAACAAGAACCAGTAAAAGAAGCCCCTCTGTGTTTATACAACATTGCAGACCTCAGGGGATCAATATGCTGAATATCAAAGAAGTAAGTTTGGTGACCTAAATTACTTCACGCTCCCGAAAAGTGAAGCCAAACCCTCTCTATCGCCCCCTGCTGACTGGCTGCAGTATAGCTCATAAAGCCCGCCTCCTCCATGTTAACAGGTGGGACATGAGTCAAACTATAAAATCCAAATACATGTCAAATGCATTTTTCAACATGGTTTCTGTCATTATAGTTAGTTCTTATCATGCTGATTTATGTCCAAGTGTTCACTTTTAATTAGTTATTTGATGCTATAAAAAGGGGGTGTGGCCTCATGATTGACAGCTCTGCTGACAAATGGGGCTCCTGCAGCGTTCTGTTCCCGAGTAGCAGAGTAGAGGAGAAACGGCGAGAGGAGACGTAACTAACACTAACACTACAGTCATTGAACTTTCCATAAGCGTGAATATCTGCTTCATAGATGGAGACACATCACCCATCTATATCTACGCTTCACGCACATGGGGAGATAGAATGATTTGGCAATTATGAAGAAAAGCAATTGGTTGAATTTGCTTGAATTTGCAGAAACGCACCTTCGAAACTTCCTGGAGGGACCGTCTGTTATTGATCCTAATCTGCTGTAATCCATTTGTTAATCCGGATTATCAACACGTTTACTGAATGAAATCTTATTAAACATATAATCCAATTTAAAGTTCTCAGTGTGAATATTTGATCTGTTCCAGTCTGTAAATTCACAGGTTCAATTTCCTCTGAGCCACCGAGCAAGGCACGCAGGTAGAGTGTGTGATGAAGAGATGCATGCTGGGATTGAAGTGACAGTGTATGCATGAAATGGGGGTAGTACTGTCATGTAAAAAATTAAAAATCACTTTGAACTCGGTGTTCTATCGTTTGAAAATTGTATTTTCAGATGAAATTATTGATTTAGGTCTCGTTTCTGTGTCACGTTAAATGTTAAAATAAGAAGTTTATTCTCTCACGAATGCTAAATTAATTCATCCAAAAAAAAAAAAAAAGATCAGTGAGCCATCTTTCACTCAGTCTGTGAAGAAAATTCAGTAGATTAGAATAGAAACATACAGTGGAGTTATTGATGGTGTTATTAGAATAGAATTGAGTAGAATAGACTGCAGAAGAATAGAAACAGGAACATCAAATATTGACCACAGCTCAGAGAGATTAGAACGTGATAGAGCACAGGAGAATATAAATAGAAACATTATATATTTACCACAGTGAAGATTGCGCTGAACAGCAGCAGCAGGAACATGTTGACCAGATTCTCCTCAGACTCCATCTCTGTCAAAAACACATCCACCTCCTGCTGGTTAGACCTCCTTCACCTGTCTGTTAGCCTGCTTATCTGTTAACCTGGTTATCCCTGTGGTTATATATCTGCTTATTTGCTCTCAGTCTTCCTGCTCCTCTTTCGTCTCTCCTTCCCCGCTCTTCCTTCTACCTCCCGCCTCTCTCTGGTCCCTCCATCCCTGCTCTTCCGCCTCCCTCCCTCCTCTCTTCCTCACCCCTCCTCCTCACTCTGGTCTCCTGTCCTTGCTCTTCCTTGTCCCTCCCTCCTCTCTACCCCTTCCTCCTCCCACCCTCCTCTCTATCTTCTCCCTTCCCTGCTCTTCCTCCTCCCTCCCTCCTCTTTACCACATCCTTCATCTCTCCCTCCTCCCTTCTCCTTCTTCTTCTCTCAGCCGATGCTAGAAGGCAGCCGAGTGGAAACAAGATCCTCAAGCTCACCGTGTGTTTCTGTGTGTGTGTGTGTGTGTGTGTGTGTGTGTGTGCGTGCGTGATCGAACAATTGGCACATTTTATGGTGTGCACTGTATGTGTGTATATATGTATGTAGGAATGTATGTTTGAATATATGTATGTATGTCGGGCTGTATGTGTCTATATTTGTATGTAGGAATGTACATGTGTGTGTATGTGTGTGTATATGTATGTAGGAATGTATTTGCGTATACAAGTATGTATGTAGGAGTGTGTGTGTCTGGATATATGTGTGTAGGAATGTCTGTGTGTATATCTATGTTCTTGGGATTATGTGTGTGTATACATGTATATGCAGTATGTATGAAGGACTGTATATGGGTATATGTATGTATGTAGGAAAATGCAGTATGTAGAAATGCATGTGTGCATGTATGCATATATGTATATATGTGTGTATATATGTATGTAGAAATGTGCATGTATGTAAGTATGTATGTATTGATGTATGTATGTATGTATGTATGTATGTATGTATATAGGAATGTATGTATGTATTTATGTATGTTTATATGTATGTATGTATGTATAGATGCATGTATGTATATATATAAGAATGTATGTATGTATGCATTTCTAACTATTCTAAAGGAGGGCTTTAACACTGGGTGTCACAAACTCCATCTTTATCTGTTTGCATCTTTTCTTAAAAAGCTTCCACCTCTGTCTGAGCTCCGTCATTATTTAGCATTCATCACTAAATAATGTCTTAGCAAACATTTACAGATATTTATTAAAATAACAGGCCTTATTGTCTGCACTTGATTCCTTAAAGTGGAGCTGAAACGACATTTCGAGAGTATCTAGCTTCCGTATCGTGACGTATTTCCGAGTGAAACAGGACGTGCAGGCGGGACATATCATTAGAGGGATTTGATTTGATCGTTGAGAAGTGGGCGTAGACAGACGTTCTCCACAGCGCAGTAGCTAGCTAACTGACCGAGCGTTCTTGGTGCTCTGCGGCTAAATGTTGCAGATTGATTGGTTGAAATTGTTTGGTGCTAACTTACGTAAGCACGCGTTAAATGTAGTTTTACAGGAAGAAAAAATGATCGGATTTTGATATAAGAATACGAAGAAATTGATTTTCTGTATTTTTTTTGGCCTATATTGTCAAATAGTTGCACAATATTACCGGGGATGTGATCTAAAAGGATTAAAATGACATTTTTCATTTCACCTCGACTTTAAGAACAAGGGCTTAGCATAGGCACAGGACGCTCACTGAACCACACAGTGACTGCAGTGAAAAGAAATGTTAGGGATTTAAATATTTTATATTGTGTAATCACACATGACTAATAATTTATTGCCATGCCTGGTTGTTTTAACAAATACAAAGGGTGAACTAATCATGTGACCGGTCTAATTCTGTGTCATGGTGGCCTGCATGGACACAAAGAAGAGGTTACATGCTCCTTCAGGTCACCACCAATGCCTTATGCACTAGGGAAGGTGTAAGTTCAGCACATAATTATACCCACTGATGCAGTTTTTCTGCCACACAGCAGCATGTATTCACCAGTAGAGATGTAATTTTTTGATATGATATTTCAAAATCAATCTAGCAGGTTTAAGATTTGGAATATTGTGCAAGTTTGGTTTCTGTGGTGACTCCATAACTCATTGGGCGTATAGTTCAGGTGATTATCCTGAAGACCTGTAATAGACAATTTCTTTTTGTGAAACCCCAACCTGTAAGTTCAAACTACATTGATGCTCAGAAGGTTTGCATGTGGAAAATAAAGTCATGTCCTGACCAATATTTCAGCTAACGTGTTGCTTAGCTTTAGTATGCTAGCATTTGATTGGCTGAAAGGGAAGGGGCTCGGGGCTCATTTCACGTGCTGATATTTGACATATGGACTGCCAGACATGGAGGAGGCGAGAGCGGATCAGCGTGACACACTAATCAGTAAACATGTTCTTTTCTTTGTTGACGTCAGAACCGCTGAGAGAGAGAGCGAGCTGTCTGAAGCTCTGCTGTTTCCACACGGCCCCGACCCCTCGGCCCCGGCTTGTTTTGGTGGAATCATTCAGGAATACAAGAGATTATAGCGTTCTGCCACAGCTGGGTTTTGTTTGAGTTCTCTGATTAATAAATGTATTCTTTGATTGGGGCCTTTGTGTTGGCGTGCCTGTGCCACAAAAAACATTATAAGGACACAAACCCTGGTGTTGTTGAGCCAATAGAAGTAATGTTATGAAAAAGAAACTGCGTCCTTCCTCCACTTCCTCCTTCGCTTTCCAACAAGTTTACCAAACTCCTGTTCCCCCTTGCCTTCAAAAGTTACCTTTAATACCCCCAAACACTTCCATATTTACAGATTAAATCTCCCATCTTCTCTCACCTCTTCTCCCCCCGTCTCCTCAAGTGCAGCCATGAGATCTAAATAACAGATGCCCACATGCCCTCAGCCATCTCTGCCCACTTTCACCTCTCCCTGAGCCCTGCTGTCCACGGCCTTCTGCTGCCTCCTCAGTGCCAGAGATCCTGGCCTCCTGCTAACTGTGGCTGCTCTCCTAGCTGGATTTAACCGATTTAACTATTGATTAATGGTGGGTCACCTGCCACTCCCCTCTGGACCTGGGCCCCGTTCAAAGACTTCAATCTGGATCAGAATGAAACTCATTTTTTGCTCTCCAGGATCATCTAGTCCATCTTCCCTTTGTCCTGGTTTTTCAAAGTAAAACTAGATTGTTTCAACCTGATTCAATAGAGACTTTTTCAAAATGACCAAATCAAGATTACCAGTGCTTTAAATGGGACTACACACGTTGTCCACAGGGGGCGCCACAATCAACACAAAATGCAAGTTCTTCACAGTAGCTTTAAGTTTAATATTTTATGTTTAGTATTGATGATTTTGTAATCAATGACTGTATTTAAATACGGACGACACGTCTCCATCTACCTTACTGTACAAGCCAAAACACCCCCGAGGTGGGCGCTGCCATCTCTCGCTGCTGACGTCTTTTCTATCCAGAGAGTGTGCATCAGAGATCGACGGGTGGAGCCACAGTAACGATGTCCCGCCCCTTCCTCTACCCAAAACATACCTTTACCTTGTGTCCTTGGCGTGTTGGAGCCCTCAGGTGGGCTCAGTCTGCAGCAGAACAGCTTCTTGTGTTGGTCTGAAGCAGATATTCACACTTATGGAAAGTTCAGTGACTGTAGTGTTAGTGTTAGTTACGTCTCCTCTCGCTGTTCCTCCTCTACTCTGCTACTCGGGGGCAGAACGCTGCAGGAGCCCCATTTGTCAACAGAGCTGTCAATCATGAGGTCACACCCCCTTTTTGTAGGATCAAATAACTAATTAAAAGCAAACTTGTAATGGCGCCGGTTTAGCTCAGCGGTTAAGTCGGCGACCATATACAGAAGCCATAGTCCTCAATGCGGTGGCCCTGGGTTCAACTCCCACCCTCGGCCCTTTGCGGCTTATCATCCCCCATTTCCGTTACTATCCACTGTCCTCTCTCTAAATAAAGTCATAAAAAGCCAAAAAATAATCTTGAAAAATAAATAAAGTAAACTTGTGAGAAAAATGAACACTTGGACATAAATCAGCATGATAATAACTAGCTATAATGACAGAAACCATGTTTGAGAAAAATATATTTGACGTGTATTTTAATTTCATAGTTTGACTCATGTCGCATCTGTTAACATGGAGGAGGCGGGCTTTATGAGCTATACTGCAGCCAGTCAGCAGGGGGCGATAGAGAGGGTTTGGCTTCACTTTTCGGGAGCTGTCATGTCGGCCATCTTTTTAGACAGTCTATGGTTATAAATGTTTCATTACATTTTGTTCCTGACATCTTAAATCCTATGATGCTGTTGTTTTTAAATCAGAGTTATAACATTGTTATTCCAGTCCTATTTAAACATTTTCAACTCAAACATCCTCACCGTCCTCATTATCCTCCATGTTTGACACAACGTCTCCACAACATTAGCATCCTCAATGCTAAAACCAGCAATCTGTGATTGTCGCCCCAAACATCGTCCACTCTCCCATGTTTCGAGAACAAAAGTAATACGGTTCATGATCGGCTGATTAGCACCTAACTATTGCATCTCACTGAATTGATTTGTCACTTGTTTTAACTCCAAGACAAGAAACTATCAGAGAAACGTTGGTTTATTTTGTCCAGATAAAAACCAAAACTGGATTACCTGATCTAATCGTTTTCAGATCATTTTTTCTATTTGAACAACCCGATTTGTTTCAATCCGATAGCAGCAATCCGATCAGAGTACTTTTGAACAACTGGGCCCCGGTGATGTTGATGACGCTTTAAGATAGAAACAAAGTGCCAGCTAAGCGTGAATTTTATCTGCTGCATCAGGGGACGTTTACACTCAGATTCTGCATATAAATGCACATTTGAAGCCCTGAAAAGTTGGCTGTCACTCCCAGAGACTGTATCGTCCTCGACGTTAGCCGATAACTTCAGAGATTGGCACTTTTATAGTTGCTGTCACATTATTTACATTTTCTTTATGTTCAGACTGAAATCAGGAAACATTTGAAACCTTAATCAGGTGAACAACACCAGGTAACTGAGCAGCTTTCTGTCCGGTGGAGCGGCTCTCTGAGGTCAGACAGGTGAAAGTGTTTCAGTCTGAGTGAGACACAAAGAGGAGAGGAGGAGGCAGATGGAGGAGGAAAAAAAGGCTCTAAATTAATCATCATTTTCCTCATTTGGTCGTCATGGAAACAACATCACCATCTGCTGGCGCATCAGAGAGAGAGAGGGGGCGCGCGTGTGCGTATATGTGTGTAAACCCTGCTGAGGACCATCTGACACACAAACTCACACTCACACACAGCCTGTTGGAAAGAAGCCAACATTCCAGAGAGAGAAGAAGAAACGAGACGTTCAGGAACATTTTGTTTGATTTTAACTGGAAATAAAAATCAAAACAGACTGAAATAAAAAAAGTAATCAAACCTATTTTAGTCTTTATTGCTGTTATTAGATATTTATTTAAGGCAGCGATCAAACAGTGAAAGCAGGAAGCTGATTGACACCGAAGGAATCGACTTAACGTTGCAATTAATCAGAGTTGGAATCAGAGCTGAGTGTTTAAACTTTAAGTTTCTGCTGATTTCACCTGAGAGGAAATTAATTCATGTTATTAAACAGGTTCTTTATATATTCATGTAGCCAGGAGGCATATTTATTTAATATTTATTCCTTTAAATATTTGAGCTGTTTTCAGATAAAACCTCCCAACCTCCATTTTTTAAATAAGTGTATTTTATTCTTTTCGTTTTTAATATTGAATGCATTAAATCAGGGGCGGCACGATGGTGTGTTGGTTAGCATCGTCGCCTCACAGCTAGGAGGTTCCTGGTTTGAACTCCTGGACCAAATTCCGGATGAGTTTGCATGTTCTCCTTGTGCATGCGTGGGTTCCCTCCGGGTACTCCGGCTTCCTCCCACAGTCCAAAGACATGCTCGTTAGGTTCATTGGTGACTCTAAAATTGCCCGTAGGTGTGAATGTTCACACCCTTTTCACACATGCAAAATTTCAAGACAGTCTGTCGCTGAAGATTTCCAGAGTTGTTCCATTCACACACGTCACGCACAGCCAGAGATTTTCCCTGTCGGATGGTGGGGGGTCTCACGAGGCAGGACATGAAAGTACGCTGTGGTCCCAATTTTGGAACAATTTTGGCGTCGGCCCTCACAGCCAGAAGCTCCTAAATCTCTTCATCTCTCCAGTCTGCAGACGTCTTTGCTGTCGTCTTATAATTGATCCTTCTTCTTCGCCCTGGGATGTTTTAAATCATCCCGTTATGTGTCGCTCTTCTGGTTTCACACCGGTCACATGATGTCACATCCGCTCACCCAGACTTCTTGTGGACATATTACTCGGAGGCTGGCAGGAAAAAGTCTGCATAAAGTTGGGGTGAAAAATTTGGCTGTTTGCATCCACACATGCAGCCCAGGAGTGCAGTGCATGTGTGAAAGGGGCGTACGTGTCAGCCCTGTGATTGACTGGCTACCTGTTGAGGGTGTCAGCCCGCCTCTCACCCAATGAAGGCTGGGATAGGCTCCAGGCCCCCGTGACCCTGAACAGGATAAGCTGTATAGTTAATGAAGCGATGTCCTATTTTATTTCAGTTCATTCTTATGGCTTTTTCTTACACATCTGCGTTTTATTTGACCTTTAATAGCCTTAACTTTGTCTCATAATGCCTCCCCTGTTTAGTGATTTTACCAACCCTTTTTTTGCTCTCACTGGCGTATTGATCGTCCTCTGAAAACGTATTAACAGATTAAATAATACATACATAAACTGATCAACTGAAACCTCTGTCGATGTTTCATATATTCTGATTTTTATTGCGAAAACGTGTCATTCAAAACATCAGTTTCATTACTTGTTTCCATCCTGGTCTTTGCTTTGGTTTAAACACTGATGGTAATAATGGTGGTCGACTCTGTTTCTCTGTGTTGCACTGGAAACCATCACTCTGCTCCTGTCCAGAGACGTGTTGAAGCCATGCTCGCGGTACATCCCGCACTGCAGATTCGACTCCGCGAACTGACGCGAGGTCCCTTTAAACTGAGTCTGAAACACACGGAAACAGCTAACAGTCACTTTGGCTTCACTTTGGTAGAATGAGAGGAGGAGATGCACTGTCCATCTTTATATACAGTTATTGGCCGTAATGGTGAGTGGTTTGTTTTGTTAACAGTTTAGTTTAAATTAAACAAGAACCATTTTCAGCTGCTGTGATTGAAACTTTATTGTATTTCTACATTTTCATTTTTAATAAACTTTAGAATTTAAAATAATCTGATTTACTCTTCTGTGACTTTTTAGATTAAGTTTCTGTTTCTGTTTCCACATTTCACTAACTAAAGACAAAAATCACTAATTGCATATTTGACCACTAAGCCTCTGCTTCTGGTCTGTCTCTTCTCTCACCTGCATCTCGTGCACAGTCGGTTTCTTGCTGCCGTACGTTTGGTTCGATGTTCGATAGAGCGGGTTTGTCTTTTTCTCACTGAAACACAAACAGTTCAGTTTTATTTGCAGTATCAATACACGAAGTAGCACACACAGTGCACTCTGTAGCAACGGATACTGTACAACGAGCCTTGTTAACCCCCAGTGTGACTATTTAACCACAATGACCGTTAGTATGACTAGCTAAACCCTCAGTATGACTCATTAAGCCATCCGTTTAACTAGTATCTCTATGAGATGAAGGTGTAACGTACCTGTAACCTTTGAAACAGTCCGGGTTGTTGAACCTGTACGGCAGGTTCGGGTCGGTTCTGTAAAAGTCGCGGGTCTGAACTCTCTGATCCTCCATGACTGACTAAACGAAACACAGCGGTTGCCAGGGAGACACATGGCATCACTCACTGCCCGTTGGCCCCGCCCCCTGTGTGTGTTGTTTGTGTGTGTGTGTGTGTGTGTGTGTGTGTGTGTGAGAGCTACAGACAGAAAATAAAGATTCAATACAACGTGTTTATGATTACCTTGTTTGTAATAATAATTAATGTAATATAGTTTAATTCATTTGACGTGTTAGTGACATAATTAAATAAAATATATAAAAGGGTAAAATAAATTAAATCATTCATTTTTTTTTATCTTACTGGGGAAATTCTTCTTTTTAGGCTACAACCCTCCTTTAATTTAAGATTTAACTCAACTGTGATTAAATAGCCTTGTCTGCTTCACAGCAAACAAAAAAGCACAAACATATTTCTTCCTGAGAGCCTCTGAGCGAAAGAGTCTGAATGAAGACAGCTGACAGGTTCAGTATTTGATTCAGAGTGTACTTTATTTTGAAAGTTTAACATACAGGAAATTGAAAAGAGCGTGATCAGCAGTCTCACGTCTCAATAAAAAAATCAATAACTAATCATATTTCACTATAAAATAAAAAAGTTTCACATTTCACACAATCAATCAAAAGCATGATCATTGATCAACAAGCAGGGGGCGGGGCCAGGGAAGGGGGGGCAGGGCTAATAAGGGCTGGATAAGCTGGGGGCGGGGCTAATGTCAACAGGTATACAGGGGGCGGGCTACACCTGTGCAGCTACAATTTATTTACACACAGTCGACTCCTCAGTGATTAAACTTTAGACTGCTTGAGCTCGATTGTAAAGTTTAAACTTCACACAGTATAAACTATTTAAACTTTACAGTTTTTTACAGAGCACCCTCACAACAGTTACACTTCTGACCACACCCACAGTGACGTCAGAGTGTACCGACACACCCTGGTACATTGTGACATCACTGCAGCGAGATGTGAGCTGGACAGAAACAAAATGTTCGGTTTCTCTTTAAACTTTTTCTCTCAGTGTCCAACAGGAAGGATCGTCCTCTCCACCGTTTCACGTTTTCTTTTCAACAGAACGGTTTGCCGAACATTGAATCATTTTTCATTCATAAGTTTTTCATTATTCATAATACAACAGGTCAAACTGATCTGAGGTCTGTTTGTCAGAGAATCTGAAAAACATTAAAACGTTTTCACATCAGAACAAATGTTTTAAAGGACTGATTTAAAAAAAAAGATACATTTGAAATTTTAGGCCCAAACATGGAATGAAATTCAAAAAAGATGTTCATCAGGATTTAGTCTTTTTTTTCTCCATAATTATTATGAAACTTTGCTATTTGAAAAGAGGTGGATTTCTTCATTGACATTTAAAGATGAAAACCATCTGACTTGATGAGTAATGACTGAGGTTCATCTGGATACAGAGTAAATACAGATGGTATGGATCAGAGTGTTTAGGATCTGTCTAATGTCTGATCTTTATTCTAAAGTCTGGACCTGTCCAATAGCTGATTGATCTCTGATTAATTTCTCAGTCGACAGTAGAAGTTTTCCTCCATCGTGTATCAACAGCAGTTAAACTGTCCAATGAAAAGCTGTCACCGGACCTCCTCAGAGCTCTTTCCTTTACATCACTTCCTGTGGAGAGACGTCCTCACTGGTCGATTACTGTGCTAGACTAGCCGACTACTCTGCACAAAGCCTACAAGATAGACACAGACAGACAGACAGACAGACAGAAAGAGAGGGAGACAGAGAAACAGACAGGGAGATAGACAGAGGGACAGACAGGTAGATATGTTAGAGCCGGAAGAGTGAGACAGGAGGTCAGACTGCTGCCGTCTGCAGCAAAACACTGACAGCTTCACTAAAACTACACTCAGCAGGATCATACTGCAGCTGGATAATATCACTAATAACAAAAGTAGCTTTGTGAGAGTTTAAAAGTAATGATGATAAAATGGATATGTTGCTCAACAGTTTTCTGAAGCCAAAGAGTTAGTTTCAACATTCAAAGGTCAGAGGTTAATTGCTGTAACTTCATAAGTTTGTATTTAATCTGTTCGTTGGACAGAAATCAGCGGAATTAAAAATCAAATCACACTGAAAATATTCCGATGTTTTGCAGACACCACATTGAGAGGGACATTTCTGACATCTGAAAAACTATTCATAGATTAATTCAGAAATTAATCAAGAGATTATTCAAGAATGAAAATGAATGTTAGATGTAACGTTTTGGAGTAAATAGGTGATGATGTGAAAATAAACAGTGAAGTGAAGCTGAACAAACCAAAACATGAGGTACAGTCATGAGATATTGTTTACAGCATCAAGCCTGATTTAATCTGTACTTAATAAACAACATGAGGTGATTTTGTTTTTGTTTTGGGGTGTGATAAACTCACGTTTAGTGTTATGAAATACTGAAGGTTTAAACTAAAGAGGTGTGTCACATCAGACACATATACAATGTTACAATGTTGGACGTCCACACTAAACGTGGGTGAAGTTTCAGATCTGTCTGTAAAAGTATGTTGGAGTAATCCCCAGGCGTCTCAGCTCAGTCTGCTGTGAACACCAGGTTTCACACAGTTTTTTCTACATGCTGCACTTTGTGACGTCACAATGTGCAGCCTCAGCAGGCTTCGGAGAGCTGGCCAATCAGAAGAAAGCGGGCTTGTAGGGGCGGGGTTTCTTAAAGGGACAGAGCTGACTGAGTCGTTTGAGGCAGAGGCTGTATGAGGGCCTGCACAGAGCACCAGGGTGAGAAACATGAGGAGTTTTTTTTAACTAAATTATGCTAAGCTACTTCACAGGTATCACAGAGTGAAATATGAAGCTTGAAATTCGCACAATACCCCCCTTTAATAATCCACGAAGTGATTTTGTTAACGGGGTGTGATAAAGTCACTTTTAGTGTTGTGAAATAATGAAGGTTTATGTTACCAGGAACAGTTTTCTCTGTTTCCTGAAATCTGTGTCACAAACCGAGTTACTTAACTAATAACTAATTGCAAAAATGTTAGTTTTAAAGGTATCAGTTGTCCACATACAGATACTGACCAAGAACTGTGTTACAGTATCAGTCATTTGTCCTTTCAGTGAAAACACTTCAATCTTCATCATTAGTTTTAAAGTTGTTGTCGTGGCGGACGAGCCGATCTGCTGCTGCTTTAACATTTCAGATGTTTTTACTTCAGTCATCAAGACAGTTTAATATGTGTAATGTGTTGAATATTTATATGTTCAATATAGTTTGACACTGATTGTGTAGCTGTTGACACAACAACAATCAGCCTTTTGATGAGCATCATCAGGAACCAAATCCAGAAACAAAGAGCTTCACAATTATGATGGAGCAGATGTAGTTCTCAGATCTCTCTTACATTCGACATGAGACAGAGATTCAGGTTCATGAGAAAGTATCTGTCTGATTGAATGTTTACCACCACTGCCTATATCTAACATCTCTCACATCTCAAACATTACTCACATATCACACTTTCTCAAATCTCTCACACATCAGTCACATCACTAACACATCTGTCACATCTGTCACATCTCCAACATCGCTAACATTTCTCACATTTATCCAACATCTCTCAACTCTCGAACAGCGCTCAAATTTCCAACATCTCCCACATCTATTAATTCTCTCAGATGTTTCTACCCTCCTACTATCAAATATTTGTTATATCTCTCTAATTTCCAGCATCTCTCACATTCCTAACATCTACTACCATCTCTAATATCTCTCACATATTTTACATTACTCACATCTCTGACATCTATTGCAGATCTCTCACAACGCACATCTCTAATATATTCAATATTTCTAAAATCTCTCACATTTTTAACATCTCCTGCATATTGAAGATCTCTCACATCTCTATCATCTTTTTATGTCTAATACCATTAACATCTATAACATCTCCCACATCTCTCAAAGTTCTAACATCTATCACATCTCTAACATCTTTTTATTTCTAATATGATTAACATCTATCACATCTCCCACATATCTCGCATCTCCAACATCTCTCACGTCTACAACATCTCTCTAAGTTCTAACATCTATCACATCTCTAACATCGTTTTATTTCTAATATGATTAACATCTATCACATCCCCCACATATCTCGCATCTCCTACATCTCCAACATCTCCAACATCTCCAACATCTCAAATCTGCGACGTTTCTCACAGCTCTAACATCTTTTGCATCTCAAACATGTTTAACATCTCTCACATCTTAACATCTTTCACATAACTCACATCTCTAACATCTGTAACGCGTCTCTCACATCTCAGAGACACCTCTCACATCTCCTCTACAGCTGGAACATCTCTAGCACCTCTCATGTCGATTAGATCTGTAGCATCGGTAACATCCGTAACACCTCTCACATCTCTCACAATTATGTCTCTGATGAGACAGGTGTGTCATTCAGGTGTGAAATGTCCTTCAGAAGACGACAGTAGCAGTTAAAATAACAGGTAGACTTCAAGTTAGCACATAGACAGGCAGAGCACAGGTAGACACAGACTGCTGTAACCATAGCAACCTATGTGTTGACATTTACAGGTAAAAGGTAAAGGTTCGTAAAGGTCATCAGGTGGGGAAGGAGCAGGGTTACTTAAGTTTATAAAAGAAAGGTCAAAGTTCTTCAGGAGGTCAAAGACCAACGTCTGTACATGTTCAATTAGAGGTCACTTAATGTCACATAGAGGTCATGCAGAGGTCACTTATGGGTCATATTATGAGGTCATATGCAGCTTGTTAAAGTATAAAGGTCCAATGTAGGTCATGTCAAGATCATGTTTAGATCATGTTAGTCATGTGTAGGTCATCCAGAGGTCATATGTAGGTCACGTAAAGGTCATAGGTAGATCATTTAGGTCATGTGAAGGTCATATGTAGATAGCTTAGGCCATGTGAAGGTCATATGTAGATCATATAAAGGTCATATGTGGTTTATATGTAGGTCATGGCACCTTTGGCACTGCTGTCTAGGAAGACTTTGATGTAGGAGGTGGGGACATATCCCTCCTCCTCGAGGTTCCTCCGTACTCTGGTCCAACCGTCACCTTTGTCCTCTTCCACCACAGAAAGTAGTTCTCCCTCCACCATCGACAGAGTGCCTTCATTCTGACCTGCAGAGGATCAGTAACAACATGTTCAGACAGGAGAGAACCAGGTGACACCCTTGTGCACCTGTATGACAGGCGATGTACTGACGGTAGGACAGAAACAGGTTACCTTGGAATGGGTAAAGGGACTTGCAGGTGCCGATACTCGGTAACGGTTCTTCATCATCAAAGTCGTCGTCAAACTCTGAACTACGAGACTTAAAGTGAAGCTCCGCACTGTTGTCTTCGGTGTAGCTGCCATCAGGACTGAGGAGAGACAGGTAGAGGTCAGGAGAGAGACAGACAGGTGGACGGATGGACACGTTTAGAGAGAGACGAAGTAATATCGTTTTGTTTCTGTGTTTTTAAAAATGCAAGAAGACCTGGAAATAAGTATAATAGGGACAAACGCTGTTACAGAGTTTTAACAAATATCAGTAACCTGTAATCAATAACCAATGATCAGTATCAGTACCTCTCTCTGCTGGCTGGACTGCGGTTGTCCAGCTGTTTGAGGCTGCTGCTGCCTGGTGTCGTCGCCTGGGAATTTACCCCACAACCTCCACTCTGTCTTCTACTGCCGTGATCAGACAGTCTGCTGTCGGCCTCCGCCAGCCATGCCTACACACACACACGTGCACACACACACACGCACGCACACACACACACACACACAAATCAACAAACATGTTGATATAGCGCATGTCCATGAACACACACAGAGTCAGTCATTTTATCATCTGTGACTTAATTTCATGAGTCACCTTAAACCCCGACACTGACACACAAACAGAGAACCATCAGCAGTGTGGACAGTGGCAGGCAGTTATGTGTATTTATCAATGACTATATAAACGACAGTGCTTCTCCATCTCCTGTTGAACAAAAGTGAAGCCAAAATATGCCCTGCGCGGGTGCTGCCATCTTGTGCATTTAGAGCCACTGCAGTAGAGATGGGCTGGTGGAGCCGCAGTGTTGATGTAACCCTCTTCTGCTGGAAAAACAGCAAAATTCTAAGTTGAAAAAATTGACAAGAACTAACTAATGACAAATAACGAAAAATGTGTTTGGGATTTTATAGTTTGACTCATGACCCATCTGTTAACATGGAGGAGGCGGGCTTTATGACCTATACTGCAGCCAGTCAGCAGGGGGCGATAGAGAGGGTTTGGCTTCACTTTGAGGGAGCTGTCATGTCGTCCATCTTTTTATACAGTCTATGGCAGAGGTCTCCAACAGTTAGCTTGCAAGCTCAGGGTAGCCAAGAGGTTCACAGCCTCTGTAAAAAGAATCTGACGACAGTAAATGCACCTTGAAAGCCTCTTCCCACTTCAATTCAATCAAATACACAGATGTCCCACCCCCATCCAATACAACATAACAGGATAGGCCGATCAGCTGTCAATAAAACACGGTGATGCTCCTGGAAAGTTTGTCAACGTCTGAATCTAACCAATCACAGCAATGCTGCAGCAACCTCCATCGACAAGTCGGGTCAGTTATGCTGTTACATGTCAGTTAGTCGGTGCTGTTAGCCTGTTTAGCCACATTTATGACGGGCGATGAAGGTGACAAACATAACTAACATACATCTCCACGGGGAGTGGGAAAGCAAGTTTTCACTCATGAATGTGAAGGACGAGTGTGTGTGCCTCATCTGTGGTACCAACGTGTCAGTCGACAAAAGAATCAACACGGGGCGCCACCAGCAGTTACAACGACGTACTGCAAGTAGCTCTTGGCCACTGTCATTGAGTAGCTCTCAGATGTAAAAAGGTTGGAGACCCATGGTCTATGGTATATATGGTTCACATGTAATACAGTGTATTTTTACTGTCTGTATGCTGTGTGGAATTGAAAGTATAAACCTGGTTCTTCCTCAGCTCCTCCTCCAGCTTCTGCAGACTCTGTTTCACCTCCTCCAGTCGAGGCTCCAAACTGCCGGCGTCGCCCATCTGAGGACTCCGTTCGTACACCTCCCTCATCTTTAACAGAGCGTCTCTGAATAACACACAAAGAGAATCGTACACACATTTTGAAATGCTCTCATAGATTTATACCAAACATGTAATACACAACGCACACTATAAATAATACACACATATTAGAAACATAAGACGGGGACGATGACAAGATGCCTGAACAGTTCATTTTCTCATGTTTGTCCAAAGGAGCAACGCTGTCAGTTTGTGCTGTTGGACGTGTTAAAGCTCGGTTCCTGCAGCTACATTTCAACTGAATTTACAGAAACTGCTCAAAATATTGTGTGAATTGAGTTCATTGGTTGATGGAGAAAACAGCAGGTCAGTATTATTATTATACTGTACAGAAGAAGGTCATTAAATGAGCTCCAGTCTAAAGCTTTAAGATTTTTCTTGTAAGAGTGAATAATAAAAGAAAAATGATCCTGTAAAATGCTCCATCCAAACTGACAACAGTCAGACATTAAATATGATCATGCCAGAGGTCAGAGGTCAGGACTCCACTGTATCGTATTCAGGGTTAAGTGAAGTGAAATTTATTCTATTGCACATTAAAACAAGGCTGCATGCTGGTACAGTGGTTAGCCCTTTGCCTCACAGCTAGAAGGTCACTGGTTCAAACCCCACTTTAGGCAAAGTTTGCATGTTCTTCTCGTGCATGTGTGGGTTCTCTCTGGGGTCTCCGGCTTCCTCCCACAGTCCAAAGACATGCTTGTAAGGTTACACACAAGCACGCTTGTGACTCTAAATGCTCAATTGCCAGTTGTGGGTGTGAATCTATACTATTATATATAATATGATATAATACTATATTCTGATTCAACATGATGATCAGGTTTAATTCAAAATATTGATTTGTTTTTTGAATATCAGATTTTCCCCGTCACACCAGCAGGAGGCAGCAGAGACACATGCAGGTGCAATTCACACAGAGAACAAGTTCTGCAACTAAAGATTGGAGAAATGTGTGTGTGTGTGTGCGTGTGTGTGTGTGTGTGTGTGTGTGTGCGTGTGTGTGTGCGTGTGTGTGTGCGTGTGTGTGTTACAGTGTTACAATTTCATTTAGCAGATGCTTTTGTCCAAAGCGACGTACATCTGAGAGTTAATACGACACATGCAACAATTGAGACAGGAGGGAGCGAACTTAGTAAGAGCCAACAAACAGCTTCAGGTGCGATCGGACACTGGTGCTGATAGGAAGTACACTGGGCATAATAATAATCATCATCATCAGCAACATCAACAAGATCAGTAGAGTCATCATCATCATCATCATGAAAATCCTAGTCAGCATAAACTAAATCCTCGACGTCATCATCATCAACAGCATCAGTATCATTAAGGTCAGAGGTGTTCATAAAGAGCTGGGTCTTCAGCTTCTTCTTAAAGGTGAAAGGGACTCTGCGGACCGGGTGGAGTTTGGTAGCTCGTTCAACCACCGGGGGACGACTGAGGAGAAGAGTCTAGCTAGCGACTCAGGGCCCTGTTGTGATGGGAGTACCAGGCGCCTTTCACTGACCTGGATGAGGGCGCTCAGGTAGGCAGGAGCCGTTTTTGTTGCTGTTTTGTAAGCGAGTGACAGGGTTTGAATTTGATGCGAGCGGCTACTGGGAGCCAGTGGAGTGACATGTGCGGTTTTGGGTTGATTGAAGACCAGTCAACCTGCTGTGTGTGTGTGTGTGTGTGTGTGTGTTACCTCTGCTCTCTCTCTCTCTGGATCTCCTGGTTGATGTTGTTGATTCTGGTTTGAAGTTTCTTTCTTCTCTGTTCTGGAGGAAGATGACTGCAGTCTGCGGGACCCGAGCCCTGCGACAAAAACATCCAAATAATATATTAATTATTCTATATTATAATATATTGTATTATAAATCAGTATGTAACAGACAGAGGGTGTAACACTGACCAGTTTGAGTGACAGCTGTCCAATCACAGAGGAGCATGAAGGAAACATGACAACATGAAATCACAGTTTGTGCCTCAGATGAACATTTATACGTTTGCATATATATTTGTGTATATAAAGGGATTTTTAGTGAATTTATTAGGAATATTTTTTGTTTGAATATACTGAGGAAATAACAGTTCATCGCTCTGTTGTATTATGTACGCTTTAGATCATTATCATATAATAATCTCATGACAATAACATCATTTTTTAGAAGAGTTCCTGGTCCTTCATTTCGTGATGCTGTGATTGGTCTATATGTGTGTATACTGTGTGTGTCTGTGTGTGTGTGTGCGTACCCCTCTCTTGAGGCTGCGGAGACACTGCTTCCTGGTTCTCGATCCAGAGGTCATGAGGTCATTCAGCCGCTGTGTGATTGGTTCTCTAGAGGCAGGGGGCGGGGACTGGGGACTGTCGGTCACAGCACCGGGTGAAGGGGAGGTCGGGGGTGGAGGGGGAGGCTGCCGAGGGGAGGAGAGGAGGGTCAACAGCTGGAGAGAGAGAGGTGTAGTCAGTACAGCCGGGTGACTCCTCCAGGGTCTATCTATGTGTGTGTGTGTGTGTGTGTGTGTGTGTGTTTGTGTGTTTACCTGTGATGTGTGTGTATATACTTGTGTGTATTTGTGCACCTTGTTTTTTCGTATAAAGGGCCAAAGCTTCCTGCTGTGTCTCCTCCCCTCAGTTCGGTTGTCGAGGTAACTGGATTCAGAGATGCTCCTCCTCATGGAGGCGCTGTAGTCCTCAAACTCCACGTCACCTGGAGGGTCGAAGCCGGATTTATATACCTCCACCACCTGCCGGGTGTCCTACACACACACACACGCAAACAGGATCAGATCTGACCTCCAATAACAATCTCAAAAACTCAAATCAATTCTGCTACGTCTCTCCCCCAGAAGAGTCACTGTTTCAGCCCAGAGGAGACTCACCATCCTGGGCTGGATGCCCTCAGCAGCGTCCATCATGGCGTCCAGACAACGACTCACAACAGGAAGCACTTTTCTCTCCGCCTCCGCTGACGATCGCATCGCTTCACAGATTCTCTCGATCCGCCGCTCCTCCATGTCCTGGATCCGCTGTGAGCGCAGACACAAAACAGTGAATACACTCTGTTATACTGGTACCAGTGTGTGACGCCGCTGGTTCACCTTGTATATAACTTTTACCAGTTTGTGTTAGTGCAGGTTAGCCAAGTATATAACGGGTACCAGCGTGTTTCACAGCTTGTTTGCCATGTTTATAATTGGTCAGACTGTGTGGTACCACTGGTTTACCTGGTAGATAACTGGTACCAGCGTGTGGTAGTGCTGGTGCTGGTCTTGGTTAAACTGGTTTAAACTGGTCACATAGTCTTTCCTGGCCTCTTCAGCATTTTCTTTTTTCTGCTGAGCCGTCTGTCGAGCCTGAAACCAGAGAACAGATGAAACACACGCAGAGTTTTACACAAAGAATATCTACCAACTCCGGAGCTCAGGGACGAACGTGATGAGTTTATGAGTTAACGTTGAAAAAGTACGTGTATAAAAACAGCCTTACCTTCAGTGAGCAGCGCTGAGAGAAAGACAGACAGGCAGACAGACAGACAGGAGTTTAGATAAGTTAAACATTGATTTAACTGTTGTGTTGTTATATCATGAAAACCTTCACTAACACAGCTTCCTGTGGATTTTTCTAACATTAGCCAACAACCAAACACATTTGAACTTTGAACCCTCTCACCCACACAGAACAATCCAACAGTGAGAAGAGAGACACAGAGACAGACAGACATATAGACGGACTGAATATTTATCAACCTTCTCTCCTTCTGTCTTGTTGTCGAGGTCGATTCTGTCAGAGGCTTGTTGAGCTCGCTCGGCCTCCTTGCAGTCACGCTCAAACCGGCGTTTACTCTAAATAACAACAGAAAAACAAATCAATTCAAATATCATCACAGTGATTAATGTTGTCGGCGGGTCAGGTGTGTCAAATGCATTGTTAGAAGGAGGCCGGTCTGTCGGATACGGTGGTGGGCGGAGACATGTGTGCTGCATCAGTCGGTGGGCGGAGTCAGATATGTCTGGAGATATGTCAGATGGTTTACTCGGTGGGGTCAGGTGTTTTGGTGAGGATCGAATCGTTTGGTGGTGGGGATTAAAGTTGTGTCCCAATCCAGGGGCCGCAGCCTTCGAAGGCCGTATATGAAGGCTGACAAATGCGTGGTCCGTTTCACAGGCTGTGAAGGATCCATCGGGTGCATCCTTTGCCGCCCAGCGTATCCTGAGATGCATTGTGTGCCGATTCAAATTAAATGGCGGACTTTTACGTGCCCGGGGAATACACTTTAAAATGTAAAAGTTTTTGGTTTCAGCCAATCAAATAGCAAGCGTTACGAATGTTTAAGAAAACGAAAGGGCCCTTGAAACAAATTATCTTTAAAATAATAGGTTAACTTACTCGGCGTTAGTTATGCTAGCTAGTTAGCCCGCTAGCTACCCGTTGCTAGGCGACAGGAGCAGCGTTTGGTGACGCAAGGGTAGACCAGACCGTCTCATTTCAGTTCGGCTTTAACGGTCTACGCAGGCTATGAATGGAGCCTCCTCCGTGGATCGGGACACATCCCATATGTGTTGGTTTCTTTGGTGGGCGGAGTCAGATGTGTTGGTGGGCGTGGTCAGATGTTACTCACAGACTCCAGTTGTTTCCAGGAGCTCTCAATGTGCTGCTGGGCACGGCGGCCATCTTGAAAATGCTGCAACAAAACAACAGCCATTCAGGAGGAATTTATGAACTTTTTTTGGTGGGAAAATTGATCGTAATTCAGGCCACATATCATAATTATTTTTCAGTTGTTGTATCTAGCGATTGTGTTTCTGTCTGTGTTTCCGTGCACGTACAGTTTTCCTCTCGGTCTTCAGTTCCTGTGTGTATCGGCTCAGCTCACAGACGATCTGTGAGTTCAGGTTGTCAGCGAGTTCTTCTCTCTGCACAGAAAGTTCATTCAGCTGTCGGAGGGTCGCCGCAAACGCCAAACACCATGTGTACCTGGAACAACCAATCAGAAACCAGATGAGTTACCATTTACATCCACACACACCTGGTACAGTGTGAAGAGACCTGAAGGACAAAACCAACTACTGCAGAAGACGGGCTGGATGATATGGCAGACATTTGTTCACCATTCTGAAGGTAATTAAAACCAATACAAACTCTAGATGAAGCAGTTTCATGTGTCTCTCTGAGGCTCTTCTGCAGACACAGCATGTCTCTGTGAGCCGAGATGCTGTTTACATTAGCTCAGCTTGTCTGAGAAGGTTCTCAGTCATCCAGGTCATAGATTAAGTTTAGAATTAGCTCAGCTTGTTTCTAGGAGCTCAGCTAGTCTGAGTATTTCTTCAGTGTTCATAATTCACAAGGATTGTAACAGGAGCTGAAGTCTCTGCAGAGGTCTCCAACTTTAGAAGCTCCTACACAGTATGAAAACAACTGAGAGCACTAAAAACAGCCATTTACTGACACACATCAGAGTCTCTTTAAAGGTATAATAAGTAGGATTTTTCCTTTTTACAAATATAATATAAATCATCACTTCTGGGCCTCTCTACATGTGTGTTGGTAAGTGTGTGTGCAGACCCTTGTGAGACCCTTCACTCTGCATCTGTTCTGTTGTTTTGCTTTGCACGGGACGTTTTCGCTGTTGTGGTTCCCTGAGCCAATCACAGCGTACAGGTGAGCGTGGGAGTGGTTCAAATTAGCAACTGGGCCCCATTCAGAGCGGCGAACATGGAGAAAGAGCCATGCAGAGTTGGTCTTCTTTCTGTTGGACAGGTAGGTGCCTCAAACCAAAGGTAACCGGGATGCTGTCAGTGTTAGCTCGGCAGGGTGGGCGTGTGAGAGTGAGCTTCTGGTGACGAAGAGCTCAGTAGGAGGGGCCCAGTTTGAATGTGTTGTTGACAAAATACAAGGACAAATCCTACTTATTATACCTTTAACGCTCGTTTGCAGACACAGGATTTCCAGTGAGGGGGCTGCTAGCAGAGCCGCTGCTAACGTCCACATAATGACATCATGCAATCATGCAACATTTTGTTTTATTTTGGCCTAGATGCGTGTTGAAGGAGAGAAGACAGTGCATAGTGTCGAGAGTGGGAGTCGAACCCGAGGCCGCCACATTGAGGACTGAGCCTCTGTACATGAGATGTCAATTTAACTGTTGAGCTAAACCGGTGCTGTCTTCACTGGCAGCTCAAACAAAGCTTTGCACGCAGGCATGTACTCTGGCTAGTTCTCCACGTGAAAGCAAAAGACTTCAGACCATACGCCTTTGTAATCATGTAAGAAAAAAGTCCTTAATAAAAAAGCAAAAAGATCAACAGTGCTTTAATATTCCTGAAAAATATAACGTCCTCAGTTTTGATCATTTTGATCCAAAGGTGCCGGGCCGAACAAAACAAGAACGTTTACTGACCTGCTCTCATCCTCTCTGCTTCTCTTTGGGTGATACTTCTTAGACAGGCTCCTGCAGACAGACAGGTAGTGATAGACAGGTATGAAGGATGCAGACAGACAGGCAACATAATAACGAAAGAAAAATTAAGGGCAAGGTCACAGATTTTTTTGATTCGGTTATTGTTCTGCTCATACGGGTCATTGTTTCCAATGAAGGTGATGGAGGTCAGATAGAGGTGGTGCAGGGGTGACCGACAGGTGATGTATGAGGGACATACAGGTGACATACAGGTGACGTTGGTACCTGATCTGTTTGGCGTAGCTCAGCTCGATGTCGGCTCTCTCTTTAACAAACTTGGTGTATCTCTCCAGGAAGTCGATTCCCCAGCTGGTGTGTTTCTCCAAATTATCAAACTGATCCTGGAACAGAAAAAACACAAACTCGTCTGATTCAATAAATGAAAAAATATAAAGATGATCAATAATCATGAATATTTAGGAAAAGTCTTTAATGCTTTTTTTGAGTCTGTGTTTATCGTATAAAACTTTTATGTTTGTTTTCTTACAGAACTTAAACTCAGTTGTGAAAGTGTTCCTATATGCATGTTTTATAAGGAAGGGGTCGGTAACATAAGCTTCTTTTTGGTCACTAAGTTACTTTTTTTCATTTTATTTATTCCCTTAATGTGTTTTAATAGCAACATATAACAATATAGAACTTCTTCGGGCTGCATGGTGGTGCAGAGTTCAGCGCTGTCGCCTCACAGCTACTTTTAGTCCCAGTTCGAAGCGTGGTGGAGTTTGCATGTTCTCCTCGTGCTTGCGTGGGTTCTCTCAGGGTCCTCCAACTTCCTCCCACAGTCCAAAGACATGCTCGGTAGGTTCATTGGTGACTCTAATTGAAAGGTTGTCTGTCTCTATGTGTCAGCCCTGTGACGGACTGGTGATCAGTCCAGGTGTAGCCCCGCCTCTCGCACAATGACAGCTGGGATAGGCTTCAGCCCTGCCGCGACCCTGAACAGGATAAGCGGTATAGATAATGGATGGAACTGATGGATGGAAAAAAAAATGTAATACTGTAGGGGAAAAAATAATAAAAACTACTACTATCGGGCGCTGGTTTAGCTCAGTTGGTAGAGCAGACGCCCCATACACAGAGGCTACAGTTCTCGAAGCAGCTGCCACAGGCTCGAGTCCCGCCCACAGCATCCCCCTCTCTCTTCTCCCAATACTTCTGTCTCTCTTCAGCTGTCTTATCAATAAAGGCAGGAATGGACTAAAAAATAATATATATAAGAAAATCAGCTACTACTTTAGTTTCCCAACACAGACCCCACAGGCATTACAGTATCACTAGTACTGTAGTTAATGGTAGATTGGTAAATGGACTGCACTTATACTGTAGAGCGCTTCTCTAGTCTTCCAACCACTCAAAGCGCTTTTACACTACATGTCACATTCACCCTTTCACACACGTTCACACACTGATCGTGCCGATCTCCAATCAGGAAGTAATCGTTCATGCACCGATGGCTTCGTCTTCGGGAGCAATTTGGGGTTCAACTGTTAAACTGTAGCAGTCAGGGATCAAACCCCCGACCTTCTGACCGAGTGACTCTACCACTGAGCCACAGCCGCCGCCAGCGCTGTAACACAGTGTTACTTCTGTAGTACGGTATTAATACTGTTGTACAATAATGCTGCTGTGGTACAGTTACTACTGCTGTAGTACAGTTACTGCTGCTGTAGTAAAGTATTAATACTATAGTACAATATTTTTGCTGTAGTGTAATCTGACTGCTGTCGCCCAGCATTGCTGCTGTAGTACAGTATTGCTGTGCTGGTTCAGCGCAGTGTAACTGCTGTAGTTTATTTTTGCAGCTGCAGTTTACAGTTTTACAGTCTTACTGCTGAAGCAACAAACATACACCTAAAAGCCACCAGGACCTAAAGACTCAGACGGGGAGGAACCAGGTTCTCTGGTCCGATCAAACCCAGATTGGACCCGTTGGCCTCAATTCTAAGCGCCTGAGGCTAAATACCATCCCAACGGTGAAGCCTGGTGGAGGCAGAATCAGACGTGTGGTGCTTCAGCAGCAGGGACGTGGGGACCAGTCGGGGTTCAGGGGGAGCTGAATAGATAACAGAGGCCCAGACAGCAGGAGGGAAAGCTCAGCCAGAACCCGGACTGGTACCAAAACAAACACCTCGAGAGATCTGAAACTG
This sequence comes from Semicossyphus pulcher, assembly GCF_022749685.1. Classification (NCBI taxonomy): domain Eukaryota; kingdom Metazoa; phylum Chordata; class Actinopteri; order Labriformes; family Labridae; genus Semicossyphus; species Semicossyphus pulcher. The sequence goes on along the minus strand of NW_027211737.1, from coordinate 30,475,273 downwards.
TCTTCCACTGACTGTCCCCTTCCAGCCTGACAGTCTGAGAGGACCTGCAGAGTCCAAGTGTTGAAAGCTTGTGTGGAGCTAAATTCCACATGTTGGTCTGCACGTTCCTGCTTCCTGTTCATTCAGGCTACTTTCGCTCTGCTGCAGCAGAGACTTTTCTGCACTGCCTGATTATTTTCAGTCAGAGGTGATGTGTTAGGATTGTGGAAAACGTTATGGAGACCCTGCTCTACCCAGATACTGGATAATATATTCACACATGCAGCATAAATATACTATACACGCATAATATAAACAAACACGGTGCACACACATACAGTAGGTCTATACACACATACACCAAGTCTCCTGTACAGTTACAGCAGCAGTGTATCTTCATCAAAGGGTCAAATACGTGATGATATTAATTAATAATAACAGTAATAGTAATTATAGTAATAGTGAGTCAGTTGAGGGTCAGGGGTTGGGTTGGGGTTTCTCTGTCTCTCTCTGGTCGCGCGCTGCATCATCATGGAGGACGCAGAGCGCGAGCCGTTGTCGTCACTCACCGTGTTGCTATGGCAGAGCAGACTGAAGCACGAGGGCCTCACACACACACTCACACACACTCATCGACCAACAGGCCGCCCGGTTACCGGCTCATCACCGGCAGGTTACCGGATGAGCGGTTATAGCTGACGGTTTGACCCTATTTTCTGGGCGTTATCCCGGGTGATGTCCGGGTGAAGCAGGTGTGGACAGGTGTACGTACCCACAGCTCGGTGCCCCAGTTGCAGCTCATGGTGTCCGGTTTGCTCCTCGCGCTCCGCTGCAGCTGCTCGCTGCTCCGCCTCTTGGTACCGATCCGACAATCACCGCGAGCTGCTGCTGCTGCTGCCTGACGCGCGCATCCTCACCGACACAACAGCAGCCTGTCTATCGTACACTGTATCTGTCTGTCAACCGGTCAGGCTCAACCTGTATCTGTCTATCTGCTTGTCAGTCTTACCCTGTATCTGTCTGCTTGTCTGTCTGTCTGTCTGGGTCTGCAGCAGCACGAGAGCAGAGGACGCGGTCACGCGCGGCGCGTCTCCCCGGAGGACCCTTTGTCATCAGTGAGGAGATGCTGAGATTGTGTGTGTGTGTATGTGTGTAGTGAGCATGCTCAGTTGCTGCCCCGCCCTGCTGTCACACACATACACACACATTTTAACAATAACTGTTCCGGTGGTGTCGGTGCAGACAGATGATGATAGATGGCAGTAAATAATCAAAAAGAAATCAATAAGATTATCGATATATAAATTAAATACAGTTTGTCATAATAATAAAAATTATTAGTATTATTAATAATTCTAATAATGCTGTGATGGCGTCACTACTCCAGCAGGCAGCGCTCACAATCTACATCACACAAAGCAGTGACGTCATCACAGCAGGTTTATTGCACAAAAACAATGTTTGTTATTATTATTATTACATTATGTCACATTACAATATATGTACAAGATGATCAACAAAGTATTTGAGGCCGGGGAGAGTCTTTGATTCGTATTCATTCATGTGTTTTTAGTGTTTCTGTTTTTATGCATGAAATGAGCTGAAATCTGCTGCGTCCAACATCCAGAAAATATCCAGAAAATAATGTTCTAATTCATCTGCCAAAACACCAGGATGTCCTTCTTCATCTGCTCAACTGTTGCGGTATTAAACCAGCATGCTTTGTTGGCTATTGTGAGTCACAATCCTCTGCAGTGTTAGATACGTCACATCGACTGAGCCGCCGAGAGTGCAGACAGATGACCGCACTGGATGTATAAACAACAGGGTCAAAGTTCAGGGTCACTGTTGAGGTGAAGTAGCAGAGTCGGTCAGTCACTGTGACATGACTGTATTTCTCAGTACTGTAGCGTTGGCGAGGATGTTTTCTCAAATAAAACTAGCTAACCTGAGTATTTTGGGATCCAAAAATCTGAGCGTCTGAGGAACCGAAGACCCGAGAAGAACAGCGGAGCTCTGAAGTGATCAGTAATACTTGCTGATCTACTTAAAGCTTGACAGGTGGTCGTTCAGGGTTGACAGAAGAGTTTTAAAGGAGCTGGAAACACAAAATCCTGTTAACTTTAAATGTATTCACTAAAATAAAATAATATTAAAGTAAGTTAGAGGATAAAAGAGGATTTATTTTACTATGTTTAATTTAAAAAGATGCTGTCAGGATCAGGATCCTTTCTGCTCGGATGACTTTATCCCCAGAGAAACTGACATTAAAAATCAGACAGTAAATGTCTTCAGAGTCACATCCTGAATCTGAGCGTCGAGAACATTTGAACTTCTTCCTTCAGATCAGCAGATAAAATGTCAGCGAGTCCTTCAACACGTCGAGCTGCAGCCTGGAGGTCGCCCACGTTGTTCTTTTAAAAATCAGCTGACAGTTCGTACAAACTCTGTTCATTAATCCTGAGTACAACTGATTCGTGTGAAACAGACGAGAGTTTCTACGGAAGCCCTAAGCGGCATTTTAAGCTTACTCCATTTTCCTGTGATTACAAGTAATTTCAGGTTGTTTTTTTCGAGATTTCAACTTAATTATTTTTGATTCACTTGCAGCACTGTAACGTCAGGATCATAACTCGTATCCTCAGAGCTGCAAAAGTACAAAACAGACATAGAAACAGGCTCAACTTACCTCAGTAGTGTGAGCGATGGCAGCATGTCCTGCTCTGTAACATCAGTGACCTGTTGTTCTGTTTTATAGATCGACAGAAAATTATCACAAGAAAACCAGCTTTGTTACCTCGAGATAACGAGATAAATATGTTAAGAACTTAAGAAAACAAACAGAAATTGCTCGTTATCACAGGAAAATGGAGTAAATCAAATGTATGGATGCATGTCTGCTTAGGGCTTCCGTAGATTTCCGACTTTCAGGTCTTATTTTAATATATTTGTATTCTTTTTTTTTCATTTTAACCCCAAAGTTTTTAAATCTTATTTTGAATGTTTAAATGTGACGTGACATACCTTCATAAAATATGAAATATAAATTAATATTATAATCAAAGAGCGGAGTTTGAAGGTTGTTTATCAAAGAAATAAAGTATTTTTATTTAATATTTTAATCTCATCTGTATCACAGACAAGCAGGTGTCAAAGGTCATCAGCCTGCATTAATTAATGCACAATCATAATAATATTTATAAGTATAATAATCACCTTGTGTTATAATAAATCTGCAGAATGTTTTATAATGAGACTGTAGAGACAGTTAACACGTTTCTGACTGCAGCTGCAGATCAATAATAGATGAAGGTTAAAGCTTATTGTTGGAGGTCTCTGAGCTGCAGGACTCTGCCTTCATTATAAACTGAGTCTCTAATTCATTAACTGACCAGGTGATTATTTAATATTTCATTAATGAAACTTTTCGATCGGTTTCAGTTAAAGTTCAGCTTCTGTTTGAATAACATCATGTTTTAAATTAACGTTTCAAAGGAGTTCTGTAGTTTGATAAAAGTTAACTAAATCTTTTTTTTTTTTTACAATAAATAGAAAAATAATTAACATAACTTAAAATTAAACCCTCTGATGCACAACATTGGTCAAAAGTTAATTCGAACAAATGATTTTGCTTCATATTGTTGCATGTAATGGATTTATTTTTAATATCACTTATCTTAATGAGTTAGGTTTTATTTTTGCTTGAGAAATACTTTTTTATAACAACCCCAAAAATGCACATAATAAATGTATTTTCAGGGGCATTGTTGTGACTTTTAGGACATGCTGAATTTTTACTTCAGAACATATGACGTGCACTTACATCGTTTTGTAAACTTATATCTGGTTGGAAAGATGTGGCAACAGAAATGTTATGTGCAGGTATAACTACACGTTTGCAATAGCTGCATCCCAATAGGTGCATCCATCCACGTGTTTATGCATTCACAGACACACACACACAACCTCCATTGTGTGTGTGTTTCTTTTTCTACAAAGCCCTGTCATTTCCAGCGTTTCGGTTCAGTCGTCGAGCATAAACAGTTGCTCAGCTGTTCTTCATTACAAACCTTTAAACTGTGACCGTCTGTTAAACCACGATGAAGTTTTACACAAACAGCTGCTAAAAAATTAAATCAAACTTTATTAAAACTTCTTTACAAAAATACAAACAAAAACAAAACACATAACGTACATACACATACAAACAGGTAGTGTTTGTTTACATGCGACAGGTGTCGTGAAACGCCTCCAGGGTCCTAAAGTCCCTCCATGTCGGAGGAAGTCCGTCCTGCAGATAACGACCACATCGCTGACAGGAAGACTGGAAGAGTTTAATGTAGCTCCGCAACCAGGTCTGCAGAGAGACAGACAGGTGGAGAGAAAGACAGGAAGGGTTTAATGTAGCTCTACATCCAATTCTACAGAGAGATAGACAGGAAGGACGACAGACAGGTGGAGTTTAATCTATCTCTGCAACCAATGCAACAGACAGACAGAAAGGTAGACAAACAGGAAGACAGGTGGAAAGACAAGAATGAAGAGAGACAGGTGACACAGACAGGTCTATCGGTGTCTCACCATGAAGGATCGGACCACGACATCCGGCATCTGGGGCAGCTGGTAGTGCAGTAGGGCGGTGGTGGCATGGTCTGTTACCTAGCAACAACACAACCACAATCAGATCACTGCAGACTCACCTCAGGCATGCATTAGCTCAGGTGAGGACAGGTAAGTCTTACCTTCTGAAACACCTGGTATTGAGACTTTGTCCAGATATCAAGCTGAGGAGGAGAGAAAGACAGATTACCATTGGGACAAACAGACAGGTATCATGAGTTACCTTTCAGGTGAGGTTGACCTCTCACCTTTCCGTCCTCATTGTAAACATTCTCATTGTATCCTCGAACAACAGTTCTGTCGATGAAAAGTGAGCGCATCACCACGATCGCTTTCAACACCTTCCCAAGGGTCACCTGAGAGGGAGACAGGTGAGAGAGACAGACACCTGTTACCTGGTCTGCACACACCTGTTACCTGGTCTAAACATAGCTGTTACCTTGTATTACCTTGTATCTGGAATACAAACACCTTGGTACCTGTCTAAGCACGCCTTTTACCTGGTTAGAGCATACCTATTAGTTGGTTTGAGTACACCTTGTATCTGGTATACACATACCTGTTACCTGGTCTGCGCATACCTGTTATGTGGCCTTAACAGAATGTTCACCTGGTCTGCACACACCTGTTACCTGTTTGGCACACTCCTGTAACGTGGCCTTAACACACCTGTTACCTGAATGGACACAGCTTTTAGCTGGTCTGAACACACCGGAATAAACAACCCTGTTACCTGGTCTAAGCACACCTGAAGTCTGACCTGAACACACCTGTAGAGTGCGTTTAAAGATGTTTAATTACCAGCAGTACAGCAGACGTCCCGTTGGGTCTGAACAGCTCGATGGTCATATCAGGAAACATCCTACCGATCCGAGAGATGACATCATCCACATACCTGTACACAGAGGAGTATCACAGCACTGTTACAGTAAGTATTGCCACACCGGTTGTTCAACTTATTTGGTCCATAAGTAAAAATAAATGATGCCCCGCCGTCCTTTGGTTCTGGTCCTATTATATTTTATAACATGGATTCATACAGACTGGAATGTAACTTGTCACAGAGAGATATCTGATTATTAGCATGATATGCCTACTAGCATACTGTACTATCATATTAATATATACAGTATGTATTACTGCAGTATTATAGTCGTATACAGTATTTATAGTTACAGTACTCACTGAGGAGGTAGTACCAGAGTACTGGGCTGGACTTTGGGTCGTCTCTTGGCTGAAGCCCCCATCTGATTGGCTGATCGCTTGAGTGACTGTTGATTCAACAAACTGGAGGCCAAACCGGCGTGGTACTGCAACTACACACAGACAGAAAGCACTCATGACATACTGTCTGAGTGAGGTCACACAGGGTTACCTGACTGTGGATCAGCTGTGTGCGTGTGTCAGGTGTGACACAAGCACTAACAGCAGATGAGGTGGTTTTGATGGTAGGTGGTTGTCATGGTAGCAAACATCATAAGATTCACACAATGCAAAGTCATTTGTGAATGGATCAGTGATGAGAGGAACCCAGCTGAGCTAATCAGCTCAAGATCTCTTCAGATCAAACAGAGCGGACGAGTGTCTCACCACAGAACAGATTCTCTGTGAACTCTGATGGAGGGATGAACGCTGATTTTCCAAAAGATATTAGTGAGTAATTAGAAGAGTAAGTGAGCTCAAGTAAACCTTAGCCTGTTAGCTTGTTAGTCTGTTAGTATGTTAGCTTGATGGCGTGTAAGCCTGTGTTTACCTTATTAGACCACTTGTAGGCCTGCAGCAGCTGCGAGTATAACGGAGTTTTGTCCTGAACTGGATCCAGACTGAGAAGGCCGCTGTTATGGAGCGGATGAGACTCTGAGGGGCGACCGACCAGACCACTGAGACGCTCCAACTCACTGAGAGAAAGACAGGTAGAGAAAGAGAGGTAAAGAGAGACAGACAGCAGATGGAGACAGAGGGACAGGTGGATAGAGACATAACGAGTGTTAATAAACTGAACACAAATGAGTTCCAAACTCTGCTTAAAACTCTCTAACAATAAAGTCATGGTGCTCAACATAGCAACAACTAAAGACATCAGATAGACCTAAATAAAATTGATAAATGTTACATAAATGTTTATGTCAACAACATACACAAATAAGGAGCAAACTGTCCCACCAAACTCCAGTCACATTTCAGTAATGTTTCTCAGCAGAAGTTCATAACTATTGAAATTATGAATTGACACAACGCAAAGTGTTGCACTGCTCACAAATTATCTACCCAGGTCCACAGATTTGAATCCAATCCCTTTACAGGCAACAACAAGTCATCGTTTTCACAGAATATTTTAACATAAACAAACAACATTAGCGAGAACACCGGAATTTCTTGTTTTCATACGATAACACTCTGAATATGGTCTGAATGTTGTAAATCGATTGAAATTTGAATGCAGTCTGGTTGGAGTATGACCCGCAATGTTTACACTATAAAATCTATTTAAAATCGGTTTGACATGACGATGAGTTTACACTATTTAAAAATAACTATATCATTAACGTAGTCTACTTTAACTACGAACCAGATTATATACTAATATAGTAATTTAAATGGACTGAAAGTTGACTGTAGTCTGGTGCGGAGGGACTCACTTGAGGTCTCTGTTGACTGCCTGCAGGTTGTCCTGGAACTCGGCTATAAACTGCTTCTCTCGACCCTCCAGGGTCTCACGGTTCTTCATGCCATCCTTCAGGGACTCGAACACGCGGCTCACGCTGGAGCGGAGCGCCTGGATGCCGCTGATGGCATGAGAAAAAGCATCCAGATTCACTCCGACGTTCACTCCGTCCGCCATCTTCTCTTTCTTTCTGCGTCTACTGGCGCTCAGAGATGACGTCAGAGAGACCGGCGCATATTATCTCAACGTATTTATTGCCTTGTGCAAATCTTGTTCTCTCAGTTCTGTTGACTTCTAAATAAGAACTATATCCCAAAGAGATAATGTAACATTATTAGGCGTTCTGTTACATAAAAATAAAGTTGAACATTTTTATTAAAGTGATATATCTGAGTCCAGAAAAGTCAAGTCTAACACTTACCCAGATACCCAGCAGAAATCTTTCCTACATACTGTTTCATGGGAGCAGCGTTCATTCAAACTCTGAACAACCTGCAACAGGTTGTTCTGCTAAACACTGTATGTCCCAACCTACTTTTGCAACCAGGTCCAGGTGCCATCCTGGGTTGGGAGGAATTCTGTTCTTCACAGAGCTGTATAGGAGTCTGTGGCTGCCTGTCCCAACTGCTTATAACAAGAGCTATAAAAACGGTTCTCTATCTGCTCCAGTTTTGCAGTGTCCATGGTTTATCCAATTGTCAGCGTCTGAAAGGTTGATAGGTTTGAGAGGATTTCTGGAGGAACAGTTGAAACAGGAAAGCGTTGCATCTCTTTCCACAACCAAGCCTCCTGGTCTAGGAACTAGTAGGCAGAGCACTAACCACTCCTGACTTCATCCATCTAATAGTCCAGTCTGGTGATGCACAGGACAAGCGCCTGCTCAACAATCCTCCGAGTTTCCAACTGCTATGAGAGCAACCGTCGACCAGCCTACCACTACCCCCAGGGCCAAAGTTTGTGGCTGTTCACTAAAGATCTTCCCCTGAGAGTGAAATAGAGAGTTGACACCCAGTATATGGGAGCTTTCTCCATCTCCAGGGTCTTTAATCCTTCTACAGTCCACCTCCATCTGCCCTAAACCATGTGGGTCCATAACAGGCTTAAAGAGAGCCAGAAGAATCCCCTCTTTGGATGACATATTATGACTTCTATTCCTCGGCTGAACTCGCCTGAATCCGATAGAAAACAGATATTTTATGATATTTATTTTTAATTTGATAATTTTATTTCTATCAAACCAGACTGGAGAGTAATAAACTCATCTCAGTTACTTTGGTTTTGTTAAATTACTCACAATATCTGTGGAAAAGAGATGAAGAAGTACAGTGGAGAGAGAGAGAGAGAGGGAGAGAGAGGTGAAGTGACAATGGAGAGAGAGAGGTAGAGTTAGATTGGACAGAGAAAGAGGTAGAGAGAGGTGGAGGTACAGCAGAGAGAGAGGGTTAAAGAGAGGTAGAGCAAGAAAGGAGAGAGAGAGAGGTAGTCCGTTGAGCTCTGAGAGGTTTATCTACGCAAGGAGAGAGAAGAGGGGGAGGAAGAGTGAAAGAGCAGGAGACTGGAGGAGATTATAAAAGATAAAGAAGAGAACTGAAAAGAGAAGAGGAGGAGAGAAAAGAAGACAAGACGGAGGAGTAGGATGAGGAGAAAAGAGAAGAAGAAAAGTTGGCGATAATGAAGATGTTCAGCTTTTTGTCGCATGTTTGATCAGATTATCAAGAATCAACCTGAAAACAACCTGCAGACAGACATGTGGAGGTACAGGTGAGTAACACTGAGAGACAGACAGTCGGAGTCAGAGAGACGTATACAGACAGACGTGTTGGATGTTGTTTAGGTCTTCTTTAGGAGCTTTATAGTTTAATTTAAAGGTTACTTATGTGCTTACTATGTGTTGATAGAGACAGACAGGTGTAGAGACAGACAGGTGTGGAGACAGACAGGTGTATAGACAGACATGTGTCCAGAAAGACAGAGTGAGAGTCTCCTCTATGATCTAACTTTGACTTAAAGGTGCAGTTCACACAAAACAAACTGCCTTTCTTGTAGTTCCCTCTGTCTTCATACAAACAGAAAGGTTTGCAGACAGACAGATTAAAAAAAAAAGACAGGTGTGGGGACAGACAGGTGGATGTGGCTGAGTAATCAGAATTTGGGTTTAAAGGTTCGGTTCACATAAAACAGATTGTCTCCTCTTCCTCTTATTTCATCTGTGTTCATAGAGACAGACAGGTGTGGAGACAGACAGGTGTAGGGATAGACTGGTATAGAGACACAAAGGTGTACAGACAGGTGTTGGGATAGACAGCTGGAGAGACAGACAGTTGTAAAGACAGAGATCAGAAAGACATTTATAGCGACAGACAGATGCACAAACAGACAAGTGTACAGAGAGACAGGTGTACAAACAGATTAATGTACAGAGAGACAGGTGTACAGACAGACAGGTGAACAGAGAGACAGGTGTAGAGACAGACAGGTGTACAGAGACCGAGGTGTAAAGAGAGACAGGTATAGAGACAGACAGATGTATCGAGAAAAAGGTGTATAGACAGAGAGGTTTATAGAGACAGACAGGTGTACAGAGAGAGGTATGGAGACAGAGAGGTGTTTAGAGACAGACAGGTGTATAGAGAAAGACAGGTTTACAGACAGACAGGAGCACAAACAGACAGGTGTACAGAGAGACGGGTATAGAATCAGACAGGTGTACAGACATGGAGACAGGTATACAAAGAGACAGGTATAGAGACAGACAGAGAGGTGTACATAGAGACATACATAGAGACACGCAGATGCACAGACAGACAGATGCACAGACGGACAGGTGTACAGACAGACAGGTGTACAGGGGGACAGGTTTATAGACAGAGAGGTGTACAGAGAGACGGGCATAGAGACATACAGATGTACAGACAGACAGGTGTACAAGGAGAGACATATATAGAGACAGACAGATGCACAGACAGACAGGTGGACAGGTGGACAGGTTTATAGACAGACTTTAACCCTGAGCTCTTTAACAATCAGGTGAATTTAATATAAACTCTATAGAGTGGGTAATGACAGGTGTTTTGGCACCATAAGACTGCAGGTTTTCTTTCTAAAATAGACTCTGACGCTTTAATATGAAAATGTACAGATTGTTCGATGGCTGATGAAACATCTCTCGGGTCGGACTTCCTGTTTCAGTCAGTGAGACAGAGTGAAGGGCTGCAGGTTCAGCGAGACAAATCTACAGCAACTTTGTTTTAATAAAGACGAGAAGCAGGCTGAGTCTCTGAGTCTCAGTTTAATCATCTGTGTTGATGTTCATACACAAACACACAGACAGGTAGAGGGATAGTCAGGCAGACAGACAGGCACAGAGAGGATGGAGGGGAAAACAACAGGAGTCATGTGAATATCCAACAGTATTTCTCCAGAGGTCGATTCTGAGAGTATAAGTTATATTTAATATGTTTATTATATCTACGTCCTCACCTCCACTCAGTTGCTGTTCTCCAGTTTGAGATCAGATGTTGAGGATGCTTTAGTTCACACTGAGCAATGATTCAGATTTCAGACACATGATCATCTTGTGTTATCGCTGATAGTCTCATCGGTTTGATGGTAAGCCAGCTAGACCTGGACCAGTGACCAGATCTGACAAGGTCTACCTTTCCCACAGGATATCTGGACCAGGTCAAAGGAGGTCTTAATCCCCTCAGGTCTATCCAGACCATGTTTTACAAGGTCTTACTGTCCTTAGGTCTAACACTCCTCAGATCTAACTGTCCCCAGGTCTAACTGTCCTCAGGTCTGACTGTCCTCAGGTCTAACTGTCCTACGGTCTAACTGTCCTACGGTCTAACTGTCCTCAGGTCTGACTGTCCTCAGGTCTAACTGTCCTACGGTCTAACAGTCCTCAGATCTAACTGTCCTACGGTCTAACTGTCCTATGGTCTAACTGTCCTACGGTTTAACTGTCCTACGTTTAACTGTCCTCAGGTCTAACTGTTCTCTGGTCTAATTATCCTTAGGTGCAACTGTCCTCAGAACTGTCCTACGGTCTATCTGTCCTACAGTCTAATTATCCTCAGTCTAACTGTCCTCAGTTCTAACTGCCCTACGGTCTAACTGTCCTCAGATCTAACTGTCCTACGGTCTAACTGTCCTCAGATCTAACTGTCCTACAGTCTAATTATCCTCAGTCTAACTGTCCTCAGTTCTAACTGTCCTACTGTCTAACTGTCCTCAGATCTAACTGTCCTACGGTCTAACTGTCCTATGGTCTAACTGTCCTACGGTCTAATTATCCTCAGGTCTAACTGTCCTCAGGTCTAACTGTCCTCAGATCTAACTGTCCTACGGTCTAATTATCCTCAGGTCTAACTGTCCTACTGTCTAACTGTCCTCAGATCTAACTGTCCTACGGTCTAACTGTCCTCAGATCTAACTGTCCTACGGTCTAACTGTCCTACAGTGTAATTATCCTCAGTTCTAACTGTCCTCAGATCTAACTGTCCTACGGTCTAATTATCCTCAGGTCTAACTGTCCTCAGTTCTAACTGTCCTCAGATCTAACTGTCCTACGTTCTAACTGTCCTCTGGTCTAACTGTCCTACGGTCTTTTTGGACTCACCAGGTGTGTCCAGGTCTTTGTTTTGTAAGTTGCTTGTCTGACTGTTTTTTATGTTGTTATGTTTCAGACTGGTCGTGGGCGGAGCATCTTCGGGGCCAAATGAAGTCTTCTGGTGTTAGATATCACCTGGTAGACATGACAAACACCTGTTTGAAAAAGATTGAGCAGAACTGAACCTTTGGATTAAAAATGTGGGAGGTGACTTTGAGTTGTGACCTCCCGAGGAACTTTCAGTCTGTCTGACTGTCAGGCCATGATGTCTGACCTCCTCCCCCGCCTCCTTTCGCTCCTGCTCCTTCTGCCGGCGTTGGGCTGGTGTCAGTTCGATGTGTGCCGGTCTCTGCGTGTCTCGGAGGCGGGGCCAGGATGGGAGTTTTATGCCTGTCAGCCTCCACCTGCCAACATGAAGGAGGTGATGCAGATCAAAGTCGACCCGCCCGGCATCACCTGTGGAAACCCACCGGAGAGATTCTGTACACTGGTCAGTAACAGACACCCAACACACAGTTAATACACACATTGAAACATGTCTCTCAGTGTTCTTTCTTCTGCCTTTTTATATTTATAGATATTAAAATGATCTCTGACCAGTTGTGTCGGATTGTAAAATGTCACTGAACATTGTTTCATTTTAATAATGTAAATGAATCCTGCTGTGGTCAAAGGATTGAACCCTAACAATCCTCCTTTTTCCAAGCTGTTCTTTCACATAAGAGAAACAACAGAGAAACTTTGAAGCACTAGTCTTGTACTGATTGTACTTGGAAGATATGAAAGTAAAACTACTTGCTGCAAACTGAGCCTCTTTAAAGTGAACCCTCATGATAAGATCTGGGTTGACCAAGTTGATTATTAGCACTGTGACACCTTGACAAGGTCAGCCTTTTTAGTTGATAAAGCCCGATAATGAAAACACATCCTGGACCTGTTAATCTTGCTACACTGTAAAAAACCCGGATCCAGTGAGTCAGTTTGAACTCATGAGGTTTAACAGACTCTTAAAGACTTAAAGAAACCTGTTAGCTTAGCATCATTATCGCTACAATCAACCCATAATGCAAGTCTCTCTTTAGAAGCCGGTGTCAGGATGTGTGATGGTGTACAAGTCTACCATAATCACCTGTCAATCATCTCCTGACCCCTCAGAGTTATCTTGTGACCTCCCGGGGGGTCCTGACCCACAGGTTTAACACACATAGAGTCCTGCTGTCTGTATAATTGTTCCATCGGGAAACTGAAGTCATGTCTGAATTATTGATAATGAAGAAAAAATTAATTATTGATCAAGTGGAATCCCCACAAGACAAAAATAACACAAAACATAATAATGAGTCAGTTACAGCTTTAAAGAGCAACCGAACACCAGGTGTCAGCTTCGACACGTCAAACGTTCAATAAAAAACGGACACATTCATAAATATAATTTCCTCATGTTGAAAGCTTAACAGAAACATAATTTTTTTCTGGCACACAGGGTTCAAAAGTTTGGATGTAGCTCTCTGATTTCTTGATGATAATCATACTCGTCGCATTGGCTCAGATCGCAGAGTCGATGTTGGGAATCATGTCAATCAAAGTCTTTTTGATGCCTTTCTAGAACGATTTAACACACCTGGTGAAGACTGCAGTATTCACCAGAGATCGACTGGTTTATCTGATTACAAAGAGTCACTTAAGGTTAGTTAGTGCTGCTTTAAATCTTCCAAATCTGCAGTGTGACAGTTGGCAGCTGCTGCTAAAGTCTTAAACACACACACACACTGATCAGATTAACATCAGTGTTAATCCATGACTCACACACACTCTTCAGGAAACTACACTGGATCATGCCTGCAGTCGTGTAAGGTGCTGTACACATTATGTTTCTGGTTGTATTATTGTGAAAGTCAAACAGGAAGTTAAAGAAATTCATCAATGATCAGAAATCAATTAACTAACTGATCAGAGAGATTGAATAGTAGCTTTTTGATTTTACTAGGATGTGACATCTTGTAGGGATGTGATGCCATTGTGGGGCTGTCAGGTCTCTAAGGGCTATGAGGTCATTGTAGGGCTGCAACCACATTGGAGTATTGTAAGGCAGCTGTGGCTCAGTGGTAGAGTCGGTCGTCTTTCAATCGTGCTTTGAGTGGTCTGAAGACTAGAAAAGCGCTACGTAAGTGCAGACCATTTTGGTTCATTGATTTCATTGTAGGCCTGAGATGTCATTGTCAGGCTATGACCTTATTGTAAGTGTGGGCCACCATTAAATAACTCAGCAACAATGAACAATAATGGAATTTGTAACCTAAAAATAAGCAGAGAATGTCACGGTTTTGGGTAAAATAAAAAGGTAAAGGACCCAGGTGCAGACAATGGTAAGGAGTTCAATAAACTGAGGCAAAAAATGCAAAAACAAAATCTAAAATCCAACAAAAGACAAAACAGAAATCCAAATGGGAGAACAAAAACGTCTCACAGTCAAGGTAAAAGAATAATCCAAAGGAAAACCTGGAAACGCACAGGAGCAACAACGGAGAGCCACAAGGGAACAGGGAAGATCCACAAGCTGATAGCAGCAGTTGGTGCAGCTTGCTGTGTTTGGCGAAATGCCGGGGAACACAGATTTGAAAACTGAAACTGCATTGCATTGCTGTTTGCTAATGTCCAGTGATAAATTACCACATTCTTTGCTGCTCTAAAACAGTAGTTGCCATTGGCTGACCAAATACATCCATGGTGGCAGTACAGCACAAAAAGCGAGGTGAAAAAGAGTTGAATCTGTATCGGATTCGGACTCGCTGGTACTTGATTGCCGGTACATTTACAGCAGTATTGGATGAATTTCAGATATTTATATTGGAACAACTCCACTTTTCTGTGAAGGGTCTCAGTCACCCAGGTCATGGGAATTCGAAGCTTAATCCAAAAGGCAACTGGACTTGGTTGAAGTTCGTGAGGTGAAACGTCTTCAAGAACTTCAACCAAGGCCAGTTGCCCTTTGGATTAAGCTTCCAACAACTACACTCATTAATGAGCAAGACGGACAGATGTAAGCATTTAGATTTGTCAAGTATGACCTGAGACTTACTGTTGTGAACATCACTGTATAGCTGTATCTTTGAACCACCAGAGTATTTTTGAGGAAGAATCCAAATGTTCCTTTGCTGTGACTCCTTATGAACACTAGATTCTGTTTGTTGTTCTGCAGGAGAACCCTTACCTGTGCAGCGACGAGTGTGATGCGTCCAGCCCCGACCTGTCTCACCCTCCACAGCTGATGGGAGACAGGGAGAGAGGGGGGCTCATCACCTACTGGCAGACAGTCACATGGTCCAGGTATCCTGAGCCTCTGTTGGCAAACATCACGCTGTCCTGGAACAAGAGTCTGGAGGTGGTCGATGATATCGTCATCACCTTTGAGTATGGCCGACCAACCAGCATGGTGCTGGAGAAATCTCTGGACAAAGGTGACTGTTCTTTGAGGGACTGAGGGTGGAGAGGGTTGGTCAGTAGTACACCAGGTAGTACATCTGATCTGTGGCCTGTTTGTGTGAAAAAAACAGAACCAAGAGAGAGTGATGACAGCTGATACAGTTCTTAATCAGTGTTTGTTTTTCAGGTGTAACATGGCAGCCATATCAGTACTACGCTGATGACTGTCTGGATGCATTCGGTATGTCTCCTAAACGGGTCTCTGAGTTAGCGCCAAGTAACCTAACCAGGGTTATCTGTACCGAGCAGTACTCTCGCTGGGTTGGAGCCAAGGTAGGTAACTGGACTTGATACTGGTCATACTGATACTCAATCAGTGATTGATAGAAGTAGTAACTGTATGCGTTGGACCAATAGGAGGAGAAGACGGTGGTATTCGAGGTCCGTGCTCGGTTCGGGGTGTTTGCAGGTCCGAAGCTGATCAACATGGACGCTCTGTACACCCGGATGGTGACCATGAAGGGTCTGAGAGACTTCTTCACCTTCACCAACCTCCGACTGCGACTTCTCCGCCCTGCACTGGGAGGGACCTATGTACAGAGAGACAACCTGCTGAAATACTTTTACGCTATTTCAAACATCGATGTACCTGCAAGGTGACTAACAGATAGCCTTATCTCACTTAACAAAGGTGTAAGTTGCAGAAAGTTCTGACATCATTATGGTTGGAAAAGCTCTCACTCTTAACTAAAGCAGCTTGGACAGTGGCGAAACATAACGCTCTCCTCTAGTGTTATATCTGGATGCTGTCCTCAGGCTTATCATTTGGATGTGCCATTGAATTCAGGTGACAAAAGTATGAAAAGCCAGAAAAGTATTTTTGCGTGGCGGACAGGGACGATGGATGGTTCTAACTAACATGGCACTTGCAGTAAAACCCAAGTAGGCTGAGTTTGAATTGTCATATCTTGTATTGGTGGTCCACTGACAAAGCAGCCACTAATGACGAGATGGGAGTGAGAATGTGTTGTGTATGACATGTTTGTTTCTATATGTATGTGTTTTTCCTTCAGGTGTAAGTGCAACTTGCATGCATCCCAGTGTGTTTTACGTGATGCGACGTTGCAATGTGAATGTGACCACAACACAAGTGGACAGGACTGTCAGCGTTGTGGCCCAGGGTTCAAACCCCGCAGCTGGAGACCGGGATCATACCTGCCCCTGCCCACAGGCACTCCGAACACATGTATGTACCAGTACATGGTGCCAGCAACTGTACATGCCTGAAAACACTGCCAACGAATGTACTTACCTGAACACTTAGCCAACATCTGTATATGCCTGAACACACAGTCAACATTTGTATACCTAAACACTTTAAGGTACCTGAACACACTGCCAGTGCTTGTAGGTACCTGGACACACTGCCAGCGCTTGTAGGTACCTGAACACACCACCAACGCCTGCACATCCCTGAACACACTCCTAACACCAAGCTGAACCCACTGCCGACACCTGTATGTACCTGAACAGACTACCAATGCTTATAGGTAACTGAACACACTGCAAAGATTGTAGGTACTTGAACAAACTGCCAACACCTGTTCGAAAGTGAACAACAACACCTGAATGTAACTGAGCACACTGCCAATACCTGCATATACCTGAGCACATTGCCAACCCTTGTATGTACCTGAACCAATGCCAACATCTGCCTGTACCTGAACAGACTGCCAACACCTATACTTACCGTAACACATTGCCAACGCCACCTGTTTTTCTTTACATATGACTTCACATATAAAATCACATGTTGTGTCTTTTTCAGGCGAAGCAGCAGAATCAACAGCCAGTAAGTAGTCTTCACATGTTCACCTGTCTGTCTGTTCACCTGTTCACTTGTCTGTCTGTTCACCCGTTCACCTGTCTGTCTGCTCACCTGCTCCTTGCATTTCGTCCCCACCTGTCTCCACATTCAGACAGAATAGCTAGAGTGATGCGGTCAGTGTTGCATCATGGGATTCAAATCTGTTTCATTATTTTTATTCAAACATTTAAGTTTTTCTGACGTTCAGTTTTAGGTTAGTTCCCTGTGAGTTTTCTCGCAACAATGAAACTATTGTAAGTCATATATTTTTCAATATATTAATAATGTTTTAATACATTACATAAATACAGTAATTAATTAATTCTGATTGCTCACACGGTCGATCACATGGATGACCACAGCGGGCAAGTTAAATATCAGGGTGCATTCTGGGAGGAGAGCCTAAACGTTAATCTGCCGTTAACACCGACAGATGGTGTGTGTGTTTAATCTGTATTAGTGTGCTTTAACCTGTCAATCAAACACGCACACAATCTCACATGCAAACTCACACACGTAGACACACACATGGCTGTTAAGCAAAAATATTAAGTGTCATTTTGAGATTTATTTTGAAATTGCTTTTCAAAATTTCAGAACTAAAGATAACGTTGATTTGATAAAGAACATACACATGCTCTGTTCTTTATAATCATGGTAATCATATGTTTCTGCTTCAGTGTTCAGAGTCTTGTTCTAACACACAGAGATCCTATAAGATGCAACAGCGATCGAACAATAATTGGGCAGAATATAGAACAAATAGAACAATCTGATAACTGACAGTTGCCCAGTAGATGTAACAGTGGCTGAATCCACACAATTAGTCTCTCATGAGGAAGTTGATGTTTAGCTGCTTACATGTGAAAGTTCATCTGACTTTATACTAGAAAAATATGGGTTCATGTAATGTGTGGATTTGGTGACTGTAGCAGAAACATTAGAGTACAATAAAGGTCTCTGCAGAACAGGACTGGGTGTTTCAGCATAGCAGGGTTTAACTGCCTCCTGATTGGCTAATTGGGTTACAGTGGTTTTGTGCTGGTAAAACCAGCAGTGACAACAAGTGATGGCAGCAGTAGATTCCTAAATAAATGGAGTTTTCTGGTGTTTTCAAATAGATAAAATCAGCAATTAGGTGTTTGTATTTGATCTGACGGAATGGGGGTAGGGGTACGAACACCGTAAATTTATTGTTATCAAAGGTGGGACAGGTGTGCAGGCAGGTACTGCTCAGGCAAAGAGTTGAGCTTTAGGAGGAGGCTTATTTTCAGAAGTAAATTAAGTCACAGACAACATTTCTGGAGCAAGATTAGGATGCTTTGGGGGTCTAGTAGGTTCAGGATAAGCACTCATTGGTGTTATGGGAAGAAAAAAAAAAAACTGTTTCAACACCTCTAATTTATTTATGAATCTACTGCCAGCCTACAGGTCAGGGTTGGGAGGGTTCTGGGTTTCCACTAATCCAAATTCTACTAAACTTAAGAGTTCCCATTGTTAAATGTTCTGCAGAGAGTTAGGTCATTATGTGTATAGAACAGAGAGCTGAGATTCACTAAAGAGACCTAACTCTTCTTCTCTGACAGCGGCTGGTGACTCTAACTCAGCAGCATCTGATAGACCCTCTGCCTCATCAGATGGAGTGACTTACACTACTACTGCTACTACTTCTTCTTCTACTACTATAGCTAGTGCTACAACTACCACAAGTGAGGCGACTACTACTACTACTACAGCTAGTACTACAACCACCACAACTGAGATGACTACTACTACTCCAGCTACTACTAACTTAATTATAAGTACTGACACTACAATGACGGACACTACTGTTACTGATGGTACTACTGACACGACCCCTACTGCAAGCACAACTAATAGTGCTACTATAACTGAGGCTACTAGCCCCACTGACAGTACTACGACTACTTCTGCTACAATAACTGATGCTACAACCCCTACTGACAGTACTTCTAGTACTGCTACCATAACTGAGGCTAGTAGCCAAACTGATAGTACTACTACTACTACCGTAACTGAGGCTACTACCCCTACTGACAGTACTCCTACTACTACTGTTATTATAACTGATGCTACTACCCCAACTGATAGTACTACTACTTCGCCTACTCTTAAGGATGATACTACCCTCACTGACAGTACTTCTACTACTACTGCTACCATAACTGATGCAACTACCCCAACGGATAGTGCTACCACTATAACTGATGATTCTACTCTTACTGACAGTACCACTACAACTTTTTCAATATCTGACAGAACTACACCTGCTTACAGTATTTCTACTTCTAATACTGCTGCTACTATGGGCACTACTCCCTCCACTCCTGACTCTACTCCTACTACAGACGCAACCACGACTGCTGAAACAAGTACTAGTAGTGATATTGCTACTGTATTTGACATTGACAGTGTTCTTACCATCAGTACCACCCTGGCCGATATCAGCTCTACGATTTACTTTAATAGTGCAAGTGATGCTGGTGTGGACTCTACTACTTCAGTTAGTGACGCTGGTTCTACATTTTTTACTACTACCAGTAGTACGGTTGGTACTACAAGTTCTGATGCATTTCCAGACTTTAGCAGTACAACAGGACCGACAGTGGACACAACTCTATCCAGCACTCCAGCTCTGGAGACTGGAGACTTGCTGTACATCACAGCCCCAACAGTACCAGACACCACCACTCCACGTAACACTATTAGCACCTTAAGTCCTACCAGTTACACCAGTACCAACAGCCCCACAATCCCAGGCCGTAGTACTGACTCTGAGGTGTCTATTTCTGACCCAGTGACTACGCCATATGATTCCACCTCCTCACCAGACAGCACAGACTCCACCCTCTCTGGGACTGGCAATTCCAACCTGATCTACAGTACTACCCAACCTGCTGAAGATACTACATCATCAACTGGAGCACCAACAACAGCAACCTCACCAGAAATAACCCCAGCCAGTGACGGGGCTCCATCTGGAGATACTCTATCCACTGGGTCAGCCCCAACCAATCAGGCTACAGATCCTTCACCCACAGCAGGAGCTGACAGAACTTCTTCCGACGATCGTTCAGACTTTCCAATAAATGTTCCTCCTCCTGATGGAGCCATTCCAGATAAACCTTCTCCTGGTATACCTCCTCCAGATGTTCTTTTCCCTGAAGCATCTCCTCCCGATGTACCACTTTCTAATGTACCTCCTCCAGATGTACCTCTTCCTGATGTACCCACTCAAGTACTGGCTCCTGATGTACCTCCATCTGATGTATCACCTCCAGATGTACCTCTTCCTGATGTACCCCTAGAAGCACCAGCTCCTGATGTATCTCCCCCAGATGAAGCTCCTCCTGATCTACCTCTTCCAGATGTACCTCTTCCTGAGGAACCCCTTGAAGCACTAGCTCCTGATGTACCTTCCCCAGATGAAGCTTCTCCCAATCTACCTTTTCCTGATGTACCTCCTCCTGAAGTATCTTTCCCCTCTGCACCTCAGGAAGTACCACCTCCAGATGTACTTCTTCCAGATGAAGCTCCTCCTGATGTACCTTCCCCTGATGTGCCGCCTCCAGATGTACCTCCCTTCAATGTATCTCCTCCTGATGTATCTCCTCCTGATATACCTTTTCCGGATGTACCTTCCCCAGATGTACCTCCTCCTGATGTATCTTCCCGTGATGTACCTCCTGCTGATGTATCTCCTCCTGATATACCTTCTCCCGATGTACCTTCCCCTGATATACCTTCCCCAGATGTGCCTCCTCGAGATGTTCCTTCCTCTGATGTATCTCCTCCGGATGTCCCTCCTCCTGATCTACCTCCTCCAGATGTACCTTCTCCTGATGTACCTTCTCCGGATGTACCTCCTCCAGATATATCTCCCCCAGATGTTCCTCCAGAAGCGCCCTCCTCTAGGACTCCAGACATTCTGATAGATGTACCTTCTCCTGATGGAGTACCTCCTGAAGCACCTCCTTCTGATGCTCAAGTGGACTCCTTGTTGTCTCCCTCTGAAGGAGGGAAAGGTGATGCTGCACCTGACTCAAGCTCCACCACTGTGGATCAGTATGACCCTGCTCGTGAATGGGCTCCGGTGGACTTCACCTTCCCTCTTCCCGATGATCTCAATTCAGTTGGCTCTAGACCAAAATCAGAAACAGTGCCTGTTGCTGATCCTGGGGCCATTCCAGAGGATTCCGGTGGATCTATTGATGTTGTACCAAATTCAGTGGATACTGGAGGTGACTCTGTCTCAGCAGTGCTAGATACAGGAGAGACAGTAAATGGTGAAACGGAATCAAGTGGACCAGATTCCCCTGCTGTAGGCGGTGCAACTCCTGGTGCAGATTCAAGACCAGATTCTTCCCAAGCAGTAGATGCTCCAGGAGTAGATTCTTCAGCAGCTCTGATGGGAGGGAAGTCAGCTGCAGAGGAGTCAGCTGCCGGTGGACCAGTAGAAGGGTCAGAGTCCGATAAAAAGAAAGACTCTAAACAAGAGAACACAGGGGCACTTGATAGTGCAAGTCCTGGTGCAGATTCAAGACCAGATTCTTCCCAGGCAGTAGATGTTCCAGGAGTAGATTCTTCAGCAGCCCTGATGGAATGGAAGTCAGCTGCAGAGGAGTCAGCTGTCAGTGGACCAGCAGGAGGTTCTGAGTCAGATAAAAAGAAAGACTCTAAAGAAGAGAAGACAGAAGAGAAAAGAGAGGTCAAAAGAGGTACAGAATGAGGAACTGTTTTGAAGTGTACAATATGTCAAAGAATGTTGCAGCACATTCAAAGATTATTGCTAATTTCTTTTTACATCTGGGTTAAGCTTTACTCCTACTTAACATTAGTTCAACTTACTTGTTGTCTCCACTTACTGTGTCCATCTTCAGCATGTGTAGTTGGTCAGTTGTCATGGATACAGAAAGAAAAGTACATTGGCCTTAGCACTGAGAAAGTATGTCCACATACATCAGGATGCTTTGAATCAAATCATTAATAAATGAAAAAGTTTTATGTCTTATACATCAGTAAATTATATCCCTGTGATTGATTACTAACATTAAGCAGGTATATAGCCAAACTTAAGAAGAAGATCCTGCAGACTCCATGAATTTTGGTGGATTTAATTGCTATACATGGAGAGCTAGCAACATGTATACTTGCAGGATAGGGGAGAGAAGAGACATAATGCTAAGTCCAGGTGTGTCTACATAGACAATGAGAAGCAGCTCCATAGTTAAGCAATCTAACTTTATTCAAATAAACTGTGGTTTATATTTTCAAACTATCTTTTTTTATCTTTTCTGTTCAAAGAGGAAAACAAAAAAGGGAAGCAGAAAGCTGAGAAAGACTACGAGAAAAAAAAAGGTATAACACGTATGAACATAATCATAATACTGCCACCTACTGGCTAGCATTACTAACAGTGCTAGTAGAACTAGAAGTAGTAGAAGCTTTAGCAGTAGAATAGGACCCCTGGAAACAAGATGATACATCTCAAGGGGTATATCCCTTTGCAATTAATCTGATAAACATGTGCCTAATTGTCATGATTAGTTAAGTGCTGAGCTCTTATTGGAAATTAGACATTAACCCCCGTCTGTGATAATGGTTACGCATCTCGTTTTGTGTCCAAAGCAACCCAGAAGTTTCTGATTCCTGGAGGACCAAAGTTCAGTCAGCTGTCCAAAATTGCTTACGTCTCTTTCGAGGGTAAGACTACCTCTGAGCAACGGAGTGCTTCACCTTTACAGGCCCGCCCCTGAACATGACTCCTCCCCCTGTACATTGATCCCTCCCCTTTAAATATGGCCACTCCCAGAAAAAAAACTGAAGGTGTATTCAGATGTTTAAATTTTGTGTTGCCGCTATTTATTCTTTCCATAAACAGTAAACAGAAATGTAAGAAAAAAGTGTAACCCTCATACTTCATACCTACCAAAGCATGTGGATCAGCTTTATCACACTCATCATCCCATTTTTTCATCTTTGCTGTCATCTTCATGAGTGTTCACGTTTCTCTCACCTGTCTGTTGTGATGTGGGTCGATCTATAAGAATGGGGACAACTCAAATATGATTGTTATTTGAATTTGCTTTATTGGCATAATATTTAAAAACAGACAGAGAAGGAAAACTAATGCCAGGTCAGTTTTCACACTGTGTGTCTGTGCTTCTGTCAGACTGTGAGTGTAACGGTCACTCCAACCGCTGCAGCTACATTGACTTCATCAACGTGGTCACTTGTGTGAGCTGTAAACACAACACGCGAGGACAGAACTGTCAGTTCTGCCGCCTTGGTTACTATAAAAACGCCTCCCTGACGATGGATGACGAGGAAGTCTGTGTCGGTCAGTAACACACACACACACACACACCATCATGACGATAAAGATACTGATAATGATGGAGAAGATGTCTCTGTCTGTCCTCAGAGTGTGACTGTGACATGGTGGGCAGTCTTTCTCCACACTGCTCTGACTCTGGACTCTGTCAGTGTAAATCTGGAGCCTCAGGTCGGCGCTGCGACTCCTGTCTACCTGGATACACCTGGAGAGGAGATGAAGCAAGCTGCACAGGTGCAAAGGGCAGGGGGCAGGGGGTTCAGTAATTAAACAGGTATAAATACTATGTTTTTACCAGAGATTAGCTTTTGTTTGGAACCCCAGAACGACGCATAATAAGCAATAAAAGACATCCAAAATAACCAAACGAGCCAAGAAGGTGCATCAAACGGCGATGACAGTATGTTGAATCATAAACGCACGCTCAGTTAATGCGACTTCCCATTTTCCTTTCAATAACTTTGTAGCAGTTTTAGCCTCTCAAACTCGATCCCCAAAATTGTACATCCATGGAAGAGGATTGGAAATTATAAATAATTATAAACATCTGTGTCCAGGTGACGTGTGATGTCACTGTAAGACAACATAAGCCAACTGTTACTAAGAGAGAATTACTCAATATATCATCAATGATGTGCTAATGTTCCTAACAACCCCTGTCCTCCCTCAGAGAACGTATGTGACGATGAGCGTTTGATCTGTCAGAACGGAGGAACCTGCATCGACTTCCAGCAGTGCGTTTGTCCGGACAGTTTCACAGGTAAACACACACCTTGATGATGTCACAGCTCACATGATTTGGGGTCAAGAATCTGATGATGTTACAGCACAGGTGATGGTGTCATGTCTGCAGGTGTGTTCTGTGAAAAGAGCATTTGTTTGAAGAAAGGCGGTTGCGATGACGGCACCGAAGGCTCCTCCTCCTCTCTGACATCTCACCTTTACCTGCTGACCCTCAGTCTGATGTCCTCCACCTTGTGCTGACCACACCCGCTGATGATGTCACAGAAGGACGAATATTAAAGAGGATGTAAAACAGAACTGTTTGTTTTATACTGAACTGAAGCTGTCTGTACAGGATGTGATGTCAAAGTGGATACACCTGTGAGGATGTACGGGTGAGGCTTTTTGTTCCACATCTTCAGCAGAGAGTTGTAGACGTTTGATGTAACATCCTGTAGCAACAATTTGGAAATTTGGAAAGATGATAAACAGAACGTCATGTTGCAAATCACAGCTGAGGAGAAATTACAGCAACATCCAATCAAAGTTTATAGAAGCAGACACAAAGCATCCATCCATTACCAATACAGCTTATCCTGTTCAGGGTCGCGGGGGTGCTGGAGCCTATCCCAGCTGTAATTGGGCAAGAGGTGGGGAACACCTTGCACTGGTCGCCTGTAAATCACACAAGCCCGTTTTACATTGCGGTTCCGCCACAGCGCTGTAACGAAACTCCACCTTTATGCCCCCTTTGTCATTTTACATTGAACCAAGCCACACTGGCGTAAAGCCGCCCCAGGGTGAGTTTTACCTTCATTCCAGCGTTGTGGAAGCAAAATGTGCGCGAGGTGTAAACAAACAGCACATGCGTCACACACACAAACACACGGCACCCTGCTGGCTCCGTCGTTTAGCCTCTGTTACGCCTCTGTTACTACCTCTGATGTGGCTCAGAGGCAGAAGGACTTCGCACCACCATTCAGCCTCCGTGCGTTTTACATAGAAGATGAAACGTAACAGAGGCCTTGAACTGGCAGTGTAAAAGGGGCTATAGAGACAGACAACCTTTCACACGCACACCTACAGGCAATTTTAGAGTCATCAATGAGCCCAACGAGCATGTCTTTGGACTGTGGGAGGAAGCCAGAGTACCTGGAGGGAAGCCACACATGCACGGGGGGGACATGCAAACTCCACACAGAAAGGCCCCTACATCCGAACCGAGATTCAAACCAGGGACCTTCTAGTTGTGAGGCAACAGCGCTAACCACTGCACCACCATGCAGCCCCTAAGTATATGATACAGTATCTTTACAGACATAAAGGTACCAAACAAAATGTCTCATCAGTTTCAGAGCAGCCGTTAAAACAACGGCAGAAACACTGATGACAAATCCTTACTTGAAAGAACTGAGACTTTAAAGGAAAAATAAGTGAAGACAAAAAGAGATTTTAGAAGTCCTGCTTTCAATGTGAAACACGTGTTGT
The DNA here is from genome assembly GCF_022749685.1 of Semicossyphus pulcher. NCBI lineage: Eukaryota > Metazoa > Chordata > Actinopteri > Labriformes > Labridae > Semicossyphus > Semicossyphus pulcher. The sequence goes on along the minus strand of NW_027211737.1, from coordinate 30,449,541 downwards.
CATTAATTACAAGTAAATGATAAAGAATAGATATATTGATACAACATTGATTGTTAGGAGAGTTTCAGGTCGTAGCTGTCTGCTTCAGTGTCATCATTATAGATTTGAAATCAGTCGGTTACACGTCTTTTTTTCCTCTGATTTAAACATTTCCAAACCAGAAAAGTGAGGCCAAATCAGTTATTGATTTATTACATAAGTTATCTCTTATATATATGATAACAGATAATGGTGGATTCTTCATTGTAGTGTATTATTATGAAGACAAAGCTCGACTGTTACCAAACTGATTGTGATTGCTCAGGGTGCTGTCATGACAAACCTACAGTCTGTGTTGGGATGATGCCGTGACTTCCTTTCATTACATAGCTGCAGCTTCTGATTGGCCTGGCTGCTGCCTTCACTTCCTGTTGGGACACACCTGCAGTCTCTGATTGGTCCGGTTCTGCCATGAGGTTAAAGACTTGTCTTAGTTTGTTGCTCTTTGTCTCCAGTGAGACGGGCATATGAGATGTAAAAGCATTTCACTCATGATAGACTTCGATCAGGAGATTGAGATGAATCGTCTCTCTGATTGGCTGAACTGACTGTCAATCATTAGCCTCATTAGAACAAGGGAACTCTGAGTTATGGTTGTGATCGGTCGACTTTCACATTGGTGACTTGATACAGTTACCATTGAGACAGTCTGTCTTGATCAGTTTGTGTGTTTGATTGTTTAAATTTTGAGGTCAAAGGTCACAGTGTCATAAAATAGGAAAAGCCAAAAATACACACACACACACACACACACACACACACACACACACACACACACGTCGTATATGATAAGATGATGTTATAATATAATAAAGCCCTGTTATAGTTTGTAACATGATAATAAATATGAAACAGAGTGTAACTCAGCTAAAACATGTTGGTTTAGTGTCATTGATCATTTCACCATCAGATTGTGTCTTCACAACAAACAGCTGTACATATAACCCATATACCACCATTACTGGTTTACCCAGTAGTACCCTTGCTGATTAGGGTTGTCATGCACAGCAAAATGGTTGACAAGTTGTACATGATAATATTTTTTAATGATTAAATGATGTTCTTGATGACACATCTTTCCTGAGTGAAGCCACATTAACGATACGATCATTCAGCTCCTTTGAGTGATGCCTCCGATTCACTTTTTTATTTTGTTATTTACTTCATCCTTTCATTCAGTTTAACACTTGAGCTTCACTTTACCTCTTAATATCCATCAATTGTTATTTCCACTGAGATGTTAATCATATGTTTTTTAAACATCAGTCCGATGTGACATACCAGTGTTTATTATTCTGTCTCACATTGTTTTCTATAACTTCTTCTTTTCTTTCCTTTTTTTTTTTTTTTTTACCCAATTGAAATTATGAATAAAAAAATAATTGCACAATTTATCTCTTCTGTCTTTCATGTTGCAATTTATTTATCTTTTTTAATTCTAGATTCACTATTTATATTATTATTATTTTTATTTTTATTTTTATTAAGCCCTGCGTTTCAATTTATATTATTTATTAAAAAAAAGCTCTCTCACTGTGCCTGCATCATGTAACACGAATGTTACAAATTATATATTATAATTGAAACAATATATAATATAATGCAATATAATATAGCCTAATATAATAAAAAAAAAGTAGATCGAAAATTTTGACCTTCGTCGTCTCTCGTGACGTCATCAACGTGCGTCATTAGCAGCTGATCCACCGAAAGCATGAAGCGGTGGTGGCGGACCGGTGCGACCTTGCTGGTCGGAGCGGGACTTGGAGCTTCAGTGAGCCGCTTGCTGAATGTCAGAGGCGGGGAGGAGGAGGCGGAGAATGCCGGTCTGCTTAGCAGAGTCCCGGTGCTCCCGGTACCGAGCGTCCAGGCCTCCGAGCTGACGGTGAGGGAAATGTGTGTGTGTGTGTGTGTGTGCGTGTGTGTGTGTGTGTGTGTGTGTGTTCGCGTCATCTTTCTACTTAAACAACTTTTATGATTTTTTAAACTAATTCAAACATGATCTGATTCAAACTTCCATTCTGTAACACAAAATAGAAAAGGAAGAAGAAGAAATTAACACGTAAAAAGAGCATTTATGTACAACATTATTTTTTTTACATGCACGTGACACACACAACACCGTGACCAGCTCGTAGACAAACAGCTGCACAGACATGAGAGTTCAAACACAGGGAGGTTTTCAGTCTGCAGTAGAGCTTTTGTGAATTCTTTAAAGTGATCTTAAAAAATCCTCCAGGTGTTTCTTACCTGTGAATTACAACTAGAAGGACATTATTAAACCCCTTTGAAGAAGTGTTTTACACTTTGAGGAGCAGATTGTGTCAGTGTGCTGTTTGCGTTTTGTTGTTGTTTTGTGCTATTGAAGAAAAGCTGTGAAGAAAACAGCATTCAAAGTCAAACCTGCATCTTATTTTGAAAGAGACTTCCTGTCCTTCATTCTACCTGCTGTGTCTTGTTGTCCAGGTGAGTCCAGGTGGGTCAGGAGTGGTGATGAAGTATGGCTTTCCCTCATTGACCAACATCAAGACCCGAGAGTCCTATGTCACCTCATACGACCCCCGCACACGCACTGCATCCTGGGTAATAGAGAGGCTAAACCCTGCCACCCTGAATGGGCAGTCAGACAGGAAGTACTGTGAATTCAAAGAGGATGACAGGTGAATCCACACAGAGCAGGCAAAACACAAAGTCGACTCTCTTGTTGAAACATTTACATATTTAAATGTTTAACTTGATTCTTCCTCCACAGTGTGCACGTGTTTCACAGAGCGACCAATGCTGACTACAGGGGGAGTGGCTTCGACAGAGGTCACATGGCTGCTGCAGCTAATCACAAGTGGAGTCAGAAAGCCATGGAGGACACCTTCTACCTGAGCAACGTGGCACCACAGGTAGACATAAGCCCCTTTCACTTGTGCACTGCACTCCTGAAAATTTCCCGTCATTGTCTGGGTGGGCTGCATGTGTGAATGCAATCACTAACTGTAACTGTGGTGCGGCTTCAGGTATATCACTTTTGCGAACAATCACCTGGGCCAGAACACCTGGAACAATGTGAAGAACCAGATTTAAGATATGTACTGTGTTGTTTGTTTTTAGAACCCTCACCTGAACCAGAAGACCTGGAACAATCTGGAGAAAATGTGTCGCACTCTGACCAAACGTTACCTCAATGTTTATGTCTGCACAGGACCTCTCTACCTGCCCAGGTAATCCCTCTGCTTCTGTTTTTGATTGATGTGATGGCGAGGCTACAGTATGACATCATCATTGTTTGTGTGTTGTTTTTAGGCAGGAGGCTGATGGGAAACTGTACGTTAGGTATCAGGTTTTAGGACAAAATAACGTTGCTGTGCCGACACACTTCTTTAAGGTGAGTCCACCTGTCTGCTGCTGATGATGATGATTACCTGAAGGCAGATTATTCACCTGTCCTGTTCCTCTACAGGTGCTGATCCTGGAGCAGGCGGATGGCAGGGGGGTGGAGCTTCGGTCCTATGTTTTACCAAATGAACCAGTAGATGAGAAGGTTCCACTTGAGCGTTTCCTGGTTCCCATTGAAACCATCGAGCGAGCGTCAGGACTTCTGTTTGTCCCAAACATCATGAAGAGGACCAGCAGCCTGCAGGCCATCACTAACAGATGAACTACACTACCCATAATGCACTGCTGCTTAATGAACCACAGTGTGTCATCCTCACTACTCAAGCTGGAGGTTTTCATCTCAGCAGTGCAGCCATCATGACTAAAACAGAAAAAATTATGCTTAGACATGTAGAACTGCAGGGTGGACTGCGATACCCACAATCCTCTGCTGTGGTGGTCGGAGGAGGAGGTGTGAGAGCCAGCATCATGGAAGAAACAAAAAAATGTTTTTATGCGGAATGAAAGGAACTAGACTTTCCTGTAGAAGAAAGGTCAAAGTTTTTCATCATGCAATACCTTATTATATTCCTGCTACATATATATACAGATAATATAAATATAATGTAAATTATGTGTTATATATGTATCAAGAAGTGACTTTTGCTCCTTGTTGTTGCGGGTTTGACAGATCATGTGATGTCTATTTTTGTCTGAATCTTAATGTTGGTAGAAAAATCTGGAAATTTAAATGATACATTCTTAATAAAAAAGATGAAAACCTGTTTTTACATGTTTATGTAGATAAAACTATTATTAAATCACTTCCAATTTTTTAAGTCGCCATTTATAAACTTTAATTCAAAATGTGTTTTTTTTTTCTCAACTCTTAGTTCCAGTTGTTTTAGCTGAACAGACTTTAAAACTAAAAACAACCTTAAAGTAAATTATTTTGAGGTACTGATCAGATTTTTCTGGATGTTTGATGAAAGACAACATGAAAATAATCGTTTCATTAGAAAGTTAAAAAAGTAAAATATTAAACGTCTTATCACACAAACACTGATCATCTGTCAGTCAAGACCTCCAAAATAAAAGCGTCCAGCAGCTGAAAACACAATTCATTGTAGCTCCATATGTTTTAGAGTCTCTGCTGACAGGTGACAGCCAATCACGTTGAAGAAGGGGCGGGGCCTAGTGTTCATATCTTTCCCCTTGTCTTTACACCCTTCTGCTTCCCGACCGCCTCGAGGTCAGCTGACTGTTGTCCACCTCGATGTACCCCTCGTCCTGTGAGCCGAAGATATCAGACAGCTGGTACGTGATCTCCTGCTGCTCCCCCCGCTGCGCCCCCTGTACGCTGCACTTCTTCAGGTTCTCCTTCAGGATAGGAACCACCCTCGAATGAAGGAAGTCGATAATCTCTGAACAAACAGAAGAGAGTAATGGTTACACGAGGGGGACATTAGTATTATATATAAAGTTTTTAAGTATTACAGTAAGATAAAGCATCATAGATAAAGTATTCTGCTATGATAGTAAGGCAAAGTATCACCATATGACAGTATAGTGAAGATAAAGCATCTGATCATACTAAGATAAAGTATCACAGAAAGGTAAAGTATCAGAGTATGACAGGTTAAGTATAACTGCAAAAAAATGTGTCAATGTAAGACAGTATCTCAGATGTAGTATTCAGATATGACAGTGAGATGAAGTATCACAGAAAGATAAAGCATCGCAGTATAACAATAAGGTAATGTATGAAAGTAAGAAAATATTCCAGTAGGATAATGTATCACAGTGAGGTAAAGCATGAGTAAGATTTAGTGTCACAGTAAGGTTAATGATCACAGTAAGATAATGTGTCACAGAAAGATAATGTATTCCAGTAGGATAAAGTATTCCAGTACTGACCTCCGTAGGATAATCTTGTCCAGTTAGGAACTCTGGAAACTTTCAGTCGGTGGAAACTCTTCTGAACACACACGGGCGTCACTTTACTGAAACACAACACAGGAGTACTTTTAGTACAGCAGTTACGATTACTACATTCACACTGCTTTAACTGTTACTACAACTACAGATGAAAACTACAGTACTGATATTTAAAACGTCCCCTCAGACAAGCTAAAAACACTCGTCTCCTGCTGCACTGTTAAGTCTCTGCAGGCTCACTGTCACACTCTCCGTGTAAACTGTGAAAAGGTTTTATAGACTCGTGACTATCTTGTTCAGTCTTGATCAGCTGACTGAACCCTCTCATAGGTTTCACAGTTTGACTTTTGACCTCACCCGACAGTCTCAGCAACCTCGTCCCAGTCAATGTCTGCTAAATCGTCCACACGCATGTTGTACAACCTGAAACACAAACATTTGTATTATCATTATTATTATCAGTAGTAGTAATACAATCACAGCTAAGATTCAATATGACAAAGTATTGACTATGAAGTACGACTGGTGATGTTCTGACGGTTGGTGAGGTGGCTATATGAACCTTTCAACTGATTTCAATGTAAAATACCTGAAACATCATTAATGGGTAAATTAAAGTCTCACTGGTTACTAAATATACTCTCCTCATACTTTTGGAAATACTTGTTATGTCCTTGATTAGCCTTTCAAAATAAAACATGTCCACAGGGACCTGAAACTGTTTGTCCTGGATCAGGTGTGACACGTGAACTTACGTGTTGATAAGTTGGATTTTAGCCTGTAGTCCTTCTGATCCTCTGTTGAAGGTGCTGACTCCTGAAGACAGTTTGCACTTCAGGAGGGAGAACCTGAAACACACACACATCATACACCTGAACATCTGGACACCTTGTCAAGTGAAAGCCTGGAAACCTCAACAACTGGATGCCTGGAAACATAAACTGGATACCCAAACAAATGAACACCTGGAGATCTAAACGTCTGATTGAACACCAGTAAAGCTCTGGGTTTTCTTAACCCTGGATTTTCAGTTCCAGAATCAGACCCAGCAGGTGTACTGACCACTTGAGCCGACACTGGACCCAGTTTCTGGTCTCGACCTTCTGACTGATCTCCGTCCAGGGCAGGTTGTTACACAGCTGCTCTCTGCTCAGACCAGAACCTGCAGGACACTCCAGAACCTCAAGGTGAGCCTTCAGAGCCTGCTTCAACTTGGACTCCTCCTCTGGACTCCATGAACCACGACCTCCAGCTGGAAAGACACAGGTAACAGACACACATCAGCTGTCAGTGTAACTGCACTGCAGGGATTAAACTTACCTGGTGTTCACTGATCTACGAGTTCTGCCTCTCTCACTGCTAATATGTCTGAAGTGAGCTCATGTTCTGATCTGCAGATATCTTTAGATCTCAACACATCAAATTGTTCTAACAGAACCTGACAGAAATCAAAGGAGGTCACAGTGTCATGTGTCGAGGTTTACCGATGGTGGAAAAGCGTTTCTCCAAAGCGTAGACACTGCGGTCCATCTTCTCAGCAATCGTCCTCCAGTCGTTACCATGGAGGTTCTGTAACTTAATCAGAGACTGAATCTCGTCCTCTGAGAACCTAGAAGAGGACACACACCATTAAAATAAATCTAACCATACAGAGCTGTAAAGATACAGGAGGTTCCACGGCTAAGAACTGAAAGATAAGAACCTTCTGCAGCTAGACCATAAAGATACAGGAGGTTCCACGGCTAGAACTTAAAGATAAGAGGGTTCCACAGCTTGACCTTAAAGATACAGGCTAGGCTGCTAGACCGTAAAATATACAACAATTTACATAGCCAGACCATAAAGACACAGGGTGTTCCACAATAAGAACTTAAAGATAAGAAGGTTCTGCAGATAGACCATAAAGATATACGATGTTCAGCGGTTATACGGTACAAATAAAGGGAACCAGAGCTAAGATGAAATATGAAGGGGGTATTGTGTAGAAATGCAGCGGGTTCTGCAGCTAGACTGTACAGATACCAATAATTCCACAGATAGAACTTTTCTGACACAGTAACAGGTTGAAGTTAACTTTGACCCCTGACCTTCCCATGTGGTTCCTGTCATCAAACATCTTCTTAGCTCTGGTGTAAACCTGATGACATGTCCGAGGGATCCCTTCAGCTGAAGACAGACAAAAAGAGAGAGACAGGCAGAGAGACAGAGACATAGAGAGACAGACAGACGGACAGGAGGATTACTACACTTGATCCTAGCATACGATGATGATGATGATGATGATGATGTGTTTACATACCAATCCTCTCCAGGAAGTGATGTTGTGCTCTCAGCTTCTTGATCTCCGCCTCCTGCTCTTTGAACCTCTTGGGAAACAGAAGCTTAACCGCCGAGTTGATGCCTATGAGAGCCAGGAAGTCTGCAACGTTCGTTCTGATCAGCTGATTCTCCTCCTGAGTGCATCGCCCCCGACGCAGAGACACACCTGGAGGAAAAGGGAAAGGTGCATTTTCTGCATGAGTACCCTGTTGTTTTAAGTAACTTGCTGAAGTACTACAGGTTGTACCTCAGCGGTTTAAGTTTTAAAAGCATTGATACCTTGCTTTCTGCAGTATCAGTACCTTGCTTTCTGCAGTATCAGTAGCTTGCTGTCTGCAGTATTAGTACCTTGCTTTCTGCAGTATCAGTACCTTGCTGTCTGCAGTATCAGTACCTTGCTGTCTGCAGTATTAGTACCTTGCTGTCTGCAGTATCAGTACCTTGATGTCTGCAGTATTAGTACCTTGCCGTCTGCATTAATAGTACCTTGCTGTTTGAAGTTCCTGAGGCGCTGCAGATCATATCTCAGAAGTCTGTTGATCTCATCAGCTGATTTTTTCTTGACACCTGGAATGAACTCCTGCAGCTCCTCCAACAATGCAGGGTCAACCCTGACAACACAGGAAATACATTGAAAATACTGTGCTCTGATTGGCAAATATAGATTGTACATACAATCTTTATACAAACATTTGGATTCTAACACTTCTAAAAACTCACTGATCATCATCTTCAGCTGTTTTTTTCGGTCTCTTTTTTGCCCCTCCTCTTCCTCCTCCTGTAATCCTCGTATTCTTCCTCTCTTTCAGCTTTTCTTGTCCTATTCTCCTCTCCACTTTTTTCTTCTTTTTCCCTTCCACCGCCTGTCCTTTCTTTGAGATCACGTTCAGGACACTCCCATCTTTCTTCTTTTTCTTCTTCTTCTTTTTCTCCTCCATACTGGTTTTCACAGAAACCAAAGATCCTGTTGGTCTGTTGTTATCGTGGTCTGTTGTTATAGTGGCGATGATCACCTCCTGTTTTTTCTTCTTCTTCTTCTTCTTCTTTTTTTCCTCCATACTGGTTTTCGCAGAAACCACTGATCCTACTGCTCTGTTGTTTTCCTGGTCTGTTGTCACAGTGGCGATGATCACCGCCTGTTTTTTCTTCTTCTTCGTCTTTTTCTTTGGGCTGTTTTCGGTTTCTCTGTTGTTTTGGTCTGTTGTTTCCGTGATGACACTCTCCTCATTTACTGTGTTATTTTGTTTTTTCTTCTTCTTCTTCTTTTCTGTGACACCACTGTCTGCATCAACCTGCATCTCTTCCTCCGCCTGCTCCTTTTTTCTCTTCTTCTTCTCCTTCTTTTTACTGCTTGTATCTTCATCTACAGCAGGAAGTGGAAGATTGACCTCCTCTTCCTCTGTTTTGTTTTTTTTCCGCTTCTTCTTCTCTCGTCTCTCAGGTGATCCCTCAGGTGTTCCCTCAGGTGTGTCGATGTCAACGGGTATAGGACCTTCCTGTTGACTCTCTGACCTCTTTCTCTTCTTCTGAGGAGAGGGAAAGAGGGAGTTCGCAGGAGGTTTCATGACAGCTGGAGGAGGTGCAGATGCTGATTATTTATTTGTTGCTGCTGTAAGAGAGGAAACACATTTCGGGTTATTTAATTTACTGAAATACGTCTGAAGCACTTACTATCAAAACTGCCCAGTTACATAATGAGACAAAAAGTACAGTATGACCTATATACCAACAGGACTCAGGAAAATGTTTGTCTAGCTCTGATCGACACTCACACTTCTACTAAAACATAACAAAAGAGCTTTTACGGAATACCGTAACTCCAGCAGATACAACATGCTTCAAAACTAACACCGGACAAGAACTTCAGACCAAAATCTGACCTGAGATCTGACCTAAAGCGAAGACCTTTACTCAACTAACACCTCCTTCGGAATCCGGTGTTAGGACTGAGTCTGGACTTGAATTTAAACCAGACATTAAACCGGATTTTAGAGTTTTAAACAATCTTGCAGGTTTTAAGATCTTAATATGAATCCACTCACCGTCTCCCAAAGAAGCACGCGTGCTAGAAGGAACAGCGCTGGTTGTTTACTTCCGGGCTCATAGAAGCGCATGCGCGTGATGTTCAGCGCAGGCTGTGGAAAAAAGAGAGGACTGTTTACGGGTCCCACTGTCAGGTGGACGTTAAAACTCTTTTTAGGACTATGACTATTGCAAGCACTCTTATTTTTTCATGCCATGCTATCCATGTACTGGACTCCATTTATCAATTACGCCTTTTTAAATCGTATATATAAAGAGTTCCACGCCCTGCAATGTTTGCATTACCTCTTGTTATGTGTGTGTGTAACTGTTTTTCAAGTTTTATCTTCCTGTAAGACCAAATAAAATCTGTGAGAAGGTCGAGACACTTATTTCTTGAGTACTTTTACAAAATCATCAGGTTAAACGTATTTTGGATTTAATCAAAGAGATAAAAACACCGAGACATTTTTATTTAAAGATCAGTTTGTGTTCAAAATGTTTAGCTCAGATGTTTTCCAGATTTTGTGTTTCTGTAAATTTAAATAATAAAGTGAAATAAAATTTACTTTACTTTTAATTCACTGTTCTTCGTCGGTTCATTTGTTAATAAAAGTGAAAATAATAACAGAGTTCATTTGAGGAATCACTTTTAAAATCCCTAATAAACACAAGTGAAAAATGTTACTGATGTTAAAACACAAAGTCTGATTCAACCACAGGACCTGGTTCAGTGTGGACCAGGTCCATTCATTAAGATGTGACCAGACATGAGAATAATTTCACCCTGTCAAGCTTCAAGTCAGGAACCAGCAGAGTGAAACAGTTGTAATCAAGTGATAATATATTAATAATACACCTGTGATATAAATGAAGAAACAATTGCTTTACAAGTTAGATGGTCTACAGGGACTTGAGAGTCATAGAGATATTAGACAGAATTATATAAATAAAAAGATGGACGACATGACAGCTCCCTTAAAGTGAAGCCACACCCTCTCTATCGCCCCCTGCTGACTGGCTGCAGTATAGGTCATAAAGCCCGCCTCCTCCATGTTAACAGATGGGACATGAGTCAAACTATAAAATCAAAATACATTTTTGTCAAACATGGTTTCTGTCATTATAGTTAGTTCTTATCATGCTGATTTAAGTCCAAGTGTTCATTTTTCTGACGAGTTTACTTTTAATTAGTTATTTGATGCTATAAAAAGGGGGTGTGGCCTCATGATTGACAGCTCTGTTGACAAATGGGGCTCCTGCAGCGTTCTGTTCCCAGGTAGCAGAGTAGAGGAGGAACGGCGAGAGGAGACGTAACTAACACTAACACTACAGTCATTGAACTTTCCATCAGCGTGAATATCTGCTTCAGACCGACACAAGAAGCTGTTCTGCTGCAGACTGAGCCCACCTGAGGGCTCCAACATGTCAAGGCCACAAGGTAAAGGTGTGTTTTGGGTAGAGGAAGTGGCGGGACGTCAATTCGGTGGCTCCATCAGCCGATCTCTACTGCACACACTCTGGATACATATGGCAGCGCCCGCTCTGGGAGCAATTTTGGCTTAACTCTTGTACAATGAGAAGGGGTGGAAATACGTCGTCCATCTTTATATACAGTTAATGGTTCTTTTACGACTCGTCAGGACTGTTCCACTGAAGAACAAATATGTTTGTAGAAGTGGTTCTTGGTTAGAGTCCCTCAGTGAGAATTCCTCCAGTTCTGACAAACAAGGTGAATTAATTTCCTTTATTGATAAAACATTAGTAAGGGTGATATTTGAAATACTTTAAATCCATAGTTTACATCCATATTAGACAACTACCAGTCTTAGTCTTCTTCTTCACTGGTTTCAATAATTTGAGATACAAATCATGGACCCACTCATTAAAACAATGGTCCCCAGGACTACAAGCATAAACCTTTAACTACCGGGGTCAGGAGCACTAAAACAAGCAACAAATCATACAGTGGGAACACATCGGCCAGTCTGATATCGGGCCTTCAGGGTTTGTTTACTATAATCAGTCTCTGTGTGATCAAAGCTTGCACATGAATACAGGCTCTCTCTTTTCACTCTATCTTGCAGGTAGACGGATTCACAATAACACTTTAAACATCCACAATGTCTTAAAAACAAGATCCAAACTCTGTTCCACAGTCTGAAACTTGACAAAGGTCCAGGATCTGGTACTCAGTCAAACCCTGTTCCCGTGGTCCTCCGGGAAACACTTTCAGACTCTAAGTTTCATCATTGAGGGTGTTGGTGTTGGTGGTGATGATGGTGGGGGGAGGAGCCAGCGGTGTGTCTATTGATGTGTTCGTCGTCCTCAGTGTGTGTCACAAGCAGCGAGGCTCTCTGCTCGTCCATTCTCCTGGACTGAACTCTTTGAATCAAACTGAAGAAATCATCCTGACCTTCAGGAACCGAATCAATCACATCGTCCAGATCGGGAAGGGAGCACCTCTGGTCCTCCATCCTGTCAGACTATAGACAGACAGGTGGTGAGACATGCAGATAAGGAGTAAAAGAGACCTGTTGCCAGACCTTGTCATTCTAGCACCAGATACTGGTCCTCTCTGCAGACTGTTCCCCAGTCACTTACTAAACCTTACCACTGTATGTATATACTGGACAATGGTACATTGACTACATTGTCAATGTTCAGAGACTGCTATCATGTCCAGAAGTTCCTGCTCTTAAGATTGTGTACCCTTTCCCTTGTCTGTACCCTGGTCTTGCCGTACCACATTCAAACCATACCTCTATCCTATTCCCTTAATTTACCCTTCTCTGTCCTGTAACCTGTTCAAAACATGTACCCGTTCCTGTCTGTACCCAGTTCAAACCTGTGCCCTGCTCAAAACTGTAACCTGTTCCTTCCTGTACCTTGTTCAAACATGTACCCTGTTCCTTCCTGTAACCTGGTCCTTCCTGTACCCTGTTCACTGTTGTACCATGGTCTCCCTGTACCCTGTTCCTTCCTGTACCCTGTTCACTGTTGTACCATGGTCTCCCTGTACGCTGTTCATTCCTGATTATCTCCTTTGCTCTGTCCCATGCCCTGCTCAAAACTGTACCCTGTTCATTCTTGTACCCTGTTCCTTCCTGTACCCTGATCCTTCCTGTACCCTGTTCCCTGTTGTACCATGGTCTCCCTGTACCCTGTTCCTTCCTGTGCCCTGTTCACTGTTGTACCATGGTCTCCCTGTACGCTGTTCATTCCTGATTATCTCCTTTGCTCTGTCCTGTGCCCTGCTCAAAACCTGTACCTGTAACCTGTTCAAACATATACCCTGTTCCCTGGTTTTGCCCTGTTCAAAGAAATACCCTGTTCCTTATTGTACCCAGTTCAAACCTGTATCCTGTTTAAATCTATACCCTGTTACCTGCCAGTGCCCTGCTATACCCTGCTCCCTTTTGTACCCAGTTCAGACCTGTACCATGATCAAACCTGTGCCCTCCGTACCCACTTATACCCTGTTCCCTGCCTCGGATCAAATCTTCACCCTGCTGTGCCCTGTGCAAACATGTCTGTTCCCTGCCTTTACCCTGTTCTGTACCCTGGTCTTCCTGTGTGCAGTTCAAACCATTTATCTTTACCTTCCTGTATCCTATTCCCTGCTTTCACCCTGCTTGGTCCTGTACCCTGGTCAAAACCTGTAACCTGTTCTTTCTTAAACCAGTTCAAACATGTACCCTGTTAATACCTTTACCCTGTTCCTTCCTGTTTGCGGTTAAAACCTGTGCCCTGTTCCTTCTTGTACCCAGTTTAATGTACCCTGTTTCTTTCTGTAACCTGATCAATGCTTAGAAGTGCCTGTTGCTTAAAATCAGTTCAAACTTAGATCCAGTTTCTTCTAGTACCAAATTCAAGCCTGCAACTTGATCAAACCTGTACCCTGTCTCCTGACCAGCATCTCAGCTTCAAACCAGAACCATTTAGTGACTGAAACATTCCCACCACCCATCACTCACTGTTGGTCTGTTCTATAGTTTTGTCTAAAGACAAACGTCAGTATAGATACCTTATATTTCCACCTAAATACATTCATACCTGGTAATGTATGAGCATGTAGTAGAAGTCCAGACTGGGCTGGGTGGGCTGGTCGGGGCTGCAGGCCCCACATTGAGCTGCTGTTCCTGGATCAGGCAGTAAGCTAACGCTGGCTCTCTGGTCGTCCAGTCTCTGACCCTGGCACTCCAGAATCAGGTCCAACAAAGCCTCTGGCTCTTCCTGTTGGCTGTTTCTACGCTACAGCAACAACACAGGGGCAAGCCATGGGTTATGAAACATGATGCATGTTCTTGTAGACATTTAGTAGAGTCATCATCTGGAAAGACTAACAAGTGTGTTCAATCCACCTTTCGTAATTTAATGTCGAAGCTATAAGAAGCCTGTGGACATAGACACTAAAAGTCAACTCAGTCAAATCACAGAGCTTCACATTCTGCTGGCACCACACAGTCTGCTCCGGACGACACTTTGAAGAAACCCTGTTCAACATTGACCTGTTTACACTCTTGATCCATTTAGAAAGACCTGAACAGGTTTTATAGCAGCAGCAGGTGATGGTTACCTTGCTCCTGGAAGTTGAAGCTTTGGTCCTGGAGGTCAGAGCAGAGCCAAGGCTCTGACCCCGGGGTCTGGTGGAGCTACCTTCAGAACCAGGACTTGGCGCAGGAGTCATAAGACCTACGAGGGTCCTGAGGGGTGAGGTAGCGGCTGAGGTTCTGCTGCTGGTTGCAGACTGAGGCTGTGGCACAGCCCTGGTGTTACTGGGACTGTGGTATGCTGGCCTTGCCTCAAGGCTGCCATTGTGGTGGGGGCGTGGGGAGCTCTTAGATGCCGTCCCCCCGATTCTCCCATTCTGATGAGCAGGTGAAGAAAGGGAAGGAGAAGGTACACCTGAGAGTTTTTTGTCAGCCATGATGGAGCTGTGGAGGTGTGTGGGGGGCTAATATCCTTGTTCTCATCAGTGGGAGGAGCTTAACCTGGAAAGGAAGAGAAAAGAGCAGGTAGTGAGACAGAGATCCGACCTCAGGAAGAGTTTTAGGATATACAAAAACTACAACGTCGCGTCTCTATTGAAATGATTGTGAGTAACTAAACCAATGAAATCATTAAAAGGCTACGCCCCATGCACATGAAAGTCTGCTTGAGGCCTTGTGATGACCAGATGAGTTGTTGCTTTAGATAGGCCTCAGCACGTGCAGACTTTCCAGGAACGCAGGAACTGCACATTTGGATTCATCCACAGATCATGTGGTTCCTCGATTGGGCAGTTTTCAGAAAACAAAGTGGATATAATAAAGATGTAAAGTCAAAACCATCTTACAATAAAGTCTGTCCAGGAGCTGTTTGCATCACAGTATCTTCCTCAGCAAAATGTCATTTGTTATAAAAATGTTTTTCAAAATAGAGGAAATTCTTCCTCCAGGAGAGCTTTGAATCTTATCTTGTAAGCTGACTTGGCAAGAAGAACAGGGCAGACGTCAATAAGTGTAAATCTGTTGCTTTAGTCGATCAGAGGGACATATAAAAGTACAGCTAACATAAGCTAGCATTAGTAGCTAAACTAGGTGCTCATAACAGGGGGGGTTGTATCCAACATGTCATAAATATATGATCTCTGTGGCCCTCATTTTCTGCCTCTGAAAAGATCTTCACAGTGTGCCGAGAACAACAAGGAAACCTAATTAAAAAATACTAAAACAACAAAAAGTGAGCAAACACTTTCTAAAGCAGTCTGGTTTCAGACAGTCCAGCTTTAAGTAGACCAGCTCTGGTCTGCTTTCATTCAGCTTCAGCAGAAGTAGGTCAACAACAACACAAAACCACAGAGTGTCTAATCACATTTACAACACAAAGGAAACACACACACACACACACACACACACACACACATGAATGCATTAATGAACAGTGTCACTGCGTTCGTCTGTTTTAAAGGCTCATTCAGTAAAATACGAATCTTCAGCACCACCTAGGGGAAGTCACAGGAAACTACAAACAGACAGTTACAGTGCGACCACACCGACAGGAGCTCAGATGGTCCAAATTTAACAACAAAATCCAGCAGTACATCTTGAAAAAGTCTGTTTCCTCGTTAAGTTTCAATGTGTGAAGTTTTCATCTGCAGAAAAGACGAGGCGGACATTAAAATAAACTTAATTTGAGCTGTTCAAATAAACAGTTTCAATACGCTTTAAATCAACAAATGAAATAAACAGGTTGAATAAAGGTTTGAGTTACTTCACCTCAACATCCAAAAGTTTCCTCAACTTCTTCTTGTTTCCCGTCCAGTGCTCCCTCTTCTTCTTCTCTTTTTCTTCCAGTTCTTCCTCCGTCTCGTCCCTTCGTCCCACAGACTGAAATCGGTTCATTCTGCTCCATACACACATACACTATAACACACATACATACACAAACACACACACACACACACAAACACACACACACACACACACACACTGACACAATGAAAGAGAGAGAGGGCAAACTCCCCCTGTGGGCTTACATCACGGTTGCTATAACAACTAAAGAGAGGCTTCCAAATCCTGCCTCCAAAAGACACACACACAGACATCACGCACACGCACACACACACACACACACACACATTCCTGCATTGTTGGGATCCATTCAATCGAACCCAGAGAATGCTGCTCCGCTGCTGTGGGCCTCACACACACACTAACACAGTAAAAGAAAAAAGAAAAAAGAAACACACACACACACACACACACTTGTGTTTAACTGTTAAGTATAAATAAAGTTTTTATAAAAAATCTTATGCAACAGTAGAGAAATTTACATTTATTTAGTTTTTATGAAATTGAACATTTTAAGCTTTAAGAAGTGATTTTTCATAATTTATGCTGATTTATTTATAAATTCATATTTTACTTACTAATACTAACATTTTCTTTATCACTGTTTTGTATGTCTTCTGTCTTGCATGATATGATAAATGTAAAACCTAAAATTTATGTTAATTAATTATTTCTGTTTGTTATTGTTCTGCATGATTTTTTATGGTCTCAGTAACTGTTGTGTTATATTCTACTCTTATGGTGTTTATACCAGTTAAACAAACATGATTAATATAAACAAACTTTATCAGTTGAATGTTCTTAAACAGCAGCGAGTTGTTTATTAGCTAACAAAAAGAAACATACAGTACAGCTACAGTTACTGTTTATTTTAATGAAGAGTTTGGTGTTACATCATAATGAACTATAAACAAAACAACATCAACCACACTAACGTGATGGTTCAGGTCTGTAGTTCTGTCTGTAGTTCTGCTTGTTGTTCAGTCTGTACTTCTGCTTGTAGTTCAGTCTGTAGTTCTACTTGTAGTTCTGTCTGTACTTCTGTTTGTAGTTCTGTCTGTACTTCTGTTTGTAGTTCAGTCTGTACTTCTGTTTGTAGTTCTGCTTGTAGTTCTGTCTGTACTTCTGTTTGTAGTTCTGTCTGTACTTCTGTTTGTAGTTCTGTCTGTACTTCTGTTTGTAGTTCTGTCTGTAGTTCTGCTTGTAGTTCAGTCTGTACTTCTGTTTGTAGTTCAATCTGTGGTTCTTTCTGTAGTTGTGTCTGTAGTTCTACTTGTAGCTGTAGCTTGTGGCTGTAGATCTGTTTTTCAGTTGGTAGTTCAGTCTATATTTTATGTAGTCTGTATTTCAGTCTGTGGTTCTTTCTGTAGTTCTTTTCTCTGCCACCATGTGTCACTATGATGATTTCACATTGACCCTGATGTGTCTGAACAGCTCATTAGCCCCGTTAGTACAAAACAATATAAATAAACACAGAAGTTACCAAGGCAACAGCTCCATGCCACCTGATGCTGCTGTCAATCATTCAGGCATCGTCACTCGACTCCCAAAGCCGCCACAAGGACAGAAGTAAGGATAGATAGATAGATAGATAGATAGATAGATCTGAGTAGGAGAAAGAAAGGAGTGAAACAGAGACAACAGAAGAAGAGGAAGAAGAAGAAGAAGATGTTAAACAGCAGAGAAGTGAAGGACTACCTGTCTCACCATCACCTCCCTCAGCTGCTGGAGGTGAGACACTTTTCTCTTCAGTTTCATGTTTCTGATTTTATTAATTTTAGAAAGTTTCTGCTGAACACCGAGGTAATCTCTTTCTATATCGTTTTTACAATGTTTTTTCACATCATGAAAGGATATTTTTTTTATTATTGACATATTCTAGTCATTAGATGCCAAAGTTTTACATAAGAAACTTTTCTTGTTTTAACAATATATCAACTTTAACAAATATCGTTAAGACACACTTCTAACACAGGGCTTTTTGCTATAAAAAGAAAGTTATTATGGCATTAAAAAATGCAACAACTGGTTAATTGTTTTTATATATGATATCAAAGAAATGGATAAAGTGAAATCTTAACAACAAAGTTATAACAATCAGAATAATTTGGTATCAGTTATAATGAGAACTTGTCATACCATGAAAAATAAGTCATGTACTTAAAAGGTGATTCTGTGTTACAGTTATATGTCATTCGTATCATTAGCCATGTGCGCACATGACCAGATGGACTGTGCTTTATAAGGAGAACGTTGCCTGTAGGAGTCTTTGGGTTTGATAAATCAGAACTTTTTCAGCTTTAATGCTTATGGCCACTTTTAATATGGATCTTACACTACGTTTTATAGATGAGACGTCCCTTGTCTGTAGCAGACATTCAGCAGATAAAGACAGAAAACTCCTCAGGGAGGAGCTAGAGAGCTGAAGGGGACGCAAAGGTACTGCAAGCTGTACAGTCAAAAACACACCAAAAAAACATTTTGATATATTTGTTCTTTTGTTTCTTGTTGGTACACAACAAATAACTCACAACTATGATTGGAAAACGTTGATACTGAAGAAACATTAAAACTTTAACTTTTTTCATCGTTTTATCAGATTGGCAACAACACTTCTGACTTAATTTTCACACAGAATTAAAATTTCAGGGATTTGATTTTAAACATGGAGATCCACTTCAAAATACATGGATGGGATTATAATGACAGAAGGGGGAGCTGGTTCACAGGAACAAAAGGAGCTCATCGTTGCTGTAATTATTACTGATTGGAGCTGAACAGTAAATGTTAAGAGCTTGTTTTAGCATACGGACTTGATGAGCAGCTGTTTTCTATGGTAACAGTACTTAACATCACAGAAGTGGCCAGGGCGAGAGACCTACAGTGATATGAGAGAGAGAGAGAGAGAGAGAGAGAGAGAGAGAGAGAGAGAGAGAGAGAGCATCTCATCAGCTGTTAACTTAAACAGGCTGAAATTTCCCCATTTCATTCAAATTACACTGACTCCATCAGTCAGACAGATTCATAATCTAGGAGTGGAGACAGTAAAGGCTTTTTAATTTCACCTCATCTGTGTCTCAGAGTTTGTTAACAGGTCTTCTGTATCACCATCCTGCGGACCCCATCGGCTTCCTGCACAGCTGCCTGAACAAAACCACACAGCTGGGAGGTCCTGAGGTTGTCACCTGGGACACCTTCATCCATCCTGAGAGACACCCGCTGAGTCCTGTACCCCCAAGGACAACATCTGTAAGCCTTAGGGCAACGTCTGTACCCACTGGGACAACGTCTGTACCCACCGGGACAACGTCTGTACCTCCAAGGACGGCATTTGTTCCTCCCAGGACAACATCTGTACCTTCTACGACACCACAAATTCCCCATAACGCATCCCAGATACCTCCTATAACACCATTAATACCCCCCAAAACAACATCTATATCACCAATACAACCTGACAAAACAACCTTACTCCAAACATCAGCACCTATACCCCAAACAGTCGCCCCAAAACTCCAAACTATACCGCCTATACCACAAACAGCACAGCAAATACCACAAACATCAACTACTACACCTTGGATAATACCCCCAATATCCCCAACATCAACAGCAGCTCCGCCGACACTTTTTGGGCACCAAAGTCCCTCCATTAATCCCAAAATAACAGTCTTACCCCCTCTGACACCCCAGGTTTCCTCCATCAACAATAAAAACCCATTTGGACCGCCCCAAACAGCTTCTGAACAATTTCCCAAACTCCTCCCTCCAGTTTTACCTGGACCTGCAGGGACCCCGTCACCCACCCTTACTGAGAGGAGGGAACAACCAGACCAAACTCAATTCAGCACAGAGGGTAAGATATGGGATCCTGAGTTTGATCTCTAATAGTTTTGTTCCCTGAAGTTTTGTTCTTTGGGATTTCTGTTACCGAGGAGCTCAGTAAGACTTCTAGGTATCTGGAAGTGCAATTTGGTTTCAAGGTCAGTTTCAATTTGGATCTTCAGGGTTTCAAGAAAGGTTAAGTTTCCCAGGATATCAGTCATAGTTTAGGTCTGCAGAAATTAGGTTCTCCTGGAGTTCAGTTGAAGTTCATTCTTCAACTGGACCTCAGTTCTGCTGGATATCTGTCCTTCAGGGGCTTGGTTCTCAAAGACTTCCGTTTTTCTCAGAATTGGTTCGAGAAGAGTTAATTTCTTTGATTCTCAGAGAGTTCAGTTCTTTGTCAGTTTAGTTCTCCGGCCTGTGGTTCTCAAAGAGCTTAGATCTCAGAGAGTTGGTCCTCAGAAAGGTCAGTTCTCTGGGATTTTGGTTGTTAAAGAGTTTAACTATCCGAGAGTTGGTTTTCAATTAGTTTAGTTCTTTAGAAGGTCGATTGTCAAAGAGTTCAGTTCTCCTGGAGTTCAGTTAATGGGAGTTGGTTCGAAAAAGAATTCAGTTTTTTGGGAGCTTGGTTCTCAAAGAGTCCAGTTCTCTAACAGTGGAGATCTCAAAGTTTTCAGTAATCAAGGATTTTGGTTGTCAAAATTTCAGTTGTCTGGGAGTCCGTTGGAAGCTTGATCCAAAAGGTGAATGGAAAAATCTCCAATCATTTCAACCAAGTCCAGTTGCCTTTTGGATTAGACTTTTAATTACCAGGACTTGGATGACAAAGGACCTTCACAGATATTTGGGAGTTCAGTTCTTGGAGACTTTGCAGCGGTAGAAAAATATGAGTGTAATGTGATTCTTCTCGCTATCCTCCTCCAGGTCTTCCTCCCTCTCCAGTCCGGTCTCAGCTCTCCATAGACTCAGACTCTGACCTGACAGAAAGTTCTGGACTCCGGCAGGAAGTCAGCATCAAACCTCCTCAGAAGCCACGCCCCCTCATTTTCTTCATTATCGGTATGTGAATATAAAACACAGAACAAGAGATGTGAATTAAACCTTAAAACTTAACTGTGATCTCATGTCCAGCTTCTCTTCATCTGTTAACAC
Source organism: Semicossyphus pulcher (assembly GCF_022749685.1). Lineage (NCBI taxonomy): Eukaryota > Metazoa > Chordata > Actinopteri > Labriformes > Labridae > Semicossyphus > Semicossyphus pulcher. Next base: position 30,428,545 of record NW_027211737.1, on the reverse strand, counting down.
ATCAGCTCCATTGTCCCATTTTGTTGTTCAATATAAAGATCCCCAGCCAAGTAAAAAATGAGGACATTGTGGTTTATGCGGGAGAGTTGGTCTTCTTTTATTCCTATCAGGTGGTCCAGGAAGTGGGAAGGGAAGTCAAGCAGCTAAGCTAGCTCAGAGCTTCAACCTCAAAGTTGTCTCATTGGATGAGCTGCTCCGGAGGCAGCTACTAAGCCAAGCCTCCCCCAGCAGGAAGTGGGAGGTTATCTCACAAATGATGAGTCATGGAGAGCTGGGATTACAGGTCAGAGTCAACAGCCATTACCCTGAACCACCACCCATCACCTTTACCCAAACCCTGAATATATGACCCTGTAAACAAACTCTGCGTGTTCACAGGAGGAGACGATCTCAGAGCTTAGGCGACTGCTGATTGCTAAGCAGGATGTCAAGGGGTTCATCGTGGACGGATTCCCTCGAAACGTCCACCAGGCTCTCAGCTTCCAGGAGCAGGTACTGACCAATCAAAGAGTCCAAGGGGGACACGACTAGATTCTAAACAAGTCTAAAATCAACCAGGAAGTAAACGTGACGCAGCGGTGCCTAATAAAGAAGTGAATTCTGTTCTTCTCGCCCCCTCTGTGTTCAGATTGGTTCTCCTGACCTGGTGATGCTGCTGCTCTGCTCCAATGAGACACTGTGCTGTCGTCTGCAGCGACGAGCCACTGAGCTCGGTCTCCTAGGAGACAGTAGCCACGCCCTGCGGAAACGCCTGGACACGTTTCAGAGAGACATCGTCTCCATCAGCAGATACTACAGACAGCTACACCTGCTGACACAGGTACACCTACCTACATGGTTTACAACAGACTGACACAGGTGATCGAGTTCACTGTCAGCAAGCGTGCTACCAAGTTTGCTTACTGATGAATTGCGGTTAGCTCACCACCTACAGCTTAAACTTACTGTGAGTCACCAACATTCAGTGTGTGTGTGTGTGTGTGTGTGTGTGTGTGTGTGTGTGTGTGTAGGTGAATGCAGACAGAGATGAGGACCTGGTATTTGCAGATCTGGATTCAGTCATCAGAGGCAAACTGCCTCAGAAGGAGTCATCAGGTAACGATGGATCTACTGAAATAGCTTATTTGTCCGACAGACGAGGTTAGAAAGATTTAGAATACAGTTCACTGTCACTGTTACATCCTTCCTCAGTGTAATGAGGTACAATAAAGTGAATCACAGACAGCAGAGACACTGATCGATTAACTGATCTATTTGTTTGTCTCCAGATCCTGCTGATATCCCAGAATGCAGCAGTGCAGTCCCTCCTGTCCCCTCTAACAACCAATAACACTTTCAACAACATTGTCTTGTCTGTAAACGTGTGAGCCAATCAGAGGTCAGTATGACCCCTGAGCAGTCTGTAAGCAGTCTTCTTATTGGATAATAATTCTTTGTCGTTGCTCGCTGGGTTCAGCATCTTAAACTGTTGATTACCTGTGAAACATGGCATGTGTTGTCATGACAACGTGTCCCGACATTGTGGTCATGATGATGAAGATGAAGGTTGATCATGTTATGTGTAAAACATGTTACATGTAATAACAGTTACAAGTGAAAATCTGTAATAATGTATTTGGATGGATAACATTTAATGACTCGACTGGTTTGATCTAATATACCTAAATATCTTATTATAAGTGCAACTTCCTTTTTTTTGAAAATATGACCGTAAAGTCCGGAATATAAGACGTTTGTTTTTGGGGGTACCGCAGAGGTAAAAAAGCTTTTCTATAGCTATTTATTAATGAAGAGAGAGAGGGTGTAACAACTGGTGCTCCGAAAAAGACTCAAATGCAGGGGTCACGCAGAGAGGAGCAGGCGTTCAATCAAACTGTTTACTTTAAGCCAGACAGTAGAGGTCAGTCAGAGCAGCAAGAGTACAGATCAGGGTCAGGCTTTCACTCAGTATCCAGGAACAATCCAAGGTCAAACAGTAAACAGACTCACGGAGGGGCACAGGCAGAATCAGAGTCCAAAAGGCAAAGCAGAGGTCACAAACACACGAAGGCAGAACACGAGAAGAAAGGCTGGAAAGAAAATCTGGCAGAGTACAAGTGAAACGGTGGTGGTCTATATACTGAATGACTGATTGGAAATAGACAACACCTGTGGCTGAATGCAAGGCGGGAAACTTACAGGACATTCAGGAGCTTCTGGCTGTGAGGGCCGACGCCGTAATTGTGTACTCTTAACGTCATGTGTGAAAGGGGCGATTTTAGGGGCGGGCTGCCTCGACATTTTCTGGATATAATCAGGAGTGCATGTGTGAAACGTTTGATGAGTTTCGTTAGAATTCTAAAACATTAATGACGTCAGGATCAACGTGTTTTAATGTGTTACAGAATAAAAACACTTTGTTTCACTTCATGTGCTTCTTTCTTGTAAAGCTCACTTATACACGCACGTTAACTCAGTGTGGCTACAGTAAAACAGTTAGACTGATTCACACACACACATGAGCATACACAGAATACCGTTCTTATAGGTTGGTGTGAAGTGAGACCCGCTGCAGCTCTGCTCTCTATCAGCACTGTTATTTAAAGAGTGAAGGACTCAGAGCATCATGGAGAATCACTGTCCTTATCACAGCAGGGAATGTTAATGAAACCTTATCTGACAGCACAGCGGGAGATACAAGACTGAAATAGACTGAAGACAGACAGACAGACAGACTTCTGTCTTCTGTTCTAGGAGAAATGAGACAGGGATCATTTCTTTTCCTGTGACGACACGAGAGAATCAGACCTCGTGTTTCTCTTGTTATTAAACGGTTAAATGTTTATGTCGGCTTTCTCCTGCAAATGCACCAACTCAACAAGTCGTGCTCATTTCGTTGCTTATTCTTTAGTTTTTTATGCGTGTTGGATCCAAAAATATTTTTTAAAATGCCAGAGTCACACCATAAAACATAAAAGCTAACAACTGAAGCAGCTTAAGAGCAGAAAGTCCCCTCATATGTGAGGTAAAATTACTGTTTTTGTCAATGGAGTTTGGTGGCTTTAAGAGAGCGATGTAACAGCTGCTTCTGGCTTCAAAAAAAGCATCTAACGCATTAAAAAAGGTCTGTCTGTTCAGGGTTACCTTCTGTAATGTTGCCGCCTGTCAGCGGCTAAAATGAAGCACTCATTGAGAATGTACTTTTAGTGTATGTTTGTCTCTCCACTCCAGAAAGTGATAAGGAAAACCAGTACCAGTACAAGGAGCTCAGAGGATCTCTGTGGGTTCTTTATCACAGTATATCTTTACTTCCCTCCTCATGGCTCCTGAGTTGGACTCGCTCCGAGCTCTGGTCCACTTTCTTCTGGAAGCTTCTTATCTTCTCTCTGAGTGTTTCTATTCCAGTTTTCTTCCATCTTTGGTCAGCCTCTCTCTCCTCTCTCTCCTCTCTCCCATCTCTCTCATTCGCTTGCCCCTCCTCTGGCTGCTATAAGACACCCACACCTCCATCACCGCCTGTCCTCTCTGCGTCATGGCTCCGAAAAAAGTGGAACCCAAAAAGCCGGAGGTGAAGAAGCCGGAGGCCAAGAAAGAGGAGCCTCCTCCGCCTGCTAAGCCTGCAGAGCCGGAGCCCAAACCTCCTGAGGTGGACCTGAAGAGCATCGTGGTGGAGTTCAGCGCAGACCAGATCGAGGAGTTCAGAGACGCCTTCACACTGTTCGACGAGACGCCAACAGGAGAGATGAAGATCTCTTTCGCTCAGTGCGGAGACGTCATGCGAGCGCTCGGACACAACCCCACCAACGACGACGTGCTGAAGCTGCTGGGGAGGCCGAAGGCGGAGGAGATGCATGTCAACCTGCTGGACTTCGACAGCTTCCTGCCCATGCTGCAGCACGTGGCCCGCTCCAAAGAGCAGGGCACCTTCGAGGACTTCGTGGAGGGTCTGAGGGTGTTCGACAAGGAGGGCAACGGCACGGTGATGGGGGCCGAGCTCCGCCACGTCCTCTCCACGCTGGGAGAGAAGATGACGGAGAACGAAGTGGACCGGCTCATGGTGGGACAGGAGGACGCCAACGGACACATCAACTACACCGAGTTCGTCAAACACATCATGGCTGGGTAGAAAATGATGACGCTGGTTCTTGTGATGGACTGTGGTTCTATCTGTGAAACTCGGCTCTGCTGTATTATATATTAAATCCAAAAAACTGAGAAGTGTTTGTTTCCACTGAGTCTCAATTAAACATCTACAGTCCTTCTTACTGCTCTTTTTCTTCTACCAACAATGAGTTTCTTTATGCTTCTGATTCGTCTTTAGAAACATGTCCTGGTTGTGCTTCAAACAGTCCAGTATCAGACATGTCAACAGGTGCAAGTGCATTAAATAAAGTTTGTTTTTACCAGCAAAGGAAGGTGAAATTATAGGCACTTTTTCAAGGGAGACCTGCCTAGGTAGCACAATATTATAAAGACTGAGCACGTCAGATGTTGCTGCAAATAAAAGTAAAGAAGAAGAAGCACAAAGTCCAACAACATCATCGTTTAATGGACAACTTTTTCTCTGCAGATTTCATCACATCATCTTTTGATCTCACAGGAGAGCAGATAAATCTCTTTCACTTTTTAATAGCAGTTCAGGTCTACTCTGCTAATGAAACAAACGTCACTAACGTCAGCTTAAACTTACACTTACACACTCAGAAAAGGAGAAACAAACTGTTTATGTTGTTACGCTTAGACATATGATCTTTGTGTCCTCTGCTGGTTCTACTCTTGGATTTAATGCAAACATTTAAATGTGAATTAAAACAGTTTTACGGCCTCTTATTCCTCTAATCTATATATTTACATCCCGACAACTTGAGCTGAATGCTAACATCAACATGCTAAGATGCCCACAATGATAATGCTAACATTCTGATTTTTAGCAGGTATATGTTTACTATGTTCACCATGTTAATTAAGCGTGTTAGCATGCTAACATTAGCTAGTTAGCAGTGATCTCACAGTTCAGCAGAGGCTGATGCGCCTGCAGGTAACACATTAAAATGTTGACCTGATGGTTGAAAAAGAGAACCACAGAGGTCTTTATAATTCATCCTCGAGATATTTCAGTCCAAGTCGAAGTGGTGAACCAACATTTCCATCCATAGAGCCACACTGCTCAACGTACACTCATCAGTAACAGCTTAAAACACTTCTTTGTTTTCAAGATCGGTAACAGAACATGTCGGGATGATGCTGATTTATGTTTTTCCTCATTAAACTTCATTTGTTAAAAAAAGAAACGTTCAAATATGACTAAAATCTGACAAAGTCTTTGACTCAGTTTGACTCAAAACGTTAGTCGATCTACAGCAGCTGAAACAAATTAAAAACAGAATGATCTAAATCTGACCAGCGGAGATATTCTGACTTTCAGTCAAATTACACGTCCTACATTTATGCAAGTTTCTGTTCCTTTGTCGGGCTCTTCTCTAAATAAATGATGCAACTCATGGACTGTCCATCAATTGTTCCTAATCCGGACCCCGCCTCCAACTCCTCCTCGCTCATGACTGGCCGGCAGGTACAGATATAGCTCTGCTCCGCATGGCTGACTCTGCAGCTGTCTGTAGGCCCTGATTGGCCAGCTGGGCATAGAGGCGGGATCTGAGGAATCTTGGATAACTGTCAGTCTCCATTAGACCAAAAATCTGATCCTGGGCCAGCTGGAAGGAGCCGTGGTTAACACCGAAGCGCAAGCTCTGATAGGTCGATTCTCTGACAGATGAGTCCACATTGACCTGCAGGCAGAGAGTAGCAGCATCACATTTACAATCACAAATCAAATCAGAGGACAGACTGACAGACGGACACGTACCTGTCTTGCTGCGGTGGTGGAAATGAACTCATCATAGATTTTTGCAGCTCTGAGAGCCATCTTGCTGAGGGGGTGCGTCCCCCTAAATCTCTCCACAGCCAACCAGAAGTCCAGGTTCTCCTCGCTGAACTCTGACCTCAGGAAGTGACGAAAGACTGCCAGACCATCTGATCAATGAAAAAGGAGGAAGAATACTGTTCAGTCAACAGAGACAGACTGCCATCCTGAAGGCTTGTCCCATCACTGATTACCCGTTAAACACAAACAGGAAGTGGTGTGTCTTACACTGGTTAGTCAGCAGAGCTTCCAGACTCTCAGCCCACCTGAGCACCTCCTTTGTGGACGGTCTGAAAAGCAAAACAAATGCACCTCAGACACAGTGGCATTGACTGAGCCAAATGAAACCAGTAAGAACAAATGTGATCATATGGATACTTTTGGACCTTGTTGCATCCATCTAGAAACGGATGGAACTAGCTGCCAATAGCTGGAACTAGAAGGAATTTATTGGGACCAGTTCAAATTTGTTAGGACCAGTTGAATCCAGTAAGAATTTCTTGGACTATTTGAAACCTAAAAGAACCAATTGGAACCAGCTGGGAACTTTGGTAACCAGCTAAATGTAACCAGTAGGACTCTGTGAGAACCCAGTATTAGCCCCAACCAGTAGAAAGCAGCACAACCTAATTTGAACAGGTTGGGAACCGTAGGAGCTAGTTGGGAAAGGTTGGAACCAGTAGTACCAAACTGGAACAAGTAGGAACCCAACATGACCACTAGGGTGCCTTTTGGGAATAGCGGAAAAAAGTTGAAACTAATAAAATGAGTCAGGACCAGCTGGAATGAGCTGGAACCAGTTGGACCCTGTTGGAACCAACTGGAACCTGTAGGTATGATCACCTAGCTACTCAGTACAAAGGAAGTGCAACCAGTTCTTACTTGTTCAATGCCTGTTTGAGGGTTTAAACTTTTGTTGACTTTGATAGAATAAAGTTTACATGTTTACTGTTGGGGTAAACGGGTTCAGGGCTCATACCTGTTGTTCCTCAGAGCTTTCTCCAAACTGTTACCATTGAAACTGTCGTTTTTCCGTCGCCGTAGAAATGGTAGGCGGCTCCGCACGTCAGCAGCTCTGAAGAGATGATGATGATGAGTCAGAGCAACAGGAAGTACAGACAAAGAAAAAACATCAGAAACCAGGACTACACTGACCAATGATGATAAAGTATTGCAAGGTCGGCCATCTTTGTTGTCAGTATATTTCTGTCTATGCTGAGATGATCAAAATAGACGCCTCTTTATTCTTATTTAAGATGCTCATTCAACATCAAAGAAGTTCTCATAAACATTTCACCTTCTGCACATGCTCAGTGTGTTTGTGTGTGTGTGTGTGTGTGTGTGTGTGTGTGTACGTACAGACTCTTGGTCTTCTTCCTTAGTTGAAGGTTTCTGCTCTCTGTATCCTGGACAAGGAAAACAACAAGTGACCGTCAGATTCAGTCTGAATTTTATTAGACCTCACTGCTCTTTACTGCCCTCTGCTGGTCTGATCTCTGGTGGGTCAGATTCTACATAGTAGACTCTGTAGGCAGGGACCTGGATTTCCGTGAAGGCAAGTGTTCTGGTTTCCTACGCTTGTAGTCCAAGTAATATAGACCAATCCCGTATCTGCAGGCTGTGGCGTATGCAGGAAAAACAGTCCGTGAGGAGAGCAAAAGCAGGTGTAACGTAATCTGCCGTAATGACGTCCCGCCTCCCATCAGCGTGATCTGACGATTTAGCTTCTATAAACAGACTCTGCATGCTAACAGCTAACAATCTGCTCTAGATCTAAAGTTTAACTTGAGATGAATGCGCTTGACGCTGTGTCACGAAAGCCGTTCAGTGTTTAGATTTCCCAACTTCCTCGAATGCATCAGATCAATCCCACCTCCGTTCAACAAACCAGCTTTTTAAAAGTGTTCTTCTCCTTTTGACGACAGACCTGACAAAGCTTGAATTTTTACTTCTTACAAATCTGCATCACAATGTTGAAACTTCGTCAAAGGTAAGACCCGTTAATAACAAGTACATCACAAGAAGACGGTTTCTCTTTCTGTAACAATGCAGCACGCGCAAAAGGAAGTCTTGACGGGAAGTCGTTTATCGCTTACCGCTCAGCACGTTCACTGGTGTCCCCAGAGGATATATCGTCTCAGAAGATTGTCGATGGGATCCGAGATTGTGCAGGACCTTGTCTACAATCATTTGGACTCATTTATTACTGTGTGTCTTTACTGGTCTCTGTTGTTCTGTTCTACTTTTATATAACTAGACATTATTGGTCTCGTCTAAACTCTGTTGGACCATTCTAGACTCTATTGCTGTGTTTTTACTTGTCTCTACTGTTCTGTACTGCCCTCTGCTGGTCTGGCATGGTCTGTTCGGTCAGGTCTCTACTGTTGGTCTGAGCTGGTCTCTACCTTGGTGCCATTGAGAAGCAGCAGCATGTGGTGCAGAGACCCCCCCTCTTTGGTCAGCTGTTTCCTCAGGGTGTGGATGGAGGGGCGTCTGGGGGCGGGGCCTGTGGCGAGGTCAAGATCAAAGGTTGCAGGGCGGGTGAGTCGATGGATGGTGCTGTCGGACAGGAAACGAGGCGATCGGGGTTCCTGCAGTAGAGAACCCTCAGAGAGAGAGCGACGCAGAACTGAAGGATGGAAAAAATAAAACAGTTATTCTTAAACTGACTTCTGACTCCTTCAGCGTTTCAGCGTACAGCACATGACTCACCTGCAGGGCGGTGGGTGGAGGTGAACTCCTCAGCACCTCCTCCGTCCTCTTCATAGTCATCACTCTCCTCTTCCTCCTCTTCCTTCATGTTGAAGTGGAGGGGACTGAGCAGGAAGCCCCTACCTCCGACACCTCCAAGATTCTCGGACGTTTCCGATGCACTTTCTCCCTCCCCCTGCTGGCGCTCCTCCACCTCCTCATCCTCCTCCCGCCTCTTCTTCCTCCGCTCCCCCTCTTCCTCTGCTCTTCTCTCCTTCCAAACCGGACTCCTACGTGTGGAAGAGGATTGAAGAAGTGGCGGGAGGGGCTGAGTTGGGCTTGTGAAGGTCCTTGGAGGAGGTGAGGTGGAGGTGGTGTACGGGGAAAGAGAAGAAAAGGAAGGAGGAGGACTGGATGAAGTGAAGGCAGAGCTGGCAGGGTAATGAGAGGGGGAGGAAGGTCTGAGGGCGTCACAGAAAGACGAGGAGAAGGGGGAGGAGGGGTTGTGAAGGGGAGGATCAGAGGAGGAGTAAGGAGAGGAAGGACGATAGAGGAGATCAGACTGACCAAGAGAGAGGAGGCCAAAGTCTGAGGGAAGATCTGAGAGCTGAGGGGGAGGAAGGATGAAGAGGAGGGAAAGTAGGAGGGGGAGAGGACAGGGAGGGAGAGGAGGAGGAGATGAGATGAGGTGGAGAAGAAGGAAGAGAAGGCGTTGAGGGACCAGGAGGAGGCAGAGGAGGGCAGAAGTGACAAGAAGGAAGAGAAAAAGGAGGAGGAGAATAGAATAGGGGGACGAAGAGGAAGGGAGAGAGAGAAGGAGGAGGTAAGGGGGAGAGGGAGCAGAGGATGAAAAGAAAGGGGAGGAGGAACAGGGAAGACGAGGTGTAGATAAGAAGGAGAAGGAGGAGAAGAGGAGATTGATGTTGATAACCAGTCATGTTTAATTTAAACAGCAGGTGGCGCCTAAACACAATCACACTGTGATACAGCTACGTAAAGTTAGCTAAAGAGCGTGGTTAAAAATATTCTTCAATGCTAAGTCCATTCAGTCACAGGTCAAAGGTCAGTTTTGTGTCTCTTCCTGTAACGATCTTTACCAACCTCCCTGTTCCTGTGACAAGTGCACAGGTGTCTCTGATGTACCTGGTGGGTGTGTCCCGTCTCCGCTGCTACGAGCTGCAGTTGGATATTATCGTGGAGACAGAGACTGACTCTGACTTTCTGCTCGATGCTGAACGCCTCCAGACTGAACAGACAACGCCAACAACCCTGAGCGCTCTGCAGGAAGTAGATCTGGAGGGGCTCCGACGGCACTGGACACAAAACAACAATATCACACAGGTGTAAATGCTGTGACTACAGGACTCATCCCTCTGCAACAAATCAGGACTATAGACTGTATAAAAATATGGACGACATGACAGCTCCCTTAAAGTGAAGCCAAACCCTCTCTATCGCCCCCTGCTGACTGGCTGCAGTATAGGTCATAAAGCCCGCCTCCTCCATGTTAACAGATGGGACATGAGTCAAACTATAAAATCACACATCAAATACATTTTTCTCAAACATGGTTTCTGTCATTATAGTTAGTTCTTATCATGCTGATTTACGTCCAAGTGTTCATTTTTCTGGCAAGTTTACGTTTAATTAATTATTTGATGCTGTAAAAAGGGTGTGTGGCCTCATGATTGACAGCTCTGTTGACAAATGGGGCTCCTGCAGCGTTCTGTTCCCGAGTAGCAGAGTAGAGGAGGAACGGCGAGAGGAGATGTAACTAACACTAACACTACAGTCATTGAACTTTCCATAAGCGTGAATATCTGCTTCAGACCGACACAAGAAGCTGTTCTGCTGCAGACTGAGCCCACCTGAGGGCTCCAACACGGCAAGGACACAAGGTAAAGGTGTGTGTCAGGTAGAGGAAGGGGCGGGACGTCAGTACTGCGGCTCCACCAGCCGATCTCTACTGCACACACTCTGGAGACAAATAAGCAAGATGGCAGCGCCCGCTCGGGGGAGGTTTTGGCTTCACTTTTATACAATGAGAGGAGGTGGAGACGCGGCGGCCATCTTTATACATTCATTGCTCAGGACACAGAAAAGGGAAGTTTAGATCTGGGGCCTCCGTATAGAAACTTCCTGAGTCTGAAATCTTATCAGCAGTTTTTTTTTTTCCTGCTTGAGGCCCCTGAACACTAACTCAGACTGTGTGTGTGAGAGTGTGTATGTACCCTCTCTGAGCTGCAGTGTGTTCAGGTACAGTGGACTCTGGAGGACATTACAGCGTCCGGCTTCGTCCTCTCTGGTGAACAGCAGCAGGTCACTGTAGAACAACACTGTAATCTGACACACACACACACACACACATAAATACAACATTGCATGATTGCATTGTTTGATCAGGTCTTAGTTTGTGTGTAAAGGTAACAGAACATATGGGCCCGGTCCAGCGTTCGAAAATTAGCCTCAATCCTGATTACATCTTAACTGTGTTCAAGCTATTCGTTTCTAAATCTTTAACATGGTACATGACATGATACCACATTGACCTCTGACCTCCACTAATGTGTGTCTAACTGATAGCCGACAGACTTCTCGTTTTCCTTCAGATCTCGGGCTCAATTTTGCGGAAAAACGTGAAACTCAAACGCAGCACTTTCCCAGAAACAGGCGTGTTTGTGTGTGTGTGTGTGTGTGTGTGTGTGTGTGTGTGTGTGTGTGTGTGTGTGTGTGTGTGTGTGTGTGTGTGTGTGTGTGTGTCTCAGCAGTAAAATCCATTAGTGTGAAACAGATCCTTCATCTCTTAGAGGTCGTTGAGTCCTTCAGAATCAGGATCGTTTTTCTCTCTTGAGGAAATGTGCGTACTCTGATGTAGAAACAATCAATAATCAGCAGGCAGACTGTTTACTGATGACCTCTGCAGTAATATTATTGTTCGTGCCCCAGAGTCAGTATTTACTGTGTGTTCTGCAGGACTGCGAACCTTTGCAGGAGTGTCAATGTGACTAATAACAGCAAAATGTTATAAATAACAACAATTATTTGTCTGCCGTTTCATTGGAACATTTCTTTTAGCTGTAATATTGCTGTATATATATTGTATTTGTAGTTACTGTTGGCCATACTGCCAGTATATTAACATTACAGGTACCTTGACAGGCAGCAGGTCGCCCTGGTGCAGAACCATCTCCTCTGCCATCAGTAGGGTTCGGTCGGGGCTGCAGAGGTCCAGAGGCTGAGAACAACAACAACATGGACACATAAACAACAACAACACAGCAGTAAATTCTACTTTTATAAATATTATGTTTTTATTATACGAAATACAGATAAATATGTAACAACAAGCTCAACTGAAAATTCTGGTCCCCACACAGGAAGGGAAGAGCAGGCTTCAATGTGCCTTAGGGCTCGATCAGACAGAGCGCATTTTGCAGGCTTTAAAACGTGAGGCGCACCGCACTGCCTTTTTTGTTGAAGCCAACGGTAAAAAAAGAGCAGCTCGCTGCGCCTTTTTTTCTACTATTGTTAAGGCAACCACCGAATCATAGCTGTCATTAACCTAACTGTTATATTGTAAACTGAAAGAAGGCCCGCCTCTCCTTTCATCCGATTGGACAATCAGAAAAAACGTTGGGCGCTTTTCTGCTTTGAGTTGAAGTTTTTTCAACTCGAGGCCCTCAGAGCGAAGCGTAGCGCACAAGCTGCTAAAACGCGTTCTGTCTGATCGGGCCCTAATGCTTCCAAACTTTAAGTTTTCAGTGTTGACCCTGAACACGATGGTTTCTGGTTCAGAGACTGTGGACCTAGTTGATGTTCCAATTTCTCTGAGGTGTTCTCGGTCAGGTTTAAGGTTCTGGGTTCTGAACGCATCATTTGATCTACAGTACATGGAAGAATCTTAAATAAGTTCTTAAAGCAACGCAACATAAAACTACAACAACCACAAATTGCTTGGTCGGAGCTGTGTGTTTGTTGTGTGTCGAGGGTTTTGCTGGAAAGAAAGACTGTAGACTTTACCGTGGGTCTGTTTGTCTATGTTTGGGTACATTTTAAAGGGTAAATCAGGTTTTAATGATGGAAGCTGCCGGTGTTGGTTGTACAATCCACTTGTGCTGGGTTAATAACCACGTTGAAATCCCAAACAACATTGTTCAAAGAACTATGGTCAATCCCAGGGCTTGGGGTGGGAACATAAGAAAAGGGGACGGGGACCTCTAACGGTCCTTACAACTGCACGAAGGTTCTTCCAGTCCCACAAAAGAGACCTTGAGTGCTTAGGATCGGCTCCATGTCAGTGCAAGATCCTATATTAGGTACTCTGTCAGAAAAATGTGATTATCATCACTGTCCCGTCCAATAAAGGCAAAGGCAAAGAAAAACATAGACAGGGAATATGGGGGGGAGAGATTGGGGGGTGGCATGCACCAAAGGGCCGAGGTCAGAGTCGAACCAGCGACTGATGCAGCGAGGACTTTGCCTCTGTACATGGGGCACACGAGTGAGCTTAACCAGGGCCCCTTAGTGATCATGTTTGGTGTCAGAGTTCAGGGCCAGGTCAAAGGTTTTAGGGTGTAAGGCTGACGGGAAAGTTCTGGTTCTGCATAACGTTAAAGGTACTTTCGTGTTAGATATAAGGGACTGAGATTATTTTTATGGTTCTGGATTAGATAAAGGTTCTAGCCTGTGTTCTAGATTAAGTATAAGGATCGTGGATTAATTCAGGGTTCTATTCTAGGTTAATGGTTCTAAGTTAGGTATGCAGTATTAGGTTTAACGGTTCTGACCTGGACAAAGATGGGGAAGATGAGGGTTTTGGGTCCTAGGGTGACGTAGGTTCCGTAGGTGGAGCAGGGTAGATGTGATTGGACAATGGTACAGTTCTGGTAGTTGCCATAGTTATTGGGCGGGGCCGATATAGAGGACGTGGAGGTAGTTGGGGGCGGAGGCAGGGTGGAGGTGCAGCCAGAGAACTGTCGCCTTGACGTCCCGGGCCGAGGGTCATGGAGGAGGTTCTGACCGTGACCTCTGCTGGGGTGAGTCTGGTACAGACGTCCTGGTGATCAACAGCACAGGTCATATTAGTCTATTATTGGTATATTGATAACACTCAGAATGGAGGGTCAATATCTGGCGAGGACAACGTACCGATCGTTCCGTTCCTGTCGTGATAAACCGGCTGCAGCAGCTGAAACACAGGAGAACAATGGAGACACAACAATGACACTTTCTATGAGAGTTCTAGGTAAGCTTCGGGTTCTCTGTGAGGGTGAAGGATCCAGGATAAGTTATAAGTTACAAGTTCTCTGTTTTGGACGAGGATGGGAAATATAAACGCCATGGGTGCTGGATTCGATAAGTGTCTTAAATATTTTCTAATTCAGTTGAAAGTTAAGTTTGGGTATCTACAAAAGGTTATCAATGAGGGTCTATCTCACCAAAAACATTCTAGATAAGGTTCTCAGTCAAAAGAAAGGTTAACGGAAATGTTGTGGCTCAGGTAACAGTTTCTAGGTTGTTATTAATGTTCTAAGTAAGGTTGCCAATAACATTAGAGTTCAGATGGAAGGTTCTAGGTAAAGTTCTAAGACAGAAGAAATATAAAGGAGGAGAAAGTTCTATGACAGGTAAAGGATACCAGGTTATGTTCTGTGGTCTTCGGTTTTAACTTAAATCAGAAAAGGTAGTACCCTCGCCTCCTCTGACTCACCTGTCCTCCTTGATTCACAGGTGATAGTATGATGTAATTGTCGCCGTTTGATGATGTCACGCGGGTGCCCTTAAGTGTGGTGGTGTGAGGTGAGTACTCCGTCACCTCGTGTTCCACCTCCTCCCCCTCCTCCTCCTCCTCCCGGTTCTCCTTCCTGTCCCTCCACAGGGAACCCAGAGCTCCAAAACTGGACCTGACCCCCAACCCCTGACCCCGTCTGCGTCCATGTTTACTGTGGTTGGGGTGGGTAAGCAGCTTCCTGCCTGATGTCTACAAGACAGAGGGAGAAAAAAAGAGTAGCATTAGCTTAGCATAAAAGCTGTTACCCTCGCTGTCCATCAGTGAAGCTGTCTCAGGTAACAGCAAAGATCCCACAATAGCAGGCTGACGGTTTAGTGGAGGAAATATTCATCTCATTGACACTGGTGACAGTAACAAAAGAACAATAAAGAACTGAGTATTACAAGAACTCACCTTGCTGTGTGATGGTGGGTGGAGCAATGCTTCACAGCCTGACCGGAGCTCAGGTAAACCTCTCCACACCACCAACACGATCTGAGACGGACAACTCCTGAACACACACAGACAGACAATTTTAAAGTTGATTTAAAGACTGAACTTAAAATGTTAGAACCTCCTGGATCCTGAGCCCAGTCGCTGCAGAGTTCAAACTACACTGAGGGTACTGAGGGTCACTTCCAGGGGGTGGGAATACCTGATGGCGTGGGCCACATCTGCACACTTCCAGGTTTCAACAGGAAGTCCGTTCAGCTGCAGGACCGAGTCTCCCTGACGGAGACCAGACTGATGAGCTGGACCTCCTGCAAACACACAGCCAGTGAATTTCAGTGTGTGTAATGTGTGTGCATGTTTTTCTCAGGTGCATGTGTGTTCCTCAAGTGTGAGTTTGTTTGCGCGTGTGTATTAAAAGTGTGTTTCCAAAATGTGTATTTCAGGTATTTCAGGTGTGTGTGAGTTTTAGGCATGTGTTTCTCACCGGGGTCGACAGCCTGGACTCTGACTGGACAGTCGGAGCAGATGGTGAATCCAAAGCCATCTTTTCCTCGAACAACGTTCACCTGGAGACACA
This sequence comes from Semicossyphus pulcher, assembly GCF_022749685.1. Lineage (NCBI taxonomy): Eukaryota > Metazoa > Chordata > Actinopteri > Labriformes > Labridae > Semicossyphus > Semicossyphus pulcher. The sequence continues at coordinate 30,413,152 of NW_027211737.1, read as the reverse complement.
GAACACACTGTCAGCTTAGAAAAAAAATATATACATACTTTATATACACATAAAGTTTCAATGCATATTATATCTATATGTTTTAAACATGCAGCCGTTGACCCCGTGGCTGCTGTCACATTTTTTAACAAGCATGCCTGCACTCAACCAGCTGGTGATTTCACCCACTCAGGGAGACTGATTCCATATTAACATTTAATGAGGTGAGGTGACACAGATGATCTCAACACATTCTGTTCCTGCTCTCCAGAGGCCGAACTCTCAACATGTTAATGACATGATGTTTTGGCTGGTGAAACCATGAAAACATTTAAAAACAGGAAGTAATCTCTTTAACGTAACTTTCACATTAAATCTGTCGTAATGAATTTTATCATTCTATGCTCAACTCTTAAAACAGTTCTTTATGTATTGTAGTTCTTTACCTATTTATTCTTTATTTAAAAAGGTATAATCTTGAAGATTTCCATGTAAATAAATGTCTGTTAAGTCACTATCTATCGCCGAATCTATCGCCATAATGGTGATTGAGCCAATGGCCCACTGATGAAAGCCTTTGCATTTGCAGTATATAGTGTTATTACAGACTGGGTGTCTGTGGTGACATCTGAGAAAAAAAATCCCAAGCGGCGCCCAGTTAGTGACGCGCTTCCATCAGCCAGCAGTGATTGGTCTGCCAGACGGTAGGCGGAGCTAAGCGGCTGCTTCTCCGCTCTCTGCAAGTGTTGCGAGTAAATAGTAATCTACTATGGCTGAACAAACAAAGAAAAGATGGATGACTACAGATACAACTTCAACAAGAAGTGAAAACCCAAAGAAAAAGGAACAATCTCGACGCTCAGATGAAGGCAAACAGTCTGAAAAGGAAAGCGACCATCAGCCAGGAAAATCAAGAGTTACAACCAGAGCCAACCGTGGACATCTGGTTGGTTAAATAAAGTGTGCTCCCACAATTACTAATTATCGCCAGTGGGTGGTGCTCATGAGAACGAAACTAAAATCTTCGAGATTGTATCTTTAATATTAATTAGAGAGATTTGAAACAAAGAAACTTAATTTAAATTTAAATATCAGTATAAATCTCTTTGAAAGAACCTGACATGCCTTCAAAAGCCCCCCAGGATCAGCCTACAACCATCAATACCGCCAATCAATAAATCACTAAAACATTCTGATCGTAATGTTGACCTCCTACAACCCTTAAAGCGACTCTAAAATGAAAGAGAGCAACATTTTCATTGAGACTTTCAAGCATTCAGGTCAAAGCAACAGAAGAAGGAAACGTGTTCCCCTCCTTCTTTTCTTCGTCTTAAATTGTCGTCAGTGCGTTCAAGCAGAAAACATCCAGTTCATGATTGTTTGCGGTTATTGTTTATTTAGACTCTCTCTGAGGACACATTATATATTCATTTCAGCTGTCTGTCACAGATTACAAGCATGAAAGAATAATGTTAATGCAATCATTCTTCTCTTATATTCACATCAGATATAAGTTTTTTTATCAAAAGTTGATTTTAATGCCTAAAATTTTCGCTCTTTATATACATCTGTCTGTTGTTCTCTCTTCCTGTGTTGCAGTGCAGCTTACAGCCTGAAGGGGGCACTGCATCAGGACTCTGCTGGTCTTCAGTCATGTTGACAGAGCAGAGATGTTTCTGTCAGGTCCAGAGTGGAGGTCTGTCTGGGTCTCTGTCTCTGAGCTGTTTCCATGACTGTGTCAACAGCGACAGACCGGAGGAAAGGTCGACTCACCCTGAGAGTTTTCTCTGCACAAAGGAAGTTGAATGTCCCTGAGTTCAGACTGACAGGATGATATTAAAACTCCTGAGGTAAGAGGAGGAGGGGGGGTCTGTTTAAAGAGGTATGAGACTCTCAGTGTTTGTGTTTCTCTGCAGGACCAGTCACACATCAACACAGTGATGGACCGGGACACACCTTTGAAGCTTAAGTGTGACATCACTGTGAAATCATCAGGCTACTGAGGACATTAAACGACTGCTTAACAAGGTTCGGTTTCATCCTTCCTGTTTAGATTTAGACTTCTAGATCAGTTCTTTGGGAAAGGTTCAGTTTCCCGATCCTGGTTCAGTTTCCTTGACCCTGTTCTTTTTCTTGTTCTTATTCCACTTTCTCTGTTCCTGGTCCCTGTTCAGTTTCTTGGTCCTGGTTCATTTTTCTAGTCCTGGTTCAGTATATTGTCCCAGTTCAGTTGCCTTGTCCTGGTTCAGTTTTCCAGTCTCTGTTCCATTTTCTGTTCCCAGATCAGTTTTGTTGTTCCTGGTATGGTTTCCTGGCCCTTAATTAGCTTTCTAGTTTCCAGATCCCAGTTAAGATTCCTTGTCCTTGATCAGTTTCCTTCTCCAGGTTCAGTTTCTCGGTCCTGGATCAATTTCCCGTTCCTCTTTCAGATTTGTTCTACCTCGTTTGGTTTCCTTGCCCTAATTCCACCTCCTAGTTTCCCGGCCCCAGTTCAGTTTCCTTGTCCTTGATCAGTTCCCTTCACCTGGTTCATTTTCCCAGTCCCAGCTCAGTTTCCACATCCCTGTCTCATTTACTGGTCCCAGTTCATTTTTGTTGTTCATGGTATAGTTTCCTTGGTCCAGTTCAGTTTTATCTTCCTTATTCAGTGTCTTTGCACCTCTTCAGTTTGCCAGTCTTGGTTCAGTAGCTCATCCCATTTCAGTTTCCCAGGCCTAATTCAGTTTCCTGTTCCCTGTTTAGTTCCCTGGTCCCAGTTCGGTGGCCTGTTTCTGGTTCAGTGTTCCAGTTCCAGTTCAGTTCCCATGTTCTGTTTCAGTTTCCTGCTTCTAGTTTATTTTCTTGTACCAGGTTTAGTTTCCCTGTTAAGAGTCCTGGTTCCCATTTCCACTTCAGTCTCCCAGGCCCGGTTCAGTTTCCTCGTCACTGTTCAGTTCTGTCGTGTTTCCTTTTCCTGCTTCCAGTCATGATTCATGATCCAAGTTCAGCTTCCCAGTCCTTTCAGTACTTTCCTTCTTCAATTTTAGTTTCCTGTTCATTTTCCCAATCCCAATTCTGTTAGCCATTCCTGGTTCAGGTTCCCAGCCCCCATTCAGTTGAAACCAATCTATCAATTAACAACATGAAACCTGAGCCAATCAGATCATCACGTTTCAGATCATCGTGATAATGAAGAGTTAAACTGCAAGAGTCAGTTTCTGTTTAAACAGCTTAGAGTTTGCGTAGCGATGGACAACATGGAGGAACTCCGCCTGTTTAAACATTCACACTGTAACACACACACAGACACACACACACACACACACACACACACACACACACACACACACACACACACACACACACACACACACACACACACACACACACACACACACACACTGTATCACACACAGACTCTCTCCCTCTGCTGTCAGATGCATTTTTCAGTTAAATCATTCACTTTTAATCTTTGTTTAAATTATTGATCGACCTGTCACAAACACACGCCAACACATGTGAAGTGCAGCTGTTATAAACATGAGCATATGAAACATTTATCTGACCTGCTGGACTAGAAACACACACACACACACACACAGGACATTTTCCGGGAAAAGACAAACAGCTAGCAGTGACATCATACTGTGCAGCCAATCAGAAGAGATGCTTCTTTCCTACTGTTTTGTTTGCACATGAACTGGGTTGTTGATGTTGTTCGTATCACATAGATAGATCACATACTGTATCTGTTACACCAGACTGCATTGAAAAAACTGCAAATTTGAGGACATCTTTGTTGGAGAGAAATGCCAAATGCAGGACTGAAACAAATCTCTAGACGGATCAAACAAATCTCTAGACTACTCTTAAGTACATACTACTGAACTCTATCACTGTAGGTAGTGCCTTTACAAACATAAAGGACACAAGAGGAAGTGTTTAGTCTGAGAGTATTCTCTCTTTGTTGAATAGCAGTAGAGAGACAATAAATACAGAGTGAGTTTATAGTAAACAGACTTTAAGATATACATTCTTACAATAATGGAGTGTTCATTGAAAACATGTCTGTATACATTACGGTTTAGAATAAACATGACCACAAGAAAAACTGTTCAAGGGAACAAACAAACCAGACCTGGGGCAGGTTTTGTCCGATGCAGTCTCGACACAGACGGTGGATAGTGTGCATGACAGCAGTTCTGCTTGTTATCTCAAATCCTGCAGCTCAACTGGTCCATCTGCTCCTCCAACGGGTCTGAACCACAACCAGGAGCAGGACTGACCCACGTCCTCCAGTTAGGTACAATCCAAATCCAGATTTATAAAGCCAGATTCAGGTCCACTCCAAGTCCAGGCAGACAAAGTCTAAGTTCTGTGCAAGTTCCAACCGTAGTATGGACAGGTCTAAACCAAATCTGACATGGTACCAGGTCTAAACCATATACAAACCAGAACTAGATCCAACCTGGGTCCAGCTGATCAAGGTGAATCAGTGTGTATGAGGTTCAACAGTGCACTGGATGTTAGAGAGCAGAGTGTGTGTAAGTGTGTGTGGATTTTGTGTGGGAACCAACAGCAGAAGAATAGCAGGAAACACACACACTCCATCAGACTCACAAAAACACTGGATGTATCCCGGCGATAAGACACACGCTTCCTGGACACACATGAAACTCCCCCTCCCCCCGTGTGAACACTTCCATTCAAGATCTGGTAGAGTCCTTCCCAACAGCAGGATTATAATCTGGATTGAAGGAGCCCTGCAGGGGTTAACACCTGCAGCGGGTTTCAGATGGAGAAGGAGAACACAAACACGACGGGGCCTTTGTGCTTGTCTACAGGAACATAGGCCGGTTCCTGCTGCTGGTGACTCTTAAATCAGGTTGAACCATAAAAGGAATATGTCTCTGGACATCTGCACATCACATTAAACTAACTAGACCAATATATCCACTGATGCAACATCTGATATCTCAAACATTCAGCATACTATGACTTTGGGGGTTTCCTTCTGTCCATTGTCTATATGAATCATAAACTGGATATTCCTGATGATCACTGGAATATTTGTAAAAGTAGGGGTACAAACTCCAGGCCCTGGAGAGAGCTCTGTTGGAGAGACGTGATGTGACTCCAACATATAATTGTATTCAAAGAAATTCTCAGGGAATTGGATGGAAGTTCGTCGTTTGGTTCTGTCAAACTGACAAGAGATTGGTTTGGAAAGACTTTATGTTTGGAATAACGATTGATTGCCCTTCTGTGAGGTCATTCTTTAATATACTTGTATGGGAAAGTCAACACCAAGATAACACAAGTGGAGGTAGCTCAAGTTAAGTAACCCATTATTTTGTGGAGTACTGCTCTGAAGCCTTGAGTTTGGCATTTTGAGCACTGCCATCTTTTATAGTTTGGAACCAAATGTGCCCAATTTTTTGACAAGAGGGAGGATACGCATTGCTATGTCTTCATCCTGACTGAAAACTTGCCAAGGTAGGAACTTGTCAATTACAGTTTAGCTTTGCCTAGAGCATACCCAGCTTAAAAAACGTCATGCTACATTGAAGGTTCAGGCTTAGCTCAGGTTTAGAGATGGAGAGTTCAGGCAAATATTCCGAATACAGCTTCTGGGTTTAAAATCACTTAAGGGAAAGAGTTGGGGGATAAGAGTCAGGTCCAAGCTCAGCTCAGGGTATGAGTGTTGGGTTCAGAATCAGGTCTAAGCTCAGTTCAGGGTTTGAATCAGTGGTTCAGAATCAGGTTCAGGCAAACATCAGGTTACATCTTGGGGAATTGAGGTTCAGGCTCGGATCAAGGTTTGAGTCGGATGTTCACAATCAGGTTTAGGCTCAATCTGGTTTAGATCCCCTGAGTCTAATCCTGAACTAAAGCTCAGTTCAGAGTAAGAGTCTGTAGTTCAGGGGCGCATGTTTAGCTCAGTCAGTAGAGCAGGTGCCCCATGTTCAGAGGCAAAGTCCTTGATGAATCTGCCACAGGTTTGAATCCGACTTCTGCGCTTTGGTGCGTGTCTACCCCTCTCTCTCCTCCCCATATTTCCTGTCACTCTTGTCCTATTGAATAGGCAAAAGGCCAATAAAATAATCTTAAAAAAAAAAAAAAATAGAGTCTGCCATTCAGAATCAGGTTGAGGCTTAGTTCAGACTTAGTTCCAGGGGCTCAAAATCAGGTTCAGGCTCAGTTCAGGGTCAGAGTTGGGGTTCATACCATGGTTCCAGCAGTAAGTGTCCTCACAAGTACAGCAGTGCGGACTGTGTGTGTTGTGTACATACTGTGTGAAGTGCAAAAGCAGCTTCACTCTATAATTCATCACATGTGAATGTTTGATGAGTCTTTAAAGAAAAACAGTAAAACAGCCAGAGTTTTTCTGACCATTTCATCTCTCAGTTGTATTTTATAATAGCATGTTACCTTATAATCAGGACTGCTCATTGGCAGTACTGTATTTATACTCTCTTCTCATTAACATTACAAACAGGAGCAGTGACTGTACTTAAGTGCACTCATGTCCTTAAGGTCAAGAAGTGATATTAAGTCTGTGTTTGCAAGTCACAGGTAATCTCAAGTCCTGAATCAAGTCCAACAGGGTCCGGGCCTAAAAAGGTCAGTCCAGTACCACCTTGCAAATGGTGGCAACATCAAATTTCATAAACAAGGCAGTTATTATGAGTTCTGGTATTATTTTTTGTGATAAATAATAAAACATGATCAACAAGTTCCAGGACAAGACAGTTAAGTTTCAAGACAAGGGGGCGCTGGTTTAGCTCAGTTGGTAGAGCAGGCGCCTCATATACAGAGGCTACAGTACTAATCACACTGATCGCAGGTTTGACTCCCGGTCTGCCGATCATTTGGTGCATGTCATCCCCCACTCTCTACTCCCCACCTTCCTGTCTCTCTTCAACTGTCCTATCAATTAAAAGGCAAAAAGCCCAAAAAATAATCTTTAAAAAACAAGTTTCAAGACAAGTCCTGAGTCGAGATAAAAAAGTCCCAAGTCCAACTAGTCCCAGAACAAGACAATTAAGTTTTTGGTCAAGTCCTATGTCAAGTTAAGAGTAAAGACCAACAAGTCCTAGATCCAATAAGTCACAAGTGAAGACAGGTAAGTGCCAAGTTAGTTAAGAGTAGTCTATCTCCCAAGACAAGATACCCAGGTCCCAAGTCTAGCAAGGTAAGTCCCAAGTCAATTGCCATGCCAAGACAGGTTTCTCTCCAGTAAAAACCCATGTAAAAACAAAGTCAACTTTCAAGTCAATAGGTGTAAAAGTCCCAAGTCAAGATTAATTTGTTCCAAATCACTAAAGGTATGTCTGAAGTTCAGCCAATAAAGTCAAAATAAAAAAACAGGTAAATCTAAATCCCAAGTCAAGATGGGTATGTCTACAATGTCAAACAGGTCACAAGTTCAGCTAGTACCAGGACAAGAACAATTCCAGCCTCGCTGTTAAACACACTGTTAAACACACAGCTATACTGCTGTGATGTCTGTACAGTTTAATGTTTGGGTTTGTGTGTTTAGAGGGTGGAGGTGGACTCACCGTCAGTCGCTGGATGCTGCCGCTGTCTCTGGTGACCTGACGTTGGTTTGTGTTGCCGTACAACGAGGACACGTAGCTGCTGTGGTTGGCATTGGCTGGGTTGGAGTTGGTGTTGGTGTTGGTGTTGGCATTGGTGGGGTCGAGGCTGTGGTTTGTCAAGTCTTTGAGTCCGGTGGTTGTGGTAGTGGTGGTGCAGTTTGACAAGCTGCTGGTGGTGGTGGTGGTGGTGGTGGTGGTGGCAGTGGCGGTGATGCGGTTCAGGTCGTTATCAGGAACAGAGTCTGGAGTCCTCCTGAGGTCTGCTGCAAGTAGATAACCACCATCGTCATCATCGTTACCTACAGAATCATCCCAAGACCAGGCAGTGTTCTTCCAGAACATCCTGACTGTCCTCAAGTCCTCAAGACTACACTGGACCAGACCAGCCCAGGACAGACCGGACCAGATGGGACAAACCAGATCAGCAAGTAAACAGCTGAGGAAGAAGCAAAAGCATCTACACAGAGTTCCCTGAAGTGGTCCGTGAGTAAAAAAGAGACATCAATAAACAAACAGATGTAGACCGAGCTGAAAAACAATCGGGTGGTTCAGCGACTCATTCAGATCCTGAACCAGCAACCTGCAGGGCTTAAACCAGAACTCACAGCCCAGGTCTGTAAGTCTTATCTCTGTGCATGATGGTCCACACGGCAGGATTCAACTCTGCTGGACAAAATAGAAACCAGCTGTATTCGTAGCAGGATGATGGTCCGGATCGTTGTTCCTACGAGCTCCTGTTGATGGAGTTAAACCGCAAGTGCTGCTGCCTTGTGCTCGATCTACTGATGATACTTCTGACAGTACACCTGATACTAAGAGAACTCCAGTTGCACCGATGATCAACAAACAAACAAATAAAAGAAGGAGTCTGCTCCTTTTTCTTCTGTCCTTCTTGTGTTCCCTTTCTCTCTCTCTCGTCGTCCAGGGCGAACGAGTGTCAGATCTCAGTGTGATGTCAGAGAGAGAGAGGGAGAGAGAGAGAGAGAGAGAGAGAAAGAGGGGTTTACTCTATTGGGAGGGGTAAATGGAGATAGATGGATTCAAGAGAGAGAGCAGGGGGGTGGTCGAGAGATATAGGGACAGAGGTATTGTGAGGGTCACATGGTTACCAGGCAGCTTCTCATCACCATGATAACCATGTGGACCCCTGGGGAGAGAGAAGGAGAGTAAGAGAGCAGGAGTCAGTTTTAATCTATATCTACTACTGCTCACTCGACCGTCTCTCCCCATCACACTATAAATAGAATAAACATATAGATTCACATATGGGACACCGTGTGTGTGTGTGTGTGTGTGTGTGTGTGTGTGTGTGTGTGTGTGTGTGTGTGTGAGTCCTGAGGGTTTCTGTCAGAGCCAATGAAGCTAACATGTTAGCCCGTGTGTATCGGCAGCTGCACATGTCCAAAACGGTTAGTGTTATTAGATCATGTTCATGTAGACTCACTGATCAATACTGTGATCAGTTCAGTTCCACTCACTGATCAATACTAAATTAGTTTAAAGTGTAGAAGCTGTAGACTGATGGTATTTTGCATCACCTGTTTTTATAATAGTTAAGAGAAATAAATAAAAAGAGATTATCAATTTATTAATGATCCTGTGTGGCTTTTAAATCATTCAAGATCAATACAGACTGATAAAGTGTGTTGTTTCTTGATGCCATATGTTTCATATTAGCTGCTAGCACTGCTACTAGCTGCTGTTGTAATATGTAGTTATCCGCTGCTATGTGATACTACTCATTGTAATATGTAGAATGTTTTACCAATGCTACTAGCTATTGTTTCTCACTGGAGTATTTATCAGGCGTGCTGTTACCATTGCTACATGCAGTAGTTTCCCACTAGATTATGTATATTAGGCCATTAGCAGCTAGCACTGCTACTAGCTGCGGTTTCTCACTTGAATATGTATCATGTAGGCTGCTAGCACTGCTTCTAGCTAATGTTTCTCACTGCGCCATATGTTTTGTTAGCTGTTAGTGCTGCTACTAGCTGCTGTTCCTAACTGGAATATAATGTTAGCCGTTAAACCTGCTGCTAGCTGAAATATGTACCATGCTTCGATTAACTGCTGTTTGTTATTTGAATGTGTGTCATGTTAGTGTTTTAGCTGCTTTCATGCTAACTGTTCATGACCAATCAGAGTCACATGCCATAGTTCTTGATTTCAGCCAATCACATAGCTTTAACTCACCACTGTGTGTTGGTACGTCCTCATCCTCCGGGCTCCTCGTTGTTTGTTTATTCTGCTGTGATGTCACTCTCAGGTGTTTGCTCCGCCCAAACTCCTCCCCCAACAGGTAGAACCAACCAGTGACAGGCTGCAATACAGAGGGGCGGGGCTTACAGTATGTTAAAGCTTCTCTTCGCAGATGTGTGGGCTCTTACACTACATCTTGATGGTTCAGCTACTTTCACATACATGCAACCTTTTACTTCCGTCTTCCTACGACCAACACTCTGTTTTTGTGGTATCAGATTTTGTTGGGGAGCTTTTGGTGGGTTAAGTGATGACAGGATAAAGAAAGAGGTTAGAAAAGAGGATGCTGTAGCAGTGTTGATGCCGTGTCTGTCTTGTATTTTTTTGTTACGAAACCTTTCCAGAAAAAAGTTAACAGTTTTCTGAAAGCATTAAGCTCGGAGGGGTTGTGGTTTACAGCGAGTTTTGAAGTTGGGTGCTTATTAAACATTCAATCTCATACAAAATAAAGTATTTCCTGGTAAAACTGCTGCAATCACTAGAACATACTTTCTAAATTTGGCTTCCTGTTCATCTGTTAAACCTGATTAATTGTTAATGAGAAGCTCCCTCAGTCGCTACGTTCATGTTTCAGAGAGATGTTGTGGTGAGACGATCCACATCAACATTATTGATCCTACTTGAATACAATCTGCTGCATGTTTGCCAGATTGACTCATCATGTTAAAAATGCCTCTACCAAGTATCTGGTTGTTAATGTTGTGTATTAATAGTCCTAATTTACTCTAAACTGACCTTAGAAGGGGAGACGAGAGAACCAATCCCAAAGCTCATACAGCCAATCAGCTGCCTGCACCTGAGGAGACGGACGGAGGGGAAAGACAACACAGTCAAATATGGAGACTTACAGCTGAACGAGTGTGTTAGCAAAGCGCAGTCCTTCTTGGTCCTCTTCTATTGCTTACACTGATGAATTACATCTTCTAGAAGTCTTAGCCATTGGAGTGTTACACTGACTCAAACTTTAGTTTGGAAAAGTAGCTTTAAAATGGCGGGTCTCAGTTCAAACCATGGCCACAAGTTCACTCAAGGGTCGCAAGGGTCAACTTTATTTACTAAATGTGACTGACTCAAAATATGAGGGAACATTTGGACCCTGATCCTGGACCACGTGAGAACCCCATGTGACCTACAGTGAGGAACCGAAGGGGCGGGGCTTATGAGCTGACATCATCACTGACCTGCTGAACACTGAAACCAACAACCTGCTCCGGACGAGGTCATCACTGGTACACCTGAAACACACACACAGACAGATGAACTAGTCTGGATGTACCATATTCGTGAATGCTTGTACACTAGATATTTTTACTTAATTTCTTGGCGAGAGACATTTTCTTCCCCTTTCGTCGCTTTTTTGCTTCTGCTGTTATTTTCTTCATCATTCATAAAAACATAGATACACACATAAATAAACAGATGTGCGTGTTTGTGTTCGTGTGTGTGACTCACAGTATAAAGCTGTGATTGTATTCTGGGTTCTTGTTGTTCAGGACAGTCGGAGTTTTCATCCTGATGCTGCGGCCCAGGTCAGAGGTCACCACCAGCTACACCAACACACATGTACACACACACGCTTTGAAAAAAATGTTGCTTAAAAATATTCAAAAAACATACTTTAATAATTTCTCAACTTTATTCACACAGTATTGTCTGCCAACTTCCTGTTTTTATTACAGGTTGATTCCTGAGGAGCATTATGGGAACTTTTCTGTATTTAAGTAGATTCAACTCTTTAAATGCACATAAATGAGATAGAGTGAAGTTACCATGAACTCACCTTCACATAGGAGTCACATGACCTCAGAGATTTTCCCATCAGCGCCCTGGCCTCGTGGACTGCAGACAAATGTAGCCGAGCGTAAGTTCAACCAGGAAGACTCTTCATACTCATTCATTCATTAGCAATATTCATTCACGTCACGTTCTCTCTCTCCTGCTCTGTCCTTCCTGTCTGGTGATCAGCTGATTATGGGCGTATACTATTTAAGTACTAAACCGACCAGATTCAGCCTCGACGTCTGTCGACCAATCATCCCGCTGCTGTCAAATTTTAAATCTGTCCTCCTCTCTTTCGCAGACAGTTTGTCGTGTCAGCTCGATCATTGCGAGCCTCCTCCACCCCGTTCACCTCCAAGTCCAGCTCCTCAGCTCATCCTGTCTTCACCATCACCACCACCAGTGTCTAGACTCCATCGGGGGGGTATCCTATCCTGCCCTCGGCCTCTTGACATCTTCAAGTACATGAAGACACCACGATGGAGTCTAATCGCCAAAGACATCGCACATTTCATTCTTTCCAAACTTGTAAATAAATAATTGTTCGATCTTAATGAAGTCTCTCCTGATTGAAATATAACTGTTAGTGAACTGAGCGACGAATAAAGTTTGATTCAAAACAGAAGACGCAGACACATTGAGGAGATGAGGGATGGGTTGTGATTTTTACATCTTAAAATAATCAATTATGGAGAAAAGAATGTATTAAAAATATAATATTTGTATTGTTTCACATGAAACTAAACAAGAAACAGCAGAAACAAACAGCAGCAGGAACACAAGACTCTGCTGCCCACTGCTGGACGACTGATGAACTACCGGCTGATCTCTGTTATTGATCAGATTATTGATCCGTCTGTTGTCTGCTAAGTGTTAATGTGTTTTTATTTTTCAATACAGTTCATTCAGATGTACTGATTTTTCACAAGACCTCGTAGTCTCGGCCGTTACATTAACATTAAGTTAACACACCTGACTCAAAGAGTCTTACGCTTTTCAACTTAACGACTTAACGATTTCAATTTAAAACTGTCCAGCTTTTTATTTAAATAACAGTTAATTTATTTGATGTTTATTTGTATAAAGTAAAGTATGAAACAAGTAAACCGATGAATAAGATCTGTTTACTTTTCTTATTGTTCTGCACCAAAACACAGAGGCCAATCCACTGTAAGTTAAAACCTTGTCAATAAACTCGACTCTGATTGGTTTGTTTCCAAGTGATGACCTGTGATTGGTTCATCGAGCCTTCAGTCCTGCTGACACTTATCTTATCAAATATGAAAGGTGTTCTCTGATTGGCTGTTGCATCACTTACTCTGAATGATGAGCTGCCCCGCCTCTGGAGTGATTGACAGCCGCAGCTGACCTACGGAGAGAGGGAGAGCGAGAGAGAGAGAGAGAGAGAGAGAGAGACGTGATTGAACGCCTGCTCCTTCTACGGATCAGTGATCAGTGATGGATTGATTGATGTCACCTCTCCCTCGGAACACAGACGGGTGGATCTTCCTCCTCCTTCTCGTCCTGGTCTCAGTTCTCCCCTCAGACTTGGGCCTGATCCTGTGTGGTCCCTCCTCTCCTCTGCAGGACTCTGGACCCAGGACTCTCTCAGACCTCCTGCTGCTGGTTCTGATCTCTGTGGACGGATCTGAGGCCAGACCTGCTGTCCTCAGTGGACCCGCTGTGGACCAGGACTTGGTCTGCATCAGAGCAGACGTACAGATCAGTAGGGGGATCAGAACCAGGATCAGATAGACCCGGACAGAGTGTGTCTCTAACTAACCTCAGGGTTGGACTGTTGGACCTGGTTCTGTCTCCTCTGGTCCTGCTGGGTCTCAGTGGATCCTAGATCAGTCTCGTCCTTGAAGATAAGTCCAGACCGTCTGATATCTGCAGTCCGGACTGAAGTCTTGATCCTGGTCCTCTTGATCAGGGCCACTTTGACCTCAGGCCTGCTGGACTGGATCTCAACTCCAGACCTGAATCCAGATCCTGCTGAAGATCCAGTCCTGATTGTGGTCCTGGTTCTGGTTCCAGACTGTGAAAACCTGCAACAACACACAATTGGTTATTGATTACTGATCAACAATCAGTCCAATGAAGAAGATGATGAAGTTTCACCGTCTGTGATCTCTCTTTGGTGTTCTCCGGTTCCTCTGCAGATGTTCTGCTGGATCAATGTTCTCCTTACAGCCTCCTCCTGACCTCCTCATCCTCCTCTTCTTCATCTCCTCGTCCTCTCTGCACCTCCTCTTACAGGCTGGAGGCTGACAGTGGGCCTCCCGGTGCAGCTGGAGGACAGCTCCACCACTGGGCCTATCAGAGGACAGCAGGTGTAAGGTTTTATGTGACCAACAGGGGGGCGTCGGTCACCTACAGTTACTTCTGATTCCATTTTTATATCTGGATTTTTGCTTTTTCAGCAATTAAGTTTGTTTTTGAAAGACATATGGCTAATACCAGCAAGAAGAAGAAGTTGTTGAATCTTTCAGGGAAGCATTAGGTAATGCATGTGTATTGTGTTAGCACAGCTAAAGGGCCGTCTGACGTCAATGTAATGGTGACAAAATGAAATCCAGCGTACACTTAAACTGAAATGTTTGTTTATATGTAGGACTCTTTTAAGTGGTGAACTTTTGACCCCGTCTGCAGCGGTGCTTTGCTTAGCTTTCATGTAGAAACTTTGGGGGGCTTCTGCTAACAGGGGCCATGCTGACTGTTATCTACTGTATGTCGTACACTTATTATTGATAAGGACCTCATACAACCCCACTTCAGAGAATCCTAACTATCCTTTTAGTGTGCATCGTGGATTCAGGCCTGTTCTTTGTATGTAGATTCATGCAGCTTCAAATAAAGATTCAGCTCTTCTCCAGTGCAGCAGCTACAAGTGAATGATTAAGTGAGTGTAATTTGCAATAACTGTAAGAGCACAAATAACTGACATGAAAGTATTTACACTACTTTATTGTGAAGGTGAATGTTGTAGAATAATCCCCCCAAAGTCTTTGAATATAGAGCCTCTATCCATTTGCAGAAGTTTGACTTGCATGCCGCCCTTCCCCACTCACTCCTCTCTCAGTAAAGGCACAGGAGGTGTGTTTATGTTTGTTTTGAGAATGTTAACCTACACGCTATGCATGCTGGGAGGTACGTGCTTACAAGCAGGATATATGAAAGCTTCTAAGCTGGTTCACAGTTTGTGTTTCTGGATCAAACGTGAGGAAGAAATGACCTGAAACAGGAAGTGAAGCTGCAGCTCGTCACACTGATTGAAGCTAACGAGGGGGATTATCAGATTAACACACACACACACACAAACACACACACACACACGGTATCCTTTAGGGGACCCTTGCTCCTCACGATTCTATTCATGAACATTAAGAATAATTCTGGATGTGATTATTCATCTCCAGACAAACGGCACAGGAGGAAACATAAAAAGACAGAAACTTAACAGAACAAAAATTAAAGCAAAGAATTAAAAGAGCTTCAAATTAAAGTTGATTATCGAGTGTTTTTCGCTCGTCACACTGGATGAGTTCAGTTTTTCAAGCCTCTAAACTCTCATTAAACCAACATGAGCAGGAGACATCAGTGTGACCTGCGGCGATCTGATACGACATCAGTAAACAAACTGCTGATCTTTGACTCAGAACAAAAACTTTTACACTTCAGATTTCTCTTCACATTTGTTCTCTTTAAGTCTTGATTAGAAAATTAAACCTCAGTGAACTTCCAGCTCATCTGACTGAAGTGAATCTGATGTTTCCACATGAAAACTTATTTCAGCAGCTTTTCTGTTTTCTGTTTAACACATTTTAATTCAGGATTTTTTTTTAGGTTCAAACGGGTCTCAAAACGTTTAGAAAAACAAATGAGGTTTAGTTAGGATGATGAGAAAATTATGATTCTTCTTTTTGTAACTTAAACATCTTCAACTTCATTTAAAGGAAGTCTGGTTTAATATGAACACATTATAAATTAAAATTGATTATTAATTAGTTTCCAACCCATTACTTCCTCCTGCAGACTCATCAGATGTCATTCAAAGTTTGAAGTCATGAAAGTTCAGTCTCACCTTTTTCTGCTGCTGAGAGACACATCCATTAAAATCCCAACTAATTAACCAAATAGTTAACTAACTAACTTCCTTACAAGCTAAACCCTGTGACTAACAGCTCCTCTCTTTTCTCTTTCTGCTCAAACTCAGTTTGTGTTTCTCCAAACTTTCCCTCTGAAGGAAAAAAATTCAAACCTGGAGCAGTTTTTTACCCCGTCAACTCCGAAGGAACAAACCAGGCTGTTTCCTGTTTGCTCTTTCAACATAAGAGCTTCCTGTTAGGTGACAGTTTGTTAAATTGACAAAAACAGTCTCACTAGAAGGTCCACATCTGACTGACTGTTATATCACATATTCCTCTTCAGATGCTGTCATGTCGTTTTCTTTTTCTCACAGCTTCTCGTCTGTTGTGTTTTAAAAAGAGAGACTGAAGTGAGTGATTTAAAGCTCCAGCAAAGCTACTAAATCAATGTTTTTGCTGTTATTTTTTCAGTCCAAGAATGACATTTCAGTTTAACCCGTCTTATAATAACACAGAAAAGGTTTAGCTCAGCGGTTAAGTCATTCAACTCACAAACAGAGGCTAAAATCTTTTATGCAGCGGCTCCGGGTTCATCTCCCACCCTCGGCCCTTCGCCATGTGTCATCCCCACTCTCTCTTCCCCTGTTTCCAACACTATCCACTGTCCTCTTTATAAAATAAAGGCATAAAACATCCAAAAAATAATCTTAAAAAAATAATGATTACACAGAAAAAAAAGATAAAGAAAAACAGCTGAAAGGTCGGTGATGAATGAAGCAGGAAAACAAGAAATCAATCTATTCAGATCAACAAAAACAACGACTTCAAGTCACCAGACCCGGCTGGAGTCAACCTCATGCTTTTACCGTGAAAAACCACGCTCAGTTTCCTGTGTTGTTGATGTTACTTTTAGTGCACATGTGTTTGTCATTAACAGAGAGAGGGGCGGGGAGGGGCTGTTTCTATAACAACAAACCAAACTACACTCAAAAAAGAGAGAATTTAAGACTCCATTGTCTCCTGCTAGTTTAGGAAACATCACACATCACGTTTGTATATGCAAAGAAGTAGACAACACAGAACAACAGAATAATATATGTATTCTTTATTGTCATTTTTAGAGGAAATGTAAACAAAGAGAAAGATTATAAACGACCACACACAAGTCATCTACAGTCTGCAGGTTTTGTAGTGCAGTTTTGGCTGAGGGCATAAAAATAACTCCCAAATTGTGCTTTTATTTTGCTGATTAGTCTGGGAGGAGGAGGCAGCATGAGTGGAGGGGTCAGCTGGGGTCTTGTTACGGTCAGCTCTCTAAAAGTAGTGAAAATGTTAATGAGGGCTGGCAGGTTGGGAGCGGAGAGGCTGGATGTTGTAGGAGAAGAATGTCAGGGATCCTCAGCAGCTTGTTTTCCTCTGGTCACAGCTGGGTCAAGTTTAATCTGAAAACGTTGTATTTCTCTGCTTTCTGTGTTGAACTTTATGTTTCCACGAAACGTTGTGCAACAGGATTTGTGGCACATTTTCTCTCATATGTGGGCTGTGTCAGAGGTTTTAACCAATCAGAGCTGCAAATCCAAAAGTAACTTCCCCGATTATTAATATGACATAAAAATATTTACATCGTGGAGTTAACGTATAAGAATTTGAGATTTAAACGGTCCTTTTGACTTCCTGTTTGGCTGTATTTCCTTTTTAGGAGGAAGCAGGAAGTGCATCACTGATTTGGGTTCAGGTGAGACTTTTTTTTACATTTATTTTCTTTCTTCATGGCTTCACTTTACTGTAATTTAACACATGAACACTAAAGATGTTACTGATTTAAATGTATTGTATTTTTTGTTGAACAAAGTGGTGAAATGTCACGTGTAGTCCTCTCCTCTTTGTCCCTGATGTTCATGTGTTGTTGATGTGTTTTTGATTTGTTTTGTTTCTAGTCTTCAGACCACTCAACAATTCTGCACTACATGTCACATTGGCTATGCCTTTGGGAGCAACTTGAGGTTCAGTGTCTCGCCCAAGGACAATTTGACATGTAGACTGCAGCAGCCGGGGGTTGAACCATCTATCATCCTACTGAAAGATATCTTGTTTTTAACATGTTGTTAAATTTATGTTAATATGCTGCTAACATCATGTCGTTTAAGCGTT
The DNA here is from genome assembly GCF_022749685.1 of Semicossyphus pulcher. Classification (NCBI taxonomy): domain Eukaryota; kingdom Metazoa; phylum Chordata; class Actinopteri; order Labriformes; family Labridae; genus Semicossyphus; species Semicossyphus pulcher. The sequence goes on along the minus strand of NW_027211737.1, from coordinate 30,395,313 downwards.
GTTCCCATGTTGTTAATGTGTTATTGGGTTGTTAATATGGTGTGTAAATATTGTTAATGTGTTGCTAACATGATGTTAAATTTATGTTCATATGTTGCTTACATCATGTCATTTAAGCGTTGTTACCATGTTGTTAATGTGTTGTTAATATGGTGTTTAAGTATTGTTAATGTGTTATTTAAGCGTTGTTAACATCTTTTCATAATGTGCTGTTACCATGTTGTTAATGTGTCTGTCTATGTGTAAATGTTGTCTAATTGTGACGTAAAAGTGTTAAATTAATATGTTGTTTATGTGCTGATAATATGTGGTTTAAGGGCTGTTTATATGTTATAATGTCATTTTAAGATGTTGTTAGTGTGTTGATAATGTGTTCTTAACATTTTGTTGGTGTGTTGTTAATGTACCGTAAACATGTTAACTTTTTGTCATTGTGTTGTTAATGGGCTGTTAATAAATGTAAATAGATACTTATAATATAAATATGTGTTGTTAATGTGTTGTTGGTGTGTTGATAATTGTTTGGTTTTCTAGTTGTGTTTAAAATACGGTTGTTAACATGTTGTTAGTGTGTTGTTATTTTGTTTGTAACATGTTGTAGTTGAATAAATATTTATTAAATATCAATATGTTGTTACAATGTTGTTACATCCTGTCGTTAAACTGTTAACTTTTATTGATATGTTATTAGTGGGCTGCAAATGTGTTGTTATAGTGTTGTTATCAATTTAATTCTAACATAATGTTAGTGTGTTGGTATTGTGTTGTTATTGTGCTGTTAACTTGTAGTAAATTTGTCATAATGAGTTGTTGATGTATCACGAATATATTATTAATGTGTTGTTACATGCTTGTAACATTTTGTTAAATATTTGTCAATATGTTGTTCCCATCTTGTTAAAACATGTTGATTTATCATGTTAATGTGTTGTTACCAAATTGTTAATGTTTTCTTAATATGTTGTTGGTGTGTTATTAACATGTTGTTAGCTCATATTTATAATGTGTTGTTAACTTGTTCTTAGTGTTTAAGTGTTGTTAACTGGTCTTAATGTAATCTTAATAAGATGTTAAATTGTTGTAAATTTGTCGTTAATTTGTTATCCTTTTTCGAGTTATTTGTTTATGAGTTGTTAACATTGTATTGTAAATATCTTTCAATGTGTTGTTAACATCTTGTCAAAACATGCTCTTAAAGTGTTGCTTACTTTTGTTAATGTGTTTTATTGGAGAGCTGTTAATGTGTTGTTAAAACATATGGATAATGTGTTGTTACCTTGTGTTAATGAGTTGTTAACTTGTGTTAATGTGTTGTTAGTGTGTTGTCAGAAATCTTGTTTGTTTAGTGTGACAGACTGCAGTAAATCTGCAGTAAACTGATCAGATTATCACAGCATCACGCTTCTCTCTCTCCGTCAGTGTGAGTCTGTGTCTCTCACTGTCTCTCTCTCTTTCTCTCTCTCTGTCAGTGTCTCTCGCCCTGCAACCCAGCAGATGGTCTCTCTCTCTCTCTGTGGATCTGTTTCTGTTTCAGTGACCATCTGATCACATAATGCATCTGTAGACGGAAGAATACGTTAATTTTGGACTTGTTCTTTCATTATCTGGAGCCTGAAGACAGTAAGGTGAGTAACTTCATTATTAATATGAGAGCTTGATAACATGTTCATCAGTGAGAGTTGTTCAGATTAAACAGTGAGCAGCTGAAGTGTAAAAAACGGTTTCATGTTCATGTTTCCATTTGAACCAGGAGCTCAAAGTAAAGGACAAAAAAAAGTACCTTTATCGACGGATTAAAGGTTAAAACGCTTCAGACACAAGACAGAACTTTAGACTGTAGAAGTGACTATGATAGCAGGTATCATCTCTCTGTAAAGTGAAACATATGATTGAAAGCTCCAGGACGCTACTAAAAACATTTTTACTTCATAATTTAAACATGACCTTTCCCTCTTTACACACATATTTGATGAAATACACAAGTAAAAATTACCAAATGAGATGTTCTATATATGTTTTGTTATTGTTTATATTTATCTGATTATTTTTTCCATTATATGTTTTGGTGCTACATAAATGTTTTAAAGTGAACCGTGGGAGATATAATCTATGATCCTCCTGCTGATCTCTGATGTTTGAACTCTAAACCTGTTACTGAGGTCAAAGGCTGAAAACTGGGTTAAAGGGTCGAAACAGTAGCTTAAATAAAATCCACCATATTTTTGATATTTTATAGTGAGATGAAGAAGGAACTCGTTTTAGTGTTTTGAAGCTGTACGTGTGACAGTGAGGTGTTTATAGAGACTCTGAGTGACGATCAGTCAGACTAAAGTGAATCTGACAGAAACAGACGCTGAACACCTCCTGACCAGCTGTTCAGCTTTACCACACAAGTCACCACAAAGTCTTAACAAGTCTTTAAAAACAAGTCTGTGCCAACAGGCCTGTACTACAAAGTGACTACAACATACCCAGAAAGTCTTCGTCATTTAGCTTCACTAAGGCGAACAAAAACATTCTAAGCAGCCACATGATGCTGCCGATCAACTCCATAAGTCAACTCAGGGTTTTCCCGATCTATCCATGAGCACATTCACATAAAAGGTTTGGTGTTTTCAGCACAAACAATCACAAACATGGACAAGTCCACGGCAGCAGAGCGGCATATTTTACAAATCCAGGCTAAAAGCAACACAGGCACAGCTGCCAAATGTGGCAGGGCAGCTGGCAAAAAGTCACACGCTGAAAATGTGTTGAAGCTGAAAAGTTAAAGCTTGTGTTATCATTGCCCCATCGTTGGGGCAGGAGTAGATCTGACTACATCTACATGTGTATTCCATTAAATTAGTGATGCAGATAGATATATTATTATGACAGTTTATGATCTCGGTGCTGCCAGAATTCGGATCATATAAAAAAAAAATGAACATAATTCAAGTATTATCTTACTTTCATATTTTTCTATTACAACAAGTTCAATTCTTTAGGGCCTGTGTCCACTAATGAGGCTTTTTGCACTGGCAGCGGCTATTTTCTATACAAAAGCAATGTAGTTCAGTGTTTTCAGCTGAGTGCAAAAACCCCCCCAATTCTTTGCCAACAGGTCTTTACCAACAATTCTTTACCAACAGGTCTTTGCCAACAAGTCTTTAACCACAAGTCTTTACCAACAAGTCTTTACCAACAAGTCTTTGCCAACAAGTCTTTAACCACAAGTCTTTACCAACAAGTCTTTACCAACAAGTCTTTGCCAACAAGTCTTTACCAACAGGTCTTTGCCAACAAGTCTTTAACCACAAGTCTTTACCAACAAGTCTTTGCCAACAAGTTTTTACCAACAGGTCTTTGCCAACAAGTCTTTAACCACAAGTCTTTACCAACAAGTCTTTACCAACAAGTCTTTGCCAACAAGTCTTTACCATCAGGTCTTTACCAACAAGTCTTTGTCAACATGTCTTTGCCAACAGGTCTTTGTAAACAAGTCTTTGCCAACAAGTCTTTGCCAACAGGTCTTTACCAACAAGTCTTTGTCAACATTTCTTTGCCAACAGGTCTTTGTAAACAAGTCTTTGCCAACAAGTCCTTGCCAACAGGTCTTTACCAACAAGTCTTTGCCAACAAGTCTTTACCAACAAGTCTTTACCAACAAGTCTTTGCCAACAGGTCTTTGTAAACAAGTCTTTGCCAACAAGTCTTTACCAACAAGTCTTTGCCAACAGGTCTTTGTAAACAAGTCTTTGCCAACAAGTCTTTGCCAACAGGTCTTTACCAACAAGTCTTTGCCAAAAAGTCTTTACCGACAAGTCTTTGTCAACAAGTCAGATAGTTTTAGAACTTGAAAAGGCACTAAGTATCTTGCAGTTTGTTTTGACAATTCCTTGGGGAGTTTCTGGAGATTCTCGTTGAGATTGTAGGTGTGATTAAGGAGATTCTAGGTCTTCCAGAGCTTTTATTTAATGAGATTAGGGGTGATTTATCATAGGCCCCCAAAACCATCCCAAATACCTCTAGAATTTACATCCTCTATGGGTTATTTAGGAAGTTGTAAGGGTCTACAAGAATACTCTAAATATCTACAAGAATACATGCAAAACCAATTGTAAAAGGCAGGTCCTTAAGAAAGTTTAATGGTTCTTGAGAATATTTAAGAGTCACAAGAGAATCTGTGGGTGGTCCTTGACTAGGCTCCAAGTCAGATGCAGATTATTGACAGGTGTAAAACATTTTGTGTAAAGTTTCACAGTCCTGGAGGTGGCATGACCTGTGTGTGTTTGTATTTCAGGATGATGCTGAATGACAGGTGGACCATCATGAACAACAGCAGCTCAGAGTTGGACAGCAAACGACCAAATACACACAAGGTACATGCCATGCTAGCTTTTAGCCTCTTAGCTCACCAGTTACCCCATGCCCAGTCTGAGTCAATGATTTCACCATCACTATCTTCTACCTGCCACCGACCACCACCTCCCCGCAATCACACAACTTAATTCACCATCATCAACCATCAATATCACACCCAACCCCAACCATTCTCCAATCATCACTCCACAAACTCGCACATCCTCCCTCTGTCACCCCCTCCATCCTCCCTTGCATTACCCCAAAATCCTCCAACAGCATCACCCCACAGCATCACCCCATCAACATACATCAGTCACCCCATCATCTGCCCCATTATTACTTCACATTCACCCTAAAATATTCCCTATCACTACATATATCAATTCCAATCCATCATCACCAATACCATCTCCCCCAAAATCCACCCACCATCTCCCAGCTCCAACTATCATCCACCATCACCATTTGTGACCATTCCCCCACCAACACCCCACTATCTCCCATTATCACCCAATTGAGATCCAATTATCAATCCCACCATCTCCCGCACTACAACCCCAGAATCATCCAACCACCAACCATCTCATAAGAGATTAATTAATTTATAAAAGCTTAATGAATTTTACCTTTTCTGAGTTTTACAAGTGTGCCATTTTATTGATTTGTGATTGTATATTTTAAAGCTTACAGAATTAGAAAGAAAGATAAAGATAAAAAGGCTTGAATTTGTAGTTGAGCAGCCTTTTTGGGGTCAACAAGATCTTTTCAGTCGACAACAGTTGATGTTAGTCTTAATGGTCTTTTTTTACATGTGCTTAAAATGTAAAATGGTAATCCTCTTTGCAGCTGTCTGGTAGCTTATTGATGTATAAGGAGCAAAAGTCTCAGGGGGAACCTTGCTAATATCAAACCGTTAATATTGACCCATTCCTCTCAGGATACCAGATATGATTTAGACATTCAAAGAGCTGAAAGTTGTGTTGAGATGTAGCTTTTCATAGGATGGCATCTCTAAGATGGTTTTAACAGAAAATAGTCAACTTATTCCTAGTTTCTAAAAGGCCAGAATAGTTTCCAAGACCACAGGTCAGCAGAGGGGGAGTTGGTTAACAGTCACAGTAAAAGCTGATCCCATTTCCATAGTTGAGTGTAGATGACTGTCAGCCCAAGTCGTCCTAAGCAGGTTTAACATCTAAGGTCTCTTGCTTGGATATCTCAGCATGTCTGTCTGACTGTCTGATGTATACATGATGGTAACTTTGTTGCTCCTGTGATGTTGGCCTCCGCTTGATGCTTATCCAATGTTTGCCAAACGTTGGTTTAGGATGATATTTTGGCAGGGGTGTTTGATGTTTGGTCATCTCCAATACCGAGGCTGTGTTCAACATCAATAATGAAGCGAGCACCCTTTATGTATGTATCTAACATTCCCTTTATGGTTGGATGTATGGATTTCCTTTGAATTGGATTGTAATGGTGGAAAGACACTCCCCAAAACTTACACCCGACGAGATGTAATGGTAAGAAGTGGTTTTAGATTGGGGTGTGGGGCCTATCAACCTCCAACCCCCTACCGTCTTCCCCAACAATCATATCGAGGATGAGGACACAGTGACCTTCCTCATATCTATACATAAAACTAACACTTGTGTCATCTTTAAATCATGTTTTTTCAATGGTTCTCCATTGTTTGAGCTCTCTTGATGACCTCGTCTTTTCTTCTGCAAGGATTTAATGGAATCGACAGCAGGCTTTCTAAAAATTCTCCTTAAATTGTCGTGTGTATGGAACCAATCAGCAAGCAGCCAAGAGACTGATAGACCTACAGACTAACAGACCTACAGAGAGTTAATTCGTGTTAATCTGGAGTTAAACTGTCAGATCAAAGTGTCTCTAATCTGCAGCAGCTGTCGCCTTCACTGACATCATGGAGGATCTACAGATTAAACATACAGAGACGTGATTTTCTCTGCAGGGGGCATGTTACCCCACAATCCCCACCCATAACCCCACCCTTGAGTCAGGCTACGGACCGGCTGCAGTGACCCTCTTATTAGCTTATGCCGATTATAAATAATAAAACCAACATTTTCCGTTAGAATATTGTAAATAATTACCTTCATCATAATAGGTTAAGTCGCGTCATAGTTCATTTTCGATGAGCAGGACTCATTACGGTGCTGTTCTTGAGTATTTAGTTTTTTGCTGTTTCATACTTCTACATCTATCTGCCAGCTGCCATCACTGATTACTGAACAGATTAAGATCCAAACATATGATGAGCTGATAAATATGAAGCATTATAACAGATTAAACAGAGTGAAACAGTAAAATGCTGCTTACACACTGAGAATAATTTAATATACGTGTTAGCATAACCCACCAAGCACCAATCAGGATTTTAATGTCGATTTGTAGTTGGAAACTGGGTCATATTCAGTCGTCTAACGCCTCTTTTCGCCCTCTTTTCAACCAACTAATGGGGTCATATTCAATTTACTCTATATATAATTGATCGTAACTGCAATTTCTCTAGTTTTCTGTTGTTATTTCGAGGTAAATAGCCTAAAAATTCATTTCCATAGACTACAGACATGAAGTCACAAGTCAAACTTATTAGCAAGCCAGTATCATACACACAGTCGGCAGCATGTCGCCTCACAGCTTGATGTTTACTGGTTCGATTCCAGGTTTGGATGTAGTGGGCCTTTCTGTGTGGAGTTTGTCTGGTTTGACTGGTGATCAGCCCAGGGTGTTCTTCGCCTCTCGCCCAACGATGAGCTGGGATAGGCTCCAGCCCCCATAGCAACACTGAACGGGATAAGCTGTATAGATAATGGATGGATGATCCCTGCCACAAAAGGCTACAAGCTAGCATGCTAATGTTATAAGCTTGCTAGCCTGCACAATTAGCAGCATAAAATAAAAGTAATTTCTGTTTTGCTTTATTGAAATAGGCCTTTACAAGTACTTGGAAAGTACACAGTTAGCATCATGCCTTGTATTTGTCTCATCTGCTCCTACAGCCCAATGCCCAAGGCCTAGTGTATGTTCTACCAGGGTCAAGTTGCATTGATTAACAAGTTTGAATGCAGGAGTTTAACTTGTAATGGAGTACTTGTACACACAGTATGGTTCTTTTATATTTATCTTAAACTCATCTTATCACATGACTGAATCGATGAGGCATCAGCTCATTTGTGTGTGTGTGTGTGTGTGTGTTTTTTCAGAGATGCTGCAACTTCCTGTCATGGGCCGTTGGCGTGTTGGTTGTCGTTGCAGCCCTCGTCACAGCAACAGTCAGCATCCTATACGTAAACCAGTATCCTCTGCCCTTTGTCAGCAGGTAAACACACCTGTCGTCTGTCTGTCTGTTAGACCAACCTGTCTGTAGGCCGACTATCTGTCTTTCTTGACCTGTCTTTCCTTCTGTCTTCCCTACCTCTCTTTATGAACTACCTGTCTGTCTGTCTGTCTGTCTCTCTGTCTGTATGACTGATGGTCTGTCTGACCCACTTGTCTCTCTGTCTTCTCTGTCTGTCTGTTCATTTGCCCACCTGTTTGTCTTCCTGTCTGTCTGTCTGTCTGATCTACCTGTCTCTCTGACTGTCTGTCTGTCTGTCCCTGTTATCACAGTAACAGGGGCGGAGTCTCCTCCTCCTCACCTGTGATCTCGACCAATTCCAAAGACTCTGGCGCCCTGGTTACCGTCTCCCGGGTAGCAGACGGAGAGCCAATCAGCATCTTCCTGGACCCCAACTGTCCGGATTACAGCGCCAACTTCCTGCGCTGGGAGGCGCTGCAGAGCTCTCTGCTGCGAGTGCTGTCCAGTCACAACGCAGACGACTGGCCGGACACAGGATTGGTCCAGAGGTTGTCGGAAGAACTGAAGGTTCTGTCAGGCCACGCCCACAACCTGAGGCTGGAAGCTGATTCGCTGAAAAGAGGTCAAGGTGTTCTGGACCAACGATTAGATGGGCTGCAGAGTGAGCAGAGCCGCATCATACAGGTGAGACAGTTTTAGTTTAAGTAAATAAAATGTAAAAACATAAAATAAACTTGCAGAGACGCATCACACAGATTTGTTCGTTTTAAAAAAAACGTGTTTAATGAAATAAATATTTTAACCTGATCAAATCAAACTGTCTAATTCAATTTTAAACTGTCTCTCTCTCTCTTACCTGTACAGGTGTTGTCTGACAGCCACTCAGGTGTGTTGAAATTAGTCGCTGGTTTCAGTGATTCTCTGCTCAGCCTGCAGAGGGAGACAGAGAGTCTGAGGAGGCTCAGCGGTGACCTGCAGAAGGACAACAAGTTCAGAGGTAAGACATACTGTAACACAAAACACACAGATAATACACACAGGTAACACACAGTGACACACACACGGGTAACACATTCAGGTTACAAACACACATGAAATCACATACAGGTAACAAATGACACAAACTGCTTAAACACATATATAACATGCACAGTAACACAAAACGTTATACATTCAACGTTACACACAGTAACACACACACACATGTTATACATTCAACGTTACACACAGTAACACACACACGTTATACATTCAACGTTACACACAGTAACACACACACATGTTATACATTTAACGTTAAACACAGTTACACACACGTTATACATTCAACATTACACACACTAACAAACAAACATGTTATACATTCAACGTTACACACACTAACAAACAAACATGTTATACATTCAACGTTACACACAGTAACACACACACGTTATACATTCAACATTACACACACTAACACACACACATGTTATACATTTAACGTTAAACACAGTTACACACACACATTATACATTCAACATTACACACACTAACAAACAAACATGTTATACATTCAACGTTACACACACTAACAAACAAACATGTTATACATTCAACGTTACACACAGTAACACACACATGTTATACATTCAACGTTACACACAGTAACACACACACATGTTATACATTTAACGTTAAACACAGTTACACACAGACACATGTTATACATTCAACATTACACACAGTAACAAAAAAACATGTTATACATTCAACGTTACACACAGTAACACACACACACATGTTATACATTCAACATTACACACAGTAACACACACACACATGTTATACATTCAACATTACACACAGTAACACACACACATGTTATACATTTAACGTTAAACACAGTTACACACAGACACATGTTATACATTCAACATTACACACAGTAACAAAAAAACATGTTATACATTCAACGTTACACACAGTAACACACACACACATGTTATACATTCAACGTTACACACAGTAACACACACACACATGTTATACATTCAACATTACACACAGTAACACACACACACATGTTATACATTCAACATTACACACAGTAACACACACACATGTTATACATTCAATGTTACGCACAGTAATACACAAAGGTGACATATACACAAATAACACTCTGAAACACACACAGAAAAAAAATACAAAAACAGGTGACACACAGGTAACACCATTAGGTAACATACAATAACACACACAGGTAACACCATTAAGTAACACACACAATTACACTATCAGGTAACACATAGTAACACACGCAGGTAACAGCATCAGGTAACATACATCAGTAACACAGTTTGGTAACACATTCAGTAACACTCATAGGTAACACACACAGGTTACACCATCAGGTAACACACACAGTTACACTATCAGGTAACACACACAGTTAACACCAATAGGTGACACACACAGATAACACAAACAGTAACACACATGGGTAACACCATCAGGTAACACCATCTGAAAATAGTTTTGTATTTTAATTACAACCTCTGTCTGTCTCTGCCTATCTGTCTGTCTGTCTGTCTGTCTGTCTCTGTCTGTCTGTCTGTCTCTGCCTGTCTGCCTGGATGTGTCTCAGGCTCAGCTGCCAGACCCAGAGACTGTGCTGACGTCCTGGCGTCCGGCAACACTCAGGATGGAGTTTATTCTGTGTTTCCAACTCACGACCCCGACGGCTTTATGGCTTACTGTGACATGACTACTGACGGAGGAGGCTGGACGGTAAGTGACACACACGCACACACACACACACACACACGCTGCAACAGCATCCTCTGGTGGTCATTTGTTGAACTTTGGGGGGTAAGGAGCTTATTACAGTAAGATGATAACTAGTTTGTTGGTCTGAGCTGGTTAGTGATCTGTTACAGTGTCCATGGTTCCACTGCTGATGAAGCTAACTAGCTTAGCGAGCAAGCATACAAACAGGCAGCTGTCAGGTTGTCCAGGTTTAACCGGCTGGCTCTATGGCTGATCTTTAAGACTGAAAAGAGTTTTGTTTTATTTCATCTTTTATTGTTGGTAGACTTCTTTATTGTTTTGTATAACAGTTGTTTTAAATTTGTGTGTGTGTTTGTCTGCAGGTGATCCAGAGGAGGGAGGACGGCTCTGTGAATTTTTTCCGAGGCTGGGAGGCTTACAGAGATGGTTTTGGAAAAACTACAGGGGAGCACTGGCTAGGTCTGTCACATAAACACACACACATATACACACACACACACACACACACACACACACACACATTCAATTTCTAAAACTGAACTAAAAGTGCTGTCAGCCACCTCCAGGCTACAGAGTTCAATACAGACCATGGATTGTTTGTAAGAAGTGGATGAACATAGAAGAAGTTTGATTGTATAGAGGAAATGAAGCTACTATCACAGGATTTATAATCTCAGTAAACATTTTGCTAACAAGCCTCAATAACAAGTTTCAGGTCTTCTTCAATACATCATGATGTTAATTTTGTACATTATAGACGATAAAGTAGGGTATACCTTAGGGAACAGATACCTGTGATTGAACATCTAAGTGGTTAATCCTCTGTAGAGTTGTGAGGAGATGAGGACAGTAGACTGAAGAGGGAACCAAGGTGTTGGACTGACAAGCCCATTGTTCCTACATAAGGTCATCTTTGAGGGACTTTTGACGTGTGTAAAAGATAGTTTTCACTTTGCGATGACCTCAGTGGGGAATTAACTCTGTTACTCTGGGGCCAGAGCAGAGAGGATCATTACTTGGGCCTTTGACCATCAGGTTCGGTTAGACTCAGTCCAAAGAGCCTCCAACTGAAAGGATATACCAAGAGTCCAGGGTTAATGTCTGTATTGGATAATTCTGCTTCTCACGATTTACGTCTAGTTCAGTGAATACAGGAAGTAGTGTGTCCTTTGTGTTGCAAGACTGGCTGACTTTCATAAGAATACAGCAGATGCCACATGGGTCCTAAGCACATGGCTCTCAAATGTTACTCAGGAGAACCACTGAATGGCAGCTTCTGTGGGTTGACCTCTCTATCTGACTCTCCCTGTCTTTCTCTCCATGTCCGTCTGTCTCTTAGGCCTCCAGAGGATCTACTCCCTCACCAGGTCAGGTGGTTATGAGTTACGGATCGACATGGCCGACTTTGATAACGCCACAGCATTTGCGAATTACGGTGACTTCTCTGTCGGTCGAGACTCTGTGAACCCTGAAGAGGACGGATACCCACTGGTCGTGGACCAGTTCTCTGGAACCGCAGGTACGAATACTACCACTACTGTTGTTCTACCACATTACTATGTACCACGACAGAGTACTTAAAAGATTTCTTCTGTCTAGGTGACTCCCTTCTGAAGCACTCTGGGATGCAATTTACCACCAAAGACCGAGATCAGGATCAGTCAGAGAACAACTGTGCAGCCTACTACCAGGGGGCGTGGTGGTACCGTAACTGCCACACCTCCAACCTGAACGGGCAGTACCTGAGTGGAGGCCATGCCTCTTACGCTGACGGTGTGGAGTGGTCTAGCTGGACGGGCTGGCAGTACTCGCTTAGGTTCACCGAGATGAAGATACGACCTAATACTAAATCAGACTCTTGATCATGTGATCCAAAACCTGGCCCCTGATCTTTACTGCTGCCCTTAAACCCTGTCCTAAACCTGACCCCTGACCTTTACTCCTGCCCTTAACCCATCATCCAAAATACTTATGATCCCCAAATTTCCTCCTGCCCTCAAACCATCGTCCCCTGACCTTTGACCCCTGTTTCTCAGCAACTCTCTGCTGCAACTTCAGGAAATAACGGCCGTTTGTGTGTTTTATTAAATGTGATTGGTTCTTTGTATCTTAAAGTGGAGATGTAATGAAAAATGCCTTTTTAAACCTTTTAGAACACATCCCTATGCACCTATTTAACAATGAACGACAAATAAAATGCAAAAAATCAATTTAAATGTAGTATTGTATAATAAATAAATCATGTTTACTTTATATATACGGAGCCAGATTCTTAAAATGTCGTTTGATCTTTAAAGAATCAAATCAGTTACTTCACTTTTGTTTCACGATGGATGTGTGTGCAGATCAATAACTTTTCATACTGATGTCAGAGTTGATGTGAATGTAGAGCTAATGGTTCATTAAAGAGTGTCTGACTGACTTAAGCTTTACCTCCCTCTGTTCACCGTCTGTTGTTGTAAATGTCTGATCACAGTTAACATCACTGATCCCTGACAAGATATTTGGGCTCATATTTACTTGCTTAAAGTAAATTTATGCCTTAAAGGTAGGGTACGTGTTTCTGGAGAATGTTCGTTGTTATTTTAACTAAACAGCCAAACAATGATCCCTTAACGGATTCGAAGCCCAAAATTGTCGTTCCTGGTGTGTTTTTGCTTCAGATCATTATGAACAATACTTGGCTACAATTTGAATTAACCTTGAAACCAATAAAACTGGGTAAAAAAGATTATGTCTTAGCAGTTGAGAAAGCAATATCACCACAAGATCCAGTTAGTAGGCTACCTGTACCTGTGGAGCTTTCTATCATAGGGATTCAAATCATACAAACAATATTAAAGATCACATAAAACAGTGTGCTTGCTTACCTTATTGTTTTATTAACAAAATATCAACCAATGTGAAGACTGATAATGAAATATATAAATCATATTAAGAAATATCGGAAAAACAAAATCATAGAGGGCAAGACTTGTATGTATTTTTGTTTTTGTAAGCAGAAAATGTCTTATTTGGTCAAATATTGTTTCGAAAATGATCATATGAATGACTGAATTGAATGAAAACAGAGTAAAAAGTGAATGGAGTTTTGAATAGGGCAATGATTTGAACCAGTACAGAACTTCCTGGTGATGACGTGATGACGCTATGGATGACGGCAGTGACGATGAAGCTTATGCAAATTACGGAAAGCCTCCTCTTCTGATTCGCGGGAAAAGTGAAAAAATGGCGACGGACGAAGTTTGAAGTTTAGCGCCACAGAAACCAGAGACAGGGCGACAGGACAGAAACTGACAGCACAGAGACGGGGAGACAGGACGGGAAAGTGGGAAAGGACAGAGGCAGACAGAAGCAGAAGGTACTGAGGAATAGACTAATTGTTTGCCTTTCTTGGTGGAGTCCAAACTGTCTTTCGCAGCAACACCCGCCTGTCTGTGTGTCTGTTCGGAGGACAGGTGGACACAGACTGGATCAGTGAAGGTAAGACAACTCTGTTTTCTATATTTTAACCTGCTTCTGGACGATTAAGCCCGCTGTTTTAACCCGTGTCAGACAGTTTATTAGCAGTTTATTCAGTCATATCGTTATGAATAGCGATTTAATAACCCGCTTCACTGACCGATATCCTGCACGGTAACGTTTGTAACGGCAGACTGAAGCGCTCAGAGCAGAAAACTGTTATAACCGTTTAGTTACCGGAGCCGTTACATCTAAGCCAACGGTCACTATGTGTATTTGAAGGAAAGACAGAAGGTATGTTACGTTAGTTAATGTAACACAGATGAGTTATCAGTGTTTTTTCTAGTGTTTTTCCGTTATTAAATCGTTGTGACCCAGGCCCGTGGGTGGGTAGTAAACGATGGTTAGTTGGTGGTTAGGCAGTTAACGGTATGCTCGTCTCGGTTCTGATGGGAGGATGCACTGCGCAGGCTCCGACATGTCAAAAAGCCCCCTGACAGTTCAGGAATGAATCACAGCAGCGACAACCTGTCTGTCTAACTGTCTCACTGAGTGGGTGAAAGCTATCTGACTACCTGTCTGTCTGTATGAAGGTTTTCAGGCTTATGTGAACAGTGATATGTAGACAGACAGACAGCATTATAGGGCAGTCTTTGTGTTTAATATTGGACAAACATACATCCTCATCTGTGATAATTTACACTAACTGAATGTATAAACTGAAACTACAGTGTACAGCATCTGACTGACTGATGATTAATTTGACATAAGCACAGAGATGGGATCTTAGATTTGTTTATTTGAAAGAATAGTCATTCAGATACTATACACATATCACGGTGTGAAATTGGATACTGGCTGTGCGGGTATCTGACTTCCAGTTTTATACAGTTTAGCCAGGCTGGGTGCTAGGATTTCTCATATGGACACTAAGTACCAGCTTTCTGTGTCAGCTATGTTTAATGGAATTCTGATTTACAATTTGTGATGTAATGTCAGGCTATCAGTAGAATTGCAATGCTTATAGCTTGGAAAAAATCCACTTAATTTGCATGTGGTGTGCGCAAAATTTGACTTTTGTATGCTATCAGTCTTAACTTACTTAAACTTACTAAACTACCTGTCTCTCTGCAGGATGTATGAGGACCTGTATGAACCCTTCTCTGATCTGGAGCCAGAGGTGTCTCCAGGAGGTGGTGCCTGTCAGAAAGGGCGCGGTTTGGAAGATGGGGATGGTGCTGAGTCCAGCCTGAGTGTTGGACAGTTCGTCCTCTGCCACTGGTCAGATGGACTTTACTACCTGGGCAAGATTCAGAGGGTAAGACACACAAAACTAAAATACACACACAAAACACACACACACACACACAAAATAACAGAGCCTATCTTCTGATTGGTTGGTTTAAATCTTTGTGTTGTGATTGGTGGACAGGTGAGTCCCCCCAGGCAGAGCTGCTTTGTCACGTTTGAGGACAACTCCAAATTCTG
Organism: Semicossyphus pulcher; assembly: GCF_022749685.1. Taxonomy (NCBI): domain Eukaryota; kingdom Metazoa; phylum Chordata; class Actinopteri; order Labriformes; family Labridae; genus Semicossyphus; species Semicossyphus pulcher. Next base: position 30,379,922 of record NW_027211737.1, on the reverse strand, counting down.
GGTCCTCTGGAAGGACATCCAACATGGTGAGAGACTGACAGACAGGTGGAGAGACTGAAAGACAAGTAGGGAGAGCGAGACAGAGAGAGACAGAGACAGGGATGTTTAGACAGAGACACAGATAGGTAGGAGAGAGACTGGTAGACAGGTTGAGAAAAAACTGACAGACAAATAAACAGAGACTCAATGAAAGGTGGAAAAAGACTTACAGACAGACTAGTAAAGAGAGACAGACAGGTAGCAAGAGACATCCAACATGTTGAGAAAGACAGGTAGACATTTAGAAATGAAGAAAGAGAGAGACAGGCAGATGTGTCTCACCATCATGGTTCTGTCTTCTGTCTCCCTTTAACACTTGCCATCAGTTAAAATCTTTCCTCAAACCCCGTTACAGCTGGAGTACCGGGGGAGGAGCCTCGCTGCTCCGTGTGTCGGGAGGCGGAGCCAAACTCTGACAGCCAAAACAACAACCAGATCCTCATCTGTGGGAAGTGTGGCATCGGTGAGTGAGACAGGTTTCTGGTCAGTTAAACTAGTTAACTGTCAGACACAGTCACATGACTTTGGTGACAGTGTATTTAGGTACATGTTGATCTGATCCTGGATCTGTAAGCTTAGATGGTGATATATCTAGAGGGGTTTTGATACCATTTTTTTCCTTCCCAATACCAAATCCGATGACTAGACTTAGCTATTGGCCGATATAGAGTAGCTTTCTGATTTCCGTGCAAAAACAAACATTTTATTAACGGAAGAATGCTGATTACTGACATTTCGCTAGCTTTGATCAGCATTACACTGCAGCTAGCAATGCCCTTTTGTTGATTATTATTGCCAGATGCTGATTCACCTGAAACCTGGTAGCACTTTTTTAGTCTAGTATTGGAAGTCGATACTGATACTGGTATTGGTATCGGTATTGGAACAACTCTAGAAATATCTGCAAGTGCTTTAATCTTTAGATATATTTTAAAGTGTAACTGCACCCACAGGTCTGATCATAACTCCAACCACTGCACAATTTTGAAAAATGCTCAAAGTGGGCAAGAGGCTGAGAGGGGGGTGGAGGGGGGGGTGGGTGTGTCCAGCAGCTCAGTGACCTCACCTCCCCTGGCCAGAGAACAATGGAGGGCGACAGAGTCACCAGGCACATATGCCACAGAGGGCTTTTTTGAGGTGGAGGACTTCTCCCCTCCAGAGTCCCCTGAAGAGCACTTTAGTGTGGTGGAGGATGGTGGTGGTCCCGAGCCCTACCAGTGCGAGCCGTTGGCTCCAGCCCCGCTAATGCCTGAAGCCGGAGCTTTCAGAGCCGAGGCAACGCAAGTGCGCATGCGCCGACCAGGTGTGCAGCCTGTGACAGTTATTTGTGATTCTGATTCTGAAAAGAGAATGGGCGCAGTCGCTGAGTGGTAACATAATGTTGGCTAAAAGGCTAATGTACAGTGTGCTAGCAAAAATAGTGTTAACTTTAGTGAATGATGTGTCTTGATATAATTGAAAATGAGCGCGGTTTCACAGACTCCCTCTCAAAGACTCCCTCTCAAAGACGGGGGCCGGGGGGGGTGTAGCGCCCACCTCTGACTGACAGGCTTTAACATTCCTTTTTTTAAATTAATTTCATGATGTAATTTTGTCCCAAACGGTCGCCTCTACGTCACCATCGGCTGGCAAGGTCCAGGGCTGATTTAAAACAGTAGATGCCGTGTTGAGCCATTTCCAACCCATGAAATGAGGATTTTTATAAATTTGCTAATAATTGTCAATATTGACACCAGCATTGATGTGTTTCATCACAGTACAGCAATATGATTTAGATTACAGCTCAAAAACATGTTTAAGGAGCGCTGGTTTAGCTCAGTTGGTAGAGCGGGCGCCCCATGCATAGAGGCTACAGTCCCCATCGCACTGATCGCAGGCTCAACTCCCGGTCTGCCGATCATTTGGTGCATGTCATCCCCCACTCTCTAGTCCCAACATTTGTCTATCTTGAGATGTCCTGTCAAATAAAGTCAAACATTTACACACTTAAAACATTTTTAAGTGTGCAGTTACTCTTAAAATAAGGAATTAAAACAAATCAACGAGTTTTACAGTTTAAAGATGACCCCGTCTCTCTGGTGGAAAAACTGTGTTAAACCCTGACAAAACTTCATCATTTTTATTGACGTCTCAGCCCTTATTATGATAAATATGATATATGCACCTTTAGTTTGTCCATGTGCTCAGCCATATTATAGTAATACTTTCTCTCTGCCTGTCTGATTCTCTCTGTGACAGGTTTCCACCAGCAGTGTCATGTTCCTCCGGTAGAGGGCAGCAACAGCCTTAGTCCTTGGTTCTGTAGACGTTGTGTCTTTGCTCTGGCTGTCAGGGTAATAACACACACACACACACTAGATGATAGCAGGTTGTGCTGTGGTCTTGTCTGGTATGGTCATCGACGGCTTGGAATAAGAACACTGTCTACTTTAGGGTCACCTCTGTTGCTTCTAATGTTTAAGAAAGCCACTTTGTGTTCAGCTTGGTGTTCGGGATCTACCATAATAATTTCTGTTGAGCACACATGAGACTGAAACACATGTCTGACACTTTTAAATACATAAAAAATGATCTCCCGGTCTCTCTGCCTGATTACCTGTCTGTCTGCCCTCCACTCAGAAAGGGGGTGCTCTAAAGAAAGGTCCTATAGCCAAAGCTTTGTCGGCTATGAAGCAGGTGTTACTGTACGACCTGGACTCACTGGACTGGGACTCCCAACATCGGACCAACCAGCAGCAGTGTTATTGTTACTGTGGAGGCCCTGGAGAGTAAGAACCAACCAACCAGAGTCAAGCACACTATGACATCACTGATGATCAGTCTCTTACATGGTGCTTGTGCTGTGTGTGCAGGTGGTACCTGAAGATGCTGCAGTGTTTCAGGTGTCAGCAGTGGTTCCATGAAGCCTGCGCTCAGTGTCTGCAGGAGTCCATGATGTTTGGAGACAGGTACTACAACAACACCTCCTCTTTACTTGTCCCTCACTTCTCCTATGTGGTCCTGTGTGTTTTGATGATCTCTCCCCTCCTCCTCAGGTTCTACCTCTTCCTGTGTTCGGTGTGTAATAAAGGATCAGAGTATGTCCGGCGTCTGTCTCTGAGGTGGGTCGATCTGGTTCACTTGGTCCTCTACAACCTGTCAGTCAGCAGCAAGAAGAAATACTTTGAGCTGGACGAGATCCTGGCCTTTGTCTCTGCAAACTGGGACCATTTACAGCTTGGGAAGGTAACAGACTGAACTTAACTAATCCTGAGCCAGACTGTACTTAACCAAACCATCCCGTTATTTCAGCCTGACAGACCCTTGACCCAGTTATCAACTGTTTGTTTGTTTGTTTGTTTTATAGCTGTCTAACACACCTCCATCAGAGAGAGGGCAGCACCTGCTAGACGCTCTGAATAAATACAAGAGCAAGTAAGAAACTTAGAAATGGTTAGGTAACATGAGGTGAATATCCACTGCTCTCATCAACATTTTTCTACCATGTATCCATAACTGTTTGCGTGTTCAGGTTTCTGTGTGGGAAGGAGATCAAGAAGAGGAAGTGCATCTTTCGTCTGAGGACTAGAGTTCCACCTAACCCCCCCTCCAAGCTCTTTCCTGAGCGCGCTCCGAACGATGGAGGACGGGGGCGTAAGAAAGGCGTGGTCAGGTACAGGCGTTTCTTAAGGTCCAGTCCAGTTCATAGTTTTTAACTCTGGATTTTTAGGCCAAACACCAACAATCGTCCTCATCATCATATTAGCTGAAAACTGCAACTTGAGTCTCTGTGATTAACAAAAACTGTATTTGTGTTTAGCAATGCTTCGGCTGAGAGGAAGAAGAGGAAATCCAAGTGGCTACTAGAAGATGCTATTCCTAATGTAAGATTTACCCCCTCTGTATGTTTATTAGATTTATTAGCTCTACAAGAGAAATGTTCTGTCAGTGTCTTCATTTATAATTTTGCTTACTGTGATGTCATTTCTTTAGTATCCTCTACTGACTAAGTCTCTAGTCGGTGGAGATTTAGAGAATAAACTCATAATATTACGTAAATAAAATCCTATTTTTATGAGAAAAAAAGACGTAATATTACGAGAATAAAGTCGTAATTTTCTCATTTTTTTTCTCTGTACTCTTCTCTCTCATTCTGTCCTTTTCTGTTTTTCTCTCAGTTTCGTGCACATCTTCTTCGGTACAGGGACATGATTTTGAAGGAGCAGATAAAAAGCTATCAGAGGAGTGAGGCATCTGCACTTTAACCCTTTAAAAGGGTGTGCAGTGGATGATGTTGCTCTTTGCCCGCTGTGTGTTTAAAACCGTAGTTTTTTTCAGGGCCTTTCCTGAGCTCACTTTTCAGCTTCTTACCCACACCTTTCCACTGCATACATGGGAAACAAGCTGAACAAGACAAGAAAATCAAAACCAACACTGGGATGCATGTAACCGCAAATGTTGTTTTGCAAACGTGTTCAAATTAGCCAGCGCCTGCATAACTAAATGGTGAGGGGAAAAGGAGAGAGCAGAACTACAAGAAAGGGAGGGCACAGCTGGGAGATGAGATTCGGGGGTTGGAGCCTGTTCTGTGAGGGGGGTGGTGGGAGAGGGGATGAAAACCATTCATCGATCACCTCTGCGAAATCACGACTCTATTCTCATTATATAATGATTTTTTTTCTCGTAATATTACGACTTTATTCCCGAAATCTTAGATACATTTTTTTCCTCAATGTTGCCCTAACACTCAGTCGTACTCTAGAATATGTACGGCCTATGCTAAAAGGTTTAGTAAGTTAAGAATCCATAATAATGGATACAAGTATTGACACTGTGTCATAAATGAAAATAAAATACAAAAGTCATGCATTCTTTCATCAAATTCTGGAAAATAAACACACACAACAATTTTATAGTGAGTGCAAAGGTGTTTTGTTAGTGTGATCAGTAGAATTACAGTGTTTACATAGTTAACTCTCTAACTTAGCTGATTTTCATGTCACTTCTGAAGGTATCTGTGAATACTTCGCATCTGTAAAATCTGTACAACCTAAGCTAAAAGGTTATGTAAGTTTTCTAAGTTGTGCTCTTTAGGGTTTTTTATTTTAGATAAGTCATATACAAACAACCATCTCCTGTTTTCATCACATTTCATTCCACAGGTAACAGAATGAAATGTTGTCAACAACTGAGATATAAACTTAAAGATGGTAACTTTAGCTTTCTGCTGCAAAAAGAATCAATGCATGTAAACAGTTGTGTAAACCATCTCCTTTGATCATCCCATTTTTAATTGGGTTAAAAAATGTGTCAAAATTGTACCCGTAATTTGTAATTACATGTGTGTGTGTCTCCGTGTGATTAGAACGAGCTGTCCTGCAGCTGGACGTCCAACCATCACATGGCCAACATCTTTGACTTCACCCTGGACGAGCTGCAGAGCCTAAAGAGGTGAGATTGAGATCAGTTCAACAGTAATTAATTTTCAAAACATCATCGTGTGACTATCGTCTGATTGTCTTATCCCAGCAGTTCCAGTAGAACTGTCAGTATTGATCAGGACTCCACTGATGCCTCCACCTCAGGCTCTGCTACCACCAGCGCCTCCTATCACTTCAGGTCAGATGCTGTTTAATAACCCCTCCAGTTTGATCAATATTGAACAGATACATTAAAAAAAATACAGTATATCAAAGTACAAATTCTTAAAATATTTGTCCAATAAATAAAATTATAGTTAATTCTTTTGCCTTTAAACGTTTTGCTCTGTGTCCTCAGGAGGAGAGTTGGTAGCAGGAAGAGGAAGTTGCCTACCAACAGCTACAGCCATTGGACCAATCGTAGCGAGGCAGGGGAGGAGCTTGGAGGCGAGGAGCCGTCTGCGATGCTGGAGGACCAAGAAGCGACAAACCATTCCCACCTGACAACAGACTCCTCCCACTTCCTGTCTGATCCCTCCCAGATTCCCTCCGACTCCTCCGACCTCCACTCATCCATCTCCTCGTATTTCGGAGTGGCGGGCAGACTGACCAATGGGGAAAGGTACCAGGTGTTGGCTCGACGTGTCACTCCTCAGGGGACGGTCCAGTACCTGCTGGAGTGGGAGGGGACAACACCTTATTAGGACGTTAACAAGATGTCTGGTGAAGCTTTGATTCCGCTTACTCCTTTCTCACATGCTCACTGGTCCAATCCAATCAGAAACCCGGTCACCTCTCAAGTAACGCTGACATACTTCCTTTGCCAATGACAACAGTCCATCTTACAGACTACCTGTTCAGGTGTTCATGTTTCTGAGGTTCTCAGTTTTAATGTAAGTTAAGTGTTTTTAAACATGTTAAACAGAAAAGTTACTGAATTTTATACTTTTTTAAACATACAAATTAACACACAAAATATTTAATTCTGCTTTTAAAAGGAACCAGACAAGATCTACAATCTAAGTGTCGTAGGTTAAGATTAGGCCCCATATTGGTCTATTAGATAGAGATTAAGATGATTAAGAACTGCTACAGAAACTAGAGGACTGAGTCTGATAAAAGTTAATCCTGCCTACATATGTCTCCACAACAAATGTCCCTACAAAAACACTGTCCCAGGTATGTCATCACAAAAACCATGCCCTTTGTAACAATAACAATAACAATAACAATAACAATAACAATAACAATAACTTTATTGATCCCCAAAGGGAAATTCATTTGTCTGGCATCTCATCTACCATTTACTAAAGAATTAAAAAGTCTGATGGCTGTGGGTACAAAAGATCTTCTATATCTCTCCGTCCTCTCTTCGCTGCAGGACGAAGAGATATAGAAGCTCTTTTGTACCCACAGCCCTGTCCCAATAAAACCCCACAGTAGGTTAGTCCCCACAATACCCTGCCTTTTGTATGTCCTCACAGTATTTGTCCTTCTTATGTCCCAACAATATCCTTTCCTCTATATGTCCCTACAAAACCCTGTTCTGTGGTTTTTTTCCCACAATATCTGGTCCTACCATAGACTGTATAAATAATGGACGTAGTCTCAGTGACGTCACCCATTGGTTTCTGAAGAAGCGTTTGGAAGCCCGAATTGCGCCGCCGCTGGGGGTCGCCATATTGGAAATGCCAGAGACAGTTAATTTAGAGACGGGCAAAGAGGCGGAGCGCGACCGAGCTACAGCCTATGGATGAGCTCTATGGGCGGGCCGCATGAATCAGCCAGCTACGGCTATGAAGCTAGGCTATATGCTCCTCAGCGTAGCTAACGGTTATTATCCATAGACTGTATAAATCATGAATGAGCTGGTTTGACTTTCCCAGGAGGAGATTCTGTCGGTGACTGACTGCAGGTGTTTAGTTATCAGACTAAAGAGGTAGCGGACTCGCTGCTCGCTCGCCCGGTGAGAGAGCAGCGAGCCGACACGTAACGGGAAACGTAAAAGAACCGGTCTCTTCATCACTACGGTCCGCTGTAATCTCTCCGGGGAAACGCCAGCAACTCCTGCCTCCTATTTACTGACCGACGATTAAATAAATAAACACTGCACAGGCTAACAAGCAGCTAAAGGGAGCACAGTATACCTGCTACTTAGTGCTAAAAATATTTCAATACAATAACACGAGCATTTAACTCACCGAAAAGCTGGAGCTCAGACTTCTTGCACAGCCATAAAGTTCCATAAATCCCACAGAGAGATTATTTGTCCAAACTTTGAATGAAAAAATCCCCAAAAGTCTCCAACAACACAAACAGGTGAAGTTAAGCTCAGTGTCTGTGTCTGTGTTGACGTCTAGCAGACTGCCAGCAGGATCCACCTGTCAATCAAGTGATCCGACCCCTATGATTTAAGGCTTAATATAATTAAAACGGGTGTGTTATAAAAAAATTCACCCCCCGTTCAGTTATCATGAACAATAAAATTAGCTATTTATAACAAAACCGTTTTTTGTACCAGGCTGTAAACATGTTTATTTCTGCTGTAAAAATGGGCATTTTCCCACCTGCTGTAATGTTAGTTCTTGTTTTCTGGAGCCAGCCTCAAGTGGCCACTCGAGGAACTGCAATTTTTTGCACTTCCGCATTGGCTTCATTTTTCAAGACCGGAGGTTGCCGCTTGGGTCCTACATACGTTCCAACCAAATCTCTATCCAATGTACGTATGTCCCAACAAACCCGCATTTTAATTGAGTCCCCACAATACCCTGTCCTATGTTTGTCCCCACAATATCATATGCCCCTACAATACCCCGTCCCAATTGTCCCCACAAAACATGACCTACCTACGCCCCAGCAAAAACCCTGCTCTTTGTATGTCCCAACGAAACCCTGTCCCGCTTATTTTCCCGTCAGTATCCGGTCGTACGTATGTCCCCTCAACGTTTGTTCCCACAAAGTATGTCCTCTTGATATCCTGACTGTTTGTATGTGAGTTTGGAGGAATCTGGTATCAAAGCGGATCACAAACCTGTCAAATCAGTATTCAGTGAGAACAAGCATAAAGTTTAAATACAGCCAAAGACCGCCACATACATACACACATACACAAACACTCACACACACACACTCTCACTCAGTAGTGTTATATTGATATTATTATAGTATTTTCTCTGTATATTATCAGACTGGTAATAGTTGGAGTTTGTGTCTCTGTTATGTCAAACCAAACATTTCTTCTTCTCTGACATGTTAAACAGTCGGAGGTTCCTGTAGTTCCTGTAGCGCCCCCTAGCTGTCAAACAGCACTTTTTCCTCTCTGCTGTACCTGTGGGTTATTTCATTCAGCAGTTTCCCCCAATTTAACAGACTCATCATAAAGCACTTCATGTTAAAGAGACTGAAACCTTCATTCAGAAAATCTTTGCTCTGATCTCCAACAGTTCACAGGTTTCATTCCCTGTCGGTGACGTTACAACAGCCTGAACACCTGTTGTGACGTCACAGAGTGGATGAGGCTTGAAAAATCAGTGTTGGTTCACCTGTGAAGGTCCACTGAGATCTGTCATGTGAACACAGCAGGAAAGAATTTACACATCTTTACAGTCCTTAAAAAACAGACACACCTGGACACTGTTTCAGACAATCAGAAGGATCTGTTAGCTCAGAGGTTCCCGACCCCTGGGTTAACGGCCAGTACCAGGCCATGAAATGAAAAACTGTAAAACATGGGAGACCGAATCTGAAGTATCTGAAGAATGAGTCTCAGTTGTTTACAACCAGATATTGTCTTGAGTCAGGGTATTACAGATCCTGATGTTAAATTCTGCTCAAATATTACTACACAAGAAGTTACATTTTAAATTATTAATTTAACTGTTTGATCACCATAAAAATCATGATTTTAATTATGCTTCAAAGTCCTCCCTGCAGTGTCATGTAAGTTTTTAAACTCCCACAACGTGTTATTTAAAGTCATCATGTCATTAAGCGCCTCAGATTCCTAGAAACATGACCCGGACATGACCTCTGTCCTCTATGTGTCCGCTTTAAATACAATAATCCAACATTGACCTGTCAAAACAAACATCAACCCTCCTTATTAACTGTTAAAGCTTCATATTAAATCAAGCTCAGCTGTGGATTTAGACCTCTATGGTTTACAGTGTAGTTTGTGTGGACAGGATGAATTCTCGCACAAACGTGGGTTCACATTCTGTCTTTAACCTGTCTCTTTCTAGAACAGTAAATATTATCCTGATGACGGACTACAAACAAAAACTACAAATCCCATTGAAACTGAGCAGAGTTCAGTGTTTCCTTGTGTTAACTCTTTAGTGTGTTTTCTTGCACTATTGTCACACTTAGTATCTATGCAAACATCAACCTCACTCACCAAATTGATTTTCCCAAATCAATCGGAGAGATTGATCAGTGATCCGGAGCCTTCTGCTGTTCAACTGTTTAAAATGAATTACAAAAAATACATATTTACATGTTCCTCATATTCACTTCTGTTTGGTTAGCTTGAAGCTAGCACAGCCCATTGGTTTGAATGAGGAATGCTAACAGTGCTAATAGTGCTTACAGTCTCTGAGACGTTAAACTTTCACTCTGTCACTTTAAACCTGCAGCTCCTCATCGCTGCCATGGTAATCACGCTCCCCTCCCATTGGCCTGTTGGATGGTTGTTTTGATCATGTGACTGTTTGTATGTTTGCCTTATTTCCTGTTCAGCTGACCAATCAGCTGTCAGCTTTCTCTGGAATAAAAAAAAATGTTGTTTGACCTTTGACCTCCTGGTTTCTGTTTCAGCTTCTGCTGGGTGTTTGAAAGTTGGTGTGCGGTGTGTTTATGTGTGAGACAGTGTGTTTCTGGTGGAAGATATGTGTGTGTGTGTGTGTGTGTGTGTGTGTGTGTGTGTGGAGCAGTGAGAGTGCAGTTGGTAATCTGTTAATACTGTTAAGGCATTAACGACACGTGAGAAACAAAACGCACATGAACAGACAGCTCAGGTGTGTGTCCGTTTGTGTTGTCGTCTTTAGGGTCCCTGCAGTCAGACAGGTGGTCAGACAGACGTGTAAAGTTATCTTAGAGCATGAGGAGTATCCAACGCACAGCTAAAGAGACGAGCTCCAGGTTTCTACATCCAACCACCTGTCTGTGAGTACTTCTACATACAGCTCTGGGATCAAGACAGCTGATAGGTCAGTAGGCGGTGTTCTAATACCGGTTGATCTACTTCAAACATAACCTGCATCAAATCAGGTGTGAGCAGCAGAAGTTACTCTGGCCATGTACCCCAGTTAGAGGTGAACTTCTGCGTAGCCCTGAAAACCCAGGATTAACCCAGAAGTTACCTCGTTAACCCCAAACACTGCTTCAGCGTACGGGCGTCTGGTCTCTGCCTCAGAGGATCCTGCTGCCATGGAGGAGCTGGTGAAACACCTGTCCAGGTGTCAACACATGGGCTGGATGAAAGTAATAGGTAAGTGGATGCTCCTACTCAGTGTCAGGTACACTTTGATTCTTGTATTTGTACAATATCATGATTGATGATTCAACATCAAGTGAATTTAAAGATGCATAGAGACTTTAAAGTTCCCATGACATGTGAAGAAGATGTTAATCAAATATGTTGTACGTATTGTGTCCATTACTCACGACCACGTTAGCTTTGGACCAATAGAAACTGACATGATTGTGACACATGAGGTCAATCTGTCGTGAATCACTCAACTCACTCAGGTCGCAGCAAACCGTTCCTGCAGCTTCTTGCTACTGTTCATTTTTTCTGAAAGATTTTAAGATCAATTACTTGCAAATTATAAATGCTGTCAAGTTGAGTCCACAAGCAGTTTGAATAAAATGACCCTTTGTAATATTGTAAGTATTTTAGTGGTAATAACGTGAATCAATTTGAAATGTTTTTCTGTTTATCATTATGAAACAGCTTGGAGGTATTTAGGTTGATAAGTTACCATACAAGTAGTCCCATCTAAGAGTTCAAGTAGTAGTAAGCATACGCTTAATCGTTGTTACGATTATGAGGGGGTCCTTGGAAAATGTCCCCTGTAAGGGGTCCCTGGCCCCTAAAAGTTTGAGAACCCCTGCTCTAGGCCACCTCTATGGCCCAACAAGAACAAAAAAGTTTGCCGCTTTAAAAACATATTAAAATGTTCATGACTCATCCTGCACTCTAGGTTGACTCATTTTGCATCCAATGAAAAGCTTTCTCAGATATGAATCCCTTAACCATGTCTGTAAATCACAGTCCAGAGAGCAGGACCTGACAGCTAGCTTGTGGGTTAGCCCTTTTGATTTACCTGCCCCTCTGACCCTGATTTTATTCCCCCACGTGATAAAAGGTCAAAATTGGGCCATCCACTTTGTTTAATAACATGTGTATCAACTTGTTGGTGATGGTTTTTTCATGTTGTTTCTGTTCAACATTAATAAATTGTGTCCTAAGAGAGAGTGTGCAAGATGAGCAGCAACAGACAAACGGACAGAGATGATGATCAGCTCCCTCTGTGATTAGAAAAAGCAGGGGAGCAGAACCACATGCAACCCAAACAAGCTAGCAGTAACTTTAGCCTTAAATGATGCAGCGTTGCCACCTCCCAACTGGTTTGTTTCTGTGTATTCTTTCTTTATATTTAACAAGGTGCAGCAGGTGTCAGTGCAGGGTTCAAACATAAAAATGCAGAATCTAATAGCACTCCGCTAGCTGTTTAATAGGAACTTTAAGAACAGACATAAATAAACAGACACAACAGACGCCATGCACACATATAGTTTCTTGTTGACAGGTGAGTAGGAGGACACTTCAGCACCCTCACACTCTCTTTTATCTCCTAACATTATGTCAGGAAACTGTTGACCCTTTACCGTCAGTACTCAGCGTGTGTAAGCCTTTGTGTATGTACGTGTATATGGTATGTGTGGTGTGTGTATGGTTAAATGGTGCTGCTACTGCTGGTGTACAATGATGTTGTGGTGATGTCACAGAGTTGAAGAGCCCCTCCATCCATTGGCTGTCGTGTGGTCAGAAGGCGGAGCCTGATGTCTGGAGTAAAATGTTCTGCATCCTGTCCGATTCCCAGTTACTGATGCTCAACAACCTGGAGGTAAAAACACACACTAACAGTTTAACAGCTTCTGCTCGAACTCCTGCTGCTTTCTCTACTTGTTCTCCTGATTTTTCAACTGATTCCTCAGCTGCTTCTGATTGTTACTCTGTTCCTTTTCCAACGGTTCTTCTGTTGCTTCTCTTGCTTTGCTTCTTCTGCTACTTCCACTGGTTCTTCTTTTCCTGATTTTTCTTCTGCTTGTTGTTCTGCTTCTGGTTCTTCTGTTGCTTCTTCTTCTGCTTCTTTTGCTGCGTCTTTTGCCGTCTCTAAGTCCTTTTCTACTGCATTTTCTTCTCCACTGCTTCTTTTTGCTTCTGCTTCTTCTGCTACTTTTTCTCGTGCTACTTTCCTGCTTTCATTTTTTGCTTCCATTGCTCGTTGTTCTGCTTCTTTTCCAACAGGTTCTTCTTGCTTCTTTTGCTTTTCTACTGCCTCCACTTCTGCTTCTTGTGGTGCTTCTTCTCCTGCTTTTTTTCTTTTTAACTGGTTCTTCTGCCTCTTCTGAGCTTGTTCTGCTTCTTCTTTTGCTTCTTGTGCTGTTTCTGCATCCTCTTCTTCTGCTTCTTCTCCGCTTCGACCTCTGCTTCTTGTGCTGCTTCTTCTCTGCTGTGACTTCTTGTGACTTTTCTTTTTCTGCTTCTTCCATTTCTTCTTTTTCTCCTTGTTCTTATGAAGCTTAGTATTTCTTCCTCTGCTTCTTCCGCTTGATGTTCTCCTGCTTCTTCTGGTGCTTCTTTTCCTGCTTTTTCTTCTGCTTGTTGTTCCGGTTCTTCTGCTGCTTCCTTTTCTTTAGCATTTTGTTCTCCGCTGCTTCTTGCTTCTGCATGTTCTTTTGCTTCTTTCGCTGCTCTCTTGCTCCTACTTCTTCTCAGTATTAAACTTCTTCTGATACTTTTTCCTCTTCCTCTTCTCCTTGTCTTCAGGTCCATCCTCTGCTTCTGGCAGAGAGGGCGGAGACTTGTACCGTCTGGTTGCTTAGATACACTCTCCATGTGACCTCAGGACCTCCTCGCCCCTCCCACAAAGGTAAGGAGGACGTGAGGGGTTTAACAGCTGCAGAAGAAGAAGACAGGCAACTACAGACAGACAGACAGACAGTTACAGACAGACAGACAACTCAAGACAGGTAGAGACAGACAGACAGGTGATGGATGTGGAGTTTGACGCAGACTTTGAAGACTTGAACGGTAAGAAGAAAACATTTATTTTGTGTCTCTGTCCGTGTTTATGTGTTTGCTGCTGCAACAGGATAAGCTGCTCTGCTTAATCTTGATGTAATGATAATAATAATCTCATAATCTGATATCTGAGGTCAGCTACCATGGCAACATGATTGAGAGCTCCTCTGCTCATGGGGTTACTTAACCCAAGACAGGTTAACCTCACCTGCTGAGGCAGCTGAGGGTCAGTGGTAGCAGAGAGACAGTTTCTCTGTGAGTTCTTTAGGAAAGAGTTAAATAAAGTTTTGCCAAATGTTGGATTTTAAATAATATTTATTTATTTTTAAGACTTAAAAAATACAGAAATGTTTGAATATTTAGTTTAGATTGTTTCAAAATTAAATCTCCCTGAAGTTCAAACTGAATTAAAAGTATAAGAGCTGATATCAGTTTTCAAAAATACACAACAAAAAACTTTTTTCTGGTAAGTCACTTAATATAACTTAAACTAAACTTAATATAATCAGCAAATCTCTAAAGAGAGTCCAGAAAACAAGAACCGTCATGTTTTCTCCACCTTATCACTGATTTTACAACATATTACATTTAAAAATGATCATGAGTAACCCTCTGCTTCAGACAGCAGGTTTTACAGCTTATGAAGTGTGTGTGTGTGTGTGTGTGTGTGTTATCTCCATAAGCAGTGGGTGATTTGAGGGGGGATGCCGTCCCCCAGTTTGTAAAATGACCAAAAGCCTCCTTTTTGCTAAGCTGTTGTAAGCGCCTGCTGCCAACAGCTCATTAAATTCCATTTTAAACTCATATAATGTAGAAAACACTTCAAATGATAAACGTACATTTTATGGAGCACTGGTTTGGTCCAGAGGTTAAAGTGCCTGCCACATGTACAGAGGCTGAGTCCTTAGCACGGCACCCTGGGGTTCGACTCCAGCCCTCGGCCCTTTGCTGCCACTGTCATCCCCATTCAGACTTCATTCACTATCCTGTCTAATGAAGGCAATGGCCTGAAACGAAATCTTTACAAGCACTACATTTTATGACATTTGTCTTTGCTTCAAAACAATGCAGGCATGATAAATATTTGCAAAATAATTGCTGACACACACGTCAGAACAAACCTTCAAGTAGCTTGGTGACTGCGCAGTGGCACTCGCGTCCCCTGGAAGCACTGCATTTTTTTGTACACCACACTACACATTTATTTGCTTAATGAATGAATGATCTTTATTTGCAGCAGAGTATCTCAAAGACGCATTGCGAACACAGTAATCATGCAATGTAGTCAATGTTGTGGCGTTACAGCAGCAGGTTATTAAAGCGACTACAGCACAGGAGAAAATAAATACACAGTAAAAATAACACTAGAAGAAGGAATATATACATCCATCCCTTTTTGGGGAGACATGGCTACAGTGGCAACAGATATAGACCACTGATGTTTTGGTTGGGGACAAGGTGCTCCCATTACGCCTTCCTACATGTTAAAAGTTAACAAATCACCTGTTAAAAATATAAATAAATAAAAGATCAAAGGACTACCAGGGTTATTGAATCAGGTTCATATAATTTGAGGTGTACTGGCTGAATTCAAGCTTATCATTGAATCCCAGTGTGCTAAAGTTCAGCTATGATGTAAATTAAACTATGAACAAAATGTTCATCATGGGTTTAATTGTTGTAGAAATATATAAATTACTGTTTCTAATACTGATTATTCAGCTAAACGAACACACCAACTGCTGCTGGTCACCATGGCAACACTGTCACCACCAGTTACCTAGGCAACAGCTGTGGAGCCAACATGGCTGACTGCTGCCGAAGCAACTACAAACACTCCCATGATGCACTTTGTCTGTTCCAGATGTTCCAGAGAGAGGGGTGCGCCGACAGAGCATGCCCAGCAGCTCAGCGGTGGACACACCCACTGCCAGAGTGACGGTGAGCACACCCACACAAACCCACACCCACACACACACACACACACACACACACACACACTCCTCTCAGCTGGGATCAGCCTGCTGTTTCCATGGTAACTGGAGCTCAGCTGTCGTCAGCTGTAGATCAGCTGACCGGCTCCACCTGCAGGTGACACACAGAGATACAGATGATCCACCGGCCTGATGTGGCCTGACACAGTTTGTTTATCAACTAGAGGATCAATCAATTAATCAATAAAGGTCTTAGCCTTTGCTGCAAAAATAAATTAATCACCACCCTCTTCTCCTTCATCTTCTCCTTCTCCTCCTCCTCCTTCTCTTTCTTCTTCATCTCCTTCCTCCCCTTCTCCTTCTTCTTATCTTTCTTCTTCTTCCTCTTGTCCTTCGTCTTCTTCAGGGGTTTCTCTCCCGGAGGTTGAAACAGTCTCTCCGTCGGACTCGATCTCATCCTAAATTGCCTCGTCCGACCAGCATGAGGTCTGACCTGATCAACACCGCTGACACCAGGTAAGCTACCTGACGGACATAGTATTGATTATCAGTTACCCATAATTCCACAGCGTTGTATCTAAGTCCCAACAGATTATTTCAACAGATTGTTAAATAGATATAGAAGATATGGGCTTATATATCTTTCCCTGCACCCATAGCCTTGTTAGATGTTACAATGCCTGAGTTTGCAAAGCATTCTGGGAATTTTTCTACAACTGTGTTTGAAATCTGCAACTGAAGGGCTGTGTTTGATGGGTTGTTTTGAGGACTAGGTGACCACGATCCCTAAGTTACTTAAAGAAATGATTCTACCCCCTGCAGCAGCCCCAAACACCCAGAAAAACATGTTTATACACATGCTGTTTTAAATTCACAAATACCTGAAACTTTTATTTATTACAACCGGATCAATGAATCATTTGAATTATGAATCTGTTTCCATAAAACACATAACATGCAACAAACACATGAGAAACGCCTGATAGGTCGGACTTCCAGGTATATCTTTCAATGTTGTAGTTATGGCTGAAAATGGCAACAGAAGAAAACAAATGTACTGATTTTACAAAAACCATTGAGTCCATACACTGCTCCACCAGGTGTGTACCCGGAAGTTGTTAGGACGCCATCACAATGATTCAGTCTATATTAACTATACTGTAACAATGAGTGAGGAGGAGGAGGAGGAGGGGATTAAAGCTGAAAAGGGGAGAGGGGGGCTAGTAACACCGATACAATAGGGGAGACAGGGGAGGGGAGGAGAGAGGAAAAGAGAGGAGGTGAGAAGAGGAAAGGAAAAGAGATAAGGAGAGGAGAGGAGAGAGGAAAGAAGAGAAGAGGAGAGAGTAAAGGAGATGAGGAGGAGAGGAGAGGAGAGGGAAAAAAAGAGAAAGGAAGTAGGGCAGCCTCACTGCAGGGGAGGGGCCACTGCTGACGGAGAGGGCGGTCGAGTCACATAGAGACAGACAGAGAGAGAGAGAGCTGTAGCTGCTGAAGCCGTGTAGCATCAGTAGCAGCAAGCTAACAGACAGACAGACGGGCAGTCAGACAGACAGACAGACAGGTATCAGCCTTTCAACCAAACAGCGTCAGGATCAGCAGGTTCTCCATCTTTCTTCCTCCCTCCCCCTGCTCCTCTTGCTCGCTGCTGAAGGAGAACATGAATCCATAACCCCCCTCTCCTACTCCTCCTCCTCCTCCTCCCTCTCCTCCTCAGCATTCACAGGATGCTCGGTGAGTATCTGCACTGATCCTCTGCACGCATTAACAGCCTTTGTCCTCTGTTTGTCTGAATGTATGAATGTGCTGCAGTGAATCTGCTGTGTGTGTGTGTGTGTGCGTCTGTCTGTGCGTGTGTGTGTGTGTGTTTTGGGGGGGCCACAGCGGCGTCTTCTACCTGATTTGCATGACCATGCATGCTGCGTTTCTGTGTGTCTGTGCGAGCCTGGCTTCAGTCTGCACACAGCTAGCCTGGCAGGTTAGCATGTGGCTAGGCAAGGCACACGCTGTTAGCCAACATGTTAAGCTAAACAAGGTTAAGCTACTGCACACACACACTCACACACATACACACACACGCACACACAGAATCCCTGAAGAATAAGCTTTGTAAGCAGCTAACGTTAAGCAGCTCCTTAAGATAATGATGAGAGATAACGAGCTAACGAAGGAACAGCGGAGGATCATCCTTTTCATGTCAGGATTGTTCAGATGTGTGTGAGTGTCTGCAGAGGTCAGAGGTCACAG
Source organism: Semicossyphus pulcher (assembly GCF_022749685.1). Classification (NCBI taxonomy): domain Eukaryota; kingdom Metazoa; phylum Chordata; class Actinopteri; order Labriformes; family Labridae; genus Semicossyphus; species Semicossyphus pulcher. The sequence continues at coordinate 30,361,992 of NW_027211737.1, read as the reverse complement.
CTGACCACCCTACTAACCTCCCCCTCTCCCCCTCCCCCCTTCCCCCTCCCTGTGTGTACAGTCACTTCTGTTACTGTTTCTGAACCCATCTCTAATTTGTTATTTCTTCAAAGGATCTCACACATTTTTTGTTGACATGGTTTTAATTCAGGTGTAAAAACACAACGCTTGTTTGTTTGTTTTTGTTCAGGAAAGTTTGGTTCCAATAAATTCTCTGGCCCCTCCCTCACTGTGATGTCATAGGCTCTGAGGTGGGCTACGTTTGAGGACCTTCCTGACTGAGGTTCTTCTGCTGTTTCTGAGAAAATATGAACAATAATAAAAAGCAGAACAATTAATAACTTTAGATTCTGGTTGGGCCTCTCGCACAAAGCTACTGGTTAGCTCGCATAAGCATTAACATTAGCATTTCGAAGGCTGATATACACCAGCGGGTGTCCTTCACGAACAAAAAAAGCTCACACATGGCAGTGCTTTAGCTACGCACTGATAAACAGCAGGGCTATGACTTTGTTCTGATAAAAAGCAGGCGTACATCTGTGTCGTTGCTTTCTGTTGTTGTTCTGTTGCAGAATCTGGAGGGTTTAATTACTTACTTTAAAGGAGTAATCTTTAAGATTTTCATTTCTTTATGTTTGGTGACACTTATGGCCGTATGCTGTTATTGCACCTCAATCCAAAACAGATGCAAACCACATCATCTGGGACAGTTGTGACTAGGGGCGGGCGGTTTCACACCGTCACCAGTGTCACGTTCTGCCACGACATGAATTTTGCAATACCATCAATACCGGGATAAACACGTTTTCGTACATGTTTTCCATAACTTATCTACAGGAAAAGTCCATCTGATATCAGATAGTGCATCTCTTCTGCAGAACACACACAGACCTGACGTTCTGCATGCAGAGTGTGTCACTTGCGCTGCAGCTGTCATATGTAATGTCGGCAGGATATTTGAGGCAGATGCGCAGTTACGCGAGTCGGCTTTTCAGAGAATGTGTCCTGTTATTAGCGGAACCTCGTCTCGGTGCTGTGGCGGCATGAGCGCACTGTTCACGGAGCAGAGGGGCCACGGAGTGTTTACTTTTAGCCGCTTTACCTGCTGCGCATACACAGCATGAGGTAGTGCGTTTGGTGACAGGAAGTAGGATGAGTGAGTCATGGGGCTGCTCACGCTGATTAAACATTATTTGAAAGAAACCCGGTTGCAGCCCACAAGTATATTTGTAGTCGTTGAACCAAGTGTGGTAAAAGTAGGAGGATTTTTGTTTTGTAAAATAGAAAGCAGACTTTAAAGTCTGAAATAATATGAAGTATAATTGTTAATTGTTTAAATGTACATGAAAACACATTGATGTGTTCTCTTACATTGACAATAGAGTAAAAAGCTAGAATCATGTTTTCAGTCGAGTCCCTTTTCATTTTGTAATGAATGTGTTTGTATAATACCGATACCGCCAAAAGGAAAAGAAACACTGTGATATAAATGTGATATAAAGCTGACATCCACATCCAAAAATGCGTTAAATAACTATAAGAGTCAGTGGGTGGTTCAATCTACTACAGAGACTTTATTTTGTTGTAGCGATCAACTGGAGCATTTATACAGTCCTGTGTTTTTTTCAACACTTAAACATTTAAATCTCATTTAAATCGCACAAAACATACATGTTTTCTGACACGTCATGCCAAGCATTTAGCATCTTTCTTTCATCCATCTGTTAACTCAGCTGTGTGTTTGGTTTAGCTAGTTAAGGTTGATGTGAAACCTGTTAATGATCATTTTTGTGCTTGAGAACTGAAACCCCCCGAAGGCAATAGTCTGCAATCCAACAATGTTACAAATCAGTGCAGCAGAATCAGAGTGAATGTCGTTTTCATTCCACACATTCTGCTTCCTTATCAAAGCTGCCGATGCTAGCTGTTGTTTGTTATGCTAGTTAGCTGCTCATGTAGCCTTGAGCCTCTATCCTGCTGCAGAAATTGTGTGTTCAGTCGCTTTTACGTTTTGATATGATTACTTCATTTTTTGTCAACACCTTATATTTTTGTTATTTGTGAGCTCACATGGTGCTGTTTTTTTAGTTGTTGTTAGTGGTGACAAAGCTTCAGAACGGGGCTTGTTGTTGTCATGTTGCCATGCGGTTAAGTATTGCAAGAGTGGATTTCAACCGCAAAAACCATATGCAGCTATGCAGATAGAGATGATTGGTAAAACTGATCACATTGGGACACGGATTTGGCTCGCTCTGTGTGCCAGCGTGTCCCATGTGACGAGACAGGGCCTTCGTTGCGTCGGCCGCAGGCTCGACTCCAGCCCTCTGCCCTTTGGTGCATGCCATCCACGCTCTTTCTTCCCTATACTTCCTGTCGCTCTCCGCTGTCCTTTCTAATAAAGGCAAAAGGCCAAAAATGATCTGGATGAGATCATGATGATGAAAGGAAAAAAAATTATATGGATTATGGATTATATTTTATGAAGCAAATATTTCCAGGTATTCACTCTGACGTCCTCTGGCCGTTCCGCTACAGTAACTCCTGCTAAATGTAGCTGCTGTTAGTTTGCTTGCTCAGGGAGTCATTCAGCTAGATGACCCTGACTGGTGTCACAGCTTGGAGCAGCAGTAGAGCGGTGGTTGTTCCTTTTCTGGAGGCCAGTTTAAAACACAGGGAATAGAGTATATATGTTTGACCCAGTTAACTCCCCACACCCTGGGGCTAACCTCACTTTTCACCCGACTAAAGCCTTCGAATGAGGGTGCAGAATGATGCCCAATTTCCCATCGCTTCATTCCTCTTCTGTCCACTTCTGAAACTGCCGTGTCACTGGTCGTCCTCTGAGTCAGTCATGTCTGTAATGTTACTTCCTGACATCAAACTGTTCTCTGTTGGTCCAGGATGCCTGTTGGGAAAAGGTTTTGTTTGTTTTCATGATTTGCATGGAAGAAATATGGGGAGTTGAAATGGTGACGCAAACAAAAGATGACCGATTGAACTGTTCAATCGCATCATTGGAATGATGAGTCGTAGACAGCTTGACTTTAGTTTGCTTTATCAGACAAGTGTTGGGCATCATTTTGTAGCTTCATGCTGCAGCTTCCATTGACACTGACTTGTAGCCAGATGCTTTGTCAGAGCTACACAAAAAAGGGGGCGCTGGTTTAGCTCGGTTGGTAGAGCAGGCACATACAGAGGCTACTGTCCTCGTTGCACTGATCGCAGGTTCGACTCCCAATCTGCCGATCCATTTGGTGCATGTCATCCCCCACTCTCTACTCCCTACACTTGCTGTCTCACTTCATCTGTCCTAACTAATAAAGTCAAAAAGCCAGTAAAATAATCTTTTTAAAAAATGAGCTACACACTTTGATTTGATTACAAACTTGTTGGTCTCTGGGTATCATCCACGGTGTGCTGTTTACATGATGGAAGCTAACAGGCACTCTAGACTTCAACAGAAAAATAAGTCCCTGACCAGATCACTTAAACTCTGCCTCTAGCCCTTTTTACACTGCGGTTCCACCTCAGTGCTGTAACGCAGCACCGCCATAATGCAGCCTTTGCCATTTTACATTGGACCAAGCGTTCCAGCATTGCGGAAGCAAATCGTGTGTGAGATGTAAACAAACACATTAAAACAAACACACTCACATACACACACACACACATGATTCTGTTCCACCCTGCCAGATCCACTGTTTACACAGATGCTGTTTCGCCTCTGTTACTACCTACGATGCCGGCTCAGCGGCAGAACGACTTTGCCCCACCATTCTAGAAGACGAAACGCAACAGAGCCGTAATAATCCCACCTTCAACTGGCAGTGTATAAGGGGGCTTGTATCTCTTACTCAATGGACAGGCTCAAAACCACCTGAAGCACCTGACCGACAAAACACAGATGGTCCATTGGTGTTGGTGGTAGTTTCAGAATAGCTGCCAGGGGGCGCTAGTGAGACAAGAGGAAGAAATTGCAGCGTAATCACCATTTCTGTCTGCTGGCGATCAATCTCTGATATTCGGATATTGTCTGACGCATGTAGCCTCTCAGGGCTCTGGTCAGTTCTTGTGGGTTTCAGGTGTAGCCAGATGTTATTCACATTAGTAATGAAGGACTTCAGGGACAAGACTTCTTTTTCCATGCACACTGATACACAAGTAGACAATACTACTTGGACTTCAAGTAGAAACCAGAAGTTGTCCAACACCATAAATCTTGTCCCTCACCTACAGATTCTATTGTCGCATGCAGAATCAGTTTATAGAGATCAGGAGCTGATCGGAGGCTTCTGATGGTGCTAAACTGTTTCTTTTCGTCTTGTGACCTGCTGACATCATGACGATCAGTCCTGCATCAGAACACTCAGAGTTATTTGTTACCTGCTGTTTCAGGTGTGTGATGCGGCGGCTGCGTTGTGGTAGCCAGGAGTCCTTACTAAGCGCCGGCTGTGTGTCGTCTCTGGAGCTCAGGATGGACCAATCAGTGATCATCAAACCAGTCCACTCCTCCCTCCTGGGACAGGACTACTGCTTCGAGGTGACACGCACACACTCAATACACATGCAAACACACATACTTGACCTCTCTGGTGTTCCTGTGGTGATGACCCTTTGACCCTGTGTCTTCTAGGTAACAACCACGACAGGAACAAAGTGTTTCTCGTGTCGTTCGGCAGCAGAAAGAGATAAATGGATGGAAAACCTGAGACGAGCCGTTCATCCCAACAAGGACAACAGCAGGAGGCTGGAGAATGTGCTGACGGTGTGGGTGATCGAGGCCAAAGACCTGCCTGCAAAGAAAAGGTGAGGGCATCCAAAGCCCGCTTCACAGTACTTTATTCTGACATATAGAGGCTGGGGGGTGCGACACGATAAATCTTCTTCAACGTTCATTTTCTACATGTGGATGTAGGTACCTGTTTCACCGTGCATTACTTTAACATGTAGAGGTTGGGGGCGCTACACCAAAAAACCTGCTTCACCACGCTCACATGACATGTGACTGTAGCAGTAAGGGATCGAAAACCCAACCTTCCAGTTTAGAGACAACCGTCTCTACCACTGAGCCACAGCCGCCCTGTATCCACGAAATTAATTTAATATGTAGAGGCGGGGTTGTTTCAACCAAAACCTGCTGCGCAGTTATTATTATTATTGCAATATGTACCAGGGGGGTGCTTTACACAAAACCTGCTTAGTTGGGGGGTTAGGGGGGCAAGTTATTCAGTTATGTTGGGGTGGGGGGGTTCTACATTAAATCTGCTTCTCTGTATGTTATTCTAATATAGTTAGATAGATAGATAGATAGATAGATAGATAGATAGATAGATAGATACATACATACATACATATATACTTTATTGATCCCGAGGGAAATGAAGGAGCAATATCTAATATACTGAGGTTGACCTGTTCACTATATATTATTCTCATTATTCTCACATCTAAAATGGAAGTAGCTCTACCAAGAATCTTTGGGGGTAGACAAAAGCTCAGTCTGTAGGGACTTGGCCTCGGAACCGGAGGGTGGCCGGTTCAAGTCCCGGTACAGACCAAGCGTGGAATTGGGCACCGAGTCCCCCAACTGCTCGGGGCACATGTCCATGTGCAGCCCCGTCACTCTGACATCTCTCCTTTCATGCATTTCCACAGAGTCCTGTTTGTGCATGTGTGTATTTCAGACCTGTGTGTGTAACATGTTTGTAATAACAACAGAGCGAAAACATTGAATTCCCCCCTCGAGGGTTAATGAAGTGTAGCTTCTTCTTCAAGACCTGCTTAATTATACAATATTCTCAACGGGGGTGGGGGAGGGGTCGCTACAAAAAACCTGCTTCACTGAACTTTATTCTAACATAGGAGGTGGGGCATGCTTCACCGAGAAAGCTAGGGTGGGGGCACTCCACAGAAAAACAGGTCTAACATATAGAGGCTGGAGGAGCTACAGTCCTCTATGCAGCAGTGAATCACTGACAACATGTAACTGTAGCATTTGTACTTCAGGTACTTCTGTGAGCTGTGTCTGGACGACAGTCTTTACGCTCGGACCTCATGTAAGCTGAAGACCGACAACATCTTTTGGGGAGAACGATTCGACTTCAGCAGCCTGCCGTCCATCGGCGCCATCACGCTCCACCTCTACAAAGACACCGACAGGAAGAGGAAGAAGGACAAGAGCAGCTACGTCGGGTTGGTCAACATCCCCGTCGCAACGGTGACAGGCAGACAGCTGGTGGAGAAGTGGTACACACTGAGCACGCCCAGCACCATCAGGAGTAGGTGGACTGATGCTCTGTCCTGTTTAGTGATAACATTGATGAACACATTTAATAAAACAGAAACGCTAAGTGAGAATGTTTTTCTATCTATTGAATCCTCTGTAAATCATGTTTAGTATCCTTGTTGGAGTTGATATCTAATTATGTTGTTCATCTTTTTTATAAACAGCTCTGTGTTTTGTGAGAATATCAAGGGTTACTAATAATATGCAGAGTTTAACCTGAGTTGTGTCTACAGGCCTTCCTGTCAGGCTCAGTCAGGACCAAACAAACTCTAGCAAGAAGACGAGGCCGCCTGTATTGAGCCTGAGAGGCAGAACTGTGGGCTTTTCCACCTCTATGTGCTGCTCTTTAAGTTGACTGCTGTTAAAGTATTAGGTTATAACTAAAGGTGACTCAGATGAACATCTCCTGTCTGTATTATGTCAGCAGGAAATTGACAGGGACCAAGAACCCCACGAAAATTACAACTTAGCTGTGCAGTAAAACTCAAAACAAGTACTTTCAGCTACACATTCCTGGTATATTTATGCACAAATGTTCCTCAGCTAAGATATTCAAGTGACTGAGTGAAGCTTCTGTATGATAACAGCTTTTTGTGTTGTGTTCCAGGTAAGTCGTCTGTACCGACGGTGCGAATCAAAGCTCGCTATCAGAGCATCGTCATCCTGCCGATGGAGCAGTACAAAGAGTTTGCAGAGTACATCAGCTCCAACTACCTGCTGCTGTGTAACACTCTGGAGGCCTCCATCAGCCTGAGAGCTAAAGAGGAGCTCGCTGCTGCGCTCGTCCACATCCTGCACAGCACCGGGAAGGCAAAGGTAACCAGGCATACATCACCTGTCCACACCCACTATACCTGACCTTCACCAACTTCAGAATAAAAGCATGCCAGTGATTGTTCTCATCTCTATCTGATCACATGACCTGACCTGAAACAGGATCACATGATCTCTGTGTATTCAGAATAACGTTTTATCAGAGGATGACCTTTGACCTGTTTCTGCAGGACTTTCTGACAGATCTGATGATGTCCGAGGTGGACCGCTGCCGTGACAACGACCAGCTGATCTTCAGAGAGAACACGCTGGCTACAAAGAGCATCGAGGAATACTTGAAGCTGATTGGACAGAAGTACCTGCAGGATGCCCTCGGTACAAACAAATACACAATATATACCGCACACCAAACACAAGACAACACACAGAAACAAAGTTAGTTCAGGAGACTACAAATGCATATTAACACTTACATGTGTTTGTGTTCAGGTGAGTTCATTAAAGCTCTGTACGAGTCAGATGAGAACTGTGAGGTCGACCCATCTCGATGTGCGACCTCTGACCTCGCAGAGCATCAGGCCAACCTGAGAATGTGCTGCGAGCTCGCCTTCTGCAAGATCCTCGACTCGTTCAGGTACACAAATATACGCACACAGAGTTTGTGCAATGAAAACACACATTTTCAATGTATTCACATCCGTGTGCCCTCAAACACTCAGGGTCTTCCCCCGGGAGCTGAAGGAGGTGTTTGCATCATGGCGGCAGGAGTGCGGAAACCGAGGGCGTCCAGACATTAGTGAGCGCCTTATCAGCGCCTCCTTGTTCCTGCGCTTCCTGTGTCCAGCTGTGATGTCACCGTCGCTGTTCGACCTGATGCAGGAATACCCAGACGAGCGCTCCGCAAGAACTTTAACCCTCATCGCCAAAGTCATCCAGACCCTCGCCAACTTCAGCAAGTGAGTCTGGGCTTTACTGTGTAGGACTTTAAGGGCTTTTAATGTGAAGGAGCTGAAGGACTTTCACTGTGAAGATACTTGAGGACATGTACTGTAAAAAACTGGAGGGCTTTTACTGTGAAGGAACTTGGGCACTTTTACTGTGACAGAGCTGAAGGGTTTTTATTTTGTAAGATCTGGAGGGCTTTTACTGTGAAATAACTAAGGTATTTTTACTGTGAAGGAGCTAGAGAATTTTATTGTGTAGGAGCTTGAGGGCGTTTACTGTAGAAGAGCTAGGAGGCGCTTACTGCAAGGTACTGATGGGCTTTTATTCTGAAGGAGCTGGATTTGTGGGAAAATACTTGAGGGCTCTGTGTGAATAGATTGTTTGTTCACTTGTATATCTATATCACCTGTTACCTGTACTTTCTACCTGCATGTTACCAAAAACAGATTACCTGTATGTGTTACCTGTGGTTGCAGGTTTGGGACTAAAGAGGAGTACATGCTGTTTATGAATGACTTTGTGGAGCGTCAGTGGAGCAGCATGCAGCGTTTCCTGCAGGAGATCTCGAACCCCGACGGCCTGAATCACACCGCCGGCTTTGACGGATACATCGACCTCGGCCGAGAACTTTCCAGCCTGCACACTTTGCTGACCGAGCTTGACCAGGTAACACACCTGACCAGGTCCTGGAGACTATAAAATTATATTATTCAGATCAATTTCAGAGTCTATTTCCCCCTCTGTGAAAAGAACAAAATTACTGATGACAAGCTAGTTTCCTCCTGTTTACTGTCTTTATGTTAAGTTAAGCTAGCTGCTGGCTGTAGCCTTTCCTGTACAGATCATCTAAACATAGAACTTCTCTAGAAAAGTTTTATGTAGGATTTAGCAAAACGTCCTTTAATAACTGTTTTAATAACCCGCAGATCCCTAAATAGATCGTCTCACCACCTGTCTCTGTCTCTTACCTGTCTGTCTGCAGTCTTGTCTGGCAAAGCTCGGCCCTCTTCCTCGAATCCTCAGAGAAGTGTCGACGGCTCTGGCTAACCCGGGTGGTGTGGTTCATCCTGGGGGAATGTCGGTGTCCTCTCCAGAGCCTCAGCGTGTGGTGTCTCCGCCCCCTATGTCCCCGCCCCCTCTGTCCCCGCCCCTGTCACCTCCTCTGGCGACCTGTAATCCCTCCATCGGCCTGCAGGGCGGCGTGGGACTGGACGGAGGGTAAGTGTCATGTGTCTTGTTTGCATTAGCATCCAACAATACGAATTTATTAACACACTTTTCATCACTACAAATGTGCTGTTTCTGGACTATTACTGTACTGGCACTGACTTGTGATATGTGTGTGTGTGTGTGTGCGTGTGTGTGTGCGTGTAGTTTGGTAGATTTCACCAGACTTCCCTCCCCGACTCCAGAGAACAAAGATTTGTTCTTCGTCACTAAAGGATCCAGTCTGCAGCCGGCATCAGGTGACCCTTTACCTTGACGTTATTCATTCCTCCTGACCTCAGTCTTCTTCTTTTATGTCTGACTCTGACCTTTCCTGTTCTGACGATGTCACTTCCTGTAGGCCTTCAGGGTTCTCCGGCTCCGAGCTCGTCCTACTCTGAACCCAATGAACACGAGGCGGGGTTTGAAATGACAAACGGCGGCCGGCGGGAGGGCCAAGAGCTGACCAATGAGAGCCGCAGTCTGTCCCTGGTCGACCTGCAGGACTCCTCCCCTAGCGACGGCCTTGATGACAGCCAATGGCAGCGCAGGACTGGGCTCCTCCCACTCTCTTTCCAGAACCCAGTGTATCACATGACCACCACATCGCCACGGCCGCAGACAGATGCCACGCCCTCCGACGGCTCAGCGGGGTCGCAGGGAAACCCCGAGGAAAGGAACGCCATGGCCACCAAACCTGCATTTCTCACCCAGATGTCTGTGGGGCTGGGAGGGGGAGAGAGGGTTGAGAGAGGAGAGAGAGGGGAGAGGATGTCGGCCATGTCGAGCAGCAGCAGTGGAGAGGAATATTCCCGACGTGCTCTGTCCCTCACTGAGACACTCACAGGTACAGTACAGTACAGTACAGTATGGTTTATTAAAATATTACCACTCACCTGCATACTGGTTCTCCACAAGGCTGGACCAGAGTTCACCATGTACACTCTGACTGTTTGGGATTTTGGTGGGTCTGAGCTGTATCAGTCTATATTTCTGATGTTTCAGTCCTCAACCTAACCAGTAAATTAAGTTACAGAGGAGGAAAGACTCTGACATCATGTAAACTTCTTTGTCATTTACATTCAGTCACATATCTGCATCTGTTACAGAGCTCAGGTCAACCACCCTCTGATTCACCTGACTCATAAAGTTTCATGACTTGTTCTGACGATGTCAATGTTGTTGCTCCTCCTCCTCAGGTAGCGCCGCTCCCCCTCGTCAGAACTCCTCAGGCCCTCAGAGACGCATCGATCAGCCTCCTCCCCCCTCCTCCGCTCCACCAGGACCACCTCGAGGCCGAACTCCTCCCAGCATGCTAAGCGGCGGCGGTGGCCCCGCCTACCCTCCTCGCCCAGCCTCTGGCAGCATGATGTCATCGAGTCCAGATTGGCCGAGCAGCGGCCAGTCTCGGCTCAGACAGACGTCCTCGTCGTCTAAAGGAGACAGCCCAGAGAAACAGCGGTCTGCTGCCAAGGTAACCAGGCTGTTACCATGGTAACTATTCAGTCTGAGGTGTTGTCATGGAGACAGCAGGCAGGCTCAGTCTAACATTTAGTCCAGTCTGGGTGGAGTCTACTGTCTGGTTCATGTGTAACTGTGTGTGTGTGTTTGTGTGTGTGTGTGTGTGTGTGTGTGTGTGTGTGTGTGTGTCTGTGTGTGTGTGTGTGTGTGTGTGTGTCTGTGTGTGTGTGCGTTTGTGTGTCTGTACAGGCTCCCTCTCCCTGTGCGTTGGACCGTACGGCAGCCTGGCTGCTCAACATGAACTCTGCGTCCTCCTACGGTGAGACAGAGGAGGACCGCCATGATGATGCCCTCATAGAGAAGGTAAGACGCCTCATACTGGGAGTGTTCTGGTTATACTAGAAGTTCACTGGTTGTACAGGAAATCTACTGGTTCTGACTGTGTGTGTGTGTGTGTGTGTGTTTGCAGTATCAGCAAGAGATTGCGTTGCTGCAGGAGAAGTTGCGAGTTGCGGCGTTGCGGCAGGATGAGTGTGAGGCCCGACTGCTGGTCCAGGATCAGCAGAACCAACGCATGCTGCATGAGTACCAGGTAGGCCACACACACCTGATGTACCTGTCAGAGGAGGACTAAGGTCTCACCTACAGCAGCTGCTCACTCAACATGTTTACGTTGTTATATTTTTTTAAATTAGCATTAGCACTATTTCTGAAGCTGTAGCACATTTCTCCTGATGGAAATATTGTGGGCTGTTGTAGTGGGTTTGTCCTTCCTAGCCACCGCACTGGCAAACAGCTAAGTTATGAGACATTGCAGAGAGTCAGTGAGTTTCTCTTCAGTCAAGTTTTTTGTACAGAATTTTCCTGATTTATAGTTTATACAGGGGTTTGTTATATTACTTTAGAGTCAGTTGTACAGATGCTAATCGGATGTACAGGATGACATGACTCTCTGGATCCGTAAAACTTTGTGTGCATGTGTGTGTGTTTGCTTCAGGCTCGATTGGAAGACACAGAGAGCAGACTGAGGAGGCTGCAGGACGATAAAGACCTACAGATGAACAGCATCATCAGCAGGTCTGAATACCTGTCTGTCTGTCTACCAGTCAGTCTGGGATGGGTATCATTGGGATTTTATTGATACTGATATTGCTTGCATGTCCAGGAGTTTATCAATATTTGATACCGACCAATGAGGAACTGATACCAGTCAGAACCAGTCATATAGCCCATCCTTGTTTATCTTCTCACCTGTCTGTCTGTACACCTGTCTGACCTTTGACCTGTGCAGGTTGATGGCCGTAGAGGAGGAGCTGAAGAAGGATCACTCGGACATGCAGGCTGTTGTCGACTCCAAGCAAAAGATCATAGAAGCACAGGTACCTGTCTGCCTGTCTATGTGTCTGTTTTTTTGACTACCTGTCTCCCTGTCTGAGAGCTTAAGCACTTTGTCATGTCCGTTTGAAAGGAGTAAACAAACTCCTGTCTGTCTCTCTTCTTGTCTGTCTCTTAGGAGAAGAGGATCGCTAGTCTCGATGCAGCTAACAGTCGCCTGATGGCGGCTCTGACTCAGCTGAAGGAGCGGTACGCCGTGACATCACAGAGGAACGGCCTGTCTCCAAGCAACACGTCGTCTCTGCAGATCACAGAGAACGGAGAGTTCCGAAACTCGGGCAACTGCTGAGCCGGCGGCTACTGAGCTCTGATTCGCTCTGACTGGAGGGAGGGGGAGGGGCTTATCTGCATGATGTGTAAGAGGCAGCAGTAGGCGGGCCTATGTCATTAACCACACCCTTTTTGAAATCAGCCAATCAACACTGTTGTAGTTACCACAGACCTTCGGTCAACTGTCACCTCCTACAGAGATGGATCTGACCTCTGACCTCTGACCTGACTCTGCCCCTGTTGCTAGATTTCCCTGCAGTTCTTATTTTTGTTTTGCATGTTTCCTTTTCAGACAACATTCAAATTCTGACATCATATCTTTTGGTACTTCCTGTCGAGGGCCAGATACTTCCAACAACCAAACTGCACGTCTCAATTATAGCGCTAAACCAACCGAAACAACTCCACACATATCTGGCTCTGGTCTGACTGGCTTAACTCCTGCCATATATGACTCTGGTCCGTTAGGGCCGGCTGCATAAGGCTCAGGTCTGACTGGGTTAACACTGACTATTAACGGCTCTGGTCCTACTGGCTAAATCCAGCTGTACATTTCTCTATCGTGACTGGGTTAACTCTGGCTTTCTACGACTCTGGTCTGACCGAGTAAACTCTGGCCATATAATGCTCTGATCTGACTGGGTTAAAACCAGCTGTACATTGCTCTATCCTGACTGGGTTAACTGTGGCTGTATGTGGCTCTGGTCAGACTGGATTAACTCTGGCTGTACATGGCTCTGGTGTTTACACGTGTCTGTGTAGAAAAAAGTTACACTTACGACATATCAACAGTTTGTCTTTGGGAGTTCAACACTTTCTGAACATATTCAGGCTCTTCGTGTTTAGGTTGTGACTTGACCAGTCCAACACTTATGTCTCAGTCGGATCAGCTTCATCTCTGTGTGTCTAGTACACAGAGAGGGTTAGCCTAGCTAAGCACAAAGACTGGAAGCAGGGGTAAACTGTTTGTGTAGCTCCATCAAAGGAGAACCTACTTTTATCGGGTTGAGGTGAGCGTTTGGCCACTCTGGGCTTCCGTAGCGTTGAATATTTAGTCAATCTGGTTCAGAGGTTGATGTGAGAGAGTTAGACGTTAGTTTGTGTTGTTTCAGAGAATTCTACTGATTTTAATGTAAACATCAGATTTTATTGTAAAACAGTAAAAACTTTAAATTGTGATGAATAGTTTGTGAACACACTCACACACACACACACACACACACACACACACACTGTCCTGTACAGGCTGGACTCTAATGGACTTTCCTGAACTATCCCGGACTCTACTGTCTCTCTGCTGTGTTCACTGTGGCTTCTGTCTCTGTTCTTCTGTATTTATGAAACTCTGTTAGACTTCCTGTTATTGTTATTTATCAACATCAGTATTTATAAAGAGATGCTCCAATAAACTATTACACTATCAAACTGTTACTATGGTGACGAGTAACAGCTGTATCACAGAACATCAGCACCCCCCAGCGCCTGAAGCCTGCGAGTGCTATCTCACATCCACTGAGTAAAACAGACAGACAGGCGTTTAGGCAATCAGACAGGTTTTATTAATTAGAGCACAGCAGTGAAACTCAGAGGAAGTGATGTCATTCAATCACACAGATGCTTCATGAATCGCTCCAGCGGGTCTTCGGTCCAGTACTCATGGTTCCAGCCCAGGAACCAGCCAGTGAAAGTTGGTGGTTCAAATCCCTGTTTCACCGTCACCGTGGGAGTACGAGGGTCTCTGTTGGCGGGGTCGCTCTCAATGTACTTGACAGCTGGACAAAAACGCAAACATTCACACCTGTGTTCGCCTCTAGCATCCTGAATCTAGTCCTTGAATCTAGACCATGTCCTAATGTCCAAAGACAGCTCTGCTCCTGTGCCTGGTTTTAGACCAACATCATGTTCTGTCTAAAGCATACCTTCTGTCTCTCTGCAAACTATCCACCTGTCTGTCTCTTCGATGTATAATCAGAGAGCTTGTGAGACTTAGCTTCCAGGTATACTTTTGCTCATTTATGTTTTTCCTGTTGGCCTTGCTCTTTCAGTCAACAGACTTCAAAGTTCTACAAATATAAAGCCTTCATGAATTTAACGTCCTATTACAATGAACTAACTTTAAAGACATCTCTCTTATAATGCAGATCTAATGGGAAAATGATTTTTCAGTTGCAGTACCACTAGTAGCCACTAGGACAACAAGACTGAGTGGAGGCATCCCATCATATCCAAGGATGGTAGACCAACATTTATGTGACTCACCTGACGCTGAGGCCTCCGTCTTCTCCTCCTCTCGGGCATCGTTTCCAATCCAAACAAACACCTGCGGGGGGACACAGGAAGTCAAGTAATACAGAGAACACAAAGGGATGGGACATTTTACCACGGTGATAGCTGGAAACTCACCTGGTCCCATGCATCCAAGATCATGACATCATCAGGAGCGAGGTCATCCTGCGTCAGCTCACCTGGAACTTCCTCCATCTGGACACACACATACACATTATGAGCTGTGATAGTGTAACTCTGATGGGTGTTCTTACAGTAACATTTTATTTATTGATCAATCTACAGTTCAATCATGTAAAATCAACTTCTAGCTAAGAACTTGAGGTTTACACAGACATGATAGCCTTGCGTCTCCAAATTAGTCTAGAACCTCTCAGTTCACTTTTGATTACTAAGGGGCTTTATCAACAAGCAAAGACCAAGATGCCTCTGGATGCTACAGGCATCAGAGCAACAAAGCTTGTGCTGTAGGGGTAGGCTGCTAGGCCAGGCAGCTGAATCCAACAGCCAAATCATGGCTTCTGGTTCCAGATAATACACAGATGTTTGATCTGACATGATTTAATAGCCAACACTTATCATTGTGTCCACTTTGCACTTAAATCAGCCCCATATGATATTAGAATTTAATCAGATGGAAAACTTTCGAGGAAGACGGTGAGCAACCAGACATCCGACAGAGCAAATAAAACAGGGGACAGAGCAACCACCCAACACACCACCTTGAACACCCAAAGAACCATCTAGGACACCTATAGTAACCAACTTAAAACCCCATACTGACTTGAACACCTCAGCAATCACCAACTGGACCTCTATCCACAAGTTCACATAGCAAGTTGTTACTCTGATCAGCAGTGTTAAAGGTCAAGTGGTAAGTATGAAAGACAAACAGACCAGGAAGTTTCCAGTCTTGTTGGAGCAGGCAAACAAGCGAGGAGGATGAGCTTCAATGTTGTTCTTCAGACGAGGGGAATGACAATAGTCCTCCTGTCCCCCCAACGCATCCCAGAATGCATCTGTAACCGCAAACACAGAAATGCAGAAGCTCTAAGATCAGGTTTAATGGAGTACAAGTTGTTTTTAATTATTGGGTCGCCCCCTTACCTTCCTCATCCCCCTCCGTCAGCTGTGTGGGGGTCACCTGCAGGAGTCCAGCCAGGTGCTCAGCTCCCTGTGCCTCAGCAGAGCTGCTGCTTCTCCCTTTCCACATCCAGGATCCAGAGGAGCCGACCAGGAGGAAGACATCACTGGAGTTCAGATTTGTAGCAGATGGCTCCACCTGAGAGGGACAGAGGACCAGATGAGTCAGGGCTCAAGCTAGACTAATGCAGGGATCACCTCATGCTTCTGCTTGATAACAACATAAAACTCAAATAGCCACAGTAATCAGTTTGTAAGACTTAAATATCCTGCTGTCTGGTCCTGACATTACTCAATCTTTGAATGGCTCTGGTCTTCCGTCTCACCTCCACAGCTCTGGAGTGGCCTGCTGGATTGGCTCGAACCTGGAAAAGGCGGGTATCGGCCTCCGTGGATTGTCCGCCCTCTCTGGAAGTCCCACCTTTGTACACCACCATTGGTTGGCCCCCAAAAAGACTCATAAGCTGGGCAGGCTCTTTGCCCTGAACTACATGCACCTGTAGACAGACAGACAGGTAAATGTGAAGCATCCGTGCTGAAAGGATTAGATTCAGTGTCTTGGTTTGTTAAGAAGACTGGACCCATGTTCCCAATTGTTTTACCTGAACAGCACTTCCTCCCAGTTCATCATCCAGCTGGACAGCCAAGTAGGCCGATGCTCCAACTTCATCCTGGCTAGACTCTGCCCCCTGCCTGGGAAAGAAAGAAAAGTAAATGCTTTTCAAATTTTTCTGTAACACAAACCACAGAGGGACATATACAATTTCTCTATGGGTCACGTTTTCTGAAACAACTGACAAAGTCCTTTACTAAACTAGGCTACATAAATAAGGCTAGTTATTGACCACAGGGCTGCAGTGGAACATGTGTGATATCCCACCATATGTAGACGATGTGACCCTGTCTGTGTGATATCTCCCCATATTTAGACGATGTGACCCTGTCTGTGTGATATCCCACCATATGTAGACGATGTGACCCTGTCTGTGTGATATCTCCCCATATGTAGACGATGTGACCCTGTCTGTGTGATATCCCACCATATGTAGACGATGTGACCCTGTCTGCGTGATATCCCACCATATGTAGACGATGTGACCCTGTCTGTGTGATATCTCCCCATATTTAGACGATATGACCCTGTCTGTGTGATATCTCACCATATGTAGACAATGTGACCTTGTCTGTTGTTGTGATGGTACTGGTAGTGGATGAGGTAACTGTCTCCTCCATAGAACTGACCAAAGACTGACGGATCCACCAGAACCTTGTCGGATCCTTCAATACGCCAGATCTAAAGACAGACAGCGATGGGAGCTGTAGTAGTTGAATGCTGGTGGTTCAACATGAGCTGTGATAGGACAGAAAAACAAGTGTCAAGTCCTTACCTTTTTCTCTCCATCTCCTTGGTCCACCATCCCATACTGTGCTGCCATGGCTTCTGATTGGTGGAGCTTCGACACGTCAAATGGAACCTGTCCAATAAGATGCGTCAGTTTAAAGAGGCATAGCAGTTCTCTGAGCAGGTCCTTAACTTAATCCCGAACCTGGTTTACCTTCTCTATCTTGGCAATCTGATTGGATACATAGGCCACTCCCATGCCAACAGTGTCATCAGGGTCCCTCCAGTCTTTAAAGAATTGTTTGAAGAGCGGAGTCTCCCCGTTCTCAGGAAGGACCTGAACCTGAGGGGGGAACCAGGTTAGGCAGGTTAGATGGGTACATCTGACCAGCAACAAGTGAGACGGCAGTACAAATTCCACATGTTCACCTCTATGCGTGAGTTTACCTGTGTGTATGTCGGGTAGTTCATCTTCTGGATGAACTGCTCTGAGCTCTTCAGAACAGCATGACGCTCCTCATTGTTTGCATCCTTTCCTGCACACACAATTACACATCCCATCCTCATATTTATTGCAAACCACATCAGCAGGTTGAGACATCCTGATAAATGCTTGGAGGACAGGTGATAAGGGCTCCGGTTTTCTACCTAATCAGGTTATAAATGACTCAGGCGTCTGAACCTGGTTCTACAAAAGAACCCAGTCCAAGCTGGTTTCCAAGTAGTCTTATCTGGTTTCTGACCAGTCCAAGACGGTCTCAGAACCATCTAACTTGATTCAAACCCATCCAAGCCGGCCTAAGTCTAGTCTAAGCTAGTCTCAGACAAGTCTATAAACCAGTCTGAGCCTATTGTTGACCGGTCAAGGTTATTTTCAGATAAGTCTATGTGGCTTCAGACCAATATGGGAGTCAGTCTCAAACCAGTCTGTGCCAACCTAAGACCAGTCTGTTTTCCAGTCTGAGAGCAGCTCAGTTCGTGAACCAGTGTTACTTAAAGGTCTATTTGGATCAGGCCCAGTCTAAACAAGTTTCAGACCATGGTGATCATAAACAGAACAAAGTATGAACCTTTCCAGACAAAGATGTGTCCGTTTGCTCCATTGTCAAGGATGAAACACTCGCTGGAATCCAAAGCAGACTGGGAGAAAGGATTTTGCTCTGCTACCATGGTAACCTCAATGTCTCCACCTGCGTTGGACACCTGACAGACGGGTAGACAGACAGACAGATAATTAAACACTTACTGCATCAGGCTTTCCACAGACATGCTTTGATTCCAGTCCGTAAAGAAGAAGCAGTGACAACATCAGCAAGCACAGTGAGTAGATGAATACATCCAGTCACCTTGTAAAGTTTTGCCAGTTTCCTGTTGGAGGAATCCATTTTGGTGTCCTCCATGTGAGCCTCAGGAAGCTCCGGCTTCTCCCCAAGAACCTGAGCACAAAGGACAGATATTACCAGGATGAGATAATAGATCAATCAGATAGTCCAAGGTAGAGGTCAACTAAGGTAACATTTCACCGGTAAGGGGTCAGATGCCAAGCTGAGGTCAGCAGGATAAGGTGGTGTCACCTGGATAAGGTCAGAGGTCAACATGAAGAGGCCAGGTTTCACCAGGAAGATGTCAGGGGTCAACAGGAAGAGGTGGGGTCAACAGAAAGAGGTAAGACAGGAAGATTCCAGAGATAAATCATAAGAAGACAGAGATCAACAGGAAGAGGTTAGATGTTAATGACGGGAGACTCCACCTAAAGAAAGCAGAGGTCACCAAGAAGAGGTCAGAGGTCAACAGGAAGAGTTAAGGTCAACAGAAAGATTTGAGGTCAACAGGAAGAGGTATGAGATCAGCAAAAAGAGGTCAGGTCACCAGTAAGAGGTCAGAGTCAGCTGGACGTGTTTTGTGGTATAACTGTATTCTTCGCTCAAGTAAAATGCACTGCTAGAGTCATCACCTCCAGCATCCTCTCTGGCTCCTCCCCCTCGTCACAGACCAACAGTGTGGCTCGGCCACACCGCTCATCATCTCGGATACCCTTAGACACCTGTCATTCAATCGACAAATTATTTAATGATGTGATGTCACAGAATATTGCTAATGTAAAGAAGTGTTGTCACCACTTACAATGGTGGCCTTCAGTTTCTCAAAGCGGTTGCTATGGGAACCAGACCACTGGATGATTTTCTGTAAAGAGAGAAGGAGAGTGAGAGAAAGATAGGGTACATAATTACACAGCTCTCTCTGCATGTCGTTCTCTCTGCCTGTCTCGCTCTGACTGTCTCACCTTTCTGTCTTTTTTCTCTGTCTCACTCTCTGAATGTCTTTCTTGTAGTATGTCTCTCTCTGCCTGTCTGACATCTCTGGTTGTCTCTCTCTTTGTCTTATTCTCTGTGTGTCTCACCTCTCTTCTTGTTTCTTTCTGCCTGTTTCACTTCTCTGCCCATCTCTCTCTTCGCCTGTCTCACCTCCCTTTCGCCTCTCTCTTTGTAGCTCAAGCCTCTGCCCATCTTTCTCTGCCTTCCTAACTTCTTTGCCCATCTCCCTCTTTTCCCGTCTCACCTTTCCACCTCCTCTCTTATTGACTGTCTGTCTCCCTCTTTGTAGCTCACACCTCTCCACCTACTCTTTCACTGACTGTCTCATCTCGCTGCCAATGCGTTTATCTGCCTGTCTCTTTCTCTGTCAGTCTCACCTCTCACTCTTTCTCTCTAAGCCTGTCTTACCTCACCACTTGTCATCGCTCTGCCTGCTTCTCCTCTACCACTGTCTTACCTCTCCCAGGTCCAGTATAAAACTGTCTCCCTGGTTGAAACTGTCCCAGCTGACAGGAACCTCAGTCGCCCTGACGACACGTCGACCTTTGACCTGCAGCAGCCTCTGAACGTTCACTTCATTGGTCTCCACCTGTTTGAACCCTGATGCCACGCCCCCTCTCTGTGTGAGGGAAAGTGGTGTCAGTAAGGACAGTTTTGCACTTAACAGAACTTGAATCAAAGTGGTGACTCCTTCTACAGAGAGGATCTTTGAGTCAACACTACAACTGTATCTTTTCTTTTTTTATCAGTTATACACTCAGAACTTTAGGGATACTGCTTAGAATATTTCATGTTAATTCTATGTTTCCAAACTGTTTTCAAAAGTCATGTTATAGTACTTTAACACAGAAATGTTAAGATGACAAAATGAATGAAGACATTTCCACAGACATAAAATTACCCAAAAACTTTAAATGCAGAAAAGTTTCTGTGATTAGTGAAGTAATGAGCTCCTGTAGTCACCATGTACTTGAGTCCAGTTTTGAAGTACCCAGTGAAAGTACTGGACTCATGGCCCTGGACTTCGCGGTACTGGACTGGCACCCCTTGCAGGAAGTCATCCATCTGCACTGTAAAGATGACTGCGGCGCCACTCTCATCCTGCGAGCACTCTGAACCTGAGAGACCAATCAGAGAGCAGAACCACAGTCACATCACTTCAAGCTGCTGAGGCTTCTGACAGCTAAAACTACTACCAATACTATTATACTAATAATACTCATTATATTTTGTAGTCTAAGGAATCTCCTAAGGAATCAATTCAAAGTGTGTAAATGTGACTGTTGGTGTCCCTCAGGGTTCAACTCTGGGGCCACTTCTGGTTGTAAGTAAAAAAGTTAAAAAGGATCAGGACCTAAATAAATAATGAAATCAGACATCCACAAGAGAGTAAATTAAGATTCTGGCATTATTATTATTAATCATCATTCTTCTTATACACTGGAATGTTTAGTAAATTATATATGATATATAAATTATTTATATGGATTGTTCTGCAGTAATACTATATGATGTTTATTATAATAGTACATACATTTTTGCTGTAACACTATATAATATGTGACATAATAGTAGGCTACATTATATTTTAAAGTAATATTACTTGAAATATTGCAGTACCTTGCCAGTAGTGCAGATCGTACTGCTTGGCTCCGCTGCGGCTCATGATAGTGTTTAGAACCAGATAAGCATCTCCAGTGTAGAACCCTCCATACAGACTCTTCGGAACAAGAACAAGCTCCATGTTCTCCACCCGCCACACCTGCAGCCCTGCCGTCTCACCTGCACGCTCAAACTCTGGATGGTACACCATGATGTCACCTGTAGGGGGCGGAGCCACACAACAACCAATATCACCTTTAGGGGACATGAACACATTTGTATACCTAAGTTCGGCACAGAGAAAACGTAGCAACACCTTTATTTAGACAGAAACTGTGGTGTGCTAAACATCCTGATTTGCATGTTGTGTTATGCAGGTGTAAAGTCTTCAATAGAGTTTATATACTGTTGCTGAGTGGGAAAAAAAAACTCTGACACAACCACCAACAAGATGCAACATGTCTCAAAGCCTATTGAACATTGTGTCACAGAAACATATTTAACTGGGAATAGGACCAAAACCCCCGGCGCTGAAAAATTAAGTCCACACTGTCATAAACTGCAGTTCCTCGAGTGGCCACTTGAGGCTAGCTCCAAAAGTGAGTCAATCCCCATTAGGCCCCATTAGTCCAACTCCGCAACAGAATTAAACACGTTCACAGCCTGGTACCAAAAAACACTTTGGTCTCAAAAGCAAATTTCTGTACTCATGACGTATGCATGGTGGTGGGTGAATTTTTCATGTTAAGGATTAAATCTATGCAAAATAAGGGGCGTTGTTGCTCTGAGGTTGTTCCTGTGTGGTTTATGTACTAACAGACGGTCCAAGATGTCTCTGCAACTGTTTTGTTTCTGTCAGTTAAATTAAAGTAGTATTTTATTTTTGTGTTAGCCTTTAATAGCAGGTATTAGCGACTGTGATCTTCTTACCTAGCATGTACCTCGTTTAGTGTGTTAATTGTTGTGGCCATTACATGGGAGTCGGGTTTGTTGTTGGCTTTTCCTCATAGCTGGATAAAGTGATGACATGACTTATTATTTTAAAGTCGTGGTTCGTGTCGTTTACCCACCATATGATGACCCTGTCTGCACGGTTCCTAAAGCTCGCTTAACTTCTTAAATCAGACAAACTGCAATCAGCTGCCTCAACAAACAGAATCTTATCCGTGGGAAACATGATGGCTTTTCCACTTATTGAATTAACAGCGGGCCTTGACTGTATAACTGTGCAGCTCCGATTACTTTGTGTTTGCCAACGTCTCGCTCTTCTCAGCCTCACCCTCTCATCAAAATGTGGTCACTTCTGCCTCCCAAAAAAACAGCATGGTGATGCCAAAAAAAGACTTCAAAAAGGCTTCAGAAAGGTAGTCCGCAAACCAATGCGTGGTGTCACGGTGGCTACGTTCATTATTTATACTCCCTTTGTGTAAAATAAGCTTCAAGGTTTGTGTGGGGGATGGGGGGAGCTGGCTGCAAGGTGATCTTGCCTTCTTCTTGTAAAGTGATATTTATTGAACCCAAATAATCATCTTTCCATTGTTCCAATTTTAGGAGCGGAACAGCTGCGTCCACGCAAAATGAAATTTGGCAGCAGGAACATCATCAATCATTTGTCTGACGTAACTTTGGGAGTGGAAAAAGTTACTTTGTATCAATATGTCTGTCGCTTCTCAGTGTAAAAATGTTTTTTAGTTTGTTGTTTTGTTTACTACTCTGATTTATTAGAAGTCATTTCATTTTTGTTTTTAGAACAAAAATAAGTATGTCCCTTCGTAAAGAAAACACTGCGATGTTCATCTGTCACAGAGCCACAGGGATAAACAGCAGAGTGACTCATCTTCCCGAACACAACACACCTTTGCTGCAGCAGAGAGAAGCAGGAAGTGACTCACCCAGTCAGTAAGTCAGTCACACAAATAGTTTGAGGCTGTTTTCAGTTAAATGAAAAAGATTTAAGAACATGACACACCAGTTAACACTGAAAAATCCCACAGCCAATAAACATCTCATAAGTGACTGCAAAACAAGCTTGTCCTTTAAGCAGCCAGGAAGTAAAGAAAATAAGGAAATGAGGAGCTGAAGTTGCAGGTGTGGTGCACAAAGACATGCACATGATGTTTATTTGAACCTGATGATTTTAACTCAGTAACTTAAGCCTGATTAGCTGAGGAGGAAACAAACACATGGTTTATTGATGAACCCACACTTATGATGAGGATGAAGATAAAAACTACAAACCCTGCATTTCTACCTGTGTTTCTGTGTTTTATTTTGTAATTGCACAAATTTGTGTCTGAATTAATGACAGAAACAGTTCGAATAATTAGAAGTTTGCTTTAAAATGTTTAGAGATCAAACTATGAGTGGATTTTTTGCATCATTAAAGATGTGACTGATAAGCAGGAGGAGTTAGAGAAAGAGAAAAACGTTGAACTCACCGTCAGTGTTGGTGTTTGCTGGAAGCTGCTGGATGGAAAGTGTTGCTGACAAAGGCTGAGTTCCACCTGAGACACTCTCAGTGTAGGGAGTGGCTGCAAGGGAGGAGCTACAGGTAACTCTACCTGTGAAATAATCCCCCCCTTCCTCCAGGTCACACCCAGCTGATACAGAACAAGCCTGGAACACAGCTGCTTCGGATGGCTGAGTGTTGAATAAATAATGATCATATTCAAACACATTACACAACACTGAGGTTTCCACATCATTCCCTGGTTAGTAAATCATCTCAGCAATGCAGAGTATTCATTCTGTTAGAAGTCTTACTTCAGTGAGTATGAAAGTCTACACATAAATACGTAGTTATTGGTAGCATAAAAAACAGAAAAAATATATCCACTTTTTTATATTCTATTATTAGATTAGGTTATTAGTACTTATACGCATAAATGTAAAAAACAAGATTTCACTGTTGGATTTGTTCACTGCAACTGATGATAACTAAATAATTATATATTATATATTATATATAAAATAGTGAGAAATGCCCCCAAAATAACCCAGAGCCAAAAGTGACACCTTCATAGTGCTTGTTTTGTCCACAAACAGTCCAAACCTCTAAAAAGATACAAATACATTCAGATAAACAAACCATTTAAACAAAAAGCAGCAAATCCGCGTGTCTGAGAAGGTAAAATAAGTTTTTACATGAAAAATTATTTCAAAAATTTCTGCTTAATTTTCTGTCGATCAAATGCTCAACTGTCCGATAACTCTCAGCCTGCAGCAGAACCACCATGTCTCGTTAGGGAAACCCTTAATTTGAAATCCCTTAACCGGATGTGGTGAAATTCAACCGGAATGTGTCGTTTTATTTTGAAAATTCAACCCGGATGTTTATCACTTCGTAGTTTTAGCTTGACACGGAGCGGTCAGCTGTTACTTTAGATGTCAACATGTTGCAAAAAAACAACACATAAATTACCGGTAAAGTACCGGGGTTTTGCCGGGTTAACGGAAAGTCGGTGTCGACCGCTTTTGACGGGAGAATGGAGACGTTTAATAAGCTAACCAGCATGCTGCTGCACGCGCTGGAGACGGTAAGATAGCAGCTAGTTAACGTTAGCTCAGTTAGCGTTTGTTAGCTTGGGTAAAAAGTTATGCAAAGTTTGACAGAGTGAAGGTGGAGGACAGACGGGCTGACAGAGAAGCAGGCAGGAGGACAGAAAAGCAGACAGGCAGACAGATTGAGAGACAGACAGAGAAACTCTGACATAAACTTAGTAAGTGAACTAGTTTATCAGTGGTTAATGAGAGTAACATGACCAGGAAGCTAACTGCAGCTAATGCTAACACAGTTCACTCAGGTGCTGTGACTGTGTGTAATGTTTTCCTGCAGCAGGTTTGTGTCGACGTGGAGGAATGTGTTCAGGTGTTCAGACAGACTGAGGACAGGTCCTGGCAGGAGGGATGGGGGGGCTGTTTTATCATGAGGACTCTCTAGCTGTCTGTCTGTCTGTCTGGCTCACTGACTGTTCAAATTATTGTAATAAAATAAACTTTTATCACTTACTTATACTCACATATTTACCTGCCTCTCTACCTGTCTGTCTCTCTTTGTACCTGTCTGGCTGTCTACCTATCTGTTTTCTGTCTCTGCTTGTCTGTCTCCTTCTATCTATCTATTCGTCTCTATCCGTCTATCTTTCTGTTTCTCTACCTGTCTGTCTGTATCTACCTGTACATCTCTCTCTCTCTGTCTATCTACCTGTCTCTGTGTTTGACTTTCTACCTGTCTGTCTGTCAGAGGGAGCCTACAGTGGACCTGTTGGACTCCTTTGTGGATCACTGGAAATCAATAACTAATTATTACATCGTGACTACAGGTGAGGACACACTCTGACTGTTACCTGTTACACACACACACACACACACACACACTGGTGAATGTAATTGTCTGATCAGGTGTGTGTTTGTGTGTTTAGATGACAGCCGTCCTGTCAAACAGACAGATATCCCCTGGCACCTCAAACAGATGTTGGACATCCTGGTGTACGAGGAGAAGCAACAGGTAACACATGAACACACACACCTGACCTGAACACACACACTTTAGTCTAAGTTCAGATGCATTCAGATTTATGTGCACATTCACACTTCAGTCTGATTTGAAACCCGTTTTCATGTAAAGTGAATCTCCTTCACAGTAACAGAGTTTCAGTAGAGAAAAACCTGAATTACCTGACACAGGTACATCTCTTCTTCTTCTACTCTTTTATTTTCAGCTAACAACTACACTGCAACAGACAGGTTTGGAGAAACGGACAGTGAAACAGACAGACAGACAGACAGACAGGCAGGCAGACAGAGGAAGAGACAGACAGATAATGTAGGAGACAGGCAGGCAGTCACACACGTGAGGAAACAGGCATATGAGGAAAGACTGAGACAGACAGGTGAGGCGAGAGACAGACAGGGGGAGACGGACAGAGAGATAAAAAGACAGTGAGACAGACATATCAGGAGACAGACTGAGAGACATGTGAGAGGTGTGGAGAGAGACAGACGGGCAAGGAGACAGACGGACACACAGGTGTGGAGAGAGACAGACAGGCGAGGAGACAGATGGACACACAGGTGTGGAGAGAGACAGACAGGCGAAGAGACAGATGGACACACAGGTGAGGAGAGAGACAGACAGGCAAAGAGACAGATGGACACACAGGTGAGGAGAGAGAGAGACAGGCGAAGAGACAGATGGACACAGGTGAGGAGAGAGACGGACAGGCAAAGAGACAGATGGACACGCAGGTGAGGAGAGAGAAAGACAGACAGACACACAGGTGAGGAGAAAGACAGACAGACAGACAGACAGACAGACATGTGAAGAGACTGACAGACAGACAGACAGACAGGTGAGGGTACAGACAGACGGGTTAGAAGATGAACAGACGGAAAGGTTAGAAGAGACAGACAGACAGGTCTGTCCTGTCAGTGATCAGATGCGATCTGTCGTCATCAGCAGTTTCAGCAGCACGGACACTGAGGAGGTCACAGCAGACAGAAGAACACTATTCAAATCTAATCAATCAATACTAATCAATAAACAGAGAAAACAGGAAACGGTTCATTTAAATGATCCAATCAGTGCTCACGATACTACCTACAGAACATCTACAGAGATCCAACACCTGAGCTGAACATCGTATTATTATGTTTGTTGGTGTATTGATGAATGTATTGGTGTATTGATGAATGCTCTGGTGTATTGATGAATGTTCTGGTGTATTGATGAATGCTCTGGTGTATTGATGAATGTATTGGTGTATTGATGAATGCTCTGGTGTATTGATCGGCAGGGTGTGGAGCAGACAGGACCTTGTGTTGAGTATCTGCTGCAGCACAAACTGTTGGAGACTCTGTGCACTCTGGGGAAGGCTCAGGTAACGACGGACTCTGATGGAACAAGATCCTCCTGTCTTTATTTAACACGCAGGTTTAACCTCCTCCTCTTCCTCCCTCTCTCTCTTCCTCTTCCTCGCTCGCCCCTTCTCCTCCTCCTCAGTACCCTCCAGGTATGGTTCAGCAGGTCTTGGTGTTCTTCACTAAGCTGTTGTCTCAGATGCAGAAGCCTCTCTTAGAGCTGGTCAGCGTCTACAGACCTGTTCAGGTAAACTCTCCACACCTGCTTCCTGTCTCTGTACAGTGTTTGTTTTTATTTCGCTGTGAGGAACTTTCTGTTTGTGTTGATTTGGGCGCCCGTGTGGACAAAGTGGTACATCCTGCTTGTCCTGTTCTGTATTCTTAAAAGCAAAATCTCCTCCTGCTTTCTTTTCGCCAGCTAACGTCCCACTTCCTGTAAAACGTATTGAGTCGATAACCAGCGTCAATGTGTAATGTGATTGTTTTTTATCAAAGAGTTATAACTGTACAGATATTGTTACTGTTTGCTCCGCCCTCAGAAGCTGATTCGACTCTGTGCACTTCCTGGTTCCAACTCTGAGAAGGAGGAGGCTCAGTTCTTATTGGTCGTCTGCTCCAAAATCAAACAGGATCCTCACACGCTCAGATACGTCTTAGAGGTAACAACAGCTCCACTCTCTCTCTCATACACACACACACGCACGCACGCACGCACGCACGCACGCACGCACGCACACACACACACACACAGACTTCCTGATGGAACTCTGTAATGTTTCTCTTTAAAATTAAGTTCCGCATTCATGCAGGAAACAGAAGTCATAAGCCTGATCTGATTGAATCAATGTTTCTAATCACTCTCAAACCAATCACAGCCCATTCTCAAAACAAGGTGTTCCATTTAAACTTCCTCCTCACTGATCCCTGCTACACTAATGCTGCTCCCACTGCGCTGCTGCTGCTGCTGCCGCCAAAGCTTTTCCACCACCACCACCCCAGCCTCCTCCTTTCTACCCTAAAAGCCTTTGGCTCACCCTTGTATAACCGGGGGGGGGGGGGGGGGGGGGTCATGCTGCTTGGCTTACCCTGGGAGCAACTTGAGAGTGGAGCCAGTATAACTGTATTTCCATTTGGCAGTACATGGTTTAATCAAGGACGAGAGTGTTCCTGACTGAGTTATATTCAAGATAAGAATCAACCCAGATAAAAGCACCACATACTGACCAATCAGGTTTTAGATCCTGGGTCTCGGTGAGATTAGGGCTGCACAATATTGGAAAAAACTAGCATTGCAATATTGTTTTGTTCTGCAATATTTATTGCGATTTTAAAAAAATGCAGGGAATTATACCAGATAAACGTCATCTACCATTTGTAAGGGTGTTCAAACAATTGTGTAATCAGCGTGATCGGCCTGGTGACAGTAACTTTTTGAAACGAAAGCTCGAGACTACTTCCTGTTGGCACACGCAACCTCACACCGTGTGTGCGCTGCCGCTAAAAGTAAACACTACGCAGCACGTCCGCTCCGTTAACGGTCTGTTTATGTAGCCACAGCGTTAACATGCACCAGGATGCGGTGCCGCTGATGACAGGAATAGTCTCGCATCTGCCTCGGCCGTCCTGCCGACATGATCTGTGACAGCAGCAGCGTTGCGTGCTTGTTTACAGTTTACAGGCAGGTGACACACCGACTCTGCAGACTCAGCGGTCAGTTCACTCTGTGCTCTGATGAAGAGCTGCACTAATGTGATATCAGATGGACTTTTTCTGTAGCTTAGTGTTTGAAAACAAGAAACCGGCGAGTTTTCGTTTTGCACCGTGCAATAAAAAGTAGCAGCTTGACGTGTTCCAGTTCATTTTTACTCACTATCGCACGACATGCTGAGTTTCAGGTGTAATTTTCAAACCACCAATTTTGCAGAGTTT
Source organism: Semicossyphus pulcher (assembly GCF_022749685.1). Classification (NCBI taxonomy): domain Eukaryota; kingdom Metazoa; phylum Chordata; class Actinopteri; order Labriformes; family Labridae; genus Semicossyphus; species Semicossyphus pulcher. The sequence goes on along the minus strand of NW_027211737.1, from coordinate 30,333,179 downwards.
TCGTCTGACAGTTATCGATGCACAAACAGTTTTTCACTGACTTCCTGTTTGAAACTGCTCTTCTGACGGCTCCTTTGTCTCTCTGTCAACGTTTTCAGATCCTGGACCACACAGCAGCGAAAACACCAACCTCTGACCAATCACAGCCCTGCACACAAGCCTCCGATCACAACACAGAGCCATCTCAGCCCTCTGACCAATCAGATTCATCCAGCTGCAGCCCCGTCCAATCAGAGTGTGTCTTGCTGTCGGCTCTACTGCAGCTCAATAAGAGTCAGGTAAGTTACAACTAACCAGTACAGCTTACTAGAATCACTCCTTTATTAACTCATTGATTATTACAGATTATAAAGTTATACATTTAAAGGACATTTGAGTAGATTCTTATTTATTTGATCTTAACTTTAGCAGTTATATCACCAATTTCTTCAGCATCACGACAACCACACTCCTGGATTGAACAGTTTTACTGAGCAGCTTGTTTTAGTCACTTTATTTTGTTAGTTTACACATTAACATGTGGCTGTCTTGTCCCCGCAACGTTGCCGTCAATTTGTTGTTATCTTATGTTTCCTTCCTGCTGTCATCAAGTCGTCTTCCTCTGTGTGTCTCCTCAGAGGGGTTCGGTGTGTCTGAAGGCCCATGAGAGTCTGCTGCTGCTGTGCGGCCTGCAGTCTGAATCGTCAGGGCAGATTCTGTGTGATCAGACCCAGCTGGGAGAGCTGCTGGCTGGGAGGCTGCAGGAGCTTTACTCCCTGCTGCCTCTGGAGGGTCTGGATCCCGGAGAGGTGCGGAGCTGGCCTCACACAGCATGGAGGTAAACGCTGAACACAGAATAATGGTCGAATGGTGTTTTTGCTTGAAGTGGTTTAAAACTCCTTAAGAACAGACAGAGAAGCACTACAAAAACAAATAAGACTGGAATGTTGTTTTAGTTGTTCTTGTTTCTTAAATTACATTTGGACATTTTCCCTTTAAAAGCCAAAACAAACTGAAGTTCTACTGTATTTAAAATGGATGAAACAAAAACCCGACTTCACTAACTTCATAATTTTCAAACGATGCGTGTCAAAGCATTTCGTGTCCCCTGCAAACACTTCCTCTGTCGTGTCGTGCAGCAGCAGCGTGCTTCTGTTTTTTGTGTTTTCTGCACGTGTTGTAACTCATGCACACGTTTTCATCAGCCTCTGACCGCCCAGCTATGTAATTTAAAAGCTGCTGTAGCAGTACGAGTGTTTAGTGACAGTGTGACCGAAGTCTTCTTCTGTGCTTTCTCTCAGTTCTCAGTTCTCTGGCTGCAGCTCTGATCCCAAATCAGCGTCTCCTGCTTCTGATCACATGACCAACTTCTTCTCCTGGTTGGACTTCCTGGATCAGCTGATGAGAGAAGCCCCTCAGGTACACACACACACACACACCTACACATCGTGTGGGTGAATACTTCCTATAAATCACTCATAGTGCTGCTGTTTATACTTCTAATAGTAATGCTGTTCACACATGCAGAACTGTAGCTTCCTCTTACCTGAAGCGTGCACACGCACCGCACTCAGCTCTGATAGGTTCGTTATTAGTTTCTTACATTGCTGCATACAGACACAGTGCAGCGCCCCCTTCTGGTCGGCTCAGGAAACAAAGAGCAATGTGTGAATCTTCAGAGTTGTTAGTTCCTCTCTGGACTGTAACACCTGTTTTTTGTGTGTGCAGGTGTTAGCATTGAAGCTAGCTGAGTGTGTTTATCAGCTTTGGTTGTTGGATGTGGTTCAGCCTCAATTGCAGCACACGTGAGTCTACATTCTTCATCTCCTCCTCCTTCTTCTTCTTCTTCTTCTTCTTCTTCTTCTCCTTCTTCATCTTCTTCACCTCCTTTTTTTGTCGTCTTCTTTGTATTATTCTTCCTCATCTTCTTGATCTTTGTCTTCTTCGTCTTCTCCTTCTTCTACTTCTTCTCCTGAGTCTTCTTTGTCTTCTTCTTCTTCTTATTATTATAATTAGTCTTAGACAGAGGCTGTTCAGTCTCTGATGCTCAGGTGTGTTTGTGTGGTCCAGGTGTGAGCAGGTGGTCCTGGTCTCCACCTCCCTCCTCTGTGCTGCTGTCAGACTGGTCCAGTCCTCCCTCCTGCTGGATCAGCTGGTTCACTTCCTGCTGAGGACACAAACTCTGACAGAGCTGCTGCTTCAGCGCTGCGACCACATCTCCGACCAGGTGAGTGCAGCTACAGGAGCCCCACAGGGACAAACTTCATGAGAGATAACTGGTCTGGTTTTAAAGCAAGCTCCTGATCCACAAAGTGCGTCTCTCTGTCCTCAGATCAGTATGGCGTCTCTGTGTCTGGTGGAGGAGTTACTACAGAAGCCCCACAGGGACATTTTGGACATCCTGGTGTTGAATTTCCTGCAGAGTCGTAGTTACCTGTCTCCTGCTGCTACAGCTGTGGAGGACAGACACACTGAGAGCAACGAGACCACCGAGGACAGCGAGTGAGTACGGCACACATCATCATTTACATGAAGTATAATATCATTGGACGAGGGGGGGACAAGTGCAATACACTTATTATAATCATTATCTTATTGTATCGTGATGTTATCGTTATCGTGGACCACGTATCACATTGTGAGTTACCCTGTGATGCCCACCCCTGATACTGAGACACAATGAACATGTTTTCAGTGATCTGGAGGAGGACCCGTTCTTCTCTGACAGCTTGTTGGCGTCAGACAGTCAGCTGCTCCCTTCTCCTTTCTCCTCCTCGTCCTCCTCTGCTCCTCCTCCTCCCTCTGGACTGGGATCTCCTGCTGATGTCGTCAACAGGTAACACAAAAACACACTGAAAGAAATCATTCTTTAGTCTTTGCATCAGAAGATATTCACAAAGTTAATCTCAACTTTAGACTCAGTGGTATAAAAACCCCTTTTCTTAAACAACCCCCCACCCCCTCTCTTTATGCACTTCACTCTGTTTAAATGCCTGCGAGGACGCTCCGCCACATTAAGAGCCTCCCCAAACGAAACCTTAGCGTGTAGCGGGAGAGAGCTCTAAAAACCTCCAAGAGTCTAAACTAAGTTTTACTTTATGACGACATGCAACCTGTGTTTTGTTCGTCGTGAAAACGAACCCTACAAATATAAGTTCCATGTTACCACCTGTACATGCTCGGATCCAGTCGGCTATAGTCTGAGAGGATATATCCTCTGGGGACACCGGTGAACGTGCCAGGCGGTAAGCGATACACGACTTCCTGCCAAGACTTCCTTGTGTCTTACCTTTGCTGAAATCTCAACATCATGATGCAGATTTGTGAGAAGTAAAAATTCAAGCTTTGTCAGGTCTGTCCTCAAGAGGAGAAGGAAACTTTAAAATGCTCCTTTGCTGAACGGAGGTTGGCTCGATCTGATGCATTCGAGGAGGTCGGGAAATCTGAACACTGAACGGCTTTCGTGACACAGTGTCAAGGGAATTCATCTCATTTTAGATCTAGAGCAGATTGTTAGCTGTTAGCATGCAGATGTCTGTTTACAGAGAATAATAAGAAGGTAAATAGGCGTCAGATGACGCTGATGGGAGCCGTGATGTCATTACGGAGGATTACGTTCCGCCTCACGGACTGTTTTTCCTGCGTACGCTGCAGCCTACTGATACGTGATTGGTCAATATTACTCGGACTACAAGCGTAGTTCAAACAGAACCAGAACACTTGCCTTCCCTGAAATCCACGTCCCTGCCTACAGAGTCTATCTACTATCTGTAAAAATGTAAATTGCTTTAACTTATATTTAAATTTGTCTTAAAGATGTTAACAACATAAAGTTTGTTTAGGATCAAATAAACCCTTCTCCAGTGTGGAAAACAGTAAACATGACAGGGACTGCAACAAGCTAAAAAACATCAGAGAACGAGGACTTGTTAATAAAAGAAAAGAAATGCCATCAAAGAAGCTCAGGAGAACGTTTTTGTTCTCATAATGTGAAGTGATTTTAATGAGTCTGTCTCACTGTTACTAATGAAGCCTATTATTAGACGTGTGACATGAAACCATGGTGACAAAAAGTCCTGATTCTGCCGGAGAGACAGAAGTTCGTCCCGAAGCTTTCTGCTGTATTTAGTACACTATATTTTAATAACGGGAGATTGATTGATTGATTGATTGATTGATTGATTGATATCATTATTTGGAACATGATAATAAAATAAAAGTAGATGAAAAACTAAACAAGAAAAGAAATAAAAAATATTGATTAAACACAAAGCAAACAGTACACGCTCAAAAAGGAGTCGGTTGAAGTTTACACTTATTTTTCTTCTTATTAACCTTTGAACTGTAACATAAATATTCATCAGGTGTCAATAATAGAAGAAAATGAATCAATTATTGAATTTAACAAACTGTCACAATCTCTCCTCTTCAGTATTCCTATTGAAACTGTTATTTTGTACAATCTCTTAAATTAAGTTTGTGCTTTACGTGAGTTCAATGTTCAAACTGTTCCACACATTTCATTTCAGTTACTGAGTTTGTGCACATTAATTAACCTATCAGCAGTATGCTTCACAGTAAACATGCTGGTATTAGCACAATAGCTAAATTTCATCCGTAGACCGAAGGCAGGTTCATAAAAGACAAACACATACAACAAATTTTGACACCTCATGAGACGGCCCACAGACATGCAGTTAAAATGCAAGATGTTCCCAGTACCCCCAGGAACGGGCAGCAGAGGATTCACCCCACCGATTGTTGTACTCTTACTTTTCAGAGTAAATTTCTTGCTTTATACATAAATTGTGCTGTTAAATTCTACGTGATCCACAAGCTGCAAGTGTGACAGCAAACTGTGTTCACTAGTGACGGAGCGGGCTTCATGTCTTCACATTTCCAGTTCAGCATAGAGAGAACTATGACCTGTAGCAAAGCTCACGTGCTGTACTTCAATGAGTCAGGACGTCTTGCAGAGACATGATTCAGTCACACCTGAACCGGCTCGTGTGCAGGAAGGTGTCAGTTAGATTCCTGGTGCCGCAGCATACATGCAGATTACCGTCAAGCAAAGCACTGAACCCCCGTCTGCTCATATCAGAGTGGTCCACAGCTGTTATCTATGTGTGTGTGTTTGAACATGTTGCGGGGACATTGGTCTGTTTAATCTGTTGCTCTGATGGGACTCCAGCGTCCTCACATGTTTTTCAAATGGGTGAAGACGCGGTTAAAGGTCTCCAGGACATGATTGTAAGTCAGTGTTATGTCCTTTGAAGTGATGGAAAAAATGTGTGTGTGTGTGTGTGTGTGTGTGTGTGTGTGTGTGTGTGTGTGTGTGTGTGTGTGTGTGTGTGTGTGTGTGTGTGTGTGTGTGTGTGTGTGTGTGTGTGTGTGTGTGTGTGTGTGTGTGTGTGTGTGTGTGTGTGTGTGTGTGTGTGTGTGTGTGTGTGTGTGTGTGTGAAGTTTCCTGTGTTTAGTTCCTGTTCAGGTTCGATCAGCTCAGCTTCTGCAGGAGGGAGGATACGAGTCTTACGTCCATGATGCTCACACACTGGTCAGAACACACACACACTCTCACTCTCACTCTCACTCTCACTCTCACTCTCACTCTCACGCACACGCACACACACACACACACAAAATGCAATTTCTACCTAACCTGAAGGTGTTTCACTGCAGACCTTTGCTCACAGGTGTAAACGTTAAACTAAATGTATGTTGTATCCAGACAGGTCACCTTATGTGTCTCCTCACAGAGACAGGTCTACAAGATAACTGATCCTGGTCTACCTGTCTCCCTCTTTCAGGTGACAGAGTGCCAGTCTCTCTCTCAGTCGTGGGATTGGTCGCTCAGTCTTCCTCCCTCCTCCTCAGGTGAGGTCGACGACTTCTTTGAAGGTCACCTGCTCAAAGTTCTCTTCGACCGACTGGGGCGCGTCCTGGAGCAGGTAGTCACACCTGTCTGTTGGTCTGTCCTGTGTGATGCCTCAGTGGCTCGCCTGTACACCTGTCTCAGGTGAGTTTTTGATGATGTCGTTGTGTTTTCAGCCGTACGAGTTGAACCTGCAGCTGACTGCAGTTCTGTCCAGACTGTCATCCTTTAACCACCCACTGCTGCACGAGTACCTGCTCAACCCCTTCATACACCTGTCTCACTGCTCCAGGTCACTCTTCTCTGTCCTCATCAGGGTAAGACACACACACAGACATGAACCTGTCTCACTGCTCAAGGTCAGAGCAGTCCACTATCTAGAAAAATGCGTCTACAGACATCTGATCCATAAAGTGGTTTAAATTCAGTTGACTTCCCTTCCTGTCTGTCTGTCTGTCTGTCTGTCTGTCTGTCTGTCTGTCTGTCTGTCTGTCTGGGTCTCAGTTGATGGGAGAGTTGATGCAGAGGATCCAGCAGGTTTCCAACCTCCCAGACAGACTGATGAATGCCAGGAGACACCTGATGGGACTCGACCACAACACCGGGTAACTTCCTGACTGTCTGTCTCTCTATCTGTCTGTCTGTCTTACTTGCTTACCTGTCCTGGTGGTTGCAGCTATGTAGGCATTTGTCACAGGTTCTTGAGGTGAGATCCCTGTGTCCTCTGTTCTAACGTGTGTTAACCTGTCTTCTCCCGTGTTTGTGTGTCCTCACCTGTTCTTCACTCACCTGTGTTTGTGTCCTCAGGCTGGAGCACCTGACCCTGCTCAGAGGAATCATCGTCCTCGAGGAGTTCTGTAAGGAGCTCGCCGCCATCACCTTCGTCAAACTGCCCCTGGACCAGAACTGACGCACCTGGACCAGCTCGGATTGATGCAGATTTACAGGTACACCTGGTACGTTCGATGGTTCAGGAAACACTGACAGAGCGTGAGCTGGAACAGGTACAGCTGGGTAGGCTGGGATTACAGGAAGTCTGCTGGATCACCTGAACTCTCTAAACCTGGTGATCATCTTCAGAAGTTTTGATGTCGGTCAAGAGCCTCGTTGAAGCCTGTCTGAAATGCAGCCGCAGCATTTCTGGGGCGACCCTGAACGCCTCATTGTCTTGGCCTTAATGATGTTGATACGGACATCGCAGTGACATCAGAGCCTGCACTCGCAGTTTTACCTATTTATTGTAGTTTTATTTTATTATTATTTAATCATGAAAGACGTCAAGTGAAGAAAGCAGACGTTTAATGTGATGGCAACATCATTAATCTGGTTTAGAAAGTCTGAAGTCTCCAAAAAATGTAATATATTAACAAAATATAAACATAGAAATAAAATTTAGGAACATTAATATCAGCCAGAAAGTCTCCTCGGCGAGCAGGTGAGGCCTGGAAACGAGAGGATGAAGACAAACTGTCATCGACATGATGACTGGATGACAGGAAACAGACTTAAGAACACGTGAGGGGTGGAGCCAAGCAGCGATGATGAAACAGGTCTCGTCTGTCTGATTTCCTGTTTGAACATTAACTCAGAAAACAACAGAACGGAGGAGGATGTGGATTCTGTCTTCCATCACTGTCGTTAAATCTGGTTCCTGCAGAGCTCTGGACCCTGTTTGTATGAACAGGTGATGCACGTGGACTTGCAGGAGGTCCCTGATAAGTCACAGGACCATGGCTGTCTGTGATGATGTGTTGACCTCTGACCTCTCCTCTCTGCTTCCACCTTTAGGACTGAACGTCTGTTACGAGTCAGTGAAATGTGAAATTTATTTACAGTTTTATGGCCGAGAGGAGGAGATGAAAGTTTTAATCCCAAAGATGTACGGATGGTTGTGACCTCACTGATGATGTCATCACGTTTGGTACACAGCTTTAAGTCTTTAACTGAGTTTTGCCTGAAGAGACTTCCTCATGAAAGAAACTGCTCTTCATTCAATCAGTCAAACTTTCTTAGTGTGTCTGACTCTGAACAGGTGAGTGATGAGATGTGTTGTTTAAAGTGCTTCACAGGTGCCTGATAATCAGACAGTAAAATATATTTAGAAACAGTTTACACAAATAGAGTTTAAGAAACATGAAAATAAAAACTAATTTAACAAACTTATGAAAAGAAACGTGATTTGAAGCTCTGTGACTTTGATTTGATCAAGTATAAAAACCTGACAGACACTTTGGATCTTTGTAAACTTTAAATAAAGTTCAGAGATTTTGAATCAAACTACATAAAGACGTTCAGACAGAGTTTGAATATTACTGAGCTGATTTTGGGTTTAATGTTTGTGTTAAAATATATAAATAATATATTTATAATGTTTACCGACTGTTCTCTGCCTGCTGATTGGCTGAAATGTGCCAAAACACTTTGGATATTTGACTTTGCTTGAATTTAGTTAAAATACAAACATAAGAATATGTCATGTGTTGACTTTGAATGAAAAGATGAGAATCTGTTTGTATTACTTTACTGATTGAATTCTTCCTTCAGTGTAAAGAACTTTTCGCTCATGTTTTTTCGAATGTTTAAAGAAGCTTCTCACCTGTGAAGCAGCAGCCAGCTGTGACGTTGATGTGATGTGTTTTATTTTCTTTGTTTTTTAATGAGGTTTTATTTAAAAAGAGATCCGAGGAGGAGAGAGGTGTCATCCATGCATTGATTTTAACAGGAAAATGTTAAATAAATATTCATGTAAGGAACTAAAACTGGAACCAAAGAGTCATTGAATTATCCTGTGCGTTATCAAACACCTCTGCGGTTAGCACGATACACCGATCAGCAACAAGATTATGACCACTCATATTGTGTAGGCCAAAACAGCCCTGACCCGTCGAGGCATGGACTCCACAAGACCTCTGAAGGTGTGCTGAGGTATCTGGCACCAAGACGTCAGCAGCAGATGCTTTAAGTCCTGTAAGCTGCGAGGTGGGGCCTCCATGGATCGGACTTGTTTGTCGCTTGATGGGATTGAGATCTGAGGAATTTGGAGGCCAAGTTAAAACCTTGAACTTGTTCCTCAAACCATTCCTGAACCATGTGTGCAGTGTGGCAGGGTGCATTATCCTGCTAACCGAGGCCACTGCCATTAGGGAATACTGTTTCCATGAGGTGGTGATGGTCTGCAACGATGTTTAGGCAGGTGGTACGTGTCAAAGTGACATCCACATGAATCGCAGGACCCATTTTCCTTGGACCACCTTTTGTAGGTACTGACCGCTGCAGAACGGGAACACCCCGCAGGAGCTCCTGTCTTCTAACCAGCACAATTCGGCCTTTGTCAAAGTCGCTCACATCCTTACGCTTGCCCATTTTTCCTGCTTCCAACACGTCAACTTCAAGGATAAAATGTAACGAAATAATTAACGTTATTCACTCGACCTGTCAGTGGTCATAATGTTATTCCTGATCGGTGTATGTAAGGTGTGTTTTCACTGCTTACAGTGCGTGTGTACTACAAGCATCTGTGTGGATACAGGAAGACTGAGCGTGAATGTGATGGCACTGTTTCTGTTTTTGTCTGTTGAGTTCTGCTTTTAAACTAAACTGAACAATGAGATTACAGATACATCAAAATGAACCATATAATATTCCTGTGAAAACAACGATGGAATAGTTTCAGATATCAGCATGTTCTCAGGGTTTTATTTTAAGAACAATAATAAAAAATATAACTTTATTTATCTAAAGATACTGTTGTTCAGCAGCTGCAGTGCGGATATAGCAAGTGCAAATTTAACAATTTAAAGTCCTCATTTGGTTATTGTTATTTACCTATTTTTTAGTCAGGAAACTTGAAATTACAATCAACTCCATGTGACTTGAACGCACCATGAGAACGCAGCTCGATTATATGCTCTCGTTAAAAACAGCAGAAAGGTAATTACTTCTGTGAATTAAACTTCAGTCATTAGTCAGTAACAGATTGTTTTACGTGTTTAACATTATGAATGTAATTATTTGCTTGAAGTACCTCCTCTGCAGCGCCTCTTGCTGTTCTCATGAAGAACTGCAGCTCTGCATCATCTCCATCCTCACGTGTCAAACTGCTTTGGGGGGACACCAGCATACCGGAAGTCAGGTCTGTACCTGTCAGAGTAAGATGTGTCTTAACCTAACCACTTTCATATTTAATTTAACTGAATGGCATAAGAACAGCAACAGTTCACAACAACATAATAGCAGGAAGTTTGAAGTTTTCGTGGCATTTATAGAGATACAATATCTGCAGGTATGGGACAAATTTAAGTGATTAATATTAGCCAATAAAATTCAAAGGTAAGCAAAAACACAGCTTTCATTGAGGCTATCAAAACAATCTGATATGTGCCTCAGTGCTGATAGAAATGTGTTTTATAATTACATATACTTTATAAAATGTTAGAAGGAAGAAAACTAAGATACTAAGAAAACTTAGTATGTGTAAATGTTAATGATTGAATCACAGATAAATTATTTAAGATGATAATATTTGAAAGATTATTATTTATTGATTCGTTTTTTTATAATTGTTTATTACAAACATGCCTGGTGCTCCCTGGCTTTTATTTTGAAGGTACCGGATGTGTGCGTTTCACGGGCCGGTCCCTCCCTGCATAGAGGAGGAGAGAGGAGGAGAGCGGAGCTGAAGGTCACAGCAGGAGCATCCTCATCACCGCATCTATTTCCGTTTATCAAAAATTACATCGATTATCGATCCGCTGATCGGAATCATCACCTGCACGCGGAGGAGAGCGTCATGATGTGAGACGGGAGGACGGAGATACAGCTGCTGCATCCCTGCCTATCTCATTACTGCCTGTCTGTCTGACCGATTCACCACCAGCAGACCCAGCTCCTCCACCTGTCTCTCTCTCTGCGCCTCCATCTGTCTTTCTCAGTTTCTGCATCTGTCTCTCTCACTGTCTCGCCGTCATGGGGAACCGGGGGATGGAGGACCTCATCCCGCTGGTGAACAAGCTCCAGGATGCCTTCGCCTCCATCGGCCAGAACTCGAGCCTCGACCTGCCGCAGATCGCGGTGGTGGGCGGGCAGAGCGCCGGGAAGAGCTCGGTGCTGGAGAACTTCGTGGGCAAGTAAGTCCACCTGCCTGTCTGTCTACCTGTCTGTCTGTTTTTGTGGTTGTCCGAACCGAGCCGGGCTGGACCGAACCGTGAATCCTGTCTTCCCTCAAGATCCGCTGTCAGAGGGAGCCGCCCGGGTGACAGCAGGCCGGCTGACCAGCTGGATAGATTTAACAGCCACTTCTTGATTACAGCCTCAAATGTTAAAATCATAAATACACAGACGACTAAAGATCAGGCTGCATGACACACAATATAATATATTACAACTGGTGATATTAAATCTCATGAAACAGAGTCTGACTAAATGTTCGAAGTTGCTTCCCATCTTTTATTATCTTAATTGTGTGGTTTGTCTTTGAGACATTTCCACCTTTTAAAGACCTGTACTGTCCTGCTGTAAAATATTGCCAAACTGCTGACAGTTTGTCAGATCTGATTAACTTGTAATTCTCTGCTAGCACCAAACCGTGGCTTGCTACAAACAGATTTACCAGAAATCAGTTCCTTGCTGCTCAAAAACAGTGTTACTCGTGGCAGGTGTAATAAATACATGGTCGCAGCACAGATTCTTTGCGAAACAAGTTGATTTTGTTTTAGGCCAATAAATGATGGTATCAGATTGGTGCATGGACCAGTTTAATCGCTGTCTACCTGATCCCCGAACGTGGGGTTATATTGGAGGTAAACTGGTATCAGAAATCTAACAACACTACAGAGTAGCGATCTGATACCAGTCTAAAATAACTACAGCTGTTTTCTGCTAACCTTGTATCAAACGGATGTGATATTATTGCTATCCTTGTAGGACCTGAATCAAGTTAAACAGGAACAAACACATACAGAGAATAAATGCCAAATAACTTAATTTGTTTTTGACATATCTGTTGGAGGAAACCAGGAGACTGCAGCTCCTCGAATGGCCACTTGGGGCTGTCTCCAAAAGCGAGTCAATCCCCGTAGAGGCCTGTGTTAAAATTTCCAACTTTACAGCAGAATTAAACCAAATCATATCGTACAAATGCTCTTCTTTGTCACCTCAAGGTCTCCATCTGCCACATGTCCTTCTCTGCCATCCTGTTAGCTAACCTTGCAGATGCTATTTAAGAGAAGCTAATGGCTAGCTTGGGCTTCATCTGATAGGCCAGCTCATTTCAAACGGTGACAGAGGGGTTTCACATCATGTTTCCTAGGCTCATTAATTTACCAAATACGATTCATTATTTGTTTAGCTCTGCAGCACTTTGTAGAAGAGTGCTTCTTAGATTTACATTTTGTAATAAACTTTTTGTAGCCGTAAGTCCTGCAAACATTCATCAATGTCTGCTGTTTGACACACTGAAGGTCAGTGAACACACCTTGGAGCTGCTGTGATGCCTTTAGGTGTCTCGTTGGGAAAGTTGCAGCAGCTGAAGTTGTCCATCACAGTAATTGTGGCCTGCATGAAGTTTGAATTAGTTATTTAGAACCCAGGTTGCACGGTGGTGCAGTGGTTAGCGCAGTGGTTACCACTGTTGCCTCATAGTTAAAAGAAGGTTCCTGGTTCGGATATAGGGGCCCTTTCTGGAGTTTGCATGTTCACCCCGTGCATGCGTGGGTTCCCTCTGAGAACTCTGGCTTCCTCCCAAAGTCCAAAGACATGCTCGCTGAAAGGTTGTCTGTCTCTGTGTGTCAGCCCTGTGATTGACTGGTGATCAGTCCAGGCTGTAACCCTGCCTCTCGCCCAGTGACAACTGGGATAGGCTCCAGCCCCCCTGTGAACCTGTACAGGATCAGCGGTATAGATAGTGGATGGATGGATTCAGAACCTGCATGAGAGCCTGACTGAATTTGGACTTTTGCGCCCTCTGTTTTGCCTGTAAGGCTACAAATAGCCCGCCCTCTCTGGTTTGTGTAGGGCCTTGTTAAGTCTGAAGAAGTGTGCAGACAATACTCAAGCAAATAGATTTAAAATAATCATATAATCTGTCTTAATTTCAACAGGAAATAATCTCCTAAACAGATTTTCAAACCAGTTGAATTGGCCCCTATCTTTTTCGGTATCTAACAGAGTGTTAAGTCTCTGTAAGCTGGTGCAGTGATTAACCCTGCTGCCAAACAGTACTTGTGTTTCCATCATAGAATTAATATCAGAAATGGACGTAGCTACTGTGTCTCTCAAAGCAGCCATGTCCCTGCATATTATGAAGCATAAATATAATATATAGTAATTATAATATAGTTAATATAATAACAGTTGAGCTACAAAAGTATTCTCCACTTGTACAGTTGTCATGAAAAGAAAAACAAATAGCTCTACAGACCAAAACAGTTTTTTGTACCAGGCTGTAAACATGTTTAATTCTGCTGTAACGTTGGGCATTTTAATGTGGGCCTCTTGAGGGGATGGATTCGCTTTTGGAGCCGGCCTCAAGTGGCCACTCGAGACACTCGAGACAGTCTTTGGCACGTCTGCATCGGCTTCGTATTTCAGCGGAGGTTGGCTCTTGGTTTCCTCCCACAGTCTAAAGACATAAAGGTTAACTGGCACCTTGAACTTACCTGCAGGTCTCTGTGTATGATTGGCAGCATGTCCGGTTTTATATTGCCTCTTGCCTTATGTCAGCTGGGATTGGCTCCAGCCCTCAGTGGTTACAGCTAATAGAATGCATGCATGGACAGCCATTATACTGAAACCACAATAGCTCATTTGTTTCTTGCTAGATGTATATGAATATGTATTAAGACAAGAGCTTTTAGTTTTAAGTGTTTTTGGAACACTTCCTGTTTGGTCCATTCTCAGCTGTTTCCGGAAGACAAGCTGTAAAAAACATCTGTACATTTACCTGCTGAACAACAAACAGCAGTCTGACACATTGAAAGACTACCTGAGGAACTTTAAGGACTATTAAGCCACAGAAGAGCCAGATATTTCCCACAGGAGCTGTAATAGAGTGAATATTGGACTAACATTCATCAGGTAGACACACACCACTGCATGAGTCATCATAATAAAGTTTATATTTATACTGTTTTGTTTGTATCGCACTTATCAAAACCAACGTTACAAAGTGCTTAACAAAACATAAATGCCCAACAATAAAATACACAACAATGTAGGAATAAAACAGGAAGACATACAGAACAAAAGAGGAACAACTTAAATCAATGTTCGACTATATGGAATAAATAAATGAAACATGGATAAAATACGAAGTCTGAAAGTTATTTAAAAGAAGATTTAAAAGAAGTGTACTCTGTAACTGCTGGATTTGGAAATAGGAAACTGCTCGCTTAAACAAAGGACGTGTCAGATATTAAGTAACGCAGCTACAGCAAACCCTAAACCCCAAACAACCCTAAGACATCAGATCAGGTGTTTTTTTAACGAACTGCCAAAAAAATTGTAGGTTGTTTTTGTTGAAGGATAGACATATCAGCAAGATAACAAATATGTAAATAGAAAATATAAAGGACCAAGAGTTGAGCCCTGAGGAACGCCACAAACATTAACTGTCATTGTGATGATCGGTTGCCGGATGAGGAAGGTAGTTGCTAACATGCTAACACCAATTGATTTATTAGATATTGATATGTCAGAGTTTACAGATGGTTCTGCTAAAAATATATGGACAAAAACATCCCAACATACTGCTGGCTGATGTAACAACAAAAGTCTTTATATGTCCTGCATCTTAAGCACTCGTGGATGTGCCATCACTTACTGTGCAGGATATCATCCAGGTCTTTAATATATTTTGAAATACTTCAATAATGCGTAATATATATAATATTCACATATCTATAATATAATATCTGAGGTCTGTAGTTCGAGTCCTGCAGGAAGCTGACGTCTGATTGGCTGAATATTTTTATCTCCCTTCTCAGCCTGAGGATGATCAAGCTCTCTCTCTCTGTATCTCGTCTCTAATTGGTTGCTGTTGGTCACGTGACTCAGCCAGGCTGAAGCAGCATTGCATGATAATAACAGCGTGATGTGCGTAAATGTGTGTGTGAGTGAGTGAGTGTGTGTGTGTGTGTGTGCGCGTGTGAGCTGACTGCAGAGGAATCAGACACTGCAGCCCTTACTAAACACACACTATCACACACTCACACTCTGAGGATGTCGTGACGACGTTCCTCCTCGAGCTGCTCTGATGGATTCACATCACATATACAGCTCACATGCAACATAGTGTAATGTTACATGTTAAATGTAATATTACACAATGTTGTGTATTTTTTTAATGATGTAATCTAATTAATAATCAGTTTTATTGGCTTGATGGTTTGATATGCTGCTCCTGCCCATTAAAAGAGATGTGTTCTCTCCTCCTTCCTCCTCCTCCCCCCTGTTCCTCTCTCCTTTTCTTTTTCCATTTCCATCTCCTCCTCTTCTACCTCCTCCTAATCTCCTACTCTCTCCCTCTGCTATGTCCTTCTTCCCCTCCATTCTACTTATCCATCCTCCTCAACTCATTTCCCCTTTCCTCTCTTCCTCTCTACTCCTCACCTCCTCTTCTGTCTTTAACCTCTTCCTCCTCTTTTCTTCATCTCTCCTCCTCTATCACCTCCTCTATTCTTTCCTATCATCTCTCCTGCTTTCTTCCTTTCTACTACTCCCCCCCCCCCCCCCCCCCCGTTTTCCTCCTCCCCTCTCTCTTCCTTTCTCCACATCTATCCTACTCCTCCATCACTTCACTCCTCTGCCTCCTTTCCTCTCATTTCTCCTTCTTCCTCCTCGTCCTCTCCTGCTCCCTCAGAGACTTCCTCCCTCGTGGTTCAGGCATCGTGACTCGTCGCCCCCTGGTGCTGCAGCTCATCACCTGTCCAACAGGTGAGAATCAAAACGCACACAGAATGATGATGTCCTGTTAACACTATGGACCTGATCATGTGACTATTACTGATCTGACGTTGTGTATTCATCGATCAGAGTATGCAGAGTTCCTGCACTGTAAAGGGAAGAAGTTCATCGACTTTGATGAAGTCCGTCAGGAGATCGAAGCGGAAACCGATCGAGTCACCGGGCAGAACAAAGGCATCAGTCCGGTCCCCATAAACCTGCGAGTCTACTCGCCAAACGGTAACATTCCCTGTCCTTCAGATAAGTCATCACATCAACACACAGCTCAAAATATCAGGAAAAACCTGCTGCAGTGATTGGACAGTCCATGTTGGGGGGGCGGGGTTTAGTGATGGTTCATTGCAGCATGTTGATCTCTGTGTGTTTGTGTCGTCAGTGTTGAACCTGACTCTGGTGGATCTTCCCGGGATGACAAAGGTCCCAGTGGGGGACCAGCCGGTCGACATTGAGCAACAGATAAGGGACATGCTCATGCAGTTTGTCACCAAGGACAACTGCCTCCTATTGGCTGTTTCCCCCGCCAACTCTGACCTGGCCAACTCTGACGCTCTGAAGATCGCCAAAGAGGTCGACCCACAAGGTCAGAGTCCTCCACACTTTCACCTGCATCCTCTAAATCCTTTACATCCTCTTCCTTCTTTTACACCCCCTTAACATTCTACACCTTTACACTTCCTATTCCTTATACAACTCCTACATCCACTACACCTCCTACAACTCTGATACCTCCAACAGCCCCTACCCCATGTACCCCTTACCACATAGTCTACACTTCTTCACATCCTTAATCTTCTGCAACTTCACCTGCATCCTCTACATCCTCCTACATCTTCTACATACGCTATACCTTGTACACCTCCTATACCTTCAGCAGCTCCTACATATTACTGCCCTTCCTACATCCTCGACACCTCCTACATCATCTGAATCCATTACACCTTCTATACTTCCTACACCTTCTTCCCATCCCGCTAGTCCTACACTTTCTATATCCTGGACACCCTCTGCACCTCCAGCAACTCCTATATCTCTTACCTCCTCCTACACCTTCTACTTCCTCTACTCCTCCTACGCCTACTACACTCTCTCCACCTCCCAGACTTCCTTTATCTCAACACCTCCAACAGCCAGCCTACGTCTTCTTCCCCTTTGCACCTCTTACACCCTCTACAACCCCTGCAAGTTATACACTTCCTACATCCTCTACAATTCCTACACCTTCTACCCCTCCTATATCCTCTACACCGCTTTCACCTTCTTTCCCTCTTCAACTCCTACACCTTTCACACCTCCTGAACCCATTACACCTCCTACATCTTCTATGCTTTCCATACCTCCAGTACCTCCTACTCCTCACACAATTCCTACACCCCCGACAAACCTTTTATACGTCAATCATCCTCTACAGCTTCTACATCCTCTACACCTCCTATGTCTCCCACACCTTCTACACCACCCACACCTTTCACTTCTTTTATAACTCCTGTACCTTCTCTACATTCTACTGCCGTTATGTCTCCTCAATCCTCGACATTATAGACACCTCATACTCCTCCTAAGCCTTCTACACCACATACAGCTTCGTCATTTCATACTTTTAATCACAGATAACTTACTCAGCCTCAAACATCTTTATCTCAGAAATCATCCATGCTTGTGATGTAGTTGATTTAAACAAAGTATTTTGAATATGTGTGTCCAGGTCTGAGGACCATCGGTGTGATCACCAAACTAGATCTGATGGATGAAGGAACCGATGCCAGAGACATTCTGGAGAACAAACTGCTGCCACTACGCAGAGGTATAGCAAGCACTTCACAGTTCAACAATCATCCTGGCCTGGAAACAACAGGACTGAAAAATGTATATAAGTTGTTTCTCAAAGGTCAACTGGAAATCTTACTGACCCTGAGTTTGTGGAAACCTTCTTTGCTGGTGTAATGCTTTATAGGTCTAACTTGGAGCAAAGACTAGAACTTGAGTTTACTTGTGATTTAACTGCAGGGCAGTACGTATTATCCAGGACATAAAGCTGAGTATCATCAGCATAGAAATGATCAGAGATCAGGAGCGTATAAAGTGAGAATAAGATGGGACCCAGGATTGAGCCCTGAGGAACTCCAGAGGTCAGATTGAATCAAAGAACTGGCAGTTAAACAGGAAGTTACCAGATATTTCAGTTTTTAGTGATTAGTTTAGATTAACCTGACCTCGCAGGTGTGCACACAGAGGAGATAACAGACTCTGAACTGTGTCAGGTTACGTCGGGGTGGTGAACCGCAGTCAGAAGGACATTGATGGGAAGAAAGACATCAACGCAGCTCTGCAGGCGGAAAGGAAGTTCTTCCTTTCGCACGCATCATACCGACACCTGGCCGACCGCATGGGGACTGCATACCTGCAGAAAATCCTCAACCAGGTACACAGACACACACTCGCATGTATTCACCACATCTGGAACAAAAAACATCTTAAACTTAATCAAAATCAACTTCTTATACATTACTGTGTTATCTTGGGTCAGAACTAAATGTGGATCTCAGAACTTGATCAGTGAAATAAAACAGCAGTGAGCTGTTAGGAAGTGGGATCACACAGGGATTGTGTACTTCCTCTCAGACCAAATTAAATAAGTGTTTCACTGTTACACCTAGCAACTGACCAACCACATCCGGGACACGTTGCCAGGATTACGCAGCAAACTGCAGAGCCAGCTGCTGTCCATCGAGAAGGAGGTGGAGGAGTACAAGAACTTCAGACCGGACGACCCAGGACGCAAAACCAAGGCCTTGCTGCAGTCAGTACTCTACATACACACTAAATATTCCCTTATATCCGCTGATTCCACTTATTAATACCATGTACAATATTACTTTTATTTCTATCATCAATTATGTTTAATATCATACGCTATCTTTACATTCATCACCTGGTGCAATACATGTTTTTTATTACTTCTTATTATCTCTGCCGCTGCAACATTCTCTACTTTCTGCTTTACTTACTTATAGTACTTCTATTATGATATATTATCTAGTATTCTATTAGGCTTTGTCTCTTTGCATTTAACATATTTACACTTTATATGAGTTGAGTTGTACTGTAATGTTGGAGCAATCTGGCTCTAGGATTTCCTTCAGGTTCTATCATATCATAACTTATCTTAGACACACTAAATACACATATTCAACAAGGTCGTGCTGCAGTCAGAACACTAAATACACACTAGTACACACCAATAAATACACAACATTTGATATGACAAACATGAGCCAACTGCATGACAGGAATTGCACACAATATGACAAGTGATGACTCAACACAGTTCAGTATGAAGTCAGAAGACATGACGATACAACTTGATGCGGTGCGTCACCTGCCGCACAACAAACACCACCTCGATTAATGTCTGTGTGTGTGTGTGTGTGTGTGTGTGTGTGTGTGTGTGTGTGTGTGTGTGTGTGTGTGTGTGTGTGTGTGTGTCAGAATGGTGCAGCAGTTTGCGGTGGACTTTGAGAAGCGGATCGAAGGATCTGGAGATCAGGTGGAAACCTACGAGCTGTCAGGAGGAGCGAAGATCAACCGAATCTTCCACGAACGCTTCCCCTTTGAAATAGTCAAGGTAACACACACTAACACACACACTCACACACACACACATAGTTACAGCAGACAACTAGTAAGTCCGACAGCTCAAATGTGTGTGTCTATGTCTGTGTCTGTGTGTGCAGTTGGAGAGTGATGAGAAAACTCTTCGAAAAGAGATCAGCTACGCCATCAAGAACATCCACGGAATCAGGTGAGTCACATACAAAGTGTGCACAGGTGCTCGTGTGTGTTATACAGTACCTGTGTGTGACCTATCTCCCCTGTGCTCTCTGTGCAGGACGGGTCTGTTCACACCTGACATGGCGTTTGAGACGATCGTGAAGCGTCTGATCGCTCAGATCAAAGAGCCGTGTCAGAAATGTGTCGATATGGTGATCAGTGAGCTGGTCAACACCGTGAGGCAGTGTACACAGAAGGTAATACTACTGCTAATACTACTACTGGTACTACTAATACAGCTTATAATAGTATGTAGAAATAATGGTTCCTATAAATTATTGTTATTTACTACTGTTGGGTTTTGTTTATTACTGTTTACAACAGTTTATTATTCTGTTTATTACTAGGGATGCAGGATGTTATCGACACGTTATCGGTATCTGCAGATATGTCATTTTTCTACCGATATTTTCTGCTGATATTTTCTATCGATATTTTTCGTTGATAAAACAGCGCAATAATTATGCCCTAAATGCTCGATGATTTCCTGAAAAAGAAAAAATATGGCATTTTGTACATAACGTAAGTTTAAGTACTTTTCTTATCTTGCCCAGTGAATGTGTAGATTTTAAAAAGCACTGTGTTATGTTACTTCTGTATCTGCCAGTGGACCACTACAATAAGAGTAGGCGTGATATCAATTCCACTAAAGGGGAGACTTGATGTTCTCTGCAATTAGGTGGAAAAAACACGTGCCTAATTTATCGGTATCGCAATCTCCAAAAAGGGTTGGAAAATATCGGCGTATTGGATATCAGCAAAAAAATCAGATATCGTGCATCCCTATTTATCACCTTTTATTGGTGTTTATTATCAATTATTATTGTTTGTAACTGTTTGTTAGCTCTCTGCATGGAGTCAGCAGAAGCTAGAGCTAGAGATAGAGTCTGCTTAATCAATGTTATTTTAATAGCGTATCAGGTGAACAAACTTTTAAGTCTGTTTTAGCTCTTACTTTTGGTTTTCATCTACTGTCTGGTTCGGCCTCTGACCTCTGACCTCCGATCTTCCTGTTTTGTCATTCAACAGTTGGCTCAGTATCCGATGCTCAGAGAGGAGATGGAGAGAATCGTCACTCAGCACATCAGAGACAGAGAGAGTCGCACCAAAGACCAGGTCTGTCCGTCTCATGCTTCTATTTAAATCCACTTAGGAATCAGAGACAGAAAAACCTTCAGCCTGAGAATCTTTATGTTTCGTCATTACCAAAGTAATACAAAGATAACTGTCTGTATATCCACCGTTACACTGCAAAAAGGAGCTGCTTCCAGCTAATTCAGCACTTTGTTAATTGGATTTTTAATGGAATCCCAAACCGAGCAGCTTAGAACAGGCTGTGGTTTACGATTAACAACAACATCCTGACATCCACCATTTTCACACAAAAGTCAAATGTCACTCTGAGCTGCTAAAAAAATAAACCTCAGAGATTATCTTTAAAATACAAGAATGGGATTTAAGGAGGAGGAGCATCCCGTTCCCAGAGACAGAGGAGCTTATTGTGTGAAATCATTACGGGGGGGGGGGGGTTATAATCTCTGTGCAGAGCAGGGGTTGTTAAAGTCAGCCCGAAACAGAGTCTGCATTATTCTGGATTATTTTAATGTACAGTAGATTAAATTATGATCATCTGTCTGTCTGTCTGTCTGTCTGTCTGTCTGTCTGTCTGTCTGTCTGTCTTTGTGCCTTCAGGTGATGCTGCTGATTGACATTGAGTTGGCCTACATCAACACAAACCATGACGACTTCATTGGCTTTGCAAAGTAAGTAAATGTGATCACACCATGGACTGTATATTGGAAATGGATGTAGCCACTGTGACATCACAAATTGGTTTCTGGACTACAGTTTTGATTGGTCGAGTTTGGCATTATGGCTGTCGCCATCTTGTTTTTTTTTTAAGCCAGAAGTGACCATATTTGGACTGCTGAGTGTAGACGCAATGTAACCTCTCCATCCTGGTTGACAGGTTGTCATTGTAAGAACTTGTCAATCACAGGTAGGCAAACACTAAAGCTGCTTTATGGTCTTTTTACCCTTAATGGCGCCGTCATTTTCAAAGTGAACATCATGGTATATTAAAACAAATCCATCTACGCTGCCAGCAGCACGCCAAGGCCTCCGCCTTTACTTGCTGCCCGTATTACAACGCACCTGACCCCCATACCGATCCCTGCGGGTGGTGGGAATTAACCCCAGGTGTGGCTCCAGGGGTAGCCCCGGTCTCCCTGATCCAGGCTAGGTAGCTTTGCCACGTTTCTGCCTTTTCATAGGCGTTTTTGAACCACTCTTGGTCTGGTCCTTCCCCTGGGAGACCCTACCAGGGGCTAGTGCCCCCGACACCACTCCCTTTGGATGTTTTCCGGGCACGTCCAATTGGGAGGAGACCACGGGGCAGAGCCAGAGCTCGCTAGAGGGATTATACTGTATATCCAATCTGGCCTGGGAACGCCTCGGAATCCCCCAGGAGGAGCTGGCAAACACTGCTAGGGAGAGGGACGTCTGGGTCACCATGCTTAGTCTGCTGCCACCGCTACCCGGCCCCAGATAAGCAGATAAAAATGGATGGAATGATGGTTTGAAGCTATATCAGGTTCGGGTAGTTACTCAGAGGGAGATGACCCTCAGGCAGACTTAAAAACGGATTTATTGCAGCACAAAAAGGAAAAACAAAAGGCTTACACTTGGAAATGAACTCGTGGGGAGCAAACGAGAAAGAGTCCAAAAGCAAAACATGTCCAGAGAAAAAACAACAAAGATAGAGCCACGACGGACTCATCCACACAAGGAGCAAGGAATGATGGTTTGAGGAAAAAGTACCGACACAGAAACAAGGGAAGACAGACACAGGTGAGACTAACTAGACAAAGGTGAAAACAACAAAGACACATGAAGAGAGTAAAGCAACATACAGAGGAAAGGAAAGTAAAACAGGAAATGATTAACAGGAACAATACATAACTGCAAAAAATAAAGGGTCATTGTCTCATAGACTTCTATTTGCAGCCAGTGAAGAGTCCACTTCTTATGCACACACCCACATCTGCATTACAGTGACTCACCTGTAACCCAGAGTAACTCAGAACACAGGTAGTCAGCTGTTTGATGAATCGGCCTGTCTGTCTCTCTAAGTTTCTGTGTCTGCCTGTCTGTTTTTCAGTGCCCAGCAGAAGAGCAGTCAGATGAGCAAGAAGAAGGCAGCGGGAAACCAGGTGAGTCTGTGCAAGTGACTGAAGGAGACAATAAAAGAAGTGAAGGATGGAGGGATTATTTATTAACCTGTTCCTCTTTTCTTCTCACTCTCTCGCCGTCACTCTCCCTGGACCCCCTCACCAGGACGAGATCATGGTGAGTGGTTCAGTATGCGTGTTAAAATGAATATAAAGCTTTTACAATTCAAAGGCAAGCCTTGCTCTGATTATTGATCGAAAAATAATCAATGAAGGGGATATAAACAGAGAGATGCAGATTTAGATGACAACATCAGCCACCATTAAGTCAGTGTTGACACCTGTACCTTTGTTTGTGTTTGTGTGTGTGTGCAGGTGATCCGTAAAGGCTGGCTGACCATCAACAACATCAGCATCATGAAGGGAGGAGCTAAAGAGTACTGGTTCGTCCTGACTGCTGAGACACTGTCCTGGTACAAAGACGATGAGGTAACACACACACACACACACACACACACACACACACTGCTAGCTTGATATCAGTATATGGTATACCGGCTGAATAAATGCAGACTGTTTAAACAAATATCAGTGACTCATGTTGAAAGTGTACTGTCTGAACACACTGTACGTTCATTGCTTTTCTTGTTGTCGCCCCCTGCAGGAGAAGGAGAAGAAGTACATGCTGCCTGTGGACAACCTGAAACTCAAGGACATCGAGAAAAGCTTCATGTCCAGCAAACACATATTTGCCCTGTTCAACACTGAACACAGGTGTGTGCGTCTTTGTGTGTATGGACATGTGTTTCTCATACTGTAGGCTCTTTACACCAACACATTTTAGGGACTTACCTACCGTTTGGGGACATAATGCAAGTCCACATTGAGATAAATTGGTAGTGTATTAAAAAACTTTCTAACCGTACATATTTGCTTGCCAACTCTGTAAACTCTGTAAGTTAAGTTACGAGTATTTCTAGTCCCATAACATATCTATGTATGTATAAATGGTTATGCAGAGGGAGAAGGTGGATTTGTTAAATCAAACAAAACATCTGATCAAACAAAATGTGTGTTTTTGTTTGTGAATAATGTTTCAGGAATGTGTACAAAGACTACCGTCAGCTGGAGTTGGCCAGTGACTCTCAGGAGGAGGTGGACAGCTGGAAGGCTTCTTTCCTACGAGCTGGAGTGTACCCTGAACGCAACGTGGTACACCTCATTACTACAGCTACATTACTACATTATTACTGCAGTATTACTACATTATTATTGCAATATTTCTTTATAATTACTAGATTATTACTATAGTATTGCTGCAGTTGTACTACATTATTACTACATCATTATTACTACATTATTGCTGCAGTTGTACTACATTATTACTACATCATTACTATGTTATTGCTGCAGTTGTACTACATTATTACTACATCATTGCTACATTATTACTACATCACTACTACATTATTACTACATTATTGCTGCAGTTGTACAACATTATTACTATATTATTACTGCAGTTGTACTACATTATTACTACATCATTACTATGTTATTGCTGCAGTTGTACTACATTATTACTACATCATTGCTACATTATTACTACATCACTACTACATTATTACTACATTATTGCTGCAGTTGTACTACATTATTACTATATTATTACTGCAGTTGTACTACATTATTACTACATTACCATATTTTTGCTGCAGTCGTGTCAGACATTAAGCAGTCTTAATACATATTTACTGCAGTAATACTATAACACATGTTTTGACTGCATTGTACAATTCATTCATTATTTACACGTTATTTCTTCTTCCTTCTCCTGCAGGACAAAGAAAAGGTGAGTCCCCTTCTTCTTATATACTGACAAGTGTACTTCTTATTTTGTCAATCACATTCATATCAATGAGGCGTAGATATCTATGTTTATATGTAAAATACGGAGTGGAGTGATTTCACTGCCATTAATGGGCAGCCATGTTTGTGCAGGTGGAGGTGGAGGAGTCCAGTGGAGACGGGCACATCCACAGTCTGGATCCACAGCTGGAGCGACAGGTGGAGATCGTCAGGAACCTGGTGGACTCTTACCTGTCCATCATCCACCGCACTGTCAGGGACCTCATCCCCAAGACCATCATGCACCTGATGGTCAACAACGTATGGGACACACATGCACACACACACACACAATCACACACAGAGGAAGTGATGCAATCAGTGATGTGGCCGCCTCTCTGCTTCTCAGACGAAGGAGTTTATCCATGCCGACCTGCTGGCTCACCTTTACTCCTGTGGAGACCAAAACAGCCTGATGGAGGAGTCCCAGGAACAGGTGAGGAGACGGTGACAGACAGGTGGACAGACAGACAGACAAACAAATACAAGATCATTTCTGTGATCAGATTGATAATTAATCTTTTGTACAGACTCTTTTAGACTCCCTGTCAGTGGTCTTAGTTCCCAGAGGATGAATCCTGATGGTCTCTCTCTCTCTCTCTCTCTCTCTCTCTCTCTCTCTCTCTGTCTGTCTGTCTGTCTGTATCTTTCGCCCAGGCTACGCACCGTGATGAGATGTTGAAGATGTTCCATGCTCTGCGCGAGGGCCTAAGCATCATTGGTGACATCAGCACCTCCACCATCACCACGGCGATGCCACCGCCTGTGGATGACTCCTGGTTGCAGGTGACAGGGATGCCATCAGGACGCAGGTAACTTTGCATCGTGTCATCTGGTTCGTAGATCCATCATGTATGATCAGCGTCACTGAGTGTCTCTGCTGGACTCCCTGCAGGTCTCCCATGTCCAGTCCGACCCCCCAGCGTCGGGCCCCTCCTCCTGGACCACCTCGTCCAGGCGGCCGTGCTGCCCCATCTCGCCCCGCAGTGTCACCTGACCCCGGACCCCCGCCCTCTGTCCCCTCCCGACCCAACAGAGCACCCCCACCTGGAGTCCCCAGGTATGCACACACACAAAGTGCATTTATTGATAACAGTGAACAAACAGCAGCAGACAGATTTTCCAGTGTGACTCTGATGTAGTGTGACGCATTCAAAGACTGCCAGGAAATAACAGTTTACAGTTTTCCAGTCTTTATAAAGTGAAATGACTCCTGTATGTTTGAACCTGCTGGTTTGATCTTTTAAAGGCTCCTTTACATTGTGACCAACAATGTTGGTAGTTTTCACACGGTATGAGCTGGTCTGACAACATCCAGGACATGGCTGTTAGCCTCATGCTAACATCAGTGTTTACTATGTGCCGGATAAATAATAGGTAATAAGTAATGTAAACCAGGTTTCAAACCACAAACTATTTCTTACATAGATAATAGCTAGACATTTACAGCCACTGACTTTTACATAAAGTTAGCTAACTGAATTAGCTCGGTCGCCGAGCTAAAGCTAGCATGCTAATTTTTGTGCCCTTCAGACTAAGAGGTAGATGAGGTCATGTTTTTTACATGTTATACAGTTAGCTTATAATGTTAACTGAGAATAGTTTGAATTACATTTAACTTAACATCGCTATATACAACACATGATGCTGATCATGAAACTAAAGGACTTAATATTGTTGGTTAGCTTAGCATAATCTGATATCACCCTCCTACTGTGGACATACAGATTTCTAAATGAATAGAGATATAATCAAGACAAGCACAGATGTTTCACTAAAACAACTGACCTCCTTAACATGTAATCTTTAAAGTTTATATTACAGCTTGTGATGCTACACAGACTTCCTGCTTACAGTGTTGATTGCTCCTGATTGGACAGCGCTCACATGCATTTCAAACATCTTTGCTAGCTGAGACATAAACCAATAGTAAGAAAGTTTTACGTAGGTACTGAAATCTAAAGAAGGACTTTATGAATGAGGTCAACTTTTATCTCAGAGAGTTCACAGCCACAGAGTGTAAAGGGGCCTTTAGATCAGATGAAGACGGCATGTGCCCTCAGCTCTGCGTCAGGAAACTGTCTGAAGCAAAACTTTTCTGTGATGCTGCATTCAGGTCAAAGGTGTAAAAGTTAGTGGATAAAGTGAATAAGAATAAAAACATCAGATATGTAAAGCATTGAGGAGAACGTCACGTTCATACATGTAAAAGGCATTAATGTTGTTTTTTAATCATGTACTCCACATGGTTTTCCATTTTTTCAGCAACGACTGGAGCTCTTTTAATGGCCACATTATCTGTAATGGTTTAATTGCAACAACTGAGCTGCTGTTTATCTCCATCAATTAACTTGTTTTCACACGACAGGAAATAACAGCTGTGTTTTATATGAAGCATTTTATGTTAATTAAGTGAAATTTAAGCTACATTTAGATGAAAATTTGCCTCATGATGAAGCTAAATGGTTGTTGTCACTCACTGTTTAACTATATGATGATGGAGTGCTTAAAGACTTCAATCAAGGGAAAACAATAAAAGAAAAAGCTTCTTTTTAACATAAATAAAACCTCTCACAAGTTTTGAGGTCAACAGGTAACACCTCCCACGGTCTTTAAATTGTATTTCCCCACACTGTAATGTGACGTGAATGCAGCATAAATGTGTGTGTGTGTTTCAAGATCAGTGCGATAAAAATGTAAGGTGTCTGGTTTGGTTCAACACACATGACTCTCATTAGAGAGTTAGAAAATATTAGACTTAATTTCCTCTTTCTTAGCAGATTCTCTGAATCGAATTCTACAGTGTTTAAAAGATCAGAAACTTGAGGTTCTTGAGGTCCTGACTGTTATTGAATGACAATTAAAGCTGTAATTTCTTTACATCATATAAACTGGTAGCATGACAGAATTATTGTGTTGTGTTTTTTACCAAACTGGACACCACACAGACTATTACTAGAGCAGACCAGAGTTCATATAAGGACAAATGTATTTTCTTGTTAGAGTTTCTTCTTTGTTGGTGCTGTAGAACGAAACCAGCGATCCACAAACAACCTGCACAGACATGGAAAAGAAAGACTGGTCTTTCTTTCTTCTTCTCTCAGCTCATTCTTCTTCTCTTCATCGCCAGACCTCTTCACTCCTCCGTCTTTACACACAACGCATCCTGGATCAGTCCCAAATGTTGGGGATTCTTTCGTCTCTGTGAGTCCGGTACAGGGAGAGGTCCAGGACATGTTTAGCCTTGTCTAGCACAAAGACTGGAAGCAGGGGGAAACTGTTAGCCTAGTTTTATCCAACACTAGAAATTTTACCTTTCACAATTTAAAAACAGAAAATTGATAGAGCCAGGCGAGCAATCCTCCGTGCTTCTAGAGTTTTGCTAAGCTAGGCTAAACACACCCTGGACCATCTTTATACTTGATACACAGAGAAGAAACTGATATCAAACTGTCACCATTTGTACACCTGGAGCCATGTCTGTCTGTCTTACTGTCTAATTGTCTACCTGTCTCTCTTACTACCTCTAACCCTCTTCCTGTCTGCCTTTCTCAGTGTTTGTCTACCTTCTCTTAAACTGTCTGTCTGTCTGTCTACCTGTGTGTCTTTCTTACTGTCATTCTGTCTGTCTGTATGTCTCTGCCTGTCTATGTCTTCTATCTCTCTAACTGTGTGTCTGAGTACCTCCCGGCTTGTCTGTCTATGCATCTGTCTGTTTGCATCTGTCTTTCTACCTGTCTGTCTTTGTATGACTATCTCTCTGTCTGTCTGTCTGTTTGTGTGATCCTGTTCTAACAGTACCTTTTAAGGTTAAACAGGAAGCTCTCAGGTGTGTGAGTTTCAGAGCAGGTGGCCACGCCCTATACCCCTCCCCCCTCATATTGACCATATATGGTTATTTTTTCAGAATCTCTATCAGTGACCAGTGAGGAGTTCACCAATGGTACGTCAGCTGTCTGTGTGATGTCACTGTCTCTCATAAACTCTGTGTGTGCCTCATCATCCAATCAGATTGCTGTCCTCGCCATGTGACCCTCGTCCACTCCACTAGCATCGTAAATAGATGTGTATTTAACAGCTCCATCGCCCTGTTACTGATTGTCTGTCTCTGTCTGTCTCTCTCTGTCTGTTGTTTTTATTTGTTTTTTTTTTCGTTGTTGTCTCCAGTCGGAGGGCTCCTGCATCTCCATCTCGACCCTCCAGACCAGACTCTGACTCCTTCCTCTAAAACGCACACACACAATGTACACAAAAGCAATACACACACAAGACACTGAAACAGGTCCCATCAGATATGGATCGAACATGTTTCATGTAGTGAGTCCAAACTCACAAAAACACTCCAGAACCATCTCCCATAGGTTCCAACAGCGTCTGATTTGTCTAGTAATTTCACTGGCTACCAGCTTGAGATGACCAGTTTCTACTGGTCACTACGGGTTTCAACTGGGTTCAACTTGTAAATATTGGTTGAAGATGGATCCAACTTGTTTCATCTCGTTTCAGCTTGTTAACGCTATATTCCACTGCTTCCGAATGGTTCCCACTGGTGAGCACATGTTTTAATTAAAACAGGTTCCAGTTGGTTCCGATATATTTCTACTGGTACCAGTTGGTTTCAGCGACTCTCTGTTGATTCCAAAAGGTTTATACCTGTTACAATAGGTTCCTACTTATTCCAGCTGGTTCCATATGGGTTCTACAAATTTCAGCTTGGTCCAAATCATCCAAAACTTGTTTAGCTGGTGCCTATAGGCTCTAGATGGTCCCAAAATTTTCCTGGTGGTTCCTACTGGTTTTCAGCTGTTTCCAACAGGCTCCCATTGATCCCAATGGAGATCCTACCTATTCCAATATCTTCTAAGTGTTTCAAAATAGTTCTGTTTAGAACTTGGCTACAGGGTGCTGATATCTGCTGGTTCCAGTTTTCTGCGGGTCCTTCTGGGTTTAATTGGTTTAAGGGAGTTTCTATTGCTTCCAAGTGATTCCAACATCTGCCTACTGGTTCCAGCTGGTCCTAAGTGGTTCTAAGTGACCCCAATGAATTCTTGCTTGTTTCAACTGATCCCAACAAGCTACTTCTTCCAGTTGTTTCAAGCAATGTCTGACTGATTCCAACTGATTCCAGTAGAATTTACCGGTTAAAGTTAGACTGAGATGGTTCATACGAGTTTTTTCTGGTTAAGCTTGGTTGGTTCTTGATCCATCTGGGTCCAAGGCTGCCAAAGGTGTAACATAAATACATGTTGTGTTCGCTCAGGTCACTTTATATCAATGCAGTTAAGTGTTCTTTGAGTCAGACAGACGCTTACAGAGGCCCTCTTTCTGGACTTTTACACCATGTATTTGACCCCAGAAAAGTTGACCTAAAGCACGCACTTAAAAAAACATTCTCGTATTGATAGGAGGTAGGACTTATAACAGCTTTAGTTTCATTGTAAAGAACACTGAACATGTTATTTTTGTGTTTCCTGCACCCGCACAAATTTTGCAGGCTTACACATTTTGTGTGAAAACTGTATATAATGGATATAAGAGAACTGTTCTGTCAAATTGGAAATCATGAAGCACTATCTGGGCTGTTAGAGGAAATGCCACTTAAATCTGTGTGGAATTTAGTCTTCCTATGTGGTATACAGTAACCACCTTCTTTACTGAAAAAGGTCGAAGTCATCTAATGAGATACACAGTATGACCTAACAGGTGACATAGTTTTCCAGTCACCAAGGCAAACAGTCTAACTATGTCTGGTCTGTAGGACTGTAGGCCAATGTGAAGAGCCCAAGTCTGCATTTGGACTCTTATCTCTGCAATCACTTCCTAACTGTAAGATACTACAGGACCAACTGTTTTTGAGGCATGTACAGTTTGGTGTCAACAGCATTGGGATGTAAATATATGTTAATCTTCTCTGTACAACTACTCTACAGTAACCGAGCGCACTGTACCCTACTCTCCTCTAACCTACTTTACTGTACCCTACTACTCCACTGTGACCTACTATAGAGTTCCCATCTCAATTTTACCTGATTCTTTTGTACCCTATTATACTGTACCCTACTCCACTGTAACCTACTCCACTATCCTCTACTCCATTTTACCCTACTATACCGCACTCTACTCAATGGTACCCTCCTTCCCTGCACCCAACTCTACTGTACCCTCCTTTACTGCACCATACTCTACTGTACCCTACCCTTCTGTACCCTACTTCACTGCACTTAGTTCCATTGTACCCTTCTATACAGTATCTTACTTTACTGTATCCAACTCAACTGTACCCAACTTAACTGTACAATATTCTTCTGTACCCCAATCCATTCTACTCTATTCTACCCTATAATACCCTGCTTCACTATACCCTACATAACTGTATCCTAGCCAACTCAACTGTACCCTCCTTTACTGAACCATACTCTACTGTACCTTCCTCTACCTTCCTCTACGCTTCTGTACCCTACCCTTCTGTACCCTACTTCACTGCACTTAATTCCATTGTACCCTGCTATACACCCAACTCAACTGTTCACAATTCTTCTGTACCCTTATCCATTGTACCCTATTCTACTGTACCCTGCTCCACTATACCCTACTTGACTATACCCTACATAACTGTATCCTATGTAGCTAACTCAACTGTAGCCTACTCCACTGTACTACTCTACTCCACTGTACCCTACTATACAGTACTCTACTCAACAGTACCCCACTCTACTGTATCCAACTCGACTGTACCTTACTCTACTTTACCCTACCCTTCCGTACCCTACTCCACTGCACTCAATTCCATCATACCTAACTGTACAGTATCCTGCTTTACTGTATACAACTAAACTATACCCGACTCTACTGTACACAATTCATCTGTACCCTAATCCACTGTACCCTGCTCCACTGTACCCTACTCGACTATACCCTACACAACTATCCTGTGTAGCCAACTCGACTGTACCCTACTCTACCATACCCTTCTGCACTGTACCCTACTCCACTATATTCTACTCTACTGTGTCCTACTTAACTGTACCCTATCCTTCTGAACCCTACTCCACTGTACTCTACTCTGTTGTACCCTACTATACAATTCCCCTACTCTACTGTATCCAACTCGACTGTACCCTACTCTACTGTACACAATCCTTCTGTATCCTAATCCATTGTACCCTATTCTACTGTACCCTGCTCCACAATACCCTATTTTACTATACCCCACTCCACTGTACCCTCATCTACTGTACCCTACTCTCCTGCACCCTCCTCTGTTGTTCCATATTCTGTTGCATCCTTTTGTACTGTTCTGTCCTCTAATACACCCTACTTTACTTGATTCTACTCGGCTGATCTGTACTTTACTAACCCTCTGTGCTCTATTCTATTCTGCTGACCTGTCCTCTGTTCTATGTTGTTCAAAATTTACCTAACTGGTCTCCACTGGATTCCAACCTGTTCTGACTGGTTTGAATCCGTTCTTAATCATAACAGCTAACTGGTTGTGTTTGATGAGAAATTTGACCTTTAAACCATCCTGCCTGCCTTTTTTGGTCTCTGTCTCTGACTGGTTTCCATATGCTCTAACTGGTTCCCAGCAGGTACAGGAACAATGCTGCAGGTACCAGCAGCATTGTTCATTGATGGGAATGCCCTTTGATCCTTTAAACCCTCCTGTCTGTTTAATTTTCTGTTTATTTACTGTTGTTCTCCTCTTTTCTTTTCTCTTTGTTCATGTTTGTTTTTGTCATTCTTCCCCAGTCGTCCCAATAAAGGTAGCCCCGCCCATGGAGAGAGCCCCCAGTCTTCTATTGAGGGTTAACCTGAACCGAGTGTGTTTGTGTCTCTACTGAACTGTTCTACTGTTCTCTACTGATGCTGTGTTACTGTGAACCTTACTAGTAATAAAAATAAAAATGATATTAATTATCAGCACATTATGACTATATAGCAAATGATCAGCAAAATACTACTGCAATATTGAGTGTATAGATATGTTGTCCAGCTCCTTGACTCCTGTCAGGAGAGTGAGACAGACAAACTTTCTGTCTGTCAGCCTCCTAACACTGTCTGTCATATCACATCAAAATGACAGTGACAGAAATATGTGATCTCTCAGCTCCCATCAGGTTTTTAACATACTGTAGACGACTCCAGACATGCTGTAGGAGTGAAGACCTCTCACTCCTTTGAGGATATTCAAGCTGCTCTGGGATCAGACCCGACTGCAGATAGGTCGCTAGTTAGCAAGTTTGCTATCTGCTCCTGAAATGAAAAAAAGTTCTATTTTCCTTTTCGTTATATATTTTCGCTCTCTTGTGTGTAGCTGATTGAGATGTTCTAATTTATGCTGAAATGTTACAACTTTTCTTTACAGTGTAAAGTTTACATATTGTTTTTAACTTATGTATTTATTAATCTATTTATTGATTTATTTATTATATATTCTGGTTAATGTGGCATTATTTATGTGAGCTGTCATCTTGTTCACGAAATGTTTCCCACCAAAACTACCAAGCATTACTAGCTTTTATCCATCTCAACCAATGGTCCTTGAATCTACTCTAATCTTTTCCAAATCTTGTGACTACAATCTGGTTCTACCGGGTCCAAAGTGGTTCCAACAGGATCAAGCTGGTTACACCTGTCCTGACTGGTTCATTACTACCTGATCTTACTGGTTCCGTCCGGCAAAGGTTGGCTCTAAATGGTTCCAACCAATTCTATTTTGGTGTAACTGGTTCCAGCTAGCTCCGACTGGGTTCCTTTGGTTCCTACTGGTTCTAGCTAGTTGTAACTGGCGCTAGCTTGCTCAGACTGTTGTACAGTTAGCTGCAAACTGCCAAGAACAACCATTTATTATTGACAATGTGGACATGCTTGAACTTTACACATTAAGTCCAGTATTTCCTGATTATTTCCAATATAATTGTAACTACTTTCTAAAAGATTTAATTAGGTTAAATTAAATAATCGTATTCATGCACTCTGTCTCTGTTTTACCTCCAAATTACAGAACCCTTTTAAAGGAAACCCACAAGGAAATGATCAGGAAATGGTCAAATAAATTGTCATTTAAGTTCATGATTTGAAGCAATAGATGCCTCTGGTATCCACTGGTTTGTTCTTCTGATTCTTCATTTTAGTTGAAATGTTTTATGTTCTCAAATGGAGCTTTATGTTTAAGTGTTATTTATGGCTGCTAATGGAGGTCTGATGAATGACTCCAGGAGGTGAAAGTGTTGTAAAAGGAAACGTTGCAGTCAGCAGTCTGACCTGCAGATTTTGATAAGTCTTAATGCTCTTCAGAGACACACCAGCTGTTAGATTTGATCTGTTGGGTGTACATGATGTTTCGATTGAACAACAGACCGTAAGACTCTAAACTATAACTGCTGATCTATTTATTCTACCTGTGTACGTGTATAATGTTCATGATGTAGTGATTATGTCGAGTTAGCCGAGCCCTGAGCTGCGTTCAACACGACACATGCTCCACTGTGTTTAGCAGAGCGTGTTTGTAGCTGTGAAGTGTCCTCATGTGTTCAGATTCATGTCAGCATGATAGTCAAACTCTGATTTACTGTAGAAATGTTTCTGAATGTTTTGTAAAAATCTGTAAAAGTGTTGCACATGTTGCTCTGCAGCGGCGTGTTGAACGCAGCTCGGCCTCGCACAAACACACAGACACACACACCTGTGATCGTGGATAGTTCACTCTGTATGATATTAGTATAAATGTAATGTTTACAGAATATATGAAGATATAATGAATCATATGTATGTGAGGAACATAAATATAGATCTATTCAATTGAAATATGCAGCGGCCCAGACTGTAGTGTATATGTGTGTATTAGTGTGTATGTATGTGTGTAGTTTTGTTGTGTACCTTAGTGTCATGTGATCAGGGCCAACAGAGACGTGTTAACATGAATAAAGTTTGTGTGAATGAAGAAGACGAGTTTGTGTATTTGTCCTTTTACTGTAGATAAACTGACTGAACTCAAGTTAAACCAGTTTATCATTTACTTAAACCTAATTTAATTACTCATCAAACAACCAGTTAAAGGGTAATTCTGCTACATTTGATGCAGGGCCCCTTTTTTACAAACTTGGGGATCTTAATGTCTAATGGGTACAAAAACAATAAATAGCTCTAATAGTTTGCTATCAGCCAGCAGCCGTGGAACACACTGTAATGGCTGAAACGTACACCTTGGGAGATCAAATTATGCCACTAATACGTTTGTTTTTGCCACTAAAAGACTCAAATTGTTATTTTAAGAGTCTGACAACATTACAGTTATTATAGTATAGTATACAATAATAGTTATACCTTTTCGTTTAAGAGTATTTGGAGCAGAAACAGCTGTTACATTGGACGCCGGTTTAGCTAAGAGGTCATATTCCTCGATGCAGCGATCAACAGGGCTCGACTACCGCCCTCTGCCCTCTGCTGCGTGCCATCCCCACTCTCTGTTCCCCTGTTTCCAACACTGTCCACTGTCCTCTCATTCTCAATAAAGGCATAAAAGCCAAAAAAAAGAAGTAGCTGTTACATTCTTCTCTTCAAAGCCACCAGACTCCACTGACAAAAACAGCCATTGCGAGAATGCGAGGGTTGCTGGTCTTTCGCTGCCTCTATCGTTAAGTTTGTTTGTGTTGTGTGTTACACTCAAATATTGTGTTGGATCGGAACAAATCCATATTCCAATTGAACTTATTTAAAACTTTTTCACTATCTTAACATTAATGTAACTTTTTTTCAAAAGCTCCTGTGAGGAACTCTCAGTTTGTGTTTTGGCGCCCCCTATGGACAAAGCCGTACCTCTTTTCTCTTATCTGATTTTGAAATCTCCTGCTTTCTTTACACCTACCCCCTGCCAGCACTTTCAGGCATTAAAAAACGATATAGAAATAATCAGTCTTGTTGCTGATGGTCTGGTTTGCTTTTGTAGGTAACATAAAGTACTCAGAATTAATTTCAGTCTGTTTTATAACCAGTGAAAAACTCCTCACAGGAGCTTTAACCAACTAACTCTTCCTCTGTTTGCTTGCTGGAGGTTCTTTAGAATAGACTTTCACCGGTTTATATGAAGAAGAAGAAAAACTTTATTAATCCCAGAGGGGAAATTACATTTTTTTACCGTGTTATATTAGAAACATGCTACACGTGCATAGGCCTGAAATACACACATGTACAAACAAGACCCTATAGGCAAGCATTAATGGAGAGCTGTCAGAGTGCGGGGGCTGCACATGGACATAGAGATGCACCCCGAGCAGTTGGGGGATCCGGTGCCATGTGATGATAAACCTTTGCAACTTAAGCCGTCAAATTGTTTTAAACAGGATGCCGAATTAGCTGTTGCTCATTTATATTACTCTGATTCTCTGATTTCTAAGTGGGTGTTTGGATTTTTACTCTGGACGAACATCAGTTGTCTCCTGATTTAATTTGATAGCTGAATGATTGATCTATTTAAACTGTTAATGATAAATGGAGAGGTGATGCTTTAAACGCTCATGCTGAGGCAGTGTCGACTGTGCTGATGAAGTGATCAGAAGTTTAAAGAGCTGTGCTTTGTGCTTCCAGCCAGCAGGTGGTACTGCTGGAATTCACACTGACTGATGCCCTAATTTTAACCTGACAGCATCGTCGTCCTCCTCCCCACTGAGAGCGCAGACAGACAGAAAGAGGAAGAAGAGAAGGAGGAAGGAAGAGAGGCAGAAACAGACAGAGGGAGAGAGTGACATAGAGTTGCATGATAAAGAGCGAGAGAAAACAGAAATAAATATAAAGAGAGAGAGAGAGTGTGGATGTATAACATGAGACCAGAGGATTAAACTGCTGAACTGACACTGCCAGCTGTCTGTCTGTCCACCTGCAGACATGTCCTCACGGCCAGAGAGTAAGACAGGTAAGCTCCCCTTCTTCTCTTCCTTCTTTTTCATATGCTAACTGTCAGCAACCCACAGGCTGATAATATCTACCCCCTGTCAGTTTACTTCAGAGTTTATTGTTTGAGTTTGAATTGAGATGCTTTTGTTTTTGTGTCGATGATGATGATCCTCTTCCTCCTCAGCTTCCCAGCTTGCTTCTCTCACTTTGAAGCTGAAAGATAAGCTCCACTCACAGACGATCAGACGCTTTGAGCGAATCAAACACACCCCGACACTGAAAGTCAAACCACCGGATCTGAACCTGGACCATGAATCCACACTAGAACACAAGGTACACATACGTACATACTAACACACACACACACACACACACACACACTGCAACACAAGGAACACACACTACAAGAACAGGTACACACAAACTCAAACTGAAACACAGGGCACACACACATTCACTGCAACACATGGTATACACAACTGTGCTGTAACACAAGAGACACACTACAACTCAAGATACACACACTGAGACACAACGTACACACACTGCAACACAAGGTACACACGCTGCAACACAAGGTACACACACTGCAACACAGGTTTACAAACACACATTTCATCACATGATACAAATACTGAACACAAAATAAACACCTATACTGAAATAAATGGGACACACACTGCAACACAAGTTGCACACTGTCACACAAGGTACAGACACACACTGAAACACAAGGCACATACACACACTGCAGCACAGGACACAGACACACACTGTAACACAAGGTACACACACATTGAAACACAAGGTAAAAACACTGCAACAAATGGTACACACACTGTAACACAGAACACAAACTGTAACATTGAACACACACACACTGTAACACAGAACACAAACACAGACTGTAACACAGAACACAAACACAAACTGTAACATTGAACACACACACACTGTAACACAGAACACAAACACAGACTGTAACACAAGGTACATACACTCATTGCTACACCAGTCAAAAACACTGCAACCTACAGTGAACACACTGGGGCACTAGGTGCACACACTTCAACACGAGGTACACACACACTTTTTCTTGATTTTGGGTCCAAAAACTGTAGATCCTACATTTCCCATAATCCCCCTAGATAGTGTCTATTATTAAAGCCTTCTTGGCTCTCTGGTTAGCTACTGTAAACGGACTCATCTTTCAAACTCCTCTCCTCCAGTTTGTTGCACAGTCTGTATTTTATGAATTCTTACCACGAATCAGCAACTTATGGGAAATGTTCGTCATTAAAGCTGTGTGGGTGTGTTTTTGTGTGTGTCAGTCGTCGTGTGGTTTAGCAGACCAGGAGCGTGCCGTCATCAGCTCTCTGCAGTACTTCAAAGCTCTGGTAGACAGACTGGGAGTGGACAAGCTGGTCCTGGACCAGTCTGTGGTGGGTGGTCTGCTGGGCGGGGCGTCTGGTGGAGTCCTGGAGGCAGTCCAGACTCTGGTCCAGCTGGAGCCACACCTGCACAACAGGTAGGTGACTCCTGTTGACCTTTGAACCTGGATCAGTCAATGACCTGCCTCTTTAGCTGTCCCTGTCTGTCCTCTCTGCAGTAAGACCATCTCTTCCTGTCTCGCTCGTCTCTACCAGTCTGTGGCTCAGCTGATTCGCTGGGTCGATCAGGTGATGCTGCAAGGAGTCGCCCAGGACAACAAAGAGTCCAAAGCAAGTGTTACCACAGCGATCAGGGAGGTGCTGGATGGGGTCAAGGTGAGGACAAAGGATGGATTGGTGTTTGTGTCCTTGTCTACACTCTCTCTCTTTTTCCTCTTCTGTCCTGTCTGTCCTCTTTTGGTCCTTCCTATCATTTTGTCTTGTCCTATCCATCCTTTTTCTCTGTTCTCTGACCCGTCCTGTCCTTTTTTCCTTCACCACAGAAACAAAGACGCCACAGTGATCACCACCATCTTGTCCTGTGTCTTGTTGTTTGTCCTGTTATGTTCTCTCATTCTTATTGTCCTGCTTCTTCTAGTCCCTTTCCGTTCTTCAGTTGTTGTTGTCTTTATTGTCCTGTCTTAGCAGCATGTGGTTTTGTTGTATCAACTTGTAATCACCTGTTTTTCTCTCAGGAACTGGTTCGATTGGCTGCAGAGAGAAAAGATGCATCCGCTCCCTTGTCTCCTTTTCAATCCCAGCCTGCTGTGGAACAGCCAGGTGGTTTTAATGACTCGCTGAAATCAAATAGCACTTCTACCTGCCAGAGTCCAGGAGCTCCTGCCAAGGAGGAGCGGGTGAAGTTGGAGAGGAGAAGGGAGGAGCAGATAGCTACAGCTCCTCCTAAACCCCCAATGCCCTTCCAAGAGCCCTTTCCTCAGGTGACAGCCCCACAGGGACTGAGGTGAGTCCGAACAAAGTATATGATTGATTTTGACTAACTGGCTT
Organism: Semicossyphus pulcher; assembly: GCF_022749685.1. NCBI lineage: Eukaryota > Metazoa > Chordata > Actinopteri > Labriformes > Labridae > Semicossyphus > Semicossyphus pulcher. Next base: position 30,294,132 of record NW_027211737.1, on the reverse strand, counting down.
TGTGCAGGTGTGTGTGTGAAAGATGTGGCTCACACACAAGCAAAAGTTTACATCTGTGTAATGTCTGTTACAAGAGACCCTGTATTGTCTGTTTCATTGTACACATTAGTGTCTGCTTCAAACTACCATTCAGTCTCCTCTCCAAAGTTCATTTTAGTGTCTCGTTCTACCCACTAGCATCTGATTTAAGGTGATGTTAAGGGTCTGTTTAAAGATCCCCTCTAGTGCCTGTTTCAGGGTCTCCTTAGGCAGCCTTTTTAATGCACTCTTTGGAGTCTGTCTTGTCTGTTAGCGCTGTCGCCTCACAGTGAGAAGGATTAAATCCCGGTTCGGATGGGGGCTTAATTGGATAAATGTAAGGTCAATTGGTGACTCTAAAACTACCAGTAGGTGTGGGCGTGAAAGGTTGTCTGTCTCTGTGTCAGCCCTGTGATTGACTGGCGATAGGTCCAGGGTGTAACCCCGCCTCTCTCCCAATGACAGCTGGGAGCGGCTCCAGCCCCCCGCGACCCTGAACAGGTTAAGCAGTATAGATAATAGATGGATGGATGTTTCAGGGCACCCTTTACTGTATGTTTTAAGGTGTTCTTTAGTGTCTGCTTCACAGTACTATTTGGTTACCTCTTCAAGGTAGACTTTAGTGTTGACCTGATTCAAGGTACAAGTTGAATGGCCTCTCAGTCTAGCCCGATCCTTGTCCTGATAGATGACAACATTAAGCTACTCAAACTGTTGAAATCATCATGACGCTGGTGCTTTATGAGACACTTCGCTGTCAGTGAATTTAAGTGTGAAGGTGAAACTGTTTCAGTCGGTTTGCCTGAGTATAAATAGAACTGTGGATGAAACAGGAAGTAAAAAGACTGAAGGCATCACATGTCAGCGCTCCCCCGCATCTCTGAACTTCCTGTCTCTGCCTTAACTGAACGACAGAAGGAACCAGAAAGAAGAAGAAGTGAGAGGGACATTTTCAGCTTCTCTCCGTTCCCTTTCTTTGATATAAACAATGTTTATGAGGTCATAGGACATTACACCGTGTTGCTGCTAAAAAAACAAACAAGAACCCCGAAATAGATGGAGGTTGTGAGCTACTGCTGGCCATCTTTTTGGGGCAAAATGTCAAATGTATGTTACTGAAAAAATGCTTGCAGCTTTGGCAAGCCATGTTAGTATAAATAACATTTTGTTAGCATACTAGCTGGTCTCATGTTTTCTCATCAGCGAGACAAAAATCTGCACCACTTAATTCAATATCCATAGGTGGAAGGAGTACCAAAAACGTAAGAAAATTTGCAATACCACAGTGTACAAATAATCTCTAGCAAGTAAATGTCCTGCATTAGTAAAACCTTCCGGAAACACTCACGCCATCGGCTTGTACTGCATTAATTAATGTCTTCACAAAAAAAAAAAAGGATTGGTTAATCCATGGGCCAATTCCTTTAAACAAAAACCCTGTGATGCCCGGGGATATCTACCAAGTCCTGAAGTGATGTGTAGTCTTCCTCAGACATCTCCCCTCTTGATATGCCAACTCATGCTGCTACATTAGCTACGTGCTATCAAGCATAAAGTCCGCACTCAGGGCGCTTTCACTCCTAAAGTCCGTTTGTTTGGTCCGAGTCAAAGACCAAATTGTTACAATGTCACATTTTGCCTCAAGTTTGGTTTGTGTTCACACGGCAGCTTTTACCAGCGGACCAAAAGTTTCAATGCACGAGGAAACTGCTCTCTGATTGGTCAGAATTTCCACGTGGGAAAACTCCCTAAAGTAAACAAAGAGGGATATCACACCGATCATCAATCACACTCAACATGATCACAGACTTTAATGTTTTGTTGTCTGAGTTTTTTTTAATTTTAACCGACATTGTTCCACAGCTCGATCCACTCTCCTTTAGTTTTCCACTGAACAGTTTGAACACCTCTGTGTTCTCGTGCGTTTCCACAAGCATTTATGAAATTGTTTGGTCAGCCCATATTTCTATTTCCTTATTCCTCCCCCACGTCTGTCCTGTCTGTCCTGTACTCATCTTGCTGCTTGTCTCTGCAAATGTCAGCACCCGTAAACATACCACAATGCACAGTTTTTTGTTTTGCTTCCTGTATTTGGTCCTGCTTTAAGTCTGTTTACGTTCTCACCGAAATAAAAACCATGGTTCGTTTGGAAACGGGCCGAGACTTGTCTTTTCTAGCGGACCACGGTCCGGTTGTTTGGTCCGCACCAGAGGTTGGTTCCGGCGTTCACACCAACCTAAACGAACCACACTGAGGGGACAAACGCTCCAGGGTTCAGTTCAATTGGACTAAACAAGACTTGTGTGAGCCCGCCCTAAATATAAGCTGTGATGCTAGCTAGCTAACAGCAAGCAGGCTAAAGGTTTGCATCAGATCTTTGGGCAAAACACACGTTTAACATTACTGAACATAAACCCTTAAGTTTTACTCTTTTGTTTACATTAAGTTCTTGATGCTGAGTGACGTTATCTACTTCTTTCACTTAATGTTAGCCACTGACAGCACACAAACAGCAAAGCAGCTGACAGATGACCAGACAATGAGTAAAATATTTTCAGTTCACAGACGTTGACACTAGTTGGGATGTACTGTGCTGTTGTGGTGGAAAGTAATTATTGTACTGCTTAACTGGAGTAAGGAGTAGCAAGCAAACAAGGGTCAGTATAGGACAAGATTTAAAACAGGTATTAAGTCCCTCTTACTGGAAAAAGTGCTTGTTTTTTTCTTTGCTACTTTTAGTTCTTCTTTATACTTTTACTGCAGTTTATTTATGTCACAGCTGGAGTTTCTTCTTACTGTAAAAGGAGAGGTACATAAAAAACAAGCTCAGTTTAAGATCTAAAGGAACAGTGAACTGCCTATGTGTATGATAATTCTGACTTTTCATACTGACTGTGAAGGCATCTCTAGAGAATGATCTTTATTAAACACAACTGTCCTCCTTCAGTCCTCCAGTGCTGCCGCCTAAAAAACGTCAATCCTTGCCTAACCCCGCCCCCTGCAGGGTCGCCATAGTAGCACCAATGAGACGAGAGTCTGACTCTAGCATACAGTTACAACAGGTATGTTCATGTTGCCACTTTTATTCACATTGAATCAAATTGAGTTTATGAACCAGAACCAGATTTAAACACCAGAAAGCCTTTAAACCAGATTCAAACCGGTTTCATTGCTTAATAATGTGTGTCACTGTTTGTGTGTTTGTGTTACAGGAGGACAAGGAGTATTTCAAGCGTTGCTCGTCTTCGTCTGTAGACTCTACTGCTGAGAAAACACACTGTGGTAACACACACGCAAACACATACTCACACATTTCCAGTCAGCAGGAGGTTGTTAGTGACATCACTTCCTGACTGTTGACAGATTCAGGAAGTAGTGTTTTCTGTCTCTTCCTGCCTGCAGCGAGGTGCTGGAGTGACGGTCATTTCTGCCTCCTGCTGGACAAACACGCACAATTACTGATTAGCTTTCATCTGATTATTATTGATGTTTCTGTTTGGGGTGGGGACACTTCCCCTCTTTACGGTAACACTTAAACATTGGTCTGGGATCAGATCTAAGCGTGAGTGTTTGATCTTTATAGGTTATAACAGTTTATGAACTAACATTCACTGTTTGTTTTCAGAGGAGGATCCAGACTACGACTTCCTCCACACTGACCTCTCGTCCTCTGAGACTCTTCCTACTCTTCCTACTCTTCCTCCCCCCTCCTTCCTCCCTCCCGCCCTGCCGGAGAAGAGACGTCGCAGCGGTGCAGGTGAGGAGACACCTGACCTACCCATCCATTTCTCCGTCTTTCTGTCTGTCTGACTTCTTTATGCTGTTCTAAACAACAGGAAGTACTATCCCTCAGGCCGCTACTTCTTTTGGATTTGACCCCCCCCCTCAGGAGCAGAGTCCTGCCCAAAAGGATGATGTCACTAGTCTACACGAGTCTCTCTCCTCCCCTCTGTCCCCCAGCAAGACGCCCCCTCCCCTGCCCGAGAAGAAACATCACAGTAAGTCAAAACAGAGCAGATACTGATTAAGGCTGCTCAATTATCTTTTATAAGTTTGATTAACTCGCCTGTTTATAACGTCTCACCTGTTTGCAGCCTTTGCTGGTTGTGATTGTCTGTCTTTAACACCAAATTTTATTCCTGTCATTCTCTCTACCTGTCTCGCTGTCGGTGTTCAGTCCATCAGTACCTCCAGTTCTGTTCAACCTACAACGGCGAGTCACCGGCCATGTTTTACCAGCAACCTTTGACCTTCCACCAGCGATACAGCAGCAGGCAGCGAGAGGTGGAGACCACCTACCAGCTGACACACCTGGAGACGCAACTGGAGACACATACGCCAATCTCATCCCCCTCACCTGAGCTGCTTCCTGCTCCAATTCTACCACCTAAGAAGAAACAGCAGGTGAAAACTTGGGGTGCTTTTCATCATGCTAACATCTTCCAACTGATCTTCTGATGACAAGGACTATAAAATGACATGAGACTTTATAGTTTGATTAATCTCTCATTCAATTTTTGTTTTGTTTTTTTCTCCATCAGGATTCAGTTGAAACCAACAGTCAGTCTGAAGATCACCAGCCCAGAGACAGGTGACACAGCCTTGAAAGACAGACACATCCACACACACCTCTACACAAACACCAACAGTCCTTGATTTGTGTCTGCTCTGCAGTTCCCAGAGTCTCCAGCAGGAGGAAGAGCAAGCCAAGACGAGCACAGAGCAGCTGGAGGACAAGGAGGAGGTGTTAATGACCGACCAGCAGGATATCCTCCGAAGAATCACAATGAAACCCGAGGTACAGTCCTGACCTCCGAACCCTCTGCTAAACAAATGTATGTATGCTCCTCACTCCTAACTGACCTCTGTCTGTCACAGGAGGAGGAGGGGCCGGATGTAAAAGGAGCCTCTCCTGAAATCCTATTGGTCTACGCCACAGAGACTGACAGAAGCAACGGTAAGCCCTGAAAATTTCCAATTACCAACTGTACTTATTATTTTCACCAAAAGCAAGATTCAAGTAGTGATAGCTTGTTAGTGAGTTGGTTAAATCATAGGGATGTTTTATTTTGCACAAACAACAAGAGCAGCAAGATAATGATATTTTGATGCGAGAAATCAACTTCTGGGTGCAGGATGCTAAGTTGTGGGAAAGGAATAATAATGTTTGGTACAAGATACTTATTTTCTTGTGGGTGCAACATTTTAACCTTTTGGTGCAATCAACGAAAATGTCAGTGTAGTGACCAAGTCATCTTTGCTCAAGTCCCAAGTAAGTCTCAAGTCATTTGGTCCAAGTCTCAAGCAAGTCTTGAGTCATTTTTTCTAGGGCAAGTCAAGTCAAGTCACAGGTTATGTCAAGTCAAGTCAGGTCGAGTCCTTAGTTAAGGCAAGTCAAGTCCCCAGTCAAGTCACTTTTTTTCCATCCAAGATCCAGCCCTCTTACCTGTAGTATCCGGTCTTTATAAAGAGAAAACACAAGGTGTTAGCAGCCCGTCTAATAATGATATTATTGGCCAATTTATATAACCTGTTCAAAATGACAATGAATTGTATCTGTATTATCTTGGCACAGACGCAGCCATGATGATGGTCTGCTCTGAGACCGTGTTGAGTCGTAACGAGTACGACTGATGAGGCTTCTCTTTGGGGGCTTTGATGTTGCGTGTTGCCATAGTGAGGTGTTTGACTGACAGCCAGGCATCCAATCATGACGATCACATACCGGGGAGCTTTTTGAGTTGTCCAATCATGATTCCCAGTTTGTGCTGCGTATGTACCTGATAGTTAGACAGAAACTTTGAATTTTATATTTAACAGCTAACATTCTAACATTATGAACACACGCAAGTCGTGCCTCAAGTCATGTCAAGTCGCAAGTCATCAAAACAGTGACTTGAGTCAAATCGAGTCCAAGTCACCAAGTCTCAAGTCTACATCTCTGGAAAATGTTGGCAAAGGATAACTTGAGAGTTCAAGATTAAAAGTCGATGGTGCTCGGTAATACTTGTAGTTTCAAGATAATAAATGGTTGGGGCAAGATACTAACTGGTGGGTGCAAGATGATAACTTTATATATTAATGACTAACTTTTTATAAAATAATTATTTTACAATAAGAAACTTGTGGGCACAAGTCTTCGCTGGTCTCTTCATGCATGTGAGAGTAAATTATATGTCTGTGTTTGTCTGTGTTTGTCTTTAGACCAGGGGATGTACCGCGAAGCCTTCCTCTCCACCTACAGAAGTTTCATCAGCCCGAATTATGTCATCAGCAAACTACAGCAAAGATATCCTTTCTGTATCAGTAGCTGTGTTATTGGTTGTACAAGCAGCTTTATTAAACTTTATCCTGATCATAAAGATTATAAGTCAAAACTTTAACCATTAACACATACAGACACCTGTGTGAAGGAAGTGAGCCTGCAAACCTGACAGCTGCCAAGAAGACTTTCCACCTGCTGATCAGAGTGGTCGACGAGCTGTGGTGAGACATTGCACTTGAAGCTTATTGGCCATCACAACTTATTAATCGCATTACCAAGAGAAAGGGCATGTTTAGCTCTCCACATAATGTTGGCCATGTGGTATTGGTGGATAATAATTGTTTCGCTGCAGTGCAATAGAACTGGAGTCTGATTTGCTGCTGCTGCTGATGGACCTGGTGTTCATGCTCCTGACTGGTGGAGAGCTGGGACTGGCACACCTGCTGCGCTCCAACATCCTGTCCAAAATGGAGCAGAGGTGGCAGTTGATTGGCTCTCCTCAGTCGCTCCGCCCTCTTGCAGCCAGGGGTGTAGCTGCCAGGTAACCTGTGACCCCTGACCTCTTGGAATATTTACAGTTATTTAATCCGGTCAGACAACTAGTAAGTCCTCTTTTGTCCTCTTTCAGACCAGGAACTCTTCTGGACTTCAGGAGTCAGGATTTAGCTGAACAGTTGACTCTGCTGGACTCGGAGCTCTTCTGCAAGATAGATGTAAAAAAAAAAAAAAAAAATTTGATCCTTCAGTTGACTTGCCTTGTCTGTATCATATATCTGTATCACATGTCTGTCTCAACTGTCTAGCTTCCAGAGGTGTTGCTGTGGTCTAAAGAGCAGAATGAGGAGAAGAGTCCGAACCTGACACAGTTCACGCAACATTTCAACAACGTCTCGTACTGGTAAGCCGACACGACACTCATCGTGCGTCTAACAACATGTGTTGAACAGAGTTCAGGCTTCTTCAAACAACGTACTTCATGTCAGGCCTGCTGCGGTGTAAATCGACGTCTCTCTCTAACACCTCGTCATCACAGCTGACCAATAACTGATTGTGGCAGGTGTGATGTCAGATTGTTGTGTTTAGAGATAGACAAATTCTCGAATGAAGACCTTGTCCGTTGTTTCTCTACTAATAGGCTCAGTTGGGTACTTGAACAATTACTATACAGTTATTTATGAATGTATAATATATAAAAAATACACATTAATAACCTCTTTCTATTTCAGGGTTCGTTCTGTCGTCATTCTGCAAGACAAACCTCAGGATAGAGAGAAACTGCTGCAGAAGTTCATTAAAACAATGAAGGTAAACACCCAGGTGAAGGGCGGAGCTTGGGTTGGATGATGCTGTATTTAAATCAGAGCAGCATTAATCTTGCAGCTGCCCTCCTCCCCCCCAAAAATGCACATTACAAGTAGCTCCAATAATTACAGTGATGATGATGTGTTTGTGTGTGTGTGTGTGTGTGTGTGTGTGTGTGTGCTCATGCAGCACCTGCGGAAGCTGAACAACTTTAACTCGTACCTGTCCATTCTGTCAGCGCTGGACTCCGCCCCATTGAGACGTCTGGACTGGCAGAGAAGCACATCTGAGGTCTGTCTTAACGTTAAGATCCTCGTTGTTGGTGTGTAATGAATAAGTTCATCAGTACTTTGTGTTAAAGTGTGTTGTATGTTTGTGTATTTTAGGCTCTGGAGGAGTACAGCTCTTTGATCGACAGCTCGTCATCTTTCAGAGCCTACAGGGCAGCTCTGGCTGAAGTTGAACCTCCCTGTATACCCTACCTGTAGGTTCAACCTGTATACCCTCCTAAATATACCCTACCTGTGTGAAGATACACTCCGTATGTGGTACCTCGCAATATAGACCCTATCTGTTAGTAAATACCCTGTATACCCCAGTTGATATACCCTACCTGTAGGTTACTACCCTGTTTAACACACTATTCTGTATATACCCTAAATCTTTCTGGGTACTCCCTACCTGTATGTTCATACCCTGTATATCCCACTATAGATTATTGCCTGTATATCCAGCTATACATACCCTACCTGTGATTAATGATATATATATCTTCACAATAGTTATCCTACTTGTAAACAAGTAAATACCCTGTGTACCCCACTATATATACCCTACCTGCTTGTTACTACCCTGTATACCACACTACACATACACTATCCTTTACGTATACTCTGTGTACCCCACTGATACCCTACATGAAGGTTAATACCCTTTATAATTGTATATATTCCCCTTCCTGTATGTTAATACCCTTTATACCCCTCTACATTTACCCAGCCTATAGGTTATTAACCTGAATATCCAGCTATGCATACCCTACCTGTGGGTTAATAACCTGTATATGCCAATATATATATATATATACCATATCTGTACGTTTATACCCTGTAAACCCTCTCTACACATATCCTACCTGTAGGTTGATACCCTGTATATCCCTCATTATATATCCTACCTTGAGGGTACTACCCCATATACCCCAATCTGTACCCTACCTCTGGGATGATACCCTGTATAACCCACCATATATACCTTACCTGTATGCTTATACACTGTAAAGACCATCATATACTTGACTAGCTCTTGACTCTTACATGTCTGTCTTTCCAGGGGTTTGATTCTTCAGGACTTGACCTTTGTCCACCTGGGGAATCCTGACAAATTGATGACATCACAGGGATCAAAGGTCAACTTCTCCAAACGTTGGCAGCAGTTTAACATCCTGGACACTCTGAGGACCTATCAGCAAGTGTTAGTTACCTTTAGTACAAGTATTAGTACTCTTGTTATTAATAGTATTGTATAGTACCTCTGTTTCTAAATTCCCTTCCTGAAATAATCCCTAAATCTCTCTTTCCTTACAGTCGTTACACTCTGCAGCCAAACGATGACATCATATCGTTCTTTAATGACTTCAGCGACCACCTAGCAGAAGAAGCATTGTGGGAACTCTCTCTCAGACTGCGCCCACGGAATGCCCCACGAGCCCATCAGAAATGACAGGTTAAACCGGGACAAAAAGTTAACCTGTTCTAAAGTGGATCATGACAAGGCAAACCTGTGCTAGCTTAAAGCTATCATGTTGGTATTGAGAATTGAGGAGGATAAACAAGATGCTTACATAAACCAAACTGGAACTGAACGGGGCTAGACTGGTGCTAGTCTGTTGTTAATGTACCACAGCAATAAATAGTTGTTAAAACTTGTTCACGTACTGAGTTTATCATAGTTAATTGTGTGGTAAACTGTGCTGAAAAACAAGCAACATTCTAAACTGTTCTCTAGATAGAAATAAGGTTAAGCTGGGTGTTAACCTGTAGTCCCAGTGGACATGGCCTCTTCCTGTCTCTGACCTCAGAACTGTACATTTGTTCATAGCAATATTGCAATAAACATTACTACAAACCTGTCTGTCAAGTCTCATCCTTTCATCTGATTGTTTTAGGTACAAAACTTGCTGATGAGAAGGCCTGTCCTTTTAAGAAACCAGGTTCATTTCATTCATTTGCTGTACACTTTCCTACCTGGGATTTGTACTGCAAGTTCGCTAGGTTCAACAAGCTCTATTTTTAGTCAAATACATAAACAACTCTGGTTACTGCCACATTAAACATCATTCTGTTTGAAACACAAATTGGCCAGCTAATGAATAAGGAAAGACAGAGAATACATAACTTTAAGGCCTAAGCGTTGGCAAACCCTTTGCTCTTCTCTAGCTCTACCCTATTGTCCAAACAATGGTCACTTCTGGCTCTAAAAAACTAAGATGGTGCTGATGTCCCCTTTCAGAACTGAAGGCCTCAAAAACTAATGGGTGGCAACATCCACATCTTACATATACAGTATCTGAGTTCTCTGATTTTTGCTTCAGTTTGCTTCAGGTAACATTTAGATTTAAATTTTACTCATCACATAGGCCTATGTTGACCTGGTGATGGTGCTAGAAGGCTGATCTGAATGATATCTTGTACAAAGCCACAATTTCATTTATTCGCCCAGTCCTTGTAGATCAGGTAGACTATGAATAATTACTCCTTGATCTGATATTTTCAGCTTAAGGCAGTTGCCACAGTTAAGACACATACTGCACTCATGCTATCTGTTAAACATATAAGAAATAAGAGGAAACAACCATTTGTTTTCTTGCGATAATGGTTTAAGTATTCCTTTATCTCGATATAACTAAATATTCAATTTGAGACCTTAAGATAACTGTGGATGTATTGAGATTAACATCATTAAAAATATTATATTATTAATATTATTAATATATTATTCGAAACATTTATCACCTTCCATAGGGTTGAACATTCATTTCCCCTAAAATTTCGTTTAAAGAATAAAATGTCCACATTTCCTTACATGAATTGGACGATTAACTTGTCTTATCTTCATACAACAGAGCTTTTTACAGCTGCTGTTTCCATGGTAGCCCCGGCTGGCTGTAACAGGCGGTGCAGCGGAGCTCCGAGTGGCTGTGCGAGCAGGCAGCAATAATCAAATATCAGATACATCGAGCGGCCGCTGCTACAAACAAACGGGAGGCGCAACCGGCTAACGGAGCAGCTGAACCTGCCGTTAACCGACATGATGGTCGGTTTAAACTTAACGGAGTGACGTCACCAGGTGAGCTTTAACTTCGGACAGCAGAAACGTAACGAGTCTCCGATAACCGTGAATGATACCTGGCTAACATTCTGGGTAATGCTAATAACTGTTAGCTCAGATGTGGAAACTTGTCCTGTTAAAAAATGTGTGTTAAAGTTACAGAGAGTGATGTGAGGTTAACAAACACACTAAAAGCTCTATCACTCTTATTTTACATTATTAAACGGTGTCACTATTCTGGAAACAAGACCACAGTCCTCACATGTTCACAACAAAAACAACAATACCAACAGAATTTGTATAAAGAACATGAATGTGTGTGTGTGCTGACCCTGTTTGCTAAAGTATGGAATTGTTCGTCAGCTTTACTATGATGCCTTTAAGGACATCCTTTAGTGTTTGATTTTCCGTGTTTTCTGTTGTCTTATCTTTTTGGTTGAACCCCTGAACATATAAGTTTTCTTTTTAAGTCGATAGAGTTAAATTAGAATCTTAGTCTCTGGGTTTCATCTACTGTCAGACAGATGTGTAATATGTCTGGTTTTAATGTTGTTGTTGTTGTTGTTGTTGTTGTTTTTTTAAGTGTAAGGGCTGTATGGATGAGTGTGCTGATGTTAATTTAATACATACATGTCAGAGGTAGAGACTTAATGTTCAAAAAATAATTGATACTAATTTAATGTCTGACACTATATTTATCCTAAAGAGAAACCAATATGAAACAGTTTATCTCTGTTTTTAACCAGGCTGAACACAGAACTACAACATGAATAAAAATTGTAAAAAAAGAAAGAATATTCACTCTCACTGTAATGTGCATCTCTGTCCGTCTCATCTGTAGGACTTTCAGGTGTCCACGATGCTGCAGCTGCCTCTGGTGGTAACGGCTCAGGTGGACCTGGTCCTGCTGCTGGTCTCCCTGCTGGCCCTATGGACCAGACTGAGCCGCCTCAGCTACCCCAACGCTGTGGTGTGAGTGTATTTGTTTAATACATCAGAGGGTTTTACTATGAAACCAGATTGATATGTTAGTGAAGTATGTTCGGTTTCACTGTTCACAAGGTAGCTCTCTTTTAGCATGGCTCTATATTAATAGAACAGATTGGTGGCAGTGCATATCCAATCTCTTAGTGTTGGTGAATAAAGACAGTCTTGATTGTGTGTGTGTGTGTGTGTGTGTGTGTGTGCTTTAGGTTCGATGAGGTGTATTACGGTCAGTTCGTGTCTCTCTACATGAAGAGAGTTTTCTTCGTCGATGACAGCGGACCACCTCTCGGTCACATGATCCTGGCTCTTGGAGGTCAGTTACCAGGACAACACATCAACCATATTTCACACTACATGTGCATATAAGTCATTAATGTTTGTGTATTACAGCCTACATGGGAGGATTTGATGGGAACTTTGTGTGGAACAGAATCGGAGCAGGTAGGAACATCTGTTACTGTAACACCAGCACCAGTTTAAACCAGTTTATTGGTGTTAAAAGTGGTTTAAAACTAACATGGGTGTGTTTGATTTGTCGTACAGAGTACCCCAGCACTGTGAGTGTGTGGACTCTGCGGTTGCTGCCGGCTCTGTGTGGAGCTCTCTGTGTTCCTCTGGTTTACCTGTTGACTCTGGAGCTGAAGTTCTCTCACCTGTCGGCTCTGGGAGCTGCACTGCTGCTGCTGCTGGGTGAGTGTTATCACAACTAACATCATTAGCATAATAAACAAGGGGGCCCAATTGAGTACTCATATTTTACAACCAGGAAAATCTGCTTAATAATGGCCCAACTTTTCAGATGGACAGTCAAGAGTTAATGAGTGCTTAGAACGAAAACAATCCAAAGTGGGAACTAAAATGAGCACAGGAAGTTTAGGGACTAAATGACCATGGGGCATTTGGGGACTAAAATGAACATGAGGCATTTGGACACTTGTGTGACCACAGGACATTAAAGAACAAAAATTACCGAGGGTGCGGACTTAAATGAGTGTTGACCATTTCAGATACTACATGAATATAAGGAGTTCTGGAACTATATGGGCATGGTTTGTTTGGGAACTAATGTGACTTGGGGCAGGATCTAAAATGAATGTAGGGAGTTTATGGACTAAATAACTGTGGGAGTTTTGGGAACTTAATGAAGTCCAGAGAACTGGGCTTAACGAGGAGTGGGAACCAAACTGAGTGTGGGGAGTGCAGGGACTGAATTAGCTAAGGGTGCTTGGGAACTAAAATGAGCATTGCACGTTTGATAACAAAAATGACCCGAGGGCTGCAAACAAAATCAGGATGAGAGTTCAGGGACTAAATTGAGTGTGACTGGGACCTAAAATGAGCATGGGGCGTTTAGGAACAAAAATTGGAATGGGGAATCTTGGAACTATAATGAACCAGAGCGTGGGTAGTTCAGGGACTAAAGTAAGTACGGTCTACAATGAGCATGGGAATTCAGGGACAAAATTCCACCATGTCTAGTATGTTCATGTGAGATCTGGGCTGAGTGTAAATAAGTCCATCCTGTGCGACTATATTGTTTTGTTTTTTCCAGAGAATTCTCTCATCGTCCAGTCCCGTTTCATGTTACTGGAGTCTGTTCTGATCTTCTTTGTGCTGTTGGCCTTCTTCTCCTACCTGCGATTCCACAACAATCCCGACAGGTGAGACACACCTTCAGCTCCTGATAGTTTTCACCACACATGAGAGCAGTGTAGTTAATCTACAGATGAGTTAATCCATTGTTTCAGTTTTTGTTTGACTTTTCAAAGACAAACTTATATGAGAACATTTTAAACCAATCAGATTTCAGTTTGATTCTGACTTACTTCTGTTCTTAAGTTATATGAGCAGTGTTTTTGTCTCGTCCTCAGCTGGTTCCGACACTGCTGGCTGCTCCTCTCTGGTGCTTCCTGTGCTGCAGCTGTTGGGTGAGAAACTGCTCTGAGATCAGTGAACAGAGTTACACTTTATCTCTCACATCACTTCTGAAACACAAATATTGAATGTGTGTGATGTCAGGATGAAGTACATGGGCGTGTTCTCCTACCTGTTGCTGCTGGGCGTGGCCTCTGTGCACATCTGGAACCTGATTGGAGACCGAACTGTCAGTCATGTGAGTCACGAGTCTCCAACTGACAGAACATCCTACACAATCATTGACTAATCTTACTTATATTGTCATAAGTTGGGATGCATTGTGACTGTTGTAAAATCTCTTTGTTGATGCGTTCAAGGACACTCTGTCATCTGAGATATGAGATTTGACAGAAACATTTTTAATACAAAAAAATATTAAACAAATGTTTTCATGGCACATATGTTAGTTCAGTTCAGAAAACTGTATGATTGAGGGATATTTTCAGGGTTCCATTTTTAATAGTGATCTTTAGCAGCTGAACAGCAGTTCTCAGATTTCTGGAAGTCCTTGAACACATTCCTAACCAGTTATCTAAAAAAAATGCGTTGTGTGTTTTTTACACATCTAACTGACTGTGTGTGTGTGTGTGTGTGTGTGTGTGTGTGTGTGTGTGTTGTGAGTGCAGTTGAGTGTGTGCGTGCAGTGTGTGAGTCGAGTCGTGTGTCTCTTGGTGGTTCCTGTCCTTCTCTATGTGTTCTGGTTCTACGTCCACCTGAGTCTCCTGCACCGCAGCGGACCACATGACCAACTGATGAGCTCCGCCTTCCAGGCCAGTCTGGAGGTAACAGCAAACACACTCACACACACACATTCCTATATGCACATACGCATAAGATATACACACTCGCTTCGCTCCACACCATTAAACATTTGAAGGTGATGAAATGTCTCTCTACAGGGCGGTCTCTCCAGGATCACTCAGGGTCAGCCTCTGGAGGTCGCTTACGGCAGTCAGGTGACTTTAAGAAGCTCCGCCTCCCAGCCAATCCCCTGCTGGCTCCATTCACACAAAGCCAACTACCCAATCAGGTGCTGTAATCTGACACTGACACAGCAGCCAATCAGAAAGCTGTCAGTAACCGTCACTTCCTGTTTCCTGTGTGTGTATGCTCAGGTATGAGAATGGGCGGGGCAGCTCTCACCAGCAGCAGGTCACCTGTTATCCCTTCAAAGACGTCAACAACTGGTGGATCATCAAAGATCCCGGCAGGTAGGTCACTGTCTGTCCTGGAGCATGCTGGGAGATGTGGTCCCAGTGTAACCTGTCTCTCTCTCTCTCTGTCTGCCAGACAAGAGCTGGTGGTCAGCAGTCCTCCTCGACCTGTCCGTCATGGTGACGTCATCCAGCTGGTTCATGGGATGACCTCACGCTTCCTCAACAGGTGAACAGTTCACATCACTGCTGTCTGATCTTGTGCTGCATTTACAGAATATTTGAGAACTGATGCTCAGAAATTCAGAATTTTTTCTCTCATTATCAGTTATTTACACTTGAGTCTAGAAATACTACAGTACCCATAAGCCTCAGCTGCTGTGTTGCTTTGATGAAGGAGTCAATCAGAGGTGTCAAAGTTTTGCCAGGTTTTTTATCTTCAGCTCGCCGCTAACAGCTGAATTTAAAGTGCTGTGATTGGCTGTTTGTTCGTCAAATGCATTCTGCTAGTCGTATTTGACTTTTCTGTGTGTGTGTGTGTGTGTGTGTGTGTGGCAGTCACGATGTAGCAGCTCCCATGAGCCCTCACGCTCAAGAAGTGTCAGGTTATGTCGACTTCAACGTTTCCATGCCGGCACAGAACTTTTGGAGAGTGGTGAGTGAGAGATGATCTTTAGCAGCATTGTTTACTGCAGGGAACAAGATGTAAAACATTTACTGACATTCGCTGACCATCAGTGATCAGCTTCTCTTTATGAGGGATGTTTCAGTATTTTTAAACCTGGGCTCTATTTTTTGACATATTGTAATTGACTAGCTATATGGGCTGTAATGGCTGCGATGTTGTCCTTTGGTGCAAATGCAGCTGAGCAAATAACATCAGGAAGAAGTGTTGTTTCTGTTGATTGTTATTTTTATATATACGACAACTTTACAACAAGGTTCCCTACAGAGATAGACCTTTTCCTTAAAAAGCAAGATGTGTTTCCTTTAAGACACTTCCAACCAGACTCCTTTTGAAAAAACAACATTTTACCTCGCAGAATTCGGAGGTGGTGATCTATTGATGATTGTGGTGTTTTAAATGGCATCCTCTGCGAAATTTGTCACACAAAGTAACAGTAGCCACTTTAACACTGCCATTTCACTGCGGCATTATTACGCCGGTTACTCCTCGTAAGGCGGCATGGTGCTGGGAAGTCATTTCGCATCTGAGCTGGCATCGGAGGTAGTAACAGAGGCGTAACGGCGTCAGTCTAAGCACCGTAGCAGTGTAGGAACAGCGCCATGTGTGAAAAAACACACACTGGGGCTTTACGCCAGCGTTGCTTGGTCCATTGTAAAATGGCAAAGGCTGCATGACGGCGGAGCTTCGTTACGGTGCTGAGGGCGGAATCACAATGTAAAATGTAGTGTTAATTAATATGAGCTGACAGGAAACAAACAGCTGAATGCCATCATGTTAGAGGGTGTGTGTGTGTGTGTGTTTGTGTTTCCAGGATATCTCTAACAGGGAGGCGGAGTCAGACTCGTGGAAGACGATCCTGTCTGAGGTTCGGTTGGTCCACGTCAACACCACAGCCGTCCTACGGGTAATGACAGGAAGTGATCATAAAACACAAATAGCATTTTTCTGTGATCCAGGTAAATGAGTATGTAAGAACCTAACAACCTCTGTGTGTGTGTGTGTGTAGCTGAGTGGTGTGTCTCTTCCAGACTGGGGTTTCCGTCAGTTGGAGGTCGTCGCAGAGAAACTGTTTAAAGCTCACAGTAGCAGTTTGGACTGGACGGTGGAGGAGCACAGATACGGAACCAGTAAGACCTTTGTTCTCTGACCTTTGACCTTACAGCCAATCCTGAATCTGCATGTTATGTGTCTTCCTGTCTGCATTATTGTGATTTCTACACTAATTTATAGCTACAGGAAGAGAACATGTCTCTTCTGTCTTCTTCATCTTCTCCTCTGATCTTTATGTTTCTGTGTGTGTGTGTGTGTTTGTGTGTGTGTGTGTGTGTGTGTGTGTGTGTGTGTGTGCGCGCGTGTGTGCGTGTGTGTGTGTAGGTCAGGAGCAGAAGGAGAGAGAGGCCGAGCTTCATTCTCCGACTCACATCGATGTGGACAGAAAAATCTCCTTCTGGGCGAAATTTTTAGAACTTCAGGTACGACAGTGAATCAAAACTTTATTATCCAATCAGATCACATCTTTATCTCTGTGTCACACAAACACGCTGAAAATGATCAGAACATTAACATTTTCCCTCCATCATATACGTGGCAGTTAATGATGAAGTCATGTTTTCATCTCATGTTGATTTTGTCCTGTTGTGTTTCCATGGCAGTGGAAGATGCTGACGGTGAAACAGGAAGACTCTGAGCACAAATACAGCTCCTCCCCCCTGGAGTGGGTCACCATGGAAACCAACATCGCATACTGGCTTCACTCCTCCAACAATGTAACGCGCACACATACACACACTCACAAACCAAAAACACACACACACCAAAAACTGATTCTGATTGGCTGTCTGGGTCTCAGGCTCAGATCCATCTGATTGGAAACCCGGTGTCGTGGGGCGTGGCCAACTTCAGCCTACTGGCCTATCAGCTGCTGGCAGCGGCCTACCTGCTGAGGAGGAGACGGGGCTTCAAAGACCTTCCTGATGGTACACACAAACAATGGACCTTGCATGCAGGAGTTGATGTCTTGATATTGTGATATTGATATTGTCTTTATATTGTGGTCTACTTGAATAATACCCGGATATGCTCCCTGTGACATTTACTTTATCTGGATGAAAGACGATCAATTTCTTTCAGTTCCCAAGTTTTTTAATTTTATTTTATAGATTATTTTTCAACCCTTTATTGAAGGAGAGAGGACAGAGTCGGCTGCATTAAGGACTGTGGCCTCTGTACATGGGCCACACGATTTAACTGCTGAGCCAAACCGGCGCCTCATCAGGTCCCAAATATCTTAATTCATGAAGCTCTGAGGCTCTGTCAAGCCTCCTTTTAACTTTACAGACATCTGCAGCTGTGAACAGACTGACTAAACATGGCTGACATCCTTCACCTAATGTTCAGTTAACATTCAGCTGCTGTTCAGCAAAGATTTAGCTCCTATTCAGCTAACACTTTGCTAATACTGAGCTAAAACTCTGCTAATTTCAGATCATATTCAGCATAAGTTCAGGTAACGCTCAGTTTATACTAAGCTTACAGTCATGTCAGCCAGCTGATGTTCAGCAAATGTTCAAATCACAACAATATCAGTTTTTCACCTCTGATAGCGAAGTGAATGTCACTTCCACCGTGCAGCTGCAGCACAGCCCCACAGTGAGGAGCAGCCTTTATGTGGACTGGGTTAAAGAACATCAGAGACTTTGTATGATAATCTGATGATCATGATGTTTGTTCATAACTGATCTGTGTGTTTGTGTGTGTGTGTGTGTTTCCAGGTGTGTGGTGTCAGTTTGTGTGTCTGGGATGTGTGTGTGTTGGTGGTTGGTTGGTGAACTTTGTCCCGTTTCTCCTCATGGAGAAAACTCTCTTCCTGTATCACTACCTGCCTGCCCTCTGCTACCTGCACCTGCTGAGCCCTGCGCTGCTGGAGCATGCACACACTCACCTGCTCAGGTACGCACACACACACACATATTATATACATCACAGTTGACTGATAGATTATAATAGATATGATATAATAGATGTAAAATCTGTGTGTGTTTCTGCAGCAGAGCAACACACCGCCGTGCCCTGTATGTGTGTGCATCGGCTGTGTTGGTGTCAGTCTTCCTGTCGTATCGAACCTTCTGCCCTTTGACCTATGGCAACCCTGAGCTCTCAGCCAATCAGTTGCAAGGACTGAAGTGGAGAGACTCCTGGGACATCTTGTACCGCCGCCGGTAGAAAGATGCCGAGACAGACAGGCAGAGAGACAGGCAGAGAGACAGGTTCTCTGTCTGTTCTCAGGGTGGTGTTTGTTCTCATGATGAGGACGATGACGATCCGCCTCCTTATCACATACTGACACTGGGACCTTATCCAGGATCTGATGCTCATGTGCTGCTGTTTCTGGATTAAGTACATCACAGGACAAAGTCAACAAGATAGCACCTGAACGCACCATCAGATGTGTCCATGAGGTCAGCTGCATCAGTGTTCCTGAACCAGCCCCTGTACTGACAGCAGTTCCACAGTCTGTTTACACTGAGAAAGTGACTAAACAAACAGAACACTTTTATACCAGAATGCAATTCTCCAGAACCAGCTCAAAAAACAAAAGGTAACTGTTAATGTTATGGAAAAACATTCTGACGAAGTTTTAAAGTTGCAGTGGGACATCACATGCATCATCTTCTGCTTGTATAAAAGCACCTGCTCAAACAGGAAACTATAACAACTGATTTGGAGTCAGTTTGTAGTCCTACTGAAACATTCTGTATATAATCCAAGGTGCTGCAACAGTTTTAATGTCAACTTTAGGTTTTATAATGACAAAATAAAGCAAACTATGAACACTAAAACATTGTGCTTTTATTTTATCAAGTGTGTTGATGTGAAGGTGTTTGGCCTCACAGTCTCAAAGAACTAGATTGAAAACAACGGATGGCTGATGGGTATCATCATGTCCATCTCAATTATTCAGTTTGCAAGAGGGAACATTTACAGACTGTTGTTGGTGTTCTAGTTTAAGGAAGTTGAGCTACTGCTGTTCATCCTAAAATCAGATCAAGAATATTCTTGAAGAACCAGAAAACAGGAAAGTTTCAATGTTTTCATTAGGTCCTACTTTCAACTGAAGACTGCTCTTTGATAATGTACTATGCATTTTGTAATACAGATTCAAGCTGAGTTCTGAGTTTTGATTCTTCATTGTGATAAAAGAGTTATAATTGTTTAATATTAATGTTTATAAGTTTGTACATTGTTTCACACAGCATTATGGATTTTAAAAATATGTAGTATTTTCAATTGTAATTGTAAAACGTCGTTGACCTGCAGAAACTCTGCTAAGAATTAACAGGCGGAACCAAACTGTGGAATGACCGGAAGTTAAGTTGGGGGCGGAATTAAAGTGCGGACAATCTGAGCTGCAGTTTGTTTTCTTTGTAAGTTCACAACGGACAACCAGTCTGTCAGTTTGTTAAAGCCACTGATAGAAAAATAAAGATAAATGTCCATGTTTGATATGAAACTTGGAATCGGAACTCGATGTAATTCGTGAAACATCGCGGGGAAAGCGATCCGCCGCACTGCCTGCTGGGTAATATGTTAACGACAGAACTGCGTTGATTGGCGCGTGGAGGCTGAAAGTAAAAACAAAATAAACACACATTAAAGTGAAGCAGTGGATTTATTGAAGAGACGGAAGCCGCTGAAGGTTTGAAAGATTCTTATTATTACTAAATGTGTGTTTTAGTGTCTGAGTTTGGCGTCTCAGTATAGTAAAACTCCTGCAATAGCATCCACAGCTGAAGTAAGACCTGAAGTTACTGTAGTAATAACTGTTCTGCTGTCCGTACTACAGAGTATTACAGAGTAATGATTTGTTTTATTAAAGGAGACCTTTAAAAGATTTGAAGCAGGTTTTAATAAAGTACAGATTACGTTTTTCTACTGTTCTTCTGACTGTTGTAGGATTAGTTAACCTAAATTACAACAGATCATCTCTCATATCTTGTCCTGGGTTAAAACTGACATGGCTATTTTTATTTTTTACATCATAATTAAGTATTATCTTCAGACTCAAACGAACAACATCTCTGTCTGACCTCCTGTCTTTAGATGTTATCCACATCAGGTGTTTTTAACTAGAGCCCAGCCGATATGGGACATTTTAGACCAATAAGATATCAGTTTTAGAGGGGAAATATTCACAGACTATCAATATGGTGGCTATTATAGTAAAATTTGGAACTGGAATAGAAATAGGCCTTTAATACATCAATTCTGTAAGGATTTTAAGGATTACGGACCAGAGTGGCTGTGAGGTCTGCTACATGTTCTGCAGACAGTGCTGCAAGTACCATAAACTATAGAGTAAATATCCTCTACCATTGTTGTCTGCATTGTATGTTCTTCGAAAACTGTTTTTATATTAACACCGACTGGTCAGGTGACTGTACACACTTTCTCACCTGTGTGTCTGTTTTCGTGCAGACATGTCTGTCTCTCTGTCAGCAGAGAGAGACAGGATCCAACGACAGGTGGAGGAGCTTGAACAGAGTCTGTCTGCAACACACGCTGAACTGGATCTGCTAAGCAGTGAGACAGGTACCAGCTTTCTGTCTGTCTCCCTGTCTGTATGTCTCCCAGGCCAACTGTCTGTCTCTCTAATGGTGATTTTGTCTCTTTGGTCAGGTGAAGAATCAGAAGATGATGAATCAGAGCAGGACGAAGGGGGACAGGTAACACACACAAACTCTCTCTAACACACACACACACAGACTGAGGTATCCGTAACCGTAGCAACTTGTGTGAATAAACTACATTATAAAAGTGAAGCTGTGACCTCAGTAAGATCAACTATAACGTTTGTTTAACACCAGATTGCATATACATTTAAAGTGTCTCATTGACATTAGATCATGTTTATTGTGGCTCTGAATGTAGCTTCACACAGCTGATACCGATATTAGTATTTATTTAAAATAAGTATTGATATAAAGTTAAAATTAACGGTCTTTTAAGCACCTGAGTGTAACACTTAGATTATCACTGTTACTATTAAACACAATGTGTGTGTGTGTTCAGTCGTCAGCTGGTCTTCTGGCTGAGAGAGAAAAAATCGAGAGGGAAATCCAGAACCTGGAGAACGTCCTGGGACCACATGATCCCATCTGTGTGTCAGGTACCTGTCTCTCTGTCTCTCTGTCTGTCTGTCTGTTTCTCTCCATGTACAGATGATTTGCATACTGACAGCGTATTCATGTCTGTTTTGTTTCTCTTCAGATGATGATAACAGCAGCAGTGATGGGGTCAGTATCATACAAACAGCCTAACATCAGTAACAGACATGTCAGTGTTCTAACTGCATCTCTGTCTGTCTGTTCAGAGTGAGCTGAGTCTGTCTCCGTCATCGGACTCGTGTCTTCAGATGAACCTCGTCTACCAGCAGGTTGTTCAGGAGACTCTGGAACAGCTTGAGGCGCTGCTGACACACAACCAACGGCAGCAGGTCAGTACAGCATATAGACTGTATGAGTCATTGTGGTGGTAGCTGACCGGAGTTATTGACTTATTTATCTGACTGAAGAAGCAAAGAGAGCTTGTGGAACGATGTGAGCCGGCTTAAAACAACCTGTATTTCTATTACTTCAAGCTGCCGTCTTCTCTGCGGGTAAAAGCCAACAACAATCCTGACGTACTGTATATGCGGGGGCAGCCACAATATATCAATGAACAAGCTAACAAGCCAGACACTATGAGTGCAGTATACATGCTAATTAATGCTTACATATAAATAACAAAAGTGTGGCTACTCAATGAATTGCAGTTTTTAGTATTTCTGCGTTGGTTAATTTCTCAGCCCCTGAGATTGCCGCTTGATTCAGACAACCCTTCAAACAACCCTAGGGAGCAGGTCAGTAATCATAATAGATGATTTTGTCTCTCTGCAGAGGGAGGTGGAGTCTCAGCTGTCCGGTCCAATCAAAGAGCCTCCCAGAGAACCGCACGCCTCCTCCTCCTGCGAGCAGTCACACAACATGTTCCTGGGCCGCTTCCTCAAACCGTACTTCAAGGACAAACTGACAGGACTGGTAAGACAGACGGACTCACAGACAGGCAGATAAACTGTCTTACTGATGACAGTTGACCAATAAGAGGCTGTGTTTATCCGTCTCTAGGGTCCTCCATCCAATCAGGAGACAAAGGAGAAGGCCCGCAGGATGACGGGTTGTCTTGACAACAAGAAACTGAAAGTGAAACGATGTAAGAATTAAACAATTCACTAAACTTTGTATTTATGTATATAAATATTTATTAAATCCTACTTTTACAACATGCCGGTTCATTGCTGAACAATGTTGACTGTCATGATATTTAAGATTTCTTTCTTATTTATTACAAAAACAATATATTTTACAGACAAAAATAAAGGAAGACATAAAAACATTTTCTCTAACACTTCTTTAAATTACTCATATAAAGATAAATACATGTTAATTATTAATAATAACACGAGTAAATATGTATGAACATGACAGCTCCCTGAAAGTGAAGCCAAACCCTCTCTATCGCCCCCTGCTGACTGGCTGCAGTATAGGTCATAAAGCCTGCCTCCTCCATGTTAACAGATGGGACATGAGTCAAACTATAGTTTACTTTTAATTAGTTATTTGATGCTATAAAAAGGGGGTGTGGCCTCATGACTGACAGTTCTGTTGACAAATGGGGCTCCTGCAGCGTTCTGTTCCCGAGTAGCAGACTAGAGGAGGAACGGCGAGAGGAGACGTAACTAACACTAACACTACAGTCATTGAACTTTCCATAAGCGTGAATATCTGCTTCAGACCGACACAAGAAGCTGTTCTGCTGCAGACTGAGCCCACCTGAGGGCTCCAACACGCCAAGGACACAAGGGGGGATTTCGGCTTCACTTTAGTGCAACGAGGGGAGTCGGAGACGCGTCGTCCATCTTTATATACAGTTATTGGTTGATACATGTGTTATTATACTACTATTAAATGCTACTTCTTAATTAATTTATCTTAATATCTTTGACTGTGTTTTCTCTGTGTCTTCAGGGGAGAGCTGGCAGAAAACTCTGTTGATCCACTCTGTTGCCAGAGACACTCTGAGGAAACTCATCCAACCCAAACTCTCCAAGTAAATAAACGTTTAATCAGGACATTGTCTTAGTATCTGTCGCAGAAGCCTCATATCTACATACATCAAAATGTAGACATTTTATAAAAACCTGTCCCTCTCTGCTTGTCTCTGTCCGTCTGTATATCTTTCTTTCTTCCAGGGTGGACTACCTGAGTCAGAAGCTGACTTCAGCAGGAGAGGCCGACAAACCGCAGCTCAGACAGCAGATAGACAGTTTGGAGAAAGAAATTGACATGCTCAAGTACGTGTGTGGTGTTCTATATTTGTGGGGACCAATTTGAGTTTGAGACATCACTTCGTCCAAGGCTACAGTTTAGGGGCTTGTGAATGGACGAATCCACGGTTGGTCCTTACAAGTATATAAATACAATAATTTCTTGGTGTTAAATGTGAGTGTTTCTGTCTTTCTGTCTCTGATTGGTCAGGGAGAAGAAGGAAGACGAGCTGTTTGGTGAACGATTTGATGATCACGATTGGCCAAAAATCTCTAATGTTGATGTAGGTGGAAATATCAACCAATCACATGACTCTGACTGAAGACACATCCGACTGCCTGTAAGAGCTTCTCCTCTCCTCTCCTCCTCAGTTTGAAGGAACGAGGGATGCGGAGGACATTCAAAGGTTCTGGCAGAACTTCCTCCACCCGTCCGTCAATAAGACCCGCTGGAGTCAGGAGGAGGTGCAGGAGCTGAAGGAGGTCAGCGAGAGATACCAAGAGAGTCACTGGGAGACCATCGCGGCAGAGCTGGGGGTGAGGAGGTCTACCTGTCTGTCTCTCTTTTATGTTACTATCTTTCTGCAGATTGTCTCTCTCCAACTGTCTGTCTCTAAGATGGGAAGGATAGCCTGCCCATGTGTCTCTCTGACCTGTCTCTCCCTCTCCACCTGACTGTCTCTCATACTTTCCAGCATTTCTTTCTGACCTGTCTGTCTTACTGATCGGTCTCCTGTCTGTCTCTCAGACGTTCCATTTTCTGACCTCTCTCTCTCTCTCTTTCTCTGACCTGTCTTTCTCTCCCTGATCCCTCTGTCTCTTCTCATATGTCTGTCTCTCAGTGTCTTCAGACGTTTCAGCGTTTCATCTCTGACCTGTCTGTCTCTGACTGGCATCACTCACTCCACCTGTCTGTCTCTCAAAAGGATGGCCTTCCTGTATTTTCAGACGTTCAAGCTTTTTGTCTCTGACCTGTCTCTCTCTTTTAACCTGTCTGTATCTCTCTGCCCTGTCTACATCTCAACACTTGTCTGTCTCTCAGAAGGAGAAGACTTCCTGTGTCTTCATTTCCAAAGGTTTCTTCTCTGACCTGTTTCTTGTTTTTCTGAATTGTGTCTCTCTTTCCACCCATTTTTCTCTCTCCACCCGTCTCTCTCTCCACCTGTCTGTCTCTCAGACGGGGAGGACGGCCTTCCTTTGTCTCCAGACGTTCCAGCGTTTCATCTCCGGCTCGTTAAAAAACAGAGGTTGGACCGCGGCTGAAGACGCTCTTCTCAGAGAGCTGGTGGAAAAGATGAGGATCGGAAACTTCATCCCCTACTCTCAGAGTAATGACATCACGCGGTGACATCACACAAATTTTAACACTCTGAAAATCTGATGTTGTGCTGCACAGTGGTGCCGTGGTTAGCACTGTTCCCTCACAGCTAGAAGGTTCCTGGTTCGAACCCCGGTTCAGAAGTAGCGGGCCTTTCTGTGTGGAGTTTGCATGTTCTCCGCGTGCATGCGTGGGTTCCCTCTCCGGCTTCCTCCCACAGTCCAAAGACGTTAGCTCGTTAGGTTCACTGGTGACTCTAAAATTGTCAGTAGGTGTGAATGTGAGCGTGTCAGCCCTGTGATTGACAGGTGATCAGTCCAGGTGTAACCCCGCCTCTCACCCAATGACAGCTGGGATAGGCTCCAGCCCCCCTTGAGACACTGATCGGGATAAGCAGTATAGATAATGGATGGATGGATGGATCTACGCAACAACTAACATCTGTCTCTCTCTCCACCTGTCTGTCTGTCTGTCTGTCTGTCTGTCTGTCTGTCTGTGTGTCAGTAAGCTACTTCATTGAGGGTCGTGACCCTGCTCAGCTGATCTACAGATGGAGCCATGTTTTGGACCCAAGCCTGAAGAGAGGGCCGTGGACCAAAGAGGAAGATGAGGTAGGCTGGTGGCGGGGCTCAGACCGGACACACACACTGGCTGCTGAATCAACACAGATAGGAGAATATTGATCTTTAGGGCATTCACCAAAATGCGATATAAGTGTTACTTTACAATTATTTAGCTGACACTTTTATTCAGTTGATTTTAGTCATGAAAAAGAAACACTAGCAACTGTTAAGCCGCTTTCCCACTGGTCAAAAATCCCACTAACACCCGGCTTTTTTGCTTAGTGGGAAAGTTTACAATCGGCATTCAGACCCGGGTCACATGACTCTGCAGTAGACCCGGGTAATTATCGCTTTGGCTCCGATCGGCATTGACGGGAACACAAAACCCGGGTCGACGCCCCCTCTCCGTCACGATGACATGCTCCGTCAGTAACTTCTGCGACTCCTCATCATCTCATCCCGTCTCCGTCCGAGCAGCGCTCGAACATCGTTCCAAATTTGTCGCACCGAGTTTGATAAACTCGACCTAACCACCGTAACGTCTTCACTGTTTACTAACCCTGTCTCCGGCACGTTTGTGATGTCAGGAGGTGACGCAGCAGAAAAGAGACCGACAGGAGTATACTTCACTGGCAATGGGAAAAGAGACAATCAGCATCTATGAGCTGGTTCTTCCCGGGTCTGAAAAACCCGCATCAACACGCTAAATTTTGGTGGGAAAGTCTGCAGCCGTGAATAGTTTCCAGCCAGGGCTGGAAGATGATCAACTGTGCTGTTTGATTGTGAGAGAGTGTAATGATGCAAAAATTAACCAAAAATGTTTTAACAAGTCTCTCTTGCCTGCCTGTCTGTCTTCCTGCCTGCCTGTCTGTCTCTCAGCTGCTTCTGCGAGCCGTGTCATATTACGGAGAGAAGGACTGGTGGAAGATCAGGTTGGAGGTTCCTGGACGCAGCGACAGTGGCTGCAGAGACAGGTGAGAGCTGACTGGATTGCATTTTAAATGCAGACCTGTCGCCTCTGAGAAGTGAGGCCAAAAGTGTGTGCACCCTGAATATTGTGTGTTTGTGTGCGTGTGCTTGTGTGCAGGTATCTTGACTGTCTGAAGGCAGACACGAAGAGAGGACCTTTTGACCCACTGGAGAGCGAGAAGCTGCTGCAACTGGTGGAGAAACATGGAGTTGGTGAGTCACATAAACACATAAGCAGTCAGAGAGCAGTGATGCTGAGGCTCATGGGTACTGTAGTATTTAAAGGCATTGTAATGTGGTCTACAAGCTCTCTTCCTTGGTGCATGCTCCCCAGGATGTAAGTTTAGAACTAAGATCTACGGTAAAAGAATAAAGTCCGAGTCAAACCAGCATCCTTAAAGTCACATGTCTGCTCCTCTTGAGGTCATCTTTTAATCTTTGGACCACAACTTATTGGTTCTGTTAATGTTCTGTAGCCCAACCCACTGGTGCAGCATGAAAATCTGCTTGTTATTCCACTTCCTGTATGCCTCTCGAGCCTTTATACACTCATAATATATGTCTGTGTTTGTGTGTGTCAGGTCGCTGGGCGAAAATCGCTGCGGAGATTCCTCATCGTAATGACGCTCAGTGTCTTCGAGAGTGGAGGAAACTGAGCAGACACTTTGTTGCCCAGGTACGCTCCCCTGTTCTCTGTGGGGGGGCTCACACACAGCTGAATCCAGAGGAGAAGTGTTTGGTTTGGCTTCTTAGATCTTTTTAATGTGTCCGACAAAACAAAAGCAAATTAGAACATCATCAGCATAAAGAGAAATCTGGTTAGAATTGTTCTTTATGTATTGTCCTGTAGTAGGGGTTAACAAATAGCAGTTAATTGTCCAACACCATCCACAGACAGGAAGTCAGAAAACAAGCGGCTAAAATACGTGAACATGATCATGTGACTGATGCTAACTCTCTCTGTTAATAGAAACACACCAGAGCTAAAAAACCAGCGGGCAGTTCAGGACGACAGAAGGAAAAGAGTCCTCGGGTAAAGAAGAAAATCAAGAGACGACTGATGAAGATAAAGAAGGAGAGCAGTGAGGAAGAGGAGGAGGAGGAAGAGGAGGAGATGGTGATAGTGTACATGGACAGCGATGATGACAAGAAAAAGGTGGTTAAGAAGGAGAAAGTGGAAGTTGGGGTGGTGGAGAAGAACCAGGAAGAGGTGGAGAGGCAGGAGGAGGAGGTGGAGAGGCAGGAGGAGGAGGTGGAGAAGGACCAGGAAGAGGTGGAGAGAGAGGAGGAAGAGGTGGAGAAGGACCAGGAAGAGGTGGAGTGGGAGGAGGAAGAGGAGGAGTACACCTTCCCCCCCATGCAGCAGTGGATCCCAGCAGAAAAAGCGCAATGTTCCACCTTCCTGAGCTTTCGACCCGTGGAGTTGTCTTCCTCTGGAGACCAAAACAATGAAAAGGTCCGGTTAACCATCGTCGGCCGGTTTGGACGCTCCGTGATCATCGGACCTCATCCCAGAGAGTTGTCGTGGGAGAAGCAGCACAGCAGCCGCACCATGATGATGGTGACAGCTGACCAGCTCCGGATCTACATGTCCCACCAGGCAAACAAGTACCAACCCCAGTCCGGCAAACAGAACAACAACCGAGTGACGATGGCAAGCCTGGGATACCAGCTGCGGGCTGCAGTGATTCCCTGGATCGGTAACCTGCTGATCCCAGCAAAAAACAAACTGTCTGCAGCTGATGCCCTGAGGGAGCAAGGAGAGAGAAGGCAGCTTTCCTCGACTCCCATCTTCCTGCTTTTCCTCCAGACCATGAACGTGGACACCATGGGCTGTAAGGAGGCGATAGAGCAGAGGAGGAACAGGGTGATAGAACCGACACCAACTCTGGCTCGTTGCTCTGCTAAGACAAAGGGCCCAAAGACAGTTGCAAGAGCCCTTCAAGAGAAGAGGCAGGACAAAGAGGAGTTAGACCTGCAGCACAAACTGATCCTGGAGCAGCTTCAGGCGGTGCAGCAACAGCAACAGCAGCAACTGCTGCTAAAGCAGCAACAGCAAACCCCGCAAGTTCTTGTTCTGCAGCAACATCCTGCCCCGACTCACCCCGGCATTCTTCTTCAGATTCCTCCTAACATGCATCCTCAGATGTCTCCTATGTCGTTTCCTCAGGCTGTTTTCATTCCTCATCCTGTCACGCAACCCCGTCCAGCCTCCATCCAGTTTATGCCCCACTCCTCCCTGACCATACAACCCCTGGCTTCATCTAGATCTCCTGCTCCTCAGAGAATGATTGTTCCTCCTCTGTCTGCGGTAACAGCGCCCTCGAACGCCACATTTACCTGCTCTGCCTCTGGACCCCTGCCCACCTTCCCCAACCCAACTGCTTCTATTGAATCCAACCCCAGCCCGCCTGTGCCTGGCCCCAGCCAGTCATGTCCGACCCCAAGTCCTTCAAGCTCCACCCTGACCCCACCGGAAAGGAGGGAGCTAAAGAAAGCAGAGGTTCAAGAGGTGGTTGTCGGCAGTCCGAATGGGGTGGATATGAAAGGGAAAGGTAATGATGTCAGTGAAGCATGTACAGGTGTGAACGGGGCAGATGGAAGTATGATCAAGGACAATAGGAGGATTCGGACGCCGAGTCAGAAAGCCAAAGCTCTGCAGGAAGCCACTGAGGCAAAGGTAACTGTCTTTGAAGGACTTCTTGTTGTCAGTGTTTTCTCTTTTAACTTGTGAATCTGACTCGCCTTTGATTTTTACTTCTTTCAGGCTGAAGCCAAGAAGAAAGCCGCTTCCTCTCCAAGAAAGCCGGCTCATACCAAACACACAAAGTGTCCTCCTCAGGGGGTTTCTACTGCCCCCGTCCAGCTGGTACCTCAGACTCTCCACCTCTCTCCACCTGCTGGGGTCATCTGCTCACCTCTCTTAAAAACTGAAGCACCTCCTGCTCCTTCTCCCAAACTGGAGGTCCCTTGTGTCTCTGTGAACTTGTCAAAGATGGTCCCACCCACCTGCTCTGAAGGCAGTGTGTCCTCAACTCAGAACATCTGTTTAGCCCCACCCCCATCCATTCAGACCAATCAGAACACTGTTTCTTCCACGGCTCTCTTTCTGAGCGATCATGACTACTCCTTGTTTAATCTTGGCCCCACCCTAAGTCAAAGAAAACCAAACCCCGCCCCTAAACAACGAAAACACAAGATATGTAAATCTGACTCCGCCCCCAAAAAGACAATCAAAGCCCCGCCCAAAAAGAGGAAACGAGTGAGCTCGGAGGAGAAGCAGAGTGTGACGAGCAGTCAGGATAGTCGAGTTGTGGACGGGACAGGTGACACTGTGAGCGTGAAGAGCGATGCTGTGACAGTGACGGGCGATGCTGTGAGCGGGACAGATGACGCTGTCGCCACAAAAGATGATGCTGTGACAGGTTTGATCCAGGAAGGAAAGAGGGTTCGGAAGCCGAGTCAGAGGGCCAGAGCTCTGCAGGAAACCAGTCAGGCCAAGGTAAGATCTGTCTCTGTTCTTCAGGCATGTTTTACATCTGCAGAAACAACAAATTAAGGAAACTTATCAATACATTAACAAAACAGCAATTTAGAAAGCTCCCACAGTCTTCACCACAACCAAACACACCGCTCAGTCTGCCTCCTTCTCTGTTTTATGTGTCCAGGCTGAAGCCAAGAAGAAGAGAACTTCTCCCCCTAAGAAGCGCTCTCGTACATCTCGAAGTAAACTGGAAGTAGTCAAACAAAAAGAGCAGGTGACTCTGGTTCCAGGGATGTGTTTAAATCCAGGTCAGTCGATTTGGGTCATGACTCCCAGTGGGATGGTCCAGCTGGCAGAAGCCCCTCCACAAGGCCTACAACTGGCGTTAGCACCGTGTGCCCCCCTCCCAGCTCCACACAGGAAAACTTTAAAATCTCAGCCCTCCACACCCCCTTCGCGACCAATTGCACCTCACCCGACCACTGCAGCAATCTTACCACATCCTTCTCCTGCCCTGCCCACCTGTCCCCCCAAGCCCCTCCCACCAGCCTTCATCTTGCAGCCTGTCCCAAACCCTGGCTCCTCCTCCCTGCCCATGTGCCCGCCCAAGCCTCCCTCCAAACACTTCCTGCCATTTAGGAGCACGATCACAACAGACAAAGCTGCATCAACGCCACTCAGGAATGAGACCCTGCAGTTTGACCCCTCCCTGATGTTCCTGGAGTCCCGTGTGGAGGTGCAGGACTGGTTGAGCGGTCAGGGAGGGGTGGTGGTACGCGGAGCGGGCGTTGCTCTTCCCTACCTACCGCCCTTCGTCAGCAGTCTGAGCACGCTAAGTGCGCTTCTCCGGGTCAAGAAGTCTCTGACCAAACTGTCCATGCAGCTTTTGTGTCGACCGTCTGAACCCCGACCCCCCCAGACCAAAAGCAAACCTGACAGCAGCACTGAGAGGACGTCCAGTCCGCCTCCAGACCTGCCCGACTCCACCTCTGACCTCCCACCAGATGCTGAAAAACCAGGTAACACTCCTGATGCACGAGATGGGTAGCATTATGGAAATGATCCCTACAAAGAGCTTCCTTTTTTTAAAGAGTAAGATCCTTTTTGTGTAACCAGAAATGGTGACATTTTTAGGTAGGAAATTAGATGCATTTAAATATGTTACTTGATAGATAGTTGCCTGTTTGGTCCCTGTGGTCTCGGCCGCCTCCTCTTGTTAATTTTGGGCACATGACAGAAAGTCTGCAGCCTGTTGATCAGAGGGGGGGAATCTTCAGACGTGGTTACACAGCGTTGTGTACCCTGGCCATCGAATTCAAAAGCCTCATCTTCATCGTTGAAACCAGTTAAATATTCAGCCATGGCTTTTGAAATATATTCCTGCTGACAGTCCTCTACGTAAACAAATCCTCTCTCCAAATCTTCCACCGTCCTGTTCAGGTAACGGAGTGAGACTTCTCCCCGAGCGAGACTTCTGTTTCTGGTTACACAAAAAGGATAATAATAATAATAAACCTTTATTTATATAGCACCTGTCCAAACCCAGGTAACAAAGTGCTTCACAAAAACAGATCAGCATAATAAAGAACAAGAATAGTAGTAATAAAAAATTAAAGGAAAATGTCAAACACACACATCAAACAGGGGAGATGATCCAATACATACCAAAGCGTCACACAGATGCCCACATTAGACATACAAGATTATCTAAAAGTTAAAAAGGTGTGTTTTGAAGCGGCCGACAGGTTCAGCAGATTTAATGGACGGAGTAAGTGAGTTCCAGAGTCTGGGGGCTAAAACAGCAAAGGAGCAGCCGCCCTTAGTTTTAAGTTTTGTGCGTGATATCACAAGAGGATGGTGGTTTGATGATCTATGAGGTCGTTCTGTGATGTAAGGGGTTAAAAGCTCAGAAATATAAGCAGGGGCTAAACCATTTAGTGCTTTAAAGGATCTTAAAATTGATTCTGAATTTAATTGGCATCTTTCTCTTACTCTTTAAGGACGATCTTTGTAGGGATCATTTCCATGATGTTGTCGGACACCCGGAGCAACAATCTGAGCCTGTCAGTGGCAAAAACTTTTAGTGGACGTACTTTGATCGGCCCGGATTATGTTGCAGCCATTGTGGCCGTATTGCCGCTACGGCGGAGGACATCTTTCGTTCGTATGAGTCATTTCGACACAAATTTGTACAAATAGGGCCCATGTTTAGAAATACCGAACTTCTCCTTTAACTCCTTTGATCCACTAAACCTACATCACATTTCTGTGGAGGCTTCTGTATCATGCATCATGCACAGTAAATGTAACAAAAACATGTAGTTCTGCTCCTCATGCATGTTTAAAATAGTTAAATTAGGACTCCTAGGGTTAAGTCCATTTGCAGCACTTTCGCAGCAGAACTTTAGGAGTTTAGAGATCTGAGATGACTGAACTTTATAAACGGTGAAAGTGTGGTAACAGCTCAGCGACAACACCCAACATGAATCCACTTTGCATCACAACAGATAATAAGGAAAGAAGAACAGAAAGTAGTCAGATACTCTGATGAGGAACAAAAGGCAGAGAAAACACTTCCAGAATTTCCTCACTTTGGAGCTTATGACAGAAAGGCAAAGAACTCTCCAGTAACTCCAAACATCACATCCTCTCAGTGTCAAGGTGTAATCTCAGGTGTGTTTGTTTCATCCCCCAGCAGCTCCCTCTGTCAGCGCTGAAAGCCAGGAGGTGGACGAGGAGGAGGAGCGCGTGGCAGCGTTGCGTCAGCTGGTGGCAGAGCGTTTCTCAGATAACCCCGCTTACCAGATGCTGAAGGCCCGCTTCCTGTCCTGCTTCACTGTCCCCGCCCTCCTGGCCACCGTGCAGCCAATCACAGAAAAGCCTGTGCCCCCCCCAGCCAATGAGGAGAAGGAGAAGGATGGGGAGGAGGAGGAGGAGGGACTACAGAGAATCAAAGAAAGAGGAAAACAGAGAAAAGCTGAGGTGAGTTCAATTCTTTAATCAGGTTGTTTAAATCATTTCTGAAATTAATTTACCTTTAATGTTTGCATTATTATTATTGTTTGTTTATATATCTGATGCTGAGGAATCAAACACCTGGAGCAACACAGAGGAGCAGAAACTAGATACTGTTAGAATCATGTTTAGTATATTGATTAGTAGATCCATGGCTCAGTGTGTGAATCACAATACGCCTCCAAACAAACTCATGTCGCAGTTTTTCTTTCTTTTTTGTCTCCAGAGATCTTTGCTGCCGCGTGACGGGTCAGGAGCTTCCGCCCATCACTTCTCAGGAATTACAAAAACACCCACCTCCAACCAGACCGGACTAGACCAGACTGTCCAATGAAAACCACAGATCTTAATGTTGACTTCATTAGTTCTTGGATGAAAATTTTTCTCCTTGTTCAACATGTTATAACTTAAAGAATATAATGGTTCAATAGTAATATTTAAAAAAGTTGCGTTTGGAAAAGTTGACAGTTTTAAAATTAGTCGTTTTCACTGGACAGCAACAAAAGTCACTTTATTAAACATAAAAAAACATTTATGTTCTTCTGCAAGTTAAGACTGAGATCTCAATGTTCCGAGAGATGCATTCAAAGACCCTCTGAAATTGCACTATCAAGCGTTGTCTCAGTTTCTGAGTCCGAGTTAGACGGTAGCGCATGAATCAGCAGCTGATTCTCAAATGTCTGACTGACCTTAAATGCACCACTTAGAATAATTCATTTTCCCCATGCCTGCTGATGTCTGTCGATAGAAATATTTAAGAGGAACCTCAGGATCGAGTTTAAAGTGTTATATTGTGTTTGTTATACGTTTTATTCAGCTTCTGTAAAGAAAGTTAAGTGACAATGAGCTGAATTTTTGTAATAAAGAGAAAGTTTATGTGAAATTAAGCTGTTTGAGCTTTTATATGTCTGCAAGGATCAGTTAGTTTTAAACCTGGACTGTGGGGACCCTGTGGACTGTGTGGACGCTGTGAAGGCAGCTACTTTCTACAAGCTCTCTAAGCTTCTTTAAAGATTCAATCTGAGAGTTTCGTTCTCTTTGGCGGCACCTAATGGCCATAAACGTTAATTGCGGGAGTGCACTTCCCAATTTAACCAGACGTCTATGGTTGGCTCCCTTTTCACAAAGCATTTCCTTGGTATTTCAGGGATGACGTGGACTATAAAGTAATACCAAAATCCCACAAATGTGTTGGTCAGTTAACACGATATATATCAGCAAAAAATTGATTTATAAGTTATTTAAAGGGGGTGTTCCCTGTGGAGTAGCTCAGCATAATTTACAGTTAGAAAAACCCTCATACAGCCTCTGCCTGAAAAGACTCAGTCAGCTCTGTCCCTTTAAGAAACCCCGCCCCTACAAGCCGACTTTCTTCCGATTGGCCAGCTCTCTGAAGCCTTGTGACGTCTTAAAGTGCAGTGTGTAGAAAAAACTGTCTGACACCCAGCGTTCACAGCAGCCTGAGCTGAGAAGCCTGTGGATTACTCCGACATACTTTTACCGACAGATTTGAAACTTCACCCACGTTTAGTCTGGACATCCAACACTGTAACATTATATATGTGTCTTAAAATGTGAAACAGCATAATACCATCTCTTCGAAGATTTCAGTGGTGTTGTCTTTGGCGGCATCTTTGCCGATAAATGATATCTGTGGGAGTAAACGTCCCAACTTAACCAGACGTCCACGATTGGCTCCCTTTGTCACGGTTGTAACTCTCGATTTTCCTCGCTGACGGTCGCTTTCCTTTTTAGACTGTTTGCCTTCATCTGAGCGTCAAATTTGTTTCTTGTTTCTTTGTATCTGTAGTCATCCATCTTTTCATTGTTCAGCCATAGCAGATTACTGTTTACTCGCAACACTTGCAGAGACCGGAAAAACAGCTGCTTAGCTCCGCCTACCCTCTCTTGCAGACCAACCGCTGCTGGCTGATGGAAAACGCGTCACTAACTGGGCGCCACTTGTGATTTTTTCCACAAATGTATCTTTGATTTTATTACTTTAAGTCAAATAAATGAACAACTCCAGTCAGATACCACCACAAAAAACAATCTCATTCTCTGGAATACACTGTCAATATTTTTCTTAACTTCTGGTAAAAAGAAAAAAAAATCAAGATGGCAACCACAACTCAAGGCTCAAAAGGATATTACACAGAGCAGTATCTCACTGTGGCTACCTTCACTTTTTAAACCCAGTATATGGGTAAACTCAGATCCTTTTGGCCTCTATGAATTTTGCTTTCACGGTTAAACGTGTGGCTTTCTTCCTTTCTCTGTTTGGATTCACTTCTGACCAGTTAGACTTCCAGGAATATCTGCAAACACAAATCAATGCCTCTCAGACATCACTTCCTGTTTCACCCAGTTGATGTTTCCTGTTCACGCCGTGTCTCTGCTCATGTGACTTCCCTAGGCCAACGCTTGTTCCTCTTTTTGTCATCACTTCCTTAACACAGGAGTGTTTGATTTTTAGCATGATAACATTCTTGCAATGACAATGCTTACATGCTAATGTTTAGCAGGGATACTGCTTACCATGTTCGCAATCTAAGTTCAGCATGCTAGCATGAGCTAATTAGCAAATAAAAAATACAGTACTTCTTTTTTTTTGACATTGCACCACCTGAATGCACTAATGTGTCTTATTTTAATGTAACAGCCGGAAAATGGGAAGCTGATACTTATATATAATACTTTAAATGCTGCTAAATGATTTAGTTTGTAATAATATATATTTATTGGTTGTTTTCTACAGAGTTTTAATAATCTATCTGTAGAGTAACTACTGTCTGTCTAGTGTTGGAAAAAGTATGTTGCCCTCTGAGTTGTAGTGGAGTCTATAAAATGGTAAAGTATGCATATCAAAATCAAACGAATGATTTTGTACCTTTATTTTTATTTTATAACATTTAACACAGTTGTCATTGTAATTTTGCTTCTGTAGATGAGATATAGAAGTTTGAATTTTCCAGATGTTCTCAGTGTTTAACCTAATAAATTGAAACATGGTCCTGTCAGTGCCAGCCAGAGAGGGTGTGGTCAGAAACAGGAACTGAGAGAAAGGACCTGTTTCTCATAAAGGACAGAAGAAGTGCATACAGCCAAAGAAAGATAGAGAGATCGAGAGAGACGGATCATTTAAACAGACAGCAGCAGAGACAGGACAGATTGTGCAGGTGTGTAAAACGTGTTTGCTACCTTTATTCAGTGTCTGCAGTACTCAGTGTATAGTGTAGAAAATAGAGTGAGCATACCCAGAGAAGTGTTCTCAGAGGGTAGTATGATGGAGTGTAGAGCGCTCAGAGTAATGTTTTCAGGCATGTAGTTAGAGTGTAGTAATGAGCCTGAATATCTGAGTATTGGAGTGTTGTACATCAGATTGTCATAGAATATCAAAGCATCATATATCAGGGTCTAGTATATTAGTGTATAGTGTGCACAGAGTGTGGTGTATTGGTACATGGTGTTTTAAAGTATAGTATTGGAGCACTGTATAACGGAATGCTGAGTATTAGAAAATAGTAAGTCATAGTGTTGGGAATTTGATTGTAGTATGTCAGATGCTAGTGTATTGGAGTGAAGTATATTGGAGTGCAGTTCATCTAAGGGTAGTATATCAGAGGGGTATAAATCGAAACGTAGTGTACCCGAGGATACTATATCTGAGCATAGTGTGTCAGAGGGGTATTAATCGGAGTGTAGTGTACCCAAGGGGTATTAATCAGAGCGTAGTGTACCCGAGGGGTATTACTTGGAGTGTAGTGTACCCGAGGGGTATTACTTGGAGTGTAGTGTACCCAAAGGGGTATTAATTGGAGCATAGGTGTACCCAAGGGTCGTATATCTCAGCGTAGTGTACCCGAGAGGTATTACTTGAAGCGTAGTGTACCCAAGGGTCGTATATCTCAGCGTAGCGTACCCAAAGGGGTATTAATTGGAGCGTAGGTGTACCCAAGGGTACTATATCTGAGCATAGTGTACCTGAGGGTGGTATATTGGAATCAAATTTCAGTGTGTCAGAGTGTAATATTTTGAAGGATAGTAGATCAAAGAGTAATATATCAGAGAAGATGTCCCAGTGTGCGATGGACGGAGTGTGTGAGGACGACCTCTGCTGGCTGCAGCTGGATGATTTCAGGATGCTGCTCATCAAACACATTGACCCTTCAAGAATCACTCCGTACCTCCGACAGTGCCAGGTACGTACACCTCCTCGTGTACCTCCTTCCTATCCTGCTTTCCAGCTGTTCCCAATACTCCAAATACATCTGCTCGTCTTCCACACTAATTCATACCTCAAACAAAGTACTCGTACACCCACGGAAGGTCCTGCTGCTACTTCTGCGACTACACCTCTTTTCCTGTCACATCTCCTGCTCCTTATATGACTGGCACACCTCCCCCTGCAACCTCTTCCAGTGTCAGGTACCCCTTACTGTACTTACCTTAACCTGCATGCAGTGTCAGATACTCTTCATCTACCTGCACATACTCATATTGCTACACTTCCTTGACCTACTCCTCAAAGTACTCCTTACCCCTTCAAATGTCACACCTCCCGCATTGGATCCTGTAACTTCCCTTCCACCTACTCCTGCTATCACAGCTCTTGATTCTCCTGCAATCAATCCATTCCTCAGCCTGTTCCATGTGTTATCCTGCTGCTACAAAACCCTAGCTCCAACAACTCCTCCTTATACTCCTGTTCCTGCTTATATTGCTCCCCCATCTTCTCCACACAACATTGGTTACCTCCACCCAAGTCAAGACCTACTCCTGTTACTGCTCAATCACCTGATACCATTCCTGCATCTCGTTAGCCGTCTGTGTACCCTTTATGCTCCTCCTGCCGCTTCATACCAAGCAGCACCTCCCTGATCTGCTGTATATTCCTGGTGTTGATTGGTTGCTTTGTGATGGGCACTGTCAGGTGATCGGCGCTGAAGATGAGGAGCAGCTCTTCAACGACCCAGCCCTCGTTGTCAGGAGGAGAAAAGTCGGTAAGTAGTAACAGCAGTCACACCTGAAGCAATGCAACATCCAATCACATAGGTCATACCAAAGTGGTCAACATGATGGCACACAGATCAACTTAGGTTATGTCTGATAGCCTTGTGCAAATTGGTCGGGAACCCCTTGGCTAATTGAAAGCTTGAAAGCAGATTCGGTACATTCTCCATCAGGGCAGCGTTCTTGGCTGTTTTTGAAAATGCCTCAACGGCTCTTCAACCTGCCCCAAAGTAGATCAAAGGTTGAAACTGGCTTACGTCAGATGGACATCTCTCTGGAAAGGAGGAGGACCAGTTGAATCAGTTAGAGGAAGTCTGGTTGATGCAAGCCTTGTCCTGAAGGCTACATTACTGGCTGAGATCATGCCAAAAATTTCATCATCAAGCTTGTTTCCAAAATATCACATTTTCCTATGTCAGGAGACTTCCTCTTAATGTCGACGAGGTCATGTTAAGTTCCTAAAGTCATGTAGTTGTCACATTGGTCATATCCAAGTAGACACGTAGACACAGATCATCTACTGGGATTATGTCACTAAGATCTCATTCTAGCCGTCCGGGTTATGACTGAATCACAAAGAGCAGTCACCAAGTTTGTAATCCAGTCACTCTGGTTGAATTCCAATCACCATGCTGTAGTTTTTCAGGTCATGTCCAAGTTGCTGAAGTTATGACCAAACAAACAGATCTATAAGACGGTGTCATGTCTGGGTGATGAGGTCTTGACCTAGTCACCCATGCTGTGTCCTATTTGTCAAGACCACATCTGACTCACTTGGGTTCTGGCTAAGCCACTAAAGGCGTGTCATAGTCACCCACGGGATATTAGAGGCAATCTTGCCTAACTAAAATAGCTGATGTCTGAACTTTTTTCTTTTCCAGGAGCCCTGTTGGACATCCTACAGAGGACAGGGGTCAAAGGTTACACAGCCTTCCTGGAGAGTCTGGAGCTGGATTATCCTCAACTGTACAGCCGCATCACCGGGAAGGAGCCCAACAAGACCTTCAGCATCCTCATCGGTCTGTTAACCTGTCCGTGTGCAGATTTACCGTCAATAATTCAAGTATTACATGTTTATATCTCGGTTCAGACACAGCAGGTGAATCTGGTCTGACTCAGTTCTTGATGTCCGAGCTCAGCCGTCTGCAGAGGGCGCTGCAGGATGAAAGGAGGCGTCGCCAGCAGGCCTGCTCCGTCGCCAAGGACCAGGTCAGTTTATGACTAAGACAGACTTATTGAAGATGTTGATCATTGTGTCGCCCAAGGACAGAGTATAATATGTTGGTTAAATCACTGTTTTCTGTTATGTTGTTTCGTCACTAGGAGGTGTGGTCTCGGCAGCAGCAGCTGAGGGACCGAGAGCTGAGGAAGCTGACTGAGCGCATACACAAGGTTCGGGAAGAGCGTGTGCGGCTGAACGAGGAGGTGAAACAGCTCAGAGATCACAACTACAGTCTGATGGCCGACATCAACACTCTGAGCCAGGAGAAGAGCAACGCCCTGCTGGCCAACCGAGACCTGCAGATAGAGGTCAGCTGAACCCCTTGAACCCCTTTACAGAACTGCATGTGGACATAACGTCTGACTTTTGACCTCTGTGCGTGCGTGCAGGTGGAGCGTCTTAAACACACGGTGCTGCGAGCTGAAAGCCAGACTCGACTGCTGAGACGACGGACAATGAGACCGCTGCAGGAGGTAGAGACTGTTTCAGCCATGGAATGACACAACTCACACTTTAGTTTAGGAAGTGGAGGCAGCCCTTTGTTCTGGAAAGTAAAGCCAATGTGGAAGCATCTAAATCTTGCATTATTTCTAATAACCAGCAGGGGGAGACCCAACTGGTTGCAATAAGAAGTCAGCCTGTGCAGAAATCTATGACAAAATCTCACTTAATTTATTGCCTCAGTAAAATAATGTGTTTTTGGTCTAAATCACAAATTTGAAGGCTGATCATTATTGCATAAAATGATGGTCCCATTTAGAGTTAAATATCACGAGTTAGAGTTAAGTATGCTTTAGGACACGGCTTCCTTGGGCTTGCTAAGTCGTTGCCACAGTGACTGTCACTTTGATGGGTACATTTTGTTTAAAGGCTTTTTTGCATGCCAAATTTTGCATCCCATTTAACACCACAGTTACCCTCAAAATCCACAGGATCCGTCTCCAGCGCGTTCCGTGTGCGCCGCGACCTCCGGAGTCGATCACGCCCATTCAAGTCAATGCTTGTGATTCTGCAACATGTCCCAGAAGTTTCTCTCCGCTCTGCTCCGCTAAAGATACGCGCCGGGTCTATTTGATCCAGGCGTTACACATCTGGTTGTACCTTGCTTCCCTTGCAAGTTCTGACTTTAGCGGATAATTGAGCATTTGCTAGCCCCTCTCTTCTCTCCAGCTTCACCCAAATATGGCCACTTCTTTCTCCATAAACACAATAATGGGAAGGCCAAAATGCCCTTTGAGGCTTTAAAGTGGTCGTCTACAAACCAGTGGTTGACATCTCAATGGCTACGTCCACTTCTTATATACAGTCTATGAAAGCAACAGCTGAGCAGCACTTTCAAAGCTTATACTTTAACTGTGATTCAGATGTAACTGCAATTGTTCTGAGTGCTGTAGAGCAGAATATTTTGTTCTGATGGATGAAATACTAAATAACAACAAAAAAGTGGGAACACACAACCTGGCCAAAAGTATGCGGACAGCTGCGCATCCCTTTAATATAAGACAGTGTTGCATTAGCGAGGTGTTGGACCTGATGTAGGCGGATAAGAAACTGACTGACTAACATGTTTTGATTTTCAGAGCAGGAGTCTGGCTCTGCCCCCAGAGACCTTCTTTCACCCCAACAGACTTGAGGAGCCTAAAGAGGAGAAACCGGAGGAGAAAAAATTAGAGGAGCCGAAAGTGAAAAAGGAGGAGAAGCAGGAGACGCAGCAGCAGCAGCAGCAGCAGCAGCAGCAGCAGCAGCAGCAGCAGCAGCAGCAGCAGCAGCAGCAGCAGC
Organism: Semicossyphus pulcher; assembly: GCF_022749685.1. Lineage (NCBI taxonomy): Eukaryota > Metazoa > Chordata > Actinopteri > Labriformes > Labridae > Semicossyphus > Semicossyphus pulcher. The sequence continues at coordinate 30,252,746 of NW_027211737.1, read as the reverse complement.
AGCAGCAGGAGAGTCCAACTCTTACTCAGATAAACATCCTCTCTACGGTGTTTAAACTGAGAAAAGACCTCCACAGAGCAGAGGAGCAGAGAACCAGGGTGAGGATGAGGTTGATGGTACAGAGCCGGGTCCCTGTGGTTAATTAAAGTCTAATTCATGTGTCATAAATAATTGAAGGCCTTTAAAAGTGTCCAGTGTGCCTCCTTTTTAATTAAACCTAAAAAACAACCCGTGACTATTTCACAATCAAAGCGCTTCAGGGAAGGGAAGGGAGTGGGTTCCCTGAACTGCTGAAACCTTTTATTGTGAATCACATGGAGGAAGTATTTAGTTTTAAAACAGAAAAGAGGAACAAATCAGAAATGGAGGAGGCTAATCGAGCAATCAATTAAATAAAGTCCTCCTCCACGCTGATGATTCTGCTTTGTTCGTCATGTTTAAATGTCTGTGTCAAATGTTGCAATAGAGCAAATGTTGTCTTGAGGAAAATGTGAAATTTAACATAATCAATAACTGACTTTGGTCTTTTTCCCAGAGTACAAAATAAAACGATTCATTACAACACAATAAAAGAGCACAATCAAAGTAAGTACAGTTAGTAAGGTACGTTTCTTTTCAGTGTCTGGAGGAGAAGGAGGAGCTGGAGCTGCGGTGCGCTCAGCTGAAGGGGGACGCCAGGATGTACCGTCAACGAAACAAACAAACCCTCAGACAGCTGGAGGAGGTGATCAGAGAGAGAGACAAGGTGAGGTGGAGGAGGTAGAGAAGGAGGAGGACGATGATGATGGTAGTGATGATGTCACGATTGGAAACCCTCTTGTTGTTGTTCCAGGCTCTCTCGTCCCGGGCGGAGCAGCAGGAGGAGGCGCGGCAGCTCCTGCAGGAGAAGGACCAGTACAGAGAGCAGGTCCGACAGCTCACCGAGCAATCTGATAAACTGGAACTTCTCCTGCTGAGGACGCAGGGGGAGGAGCTACAGCTGAGGACACGCCTCCGCAAACTCAACTGCAAAACTCACCAGGTAAGGAGGAGAAGGTGATGATGATGTTACGACGATGTAATGATGATGTAATGATGAAGGCTTTCTCACTCAGGGTGAGAGGAGTGTGAGCAGTGAGGAGGAGGAGCCCAGGGAGAACATTGTTAAAGGTGAGAGTCTTGTTAAATTACCTGCCGTCATATGAAATCATGTGATCTAACCTGAAGTGATCATGTGACCTTCTGTCATCATGTGACCTTCTGTCATCATGTGACCTGCTGTAATCAGGCAGCAGTGAGGAGGTCCCCAGTGGCACGTCGGGGGAGAACGAGGAGGCCGCAGCGCTGCAGCAGCACGGCTCGCCTTTAGGAGGAGCCGAAGAGCCTGAAGAGAAGCCCAGCAGTGCTGCATCATGGGTAATTTACCTGTGGCTTCAGGTCGTGTCTAGATGGTAACCCTAGGTTTTTGGTATTCGTAACATTTGAACGTGTTGTATGGTTTGTTCTTGTGTACCTTTAATAAAGAACGATAAAATCCATTTAAGAAACAGAGATTTATGTAAAAAAAAAAAAAAAAAAAGGATCTTACCTTTACCTGAACTTTTAATATCACACCTGTCCTGATGATGATGTCTGCCTGTCTGTCTCTCTCTGTCTACCTGCAGGAGGAGGAGACAGATGCCTCTCCAACCTCAAGTCGACCAAACTTCTTTTACCGCAGGTAAGCTGAGGTGCTTTTAACTTAGTCTAAAAATATTTCAGCAGCTATCCAAGTGTGCTTTTTAGCTTCCTCTTGTTTTTATGACAACAGGAAGCGGGCTCTCAGGTCAAAGCTCATCTGCAAAGAGTACACAGCCGGGAACCATGACGACAGCAGTGACATCACAGACTCTGACTGAACACCAGCTGGCATGGCATAAGATTCTCAAGTTTCATAAAAAACGTTTTTCAGCTGTTTCTAATTGATCTCACATTTCCTGGTTGACTTTATTTCATTTGTATTTAAAACCAGTTAATCTCTGTGTTTGCTGATGGTGTGTTCAAGGCGGCTGGTTTCTAATATGACTGTCCTGAGGTGGTATTTTGTGTAACATTGTGACTTTTACCAAGAGAAGCAAAAACAGAATGAAAAGATAGTAATGATGAAAATAAAAAATATCACAAATAATCACCTGAGTATGAGTTTTTTTTTTTTTATAGTTCATTACTCATTATAGTTAATAATGTACCACACTTTTCTTTTGTTTTTTACCAATATCTGATGGAAAAAAATGTCTAAAAAAGATTGTCTGTTTTCTGTTGTTGATGTACATTTCTTTTCTAATCTACACAGCAAATAATAAAACATGATATGATGGTTAATAATAAAAATGCAAAAAAAAAAAATCTCATTCGAGAAAAGTCAGAAAAAATTAAACTCGTAGTTGTACTACATATTCGGGATGTACGATTTTCTCAGTGGACCACGAACGTCACAAAGCCTCCGGAACGCTTGTCGCCATGGTAACTAAAGGACGCTCAGACTTTCTGATTGAAGCGGATACCGACAGTTTGAGTTTAACGGACTTTATACTCACTGTAATAATAAAAGTAATAAAAAGTCGACCAGAGAGGACAAAATCTGAAGATTCACCTCACCGGTCGACCCTCCGCCTGCCCCATGAACTCTGCTCCGACCCGGTGAACACATCTCACGGAGGACTAATAGATCCGGACTAGCTTTAGCAGCAGGCTTATTAACGTTAGCATGTGCGAGAGCAGAGCGGTTCCGAGTGGGAAGGTGTACCGGCAGCTGTTTGACGCGCAGGTGGGTCAGAGCCAGCAGAGTCCCAAACTTACTGCGCAGGCGCGGTCCTATTTCCAATAAAGTGAAGAGTTTATTATCGGACAGATGTGGTTCTTTCAGTGTTTGTTATGCTATAAACCGGTGTTTATATGTCTGTATTGTAGGTTCAGCTGTCCAGATCTCTTCTGGCCGGGCGGAGAGACACGAGGACAGACTGTCTGTCTGCTGGGGACAGTAACACACACTGTAGTGCAGCCAGCAGGTAGACAGTCGGACGGACAGACGGACGGACAGACAGACAGACAATGAATACAACTCCGCTAAAATATTCACATACCTCCATTAATTGCGTGTTCAACATGTCTGTCTGTCTCTCTATCTGTTTTGCCACACGTCTGTGTGTCACTTACTGTCTGTCTGTCTGTCTGTCTCTCTCTCTCTACGAGTATATGTCTTTTTGTCTGTCTCCATCTCTCTCTCTCTCTCTCATCTGTCTCTCTGTTTCTGTCTATTTCTGTCTCTCACTCTACCTGTCTCTGTCTGTCTGTCTTTTTCTCTTTCTTTCTCTCCACCTCTCCACCTCTCTGTCTGTTTGTCTTTCTTTTTCTGTCTCCATGCCTGTCTCTCTCTCTCTCTCTACGAGTATATGTCTTTTTGTCTGTCTTCATCTCTCTCTCTCTCTCATCTGTCTCTCTGTTTCTGTTTCTGTCTCTCCCCACCGGTTTGTCTTTCACGTTGTTGTGTCCTCTATCCAGCAGGGGGCAGCAGGTGAATGATGATGATGATGACGTTGATGATGTCAGCAGACTTCCTGACTCTGTGGGTTCGTATCTTTGAGCTCAGACATCACCTGGATCACCTGATGGACCAACTTAAAAAACTTAACAAATGTTGTTGTTGTATCTGTGATAAATGAGGATTTTAATATACGACTACTACTACTAATAATAATTTAATAAGATAAGTAATAATGAGAACCCCGGGTTTGCATGAAATACCAGGATCTTGCCAGGTGGAGGTATGAAGAAAAACACCTGATGGACCAGACTGTCGCTCTCTAAACAACAAATTGGTGCTGAAAGGTTCACTGATTGTTGGATAGTGTTTTAAATTCAGTCCTAACAACCAATCACAGCTGTCCACCTCTCTCTCTCTTTCAGTTGTTGATCGTCCGAGCTCTGACATCATTAAACGACTGACGGAAAAGAAAAACAAAAAACATAAAGAGGCCCTGAAACAGCTGGACTCAGAGCTCACAGAAATCACCCAGGTAGAATTCACACCTGACATGCTGCTATGTAATACATTAGAGGTAGTACACCAGAGGAAGTATACACACTGATAAAGTGAATATGTGCTAATATTCACACCTATATAGTTACCTGAGGTAAAAAACACACTACTGTATATATAATCTTCATATTGTGTTTTTTTAGGTGTATGAGACTCAGGTGACAACTGTCAGTCTGGGGCTGCTGTCCTCTCTGCAGGACGTGGACCTCGGCTTAAACAACCTGAAGGAAAGAATGAAGCACCTGGAACACCTGGAGCACATTAGTCTGCAGGTACACAACATATAATACTTGAATCAGTGTGACTTCTTCTTCCCGAGGATATCACCCTCTCTTATGTCTATCCGAAATAAACCGCCATAAATCCACTTAGAAATCTGAAAAGAACTAGCTCCAACTTGCCTGCATTACAAGTTGTTTTATTAAAGCAGATTCAATCCTTAAAGGGTGGTATTATGCTAATTTCAGGCTTCATATTTCACTCTGTGATACCTGTGGACTAGCTTAGCATAATTTACTGTTAGAAAAACTCCTCCTGTTTCTCACACTTGTGCTCTGTGCAGGCCCTCATACAGCCTCTGCCTGAAACGACTCAGTCAGCTCTGTCCCTTTAAGAAACCCTTGTTCTGATTGGCCAGCTCCCCGAAGCCTGCACTTTGTGACGTCACAAAGTGTAGCGTGTAGAAAAAACCTGAAAGAAAGAAAGAACCTGGCGTTTACAGCAGCCTGCAGACTGAGCTGAGAACCCGGGGGATTACTCCGACATACTTTTACCGACAGATTTGAAACTTCACCCATGTTTAGTGTGGACATCCAACACTGTAACATTATAAATATATGTCTTACGATGTGAAACAGCATAAAACCACCCCCTCTTTAAAGTGTTCAATAAAAAGGAAAGTAGAACATTTACAACATCTGAACTGAACAAAGTTCATCTACTCAGATATTTAGCCTCACAATAATGAAATACTGGTTGATTTTGTGTGTGTGTGTGTGTGTGTGTGTGTGTGTGTGTGTGTGTGTGTTCAGGAGGTGCATGGTCTCTGGGATGAGGTGGACGAGGCGGTGAAGCTCAAGAAGATGAGAATCATGGAGCTGAACCACAAACTGACTGAAGCTGAGACTGAACGAACTGACAAGGTCAGACTGAGTTAACATGTTTCAGGACGATTTCATCACAAGCTCTTCAACAAGCTCTGTATGTATATCAGAGAATTGTGTGTGTGCATGTGCATTTTTTTCTTCCATGCTTCATGAGTTGAAGTAGAAGATCTAAGACTTTTTTTATCCATGCAAAATAATTAGTTAGTTGAGCTGATTAACAGCATGACGTCTATAAATCTGTGCTGCGGGCTGCTCAAAACTCTCATGCGAAATGGGGGGAAAATAGTTGTGTCTTTATGTATTTAAGTGTATGTGGAGATATTTATATCTACATGCATGTATCTCTACAGGAACTCATGTCTACCGTATGTTGTTCTTGTAGATCAGAGTCGTGCTCAAGAAGTACTGCCCCCTGCTGGAGAAGATTAGCTTCCTGCCTCCATCTGACGTCTTCAGACTGATCCACAGCGAGGCCACGGCAAGTCCCTGCAACCTTTAACTGACCCCTAACAACCAAACACGGAAAGTTAAACCTCTCCTCTGTTTGTGTCTCAGATGCTGAATCAGTCTCTGCTGGCGAACCGTCGTAGCGTTGCTCGCCTGCTGCTGCTCCTCCAGGAGGAGAACCTGCAGCAGGAGTCACTCCTCCGTCTGCACTGGGAGGACTGCCTGAGCCGCTGGAGGAAATTCAGAGTCAGCGAGGTTAAAGATCACTACAGGTGGGAGGAATACTCGGAAACACTCCGATTCAGACTAGTTTTTATGGGATTAATCGGGTTATCGAAAGTTTAACGAGGTATTTGATTTTATCAAACTGGTTTATATAGGTTTTATACTGGTTCAAACTGGTTTAAGACTGATTCAAATAAGGTAAAGACATGAGTTGACTGGGTTTAGACTGGTTCAAAGTACTTATAGATGTTAAAGATAGGATTAAATGAGGGAAAGACATCTTTATATTGGCATTAGACTAGCTTAAAGTCATGGCAGGTTTCAGATTGATTTAAAACAGGTTTTAGACGAGTTCAAACTGGCTGTAACTGGTTAAAGATGAGTTCAAATGGGTTCAAATGGGTTCAGGTTTAAATTAGACAGCATCAAACAGGTTTTACATACAGGTGAAAGGAGAACCTGGTTAGATAATTCTCGATGATACCATCTCTACAGCAGTATTATCAATATAAACACGTTTTAACAGCTGTATATTTTTAAACAGGTTCAGAATCAGTGGCTTTTGTTTTGCAGGAGTCTCTTCAGCGGTGATGAGGATCGGCAGCTGGCCTCAGTTCAGCAGGCGGTTCAGACGATGAAACAAACTCAACAAGATCTGACAGAACAACGCTGTGACATCATCAGAAACATCTGGTAACAACAACAGAGTCTCTGCCGTGTGTCTTTTGATCGGTTCGGTTTGTCGCTCATCATCCTCTTCATCCTTTACAATAAAAACCAGCGGGCAGTGAAGTTACACCCTTACTCAAATTGATAATTTTACAAACGTTGCAATCAACTCTGGAGCCATATTTCTTGTTGAAGTGGAGCTTTGGACTGTTTCTTCCTCTCCACCATGATGCCTTCATGTTGCACGTTTCCAGGAGTTTAGTCACATGAGTTTGATGTAATTTCTGTTGTGCAATGTGCAACAGTCAGGGAATTGATTAAAGAAACATGAACATAACACAACATTATAAACATGTACAAGAAACATTAAAATGACATCCTTTATGTTTCAGCTCTCTGGTCCCGCCCTCCTGCTCAACATCTCTGGTCTCTGATTGGTTCAACCAGCTGACAGCTGTCAATGAACAGATTGGTAAGTGTTTCACGTTTTCTGTTTGTGTTTCTGTGTGAGTCAACATGTCACAAAGTTTAGTACCTAAAAGACAGGTACCTAAAAAGTATCTGTCTATAAGGCACAAAAGTTTCTCTCATTAACACATGAAACTAAAACAAACGTCATGTTTCCATCATGTTTTCAACATTGTTTTACTTTAAACTTTTAATGACCTCATCTACTTCCTCATTGGTTTAATGGCACCCGCTGGAGAATCAGCTCCACCTTCTGTTCATCTTCATCAACCAACAACAGCAGGAGATTCAATGTGTGTTTGATTTTGTGTGTGTGTGTGTTCAGACAGTCTTCATGCCGACTTCCTCCATCAGCTTCGTTGTTGTTATGAGCAGACGTGGTTTGATCGACTGGCTGAGGTGGAGCACTGTAAGGTAAAAAGATCTGTGCTGTATGACTTGTTTCTGTCATAGACTGTAATTAAGAAGGGAATGTGGCCACCACGGAGTCAACAACTGGTTTGTTGCGTTATGCCCGTCATCATCCTACTGTCTCGAGCCAGAGCTGACCATATTGGTTTATATAAAGAGCGCATGTTTAACCTGCTGTTCAAGCTCTGCTCAGTTCTGTTTTCATCCAGCTGTTTTTAAAATGAGTGGAAAAGAAAGTCAGATTATTGCAGGTTTCACACCTGGCTGCGGTGGAAATGTTGGTGTCATATTTCCAACAACCGGACCAGAAACAAGCGTTGACATGTACAACATTTATATGAAATCTGACTTTAGTCTTTAACACATTCTCCTGCAGGAGGAGCTCTCAGCTCTGCAGCTGACAGAAGAGGAGGTGAATGATGTTGTCCGCTCTCAGCTTCTCCCTCTGATTGGTCAAAGCCAGAGTCAGGATAAAGAGCGATTGGCTGCCTTTGAGGTCAGTCACACTATCATCACTGACACCTCACACACGTCTGTAGACTGAATATAAGTGTCCAACTTTACCAAAATATTTTTCTGACTCTCTACCTGTCTACCTGTCTGTCCGTCTGCAGCTGTGTCGTGAGTCTGTAGCCCGTCATGCTCTCAGTCTCAGCAGGTGTGTGTTTGTTGTGATGCGAGGAGCCGCATTGCTCTGGGAGAAACACAGCCGCAGGTTAAAGGGGAGAGAAGAAGAACTACAACAACACCAGGACGATCTCAGAGGCTCACAGCAGAAACATGTACAGGTGAGTCATCAGCCTATCTCAAGTTAATCTTGTATTTAGAAACCTGAAGGACACACCTTCACCTGAGATGAGTCCTTTAGCAGGTAGCAGGCTCTCCCATGATGCTTTGCTGTTGTGTTGTTAGAAGAAGAAGGTGCGTCTGGACGTTCTTCTGGGTGGACTCCGTCAGGAGGGCGGTGAGGATGCTCTGAAGAGGTCCCTGGAAAAAATTGTGCTCTATCTTCAGGAAGTCCAGCAGAGGTACTGCATGCTAATGCTAATGCTAACACACAGTCAGTCAATAGTGAGTGTTACAACAGGTGTCGTAATATTACAGATATATTCCTACTGCATTTGTTCTTCAGGATAACGAAGGATGTGTGAAGAAGCTTTGATTTTACAGTCAATTACTGTTTATTAATATTTATATCAACACACAACAACAACTAGATCATGAATCGATCCTTAAATGGCAAACAAAAGGATGTCAGTGTGTAGGTGTACATGTGTAACTGTGTGTGTGTGCAGCTGTAGACAGTGCGTCTCTGATCAGTGTGAGCTGTTGGATCGTCTCCCGTCTCTCCTCCTGGAAGAGCTCCTCTCCTACAGCAGCAGCCTCAGCTCATTCTTCCACCTCAATCACACCTACAGACCGGTAATCATGGCAACTGCCCCTCAGACACACCTACACCTGCTTCTAACCATAACAACACCCAACCCCTATCCCAAAGTTAGAGGCAGCCTGGTGACTTCAGGCCGTCTTCTCCAATTCTTTATCTCGGGGCTTCAGGACGATTAAAATCAGGGTGGTTGTAGCAAATCCAGGTCATGTGACACAAGTCAACAGCCAGTGGAATAGAGACTTAACAGCAATAAGAAATGAATGTGAGCTTCTTCCTCAGAGTCCAGAAGAGCTGCAGAAACTTCACCCATCACTCACCACTCCCATCGACAAGGGTCAGTATGTGCGCTGTACAGTTACCAGTTCTGAAATGGTTTTTGGTCCAGTCTGAACGACTTTGTCCGCTTGTGTAGAAACCAGTGTGGAGGATGAAATACAGAAACCACAGGAGGGGACAGAGGATCATCCAATCAGCTGTGAGATGGACACAAACCCCGCCCACTCCTCCAAGGATTGGCTGACTGAGGTGATGCTCTGACAGATGAATGACAGAAAACAATGAACTTCTTATTGATCCACAGATATGAGTATTGGTTGTTTGTGTGTGTGTGTAGGCGGAGTCCTCTCTGCAGGATCTCTTTGACATCAGCAGTGATGTCACATTTACATCATTAAGGGGTGTGAAATATAGTGGCCCAGTCTTCACATGCCCCGCACCAGACCTGCAGCAGGAGACACACCTGACCCCGTTTCCTGTAGAGCTCCTCACACACCAGCTGAGCAGGTATACACACGCACACACACAACACTTCACATCACATACCAACAGAACACTGCTCTCTAACAACGACGCTCTGTTTGTCTGATGTCGAGGATGCGGACTCTTTTCTTGGATAACCTGGACCAGCATTGCCATGACGTCCTCAGCTCCACTGTTGCCATGTTGACGCACAGGAAGGAGGCGTTGCGTGAGGAGCAGGAGCTCCAACTGCAGCAGCTGAACCGGCAACATGTCCAGACCCACATATACCAACCCCGCCTGGGTAGGAATCTGAAACTGGACTGACTTTGTGTTTTTATATTCACTTCAAAACTGTCAGAGTTCAATCAAGTCAGCATCTGGTGAGCAAGGTGGTAGTAGTCCACAAACCAATGGATGAAGTCATGGCGGCTACGTCCACTTTTACAGTCTATGCTACACACCCTGGTTGTAGCAGCTCTAATCTGACTGATATGACATTAGCATTGTGTGTATAAGCCTGCCGTTGATAACCTCTATCAGATGGAGCTCTCCTCCACTTTAGCCAGCTGCATATAAACGTTTCTTAAATCCTCATTCTCCTTGAGCCTCTGAGCTAGCAACATACATGCTGAAACTAAACGTGTCTTTTAATGTGCTCGGTGACATTTTTTTGGAGGGATTAAACCCTGTTAATGCCTCTCTATGGGCTCTACGTGCAAATGTTCCATCAAAACAAGTTGATGGTTTCTGTCGGACCTTTTTCCAAAGCAAAGTTTGGACATAACAAACCAACTTAAGGATGGACCCACTCAAGCAAGAGGCCCTGTTAGCACTGTGGTGGTATCAGTAGTTACCAAAGAAATAGAAGAATGACAGTATAAATATATGATGGTTCAAACTGTTAGTTCTTACAAACAATATGCAAACAGTGTCTCGTGTGTGTTTTAGCTGAGCTGCAGCTCCACGGACAGCGTGTCGATATTCACTGTGAGGAGGTGTCCAACGTGTTGACCTCCTGCAGGATGAAGCTGCAGGACCTGCAAACTTCCATCATCAAGAAGAACCAGGAGTTCACCATCACAGTGTCCAACATGGAGGACAAAGTCCTGACAGCTGACAGAAGCCAACGGTAACCACTGATCTGTAGGCAAGACTGTTTATGTTGTTTCTCAAGAGTCTGAAACATCATGAATTACTGTCTCTCTCTGTCTGTCTGCAGTCTGGAGGCGGTGAGCTCCGCCCTGCAGGACTGTCTGGATCAGCACATCAAAGACACACAGTGCTGTCAGACCAGCTTCAGACAGACGGTTCAGATCAAACTGGAGGGGGTCAGACACAAGACAACACAACTCCTCAACTCCTTCAGGTAACAACTGGAACACCTGGAAGCTATAAATAGACTGGAGGAAATTGTCCTCAGAAACATGTTTTCGTCTTCTGCAGGTTGTTCAGTGAAGGAGGCAACTTCGCTCCTCAGGAAGTGAAGTTGTTTCAGCGGAGGCTGAAGGAGGAAACCAAACAAATTAGTGTGGCAGAGGCGTCGATCTACTCTGAACTGGAGACATTTGAGTCAAAGAGTTTAAAGCAGGTTTGACCTTTAACCTTTCTCCTTACCTCAGACAAAGCAACAGGGCTTCTAACATATACTCAGAGGCCTAAAGCCTGTGTTTCTCCTCCAGGTGAAGGAGGTGTCTGGTTGTTTTGAGGAGAAACTCTCCTTCCAGAAGTCTGAAGTGATGTTCATGGAGAAGGTCCAGAAAACCATCAGCAGCACACAAGTTAAAATCAAGGCTGAGGTACCCGTCTTTCTGTGTCTGTCTGTCAGTACTGTATGAAACTCTTTACTGTATATGTTAAACTGTGCTTGGACCATGCAGGCAGCCAGCTGTAACCAGCAGCAGAAAGCCATCAGCAGCAAGTTGGACGATCTGAGGAGGATGATGGAGAACACACAGGTACACACACAGGTACACACACTGCAGCAGAATATTTAAGTGTTGTTGCCCTACTGCTTTTTTATCACTACTAAGCTACCACTGTAGTGTACCTGTACATTACTGCACTTCTGTGATAATACCAAACAAGGTCTAGAAGGAACAAAGGGTCTTAATGTTTTCATGATGTATTTCTTCGGCCTGTCTGTGTGTGTGTTTATCTGTAGGTGTCCCCCGATGAAGTGTGTTCTCTTCTGTCGTCTGTCAGTGAAGAACTAAGGAAGCGCTGTCAATACCTGGACTTCTCATTGGTAGGCTAACTCCTGTCAACTTGGACTACCTCTTGTTTATGGGGACTACTTTCTCACTTCCTGCGCTACCACCTGTATGCTTGGACTACCTCTCATTTATCTGTACTACTTATTGTCTTTCTTAAATACCACTTTTCTACAACACTACTTTTAGTTTTTTGTTCTTCATCTTGTCTTCTTGGTCTGCCTCTCATCCATCTGGACTACCTGCTATCTTCTGGGAATACCAGTTATCGACTCAGACTGCCTGTTGTGTTATTGGACTTCATCTTGTCTCCTCAGACTTCCATTTCCACCTGGACACCTACTTGTCTTACTGGACTATCTATTGTCTTTCTGGACTGCATCTTCTATTCTTGGACTACCTTTCATCTATCTGGACTAACTATAGCTCTTCTGGACAACCACTCGTCTACCCAGACCATAATTTGGGACTTATGGGACTTCTATTTGTCGTCTTGGACTGCATCTTCTCTATGTGAAACGACTTTTGTCTACTTAGACCATCTCTTGTATTGTTGGGCTACCGCTTTACCAGGACAACCATTTGTCTTCTTCTTTGACTACCTTTTTTTTTTTTTTACCTGGACTACCACTTGTCTTGTTGGATTACCTTTTGTATACCTGGACTACTGCTTGTCTTGTTGGACTACCACTTGTCTTGTTGGACTACATTTGTATACCAGGGCTACCACTCGTCTCCTTGGACTACCACTTGTCTTGTTGGACTCCCTTTTGTATACCTGGACTACTGCTTGTCTCCTTGGACTATCTTTCGATTACCACTTATTTACTTGGTCTGCCTCTCTTCCTCCTGTCTTATATCTCATCTACCAAGATTACCTTGTGTTCTAACTTCTTGTCCTCTGGACCACCTTTCTCGACTACCTCTTGTCTTCTGGATTACCACTAGTCTGTGTCGACAGGCTTCTGTCTACCAGGATTATTGTACCTTTTCTTGTACCTACACAAACCTCTGATCCTCTTGGACTATCTCTTGCCTGCCTGAACTTTGTCTTGTCTGTCTGACCTTGTTGACCTGGAATACCTTGGACTAGCAACTATCTGAGAATCACCTGTCTCCATGGACTCCTTCTTGTCTACCTGTAATACCTTATGTCTATCAGAACTAATTCCAGTTTTTCTAGAATACCATGGACTTTGTCTTGTTTATGTTGACAAAGACATTTGAAGTTTCTATTTGGACTGCCTCCTTTCTTACTGGACCGTTGATCAACTGTGTGCCACGACCAACTCTTGTCTGCCTGAACTACCTCCAGTTTAACTTGACCATCTGTGGTTTATGTTTACTTTCTTTTCAACCTGTACTGTATTTTGTATATCTGGACTACCTGCTAACAACCTGGATCTATCAAGAGAAATTTGGTCTTCTTTATGTCCATGTGGATTTCCCTCTCTATGTTATTTGTGTGTTTAGGAAAACGCCCTGCAGGGAAGTCTATCAGCTCGTCCCAAGTCCAGGAAGCAGGTCCGGTCAGCCCCACCTCCTGGTTTACTGCAGCCGAGCAGTAAAGGTGTTGACCTCCTCAATGACCCTGTTTTTGGCATCATCAAGTCCCTCAACAGGTACAAACTCCAATCAATTCCACTAAGTAATACTGCAGGAAATACTAGTACTTCTTGTTTTGTTTGATTGTGCTTTGTGGTGATAAAGACAAACGTTTTTTTTCTTCTCCTCTTCCCCATGGTCCTTTCCTTCTTTACTTCTGTCTATTTATCCTCACCCATCAGTTTCCGTAAGAACCAGGCTGTTGCAGCAGAAGCAGCAGAGAAAGAGGAGAGGGGAAGACCAGCTTCTGGTAAAATCTGATTTCTATTGAATTAATTTGATGTAATTTCACAAACAAACCACAAACAAAACAGCTGTGAAACAAAACACACTCACAGCTGTTTGTGTGTGTGCAGGTCGTAGCTCTGTCCAACGTCTTCAACGTAGGGGTACTGGGTCTGTCAGCACACTGAGGTATACACACACACACACACACACACACACACACACACACACACAAACACGTAGTATCTCTTACTGTTGAGTGTGTTTCGAGTTCTTTTTGACCTATTAGTGTATTTGTGTGTGTGCTTGTGTGTGTGCTTGTGTGTCAGTGTGGGTAGGAGCAGCAGGTCCATCAGGTCTGACAGAAGGCTCCAGGTGTTTGGACCCAAACCAGATCCAGAACCGACCACACAGTGAGTTTGACCCGCTGGTCTGATTGAATCCTGTTGACGAGTCTCAGATGTGGATCACCGGTGTGTTTGTGTTTTAGCTCCTTCAGCTCTGCAGTGAACTCTGTGTTATGGAAGGCCAATGACGTCGTCCTGCTGGTTGCCGAGGTAACAGAGACACGGTTTGAGGAGCATGTACGAGTGAAGCAGGTACGTTTTTAAATAATCGTCTCATGTAAAAAGTTTTTCATTGAATCTCTTTTTCATAACACTCTGTCAGGACTTTTACCGGAGCAAGCGGGGCAGCACATTCCTCCTGGTTCCTGACAGTTTGGACCAATGGGCTGAGAGTACGCAGCAGAGGCTTCTGGGATACCATGAACAGGCCAGGAAGTTTCTGAGCACCAGTAAAGAGGGTAGACACACATTTGTACTGCTACACTTATGAGCACCTTAAAAGTCCTCAGAGACAGAAGAACAAGAGTATACACCAAGATGGCCAAGCTGCTATACCCACAGTTTGCTTGCCTGCCTGTCTACCTACCTGTCTGTCTGTCTGTCTGTTTGTGTCAGAGTTGGTGACCCAGCTGTTTGTCTATCACTTTACCTGTCTTTCTCCTTACCTGTCTGTCTCTCAGAGTTGGTGAACCAGCTGTCTGTGTTGGAGGAGCTGTTGCATTTGTTACCCGCAGTTTTGATCGGGAACCATGAGCGACTGCAGGAGGCGGGGCTGAAAGAGGAGGTGGGCGGAGTCAGACTGAAGCTGGAGGAGATGCTGACAACCAGCGAGAAGGAAAGGGTAAGAAGCTGAAAACAGTGACATCAAAGGTCATCAGAGGTCATCAGGACAGGTAAATTGAAGGCCAGCTCTGACTGTGTTTCTTCTTTCTGGTTCTCAGCGTGAAAACGTCCGTCAGCTGCGAGTGTCGCTCAGAGACGACGAGCTTCAGACTCTAAACGGTAGAGAGGAACTCAGACAGCAGCAGCTACAGAGCGCCATCTGTTCAGCACACCTGGAACTACAGGTAGGAGCAAGGAGGAGAATCTGGAAGTGATCAGGGCTTTAAAGGGTGGGACACCTGTTATACCTGTGTGTTTTTGTGTTGATGTGTTCAGGAGTGTTTGAGAGTCAGAGGGGAGGAGTTTGTGACATCACTGGCCTCTCTGACAGAGAAGCTGCTCCATCAGCTGGATAATCTGCTCACAGCTGCAGGTAACGTCCACCTTTAACCAACCTGAGTCATCATGGTGCTTTAATGAACTTCATACAGTCGAGTGCTGGAGTCAACAGAACAGCAGCTACAGCAGAGAAGCTGGGAGTCACCAAGTCTTCTGTTTCTGTTGACACAGATACCGAGGCAGCATCGTCACAGCAGCAGGAGAGCACAAAGACGGGAGCTGAAACAGGACAAAAACCTTGCACAGTTGGCAGGTAACATTTGACCTCTGACCTCTGACCAGCTACATGTCAGAGGGCTGTGAGATCAGAATACAGCTGATGTGCATTCATACACCAAGATGTCAAAATACTGGAGCACTGCAGCTCCACAGTAAAAGCCCTCCAGACCCTTCAAAGTAAAATCCCTTCATTTCCTTCACAATAAAAGCCTTCCAGACCCTTCACAGTAAAATCCATGCATTTCCTTCACAATAAAAGCCCTCCAGACCCTTCAAAGTAAAAGCCTTTAGTCTTTTTATTTTAATGGCAGCAAAACCCCTTCACAGTAAAAGTCATCCTGCTCTGCAAAGTAAAGTTCTCCAGCTCCTTCACAGTAAAAGCCTAAAACTCCTTCACAATAAAAGCTTTCAAACCCCTTAAAGCTTGAGCCATACTCTGTGTGTGTGTCTGTGTGTTTGTGTGTGTGTGTGTGTGTGTACCAGGACCTGGTCTGGGATCCAGTACCTGTCGCCCCCCACCAGCAGCACAGCCGACCCGCCATCCACTGTTACCATAGTAACAACAGCATCCATCACCACGACCAGGTGCACTGCGAGACATCTGGCTGTTATTGAGCTGAGAGATGCTGCTGTGAAGGTAAACACACACCTTAAACACACACACTAATAAAACAGACATATTTAAAGACGTGTAATTCATTTGTGTGTGTGCGTGTGCGTGTGTGTGCGTCAGAGGTTCGAGCAGCTGTTCAGGTCAGAGGTTTCTCGTTCTGACGACAACAAACAAAGACGACTGAGTAAACTACAGAGGTGGACCACACACTGGAGACAGCAGATACACAGTCTGACACACACTAACACACACTGACACGCGTAAGCTGAAGTATGAAACCAAAAACTTCTCTGCTGTTTGCTGTGAATCTGTGATGTCATCAGCTGTACTGATGTCTGTTAATAAACCACAGAAGAAGAACGAGCGTCAACTTGTTGTTAGCATGTCGGAGTAACTTCAGCTCTTTCGTCTGTAGAGGAGAATAACTGGACTTCAATCACTCTCTCATGTTAAAGCTCAGCTGCACTCATCACTAGAGGTTGTTTGACTTTTAACATTTTGTCTTCTCTCGTTTTTACAAATGAGTCAAACAAAATATTAGAACATCCGTCAGCATTGCTCAAGAATCCGAGCCCTCAAACTAGAGTCTAACATTTCCTAAAAAAAAGCTTTGCTATCTGATGTTTCTCATGATTCTTGTAACCTGTAATGTGACAGACCATGAATAAATCTGTCATTCACCTCAAAATTTCAGAATAAAAGACTCTTTTTTTGGTGGTAAACAGCAATTATTTATTGAAATGAAATTAAAAAGAATAAGTACCAGATCTATTGCATTATTGTAACATTTTGTTTCTGTAAGGGGGGCGGGGTTACTCTACTGTTTTTTCTCTCGTAGGATGTAGTGAACACAAATATACAAGGAACATTCAGCTATCACAGATTGCACACCAGATACTGTAGTAATGCAGTCTAATACAAGACCACCAAAATAATCCAGGAATTCTCTTTTTGTCCTTCTTCTTCTTCTGCTCTTATTAGTCCGTCTTTTTTTTTTTTTCAATAAAGAGTACAAAAGTCCTCCCAGAGTTGGGGACACAATCTCCGGATCTGTACACAAACCTGTCGCTCGCTCGCTCGGGGACAACTCGTCAGACAATGCCTCCAAAAAAAAAAGAAAAGAATAAAACCAACAAAAAAAACGATAATATAATGCCGAGAACATGTACAATGCACTGACACAGAAAGTCAGCTGTGTTAATAGACATGCAACAAGTAACAAAACTTGCTGAAATCGCAATAATCATTAAAAAAATCTAAAACCAGTTATAATTGCATAAATACTTTGTACAGTTCATTTATCCGCTGTGAAATGCACCTTTCTGTTAAAACGGCATCAATAAAAACCTGTGATTCCTCTCCACTTCTTTTTGTACACGTGAAGGTGCAAAGAAACTCTTGATTGATAGAAGCCGACTCGGCCTTTTTCAGCTAGATGGCATGATTGCACGCTAAATTACAGTACGTCAATGCAGAATGATATAAGGACAATTACAAGAGTGCATATTATCATTAGAACATCGGGGAGCTGTGGGGGGTGGAGAGTTCAGTACGTTCTGGGAGGTGTTTTCTTATTTGTACACGTGTTAGACTCTGTGAATGCTAGTGGGAAACAAGGAGTGAAAATATTCTCTCTGGGAAAGAAAGAAAGCAGCACTTTGATGCACATTTGTTGCCCACAGAAGCACAAACAAAAACAACATGAATGCACGTATGAAGAAAGAAAAACATCTACATACGAACAAAATAAACCCTCTCGCTACGTGTCTGTTAAACCCAGGAGCAGCAGCAGCCAAGTGTTGTGAACGTAACATGAAACAACGCATAAACATATGAATCTCCTCTGATATTAATGTGACGGCATGGCGGCCTCGTACGGAGTTCAATCAGTGCCACAAATGTTTTCTTGTTTTACTGCATTTAACTGCTGACTGTTTTAGCGACTTCTTTTGAAAGCATCAGACACAACAGTAATCATTTGAAAGATGCTGTGATCAGATGAAAATGTTACTTTCTGCTTTTTGTCCTTTTCTTTTTTCTTGTGACAACATGAAGCAACAACAGTAAAGATCTGCATTTGTTCTGTGTTAACAATGCATCATGCCTCGTGTTGCGTTCAGGCTCTCTGTTTTTCTGACGACGTGCTGCTTTCCTAAATACCGTCCCTGTCTTTGTTAAGATTTCTGTCCGTCCGCGTCTTGTTTCGTCCTCTGATATGACATTCAGTCAACAGCAGAGATGACACGTAAAGCCTTAACAGTGGAAAAAGTGGCACTAATTAAACCCCATAGATGTATCTACATTACTTCATCTATCATTGACCAAATATGAACCCAGATTTTAACAATTCAGTCACAATATTTTTAGCTTACGGAATAAAAAAACTACATTCAGGGAACTTAACTACAAAGTCCATGCTCTGAGAAATGTGGGTATTTAATTTTGGCACCAATGAAACCCCGTAGATTTATCTACGAGGACTCTCATGACATCATTGACCACATTTTGACCTTGATTTAGTCACAAAACCTTCAAAAAATTGGAGTATTTCATTGGTCGTCCACAATCCAAACCAACTTCATACTTTGACTAAGAACCGTGAACGTAAAAGAACAAAACTGGAATTTCATTGAGGAAGTATGAAATGATGATTTAGTGCTCAAATTGACATCTTTCCTGCATTTGGTCCATCAGCAGTTACATCTTAACGTCTGCATGTCTGCGACTCTCGAGACAAATTTCCACAATATTCTTAAAATCTGGGCTCTGAAAGGTTCCCGGCTGCTGCTCCTGGAGTTGAACATCTTCCACAGCGACTGAGGATAAAGTGTGTAGAGTGCAACATTTACTGATCTGCTGTAATAATGCCTCGGGGTCAGACTGAAGGTCTGCCAGCGGCTAATCTGACAGAAAACAAACAATACAAAACAAGAGTCCCTTTTTTGTGTGCATCAAAAAGCCGCTTTGATGCTCGTGCAGTAACTAAATACGACTACTGAGAGACGTGAAGGGAGATCAATGTGTGCAATACTTTACCCTAATTCATGGTTTTCACAGATGATACCCGATGATGTTTTCTCTCAGGGGAAAAAAAACTTGAAATATTTCGACTGATATGGTTTCAAAATAAAAGATCTGAAATGATAACGCGTCCAGTTCTCAGACAGCAGCAACAACTAAACTCCTGAACGGGGAATTCATGTAAAGGACAGAGAGCGATAGGCTTATAAAAATCAACAACACATCCGAACAATTTGGCAAAAAACAAAATAAAGGAAGTTTGATAATAAATCTCTGTGATGTGATGGCTTCACACTGTGGGCAACACTCGCAAAGTAACTCACGTTTTGTAAACAACAACAACAACAAAAAAATGATTTAAAAAAAAAGAAGTAATTTTGCATAACTAGACCCACTAGTGACGTCAACCCACAGACAATAATTATTGACATTCATATCCCTTCCTCTCCTCCGCGTTATCCCTCTGGACTCGCCGTGACTCGTGACGCAGACTACACACAATCGATTTGTTTTTTTAAAGCCAGGAGTGGTTAGTCACATCGCTATGTTACAGGCAGGTTGTTTTTTTCTCATTGACCTTTATTTTTTCTTCTGTTTGTTCCTCTTAAGAGTTAAAAAGGCCATGGTCGGTATTTACAATATGAACAAGTTTGTTTCGTCTGGCGGTGGCGGGTGATTGACTCAAGGTGTGTTGCTTCGTTCCTCCTCCAGGTGTGAGTGCAGGTGGTGACAGTGGTGATTCAGTTTGTTTTAACTCCTTCTGATCCTCGTTTCTCTCCCACCTCTTTCTCTTCATCGCCGCGCCGATGAAACAGCCGACACTCCCTCCTGTTTCAGTCTGTCAGTGTGTTACAGTCATGTGGTTACTGGACGTACGAGAGGTTAACGGGGTTTTTTTGAGGGATGTGTGGGAGGTTCAGGTGGAGGAATTAAACGCTCCTCGGGTCGGAGTCCTCAGGAGGAGGAGGAGGAGGTGTTTCGTCTGTTGAGGTCAGGTGGAGGTGGAGCTCAGTTTCTGCAGCCGTCCTCGACGCTTCGCTCATGTTGAAGGTTGTAGTAACAGTTCTGACACACTCGCACAGGTGACGAGATCTTCAGCCGTTTGATCTCAGACTGGAAGCGGCTGCACCTGCGGAACGAGGTGAGACAAAGGGGACGATTAAATCTGAAAAACTGGAAGGAAATACAAACATGACACAACACTTTACTGATAAGATAAATAAATGTAACATGCAACATTTTACCACATCTGAGAAGAGTAACAGAACAAATATAGATTTTGAATTGAAGAATTATCAATTAATCAAACTAATCAACAAGGACCTGCCTTCACTAACTGCGCTTTTTTGCGCTGGCGGCGCACACAACCGCAATTTCAGAGCGCTTCTCATCGCCGCTTATTGTTGCTAGGTTTTGTGAGTTGACTCTCAGCACCTCCGCTTCCCTCGGTAGTGACCGTTAAATCTGTTTTAAATTGCTCTGCGTGCTTAATATTTGCTTTTATTCACGGAAAATGTACAAATAAAACATGAAAATGTAAATGAATCGTGTCCTGGCATCAGCAGCAGCTCTACACCTGGCAATTGTCTTTAGTTTCTCCTCCGACATTGTTGTTGATGAAATTGAGATGGGAATACCCGCTGATCCTTACATTTGATTGATCGGTGAGGGAGAAGTGACATTGACGAGCGCGGCAATGTTCCTAAAGCTGAAAACGCTGAACTATTGATTTTGTATGAAAAATAGGTGCTGCAAAAAACGCTGTGAGACTTTTCATAACAATGGAAAGATATGTCATGATCCATATTATGAGACCTAATGAAGTCTGTACATACGAAGTAACAGGATTGAGCCTTGGGGAACACCAGAGTTAGAAGGTTGCTAAGAAAGTAATGACACTTTACATGTAAGAAGACGAACCAATCCAGAGCGGAGTCTGAAGCTCTTATTAATATAATATATTCAAGGAGAGTTTTGTGTTAAATTTAATGTAGAACAGGTAGATTGTATAATTTCTTGGAAATACATGAGAAGATCTACGACCACTGCACACAAGCCAACCAGAATAATAACACAAATGTGACTCAATAAGAAACCCTGAAACTTGTTTTCAATCAGAAATGTTTTTTCTAAGCAAAAAAAAAAAAAATATGCTGAATAAACGACATCCATTCATTAATACTTTATCACAGCACCTGTAGTAAACATCACCATGCAGCAGCACGAGGCCCATAGGTAGCTACAGGTAACTGACTTACTTTTGGCAGAAGAGCTGCCCACAGTTCCTGCAGTGGTGGCGTCGCTCGGTGAGGGAGAAGCGAACGGCGCAGCCGGAGCAGCTGTCAACCACCTCGTCCTTCACCCAGTGATCGGCCGCAGAGCGACCCGGCTGATCGCTGACCGACCAGCTGAAGACTCGACCTCGACCGTCGCCCACCAGGATCTTACTGTGGTCCCTGCAGAGGATGAAAAAAAGGAAACAAGAGTATGTCATAAATTTTGTTTTTGAGTATTTGCCTTCATCAGTTTGGTGTGCAACACTCGGCTTGGCTTCCGTACTTGGAGATGGCGAGGGACGTGATCTCGGCTGGGTGAGCATTGTCCTTGCGATCGAACGCCGTGTGCATGGTGAGTTTGCTCCGGAAGACCAGCTGGCGCTCCCATCTGTAGCCTGTAAACACACAGCGATAAACACCTGAACCAGGCGACAAACACACACCACCACCAGATCAGTGGAGCTTCTTCTTTATTTGATCAGAAAAGAAAGCATGTTCTCTTATGGGGCTTAATTTTCTCCAAACGTTTACAGTGTAAAAACCAGCATCACTGGTTACCTGCTCTGAGCTGGTTGTACGTCCGTGCGTCCATGACGGGGGGCTGGAGAGGCTGTGGCACTGAGCTCTGTCCTGGGTGAACCACATGATGGTGAGGGACCTTAGTCTGACCCTCAGAGTAGTTAACGAACACGAAGCCGTCCTTCTCGTCGATGCTCAGAGTGTCTGACCAGCGGTGAGAGTCGTCAGAGCTGCTGTCCATCGACCACGAGGCTCCAGGTCGGGCTGACGGACCTGAAAGGAGCGTTGATGTCGGGAATGTTAGGATCAGGAATACTTTTATCACTAAAACAGCTAAACAGGGAGAACTCAGTAACCCTGAGCTGTAAATGCTAAAAATGAGATGAGTAGTTTGCTGAGTACCTCTGGGTCTGTGGACGGTGCTGCCCGGCTGGCTGCCTCCACCTGTGGAGGGGTTTCGCGGTGCTTTGGGCTCCTGGCTCAGACTGGGCTCGTCTCCATCCGACTCGCTGCTGTCGTCATCCCCGTTGTGACTCTCGCCTCCCTCTGAAGAATAAAAAGGTTAACTGTTTTACACATTTACCTTGGTTGAACAGTTTATGTTTGGAGACACTTTGATACATTACTGGCACAAAAATCTCTTTTTTCAACGCGAGGACTCACCGATCTTCTCTTCAGGACAGCAGTCAGGCACATCTGGCTCTACTGGCTCTGGAGCAGGGGTTTCTGGGACTTGTAGGAACTCCATTCTCCAAAACTACAAGAAATATGTAAAGAAATGTTTAATTAGGCATTGTTTATTTAAATGATTTCAGAGCAGCGTCACAATGTGAAGAACTCAAGGGAAAGAAATATCAGGTTTAACGTCTCTGACAGATTTTCTCTTTAACTTGGCAGGAGTGGGGAGAACAACAAATGTTCATTCAGTGAACTCTTTAGTGTTGCCTGTCTTATATTCAACTTCTGGAGACTAATTACCCATGCATTAAGAAAATCAAGAGTGCTTCTTTCTACAACAGATACCATCAACAGATTTTAAACACCACTGAAACCTGAGAGATGCATATAAACAGGATAAAGGATAAAGAAACCTCCCGAGGGCTTCTAAAAGGAACCCCCCTAAATTACCAACATATGCAAAGTCTTTATTTTTGCACTAAAGAACTGATTACCCTGACGACGCCGTCTGAGTGTCCGGTGACGATGACGTTCTGCGTGTCCCACTCGTTCATCTCGGACACGCAGCAGCACAGGATCTGCTGGCTCCGCCCAGTGAAGGTGTTGGCGCTGGCGATGGGGCTACCGTTTATGCTCCACACGTGGATGTATGTGCCTGCACAGGACACGATATCCCCCTACACACACACACACACATAAACACACATTATGTTTGTCCTCCTCTATGAAACATGATGTACATTTCCTGTTATATTTCCTGGATGAGGTGTTTTTCGTCCCAGCTCACCGTCAGTTCGTTGATGCACAGAGCCGAGACGGGCGCTCGGTGTCCCCTGAGCTGCGTGACGAAGGAAAGCTTGTTCAGGTCCCAGATGATGCAGGTTCGATCCCGCGAGCCGCTGACAACAATGTGGTACGCTGAAGACGCTGTCAGACACGTCACAGCATCCGTGTGGCCGAGCAACGCCTACAAACAAACAGAACGGACAAAGATGGACGTCAGAACGACTCTGAATACATGAGACTGGAGGCTGTTCTCTCCCAAAGACACTTAAACAGACTTTGTAAGAGCTGAGAAACTTCTCGTGGAGGCTTGGACCTTTCAAGAGGCTTTGTAGAAACAGAACGCGTTGGAGGTTTTCAGTTATAACAAAAAGTACAAAAAAATCAACAAGATAATAAAGATGTAACGTTAAATGTGGTGCATCAATTTTTGCAATGATGCTCCCACTTTTCTTTGTTTGGCTCCCTGGGGAACGTGTGTGTGTGTGTGTGTGTGTGTGTGTGTGTGTGTGTGTGTGTTTACCTGTTTGAGCGTGAGTGACTTGGCCCTCTCCTTGGAGGTTCCTGTCTCCCACACACAGATGGCCGTGCTGGTGCCGCCGGTGATGACCAGCTTTGGGTTTGGACATATGGCGCAGAGGATCTGACTCCACTCTGACAGACACTCGTACACCACCAACGCCTGAAACGAGATTAAAGTTTAACACTGAATATTCTGCTCCATTCTTATTGTTTTTAACTCTGTCTTAATAACCAACATGTCGACTCTGTATTGGTTGATGCAGTAAAAGCTCAGTGCAGTTTTAGTCGTGCACCAGCAGGGGGAAACGTTGTCTGAAAGAGTGTTTGACATTCACATGGCAGCCTCAAGGTTAAATGTGCAGGAAACCTACAGCAGCCTCTGTTTCAATAAAGTTGTAGTGTTGAAAAACTGCCTTAAAATGGAAACACCTTCATGACTATTAAACGTCATTAAAAGGTCATGACACCTGACATTAGACCTCCTTATGGGACAGAATGAAGGTCAACGACAGGATGCTGAAAGAGGGAGGAGTTACAGGTTTAATTGTCTAAAAACTGCGGCTGTTATAAGAACTGTCGCTCACCTTATCAGATTCATAGTTGGCCAGGCGGCAGCTGAGGTCGGCGTAGCCCCAGGCGAAGGTCTTGCTCCAGGTGGGGGGGACCAGGACTTTGTTCTGCTCCACGGCAAGGATCCCCTTATCGGTGCACACGATCTGTCCCACAGGCTCCTTCAGCTCTAAACGAGGGTCAAACACAAAGACGTATGAGTGATTTAAAAAATCAGACTCATCATCTATACATTTATGCTTGTGTGTGTCTGTTTGTACCTTTGACAGGTGCTAGAGAAGGTCTGAGATTGTCCAGGTGATGGAAGAAGATCTTGTCGCTGTTGGAGCTCGGAGGAACGCTCGTGATGTCGCCGTTGGCTTTACTGCGGACGCGTTTAGGAGGATGGGGCTTCTTAAACAGCTGAGACACACAAACGTCAACGGTCAGTGACTTGATGGGAAATTCAGGCTGTAACAGGTTAGTTCGTGCACGAAAGGAACAACAGAGAGTATCCTAACATCAAAGCTCTCATAGCTTAGCTTTCAAAGGCAACGTTTCAACACGACAAGGCTCATTAGCAACATAGCATAAAGAAGCATGTAAGAAAAAAGTTTTGATTTCTGGGCTGATTCCTTATTAAAAAAACTATTTTATGGGCGTGTGGAAAATAAAAAGACCACTAAGAGAGAAGAACAACATGTAAAGGATGCTATCATGTTAGCTCCTGCATGCTAGCAGCTGCTAAAGTTGATAAAAGTATAGCTACTTGTAAAAAAAGTTGTTAGTTATATATATTTAGTAGTGTTGGTGGTATTAGCATTAGGTCTACTTGTACTAACGTTATACTCTTAGCTGTAGCTGTTAAATGTAAGCTATTGTCAGTGTTAGGTTTGCTCATCATTATTCAGTATCCGACCTGTTTGGGGATTTGTCCGAAGTTGTTGATGAAGCCGATGGTGGCCGTCTCCTTCAGCGGGTCGTTGATGTTGTAGATGTCCACCTGACCCTCGTAGAACAGGTGGTGGAAGACGTTGACTGCCTCCACGGCCGGCGGGCCCTGCTGCTTGTAGCCGAAGATCAGGTCGATCCATTCGTGGAGGTGGGCCGATACGTAGTCGCACTCCAACGCCTGCGGACGGACGGACGGGACGGAGTTAAATGGGAACTCACCGACACTCAGACTTAAGTATTTACCAGCGGGTTAATTTCTCACCTCTCTGTGGACTCTGATGAACTCTCGCGGGTCGCCCTTGGCCCAAGGCGGCAGGATGACATCACTCAGCTTTGTGCCGTTCTGCTTCGCTCCTGGTACATCAAACAACAAACAGCAGACACAATGTTAATAACTCAATTAACTCGTACAGTTTAAATTATTGTTCACTATTCCTGACACTGACCCAGGTCAAAGTTGTTGGAGTTGAGCAGGAACTCGGGCAGATAGAAGAACTCCGGGATGAGCTCCTTGACGTCGGCCATGTTGTGTTTGGAGGCAGAGAGCCAGGCTTCCCGCACGCTGTGGAACATCCTGTCAGCCAGGTCGAAGTGACCTCCCTGGAAACAACACACGCAGATGGTTCGACAGGTCAGCTGTAATCTGGGCTTTACGTTACTGTCTAATGTTAAATAAACTCTTTTTAGAGGTGCTAAAAGAATCTTTATCTTTTATTTAATCTTTTTTTCATTTGGTTCTACTTTCTGTCCAAATAGGAGCATCCATTATCTGATGTAAAACTGTTTCCTACTCTGCCTTTAATACGCCTCCCAGGGCTGAACAACATTTCAGAGATTTCTTCACACGTAGGATTATGTAGATGACGAGCAGAACATTTAGTAGGTTATAAAAGTTCATATCCGACCTGAAGTCGGAGGAAAATCTGTGTGAAAGGCTCCATCCGGACAAGATAGGAGGCTACGATCATGGCCGAGGAGTAGTGGGTGCCGTAGTGGTACGCTGGGGTTTCACCTGGCAGAAGAAAATACAACATATACACAATTAATCACAACTTTACCTTTTGTTACCCGCCAAATATCTGTCAGCCTGTTCGCTCACTCGACTTCAGTTTAGTTTGATTTAACAGAAATGAGCTGTAACTTGTACTCTCTTGCCCTATCGTAAGCACAGAGAACATGACAGTTAAAGGGACGGTTTAAGTGTCTACATAACGCCGTCCTTTTAGATGCAGTGTGTTGATTAGTCTCTCACCGTTGGGGTCTTCCCAGTCCTTGTACCTCTTCTTGTACTGCGTCAGTCTGTCGTCAGTCTGCGCGCCCATCGGCTTGGCGAGGTTACGGAACGTCTTGGGGTTGCTCAGATCCAGTTCCTGATTAACGTCACAAACAGAAAACAAACATAAGCCGGATTAAACTGGCGATCTTTCTTCTTCTTGTGGTGAACACTGATAGCTGCCATCGATGTTTAAAACCCTGTAATCACCTCTGAGTCGAAGTCGGCGAGGATCCACGGGAAGACGGGATACTGCATGAGGTCGTTGTAGGAGCGTCCGGCTAACGTGTTCAGGTGCATCAGGTACTGGAAGTTACTGATCTCTCCTCGCTGGAAAACAGACAGTAAACACATCAGTGAGGGAAACAACACGTAACGTCTTTACTCTGTGTTGTTAAAGTGAGCAGAGGTGTCTTACCTCCCATCTCTGAGTCACTGACTTCTCCCCGACCAGCGTGCTGAGGAGGCCAGATCTGACAAACACCAGGACAGAGCGGACGTTTAGATCCAACTGCTCAGTGTGTTTTTGTTTTATAGCATGTATACATATCCTTAAAGCTCCTTTGAGCTTCACTGGTTATGCAACAGACTGAAATTTATTCTGATTACTTTATATGACCTACAAAAGCAAACAGACCATCAGCGACAAGATTGATTATGTCCATGCAGTTATTTTTAATGCCTGTAGCTGCTGGTTGGTGTCAGACGAAGCGATTAACTGCACGCTGCCTTTGTTTACATTTTCCAAGGCAAAAATGTAAAGTGAGTGATACATATGACCGTTAAAGAAAGCAGAGATTTGTTGTTAAAAAGCACCACTTAATGTACAAGACAAATTCAGCTGAGATAAGAGGTACGGCTTTGTCCACAGGGGGCGCCAAAATCAACACAAACCCAAAGTTCCTCACAGAAGCTTTAAGTCACAAAGCAAACACTGCCTGGGATTTAGGATCCATATTCTTGGTCATTATATCAGCCCATATTAAAAAGCATTAAACACAAACATTAAACCAAGCGGAGGAGATCTTACCCTTGTTCGACGCTCGTGTTGGGCCTCTGTCCTGAAACTGACTCTGAGCTGTCAGCCAGCGAAGGCACCACCGCCAAGAACCTGCAGGGAATAATAACAACATTTATAAAGAATGAAAAAGTGATATTGGTAAATAGATATTGGTCACAAAAATCCGCTCTGCATTAGGGTAAAGAAGTTGTATGAGAGGAGGAGTTTTAATAATGCCCCTCTGAATACTGACTCCAGAATCACTCCAGCCTCCCTTTATATATAAAACTGTGCTCTCTCTTAATTGCTTGCATCGCTTGTCAGCGGGTTGAAAAAGAGGACAAAAAAGAAATGCAGCAGCGGTCGGTGTTTACATTTGGAGACAGTACCTTTGGTAAACTTTGTTGCGGACTCCTTTCTGGAAGGCCAACAAGTAGTTCCTCCCGTCTGCTGAGAAAACCTCCACTGCCATTGGCTGAAAGATAACAACAGATACAGGACAGTTAATCACATGGTGAGTTTAAAGCCCAGTACAGATCAATGATGAATGTTGCAGAGAAAATTGCAGCGGTGTGAGCTGGTTAGCTGCAGAGCGTCTGAAGCCGTTGCGTGGAGTTGCTGAACATTTGACTTGTCAAATCTCCAAATGCAGTTTTAGACCTGAATGATGTACCTATTTCACTTCAGCCAATCAGGAAACAGCATAAGTTGGCGTAGGCACCCTGTCTCTGGCGCTGCAGCAGCCAAAGACGGCTCCAGATCCTCTCTTTCCAAACTCTCTGTCCTCGACGTTTATTAATAAGTGTTAAAGCTAACATTGTGAGCACGTCACTGTCATCCACTTCTTTTTATAACGATAACAGAAATCCAGCTAGTTAATTCATGTAACCTCGGCCTAATACTAACACTATAGTATTAACGCAGAAGTAGTGGGGTATGTCAGTGCGTCGTTGCTATGGAGACGGTCAGCTGTGTCTGTGTGCGTTGCGTGGCTTTGATGTGAACGGCCCAGTTTTAGAACGTTTACGATCACATGTCAGGGGATTCTTTTGGCAGTTGCGTCCAGTCTCGTTGTGAATCATTGATCTGAACTGGCCTTTAATCCAGAGGTAAGGAGGTCATTGACTTTTGAATACTATTACTATTCAAATGGCCTCTTAACGTCTACAATGAGATATGTGATGCATTTATTGGTTGATTTAGCAAACACAGCTCTGGAACAAACTAAGAGACCCCTCCAAATGTTCCTTAAACCAGCATCTCTCTCTACATGTCACAGCCGGCCCGATCCACATTTGACCCCATTGAAAACCTCCTGAATGTGATCAAAAGGAAGATGGATGGTCACAAGCCATCGAACAAAGACGAGCTGCTCCGAGAGCGGCCTAACGTCACCCAGCAGCACTGTGACAGACTGGAGGAGAGCATGCAGAGATGCATGAACGCTGTGATTAAAAACCAGGTTGATCTGTGAACTCTTCCTGAGTTAAAACATTCTGTTGTTTAAACATGAACTTGTTTTCTTTGTCAGTCTTAACCAGTTGTCATTTTCTGCAAATCAAAGACCTGAATGAGAATATTTGATTTGGAAGTAGAGAGAAATGTTGTTTACAATAAATCAAAGGCTCATTTTACTCAAACACAAACCTATAAATAAAAGTATATATGTGTATGTATGTGTATTATATGTAATACGTGCACACTGACCTGCAGCAGGTAGCGCCTCTTGTGCACCTCCTTGATGTCTTCGTAGGCGAAGATGCTGCAGGTCCTCTTCAGCAGGCTCTGTCCTTGTCTCGCTCCTCTGGGGATGATCGCCTCGTGCAAACTGGACACAGAAAACGGGCAGGGATACATTTATACTATACTCACAAAGTCTCTTGTCTCTTCTAAAAACTTTGAGATTTTAAAGCGAAATTATGTCAATTTTTAAACCTTAAAATGAATCAAATGTATAGGAAGAAAAATGAGTTGTTGCCGATGTTTTCTGTCTCGACAGGGCGCAGCAGCAAATCTCCATCATGTGATGTTTAGTGATCGCAGAATCACTGGTCTTTTTAGCTTGGATTTCTTCACTTGAATTGCAAACGACTTGCTAACTAAGACATTCATATTGAGAAATTCCTGTCATCACTATTATTTCTTCTTAATGGGCCGATAAGCTGATCATTCCAGCCCTCTAAGACACTCTGTCGTGTTTGTCTGGAGGCTGAGGAGAGGCTGAAACACCTGAGGGGAACAGGATGAAATCACAGAAGCAGCTGTTTCAGCCTCAGAGGAAAAAACAAGTTCCCTAAAAAAGATAAATATGTAATGTCTCTGCTGAGTTTAACGCATGCTCCGACAGCAGCATTACATCACTCTGTCAGCAGAAAGTCCCACTGCAGCGTCCCGACGAATGATGTCATCTTTATCTCACAAAAGGAGGGTACAGTAAGCGTCTCATCCTCCGGCTGCAGCCTCCTAAATGTATTCAGGGTTAATGATGCAGCCTGTGGTTCTCCTGCAGACCTGGATGTGGAGTGACAGAAACAGCCTGGACTTACTTTGGGGGCAGCGTGTCGATGTCTCGGATCTCCCGGGACACGGTCATGGTGTAGCCGTCGATGACGTAGAAGTGCTCCTTTCCGAACAGCAGCAGACCCTCGCTGGTGTCCAGACCCTGCACCCGGGCACAGCGGTACATGTGCTGGATCTGGAACAGAGAATGTAAGAAACAAGTTTAGAGAGAGCAGTTCTCTAATAAACTGTCACATATAATAAAGAAGGAGCCCAAAAGACACATTCGTCCCTCAGCCACATTAAGTTAAGTTTGGATATGCAATTCATGACAAATGTGGCGACTCTTTAAGCTACCATCTTTGGAGCTAAAAGAGACGACTCACTGTGTCTTCTGTTTTATCATAACACAATAATCTTGTAGTTTGTCATTTTATATTAGATTTTTTTATTTTTTAACGCAGCTTTTATGATCTTATGCTGTTGTTTTGAGTGACAGCAAAACAAAAAAGGAGGGATTTTTAATTTTTTTACATCAAATTAATCTTTTTCAATTTCCTCCCAACTTTTGGAAAAACTCACAGCAAAGAATGTAAGTGTATATTAAAGAAAAGGTAGCACGTAGCAAGAAAAACAACTGGGGATGCACCGATGCATCGACTGAACATCGGAATCGGCCGTGTTGACAGAGATCGGCCAATTGGCAAATAAGGTGTCATGCGCTGATGGCAGTAGTTTTTATTATTTAACTGTTTTAATTGTGCAGTAAATTAAACTGTAAAATAAAAGTATTTATGTTTTTTATAAAGATTTTTGTGAGGCTATGTAAGCACTGAAAAATGTTTTTACTATGACCAGGTGACTCTAAAACAGCCTAAAGAGGCAGGTTTATTAATGTCAAAGAACAGCAAAAGCACTGGACAAACAGCACAGCGTAAACTATGAACATTTTCTCTACAACACAATAAAAATAAATTACAGTAATGCTCCGATTACAAAAGGACCCCGATCATAAAATGACCCCCTTTTTAAGACTCATTTTTTCGAAAAAGACTTTTTGAAGACAGAATCTTGTTTTTATAAAGAAAAAAAGTTGAATTACTTTTAAAATAAAGTCATGTTAAAATATATTTTAGGTTAAATTATCACATTTAAATTAAATAAAATGCTTGAAACAGCTGGATGACAGCTCTGGTAACAGGCAGACCTTTGTTCTGTTGTTCAGTAACACACACACACACACACACACACACACACACACACACACACACACACACACACACACACACACACACACACACACACACACACACACTCCCCTGTGAGTCTCTTGGAAGCGGCCGCTTTGAGGACCACGGTACGATTTCTCTGTTAGCATCTGTTAGCTAAGACTGTTAGCATCTTTTTGGGCTCGCTGTCTTCAGACATTACCCTCTGTGACTCCGTATTTCTTGTCTGCTTGACAGGTGTTTAACGACTCTGCTGCACTGATAACCATCATCTTAAAATCAGCATCATAAATCTGCCTCAGTTGTTGGTTAACTTGGCCGACTTTTGAGCCACTTGTGTCTCTCCATCTTTCATCCTCCTGGCTCTGTAGCTGTGAGTGACAGCTGGCCTCAGTCATGATGGGAACACTCGCCTGACAGTTAAGTGGTGCCGTCTACTGTTGTGGACGTAACTTGGCATTTAAAAGTCTAGACTCTGAATAAAAGACGATCCCACTTCTTAAGATGTGTTTCAAGGAAAAACAAACCCGTCTTATATTCGGACTAATACGGTACCTAAAAGTTTACAATGTATGAAAACCTAGAAACACATTTTGGCCTGTAGCGTCCGTGTGCTCTGATCTGACCTTCTCTCCCTCCTCCAGGAGGCGCAGCAGTGACGTGTTGTCGGTCCTCTGCTCCTCCTCGGGGCCTCCTGACTCTAACAGCTGATCCTGAAGCTGCTCCTGACTGTCCTCGTCCGCTCCGTCCGCTGTGGAGCGAGACCTCTTCAGAGGAGCCTTCACCAGGCCTGCAGAGCGGGCGACAGCAACATGTTAGAGAGGGATTTCAAAGTTACATTCAGCAGCCACCGCGAGTCTCCCCTGGTGTCGTCTCTGTACCTTTGACTCTGGCGATGGTGTCTTCTCCGTGCTCGGGCTCGTGCTGTGTGGTCTCTCCCTCTGTGTTGTGCTCCACAGAGTGCTGGTACATGCCGGGGTTTCCAGACAGCAAGCGCATGTAGTACTCCTTACTGTCGTAGCTGATGGCTCGACGGTAACGCAGAGGCTTCTGGAAAAAGAAATGTGGGAAAAGTTGTTGTAGTTTAAAGTGTGTGTCTGTTAAAGACGTAATCTCCTTCAGTTTGGGAAAGTTTGCAAATGTCGTGATTATAACAGTACGAGTGCAGGGTGGTTTACTGGACTACCAATGTGCAGAAGCATGGACATCAGAGCCTTGTCTCACAAAGGTACTTAATCATATTTTGCACAAAATTTGGGCCATTTTTTTGACTAAATGGAAGAAGAATCTGTAATTTACCACTTAGAAAATACCAATAATGTTACCAGTTACATGCAAAAGAGAGAGTCATCCATGTCTTTGATTATCTGTAATTATGCAGCCTCTTCAGTAACGACAACAACTGATGATGTCTTTGGCAGTCCTGCTCTTTGCAGTTTTTTTAGGACATCTTACACTGGATGGAAAACGACTTCAAAGTCAGCAAAGTATAGGAAGAGCGAATAAAAGTTTGCATGCATTCGAAGCTTAATCCAAAAGACAACTGGACTTGGTTAATGTTCTTAAGGTTCTCATGTTATATTAAGTTTAGGGAAATGTCCTTTTTAAGCACAAGTCTTAAACAGGAAGGCCGTCAACTCCACCGCACACGTGTAAGTCCAAGTGCTCCTGCATGGCTGCTAACAAAAGCAGGATACGCCTTCAAACACAGCAACAACAGGATCAACATGTGGCTTTGTGTTAGCTCGTAACAGACAGAACGTCATCAGCAGCTCTCTGATTGATGTGATTCTGCTCTGAAAACATGCAGTCACACCACACGTCAACGAGAGCTCAGTTAGTTCATCCTGCAAACTTCAAGATTGTACCTCTGCACGGTAAAGGACCCCAGCCAGGGCTGAGGGTATCAGGGGCACCAGAGGGGGGGAGGAAGAGTGCTGGAGGAGGTAAAAAGAGGTGGATATTGACCAAACATGTATAATCTTTTTTTTAAGTAACTCTTAAAAGCCAAGAAGAAACTAGAACTAAATTCGACTCCTGAGGTGCACAATTTTGGATCAGGTTGGAGACACTCGCCTCTTAACAACTGCTGTCACTGACACTTTGAGCTGAAGTACTTGAGATTGTCAAACACCCTGCAGAGACGTCCCAGAGCATGTGTACATGATGAGTAACGTTTAGACCAGGGGGACTTGGAGCCAATCTTTCTGGGACGATTTAAGAAGAAACGAGCCAGAAATTTCTCCCAGAAGGTTTCTAGGAGTTCACGAGGCGCTCATGAACGTAGCTGTTAAATCAAATCCTTCCAAGAAAGTGTCAGAAAAACTTTTACTCTTTCCTAGCTTCTTTGTTTGTTGGTAATCAAGCCCGTATTGTATTTTCTATGAGTAACATCACCAGATAAAATGTATACATGAAAAAAGCTGATTTTAATACGGTCCTGAATGGTGATGCCTCTGAGCGCTCTCTCTGTATCTCCCTGACCAAATAAATCACTGCAGAGCGATGAGCGGCACGTGTTGGCAAACAGAGCGGAGGGGATATTTGTGGAGCAAACAAAGCTTCATGTGTCTCCGCTGTGCCAGGAAAAGTGAGCCACCGGCTGCTGGTGTGACTTCCTCACAGGACACCAAACAGCTCGCCCGAGAGCTCTATTTAAGGACGGCTTCTTCGTACAGGTTCGCTGCACTGCGGGGGATTAGTTCAGGACACAATGGAGAAAAATACCTCTAAAAAACTTCTCATTCAAATATTTATAGTCACTTCTATTTTGGGTTGAAATGTTTGGCGTCGAGGCTTAAAAATACTTTGAAAGCACGTGTCTGCCATCGCTTCATTAGCTAGTTTTCATATTTTAAAAACATTATAATTTCTATCGCTATCGCCTGATATTACATTCAACATGTTCCCTGCCTGTGTAGTGTCAGACTGCTGTTATGGCCTTTGGGACTTTTTGCACTGTAAAGGGGAGGAAGGCTCTTAAAGTTCTGCAACAATATCACAGACGAATTCTGGTATTTAGAAAATTAAAAAACGAAAACACAGATTTTAGGGTCCTTTGTTGTGTAAGATGGGATTATTATGTCTCTGTTACGCCTTGTTGGAGCCAAAATGTGGTTTTTATTTTGTCTTTATTTCCTCCTGCTCTGAGAACTTCTGTTACTTGGATCGTTTTGTATTTATTTGCAGTTTGGCAACTGAACAAGAGCGGTTTGTTTCACCTCGCGCACGTTTTACTGCTCTGTAAAAACACACAGTGGGGCGGCTTTACGCCAACGTTCTTTGGTCAAGTGTAAAATGACAAAGGCGGCATAACGGCAGAGCTTCGTTACGGCGCTGAGGCGGAACCGCAGTGTAAAAAGGGCTCATGACTACATAACGTGTTGCTAACAGTAATTAACAAACAGCGGCGTGTGCACTGAGGTGGAGGTGCTCGCTGGCAGCTCTTTGTTGTTCTAACATGGACTGGTGGAGCCGTGAACGTTAGCAGGGCAACATTCACCTTACAGATTGTCTCTCTTTTAATTTGGTTCTACACTATATTCACTTTAATAACAAATGGATGTTGCCTGTGAGCTCTTCATACACTACATCTGTATTTCCAACTGAGCTTCCCACTGTAAGAGTAGTTTTTAAAAGATATCTTAAAACGGGGCGCCAGTTCAGCTCAGCGGTTAAATCGGCAGCCCACGTCCAGGGGCCATAGTTCGCCTCCTGCTCTTGGCCCTTTGCCGCATGATATTCCCCATTTTTTCTTCCCTGTTTCCAACTCTATCCACTGTCCTCCTATCCTAAAAAAAGGCATAAAAGCCAAAATAATATGTAAATGCTGCAGGGGATTATGGGAGCAGATTAGTCCAGATGAAATACCTGAGCGGGGTTGGTGTTGGGCTCCATCTCGGGGATGTATGGGTAGTGGATATAGAACATGTCGTTGCGGACCATCTTCTTCCTCATGCGGCAGGGCCCCTCCGTCATCTCCAGCACAAACTTGTCCAGGTGGGACCCGATGGGCGGCCCCCAGAGGCCCCGTTCGCGCAGCAGCTCGTACTCGATGGACGCCCACTCCTCCGTCACGTACTTCAGGGCGTTCTGCTGCCGCTGGGAGACGGAGGGAGGAGGAGGCGTGAGTCACTTTAGAGAGGGTGCTATAAATTATGCAAGCTGTCACAACTGCGACGCCAGAGTATAAAATATAATCCTGTGCTGTGTTTGTATTTAGTTTACTGTCCGGCAGTAAAACCATGACTGCACTGTTACACAACTGGTGTTTGTTTTGTCCTGCAGCTGCTTCCTCAGTGTAATTGTGCTGTAATATAACATCTCTAATGAAGCGGCTTGAATCCTTTTTGCACCCCCTGTGGTAACATCATTATATGTGCTTCACTCATGTGTGTGTGTGTTTTACCTCTTGATATTCTTTGTACTGCATGGCCACCAGGTCTCGAACAACAGCGATGTGTGTGAACATCCACTGGAAGGTCTCCTGTGGATCACAAAGACATGATTGTAAAGAACAGGGATATCACGTAGGATGCTGTAGCAGCCTCAGTATCAGTGTTTGTGCGTACCTGCGCAGAGAGGCTGTTCTTGTTCAGGCTGTTCTCCTTCTTGTTGCGGCGGACGCCCGTCAGCTTGGAGAGGCCGAAGCCGCTGCTGACCCGGGACAGTTTGGACTGCGTGGCCGGAGCCACCGCCTCACCACGGCTGATGCACTTCTTCTCGTGCACTGAGCAGCAGAGAGGAGAGCGGGGAAAGAAAAGTAACTGTTACAAAGCCGTTGAAACAGGCCTCACTTTCTCTCTTCTCACTCTTGATAACAGAACACAGAATCAACAGCTTCAAGGAGGGAAAAAACAGAAGAGAAAAAAGTCCTTTGAATGCACGAATGCATAAATGGAGGTGCTGCAGCGACCCCAAAAATGTTGACCTGATAAAAACAATCAGCTTATAGAAACAGCTCCAAACACAAACGCCCTAAATAGACTTTATATAGAGTCTTTTTTCAGCGCTGCCACCTCTGATTGGCTCTTTAACCTTCCTTCATTACTTTTACCTCTTTGAACTTTCAAAGAAAACTTCTTTACATCTGTTTACCTGCCAAACTGTCTGGTTCAGCAGACTGAGCCTGAACTTTGGCAGGTGGCTGTTAGAAATTTACCGCTCTGCTTACATAAGCAAGAGTTCAACACTGATGAGACACAGAGAGACCCAGCAGGAGGGAGAGAGAGAGATCAGCATTAATAGGCCCTCTTGGCTGGACTTCACAGTGAAGTTTTTCCTTTGCAAAACAACAAGAGGAGTTCCCACATCGCTTGTGTTGTTATGTAAATGTGGATAAGCCACAAAAACAGTCACTCAGAGGGAAAAGGAATGTCACAAATCCAACACAGGCGTGGGTCAGGAAGTGTTGAGCAAGTCTGTGCAGTTATATTAACAAACATGACACATTATGAGCTACGCTTCCTGTCTTTAGTGTGTGAGATCTCTTTTTCCCCCTCTAATTTAGACAAACATTCAGAGTGTTATTGAGCATAAAGTTCAAGCAGTGAGAGTCAAAGATAGGTTCCAAATTTTCTCCTGATTTGTTCTGAAAAATGCTGTTTTAATGTCAGGACGTTCAGACGATATGTGCCTTGTAAAAGTGCATGACCATGGAGCCAAAGAATCCATCATTCACTCAGGACCTGGGCTAGCCTCCTAAAGGGGCGGGGCACTGACAAGCTGACAACACACAGACACAGAAAACGACTCCATCCATCTCCTTCCTGAATCGTCTCTGGTTACTTCCAGGTTTCTACGCGTGTCTCTCTCTCACCCAGGTGGTTCTGCCAGCTCTTCAGGGCCGGCTCCTCCAGCGCGGGCCGGGCCGTGGCGATGTCCACGTGGCCTCTGTCGTTGCAGGGCAGAGACACTTTGAAGATGTCCTCCAGCATCTGACGCTTGCTGTGCATCAGCTCCGTCCACACGCGGTTCACCGCCTTCAGCAGCAGCTGCCGACCTGCAGAGGGAGGACGATCATCATACTTATTATAAAGTCAGTGTAACGTGCGGCTGTGTGGCTGTTTGGTTATTTATCAGTCTGGACTGAGCTGACCTCTGCACTATATCATCTCTCTGTAGATTATATGTTATTAGAGAGTGAATGTGAACTTTTTCTGTCATAGTTTCAGACATAAACAATCCATCATGTCAAACTGCATTTATTCAGAAAAGCCCATTTAATCTTAATAAGCTTAAAGGAGAAAAACCCTCTGTCAGTCAGAGCTGGTGTTCTCTGTAATCAATAAAAGCAATAATATTTGAAATTGGCACCATAGCTGTGGAGAAAGATGTACAAACAGGTTGTGGTTTTGTCCAGTCTACATTCCTACAACACCCAGCGTGCATTGCGCCCCTCCCTCTGAAAGGAACGGCCCAGCGAGAGACGCTGGAGTGAACCGTTTCACTGCAGGCAACCGCTCAGAGCGGGACAGAATCTGAAATAAGATGAGAATATACCGGTGGATTGTCTAAAAAGTCTTCAGGTCTGCAGTCTACATTTCAAACCTGACGATTTTGAACGAGACATGACATCGGAGGCGGCGTCCTAGATTGAGGAAGTGTAGTTAAGCGAGCTCCCTGGCCTCCGCCAGATGACGTGTTTTACGTAGTCTGGTGGAGGCTTTCCAGGGCCCATTGGAGAAGCAGATAGCGTCCTACATAACAGCATTAGCTCCCCATAATAGCATGATACCACTGAGGTAGAAAATCAGCGAACTGGCCCTTTAAAAGAAATCCTTAAAGAAAAGGAATAAAATCCAAAAGTGACGGTGAAAGAGCTGGCATAGATAGAAGCAAGAACACTGAGTACTGTAGTTTTCTTTTCTCCGGTACTGTAGTTATTTTCTATTTTCAATAATATACAAAAAAACCTTCGAACCAGAAGATACTGTATGAGACAGTAGAGGAAAAACACACACACACACACACACACACACACACACACACACACACACACACACACACACACACACACACACACACACACACACACACACACGTTAACAGTGTCTCACCCTCGCTGACGTCGTGGCTGTGCGTCGCGTCAGCCTCGTTCTCTGTGGGCATCATCACATGCCAGGTTGTCATCCTGGCCTCCGCCTCCAGCCCGAAGCCCTCCACGCTGCTGCACAAACACACACAGAGACTCATCACAACCTGACACGTACAGACCTGAGGGGGGCGTCACAGGGAGAGTGAGACTGTTTGGCCTCTCTGCAGCAGATAGTTCTGCTCTCTGCAGTCGTACAGTGTGTCAGGTAAAACATATTGTGTCCCCAGCAGGGTAGGAAACTCACTCTCTCCCCACCTGCTGTACATTTTGGAAGCGATCCGTTCTTCTGGCAGAACACACACAAGCACACAGATAAAATACAAGCCTCAGTTTCACCCCGATGGTGTTTAAGTGGACATAACACAACCTGAGCTCAGAGGTATAAAACAAGGTGTGAGACCCTGTGTGAACTGGTGCTTCAGCTGCATGGACATTACTCAGACGGGGCCAAAGAAACATTAAAACTACTGAGAAAAATATGCTGCACAAATAGAAAAAATGATCCCTGCTCCACTCAGACTAAGGTGCTAAAATCCTGATAAATGCACGATGTAACGATCTCTTCCTCTATCTCTTGACAAGCCATATGTCCCCTTACCTCCCGCTGTGCAGGCAGATGAAGCAGTGAGCCAGGCAGGCCACAAAGTCCTGGTCGTGGTTCCCCGGGCCGAGCACCAGGTTGCGGTTGACAGTCAGGACCCTCAGGGCGTCCAGCAGGGCCACCTGCTGAGCTACGGTCTTGTGGGGTCGACAGAGCTGGTAGAGCACGGTGCGGTTCAGACAGTGGTAGATGGTGTCGAGAGAGAGACCCTGAGAACGTCTTTTAGACTGGAGAAGCAGAGGGAGGAAACAAACAGGTGTAAGAGTTACCGACTGAACCAAAGAAGGGAGAGAAAAGGTTTGACTTGTTCTTTAGTGGCGCGGCTCTGCATGTGGATAAAGCTGCTGTAGAATTCTTAAGCAGAAAGAAGATTTGTTTGAGCAACCAGGCTGAACTGGGTTAAGAGGTTAGACGGTTGTGAACGTAGCTTTGCTACTATAGTGTTGTGTAAGTCTGAGCAGAGACCTGCTGAAGGAATTCAAGTCCAACATGTTGTAACAACAGATGATGTTAAGGAAACAAACTGCTACTTGTAAGGATGCTTTTAGAGTAAATGCACTAAAAAGACACGAGAGGCTAAATTAAATTAAGATCTGAAGTCTGAAGAAAACAACTTGTCAACTTTTAATACCTCACTTAGTCCAAGAGTTGGATTTAGTTGTTCACAACTGCAGCAGGAGCGTCTCCCCACTGGTACTAAATTGAATGAAATGAAAAGTCCTAATTCTAACTGCCTCTGCGTTGAGGATACAGCTTTAAATCACTAATCAAATTGAGACATGTCAAAGACACAAAGACGCAGTACGAGAGACAAAACTGATTTAAGAGTATAATCTCATAATCTGATGTGTGCAGAAGGCGTCGCTCAAAACACGAATCCCAAAGTCCACACGACTTTACTCACACAAAGATTCTACATTCAAGAGCACCTTTGATTTTACAGAGGTGTAAAAATCTAATGATCATCCACGAAACTGATGCCAGTAAATAACAGTAAGTATTTCACATGTATTGTCACATACAACATATACTACGTCTAGACAGACAGACAAATACACACCTGCCAGTAAGTCAGACTCTAAACGCACTTAAAAGCCTTAAAGGGCTAAATCGAGTTTGTGCAGCCAGCAGTCAGAGGGATGCTGCTGATCTGATTTAACCCTAAGTGTGTTCACTTGTTACGTTAACTGGAGCAAGACTCAGAAGGAAAGTTTTATTCATGCAGACAGTGTCTGCAGCGAGAGAACGTGTCCACGCACGAGGGCAGCTCTTTGCTGGTGAGTTTAGTCGGTGTGATAAGTCTGTCTGTGGTTATTATAACAAGACAAGGTCAAAACCTAGGATGTGGCTGACCCGCGACCTGACCTGTTGTGATTTGTGAGTCTTACTGATCAACATCTCTTCCTGTAGTAAAAGTCAAGTAGGTCAACACTTCCTGTATGATTTTTAAAAGTAAAAGCCCGATCTGGAACACTGAACCCCCTCGTTTGTACACAATGCTTTTATTTTGAAGTGTTTCCAGACGCGTTGTTATTTCTTTTACTTTATTTGTAACTTTTCCTGATTGATAAAGTCACTAACAGGCTCCGTATCGCGGCTCCTGCTTAATTTTCTTTAAATTAAAAACGTAGTCTTAAGTCTCACGCAGGCCAAAAGTGTCTATGTTAGTAAAAATAAATAAATAACATCATGTTACAGACGTAACCTGGGTGCAGTCTCTCCCTCTCTCCCCTTCGCTCGCTCTCCGTCTCTCCGTCTCGGCTCATACCGTTGTTGTCGCTGTGTAATAATTAAGGTCCTTTTTCTAATGTAAGTAAAATCGTTTTCTGTAAAGACCAACCCACGGAAACATTTAAAACAAAG
Source organism: Semicossyphus pulcher (assembly GCF_022749685.1). Lineage (NCBI taxonomy): Eukaryota > Metazoa > Chordata > Actinopteri > Labriformes > Labridae > Semicossyphus > Semicossyphus pulcher. The sequence continues at coordinate 30,211,929 of NW_027211737.1, read as the reverse complement.
ACCCGAAACTACCCCTGGATATGTGCGCTGCGGACATGGTGAGGACAGTGGACGAGCAGCGGAGGAGCAGCCCAGCCTATGGCTCTGAAAGTACCGTCACTCCCTCACTCACATACAGACCCATGTGTAGGGATGAACCCAGCGGTCAGCCAAAAACATGCATTGTGTTGTAAATGTAGTCTGGTTTCATAACACTACATGCTTCCAGCATCATTCTGCAGGTACAGGAAGGGAAACTCTGCAATGCTTTTAAAGAGATGCAAGAAATTCCAGTTTCATTTCAGTGAAAATGCAGCCCGTCAAGGCATCACTTGAAGTAAGAATCTGAAGCTTCTGCAAAGCTTAAAGGAGAAACCTCACAGACAGCTGAAAGTGTTTTTCTGCCCTGTGTGAGTCACAGCTTCAGGCCTGTTTCCCATCTGTGTTACCACACCCAGCATCACTGATAGGTGTGGTCATGTGGACAGAAGTCTGCCAAGGCGTCCTGGGCTCTGCCTGGACTTCACGGCAGCAATGTGAGAAGTTAAACAACACTGACCTCGAGGATTCTGAGCGTTACTTCTATGATCAGAGGAGTTTTGTTTTTAGCACTGCATGACCATTAATCAGTTTTCCATCCATCCAAACACTGAATTTACAGTTTGCCATCAGTGGAGAATATCCAGCGAACTTGACTGTGTCTCTGAGCTTGATAACTTGACCAGGCAGAGGTTGCAGTAACGATCTCTGCGGGACATTCCCGTTGAGTCTTTAATCTGTGCTTTCTACCCCAGCTTGGGTCCGTACCTGTCCTATGAGCTGCACGATGAAGTCCACCACCAGCTTGGAGTCCTTGTTGAACATGCCCTGCCACAGCTTGTCCACCACCCGCTGCGTGAAGTAGAAGACGTTGTTGACCAGAATCTGATAACTGCCGCCGCTGCTGAGGGGCAGAGAGGCGTCTTCACCTGGACAGAGAGGAGGGAACATATTTTAGACGGCATTTATAATGTGTCCTTTCACACTGAAGGACTCCGCTTGGTTTCAGAGACTCAATATAAGTATAATTAAACATCTTGAATAAAGGCAATATGTGCTTTTATTTTGTCTGATTAGAAACTTCTTCTAACCAGGTTTATGTTTGATCAATATTTTTTGTCCTTAATTATCCCAATAAGATATAATCACTTGTTACTGAGGAACTTGAGAGTATTACCGAGATTTAAAACGTCTGGCCGCCTTGTTTTAAAAGATTTTATGGTTTTTTTCACACTAGATATCTTTACTTAAGGCCTGCACGGTGGTGCAGTGGTTAGCACCGTCATCTCACCGCTAGAAGGTTCCTAGTTGGAACCCCTCCCTCTGGGTACACCAGCTTCCTCCCACAGTCCAAAGACATGCTCGTTAGGTTCACTGGTGACTCTAAATTGCCCGTAAGAGGTGTGAGTGTGAAAGGTTGTCTGTCTCTGTGTGTCAGCCCTGTGATTGACTGGTGATCAGTCCAGGTGTAACCCTGCCTCTCGCCCAATGACAGCTTGGATCACTAACAGAGAAAGGTTTTCAGGCGAGCTCAGACGTGTTGTATTCAAAGGACTAGAAACATTTGAAATATGTTGTGTATAATTATAATAAGCATATGTAGCTCATTCTTAATACATCACAAACATGTGACGTGCTGAAGATGCTCTCCCTTCTCGGGGCTTCAGACTGATTTGCTGACTCATGATGCATCACACAGAGCCAACCTTTAAATGGGCCCAAGCTGTCCTGCAGCATAACGATCCAGCCTGTTTCCTGCATAATCATCAGCTATTTCTGTGAGCAGTGCATGGCCAAATACTGAGAAATTACGAGGCAGCTTCGTCTTCTCTAGGAGCTGCTTCTTGCAAGTGGAAAACTATCCGCTCCGTGAGGACACTTGACGGGAAAATAAAGCAGTTGGCCGGAGAACTACAAAGTGAACAGACATAAAGAGGCTGTTTGAGTGTTGAGGACTTTGTTCTGACCGAGAAGGACGTCCGCAGCCAGAAGATGCTCCATGACGCCGTCCAGGATGTTGGACTGAAACTCCTTCTGCTGCGTTCTCGTGGAGCGCTCCGGGGAGGCCTGGAAGCAGGAAGCAGACACAATTCAGGACCAATGATTAGAACCACGAGTTTGTTGTTTGTTTTACTTTAAAACCAAGAATTTAAGTCCGCTCCAGTGATGGCTGGAACCAAGAGAAGTGTGATTAATAGCAGATAAAAGCATGATTTTTGCACTCAAATAAGACTAAAAGGTGATTTCCAGTTGATGAAGATGTTAAATGTGATTATGGACTCTTTAAGTCCATGCTAAGGTGACATCCACACATACATATGTTTTGTTTTACATGCACACTTCTGCAGCATTTTAAATCTGCTTAAAACAAAATTTTTGGAAACACCGCCAATTCTATTTCTGTCTGCAAACTGCAGGGGTTGGGACAGATAGACACTTAGACTCATATTTGCTGGATGTTTTTTCTAATCACTCATAACTCGTTTTGCAGCAGTTGACATGAATGACTAATTAGGGAGCTGCTGACCTTGTTTTCTCTGCTAGCTGCTGGTGTGTGGTTTAATCCTGCATTTTCTAATTCTGCTGCTCCCTACACGCTCAGGAGACGGGCTATTATAAGAAGTATTCTCATGTCAAGTGGTGTCATTAGCCCGACATGGAGTGCATGCTTCATGTGCATGTTATTTCTGCTGTCGGGTGTTTTTGTAAGTACAGAGATTATTTTTTAACTGTAGTAAACTGCAGCTCTGGGGGGGATTGTTATTGTTTTAAAACAGAGCCGGAGGAGAAGAGTACTATTCTGAGGAAAAACTCTAAAGATTAAAGTTGTACATTTGCTGGAAAAAAAAATCGGACCAAGTCACAGATTTTCAAGAAAAAACTCAAATCGTTTTCCCTCACTACTGAACATGACACGCTGCTGCTCACTGGGCATCATGCCTGCCGTGCACGACCGAGTCAAATTATGCTTTTCAGTCAGATTTAGCAATAAGGAAATACTTGTGATTTTAGATGCACTAAAGGGGTCTGTGGCACATGGATTCCTATGATACACTTAAGCCAAATGGCATAGGGAAGAATGGCTGCACTGATCGTTTCAGTCGTTTTGTTGTGTGAATGGAGGCTTATACAAAAAACAGCGACTCCAAGGTTGTAGCTGACTACTGTCAAGTGTGTTACGTGCTTGGCTGCGTGTTCAGAGAGGATTTGTGTGCATAAAGTTTTGTTCTTGCAAATTTGCAAAACTTTAATTTTTCTATTTTCTTTTTAGAATATTACTCTTCTCCTCCGGCTGTAGTTGTCTTTTTTATAAGGCTAACATTAGAGTGATTTTAATCTTTGACCCTGTTTATCTCCTCACCTCCAGCAGCAGGTCGATGATGGGCGTCTGCTTGCTGGCCGGGGTCATGCAGAGGTTGTCCATGATGAGGACCCTCATGAAGTCAAAGACGTACTTCTTGGCCGGGTGGTTGGTCAGGGACGTCTTGGAGCCCACGTTGCAGTACTCAGACTGACTGCGGTTCATTCCCGAGTCTGCAGCGAAGGCCTTGAACTCCTCGGTGGGAGACCCCGCCTCGTCGTCCAGATCAGTGACCTGTGATGAAGTGAGACAAGGATTTAGTAAGGATAGAAGGTACGGGGTGAAAACAATGATATTCTTTTACAGGAAGAATTTAATTTAAGACATTTAACTTCATTAAAAAGCGATGCACTCTGCAGGAGCAACTACCTTATTAAACTGTCTGAAAGCACCTTTGCTCCTGAGAAAGACTGCAGTGATTACAGCGTCCGGGGTTTCAAAGGGGCAATAAGATGTGCTTTTTATTGCCCCATAACAGACAATCACAATATATCTGCAGCAGGTTGATAGGGTTACTGAAGCTGTGTTTTTGCTCTGCTAATGAGATTTTTTGCAGTCTCAGAGCCATTTTTACAGACCCGGAACAAAAGCTCTTAATGCAATTGAATTAAAAGTCTTGAGAGAAGAGATTTGTGCAGAGGAAGAGCTGCTGCATTCCCCTCTAAAGGTCACACATTTCCTTCAGCTAGAACTTCATTTGTGGGGATTTTAGGGTAACAAGTGACCGGCCTTACCATCTCAGAGTACGGCCTGATGTTGAAGGGAAAGACAGTCGCTGCCAGCGCACAGAGGAACTCAGGACTGTGCCACATCGGAGCGAGGTCGGGCACGTTGTGGTAAAGGTACCGAAAGAACTGCATGAGGGTGACCGGGTACTCCCTCAGCCAGGACCCTTCCTCCTCCGACTGCCACGGCTGCAGACAAAGAAGACAAATCAAGCATCAGCTCAAACATCAGACAGGTCTGGAGGATCTGAGTAAAGTGCTCTCAGAGTGAGGCGCTCTGCTCCCAGGAGGTCGAATAAACGTGTCAGTAACCAGCAGCGAACACGGCGCAGCCCACAGAGAAGCTCCCGGATGTGAGTGCAGGGATGAGGATGAAAACAGCACGAGCGCAGAGTCATTTTTGTCGGATTATTGGAGCTTAAAAAGACCTTCAAAGAATCTGCTGGGAAATCCTACAGAAAGAAGCACTTAAACACGACTGATGAAACCTCTCACATATTCGACTCAGACATAAGCTCTCTGTGTGGGAGTGTTCAAGTGTAATCTGCTTTTGGGAAAAGGTGTTGGATTTAATTAGTCGAGTTCTGGGTGCAGCCGTTTCTCTTAAGAGTTTTATATCCTCACAGAACAAAGGGTCAATAAAAGGTTCTGTCAGTTCTTCTGATAAAATAAAGAGGAGCGATGTGAAATATCTGAGGCTGAGGGAAGATTTGATCCAGAAAAGAAACATTTTAAAGAGGGGGTATTATGCTGTTTCACATTTTAAGACACATTTGTTGGACGTCCAGACTAAACGTGGGTGAAGTTTCAGATCTGTAGGTAGAAGTACGTTGGAGTAATCTCCAGGCTTCTCAGCTCAGTCTGCAGGCTGCTGTGAACGCCAGGTTTAACACAGTTTGTTCTACACGCTGCACTTTGTGACGTCACAAAGTGCAGCATCAGCAGGGTTCGGAGAGCTGGCCAATCAGAAGAAAGTTGGCTTGTAGGGGCGGGGTTTCTTAAAGAGACAGCTGACTGAGTCGTTTCAGGCAGAGGCTGTTTGAGGGCCTGCACAGAGCACCAGGGTGAGAAACACGAGGAGTTTTAACTGCTAATTATGCTAAGCTACTGCACAGGTATCACACAGTGAAATATGAAGCCTGAAGTTTGTTTGTTTTTTCAGCTTTTAACTGTTTTTCTGGAAAATGACAATAAAGATGGACTTCAGAATATCTCAGCTCTTGTTCTGTTGCTATTTTGGTTATATTCTCTTCAGTGGCATTTATAGGCTTGTTCTTGTGCTACAGCTGACCCAAACCCTCACACTATAACGGACAGGATGAGTTATCACCTCAGATTAGAAACTTATTACATTTTTACATTTTAAACTTTTAAAATGTATTTTCTGAAAGGCACTTACCGTAAAATTCCTTGTCTAAGACGCACTTTTAACAAACTTTTTTCTATCTAAAAAGTGGGTTGCGTCCTATATACCGGTGTGACCAATATACCAGACGTATTTTATTGTGTTACAGTATTTTACCCAGACGAGGGCTCTATAATCTAGTTAAAGCTTCGTCACGGACACGCGCCGTTATGATCGCCAGTGCAGCCGCCATCCTCACAACGATCAACGTCACCGTAGGCTGAGCTCACCTACGCACCGGTAGCTAGCAGGATTACAAACTCAACATGGAGAAAACAGATGGTAGGCTGTGATTTGTGTTTTAAATGTGTTTCAAAATAAATTCAAACAGTGTTGAAATAAATTACTATAATAAACAGCTGTAGAAAACCTTTTTCCCCTCTGGGATACCCCCAAAAACAGACAGTGACTTATATTCCAGATTTTACGGTATTCATATGCTGTTTACGTTTATTTCAAAGCCATGATGCACTCATGCACAGTGCTGGGATGAGAGGCTGTGAGAGAGCATGTGCACCAAATGGTTTATTTGGAATTGACAATATTTAGAAGGTTACACAACAAGAGGGTGTGTTTAATTGCCTCTCTTGTTTTTTATAGTCTGTTTTTTATAGTTTTATAAAGGTCACCGAAAGGTACTTAAGCCATAAAATGTAGGAGCTTGGTGGCTTGAGGGGTCAGTGCTGAGAAATATTAGCATCTATCCCAAACAACAGTGGCAGGCTGATCTGCGGTTCTCACCAGGTTGAGCATGCTGCGCAGCATGGCCAGCAGCAGGAAGGCAGCCTCGGTGTAAACATTGTGGATGGAGCCCACGACTGTCGCACTGGAGGCCGGGATGCCAAAGATGAACGTCCAGATGGAGTCCAAGTCAAACTGAGAAGACAATAAACACAGGGGAAATATAAACACTACTTATTACTCTTTGTTGCTACATTTAAGCTAGCTGCGTGTGTGTTCTTCTAACAGTGTTTTGGTTTTACGTCTGAGATTTGCTGTTAGTAAAAGTTCTGAGCTGCATTCAGATGAAAAGCAGCATCAGAAGATGTATTAGTATTATGAGAAGAAGAAAAAGGTTGGGTATACTAACATGTACCTGCAGGCTGTCCGGCAGCTCGGTGACGGGCTGCTGCAGGAACAGAGCCATGAGCAGGAAGTACAGCTCCGGCACGTTGGTGTGTTTGGGCAGCAGCGTCTGCAGCACAGGGAATCCTGGGAAGTGGCAGGCGTCCCGGTTGATCTCTCGCAGCGTGGAGCGCCCGCCTGCACTGCGGCCCACGTTGAAGCCTAAAGAGAGAGGAGAGGTTGGAGCGTTAAGGGAGGAGTGAGAGTTAAAGGTAGACAGGAGGCACTACTGCATCTGCCTTTTGACTACAGCACCTACTGCCAACTGTAGCTATAAGCTGTTACTGTACATCGTTTGGGGTTTAAAGGTGGCTCTCATATTTCTAAACCTGAGGCACATATTTACATGTTGTGGGGACAAAACGTTTGGGCATGGCTCCAGCTTCAGCCAGCAGCAGTGAAACAGGCTTTTATGGCTGCAATGTAATCACAGCAGGCAAATGCACCTGATCAAAGTACGTTCCTCTGAAAGTGCTCTTGTTTGCCTCTGACAGGCTCTGATTGTTGTCATTTTTGTTTTTTTAAAACCACAATCAGCCTTTACATTGTTCTTTTCAAAGTCACCAAACTCCACTGAGCAAAACAGTTACAACGTGCAGAATACAGGAGGTCCTGCTGCACTGCTGCCTCAGGCTTTTTCTGTGTTTAAAATTATTAGTTTGGATCGAACACAATATTTGTGTAATGCACAAACCAAAATAACTGATTGAGACAGTGGTAGTCCATCAACCTCTGTGTTCTGCTAGATAAACGTACTGTTTATGTCGATGGAGTCAGGTGGCTTTGGAATGAAACGGTAACTGGACTGTACTTATATAGCACTGCTCTTGTCTTGAGACCACTCAAATCGCTTTTACACTACACGTCACATTCACCCTTTCACACACACATTCACACACAGATGGCTATGCCAACGGGAGGTACATTGGGTTCAGTGTGTTGCCCAAGGACACTTCGACATGTAGCCTGAGGGAGCTGGGGATTGAGCCAACAACCTTCCAACTGAAAGACGACTGACTCAGAAAAGAGTTCAACAGGAAATGTTGTTTTTTTAAAAAGCATCTTACTCCTTTACAAAAACAACTATCACTATATCGATCTTTTGTGTAATATTATACGACACTGACATAACAATCTGGGCCTGTCAGTGGCTACAAAGGCCATTTAAATGATGCATTAGCCCCTAAGGATTACATTGCAGCCATCACAGCCTGTTTCACTGCTGCAGGAACAATCTATTGGAGCTTTACCGAAACTTTAAGTCAATAAGACACAAACAGAAATAAAAGTAGGCCCAGGTTTAAAAATATGTGAATTCCCCTCGTGGGGCAGGTCTACTAAGGCCCAGGACTGTAATCTTCTAACTGAGCGAATGAAGCATTTAAAATGGAAACTCACAAAAGAACCTAAAAGACGAGGACCTGGAGGAGCAGGAGGACAAACTCCACATCTGAGTACAACTACTGGATAATGCTACAACACTTCTGTCAGGCCATGTCACTACTCTGCGTGGAAGCAAGGTCAATGGTTCTCAACCTGGCGAACGGTTAAGATGATAATGGGGAGGTTTTAATGTAGTTTAATGAAGTAAACAAACAAAAAAAGAAATATAGTGAACAAATTTGTAAGAATATAATCTTCTTACTTTATAATTAATGTGAAACTAAAGCATAAAAGAGACAGTAAAGAGAAAATAAGGTTGAAAACCATTGAGCTACGGATGTTCGCAGCGTCAGGGAGAGCAGGGAGAAAAGAGAAGACAAACCCTTGGCCGTGCGGCGCACAAACTGCGCAGCTTTCTGTTTACTGAACGAAGGCCAACTCCGGCGGAAAGCGTTGCCAGAGTGAGGAGAGGCGTCTGCTGAGCCACATTAATACATACAGCATGCACATGTGACATGATCACTGAATGACTCTTACTCGACTGGTAGGGAATGTCCATGTGAATACAGATCTTGTTTGATGAGCTGTGTCGCGGTGACTCACCCAGCACTGTGCCGATCTTATTGGTCAGGACGGAGTCGGTGTGGTCCAGCCAGCCGCCTCCACACAGGCCTTCTTTGAAGCGGTTTAGGATGGACTGGTTGGAGAGCAGCACCACCAGGATCCACAGAGCTGCTGTGACCGTGCTCGAGTGGAGGTGCTCCTCCATGAACATCAAGAGCCAATCGAAGCCCAGCGTTCGCACCAGCTCTTCACAAGCCCTGCAGGGGGAGACAGAGAGGAGATGGAGTAAACTTACAGCCACTGTTACGTCTAAAAATCAAGTCAGAAGCTTCATAGAGCAGCTTTGCTTTAGTGTTTAAATATTTTAACATGCAATAAATTCCCAATAGACTTAAACACATTTGATTCTATTTAGAGTGTTCACATTTTGCTAACAATTAATGGGTTCCCTGGGTATTTTATTTTGAAGGACAGAGCTTTCAGGATAAGCAGATATAGGATGAGTCTGTTGTCTTACTGGGCATTGACGGAGCACTTCTCCTTGGTGGTGAACAGCAGTCTGAGCAGGTTGTCCAGCAGCCGGTTTCTCAGCAGAATGAGGCTGGCTGACAGGAGGCCGCCGAAGTCATCATCATTACCTGGAGACGCCAGATAGTTTCAATCAGTCGGGTTATTTTGGAGGGAATTCCAGTATTTTTAAACCTGCAACCTATTTTTAAAAACAGGACTAGCACGTACAAAAAGCAGCCGTGAAACAATTTGTAATGGCTGCTGTGCTATCTTTCAGGGCGAGGTCATTCGATCGAAGTCTGCCAGGTTAAATGCTTGTTTTTGCCACCAAGTGTCTGACAATATACAGAAAACGTGCTTTCAAAGAAGGACCTATTTTTTTCTGTTGAGGTAAGATTCTTTTTTTAAACAAGAAACAGCTGTTGCATCACTCTCTTTCAAGCAACCAGACTCTGGTTTCTGGTCGACACCTGCCTTCATCGGTTTGTTTGTTTGTTTGTTTTACTGTGTGAGTTTGGTGTTTTAAAGGGTTTATTTGGATCCAACACGACACAAAAAACAAATCAAACAAAGCGATTAAGGCAGCAGTGGACCGGAGACTCCCATGTTCTGTGAGCAAAACAAAAATGTTTTTGTCAGTGGAGTCTGGTGGCTTTGAAGAAAAACATGTAATGGATGTTTCAGGTATAAAGACGGATTTTAATTAACAAAAAATGTCTGTCGCTGTCGCATTCCTTTCTGTAATGTTGTCAGACACTTAGAAGAATAATACGCTGCAAAGACAAAACTCTTCATTGGACGCCCTGAAAGACTTCCTTGCAGCCATTACAGCCTGTTTCACAGCAACCGGCTTTTACTGTTTAGTCTTGGAGAAATATGAAAAATAGCACCCAGCTTTTACCAGCACTTGGCCACAGAATTAAAAGCATCACTGCATTAAATCTATCGTTACCTCCATCGATCTTCTCCTCGTTATTGATTTCCATGACGACAAACTTCTCACACACTGCAAATGTGGGAAGAGTGGAGGAGATGAACTGTCCGAACCTGCGAGGTGAAAAACACAGAGGTTTGTGTTTTAGTTTCCTCACTGCTGTGTGCACGAGATGTATAAGAACGTTTACACCTTAAGCACAGGTACAGTGTGTGTGATCATGTGTTTACCGCAGCAGATCGTATGGGTTGGGGAAGCCCTGCAGCAGCAGGCTGAGCACGTTGCTGATGGCAGCTACAGTCGGCTGGGACAGCGAGGTGTCTCTCAGGGTCAGCAGCAGCCTGGGGATCAGCTGAAACTCCCTCAGCAGTTTGGCATTTTTAGCCGCCTCACTGTTTGATACAGAAAGTGTCACACAGAGTTAGTTTAATGTTCAGCTTCTTTGCCTAAATGATGCCAAAAAAACAAGATTCACTCGCAAAGTAAAAGTTTGACACTTGCCTGGATTCAGTCAGCAGCTCGATGAAATGCTCAAACAGAGACAGATGGAGCTCGTAGGGAGCGTGGAGCCACACCTGAGGAGCAGAAGGAGCAGACTGAGACCTCTGCGACACGAGTCGTGTTTTGCAAAACAAACTGCTGGCAGGGAGCGGTGACATCTTGGCACCGAGCGGCCCAGTTACTGAGAGATTCAGCAACTGTGTAAGAAACTTTCTTCTCATCAAGCAAAGGCAGCCAGAGCATCCCAGAATACACCTGCGACTCTCACTGTTCATCGGCCAGGCCGAGTTTAAGTGGAACAAGAAGCTGGTCAGCTGCCAAGAAGGCAGACGTTCAGCTGATGGACTGCATAATGCTGCACAATCTAATTACCTTATTTCATATATAACATTTACCGGAATCATGGCTCCATTTGCCCCCCCCGTTACTCACCTCAAAGTCACACAGCAGGTCCTGGAAGGCCGTGGAGTTGGGAATAATGGAGGTCTCGTGGCCGCTGTCCACTGTTCCCACCAGAGAGAAGGTGAGGTGGAGGATGTGGCTGTTGAGCAGCGAGCGCTTCTTCTTCAGCAGCATGGCCAGCAGCTGCAAGGGACAGAAAACAGGGGAGAATATTATTTAACCCTTCATATTTAAGTGCATTTTTTAAATCAATCTTAAGGGCTGAACTTGGAGGTTGTAAGAAGAATATTTAAACTTGTTTTGTGACAAGTTTTCAGCCGTAGAATCGTGTCTAACCTGGTATCCTTTGATGCGCTCCATCTCCTTACTGGCCAGCGGGTTGCTCTTCACGACACACACCAACGCTTTGACAGCTGCGTACAATCCCTCCACATCTGACGCCATGGCGACCAGCCCCAAGATGGCTGCTGCACCACCTGTATACTGCAGGTTGTTGGCAACGGGTTTAGCCACGAAGGCGCGGACACCTACAGGGAAAAGTGGGAAAAGATATGCGTTTCATTTAGTAAAAAGGAAGCTGCAGAATAAATGTGACACTTCAAAATCAAAACCTGCTAAATAACAAGCTAATTTGGCTATTTTGCTAGAAACAACTTTTTAAAGGACGTACCAACATAAGGGATCATCAAAGACAGTTTCGAGTAAAGAATTTGAACATGTAAAGGCTTCTGTCTGCAGTTCAGCACCATAACCAACCAATCAATCAAACCCTGGACAACAATGTATTCAACAATACTGTATAAAGCAGGATTTGTTGATTATTTTATGGTTCATTTCAAAGACTTGGTTTACCTAAGTATCCAACGACTCCGGCTCCGATGGTACGAGCTGGCCCGTTGAGGTGGCCGGCCGCGTTATGGATCAGCTTCACCGGAGTGGCGTTTTCATGAGACGACACGGCGAGCTAAAGAGGGAGGGAAGAAGTTCAATGAAGACTTTACAACCAGAGAATACCCACTAATGGACTTTTAAATGTTTATATTGAACCCTCACTTTTACCATTTTGCTTGGCTCATTTGTCTCTGTCAAATTAACCACATGAAGGTTTTGTTTCTGTTGTGAGTTTGAAGGCTGCTTGTTGTTGCTGTGGTTGTTTCAGGGGCCTCAGAAGTTAGTGTTTAAAGCTGCACTCTCAGTTTGATCTTTCTTAAAGTTTTTTTGTCAGCCAGTAAGAAAGAAATATGGCACCAATTTAACAAGTCAGGGAGAGAAGAAGGCACCACGCACTGCTGCCTTGTAGAAAAATGATACTGTTTTTGTGGAGCTCTCTGTATTCAATTTAGCAAGAGAAAAATACTTTTGTTTTTATGGGCGTTTTCCTAGTTTGAAACAGACATAAGAGAAACTTTACAGTCTTTATTTTTATGAAACAATAACACTAATTTATTCTCTTCTCTTCTGGTCTTATAGAAACATTCTGCCTGTCCTACAACAGATCCCTGCTGCAGCAGAAATGCTGCCTCTGCACTTCTTTGCTGTTTCCTGTGAGTCGCTGCGAGACGAGGCTGAGCAGGGAGAGCAGAGCAGGCTGGGAAAGAACTTGACAGGTGGGGAGAGAGATAAGGGTGGAGGAGGGAGCTCGCACACACACTTCAGGTGGGGGAAAAGGACGCAGTATGTGTGAATGAACGTCCATGGAAGTTACTGACAGCAATTTTATGTAATGAAGAGTTAGTGTGACCTTTGTGTGCCAGTGTGCACATGCATTTAAGCCTACACTATATATATATATATGTGTGTGTGTGTGTGTTTAAGAATATAAATAGAGCGAGCAGTAGGAACCTGCACAGACGTGTGGTTATTTATTATTTAAGATATAAATCTTTCTCTGCTGCAAACTTTGCATTTTTCTAAGAGGTCTGTTCTGAAAGCATCGCTGCTCTGCGGCTGAGAGGGACGACATGTTTCCTTTTTAAGACGTTACATCAGTCAGACGTGATGTAATGTGAACTCAGCAGTCCACTCAGTCAGACTCCAGCCTGCTCCCATAAAAAAGTTTCACTAAAAGTAAATTTGATATAAAAATCAAATGTTCCAAACTTATGAAATAAATTTGAGCAAATGATCCAATCCAGGCCAGGGGGGATATATGACCCCTCCATCAACCTCTGGATCTACCAGGGGTCTCCTCCCAGTTAAACAAGCCCAGAAAGCCTCCACAGGGAGGCGCCCAAGAGGCATCCTGATCAGATGCCTGAACCACCTCAACTGGCTCCTTTCAATGCGAAGGAGTAGCGGCTCTACTCCGAGCTCCTCCGGATGTCTGAGCTCCTTACCCTCTCTCGCAGGCTGAGCCCAGACACCCTAAGTTCGGCCGCTTGTATCCGTGATCTCATTCTTTCGATCACTGAACAAACAAACCTCAAAGCACTGCCAAGTTTTTTCCATTTGAAATTGAATTAACTTTTATATATTTCTCAGATGAAATTCGGAGAATCTTAAATAAAAAGTATATTTGACAACAAGAGAAAATAAACTCTTTAACGTAAAAAGCAGCGTTGGCTTCTACAATTATCAAAATGGCATTATTTTTGTCAAACTTTCTCCATTCTTTATTCGGGCTGTTGGATGACAGCAAATATCCTAATCATGACTCTTGTCAGTAATAAAATCACAGTTATTTAACACAATTTTTCCATCGTCTCTGCTCGACCTGAACTCAACACGCCGCAGCCTGGCTGACGGGGATGGATTCACATGGATTCAGGCAGAAAGGCAGCACATTAACTCTGCTGTAAAAGAAATTTACAATTCAAATCAAACGCCAACACGAGAACAAGAAGAAGCTCATAGTTTAGCTGACTGTTTGACTGTTGCTGCTTTCATCTCAGTCTCTCTATTCCACTCCGGTCCGTACAGAGTTAATTTAATAGAACACATTATAGCGAGTATATGTGTTAGTGTGTCTGACCTGTTTGGCGATGGCTTTGCTGTCCAGTTTGTTGTAAACCTTCCTGATCTTAGCGACAGTGAGAGTAGAGACAGAGAGAGCATAGAGGCTGAAGGACACCTTCTCCTCTGGGACCAACGCCACAGGGGAGGCGGGGGCTACCTCCGTCTTTGAGTCTTTACCTGAGACAAAAAAAGACAGATGAAGGAGGTGTAACAATAAAATGTAAAGTTAAAAAGGGATTAAGGAGAAGAAAAGAGGAATAATGATGACATGTAAGGGGAGAAAAGGATGTAAAGAAAAAGAGTGAACAAGACAAACACTCACAGGGCAGGTAGACGGCCTGGAAGCTGCCCACGTAGTTTGGTCCAAGCTCGTAGATGGCGGCGACGCTGGTGGCAGGCAGGACCTCTTCCAGGAAGTGACTGGGCCCCAGACGCCACACCAGGCTGGAGAGCTGACGCTGGGCGGGCGGCGTGCCAACGTACCCGTACACGGTGCTCATTACGGGAGGGTTAGTGGAGCCGGAGCCGCCGGGTGCGCTGTGGATGTAGTGAAGCTGGAGGAGGAAGCAGAGGGTCATGATCCAGAGCAGGGTAAACATCATTCAGACACAGTACCTGAGGTCATAAACAACAACATGATGCAGATTAGTAACAAGTCAAAATGAAGCTTTGTCAGGTCTGTGCTCAAGAGGAGAAGAAAACTGAAAGGAGGTCGGACCCATCGTTTATGATGCATTCAAGGAAGTTGGGAAATCACTGAACGGCTTTCAGGACGCAGCGTCAAGTTGAATTTTAGATCTAGAGCGGATTGTTAGCTGTTAGCTGTTAGCATGCAGGTGTCTGTTCATAGAGATTAATAAGGAGCTAAATCTTCATCAGATGACGCTGATAGGAGCCGTGATGTCATCATGGTGGGTTACGTTCCGCCTGCTTTTGCTCTCCTCACGGACTGTTTTTCCTGCACGCCGCAGCCTGCTGATACGTCATTGGTCATAATACTTGCACTACAAATGGACTGCAAACGGAAACCAGAACACTCCCCTTCCAAATTTCGGTTGCGTGCCTACAGCTTCTACAAAGCTAAACAGGGATTAGGAAGCTCATGAAAGTGAGATGATCACACGAATCAGCTGTCTACTTTACGTGGGGTTCCAAACACATCAAAGGAACAGTAAAAGATGTCCTCTGACGTCCATACAGCATTACAGACCTAAGAGGATCAATATTATGAACATCGAAAAAGTTGGGGAAAGAGGATGATTGGTCAAATTTGCAGAAAAGTTGCAGCAATTGGTTGCATTTGTGTGAAGTTGCAGGCATCCCAACTTACTGGAGGGACGAACGAATCCAGCAAACACACTGTATTTACTATAAAATGCAGTTTCAACAGCTGTTTAAGCAAAGATGCATCTTTATGGAAGCTCGCTTTGTGTTTGTTGCTCATGTGTAGATACTTTTCATTTGGCTCTGAAAAGCACTCAAAGGATCATCAGAGACGTTGTACTTCAGAGAGATGATTTGTGTGTCACTGACAGCCAATCACAGCGGACAGAAAACACAAAACCACCGTGACATGCACACAGACGCACGAGACACACATGAGCAGCTTTGTTGTTTCCTGTTTGACGGCCTCAGCAGGAAATGAAGCCGTGGTTATCAGAGGAAGCGGAGACTTGTGGTCTGCAGTGTCGTGTCCCTGCTCTGCTCTGTAATCTCAGGGGGAATCTGAAGTCACAAAACCACAGGCCGCACCACAGTCTGCTGACTGCGGCCCTGCTGCTGCTCTGAGGCTGCTTTATGTCTGTTTTATCAGAACAGCGGTCAGCGTTTGAGCCAATGTGAAATATGTGTATTCCCAATCAAAGCAGGACTCATGGAGGTTTCACCCCGGAGTAAACACGAACAATAAGACTTATTTCTCCATCATGCTGTTATCTGCATTAGCTCCATTACTTTAATGAATGAAATCTGTGGATGGAGAGAGACTACACAGCCACCTACTCACTGCTTCTTTACACAGTCGCCATCTTTAAAAAATCATGTGCACCTGGACATCTAAGTTTTTCTATCTGTTTATTCTTCTGCAAGATGTGACGACATGATGCACGTTAAATATCATACTTTTGCAAAGGGACTGTGTGAAATTATAGACTCTTAATTTCATACATTTTGCATACTTCAGCATCTTTCAGACCATAAAACCTGCAGTCATCTGTCAGGAGCTGCTACACAATCTTAATCAAGCTGATTTTGGGCCCGACTCCGTCCTTCAGAGAAAAGTAAACAGCGTTTGATGCATCCAAAGATGATCTTGCCAGATGTTCCTGTGGTGTGAGGGATGTTAAGAGTGATTTTACCTCCCCTGATCTGCTCAGAAGAACGTCGTGGCTGCACTGATTTAAAATATTAAACATGTTGAATATTTACAATCTGATATCCTGTTCTGCTCAGAGGACAGCCGAGCACGCGCTCTGTGGATCGTCACGTGGAACGAAACGACAATCAGGAAGCAAACTGACTGAAGAGGGAAGCAACAACTGTAGCATGTACAGCTCATGTTCATGCCGTCTCCACTTCATCCACAGTTTGTTCTTTTTTCTTCCTGAATTTTCAAGTCCAAAAACTATCATCAACAATTCTTCCTGCCCGTCGTCCGCCATGTACTTTAAAGTCTTGTTTGACCGCGAGAGATTTAGCGAGATTTCCAGCTGTGAGAGTCGGACTCTGGTTGTTGGTGAATGAATCTGTTAGCGTGCGGTGTGGTTTTTTGTCGTCATGTGCAGGCTTGCTCACATTTTACACATCTGTTAAGATTTTAAACATCTTTGGGCGCCAGGCCGTAAAGTCACATCTTTCATTCATTTATATAGTTTTGGACTGTATTTGTGTTGTTGATAATTCCTTATAAAAGATCGTCATATTTATTATTATCATCATTGCAGTGGAAAAAAAGCTTCTGTTATAGTTTAAAGTTTACAGATTATTGACCCTGATGTGCCATAAATGTTTCATTTTGTTCTTCTTTCTCGGCAAAAACTGTTCGAATCAGGGGCTGATGTTTGATCAGCAGAGTCAGAATTTAATTAGATAAGTTAGCCGAGCAGAACCGCAGAATAGTCGCTTAAACTTAAAGCATTTATAACATAATCAGGAATCTAAAACCTGAAAGATACAGTTGTGGGTAACAGACAGCGAGTACTATTGCAGTAACATTACACAATATCTGTTGCACACTGTGAAATATTTCTGATCCTTAGTGATGTGACGTGATTAAATCTATAAATCTACCTTGACGGTGCTGATGAGCTGTCCATCGATGTACAGCGTGGCCATGCTGTTCTTCAGCATGCCTTTGCTCATGACCAGCACCAGGTGGTGCCACTGGCCCTCAGCGATCAGCTCGCCGCAGCGGAAACGAGCGCAGCAGGGCAGGATCTCGTAGAAGGAGGCTTCTTCACTCGACTCGTCCGCTGCTTGATGGGGGAAAGAGGGAGGCAGGGGGGAGATAGTGATGAGTCAGAGGGTTTGGGAGGTGTAAAAACATTAACTCTGGGTGACTGGAATCCCTCAAGGGATGGATTCATATGGCAGCACAGGTATGCTGACTTTCCTCACGGTACCACCCTCCCTCGCTGGTGCTCTGACCTTTTCTTTACCCCAAAACCACAAAAACAAACAAGGAAATAAGATCATAGGTGTTAAAAAAACACAAGTTAACAGTTTCTTCATTCAAATACCAACTGAGATGAATAATTCTCTTATTTTTAAACACACCAAAACACCAAGACAAACCCCCGAATGTCACGTTAACACAAACATGTTAAAGTAAAGGTCGCAAGGTCGCCTCTGTTGCTACAACTGAGTTAAATTATCAAACATTTCTACTTTGCTATTTGTTTGGATTTGGTGTAAAGAAACAACATCTGAAGCATCAATGAAACATGTGAAATCGTCACCGCTGCACTCACAGTAGGTCTGCAGCAGCTCCTCCTTGGTGGACACGGTGAGTGAGCGGTCTTTGGCGGACAGAACCACCGACAGGCAGACGTAGTGCTGCTCCGAGGACGTGGCACGCCGCACGACGGTCAGCAGCCGCACCGGGTGGGCCTGGGGAGCTGAGCTGAAGCGCTCCACGCAGAACCAGGTGGTGTAGCTCAGGCCGGACGGAGGAGGAAACAAGCGCTCCCCTGGAGGTGAGAGAGGAGGTGCACTCTTATTAATACTTGAAAAGATCTGACGTTTATGATTTCGTCTCTGTGAAGGCAACAACAGAACAGTCTGTATATCAAAGTAGTATGTAAACAATGCTTACACAAAATCTGCTCTAAATGACCAATACTTATTAAAAGTTTTGCAATTTTTCCAGTGACTCAGCCGAGCCGGCAGCTGCAAAATGACCTGGCTGCAACGTGTTCCCTGTAGGTAGGTCGAAGTGCATCCTCTGAAAGTTCTTGCTGACAAGATACAATTGTTTTTAAGTGTCGGACAACGTTACAGAAAAAAAACCCTACAGATGTAGACGATGGATGCTTTAAATCGCGCTCTTCAAAGCCACCAGACTCCGTTATCCAAATCAGTCATTTTACTTTTACTAGAGAAAGCCGGAGCTGCTCTTCTACTTCTGTGTCGATCAGTTAGACTGCGAGTCAGCCGACAGCTGTAAGTCATTTAGGCCCAAAACATTCTCAAATAGGGCCCAGGTTAAAAACAAAACAAATCAGAATAACCTTTTAATACTGCAGAAGTGACACAGAATTACTCCCGCAGGACCTCTGGCGTTTCTCCACATTGCGCTTCATGATTCGGAGCTCTCGTTCTCCCTTCACTGAGAGCCACAGAAAGTGTCCTTTCTGGGCGGACTGAGTGTTTACTCTGGTTTTGTTGCTGCCGGCACTCGTTTGATATCACAGCCATTACAGAGCTGCTATTGTCTGTTGTCTGTTTACAGCAGTTTGCTGACAGAGCCAAAGCAGGAAACAAGTGTGTGATGTGAAATTTATTCACGTTACAGCTGCTTCGTTTTATTTTATTTATTTACGCCTCTTAAAGTTATCTTTCATCCTTTGAGGTGACGTAAACAGTTGAGCCCTCTGGTCACCTTATCTCAAATTTTCTCCAGTCATTCATCACTTTTCCGTCTAATCGACGTATTCTGCACAAGTTTGTAATCATGTCACGTCAGCGCTTCATCTCTGGCAAATAAACCAAACCGAACCTCGTCAAGTTAATTTATACGGTGAAGCTTCTGTCAGACGAAACATAACAGGAGCGTGCAGAAAGAACAGCATCAGACTCAGCCTTTAAGGCAGAATGAGGCAGATTTATTCTCGTGCTTCATCAAAAACAGAAAGATGCACCTAAAGTATGATGTTCACCTGAAGGCAGGAGTGAACTAAAAACTCACAGCTTTGCAAACTCTCTGTGCCTCAGGATCACGCCGTCACTCAACAGGTTACCAGACAGGACCAAATTAGAGTTGGCTGAAATGCAATTATTCACTGTTTGCTTGACGAAACCATCTGCTCGGAGCCACAGGAGCAAGGAGGGATTTTTGTATCAGGCTTTTCTAGAGGACAGGACGAACTCCAAGTTAAATGCATGCTCAGCGGCAGCATAACGTTCTTCTTTTGGGACTTTGACAACGGAAACTAAAACTGCACTTATTCTGCAGGAAAAGCTGCACGAGCTGACCTGCTGCAAGAACAAAGACGCTCTACAGAGAAGCGTCTGTTTTTCTCAGAGGTGCGGCGGGTTCCTGAGCAGAATGAAGATATTTTGATGAATGAGCTTCTGGATGATGTCATCCCCGGATATGGGTCAGATACGAGAGGGATTGGAAAGTGGGGGCAGGAGGGGGGTTGAGACAAATGAGGCAAGGAAGAAGGAAAGGTAAAGAGACAGTAGAGAGAGTGATGGAGGGAAAGGTAGAGAAGAAGAAGTAAAGGAGGAAGAGGTGGTGGAGTGAGCGTTTGGAGAATTGGATGAGCAACGTGAGTGAGAAAATGTGAGTGACAGGAAGAAATGAGGGAGGAGAAAAGAGCGAGGTCTATAAATAGGGTTGGGTGACAAGAGGAAGGGGGAGAGAGAGAGAGGGGGTGAATGAGTGCAGAGGGAGCAAATGAATAGGTAAAAAGATGGAGCAAGGATGGGGATGTATGAGTGGATGAGGAGGCAGGGTCGATTAACAGAGGAGGAGGAGGAGAAGGAAAGCAGAAGGGGGGTGAGAAGATGAGATAAGGAAGGGAAGGGGGCGGAGAGGAGGAGAGGAGAGGGGATGGGAGGAGATGGGGGTGATTGGAAGGGGCGCGGATTAGAGATGAAAGGAGAGGAGAAAGAATGGTAAGGGAGGAGAAGAGAGGAGAGTAAATGGAAGGGAGGAAAGGGAAGGATAGGATGGGGAGAGAGGTGTGAAGGAAGAAAGAAAGGTAGGGGGAAAGGAAAAGAGAAGGGAGGAGAGGTAAGCAGAGAGAATAGGAAAGGAGTAGAAGAGAATAAGAGGTGAGGCAAGAAGGAAAGGGGGGGTAAAGAGAGGACAGGAGAGGAGAAGAAAAAGGAGGGGAGGAAAGGAGAGGGGAACCAGAGTGAGGGAGGGGTAGTTAAGTGGAGGAGAGGAGGGGAGGGGATAGGAGGAAATGGGGGCTGATAGGGGCGGATAGGAGATGGACAACAGGAGAGGAGAAACAAAGATGAGAAGGGAGGAAAGGATGGGAAGAGAGGTGTGGATAGGATTAGAGAGGAGAGGAGAAAGAAGGAAGGGAGGAGAGGGAGGGGAGGAGGAGAGGAAAAGAGAGGAGGAGAAAGGAAGGGAGGAGAGGTAAGCAGAGAGGAAAGGAAAGGAGGAGAGAAGAGAGAAAAGACACAAGGTGAGAAGTAAAGGGAGGTAAAGAGAGGAGAGGAAAAAGGGAGAGAAGAAAAGGAGGGGAGGAGAATGTAGTGAGGATAAGATAAGATAAGGAAGGGAAGGGAGCTGAGGAGAGGATGGGAGGGGAGGAGATAGGAGGAGATAGGAGGAGATGGTGATTAGAAGGGGGCAGATATGAGATGAAAGGGAGAGGAGAAAGAAAGGGAAGGGAAGGGAAGGGAAGGGAAGAGAAGAGCAGAAGAGAAGAGGAAAAAAGAAGAGTCAAGAAGGAAAGGGAAGTAAAGAGAGGAAAGGGGAGAAGAGGAGAAGAAAAGAAGTGGAGGAAAGGGGAGGATAGGATGGGGAGAGAGGAATGAATAAAATTAGAAAGGGTAGGAGAAAAAAAGGAAGGGGAGGAGGAGAGAGGAGAGAGGAGAGAGGAGAGAGGAGAGAAGGGAGGAGAGGTAGGCCGGTAGGACCTGGAAGGAGGAGAGGAGAGAAAAAGAGGTGAGGCAAGAAGGAAAGGGAAGCTAAGAGAGGAGAGGAGAGGAGAGGAGAGGGATAGGAGAGCAGGAAGAGGAGTCTGGCTGTGCTCCATAAATACTAAATGAAGCTCAGACTAGAAAATCAGCCATAACATCACAGATTCATTTGATTCCTGCCTTCAGGTCTTTTGGTTGTTTGAGTTTGATGTGTTGTAGTTTTTCTCCTGCGCGCAAAAAAGATGGAATCATAAAAAAAACTGTCTTTGTGGGCGAGACGGAGACACCCGGAGAGGTTTAAAAAACACAAGAAGAAGAAAGAAGGTGAGATGAAGCTGACGAAGAGGAGCGCAGGTGAACGGGGATATAAAGACAGATATAATGTGTGTGTGTGGAATGTGTGCAGAGTCTATTCTTATATTTCACTGCTTCAGTTAAAAAAAGGGTTTTATTATAACTCTTTCTGAAACAAAGTTGGAACATGTTCATACCACAGGGGCAAAGAAGAACTGACTTTGCCAACTCGCAGTTTGTTGTCTGCCAAACTGGCTGCGACAGCGACAAAAATGAACCAGAAACTGGCTGTTGGGTGGTTTAATCCCACCTTTGTGTTAAAGCACTCAGGAATGGTTATGTAATGAGCTCCCTGTTGGCTGCAGTATAAGTCATAAAGCCCGCCTCCTCCATGTTAACAGATGGGACATGAGTCAAACTATAAAATCAAAATACATTTTTCTCAAACATGGTTTCAGTCATTATAGTTAGTTCTTATCATGCTGAAGTGTTCATTTTTCGCACAAGTTTAATTAGTTATTTGATGTTGTAAAAAGGGGGTGTGGCCTCATGATTGACAGCTCTGTTGACAAATGGGGCTCCTGCAGCGTTCTGTTCCCGAGTAGAGGAGTAGAGGAGGAACGGCAAGAGGAGACGTAACTAACACTAACACTACAGTCATTGAACTTTCCATCAGCATGAATATCTGCTTCAGACCGACACAAGAAGCTGTTCTGCTGCAGACTGAGCCCACCTGAGGGCTCCAACACGGCGAGGACACAAGGTAAAGGTGTGTTTTGGGAAGAGGAAGGGGCGGGACGTCAATGCAGCGGCTCCACCAGCCGATCTCCACTGCACACACCCTGGATACAGATGAGCAAGATGGCAGCGCCTGCTCCGGGGGGGTTTGGCTTCACTTTTCCACGATGAGAGGAGGTGGAGACGCGTCACTATCTGTATATGCAGTTGGTTTTAACACACAGACTATGGTTGACCAGGTGATGACAGCTACTCTCAACTAAAACTGCTGGTTCTCATGCTCCTGACCTGATTATGATAGCACTCTGAAAATTGAAGCTGTTTTTACCTGTTCCCATCCCGCTCAGCACGGCTCCATCGCTGACACCGGAGGCGTTGGTGTTGTTGGTCGGGGCGTTATGAGGCGCCAGGCTGGGCAGAAACAGGCACCTGCACAGGACAACAGAGGACAGAATAATGACTGTTATCAGGAGAAACAGATGTAACACACAAACAGCACGCTGTCAGCTCACTAATGCTGTTCAAAGAGAGGTTTACTGCAGGTTGGCCGTCCGGCTCAGTCCCAATAAACTGTGAGAAACTCTCCTGAAGTTACCAAAAACAGCGCCAGAGATGGAGAAGCTTTGTATTATAATATGGAAATCTCAACTGCTTAATACTCAGGGATTAATTATGTATGAGAGCAGGGTAGAGGTGGGATGAAAGCACATTTTCAGGCTGCTTTTTCAAAAGGAATCTGCCCTATACTCATTCAGTTGTACTTTGGCTCAGCTTAGTGAGAGAACATGACATTACCTTAAAGAAACAGGGAGGAGGCTGCACTGAGATGTATAATCTTAAGGTTTTTAAGTGTCTAGTAAGCTTCTTGCTAACATGATAGTTTGCTTTGTTTCATAAACATGTAAGCGCTGTCATCCAGTTGTTAAAGGACTTATGCTGCAGACTGACAATCATTTCAGGAGAGAACAGAGGTTTGAGCTGCGAGTTGTGTTCTGCTGACTCACTGCCCCTCAGCAAAGGTGCTATCTTCTCCTCTCTAATCATCCTGAAGCCGCACTCAGGACACAGATCGTCTGGCAGACAAGAGGGGAACATGGTGATCTGGGCTTTTTTCATGTTATTGTTCAGAGACAAAAAAAGACTAGGTGGTAATTTCAAGCAGAAACCTGACAAGTCTGAACCAAACCACACTGAAGAACAGCTTTTACTTTTACCAGCTTATAAAACCTGTAAATATGCTGCTTTTTATCTGTTTTATATCATTAATAAATAGGATATCTTTTGGACTGTAGGGATGCAGCGATTAACGAGTTTCACTATAAACGTTGCGCCTATTTAATCATTAAGGCTCCTCTACACCGGTTATTTCTGCTCTCACTCTAAAATAGGCCGGTACATTATTTTTGGCGCAACCTGCAGGGAACGAAAACAAAGTGACACGTGTGGCGCACCAGCTTAATGCGCTGCGCTAATCAAGAGACAATGAGGCTACACTAGCTTTACTGTGGCAGAGGGACTGAGCAGAAAAGCTTTGCATCTGCCCAAGTAATGAGTGAAGTCAGCAGTGTGGGGGCATTTCTGGTGGAGCGGGTGCCCTGCGTGCGCGCTGATCACGGGTTCGACTCCCAGTCTGCCGATCATTCATCATCAATACACTGCAATTCAGTTGTTTCACTTCTCTTCATTGGCTCGAGTTTCTGTGACTTTTTAGTCTTTATTTGTATATTGTTAATAACATTGAGCAGGTACACTCTGGCCAAATTAATGTCGTAGCATTACGTCAAGCTTTTTCATGGAATCATTGATCATCTAGGCAGAATTAAAGCGTTGTTTTATCGGTGGAAAATATCGGCAGAGAAATGACATATCTGCCGATTCCGATATGTCATTCTCTAGCCATAATCTTCAGATATCGATAACATGTTGATAATATCATGCATCCCTAATTTCTATCATTTCAACTTTAACTTATCCAAACAACATTTATAGTCAGGATTTTCTCAGGCCACTTGTAGGATTAGATTGATTAAACTAGATTATAAAACGATGGATGACAGTTAATGACAACAACACATTCATTACCCACATTGGTACATTTCCCCTGGGGGATCAATATAGATACATTTAGAGTTATATTAATAATAATACTTATAATACCATATTTTAAATATGAAAAAAATCAACTAAAATCAATATTGCAAGTCCAGTCAAAGTTCATCTTGGCTTGGATTATTTATTTAGTGTATTTTCAGTTTCAAAAGGCAGCAACAAATAACACTTAAATGTTTCTGAAGAATGTTTATGTGATTTTTGTCATTAATAATGTCGCAAAATTAATTAATGCATAATAATCGTGATAATCGTGAAACAGTGATTATTTCTTAGACTAGAATTGTACCATCAACACCTCTAATTGTTGCATCCCTATTGGACTGTTGCTTGGACAAAGTACACAATTTGAAGGATGAAAAATTGAATGGGATCGATGATTTATTATGAGCATGAACTACATTAATCAATAAAGAAAGACTTCATATAATCCTCTTTTATCAGCTCTCTTTACATTAAGCGTTTTTACAGAGACCCTGTCGGAGCTGCAGAACGATCTTTTCTCTTTGTGTCTTTGTTGTTCCACCTGGACAGGAAGGTCAGGGTTAGCGAGCAGACAGCGTCCGTGTATCTGGCAGGGATTCAATGACTAATTCAAGGACAATCCTCAAGGGCAGACGCTGTTTAATGGACAGTCTGTGTAACTAACAAGAGCATCGCCCTGCTGCTTCAGAATACACGTCTCCTTTTTCCCCATTAGTCACCAACTTGATTGGGTTAAAGAAAAAAAAGCACGTCAGGAGTTTCAGCAGCTTGCTATGCTAATTTATCTTCTCCAAGTTAAGGGGACGCTGCTACTGAAATTCTTCTTCTTCAGAATAAATCCAGAGTCTTTCCCCTCCACCCCCATCCACCCACACTGATAGCATCGTCCCAGCCCCTTGTGAGAAGGCTGGGTGGGTGTGTGCGTTGGTGTCTCTTGAGTGTGTGTTAGCATGTTGTGCATGACAGAGGGTGGATATGTGCATGTGTGTGTGATTCCTAATAGCAGCAGCAGCATCAATATTTCATGGGGACAGATGGGAGAGGAAGGAGGGGTTCTCCGTGTGTGCGTGCGTGCGTGCCTCCTCTGTTTATGCTGAGCAGAAAGTGGGCCAGTGCCTCGCTGCCTATGTGCTGCTGCTGCTGCTTCGCGGTGTTTTCAGGAGAAACTCCATGTTCTATTCTGAGGTGGCTGCTGTGACGAGTTGAGCGGGTTCATGTGGGCAGAATGGAGCAGGAAATGTGTTGAAAAGGGATTTGTTAAAGAAGTAAATCAAAGGTATTTTAACAGTCCAGGGTTTTTAACTGCTTTTTGACATTAAATAGAGCAAAAAAAAAAGGTTTATCAGTAATAAAATATTTGTTCGTTTCAGCCCTGATGTGGTTATATATTTCCTACAAGGAGAAAATATCAATACAGCAATGTATCGTTATTTATTATAGATGGGCTGGTGGCAAATATGGATATTTATATTTACAAATATTTGGCGCTCTAAACAGATTTAAATGCGAATAACTGAGAAGAAGCAGGACATGTTAGACAGTGATGAAAAGAGGATTTGCCAGCCACATTAAAAACCAGTGCATTTAGAGCAGGATGATGCCTGAAACCGCACCAGAGAAGTATTTCAAGTTTAATTGGCACATCCAGGCCACTGTACCTTGACAAGTCAAATCAGACATGTGTGAAATGCGTGTCAAATCTGGCATATCAGACGACACTGTGCAGAGCTGCTGTTGCCTTTGAAAGTGTATTCAAAGAAAAACAGAAGATTCAAGCAAATTTAAAATCAATATGAGAAGAACTGAGCAGTAAAGGTCTCAAATAAGTCCAGTTTTATGATTCATCGTTTCCCTTTTTTTACTCTACAGCAGCAGAATAAAGACACACAGTCCTGATTAAACTCCATGTTGTAATTGAATGCTGGTCAGGTAATCAGAGGAGGTCACCTTTGGCATTTCGCCACTTAACTGTCAGAAAGAGTCAACAATGACCTTAAACATGTTTCCTAATGAATATTAATGAAGAATGTAACACATCAGAGTCTCTAAGTTGTTTACAGTGTGTCAGTGTGCATGAGTCATATATGTGTGGGCTCATTGCCAAGGTCACGTCCCACACCCCTTCATTTCCACTGACCCCAACACTCACTGGGCCGCTAACATACAACACAAAGCAGCAGCGCCCACAATGCACTGCAAAGGGGGTGTTTGACATGAAAGGCGGAAAATAAGCCTATTTGTATGCGCAGCTCCACAACTGGAGGCGAATAGCGGCCGCCTGCTGAGACAGAGACAGGTGCTGCTGAGGGGTGATAAAAACCACACACACACACACACACACACACACACACACACACACACACACACACACACACACACACACACACACACACACACACACACACACACACACACACACACACACACACACACACACACACACACACACACACACCGCTTAATTGAAAGGAAAAATAATGTTTTGCACCCCGAGGTGTGACGGGTGACAAAAACTGATCCACAAAGAGAAAGATTTAGAGGAAAGCAGTTTATATAAGGACGATGAGGAGAAGATGCAGGTTGAACTACACATGCAAGATATGATTTCCTTCAGCCGATACCAATTAAATATATTTCTTTTCAAAACCTGGGAAAAAAGGGTTGCATGTCGTGTGCAAAGATGAACTTCGAAATGATACTATTAAAAAAACGACAACAGCTCTTCGACAGACTATAATAATAGTAATGAAAGGCTTAATGAGCAGGGTTTTCCATATTTAAATATTTCCTCTGAATCATCATCAAGCACAAGTGTGGGCTGCTGTCTGTATCTGCAGAGGATCTGCCCTTCGTCTGTGTTTCTGATGTTTTTATTATTCTGCTGTTTGGGACATTTCTGGACGCCCATCGCTGGGCAGTGGTCTGGAGCTCAGTCAACACGGGACTCAATGAAAACATGGCTGTCTCTCTGCTCTACTCTCTGCAATGGACATTATCGGAACTTTTGAATCGTGTTTACAAAACGTCTTCATTTGCCGTTCTGTGAATGAGAACAGTCTGCCGTGTCGTTGCTGTATAAGAGCTGCAGGTGTGACGGAGGGCGGAGCGGACAGACACACAGTCGCCTTTCCTGTGGGGTTGTACAGAGGTATGGGCGTGTTAGTTTGTTATTTAACCGCTGTGATACAATCAGAAAATAATGTCTTATTTCTCGGTTTCACTGCTTTATTTACATTAACGGCGCTTGCTCTCTTCACTTCCTGTCTACGTCGCTCCACCACAGCTACCCTCGTTGTTTTGCTCGTGGCAGCTTTGGGTTGAAAATCTGACAATAGATCTGTTGTTATTTAAATCTTCAGATCCTTTCGGTACTAGCGAACGTAAAAAATAACGGAGATAGTACCATTTCAAAACACTTATGGTGTCAAAGCGCTTTTCTTGTCTTTGGATCTTTGGACTCAACATGCTTTTTACACGACTGCCACAGTCACCTATTCAAAACACACACTCACACACCTATGGCCTTCGAAGCCATTCGAGGTTCAGCATCTTGCCAAGTAACACTTAAAGTCTTAGAGCTCTGTACGCCACATGTAAACACAAACTCTTAATATCCATGCTGACTCACCCGAAGCCCTCCAGCGACGTGTCAAACTCCACAAACGCAGGCGTGACGGCCGACCCGTGTAAACGTATGTCGTGGGGCGTCGTCATGGAGACCAGGCACTTGACTCGGGTGAGGGGCACCGTGCTGCCCTCGGCGGAGCGCACCAGGCTGCGGCTGATGCGATACTGGCCGTTGTCCTCGGCCGGAGTGGCGAAGACGCTGTCCGGGCCGAAGCCCTCCATGGACATGGTCATGCTGTCTGTGAAGTCAGGAAGGACACGTTCAGGTCACACGATAATAAAACATCCAAGACTGGCAACTAGTTTCAGTCTGGTGAATTTGGTTCTGGTTAGTAAACCTGCTTTTTTCTTATAAACAGCTGTGATTTGGCAACATGGAGAGAGCAAACGTTAAAAGAGGAATCCTGTGTTTTTAACGCTCTGCTATATTTTTAACATATTTTTGGGCCTACAGGTGTAATAAGTTTGGGACTGCTTTAGTGGTTTGCTTCAGCCAGCAGGAGTGAAATGTGCTATACTGGCTGCAACATTATCTTTCAGGGCAACTGCAACAAATCCAAATACATTCTTATAAGTACGTATTTTTACACTGACAGGCTCAGATTGTTACAATGGTAGAGAAATGATCCCGACAGAGGCAAAGGGGAAAATCACCCTTTGCAAAGCCACCAGACTCCATCAACAAAATCAGTCATTTTACCTCTCATACAGGGGAGCTGCTGGTCTACTTCTGCCTTGACTGGTTACTTTGTCTTTGTTATCAGTGACTTTGGTGTTATAAATTGTTGGTTTGGATCCAACACAATATTTGTGCACACTCAATAACACAAACAAACGGAGAGAAAGGTGTAATCTGGTGTTTCTGCTTTAAAGAAAAAGGTTTTTAAGTGAACAAGAAAGGTCTGTGTCTGTAGCAAAACTTCCTGTAATGTTGTCAGACACTGAGAGTAATAATACGTCTAGCCTGTCAGCTCCAAAAACAAAAACTCTGAGTGGCCGCACATTTTCCATTTCTGGTAAAGAAAAAAATCATCTTACTTTTGCAAAAAGGGTCTGTATCTACAGAGATGATTTCCATAATGTTGCAAGACACTTAAAATGACAAATAAAGCCAGTCAGAGAAAAGAAAACTACTTTTACTCGTACTTTTAGTGGACGTACTTCTCAGCCATATTTGTCCCTAAGGATTACGTTGCAGCCATTGCAGAGCGTTTTCATGGCTGCATGCTAACTCCAAAATATGTAAATATAGCCACTATGTTGAAACAATATGTGAATTTATATTTAAGGCTGCAAGTCCTAACTCAACAGAGCAGCATGTTTATCAGCAGAGATTCTTTATGATCACACCTGCCATCCATTCTCCTGCTTCCTATAAATTTCCTTGTTCTCAGACATCTAAATGATCCGATATAAATGAGTGGGAGGAGCATCACACGTACATAAACAGCAGATACATGAATTAATATAGTGTTTTGTTACTTGTCACTCAGATCAAACAATGCAGAAAACAAGGAAACAAAATGTCTCTCTGCACATGAAAAGAAGACAAATAAGATTAGAGCAGGCACCGCAGCAGCCAGCAGTCGCAGCTAATAAACCGTGCTGGATTATCTCCTCGCAGACACAGAACGATGGCTCTGTGTGTTCTAACAGTGGCTGCTGGTAAACAGCAGTAATTAGCGGGGACTTAATCTTCGTTCTCAGCTGGGAGGAGACACAATAAGCAATTAGAGACGTGCTGAGGAGCCCGCAAAATTACAAACATTAACAGCTGCTAATAGAAAACAAAGAGTTTGCATTAGACTCACAGAGGCGGGCCGATCTGTGTTTAAACATCCAAGTTTACACATCAACTGGGTGATAATCAGAGGCCTTCAAGAGCACTTCCCTACGAGCTGTAAGTGCTGACTTTGCTTCAAAATAAACGCAGCTTTAAGGCGGATATTATTCCAGATTTATCAGTGATACATTCTGATTAGTGCTCTTCTTATCTCAGGGGAGGGAATAAGCTCCATTGGCTAAAACCTAAGGGATGAACATAATAAAGACTAATGTGAATCAATTTAACCTTTCTGACAACCTGTAGATACGTCCACTTCCAACCTCTGAGCTAATGATCGTCCACTAGCAATTAAATGGCGACAGAAAGCTCATCCTGTGCAATCGCAACCTACTCAGCGTAACAAAGAGCTTGCAGGGAGAGCGAGCAGAGAAAAGGTGCTTTTTTTTTTTAAGCTTTTAACACAGAATGAGGCTGGTTTCACTGTGGTGGATGGGAACGGCTCCCAAATGATCACTTCATAACTGTACTAAAGGACTGCTCTACATCCTCAATTCTAAGCTATTAAAATCTGACAGGTTCACTTCGGCTGCCATCGACAGGTTATGAAAACACATTGCTTACTGCATGTATCGTTTCCCTCATCTGTTTGTTAGCATGGAGTGACCATGTTTGTTATTCAACAGAAAATGCATTAAAGCAGGAAGTAAAATTTAAATGTGCAACATTTTGACCTTAAAAAAACGACTTTACTTACTTTGTTTGAAAGTTCAAATCAAAAACTTCCCTCATATCAATATGTCATAAAAACCCCACATGACCAACTTTTATTAATAAGCCACATATTTCAGATAATTTGTTCTGCAAATTCTACTGCAGAGAGCTGTTTCATAAACACTGTTTCATGGTTTCATTTTCTATTTTGACCATTATTTACAACAAATTAGAGCTCAAGGTAAAAAGTACTTTAGAGGCATATATTACTTGTTTTTAACACAGTGTGGCTTCTTATTGTCCATCTGTACAAAGACACAGCCAGGGGTCACTGTTTTTTAAACACGTGTGACAGACACGGGGAGCGTGTAAGGATGAGACTTCTTGTTGTCTTACTTCTCGTGTCGGAGTCGTAGCTGAGCGAGCTCGGTTTGTGAACCCGGTACTGCTTCAGGAGCTTCTTGTCCCAGGCGCCGCAGTTCAGAGGGTTCCCGAGACGCAAGAACTCCCTGCAGGGGAAGAAGAGACCACGATGTCAGGATTTACAAATAAAGAAAAAAACCTGTATATATATATACCACAATATCTACGTCGATGTCAGGATTGTCATTAGCTTTGCATAGTATTTGAACCATATGCCTTCATATTTTTTGATCAGCCCTTATTTACTGCGTTAACAAGCTGATGCAAACATTTTAATAAGTATATGGTCTCAATTCCTTATCACAAGTCTTTTATATACATTATACTTAATTTTGTTCTCAAGAACTTAATAATATACAAGCACATAAAGAAATGATGAATAACAATAAATTATTCATTAACACAACACGCATGTCATTTTATTAAGAATTATTACACCCTGCAGTTGCTCAGCAGCTCTACCACTTCCAGATTAAGTTGCTGTATTCCCAAAGAGATCACCGATCATAAACACATCTTATATGTTCTCATACAACTGTAAAGCACTCTGTATAACAGCATCCATTTAAATGTATGCAGCACCTAAAGTAGTCACTTTGCATGTTCTCTCCTCCTCCACAGCTGTGGTTAACTGCACGTTTTAAAGTCAATGATAAGGCTGAGTGGCGTGTAAGTGACTTGAATGTGAAGCGTCCCAGTGATGGTTTGTGTCAGTCGTCAGAGCCCCGAGTGTGTGACGGGAGCGACTGGAAGCAGACAGTGTCAGAACAAACAGAAAAAAAAACAGGAAGGACTGGTGTTGAGGTGGGGCTGACGCTGGTGGAGCTGACACAAAATGTGGGGAAAAAACACAGATTTGTGACGGTGAAGTGACAGAAGAAGACTGACAGCACGAGTGTGACACAGACAGACAGAGAGGGGAGAGAGGAGGGGAGGGAGACAGATTGACAGTTACAGATACCCTCGGCACAATTACTGGGGGAAAGATTATCAGCCAGGGAGGCGGCATTAACATATAAAAAGAGCCAACCATGTGCACGTCAAATAACTCCCCCTCCATTCCTCAACCCCAGCCTCCCATCTCACTTAACTAGCCAAGCGAGAAATGAGAGCGGCTCAGTTTTGTCTGAATGCACAGCCGTCCTTCACACACTGAAAGCTGTCGAAGCGGATTACTCTCCCCCAAGGTCATTTCTGTCACCTCACCTCTATGTATAAGATCCACAGGTAAAAGTAAGCATGTTAGCTTAGTGTTACCAAATCTTACCTCATTTGGGTAAAGGGCCGACTTGGGGTGATGCTTAGGTTTGACTCAGTGTTAATAAAGTCACACCAGGGTTCAGACGCTAAGTTTAGAGATGTAATAACTTTCATAAGACAAACTGACATATTAGCCAGAGTCCAGTACCTGAGTGCCATGGGCTGCAGGGCCTGTGAAGCCAGCCTCTCAAACATCCTCTGCAGAGGAGGGTGCAGCGGGTGGTCTTCATCACCCAGAGCCTGACTGCAGCGCTGCAACAGTCTCTGATGGAGGGAGGCTTCACACAGAACCTGCTGGTTCCTCTCACTGTTCACCAGGAGCTGCAGGATGTTGGCCACTGCCAGCTGCAGGTCCAGCGCATGCTGCAGAGGAAGAGTTCAGTTTTAAATATTAGATTTCATTCACAGGACTGTTCATAGTTTGATTTGTTTTACTAGAGTTTCGAAAGCAGTCATTCGTATTGGTCTATTTTATCTCTAAACATTTACTCAATTTCCTTTTTATTTGTATAATTTAAAAATTGCATCCCTGGTACAAACTATCTGGTTTCCTTTAACATACTTTGAGATGTGTTCCTGCACGGCACATCATCTTAAACAGGAAGTGCATGTTAGCACATTTCCCTTTTGTGTTTCCTCACCTCTGGCTGGCTGTCGGAGGAGATGGAGGGCAGCAGGTCCAGCATGGCCAGCACGGCCCCTGGGTGGATGACCACCATGTCAGACGAGGACGAGGACACGGGGTGGGAGGCGTTGGCTAAGTGGAGCTTCAGGTCAGTCAGGGCTTTCACTGGGGCGGGAGGGCCCGACGTACCGTAGTAGCCTTGTCTGAAGTACGGAGAGAGAAAGTCACTTTAGTTCAATTTAGCTAGATCAGGTTACAAAACTTCGACACATCCACCATTAAAGATAAATTAAGTTATATTTAAAGCTTATTTATTTATTTTTAATTTTTTTGGGATCAAACAGGTTCAACAACATTTTGGAACTGCTAAATGAAAAAGGTGGTAATGGCTGCAACATGATCCGTGCGGCAACACTCTGAAGGCTTAAGATTATATTGCAGCCATTACAGCCATACAGCAATAACAACAACTTTTTGTACCTTTAAGTCATTTAGACTAAAAAATTATGTTTAAATTGGGTCGAACTTTATAAAACACAGGAATAACTGGTGTTTTTTGCGCTTGCAGCGCCTCAATTTTAAAGCGCTTCTCACCGGCACTTGCTGTTGCTAGGTTACGAAAGTTGACTCGCGGCACTTCCGCTTCCCTCGGTAGTGACCGTTACGTCCGTTTTAAATTGCTCTGTATGCTTAATATTTGCTTTTTACAAAGAAAACATAAAACGATGGAAAGAAATCCTGTGTCCTGGCGTTAGCAGCAGCTCTGCACCTGGAAATTATACCCCCGAAAAAACGAAAAGATTAGCTTCTCCACCGCCATTGTTGTTGATAAAGTTGATATCAGAAGTCCGGCCCGTTCTCGATTTTGATTGGTCGATGAGGGCGGTGGTAAGGATTTTGATTGGCCGGTGAGTGAGAAGCGACATTAACGAGCGCTGCGGTGTTCCAAAAGTTGAACTACTTTCAACAGCGACAAAAACAGCTGTAGCAAACTGCGTTTTTGCACGAAGGACGCTGAGTGCTGAAAACGCTGAACTGCATTGATTTTTATAGAAAGTAGAGACTGCCAGTGCAAAAACGCCATGAGTGACCCTAAGTGTTTCACAAAAAACACAACAAAGGCCATACAAATGGTTAAAATTTAATAACATTCACAGAAACCACTTTCAGCTGTATATATTTTTTATTTGTCAAGTGAAACAACCATGATATAGTTTTTCTTCCTGTTTGGTTTTGGTTTGAATCCTGCTCGTTCTTAATATGGTTGTGAGAATATGCTGATAACAAAAACCTAAAATCATCCTAACTTTAGTTCAATCTCAAGTGGGATATTAATGTGTGTTTACTTTCAGAGACTCGACCTACTCTACTGTAAAATATGTAACTGGCTCACACACATAATGAAAGTAGCTGCTAAATATTCAGATTTACAGCCACAGTTTCCTCCAGAAGAAAACTTTGTTTCATGGCTCTTTGGGAAAAAATATGCTAATGAGGGGCAATAGCCTAATTACATCCCTGAATCATGGTAAGCTTTGTATTTTACACTTTGACTTTATTTAACATGAGTCAGCAGTCCTCACACTTCAGAGATCATGGTGTCAGTTTCAACTGAGGCACAGAGCCCTCCTCGTGTGCACGGAGCAGAGAGCAGGGAGCTGCTCTCAGGCAATTAGACAAATGAGGAGTGTTGCTGCGATGCAAATTACAGAGCAGAAATCTCCCCTCAGGAGAGACGCGGGGCTGCAAAAGACTGGAGTCAGCATAAAGAGCTGGAGGGGTTGGATGTAGGGCGCGAAACTAACTGGGTTGTTCATGTTTACAGTGGATGGTGGCCACTTAAAAACACTGTAACTGGAATTTTATATTTTTATCAGCTGCATTTAAAGACAGAGACAGAGACAGGGTTTAAATCTGTTTGGCTTGTGGCTGCAGCAGTAAATCAACATGCAAGTTTGCACAAGAAAATTTGGAAGAGACAAGCCAGAAGCCTTGATTCCATAAAACAGATCAATCATATATGGTGCTTATTATGTAGTAATTGTCTTAGTATACGGTTTCTGCAACTAGTATTCTTAAGAAACAGCTACGTACTACTGTGTTTCTGCATGTGTTAGTCAAACTGCTTATTTTGAGTGGCACTGAAAATAAATCTTCACAAGCAGACATCTAAAAGTGTTTTCCAGTAATGTAAAAGCTATTTCCTGTTTTTGTCTACACAACACAGACCCTGCTCAGATTTAGAGGGTAGTATGATTGTATGACACAGCTGGAGACTGTGTCTACATTCAATCTGCTAAATCTGAAAACATTATTTGTCTCTGGATTTCTGTTGAATGAAGATCAAACAGCAGTGTGTTCGTATGCCCGAACAAGGCAGATGGAATAAATAAGGAAATGTCTCATCATCATTGCTCCTTTGAGGCTCGAGTTGGCCTGCACTGTCCAACCGTAGACTAAATCATGCACGTCCTTATTTATAAGCCAATTCTTAACTTGCTTCCCCCTTATTTAGGTAGTTTCATTAATCTGAAAAATGCTGTGAGCTACAGTCTTCGCTCTGTGACCCATTCACAAGACTTTATTTAGCTATTTGTCCCCAAAGTGCGCCTTGAAATGGTGAAAAGGGTTTTCGGCACGCTGCTCCGGCTCCTTGGAATCTGCTGCAGGAGGATTTGGGTCTGGGGGAGCTGTAGGTTGAAGGGCTGGAGGAAGATGCATCGGGTTGTAGATGCTTTGACTAAAGACTCCACGCTAAATGACCCAGAATATGTTGACTTGTGATTCTAACTGTTTTGTGTTGTATGTCTGAAACTTTAGCCCTTTTTACACTGCGGTTTCCCGCCTCAGCGCCATAACGAAGCTCCGCCATCATGCAGCCCTTGTCATCTGACATTGGACCAAGCAACGCTGGCATAAAGCCACGCCAGTGCGCGAGGTGTAAACAAACAGTGTGTGCTTCACATACACACGGCGCTGTTCCACCCTGCCGGCTCCGCTGTTTGCACAGACGCCGTTTCGCCTCTGTTGGTACCTCCGATGCCGGCTCAGAGGCGGAACGCCCTA
Source organism: Semicossyphus pulcher (assembly GCF_022749685.1). Lineage (NCBI taxonomy): Eukaryota > Metazoa > Chordata > Actinopteri > Labriformes > Labridae > Semicossyphus > Semicossyphus pulcher. The sequence goes on along the minus strand of NW_027211737.1, from coordinate 30,176,099 downwards.
CCATTCTGCCTCCGGGCGCTCTCCATAGAGGACTGAACGTAACAGAGACGTAATAATCCTGCCTTGAACTGGCAGTGTAAAAAGGGCTTAAACCTCAATGAGGCTTTTCATGGTTAAGTAAAATCTAAATAAATAAATGTCAGGCCATTTAAGATTGGAAGGTTGAAACTTGTAGAATTTTGTTTTTGTCAGATGACTTAAAAGACGATTTCATAATAGTCTTAGTCTGGCAGCTTGTTTTGTTATCAGGACGGATTCACAAGATAAAATCTAATTGCTTTTGTTTGCTAACTCGTTCTCTTACTACAAACATTGAACCTTGATTTTCTCTTTGTGGGTTCGTTTTTATAAGACTAAAAACCATTTGATACTAAGAGGAGACGCCCAGTCTCACCTTGATAGTTATTGTAGCTCGCTAAGGCAGAGTACATTCAAAACATCCTAACCATTTATCCTAGAGCAGCAGATTCCTCGGGCTTAAGGTGGGAAAAGAAAAGAAAAGAAAAGGAGGTGGAAGAGGAGCAGGAGACGGAGGAGCGTGATGAGAATAAGAATGCTTCTACAACTACTTTAGACGGTAATTTATGCTTATTCTGTTCGTTCTCCCTTCCTGAGAGAAGCTGTGGCAATGTGTTTCAAATAAAGTGGTGACACATATTTCTCTGTGGTTAAAACTGAAAAAATATACACTTCATTTGAGCAATTTATTTGTTGTCACACATCGTCACAGCCGAGCCCGTCAGAAGAGAGGTCGTTCTTTACTTTTTCTTCTCTCATGAAAATTGACCCGCTTGTGTTTTAATGTGTAAAGCACTTTAAAAAGAAAAGTGCTACATGAAGACAGTTTATGTTATTATTACTTTAAATATTAAAAGATAAAGCTTTGTTTGAGGAGTTCATGGTCGTTTTCGGGGCCTGCGGTCGCTCGTAGTGCCTAGTGAAGGTGAGGACAAACAGGAGGGAGGGATGAGGGTGAGGAAAGTGGCAGAGCGCTGTAGCTACCTCTTCCTGGCGAGTGCTGGCGTGCCCCACGGCGAGGGCAGCGAGGTCTCATGAGTCAGGCAGGGAGGCACCTGCTCCGCACGACTGCATGGCAGCACACACACGTACACACCCATACACACACACACACACACACAGAAACAGAAAGGACAGGAGGACACATTCAGACATGCACAGGTTCACACACACACACACACACCCACACATGCAGCCGCACAGATGGACCAGGCCGAGGATGAGCAGCCAGACAGCACCAGAGGTTAGAGGAGGAAAAAAGAGAAGAGAGAAAAGAGGGAAAGAAGCTGTTAGTGGAAAGCTGGAGGAGAAACAGGATCAGAGCTACAGCTGGAAAACATGCAGGACGCCAGCTACACCTGCACCGGGGCTGGGCAGGTGGTGTTGTCACGATGAGTGAGGATCTAAACGTTAATGCAGCTGGAAGCATTCAAAGTGAACCTGCTTCTGATCGTGACCTCCTGTTGGTGCAAATATGCAGAAGAAGAAGAAGAAATGGATTGGACGGTTTTCTTGTTATTTGTGGTGTCAAGTGTGTAAAAGTGTCTGAATAATTATAATCTGCACTGATTTCTCTCTCCGCCATCATGACAACACTCCCACGCCGTGCAGCTGAGTCAGGAACACAGTGAGCTTCTTTAGCAAATGTCTCTGAGTTCTCAGCGGCCACAGTTCAGCTTGTGTGTCACAGAAGAAGAAGAAGCAGCACCTGACTGATCTCGACCTGTTCGCTGGTACAGTAAACTCATTGTTCTGCATTTTTTAAAGTGGTACTCAGCAGCATCTTGTTTGTTTCTCATGTTTTAGCACCACATTGTAAAGATACGTATCAACATTCACTGTAGCGCAGAATGTGTTGATACAAGATGCAGACAATTCATCCTGTTTATAATTGATTACAGTGGTTTATGATAACAGGAACATACAACGGCATACTGCGGACAATTTAAGTTAAAATAAAAACAATCGGAGGCAGAAGAGAAGAGTAATATCCTGAGAAAAATCTTCAAGATTAAAGTCGTAAATTTGCCAGAAGAAAGCAGCAAATTTGCAAGATTATAAACTCATAAATTTGCACACGAATCCTCTCTGGACACAAACACTAGAGCGTAACGCACTTAATATAGTCGTGGACCTTGGGGTCATTGTTTGTTGCATAAGCCTCCATTTATTCACCAAAACGACTGAAACCATTGATTTTGTATGTTTTAGGTCTGTAATGCAGGTTTGTTTCCTTTTAGTATTCCGTAGTCCGTCATGCGGTCGTAGGGCACCTTTCATGCGTGATGTTACCCCGGGGCAAACGGGGAGCATAGAAACGTGTGTGTTTGCAGCAGAGGGTCGCTCAGTCTTTCTCCGCTATGAAGACTTCTTGAAGCTTCTTGTGGACGGAGACTACAGGAGACGCATGCGCCGAGCCCCATGACATGTGCACCTGTGTAAGCAGCGTGCCAGCAGGGCAGAGCACCAAGGTTTTTGGCTGACCGCCGGGGTTAGACCTACACACGGGTCTGTACGTGACTGACTGAGTGAGTGAGTGACAGTACTTTTACAGCCGTCGAGAAAGAGTTGCAACATCGCAATGGCGTATCATGGAGCATATTGGACCTCCACTAACGCAACTCTCTGTCTATACGGCTCTGTTCGGGGAGTAGGCGGGGCTGCTCCTCCGCTGCCCGTCCGCTGTCCTCACCTGCTTTCAAACACGTTGTCATCGTCCTCATAAGGACAGTCCCACAGAAGATAAACATACTAGGTTTAATATAATTAATTACATCCCCTTTATTGTTATACATACTGTATTGCCAGGCCGATATGCTTCACATGGAAAAGTCTTTGGGAACGGCACCCAGAGGATTTTTTTTTATTGCATTCAGGGAATAAAGTAACAAAGTATTCGACCTAATTCTCAGAATGCAAAACTCCTCCGATGATTCTTGCAATCAAAAATAAAATCAAATTACCCTCCTCATTTCTTTGCTTTAGCCCAGCCCTTGTACTCTTCCAAAGCTTCAGTATGTTGGCTTAAGTTAAAACAGTTCTTTAGGTAACATGAAAACACTTGAGTTTGCACAACAGAGACGTTTCTGTAACAATAACTCCCCTCAGCCGGGATGAATCACATCTGGAAATCTTAAAAGTTAAAAACAAACTCAGAGAGGCTTCGTTTACGATTCAAAGGAACATGACTGTCCCTCGTGATTAAAAGGAAAAGAATGAAGGATTTTATTAAGAACTTGCAGAGAAAAGATGTGAAGTTCTGCAGAAACAGGAACATGTGGCTGCAACCTGCTGCTAAAAATTGACTCCCTCGCCCTCTGCCGCATGATGACTCCTTAAGAAACGACAAACACGCTCTCAACTGTTCACATATTTACCCACAAACAGGAGATGAATAACTTGTTGACAGTATGTTGACAGTTACACGTCATCCTTACTCAAATACTAGCTCAACAGTCTGACTGCACGCAAAGAGAGGACGGACTGCCGGTCGGTGTGAACCTGCTGCTAACATCTGAGCATTACTTAAAGGGAGAAAGAAAAGCCCAGTCTGTGCAGTCCACTGACCTGTCGAAGGAGTCGGTGGCCATCTTGTACAGGTAGATGAAGAGTTTGCTGCAGTGTTTGAGCGTGGGACAGACGCTGTCTCCCGCGCAGCCTCCGGGGGCAGCCTCGTCCTCCAGCAGCCTCTGGAAAGGCTGAGCGTTGGAGGGAAACACGCCGGTGGGACCCAGCTTCTTGGTGTCTGAGAAACAGCCCAGCAGCCTGATGGGAAGAAAACAAAGAGAGGAAACTTTCAAGCAACACAATCAAAGCTCAGAATTTAACACCACTGAAAGAAAGCACAGAGAAACAATTTCTTAATTTGGTGTTTCTCAGGACTTAAAAGACTCTGCAGTGGAAAAGCATCAAATAGGAAGCAGTTTGTTCATGCGTTATCCTGCTTCTACACTACATTAGTATGCTCGTAAAGCACTACTCTAACTAGCACTACTCTACTAGACAGTAGTGCAAAGAAAGGGGTACAAGAAAATATAATACATCAACTCAGACAAGAGTGTATCAGTGTCTGGGGTAGACGCTAGCTCAGTCTGTAGGGACTTGGCTTTGGTGGCCGGCTCAAGTCCCAGTACGGACCAAGTGTGGAATCGGGGCTGGCAGCTGGAGAGGTGCCAGCTCCTCTCCTGGGCTCTGTCGAGGTGTCCTTAAGCAAGACGACGACTCATGTCCACGTGCAGCCCCCTCACTCTGACATCTCTCTGTTAATGCATGTCCAGAGTCCTGTTTGTGCGTGTGTGTATTTCGGGCCTTTGTGTTTGCAGCATGTTTGTAAAAAATCGGATTTCCCCTCAGGGATTAATAAAGTACGTCTTCATCTTAACTGATAGTTTAATGAAAATAACTTTACTGATGTAGCTAAATGTTCATTGCTTTGCTAAGACTGCACAAAAAGCAGTGCTATGATCTCATGCATGGTGTGGTGTGCTTTTTATTTTGACAGTTTTCCTTAAATTAGATTTAAAAAACTGCAGTATATTGCCTTGCTCACAGTATCGCAATATATCACAATATATTGAATTACAACCCCTGTATTGTTCTGCATATGAACAGCCCTAAAACAAAGCCAACCCCGAACTTGACTCGTGTTATTAGTTTGTAAAATATTCTTAACTTAATCTCTACTTATTAGATTCTTTCTGCAGCTTTCAGTTATATCTTGTGGCCTTATATGAGATCATGTTTGCTTAGTTTCTATGAAGATGTTTGTTATCGTGGGAGGTAAGAAACATGTTTATGTGAGAAGAGATCACGCCCAGGACAACAAGGCAAACTCCATCAGCTGATGAAGGCCAAAAGAGGTGGCTGAAAGCTCCAGAGAGAATCGACTGAACCTTCAGCAAAGAAAAATGTCAAAGTCAAACTGCTATTTTCAAGATCAAGGATGAACCATGAGGCTCAAGTTTGTCAATAATATTTATGAAAGTAATAATTTAAAGGTACTAATTGAATTTTAACAAATCTTAAATTTCCCCCAATGTCGGGATTAAGTTTTATTTATATTTTAAGATGTTTCAAAATATAAATCAAACTTCTGAAACAATATGATTTGAACATAAGGTTTAATTTATATTAAATGTGTGAATAAAAACCACTGCATGGAAGAAACAGATGATTTTTTGCAGTGAATCCCTCTTGGGGGCCTCAGGTGTTACGAGCATTGTGCAAAGAGACTTTACCTCACAGCATCAGCCAGCTTCTCGTACTGGATCTCTGTGCGGAAGAAGTGGGAGTTGGCGGGCTCGTAGCGCATGGCGGCGGTGAGCGTGCAGAAGACGGTGTGCAGTAGCTCGAACACCTGGTTCTGGTTGACTCGGTCCCAGCCGTGTCGCGGAGGCTGACACAGCGAGCGCTCCATGGCCACCAGCAGGGACGTGATGTAGACGAAGCCGCCCACCTTACGGAACACCGTGCGGGTTCGGTGACTCTCACGCAGCACGGCTAACAGAGCCTGGAGAGGAAGAGAGGATCAATTATTCAGGATTCAGGAACATTTTACTTTCTTATTTTACACTGAGGTTCTTCATCACTCCCTCCCTCGTTGAGTCTTCATGTCTTTTGGTTTCTGTCTCCACATTCACCTCATTCTTCTTCTGCGGTGAGACATATTTATGAACCCGTCTGGGGTTTCTGTGTCTCACTTCCCCGACTATATTTCTGTATAAGTTTTATGGTTTTGCATTTGCTGTAACTTAAACTGAAACATCTAACTGTAACCTAGATGTGAGTTTGGGGACCTAAAAACAGAACAGAAAGACTGCGAAAGTTTTTAATTAGAAGCTGAAAAGTGGAGAATATTTCTGGGAATCTGCAACAGATGAAGCTTTAGGATGAGACAGGAGAAATTCAGAGCGACGTGCATCACGGAGAAGAGCACAGGGGGATTTCTTAAAGGCTGCTTCTGATGGAATATCTGTCAAACTTCTCCCGTTAATAAGATGAATGTTGGGACACAAATATAACGTATGATTATTATTTCTGATTCTGAACATCTGATTCGGCAGTCAATCACAGGGCTGAAACACAGAGACAGACAACCTTTCACGCTCACACTCACACCTATGGGCAATTTTAGAGTCACCACTGAACCTAACAAGTCTTTGGACTGTGGGAGGAAGCTGGAGAACCCGGAGGGAACCCGCGTATGCACAGGGAGAACATGCAGACTCCACACAGAAAGGCCGCCTACGTCCAAGATACCAAGAACCCTCTAGCTGTGATGCTACAGCGCTAACCACTGCTCCACCGTGCAGCCCCTGACACACACTTCTTTAAGGGTATATTGGTATGTTTGTCGGAGCATGAAGGTGTTTCTGTTGACAATTAGATTCACCAAGTAGCTAAAAAATGTTCTGTTTGAATTACTGTAAATGAACCATCTACTTCATGTATATAAAGGCAGTCTGGTTACATAGCTCCTATACACCAATCAGCCATAACATCATGACCACCTGCCTAATATTGTGTAGTTCCCCCTTTTGCCGCCAAAGCAGCCCTGACCCGTCGAGGCTCTACGAGACCTCTGAAGGTGTGCTGAGGTATCTGGCACCAAGACGTGAGCAGCAGATCCTTAAAGCCCTGTAAGCTGCGAGGTGGGGCCTCCATGGATCTGACTTGTTTGTCCAGCACATCCCACAGACGCTCCACTGGATTGAGATCTGGGGTCTTGGAGGCCGAGTCAACACCTTGAACTCGTCGTCTTGTTCCTCAAACCATTCCAGAACCATGTGTGCAGTGTGGCAGGGCGCATTATCCTGCTGAAAGAGGCCACTGCCGTTAGGGAATACTGTTTCCATGTAGGGGTGTGCTTGGTCTGCAACAACATCCACATGAATGGCAGGAAGGTTTCCAGCAGCACATTGCCCAAAGCATCACACTGCCACACCACTCATTTTTCCTGCTTCCAACACGTCAACATCAAGGACAAAGGGTTCACCTGCTACGTAACATATCCCACCCACTGACAGGTGCCATAGTAACAAGATAATCAATGTTATCAACTCGACCTGTCAGTAGTCATGTTATGGCTGATCGGTGTATCTATTTATCATCCTTTGCACTCCTGAATTCTGCACTATGTCTTTTTGTTTGTCTGTCCATACAGAGCTTTGTAAGCCAGCGTCAAATGTGTAAACATGCTCTGCCAACAAAGCCGATTCGTCTTCAGGTCAATTTAAAGATGTTTTTAAAGCTTAAAACTGTGAAACTTCTGCACAGTGAATGTAACATGAGTTAAGATCATTTTGTTAAACCACTATTTCAAGGGTCAATCATGAACGTTAATCACAAGATTCTCTGAAGTATTTTGAATATATAAATATCACTGCACAGAGGGAAATCATGAAGTCTGAGATCTTCACACCGACACTGCATCAGCACACTTATTGGAACAGTTTCAGATGTAAGGAGCGGTCCCGGTGGAGACAAAGAGACTATAAGAGAAGTAAAAACAGTGATCCTCTGCCCTGCTGAGCCGGCCGTTTCCTGCTGCATTCAAACACGGCCTGACTCAGCACAGAGAGCTGTTTTAATCCAATCACAGGATGTTGAAGACTTCCTCTTCCTGGACTCGGACCTGGAAATGACCGTCAGGCTGCTGGTAAAATGTGGCTTTTCTTTTTTTGCTGTTAAGTTTACCAGCAGAGTGCAGGCCTCGAGGATTAGACACCATGTCTGAGAGTCTGACTGTGTCCTCAGAGATAACAGGGTTAAATGTGCTCCTCACAAGGCTAATCAGATTAATTTTAAGATCTATTTGTGTGCAGAAATCCACATGACGAGCAGAGAAAAATCCATTTGACTCAAACTGGATTTGATACAACTTCTCTGCAGCCTTTAGTGGTTTTTTCAGAGTGATAATTAAAACCCTGATTAGGGAAAAAGAAGCGAAATGCTGACGGGCTAATCCAGCCGAAGCTTCAGCAGACGTGAGAATTACCTCGTCTGAGGGAGAGGAATCTGAAAAATGCAATTATGCTTTATAGAATGCGCCTCCATCCTCTCATCCTGTGTGTGTGTCTGCATGCTTTTATGTGCACCTTATACTTAATGCACCTGGTCTGAGGCAATTACTGCGTGCAGGGCTTCAAATGCATATTGATTTTTACAAATACAGACGTTTCTTTTCTCAGTGTTCCCACAGAAACTGAAGGTTTTGTTGCCGACATCAAATTGCTGAACTCTCTCAGCTACAGTCCAGAAACCAACAAACACAGAGAGAAACGGAACATGATGCACATAACCCAGTTTTTCCAAATCAAAGGTGTTGTATGTTCCCTAAAAAATGTAAACTAAGAGCCTGTGTTGGATATAGAAACGGTACATCCAAATGACTGATAGGTGTAACAAAGATTCGGCACTGGTATGGTAGATTGGAAAGTGCTGTAATGTTCGGGGTCTCCTCCGACTGTAGTCGCCTTTCATTCATTCGGCTGTCCTTAAATGGGAGACGCTGGGGGCGAAGATGTAAGAGGTACTTTGTCTCACCGGAGCTGTGTGCCGTTTGTTTCTTTCCACGTTTTAAGTCCGCATGTGATCTTCGGTTGTAATCTTGGATTCTCTGGATTAATAATTCTGTGGCTGCTGTGACAGAGACCGGCGGGCGGCTGACTGGAAAACGCTGGACTGGACTGACTAGACTCGTGACTGATGCTTGAGCATCAACTGTTTTGTTTCTTTTTTTCTAACCTATTGTGCATTGAATTGCAATGTTGTTACACATTTAAAATGAACAGAAATTTACGTGCATTGAACTAGATAAGGGGCTGAACGGTGGTTAGCGCTGTCGCCTCCGTATCCCGGTTCAGATGTAGAGGGCCTTTCTGTGTGGAGTCCACATGTTCTCCCTGTGCATGCGTGGCTTCCCTGCGGGCACTCCGGCTTCCTCTCACCGTCCAAAGACATGCTCGTTAGGTTCATTGGTGACTCTAAAATGGCCCATAGGTGTGACTGTGAGTGTGAGTGGCTGTCTGTCTCCGTGTGTCAGCCCTGTGCTTGACAGGCGATCAGTCCAGGGATGGAGAGTTACAAGAAGGCTTGTGTATACAGATGAGTTTTTAGCTGCTGGAGGAGTTCTAAAGCTTTTCGTACCTGCTCGTCATTTAGACCACAAAATATGCAATAATAAAAAAGCTCTGGTTTAAAAATAGTGGAATCATCCTTTAAGTTTCACATTAAAAATGGATTAAAGTGAGATTAAAACACACTGAGACTAATGAAATGGTTTTGAAAGTCTAAATAATTGAGTGTGTAAGTCAGAGATGGTGTTGTGGTGTGTGTCGTTACCCGCAGAATGTCGGTCTTCAGCTGCAGCTCACTGGACGGAGCAGAGTGCATGAGGCCCAGCAGCGTTCCCATGTCGTCGTCTCCGCTGGGCGACAGGACGAGCTGCTGGATGATGAGCAGAGCGTGTTCCCGACACTGCCGGTACTTCACGATGTTGTGAACGCAGCGGGCGCCACCAAACTCCCTGAACAGAGCTGAGAGACGGAACACAGGAGCAGAAATGAAGTTTCCTTTAAACGAATACGCTACACTGATTATGAGCGGCATCGTCAGTATACTCCAAACACAACACAGCTAAACATACTGCATCCATGCTGCACCATCTGCATCTCGAACCTCTGACAGCGTACCAAGCTTGAGCTAATTCTTGGGTAATAGTGAGGAAGCTTATATATTTGTTCTTATTCACTGTGATGAATTCAGACGATGCGTTTATTGTGAATGCTCACATTGTGCCGCCCTACAACCGACTGTGCAGAAGGTGGATGCTTATTTTAGACCTTCACTGAGCTTCGTCGTTGTGATTCATCACGAGAACTGTGCAGCATTTGAAATGTTATCATGATAAAATCAGTGGTTCCTCGTGATGTTGGTGATCTTCTTTGTTTATCTGAGGAACATTTTTTTTGTGACACACTAAATTTCCTTCCACTATTGTGAGTCTCTTTAGAAGAGACTGTTAGCTGAAGTGTAAATGTAGTCGGTGTGTGAGGGCGGAGTGCTACAAATATCACACACATCATCCTGTTCCTCTGACGACAGCAGCCACGCGTCGAGTTCAAGGAGAGCTCGGTGTGCAGCCTGTTGCTTATCTTGTGACTCATCACATTTCTACAGCTGACTGACTCTCACACACACACACACACACACACACACACACACACACACACACACACACACACACACACACACACACACACACACACACACACACACACACACACACATAGAGGATCTATAATAGCCTGCGTGATGAGGGCAGAGAGGGAGGTTTAAGGAACTATAATAAGATACTTCATTGATCTCTGGTGCTAAATTCTCCTTCCTCTTTACCTCAATGGAAAGGTCAGAGGTCAAGACTCTGGAGATCGTATAGAAGTGCCTTGCTCAAGGACGTCTCAGTAAGAAGGATTCATGCAGACAAAAATGGGCGATTAGATTTATTTGGCCAAATTAAAACAGCCGTTACATCGCCCTCTTCAAACCAGACTCCATAGATAAAAACAGTAATTATAACTTGCAGATCACATAAACCGATCAGCCATAACATTATGACCTCCTGCCCCATGACCCTTTTTGTAGGTACTGACCACTGCAGACCGGGAACACCCCACAAGAGCTGCAGTTCTGGAGATGCTCTGACCCTGCTTCCAACACGTCAACATCAAGGACAAAACGTTCACTCGCTGCCTAACAAACCCCCCCCACTGACAGGTGCTACTGTAATGAGATAATCAATGTTATTCACTTGACCCGTCAGTGGTCATAATGTTAAGGCTGATCGGTGCATGTAGCAGGTCGACTGCTGCTCCTATCGGTTAGCTTGTTTGTGTTATTGTGAAATCTGTGTATCACACAAAAACATCAATAACAGGCAGAGGCAGACAAGCAGTTCTCTTGTTCTACGAGGTAACAATACAGTTTTTGTCAATGGGCTCCGGTGGCCTTGAAGAGAGAAGGTAACAGATGTTTCCGTTTCTTTTCTTATTCCACATTAAGGTCTATTTCTGTCAGGATACTTTCTGTGATGATGTCAGACACTAAGAATAATAACTAGAGCAAAAACAAGCACGTTTAGTGGAAATATTTTGTGTGTCTTTTAGTCATTTAGAGCCCAATGTAAGTAAAAACAGGGCGCAGATTTAAAAATAGTGGAATTACCCTCAAAAGCAAAATAGAACCATTTGTGCGTCATCACTGATCCTGGTTCTGTGCAACATCCTGCAGAGCAAAGATCAAGTCACATGCAGCTGCAGAGACGCTTTTCATACGCGAGTATCAAACGTCTCAGAGACACAGAGACGAAGACCATCAGGCTCTTACATCACAGCAGAAAACTTCAGTGAATTTTTAAGGGGCATTAAGACCTGCGTCAGCACTGTCAACATTTATCTTTATGTTTTACACAATATCTTTTGAAGACTGTCTTGACCCTTTAAAAGGAACCATCATGACAGTGTATGTATGTATGTATGTATAACAGCATGTGCCTGAAAGTGTGTGTTCATGTGTGTATTTACCTGCGTTAGTGTTGGTGGTGTTGGAGCCCTGCAGGAGCACAGTCAGTGTCTCCATCACCAGCCAGGCCAGCTGCTTCTGCTCCTCTGCTACTGTGTTGTTTTTACTGTCGGCTGAAGACGGAGGGAGAACAAAGAGAGGAGAGGGGAAGCGTTAGACGACATCAGGACTGCAAGCAAATGACACTAATAAAATGATAAAGAGCCTGGGCACAAAACATCAGAATGTAGAGTGTTTTAACTCGAGGCAATAACACTTAAAAAACTGAACTTCACTTGCAGACTATTAACATTTGAAGAAAAGTTAGTTCTTGGCTCTAATGGTTTTCTAATCTGCTCCTGATTCAGCTCATGATGACCTCACCTTGATCATTGTTGTGTGGTTGCTGCTGCGTGGCCGGGTCTTTGAGCAACGCAGCGTACTTGTGCAGCAGGTTGACCAGCACCTCCAGCAGGCCGACCTCCCGCAGCACGTCGCTGAACACCGGGTCATGCCTCGCCAGCTTCAGCAGCGTCCGCACGGCCGTGATGCTGCAGGCGTGCGACGTGCTCGACTTGAGCAGCACGCTGACGCTGAACAGCTCTTTGCACGGCACGTAGTTCAGGCTGAAGACGACGAACTCCAACAGCTCAAAGTACTTGACCTGGGCCTCGGGGAGCTTCGCAACACGTTCTGCGAACTGCGACAAAGTGTGCTGAGACTCCAGAATGAAGTAGTTCGCTGGCTCGGCCGCGTAGATGTTTCCGATGGCGTCCAGAAGCATACAGGCCAGACGGCTGGTTTTAGCCCTCAGGAAGGCGTTCTGGAGCACCGAGAAGGCCTGGATGTTACGCAACGTGTGGCCTGGAGGAGGAGAGATGAGAGGGAAGAAGAAGGTAAGTGGGACCTACTGGTGTCAATATGACCTGCTGGTCTCAGAAACTGCTTCCTTGGCCTTGAAATCTCCCCGTCTAAACAGAAATCAGATACATGAGACCACTCCTGACCTTACGTAAGATAAAAACCAAAAATGCCTCGAAGGTGCAGCGAACCTAAAGAGCAGGAAGTGAAAGAAAGAATAATAACCTCATGCAAAAGAACTTTAAGGATGGAGGGGGATTGTGTTTCCTTTCACAGCTTTTCAGAGTATCTAGTCCAGTATTTCCTGAGTGGAAACAGTAAACCCTGTTACAACCTTTAACCTGCGTACAGACAAAAGGTTGCTCTAATTTGCTCAAACGGGGCATCTAGCTGGGCGAGATGTAAGACTTTTCTTGAAGTCGTAATAGAGCTGTAATAGATCTTAGTTGGATACAAAATCTTTGATTGTCAACAAAAGCTACACTGGGCTGGACTGCATCTTTGTTTAGAGAATTGGTAGATTTAAAGATTATTTTTCGTCCATTTTGCCTTAAAAGATAAGTCAGCTGAAGAGAGAAGGAGAAACATTGGGAGAAGATAGCTGGGGCCTTCGAATTGGGACAGCCTTGGACACGCTTCTGTGACGCGATCGGCCTTCAAATACGGCCTTTGGAGGCTGCGCCCGCTGGATTGGGACACAGCTTATGTCTACACTGAACGAGCTGATACCTCTGAGTCACACAGCAGACTCTAATTTCACTGATTGATGATAAATTAAAACATGACAGATAAATGTACATGATACAAAGTAGCTGCTCTGTGGTAACTATAGAAACAAACAAAGTAGCAGAGTGCAGGAGAATGTTTGGGTTGCTTGGCAACAAAAGTTAAGTTGTGGAACTAGAAGAGTTAGTGGAGCGGAAAAATAATCTGTTATTGATTATAACTTCTTACTACTATTTTCTGCTGTTGTATAAAAGTAATATCACACTGGAGGTCCTGCCTGCGGCCTCATGCCTACGACCCAATCACAGCAGTGATGAGAAAATCAGAGTGATATTGCTTAAATCTTAACCTTCTGCATACATTGGGACCTTTTTCTAGACTCTCTTCAAAAGCTTCATATTCCCCAAAAATCGGTTCAACCTGCAGATGATGTTGGTATCCAAGTTATGCAGTAGCTATTATGTTTTTTTATTTTAGATCTATTTAAACAGGATTACGCAAACAACAATCTCTCATGGTTGCCTCCTGCCCGCAACAATTTTGACCATGTTTTAAACTATATGAAACTACAATGGCGTATTCGGGCCAATGTTTGCCAGAGTAAACTGGCTCAGAAGGATCCAGAGGAGCTCGGAGTAGAGCTGCTACTCCTTCGCATCGAAAGGAGCCAGTTGAGATGGTTCAGGCATCTGATTGAGATCCCTCCTGGGCGCCTCCCTGTGGAGGCTTTCCGGGCACATCCAACTGGGAGGAGACCCTCGGGCAGACCCAGAGCTCACTGGAGGGATTTTATATCCTGTCTTGTCCGGGAATGCTTCGGGATCCCCCAGGAGGAGCTGCTGGAAAACGTTGCTGGGAAGAGGGACGACTGGGTCACCTTGCTTAGCCTGCTGCCACCGCGACCGGCCCCGGATAAACGGAAGATGATGGATGGATGGAAAACTGGCAAATTTGTGAGCTTATAAAGTCACACATTTTTGAGAAAAAAGTCGGAAAAAGCTGTTCATCATACCTGCAGTGCACGACCCTCGTCAAACTTTTCCATCGCATTTAGGAAAGGAAGTACTTGTGACTTTAATCTCTGAATTTTTTAGATTTTTCTCAGAATATTACTCTTCTTCTCCAGCAATGGCCCTAATTCACCGTCATAAGAAACGTAGTGTAATGAGGTCAATAACAAACATACAACGTGATGACCCGAAAGACAGAAGCCTTCGTCTGCTGCTGCAAAAAGAATGAAGGTTCCAGCTATTCTAGTTTAATTTAGATCCATTTAAACTAATATGAAAAAGACAATGTCTTGCTGTTGTCCTCCCTTTTATTGGATTAATGATAAATATCTGACATTTCCTTTGTCAACTTTGTTTGAAAAAAACATCTAATTAAAATATTTGAGTCGGTAATATGTCTTAAAAACTGAGGATGGAAAGATGAAAAGATGAAGACGAAGAAAAACACTTCACAGATAATGTGACCTCATTTTTGGGTCGAGTAGCCGGCTCACATAAAACCCCAAACGATGACGCACACGAAGCAACACATCCAGGCGGAGTGATCCTGACGTGTGTCATCAAACACACCAAAACACACGGCCGTTAAGTGAATGTGGCGGGTTAATTAGGCGTGTAAGCGGACCCTCACACCATGATGGCTTCTGGTAATGACTTTGCACACAGCTGGGGCTGTCATTAAGTGAGTAAACACAAGTGTGTGTGTGTGTGTGATTATGTGTGTGTGATGAGACAGGCAGCAGAGCTTGGGTGTGTTAGTGCCAGCGTGTATGAGGTTAGAAAGCTGTATTCAGCCACAGGGCGGAGGTGACAACCCAAACTATGACACTCTGTACAGCTACAACAAGTGTTAAAAGATGTTATCATGTGTGCTCTCCTCAAACCAAAACTTTTACCAGCACAAAGTCTCAAAAGTCGACACCAACACCAAGAAGAAAACGCACACTGGGTTAATAAATAAATAAGAAGAATAAACCCCAAATAAATAGTTAGATGACTGAATTAAAGGAGTAGCCTCTTTTACTCTGCCAGTTTAAGGCGGGATCATCACGCCTCTGTTTCGCCTCATCTTCTATGTACAACGCACGGAGGCAGAATGGTGGGGGGAAACGTGTCAGTGTACACAGCGGAGCCTGCAGGGCGGAACAGCACCGCGTGTGTGTGTATGTGAAGCCTGTAACAACACACACTGGGGCGGCTTTTACGCCAGCTCTGCTCGGTTCGGTGGAGTGCAGCGGTGAAGCTTTGTTACAGCGCTGAGGTGGAACCGTGATGTAAAAAGGTCTAATGAGGGAAAGTCAAGGGAAGAGTTAAGCCCACTAATTGACTGTCTGACTGTCTGATGCTTCAAGTCCCTCACGATTACTCTGAGTTTGGAAAACCTGACTTCAGTTTTTGAGCTCCAAATATGTGGAGATACGACGCACTCTCAGGATCGACGCTCTGATTTCTCTCGGACAAATGAGGGCGATGGTGTCAAAGCAACTGTTTTTACTGAGTATTGTGTTTTTGGTTGTTTTAATTGTGTCATTTTCTGAATCTCGACATCATCAAATGAGGGAAACAAATTAATTAATTAATTAATTAATATTTTACTTAGTTTTTTCTTGTCTGTAGTTGTACTATGACTTAATCTGTAGTGTAGAAAAGTATTTTAGGCTGATTAATAACATTAGGGCTAAAACTAAGGATTATTTAGTTATCATTCAATCAGACATTTACTCAGCTGACTGTTTAATCGTTCTGATTATAACTGGTCAGAAAACAGTGCCTGCATGTTATTAGCGAAGCAGCCGAGGGATCCAGCAGGAAACAATCAGTAAATCACGTGTTACATCCGTCCTTTCTTTAATGTGAGGGGCACAGAAAGTTATGTGCGCCTGTTTGTGTTTTTAAATGGCATAGAAGTTAGCGTCGCTGCTCCTTGAGAACAAAGGCACACTGCGTCTCCATACAAGTGGAGACAAAATCACAGTTTCTGATGAGGTGAAATAAGTGCAGTGGATACAACATAAATCTCGAGCATGATTTCTACGTCTACATGCGCACAGTGAAAGAAGAGTGAAAAAAGACACCGATCGAGGTCGGGGACCATGAAATCATAATATTAACTGCTTGTTATTTCTGAGCCCGCAGGAATCAAATGTCAATTGTGACGCAGGATGCCCGAAAAAAGAGGACAGGGCTTCAATAAAAGTCCAGGTTTTTTAAGAATCATGGCTGAAATCTGCTGTAAAAACACACACGTGCTGGGTGCAGGTGTACCTGCGCCCAGATTGTGCACTGTTTCAGCATCATAAGGGGGTCAAACACGGCCTTAATGCACTTGTACCATGCACGTAAGACCATTCGCTATAGATCGTTTAAACAGGGCCCATCATAAAGAAGCATGAGTGCATTATAATCCCTTTAGATGTAGGTGGATAAGTAGATTTCTTTGCCGACATAGAAAGAAGACTGGAGGTGAAGCTTCTCAGGCAGTGAAAGTAAACATGCGGCCCAAGACAATTCAGCGAAGCACCAAAGCGTCTCTGGACTCCAAAGAGTTCATTTGTATGCAGGAGGCTTCAGGCATTCATCTCCAGCCGTGTGACAGGCGGCAGAGTTGCCATGGTGTCTGTCAACAGGTTAAGCTCACTGGGATCAGCCAAGCATCAAAGTCATTTCAAGGCTTAAGATCTGACAGGGAGATGCCGAGGCGGGGGAGTTTACACAGAGACTTTTCCACATGTAATTCCTCTCTTGTTTCAGAGCTCTGGGCTAACCGTGTTTGAGGGAGTGAGGAGATTTAAGAGGCCCGGTTTGTGATCAGGAAATCACCGGGTTGTATCTTAGATGGGAGAGAACATCCTCACTTCGACATTCACTGTCAGAGTGTCTCAGAGCCCTTTTTTCATGACAAAGGAGGATGATTTTAGCAAAGAGAGGCTCTTTAGAATCACTCTTTTCAATCACTTGGAGGTCTTTAAAGTTGCCGGTGTCTCTTTTCTGTTCCGAGGAGAAGTACAACATTTTGTGACAGTTTTCTGGAATAAGCCCTGAACATCTGAGGCCGGTCTCAGCTCGGCGTTCTCAGTATTTACATCACGGCACAGAAAAGAGCACGAAGAGAACGTTTAAGAAGAGGAGGAGAAGAGAGAAACTGAGCAAGATGCCGGACAGGAGTACATTTTGAGCTACTTTTCAGACGGAGCGAGAGAGTAAATTGCACTTTGATACTCTGGGAGGCTGCCAAATACCTTGCATAATGCTGCGTTAAAAAGCAAGACTAAGAGTCTGCAGCTCCGTGAGGCTGCAGTGCTCTCTGCAAAATAAAACTGAACTGTTTGATGGTGAAGTGGACGAGATAAGAGCACAGCTGACTGAGCTGAGTCGCGTGCAAAGAAAGAAAAAGGAATCACAGGCAACCAGACGAGAAGACGTGAAGTCACTTTCTGGTCGGTCTGCCATATTTTAGTTTAATAAACAACATTCCACTTGGATTATGTTAATTAGAATGAAATGGCTGACAAATATGACACGATGTTTCATTCATTACGTAAGGGACAAAATGTTTATGCTGTTTCTGTTTCGCTCCTCCTTCTTGGCTAGCGAGCTGTCAGAGAGGACAGCATTTACTTTGTGGAAATATTCACATTATTCTGAATGTTTGGGTCAAGAACAACACAACGATGAAATGTAAGCTGTGACTGTGTGAAGAGCTCGACTTCAAATGTGAAGAAGCATATGGAGCTAAACACAGCTCCACAACACTGGTGGGGCTAAGAGCCTGTGTTGTACTGTTGTCATGGAAACAGCTGTGCCTAATACTGTATGCTTCTGCGCAGTTCACTGTCAGACTGTTAGCATAATAAAGAGCTGTAAAGGTTATACTGCGTCTATCATTCCTGTTACTAGGCTGCAGAGTTACAGATTATTGGCTGTAAAAGAGGCTCTGCAACGACGGTAGAGTCGATACATTCATAATTTAAAAATAGACATATTGTACATATTTTCTAAATGATTCTTTCTTGACAAAGACAAATTCCTTGTCTGTGTAAACTCCTTGTTGATAAACCCAAATATCATCTGACTCTGAACTCACCTTTCCCAGAAGGCTGTGGGAGAACGAAGCCGGGCAGCAGGAAGGGGGCTCCTGTTGTCAGGCCGGCGGGTTTCAGCTCCGTCACTCCGTACGTGGTCAGACAGGTGACCAGGTTGACCAGGTCCTTCAGGGCGTCTTTGGACTCATCCTCTTTCGCCTGCTCCAGTCTGCTTACAGACAGAGAAGCTTGTATCAATGTTGATACAACACACTCATTGAACATAGTATGAATGAAGTCCCGATCTGTACCTGAGCATGAGGTCGCACAGGAAGGCGTAACCCTGGCACATTCTGAAGTCGTCCAGCAGCGTCTGAGACACGTCGCTGGAGTCTTTGAGGAAGCAGGAGAGGCCGGCGAACATCTCCACTATCTCCAGCGGGGACAGGTCGTCCGACTGCTGCATGTTCTGAACACACGTGCCCAGGCATTCCTTCTCTGTGGATGGAGAGGTCGAGGACAAGAAGGGTTAACAGAGAGGAAGAGGAGGGGAGTTTCTTCATGTGGCCTGATGTCTGTCTGATAAACTCCAGATGTGGTTTATATAAGTGGATGTTTAATGTATTGTATCTTGGGTGGGCTCATAACGACATACACACTTAAGGATGCATGTTTATAGTAACTAATAACCCCACACAGACGTGCTAGCACTGTGTACAGTTGTACATACCGTGTATGTATTTGACCACGTTGACGCTGAGGCCGTGTCTGGAGATGGTGGTTAGCACCTCCCCCGCGCTCCTCCTCCAGGGCAGGTTGTGGGGGGGACACCAGGAGGTGATGGCACTGAACAGCAGCTGGAGGTCGTCCTTTTGGGCCAGCTCCTCCGCCGGGGACACAAAGGTGCAGAGCTTCACCAGGATCTGTGAGAGTGGAGGGGACGGAGGAATTGATTTCAGCCAGAGGCATTAATTGTAAAGAGACTGGGACGGTGCTGCATCGTGATTCAGCATTTTAAATAAGATTGATTGTTTGATTGAAAGTAACCACCTGAAAATCAGCTGACAAAAGTGCAAAGTCATTCACAATTGTACCAAAAAAAATGTGGGGATCTTAATATGCATCTGTACAGTAACCTGCACTTGTGTGTTTTTACCTGGACGAAGACTTTCTGCAGCAGCGCCCTGCGGTCGGCCAGGGGCAGCTCCTGCTGGGTTTGGCCCTGGCCGGAGGTCTTCTCCTGGGTGGGTGTAGGTGGGGGTGGTGCTGGCGGCTGCGGGGTGGTCACTACCGGGGCCTCGGCCATGTGAGGCAGGTCGAAGAACAGGTAGAGACATTTGACCAGCGTGGAGGGTACAGACATGGTCGTCATGCAGTCCACCGTTTTCTGATGAAGGGAGAGAGAGAGAAACTCATTTCACAAAAGATCTCATAAAAGGACTTTTATGAGAATTATGTTGAGATGTTTAAATCATCTGCTCAGTTAAATGTTTGCAGTTGCTGCATCATCATTTCTCAACGACTTTGCAGCGTACTTTTCTGATTGGTCGATTATGGCATTTTAACAGTCTGTAATTCCTAGATAACAGACCGCTGCAACGGACACTTTTCTGATCATAGACTCTCGAGAACTACGACCAATCATATCACTGCACAGAAACAAGTCTGGTGAATTTAACATCAGACTCTTTAGCAAGACAGAAAAGAGAAAAAGGAACCAGCGCTCAAAATGCAAGAAGACACAAAGACCTGGATTACAAAGAAATCAACAATATTCAGATTAATGCGGCATTATAAAAGCTAAGCAGCTCCATTTCTTATTTAATAAAATACTTTAAAAATCAATATTTGTGTTAACTTTTTATTTTCTTTGGTTAGTAGTCTTGTAATAAGCGGGATAATGTACTGCAAGCGGGGCATTATAGGGTAAATAAACCGCTTGATTCTGATTGGTTTATTACGACATTCCGAGGTGTGCTATTTCTCTATAGCAGACTGTTGCTATGAAGAACAGGCCGTTGCTAGGTATGCGGCTCTAATCACACAAACCGGAGGAGTAACTGTAATCATATCAATCCGCTGAAACTGTCTTGTGAAGAGAAGAAAAATAAAGAAAGAGACAAAATAGTGGAGAGAAAGCAATAAAGGTTAAACGATGCAAAATCTGACGACCGAGAGATCTACAGAACAGAAGGCTGCGACAGAGAGATCTACAGAACTGAAGGCTGCGACAGAGAGATCCACAGAACTGAAAGCTGCGACAGAGAGATCTACAGAACAGAAGGCTGCGACAGAGAGATCCACAGAACTGAAAGCTGCGACAGAGAGATCTACAGAACAGAAGGCTGCGACAGAGAGATCCACAGAACTGAAAGCTGCGACAGAGAGATCTACAGAACAGAAGGCTGCGACAGAGAGATCCACAGAACTGAAAGCTGCGACAGAGAGATCCACAGAACTGAAAGCTGCGACAGAGAGATCTACAGAACTGAAGGCTGCGACAGAGAGATCCACAGAACTGAAGACGGCACATGAAGTTAACATTAAACAGAACACAGTACGGTCTGGTTCACCGTGTCTTACTTCACCGTCTGTGGAAATGTTTCAATTTAATTTGAGTAATAAGCTCGGTTAGCTCATTTTAAGAAGGCTACAGAGTTAACCGTTGCTATGGACGCATAGGACTGCACATTATCTCTTACATATATCAGAGGAGATTTAAACACAGCAAAACAACATCAGCTGAAAAGGAGGTTTTAGTGTTGAATCTAAGTTCGGTAAAAGAGTATTTTTGTTGCCGCGTTATGATTCATGGTCGAGTTTCTGTGAGGAAAAAAGCAGCAGGAGCTCTGAGGGCTTTATGTGTGCATTTACTGCGTGTGTGTGTGTGTGTTTGTGTGTGAGAGAAGAAAGTGTGTTTGAATCTGTCATCATGGCAAGGAAAATGGCTGGAGAAAGAGATGGGCTTTGTGCTCAGTGAGGCGGATGATTCAGATAATCAAACGCTGCCTCCTACACACGCGCACACACACACACACACACACACACACACACACACACACACACACACACATTATCCTGCTGGCTTCTTCGTTCTCTTACACACACGAACCCTCATAAAAAACACACACTGTAGATGACCCTCCCTTTTACTCCATCTCTGTCTGCACCACAGAGAAAAGGTGGAATCACGAGGATTAATAACAGCATAACGGGCACACACACACACACACACACACACTCAGTCGCTCAGCTGATCGATGAAGAGGAGGCGTGGAGGAAAAGAGAGCAAGACAGTGACAGTGGAAGCAGATGAGTCTTTAGCTCATAGTGAGTCATTATGATGGAAGAATGGAGCATCACCTGTGTGTATGTGTGTGTGTGTGTGTGTGTGTGTGTGTGTGTGTGTGTGTGTGCGTGTGTGTGTGTGCGTGCGTGCGCGTGCGTGCGTGTTCACAGGCTGCGACTTATTGGCCCTGCTGCAGCTTTAAGGTCAAGGTTAGTGGCAACAGTCAATTAGAGAGAAAACCAGAGAGGAAGACCCAGTTTATACAACGTGTGTGTGTGTGTGTGTGTGTGTGTGTGTGTGTGTGTGTGTGTGTGTGTGTGAGAAAGAGAGAGACAGGAAGACAGAGAAAAGCAACAAGAGATAGAGAGACAGATAAACGACGGGCATAAGAAGAGGAAAAAAAGGGGAAGAAAGAGTGTTAAAGGCATCCTGTAAAAGAAGGAGACGGCGTGGAGGAAGACAGACGGAGCTACAAACAGGCATATTGCTGTTTTATCATCTAAAAGGGAGAGAGGGGGGAGAGAGAGGGGGACAGCATTAAAGAGAGGAGGGGTGACGTCAGATTTATGGAAGGCCAGCTGCCCGGAGAGTCCTTTGTTTTACTGTGTGAGACACCAGAGGAAGGGAATACAAATCCATTAAACCCAGTCACTCTCTCACTCTCACAAACACGACTGAGAGCCGCCGCGCTCCTTTGCAGGTCCTTCATTACAGTCTGTGTGCACATACAGCAATAAGTGAAAGTGTAATGAAACTGTTGCCTGACTATCAGAGTGACAGGAAGTCTTCTTTAACACAAACGCAGGTAAAAATGGGCGCCGGTTGTTCAGACTAACTGCAGCACTGTGTCAGAAAAAGCAGCTCATCATTAATTTAAACATGGCCGCTGTGTTGGTACAGAGTGTACGCATAAATAAACAACAAAAACAGGGTTGTTGACAAAAAATATGTTGCTGGTTTCTTTGTCATTTCAAAATCATGATTGTCCTGTTTACGTTGGAAACATAAAAGACAAAAGAAAACATCGTCTGAAAATGGAAACAAAGGTTTGTTGTACATTTTTGAATATATACATGAAGGATTAGAGGGACCAGTTTGCTGATTTTCAGCCTCAGTCCTATGATGCTATTACGGGGAGCTAAAGTCATTAATTTCACTCTGTGCCTTTGGAGGACGCTTCTCCAATGGGCCCTGGAAAACCTCAACCAGACTACGTCTATCTAGGACGCCCGCCTCCGATGTCATATTACAGTTTGAAATGTAGACTGCAGACCTGAAGATGTTTTAGACGATCCACCGGTTTATTCTCGTCATCTTTCGTATTCTGTCCCGCTCTGAGCCGCTGCCTGCAGATAACGGTAGTATTTCACTCCAGCGTCTCTCGCTGGGCCGTTCCTTTCAGAGGGAGGGGAGCAAGGCATGCTGGGAGTTGTAGGAATGCAGAATGGGTGAAACCAGGAGCTGTTTGTGCAACTTTCTCAACAGCTATGGCGCCAATTTTAAATATTATTGCTTCTCGATCTTGCAGCTCGATGCACCTTTTATTTTTCTGTTCTTAATTCCACCGAATCATTAGCGGCCATCAACCTAACAGTTATATTGTAAACTGCCAGAAGGCCCGCCCTCCATTCATCCGACTGGACAATGAGAAAAAACACGTTGGGCGCTTTTCTGCTTTGAGTTGAAGTTTTTTCAACTCGAGGCGCTCAGAGCGAAAAACGCGAGGCGCTCTGCAACGCAAGGGCAGCGCGCAAAAAAGCCGCCCCCAGCTGCTAAAACGCACTCTGTCTGATCGGGCCCTAAGTATGTATATTATAGCAAAACTGCAAGATTATGTAACAGCTTGTCTCGGAGCTGCTGGCTGAAGCAACTCCAAAATCTTGTGCCTTTTAGTCATTTAGACCCAAAAATCTGTTGAAACTCAGCCAAAGTTTAAAAGGTCTGGAATTTCCCTTTAAAGGTGCTCTGTGTACACAGCAGTGCTTGAGTAAACATGTAGTAAAAACAGACACTGTTGTGGTGTTTTGACAGTAGGAAACTGTTACGAAGTGCAGAAAGGATTTAAGTGGTTTTAAAACATGTCTGCAGACGGAGAGAGGAAGCGTTTGACACGACAACAACAGTGAATTTCTGATGTGCAGCAGAGCAGGAGAAGCAGCCAGCCGGCCAGCTGACAGCGAGATCTCAGACCTCAAGACCTCCAGAGGAATGCAGGCCGAACAGTTCAAAAGATGTCTGCTGGCCAGAGTACAAGAGCACAGACACGAGAGAAAAACAAGACCTCAATGTCTAACCTTTAAACCAGAAGAAAGAGAAGCTGCCGTGTTGGAGTTCTGTGGAGCAGATGCTAAACGGGCAAATGAAACTACGGCAATAAACCTGTTTATAAACCAGGTAGAAACAGCATCAATTCCTACTTCCAGTGCAGGAAACAGATTGAACAAATGGTTGTGTTTGGGGAGAATAAGCTTGGATGGGTCCAGTGGGGATTTTGACTTGTACTCAAGAGCCTGTTTCTCGGTTCTTACTGAGGCTGATGCTATTTTCCGCTGAAAGATCAAAGAGGGGAGATGGAAATAGGTCGCAGAGAGAAAGAATGCTAAGAAACCTGCTTTCTTACAAGCTGTTTCTTCTTGATTTCATTCACACAGAGAAGCAGACTCAACACTGAGTAGAAAAAGAACACCGACCTGTCCGGAGGAGGCCAACAGGTTGATGGTGGTCAGGAGCATCCAGCCACGACTCGCCTCCTCGCTCTGGTTCACCTCCAGGAATTGGACTATTGCTCGACTGGCTGCCTCTGCAAGCACACACACAAACACACACACGGTTAACTAGATGGGAAGCGACAGCTCCTTGTGGCAGGCAGATGGGCATCTGGAACAATGATCAATTCTGCAACGAATATATTTACTTGGTGGATGTGACATGAATCCACCCGCACAAAAACATTTGCACATATTGAGATGTTTCTAGCACATTTGTCATTGTGATGTGTGGTGTACGCAGCCGATAGGAGGGTAATCAGTACTGTGTCGTTTTAAAACACGTGGTATCGGCAAGTATCGGAATATCCAACATTTTAACAACCTTAGGGCCCGATCAGACAGAGCACTGTTGTTAAGGCAACCACCGAATCATAGCTGTCATTAACCTAACCGCATGGCTAGGACGCCCGCCTCCGATTTGTCATGTCTCGTTCAAAATCTTCAGGTTTGAAATGTAGACTGCAGACCTGAAGATGTTTTAGACGATCCACCGGTATATTCTCGTATTATCTTTCGATTCTGTCCCGCTCTGAGCCGCTGCCTGCAGATAACGGTATTATTTCACTTCAGCGCCTCTCGCTGGGCCGTTCCTTTCAGAGGGAGGGGCGCAGTGCATGCTGGGTGTTGTAGGAATGTAGAATGGGCAAAACCAGGAGCTGTTTGTACAACTTTCTCCACAGCTATGGCGCCAATATCAAACATTATTGCTTCCATCGATTGATAGAAGCAATAATGATTAGCCAGCTGCTAAGGCGGTTTTTTTGTCATTGTTTTCAAACAGTTTTTGCGTGCTGCGTTTGCGTTGCAGAGCGCCTCGCGTTTCTGAGGAAACACTCCGTGCGCCTCGAGTTGAAAAAACTCAAAGCAGAAAAGCGCCCGACGTCATTGACGTTTTTTCTGATTGTCCAATCAGATGAAAGAATCAGTTTACAATATAATGGTTAGGGTAATGACAGCTATGATTCGGTGGTTGCCTTGACAACAGTGCTCTGTCTGATCGGGCCCTTACACTCGATTGCGTTTTTATGCTTGGACCTAATTTCCTGTTAAGTATTTCTCACAGATCAAATCAAACCAAAACATTTATTTTAATTCTCTCTAATTGTACGTTCCACATATTAACAGTTTTTGTAGCAGCCTCCCTCATAACAAGTGTATGACTCATAGTGGATTTTCATTGTATCCACGTTCTGTCGGCTTTACACAGATATAAACAGACTTTTACATTTGTATCTAAAACATACCAAGATAAGCTCTAGTTCGTGTTGTTTCTTGTGAATTGATTTAAGTTTTAAAGCACAAAGATCAGTTCTGATGACGACATAGTTCTGCGTTAGAAGTCGAGAGCCTGAGTCAACTCCTGACTCAGTCTGCAGAGGCCTGGGGACCAGCTGGAGGAGTGTGTGGTGAGCAGTTCTCTGCTCGAACACAACACATCGCATGTTCAGAGCCAGACGACGGAGAGACGATGGAGAGGGAGAAATCAGAGACGGGAAGCTGGAGACTTTCATCCCTGCGTGCGCTCGAGAGTGTATGCACGCAACCGGTGTGTGTCTGTCAGTCTGTTCAGCGTCTCTCCTGTGGGGAAGACGCAGTCAAAGCTGCCACTACTGTCAAAGGAGACGCTGCCTCCTCACCTGTGCTGAAGACTTACCTTTCATGTGAGATAAGAGACACACTGCATTTGTTCTTTGTTCAAAAATATCTACAGTGAATTTTTAAATTTTAAATACATATATTTTAGTCAGTCGGGGAATAAGACCTCCTCATCTGTATTCCACACGATTATTCTGAATGTGCTGCAGCTTTACAGCTCACATCTGACTAATAACAATCCTGGCATCATGATTTCCATTGTATCACCCAAACTGAAGAGAATTGAAAGAAAATCCCGTCATGCATCAACGTCTTTATCAGCACAACCAGAGAGAGAACAAACACACCTACAGAGAGGGGAGGGAGAAAGTAGGTCATCTTTCTGACAAGACGCCAAAGACATTATCTATTGAGGTTAGAGCACACTTCCCATCCCATCCCTGCTAAGATAAATACCGTGTCAGAGGGCTCACCTGTGGATTTATTAGAAGCTCTCCGTCTGATCTCGGTCACCATCAGTCGTGACACCTGTGTGGTGAACTGCAGCAGGTCGGAGAACTTCTCCGTCATGCTGCTGGGTGGAGCGTTCCCAAACACCTACAGGACACAGAGAAGACTCAGTTAAATCAAAAATGATGAGTGTAATTATTCAGAGACGTAGACGTACTTATACATGTCAGTCTAAAATAAAAAGAGGAAATATTAGTGCCTTTAAAGTAAGGGTAAAAGTAGCCATAGATCGTTTGGTCATGTGAAAATATTGCTGATCGTAAAGACAAGTAACTGGATATAAGATGCTCTGAACGCCAGCCGTTCCTCACTTTTACAGCTGTAATCACATCAAGCATGGACACACAGGAACCATCAAGGTGGAGGTAAACTGGCCTACATCTCTCTGGCACGTCCTGATTGTACACCCACAGACACGCTGCAGCAGTGGAGGGAGCAGGGCAGAGATAAACTGCACCTCATTCAACGAGGACTCATCGTCTATTTATTAATGCAGGAAATCGGACATGAAATAGGCCCTGGAGCCGGGCGTACTCTACTATCCTGACGTGAATTATGCCACCAGTGGGTGAATCACAGCCAGCGCTGCATAATTAGCTGATAAGTCAAGAGACCCTCGGTGAGGCTCTGCAGTGTGACGAGAACACTCCACAGAGCTGCTTAAAGGCTCACTACTCCATCAGTGTGATGTACAGAGAAACAGTAAACAGATCCAACTCAAACATACAGATTTTAATACATTCATCGTAATGTTTATGGCTTTTAAAGCTCTGTTGCATGACTTCCCGAACAATCTGTCTCTCACTCGCTTTGGCAAGAAGTCGTTTTTTATTAGGCCAACCGTGGACGTCACACATGCAACACTGTCTGGATATCTGGGAAGTGTGCAGTGGTTCGCGCTGTCGCCTCGCAGTCCGGTTTAGACGTAGTGGGCCTTTCTGTGTGGAGTCTGCATGTTCTCCCAGTGCATGCGTGGGTTCCCTCCATGTACTCCGGCCTCCTCCCACAGTCCAAACACATGCCTGTTAGGTTCATTGGTGACTCTAAATTGCCCGTAGGTGTGAGCGTGAAAGGTTGTCTGTCTCTATGTGTCGGCTCTGTGATTGACTGGTGATCAGTCCAGGTGTCACCCCGCCTCTCGCCCAATGACAGCTGGGATAGGCTCCAGCCCCCCGCGACCCTGAACAGGATAAGCGGTATAGATAATGGATGGATGGATATACACATGTATTTTTTCTAAGCTACTTATCAAACAACATCTGATGTTGGATTTGCTTCTTTACTGTGATGAACATTGTTATAAATTGCTCGCTTCGGGTTACATATATTTTTTTACAAACAAAATGAGCATTTTAATGTTTCACCTTTCTCTCTCAGAACTTTGTTGTTTCTTTTTACTACACTGAGATATTTTAAAGACCAAGTGATGAATTTCTCTACCAAAAAAGACTTATAAATATGAAAAAAAAAATTGCTTGCAGTTAGGAGAGTTCCACTTCTAAGATTGAGATATTACTCTGTACCTTTATTTAGATGAAGTTGTTTATATATCTTTCTTGGAGCAAGGCACATTGCACATGGTTAACCCTGCTCATCCTCATCCTATGCGTAAGACATCATTTACCAATAATTAAAGATATATTGAGCTGCATAAAGACCTGCTGTCCATAATCTATAATGTAATGTTTGTGACGTCAATACTTTGGATGCTGTTGGAGATAACAGAGATTTATTAAAACTCTAAAAATAATTGATGTATATCTTGTCAACCATTGCTGATGGAGGATGACATTGCAACCCTTTTTGATCAAGTGTAAAAATATACTGTAAGTTTAAAGCCTGACGGGTTATTCACAGCCCTGACTCCTCTAATGAACACGCTGCTGCTGCTTCTATTAAACCTGTTGTTGACAGTGTGTGGGAGTTCACTGCCTTTGCGTGACTGTTTTTACCTGTCAAACATTCTCTGTCTGTGCAGTAGACCATATTCACTTTGTCAAATATTATTGAGGATCAGGTTGATGCCTGTGTGTCATCTCAGTGTCAACACGAGAGGTTAATTACAGAGCACCACCTACAGTTTGATCATTTACATTGTAAATATATTTGACCTAAACCTGGACTAGAAACAGAACCTCATCCTCCATTGAGCTGCACCAGTTACCTCATTTCCCTGCAGGTGACTCAGAGTCTTTGTATTGTTCAGTCAGTGTGTATGAAAATGAGCTGTTAACCACAAGATTTTAATTCCAGATAGTTCCCAGGTGAATATCCCGTACCTAACCTTACCTTCTCTGAGAACTACATGGACTACATGTCTGAACCCATCAGCTATCGTCTGACGGCGTTATATCCTCTGGGAGTGTCGGCCAACTATTTGTGCATTCCAGTTTAGCCTGCGTTTAGCGATATGGACTTCCAGCTAAGACTTCCTTTCCCGTGTGCTGCTTTGTTTACAGTCCAGTGAGCAGCTTGAGAAGCGACCGCGTGTTCAGATCATAGTGAAGTGAAATTGTCCCCTCCAGATACGTCTGCAAAATAAACGCTGTCATTTCTTTGTTCATTCCATCCCCCGGAGGAGCGCCCGTTCATCGGTTTGTGCTGAGCATAGACTGTTGTCCGATCCATAATTTCTGATGCATTCGAGGAAGTCAGGAAATCTAAACGCTGAACTTCTTTCGTGAATTTGTCCCAAGTTGAGTTTTTGATCTATGATGGATTCTTAGCGGCACTTACTCGCAGATGTGTGTTTATAGAGATTATTAAGAAGCTAAACCACGTCGGATGACGGCTGACGGGAGCCGGGATTACGGCAGATTGCTTTCCGCCTGCGTTTGATCTCCACGCTGACTGTTTTTCCTTCATACGCCGCAGCCTGCTGATATGTGATTGGCTACAAACGTACCACAAAGGGAAACCAGAACACTTCCTGCACTAAAATCCGGTCGCTTGTCATTCTGCATTTTTATGTAGTATCTGTAAATAGAGATTTTACGTCACTTTACCCACATGAATGCTCCGTAGTTTATTGTGAACGCTGAGTCTTTATGAGCAGTGGCGTCTGTTCTTGTAGAGCAGGAATGAAGACTGTCTGTGTTTGGGTGACACTTACCCTGTTGAATACGGGAAGCATCATGTAGAGCTTCTCCTCCTGCTCCTTCTGCGTCATGTGGCGAGGGGGGTGGCACAGCTCGGAGAAGAGACGTCGCAGGTGCATCAGCCCCAGCGCGTTGTCCTGGGGGCTGCACTCCTCCTGCCTCGGCCGCCCCATGATCCTCTTCACCATGTTCATCTTGAGCGGCTTTGTCAGGGCAAAGGCAGCCCTGCAGACGGAAGAGAAGAGGGTTAACACACATGTTAATCTATCTACTTTAACTGATTTATGTCTTTCTTTGCAGTGTGACTGATGTATAATTAGCGATCGTTTCCACAGGTCCTGTTCTTTCCAGACCGTCTTGCAGATGATACTGTAGCTTGGACCCTCCATACATCACAGATAAACATCCACAGTCACAGATAATAACAGAATCAACAGCCTGGAACAGTGCAACTAAGTTTCCCATCAATCAGCAACCACAAGGACAAAATGGTGCCTTGCTGGAGGGCACGGGGACAGTGCTGGGAAAGCATTTCTCATTTATTCTCCCCACATGATGATCGAGTATGAGCCTCCGGGGACGCATGGCATTAGAGAGAGGGAGAAAAATCACATTGTTTGACTAAATTAATGATATAAAAACCTTTCAACCTCCTGCGTCGGCTCTCGTTTCCCGTCCGAGCACTTCTCCATCACGCACAATTACGATCCAGTTACTGTAACGTTCTCATGGCACTACATGGACTCTGTGTGGGAATTACTGCAATCTGCTCAAACAAGGGGATTTCCTTTCTATCTAAACATCAGGTGCAAATATTCTGATCCAGGTTACATCCCTGAAGTGTTTATCTAACTGCAGACCTACCCTGAGGTGAACTGGATCTAAAAAGCACCGACAGTTCACTTCCATTCCTCTCAGAAACCTGGCCTGCTTCAGGGACGGTAATGAGACAGTCGACCATGCACTCCCTCCTTTCCCAGCGGAGGAAGTGAACTCCTCACAGTCGATTATTCTCACTGCAGGCTTCGGTCCCTTTCATGACCTGTTATGGCACAAGGTTTAAACCCTGCATGGACAGAAAATGTCCGCAAATTGGGAAGACAGTGAGGCTCAGGAGCTCTTTACCCTCTGATCAAAGGACGAGATCAACCACAATATGACATATCAGATGTCGTTTGTTTGTGTCCATCTCTCTCTCCCTGTATCTGCCTATCCCACCTTCTACGTAGGGATGCACGATATTATCGGCACGTTATCGGCAGATTATGATTATGGCAGATATGTCATTTTTTCGGCATTAAAACAACGCTTTAATTTTGCCTGAATGCTCGATGATTCCCTAAAAGAGCTTGACATAAGGCGTCATTTTTGCAAACTCAAGACTGACTACCAACGTTACCGTTACTACTACTTATAACTAGGGCTGTCAATGAATAATCTAAATTCAAATATATAACCAAATTGTAATAAAAAACGGATATTCTGATATTAAAATTAATATTCGTTGTGACAAAAAAATCAGCACTACCGCGGCTGTTTGCGAGCTCGCAAGTTCTCATATGTCCTCACGCGCACTCTTGGTTACGGAGCATCCTTGAATGCATCACGTCACTATGATACATTAATAATTAACTTTAGCCTCGCTGAAACGAGACCTTTTAAAAGGAACGTTTCTGTTTAAATCAAAACATCTTTGCAGGTAAGTTTGTCTCTCGTTGTGTTGGTATGTCCTCTTGTGGACATATTGTGCAAAAATAGATATTCCAATATTTCGAAAATTTGTGGGGTTGTTTGAAGGAATAATCGAACGTCATTTTTGGCCAATTTTGACAGCACTACTAATGACAACATTTCAAGCTTGCCGAGTTTCAACAAGGGCTTACTGGATGCTTGTTTCGTATCCCTCACATGAACAATAAATCATATTCTTACCACAAACCTAACAAAAAGTTTACAAATGAAAGTGAATAAAGTAACTGAAACACTTTTGCATCAAAGCCGTCCAAAGACCACCGTCACGTCTTTTTCCAGTCGATTCCTACTATCCAATAAAGGATAACAGAACCACAGAACTCTGTATTTACTTGCAAAATAATGCAATAAACCAGGCAGGGCTTTAAATTTCATACCTAGTGAGTTCCAAAAGGCTCATTAAAATCTGATTTAAGCGTTTTAAATGTTTTAAGCATGCCACTGAACTTTGTCCCTGAACTGTTCACTCTGTGAGCACACCAAATCAAAACAAAGGGTTTAAACAGGGTGTTAATCCACTGCCTAATAAGGCTCTCCACTAATACTAACAGGGTTGAGTGTTTTGCATTTAAATATGAATGCATGAAATTAAACAATCATAGGTCACTGCTCTTAAAATAGTTCCCTGCAGGTAAGGTGAAGGTTCTGCACTACATCTACGGTAGCCTACATGAAGTTTGAATATAAGATGATTCATTCACGTTTTTTTAAACGTCTCTGCTCCACCTGCCAGCTGCTACCTGTGTCACTGTCAGGCTCCACACTGAAGTCCTTCTTCACGGCAGCCCAGCAGAAGCTACTGAGGCCGGGGGAAGCGTTTCTTATTCCCTGTCCTCGGGCTCTCGAGTGCAGACTGAACAGATCTGGATTCAAACCAGCCACCCTCGGGGTAAGAGCCCCTCTCAGCGGGCTAATTCGCTCTTGGCACGCTCCTCCGTCTGTTGGCTGTATTCATTTAATTCTATTGTTGTGAAATCACAAGTGCTGGCACTGTGGAGGTATCAGGGTATTTTTAAAGTAGGTTTCAGACGTGACTGCAGGAAAACAAATGACTGAATTATGTAACTGTGGAGGCTCCTGGTTCTGTGAGTTTCCTCTTTTCAGAACAACACAACAGTGTTCTGCTCTTGCGTCATTTTCATTGAAATGTTTGGGGCCTTTTTGGCTGCAACAATTATTTCTTAATAAAAACGCACTCTCTCAATCATTGCAAATAAATCACATGCATTTGTTCCAGCCAGATATTTATACATTACAGCTAGTTCAGCGTGAAATTCTCTAGAGGAAGAAACAAACTGATTTTAGTGTCTGCTTGACCTTTATTGAAAACTTTATCTCTGGATTATTTAAAACAAGTGCTGTCGAAATAATGCTCAAACCGAGGAAAAACCCAGTTATCTGATGACCTTACGGCCTTTTCCATGGCACAACCAACAGACGACACATTTGGTTTGGTCCACAGACTGTATATGAGAAGTGGACGAAGCCTGGGGTCTGACAAGTGAAGCCAATGCCTTCCCTTTAACAGCTGCACAGCTGCACAGTATACTGTATGAAGGATGTGCTTTGCAGTATGCACGTTCTTTTACTTTCCTTGCTCAACAGAAATTGTTAGCTTTCTTTACAAAGTGAAGCATTTCACAAGACATTGCTGTCATCTAATAACAGTAACCTCAACAGTCCTGGCTTACCTTCTAATCTGCACAGCTGATAACAATATGTATATATATATATTGTTTACATGACATAGTGGAAGTGTAAATTTGATGGATGCCGTGTGGACAGCGAGCGTCCGATGTTAAGCGATGTGGCGCAATGTCTGCCACTCGCATGCCATTAGGACATGGTGCATGGACGTGCACACATATTTTTGGGTCGCAGACACGGGCGGTCATTGAAGACGCTGTGGCAGCTGTAGACGTCGTTCCAGGTAACGCACTTGTATGACAGAGTGCATGGACTAAAGCTTCGGGACTAAAGGTTTGTGATTAAAGCTTTTGCAGCTTTGTCCCGCTGCTGCCGTACAGTAACGTCCTCGAAAACACGCTGCCATTTGTTCTTAACTACTTTCTTGAGTAAGGCTGCATCTTCACCAGGTTTAATTTACGTCACTTACATTTTTTTTAAGAGCCGAGGTGCTGGGCTACCACACGCACCTAGATTTCTAGACCCGCCCTACTCTGCCTCTGAAAGGCTAGCACTTGTTGGTTGGCCTCATACCATTGGTAGGTGGTACAACTCATTTGCTGCGCTGAAGATGATTGGTTAAACCACGTCAAAAACAAATCCCACGTGGGCTATGCGTGAGGCCATGGATACCAGGGGCGAGACAGTAATGTGTTGCCCTCTCTCGTCCAGATACGGTCAGTTCTGGCTGCAAAAAAAAAAGAGGACAGCAAAAATGCTCAACTTGAGGCTTGGAATCAGCCGTCCACAAACCGAAAAGTGAAGTCACGGCGGCCACGTCCACATAAACACTCTACGTACAGTTTTATAACAGACTGTGAAAGTGAGTGGGAGGATTAATAGTTGTTCCCCGAGGTCTGCCCTTTATTGAGTGCTTCTTGTTCAAGGTCTGCTTTGCCACGACCGGCATCTCAACATCCACTTTGTCCCTCTCATTCCTTTAAGGAGCGTCATAAAAGACAGCGGGGACGTGAAAGGTAACATAACGGCAGACGCAGACAGCTTCCAAGTGTTATTCTGATTTACAGGAACGTGGCGTCTGTGGCGGTGAGGAAAGACTGAAGGCTTCAGTGAGGCATTCTGCCCACACAGCAGGGCTGCCCTCTGCATGAACTCACCTTCACACTGCACTTCCATTTAACATCCATTTGGTGCACTTTTATCTAAAGTGCCTGACACTGTCCATGAGTGTGTTTTTAGCATGCACAGTCTCAGAGGACCGAGCCCTTTGACGTGGTTATTTCTTTGCTTTGAGTCGTATAATTAGCTCAGTTACATCAGTGACTTCTCTCCCCAGATTGACGGACAGTTTCCTGAGATAAAACCCACAGACAGGTACAATGCTGCACCAGTCTGAGACCCGTTTTAAACACATGATGGATCAAAAGAGACGAGACCTGAAAGGCTCAGGGCGTGACATTTACAATGCAGCCTCTGTTGGCAGCGATATGTTCGTACAATTCAGCTTTTACTCAGCAGCAGCTCTGCCTGTCCGAGATAAGGAGCGCAGCATTACAATATATATCCACCCAAACAACAGCAACGTTATACCGCGGCCTGCTGCAGACACTGATACAGACAGGTCAAAGAGGGTGTTTGTTGAAGCATTTTACTGCAGGAA
This sequence comes from Semicossyphus pulcher, assembly GCF_022749685.1. Taxonomy (NCBI): domain Eukaryota; kingdom Metazoa; phylum Chordata; class Actinopteri; order Labriformes; family Labridae; genus Semicossyphus; species Semicossyphus pulcher. Next base: position 30,141,583 of record NW_027211737.1, on the reverse strand, counting down.
CAAAAACATCACAAGTGATTTGCGAACAGATACATGTGAGAATAAGAAATAAAGTATAAAAGAGAGCACACTAAAGCTCTCCAAGGCTAAAAAATATGTTTTTATTTACTGACTCAAAACTACTGATTGACTTTCGCTCCACTAGAAAGAGGAAGTGAATGCAGAACATGAAGCGTCCTCGGCCACAGGAAGTTGCAATGTAAGGTCTGATTGACGACAGTGAACAGAGATGATTGAAACTAAAAGTTAAACTAGTTCAGTAAAATCTGTGAAGGGCAGACGTTTGAAATGACATCTGCTTTTTATGCGTCAGCATGCGTGTTAACAAATTAATCCAGTTCTGTTGAGTTACTTTTAATGGAAGCCAACGAAAATGCAGCGTTAACATTAAATGTTCGTCAACGATCTTTTTTCCATGACGAGACGTTGACGAGCTAAAAATAGATTGTTGATCATAAAAGTAAGTTTTGTTTTCGTTAACGAGACGAGACGGGACTAAAATGTTAGCCGTGGGCTGTCGGACATTCAAAATGCACATTTCCTCCGGCTCTGTGTCTAAGCAATGCATTCCTGTAACCGAGTTACCCGGTTGGAGATAATGAAAGTATCACGAAGGTGGTCATGAACGTTCTCTGTTAACGTTCTGCTTCAGGCTCTGAGCCCGCTCAAAGAGAAAGGGGTGTTTTACGCATCATTTGACGTTTCTTCTGCACAAAAAGGAGCCATCACCAGCTGTCTGCTTCAGTCAGACTGTTTCAATGAGAAGCGATGTTAAAAAGAAATCTTCAGATGCGTCTTTACTGTACGGATGATCTGCTGACATTTAAAGTCTTAATTTTACCTGAAGCAAACAGGTCAAACGTTTCGACTAAAATGCGATGACTAAAATCTGTCGAATTCTTGTTGACTAAAACTATAAAAGGTAAAAATTACGAAAATGTCTGAAGACTGGGGCGCTGTTTAGCTCAGTCGGTAGAACAGGCGCCCCATGTACAGAGGCTACAGTCCTCGTCGCACTGATCGCAGGCTCGACTCCCGGTCTGACGATCATTTGGTGCATGTCATCCCCCACTCTCTACTCCCAACATTTCCTGTCTATCTTCAGCTGTCCTACAAATAAAGCCAAAAAAATTATCTTTAAAAAAAAAAAGAAAATGTCTGAAGACTAAGACTAGAATCTAATCAGCCAAAATTAACACTGAAAAGTGTCATAATCAATAATCAAAGCCATATAAATGCGATCAGAAGGAGCTAGCATGCGGTGAAACTTGACCTCGAAAGTGTCCCAGAGCAACACTCCTTGTTTGGTTCCTTTAATGGTCTTAAACAACAAACAGCGCTGTAAACAGGAAGTACAACCTGACCTGGAGGGTCACCAACACAAAACTCTGCTACAGAAACAGGATGTTGTTTTCAGAATAAAAGAACTCCTGACTCTGAGTGAACAATAGAAAGTGAGACTCATCAATTCTCTCAGCACAAGAAATGTCTGGATTTCTGCATTCATGTGAATTAAAACTGTATTTATTCTTGACAGGTTTTAAATGGTGGCTGGTGTAAAGAAGAGTTGAAGGCCCCTTTCATAAAACATGGTGGATGGTTCAAGTTAATCAGACAAATAACCGTTGCATAAATAGACCTAATTATTTCTTCTGAGTGAGTGTAATTAAGATACAGATTATGGAAGTGCAGGTTCATTACTGCTTTCACATGTATTAACATAGATAAGAGGAGCTATTCTCAGCACTCTCTGCACTGCTGACATCCTTCCTCTTTCATGTTTGTCCATTACTTCTCCTCTCTAACGCTGTAATCTGAGTCAAATGACAGAGTCTGCATCATAAATGAAACTAATCAATTCCTCCACTGGCTGAATGGGCGGCCCAAAGGCCGGAGTAAAACAAAGAGACACATGTAGAGCTGGCGGAGGCTTTGGGGAAAAGCCACAGATCTTCAGCACATTTGGCCAAAAGCAGCCCACCAGCAGGGGGTTTATGAGCGATCAAGACGCACAGGCCTCAGCAGCTTCAGCAGGAAAGCCGGCCCTCAGCTGCTGCCTCCAACGGAAACTCGGGCTGAGCCACAGACGGTGCTGTTGAAAAGCTGCCAGTCAAGGAGAAAATCTCGCAGGATGTCAGAAACCAAGAGCAGAAGCTGTTGTCCTGTGGCGGGTTTAAAAATATCCAGTCCAGTGGGCCCGGGATCCTGAGTCACTATTTAAAGCGGCAAGTTTCAGAATGAACAGTAACCAGACACTGATGGAAGCAGGTGGGAGCTTCTGTAGAGGCAGGTTTGGTGTAATTTTAAAAATAGAGCCTGATTCCAACCCGGACAAATCTGCTCACACTCTGCCAAACAATGTTAAATACATCCGGGAGGGTCACAAGGGGACTTTTATACAACAGGCAGAAGTGATTTCTATTATACAAAATCCTTCTTGATCAAATAACCAGGAGAAAAACAATCACATGTAAAAAGCTGTAATGCCCAGCCCACCTTAACAATATTTTCAGGATATGTGTCGAGTTTCCCAGAGTGCTTCATGGTGGAAGCGCCCCTCAAAGCCGGAAACAAGTAGTGCATATGTCAAAAGAAGCTCGGGCATCTCCCTTACAGTTTTGTCAGTTGAATATCTGAACTCATTTTTCTTGGCTGCGTCGTCAAAGTACAAAAGCAACACATGAGCAAGTTACAGAGTCTGAGAATGACAAGGAGAGGTCTCCTCCTGTAGCAAAGAACGGTCGGTCTTTGAGGTAAAACATGACACTCGTACAGGCTGATGTAGGAGATTTGTGTCGCCAAATAGGAGTGGGACAAAATATCGATACAGCAATACATCGTCGTCCTGACTCGTGTGATACAATTATCTATAGTCTGACGCCAAATATGGATAATTTAATTTACAAATAAATCTCGCTCTAAACTGCCTGTTTGACTCACCGCGTCACTACGTCATGACTCCTCTCGGTGGCACTTATGACATGAATGAGGGCAACGTGAACGGAAATGTATCGGCCGAAGAAGAAGTTGAAAACAAGATTAAAGAAGAAGAAGAAGACAGCCGGATAAAGTTGGACAGCGTTTAAGAAGTCAAGAGGTGCGCCAGCCACTTTCAAATCCAAGTTCCTCGTTTGTTTTTACAGTTGTTCTACAGTTAGAAAAGACAAACAGTGCTTCACCTCAGTTTGTGTCAAATTCTGTGACACTGACACCAAATATGAGAATAAATACATTCATCCTGCACTTCACCTTTTTAGGGGCTTTTTGTATTCTTCAGTTCATCAAATATTGTGATGCATCCTAACATGATTGTCTAGCAATTTATCAATTATTGCACAATCACTTTATTGTGATATTATCGTTATATCGTATCGTTAGTTAGCCTGCGATTTCCCCCCCGAGCGCTAAAACTGCAAAGAAGGAAAGAAAAGTCAAACATTGGTATATCAGTCAAATCCAATTCAACTGACACTGAGTGTGATTATTATTATCATTATAGCTGAAGGGGAAAATAAGCATCAGGCTTCCTGTGTCATTTTTCGATGATGCAACTCTTTTGACCGTCATCTTATAACATCAACGGTTGCAAGAGATGTTAGGATCCATGGTTTTGCACTTGGATCATTTGGACGAGTTGTGCAGCCCTAATAGCTCAGTTTTAGGATCACAGCAAAATAACTGAAACAAGGTTAAAATGAACGATAAAATGAAACATCCAGATAAGATGTAAACCAGCAAGTTTAGCCAAATGAGCTACCCCTTCGTTTGTGTCAAAGAAATGACAAGAAACTTCATCAACCATCGTTGAAAAGGGAAACTGTACGTGCACAGCTGCACGACAATAAGCACCAACGACGGAAACTGCAGCACAAATTCAGTCTATGAACCATCATGGATCATTTCAGGTTGTAATAATGTCACTCTCTGTCTCCGTTACGTCTTTAAAACACAGTTGGTGAACCCTTGGCTCTGTTTACATCAACTGAAATGATAAAGTATTCAAAGTCAGCTGTAATCAACTGGAATTATCCTCTAAGCCGTGTTCAGGCTGATGTATCCCACCTATCCTTTGTGCTGTAATTTCACCTGACCTCAGATCAAAGCCAGCATTTATGTCTGAACAATGCTGACTGTTACTGCTGTACCACAGTACCCCGCGTAACAGAGAGTCAGTGAAGCAGACACAGTGCTGAGAGAATGGTAGAGTCGGAGCTCAGCAGGGCCGGGACCACAAACTGGGGCAAACACATGTCATACGACTCAGCATAAGGCTGAGCTGGAAAATCAACAAAAGGAGAGGCAGTGATCCGCAGACAAACGCAGGATTACAACTCGCTCCACCTACTTGGTAAGCAGAACGAGAGTGTCGCAAATCCAGAGAATCAAGGCCGAGACGACATCATTTAGAGGTTTGTTTGTGCCTCAATTTACGCATTAGGATCTTAGGAGGACTCCAGACTGAACCTAGGAGGCATGGAAAATACATGTGGGTGCACTGTTTGCTGTCTTGGTGCAGTGTTACTTGCTGAAGCTCGCTATAGCTTTAACTGAAGGCCATGTTTGGGATTTAATTGAAGAAGATTTTATTCGGAGCCTAATTCTCAGAGGTCTCCTTATCCCCAAAACAAATGGTGATTAAAACCATAGACACATAAGTATTGGTTGTAGAACCAGGTATCATAAATGAGCCATTCTTTCTAACGGCCTGCAGGCGGCTCAACTGGTTGCAACAAGAAGTCTGAGAGAGGAAGATGACCCCACTCGTCAGTGTCTTTATCACATCAGTAAACATAGTCCTAATGAGTTTATGGACTCAATCTCTAGTTTCAAGTCTTCTTCAATAGAGCATGATGTCTGCTGTGGAAGTTATGCTCCCATTTAGGGTCAAATCCAATAAAGCACAGTTCGCTTCAGGACGTGGCTCCCTCTGACTGAGGAGTCTCTGCCACAGCAAACGGTCAACCAGGATAGAGACGTAACAATGTGTGTATCCATCGGCTCATCCAAATATGGCCGCTTCTGGTTTCAAAAAACCAACATGGCGGCGGCCAAAATGCCAGATTCAAGGGCTCAAAAGGGGGTTTCACAAACCAATGGGTGACATGCCAGTGGCTCCTCCCACTTCTATTATACAACCTCTGGTCAAAACCAGTATAAACAGTGAGTAAAGCAGTTTAAATTAAAAAGTAAATGCTCACTTACTCAATGCCAAAAACATTTTAATTTAATGTTTTGAGGAAACTGACAAAGAAACATTTTGTGGCATTGAGCATCGATTGCCCTGCACCTACAGGATGCGCGTGTAACCACCCTCAGTGTCTTGCCAATGCTCACAGATGGACACAGGACGTCAGGAGGGGCTGCAGGATTTGCCACCGCTAGCTTGTATTGTGGTGCTCAGGTTGTTTTATAGGTTAAGATTCCCTCCGTCCAAGATGTTGTCACCGGGAGCTCTTTATCTGCAGAGGTGTCCTCCTCTCCAGAACAAACAAACCCAATAAGCAAACTGATAAAAACACTGAATAAAGCAGTTTGAAGTAAAAAGTCAGACGCTCTAACTTCAGCTCAGCGTCATATGCTCCACAGACGGCGCAGATGGAAAACACTGAGGATAACATTAGACATGGGTATCATAGATTGATGTGGCACTGAATTGAAAAACAATAATGAATAGATGAATCTTCTAACTGAACAGATAAATGCGATACGAAAAAGTCCCGTCTCTTGGGTTTTTCCTGCCTCCATGCACTGGGTATAAAACATATCTGTAGGATTTACGGAGTGCTTTATTTCGAAGGTTGTCTCTAAATCAGCATGATCTATTTTTCCTCTCTTATCTGGAAACAGCCAGAAAAAAAACAAGATGCCCACACCTTTGGCAACTGCACACTCGCACTTCCTACAGAGATACAAGGCCCACTTATCTGTTAATCCAGGAGAGAATGGATGTACCTGAAGGACGCTGGAAACTGTTCACAAAGATTAAGAAATGATAGCAGCAAGTAATTTAGTTTCCTGGCACCGCTTCCACATAATGCTGTTGCTATCTCCAACAGAAGCACTGAGCAGAATATTTTATATCCCAACATAAGCAAACATGTTCAGACCGAGCTGGCCAGCGCTCGTCTCTCTGCCCTGATGTGAATTCGTCCAGCGGATGACATATGTAAGCAGACAGCTCAGCAGACTGTGCACTCCATCAACCTCAAGGAGCACTGACATAACACAGAGGATTAAGACAGCAGCTTTGATGAGGATTAGAAACCTACAGCTCCATCATACAAAGTGATTACCAACTTAAAGCTAATGATACTATTGAGAATAACTGTGTGCTTCCCTGATCGAGCAACCCTGCAGCCATAACCTCTCCAGTTTGAAAGGAGAAGCAGCATCAAACCGTGTCTTGTCTTGGCTGAATCAAAGAAAATGAGTCGGTGGCATCAATGGAATGACAACTCCTCTGCAGCAGGGAACTGAGTTTGCTTTCTTGGCCCTCCAGTCTTTTCAAAGCATTCTCTTTAAGCGGACGCCAGCTTCAATGAACGTCTCACAGAGTTAGCACTAACTCCTGGGAGATGAAGGCATGCCAGTGCCCTGGAAAAGCCCAACTCTTCAAAGGCCTGTGTGGTTGTTCCTCAGGAGAAAGTGATGTAATCAGAGGCATGTCTCCTGTCTGACAGTTTACAGGGGTAGGTGGAAGCCAGGAAGCGCCAAGGAGAAGAAAAAACTGTGCTGACAGGAGTTGGATAAAGACAAACTTGTGAAGTGAAATGCAAATTCAGAGGAAGTAAAAGGCTTTGTAGGCACGGTGGTGATTTCACACCAACCTCCAGCCAAGTGCTGCTACATTTGGACGGTGTGTCTACTCCAGCAACGGTGACACATAACCTACCATTACACACCTCCCTTTGTCAGCTGACCAGGCACAAAAGGAAATAAAAGAGGTCATTTGACACGAGGGCTGAGCCCTAAAAGTGGAGGATTCAAACAATCAGTTGGGACGACCACAAGTCGACTTACAGTCACAGAATTACTTGCAGAGGTCTCCTCATTTTCGTAACAAATAAACCCACTTATTAATACACACTAAATAAAGCAGTTTCACGTTACAGATCGTTGAATTAGCACTTTTCAAGAGACACATGACACCAGAAGGGGCAGCAAGCTGAGCTGCTGCTAGCTTCTTTCTACATGTCCGGTTTGTTTTTTAGGTTCAGCTTCCTTCAGTGGTCATCGTACACAAGGTTTTTTACCAGGTAATGCGTCCGCAGAGGTCTCCTGCTCTCCAAAACAATTGGACTGGGTATTTAAAATCTGTAAAAACACCAAGGCTCAGGCTCTTTGGCGAGCGACGCCAAAGGGGGGCTTAAGGGGCTACGAGCTGAGCTACCACTGACTTTAGCTCACCTTGTTTATATATTAGTTTGAGACGTGAACAATCATTTAAATGATGTAGTGAAAACATTGTGACATGTCTTGAAAGACTACGCGGCTGGAAATGGTTTAATAGTTGGCCATCCTGCTGACAGAAGACACGGGTGGCATGTTGGTGTTTGGTGAGGTTCTGAAGTGAAATCAGGTACAAACAGTCGAGTCCTTGTATTGAACAGCCAACTCTCTGAGCCTTGGATTGCAGTATGTATTGTAGCATGCTTCCTATTCACAGCTAATGCATGAACTGTATTTATCATAACCAGAACCAGAAGGGCAGGAAATGATCTCCTGCCAAACAAGCCCGGACTTGATCAGACGACAGCCTCCTAACCTGATATCTGTTTAGGCCTTCAGTAACCAAATGGGTGCCACCATCACAAGCTACTTACCACCAACCACCAACCAAATGTTACATACTACCTCTGTCTCTTCTAACAGCTGGTGTGGCAGATAAACACTGTATTGCCCAGACGCTGGCGATTCAATACGCATCACCATACTAATTCAATATATTGTGATCTATTGTGAAATTTTTTTTTTATCCAAATCTAATTTAAAGTAAGTTTTTCATTGTATGAAGAACACATAGAGGTTACATATGCATGCAACATCATAGCTCTACTTTCTATGCAGTTTAAATTATTACTACTTTGTTTCTATGACAACAAGTGGGTCCCTGGCTGTTAAGTACAAAACAAAATTATATAATTACAACATAAAAGGTCCAGTAGAAGAATGCTTTTGTTTTGGTGACAGGTTTTCTTCTGTCATGTAATTAAGGCATTCGATTAATCTGCGTAAGAGTTTCATAAACCTCCTTAATCCCCCCAAAAAACCTTATCTGTTACTTTACGCGGGGCTCGAATGCCTAATTCAATTAAAGAACATCTCAGATTATAGTAGATTTCTAGATGTTTCAATCAGTGACACTCTTGAGGAAAAGATATCAGGGACAATTCTGTTTCTCTCTATGCTATATTCAAATATTATAAGATTTAAACATTATATAAACATGATTAAATGTCTGCCAAGCAAGAAGTCATCCCTGTTCTGATCAGCGAGATGCTCCTTCTTCTCTTTAATCCAGCACACGATGGCTCCGGGGAATATCAGGGTGTTTTGTTACATATACTGTTGCATCCTCTCTGCTCAAAGGAGGTAATGATCAACGCTTATCACACGGCTCTGCGTATAAGCGTCTACCAAACTGCCTAAATGTTAAGTATCATTGTAAACAGAAAGAGAGGCTTTTATGTTAATAACCACATAAACATGCTGTACTGTATCCACCAAGGTCGGGCTCGTCAGTTACAGTAAACAAACACTCCCGGTCGCTGCGGAGACGAGCTCAGCATCCAGCTCCTGATTCTCCCTACCTGCTGTTCTCTCTGCGCTCCGCCAGCATCTCAACTCCTCAGCAGGAAAGAGACAAAAAATTAATCCAGTATATAAGTAGTCCGACTCCTCTCTCCCCAAAACTGTCGTCTTTCTGATAAGAAAAGTCGACGACAATGGTGTCATGCCTTCCTCTCACGGCGGAGTGAGGAGAGGAGAGGCTGAACGCAGAGGCATGGCTCGTCTTCATTGGCAGTGCCAGGAGCTTTGTTCGCCAGCCAGTGTCCTGTGTGTGAGTGTGTGTGTGTGTGTGTGTGTGTGTGGCCTGCCGGGACTGGCACAGCTGATCCCCCCCTGACACCGGGTGGGGTGTACAGGGCTTTGGAGGAAGAGGAGGAGGGGAGGGTGGAGTGTGTGGGGTGGCAATGGCCGTCACAGCGAGCGGAATGTACCATTCAGACCAGAAGAGAGGGGGGAGGACATTCATGAGCTACAGTCGTAAGCACCATTAAAAATGCATCTGTCAGCCGTCATTATCCATGCACAGCGTGTTCACATTAACTTTGCATTATTATGAGTTCAGACACATACAGGGGATGGAAACATGTTCTATAGAGCAGCCTCTCAGCCTTACATGTGCACTTTATAAACTACAGGGTTTGCAGGAGAAGAATGGCTGATCGGATGTATCTTATAATATAAAACAATAACATCTGATAATGTATCAGCCGTCTATAATCTATTTTGAGCTCTTTATGTTCTTAAAAACAGGACACTAAAGTTGAAGTTTACTTATGACACATTTGACTAAGGCTGGGCAAAATATAATATATAATAAACTAATATAATCACAAAGAAATGTGTCATTTATTATATTTTATCATATAACCCACAGTTTATATTATCTTTATTCATTATACCTGATAAATATCGCTTAGGATAATGCTGCCAGATTGAGGAGAATCCTTATAATTTCGGAGGCCTGAAGAAACATGATCATTAATCTTGACAATATAGTTTATTAACATTTGCTGAAGTTTAAAGTTTGAGGCTATATTCTTTTTTTCTGAGTAAAGATAATCAAACCAGTAAAAACCGTGAATAAAACAGCTGCATGTTAAAAATGATCGTCTGCTCTCTTTGGCCGACACAGCAGCCTGCGAGGGCTACTAGCCAAGCCGACGCTAGCCTTAGCTTAGCTTGGTTTTGAGCTGGGATTCCTTTTGTGTTCATCGTTCACAAGATGTTAAACGGAAGCCGAATTATCTGCAGAGGTCTCCTCTTCTCCAAAGTAACAGACCTGTTAATTAAAACGAGTAAAAACACTAGTGAAGCAGATTCAGGTTATAAATCGGTGTTTCTCCAACACCCTTTGGCGTACGCAGGATGATTTATGAGAGGGCTGCTAAGTGAGTTCCCCTAACGTCTATTTAATTGATGTCATTTTGCCATTTTTGACAGTTTCTTCATCCTCATTTTTGGAAGATAACAGGAGTTCATTTTCACCGTCGCTTTATGCCCCAAGGTTTCACAAATATTTCCTCTTTTTCAGAAGAAAATCACTTCTTTCACCAGCCACCACTATTTCTGCTGTGTGATAGGACGTTTAATCTATTTCAATATATATATAATATATATATATATATCCAGATCTTATCATCACAATCGGCATAATCGCAACCCCGTATAATTTACAGGAAATTAATCTGCAACTACTTTAATAAGTGTGTCTATTAATGAAGCAAAAAGCCCAACAAATATCAGACAAAATGAAGACATCACATTGGGCTTTGAGAAATTGTAACGGGCACTTGTGTAACGATTATTATCTGCCCTACAAACTCAGTATGCCACGCTGAAATTTATAGCAGCAAGACAACAAAATTAAATTGTTGTGTGATTGGGGGAATTTCTGAATTTCTCGACCTGAAAACACGGTCACAGCGGGCGTGAAAAGGTTTGGAAACCCTGTCCTAGAGGTTGAAGTGGAACATCCCGGGAACCACTCGGTGTTCTGCTTCGCTAGGAAGACACTGGAGTGTGGTTTCCAGCAGGGGCACACTGGACCATATGGTAATAAGGCCAGCAGGGGGGAAGCAGATCATCCACCTCACTGAATGAAGCTGCCACACAGCCCTCTCGTCACACCACCAGTGGCCAGGTTGAATATACACTGAAAAGAGAAAAACTCAGCAGCAGCCAGAGAGACCTGTTGTGTTAGCAGAGCCCAAGGGCATCTCAGTAACTTGACTCCCTCAACAGTTACACATGTGGTTTCAGCTCCTCTCTGCGTAGTAAGAGCAGTTCTGACCGTTGCTAATCATGCATCATAATCCTAGTTTCCATTCAGTATGAAGGAGGCGGCCAAAAGAATCCATGTTAATAATTAACACTAAGAACACTAATAACCATAAACCACATGTGATCGTAAACTTTTACAGGCGACAGGCGAGTGCCAACAGGTGGAGAGCAGTCAGTGCCGATTATACTACAGCGATATACAGAGAGGCTTCAGTCTGTCCAGCTACTAATATTACAACGTACAGTAAATATCCCATTAATCCTGTTTAATATATAATCTATTCGCTGATCCTAAGGCTGATAAAACCACTAAAAATAACACAAAAAAACACAGGTTGAGGCTTTTGAATGATCTTCTGAAGGCTTGTGATGAGCTACTGCAGATGTTTTATCATTTAATAAATTAAACACCAATTAAAAGGATAACTCTTAAATTCTATATATATATATATATTTGATTATTTTAGCTTCTCAAATATGAGTATTTGCTGCTTTTCTTTGTCATTTATGAAAGTAAATATAAAGAGTTGTTCTGACAGAAGAAGCAATTGGAGAAACATTGAATGAAGGTAATTTATTAAGAAGATTTTAAGCATTTTCTTGACATTTCATACACTAAATAAAAAACCCTGATAAATAATAATACTAATAAATTATTAGTTTTAGTTCTAGTCAACAAATGCCAATAAGGGACCAAAAGTAGCAACACACTTTTCCATCTCTAAGGACTTTACAGCTTCCCTACCTCGTCTGTGGCTCTCAGCCCTAAGCTTATCGGTTCCTTCTGATAACAAAGGTGAATAAAAACAGGTCACAAATATGATATTTTTTTTTTTTTTAAAAAGCTCAGTAATTTCCTTAAACAGGAAAAACTGTAATTTTGCACAAACGTTACTCAAACAATAAGAAATGGTGCACTTCTTTGGGGACTATTTTCAGTGGCGTATTATTATTCATTAGGTGATGTAGTTAGTGTTCACAGCAGCAGGACGGTGTAAGTGCTATTGACCCAGGAGATGTCTACTACTAATATTCAGTACATATACACAAAGCATGTGTGTGTATGTGTGTGTGTGCACTGATGCCGATGTCAAAGCTCTGCTGGCTCTCTCATGACGTGCAGACCGTTTCCCGGGAGGCTAATTAAGAATTATGCTCTTTCAGTTTTTGACTGCACGCTGCTTCTCCTCGAGGAAGATGACAACTGGTAAACTGCAACTGACGGCTGCCGTCTGACATGGCATCTTAAGCGACACACACACACACACACACACACACACACACACAGACACACACATACAACAGAGACCGTCTCGTTCTTTGCGATGCATTTTACATCGCCTGAGAAAGCTCACTTGGTGCATTTAAAAGGAAATTAGCATCAGCCTTGAGCTGCATTACCCACAAGAATTTAATGTAGCTATCGAGCTACACCTAATCAATAACAAGCGCCTTACAAAGAAAACACACACACACACACACACACACACACACACTGCTGCTGCTCCCATCCCACAACTAATTCAAAGATTAAAGTATTATCTTTGAGGGTAAGTGTTGGTTTGTTTGTGTACATTAATCTTAGTGATTCAATCTTTGGTTTCCATTTAATGAGAATTTCTTCACTTATTTTTCTTCAGATGTACATTAACACTCTATAAATCTCATTATAGCAACTTCAATAAACAATTATTTCTTCTATTCCCATCACAGATAGTGACTGCTGTGTTGTATAATAAGATTTAGATACTTAGTTGGTCTCACAAAATAAGCAATTAAGCAATTAAGACATTTGGGCCCCGATAACAATCTAACAATCTAACAACCAAACAATCAACCAATCAAAAGAAAACTGTTTCTTAACTGAATAATTAAGCAACCATTACTTGCAGCTCTATACATGATTTATTACACGGCTGTGTTAAATACTTGATTCTGATTGGTTAACTATGGCATTCCGAGGTCTGCGATTTCTCTATAGAAGACCGTTGCTATGAAGAACAGACCGTTGCTAGGGATGCAGCTCTAATCACACAAACCGGAGGACTAACTGTAATCATATCAATCCACCAAAAGCAGTCCAGTAAATTTGAGTTTGTCTGTTTACGGAGTGAAAAAAGGAAACGAGACAAACCAGCAGAGAGAAAGCAATAAAGGTTAAACGATGTAACAACTGAAGCTACGACAGAGAGATCTACAAAACTGAAGACAACACATGAAGTAAACATGAAACAGAACACAGTACGGGATACAGCGGTGTTTAAAGACGGTGAATGGAGAAGAAAACGTCAACAGACTCTGACAGTGACGAGAGACAACCTCAATCAGGTGCTGCGCTGAATCATGACATCCCGTTTACCCTGTCTTTCTTCACCGTCAGAGGAAGCTTAGCTCATTTTAAGAGGGCGACAGAGTCAACCGTTGCTATGGACGCAGCTCTGTAGAGGATTATTTTTAAACAGACAATCATTTTTAAATGAATAAAATCATCTCCAAATCAATATTTAGTGTCAAATTGTTGATTTGTGAGTAAAAAGCTGAGTAATAACCTCCTTCAAGGTGAGAGAAGACTGCTGTTCACCCAGTCAGGGTTCCATTCGCCAATAACCACCTGCTCGCTATAGGCTACATTATCCCTTACTTCTTATTAAGCAGAAAACTCAGCAGGAGGCTCTTTTGATGCAGTGCAATTCATACAAGTTTATAAGGCTCATAATATTCTGCCCTTATCATAAACTTGTTTGTGCCTACAGATAATTACTAAAGCGATTATGTGGTTCAGAAGTTCACCTTGCCAGGCCTGTACACCTGTAACAGAGAGTCATGAGTCAGCATGAAGCTGGTGAATCCATTAAAAAGAATGAGACAACCCGGCTAAACAATTAAGCTGTTTGTAACATCAATCACACTGCTATCAAGTGTGACTGAATAAGTGTGACTAAACTGTGCTGCTAATCTTTTTGTTGCTTAGTTTTTATTTTTTTTATTATTACCACTGCAGAGGATGTTATGTCTGCAGCACTCAAGCCTTAGACACATTTTGCCCCATGGAATAGAAAAATATTGTGTATCCTGTCTAGCAGGTTGGAATAAGCAGGTAAATGTTGGCTGTGGCTGAGGATGCTTTTCAACAGTTCCCCCAGCAAATAATCTCTCATCAATTTCAAGACTGACTTTGTGACCCTGAAAAACATGTAGACTTTAAGATGCGTCACATTAGCAATTAATACAATGCTAATTTTCTGCCCTGCATGAACTGCATGTTTGCAGCTACAGCCTTCAGGCACTTGATTCAAAGAAGTTATTATATTGTGGGGGAGGCCAACAGCAAAGCCTAAAGAGAAAGCATTAATACGTGTTTACAATTAAGAGTCATTTTTACTTAAGGAAGTTCCTGTAATTATTTAGAATGCTCTCTTATGTACTTCGTTTTTTTTAAGTAGCTAAAACAAATATATATATAAATATATATATCGATATACATACTGTTCTTGTTCTTTGCACTTCCTGCTCTTCCTTTAATCCATAACTTACTGTATTAGTTCGCTATGTTTTCAATCAACAGTATTTACATTATGACACATACAAAGCCTCTCTCTGGTGTATTGCCTTGAATCAAGTACGAAACCTGCAGAAGTGAAACCTTTCCCATCATGTGATCGGTGTCCGTCTTCCAGCTCACACGGCTGTGGGATGCCAGTAAACACAGCAAGAGCATGACAGTTTGTAATACCCTCGGTTGCACCATAGTACACATTTAGCCCCACGTACACATACAGCCACGGCAATAGTGAGGTGACTGTGCAGAAAACAATGCAGTTAGCAATGTAAGCTGTAACCATACACAGATGACTTTAAATTGCACATCAGGTGTCCGGCAAGAATCGGAATGAGGCAGATTTAACTGCCCTAAATGTGCCAGTCATTGCTGCAGACCTTTGCTATTACTGACCAGTCTTAATTGTACACCCTGTTTAGCCACAAATAATAACATTATAATGTGAAATACATTTATACAACGTCACTTACTGTAGCCGTTCCCCTAATAACGATACAGTGAGTTTAATCATTTAAAGCACCACAGGATGTGGCCTTGACCCAAGAACAGCAGCACATTTTGCAATGCTGTAGCCATAGAATTCAGTGAAACCTGCTATGTGTTTATCTGGATTGTAAATGGATTGCTATCTGACTCTATGTTGTTGGTTTTATCAGTGCCAGCAGTCCAAGACAAAGCAGGTAGTATATCCAAACACAGACCAATAGCTCTAGCCAGGATACTTTCCCAAGTTTTACAATAAACTATACTAAATATGCACCAAGAATACATTAAAATCAGGGCACTGGTTTAGCTCAGACAGTTTGACTCAGGCCTTTGGCTATTTGGGGCATGTTATGCCCACTCTCTCTTCCTATACAATAAAGTAAAGATGCCAAAGAAATATAGATAACAACCAATAACAATCAATTTGTTTCTTAAGCCAAGGATGCAGTAAAATTGTAAGTAACACCAGAAGACACATCACTACAACATCTGTGTTTTCCGAATGCTTCCAAAGCTTTTGATAGAATAAATCATGTCCATTTGTTTGTGCAACTACAGGAGTGGTGGGTCCATACATATTTGATAAGAAAATTGCACTTTTGGTATTCTCACCAAACCATGCAGGTTTGATGGGGTATCAAGAGTATACCTGCAACCTTCCCTGTGACCAATGCTGTCCTACAAGGTGGAATATTGTCTCATATTCTTCTCAATCTGTATTCTCTGTACTCTAAAAAGGGTGTCATCATGATTGTTAAAAGCAAAGAGGATCAGATGCCAGATTTCCCATCATTCTCATTTGCTGATGAGGCTTTTAATTTAGTAATCAAAGTGAGATATTTGAGTCATGACATCGGGAATGATGATGCAAACTGTATGCACAAGCCAATATTCTAGCATTTCTATACACATTATAGATTAAAATGAGAGGTGGCATTTAATGATGATATACTATCTTGCTTAAGCTCCCAAGATGGATGTTCATGTTCCCCCCTTTAATGCTGTGTTGAGGAATTTTAAATAAAAAATGTGTCTATTAATTGATTTAAAGAGTCTAATATTAATGACCAAACTGAGACCAAACAAGACAGATAAATAGATAGATAGATTGCTGTGTTTTATCACTTAGAACTGCAATTATTTTATGGTTTTTATCTATAGGTTTTTTAAGCTAATATGGACCTATGTGTCTGAAATGAAGTCTGTCTGTCTGTCTGTATTGAGAGCTAATGAAAACACAACACAGCAGCAGACGTGTAATGTAATGTAACCTAGCTTACACTAGCGTCAGTTAGCTCACGACCAGCTGATCGCACTAGCATCGCAGCGTCTGAAAGACAACTGTCAAGCTAAACGTTGACGCTGGCCTTAAATAAACACACTGCAAATGATGAAGCTTGATTGTTTAATAATGATACTGGATGTGTAATGTCTTCTTGGATGTTGCTATTGACCTGCTAACATTAGCCTTAATACTGCTGCAGCTAGATGTGCATTCCTCTATCTGCCTAGCTAACTCCCATGCTAGCCAGTTAGCGGCGCAGTGCTAGCTAGCCGCTCCAGGGACCAGTGTCTCTGTTCGTGTATCCGCCAAACACTCACCAGTAAGCAGCAAAATCCTTCGGCTAGAACCTTGACCCAATATGTCAGCTACGTTGGGCTCTCCGTATATATCCATATGTCACAAACGAGGCATTACTCCGAAAGGGCTCACTGCTCCCTCTTCATCCTGGTGGCCATTTTTCCTCTGAATACTTGAAATAAACTAGCCAGGTCTCAGCGCTGTTTTCTTCAGCATCCTGAGCCGGAGCCGAGACCGCATGTGAAAGACAACCCTGACATCTGTTGGAAAAAGGGAAGAAGACACCTTGGATTTAAGGGGAAAACCAGATTAATTCAATTATTCTTCTTTCTTGTATTATAACAGGATTTAACATAAATGCTGTGTTAAGACATCACCTCATCTTTAATTTTGAATCTCCATTTTTGCTAGCCATTTTTGCTCATTATAAAATTTGAACTCAAATATTTGAACAGCTTATCACGCACATTTAGTGTTGCATTAACTCTCATTCTCATGCTCTGTGTTGTGTTTACTGTGAAGAAGGCAAATATGATTAAAATGGTAATACTGGCTGTTGGATTAAATTTAGGGAAAAAATTGTGGGAGAATGTGTCACATGAACAGCAAATATGCCCTTATTCCTGCATAAATAAGAGAAAAAGGAAAAAATACTTATTCTCTTTCAAATGTATCAATGGTGTATTTCTCTGCACGAATGAGTCCACTTTAAAATGTATATTCACCAAATAAGAGACACAAAATGGAAAAATACTTACCTATGACAATAGTAGGCTTTTGATTAATGCTAGAGGAGTATTCATTCATTCCAGGAAATTAGCATTTGTATTGTAGGTGACATGAAGATTGTCCATCTGATACATATCATTGGCTGCAATCTGCCATCCCTTGAGGACCTGTACACCTCCAGGATCCTGAGGCGTGCAGGTAAGATTGTGGCCGACCCCTCTCACCCCGGTCACAATCTCTTCCATTTTATTTCCTCTGATGTCATGTCGTCTTCTAATAATCTTTTATTCTTTTATTTATCTTTTTGTATTGCTTTATTGTTTTAAGTGCCTTTCCTAGGTCTACCTGTCTTATCGCTTTTATTGTTTTTATTTGCATTTATTCTTGTTTGACCTTATGCGTTGTCATTGTGTTCTTGCCTTTTGTTGAATTTTTCTAGACTCCTCTCTGTTCGGCCGGGCTGTTGACTTATTATCTTCCTGAGTTCCTGTTTTTACTTTGTCTGTCAAAGCACTTTGGAAACATTGGTTTTTAATGGTGCTACATAAACAAAGTAGTAATCATTATTATTATTATTATTATTATTAATACAATGAAGACAACAGAGGATATTGTACAGAAAGTGTGAGAAACAAGTTAAAATAGATGCAACTAAAAGAGGGAGAGAAAGACAGTCCAATACCAGTTCACGACATTGCAAAGACTTGCAAAAAACTTTTTCTTTTAGTAATTATTTTTAAAAATGTTTTCTTTATCAAAAATTCATTTTGTGGCTTTATTTTCAATAAGTTGGCGAGTCCAGTGTCCGATATTTATTCTAGTGACTGAGGTGGTGCTAAATGTAATATCAACGTGAACCATCAACTTTATTTAAATAGCACTTTTTATACAAACATGCAAATATAGTGCTTCACATGGCAAAAATTAAATAACCAAAAATGTGACAATCAGTGACAAACAACAACAGATTAGACTTCAGAAAGAAACGGATAAAAACAACAATAAAATATTGCAAATAAACTAAATACATAAATAAGCTCAAGGAATTAAAACAAATAATGTAAAAGAATAAAGACAAAGTGCTGTAAATTTCTAAATGTGGATCAGGCCTGCTGCCTCTGGGCCGACGCCACAGTCTCCAGCTAGGGGGCACTGTAGCTCACTTCCTGTCACGTCCAGCAGAGAGCCCAATAATTCCACTGAATGACACTGCAATATCAAATATAATGCACTAGGCGACAGCAGTTCTCGCTGGAGCATGAACACCACTGCACGTGCAATCAAAGCTGCTGTGTGGCTGGTTTGATTGCTATCAACCACAAACCACAGCGACCTCAGGAAGTCAGACAGAGCACTTGGTTTCACACCTGAGAACTTTCATCATCCACTTCCTCCGAAGGTTGACAGCTTCTAGGTATTTCGAAACAGGTCTTAAAATAATAACATGAAGCAACCCTGCGTGGTTCAGTTTTTCCACCCATCCCAGTGGAAACTGTGACTCCTGTCAGTTAGATCCTCTTTGCACTGAAGGCTGTAAATCATTCCTGAATCCATTGTTGCTTAATGGGCTCAGCCCTGGAAAGTTCCCTATGTGGGAAGTTCTGAGATCATTTAATGATTTAATGTGAGGGCATGGCAGACCTGAAAATCCACCTGTTAGTGGCAGTTAGGAAAGGAGTCAGCCATGGATGAAGAGTTCTCTGCTGCTGTTCAGGAAGTGAAGTTCCCTTTGCATTTTCACAGCTTACTTCCAATGAATCAAAACAGTGTCAAAATGTGGATATAGCAATAAATATATGACATATATATTGTGAAACAAAACCTCAATACTTCCTCTTTTGGCTTTTTGCCGCTGTGGTTACAAGAATCTACTTATCGCTTTGATATTTCATGTAACAGAAAATAGAGGGTTTCTTTTCCACCTAAGTAACTTAAAGAGATGGTATGGATTTTTGGACACCAAGCTGTATAAAATACTTGCTAGTAGTGTAGGGGATGCAAAGCTATTAGCTCACTCACTGGAACAGGTAGTTCCGGTGAGATGCCAGGGTCATGAAACCAAAAAGGTTTACCCGACAAAACACACACACAGGCGATGGTGATAGTTTTTTTGGCACAATTTTTTCTCTTGACAAATCCGGTATCACTACACCTGTGGCAGGCCGGTTTCTCAGGTGACGTGATCCATCAGCTGTGAGAACACACTGGAATTGGTAACTTGTAAGAGGATGTTTGTTGCAACAGAGGAAGATACATGTCGAAATGGTGGGATTTTCCTGGCTTTAGTAATAAAAATATTCCACCACAAGTATTTCATTGTTTTCCTGACGCGGATTGTGCCCTTAGAGGTCCTGTTGGATCCGTTGTTAAAGCTAAATCTTCCTCATCACTTTCATAGTGCGACATGTTTACTTCAACGATGACGTGAATCAGTCAGAATCAACGTGAAACAGCTACTAGGTCGGACTACGTAAACCACCAGGGACCTACCTAAACTACACTACTCAATCTAGGACGCCCGCCTCTGATGTCGTGTCTCGTTCAAAATCATCAGGTTTTTTAGACGATCCTCAGATATATTCTCGTCGTATTTCAGATTCTGTCCCGCTCTGAGCCATTGCCTGCAGCGATCAATGTCCTTGACTGGAAAACGGTAGTATTTCAATTAAGCGTCTCTCACTGGGCCGTTCCTTTCAGAGGTAGGGGCGCAATGCATGCTGGGTGTTGTAGGAATGTAGAATGGGCGAAACCACGAGCTGTTTGTACAACTTCCTCCTCAGCTATGGAATCAATTTCAAATATTATTGCTTCTATCGATTACAGAGAACACCAGCTTTGACTGACAGCGGCTTTTTCCAGGGACGAACTGCTCCTTTAACCTAAAGGTCGCGGGGCTGGAGCCTATCCCAGCTGTCATTGGGCGAGAGGCGTGGCACACCCTGGACTGATCGCAGGTCAATCACAGGGCTGACACATAGACACAAAGACAACCTAAGGGCATGTCAAGCCGGAGTACCTGGAGGAAACCCACGCATGCACGGGGAGAACATGGAAACTCCACACGTCTAAACCGGGAATCAAACCAGGAACCTTCTAGCTGCACTGTGCAGCCCCTGATAAGCCTTCCCCTCACCCAACTCTTCCAAAGATGTATCTCCGAGAACCTACGGTGGCTGCAAAAGTTCAGAAAAAGCCCTTTTAAGTCGTCGGTGTTCAGTTTGTTAATTCTGGGCTGCTGTAGAGCATGGCTCGCTCCCTTTGATATAAAAAGCTAATTCTTATGAAAAAACTAATGATTCTTATTTTTAGGTGACAACACAATTCTGAGAAAGAAGACTCTCTTTCATTATTATTATTTATTTGGTATTTTGCCTTTATTGATAGTACAGTGGATAGAATCAGAAATAAGGGAAGAGACAGTAGGGATGACATGCAGCAAAGGGCTGAGGGTTAGAGTTGAACCCGGGCCGCTGTGTACATGAGGCACGTTTAGCTGCCCCTCACCACGACGTCTTTACATAACATTACATGGTGGTGGTAATGTGTTGGCTTTATGTGTCCACACCATAGACTGTATAAAAAGATGGACGACATGACAGCTCCCTTAAAGTGAAGCCAAAACATTTCGAGCGCCCCCTGCTGATTGGCTGCAGTATAGGTCATAAAGCCCGCCTCCTCCATGTTAACAGATGGGACATGAGTCAAACTATAAAATCAAAATACATGGCAAACACATTTTTCTCAAACATGGTTTCTGTCATTATAGTTAGTTCTTATCATGCTGATTTATGTCCAAGTGTTCATTTTTCTGACAACTTTACTTTTACTTTTAATTAGTTATTTGATGCTGTCAGAATGATGATTGACAGCTCTGTTGAAAAATACAGCTCCTGTAGATGATCAGTTCCGGGTGAGCAGAGTGGAGGACGATCCGCGAGTGGAAACGTATCTAAAACAATCACTACAGTCATTGAAGTTTCCATACCTGTGAACGTTAACCTCAGACCAACACAGAGAAGCTGTCCTGCTGTTAAACACGCCGGTGTGCGGGATCCTTGCTGTTTTTTCAGTAATGTGGCTACGTCCGCTTCACCTGTCAATCTCTACTGCGCAGTCTCTGGCTCCAAATGACTTACTGTGTGGATGTCATGCGTGGGTACTCCGGCTTCCTCCCACAGTCCAAAGACATGCTCGTTAGGTTCATTGGTTACTCTAAAATTCCCTGTAGGTATAAATGTGAGTGTGTAAGATATTCTGTCTGTATGTGTCAGCCCTGTGATTGACTGGTAACCCGTCCAGGTGTCACCGGGCCTCTCGCCCAATGACAGCTGAGATTGGCTCCAGCCCCCCGCGACCCTGAACAGGATAAGCGGTATAGATAGTGGATGGAAATCTATGTAATGTAACAGGATATAACTTTGCAGACGTGAATACTTAATTAAACTACGACCTTTGCCTTATTAAGGATTTTTTTGTCATGGACATAATGTAACTTTAGAGATGTTAATACTTAAATACTTTAAACATAACCAAGTAGTTTTTAGCGCCTAAACACAACCAGGAAACGTAACTCAACATCGTGCATGTAACTTTAGAGATGTAGGTACTTATTTTAACCCAAGTACTGCCACTTTGTCCAAAGCTAACCGAGTGTTTAAAGGCTGTCTGAGCTAAGCTAAAGGAAACTTTGCATCTGCATTGTTTACATCATTTTGACATGTTTAACCCCTGCAACCATCACATGAAGCTTTGTCAAAAGGTAGCGGTCATTGCACGTGTTTCTGTGAGATAAGGTCGTTCCTGCCACTGTTAAATTTGGAACAGGGCCCTCTGAGATGTCTGCTAGATAAGTCCATCAGTCTGCAGTCGGCTCCCTTTGTCTGCTCCTTGTGAAATCTTTTGCTTTAAACAAGTTTCTTCAAATTCTTTGAGCTTCGTGATGCAGTCGTGACTGACAACAACATAATGTGACAACAATCACATCCTTGCAACGTGACTGTAAACAAGGTCAGGGCTGAACGTGCTACAGTTACTATTGACCAATGTTTAGCTGGCAGTTGGAGGAAAAATCCCCGACCCTGAGATGTTTGATTAAACACACAAAGAAACATGTACAACAATGCTCCATGAAACAAAACCAGGCTCCACTGGCTCCGCAACAAACGTCTGAAACAAGCCCGAACATGAAGCTTAGTGTCAGCGTGCAACATCAATAAACAGAGAGGAGAGGAGAAACGAAACTCAAGAATGAAATGCACGGGTTTAATCGCAGAGGGCATGCATCGGTGTGTTCCTCATCAGCAGACAACAATTAACAACTGTGGAGCTTACTTCCTCTACAGTGTTGACTCAGTGAGTGTGGATTACCCTACAGTAACAGTAACATAGAAATGTCAACAAAAGTCGACCCTGTTTCCAGAGAAAAGAGAGTGACGTATGAAGAGTTTCAGTTCAACATACAGGAGGAAAAGGGACCTACAGAGCAAAGTGGGTTATGAGGAAGGCCTCGTTGTAAAGGGGTGACAGACATCTCTCTCTCTTGTTTGTGCATGTGTTTATTTCGGGCCTATGTTTGTGTTTCGTGTTCCTTATAACGGTGAAAAATGTAAGTTCCCCTCTGTGATTTATAAAGTATATATTCTTCTTCTTCTTCTTCTTGTAAATGTTGCATTTCAGAATAAAACAGGCTGCATTTTTGATGTTGGAAGATAATTCAACACACTTCATATTCTCGTATGTCCTCTGAACAACTGCCAAAAGTAGTGTGAGAGCGTCACAGGAGCAGAACAAAACCAGATGTTATCTACCTTTAGACTGAGCGTGCCTCCTCGTCCCAGAAGTGCTTCACACTCTTGATGTTGTGTCTACGATCGTCTCGTAAGGAATTTAACACCTCTCTGACTTCAATTTGACTGTTTCACAAATGAATGAATTGTTAAAACTCTTGTTATCAGCTCAAACTATTAAAGGGATAGTTGTTTTTTTTAAGTGAGGTACTTATCAATAGTAAGTGTACTACGCAGTAGATAACAGTCAGCATGGCTCCTGTTACAATTTCATTTAGCAGACGCTTTTGTCCAAAGTGACAAACACAAGCAAGTACCAACAAACAGCTTCAAGTGCGATCAGACACTGGTTGTGACAGGCAGTGCACAGGGCGTTCATCATCATCATCATGAATATCCTAATCAACATCAACCACATCCTTGATGTCATCATCATCAACAGCATCAATATCATTAAGGTCAGAGGTCATAAAGAGCTGGGTCTCTAGCTTCTTCTTAAAGGTGAAAGGGACTCTGCGGACCGGATGGAGGTTGGTAGCTGAAGACATCACTGTTGGTGCTTGTTTTTTTCCCACACTGTACAAACAAAGAGTGTGGTTACCTTTTAGATCACACCGAGGTCTGTTGAGTGATAATGGCGTTAGACAGCGGTGGCTAGCTTGGCTAAACACTCCAGGCCAACACCGAGACAGCTCCACGTCTGCACCGAAAACCAACGCCGAATGATGCAGCTGAATTTGCACAAAAATTAATGTTTTCCAGGACTAAGCCACTGCTCCCGTGTTCTCAGCCAGACATAGTTTGGCACGCAGCTCACCATAAAACCGCAACTTGCTTTTATACTTTAGTGCTGTACAGATTAGTCAAACAAGACATTACTCGTAAGTTATTAACGAGCAAGTTTAAGTGGCGCTGCTCGACAGATTTCTTTTTAAGCTTTGGACAAAAGACGGCTTGCTGCTTCTTTCAGTATTCATGCCGAGCTCATTGTTCCAACTTTACATGAGAGTGGTACCAATCGTCTAATCCATCTCTCTGCACAAAGCAAGGAATATATAGCAAAACTATTACTTTAAACCTCGATATCCAGTGCAGCTCAGTGGCTCAGATGTCAATGAAAAAAACATAATCTCCTATAAGGGTTAAATCAAGTGTTGTCTCTGCAGTTTGACATTTTCTCACATGAATAGAAAAGGTTACATATGCAGTGTTTGGAGAGGAAGTGTCAGTTCTCGTTAAACAAGAAACAAAAGTTTAAACATTAATGAAAGTGAGCAAACTCCCAGCAGTTGTGCCCTCAAGCACTTTGTGAGTAGCTACCAGGTTCAGGAGTAACTCTATGACCTCTGACCTTTCAGCAAGTCCGATAACAGTGATTTGTAATTGGGATTGGGAAACCCCTGAAAAGGGCAGGTAAATGTAGGCTGAATAAAGTGTTTCTTCTTTTGAAACTCTGTTTATTTGGGACATAAACAGACATTTATTGTTCAGTTCTAAGGAGTCACAAGCTAAAAATATTTAACACGTTGCCCAAAATATCAAAGATAAGATGACAGTTATCCTGAGTGCATTGTTCCAGATTCTGTCTCGTTGTGCACTTTCAGCTCTGCATGGATACTTGGTTTCCAGCCGTGCAGCTGTTAAACAAACACACTTACATTAAGCAATATCACACGAGAGTGATGCACCAAATATCAGCACAGCTGTGTTCGGTCATAAGCACGAGGCAGCAGGTCAGAGCTCACTGTTGTATGGCTTTCAGCAAACACAAGCGTGGCTGCAGTTACTCCACCGTGCTCTCAGTCCTGCAGCAGCTGAGCTGAGTTTTGATTTCTTGTCAAATGGGCAGGGTGAGATCTGGAACAGCATCAAGCTCTTCCCACAACAAGCATTAATTTCTTCTTGCCTTCTTCCTTTTTTCATAATGTTTTTTTCCACGACGCTTAAAGTAAATCTAAAGTCTCCTCTTTCCTGATAATCACGTGGTTCCCCGGGCTTTGTTTACACTCCTGTCTCAGCCTTTTCCTGCGTGTGAGAGCTGTACTCAGAGAGGGTTGGCTGTTCCAGCAGCGGAGGAGGCTGTCCTCGGGGTGTGAGCAGTGAATGTATCCATGGATCAGGACACAATGAAGACTGTATTTATGTACTTAGACATGAATGGTCATGTTAAATTCCATCACAGATCAAATGAATACAGGTCATCAGAGTGCACGCACATTTCTCTCCCAAACACAGCCCAATGCGTCTTTTACCTCTTTTTACTCTGTTACCTTGTTTTTATTTGTTTTATTGCAAATATATTATTGTGTATATCACCATAAATATGAAACACATTTAAATGTCCTATCAGCCCTGTTTTTGGCTGCAGCAGCCACCTGTCTCCAGCTCTGATTAACCCTCTGTTTGCCACCTGCCCAGCACCAATTAACATATAAAGTTAGCAATTAGCTGTCTTATAGCATCTAGCAGCTAAACAGCCACACTTAGCAAGTTTATATACAATAATATTGAACTTTTTTATTGCTTAACAGGGACACAATACAAAATGCTTGCTTAGAATGGAGCTTGTGTAATATGTTAGTGATATGGTTTTGTCAGCCTGTTTGGGGGGATCATCAGGACACAAGTTTCCGAAAGTTTTTATTAAGTTTCAAAGTAATTTCTATACAAATACATCATGTACTTTTTATTTAACATGACCAACACACAGCCGTCAACACAATGTTAAAAATGTAATGAATTAGACAGCTTATGAACTTTATTTCCAGTTCAGATTTTAAGTCTGAACATCTGGCTCGTGGTTTCGAATAAACGAACTGGGCTTCAACTTGCGCGAGATTTGGCAACGAAATCTCACGGTGCGAAATTAAAGCCACATGAGAGTTATAAAGGAAAGGCATACTGTATAACAACACGCTGAAAATACACTCGCAGCCAAAGCCGATGCTAACAGAGAGTAGCATGAACATCAGTACAAAACTAACTTACATATTCATGGACGCACACACGATATAAAGACTCTGTCAGCGATCACTGATGTCTCCGTAGTACCTGCAGTAAACAAGTCGAGGCATGTCTTCCTCACTGCCGTTTTTCCGAGGGGAATGCGCTGAGTCGTGCTGCGTTCAGGAGCGCTCAGAAACGTGAGTGATCAGACACGTTTTTACATATTTTTAGATATGTCAGATCGATCTCGGGATTATAAATCGATATTGGGTCATTCAAATGAGAATCGATATGAATCGGAAAAATCGATTTTCGCCCAAATTCACTGCGCCCCTGGACGCTGGAATGAAATACTACTGTTTCACTGCAGGCAACGGCTCAGAGCGGTACAGAATCCGAAATACGCTGAGAATATACCTGTGGATCGTCTAAAAAATCTTCAGGTCTGCAGTCTACATTTCAAATCTGACGACGAAACCTGACGGTGGGCGTCCTACATTGAGGAAGTGTAGTTTAGCGAGCTCCCTGGCTTCCGCAAGATGACGTGTTTTACGTGGTCTGTTGGAAGTTTTCCGGGGCTCATTGGAGAAGCGGATAACGTCATCCAAAGGAACAGAGCCAAATTGCATTTTATTCCTACCATAATAGCATGAGTTTTAAAATCGGCAAACTGGCCCTTTAATATCTTTAAACAATTGGTGTAAAACGGTAACAATATAATTCAACAAGACCTCAGCCATGCTAGCAACTCTATAAAGCTTTACAAGGGAAAAGTGGAGGTTTAAGCTAACTGCTAATGTTAGCTTGCATAATATTTGCATGTCAAGCAGGTGTACTGCTTACCATAGTCACTATGGTGCAGGGAACAGGACAAAACTGGACGGGCCGATCCAGTGGGTTGCTAGCTTCGGCATGCTAGTCGACAGCCTCGGAAGCTAATGACCAGTAACCGATCCAA
The DNA here is from genome assembly GCF_022749685.1 of Semicossyphus pulcher. Classification (NCBI taxonomy): domain Eukaryota; kingdom Metazoa; phylum Chordata; class Actinopteri; order Labriformes; family Labridae; genus Semicossyphus; species Semicossyphus pulcher. The sequence continues at coordinate 30,114,467 of NW_027211737.1, read as the reverse complement.
TGGGTTGCTATGTTAGATGCATGACTTGCCGCCCTGGTGAATGAATGGGCGGCTTCTCATTTACCACAGCCAGCCTCTCGGTTACCAGCGCCTGCTTATCACTGGCCAGAACAGTAGCTGGCTTCGGCAAGAATATAGCCTCCTTCGGCCTCCCAGTAGTCTTAATTTTGTCCTTTTCCCTGCACAATAGTTCACTACTTTTTTGTCTCAACCTTCTAACATTTAACAATTCAATAGATCGATGAGCAGGTATTTGAAGAGAAACTAAAATATTTGATGATTTGATCTTTGCTCTCGATAATAAGGCAGCTTCAACAGAGCCAGGCTCCACTCATGCAAGGTACTGGCACTGATACTACTTACCTTCCCACATGGCTCCTAATGGCCCCCACAACTCAAACTTGTAATTATATGGGCAGTGAGAGCCAGAATTTCAACAGGTTATCAAGTGGGCACCTCCCTTCACCGGTGTTTCGTCAAGTTAGGCCCACGACACCTCGGTGGGGCGCAACAGTTAGCTCTGGCGTCCCAGAACCACCCCCCTCCACGCTAGCTCTCACTGCCCCTCATGCCCACACACAGAACGTGCTATCATTTCCTTATAACCAAAGTTATAAGAGTTCACATATATGCCAATCTTTAAATCTTCCCTTTCATTCCTTCCACAGATTTGATCTGGTGTGAAATATCTCAGTTTGTAGGTCAGTGAATTCCCTGCTGCATGAGTCAGTGCCAGCTTCCCAGGAAAGATCAGATGCAGTTTTCAAGGATAGATCAGATGCAGCAGAGTCATCTCGAAACTCAGAACTTGTAGATCTCAGCCAGTCGTCTACCACAAACATCCTTGAGACTGAACTGAAACAGAAGCAGGGTTTTATCAGAAGAACAGGGAAACTTTCAGATTTAGTGAAAGTTGGTGAAGCTTTCAGTTCCCATTGTTACCATCCACATGAAAGCTAAACCTCGCCGCCTTATCGTGTATGTTGACATAACTAAGTGTTCAGGTAGCGTCTGATTGCTTGATGAGGCCTGAAGCCCTGCGGCTACATCTGAAGTGAAATCATTTCAGAGTATCTGAAACAGACAGTTTAGGATGTTTGAAACAAAATGGGGAAGTCTTTTGTAAATGGTTTATCATGTGGACGATGGTGGTCAAAACATATCGACTCAAGCTGCATCCACAGCCCTTTTTAAACGTCATTGCTGTTTAACTCCTGGATGTGCAACTTCATCTCTCAGCAGCATTTACAACAGCGTGGTTGAAGGGGATTTCTTTTCCTGACTTCCTCATTGCTCAGAATCTTTCCAGATAAATGATTGCCACATTATCTTATGCAAACAAACAACTGTATTATTGTTCTCTGAGTTGTAAAGAAGCAATAAAATAGGAAGCCAAACTGAGTCCTTTCAGGAAAACATCTCTGTACTTCTGTTTTCAGTGGAAAATCTACGAGCTTGTGCCGTCAGCCAAAATGTGAATGAAAGCATGTTAGCGTGTCAGTGAAAGGGCACTGTGTCAGCATCATGTAAAAGTAAAGACATTGTTATTGGTAAAACAGACTATAGTGGTGTTTCCAAGTGAGCTTATTGAAGGATTTTATCGCTGTTGGACGGAGCCAGGCTAGCTGTGTCCTCCTGCTTTCAGTCTTTGTGCTAAGCTAAGCTAACTGGCCTTGGGGATTGCAAGTGGTGCTGATCTTCTCACTCATCTCTCAACAAGAAGGTAAATGATTGTCGGCTATTTCCCAAAGTGGTGTTTAGCTTAGCTTAGCTTGTCTGCTCAAGCAAGCCACTCACATCTCTGACAGAGGAATATAAAGCTATTCCCAGGGCCACTTGGCTTAGCTTAGACAGAAAATAGGCCGAAACAGCTAGCCTGGCTCCGTCCAATGGCAATTAAGTCTTATAGCAGACAAGCTAAGCTAAGGCAGTCCGTCCACCGGTAGAAAAACGAAGACGACCACAATACTTAAAGTCAACATACGGTACTGAATCTACATTCCAGTGTGCATTTTTACGGAAGCCCTAAGCAGCTAGCATCTATACAATTTATAGTATTATTTATTATAATTTATAGTATTTATTTCCTCGAGTGCAGAGAACGAGTAACGAGTACCGTAAAATCTGTAATATAAGTGGCACTGGAATATAAACTGTCTGTTTTTGGGGGGTATCCCAGAGGTGCTGTAGCTGAGCTCAGCCTACAGTTACGTTGATTGCTGTGAGGATGGCGGCTGCACTGGCGATCATGATGGCGCATGTCCGTGGCGAAGCTTTAGCGCCTGGGTGAAACACCGTAACACAATAAGGGGGGAATTCACTAAGAATGAATCGCGGCCGCTGATAGCTGCAGAAATTGCCCCCGCTACCTGCTCCGTCTCAAGGTCTGATTCACAAAGCAAACTGCACTGATGATATTCAAGCGGAAACACGCTCCATTAAGCTTCACAGCTCCGTGCAGTTTGCTCTTGTTGTGTGTCTGATTGTGAAGAGAAGCTTTCAGCGCCTGCAATCTCTGCTGTGCGATGCTGCGCTCTCCGATATTAACTGAACTCCACACTGACGGATCTTAACTCCATGCTGAGATCAATGGTGAGCGGGGAGAGGGGGGGGCCGCTCTTTGTACAGTTTATTGTAAAGACCAGACTCGACAGGTGTTTACGAGTTTAACTGTAACGCAGCTTCATTTTTTTAAACAAGCGCGCAACAGCAGCTCGTCCATGTAATAATCCCTGTGCTGCGTAACGGCTTCAGACAGATGTGGAAAAGTGCCTGTGTGTTGTTTAATTACTCGTTATCACGGGACAGCAGAGTACATAAAATGTATGGATGCATGTCCCCTTCGGGCTTCCATACATTTAACCTTCGTGACCGCTTGTATCCTCTCACTGTGTTTTGTGTGAAGTTAAACAGACACTGGAATATATGAAACAGATAAGAAACGGAGGACTCACAGGAATTAGACCTAAAGTAATCTGTCCTCACACGACCGCTCCCTCTCACTGTTAAAAACTGTTGCATCACTGTTGGCAAAACTTTTCTCAGTGGCGGGAAGAGTCTCCCACTCTGACAGATTGTGATCTAGTTCTCGGATGCCTGCACACACACGCATGAACACGCACGCACACACACACTCTTCAGTGCGGCCTGTATGCATGCCATGAAAATTCTCCAAAGTAAACTGTGAAGCTATTACTTAAGAGATAAGATGTCTGCTCCCGGATTCTCAGAAATTCAGAGTTAAGTTACATCTCATTCTGGGAATGCTGAATGGACGTCCTCAGCAGGTCCAATATCTCAATGCTACAGCAGAGGGCCTCTAACTTGTCTCATTGCGAAATATCAGTCTAATATTTCCTGCACAGCCACAGATGAATCACACTTACAGCTACTTATGATTCTGACCCTTACTCTTGATCTCTTACGTCCAAGTGTTCAACTTTCTGACAAGTTCACTTTTAATTAGTTATTTGATGCTATAAAAAGGGGGTGTGGCCTCATGATTGACAGCTCTGTGGACAAATGGGGCTCCTGCAGCATTCTGTTCCCGAGTACCAGAGTAGAGGAGGAACAGCGAGAGGAGACGTAACTAACACTAACACTACAGTCATTGATAAACGTGAATATCTGCTTCAGACCGACACAAGAAGCTGTTCTGCTGCAGCCTGAGCCCACCTGAGGGCTCCAACGCGTCAAGGCCACAAGGTAAAGGTGTGTTTTGGGTAAGGGAAGGGGTCACCAGCCGATCTCTACTGCACACACTCTTGATAGAAATGAGCAAGATAGCAGCGCCCGCTCAGGGGGTATCGTCCATCTTTATACACAGTCATTAGCTGTGTCCCAATCCACGGGCTGCTGCCTTCGAAGGAGGCGGTCCACCGAGGATGCTCCATTCATAGCCTGCGTAGACCATTAAAGCCGAACTGCAATGAGATGGTCTGATCTACCCTTGCGTCACCAAATGCCGCTCCTGTCGCCTAGCAACAGGTAGCCAGCGGGCTAACTAGCTAGCATAACTAACGTTGAGTAAGTTAACCAATTATTTTAAAGATAATTTGTTTCAAGGGCCCTTTTGTTTTATTAAACATGTGTGGCACAAGCTATTGATTGAGTTGAAACCAAAAACATTTAAACTGTATTCTGTATTGTTTTAATTGGCGCGCAAAGCATCTCAGGATAAGTTGGGCCATGAAGGATGCACCTGATGGATCCTTCATGGCCCGGGAAACGGAGGAAGCATTTGTCGGCCGCTTCTGTAGGAGCCTTTGAATTGGGACAGCCTTCAATACGTCCTTCGAAGGCTGCAGCCGCCGGATCGGGACACAGCTGTTGTTTGTTGGGATTGGGACACAGCTCCACCCTCTCGCCCAAACATGAGTCATACTTCTGGCTATAAGATGGCAACGGCCAAAATGCAAAACTCAAAGCTTTAACATGGAAGCCCACAACCAATGGATGATGTCAGGGTTGATGTTAAACTGCTTTTTCTCTACTGATGTATCCGACTTCCACAGTTCATTATTACTGTGCAAAGTGTTTTTCATACACTCGTCACTGCACACTGTATCAGTTTATAAATAAGAAATAAGTCAACTGATATTTTCTGCGATGCAATTATAAAATTTGTGCCTCAAACTGTAACGGTCTTTTTAACTGAGACGAGGAAACAGAGAATCCTTAATGATTTGAAACTTTGTACAAAACATGTGGATAATTTTTTCACACATTTAAAAAAAGCATAAAATATGTGTTGATTTACGCCTGTGCTTATGTATGTAAGGTATCACTGAAATGAACTTCATGGAGTTGAGAAATACTTTTCATTCCGTGATAAAAATCTGCCCTCAGGGAAACTTGTGTAAAACACACAGGACGACTTTGGCATGAAATAAAAAAGAGAAAGGAGTGGAGAGGTAATGGAGCGGGCATGCCAGAGGCTTCCAGTCAATGAGCCTAGGAAAAACCTTTCACTTTCACTCTTGGGTTGTATAAATACACCTGTAGCTCACCTCCTTAAAGCAGCACCTTCACTCTCCTGAAGACACTCTGAACAACCTGAGCTCAGACCGACGAAGAAACAGAGACATGGCCTCTCGAATTGCAGCTCTGCTCCTGCTGGGAGTTGTCTGTCTTGGCTTTGCAACAGGTAAGACGCATACTTATATTGCATTAGCAGTGAGACAGGATGCTTTTGGTGCATGTGCAGGTGATTCTTTTAAATTATCTAAATCTAACACGGACATCTCTCTCTTCCTGCAGCCGAGGTTCTGGTGGACTGTTGCCTGGAGACCACTGATAAACGCGTCCCACTCAAAATCATTGATCGCCACATCGTTCAAGAGGCCGGGCAGGGCTGCGATATCGGAGCCACAGCGTAAGTTGCAACCATATGTATAATGTTAACTTCTTCTTCTCTGGTTTTTGCGGTATCCTAATTTGCAAAACATTACCTGGTTAATAAAAGTGGATAAATGCAACCCTGTTTTCTGCAGCCTGATCTCATGTTTCTGCCTCTCATCTGCTTTTTCAGGTTCATCACAAAGATTGGAAAGATACTGTGCATCTCTCACCCCAGCCAGGAAGAATGGGTGCGAAATTACATCAAGTATCTGGAAAGGAACAATAAGAAAAATAAGGTAAACATGCGTGCCTTTGTCATTTTTAAACACCTGTCATTATCTGAGAGTTTGACTTTGAATGCTTCAACCTGCCTCTGGCTTACGGTTCCCCTTCCTCTTTGCAGGCGTAGAGAGGTGGACTCTGGGAAAAGACGGCTGAAGATCAGAAAGGAGCGACTTTAAACTGAGAGCAGAGGACAGAAGTTTCAGGGTGGACGAGTTTAACTGGAGAGGATAGTTGGTTAATGTGCAGTTCTGTTCGTGGTGACTCAATGTGTGAAATTTAACCCCTTGTGAATCTATTTCCCTTTTATCCTCCTTGTGAATGAAAATGTGTAAAATAGAGATTTGACTTGTAACAGTGAAACCCTGCTCTTTTTTTACTGTTTTGTTTTAACGATGAGACTTTAAGGTGCTTATTTTTGAATTTTTACAGAACGATGTTTTGTTGTGAAATTGTATTGCTGCTTTTTGTTTGTTCAAAACATTTAGATTTGTGTTGTTGACAATGATTCTAAAATAAAGTTTGATATTGTTTTTTAACTTCTAGTTCTCGCCTTTCTTTGACACATAAAGACATCATGACGTCGTCCTCTGCTCAGCTTTTCATGTCTGAAGAGACTGAGCAAATAAGACACTTTGATTCACAGACACCAATGATAACTTAATATACGCCTTAAAAATATTTTATATTAGCACTTTTTAAAAAACAAAAATAAAGTGAAGTTCAGTGTGCAATAAGAGAACAATCAAAGAATACATATAATAATAAATAAAAAATAATAATAATAATAAATAAATAGAAAAAAAAGTAAAATATTAAAATAAATAAATAAATAATAATAATAATAAAAAAAATAAAAAAATAAAATATATAATAATGATAATATTAATAAATAAATAGAAAAAAAGAAAAAAAAAATTATTTATAGGTGCTTTCCAAAACACTCAAGGTCACCTTACAGGCAAAGTTGAAAACGAGAAACAATGCAACAATAAATCAACAAAATAACAACAAATTTACAGTGTATAAAATCATTATGTGCAGAGGTTTAGTGTGAGGGATCAAACTGAACATGCACTTTTAAAAAGATGCGTTTTTAAACGTGGGATTTTGAAAACGGAGAGAGAGTCAATGTTATGGATGTCTGGTGGCAGCAGCTGCAGTGAGGTGAATGGGAGAAGAAGACCTGAGAGTGCGGGCCGGTGTGTTGGTGTGCAGGAGTTCAGAGAGATACAGAGAGGCGAGGTTACGGACAAAAACTTATCAGGAGTTTAAGTTTGAAGTGTAGCAGGGAAGTGACTCATTGGTGTTACTCACCGCTGCAAACGAGCAAGCTGATATGAGCCGCTGCAGGCGGAGCGTGAAGAAACCCGCTACTGTAAGCATGGCTAAAGTGTGCCGCCTGAGCTCTCTAATCCTGCTCAGTGGTTGCTCCTGGGTGCCTGATTTCAAAGCTCAGAAATTTAGGACATTTTTCAACGAGGTCATTTTAGAGTAGGAGAGATCTCAGTAAAGAACACCTGAAGAGGTTTTCTTTACTTGAAGAACAAACGTGTAACTGAAGGAGGAGCAAAAACAATTTTTGTTGTCAAAGGTCAAAGGTCAAAGCCACCCTAACCTTGTGTAATCATCCATCCATTACCTTTACCGCTTCTCCTGTTCAGGGTCGCGAGGGGGTGGAGCCTATCCCAGCTGTCATTGGGATACAGACGCTGTACAACCTGGACTGATCGCCAAAGACACACAGAGACAGACGACCTTTCACGCTCACATTCACACCTACGAGTCGCCAATGAACGAGCATGTCTTTGGACTGTGGGAGGAAGTACCCGGAGGGAACCCACGAGGAGAACATGCAAACTCCACACAGAAAGGCCCACTACGTCTGAACCGGGATTCAAACCAGGAACTTTCCAACTGTGAGGCGACAGCACTAACCACAGCCCCACCATGCAGCCGCCTTATGTATACAAATATATCTTAAAAATATTCACTGAAATAATTCACGTCAATAGATTGATAACTTAAATTTTACCATAAAATACTCTTAATACATTTATTTCAATGCCTTCAGAGCCCTCACTGCGTGTGTTATGGCGGGCAGGAAGTAAACTGCTGCTTGACTGTCTGACAGGTTTATTTTAGTCCATTTGAGTATGTGATCTGGTGACAGTGATGCAAGATGTTTGCTGTACGCTGGTGTTTGGCACGCCGGTGCATGAGTTATATTTAGGGTGTGGATCTCTCTCAGCCCCCTCGATACTTTGCATTCTGGGAATCACCAAACACAACGACAGTCGTCTGCTGAGAGACACACTCTGCCCCTGTTTGGAGACCAGAGGCCACATGAAGGAAACAGAACAGAATCATTTCATGTCTGCAGTTCTACCTTCTTTACTTAGCTACTCCTAGGTTCATACCTAGTGAAATGGGTTTGCAATGAGTGTCTGTAAAGGGTAAGAAAAGAACTTACTCCTTACAGCAGACTAAAGCTGACACTCATCTTAATTATTAACAGCATTTATGACATAATGACAGCGTAACAGCCTAATCAGCGGTACTCTCCCAGGGTGACAAACGGAGGGGTAGGACACGAGCTGCATGTGGATACGCAGCAGCCGGAAGACCATTTATAGCATGTGGGAAAGTTTATATGGCCGCTGTATGTTGTTTCCACTGGACCTTAACTGTGATTTTGTTCCATTGTGAGGGGCCTCAGCAGAACTTTATCTATGTCTTGTCCACAGGAGTGGCACACGACCGGGCCTTTCATCACTCTTTTTCCACAGGAAGGGCTCCCCGGAGGGCCCTGGATTGCATTTTCTCCACTTGAAAGAAACCATCTCTCCTTTAAAGGAGCTCATGTTTAGATTTAGATTTCAGGTCAACTGTTTACATGGGGGTGTTGAAGCCTCAACGTCAGCCCTCAACGTCAGCCGTCAACCATCAATGTATCAGTCGTTTCTAGCCGTCCAATAATATTAAGGCATTGATGTTTGAATTTAAAATATGCTCTTTCAGGTCGTCCAGTTTAACTTGGATGCCGCCATCTTGTGAAACATACATCACCACACGTTTACGTTAAGACAGAGGGCATGCGCACAAGAGCACAGCCAGGACGTAATCGGATCAAATTGTTTACATGGTACAATTTTGTATTTGATCCGTTCATGAACAGGTTTAAACCATCCATCTGCAACAGATTGACATTTCAATGAGGGCCTTTCTATTCAGATTGAGGTGTTTATAGCTATGGAGCATTTTTATTCTGTTTGGGCTTTTAAACTGAATATCATCAGAATATTAGGCTCCAAGGAAACCCAGCTACTGTCCCAGGAAGAACTGATTCTGCTTTATCAACTTTCATTTACGGCTCATTTTAGGATTTAAGGTTACTTTGTTCACTACATGACTCAAGAAATGAAACCGAAGATGGATTTTGGCGGAATGACGTTATTCTGTTTCTGATTTTGTCTTCTTATTTTTTCATATTATGAATAATGAGTTACAGTTGGTAATTCATTCTAACATTTATAACAATGAAAGGGTCTTTGAAGGCTACAACCATTTAGAATTCCTCCTATCTTGGAACAGGAAGTCCTTTTGACTCAAACCCTTGACCTTCACATGCCTTGACCAAGACTGACCTCACAGTCAGCTGTCCCAAAAGCCAAAGAACAAGGTTCCTAATGTCCAAGAGCATCCTGTTTCCCGCAAGTAATGTGGGGCCATGTTGGGTCGCCTCAGACCACACAAAAATACTACACAGCTTCCAGACGCATTTATTATAAATCCTTGTTACCCAGACTTTCTGTATGAAAGTCAGAGCCAGCTGACTCTGCAGCTCCTCTCAGCTCTTCCAAGAATTTTTGCATCTTTCTCCTCTCAGCCTGGTTTTGGTTTTACTGCCAGCCACTTTTCTGTTTTGGTTCCCTCTCATGTTATCGTCTGTGTTGTTTGTTTTCAAACACCCCCCAGGAGTTCTGACCAACACCAAAAAATTCCACAGAGACGGAAGTAACTGCAATTCAAGCTGAAGTGTATTTTAATCAAGAAAACATTGATGCATAAACTTCTTACACCTTGAGCTTTACAACTCTGTATGTTAGCATTTTAGCATAGCAATAATTATAAATAAAACTAATATCTTCTTTACGTCTTTAAAGGCACTTAGTGAAGGTCAAACATGTCCTGTCTTGTCGCTCTCTGCACACTTGGCTGCAAACTACTTTCTGGATTGAGTCCAAGTTTTCCTCTGCCAGCAATCCTTCTCGTCAATCAACTTCTTTACCTTCCAGTAAAAGCTTCAACAGGGAAAGTCCAGGATAGTAAATCCTGCAGGGTGATAAAGCCAACATGCAACTTTGCATTTATAAGAAAATGAAAGTCTGTCAGCACTCCATCGGCTCTTACAGCGTGTGACTGAACAAAGAGTTAAACGTTTCTGCCTGGTGATGCAATGAGACAGCTATTAAAGTTAATGTGATCTGATACAGAGCAGATTAAATATGTAATTGTTTATTTTCAACAAAAGAAATCACAGCCTCACTGTTGTCTACTTCCTTATAACAGAAACTGGGGGAAGAGAAAGCGGTTGTTTACGGACACTTTGAATGTGCTGGAATCAGTTGCAGAGGTCATTCCACTTCATATCTGCAATCAGTAAACAAAGAAAGTACACTAAATATGTAATAATGGAAGAGTTGGGTTTCACTTTGCCTTTTGTTCATATGCATTTGAGGTCAAGAGCAGGAGAGCAGCTGATTCCCACCAAAAGAACAGCTGCAGACATCCTGACCTCAGCAAGTGACTGGTTGATTCACCTTGAACGGCAGCTGAAGTTTCCCAGCATATCGCAGCCAACACACTGTCTGAGTCCACCAAGCAAGCAGGAAAATCCCCTGGAAGAGGCCTTTGAAAGGAAGCTATCTAAGTATGCGGGACTGGTCAGCAAGCTGGATGGAGAGCGAGATGTTTCCCAGTGGAGGATGGATGCCGGAGATTTGCAGCCCACTCTCTGGCCAGAGCCTACACCAACCTGGACATCGAGGGAGAGACGACAGGTTTCATGCCCTACCAGTAAATAGGCTCTTTTAGGGCCTTTCCCAATCATCCCTTACACTCTCTCCCTATGCACTTTTGTGTGCTTGTGCAGAGGCTCCGCCACATGCAGTCCAAAACCTCTGAGTGTTGAGTGAGAGAGGGTTGTTAAAGAACTGCTTTAATTAAGATAAACATGAAATAAAGAACTGAAATAAAAAAGTCAGTGTCTTAAAGTTGCCTTTATTTTCAGGATCTAATAAACTGTTTTCTTGTCTAGAAATGATGATGAAAAGTTTAAAGTGTTTTATATTAACAGGGATGTCAACAGGTTATTAACATCAGATTGAATATTTACAGTTAATGTGAGGTGATTTTAATGACTCTGCCTCACTGGTATTTATGTAGCTTTATTATCTGTGTGACATGAAACCATGTTTACGTACATTTCCTATCTCCGCCGGAGTGAGGGGAGTTCGTCTCAAAGCTTCTGCACCTGGGTTCTCAAAACAAACACAAGCTTTGGTCTGGAGGAGGGTGTATGATGTTGAAGGACCCGAAACACCCGATGAGTCCAGGAACATCACAGTAGATGTGTCCAGAAGCATCTGTAGATATTTTCTCACACAGGAACAATGTTCTGTTATAATGACAAATTTATCATTCAGTCTGTAAAAACATCTTTCCCAAACCCTAACCAAGGCCCGTTTGTTGACTCAAACTGACCAGAATAAATTGTCCTGAAGGCGTTCCCCAAGGAGCTGTTTTGGGTTCTAGTGTTTTAAAGGAGTTGTAAGTTTAACAGCCACGTTCAGTTTTGTCTAACCATTCTGATTATGCGGTCACAGCTGAAATAGGAGAACCACATCTTCCTGGGAATGTATACAATATTTGATTAGTTCTGTAAAACAAATGGACTTCTTCTTTTTCAACAACAAAGTGTTCAGGATATTTTTTTTTTTTTTTTTTTTACATCTGACAATGGTTTCATCTGGGAATGATTAACATCCATCTGAGCTCACTTGTTTTTTAGTCTGAACCATGATTGTGATACTCTTGCTTGTGACTTTCAAAAATAAAAAGCAGAGAACACTTTATACTTAATCATGAAAAAATAGATTCTACATGAAAGTGGAAGTAGCCTGGAGTACTTCACAATTCTGTTTTTGAACTGCCGTTTTGACGCCTCAGGTTTGGCATTGTGGCTAACCCCATAGTGGTTTTTGGAAGCCAGAAGCGACCGTACTTAGACAAGAGGATGGAGTAGGAAAGGTGAGCAAATGCTGACTTGCCACGGTGGTACGTTGCATTTAAAAATAACTTGTTATGTAACTGCGTTACCTACTGAGAACAAAATAATTAAACCTTCTATGCAGCTTGTTACACATGTCTGTTATATTATCAGGAGGCCGTGTAGCCTTCTTATCTCATCTTTCTTTTTATACTGTACTTTACTTACTTGCTATTTTGTCTTTGTACTGGTGCAACACCCAAATTTCCCAATAAAGTATTATCTTATCTCATCTTATCTTAGCCTACTGACCGTCTCCCTTTGAATGTATCGACTCTACCGTCATCGCAGAGCCTCGTTTACGGCCAATAATCTCTAACTCTATTTTGCTGTAATGCATTTTAATATGGGGCCTAATGGTGGCTGACTCACTTTTGGAGTCAGCCTCAAGTGGCCGTTTGAGGAACTGCAGTCTGTGGCACCGCTTTTCATTTTTTAGCCTCAGATTTGCAGCTTGGACAAGATTTAAATGCTTTACCCCCTCAGTGATAAGAGAATCTGTAGCAAAAGTTGTGAATGAAAAAATATTTACAACAAAAGCCAAAACAATCCAAAAAACTCTCACATAAAATTGTATCTTTATTAAGTCAATAAAGATCGAGGAATAAACTTGTGTGATTTGGTACAACAGGAAGGGGTAATACACCTTAATAGTAATTATATTTCCATTGACCTACTTTTATTGGCACGTGTCAATCAAAGATTGTCTGAGGTTTAAATCTTTAACTGCTGGTATTTGTCATGAGATTAAAGAAGTAATCCTGCTGATCAGAAGGTGTCATGACTCAAAGTGGCACAACCTCTTTACTTACCTTAGAAGAGCCGAACAAGTTTGATCTCGTGCTCGGAATACAATAAGAGCACATCAAAGGAACAAAAAGGGGGAGGGGGAGTATGTGATGAGTTTGCTGTTTGTAAAGGACACAGCAGAGGGGTGGATTAGGAGAAGGTCCAGATAAGAGTAAAAGTAAAATTAAATGGACAGAGCTATATATCTCAGCTGCTCGACTCATTTGGAGATCATCTGCCAATTTGGTGCTGAAAGAAGGAAGAGGCTCTTCATCAGCCAATCAGCTTGTAAAGAGACGCCCTCGCCGCTTCAGAGACCAGACATGGCTCCGATGACAGATGCCAAGCTCATCTTCTGTTTCCTGTTCATCACCTGCCACTGCACTGGGTTAGGGTTAGTGTCCAGTGTTGTGGATCTGTGTTTAGCTGCAGATGCTTCTTCACATTTGATGTCGAGCTCTTCACAGCTGACGAGCACTTATCCTCCGCACACAGCTTTCATCTCCATGCATGTTGTTCTCGTCCCTTTCACCCAAACATTCAGAAAAATTTGAATATGTCCACGAAGTAAATGCTGTCCTCTCTGCCAGCTCGCTAGTTGAGTTAGCTACCTACGCATGTGCATTGACGAAGCTGTGTTTACCTTCTGCTGGTACGCAGCCTCCTGCCAAGAAGGAGGAGAGAAACAGAAACAGGGCTTTGGGGATTTTTTGGAAAAAAATAACAAAATAACGGATTACTCGTTACAACAAAAAAGTAATCTGAGTACTCTAACGGATTACTTTCTAATGCGTTACCCCTGGTAACGCTGGTTACTGAATTAGCTGAGGTGACACCTAGCAGACAGCTAGCAGCACCACCCTCACTCTAGTGTCCTAGCCCCTTATTATTCATAACTTTAAGCCCTATTATAATTAAAACAGGTAAATTGTATAAAAATGTATAGACTAATAAGCCCTAGAGACCAAAACAGTTTTTTGTACCAGGCTGTAAACATGTTTTATTCTGCTGTAAAGTAAATGCATTTTAATATGTGGCCTAATGGTGGCTGACTCACTTTTGGAGTCAGCCTCAAGTGGCCGTTTGAGGATCTGCAGTTTGTGGCACCTCTTTTCATTTTTTAGCCTCAGATTTGCAGCTTGGGCGAGATTTAAATGCTTTACCCCCCTCAGTGATAAAAGAATCTGTAGCAAAAGTTGTGAATGAAAAAATATTTACAACAAAAGCCAAAAACAATCCAAAAAACTCTCACATACAATGTTATCTTTATTAAGTCAATAAAGATCGAGGAATAAACTTGTGTGATTTGGTACAAGAGGAAGGGGTAATACACCTTAATAGTACTTATATTTCCATTGACCTACTTTTATTGGCACGTGTCAATCAAAGATTGCCAAACAAGTTTGATTTCCTGCTCGGAATACAATAAGAGCACATCAAAGGAACAAAAAGGGGGAGGGGGAGTATGTGATGAGTTTGCTGTTTGTAACAGACACAGCAGAGGGCTGGATTAGGATCAGAGTAAAAGTGAAACTAAACGGACAGAGCTATATATCTCAGCTGCTCGACTCATTTGGAGATCATCTGCCAATTTGGTGCTGAAAGAAAGAAGAGGCTCTTCATCAGCCAATCAGCTTGTAAAGAGACGCCCTCTCCGCTTCAGAGACCAGACATGGCTCCGATGACAGATGCCAAGCTCATCTTCTGCTTCCTGTTCATCACCTGCACTGGTGAGTCTCTTTTTTTACAAGCATCCTGCTAGGCGACTGGAAAGTGAATATGTCGATGTTTTAGAGCTGAAAAAGCCAACAGGATGTGATTTATATGACAAAATATTGGATCCTGGACAGGCTCCAAAAGGAAGTAGTAGATTAAAAAGAGGAAATCTGGCTCTGTTTGAGGTTTGAATACACGTCCGTGGTCCTTCCTCCAAAACTCTGTTGTGAAAGTCTGTGTTTTTTGTCTTTAAATTGTTCCTCTCTAGTCCAGAACCACAATCGTCTCTGGAGATTGTGGTGGAAGTTTGTACACTGTATGATTTATGCCAACCTCTGTGAATAATCTCTTAATCTAGACTGGGTAACACTCCAGTAAAACCCTTTTAAAGGACAAATAATAGAATAAGATATAATCAAAAAGCATGCATAGCAGACAAAAGTAGCCATACCATCAGCAGAAGCACAATATCATGAAACAGCATGACAATATTAAGTAGTTCAAGTTAAAATATAATGTATACAATATCGTTTAAAAAATAGATATTACATCAGATAACTTCAAAAGACTCAATTAACATCTTTGACACTGAAGTCTATAAAACACTTAACTTCAGGACAGTTAAATAATCAGTCTGAGAGTGTCACCGGTGTTCCCCTCTCATCTTGCACTTTGTAATCAATGAAAGTTAAAGGTTAACGGCTGGAAATCCCAGTCAGCTGATAAAAACAATGAGGCAACTTTTGGGATAGCAATGACGAGTGTGCACGTGTCACACACGTGTAGGGGACGTCACAGAGTCCCGACGATAGTTACCCCTGAGACCTCTTCTGGTCGACTCCTGTTACGCAAATTTATCTTATAATCCACAGTATTTGTATTTTATTGCACTTTTAAATTTATTTTTTGGCTTTTTATGTATTTTATATGTTGTAAACAGGACGAGAGAGAGGGGATGATATGCAGCAAAGGGTCGAGGGCTGTTGCATCGAGGACTGTGGTCCTTTGTTGTTCTCAATATTAGAGAGAGCTAAACCTGTTTATGTCACAGCACAGAGCACAAAGACTTCATTCAATCACATAAATTCATTTATTGCAATTAACATATACAGTAGAACAGGGTACTCTTTGTAATATTATACTGAAACATTATGTGATATGTGTGATTAGCTTTATTATAAAATGTGTTTCCTACTGATAAAGTGGGATATTACATCTGTTATTATAGGAAGTAAAACCACACCAGCAGCTTTAAAGGGCTCCTCTCGGTCGCCTGTTTCACACGAGCCAAACAAGATAAATCTTATGTCATCGGATCTTTCCTTTAAAGTTTAAAGTCTTAAGTTCCTGCTTTAAAGCCTCATCGCTCATGTGTTTAATGGGCTGGAAAGTGACAGCCTGACACGCCCCGTCATTCACCAACAGAGCAGCTGGATGACCTCGTAAACTTCAGATTTAGCAGATTATATTTCAGCTGCACTGAAGAGATCTTTTGTCGGCTTTTTATCCACTTCATTGAGCTTTTTATTCTTTTACTTTGACGGGGTTTGTTCACAAACATCCTGTGAAAGCTTTGGTTTAAACTTGAATGAACCTGTTGATAATAACAGCGATAACACTCTCTGGTTGTAAACGTTTGTAATCTCCTTATGATGAAAGCTGTAGTATGCTTATTGCTTTATTGCTAATGATACATTCCAACACTGACATGACTAGAAATCAAAATGTAGTAGCCCACACACATAACCCTCCTCCATACTGTCCATCTATAAACTTAATGTGTTTCAATCAGTTATTATTGAGCAAAAATAGAGCAGAACTTCCTCTAGTGGAGCTTACGCTGGCTGAAATGTTAAAATAAGTGGGGGGAAAAGTGTTCTTGTATTTTGTATTTCTGTTAGCTGATCCCACTCTTCTCGGTGACAGAGTCCTCGCAAATTAGTAACACAAGTCTGGGCATTAAAACATCATAAAAACGTCTGAAATCCTTGACAGAAACAAACAGGTCTGCCTCACTGCAAAATCCAAACTTCATCAAAACTTGGGAAGTCGTTCTTCCTTCTTTGATGTGTTCACTAAGACCACAAAGATAACATGTTGTGTTTTATTGCTTAGAAATAGAAGAGCTTATTCTACTTGTACAGTTACGTGATGGTTACAACTTTATACCATCTTACACATAACATGGGAACATAAAGATGAATATGTAATACAGCAATAATAAAAGTTTATGTTAACTTTTGTCCACCATTTTTTTAGCATATGACGTCAAAGTCGGCTACTAGGCTACCAAATGTTCTCTGACTTTCCGACATGAGGGGACGTTCTTGTGACCTTTGTCTAATATGGGCCTTATTTTTCCGATTATTCGGACATCACATGAACCTTTTATAGTTTTCTTTACGTTGAACATGTTTCCTCTTCTCTGTCTCTCAGTGACGCTGGCTGAGATTCCCATGGACTGCTGCCTGTCTGTCCACAGAGGCGAACCTTTGGAGAAAACCGCTATTGTACACGTCCACAAACAGATCAGCGGGCAGGGCTGCTCTATTGATGCCACCATGTAAGTTAAGGTGGTGTGAAGGTATTTCTGTTAAAGCTCTCACTTTCTCTCCCTTAACTTATTTATCAGATCGATCTCAGTTTGTTAATGTTCATAGTTCATAAGGACATAAAGATCTGGATGACTAGAAACTTTCTGCTACTTAATTCAGACAAAAGTTATTGTGCTCAGCCCAAAACACCTCAGAGATTCTTTCTCTAATGATATAGTTGCCCTAGATGGCATCAGCCTGGCATCCAGCACTACTGTTAGGAATCTGGGAGTTCTGTTTGATCAGGATATGTCCTTCATCTCCCACATAAAACAAATATCAAGGACAGCCTTCTGTCATCTTCGCAACATAGCAAACATCAGACACATCTTGTCTCAAAACGATGCAGAAAAACTCGTCCATGCATTCGTTACTTCCAGGTTGGATTATTGTAACTCGTTACTATCAGGCTGCCCTAATAAGTCACTAAAAACTCTGCAGCTGGTACAAAATGCTGCAGCACGTGTGCTGACAAGAACTAGGAAGAGAGATCACATCTCTCCTGTATTAGCCTCTCTGCACTGGCTTCCTGTAAAATCTAGAATAGAATTTAAAATCCTTCTTCTTACTTACAAAGCTCTTAATGGTCAGGCACCATCATATCTTGCAGGCCTGCTTGTGGTACCTAAAGTCTCTAAGAGTAGTGTTGGAGGTAGAGCCTTCAATTACCAGGCCCCCCTCCTCTGGAACAATCTACCAGTCAAGGTCCGGGAGGCAGACACCCTCTCTTCTTTTAAGAGTAGACTTAAAACTTTCCTCTTTGATAAAGCTTATAGTTAGGGCTGGCTCAGGCTTGGACTAGCCCATAGTTATGCTGCTATAGGTTTAGACTGCCGGGGGGATCTGACACACCAAGCTTCTCTCTCTCTCTCTCTCTCTCTCTCTCTCTCTCTCTCTCTCTCTGTCATATTAATGCAGCTCATTAACTCTGTATCTTCTGGTCCCATTAACATTACTAACCACATATCTTCCCGGGAGTTCTTGTGCTCCCTTGTCTTGAAAAATAAAATTTGATTGATTGATTGATTGAACTTGACATTTGATGATGTTGCAGTTTGGTGACCCGGCGTGGCAAAAACCTCTGTATGCCCTCTGACGAACCATGGGTCGCAGATGTGGAGAAGCACGTGGTATTTCTGAAGAAACTCTGCAAGAAAAACAAATACAAGGTACTTTATCTTAAAATGATCATGCTGCCTGGTACTTCTAAAGGACTGTATTAGTTTGTTGTAAAATCCTCCACCCAAAACACACCTTTACCTTGTGTTTTTGCCGTGTTGGAGCCCACAGGTGGGCTCAGTCTGCAGCAGAACAGCTTCTTGTGTCAGTCTGAAGCAGATATTCACGCTTATGGAAAGTTCAATGACTGTAGTGTTAGTGTTAGTTACGTCTCCTCTCGCCGTTCCTCCTCTACTCTGCTACTCGGGAACAGAACGCTGCAGGAGCCCCATTTGTCCACACTGCTGTCAATCATGAGGCCACACCCCCTTTTTATAGCATCAAATAACTAATTAAAAGTAAACTTGTCAGAAAAATGAACACTTGGACATAAATCAGCATGATAAGAACTAACTATAATGACAGAAACCATGTTTGAGAAAAATGTATTTGACGTGTATTTTGATTTTATAGTTTGACTCATGTCCCATCTGTTAACATGGAGGAGGCGGGGCTTATGAGCTATACTGCAACCAGTCAGCAGGGGGCGATAGAGAGGGTTTGGCTTCACTTTTAAGGAGCTGTCATGTCGGCCATCTTTTTAAAACATTTTTTTACAATTAATGACTAAATATGGAGCTGGAATTAGAAGACGATTAGCTTAGCTTAGCATAAAACTCGTATCGTGCAAGTTACAAGTTAAGTCGTTCTTACGGAGACCTGAACAGACGACAGGATGCAGCATTGCCATTTAGCACTCACTACAACACCGCAGCTAGCTTAGCATATGTAGTGTATTTATATTTTTGCAGCTTTCAGATGTTGTCAAGTTCTTCTATTAAATTTGGTGAATTGAAGTGAACAAACCCAAAATATTGCAGCATTTCTCTCCATCACACTCCTCGATATGCGTGCTTTTATTTTGAAGAGCACAGGAAGCTTTCTTATCTGGTCTTGTACAGTAGAGAAACTCACCAGATTTCCTGTTGGCCTCTCAGTTTGTCGTGTAACTCGTTATCTTGGGGAAGGAGTGATAGTTTGAAACAGTGTTGTAATCATTGGCTTTTGTTTGTCTTCAGGGAAAACGCTGCTTTGGAGTGAAGCCAGAGTACAACTGAGAGCGACCTCTGACCTCTTCAGCCACAGCAGCAGCAATGGAGCAGGAGTTAACCGCAGGAAGTCACGGGGGAGTGAGGAGAAAGATAGACATATTTGGATAATCACAGTGACTTCCCTCCTCCTTTTTATTTTTGTAATATTTTAAGAGAGATTTTAAGATTTGAGTTTCAATGAAAAAAAAATATTTCAAAGGATTTTTGTGTTATTTTTGTTTCTGAAGACGTAGATTTGTAGCAGAAATACAAAAGTTGAAAATGTGAATCTTTGTAGTTGCTTAGTAAACGTTGAACTTTTCAGACACCGGCAGCTTATTTGTGAAATGTTTGGATTGTAGATCTTTTTTCAAAATAAAACTCATTATGTTAACCCCCGATGCTGTCGTTCTTTGTCGATAACACTCTTCATTCTGTTGGAGTTTGTTTCATTGAATGCAACCTCTGAGATTTCTTTATGTTTGCTCTGTAATTATGACATCATACGACCACAATTTAAAGGGCAGAACAGAATAAAGACGCTCGGAGCAGCTGTTAAATTATATTACAAATCAGCTGTAATCGTTAAAATAAATGCATTTACACTCATTTTATATGAAAGAGGTGTTCCTGCTGACTGAGGCAATATGACGCTAACAGGTGCTAATATTATATAAAGTAAAGCTGCTGCATATGTTTGGGAAGTTTGGAATCATTAAAGATAAATAATGTTCTGCAGCGTTTAGTCAACGTTTCAAACACACAGTGCAACATGCAATCGGTCTGTAACTCGCTCATGGTAAAAGAGGCACCTAAATTAACTTCTTGTAATGCATAGATAAAGTAGTGGTGCAGTGGTTAGCGCCGTCGCCTCACAGCTAGAAGGTTCCTGGTTCGACTCTCGGTTCACACGTTGGGGGCCTGTGTGTGGGTTCCCTCTGGGTACTCCCTCTTCCTCGCACCGTCTAAAGATGCTCGTTAGGTTCACTGGTGACTCTAAAATTGCCTGTAGGTGTGAGCGTGAAAGGTTGTCTGTCTCTGTGTGCCAGCCCTGTGATTGACAGGTGTAACCCCGCCTCTCGTCCAATGACAGCTGGACAGGATAAGCAGTATAGATGATGGATGTATTTTTACCCATAATGCAGCTTGTGCAACCTTTTGAGGCCTTTTCAGTCTGACCTGAGTGTCAAAGGAAGGTGTGATGTGATGTCAAACACTACCAACACCACAGCTCAACACCTAACAGACATCTAAAGGAGGGAGTAGACTCACACAGTGTGCTTTACCTGCACTGATCTGATCTGATTTAAGATCACCAGCACCATCTGGTGGCTGAGCTGCATCCTGCTCACCAGTGAAAACACCACAGGAAGGATGGAAAACATTGCTACATCATCTGTAACTTTCAGGAGCCAATCCCAGCTGTCATTGGGCGAGAGGCGGGGTTACACCTGGACTGATCGCCTGTCAATCACAGGGCTGACACATAGAGACAGACAGCCTTTTAGGCTTACATTCACACCTGCGGGCAATTTAGGAATCTTTGGACTGTGGGAGGAAGCGGACTATAAAAAACCAGGATACTAGCAGGCACGTTAACACACTCACAGCCGACTTTCATTCCTTCACAGGCACCACTTCAATGTTAAGAACAAAAGACACAGGAGCCATTTGTGTTTGTGATCACATGAGCACTTTGTTATTTAACATCCATAGCAGTTTGATAATGTCATACGTTTACGTCATAAAGCCTGGACGCAGAGAAGAGCGGTGTCACTGATGCTGAAGGTATTTACAGGCAGGAGGAGGCGGCCGGAGGAGAGACAGCAGATTAAAAACAGAGAAAGAAAGATGGCGTCTTTCTTTGTCTCTCGTTTTTAATTCACTCCTACAAGTGAAGCGATTTAAAGCGTATCCGTCTTTGCCTCTGACCTCTGACCCCTGAGCCTCCACCTCTCTCTGGTTTCATCCTTACTCTGTCTGAACAGGATGTCAACGAAGAGCAAACTGCGAGCATCGTCACGCCTTCCTCTACCACGGCCGGTTGTTAGTACTACAGCTTATACCTGCTTCCTGTATTGAACATATAATGCATCAAATCAGTAAGAACATTCATACATGAACCTCTGCGGCAGAAATCAATCATTGAAGGATTTAAATATATTTACAGTTCAATGAAAATGAAGTATTAAATCGTTTTAGCTGAAATTAAATGACTGTACAAACTGTACAAAAAAAGGAAATTAAAGAGAAAATTAAGTTTTTCAAAAACTACACAAGCATTCATTTATGTAATAAATGTACATACATGTTACCTCTTTATATTTAGATAGGGCTTCTGTATACACTCAACATCTATGCAGGATTTCTCTTTATAGCCGTAATGTTAGTTTGAACCTAAACCCACGTTAGCACGAACATGCTAACGCTGAAGCCGTTCCCTTTTAGCATCAAAAATATCCTCTCTATAATCGTCTCTGCTTCTTCACTATACTTTTCTTCAAGTTAGACTCATCCTAGAAAATACAAAATATAACATCAGTGTATCAGGGTGATTCTCCTTTTTTTAACAAGCGCTTTAAGGCAAAGACACGATCCTTCTGCTAAGTGAAACACAGGTTAGCGAAAATCTTCCACACGTCTCCACAGCTACACTTTGCTTTCATTGGACATCCACTTCCTGTTTTCTGCAGCTGTATGTTTGGATGCTAATCGCACTGGTCGCTAAATAAATCGAACTCAGCACATGTGGAAGTCATAAATGCATTTACAGTGTGTACCATTATCAGATGCACATGTACAGCTCAGGCTTTGGTCACCTGCTCGAGTGTGCCGTCGTTAAAAGCAGAGTGACGTGTCCTTTGATGACGCCGGATTGGAGGAAAAAAAGAAAACATTTTTGCAAGATTAAATGCATGTAAAAAGTAAATTCACACGGCGGCCATTTTCCAGGCTCCAGGCTGCAAGTCGTAGAAACAGAGGTGATCGTTCATTTCACTGCATCTCAATTGATCAGCAACTAAGAAGACAACTGAGAGACAAAATGTAGAGAGACTTTGGGTCATATTTCAGTGTAAAATTAGAAATGCACTCCACTTCCTTTCACGCACATATTCATACACTGATTGTTACTCTTCAGGATTCATTTGGGGTTCAGCCAAGTGTCTGCCTTCCGGAGTGTCATGCAGTCTACATGTAGACGTGTAGCTAATCTCTGTTTACAAATTCTACAGAGAAATCTGCATCATGATGTTGTTATTTCAGCAAACTGAAGAGCCGTTAATTAAAGTCGATCACAAGAAAATCTGTTTGTTTTTCGGCTTCATCCCGCTGAAGTGAGTCAGAGTGCAGCCTCTGTGTAACTTACTGTTGACAGTGAAACTGAGACATGATGGCGTTTATTTAGCAGACGTATCTGGAGAGGAGAATCTCACTTCATGTTTGATCTGAACACACAATCGCTTCTCAAGCTGCTGACTGGACTGGAAACAATGCAGCGCCAAGTCTGGCTG
This sequence comes from Semicossyphus pulcher, assembly GCF_022749685.1. Taxonomy (NCBI): domain Eukaryota; kingdom Metazoa; phylum Chordata; class Actinopteri; order Labriformes; family Labridae; genus Semicossyphus; species Semicossyphus pulcher. The sequence goes on along the minus strand of NW_027211737.1, from coordinate 30,091,654 downwards.
GAAGTCAAGACTTCCAGAAGTCGTGTATCGCTAAACGCTGGCTAAACCGGACATGGCCGACATGTTCGCCGCTGTCTCAGACAATCGTCGATGGGTTCCGAGATTGGACATTAGCTAATGTTAGCATTCAACCAATACCTAGCTAACTTTACTGTTTGATATACCTCTTTTCCCACTGAAAGTAGCGCGTTGACATGGGTTTCTCAGACCCGGGAAGACCCGCTTATAGATGCTGATTGTCTCTTTTCCCATTGCCAGTGAAGTATACTCCTGTTGGTCTCTTTTCGGTTGCGTCACTGTCTGACGTAACAAATGTGGAACGATGTTTGAGCGCTGCTGGGACCGAGACGGGCGAAATTTGTAGCTGAGATGACGAGGAGTCGCAGAAGAAAAGGGGGCTGAAATTAGCTTGTCAACGCGGGTATTGTGTTCCCATCAATGCCGATCGGAGCTGAGGCGATAATTACCCGGGTCTACTGCAGAGTCATGTGACCCGGGTCTGAATGCCGATTGTAGCCTTTCCCACTAAGCAAAAAAGGCGGGTGTTAGCAGGTGTTAGCTGGTTTTTTGTCCAGTGGGAAACAGCTGTTGTAACACAATACAAATCCCGAGCTAACGGTCATGTTGGGTAGGAACTGGCTGAATGCTAATGATAGCCTCGTCCCTCACTAGTAATGGTCATTTTAGTTGCTGATCAGTTATGAAGCTGTGAGATGACACGTTATCAGATTCTCTTGTTTTAAACAATTTGCAGCCTCGAACATTTGAGCGTCCCAACTCTGACGTCAGAGGAAAGCGGCCGCCATGTGAATATGGTGAATTAATCCACTCCGGCTGTTGGGGGTTCTTCTGGGGGATAGGGAGGGGAAAGAAGGCAAGTATATTGCCAGCTTATCCATCTCTATGTCTCCAAAATAGCAGGCTTTGAAGAGCAGTGATCAGACAGAAAACTAAACAAACTTCTGTGTGGCTTCTTCCTGCTGGATCACAGCAGCTACAGACAAAGTGGAGCTTTTACATCAACCACCTCAAATTTACTGAAAAAGCCAGGATTCACTTTTTTCCCGCGTGAATAAAAAAGGTCAATCGTCACCAAACAAGCAACAGGAAGTCAAACCGACCCTGGCGTTTGACTGAGGGCGGCAGAGCACTGTGTTGGGAGTGTGGCACAGCTGGGTGAACGTACAGGCAGTAAAGCAAAGTGCAGCTCGGCATGGTTTATCATATAGTGAAGTTCCCATCATGAGTCGCCCCTCTTGGTTTAGCTGAAGGTAGAGATGGATGAGGTTGAGCCTGGACAGTCACGGAGTTAAGCTAGTAGCACACAGCGTCAGGTGTGTTGAGTCTTTGGGTTTGTTTCTGCTCGGGTCTTTTGGTTTTTGGATGTATGCATGCGTACGTGTCTGGATGTTTCCTTGACTTGGGTGTGAGTCTGTGTTGGAGCCTGCATGCTTCCCCTGCATGTGTCTGTACATCGTCTTCATAATCCTCATGTTCTCTACAATCTGGGGATCGCCCCCCAAAGTTCAGTGTTATCCCTTTTCTTCTTGAAGCAGCTCCAGCTCAGCACTGCTCGAGCGCAGAGGCGTCCTGGCTCTCCTCCAGGCTGCTGAGGGTCACGTAGATGATGGGGACTAAACCCTTCGTGGAGCCCAGAGAGCAGAGCAGCCAGTCTGGATCGGCTTTGCTCAGGACCTGCAGGATGTCGCCTTTGTTGAAGCTCAGCTGGCCGGGCTCCGTCGCTATGTGGTGGCACAGAGCTCGGACTTCACTGAGGAGAGAGAGAGGACACGGAGACGAGATGAGTTTGATTATATGTTACTCCTATTTTCTGACAGAACAGGAAACAACCTGTAATTTCTGCGTACCATGGGGACGTCTGTTTGGCTTTAGTTGGTTGGGCAGACCTTGGAGGAGGTGTGGCTTGGGTGTTATTTGGCAGAACCGGAGACTCCGCCTTCTTTCCACTTCCTGCTCCAATAGTCTGAGCTACAAGGTCGAGAACAGATCTGTCCAGAGAGAGCCAGCCTGAAGGTGGTCTGAGGAACACAGAGCAGGAAATGTGAGATGTACTCAGAGTTCAAATAAATTTAAGGTCCAAAGGTTGAGATTGTGAACATTTCAGGCAGATGTTACTCATTATTTTGTACTGTCAATAAATCCCACAAAAAGAGCAGCCAGCTTGTTTTTCTGTCAGAGAAAGAAGATATTTCAGACTTTTGATACAAACAGAAAACCTTAGAACAAAAACATCACGTACCTTGTCGCTGGAGCCTTTGCTCTCTGATCCGCTCCCTCCCTGGAAGGAGAACCAACACTGGATCCAAAGAGCCTCCCCCAGCGCAGACCCTGTCCCTGTGAGGGGCTCTCCTCCTGGGCTGCAGCGGGGGCTGCGCTCTCTGCGAGTCCCTTCTGAGGTTTAGTCTCTTTCTCGTGGCAGAGCACAGACTCTGGCGGGCTGCCCATCCATGACGGCCGCCCTCTGGATCCGGCCGACTCCACGCTGGAGCTGCTGCTGCTCTTCCTGCTCCTGAACCCCTCCCCTTCCTGGCTCGACTCCGCCCCCTCCACCACGCCCTCTCTGGTGGGCGGGAGATGGCCGTGTCGTCTTTCAGATGACTTCTTCCTCTTCTCAGTCTTGATGAACTTTGACCCCTCAGTTGATTGGTCGATGTAGACCTGGGAGGACTGCATGAGCTGGTACCACCAGCCCGCCTGCCTGTCCTGCCGCTGACGCCCCTCCTCCGCTGCATCCTTCTCTCTTTCCTTCCTCCTGTCCTTCTCCTGTCCGTCCTCTTGGCTCTCTTGTCCTACGCCTTTCATTCTCTGCCCCCCCATCCCTCTCTCCTTCCAGAGAGACCCTACATCCATCGCTGCCTGTCTGCTCACACACCCGGCTGTCACGCTCTCAGATGTTCCTCCCTCTTTCCTCAATCTCAATCCTGCTCCCTCTCTCCTCGCTCCGACTCCTTCCATCCTCGGCCACGTCCCCTCTCGCCTCAGCAACCCCCTCTCCTTCTTCACCTCCGCGCTCGAGTCCCTGACCATCTCGCTCACGGTGGTGCTCCACCCTCTCATGAGCTGGAAGGTGGAGCGCGTTGATTGGTCGACACTCTGACCTGCAGAGCACAGCTGCTCTTTGCGGCGGAGGTGCTCCTGGCCTTTCTGGAGGAGGTGCGGTTCAAAGAGAAGGTCCAGGTCGAAGGGGAGGAGCGACAGGGGCTGCAGCAGGAGGAGGAGCTCCTCAAAGAGGGGCTGGCACGCCCCCTGAGACAGGGGCAGGAAACCCCACGGGTTGTAGTGTGCTGCTATGATATCTGAGGAGAGCACATCCAAAATATGAGATCAGGATTGAGCAGAAGGAAGATTTCATTCACTGATAGACATCAAATTACTACACGGGCACCTGAAGATGAGTCTTACCTTCGTGTGTGTACAGGTGATTGAACCAGAATTCCAAAGATTTCAGGCTGAAATGTGAAGAGAATCACGTTTTAAAAAGGCACCATGACAGTCCAGCAGGAGTGTTTTAGAATCAACATTACACTGAACATCTGAGTCGATCATGCAACGCTGTCTCAGCTACACGAGCGATGAGAGAGCCAAAACGATTACACTGCAGGTCGGACAGGTGAGAGGCGAGCTAACACAGAAATGTCTTACTTGAGCAGGCCGAAGATGAAGGCGTTGAGTCTCATGCTGTGGCTCGTGAGCTCCGAGAACTGGCTCACCTTGGAGAACAGGCTGTGGAGGACACGTGTGGACGGGCCTGATGGAGACAGACACACGGATATAAACCCAGGAGCACCTACTGGTTTCTTAACCTCATATAGTTACCTCACTCTAAAAACCAGTGTGCAGAAACTACATGTGAATAGTTGTACTCCAGTGTAGCACGTGAGGACGGGACTGTAGTAGAAGTAGCAGTCAGGTTACATCCCTGCCTGCGTCTCTCGCCTCAGAGGGCAGGATGTGGTGCAGCTTCGGCTGGATTCACACAACGCAACCACCGTGAAACACTCCCATAATATTGTGTTATTATTAAATGTACTTCTGTGCCCTCACTGACGATGCTCCTCTCTTCATTTTGCCGTCTAGCTCACTTCGTCTAAGGACCAAAACATGTGGATTTGGAGGCAGTTTAAGGTATAATGTAGCATTAATAATGTGGCGTCATGAGACAGTTCTCACCCAGCTGTGTGGAGGCCTCCACCAGGCTCCAGGGCTGACAGCGCCGCTGCCCGATGATCAGGTCCAGCACGTAGGCCTTCAGACCGTCCTGCAGGACCTCGTGCAGGGCCGGGCACAGGTACTTCAGGATGAGGTGACCCACGTTGGGACTCACCCAGCTGTTCCCCAGTTTGGCCTGGCAGGGCGGAGGATAAACATCAGCGGAAATGAAAGTGGAACTACTGAGGGTCAGGGTGCATGTTTACTGCTTCAGTCTGAGGAGATACTGTATGTTCGTTTTACTTGTGAGCATAAACGCATCATGAAACAGAAAGTAGACATGTTATCTGTTTGCTCAGGCTCTAAAGCGGTAAATGATTGCAGGCTGTGTTTGCTCAACCCTTTGTCCTCCGGATTTTCTGATCTGCAGCCATTTATAAACTCTTATCAGCTCTGTGTAAACAACGCATGATGTGCCAGAAACTCAGCTTCCTGGCTGAAGCGATGCAGGAAGGAAAATTCACCAGGGACCAATTTAAAAGTGAAAATGTTTATACGGTGTCTGTTCCTGAAACATCACGACCGACAGCTGAAGCGTCTGAGGAGAGACGCAAACACTGACTCGAATAACTGAACCAAGACAGATGGTCGTGTGAGAAACAGCCGCTTCCATCTGTGTAAAACTACATTCATTCACCAGCTGACGCTTTTATGTTCTTAGTTATTTCACCACACTGTAAGGGTATTAATAAGTTGTTATTCAAGGGTTAATAGAGCCTCTACATCTTAATGTGTGCGCTTCAATGTGCGCTCTTAATGTGATGCATCAGAACCTCCCGTACCTTTACATCCGGGTCCCGACTGGTGCCGAAGTGTGCCACAATCAGATCCACAGCTGTGTTCACGGCCTTCACCAAACCTGACGGAGTTAAAAGAAAGAAGAAAAACACACTTCATCATTTTCAGCCACCACAGGTGTTGTTCTAGCAATGAATGTCAGCTGATAATAATGATAATAAACCTTATTTATAAAGCACTTTTCTTTACAAGGTTACAAAGCGCTTCACAAACAACATACAGTGGGTAAAAGAAAAGCAGATAAAACGACTCGGAATAAAGACAAGATAAAAAACAGAAGAAAAAAGAGTTCATGAACGACTTCCTGTAAGAGAAACCTTTAAAAGAGGCTGACAGCCCCTCTACAGTCTCCTCTCACCGCAAAGGCCCGGTTACCTTTGGTTACCAGTCGAGGTTTAGGAGCAACCAACAGAGCTGCATCCACTGATCCTAATGAACGCCCAGTCGGGCTGTCACGTTTACAAAAATCAAGTTCGAACGAATTCAGCGTGATATGCAATTCGTTCGATTTATATTGAACAGTAACATCGACACCGCCCCACCCCCTCCGTACGTAGTGGTACATACAGCGCTTCTGAGGTGCGTTGGTGTTGGTGTTGAGATGATCACTTCTGTAGCACGGTCTTATACTAGAAGCGTAGCTCTGTTTTGCTAAGAGCAAAGTGCGTGAGAGTGGGGTGGTAGAGCGAAGGAGAGAGAATGGAGGTGTGTGTGGGGACCAGAGCAGCAGGAGAGCAGAGAAAAGAGTGATCAGTAGCTGTTTAAACAACAGAACTAATGTACAGTTTAGGTTTGCTGGCGTATCAAAGTGACGGGAGTTAGCCCCAAAGCTAGCTACAGCTTCGGCCCTGGAGCAGAACAACAATAAGTCTCTCCTGTGCTTTCTGACTACGGTCGGGACGCTGAAGCAGGAGAGGAGAGGAGAGAGCAACGGCTCGGCTTGTTGGTTTCCTCCACTGGTTTGTAGGCAGCGTATTATCGCCATCTGCTGGAATACAAGGCGCACTGCTTTGTATCACATCATTACAGTTCAGACTATTAATATTTCGCCAGGTTCGAACGATGTATCGAATTTCAATTGAAAAGTGACAGCCTAACGCCCGGGCACATAGAGGGTCAAAGATCTCTTACATATTCTGGGGCATTTAAAGCTTTTAAAGCAATCAAATACAATTAAAAATGAATAGAGTCGGTGAAGGGAGCGCTAACTGATGCCAAAAAAGTGTAAAAGTGCATCACAGTAATCTAGGAGTGAAAAAATGAAAGCATGAATAACTGTGGAGACAGGAATGTTGTTTTTTAGAAATGTGTTTGAGATGACGTCGTCTATCGTTTGTAATATTCCACTGACTCCTGATTTACCTTCCTCTGCAGGGAGGGGAGACGCATTAGCATCTAACCTTAGCACAAGTTTTGGTGTGTGCTTCACTGTCTCTGCGCCTACAGGCTCCATAAATTATTATATTATTATATTTTATTTACTGAGGCAGCAAGTAGGTGTCAAATAACCCACTTGGACTAATAAGCAAGAAGTGTTCTACCTTTACTTATACATTCTTTTTTTCTTTCTTTATACCGTTATGTGAGAGAGAGGGGACAGTAGATAAAGTGGGAAACACTGGATGAGAGAGTGGGGATGGTACGCAACAAAGGGCAGAGGTCGGAAGTCGAACCCGGGGCCGCCACATCGGAGACTGCACCCTCTGTACATGGGACGCACGATGTAGCGACTGAGCTAAACCGTCGCCCCTACTTATACATTGTTAATAATGAAGTGAACTCTCTGGTTGTGCATCTGTTGGATAAACAACACACCTCAGGGTCTCAGCGTTTCTGAAACAAAGGTGAAAAAGGCTCGGTAAGTGTGTCCCTCAGTCTGTGCTCAAGTGCACTTCAGCAGTGTGTGTGTGTGTGTGTGTGTGTGTGTGTGTATTTGTGTTTGTTGGTCCACACTCACTGGGAGGTATAGACCCTCCCTGCTCATTACAGACACCCTGCTGCCTCAAGAAGAGTCCTTCAATTACTCTCCTCACTGTCAAGCATCCTCTCAGCAAGTGTCAGAGAGACACTTGATTTAACCACCTCTCAACGACATCCTTTCTCTCCCTGGTCTCCTTCACACACACACACACACACACACACACACACACACACACACACACACACACACACACACACACACACACACACACACACACACACACACACACACACACACACACACACACACACACACACACACACACGTGCGCTCTGGTGTGTGATTTCTCAGTGTTGTGGTTGATTCTGTGGTTCTGTGCAGTGCAGGACTGTTCTTCAAATGATTTCAGCTTTGGTGGCTCACAGTAGGAACATTTTTCCTCTCTTGACAGTTTGTCATGACTTCATTTATAAACACAGATAAAATAAGACGGAGGTGGTATTCTGTTGAGAAGGGAATTAAAGCCTGTGAGGATTCAAGGTCCCCGGAGAGATGTAGAGACAGAGACATGATCAGACACAGATGGGTCGTTTCCCCCAAACTGTGCCGAGAAGTTTGAAAACAACAAAACAGCCTCTCTGAAAAGGGTTCGTTTGTTTGGGGCAGGACAACAACTCAAAGTCTTTCTGCTCTTATTATGATTGACAGTTGCACGAGTGTGCAGGAAAAGTGTGACATGAGCCTTCCAGGGGATTCTACATCTAAAGTTATCGGACTCTATGTCGTCTACAGCTGCATGAGGATGGTTAATATCGATAAAACTACAAATAGATCCTTAAAAATCCTGATATTATACTCTCTACTTTTTATTTTTCGGTTGTCTGAATGAATGCTGCCATGAGGAAGTACAACGACGGGAGCAGAACGGTTATTTGCACAGGACCTAAAACTGGAGCGAGTTTTCTGCATTTGAATGCATTTATTAAAGTTATTAAAGAGCAGCTCCAGTCATGTTTTAAGACGTATAAAATGATCTGCTTGAAAAAATAAATTGTGTCTGATGTACCTTAAAAATCCTCCCAAAGCATCTCCTCCTTCTCCCTCATTAAAAATTCCCACAGGCCCCGCCCACTATGTACATTTCAAACCGCCTCCTCCGTCACGAAAACAAACACGTCTCTGCCGTCGTTAAGCGACCACTTGTTGAAACTTAGCTAACTTGAAATGTAATGATTAGTAGTAGTAACGTTAACGTGAGTAGTCAGTCGTGAGTTTGCAAACATCTCGATGACGGTTACAGCTGGCTCAAGCATCGCTGAAGTGGTTGCCATAGGTTACACATAATGATATGCATAGCGTCACCCCGTCCATTAACGGGATTGGCTCCTTAGGTTTGTGACGTCTCAAACCTGCCAATCTGAAAGCGTGTCGTTCAGCCTGTCCTTGGTACACTGCAGTTTAAAAGCAGACAGGCCCAGCTGAGACGACTGCTCATGTTGTCCCTGATATGTCTGTTAGCACATGAGAAACCACGTGGAGAGGTTCACAAGGTTAAACACTTAATTTTCACTGGACGGGGTCTTTAAGTTCCAGACTTCCTTTAACAGTTTCTGGAAAACATCATGTCGTCAGCAAGAGACTAAAATGTCTTCTTAAACACTGCATCGATAATAACCGACAGCAGTAAGTGAGCACACTGAGCTCCAACAAAAACATCGACATTCAGTCCTTAAGCCATTAAATATTTAGAGACTCCCCACTGACTCCTCCTGTCACTGTCGATAATAAACAGTCACACACGCACGCATGCGCAGCCTCACCTCTCTTCTGCGTCAGGTCCACAGAGATGTGTGTCTGTGAGGAGGAGCAGGAGGAGGAGGAGGTCGAAGCGTCGGGGGAGAGGCAGAACTCTTCCGGAGGCTTCTCGGTCAGGGAGAAGTAGTCGGGCAGGAAGTCGCTGTAGCTCTGCTGCAGCTTGGCTGATTGGCCCACTCCTGAGACACACACAGAAACACACACACAAAGATGATGATGCATTCTCTGGACCGTGAACTCATTAATTTCTCTAGAACATTAAAGTCTTCAATTATCTCTGTAATCCTGCATTTGTTCCAACTCTGTCAGTAAAACTGTGAGCACCATTGAGCCGTGCCAGCGTGTTGCCGGAGAGGGCTGAGGGGAAATCGAACACGTTCCGTCGGGCGGGTCGCGGTCCCCCGCCTCTCCGGGAGTCCAGGCTACCAGAGAGGGGGCCTGATCCTGCAGAGGAGTGCCCCCCCGAGACCCTCTCCACTCCCAGAGGGTTTCGACGCCGGTACTCCCTCCATTTGAGCGCCTGGGGAGAGAGGTGGTGTGCTGTTTGGGGAGGGGAGGTGTTCGGGTTATGATGAAGGGGTCGGTGGGCGGGTTAGGGTTTAACGATGGATTAAAGAGTAGATGGGTAAAACAAATATGGGAGGAAAGCAGGTGGAAAAGGTGAAGGGAGGACAGGAAAGGTTTTACGTTCATGCATGAAGGGAGAGAAGAAAGAGAAAAAGAGCTTAGCGTCTTTTAAAGAGCACAGCAACATGCTTACACAGAGCTGAACAACTTCCCTGACAGCCACGTGTGTTCGTATATATGCAGCAAACACTCTGAAACTATTACGTGTGTGATTCTTTGGGCAGGGCTCGGCTCGGATGGTGAGTCAATCGTCATAAAAGCTGAATTCATTCAGAGTCAGAGAACAAACCTGCAGCTGCTCTGAGTGCAAACTGTCAACAAAGCTGAGCTGTGGGAGTTTCTAACCTTAGACGAGCGGTTGCATCATTTTATTTCCTTTCAGTGAAACCTGTTGTGTGATTAGTTGCAAGAAGACTGACAGCTGCAAGAAGTTGCAAATGAAAGTGATAAAGAAGAAAAAGAAAAAGTAGTTGGTACAGCAGAGAGCCCGCAGATGTTTGAAGGCCGATATTGTCACCTGATTGGTCAATCGTTGTATATCGTATGGGCCTCAAAGCCGATACGAAAGCTGTTTTACAGGAAATATAATGCAGAAATCATCGGTGCACACTCCCTGTAGAAAAGATGTATTTTCACTGCCCACCTTTTGGGTAATCAGTTTATATTTTCCATCTAAAACCTGCGTTAGTGTCAATCTTAAAAATCCCAGTTGGGCTCTTGTGCAACATGAAACATCAGATGGAGAATGTTTGGGCAAACGCGTGCTGGGACTTGTGAAGTCATGTTTTCAACATGTGACGTGCACAATGTGCTTGATGCTCCACGGTGACCCACACCGGAGGACACAGCCTTTATGTCTTTGCAGAAAAGGTGAATGCATTTTTAACTTCATCTTTAAGAAGACAACAAACGCTTCACAAAGTCTTCATCGAAGCTTATTTTAGGATGTGAGCCCTGTACAAGTCATTGAGTGGTTGTGGTGCGATACCTGAAAATACATGCATTCAAACTGAGAAAACTTCATCATAAAGTTCTGATGATTCTTATTCTTAAGGACCCGCAGAAACTCTTTTTAACCTACCATTATGCGTCCTCGCTCCGGCTCCTTTGCCTCCCTCCATGTGACTTCCAGAGTCCAGACATCCCAGCGGGCTCAGCGTGTCCCCGTGGAGCGCTGGTATACTGGGCAGACCTCCACGATGGAAACAGTGTCCCTGCACTGCCGGCAGCATGGGAGGCACCGTCCCCCTCTTCACCCCCAGGGATGGAGGAGGAGGGGTAGACGGTAACTGCACAGAGCCCCCTCCGTGCTTTCCCGTGGGTGGGGTGTGCAGGGGGCCGAGTCCTGCTGATAGAGGGCAGGAGAGGCTGTGTGGCGGCTGAGGGCTCGGGGTGCAGGTGGAGCAGGTCCCAGAGCTGGTCGCCCCCTGCAGCCGAACCGGGGAGTAGCTCCCGAGAGGCGAGGGTCGGACTGAGCCGGGAGGAGGGGCTGCTGCAGCCAGAGAGCCCTGGTACCTGTGCACGTTTTCAGCTGTATCCTCACCGTCCTCCCCCACGGGACCCCCAGAGTCTGACCCAGAGCCGGAGCTGGAGTGGGCCTGCATCCCAGAGACGTAGCCCGTCAGGATGGGCAACAGGGGCTTGGGCTGAGGGGGTTTGGAGGCGAACTGGTGGTGGAAGGTGAAGGGCTGGATGGGGAGGGTGGTGGGCCGCTGGTCCTTTCTGTAGCGGACCACCACAGGGCGGCTGTCGGAGGAAGTCGAGAGACCACCTGGAAAACATTTAACAAAGAAATATTTAGAACAGAGGCCAGCAAGGAGACTAATGACCGCTGTCATCATCATAACAGAGTATTAGAAACATCTCCAAAGGGAGGCGCCCAGGATGCCTAAACCCGAGCCCCTTTCACACACGCACGGCACGCTGCAGATGTGAGGACAAACATCCACATGTTTCACCCCGACTTTATGCAGACTTTTTCCTGCCAGCCTCGTAGAAATGTTCGCAAGAAGTCGGGGTGAGCCGATGTGTGAACACAGCGGGTAAGAGTCAGAAACATTCACCGCGAGTGGGCGGGCTGATGACGTTTATATCATGTGAAACCAGAAGAGCGACGCATAACAAGACGATTAAAAACGTCCGAGGCTGAAGAAGGAGGATCAAGAGGAAAGACGTCTGCGGAGAGATGAAGAGATTCAGGAGCTTCTGGCTGTGAGCGCCAACGCTGAAATTGCTCGCCAGGTGACTGCAGCGTACTTTTTTACGTCATGTCCTGCCTTACGACACCCCGCAGACAGACAGGGAAAATGTCCCGCTGTGAGGGACACGTGTGAAAGGGCAACTGGAAAATTTCAGCGGCAGACAGTCTTGAGATTTTCTGGAAATTGTCAGGAGTGCGTGTGTGAAAAGGGCAACCCCACTCCAAGCTCCAGTCGGATCCTGCTGGGCACAGTGGGGTTACATTTTTCCCCATAGTAGAGGACTGTGAAGGAATGAAGCACTCGTTCTCTCACGCTTTAACGTAGAATTAACAACTAATCATGTTGTTATTTCCAGTTATTCTGCTGCTTATTATTGTAAACATTAAGTGTACGTAACATCAGGAAACGGTCTTAACCAACAGTTCAAAGAGAAAGATATTCAGACACTGTCACATAAAACTGAGGTAATGCTCACATGTTAAACTAGTAAACACACATAATAATGATTAGTTTCAGTTCTGTGGATGAAATCATTGATCGATAACTCATTTATTCTAAACATGAAGGTCACAAATTAAACCAGAAACACAGACGAACAGAAACGTGCTCAGTCACGAGTCGCACAGCTCTTATCACGCGCAGCCATGGCACTGTTAGACGTTGCCCTGACAGGCCCACCTGCACACAAACACTACCTGAACACACATTCAGACAAACACACACACACATGGACTAAACCTGAAAGCACTGCGTCAGGAGAGACACCAGCGAAGAGGAGAAGCCTTTTTCTGCACTTCTTCTCTGCTCCTGAGTCACTATCTGTGTGTGTTGTTCTCCCTGTATGTGTGTGTGTGTGTGTGTGTTCCCAGACCCAGTGCAGTGCATGACAGACAGGAGCGCGTGTGACGTCGACTGTGTTGCGCAAGCTGTTTGTCACCCTAAGGCCGGCCCACCGCTGCCACCTGAGCTGGGTGCAGTGCCGCCTCTCAGCCGCAGAGGGCGACGTTGAGCTGCAGTAGGAACAGGATGAAGCAGGGAGGAGGGAGGACGGCTACACGCCCAGCAGGCCTGAGCTCACACCGAGGATGGAGGACAGAAACACTCCCTCTCCGTCTCCTCTATCTGCTCCGTCATCCCTCTAATTGCCTTTTTTCCTCCTCTCTCCCCTCTCCATCTTCTTCCTCTCCTCCTCCTCCTCCTCAGCTCCTCTCCTCTTTCACAGATGAATCCATTAGACGGCCGAAGCTTTTGCAGCTCTGGCTTCATGTTAGCATCATTAGCGAGGGAGCCGCTTCCCAAAGGCTGTTAAAGAGGCCTGTACGCTGCGGTGAAACAACGCAGCTGACTGAAGTGAAGTCTGATGAATAATATATACGCACTGAGACGCTGCACAGCCTCTCATTATCATCTTAAACCATCACAGGCTTTATGAACACAGTGTTAGAAACTAAAGAGGATGTGTAAGACACTCCTTATTCTGTCTCTCTGCTTTAATCTTCCCCTGCCTCCCTTATTATCTTTGTTTCCGTGGTGTCGCTGCTAAATTCAACAAACGAACCACAATTAACCTGCTAACTAAAGCAGGTGGGAAAATGCTGTTTTGTTCTGCATCTGAGCCGGTGCAGAAAAATCTGCACATTCAGCAACAGAAAGTAACTTTAATACTATAAATATAATCATTGTTCTTTATTTTCTGTGAAACAGAAACAAACTGATGAAGGTAAATTACATTTTCATGCTATTTTGTGGAGCTGCAAGTCGGTGCAGCAGTTAGCGCTGTCGCCTCACAGTTAGAAGGTTCCTGGTTCGAATCCCGGTTCGAACTTAGTGGGCCTTTCTGTGTGGAGTCTGCATGTTCTCCTCGTGCATGCGTCGGTTCCCTCCGGGTACTCCGGCTTCCTCCCACAGTCCAAAGACTTCTTAGGTTCAGTGGTGACTCTAAAATGCCCGTAGGTGTGAGTGTGAGCGTGGAAGGTTGTCTGTCTCTGCGTGTCAGCCCTGTGATTGACAGGTGATCAGTCCAGGTGTAACCCCGCCTCTCGCCCAGGGTAAGCAGTACAGATGATGGATGGATGGATTTGTATTAAAGAGATCTTGTTTGATGAAGTGAAAGAGAACAGCTGGAGCTTCAGAGGACATTCCTCTCCCGGTGCTCATCCTTATTACTGTCCTGGTCTCATTCCAATGGAATTCCAAACACTCACTGTTTATACGTGTGTGTGTGTGTGTGTGTGTTTATATAACCAGACCAACACAGCAGGCAGCTGCGACTTCGCTTCATACCGTGACAATGGTGTCTGTCCTCCTGTAGGACGGTCGGTTCAGATAAATGATCCTGTTCTCGAAACAGAGAAACGTTCTTCACACGTTAATGAAACGATCTGACGGGCAGTTAAAGGGTCTGCCGGGTCCTCTAGCTCTTACAGTCTAGGAGACCCTGCTGACGGTCAGAGGAACACAGAGAGGATAAAAGTTTCATCTTTTTGAATAAATCTCTGCACTACATTTCCCAGAGATCAACTGTTTTAAGAATCTGCAGCACTGTGACGTCTTTTATTATGATCTCTATCTTTATTCCTGCCACTGAGTTCCCTATAAAACACGATCACGTGACTTCTCACACGTGGCTCAGCTACGCGTGGCTATTTTGTTTTACTGTGTCGGCCTATATTAAAAAACCAGAGTTCATGCATGTATTTATAAGTTACCTATTTAGCATATATTGAATTGAACACTGAATATAAACTGTGCAACAACTCAGCAGTGCAATCCTCTGACATTAGTGCTGCCATTATACTGTGTTGTTGTATTTCACTTGTATATAACTCTTACTCTGGCATTATTTAAATCACCATAGATCCTATTTCTCAGCCTTTTATCTTTAGACTTATTTTATTGTATATATAATGCACATATTTGACATATTTATACTTAGAGCAACTGTAACGCGCCCATAAAGAGGATAAAGAAAGTATTTCTGATTCTTCCTTTTAAAATATGGAATTTAATGAGGCTGTATTTGTTTTAATGATTTACTTTTCTAACTTCTTTATACGTCTTTGATTTGTTCATACACCGAGCGTACTTCCTCTTTTTATTACAAACTACCTGGAACATCTTGCATCACTTTTTATGCGTCATGAATTCCTTTTTCTGTATTTTATTTGGGTCGTTCAGTCTTCACTTCCTGTTGTACTTCACTGTTGTCACTTTGTGTCTCATGCTGCTCTACTTCCTGTCTCTGTGAGTTCTCCCTCCTGATTGTTTCCTACCCGCTTCCCTTCGGACTCTGTGACTGTCAGCCTTTTAAATAAATCCTTTGGTATCTGAAACTGGGTCCTCCTCAGCCTTTGTCTTAAATCTCAAACGTGACACCATGTTTGTTTTCCAGGAGTTTCCAGAGCGATCTTTGCAACGCTACGATTATTACGATACATTTAAAATCCCTTTAGAAGTTAATGTTTTTCATTTGTCAGACGGGCTCGGCTGCAGAGCATCAGGACGAGGCATGGACATAATAATATCTTCGTTGACATTACTGACGTGTATCAGTTCTTGTCACTGTCTCAGTTGTAAACCGTGACGTTATGTGAAGTGACAGCGTTTCAAAGGCACAACAGAGAGTAAATGTTCAGTGGAGGAACAGAGGAGACACCATTTTGTCTGTAGGAGCCTCTTATAGCTTCCTCTGACCTTCACTTGTTTTGGGGACGAGTCGGGAACTCTCTGAAACAGAGTAACACACACACACACACACACACACACACACACACACACACACACACACACACACACACACACACACACACACACACAGATATGCAAACACACAGCTCGGTGTGCCGATGCAGAGCTCAGCGGGGGGTTCCTGCACCTTTATCGCCGCTCTGACCTGATTGTTATTCAGAACATGTTCGGCCCACATCAACCCTTCAGTCCCTGTGAAGCGGAGGATACACACTCTGCGTCACTCTGTTTTCTCACACACACAGAGGCAGTCTAAACACACAGAACTGAACAAACGCACACACACATCATACACATTTAACTGTGTGATAATCTATGATGTGTTGCAGCGACAGAGAGTCTTGAGCTTCTATCTCCCTGAAGTAAAAGGTATCGACGAATATCTAACGGGCTTTTTGCTCGCAGCAGGGAAAAAGGCGCTTACCAAAAATGGACGACGCATGTTGGACCTTAAACGAGCTTTAACTTTTTCTTCAAACCCTTTAAAATAATAAAGTAAATAAATAGGAGGAAGTAGTGGTGAGAGACGACGTACCTTCAGCCTTGGCCCTGGCCTCCCTCGCCCCCTCCAGGTGTCGCTCAATGCTGCCCTGACTGTAACATCTGGTGAAGGGTACAGGTGACAGGCTGTGACTGTCAGCCTCCACACGCTGCTCCAGGATGGGAGAGAAGTCCACAGAGGAGTGGGAGTGGGTGGAGTAAGTGGAAGAGAAGGGGTCTGCAGTCGATTTCATCGATGGCGACCCCCCACTTCCTCCGTTTCTCCGCTTGCTTCTCGCGATCTCCGCGAAGGAGGTGACTCTGGGAGGAGGAGGCGGGGACGGGGCTGCGCCCTCGCTGAGCCGCATGGGGCAGCTCAACATCCGCTCCAGAGACCCGAGGCGAGGAGACGGAGACTTGTCCAGGTTGCGGTCGTAGCTGCGGGAACGTGGACGGCTTCCTGAGGCAGCGGCACCTCCGATGACGTCTCGGGTGACAACGGGAGGGGAGACGTTGACGTACACCTGGCCTTCAATCACGGCCGGAGCAGCTTCAGCTCCAGCAGCTGCCTGCTGATTCTTCTTCTTCTTCCTCTCCTCCTCGTCCTCCTCCTCCTCCTCCTCCTCTTCTCCATCGCCGTCATCTTCACGCTGGATGGAGAGAAATAAGGAAAATGAAGAAAGAACACAACAGTCACTTTCACAGTTTGTTATAAAACACAACAAACTACGGTTCAAAGGATTCTTTAGAACAACATTCACAGCGAACCAAAGGCCTTCAAGACAGATTATCTTTGACACAGTGGCACTGTTACTGACTCACAGTAATAGCCTTCAGTTTAATATAACTGCTAAAATAATCCTCAGACACCAGTTATCCCGAGACAGTGGCTGCGATCTAAAATAAGCCAGAGCCAGACTAATTCCAGTGTCACGGCTGTTTGGAGTATTATCGTCACAGGGCCTTCCGCTTTAACTTATTCCATACCGTTGACATAGTTGACATTTAATCCCTGAGTTGTTTATGCATTATAGCCTCCTCTGTGGAGTCTAATGTTATAATTTGCTCGCTATCATAGGTCTTCCATTTCCTTGCAAACAGCTGCCATTTTTCCCGTCACAGCGGGGTCGCAGACCTCTCGTTTCATCCTGCTCCATCCGTCTGCGAGAGATGGGAGAAGCTTTCTGTGTGACTACATGGTTAGGTTATATCTATGAAATATATCTCATCGTATTTTATTGTAATTTGAATATTTATTTTCTATATTTCATAAAATATATCCTCAGTAAATAGACATAGAAGTGTGCCTCGACAACTAAAGTAATGCTCCGTCTTCACTGATGTCACCTGAACTACTCCGGTCAAGCTTAACTGCTTGTTACGTGATGTTTAAATAAACACAGTTAAGTGTTACAGTTAGCTATTTCATGTGGACTTTATTACACATCCTGGGGGATGGATTACGACTTGTTAAAACCAGGATTCTCCACTCACCCTTGGAGACTCTCCATCTTCGTCTTCTTCTTCTTCAACGCCCACCTCATCAGCCCGCTGCCTGAACAGGAAGTACTCGCTGGGCTGTGTTGGAGTGGGGCTGCCTTTGCTGTGCTCGTCCGAGCAGCTGTTGACCGAGGAGCCTACGGGACTCGGGGACGACTGGGACGAAAGGTCGCAGGTCACCAGCTTGTAATAGTTCTGGGTTGCGACAACGAGGCGGGCCTGACTCTGCAGGCAGGATGCGAGGTCTCCAGACGACCCAGAATGCGGAGGGTGGTAGGAGTTGCAGTTGGCGTCGAGGTCCAGAGCCCCTTGGTGCTCCACGGCGCAGGAGCAGGTGGAGGAGGTGGACAGGTGCGGCTCTCGGATTTGAGGGAAGGTGCTGTCGATGCAGGAGGGCTGCTGCTGTAATAGTGGAGGTTCAGTCGGGGAGGTGTGAAGGTCCAGGTAGAAAGCCCCCCTGGTTGTGTCTCGCTGGTTTCCTGGTGGATCAGAAACAGACGAGGTGCAGGAGTGGTCGGTGGAGCTGTTGAGGTTGGTGTGTCCAGAGACTGGGGGCTTCTCCGGGATGACGTTGTTCATCTTGTTGTAGATTGCGCTGAAGTTTACGAGCACGCCGTCCGAGCTGTTGCACGAGGAGTCGCTGCCGTAGCCCTGCTGGCACTCTGAGAACGGCTCCGTGAAGCCTTCAGGGAAGTGCTGAGGGTAGTTCTGGGAGAGCACACAGCAGGAGCAGTGCTGCGTGGAGGAGCTGGAGGAGTAGGAACCTGTCTTGCTGCTGCGCCCACACCTCATAGGATGATCTTCATCTTCCTCGTCCTCATCGCCCCAGTCCTGCTCTCCACAATCCATAGACATGTTCGAGCCGCTGCTGCCGTGACGACGCTGGCTGTCCAGTCCGAGGATGTCCAGGTCCTCCAGGTGGTTGGAGAGATCCGAGGCTACGCCTCTCAGGGAGTCCCGACCGCTCCCTCCCACTGAGCTGTGCAGGAGAAAGGGCTCAGAAGCAAAGCCAAGCTCGTGCAGGTGGAAAGGAGCCATCCTGTCATCGAGGGTAGAGTTAGTGTCACTGTGGAGGTGGAAAGAAGAGTCTTCAAGGTAACCGCTGAGGTTGTCCCCATCCTCATCCTCTTCTTCATCCTCGTCTTCTTCGGTATTCAGCAGGAAAGGATTGTGACGCAAAGGGTTCCTGTTCCTGGGTTTGGCTCGGGGAAGTGTGTGAGCAGTGATCAGCTGGTCCTCTGAGTTGCTAGAGGTAAACGATGAGTCATCACTCGCGGTGCTGCCTCCCCTCCCCCCGCCCTTCCTCTCTCTCCCTCCGTTGTGGGAGGACCAGGGGCTGCTGGAGGTCTGGATCAGGCTGCTGTAGAGCAGAGCCTCTCTCTGAAGGACGTCTCTCTCGGGAAGGGAAGTGGTGCGACTCAAACCAAGGTTCTCCGGCGGGCTAAATGGGTTGCTCCTCTTCAGGGAGGCCCCGCAGCCACCCTGCCGCCCACCTGACACCTGGCAGTGCACCAGGGGGATATGATGCACGATCAGCGTCTCTCCTGACAGCTTTGGGGGGCTGTCCATGGTCCTGCAGGAGGGGAGGTGGGACTTGGAGGACAAGGGGGGCTCTAGGTGGGTAAAGGGACAGGTAGACGTGCGGCTGAGGTTGGTGTTCACGCTCTGCTTGCTGGGTGTAGCTCTGCAGGGCTGCCGGGGACTTGAAAGGAGAGGTCAAGGAAGTCTACACCGTGGTCAGAGTGGTACATCTGGAAAACACAGAGACAAAGAGAGGACGGCGTTACAGGATGACGATGAAGAGTTTTAAGGGACGTTTACATTCGAGTAGAGAAGTCCAGGTGAGCTGGATCAATCGTCAGCTAGACAAATAAAATATGACTTTTACTGTAAATGTTGTTATTGTGTTTTTAATTGGTTGTTCCTCGTCTTCTCATTGACTTCTTGTGTCTCCTTTAGTTTTTTTTTTGTCTTTTTCATGAGACATTAAGGTCAAGTTCACCCTTACAGTGTTTTAAAGGCCTCCAAAACACCACTTGAGAAAAAATGAGAAGAGAATGAAGAAATCAATAACTTTAAAAGGTACTCTGCTAAATTGTTATAGTCGGGGGACTTCAGCGGGGCATATTAAAAATCTAAATCAATGCCCCGACGTAAAAACATTCTGACTTTTAGACCTAAACGGTTCAAACTTAAGGACCCAGTGTTACACAACCTATCTTAGCATCTTTACCTGGACCCAAACCTCTTCTTATATTGGTTTGTCCAAAGATAAGCCTGATTATAACCCTCATTAACAGTTTGTTTCTTCAGAGCCACAATAAAATCTTCCTCTCTCTTTAATAAGTCTCATTTGTGCAGCAAAAATCACCATAAAATGAGCTTCTCCACAGAAGCTCCTGTAGCTGTATCTGTACACTGAGCAGGGTGACTCAGCACCATGCGAAGTGGAAACTGAGATCCACACACACACACACACACACACACACACACACACAGCAGCTGACTCTTAAACAGAGCTATGATCTCATCCCTCTTCGCATGTTACACCCTAAATCGCACTCACACAGTACAGCTACTGTTTCTGCCCCATCATCTGTCCAACCTTTAATAAAAACACATCCATAAAACCAGACAGTTCTCAGGTATCTGCTTCATTACGTCCTTTCTTTGGCTAATCAGGTATTTAGCTGCTTAATAGTTTATTTTGAAAAGCGTGAGATCTGATTCATGCCCACTTAGACAGCACTGTGATTGCCGATGATCAAACACTGGCTGCATCATCTCTCCATCACAGGGAAACAAGGCCTGTATTGATTAAGCATCATTCTGCAGAGTTTGAGGAGTTACAAGCTGTTGTTTGAGAGGTCAATACACAACTCCCAGATCAGGTGCAGTACCTCGGTGTGATTACAGACAACAAATTAGACAACAGGGAAAAAAAACGGCTTCTCGAGCCAGGTGTATTTAGCACCTGTAGCCGTCTTTCAGGTCTGACTGGAGCATGACCAATACGACACGTCTCCACCTCCTCTTGTTGTACAAAAGTGAAGCCAAAACCCCCCCGGAGCGTTTGTATCCAGAGTGTGTGCAGTAGAGATCGGCGGGTGGAGCTGCAGTGTTGACGTCCCGCCCCTTCCTCCACCCTAAACACACCTTTACCTTGTGTCCTTGCCGTGTTGGAGCCCTCAGGTGGGCTCAGTCTGCAGCAGAACAGCTTCTTGTGTCGGTCTGAAGCAGATATTCACGCTTATGGAAAGTTCAGCAGGAGTGTTAGCGTTTGTCATAGGATGGAAAATATTGCCGATATCCAATATGCCGATATTTTCCAACCCTTTTTGCCAATTGTCGATTTCGATACCGATATATTAGGCACGTTTTTTTCCACCTAATTACAGAGAACATCAAGTCTCCCCTGAAGTGAAATTAATATCATGCCTACTCTTATTATAGCAACCCACTGGCAGATGCAGAAATGACATCATACAGGGGTTTTTAAAATGTGCTGGACAATATAAAAAAACTAAAGGTTATGTATAAAATGTTATGTTATCGGCGGAAAATATCGGCAGAAAAATGACGATCCCGATAATATCGTGCATCCCTAGTTAGTCACGTCCCTCTCGCCGTTCCTCCTCTACTCTGCTACTCGGGAACAGAACGCTGCAGGAGCCCCATTTGTCCACAGGGCTGTCACTCATGAGGCCACACCCCCTTTTTAAAGCATCAAATAACTAATTAAAAGTGTCAGAAAAATGAACACTTGGACATAAATCAGCATGATAAGAACTAACTATAATGACAGAAACCATGTTTGAGAAAAATTTATTAGGCGTGTATTTTGATTTTATAGTTTGACTCATGTCCCATCTGTTAACATGGAGGAGGCGGGGCTTATGAGCTACACTGCAGCCAGGCTGCAGGGGGCGATAGAGAGGGTTTGGCCACACTTTTAGGGAGCTGTCATGTCAGCCTAATATATCGGTCAGGCTCTGGTTCAGGCTGCATTTCTGTGTTCGGGATTGCAGCGTATTTATTTGCAGCTGGCAGAAAAAGATAAACATGTTGAAAGTCATTTCTCCATCAGCCTCTCTCTCTGTCTCTCGCCTCCTTATCTAAAATAAATGGAGCTCTTCAGGCTTTGTTTCGCAGCACACAATGTTGGATGTCACAGTGTCACACACAGAATGAAAAGCATTTCAACAGCTGCTGGATGCTGACAATCTTATGCACTGTTTGCTCATGTGGATGTGGAAAGATTTATTCATATGAGCCAGCTGAACATGTTTTTGTCGGCTGTCTTTAGATGCATCGCTCTGGAGTGTGTCGGCCACCTCACCAGACTCAGGTTAATCAAACTCAGCCGGCGTGAGTTCTTTGTAGCGTCTCTGATTTTCTCCTTTAAAGTACAATATGAGCCGGATTAGGATTGAAAGTTTGCTTTAAATCATCCGCTCACCAGATCATGACCTGGACCAGGCGAGTGCTAACTAAGCCTTAGCATAATCCCTCTATTATACCTGCTTAGTCAAACCTAATCCCAGATAAAGCAGGTTGATTAAAAGCTAATTCTAAATGAAATTCTGATTCTTAAATCTTTCTGTCGCGACAAAAGGGACAGAAATGTTTTACATATCTAAGACAGAAAGGAGAGAGAATCTGTGCGGGAGACGAGAGCACGAGGCCACAAAGTTAATGAGAGACATGTAGAAATACAGATTCATACTGACAGTAATATGTCAATGCAGATGCTGATGAGACCTTTATGAGCACAGTTACAAGCAGGTGCACAGTGAGCACTGCTCCATCATCTTTACTGCTGAATAAAGAGAGGAGAAAGGTCGGCCGAGGCTGCAGACTGCAGGGCGTTAAAGCTAAATGTTAGCATGACGAGACAGCTTTCCTCCGGAGCAGGGTAATAACTGAGACGCCACTCTCCACCAATGACCTTTTTAAAACAGAGGAGTGGATGGTATTTGCTGTCAGCGAAGTGGAGCTCAACCTTTTTAGCTCCAAACAAGGCAGCCGGCGGCCCCCGACCCCCCGCTGCAGCCTGAAAGGAGGAACACGTATGAAGCTCTGACAGCCGACTTATCGAGGGAAAGCAGCTTATTTGCCACCACATTAAACACCTTTAAATAAATGTAATGCACACTTCATTCCTCTCAGGAGCGGCCGAGAGACTTTCAGTGTCGCCAAATTAAAGCTGCTGAGGGCTGAGGGAGCTTTTTAAATTCACCCTGCAGAACATTCCCGATCAAGACTGAAGAACATTCGTGCACAAGCCCTTATCTACTGCTGCTGCTCAAACACAACATCACTGCTACACTCTGCATGCAAATCACAGCAAGCAAATCTTTGATAAGACCAGAGTGACTTTTGGGGAAGACGAGTGTGTGTAAAGAATATTATCATCTGCACAAAACACAAGCGTCCATCTGACCCAACCAAAGACTGTATAAAAAGATGGCCGACATGACAGCTCCCTAAAAGTGAAGCCAAACCCTCTCTATCGCCCCCTGCTGACTGGCTGCAGTATAGGTCATAAAGCCCGCCTCCTCCATGTTAACAGATGGGACATGAGTCAAACTATAAAATCAAAATACACGCCCGATACATTTTTCTCAAACATGGTTTCTGTCATTATAGTTAGTTCTTATCATGCTGATTTATGTCACAATGTTCATTTTGACAAGTTTATTTTTAATTAGTTATTTGATGCTGTCAAAATGACGATTGACAGCTCTGTTGACAAATTCGGCTCCTGCAGCCAATCAGTTCCATGTGAGCAGAGCGGAGGACGATTCACGAGAGGAAACGTAACTAAAAAAAATCACTACAGTCATTGAAGTTTCCATACCTGTGAACGTTAACCTCAGACCGACACAGAGAAGCTGTTTTGCTGTTAAACACGCCGGCGTGCGGGATCCTTGCTGTTTTTTCGGTAAGTTAAGTGTGTGTTTTGGTTAGCGGAAGTGGCTATGGCCGCTTCACTCGCCGATCTCTACTGCGCAGTCTCTGGCTCCATATGACGTCACCATCGCAAGATGGCAGCGCCTATCACAGGGGCTATTTTGGCATCAATTTCGTACAATGGGAGCAGATGGAGACGAGTTGTCCATCTATATATATATCATCATCATATCATTGGACCCAACGCAGTGCTGAAATACTTAACCGTTAAGATGATTGACGGATGATGACCAAGAAAACTTGTGATTGATTGATTGACGGGTAAAGTCACAAATGTTTCCTGTTTTCCTCTGTTGTATCATCCTAAAATAAATCAAACTTTGGACTGTTGGTTAAGCACTATAAAGACTATTAATCAAATGATACACAGAAAAATAAATTACAAACTGATCAATAACGATTAATCATCAGTAGCAGCCCGAAATTAAAGACTAAGCTGAATAAACAAAGCACTGCTGGGGCGCTGGTTGGTGGGAGAGCAGGCGCCCCGTGTACAGAGGCTGCAGTCCTCAATCGCAGGTTCAACTCCCGGCCTGCCGATCATTTGGTGCAGGTCACCCCCCGTTCTCTACTCCCTGCATGTCCCGTCTATCTTCAGCTGTCCTGTTCTAATAAAGGCAAAAAGCCCAAAGAATACTTTCCCGGCCGTAGTATTTTTTTACTTAATTTGTAAAGTAGGAAGTTATTTGATCGATGAAGTCACTCACAGGCTCCTTTTCGCGGCTCCTGCTTAATTTTCTTCGAAATAAAAACGTAGTCATAAGTCTCCCGTCTGGCATAAGTGTCTATGTTAGTAAAAATAAATAAATAACATCATGTTACAGGCGTAAGTTGGGTGCCATCTCTCCCTCTCTCCCCCTCGCTCGCTCTTTGCCTCCTCGCCTCGGCTCATACGGTTGTTTTCGCTGTGTGTTCGTTAAGGTCCCGTTTCTAATGTAAATAAGACTGTTTTCTGTTAAGACCAACCCACGGAAACCTTTCAAACAAAGACCTGAAAGTACCCCTGGATATGCGCGCTGCGGACATGGTTAAGGCCAGGGGATGGGCAGCCCCGCCTACATCGTCCCGACTTTACTCACAGTTCATCAGTGACACACACAACTCGTTCTACTTGGCTACAGTACAGTCTGCGGTACCTTGTTCTGCAGGTACGTCTCCTGCTGCACTCGCTCTCTCACTGTCTCCACGTGCCTTTAAGCGGGCACTTAAACCTCAAGTCAACCACCTTTCCAACAAGGTCCGTCGCTCACTCGCTCACTCACTCAGTCACTCAGTCACATACAGACCCATGTGTACGGCTGACCCCGGCGGCCAGCCAAACAACAAAGCACTGCTAATCAGGGTCACGATACCAGAATTTCAAAATTTAGCGTCACATATGTTTTCAGCACTGGACTCTTTTGTAGCATCCAACTAGCATGTTTGATTTAAGCTAGCGTGTGTAAACTCGCTCCAGAACATTCCCACCAACGTAGCTTTCCAGGAATTTGAAGCGTGATGGTTCGGGTCAGTAGAAAGTGACATTAATACGATTAGTGTAAGAGTTGGGACAGAGAGTGTGGGCAGAGTTTACTCCATCTAAGGGACGCTAAAATTGGTTTAACAGATTAGCTGCAGGTCAGGCAGGCTTGGTTGTGTAATGTGTGTCCAAACAGGTTTGTAGGTGTTAGCAGGGCATAAATACAGGATGCTAGCAATACGCTTTAAAACAGAATGTAAATGAAGATGAGTGACAGTGACTAAATTAAAGCCAAAGTGTTAGCCGTAAGTATTTCGAGGTTCATGTTTCTGTGGATCAAACTGATTGCTCTCGATTTTCCGGTTTGTAAGAAAGACTGCAGCTAACAAGAGAGCAATGTGGAGACTAAACACACGAGTACTCACACACACACACACACACACACACACACACGCAGAGAAAGATGCTGCATCCATTCTCTGTCAGCACAAAACAACAGTCGGATATAATCTATCATGGTTTTGCAGCCTGACTCTCCAACAGCTCTGTCACAACAAAATGTCCCTTTTAACACAACACTGCACACGACGAGACCAACCTCCTTTAGCATGCAAAAGTATGGTAGTAGTACTTCAAGTGGCTGCTGTAAAATACTTCTTTATGTACCCATTATCCTCCTCCTGTGGCGACATTCGTGGAAGAAATCACAAGCGGCGCCCAGTTAGTGACGCGTTTTCCATCAGCCAGCAGTGGTTGCTCTGCCAGAGAGGGTAGGCGGAGCTAAGCGGCTGCTTTTCCGCTCTCTGCAAGTGTTGCGAGTAAACAGTAATCTACTATGGCTGAACAAACAAAGAAAAGATGGATGACTACAGATACAACTTCAACAAGAAGTGAAAATCCAAAGAAAAAGAAACAAACTCGACGCTCAGATGAAGCAAACAGTCTGAAAAGGAAAGCGACCGTCAGCCAGGAAAATCAAGAGTTACAACCGGAGCCAACCGTGGACGTCTGGGTCATCTGGGATGTACGCTCCCACAATTGCTCTTTATCACCATCAGGTGTCGCCAAATAGAATGAAAATGAGAACTTCTATCTTTGATCAACGTCACTGGGGAGACAAAATGATCAGCTGGTTACTCATTCATCGTATGTTGTCTTGCCACTGACTGAGGGAAACTCAGAAGTTTAGTTCATTCATCGCCAGAAAAAGTTCACTCATGAGTAGAGAGCCCCTAACGCCTTGATCCCACAGGATCCGTGTCCGGCGCGTTCCATCTGTGCCGCGGCTCTGGTCCATAGACGGCGCGAGGAAGCGTGTCTGGATTCACGAGATCACAAGATCGCGGGAGGACTACATTTTCGCCCGAGAATTGCGAAATCACACGATAACATCGATGTTGAACAGAGCAACATTCAAACAACAGTTCAGTTTGCACCTCCAATGTTGATTATCTGCTCATTTGGAGATCATTCAGTGATTTTTGTGCTTCTACCATGGCCGGAGACGGACCGCGGCGCTTGCTGTGGAATCATGAGCATTGACTTTAATGGATGCAATCGACTCTGGAGGTCGCGGCGCACACGGAACGCGCTAGAGACGGATCCTGCGGAATTTGAGGGTTACTTAATGTAGATTTAGAGGTGCATGCAGCAGACACCTTGGTTTATTCCCTCAGTGATATTCATTACAAGTTATTAAATATTTGTAATAATTTGGCTTCAGAATCTTTTTCTGTCTTGCGTGCCCTGGTACCAAACATCACGGCCCTGCTTCCAGTGAGCCAAGACAAACTAAACATCTCAACTGGGAGCAAGAATGTGTGGAGAGTTTAGTTTGAAGCCAAAACCCACTTCAGTGAAACTGCTCTGGTTCAGGGGCAGGAAGGGAGAATCATTTTCAGATAGAAGTGAAAGTCCTGCACAAGTCCAAGTTAATGAAAGTAAGTAAAATACAGCCTCCACAGTTTAACAATGTGTCTGTTTTGGCCAGTAAATGATGGTGTAATTGAACGCATCATATGCTAAAGACGTCCTAAAATGACGGACAATCTCAGAAATGTGTCAGTGTCCTGCAGGAAGCATGATTCAGGCCCTCAGTGGGACGTTCATCATTCATCTCAGCCGCTGCAGAGTTTCTGTCCCTTACAAGAGCAGCACAGTGCAGAGCTGCATCTGAGCTGCAGGCTGTTCAAGCATTCATGTCCACACACACACACACACACACACACACACACACACACACAGAGGCCGAAACAGAGAGACGGGTGAATGGGACCTTTGAATAGACTCTGCTATTATGCTCCGCAACAGCCACAGCAGCCATCCATCTTCTGAGGACACGGCTCAATAATGGGACTGTATGTCCTCAACATGCACACCAACATGCAGGAATCTGTCAGGAATATCTGGACTTAAAATAAAGACAACAATAAAACTCTTCAGCAATGCCACCACAACAGATTCCTCTACAGTTAGTGTCTTTACAAGACTAAAGTAAAGTGCTCAGGAGTGCCGGGTGGAAACTCTATCGTCCCTCTAACAGTCATCAGAGAGCGCTCACAGAGCGGGCCGGGCCTCTAACACACATTGTTTCTTAACAAAGCGTGTCCTCCTCCCTTTAAGCCAACAAGAACAGCAGCGATCTGTGTTATTATCACCAGATTACAGCAGATCACATCGGATAACGGGTTAACAAGAACAAAGAGGCTCAGCCTGGCCAATCACATCTCATTTCCCACGCAACATCAGAAGGCCCAGCTACAACACCGGCCAATCAGAGGAGGGAGGGGGGGGCGATGCTGTGAGAAAAACAACCAGAGAAAGATTTCAGGGAGGAAAGCTGATAAATGCACCAAAAACAAATCAAAGTAATCACGGCAATCAGTGTGGTGACATTCACAGGAGGCCGTTAGACGGAGAGTGTGCATCTTTGTTAGTCGTTGCACACAGCGAGGTTTTGTTCCAGAGCTGCTATCTCCGTCTGTGTGAGAGCCCGGACACTTTCAGCACGACTCTTTTTATTACTTTTAGTCTTTGCTGTAAAAACGATGATGAAAAATGACAAATCCCTCTGAAATCAATGACTGAAGCAGGACTGCAGAACTTCCCCCTGCGTTCACAGACGCTAGTACTACTCTTTTAATCATATTTATGAGTGTAATAGATACGTATACATTGTGCTGCAGTGAAAGAAAAAGGTGCTGCACAAAAACGAAACAAATGCATTCACATCAAACGTGCTGCAAATATAGAGACGATGCAAAGTTAAAAACACACAAAAAGGGTGAAACACATCAGAGAGCTCCAGGCCTGCACAGGTTTTGTTTTCATGTGCAGCCTGTTTCTGTTGTTGCATTTGTTTTGGACTTGTGCATGTGTTTCTGTATTTGCAGCCTGTTTCTTCTAGAAGTCGTTTGGGCCGTTGCAACACGACTGCGCTTGTGAGCCACCGCAGACAGATCTTGTGAAGTACTTATTAAATCATTGGTGTTCACACTTGTCAGGTTGACTCCCCTGTGAGCAACATCTGATTATCTGTCCTCACCTGACAACGAGAAAGGCTGCCAGCCAGGTGCAGCCAACGTTTACAATGAACTTGAACACTTTCTTTCATATTACGTCGAATAAGGAAATGCTGTTACAGTAAGATACTTTCACCATGTGGGTGCAGACATTTGGGGACAAAAACAATAATTGTAACTGTAAGAGCGTTCCTCACTTCACGAGGAAAACAAAGGATTCAACATGTTAAACGTTTCTGACAGGCCAAGATATTACTGCAGGCAGGTCTGCACAATTAATCGAAATCAATCCCGATTACGATTTTGACTTTTGATAGACGGCCCCTCCCCCAGGGGGCGATGGAGAGGTTTTGGCTTCAGTTTTGGGGGAGCTGGCAGGTCATGTGATGAGCGCCTACCTTCGGTCGGGAGAAACAAAAGTCAAATGTCTGGAAAAGAAGAGCCGGTCCCCCCAAAAGGCCTCGCCATCGCTCGTTTGGAGGCAAAGAGAGCATGAAACCTGCGTCTGCACCGCAAAGCAACACAACTAACTTGTTCAAGCAGCAGAAAAAACAACACAAAGCACAGCATGGCACGGCATGTCAGACAGCCACAACAGCGACTCCCTATCCACCCAGCTCCCAAAGACACACTGAAATTACCACCACAGTTAGCATCGCATTTTGCCCCTAAACTACAAGATGCACCGAATTCAGTTAAGTCTAAGTTTGATGCAAAATTTGTACATGAGCCAAAAAGCTGCACAAACGGAACTGAAAGTGTTTCTCTGCTTATTTAAATGTACAATAAAAAATGTCCCTAAAAAAAACGTGATTAATAACCGTGATTATGATTCTGGCCTTCATCGTGCAGCCCTAACCCCACGGGTAGAATCACTGTGAGGCGTGTTCTGAGTTCGAGGGAAAAAGTAAACCTTACTGCTGATTTGATTTGTAGCTTTTTTAGTCTGAAGTTGTAAGAAGTCTTGACCCTCAATGCAAAATGAAAAACATGTACAGACAGGTACATTCGGTTTGTTTGCCGCTTCAGATTCAGAGAGGGAGAGAAAAGGAGAAACACCACAAGAGTTTTTATCCGATCGGTGCGGACTCCTTCAGGGTTCTTGTAAGAGCCAATTAGCTTTGATTTTTCTCCACAAACACGTCCTCGATGGATTCTCTGGAAAACCCACATTACTGTATGTCATCATTTTGGAGAGCTTGGTGGGAAATTGACCTACTTAAAAACTCAAACACACACACACACACACACACACACACACACACACACACACACACTCTCACACTGTGGGGGAGATGGAAGCAACGCTGTAACAAAGGACATCCTCCCTCTTATATAACTCGGGCTGTGCTTCCAGGAATCAGTCTGAGCCGGGGAGGAGGACATCCGAGCGACGGCACACCCAGCCCAGACAGAGACCGACGACGCAGCCGGAGGAGACGCAATTACGGTGATGGATGTAGTCCACACTCACGGTGCCACTCATGTTTATTGAATGCAATCTAGTGACTGTTTGTACAGTGCAACAGAGAAGGGGACGGCCTCATTGTGTAGAACACAAAATAGGTGATAAAGTCAGCGGCAGAAAGCCACATGTTTGTGTAAGAGTCGATTCAAGCTCCACTTTCCTCCACTGAACAGACGTTTAGGAACAAACATTTAAGCTACATTTTTTATAGTGTAATAAATCAAATCATACCAATAATAAACATACCCTTTGTTTGCACATGTTAGCTTTCTTTTTACTGGTTAATGATGTAGTGAAATGGGACTTATATGTGTCACTGTACCTCAGGAGAATGGGAGGAGTGAGGCGTTACTGTAGGTCACAGATGACATCATGTTTTCTACCATCTGTTGGATTTCTTCAACAGTTTTACAGTGTTGGTATGACGACGATAACCCTGCAGTGAATCAGTCAAGTAAAAATGAACAAAAAAACATCCTTTAATTCTTATTTTCTCTGAGGAAATAACGCTGAAAACGTTGGTGCTGCTGTGAACGGAGGACAAAATAAGATGTGCCGTCTTTAACTGGTCACTGGCAGGTCACAAAGTATGTTAGCATCTAGGCTGAATCTTAGCTAAACGTCGGCTGCAGAGTGAATGTTGTCAATTTCTTTCGAGTCATTTCAGTGGTGTTAAAACTGTTTGTGTAACTGTAACATCTGTTACGCAGCGTCAGTTTTAATGTCTAGATTTTAACATCTTTTGAGCTGCAAAAAAAAAACCTCTTTTGGGTGCTGGAAGTCGATTAAATCCTTCTTTTAAACCATTAAATGTGTATCTAAATCTGTTCAGTTGTTATATATATTTAATATGATTTCTATGTGCACTTTGATGCCTGTTGCTCTTGGTTTCAGCACTGTGACTGACCATGAACTCATTTCTCATTTGTCCTCTGCTCGACACTCTCGTCTCTCCCGTCTCCTGCATTGGGGGAACTGTCTGCAACTGTCTGGTTTTTGAGTTACAGGCTCATTGCTCTGTGTCTGTGTGTGTGTGTGTGTGTGTGTGTGTGTGTGTGTGTGTGTGTGTGTGTGTGTGCACGCTGCTAACTAAATGAAAAGCGCTTTTGTTAGCTGCACACATTCTCCATCTCTCAGCAGTGTCTAACGCGGCCTGACAAAAAGATTTGGAAGCTAAAATTGGAGGAGAGCTGAAGTGAAACTGAGACTCTGTGTTTGTATCTCATCACATCTTTTGTTAAGCTGCTTTTCTTTGTCGAAGCAGGACGGCACAGAATATCACAATATGTAGACGGATAAGCAGCAGAGAAAAAGAGGAAACAAAGTGGAAATGTACAACCAACAACAACAACAAGCAGCCAAGTGAAGGAAAGTTTGTAAAACCAGACTCGACTACAGGATGAAAAACACCATTTAAGCTCATCTTTCATTAGATTGATTTCTTTGTTGTTCTCATCAGTTATACGGCTGTAAAACGCTGTTGTGTGATGCTAATAGTCAGAAAAACAAAAGAGTTTATGCCACAGCAGCCACAAACTAGCAGGCTAGCAGCGGGCGAGGGCAAAAAAGTTTGATTCTATAGAAGTCTATGAAAAAACCCAATTTGATCACCTCAGTAAACCTGTCCTCATCTCTATTTACAGATTCTACATTGAAATTGTAGAATCTGTAGGCAGGGTGTGGATTTGTAGTACGGGTAAGTGTTCTGGTTTCTGTTTGTAGTCCGAGTAATATTGACCAATCGTGTATCAGCAGGCTGCTGCATATGCAGGAAACAGTCCGTGTGGAGAGCAAAAGCAGGCCGAACAGAATCTGCTGTAATGACATCCCGGCTCCCATCGGCGTCATCTGACTACGATTTAGCTTCTTATTAATCTCTGTAAAAAAACTTCTGCAGCAAGTTCAGCTAACGATCTGTTCTCGATCTAAAATTCAACTTGAGACATTTTTGGGTCACGAAAGACGTTCAGCATTTAGATTTCCCGACTTCCCCGAATGCATCAGACATGACTTATCTTATCCGACCTCCGTTCAACAAACTTAACTCAGGTTAAAGTAGTGTTCTTCTCCTCCTGAGGACAGACCTGACAAAGCTTCATGTTGACTTGTTACTAATCTGCATCATGATGTTATTTCAACAAACTTAAAGGTGGTGATACACGTATCAACTTTTATATCAACGTCAACGTCGATCTTCAATGTTGACTGTTCGCTTTTATATTGAAAAAGGTCGACCTCCTCTGATCTGGAAATGTCAGATCAGCAGCGACCTCTTGTGGTCAACATACAGAATTACATCACAAATGCTCCAATCACAGCCCAGATTTTGGGTCATGTGATCTGCCTGGCCTGAAACATTTTCTGAACAATGGCGGCCATCCGAGCGCAGTGGACCGAGGAGCAGGAACATATACTGATCTGGTGGCTGTGTGGAGAACACCTGTCAGGTGGAAATAACTGAACAGTTTTGAGCTGGTTTCTTGCCATGAAATTTGTCAGTGAGCAGATTTGTATGAGATCATTTGAGCTAGCTTAAATTGCAGTCCTAGGGGGTTACTATGGTAACAGTGTAGCTGTGACTGGAACGGAGGAGTATAGAGAGCCTTGTTGCCCTCATGTTGCTTGGTTACGCTGTCTGTGGATGTTGATGTAAAAGTTGATTAAAGCCGTTGATTACAGTCAATCACAAGTTTGTTTTTCGGGTTCATAGCGCTGCAGTTAGCCAGAGTGCAGCCTCTGCGTAACTGACTGTTTACAGTGAAACTGAATCTCACTTCACTTTTGATCTGAACACACGGTCGCTTCTCAAGTTGCTAACTGGACTGTAAACAAAGCAGCGCACGGGGAAGGAAGTCTTGGCAGGAAGTTCTTAACGCTAAACGCTGGCGAAACCGGAATGCCAGAATGTTCGCCGTCACCCAGAGGTTATGTGTTGGTCAGACTGGAGCCGATGGGTTCATAGATTGCTTGTGATTGACATAAATCTCATCAGTCATAAAATCTTCAGTCGGTAAATTTACAGAAAATTTCCTTCAACTTAATCCTTTTGCTTTGTCACTCCCCTATTCACTCCTAAAACGTTTAAATGTGGCTCTCTCTTTACTTCTGTGGTGAACTACAAGCCTTCATGCTAACACAGGTGGCACTGTGTGTGCTGGTGTGAACTCATGTCCACATAACATCTGAGACAGCGAAATGTGAAGCCTTATTGATCGTTTAATGCTCACATCCCTCCGCCTCCTTCACAGGTCAAAAGTCTGCTCGAGCTCCGACACATCACCGCTGAAAGAGTTTCTACGAAAGTGCTTTATTAACATCAATAAGTGAGCACACTGATGTTGAGTCATTAGTGGAATAACAACATTGATCTCTGTCCTGCGCTGACCTCAGTGCTGCGTTTCACATCCCGAGAGTCTGGGTTTGCTTTGTTGCAAAGTGTACGGATGCTTTAAAACAAGACGATGGTTCCACCTGACACGACTGGCAGAAGCTTAAAAGACCTAAACAAACTTTGTGAAAATAAATTTCACCTACAAATGACGCACTTTAACGATGCTACACGTCCCGCCCTTTAACCTCCGGGCAAACTTTCCAGTCCCTTGAACTCCCTGTGTGTTCTCACGATCTTCAGATTACCACCTGACCTTGATCCCAGCTTCCCCAAAGGCTTAGAGACAGTTTCCTTCCTCCTCGTCTCTCTGCCTGAACCTGAAGAGCTTACAGACGCTTGCATAACAGAGCTAGCGTGCGGCCACCTCTGACAGGTATTAGTGTTAGCTGACATCCAGCCACAGCAGGAGGAACGTGGCAGGCAGCAGCTGAGTCCTTAAAATGCAAATGAGGAAATTTACAGCAGATTGGCTTAATTGTCAGAATACATTATGCAAGACAGCTTCTGGGTTCTGTCGCAATATGTTCTCTGTAAACACTAGAAACTTATACTCTTCATTTAATAGCATGATTTCTTTAAGATGATGTCTTCCTTCATGCATCAATGTTTGACTAGAATATGAGACAAGACCAGAATGAACAACGCCTGATTTTCTACAGCCTGCATCTTCAAAACATCATGAGGAAAGTGTCTAAGCTGCAGCTCTCTACTTCTCTCCATCTCTCTCTCTGCTGACTCTGTCCTTCTCTCTCTTCTCTTCTTTCTCTGGTCAGCTTCCAAGTACCTCTCACTCTCCTTCCAGCCTGCTTTCGATCCATAATGCCTCCCCCATCCTCCCCCCACCCCCCTCAGCTTCACTAAATCCCTGCTCCCCTTCTCTCTCTCTGCTTTTCTTCCATCCACTGTGAGCACTGCAGTCTAACACGTCTGCTCACTTCTGCCTCTATAATCATCCTCCTCTCTCTTCTCATCTACTGTATCTCCTCGGCCTCCTCCCATTCTGCTGCTGAACACACAAATATCCGACCAAGATGGACTGCAGATGGTCACAGCCAGACCGCCTCACAATCCCACAGCGCTGTTAGTGTAGGAGGCCACGGCAGATCTCCCGAAAGAAGGAGTAGACTGCAGGAAATGCCACACTGTAATTGCTGTTATTGTATCATCTCATGTCTACTTACAACACAGACAATATCCACGTTTTGTGATCTACTTCTTTCAACGAGGGATCCTGACTGAAACACAAGAGCAATTGCTTTCAAGGTCCACTAGATGCAGAGGAGAGAGTTGATCCAGCCATGTTGCTTTGACCCACACATTATTTCAGACAGGTGTTGTGGATGCAAAGAACTTAAACTCCAAGTTTTCTCATGACTCATTTTCTACCTTTCTGCCAGGCTACGACTGACAATCTGGCTTTTCTGTAAATGCCAGATGGGCCGGCCCACCCGGAGCAGATTTGAGATGGGGACGGGGCAGTCAGGGTTTCATGTTCCAACGCTGCTTCAGAGCCTTCATATATTTAAAGTGTGCCTTCAGGTGACATTATCCTGTATATTAGATAGGGCTGGTTATGTTTCGAACTGAACTGATCTGAGCTGATTTGTCATTTCATTTACAAAACAGTAAAAAAGACAGGTGGTCAATTTTTTACACAACAAACAAACACACACTTTTGTGATGTTAGCCATGCATGCTAGCTCGTATCAAAACAAATGGACACACTGTTGTTAAATGCTCGAATTCTACACACATATATTGAACCTTAAGTGTCCAAGTGTTGAGACAAAATATGGATATGGCAATATATCGTCGTCCTGACTTGTGTAATACAGCTGGCGTCAAATATCAATATTCTAATTTACAAATATCTGACGCTCTAAACAGGCCGTCCTGCGATGTTGACTCGCCGCGTCACTACGTCATGACTCCTTGTGGTGGCACTTAAGACATGAACAGAAATTAATCGGCTGAATAGGAAGATAATTATCGTGGACCAGGTATCACGTATCGTATCTAAGTTATCTTGTCATTCCCACCCCAAGCTTCCAATAACACAGGGTTATGGCACCATGTTTTGACAGTCTCTGTTCCTGGATGACGTATTGATGGCGATATATTTTACATAGAGGGAAAAGTTGAGGCGTAAATAGTAACACTAGCGAGGGCAAATACGCCACAGCCGGGAGGCCTCTTGGAATTGTAGGTCTGCTGCTAATGATGATCTGTGAGTATTTGTCCAGTCAATAGAAAAATAATCTAAACTTCAACAAAATAATCACCAATAGTATCATATACAATTCTATGAAGCATATAAAAACCACAAAGTCATAAAGCTGGAACCAGAGAATGTTTTGTTCTTCAGCTTACAGCTGCTGTGAGGAACTGTTGGTTTGTGTTGATTTTGGCGCCCCCTGTGGACAAAGCCGTACCTCTTATCTCTGCTGAATTTGTCCTGTGCATTAAGTGGTGGTTTTTAACATAAAATCTCCTCCTGCTTTCTTTAACAGCCGTATGTATCACTCACTTTACATTTCTGCCCTGGAAAATGTAAACAAAGGCAGCGTGCAGTCGCTTCATACGACACCTACCCTCCGGCAGCAGTTTCAGGTATTAAAAATAACTATATAGAAACAATCAGTCTTGGCGCTGATGGTCTGATTTGCTTTTGTAGGTCATATAAAGCAATCACAATTAAATTCAGACATTTTCCTAACCAGTACTAATCAATATTCTGAAGGATTTATAAAACTTAAGTTTGATTGTGAGTCCTGCCGGAGTATTAATCTCTTCATCAAGCTGAATGTTTCTGCCAGTGACTCTGGAACTGCAGAGGCAGCACAGAATCAGAGTCTGTGCAGCCAGATAATTAGGAACCAATGATGCATTCAGTTCAACTTCAGGCTTGAAGGATTTATATGTTTTATGGTTTTCAAATAAAATAAAAAATATTGAAATTGATTCTGAACTTCAACGTTAAAACTTACAAGTTATTGCCTCTCCCTTCCAGGTCTATATTTCTACCCTTATTCAGCAGCTGAACTACCAGACATCAAGTAATTACCAGACTGTAGTTCACTTCAACACAACAGTGGAAATGTCCGCAGCATATTGATGGTTACCCGGAAGCTCTCAGTGCTCTTTCACAGTGAGACGAATGAGCCCAAAATACGGAGCAGAATGGGCAACATTCATCCACTGACTGCAGCAATAAACACATGCACAAACTCAAGCACGCACACACCCGAACAGCTCGCCCAAACAGTCGTCTGGGTGCCTTTTAATCAGTGAAGCATTACAGGCCAAGAGCCATGAGAGGAGCAGAACTACCATAACAAACTGGAGGGGGAAAAGGCTCAAAGGACGCAGCAGCACATCTACCACGCACATATTTATTTTCCTTTCACAGGCGCAAATTATGGTTGTGTCCTTATACTTTGACTCTGAATCACAAATCTAGACTGAAATATCAACTTGGGAGATGTTTCGTGTTTCTAGAAGTAGAAGCATGAAGAACATAAATAAGAAAGTACAAAAGCTTGTGAAAGTAAATAATTTACTTTTCGCATTTTTGGTAGCAAAAGGACTTCAGGGAATCCACTGCATTCGAAATGCATTTGAAACAGAAAAGGACCCTGTTCGGTTCCCTGAGGAACTCCAAGAACCTTGACAACACTTCCACAAAGGAGGTTCATGTTAAGGCCAAATAGGCTACCCTACACACGGGCTCAGCCGACTATCAGTGGTGAATCTATCAGTGGTTTCTTTGCCTCAGAGAGTTAACAAATGGACTTTTCTGGCTTGCAAGTTTAATTCTTTTTATTTACTGCGCTTTTAAACAAAAGCCTATTTTACATGAAATCTGTTTATGATCAACAATGAAGATGAATGTTTTGAAGAGTTAAGATCAGTTTCTGAAGAAAGAAGTTTTATTTGTAGCATTTCCGGGAACAGGTGTTTTAGGCGTTTCAATACAAAAGCTGTTGGAGGTTAATCGCCTTACACAGGGGCATCTAACTGTTATTGACGAAAGAGCTGAACCACCAGCTCTCTGGTCGCATAGCCTTCTCATATCAAAACACAATGGATTTAAGGCATCAAAGACTTTCTGGGTAAAAACTATTTACAGATTTTAAGAATAAAATAATTTATCATCAACTCATATTATGTAAATCTGCTTTTTCCCCTTTAATAAATATTGAAACCACGAGTGAATACAATTTGAGCGGGACACACAGTTGTTAACATATTATGGCATCAGTGGTTACCATGTCATGACAATGATACAGGCT
Organism: Semicossyphus pulcher; assembly: GCF_022749685.1. Classification (NCBI taxonomy): domain Eukaryota; kingdom Metazoa; phylum Chordata; class Actinopteri; order Labriformes; family Labridae; genus Semicossyphus; species Semicossyphus pulcher. Next base: position 30,054,231 of record NW_027211737.1, on the reverse strand, counting down.
CTGGGAGCATTAGCCAATTTTTTATGGCTTCCATTGTACTCAGCGGTGATTGGATGAGTGATAAGGGATTTCTGCGCCAACACTTCCTGTTCCATGAGCTCTTCACTGTCTACAGTCTGACAAGCAACTTGAGAGGAGAGGAATATGTTGGAGAAAAAGTCGAAGACCCAATTATTAGTTGCACTTACATGCAGACAACATAACATAACATCTGATGGGTTTCAGGACCACATTGCAGCTTACGCGTCCCTCTTCAGCTCTCCACATGGACGGTTTTCCTTCACACAGCCAATGCCCCCAGAACCACTAGTGGACAACACTACTCATACCGACTGATACCAGAACGTTTCCAACACCTAAAATCGTGTCCCTCGCCTACAGATTCTGCATTCATGTGCAAAATCTGCTAACAGAGATTACACAAGCACAAGTTGTGTGGCGTCTTGTTTCCGTGTATTTGAAGTCCCTCGATAATAGGCAGTTTAGACAAAAAAGGCTTTCAGGATATTGGCGTGCCTTGAAAAGATCTCAAAATAATAATGTTGGAATAAAATCTTCCACATTGGACAAACTTCAAAAAGCAGCCAACCAAAGCTTCTAGTTGATTTTTTTCACTTGGTGCAGTTTCAGACAGCAGACAGACTGTTGACTAAATCTATTCAGGGAAACTGGATAACACACACAATAGGACCTGCATGATATCTGCATAGAGTTTTTTTATGACTAACCAAGTCACAGCAAAGATTTAATCACAGCGCACGCTGACACATATCACACATGCACATGCAAACACACACACACACACACACACAGAAACTATTCACATCGGCCTCCGCAGGCCTCGGTTACGTAACGCAGAGCGACACATTCCAGGACCTGAAGAGCAGCTGAACACTGAGAACAGACAGAACGACTGCAGACGCACTGGATCTGTTGTGGTTTGAAAGCGTGCTCATGACCGTGATGATGAGGGTTTTCACAGGTCTCTTCACACACCGACGGGTGACGCAGACAGACCCAGCGCTGGTCTCATTAGGAAACATAAAGAAGAGAAAACACTGCTGCTGCAAATACGTGGCTGGGAATGAATACAGCAAGTACTTCCTGTCAATCACTAGAAAATGTATGACATTTATCTGGAAAAACATTCACTGGTTCCAACTTCTAAATCATGAGGATCTTCTACACTGATTTTTGGAGCTCTGGGAATTTGTTTTTTAACACATTTAACAGATTTAGATTAAAATTAAGATATTTGTTTGCTGCAGGCTGAATATTAGATCATGGAACAGTAGTCGTGCACAGCAATGCTGCCACTAAATCTGATTTTCTTTTTCGATTAAAAGCCTATTTTTCTTGATTAGTAAGTTAATCCTCTGTTTGCAAATCAATGTCAAAAAGAGTTAAAAAAAAATAACTAGCACAGTTTCCAACAGCAAGTCTCCAATTAGCTTGTTTAATCTGTCCAACAGCCCGATCGCAAAGATATTCAAGATAGAAATTGCTGGAAAAAAAGCAGCAAATCCCCTTTAAGAAGCTGGAGTCAGAGATTTTTTGGTATCAAAGTTGAGACGTTGCAACACTAGCTTCGGGTTTGAGGACCTCCGGTCAGCATCTGGACTCGGGAATTTACTTTGGCAAGACTGACCTTTAAGATTTAGTGACCGAGGTGTTAGCTAACCACCAGGAATCCAAACAAACACATCTGTGTGTTGCTGAAGAAGGTCTTCTGATCTGATAACTGCAGTCCTGCTGAAACATTCTTGTGGTTAAGTTACAGATTTATTTGAATCCCAGCGTGACGCTACAGTTCAAAAAGTGATGACACAGTTTGGTGTTTATTTGGGCTGATATTGTGACCTTAAACGTCCCTCTAAGCCTGCTGATCTTCAAATCTCCCTTGATCTAGTCCTGTATTTAATCAGCGACTTCAATGGATTTCTGTTTGATTAAATGGGATTGTTTTGTGCAACATAAGAACATAAAACAGTAGCAAATGTTTATGTATCTACCCAGCTGTATATTTACTAGGCATTTCTTAATGTTTATTCTGTCTAGCAAATCTTCATTATTATGTTTAGCAGTTGAATCTTAATAAAATGGACCATAAAACTTGTACTCTTGAATGTACGAGAGTGCTTTCTTCAAAAATTACTTGGCCTAATAATAGTACAACTTTTGGTGCAACAGTTGCAGCTGAAATTACTTCCACTATCTTTAACTTACAACTATTAGCGTGACCACTGCGACGCCACGTATAGTATAAAACATGCATCTTTAGTACAGATAATCATACTCCAAAAGTAAAAAGGCCGCCCATATGTTGTCACTGTAAAAACTCTGCCTCACATTCTGGAGCCCATAGAGCAAGCCAGGGAAACTAAGCTTGCGTAACAGGATGATAACCATGTATTTAAGTCTTTCCTGTGCTCTCCTCCTCAACCGAGATTATCTATCAGGTGTTTCTCAAAGTACAGAGTCAGTCAGGTAAGTTGACCACCTCTTACGTTAGCCTGTTGTACCATTTTGTTTGGTGTCCTATAAGAGAGAGACCAAGCCATACAGACATAAATAACTGCTGTTTACGACACTATAGCAGTGGCAGTACAGTAAAAATCATAGGACACAACGAATTCCCAACAAAAACATTACTATATAAAAAAACAAATACGTCACTGAGTGATGACTACTGATCACTGTGGCCTCTGAGGAATATCACATGATTACTGAGATGTTTCACGGGCAGGATGAATTTCATATTTATTAAATTAAGTAGCAAACCTCACAGGTTTAAGACGAATACATGACACGACGATATTATTGCCGTTTAAGCCAGTATACTAATCTGCATCCCCACAATATAGCATGTAATGCACCTCAAGACAACAACCACCGTACAGCAACCAGAGCTTCTCCGGAAGCACACCCAGTCAGCCTTCAAAATAAAAGGCAAGTTTTAGCGAGAACAACTGCTTTCAAAAGCCTGGTGATTGTATGGCTTAAAACAATAATCAATCCGCTTATATCTGTTATTCCACAAAGTAAATTCATAGCCATGTTAAGTAATACTATTTATGTCATATAACTGACTTTAATTGATATATTAGGCCTAACTTTTCTGACCTCACACTTGGATTTAATAGCATGATTCTTGGTATTATCTATGGTTGACTGCTTAATCTCAAAAACATCTCTCACCTATAAAAGAAAAATATGTATAGGCATAGGAAAGGTATAAGGTCTTATAAGGTAAACATTTAAAAAGAAAACAAAATGTTAATCACAATTTCCAACAAAGCCCAAAGTCACATTGTCTTTCATTAGGTTGGTTTTGCATCTCACTTTATACATTTCATTGATAACCCATTAATAGTTTATTTTGTAAAGTATTCATAAATATTTTAAAGTTAAGAATTTAACTTGTAAAAAAATGTTAGCTGATTTTATAAGCATATCGCAAGGTGACCATGCTTTTATTTTGTTAAATTTAAGCGGAAATCATGATTCTTACTTGTGAACGTTTGATACTGGTTGTGTACCGCTGTTGTTCCTAGCAATATCGGGTCAATATGGTGACAACATAGGGGTGCAGGCCGCTGGTGTGGCAACGTCAAACCTGCCCAGTTAAATATAAACGAATAATAAAGGTTTGCTATTGTCTAATTGTGTGCTTTCATCCTGCAACACGGACATTTTCACCCGCATAACGTTACACGATGAAACACCGATGATGTGTCAAACCGTTACATTCCTCTTCGCTGCCTTTGTGCCATAGCGATTAAAAATAAATAAACGCAATCAACACAGCTAGCAACACCTTTCTTATAACGCCTTTAACGAAAATAACAGTCTGTTTGATGACGACATGGCAATTACAAGCGAAGAATATCGGTTGAAAGCCGAGGCTGCGTCTTTCCCGTTGTGACTGACCGAGGCATCATTTTTCAGCCTCCGACGCGATGCTGATCAACTGAACATTTTCTCCTTTTTCACCGTTTGTTCTCATCAGTCTCTAACCTAAAAAAAACACTAAAATCCAAATCTAACACACTCACCTTGCCGCAGTTGGTCGACAGTAGGTGTATATTCGATACAAAGCATAGGTAGCCGTTGATAACCGTGCTGCTGTGCTGCTAGTCCTTGACGTTGTGGGAATATTGTTCCCTCTGTACAGACTGCAGGCAGGCAGGCAGGAGCGGCGGTGCAGCGCCGGATGGGCTGGGCTGGAGAGGCACGTCAGCCTGAGGTCACAGCTTGGTCCCAGACTGGATTATCTAACTCTGGGTGGGACGGCTGGCTCTCATTAGGCCTGTTACCACAACCAGAGATCCACTACAGCTTTATTAATTAAAAGCTGCATTGGCATTAACAGACTTTTAGAATGATGTAATTGACGTATTATTCAATTCAGATAAATATTTTACCATAAATATAAAAAACGACTGAAGGTGCTTTACATGATAAAAATAAGATGGACATAAATATGTTTATGTACACATCCAACATTACACATGTAGACATTCTCAGGGATGGGTGACAAATTAAAGGAAACACTTGAATAGTCTATGTGAGTGGAGAAGAATAACAAATAAGGTGAATGCATGATACGATGAAGCCCTTAAAGACCTCATTTTGTATTGCAATATTTGTATCAACTTATAGAAGGAAATTTATTTTGGGAGAATATTGTTTAAAAATAATAATAATAATAAAAGAAGGCAGACCAAATCAATTCATCATTTCAAAACTGTTTTTTTTTTTTTAAGTGAAATTATGTTGTCTGTGTCGATTAGGATTGCTTATGTTGAACAAATACAACCATGCACTATATTGTTGACCTATAGCTGACCCAGTGGCTTAAGAACTGTTATGGTCTAACTAGTATTAAAGCCCCCCCGATCCTGGTCTATGAGACTGACAGAGAAGTTGGTACACATTTGTGCCAATAGATAATTATTTAAACTATACACCTATTTCTCATTTATTTTAATGATAGTTTACCACAAATGAATACCAACATCAGCCTTAACAGTTTAGTTACATAAATTATATCAGTGACTGACTATTTGAGGGCCTTGCTGCCATGGAATTATGCCTTTGTGCCCCCAATAAATGAACACCAAAAGCCTTTCCAGGCCTGAATAAGATACTAAAGGTAAGCTTATTCTAAGTGAAAGGGGATTGACAATGTGGTCTTAAAAAATAAGGGTGTATACTGTGCATAACAAACTAAAGTTTGACCCTGAATCAAACCTCTGCAGAGCAAAATCCTTTAAAGACCAGCTTCATGTTTTAAGACATGTAAAATGCTCTGAATAATAAATTGTGTCTGATATATCTGCATAGGCCCCGCCCACTATGTGCTACGTTTCTCCTTTCGTAAAATTACAGCCGAAAACTAAACATGTCTCTGCCGTTGTTTAGTGGCAACTTTTTGAAACTTAGCTAGCTTAGAATTTTAGTCATAGTAACGTTATCATTAGTAGTCAGTCGTGAGTTTGCAGAAATTACGATGATGGTTACAGCTGGTTCAAGCTTCACCAAAGTGATTGCCATAGGTTACACATAATGATATGCATAGTGTCAACCCGTCCATTAACGGGATTGGCTCCTTAGGTTTGTGACGTCTCAAACCTGCCAATCTGAAAACGTGTTGTTCAGCCTGTCCTTGGTACCCTGCAGTTTAAAAGCAGACAGGCCCAGCCATGGAGACGACTGCTGATATTGTCCCTGTCTGTTAGCACATGAAGAAGACCACATGTTCACAAGGTTAAACACTTGATTTTCACTGGAGGGGGTCTTTAAATATAACAGGGGTTTCTCTTTTCTTACAGTTGAGGACAGCTCATGTTCGGGTAAAATTTGGATGTAGACAAACAAAAGGGTTAAAATGTTTTATGTGGATTTACAGCACACCTAATGTTGCCTTTAATTCTAATGATTTTAACAAGTAATAAAGTCAAATATATTCAACAATTTGATAATTAATGTAAAATCAATCATCATGTTTCAATCAGTGTGTTATCAGACCTAACCATTGTCCAAAGCAGCATTTTAGATATAATAATCTAACTGTCTTTAATGTTCAATTCATCATATTTTTTTAATCTTTGTTTGACTCCATTTATCTCACTTAGCCCCACAATCCTCCACTGCTCCTCTCAGGCCTTCTGGTGCTGCAGTCAGCAGTTTAAGAGCACAGAGTCTTATTTTATGAAACCTTCATGTTCCCTGTGGGAAAACATCAACATTATTGCTGCAGCAGTGAGAGGTATACAGTTCACAGTATAACAGATTATTAAAGATCATTACACACCAGCTGTAACAACAATGACGGTCATAAAACACATTTAACTGGATTAAAATACAGTTTTTAGATGGACTATTCTGTAATCCTCAGTCTAAACACTTCTGTACTGAAACTAGAAGTAAAATAAGTCAAGCCTGAAGGATGGTGTAAAAATAAAAGTAACATTGTTGTTTTATCAGATATCTGAGGGTTCGTAGTAAATATAAAATATCAACAAAAATCAGAATTTGTCACACTGCACATTATTATTTACAGAACGTGAACCTAACAAAAATATAGATGTCTAACTTTTAAATTATTAATTTCCTTTACACCCAACCAGACTTTTGCATTGTGATCTTTGTCTAAACTGGACGATGTCTCTACCCTGCAGAAAAGTGCTGGAGCAAAACATCCCACTCTTTTTCATCCACAGGCAGCTGTTAAGAATACTAATTGGATCCAGTAGTCATAGAGAAAGGACCTGTGATGGGTCAGGTACAAATGTCCCTCTTTGTCCCATGTAAAGGCTGAGCTCCATCTGTTGGATTTACGATGCTACTGCAACCACTGAAGACAATGTTTTGAACTTACATCATTTTTTATCGTCATAGATACTTGCCTGTAGCTGTTGAAGTTTTTGTTGCCTGCTACACATTGGATGCCTACATCTTTGTCCATGCCCTCTAAGCTGAATTGATCCATATAGAAGCTCACTCTGTTTGCCTGTGCATTACAGCAACAATACATTTAAACCACTTAACTTTTATCACTTGAATAAACACATTAATACATCTGAAGGCACTTGAAATTACAAAGGTAAGTAGAAAATGTAAAGAATACTTTGCTGTTTCATTTTTACCTGGCGTTTTATTTCATTAAACTCTTTTTTTAACAAAAACACTGATAGAGGAAGAGGAAGATGTTGGGCTGATAAAAATAATAAGAATAAATATTAATAAAAAATTAAAATCACACTCCAAACCTCTCTCAACTTAATCAGGTTTGAATGTGAATCAAACACTATTACTAAGCTTGTTTACGAGATATGAAGTCAATGCTGTTGTTGTTGAAACAAGAACATATGTTGTTGCTGCTCTCTTTGCCTGTCTCTATCCTGCATCTCCTTCTATCCCATTTTTCGGCCCATCCAGTCGAGGCAGACGGCTGTTCAACATGAGTCTGGTTCTGCTCGAGGTTTCTGCCTGTTTAAAGGAAGTTTTTCTGCCAATGTGCCGAATATTGCTAAGTGCTACTCATGGTGGATTCATGTTGGGCCTCTCTTTAAATAACATAAGAAAGAGTCGGTCTAGACCTGCTCTTTCTGTAAAGTGTCTCGAGATAACTCTGGTTATGATTTGGTGCTATACAAATAAAATTTGATTGATTGATTGATTGATTGACATCTCTTTTGCTGTATGGACTGTATACTATTTTCAGTTTTATTAGTTTCAGCTTGTCTAGCTTAAATTAATACCAAGCTTTAGCATTGTAGCACGGTGCTGGGTGCACAAAGCATATTCTTCTTCTGCAGTCCTCTGCAGTTTAAATGACACTTAGATCTCTTCAGTCACTGCAATCCATACAACCATACAGATTTGTCTTGGACTGTCATGACAGCCACCTGGTAGATGGTTATGTCAAAATGGAAGCCTAATAGCAGCTAAGTGCTACTGTCTGGCTCCTAGTGAGGCCGTCACACCATCAGATACATACATATTCACAAACCACCAGCACAAATGACTGCATGTATTGTTGATTTGCTACAGAAAAGCATCAACTGTCACGGCAAAGAGTCTACAAATCTCATTCCCTTACTTCGTGTTTTAAAGATGGTAATGTTCAGCTAGGCCTGGTGACAGTGAAGGCAATATAGTATAGTCAGTGACCAGCCACGTTCTTTATGGAAGCATTTTATGTTTGCAATGCTGTACCTTTTATTTGTCACCCATGGGAAACCCATTGTATATTGTCAGTGTGTGACACCCTTTTTCTGCCACTAGATGGCACCACCTGGCATGAAATTCAAGGCTGCTGTGTATTGTATAGATACTAAGCAGCCTGAAGTTCAAAGCAGTGATGGGTAAACATGCATTACATGTGCTGTTGGTTCAATTTAAAATCAATAGGTTTAATGTTTGATCAGACATGCATTTGCAGTTCTGGATTAAATATTGTTTAAAATTCGATATAAGGAATTTTGTGTTTCTTCCTTAAGTGTCAGGTGGGGGGAGGTGTGTGTGTGTGTGTGTGTGTGTGTGTGTGTGTGTGTGTTTAACCGAGTGGAAACAATCACTAACATTAATTGCAGCCTTTTTCTGAACATGTGTTTTATGATGAACACGGCTCATTACTTTCACCTGTTTCCAATCAACCTTCTGAGAAGAGAGAGCTGTGATTGGCTGCCATTACAAGTTAAATTATTTGCGCTGTGAGCTCCTTGTCACTGCACCACTGTGGAAGGAGGACATACTGGTGGTCGTGTTGGTCAGCTGTTGTCAGATAGAGGCATTTTGCTGTGTTTTGATCTTATCTCTGGCTGAAGCCATGGGACTAAATATATGGTAAGTTGATCGATGTGTGCTCCATGTAAAAGCTTTTTCTAAAATTGCTGAGATGTGTAAACATTTCTCTCTTTTAGTGTGGTGCTGCTCTCACTTCTGCTTGTTGGAGAGCTTCAAGCAAGCGTTAAATGTAAGTCTCAATTTAAGTTATTTAAGTGTTTGAAATGTTTTTAGTTTAGAAGTTCAGACTTGGAATATGCTGATTTGACCTTGTTATGGAACAACTTGAATGTATTTTTTTGTTGGTCTAAATTAATTTTGTTGGGTGATTCTAAACAGCCTCCTATCACGGATTTGAGCCAGGCAATTGGGACAAGAGCTCCCAGCCCAAGCCTCAGCCTCAGGTTCCCAGCTACCAGCCCAAGCCTCAGCCTCAGGTTCCCAGCTACCAGCCCAAGCCTCAGCCTCAGGTTCCCAGCTACCGGCCCAAGCCTCAACCTCAGGTTCCCAGCTACCAGCCCAAGCCTCAGCCTCAGGTTCCCAGCTACCGGCCCAAGCCTCAGCCTCAGGTTCCCAGCTACCAGCCCAAGCCTCAGCCTCAGGTTCCCAGCTACCAGCCCAAGCCTCAGCCTCAGGTTCCCAGCTACCAGCCCAAGCCTCAGCCTCAGGTTCCCAGCTACCAGCCCAAGCCTCAGCCTCAGGTTCCCAGCTACCAGCCCAAGCCTCAGCCTCAGGTTCCCAGCTACCAGCCCAAGCCTCGGCCACAGCCCCAGCAGCCTCGCTACCAGCCCGAGTCTCAACTGAATTCCTTTCATCCAAGGTCTCTAGCAAACTACTACCAGCCCCAGCAGCCGGTGTACGTGCCCAAGCCCCAGCCCCAGCCCCAGCAGCCGGTGTACATGCCCAAGCCCCAGCCCCAGCAGCCGGTGTACGTGCCCAAGCCCCAGCCCCAGCAGCCGGTGTACGTGCCCAAGCCCCAGCCCCAGCAGCCGGTGTACGTGCCCAAGCCCCAGCCCCAGCAGCCGGTGTACGTGCCCAAGCCCCAGCCCCAGCAGCCGGTGTACGTGCCCAAGCCCCAGCCCCAGCAGCCGGTGTACAAGCCTCGGCCTCAGGTTCCCAGCTACCAGCCCAAGCCTCGGCCTCAGGTTCCCAGCTACCAGCCCAAGCCTTGGCCACAGCCCCAGCAGCCTCGCTACCAGTCCAAGTCTCAACTGAATTCCTTTCATCCAAGGTCTCTAGCAAACTACTACCAGCCCCAGCAGCCGGTGTACGTGCCCAAGCCCCAGCCCCAGCCCCCGGTGTACGTGCCCAAGCCCCAGCCCCAGCCCCCGGTGTACGTGCCCAAGCCCCAGCCCCAGCCCCCGGTGTACGTGCCCAAGCCCCAGCCCCCGGTGTACGTGCCCAAGCCCCAGCCCCCGGTGTACGTGCCCAAGCCCCAGCCCCCGGTGTACGTGCCCAAGCCCCAGCCCCAGCAGCCGGTGTACGTGCCCCAGCCCCAGCCCCAGCATCCGGTGTACGTGCCCCAGCCCCAGCCCCAGCATCCGGTGTACGTGCCCCAGCCCCAGCTCCAGCATCCGGTGTACGTGGCCAGGCCCCAGCCCCAGCCCCAGCTCCAGCATCTGGTGTACGCAGCCAAGCCTCAGCCCCAGCAGCCAGTGACCCAGCGCAATTCCCATGACGGCAAAGGAAAATTCAGCAACAACCTCAACTAGAGCTTAAGACATTGAAAGGTACAGTAAAATCAGTTTCAGCCTTTGCAAGAGATGATGCTTAATGTTCTGCATTTTCATTCAGCTTAATGCCTCTTGCAGTCAAACCAACTAATGTCCATTGACTTGTCATTTCAGGCGTTTCATCTGATGGGGCCTTGTTGAATTTAAGCTTTTATGACAGCATTTGAAGAAATAAAATGTGTCATGTGCTACATTGGTGTGGAAATTTAATTTATTGACTGTTGGGTCTTTTAAGGAAGTTGATGTATACGGGTTTTCACTTGCTGCTCTAGTGTTTCAGTCTCCAATCAAGGCATCTTTCCACAATTAAGCTCTCCATTTAGCAAAAACCCTTAAAACTTGCAGTGACTCTCTAGTTAGACTGTCATTGCCTTTATTTGGTGCACAGGCTTAGCTGTGAACCACCTCAACCTAGTAATTAAAGTGTTGTGTTCACTGATCCTTGTAAACTTTGCTTTTCGTTGCGTAGTTAATCCAATGGTCTTTGGGCTTCAAATGTTTATGGCGAATTGTGGTAGATGCAACCTTACCTTAATGTTACTAAATACAAAACTGTTCAGAATAGTCTGTATCCAGCACCATTGGATGCTGGATTGAATTATAGAATGGAGCTAAAGCTTCCCTGACTTTTGGAACAATTTGGTCACAAATCACATTAACATGGGTCCTTTGTCAAGATTGAATACTGTGTTTACAAATGCCTACAACGTTTTTCTGAATGTTTTACGTGGTCATGGGACTTTCAACCAATTTGTGTCAATGCATACAACTACAGGAAATGTGACTCTTTAATACATCTGAAGGCACTTGAAATTACAAAGGTAAGTAGAAAATGTAAAGAATACTTTGCCGTTTCATTTTTACCTGGCGTTTTATTTCATTAAACTCTTTTTTTTTTTTAACAAAAACACTGATAAAGAGGAAGATGTTGGGCTGATAAAAATAAAATATTAATAAAAAATTAAAATCACACTCCAAACCTCTCAACTTAATCAGGTTTGAATGTGAATCAAACACTATTACTAAGCTTGTTTACGAGATATGAAGTCAATGCTGTTGTTGAAACAAGAACATATGTTGTTGCTCTCTTTGCCTGTCTCTATCCTGCATCTCCTATCCCATTTTTCGGCCCATCCAGTCGAGGCAGACGGCTGTTCAACATGAGTCTGGTTCTGCTTGAGGTTTTTGCCTGTTTAAAGGAAGTTTTTCTGCCAATGTGCCGAATGTTGCTCAGTGCTACTCACGGTGATTCATGTTGGGCCTCTCTTTAAATAACATAACAGTCGTTCTAGACCTGCTCTTTCTGTAAAGTGTCTCGAGATAACTCTGGTTATGATTTGGTGCTATACAAATAAAATTTGATTGATTGATTGACATCTCTTTTGCTGTATGGACTGTATACTATTTTCAGTTTTATTAGTTTCAGCTTGTCTAGCTTAAATTAATACCAAGCTTTAGCATTGTAGCACGGGGCTGGGTGCACAAAGCATATTCTTCTTCTGCAGTCCTCTGCAGTTTAAATGACGCTTAGATCTCTTCAGTCGCTGCAATCCATACAACCATACAGATTTGTCTTGGACTGTCATGACAGCCACCTGGTAGATGGTTATGTCAAAATGGAAGCCTAATAGCAGCTAAGTGCTACTGTCTGGCTCCTAGTGAGGCCGTCACACCATCAGATACATACATATTCACAAACCACCAGCACAAATGACTGCATGTATTGTTGATTTGCTACAGAAAAGCATCAACTGTCACGGCAAAGAGTCTACAAATCTCATTCCCTTACTTCGTGTTTTAAAGATGGTAATGTTCAGCTAGGCCTGGTGACAGTGAAGGCAATATAGTATAGTCAGTGACCAGCCACGTTCTTTATGGAAGCATGTTTGCAATGCTGTACCTTTTATTTGTCACCCATGGGAAACCCATTGTATATTGTCAGTGTGTGACACCCTTTTTCTGCCACTAGATGGCACCACCTGGCATGAAATTCAAGGCTGCTGTGTATTGTATAGATACTAAGCAGCCTGAAGTTCAAAGCAGTGATGGGTAAACATGCATTACATGTGCTGTTGGTTCAATTTAAAATCAATAGGTTTAATGTTTGATCAGACATGCATTTGCAGTTCTGGATTAAATATTGTTTAAAATTCGATATAAGGAATTTTGTGTTTCTTCCTTAAGTGTCAGGTGGGGGGAGGTGTGTGTGTGTGTGTGTGTGTGTGAGTTTAACCGAGTGGAAACAATCACTAACATTAATTGCAGCCTTTTTCTGAACATGTGTTTTATGATGAACACGGCTCATTACTTTCACCTGTTTCCAATCAACCTTCTGAGAAGAGAGAGCTGTGATTGGCTGCCATTACAAGTTAAATTATTTGCGCTGTGAGCTCCTTGTCACTGCACCACTGTGGAAGGAGGACATACTGGTGGTCGTGTTGGTCAGCTGTTGTCAGCTGTTGTCAGATAGAGGCATTTTGCTGTGTTTTGATCTTATCTCTGGCTGAAGCCATGGGACTAAATATATGGTAAGTTGATCGATGTGTGCTCCATGTAAAAGCTTTTTCTAAAATTGCTGAGATGTGTAAACATTTCTCTCTTTTAGTGTGGTGCTGCTCTCACTTCTGCTTGTTGGAGAGCTTCAAGCAAGCGTTAAATGTAAGTCTCAATTTAAGTTATTTAAGTGTTTGAAATGTTTTTAATTTAGAAGTTCAGACTTGGAATATGCTGATTTGACCTTGTTATGGAACAACTTGAATGTATTTTTTTGTTGGTCTAAATTAATTTTGTTGGGTGATTCTAAACAGCCTCCTATCACGGATTTGAGCCAGGCAATTGGGACAAGAGCTCCCAGCCCAAGCCTCAGCCTCAGGTTCCCAGCTCCCAGCCCAAGCCTCAGCCTCAGGTTCCCAGCTACCAGCCCAAGCCTCAGCCTCAGGTTCCCAGCTACCAGCCCAAGCCTCAGCCTCAGGTTCCCAGCTACCAGCCCAAGCCTCAGCCTCAGGTTCCCAGCTACCAGCCCAAGCCTCAGCCTCAGGTTCCCAGCTACCGGCCCAAGCCTCAGCCTCAGGTTCCCAGCTACCAGCCCAAGCCTCAGCCTCAGGTTCCCAGCTACCAGCCCAAGCCTCAGCCTCAGGTTCCCAGCTACCAGCCCAAGCCTCGGCCACAGGTTCCCAGCTACCAGCCCAAGCCTCGGCCACAGCCCCAGCAGCCTCGCTACCAGCCCGAGTCTCAACTGAATTCCTTTCATCCAAGGTCTCTAGCAAACTACTACCAGCCCCAGCAGCCGGTGTACGTGCCCAAGCCCCAGCCCCAGCCCCAGCAGCCGGTGTACGTGCCCAAGCCCCAGCCCCAGCAGCCGGTGTACGTGCCCAAGCCCCAGCCCCAGCAGCCGGTGTACGTGCCCAAGCCCCAGCCCCAGCAGCCGGTGTACGTGCCCAAGCCCCAGCCCCAGCAGCCGGTGTACGTGCCCAAGCCCCAGCCCCAGCAGCCGGTGTACGTGCCCAAGCCCCAGCCCCAGCAGCCGGTGTACAAGCCTCGGCCTCAGGTTCCCAGCTACCAGCCCAAGCCTCGGCCTCAGGTTCCCAGCTACCAGCCCAAGCCTTGGCCACAGCCCCAGCAGCCTCGCTACCAGTCCAAGTCTCAACTGAATTCCTTTCATCCAAGGTCTCTAGCAAGCTACTACCAGCCCCAGCAGCCGGTGTACGTGCCCAAGCCCCAGCCCCAGCCCCCGGTGTACGTGCCCAAGCCCCAGCCCCCGGTGTACGTGCCCAAGCCCCAGCAGCCAGTGTACGTGCCCAAGCCCCAGCCCCAGCAGCCGGTGTACGTGCCCCAGCCCCAGCCCCAGCAGCCGGTGTACGTGCCCCAGCCCCAGCCCCAGCAGCCGGTGTACGTGCCCCAGCCCCAGCCCCAGCATCCGGTGTACGTGCCCCAGCCCCAGCTCCAGCATCCGGTGTACGTGGCCAGGCCCCAGCTCCAGCATCCGGTGTACGTGGCCAGGCCCCAGCCCCAGCCCCAGCTCCAGCATCTGGTGTACGCAGCCAAGCCTCAGCCCCAGCAGCCAGTGACCCAGCGCAATTCCCATGACGGCAAAGGAAAATTCAGCAACAACCTCAACTAGAGCTTAAGACATTGAAAGGTACAGTAAAATCAGTTTCAGCCTTTGCAAGAGATGATGCTTAATGTTCTGCATTTTCATTCAGCTTAATGCCTCTTGCAGTCAAACCAACTAATGTCCATTGACTTGTCATTTCAGGCGTTTCATCTGATGGGGCCTTGTTGAATTTAAGCTTTTATGACAGCATTTGAAGAAATAAAATGTGTCATGTGCTACATTGGTGTGGAAATTTAATTTATTGACTGTTGGGTCTTTTAAGGAAGTTGATGTATACAGGTTTTCACTTGCTGCTCTAGTGTTTCAGTCTCCAATCAAGGCATCTTTCCACAATTAAGCTCTCCATTTAGCAAAAAACCCTTAAAACTTGCAGTGACTCTCTAGTTAGACTGTCATTGCCTTTATTTGGTGCACAGGCTTAGCTGTGAACCACCTCAACCTAGTAATTAAAGTGTTGTGTTCACTGATCCTTGTAAACTTTGTTTTTCGTTGCGTAGTTAATCCAATGGTCTTTGGGCTTTAAATGTTTATGGCGAATTGTGGTAGATGCAACCTTACCTTAATGTTACTAAATACAAAACTGTTCAGAATAGTCTGTATCCAGCACCATTGGATGCTGGATTGAATTATAGAATGGAACTAAAGCTTCCCTGACTTTTGGAACAATTTGGTCACAAATCACATTAACATGGGTCCTTTGTCAAGATTGAATACTGTGTTTACAAATGCCTACAACGTTTTTCTGAATGTTTTACGTGGTCATGGGACTTTCAACCAATTTGTGTCAATGCATACAACTACAGGAAATGTGACTCCTTAATACATCTGAAGGCACTTGAAATTACAAAGGTAAGTAGAAAATGTAAAGAATACTTTGCCGTTTCATTTTTACCTGGCGTTTTATTTCATTAAACTCTTTTTTTTAACAAAAACACTGATAGAGGAAGAGGAAGATGTTGGGCTGATAAAAATAAAAAATTAAAATCACACTCCAAACCTCTCAACTTAATCAGGTTTGAATGTGAATCAAACACTATTACTAAGCTTGTTTACGAGATATGAAGTCAATGCTGTTGTTGAAACAAGAACATATGTTGTTCCTCTCTTTGCCTGTCTCTATCCTGCATCTCCAATCCCATTTTTCGGCCCATCCAGTCGAGGCAGACGGCTGTTCAACATGAGTCTGGTTCTGCTTGAGGTTTTTGCCTGTTTAAAGGAAGTTTTTCTGCCAATGTGCCGAATGTTGCTCAGTGCTACTCATGGTGATTCATGTTGGGCCTCTCTTTAAATAACATAACAGTCGTTCTAGACCTGCTCTTTCTGTAAAGTGTCTCGAGATAACTCTGGTTATGATTTGGTGCTATACAAATAAAATTTGATTGATTGATTGACATCTCTTTTGCTGTATGGACTGTATACCATTTTCAGTTTTATTAGTTTCAGCTTGTCTAGCTTAAATTAATACCAAGCTTTAGCATTGTAGCACGGGGCTGGGTGCACAAAGCATATTCTTCTTCTGCAGTCCTCTGCAGTTTAAATGACGCTTAGATCTCTTCAGTCGCTGCAATCCATACAACCATACAGATTTGTCTTGGACTGTCATGACAGCCACCTGGTAGATGGTTATGTCAAAACGGAAGCCTAATAGCAGCTAAGTGCTACTGTCTGGCTCCTAGTGAGGCTGTCACACCATCAGATACATACATATTCACAAACCACCAACACAAATGACTGCATGTATTGTTGATTTGCTACAGAAAAGCATCAACTGTCACGGCAAAGAGTCTACAAATCTCATTCCCTTACTTCGTGTTTTAAAGATGGTAATGTTCAGCTAGGCCTGGTGACAGTGAAGGCAATATAGTATAGTCAGTGACCAGCCACGTTCTTTATGGAAGCATTTTATGTTTGCAATGCTGTACCTTTTATTTGTCACCCATGGGAAACCCATTGTATATTGTCAGTGTGTGACACCCTTTTTCTGCCACTAGATGGCACCACCTGGCATGAAATTCAAGGCTGCTGTGTATTGTATAGATACTAAGCAGCCTGAAGTTCAAAGCAGTGATGGGTAAACATGCATTACATGTGCTGTTGGTTCAATTTAAAATCAATAGGTTTAATGTTTGATCAGACATGCATTTGCAGTTCTGGATTAAATATTGTTTAAAATTCGATATAAGGAATTTTGTGTTTCTTCCTTAAGTGTCAGGTGGGGGGAGGTGTGTGTGTGTGTGTGTGTGTGTGTGTGTGTGTGTGTGTTTAACCGAGTGGAAACAATCACTAACATTAATTGCAGCCTTTTTCTGAACATGTGTTTTATGATGAACACGGCTCATTACTTTCACCTGTTTCCAATCAACCTTCTGAGAAGAGAGAGCTGTGATTGGCTGCCATTACAAGTTAAATTATTTGCGCTGTGAGCTCCTTGTCACTGCACCACTGTGGAAGGAGGACATACTGGTGGTCGTGTTGGTCAGCTGTTGTCAGATAGAGGCATTTCGCTGTGTTTTGATCTTATCTCTGGCTGAAGCCATGGGACTAAATATATGGTAAGTTGATCGATGTGTGCTCCATGTAAAAGCTTTTTCTAAAATTGCTGAGATGTGTAAACATTTCTCTCTTTTAGTGTGGTGCTGCTCTCACTTCTGCTTGTTGGAGAGCTTCAAGCAAGCGTTAAATGTAAGTCTCAATTTAAGTTATTTAAGTGTTTGAAATGTTTTTAATTTAGAAGTTCAGACTTGGAATATGCTGATTTGACCTTGTTATGGAACAACTTGAATGTATTTTTTTGTTGGTCTAAATTAATTTTGTTGGGTGATTCTAAACAGCCTCCTATCACGGATTTGAGCCAGGCAATTGGGACAAGAGCTCCCAGCCCAAGCCTCAGCCTCAGGTTCCCAGCTACCAGCCCAAGCCTCAGCCTCAGGTTCCCAGCTACCAGCCCAAGCCTCAGCCTCAGGTTCCCAGCTACCAGCCCAAGCCTCAACCTCAGGTTCCCAGCTACCAGCCCAAGCCTCAACCTCAGGTTCCCAGCTACCAGCCCAAGCCTCAGCCTCAGGTTCCCAGCTACCAGCCCAAGCCTCAGCCTCAGGTTCCAAGCTACCAGCCCAAGCCTCAGCCTCAGGTTCCCAGCTACCAGCCCAAGCCTCAGCCTCAGGTTCCCAGCTACCAGCCCAAGCCTCAGCCTCAGGTTCCCAGCTACCAGCCCAAGCCTCAGCCTCAGGTTCCCAGCTACCAGCCCAAGCCTCAGCCTCAGGTTCCCAGCTACCAGCCCAAGCCTCAGCCTCAGGTTCCCAGCTACCAGCCCAAGCCTCAGCCTCAGTTTCCCAGCTACCAGCCCAAGCCTCGGCCACAGCCCCAGCAGCCTCGCTACCAGCCCGAGTCTCAACTGAATTCCTTTCATCCAAGGTCTCTAGCAAACTACTACCAGCCCCAGCAGCCGGTGTACGTGCCCCAGCCCCAGCCCCAGCCCCAGCCCCAGCCCCAGCCCC
Organism: Semicossyphus pulcher; assembly: GCF_022749685.1. Taxonomy (NCBI): domain Eukaryota; kingdom Metazoa; phylum Chordata; class Actinopteri; order Labriformes; family Labridae; genus Semicossyphus; species Semicossyphus pulcher. The sequence goes on along the minus strand of NW_027211737.1, from coordinate 30,036,097 downwards.
AGCAGCCGGTGTACGTGCCCAAGCCCCAGCCCCAGCCCCAGCCCCAGCAGCCGGTGTATGTGCCCAAGCCCCAGCCCCAGCCCCAGCAGCCGGTGTACGTGCCCAAGCCCCAGCCCCAGCAGCCGGTGTACGTGCCCAAGCCCCAGCCCCAACCCCAGCAGCCGGTGTACGTGCCCAAGCCCCAGCCCCAACCCCAGCAGCCGGTGTACGTGCCCAAGCCCCAGCCCCAACCCCAGCAGCCGGTGTACGTGCCCAAGCCCCAGCCCCAACCCCAGCAGCCGGTGTACGTGCCCAAGCCCCAGCCCCAGCCCCAGCCCCAGCAGCCGGTGTACGTGCCCAAGCCCCAGCCCCAGCCCCAGCAGCCGGTGTACAAGCCTCGGCCTCAGGTTCCCAGCTACCAGCCCAAGCCTCGGCCTCAGGTTCCCAGCTACCAGCCCAAGCCTCAGCCTCAGGTTCCCAGCTACCAGCCCAAGCCTCGGCCACAGCCCCAGCAGCCTCGCTACCAGTCCAAGTCTCAATTGAATTCCTTTCATCCAAGGTCTCTAGCAAACTACCACCAGCCCCAGCAGCCGGTGTACGTGCTCAAGCCCCAGCCCCAGCCCCAGCAGCCGGTGTACGTGCCCAAGCCCCAGCCCCAGCCCCAGCAGCCGGTGTACGTGCCCAAGCCCCAGCCCCAGCAGCCGGTGTACGTGCCCAAGCCCCAGCCCCAGCCCCAGCAGCCGGTGTACGTGCCCAAGCCCCAGCCCCAGCAGCCGGTGTACGTGCCCAAGCCCCAGCCCCAGCAGCCGGTGTACGTGCCCAAGCCCCAGCCCCAGCAGCCGGTGTACGTGCCCAAGCCCCAGCCCCAGCAGCCGGTGTACGTGCCCCAGCCCCAGCATCCGGTGTACGTGCCCCAGCCCCAGCTCCAGCATCCGGTGTACGTGCCCCAGCCCCAGCTCCAGCATCCGGTGTACGTGGCCAGGCCCCAGCTCCAGCATCCGGTGTACGTGGCCAGGCCCCAGCCCCAGCCCCAGCTCCAGCATCTGGTGTACGCGGCCAAGCCTCAGCCCCAGCAGCCAGTGACCCAGCGCAATTCCCATGACGGCAAAGGAAAATTCAGCAACAACCTCAACTAGAGCTTAAGACATTGAAAGGTACAGTAAAATCAGTTTCAGCCTTTGCAAGAGATGATGCTTAATGTTCTGCATTTTCATTCAGCTTAATGCCTCTTGCAGTCAAACCAACTAATGTCCACTGACTTGTCATTTCAGGCGTTTCATCTGATGGGGCCTTGTTGAATTTAAGCTTTTATGACAGCATTTGAAGAAATAAAATGTGTCATGTGCTACATTGGTGTGGAAATTTAATTTATTGACTGTTGGGTCTTTTAAGGAAGTTGATGTATACGGGTTTTCACTTGCTGCTCTAGTGTTTCAGTCTCCAATCAAGGCATCTTTCCACAATTAAGCTCTCCATTTAGCAAAAAACCCTTAAAACTTGCAGTGACTCTCTAGTTAGACTGTCATTGCCTTTATTTGGTGCACAGGCTTAGCTGTGAACCACCTCAACCTAGTAATTAAAGTGTTGTGTTCACTGACCCTTGTAAACTTTGCTTTTCGTTGCGTAGTTAATCCAATGGCCTTTGGGCTTCAAATGTTTATGGCGAATTGTGGTAGATGCAACCTTACCTTAATGTTACTAAATACAAAACTGTTCAGAATAGTCTGTATCCAGCACCATTGGATGCTGGATTGAATTAATTATAGAATGGAGCTAAAGCTTCCCTGACTTTTGGAACAATTTGGTTACAAATCACATTAACATGGGTCCTTTGTCAAGATTGAATACTGTTTACAAATGCCTACAACGTTTTTCTGAATGTTTTACTTGGTCATGGGACTTTCAACCCAATTTGTGTCAATGCATATAAGTACAGGAAATGTGACTCTTTGGACTCAATTGTTTGATTTCCCCTTTGCATTTTAATAAAGAGAACCTAGGTGTGCTGTATCTAGTTCATACTGATCAGTATATTCTCTAATATGTAGAATGAATCAAGAAGGCAGTGCTGGAATACTATTAGCACCAACTTTACTTTAAGTATTTTTTGCACCCATCAGGGTCAGTGTGCATGCTAGGTCCCTCACTAAACACCTGGGGCTCCATGATGGTAGATTCAGGAATAGGAAGCCTAAGTTTTGCAGCAAATGTATTTAAACTGCAACTTATGGCACTATTAAATCAATTTGGGAGAAACAAAGGCTCATTTTGGTAGACCATGGCTGACATACATTATTCTTCGTGGTGTTTCTTCCTAACAAATATCCAATCTTTGTTGCCAAGTAAAGGTTAATATTTGAGTTTGCATGTGAGCTAAATCCAACCATATAAATTGTTTTGTGCCACATCTTGAACGCTTGTAGCCAAACGAGTAGGCTTGCCCAAATTCCTACCTTTTTTTACAGGCAGTGAATGCAGCATAAGAGCCGCCCCACTCTACCGGATTTCAGCCGGTAGTAAGTCGCGCTTTGCCAGTGACAGTCAGCCCTCAAACCCGCAGGACCACCCGGGCTGTTCACCTGACTTAAATCTGTACATTCTTCTGTGAAACGTTTGTGATGAAGCGGAAAGCGGAGGACGTGTAGCAGCTGTCTGAATGAGCAACAGGCAACTCGGCTGCAAACTCACTGAAGGCTCATCGGCTTTGGAGGAACTGTTGCACAAAATCCCGCTGCGATGTCCCTGCTGTGTGTCAGAGGTAAGGGCTGCATTCAGAGCTGGTTAAGAGCTTTTAAACAAGGAAAATCAAACCATACTAACATAAAATAAAACAGTAAGAGCTGTTCTGTTGACTCTTGATGATTCGCTGAAAGAATACAAGTTAATTTTCGATTTTGTGCAAATATTTAAAGCAAGCAGTCACTTCCTATAGGTGTACGATATTATTATTCCTATTATATTACCACAAGGTTGACTAAGGCTGGCTGAAAATTGACTAAGTTAATGGAGCTTTATCTGCCTCATTCCACCACAAACATGTAGCCTCGGTGATTATTAGGACAGGGAGGAGATTTATCTGTGAAAATGTTTGAAATGAAGAAACTTTTTTCAACAGCTTTTCTTTAGATACCCACAGGTGTGTTAAACAGCATGTTACCTGTGAACACTCATGTCAAACATAGTTTCACAACACAGTTCTTCTTTAACTTTCAGAGGTTACAAACATGTACAGGTGGTGAGATGATGATAAAGATGATAGAAAACGGTCTTTAACCTGTGTGTGTTATCGCAGTTATAAGGGTTAAAACAATCTACTTCTTTATATATAAGAGTGTTACTGGTCTTTATATGATATTTTTGGGCCATGCCCTTTTTCTTGGAGAGGAAGTTTCCCTGAGAGTTTAGAAAATCAGGTCAACCCCAATGAAAGCAGAAAAAGGACTACATGAGGAGCTTGGCCGATATATCAGCTGCAGTGATAAACTCTATCAGCAGATGTTCTTATAAATTTAGATCGTGTATTCCTGATGGATGATTCGTGGCGAAAAATGCATTCCTCAAATTAGGGCAATTTTGAAATAAAATCGAATTATCTTAAGTTGCGATTTCGATATGATTTGCGATATTAGATTTAATGATAATTTTTCATAATTTTTCTCATTTTCATTGAAAAAAAAAGATTCTGGTGTGATTTTTGCGGGAATCTGTACCAAACAAAGATGTTTGATACTTACGTATGATGCGTAGGCCAGAACGTCTCAGCAGCACAATATTTCAATTAAAAAGGTATTTAATAAATATTGCACCTCCTGCGATTCGAAAATTGCAGCAGGCCATATTGCGATTTCGATGAAATTTCGATGAATTGTTCAGCCCTACCTCAAATGCTAACTGATACTTTTATGATAATAAACAACAGTCGAGCCTTTTTATTGTCACATTTTGCCTGTGTAAGAGTTTGAAACTAGGTTGTAAAAGGCTGAACAAGTTTTACTTTCCTGGTGGACATTTGGTGCATTGGGCCTTTAATGTGGGCATGACATCTGTGAGCTTACTATATCTGCATTTTAAGGTTTCGTTGGGACATTTTTAAAAGAGTTTTGATTATTAAAGTTTAAAAAAAATCTGAAGTTAAGAAGTTGTTGAAAGCTTTTATTTCAGTGGAAGCTTTTGTTGTCTCATGACCCTTTTCCTAATTCTCTTCCAAACAGAGCTTGATTTCATTGGCTAAAAAAAATCCCCTGTGTGTTTGCTTCTTTATTCCAGGAATATAAATGTCAACATATGCACTTGAGTTTTGTTTGTGTAAGAGAGACGCTGGGTTTTGAGTGAGATGAAATTGAAAGATATTGCTTCCTCTTGAAACGAGTGCTCTCACGTGTCCTTCTGCAAGTCACTTTATCAGCTGCTGTTGAAGTGAAGCTGCTGGAGCTGCAGACTCTGCTTGTCCTGGGCAGGTGTGTAACTGAGAGTGGGAAACAAGCTTTTGTAGAAAATGAGCATGTGTGTACAGACAGATAAAGTTAATTCAAGGGTAAAAAACAAATGCACCGCACATTAACACCTGTTTATTTAACACTCTGGCTCCTTTCCAGGTTGCAAATTGCTCTCCTTTCACACACATGCTGATTGATTTTTACTCCATCAACCTGTTGCCGGCCTATCTCTGACTCTCAGCCTCGGGGGTTTTCTTTCTTTCTGATCGTTTTTGACCGGTTCTCATCTCTGGTGTGAGTGCTGCCCGAGGCTGGAAGGCCGACACCACCAAACTCCATGTCTGTCACAGGATGATGAGAAAGGGGTGAGGTCTGAGGGTTGGAGGGATGGAGGAGGTGAAGCACAGCTGGGTGGCAGTGGACTCAGCCAAGTGTAACTCTGAAAAGGGCCATCATGATGTTCCAAAGCTCACACAGATATTTATTGAGTGTGGCTTATATTCACCTAAACATTTTTTAGTGATTTATAGCGGTGGGTCTCAACGGGTGGGTCAGGGCCCAAAAGTGGGTCGCGGATGTGGCAAAAAAAAGAAGAAAAAAAAGTGCTATGCTGCGCTTTTATTTTGAAGGACCTGGGTTTCCTCTGACGTGCGTGCAGTAGAAGTGTAGTTTATTCAGACTCCATGTACCCACTGATTTTATAATCCCAGCTACAGTTACATTTACATCCTTGAAACTTGAGGAGCCCTTCAGTAGTTGCATTTATGGTGCACTTTTTAAATTGTTGTTTGGATTGCATACCCATCTATATCAGGTTGATTGCTTAGTCCTTGCAAACGGCTCCTCGCAGTGTTGTCTGGGGTTGTGGCCATTCTGAACAGGGTGATTACATGACCCTTGACATTATTGCTTGCACTGTTGCTTCAAGGCCGCCCTGATTGGAGAAGGATGATGGCGTGGCCCTTGGAGGTTCTGCTTGCAGTATTCTTGAGAACGGCTTCTCCAATTGACTTTTCACTTGACATTGCACTCCCCTGGGTCCTCTGCAAGACACCCGCCAAGTGTGAAGTTGATCAAATAAACGCTTCTGATATGTGAATGACATTTAGACAGACAGAGATACCTTCCGTTATATTTAGATGCTGTTGCTACAGCCCCACCGATTGGCCAAATGGCACCAAATTTGCCATGATCACTCACACATCATATCTACACATGTCCACCAAATGTGGTTCCAACAACACAAAATGTTCAGGAGATATGACATTTTTTTGTAATAAAAGGCCGGGCCACAACAGTCCACCAAGCTTTGGGGGGAAACTTTAGCTTTAGCTTTTCCTGGCTTGGTCCAAATTTGGTGTCAGTAGGAGTGAAAAAGCTGAACGTGGCTGATACGGATAGATTTATCTGTACCAACACAATCCTGGACAAAAGAGACTTACAGTCCGGCACTGTACTACTTACTTCCTGTACTGCAGCACTTTATATACTGAAGTCAATCATTCTAAGGTAAAATTGCACTTTGCACTCAAGTCATTAAGTTAAGATTAGAAATAAACATGTATTGTGTTGTTCCCTTTTTAAAATGGTGAATAATGGCAGTTCTCTGCATGTTATCGTTGAACAGGAACAAGAGAAGGCTGTAGCTCAGCTGGAAGAGTGGGCTGCTCAGTAATTATAGGTCTGCTGTTTCGATACCCGGCTGTTTCTGCCACATGTTGAGGTGTTTTTGAGCAACTCTCTGAACCCCAAATGTCCTTTACTGTTTAGGTGATTGAAGGAGAGAAATGTTTGGCTCTGGTTGTAACTCTTGATTTTCCTGGCTGACGGTCGCTTTCCTTTTCAGACTGTTTGCTTCATCTGAGCGTCGAGTTTGTTTCTTTTTCTTTGGATTTTCACTTCTTGTTGAAGTTGTATCTGTAGTCATCCATCTTTTCTTTGTTTGTTCAGCCATAGTAGATTACTGTTTACTCGCAACACTTGCAGAGAGCAGAAAAGCAGCCGCTTAGCTCCGCCTACCCTCTCTGACAGACCAACCGCTGCTGACTGATGGAGAAAGCGTCACTAACTGGGCGCCGCTTGTGATTTTTTTCCACAAATGTTGCCACAGACACCCAGTCTGTAATACTGCAAATGTAAAGGCTTTCATCAGCGCGCCATAGGCTCAATCACCATTGTGTTACCTCATTCGGCGACAGATAGTGCCTTATTTACACGAAAATCTTTGAGATTATTACTTTAAGTCTGCCTGCAGTGGATGCATTTACAGCTATTTTTCCTGTTTCATTGTGAACCCTGGCAAACTCAGCCACACCTGTGCTCAACCATGACCACACATGTTCACATAGTTGGTCACGATAACAGCACATTTCAAGATTACAAAGTTTAAAAAGAGCTTCTGAACTTATCTCTTACACGTCCCATAATCTTGACCCGTCCATCATAACCCGTCAGAAGTCTTCCTTGTTTTGTTCTGTGGATGGTCTTGTAGAGAAATGTGTAGTGTTGCTCTTATACACAGTTTTTCAGGCCAGGATGTCTCTGCTCGGTATTGATGGATTAACAAACCCTTGGTCTGCAACATTCAGTGTGTTTACTCAGAGAAACCGGGTTACGTCCGTAACTGTAGACTAACTACTAGTAACCTGGTGTCTCCAGAGCCTTGCATACATGCAGCAGGTGAAATACAGAACCTACAGAACACCTGTGTTTTTGTGTTTGTGTGACGGTGGCAGTGACGGACTTTGGATGTAATTATGTAAATATCAGGACAGTATCTTTCCCTGATTAGAAGCCTTTGCATGAAGGCTGTACATCAAGTTGGAGACTCGAGTCAGAGACGGCTGACTGTCCCCTGGTTACCTAAGAGAGCAGCAAAGAACAGAGTCTACGTCACTTTTGAGTGCTGGCCACTTTTCTTTAACTTTCGACTGTAATGGACGTTTAAAGCTTCTGACTCACCCACAGCTCATTTCACGCCTCCTAGCAACAGTCAAAGTTGGTTACCTGTCTCACCTTAACTGTGACCACAGTCGCTCTCAAATGTAGAAGCCTCCCGTAGAGCTGCATAAGAAGTGTCTGTGTCTCATCGCGGGGGGATGCCAGGTCAGCAGAATAGAGTCATTTGTGGATGAGTTTGAGAAGAACTCACAGAAGCATTTTCTGATCCGACGCCCCCGTCGGCAACATGACCTCATCCGTCTGTTCCTTCCAAAACCAGTTTAAATCACTATTTGTACGATGTAACAACAGTATGGTTGAGTTCAGGCACAAGAGGAGGTGGTTATGTGTCGGGAAAGATTGTTTTCATGTTTGACTTCAATTTCACAGCTTGCTTTGTCTCACATTGTAGAGGCGGAGAATGAGCTCTCGACAGAGGTACTCGCGAACGAGCAGATACGTCACGTCCTCTTGTTTCGTGGAAAAACCGTCCCGAGTGCTTTACGTAAAAATCAGCCCACAGGATGTTAGGGCCGATGGAGGAAGTTGGGGAAGGTCTCAATTTATCAGTTCCTCTACTATCCCTTCACACATTGGCATTGGCAAAAAAATTATATTTGATTGATGAATATATGTAAAATCTTACATATAGCCCCTTTAAGACTTACAATAAACCCTGTTGAAGAGCATTTTATGATCTGCAGGAAGAGAAGGATAACGAATGAAGCTTTGTGTGAGTTCACGCAGGACATGGAAGTCATGCTCTGTGATCAGCTGACAGTCTGCTCATTGAATCATTGTTTGTAATCAGTAACGCAACTTAAGTAAGCTCCAACTTCCTCGTCTGAATCAGCCTCTGCTGCTCGGCTAACCTTGGGAGCGTCTTGAGAGTTGAGCCGTCAGCACCAAGTACAACCGTATTTCCACCCGGCATAAATGTTTAAATCTACGAACAGAGGGTTCCTGACCGAACAGTAAAAAACTTGGAAAAGATCATCGCTGAAATGTTTAAAATGAGAACAAATTTATCGATTTGAGTTTATATAAAAAGAAGTCTAAAACTGAAACAACATAATAATGTGTGTCTGATTCACACAGGAATCTTGTCCTTTGGTTAGAAGTCCTTTGACGTCAAAACGTCACACTAGAGGAGAGCATACAGACATGTTGCTTAAAGGACATCAACATGGTGGTAGTTAGAAGTAGAGGGCCTCTGAACAAGCGGCTGTATTTGACGTGTCAGGAGTGAGACCGGGCTGTGCACAAGACAGTTTTTGTGCCTCATGTGAAGTTTATTTAAAATACTGAAATCGTGTTTTTGTTGTCCTCCATCCTTCTGACCACAGTCAGTGGAGTTTCTGTTCGTACCTCAGGCACAGCAGAGGTGCTCTTCCTGATTAAAGGGACTCAGACTCTCCGTCCCATTGAAGGAAATGCAGACAAACCAGAAGAGTGGCATCTTTGTTTCACAAGCGCTGTGATGCTGTTGGGAGGACATTTTCCTGCTTCCTTGTTCCTCTTTGTGTGGAGGAGCCCTCAGAGCCTGCACAGAGGCTCCTCTGAACACAGTGAGCGGCTGCAGAATGAAAAGCAGCGAGCAGACAGCCTGTGACAGCAACACTCAGCTATTTCTAGACGGCAATTAATGCATACGGTAATGATGTTTGCGGGAGTGTTGAGTCTGCTGCTGGCACAAAATGCATTAGAAAGACGGCTTTAAAAACATACAGGTGGACTGTTGATCTTGCTGAGATAATAATAACTTCATTTTATATCAGCTTTCATGCAGAGAGAGAAGCTCACAGTTCTTTACGATAAAGTGAGAAACCAGGAAAATACAACAAATACAAAGATGTACATCCTGCAGGATAAAAGAAAGCAAATGAACAGCAAACAAAACAGGCAACAAAGAAAATATGTGAAAGATAAGAATAAGACAAAGTGACAGTTAAAGGCAATGTTTGTGATGTTTAAAAATGGTCACAAAGTTTGCGTCTCTTTCAGCCTTTGGAAGAAAGTTTCAAAGTTTTTGTGCACAGTCAAAAACGGCTGAAATGCCGATGTTCTTATTTGTGCGACAGTTTGTATTTGCAAAACAAGCTGCAGACGATCGAAGTGGATCTAAAGAATTATAGAACCACAACGAATGAGTCATCCAGGCCGGTCCCAAACTATTAAGAACCTTGTAAACAGGTAAACGAACGTTAAAACTAATCTTAAAGACACTTGGAGCCTGTGCAGGTTGGGTAAATGTTGGACGATAAGCTCTCTAGCTCTTGTTCTGGCTGCAGAGTTCTGAATGAACTGTCGTTTATGAATGGATTGTTTGCTCGACCAGTTAAAACAGCAATAAAACCGTAAATTCTTCATGAGATAAATGCACGAACATGTGTAAACACGGCCACAGTTTTGCAGGATTTCTCAAACAGAAGAACAACAGCAGAGATTCAATCTGTGCAGATCAGCACCAGAGTGACCAGGTGTGGCTTCATGAAGGTGATGACTGAAAGCTTTTTGTAGGCCACCACATGTGACAGGTGAGGGGAGCAGGTGAGGACGGAGCAGGTCAGTGAACGCAGCGGCACACTGTGCTGGAATGACAGGAGCAGAGTAAAGCTGCAGCGGGCCGGCTGTGCGAGGGGGGAGGGGGAGAGGGGGAATAATCCTCCGGCCATCTGCTGCTGTTTCTGTGCTTCTGTGTGTGTTTGTGCTTCTGTGTGTTTGTGTGTTGGGATGTGACTCACGTGGGGCAGCGAATTCACTTCCTTCTTCTCATTCCATCCTTTATGTCAAAGCTACTTCCTGGTATCAGAGCGGCCCGCTGCTGACGGACGTGTAATCCGAGCTGCTCGTCACTTTGCTGACTTCTGTCCTCAGAAGTGAAAAATAAAAAATCCTGTTCACCTTTAAAATGATGATAAATAAAACATATTTTATAGATAAACACAGACAAATGCGTTTAGAAAAAGTTTGCATGCTTCATAGTGCTGCAGAATAAATCACGATTTCATCGTTATCGCAATCTGAGCGTTCACAATAAACACATCGCAAAAGTCTGGATTGATCACAATCATTAGGAAAAAGTATTTAATGTAAACAAGCCAAACTTTCTCAGTAAGCATGTAAAAATGTTACGTACTGATGGAGCCCTGGATATAATGTCCAAGCTTACATACGGTCTGTTTTGATGCGATCAGATGAAGCCCAAGCAGCTGTCTGCTCCCCTAGCGTTAACTGTTGTCAGTGGTGGAAGATGTTCGTGCAGAACGGCAGATAAACACAGAAAATAAGAGTTATAGCTAATATGCACTCTTTAATGTGTGTTTATTTATCGCACATCATATCAGGGTTCTGAACATGTTGGACACAATCGCCGTTATTTAAACGTATACGTATATTTACATTAAATCGTACAGAAAGGATTCGAAGCTTTAAGAAAACCAAAAGCTGCTGTGAGCAAAAGAGAGAGAGAGCAGCTGTGGTCGAGCGACATAGACAGGAAGTAAAGTATTTTCTGATTGTTTCGCAGTGGTTAAACAACAAACTAACACGGCGACACCTCCGTACGACCCCGCAGGAAGGGACAGGGTTTATTTTATATAGGACAAAGTGGACTGTGAGTGTGTGTCTGCTCCGCCCTGCGTCACACCTGCAGCTTTTAGGCCGGAGATGTACCTGCTATTAACTACGAGTTTGCGTGTGCATGATGGCTGCCCCGCGTTCCCTGCATCTGTTTGGATGTGATCACGAGATGCAGTATATGCACATGAGCAGTAGGGGCAGAGTAGAGCCTAGAGCCCAGAGTTAAGGCTTTTATTACTATTTATATTACTATTTATTACTATATTATTTTATTACTTTTGACAGGACGTCAGATGAGCTGGTCTGTGCTCAGTGAATTTTTTACCAGCACTGTGTGAAGGAGGGAAATTAAAAGAAAAACTCCCGCACACTGTCTCGCTTGTTGCTCATGATGTTTATTTCATAGCGACATTTTGGTCCTACCGACCTATTAACCTATTACGGGAGCCTTCGAATTGGGACAGCCTTCAGCCGCTGGATTGGGACACAGCTGTAGATATTTGAATCGCTCGAACGTTTGTCTTTTTGGAAAGCACTAATAGAAACACTTGTTTCACACACAAAAATGTCATGTTGGTGATAATCTCAGAGACCTGTGTATTAAGGTAGCAACACAAAAACTTTATGTTTGAGGGGTTTTTTCTAGTACGGCTGCACAAGACAAAAAATCATATCATGATATGTATGATATGATTCACTAAATTATAGTTAAGTTGTTAAATTGTCCCAGAAACAAAATGCTCACAGCTGATGACGGATTAATCGGCACACTGGAGGTGTTCCAACAGTTTGTCGATGAAACGCTCCGTCCGTATCGATATCTAAAGAGAAATTTACTGTGAAGCGTATTTGTCGTGTTTTTGAAGCTAAATGTCGCTGTTGTTTTTAATAGACCCACAGCGAGTCGAGTGTGTGTGAGTGGTTCTAAGTGTTTGTGTGCCAGTCCTCACATCATCATCTATGAAGCCTGACCCCTGGACCCCCTCCTAGTATTTCCCTCTTGGACGTCTTGAGGCGTCTCTAATTGGCTCATTAGCGTAGTGAAACAGGGGCGCAGCAGGAGGAGCGATCTGTTAGTGCGTAATTATGCAGGGTGGTGGGAGGTATACATGCTGCTCTATATCATAAACACACATCAACACTCGGAGGCTCTGAGATGGAGGATACTCGTCAGCTTTTACTACCTTAAAGTCTTTACTCGAAGTTGTTTCAGGACACCAGAAGGCTCATAGATAAATGACTGTAGCAACAAATGAGTTAATAATTGTTGCCAGGACCAAACACAAGTGCTTCATGTGTCCAACAGCGGCCTCGCTGTTGGACACATGAAGCACTGGTGTTATGGGTGGAAGTCGACCCATCCATCACCCCCCATCTGCCACCCGAAGCAAACTTTATCTCTCTGCTACGTCATCTGACTTCCAACCTGCTGCACGGCTGCTGAAAGCACTCTGAGCGTCTAATATCGCCGGAGATGGATTCAAATTGGCATCCAAAGGAAGTGCACGTTGTTTTATGCTTAAGTAGGTTGTAGACAAATTATACGTCATTACTTTGCCGAGGGAAAAATCTGACAAGTAAATGAGAAAAGCCTGAATAAGTAATAAAATAGGTTAAGTAGTCAAGACTGTATATAAAGATGGACGACACGTCTCCACCTCTGTTTAAATACCCCCGGAGCGGGCGCTGCCATCTTGCGCATTTGAAGGCAGATTCAAGTACTGGAGCCACAGTGTGGACGTCCCGCCCCTTCCTCCACCCAAAAGACACCTTTACCTTGTGTCCTCGCCGTGTTGGAGCCCTCAGGTGGGCTCAGTCTGCAGCAGAACAGCTTCTTGTGTCGGTCTGAAGCAGATATTCACGCTGATGGAAAGTTCAATGACTGTAGTGTTAGTGTTAGTTACGTCTCCTCTCGCCGTTCCTCCTCTACTCTGCTACTCGGGAACAGAACGCTGCAGGAGCCCGGTTTGTCAACAGAGCTGTCAATCATGAGGCCACACCCCCTTTTTACAGCATAAAATAACTAATTAAAAGTAAACTTGTGAGAAAAATGAACACTTGGACATAAATCAGCATGATAAGAACTAACTATAATGACAGAAACCATGTTTGAGAAAAATTTATTTGTCGTGTATTTTGATTTTATAGTTTGACCCATATCCCATCTGTTAACATGGAGGAGGCGGGGCTTATGAGCTATACTGCAGCCAGTCAGCAGGGGGAGATAGAGAGGGTTTGGCTTCACTTTTAGGGAGCTGTCATGTCGGCCATCTTTTTAAACAGTCAGTGGTTCTACAACATCGTTCATAACAGAAATATTTGTAATTGTGAGAGTTAAAGAGTCAAAGGATAGACTGTAGCTTAGATATACATGTGATGCTCAAACACACCTCAGTCACTTTGTATTGACCAGCACACACACACACACACACACACACACACACACACATTATTGGGTCGGCTTGTCTAGGTCTGCAGGGGCTGTCGTTTAATGGAAGTGAGAGGGTGTTAATGACATGGCCACCAGGTTGCCAACCTCCGCACACTCAGACCCACCGTGAGTCGAAGGACCGGAGCTAAAAATAGATCCACTGTCTGGCCTCTTGTAATGACACCGCTCCCGTCCGCGCCCGTCTGCCTGCTGAGCATGTGCGACCTGCTGCTGCTCAGCTGAGTTTTTAAGGTGTTCGGTGGGCGAAGTGAATGAATGAGGAACACGTGATTAAAAGGATGCTTCAGCAGTAATGTTTTATTTAAGTATTGTAGGTGGAGAGATTAAAGGTCAGCATCAGAACTGGTGGTGGGGAATCAGTGACTTGCTCAGAGACCCGTCAGCAGCCTCATAAAAAGACACTCTAAAGAGTGGCTCCCGTTTTTTTTAAGATGATTTTTTTGGCCTTTCATGAGAGAGGACAGTGGATAGTGTTGGAAACAGGGGAGGAGAGACTGGGGGATGACACGCGGCAGGGGGTTGAGCCCGGGGCCGCCACATCGAGGTCTGTGGCCTCTCAATATGGCCGCCGATTTAACCGCTGAGCTAAAGCTGCGCCCCCGGCTGGCTCCCTTCTAACCCTTGATTTTGTTCTACAGTCTGAACGTTAGAGATCGGCCGGTGGAGCCGCTGTTATGACATCGCTCCCCTTCTGCTTCATTTATACTCAGCATGCAAACATTTAGCAATAGATATATTGATTACTCAGAGACTTCAGTCCGACGCAATCAGAGAGGTTGGCTGGTTGCACCTGTGAGATGTTTAGACGTATACAGTCTCAGACCCCTGCCAGGCCTCTCGCCGTATGCGGCCTGGACTCCTGCTGAACGAGCCGGGGTGTCACCTCTCTGAATTGACGTGAGGCTTCAGAGGCTCAAAAAACGTCTTTAATTCACCAGTGAGAGGTTATTTCCACCTCTGAGCTTCAAAGCCGCACGTACACACGTCACTTCAAAGAGATCAAACCAGAGCCACCGGGGCAGCCGCTAAGTGCTCGCAGTCAGAGCGTCAGTCTAATGAACAGAAGAATGTCATCGGCGAACAGAGGGCCGTGATTATTCTTCAAAGTCCGGAGGTGAACAGGCGTAACAGAGAACATATTAGTTATCCTCTTGTTAAAGAAATCACACAGTAAGTCTAATTGTTGGTGCGGAAAGTGCAGAGAAGAGAAAAGAGAGCGGAGCTGCCGGAGACCAACTGACCTGTTATTTTCATGTGAGTGCAGAACAACGCACACGAGAGAGCGCGTCATAGGTGCGGCGCTGTCCAAAGTGCTGAAATCATAGTCTGTATATATATAGTCCATAAAACGTAGCTTATTATGGGGCCTCCCACTGAGCGTGGGCCCTGGGGCGGCCACGCCCTCTGCCCCCCCGCAGTTGGTCTGCTACAGATTAAACCACAGCATTTTTCTGTCTGCTGTTCCACGTGTGTTTCACACAGCAAAGACAAATCAAACTATTGGTCTTACTAATTAACTATTTAAACTAGTGTTGTTTGTTTCTCAGGGATGATTCGTGGTCTTCTCACAGTTAACTTTACAATTTTAACCAAATCAAAAATTTAACTGTTGAGATCAAAACGAAACAAACTTTTTTTTTCATTTGACTGTGTGATAATTCGTGTTTATTCACCTTTAACACAATCTCTTTGATGACAAGCTCCTTGTCATCCCAGCCAGTCCCTCTGTGCAACCACAGATCAACATCCAGCTTGGACAAACTGAACTCATATCAACTAAGTCTGTCCGGAACCTGGGCGTCATAATTGACGGCCAGCTAACATTTAATGCTCGGTCATGTCGATTTGCCCTGTACAACATCAGGAAGATCAGACCCTACCTTTGAGAGCATGCAACACACCTGCTGGTACAGGCTCTCGTAATATCATCAACTCCCTCCTGGCAGGCCTTCCTGCATGCACAATCAAACCTCTGCAGATGATCCAGAATGCAGCAGCGCGACTGGTCTTCAATCAAGCCAGAACGACACACGTCACTCCACTGCTCATATCCCTCCACTCGCTCCCAGTCGCCGCTCGCATCAAATTCAAACCCTGTTACTCGCTTACAAAACAGCAACAAAAACGTCTCCTGCCTACCTGAACGGCCTCATCCAGGTCTACACTCCGCCCCGCCCGCTACACTCTGCCAATAAAGGCGCCTGGTACTCCCATCAAAACAGGGCTCTAAGTCTCTAACTAGACTCTTCTCCTCAGTCGTCCCCCGGTGGTGGAACGAGCTACCAAACTCCATCCGGTCCGCAGAGTCCCTTTGTTCCTGCATATGCCCTCAGCTGACTGCTGATTCTGTCATTTAACTGTCTTAATGTTTAAATTTAATTTGTTCATTAAGTCAAAAAACCTCAAATCATTAAGTCACTTTCTGCGATGACACAGCTCTGTGTTGTAAGAGTCAGATCATCACCATCATAATTCTTTTGATAACATGAGGTCGGCCTCCTGCATCATTCACAGATATTGCAGATATGTGTGTGACATAATACTGACTCATCACATGAGCACCAGCTTCAGCCTCCTCGCCTCTCTTCCGTATCTTCAGAGCACTCTGAAAAGCTCCAGAAGGTCGCACGTCAGCTGCTCTTAAACTCTGCTTGTCATGAAGTGTCTCTGCTTCCCCACGCGGCCCTTTCCTCTTATTATTTGTCTGCAGCACAATACAGCAGGGTCTGCTAGATTTCAGCCCTGCTTAAGGCATTAGCTGGCAGGGATTATCCCACCAGCCGAACGCTCGGTCATCTGCAGCACGCATCCGCTCATACAATCATTCCAGGGGACACGTGTCTCATATGTGGCCTGCTTCCTCGCCGTGCCTCTGGCCCGCAGGGACGCTGACCTCTTCTCGTGCTGAAATGTGACACTGACCTTTGTGTTATTTCCCGGAAGAGAATTACTGCGACTTGCCTTTAAGTTATTACATTATAGAAATACACTGGCATTTCATTTGATATCGGATTTCTTAAAGTTGTCTCTTCTTATTTATCCTGGAACAACCTGCTAAAAATAAAATAAATGAAATGAAAGAAAAAAATAATGTTTTAGTTTTGTTTAAAATTAGTGCATCTTTTCAGCACCAAACGTATTAATAATAATAATAATAATAAAGGTTTCTAACACTTTTCCAAATCCAAGTTACAAAGTGCTTTACAAAAGCAGCAAAGCAAACAGGTCATAAAATCAAAGGCAGATATTAAAATTACAATTTAACAAATATATAAAATTCATTTAAAAGAACTCTAAAATACATTTTTTCCAATTAATTCTCAAAATAAATAACATTCAAGTAAAATCCGGAAAGGCTCGCCGATAAAAGTATGTCTGATAAAGGGACTTAAAAGAGGTCACTGACTCGGCTGACCTGAGCTCCTCGGGCAGGTCGTTCCAGAGCTTCGGAGCCCTCACAGCAAAAGTTCTGTCGCCCTTTCTGAGCGTTCACACCGTCTGCGGTGAGATTCCATACATGGTCAATGCAATGACGCGAGTAGATGTGAATTCGCGTCAGTTGAAAAAAATGAACTTCCTCTGCCAATGTGGTGTAGCGAAAGCCTATCAACTTCGAGATTCTCCTGACGTCGTTGGTAACCATGGAGATAAGCCCCGCTCCCTCTCCTCCATTCCGGAAGCGAAGGGCGAATATTCTCCTGTTATTTAAACTCAAATTGATCCTGCGGTCAAACTCTCGCGAGTAACGCAAGGCGAATATTCGCTTTGTGTTCGGTGTGAACGCACAGTTAGTCTTCAGTCTTGCATTTGGTACACACAGAAGACCTCTGCCCGAGGATCTCAGCGTACATGCCGGCTCGTGCAGTGCTAAAAGGTCTGAGATGTAGCTGGGAGAACTTCAACTTCAACTTCAACTTTATCTTTATTGTCCCCTGAGGGAAATTTGCTTTGCAGGCAGGTAAAACAGGAGAAAGGCCATGGAGAGGTGAGATTCTTTGGTTCTGGTAAAAAGCCTGGCCGCTGAGCTCTGCACAGTGTGAAGTCGATCAGTGGATCTTTGACTCTGGCAGGTAAAAAGGCTGTTACAGTAATCGAGGCGTGATGATATGACAGCATGTCAAATCGTCTCTGTGTCTTTAAAAGTTAACATAGAACACATTTTGGAAACATTTCTTAGATGATAAAAAAAATATGAAGTACTAAGTCATTTTTAATGGAGTTAATTATAAAAAAGGAAAAAACTGTCACAAAACTAAAAGGCGGAGCTGTTAGCAAAATCCTGCATGTTCTCCCCGTGCATGCGTGGGTTCCCTCCAGGTACTCCGGCTTCCTCCCACAGTCCAAACACATGCTCGTTAGCTTCATCTGTGACTCTAAATTGCCCGCAGGTGTGAATGTGAGCGTGAAAGGTTTGACTGATCAGTCCAGGGTGTAACCCCGCCTGTCGCCCAATGATAGCTGGGATAGGCTCCAGCTCCTACATGATCCTGAACAGGATAAGCGGTATACATGATGGATGGATGGATGGATGGATGGATGGTACTGTCCATGTGTTAACAGAAGCCTGTTGTATTTTTTGATGGCACACCTTAAATTCAAAGTCTTCCCATTGCAGGGACATTTTTCTGTCACGCAAAACAATTCTTTAATAAAAATAAGCATTTATAAAGACTCTGTGATGTTTTTCCTTTCCCTGCTTCTGGTTTTGATTGATAATCAGTAACAACCAATTAGAGTTAAAGTTGCTGTTTTAAACGTCAATATCACCGTCAATCATGTTTATTTAATCGTCGGAAGCCAAAATTTCTTTCTTTTAACAGTCAGTGTGACACTTTGTGTGGAAACGTAAACAAAGGCTGTTTGGGCAGCGTGCTGTTAATCGACTTGTCTGACATCGACCAGGCGGCAGCTGTAACGGGCATTAAAAATAACTGTATAGAAAGAATCAATCCCCTGGCTGATGGTGTGTTTTTATCTTTTAGGTCATATAGAGGCATTGGTATTATTTTCATTCTGTTTCATAACCAGGTAAAAACTCGTCACAGGAGCTTTAAGTGATGAAGTTTACTGAAAAGCTTCCTCCTTCAGTGGGTGACGATCATTCTGACAAAGTGGTGTATAAGGAGGCGTATATTTGAACTCTGGGACAGCTGAGAGCAGCCCGTTTGTTTTGCAGGGCTTCAAGTTAAAACACTTTTATCTCGATATCACCGAACATATATTTTCAGAGCCGTTCTTGTCTTTTCTTTCTTTGCAGGAAATTAGATTTGTTGACCTCACTCTGACAGGGAACTACAGTCAGCAGGTTTACATTCTGCCTTGAGAGGGACAGGAGTGATTCTGTTATTTAAACATAAAGGACGTCATGAAATCACAAGTTTTATGCTGCTGTGCTTATGAGATTTCCTCTCAGGGGGCTTGTAAAACATCTAAACCCGAACAACAGCTAGACAGCACATCCCCACCAGCTTCAGCTCCAGTGATGCTGCTCGCAGTCTGACCTCAGTCTCCAATTAACAAATACAATTGTTACGCCCCAGCTCGTGAGGGGAAACGGGAAGCAACATAAAACCAGTTGTTCTTGATAAAAACACAGTTTTTTATTGTCAAAGAAGTAAATTGGTAACAGTAACAAAAAAGTGAGGCAAAATGTACAACTGGAAATGGGCCTGTGGGTGCTGCACAAATCGATAAACAAGAACAACAAGGCGGTTCTAAACTAGAGCTAACTAAACTAGACTAATCAAATCGACTGAAACAGCAACCCTGCACCTATAGTGTAACTAACAGATTCAATTCTAACATGAGTGTTTGAAATACGAAAGCTAAACGAATCCCTGGTGCAGTCCAGGTACAACGAGTGCCTCGGAACAATCTTAACTTTCGAACACAAGCTCAGAACGTACACAATCTCGAAAAATAGTGACGGTAAACGAACGAGAGGCACAGACACAGACTCCGAATGACGAGCTGCGTCACAAGTATTATAGATTGATTCTGGTGTTCCTCAAGGAAGTATTCTGGGTCCCGTTTTGTTTTGTAAATTCTCCCTCTGGGAACATTATAGGTCAGAAAGATGTCAGTTATCTGTCCTTAGATATCAGACATGTGTTTATCTCTAGTTCTTTCATTATTTTTTGTATTTATTACCCGTCTCTTTGATATCGATATTACGTTTCTTTATAAATTGAAAATATGTTCTTACTTGTCATAAAACTTAAAAGGCTGCACGCAGTGTTCTGTGTGCAAACAGATTAAGACGCAGAGTTACAGATCTTGAAATGGATATAAACAGATTTAATGTTTTTCAGGAAAATACTTTTTTTTTTTAATTATGAGCTTTTAAACTCAGAAAACTGAAACGTCAAACATGCTTGATACAAGTGGCTTCGATCACTACAACTCTCCTCTCTTCCAGGCTACTTAAAAAGACTTAAAGTACAGACAAAGCTGTAATAACAGTGTTGATGAAGGTTTAAGAAGAGAGTGCAGACAAATGTTTGAAAAATACTATTTGATGGAAATGTAAGGGGAGACAGAAAAGGAGGAACAAACAAAGTCCTCACGTTACAGACACCTTAAATCTTTAGTATTCTTCAGTACAGTGTTTGTTTTTCTATTAGACTCTTCTCTCCTCTCTTCTCTGACTGTCTGCAGCATCACTGTGAGCCTCTCTCAGTGTCAGCCCATTCACACAGGTATTGTCTTTGGCACTGAACCAACGAGGCCACCGGGCTTCCTCTGAGCCTCGGCCAAGCTGGCACGAGTGACACACAAGGCAAGCTGTGCTGACAGCATCAGACAAATGACCTGTTAACGATCTCTGTGTGTCTGTGAATCCTTCCCTGTGTCCGTCTCTCTTATCACATCTGACGCTTTCTTTGCCGTGATTGGATAAACGTATTGATCGCCCTTAGAGAGAATATTCATCTAAACCTGATTTAAATAATCAAGTTAACTTAGAAATGTGATGAACTTTTAAACAGCTCTGTGGTAAAATGACTACAACACGTCTCCTGAGGGTTTAATCGCACTCTGGATCAATGTCAGTGACTCTTTTTAGCCCAGAGCCAAGAACACTGGCATTTCAGGACATTTCAGGGCCTCCTGTGCTGCTGTAGAGTGAGAGCTCACTGCTGGTGTTGGAGTATTTCTTTAATACATTTAAACTTTTACAACATTTTTACACTCACATTCTGTTTTACAAGACCATGAACAGTTTCTGAGACACTGAACTACGGCTTTATTCCTCTCATATTTAACACCCACCACAATAAGTTATTGGATTTATTTTTGGAGTAATGTTTTGTTCTGCGACGGCGAATTAGGGCCCAAAAAAACGGAGCCGGAGAAGAAGAGTAATATTAAGAGAAATACCTTGAAAATTCAGAGATTAAAGTCGTAAATTTGCCAGAACAAAGGCACATTTGTGAGAAAATAACAACAAATTTATGTGATTATAAAGTCATAAATATGCGAGAATAAAACTAGCAAATTTGTGAGATTATAAGTCCGGATGTGTATGATAATTTAGTGATTCTGGCTAAAATCACAAAGTAATTCCTTATTGCTAAATCTAATTAAAACGTATAATTTGACGAGGTCGTGCCCGACAGGCATGATGCACGGTAAGCAGCAGAGTCTGATGTGTGATCACATTTTCCGAGTTTTTTCTCTGTGACCTTTAATGTCAGAATTTTTATCTGTAAAATCACCACTTTAATCTCTTGTTGAGTTTTTTCCCTGAGTGTTATTCTTCTCCTCCAGCTCTGTTTATTTATTTCTCTCTTTTTAAGATGGCTCAAATATGCCGTCGTAGTGTTCAGACCAACAGAGAAGCTAGTTGTGATGAGTGTACCGGTACGTACGAAGTCAGAGGTGCGAGTGAGGTGACTTCAGTGCACTGAATTACACAAATAAGCATATTTGGACGATTCAGGAAAAAGTTATTAATATAGATTTTTTTTATTGCTACAGTCAAACATGTAAGCTGTGTCCCAATCCAGCCGCAGCCTCGGAAGGCCGATTGTGTCACAGAAGCGCGTCGAAGGCTGTCCCAATTCGAAGGCTCCTTCAGATGCAGCCGACAAATACGTCCTCAGTTTCCCCGGCCGCGAAGGATCCATCGGGTGCATCCTTTGTGGCCCACCGTATCCCGAGATGCATTGCGCACTAATTCAAATGAACATTAGTTATGCTAGCTAGTTAGCCCGCTAGCTACCTGCTGCTAGGCGGGAGCAGCGTTTGGTGACGCAAGGGTAGACCAGACCGTCTCCTGTCAGTTCGGCTTTAACGTCTACGCAGGTTATGAATGGAGCATCCTCCGTGGACCGCCTCCTTCAAAGGCTGCAGCCCGTGGATCAGGACACAGCTGTAAATTCACGTTCTGTGACTCTTTTCAACAACTCCAAATATGTTTGGAATTAAAAATGTGAACTGGCAAATAAAATCTTTAGTTCACAGCACTTTTTGCATCATTCAAGCAATCTCAACATTTATTGAAAGTTTTTATTTTTGGAGTTCTTTGACAATGTGCCCAATCAGCAGACAGTTTTCAGTGTTGATGTAAAAGTGATCTCTATTAACCAGTGTCAGCACAAGATTTATGGTGTTTTCTTTTTGTAGTCCAGACGTTTCGACCAATCACGTTGGAGCAGGCTTTTGTCGTATGCTTTTTATTGATCTCTCCAAACAGATACAGTATCTGCTTGTGGATGCAGAATCCAGTCTTAGTGACCGTCTTTTATTACATTTCATTTTTGGCCTTTAATGGCTTTATTCAGAGAGGACAGTGGATAGTGTTGGAAACAGAGGAAGAGAGAGTGGGGCATGACACGCAGCGAAGGGCCGAGGGTGGGAGCTGAGCCCGGGGTCGCGCATCGAGGACTTTAGCCTCTGTGTATGGGACGTGCGTTTTAACCACTGAGCTAAACTTACGCCGCCTTGTTGGCCAACAACTTCAACTTACACTTTTCCCGGGTATTTATTATCACTAATCGAAATATCTGCTGGCTACACCAGAAGTTCAGACATATTCTTTATCAGACCTGTTTTAGCCGGTTCTAAGGTTGATGTAAATAAAATACTCCAGTGAAGCAGAGGCCTGGCTCTGAAACATCAGCCTCTTTTTGCCACAAAGTTATGATGAAGTCTCGTGCACTTCTTGTCTTGCCTTCCTAACACAACTTAAGTTAAGTGTTTAAGCACAAAAGATGAATACCACCGCAAGAAAAGACAGAGGAGAAGAAGAAGCGTGTGTGCAAGTGAGGAAAAAAATCTGACGTAGGTCACAAAAATAAAAGAAAACACAAATGACGACGATGATGTTAAATATAAACAACGAGTTAATATTTAATCAGGGAGATAAATGATCCAGCAACAACAAAATTCAGATAAAGTAGCACATTATAATAACATACTGTGTGACTAATGTCGATTTTCTCATTTTCTCTTGCAGTGAAGAAAGCCAAACTCCACGGGCCCCCAGGTAAGAGCTGATGCATCATGCTGGATATTTGTGAGTGGTGGTGATTGATGGTGTGGAGGTGCATGTCTGATGCATGTCCTGTACATGTCCCTGTGCAGTGTCGCTCACAAAGCCCATGTTTGAATCTGTCCTTGGTCATCGATGCACATGAATATCTAAATGTCACAGAGGAGAAGAGCAGCTGAAAAGGGAGGAACTTTTTTTACAGGACATTTCCTCCTCAAGGATGAAGCACCGTCAGTCAAATGTGGGACTCTGTGTTCCCGTCCACCTTCCTTTTGGTTCTTGTTTGTTCCTCTCTGCTGGCTGCAGCTGCTCGGCCCTCCTTCTCTCCAGGCGATGATGAGGGAGAACAACAGCGACGAGTGGGAGAACGAAAAGTCAAGCCAGAGGAGGAGAGAAGAAATCAATAGATCATCACAGACAAAGGGCCACCTGCTCGCTGCAAATGACAACTTGTCATCGCGTCATAAAGGAGAAGATTGAGATAAATCCCTCAGTGTCTTCAGGAGACAGACTCCGGGAACACGAGCTGATTTGTCATCGGCTGCAGAGAGGAAGCAGGACATTTGATCGGCCCTCGAAGGGTTCATAAAGCGGGACATGAGTGATGATGTCGCGACTGAACGGTCAGAGACACTGAAGAAATTACCTGTAATTCATTTATTCTGTAGTCCGTCTCAAGTACTTCTACAAACAATATGACACAGTCAAACAAATAAACTGCCAAGTGGCTGGAGCCGCCCCTTCCTCTACCCAAAACACATCTTTATGACCGATACTGCAGCCAGTCAGCAGGGGGCGACAGAGAGGGGTTGTCTTCACTTTCACACTGTTATGTCGGCCATCTTTTTATGCAGTCTGTGGTTGTAACTATGGAGACGCACTGTGGGATAAACAGTGAGCCAAACATGTCAAAGAAGCAGCTAAAATTCGACCTGATATAACAAACCCACTTTTCCTCCGGGCTGCGACAATCAGTCATGTAGCGATTATACCCAGAATGCATCGCTGTTACTTGACATGATTATTAATCTCAGGTCAGACACAACTGGTGGAGTTTGTCCCACTCTGATGCCCCAGTTTGGGAAACTGATTTATCTTAATAGTAAGAAGAGGTAGATTCAGGGCCCGGGGGGAGCCGGCTGCTGTCCCGAGACCCTCCTGAAGCCCCCACAGGTTTACAACCCCTGAGACACGCCGGCTGGTATATGTGTCACTTTATTAGTTTAGATGATTTAAAGCACATTATCCTGCTTAAAGCCAGGCTGCTACTGAGGCTCTGGAGGCGGTGATGTCATGCAGTCTTGGCGGACTGCTCGTCCAAAGCTGGGGAACAAACCCAGACCTACCTGAGTGAAGAATGTAAACTAATTACGTCGCGGTCATTTCAGTTACATTTTGATTTATATACACCAAATCATAACAAAAGACACTTTACATATAGAGCAGGTCTTTACCGTACTTTGTGACGTGATTCACAGAGACCCAACATTCGAGAGCAAACACGATGCAACAGTGGCAAAGAAATCTTCCCTTTAATAGGCAGTAACTTGGAGCAGGAATTTTCACGAGGATTAAATAAGTTCCAGGTACCTTGTTTTACCAAACCCCCAAAAGCCCCTGCTCTCAGGGTGGTACTTTGCAAAAGTACAGGAAGTAAGAGTTGGTTAGGGTTAGCTTTAGAGATCTTTAGACGCAGAGGACATGCAGACAGTTTAGTTCTTTGAGAAGTCGTTCCCTGGACTAAAGGTTTTTTTTGGCGGAAACGCTTATGGCTTTTTTTTAATGCTCATAAGCCACGTGGTACTTTGAGATCACTGCTAACATATATCCTGAGGATAATGAAAGTGCAGATAGGTCTGATAATGTGGCACAGAGCCTGACAGACCGAGTCTGAGTTTTTTGTGGATGAGAGCAGAAAGAAAAGAATTAGGTCCATTCATCGATCTGTTATCTATTTTGCTTTTCCTGTTCAGGATGGTGTAGGAGCCGGAGCCTATCACAGCTGTCATTGGGCGAGAGGCGGGGTTACATCCCGGACTGATCGCCAGTCAATCACAGGGCCAACACATAGCGACAGACAACCTTTCAAGTTCACATTCACACAAATGGGCAATTTATTAGGGATGCATCGGCTGAACATCGGAATCGGCCGATACCGGCCGTGTTGACAGACATCGGCAGATAAAGTGTCATGCGCCGATGGCAGAAGCCGATGTTTTTATTATTTAACTGCTTTAATTGTGCAGTAAATTTAATTCTAACATTAAAGTATTTATGTTTTCAGAAAGATTTTTGTCAGGCTATTTGTCACTTTGTACTATGAGCAGGTGATTCTAAAACAGGCTAAAGAGGCTAATTAATGCGTGATGTGTGATGAAGGCTTGAATACATTTATGTTTTTTATAATTAAAGTTAATTTTGGCCCCTTATCCAGACGAGTGCATTAATAATTACAACAATTACAGTTATTGAGAAAAACCACGGCATCGGCAATCGGTAAAATCGGTATTGGCCCTGATCTTCTCAATCGGTGCATCCCTACAATTTAGAGTCACCAGTCGGTCCCTCCAGGATGTCGTTGGTTTTTTCTGTGATTGTTGGGGCCTAAAATGCCTCATTTTGCAGCAGCTTTTTAAAAAGTTGCAACACAAGTTGAATGTTTTGATGCTTTTTTTTCCTCTGAGTTATAAATGACACATCCACTGTGAGTGACTGGGACATACGCACCAATAAAGCATCTATTAACAGCTGAGCTGTCTGAAGCTGTCTGCTTCACTGCAAAGAAAAGGACGTCTCTCGCATGCAGCGTTCCAAAGTTATTAGAGAAACAGGAAAAGATGCCCACTGATTTTAAATAATGTTGCAGACCTCCGGGGATCGACATCAGAGGAGTGACTTTGGAGACGTAAATTACTTCATGCGTGGGGGGGAAATAGGACGATCACATTTGCAGAAAAGTTGCTGCGATTGGCCAAAATTGTAAAGTCAGGATTGAGCAATCTGACCAGTTGACCTAGCAAGGACATGTCTTTAGACTGTGGGAGGAAGCTGTAGTACCCGGAGGCAACCCACGCATGCACGGGGAGAACATGCAGACTCCACACAGAAAGGCCCACTACGTCCGAACGGGGATTCGAACCAGAAACCTTCCAGCTGTGAGGCGACGGCGCTGACCACTGTCGCTCCTAAAAATTAGGTGATGTTGGTAAAATGTTTTTGCTTCTTTAAAATCAGATGTTAGCTCCGTCACACGAGGAGAAAAGAAGGCGGAGCTCGACAAACAAAAGCTGCATTTTATTAAACTTTTTGTTTTCAGAAGCTGCGTCAGTCTGCCTCTGCCTGAGTCCACGTGAGTGCAGTGAGTTTAGGCTTTTAAGGACGGCCGAAAGCACACCGCTGTGAGATTAAAACAAAACATCTTTGTAAATTCAGATGCGGCACATCGTTTAATCTCGGTCATCTTGTTTTTATAATCTTTTGCAGCCAAAATTTGTGTTTTAAATTGAACTTCCCTGATTTGCCTCGCTGTAAATCCAGAACCTTATTCCATATTAATATAAAAATATTGACGATTGCAGGTTTAAAGAACAGAGATCAGAAAATGTGCACGTACAGACGGATGTCATGGTTGCTGCTGATGAAGTAAAAACTGGCTCAAACACAAAGACTACATCCTGTCTGCCTGCACTTATGAGACAAAAAGGATTTAGTCTCAGTTTAATTTCTCCTTCGGCTCCTTTCATCCACCGATCGCTCCCCCCTGCTCCCCTCCGCCCTCCCTCCTCCTGTAACAGAGTATTCATTACTGCAGGCAGCCGAGTAAATGTCATCTCGCCCGGCCGCGCCGCACACGTCCATGTGTAACTGAATATAACTTATTTATTTTCATAAGTCATCGCCACTTAATTATAAATGACGCCGACTGCTCCCCAAGAGGGTCCCGCTGCATGCTGGGATATGTTCTCCCCACTACATGAGGAAGGTGTGTGTGTGTGTGTGTGTATGCAACCAAGCATTTATGTCGCTCTGCTGTAACAGACTGAAGGTGTCGCAGGAAATAGACGCTAAATTTAGACGCTGGCTCGATTTATTTTTATATTTTCCACCGTGATTTTGATTATTTTTGTGTTTGTTTGTTTTGTGTCCGGTTGTTGTGTTTTTCCCTATTTTTATCCCCCCGTTAGCGCAGGAGGTAAATGGACCTGTCTGCACCCTGCCAGTCCCCTCGTCCCCTTAATCACAGACCTGGCAACCCCCTTAACTGGATGATGGATTATTCCTCATTAACCCTTTCACCGCCGCTGACTCAGAGACAGACAGGATGCATTTACACCGGACATTTCCTGCGTCTCATATCAGGATAAAATCTATGTACACCTTCTGAGCTTTGATTAACACTTAACACAGTACCACTAGGGATGCACGATACCGATATATTAGGCACATGTTTTTTTTTTACCTAATTGCAGAGAACATCAAGTCTCCCCTGTAGTGGAGTTGATATCATGCCTAGTCTTATTGTAGTGGCCCACCGGCAGATTCTTGAGATGGGCGATTAAAGTGTTGAATGAATGAGATTTGGCCCCCTGATGCTGAGCACGACCTCGCTGTTTGTTTCGGAAACTTTGAAGAACTGCCGTAACGCAGACTTCTTGCACTGTCCTTCACGCTTGATGGAAGAGGGGTGGTGTGCACACACACTCGCACAGAGTTAATGTCGTAGCATTATGTCAAGCTTTTTTTATGCTGTCAAAATTATGATTGACAGCTCTGTTGACAAATACGGCCCCTGCAGCCGATCTGTTCCGGATAAGCAGAGTGGAGGAGGATCGGTGAGAGGAGACGTAACTAAAACAATCACTACAGTCATTGAAGTTTCCATACCTGTGAACGTTAACCTCAGACCAACACAGAGAAGCTGTTCTGCTGTTAAACACGCCGGCGTGCGGGATCCTTGCTGTTTTTCTTTAAGTTAAGTGTGTGTTTTGGTTAGAGGAAGTGGCTACGGCGGCGCCACCCGCCGATCTTTTCCACGCAGTCTCTGGCTCCAAATGATGTCACCACCGCAAGATGGCAGCGACTATAACGGGGGCTATTTTGGTATCACTTTCATACAATGGGAGCAGATGGAGACACGTCGTCCATCTATATATACAGTCATTGTTCCTCCCACCATCACACTACTGTTATTGTTGTAAGTGTTGTTGTTATTCTAAATCTTATTTTATTACATTTTCAGCTCTCAGATTTTTTGTCTCCTCTTCTGTTCTGTTTGTTGTTTTCCTGTGTGTGTGCTGTGAAACACTTGGATCAGCTGTGTTGTGTGTAAAGTGCTCTATAAATAAACTTGATTTGATTTGATATTTATTGTACAGATAATAAAGTAGTAGCTATCTGAATTACTAAAAGTGGATTTCCTTGGGGCTGTCAATAGGACCAATTCTCATAACCAGATATAGGCCACATATTATGATTTTTCCCCTCTGATGCAGCTAAGCGCCTGGAAACAAGCCGAGCTAATGCTAACGGCAGCTCAGCTTGCAGCCCCTCCTAACATCCTTTGTCTGAGAGGCACTGATCAATAACATGAAACTAATTCATGCATTGGAAAGTTATTGGTACACATCTCATTGTGACTCAAACAAAACCAGTGGAGTCAAAATCTGCTGAATGAGAGACGATTTTCGCTCTTTAGTTGTGTCTTTCATCCATTCAAGCTGTAAGCCACTGACAGGCTGTACTGGAAAGCCCCCGTGTGTGTGTGTGTGTGTGTGTGTGTGTGTGTGTGTGGGTGTGTGTGTGTTAGTGTTTGATATAAAGCAGGTCAAGTGTGTGTCAGCCCTCCCGGCATTAATACAGATTAAGTTGTACAGGATGCGTCCTGTGCTCTGTCAGAGTGTTTCCTCTCTCCAGACATGTTTTGTTAGCTTAGCGCTGCTCTGCTCTGTTAGCTAAAGCAGGATGATGTAACCAACACGGAGCTCCGGAGGGATTTTAAGACAGGAAACAGACACACATAAGAAACGAATCCATGTGCAACAAAAACACAAGAGATGATGCACATTAATGATCCCTGTGTTGAGTATTGATTGAGTGCATGAGGTTCTGTGTTTTCGACAGACAGGACGACTGAGGATCTGCAGTGATGAGATGTGAAGCACACTGTTCACGTCAGAACAGCTTTTATAAAGAGGCTCAACAACTAGTGCTTTGACAGAAACCATGTTGTCTTGTCTGTTCAAGTCATGCCTGGTAAAGTGGCCGACAAATATTAATATTGAATATAAATATCAATGTATCTACCGTGACGTCAGCCGTTGGTTTGTTGACTGCATAAATGAAGCCTCGTTCGGGATTTTCCAGCTGCCATGTTGGTTTTCTGGAGCAGGAAGTGACCATAATTGGACTAGAGGGTGGAGCTGAAGAGGAGCAAAAGGTTTGCAAACATCAAGTGATCAAAGCTAAACAGTCTTTGTTTTTCCTTTGTGTTTCCCACAGAGGAGATGCTGTTTGTGGTGGTGACTGACTGCAGGTGTTGATAAATCTAAAGAATTAGCGGACTCACGGCTAGCTTGACCGGTGAAAGGGCGGTGGGTGAACGGTCCGCCGTAATCTCTCCAACAACAATCTTGACTCCTATGCACTGGCCAACGAATAAATAAATGTCTGATAAACAGCTAAACGAGCTAACAAGTCAGGTATGGTGAGCACAGTATACCTGCTGCTTTGTGCTAAAAATATATCAATACAATAAAGACGCTAACACACAGCTTTTTTGCTTAATGGGAAAGGTTGCAATCAGCATTCAGACCCGGGTAATTATCTCCTCGGCTCTGATCGGCAATGATGGGAACATAAAAAACAAGTCGGCACGCTAATCTCCGCCCCCTTTCTGGCGCTATGCTCCGTCAGTAACTTCTGCGACTCCTCCTCATCTCAGCTACAAATTCCTCCCGTCTCCCTCCGAGCAGCGCTCAAACATCGTTCCAAATTTGTTGGTGCCGAGTTTGATAAACAGACTGAATGAGTGATAGATACAATAAAGACCTAACCACCGTAACATTGTCACTGTTTACTGACCCTGTTTCCAGCGCGTTTGAGACGTCAGACGGTGACGCAGCAGAAAAGAGACCGACAGGAGTATACTTCATTGGCAATGGGAAAAGAGACAATCAGCATCAGTAAGCGGGTCTTCCCGGGTCTGAAAAACCTGCGTCAACGCGGCAATTTGGTGGGAAAGGGGTACTAGAATATAACTCCCTTTAAAGCTGGAGCACAGACTCAGCCAGAAAGTTGCATAAATCACAGACAGACATATTTTTTGACAGCAATGGTTCTGGTTGTTTCTCCTCTGATTGTTGGTGACGGGATCATTAAGTATAAAACTTCCCCAAACTCCTGTAGTCTGAGCCCGGCCTTAAGTACAGATCTATTTACTAGAAAACACAAGGTTTACTGTTTTTTTTGTGTGTGTTTTGTCATCTCAAAGGGTAAAATACCAAATCAATAAGGCTGTAATCTATATGTGGAGTCAGACACTTTATTTTAATTTCAGGACTGAGGTTAGTTTTTGGTTGAGGTCAGGGTAAGGACGAGGCTGTGGTTATGTTTAGGGTAAGGTTAATACTGCTGTAAATTAATATAAGTCAACCAATGACCTTACAAGAGGCAAAAACAAGCTTGTGAGTGTGTGTGTGTGTGTGTGTGTGTGTCTCGTGCTTTCTTACTCACATTGATCAGCATAAAGCACCAGGGTTGAGCGACCGACCGCCTAATCCCTGCATGATTACCTGCTTCAAGTGTCCGTCTCTTCTCGTGGACACAGAGTTCAATGTTCCTGACACTGAGAGTGTGTGCAGTGCCAGTGTGTGTATTTGTGTGTCTCAATCTTGTAACCACTTTCTCTGAAGAGTGTGTGTGGAGCTAATTGCGGCATCGTTGGATTTGGGGTGAAGATGATGTGAGGGTCGTGATCCTTCGGCTGCACTGATGAGTACATTACAGACTGGGTTTGGTACCACAACCCAGTTTCTAATTTGGACCTGGTTCCAGTTGGTAAATTTCCTGGATTCAGTAGACTCTGAGTGTTATCCTCTTTTCTTAATCATCAAATAACTTTAGTTCTTTAAATGTTAAAAATTGTTCTTAAATATTGATAATTAAAACATTTGAAAAATTCACCTACTGTATTTAATTTGAGATTTAAACAAGAGCAGAAAACTGTATTTTAGTGGACACTTGAGGAACTGCAGTTTTTTGCACTTCCACATGGGCTTCATTTTTCAACACTGGAGGTTGCCGCTTACCTGAATTAGTTCTTGTTTGCTGCTCTAAAACAGCAGCTACTTGTGGCAGCAATGAGATATTATAATCTGTGTAGGCTACTGTTTTGGAAAGAAGAAACAATTAATTTTGGGGGGCTAATAAATAATGGTATGAGATCAGTATATCGACTGGTGTAAACGCTTCTCAAACAGGAGCACAATAGCCAAAGAGAGAGCGAAGTGTACAGGAAGACGGAGAAGCTGACTGCGTAGCCAACCAACGGGAAACATGCTAGCCTTTGGCGCTAACTTAAACTAGCGTTTAACTAGTGACAGATTTTAAAACTGACAGTTAAAATGTCACCTCAGTTCTTGCTGAAGCCCGTGTTGACCTTAAAATGTTTAGAATGAATGAGACTGATGTTGACATTAAGCTAGTGTTGATTAACGTTACAACCGTTGCACCGTTGTTGTTAGCTATCGTGACATGACAATTTACCTGAATCAGTTCTCGTTTGCCGCTCTGAAACAGCAGTTTCTTGTGGCAGCAATAAGATTTTTTTTCTTTATTGGCTATTGTTTTGGAAAGAAGAAATAAGTCTATTTTTGGGGGGCTAATAAATAATGGTATGAGATCAGTGTATCGACTGGTGTTAACGCTTATACCTTTACCGCATTATAGGCTGTATCAGAGGTAACGGTATCGGTGTTGGAACAATGCTATTCAAGAGTGGTCTGTGTAACTCAACCGTAAATAAGGAACATAATTTTAGTTGCCATTTTTGTAACATAATTTCTGTCTCCTTTTTTCATGAATTTAGAATTTAAACAGTCTCAGTGAAAAATAACTTGTAGGTAGAAATGTGTATATATGCAGACTGCCGTCACCTTTCCAAGTCTGAATAAAAAAAAACAAAATTGGTGCAGGTGTACGATAGTAGCAGTTAATGTCATGATTAATGTTCTTCACGAGGACCCTTAGCGAGAACAAGGAGAAAGTTCCAGAAAGAAAAGAGGGCGATTATCTTTGCACCAGGCGATCTCTTTAGAATAACCACATGTAACGTCACCATGAATGAATATGAATATATTAAGCCTTAATCAGTGCTGACAATGGACCAGTGTCATAGAAAAGAAGGGAAGGGGTCATATAGTTCTCTGCACAGCCATCAGGGCGTGATGGAAAATGTAATGAGGCTCTGGTTCTGCGGCTGAAGTGGCTTTTTCTTGGTACAGAATGTTCCTCGTTCAGCGCTTCCAGTTAATCGTGACACCATCTTGTAAATGAGCTTTATTAAAAGGCACACGGCGGAGTTATTTAGGGTGTAACTGTTCATTCTTTCTTCTGTCTTTGTCCTCCCACTTTCGTCATGCTTGACGAAATACGAGGACTTGGAAATAGAAATTTTCACCTCTCTATTTGTGCTGCATCATTACTGAATATTTGTGAGCAAAAGTAATGTAAGTTATATTTTGTGAGACAGAAATGCACAACAAAACACATAAAAATGCAGTAATATCAGACATCATGTTACTGGGAAGCTAAACATGTGAGAGAGCCCACATGACATGACCACACACTAACAGATTCATCCACCAACAACCAGAGTCCGACTCTCACAGCTGGAAATCTCACTAAATCTCTTGCGGTCAAATTAGACTTTACAGTAAACACAAGGCAGACGACGGGCAGGAAGAATTGGCGATGATACTTTTTGGACTTTTATCTGAAAATTCACAAAGAAAAAATCTGGATGAAGTGGTGGAGACGGCGTGAACACGTTGTTCATGTTACTTTATACGTCGTGTTTGCTTTTGCTGCCATGGCTGCGAGTGTTGTGTTGCCTTCTTCAGTCAGCTTGCTTCCCAGTTGGCTTTTGTTTCATTCCATGTGAAGATCCACAGAGTGCGTGAACATGTTCATTATTTGAAATCAGTGTGGCCCAGACATTCTTCCGAGCAGATCGGATCTTAACGTACCTCACACCACATGAACATCTCGCAAGATCATCTTCAGAACGATTCATCCATCCATTTTCTTCCACTTATCCGGGGCCGGGTCGCGGTGTTCCCAGGCCAGGTGGGATATATAATCCCTCCAGTGTGCACTGGGTCTGCCCTGGGGTCTCCTCCCTTAGTTGAACGTGCCCGGAAAACCTCCTCACCTAATCAGATGCCCGAACCACCTCAACTGGCTCCTTTCAATGTGAAGGAGTAGCTCTACTCCGAGCTCCCTCCGGATGTCTGAGCTCCTTACCCTCTCTCTAAGGCTGAGCCCAGACACCCTGCGGACGAAACTCATTTCGGCCGCTTGTATCTGCGTCCTCATTCTGTCGGTCACTACCCAAAGTACATCACCACAGGCGAGGGTTGCCTTTAGGCTCAGCTCCCTCTTCACCACAACGGTCCGGTACAACACCTGCATTACTGCTGATGCTGCATCGATCCTGCCGTCGATCTTGCGATCCATTTTACCCTCACTCGTGAACAAGACCCCGAGATACTTGAACTCCTTCACTTGAGGTAGAGACTCTCCACACCGAGACCACAGACTTGGAGGTGCTGAATCTTTCGAACCATCAAAAATCAGGACTTTTCTTACTTTTTTTCAGAAGAGGGGAATCAAGCCTAAAATCGGCCTGACTATCTTGTAGTTTTTTTATTCGGCGTGTTCTCTGGAGCTCCACTCAGACTGGTTTTGGTCTCATACCTTGTAGCAACTACTGAACGACGTCTTGTTGTATTTCTTTGTAATACATTCCCAGCATTCAGTTACATCTTGACAACAGTAAAAACTACAAACTATGTTTTATGTTAAAGGTCATAGAAATGTTTTAGTTAGATATATCTGACTTTGATTTTTACTCTTTATACTGTTTGAAAAATAATCCTGTGAAAATAAAACGTGAAGGAAAACGTACAAAAGAAGTTTCAATATTTGATGTAATCAGTTCAACTATGAGATGAGTTAAATTAACTTCTGCAGGTTTAACAGTGCGCTGTAAAAGACATCTTTATAATAGTTTATAGTAGTCCTATAATCTGTGCAGATAAAATGTGTATGGCACAAGACAGAAGACGTTGTCGTACGTTTTTGGGGACCACTTTGTCTGATGAGTTGTGACAGAGCGGTTGATTGCCTGTAATCTGAGCTGCACTTGATCAATACTGTCTGACAGTTCTGCACAAATATTCTGTCCACTGTGGTTTATATTGTTTGCATTGTTGGGTGATTTAAAGGGAAAAGAATGTTATATTGCACAGGCGTTTATGTGTGGCCATATGCTGCAGCTATGGGATGTCTTTATCTCCTTTATGTTTCTGTACTGTTTTATATTCTGCCACTGCTCTCTCTAAATGCCTGTGTGTGTGTGTGTGTGTGTGTGTGTGTGTGTGTGTGTGTGTGTGTGTGTGTATGTGTGTGTGTGTGTGTTTGTGCTTTGCCTTGTTTATGTTATAATAACTTCTCCTCTGTCTGTAAAATCCACCATGGTTATGACTTCTTTAGCCTTTGTTTTTTCCCCTTCACCTTGTCATGAGCTCTAGAGATGCTCCAAAGATGAATGTCTATTTCCTTTATTTTCATGCAGAGAGGGAATTAATATTTTCTCCTGTTGTTCGATCAATAATAGAGACGGGTCACTCGGCGTAATAAACAGGACAGGATAGGAAAAATGATGTTGGTTTTATAATATTCAATTAACAGAAAAGTTATGAAATACCATTTTAAACATGTAAATGTGTACATGACAGAAATGACGCATGTTTGTTCCCATGAAAGAACTTGCGACCTCATAGCAATACTTTAAAAGGCATTAACACACATAGCTGTTTCATCAGAAGCAAAATCTAAACCAAACATTCTCCTTCTTTTCCAGATAAGTTCAACGCCTATGTGACTCTAAAGGTGCAAAATGTGAAGAGTACGACCATCACAGTCCGAGGGGACCAGCCATGCTGGGAACAAGACTTCATGTTGTGAGTATAAAACGTCTGTGTATCCGTAAAAGATAGAGATATACTTGCATTTAACTACGTGTTTGCGTTTGCATGATGGCTGCCCTGTGTCTGTTTTGAGCCTTGGCTGTGTGCGTCCTTAAAAATAAACGCTACACGTAAGCGAGGTGCAGTATGTGCACTAATGGTAGGGGCAGTGTAGAAGCAGAGGGGTTGTGACAGAGAGACAACCTGATAAAACAAGTCGCAATATCCGCACCTGTACGATGTGTCATTACCACTGCACAGTGACAAACACGCCTGTCAAAAGAGCTCTAAGCTCTAGAGGTATCCTCCAGTAACATGTGCAGTGCTAGTATGTGAACAATTACCTTCATGACACAGCCTGATGTGTACGCGAACACTAGGTTACAAAGCAAGTGTATCTCCGGCTTAAATCTTATTTCTTACAGTGTCAACTTCAAGTAGAAAATGCTCGATGGTCAACCTTTCTTGCAAAACCCAGACAGCTGCCATTGACTTACACGGGCGTGCAGAAATCTCCTATTAAAACTGTTACATTTGCACACATCCAGTCACATCTGAGACATTCAAATACATTTTAAAAACAATGGACGCTGCAAACGAAGGTTCCCCAGGTGCATGATGCAGAGCACAGTCTGGGTTAATAAACAGACGTGAAGTGAAGTGATGTGTGCTGAGGTAGAAGTTGGCTTCAAGAAGTGGTCGGCTGTGTGGTGAAGATGTTTTTGGGCAACAGGTAAAAGAATCTTCTTTAAAGATGTTTTTCTTCGCAGGACGGGATCTGTAACGTCCTGATAATGTGGATTTAAGGATGGCTGTGGATGTCTAAATTTGTGTTGGACACATTTTTTTTTAGGAACAGGCTTAGTCAGAAACTTTCTGCCAACCTGAACTCAATTCAGCTCGAGTTTTCACTCTCCTGATAGCAGTGATGTCCTCATGACTCAGGGACTTCATTTCAAAATAAGAGCTCAGTTTTTGTTGTTTTTAACGATGAGAAACAGATTATTTTATCATGTTATTGTGAAACAGTCTCTATTATTCTGTGTTTATTTGTTCTATGTATAGCATCTAGCATATCGTCATTCTTCTTCATGAATTTCTTTTTGTGCTTAAAAGGCATCAGGACACTTGTTGGAATCTTTCAGGTCCCTAAAGCTGTCCCCTGTTTCTTCAGTTGGCAGTTATCTTGCCACTTACTCATCCCATCCTTTCTCCATGGTTTTCCCAATATGACAATATCTTGAAATAATACGTTTTATGGCGTGAGATTTGGGAAGCTACATAAAAAGGCTTTCACTTTTGAGAAACCTTCTATCAGTTGCTCTTTCCCTCTTGGACTGACCGTCACTTGCATTGGCAGCTACAGCAATCTGCACAAACCACTTGGGATGTATTAGGACAAATTCAGAGAGAAATTGAGCCTTGGACTATGTGTCCGCCTGCTGATGAAAACAGGCCAGCTATCTGCTGTTAGCGTACCTGCTAGCTGGCTCTAATAGGCCTCTGTGAAATTGAAAATGAACGTCGGCCGCCTGTGGGACTCCAGTCCGTCCGGCTGGCACAGGATACTAAATGGGAATTTGTGGTTGGAGCAGGTAGGATGGATGGAAAGTGAAATTACATGTCGAGCTCAGATAAGTGGATGAGTCAGTGATAAATCTAATGAATTGTCCAGCCTGGTCTGATTCCACGGGGGAGAGGAAGTACAGATGTAGCTGATGTACAGATCCCACTTCACTTTTATCGCAGCAGAGGCATGTCTGCTGCTTGTGTCCGCGTCCACAAGGGCTTCATTTAAGAAGAAATGTTTCAAGGCATAGTATGGTCGCTTGTTGGTGGACATACATACAAACAGTGGAATAAGAGAAAGCACAATAAGGACTAAGGTTTTGACAACATGTTTTCTGACCTGCTCTGGCTCTGTGCCGTCCTCCAGAGCAGCTAAATGGACTGGTACCTTTTTCAGAATGGTTTCCCTCA
The DNA here is from genome assembly GCF_022749685.1 of Semicossyphus pulcher. NCBI lineage: Eukaryota > Metazoa > Chordata > Actinopteri > Labriformes > Labridae > Semicossyphus > Semicossyphus pulcher. The sequence continues at coordinate 29,998,987 of NW_027211737.1, read as the reverse complement.
GTCCCTTTATTTGTGGCACCAAACAGTACGGTCCTGGGCAACCTAGGTTAAATATAGATCTGATGAAACAAAGTTATGTAATGGTTATTCTGCATGTTACAAAGAAGTGAACTAGCCTAATTTGCACTTGTAAGCTGAGGTACGTCCTAGCTGCAGTCCGTACACCTGAGCCATAGTTTGTCGTGCACCTCCCCATAAATTTGACGACACATCACGATTGGTCTGTTTTGTAGCATAGCACGGAAACTACAGAGTCCACTTTGCTTGATGCTAATTTGTAGCTCGCTGCTACAGCCTGTTGGATTCCACTTAAAGTAAAAACTCTAACGGCAATCTCTAGTCTCAATGTCTATAGGCATAATGTGCCTGCATTCTATTTTATATGCAGATCAGCATACTCACATTTACTATTTGCAACAACACAAAATACTATGAGGCTGATGGAAATGTTGTTAGTTTGTGGTCGTGTGATTCAGGGCGCTTTCACACCTAAAGTCTGTTTGTTTGATCCGAGTCAAAGACCAAATTGTTACAATGTTGCATTTTGAGTTTGGTTTGTGTTCACACGGCAGTTTTTACCAGCGGACCAAAAGCGTTGGAAAATTCCCACGCTGAAATTCTGTAGTAAACAAAGAGAGAGAACACACTCCTCAATCACACTCAACACGATCGAAGACTTGTCTCAGTTTTTTGGCTGACCGCCGGGGTCAACCCTACTCATGGTCACTCAAAATAAATAGAAGTTAAAACTCTTGACTAGCTAACAGTTAGCTCACGTTCTCATCATTCTATCCGACTTAACAACATCAAACACAGCCGACGCTAACAGAGTGTAACGTTAACATCTGCAAAACTAACTTACATATTCATGGACGCACATGCGATAAAAAGAGTCTGCGATCAGTGATGTAGGTGCAGTAAACAAGTCCGTGCAAGGCTCCCCCACTGCCGTGTTTCGGGGGAGAATGCTGCATTCAAGTGCGCTCAGAAATGTGAGTGATCAGACACGCGATCTTTTGTACAACGCCTCTTCAGTCAAGCATGAAGAAGGGTGCAAGATGTCTGCGGTATGGCAGATTTGGCCACTACAATAAGAGTAGGCATGATATCAATTCCACTACAGGGGAGACTTGATGTTCTCTGAAATTAGGTAATTAGATAAATCTAATATCGTGCATCAGTAGTTTGTACAATATTTTACGGCATCCAATAGCTGTGAAGAAATGACCAAAGTGCTGGACCAACCAATCGACGTGATCAACACTGCAATGCCGCAAAAAAAGCTGATTTCTGAGCCAAACTTTTCATTTCACCCTCAAACAACTGAAGCAGTTCTTACTGTGTATAAAAAGATGAACTCCACAGTAAATCCCAGGTCGACGCTCTCTTCCCTTCCTCAGCTGCGGGAGACTTTTGCTTGTTCTTCTGTTGGCAGCTGGTCTGACTTGTTATATGAAGTGGAGGAGTACTAAATGCATTTTCTTTTATATTGGATTTTTGAAAGTGTTCCTCTGTGTTATCATTTTTTTATTCTCTCTTGCTTTGTTAAGTCAGGCCCGTAACCTGACCTCTGATCCAGCCGGGTGCTGTTATTCTCTGCTGCTTCAGTACTGACAGGTTCCTCCTGACACGCTGCTCACAGTACAGAGGCAGAAAGTATCTTAACTGGCTGATTCACCAGGTCATTGTTCTGTATTTAGCGTTTTTCTTCTCTGGGTACCTTCTACCTACTTTTAACTTACTGTTTATGCAGCTCCTTCCAGACTGTGTCTCTCAGTTTTGTATTATACTGTATAACAGACAGATCTCTGCTGCAGACTGATCCCCCGACTTGATTAGAGGGATTATAGAGACTGACTGTAGATCAACATGATTACATAAGAGACTCCTCTCCTCTCTATGCTGCTCATAATCTCTATTACCCCGTTCCCTGTCAGATCTACTCTGACTGCTGGTTTCCCTTTCATCACGTCTCTCACTCTGACTCTGACCTGGTTTTAACATAAAGATATAATAATGAAACATGCAGGATTCTCATCTCATAGCAGCTAATTCTATAACGACTGTAACTTAAGTAACATACCGTCTAATATGACGGCAGTGACTGAAAGGAAACCCCATGCCCTCTTATGCTAAATGACTAATTAGCTCCTGAGCCTCATTAGCGGCGTTCAGGCTCCATGGGCGGCGTGCTGCGTTTAAGCGCTGTTGGAGTTTCAGGGTTGAAATGGTAGCTGAGTTTGACTCCTAGACTGAAGCTTTCAACCAGAGGAGTGACACATGAGACGAGCTCAGAGCGCCGAGAATTACAGTAAATAAAGGCCTCTTAGTCTATTTCTCTAACATGAAATATAACAAGGATAGTCAATACAATTCAAGCTGTATGTGTCCTGCTGCTAACGTCATCCTTTCATTCACATTAATTATTTTACCACAATCAGATTTGGGTTAGTTGGAACAAATTAAATCGAAGGAAAAAGGTAACAGCACCATGTTAAAGATAAATCTGCTTCAGTCTTAATATATTAAGAATAAGTGCAATATATTAAGACTTGACAATTCTTACCAGGGGTTGGACATGGCTCAAACATGGCATCTACTGTTTTAAATCAGAACCTTGCCAGCCGATGGTGACGTAGAGGCGACCGTTCGGGATAAAGCTACGCTAACATTAGCCTTCTAGCTAACGTTACATTACCACTCAGAGACTGTGCCCCTTCTCTCTTGCCTCGGCTCCGAAAGCTCCGGATTCAAGCATGACGGCTCGAACTGATAGGGCTCGGGACCACCACGGTCCCACAGTCCTTGACCACTGACCACTGGTGAGTGGATGGTGAGTGTTGTTCAGGTGATGTCGGTAAGAACAGTGTGGTCTGCAACAAACAGTAAAGAAGAAATCAAACACTGTCTGTGTTAATATAACCACTACTGCTTAGCTAAAAGAGAGTGTACATATAGAGTTAAGTCTTAAAGCACCACACCATCAGCATTAGTTAGCAGGTTACAACAAGAATATAACTCAAATCACTCTACAAGGACATTTTTCATTTCACCTCGACTTTAAGGCCAATCACCGCAACTTATTCTTACTGTCGGGCTTGAATCAATTATTGTGCAACAATAAATCAACAGCAGGCTTAAAAATTCCCTTTGCAACTGCAACAAGGGATCTTTTTTGTCAATTTTCACATATAACAGTGCAAATGTTATTGCTGTTACATAGACATTTATATATATTTTTTTTTAATACTTTTTACTGAAAGGTCTAATATTTCTTTTCCCCATCTTTAATGATAATCTTTATGAAGACAGCCTCTGTCTTGTAGATCAAATAATGCCACATCGTTGTCCCTCAGAGTCTGATCCTCTGCAGCCTCATAATCTTGTCTATATCACTCTTGTGTCTGATGCATAGGCGGTCACCGGACAGCTGTCTGAATGTGTGTGTGTGTGTGTGTGTGTGTGTGATGGCTGATTGGTGGGTTGGTTGGCTAGTGGGATAAGGGGATAAGCAGTTGAATGTTGATCCCTCTCCAGTCCGGGTCAGTCGGCCTCACGTGCTCATCTCCACTATCACTTCCTCTGATTCAATCCTTCTCTCTTTAATGCCGCCGACTCTTTTCTCTCTCGCGGTCTTTATTTTCTTTCACAGTGGGTCTGACCTTAAAAGTAGAGATGCCTCCTCATGCCTCGTTCGTCGTCTCCTCCCCTCCCTCTCTCTCCCCTCTCCGCGCTGTGCTCACATGTTACTGAAGGTCTAAATCTTTTGACCTGATTTACAGTATCGTGTCAGGAGTCAGCAGCTTTCTGTCACCACAGGCTCTTTCTCACCACGCCAGCCGCTCTGACACAGTTCAGAGATCTTCGAATAGGGTTACCGTGTCACTGTCACTCGCTAATGTAGGTGACCTTTATTTCACCTTAAATGTTTGAATAAACTTTATTTAATTCGAACTGTGGTTGATTTGAAATCGACAGAAAATGCCTGATGAAGAAACAAATTTGACGATGTTTAAATTAAGGCAAACATTTATAAACATGGACAACCAAGGTAGAGTGGGTCGCCCTCTATCAGAAGGTGGAAGGTTTGATCCCCAGCTCCTCCAGTCTCCATGCTGAAGAGTTCTTGCAATGTGTTTGTACCAACCAACGTGTCACGTTTTCAAGAATAGCACCAGGCAGTAGCGGATACAGACGCAAGGCTCAGTTCCAAAAAGTCTAATGTAAGAACACACCGAGCAAAAACAGGTGTATGAAGATGGAAAGCAAGGAACCACAAAGAACTCAGGAGGTGGCGGCAGGAGACGCGCTGACCAAAATGCAGCGAGGCACAAAAAACGAGAAACAAGAAAAACGTTAGGATAACTTGGGCGCGCAAACACACGAGAAAAATGAGTGAACACGAGTAGAGAACAGCTTCTTGTGTCGGTCTGAAGCAGATATTCACGCTTATGGAAACTTCAATGACTGTAGTGTTAGTGTTAGTTACGTCTCCTCTCGCCGTTCCTCCTCGACTCTGCTACTCGGGAACAGAACGCTGCAGGAGCCCCATTTGTCAACAGAGCTGTCAATCATGAGGCCACACCCCCTTTTTATAGCATCAAATAACTAGTTAAAAGTAAACGGGTGAGAAGAACTAACTATAATGACAGAAACCATGTTGGAGAAAAATGTATTTGACGTGTATTTTGATTTTATAGTTTGACTCATGTCCCATCTGTTAACATGGAGGAGGCGGGGCTTATGAGCTATACTGCAGCCAGTCAGCAGGGGGCGATAGAGAGGGTTTGGCTTCAGCACTTCGGGCTCAGCGTGACGTCACGCACACTTCACTTTCCCCTCGTCTTATCCCTCCATTCTTTCTTTTTTTTTCAAAATTTGCTCTTTAACACAAGATGGCTGTGTGTGTGTGTGTGTGTGTGTGTGTGTGTGTGTGTGTGCGTGTGTGCGTGTGTGTGTGTGCGTTTGTGTGTCATAGTGATAAAAATACACCATGTCATTCCCTGTTACAACACAAACCATTCCCTCAATAATGGATGGGCTTTGATGGAGGGCAGATGCCAGAGAGTCAGATGTAAAGACACACACACACACACACACACACACACAAACACACGCACACACACACACACACACGCACACACACGCTTCTGATCTGTGAGTCAGAGCCAGGTTGGAGTCAGGCTGCTCGTATGGACAGCGTCAGACCTGTTTGTAATCCTTTTATGTTTTATGTCTTGCGGTTTCTAATTTAATAATCGTATAGATGAAAATCATGCTGTAGATCATGAGTCAGTTTTATTGTTTATTATTGTGTTTAGTTGTTTATACTTTAAACCAGCTGCTCGGGTCTTACATCACAATTTTTTTTACCCAATGTGTAGATTCTTTTCGACCTTTTGGGACTCGAGCTCCCAACATGCCTCAGTGTGACAAGAGGAAGATACGAGAGCTCCGACTGTTCGTGCTTATACAATTATTCTCGTACAACCCAAATAATATTGAGCCAATTTGGAAGCATTCACAAAAATGTGGGATTCTCAGGGCAAGTTCTCCAGCGGTCAGGTGATGGGGTGTAAGGATCAAAGGACAGGCCAAACAGTTCAGTTCCTGTGTTAGAAAACAGACCTTAAAACAGACGCTGAATATGTGCTGCCTTGTATGTCTATTTGAGACGCTAAAGAGAACATTTTGATTACTTTGAGATATACAGTATATATATATATATAAAATACATAATACGTTTGTTTTGTATCAATTTGTCCTCTTTCCTGTGTCAACTGTGTATTTATTTCATTCCTAATTTCCTTTAGTCTTCAGGTAAGATTTTGCTTTGGCTCCTTTTTGTGTTTTGTCTCAAGTTCTTTTAGTTAGTGTAGTTTCAATAGCCTTAATTGTCTTTCTTTCACGTACACACACACACACACACACACACAAACACACATATAAGAGAAAACTAATGTTTTAAGGTCCCGATCAGAGAGAACACGTTTTACAGGCTGTAAAACGTGAGGTGCACGCTCTGCCTTTTTTTGTTGAAGCCTACGGTTTGCTGCACCTTTTTTTTCTACTGTTGTTAAGGCAACCACCGAATCGTAGCTTTCATTAACCTTACTATTAAATTGTAAACTGACGGAAGCCCGCCTCTCCTTTCATCCGATTGGACATTGAGAAAAGACGCCAATGACGTCGGGCGCTTTTCTGCTTCGAATTGAAGTTTTTTCAACTCGAGGCGCTCAGAGCGGAAAAACGCGAGGCGCTCTGCAACGCAAAAGCAGCACCGCGTCTCACTGAAAACAACGATGGTTTAACGGTGCCATAGCGACCTGATTCACCTGATTTAGTTTTAAATTGGGTACATTCAGGAGGCTCATACCTGATGATTCATTAAAGATTCTTCTCTTCATCTTCAGTAGTATGTCAGCGGTTAAATCACTCGCCCAATGCACAGAGGCTCAGTCCTCGAAGCAGCGGCCCCGGGTCTTACCTCCAACCCTGGGCCCCTTGCTGCGTGTCGCCCCCCCTCTGTCTTCCCTCATGTCTGACTCTATCCACTGTCTTGTCAAATACAGTATCATGTCTGTTATATTGGTTAGAAACTGTAGCAAAATCTCAGCAATACAAATAAACAAGCAAACAGGAATGGAGCTTGTTAATGGTGATCATGCTCACATGTAGGAGCATCATCACCTCGTTTCACAGGAGGATGAATTCTGTAGCGTTTGGCATGTCGCTCCACATACACGCACATGCACGCTCACCCTCTTCACTCCATCACCCCAGCTGTGAAGTGTCATCAGAGCTGACTGACAGCCACACTGAGGCCGTATGAATATGAATGGGGCTGTGGATGTGAATATGCAGATGAGGAGGGAGACGGTTTGCCTGCTGTCTCTGACTGATCCGTCAGAGAGTGACGTCTGTCATCCTCCAGCCGCAGTTCTGACCCGATGAGAGTGTGTGTAAAAACTGGGGTCAAATATGGACCAAATATAGATTAAGTTTGTGTGAGTGCAGCAGATATAAACGGTCCCATGATTTATTGTTTGGACTTTTTAAATAGAACATGCTGGGATGAGACATTGTGCAGGGATTTAAAAGCGGCTCAGCTGATGGAGGAGCTCATTATCACCTAAAAACAGACCCGGGCATGTGTTCCAAAGGAAGAAAACACACCTCACAACAGACGCTGCCTTGTGTTTGAAGTGTGTTTCGACTGTACAAACCTACAAAAAAAGAAACATTGATGTGACTTTATATCCTTATGTTTTTACCATAAACTGTATAAAAAGATGGACGACATGACAGCTCCCTTAAAGTGAAGCCAAAACCTCTCTATCGCCCCCTGCTGACTGGCTGCAGTACAGGTCATGAAGCCCGCCTCCTACATGTTAACAGATGGGACATGAGTCAAACTATAAAATCAAAATACACGTCAAATACATTTTTCTCATTCATCATTATAGTTAGTTCTTATCATGCTGATTTATCCAAGTTATCAATTTTTCTGACAAGTTTACTTTTAATTAGTTATTTAAAAGAGGGTGTGGCCTCATGATTGACAGCTCTGTTGACAAATGGGGCTCCTGCAGCGTTCTGCCCCGAGTTCCCGAGTAGCAGAGTAGAGGAGGAACGGCGAGAGAAGACGTAACTGATACTAACACTACAGTCATTGAACTTTCCATAAGCGTGAATATACCCACCTGAGGGCTCCAACACGGCAAGGACACAAGGTAAAGGTGTGGTTTGGGTTGAGGAAGGGGGGGGCGTTAATGCAGCGGCTCCACCAGCCGATCTCTACTGCACACACTCTGGATACAAATGAGCGAGATGGCAGCGCCCGCTTCACTTTTGTACAACGAGAAGAGACGGAGATGTGTCGTCCATCTTTATCTACATGTGATGGGTTGGCACAAACATTATTGCTATATCCTGTATATTTTGCTGAAGTTGACAGGAGCAGATGTGTTTCTCAGATCATGTTTGTTCAGTGTTTTCTGCTTCCAATAATGAACAGACAGAAAAAAGTACCAACACTGACTTCACCACTGACAAACCTTTGATCCGACTTTTTTGCAGGTTGCCAGGTTTGTACTTCAGCTCTGTTTGTAAAGCTGATCATGTGTGTGTTTTTTTTTTCTCTTTCTACAGCGAGATCAGTCACCTGGAGTCGGGTCTGGTGGTGGAGCTGTGGAACAAAGGATTGATCTGGGACACGATGATCGGCACGGCACTGATACCTCTGGACACCATTCATCAGTCTGACGAGGTAACACACCCTCATCAATTTAACAGCTTAAAGTTCACATGAGAGAGTAACGCCTTAGTACACCAGAAACTTGCACAAAAATGCAGAGCGTGGGTGGGCATCCCTCTATCGTAACAGTACTGCACACCTGGCCAGGAGAGCGGCAAAGGACAGTGTGCAGCACTTAGATGGAGTCAGGTGCCAAAGAGGCCGACCAATATTAAGAATAAGAGATGAGCTTTTCCAGACTGGGACGAGTCCAGAACGTGTGGATAATGGAGGCCTCATTATTGGCTATTTTTGTACATGTTCCCCATATGGCTGCTCGTATGGCGTTACGTGAACGTGGTACAGAGCCCCTCACTCTTGCAGGTGTCTTTTCGCAATTACATGTAATGTCTTGCCCTGCAATTACTACACCTTAGCAACAGGAGGCAGAGAGGCAGAGAAATGAAGTGATGTCTTCTTCCATCTTGCCAGTCCGCATGTAGACTGCTGCTTTTTTTTAACTCGTGGATGAGTGTTTAAGTTAATCGCAACTGAATCATTTTACATGTACAGTGTGTGCTGCTCCGGCTGCTTCTCTTCTACCACAGTCCTGTTCTTTTTAAAACACCATCTTTACCTGTGAGCTCACAGGTCGCCAGTTAGCAGAAGTGGTGGGACTGATTTGAGCGCTGCAGGCCGGCCCGTCTCGCCTCGCTACTTGTTCTGCAGAGTTTTAAAGCGAGGAAGCAGCAGACATGCAATCATTCATAATGCAGCATCAGAAGTTGACTTCTCCCCTCAGTTTGAAGCGAAGTAAACGCTCACCTCCCGTTTTACCAGGGTCTTAACTTCCAGTGTTGTTCCTCGCTTCTTCATCTTTGCTCAGGTTTATTGAATGGCGTCCCTGCTCACCTCACCTGCGTCCTCTGTTACCATGAATACCTTTTTTTATCTGTCCATCTTCCTTTGTCTTCCTCTCCTCTCCCGTCGTCTTCAGGAGGGCCCAGGACAGTGGACGTCTCTGGACTCGGAGGTCTTAATGAGGGAGGATGAGATCTGTGGGACCACCAACCCAACGCCGCACCAAGTGCTGCTGGACACCCGCTTTGAGCTGCCCTTCGGTGTGTACATGTTCACAAACACACATTCATTAAGAGGATGCACACACACACACACACACACACACACACACACACACACACAGATCCAGGAGAGTGGCAGCTTACTGATAGTACTCTATCCTTGGATGAATAATGGTTCTATTACCATTTCCTTGCTTACATATAGATACACAGATCTGTCTGTTAGTGCTGAAGAAGGAAAACAGAACCACCCTTTAATATAGATATATAAAGACAATATGGTAACACAACACGGCCTCAGGATTCAAACAATGTGGCATATTAAACCTTAAACTGGCCACGGAAAATGTTCTCCAATTAGGAATATACAGTAAATATATGTGACTTAGAGCTGTGCCATATTATATCGCTCAGATTATACCGGTATAATTTTTTTTAACAAGTTGCGTATTGCTTGTCCTGTTCGTACGGTGGCCCTGAGAGCTCAACGCACAGCAACTTAAGAAAACACATGCAAATACACAAAACACAAGCAAATGAAGAAAACATCTTCATCAATTTGACAACACATGCGCAGCATTTAGAAAACGAGCGGCAAATAGAAAAATGCAGCAAATAGAAAAATGTTGCAAATACAAAGTGTTATATAGTGTTAATTTACTGACTAATATTCAGGAGAGTCAGCCTGTGTAAGCGCCAGGAGAAGGCTACAAATTTAGCTTTCTGGTCATATACAGACACGCCGGCTCCAAATGGTCTGGTATATCTAACTAATGAATATACACTTTTATTCATTCTATGATACACAGTGAAATGTTAAACAGAAATCTTAACCTCAACCCTGATGACACACTGACGCTGGCGTGCAGGCCTGCAGCCAAGAACACACGCTGACGCGTCACACTTGGCAACACAGGCCTGATAGATTTTATTGTGTTATTTTGGGTTGCAATTGTCACTGTTGCAATGAATTCACTTGCTTTTAGTATAATTTACACAATTGGATTGTATTTACTACCCTCAACAATCCTCTTTTACAGTGTACGTCACACAGGGCAGTTTATTCTGCTCAGACCCGACGTGTTCATCGTTCATCCCCGGCTTCTTCTTGTGAAGCTTCCTTATATCAGAGCGTTGATGAAGCGTTTCATCTATGGCCACTTTTCTGTTGCTCTAAATGTAATCCTCGACATTCCTCAGCCTCTTTGTGTCCTTCGCCTGTTTTGTTTTTAAGCTGCTGTCTGAGGAGTCTCTGCTTCTCCCGGCGCTCTGTTTAACAGTGTTTACTTAACGTCACGATTCCTCTGCTTCTCGCTGCCGCCCGCTCGTCTTGACACAAAGTCCAGGGCCTGAAGATGGAGATAAGATAGTAGTGGCTCTGTTTGAGAAAACTCTCACAAATTAAAAAGTTCAGGTAATTGACATCCAGTTTACAGCATGGGCGCAAATCAATAGTGAGATGCATCATACTGAAACAAATACACACATTCCCAAACAACTCCTTAAAGTTTCTTCCTGTCAAATTCAGTTTGACTCTTTCTTTCTTCGTCTTAACTTCAACCTGAACCTCTTCTGGTTTCGGGGGAACCTCTGAGGCCCCCGAGGAGGTTTTAAATTATATTTCTGGGCCCCCAGAAGGAAACCTCCTCATCACATATTAAACACACATGAATATAAGATGGGTGGGAAAAGACAGGGAGCATGGAGGACGGCCGACTGAGGGAAGAATGGAGTCGCTGTCATTTCCTCTCGCACTTTGCCTCACATTCTGTATTTGGCCTCTCGTTCTTCTTGCATTATTTACAGCCGCTCTTCCTCAATCCTACCATCCATCCCTCCATCCCGTGTGTCTGCATTTCCTCCACTCTCCCTCTGTCACCAGCCTCTCTTGCTCTCTCCAATTTGTTCTTACTTTAAACCCATCTTCTGTCCAGACATCCCGGACGACGAGGCTCAGTACTGGACCAGTAAACTGGAGCGGATCAACACCATGCGGATACATGACGAGGTATGTTTACTAAAGAAAAATGAATAGTGTTTAGTGAGCTTTTAGAGACGTTAAATGTGCTTCATTCAGGAGTCTAAAGGACGAAACAGTGTCAATCCAAACCAAGAAAGACTTCTTTTTTCGTCACCTTGAAAGCTGTGCTATCTGTGTCACTTAAAAAGTTACAAGCAACAAATGATAATAGCATTCTATGTAAGTGTGTAAACACATAATATAAAGCATAAAACCTTTAAGGAGGTGCTTTCCACGGCCGTGCAGTTACTGTATTTTCATCAATCCATACTGCAGAGCGCCATGTAGAGGTTAAGGCAAGTAGAGGTTTATTTTCACTCACAAGTTACAGTTAACTTAAACCTGTAACTGAAACGTCCAACTCTTGTTTTTCCTTTAACAACATTGAGTTTCTTGTCAGAGCATCCTTTAAATTTAAGTCTAACAAAGTCATTGTGTCCATCCTTCTCTGTGGTGTTGGAGCGTGTGTTGGCTCTCTGCTGCCATCTGTTGAAAAATGCACCACATCACAGATGAGCCTTTGTGCTCACATGTGCCTTCTTACTTTAAAAAGTCAAAGGCACTTTTGCTCCTCTAATCCTCGTTTATTTTCTAAGTCTCCTCTCTGTCTTTGTTTCTCCTGTTGCAGTATCCACTGCAGGAAGAGGTCCAGAGAAGACGAATGGCGTCAGTTCCCTCTCAGTGCTGTGAGTACTGAAGTACAACTCATTCATGCTCTTTCACGTGTGCCTGTAACAGTGTTTTTGTAGGTCCAGGTTGATGTCTACTCATCTGTCCTTCCAGAATGACTTAGACATAAAAATACTCGTTCTTTCTTGTGTTTCATGAGCAGAAGACATTTCATATCAGCCGCCAGATGCATTTTTGGCTTCTGTTTGTAGCCCACGTTTAAAGAGACTTCAGTGTAAAAGATCTGGAGACCCCAATGTGCTTTCTGAACACTACAGAGGATTTTTTTAAGCACCAAACTACTGTTAATGCTAGTTATAAATAGGGCTGGGTATCACAGGGTAACTCACGATATGATACGACACGCGATACAACGATTCTGTGATATTTTATATACTGCAAAACAATCATTTAATGATACATCACGATATCTGATTGACTTCTTCTTCGGCCAGTTAATTTCCCTTCATGTTACCCTCATTCATATGAGCGCCATTGCGAGGAGTCATGAAGCAGTGAATCGCAGGGAAATTATTTTCAGGGAAATAATATTATTATTTGTAGGTTAAAGTATCGACATTTGGCGCCAGTCAGGACGACGATATATAGCCGTATCGATATTTTGTCCCACCCCTAGTTCTAAAGAGTGTGTCACGGCCTGTGAGCGCTGATTCTAGAGTCATTATTGATCACTGTCATCACATTACTTCATGTGACTTCATCATATAGCCTCACTTTCATCTCCACATATTTGGATGCTTTCATTCCCATTACCTGTCACATACTCACCTGGCCATCACCAGTGTCTTTGACTGGTTTGATTCTTCTGTAATGAAGTTCGCTTTTCTTCCTGACCTCTATGAACACTTCCTGCCTCCATGCCAACCAGGCAGTTGGAGTTATTTTGGATGGAGTGACCAGCAGAGTACGTATAGTGGTTGTTTTTTTTCCCCAAGTGTGACTTTGCATTCGCTTCACTTCTGCATGGTACAGGGCTGCTGTTTACATCTGTGTTTACACAAGGACCGTTGCATGTTTGGTCTGTTTTCCTTGTGTGTGTTTATTGTATTTGAAATTTTACCTTCTTATATTCTTCTTACCAAAATACAAAGTTAAGTGTTTGTGCCGGTTTTGTTGAGGTTATGTGGCAGTTGTATTATGCATGAAATCTTGTAGTGTTTGTCACTGTCTGCTTGGTACCCTTGTTCTCTGTATTACATATGTGCTACCACAAGAGGGAGCTCTTTATTCAAACATTGTTTATCGTTTGAAAGTCTTCCTGTCAATGTCTCCAGTCTAGAGGAAACCAAGACACAACAAACCTAAAAGAGTCTCCCAACAAGAGACTACATTAAAAAGAGAAACTAGAACTAGGAAACACAAACACTACAAACCCCTTAAAGTCCAGCAGTGAGCAGACTGTGATATACTCAGGTCTACCAAAGGGCTATTCCACCACATTAAATGAGTACTATCTGAAAATCTACTTGAAGTTTAAGAGCTCATAATTTCTGTTCTCTGCGTTCCTTTGAGATTGCACCTTGTTTGTGTTTTACTGACGTGTTTGTGTTTCGTCGCCCAGCTTACGATGACCATGACAGTGCAGTGGACGACCGCGACAGCGACTACCGCAGTGAAACTGGCAACAGGCCTCCCCGGTTCCACAACACCTCGCAGACCAACTCATCAGTGCACCAGTACCCTATAGGACGCAGGATCCAACATCCAACTCTGTCCAGGGAGTCTGAGTCCATACAAAGCTATGAGCTAGACTACAGAGAAATGAGGGGGCCCAGGTAAACACACACACCCGCTCACGGACACACTGACATGATCATTTGTGTTCATACATATTCGCTCTTGGCTTTATGAGACAAGTTACCAAGAAAAAACAAGAAACTTCACGGCCTTTAAAAAGGTCACATATTTCTGTTGTTAAAATCACATACTGTGTCCAACTGACCACTGTTAATCTGTTGCTTTAACCGGTTAACAGTTTTCATGGATTATAGATCATCATGTGTTTCCTTGGGAATAAACAAATCCCTTACAAAACATCAAGTTCTTCATGTGCATGAGCAACTGCACAATTTTCAGATTAAAGGAAAAAACGATGACATTTGCATATTATCAAACCACTCTTCCTTCCGTGTGTGATTCTGGCTCTTTTCATTTGCTGTTCTTTTTCTTTGCTCTCTTGAACACCTTCTTTGCATGATTTCCTGTTTTGATTTTCGTCTAATTCTTAATTTCTCTTCTTTTTCCTTTGCATCATGTTTCACTGCTTCCTGCATGGCTCCTTTATGTTCTTTAATTCAGGCGATCAAACAGTAAGGGTGGTGTAAGAATAATCCCTGTTGACTCAGGTATGGGTGTGGACGATTGGGAGAGTAAATATAAAGTGCCTGAATCGGGTGTCTTGGATGATTACTTGGACGCTGAGCAGAAAATGTGGGAGGATGAAGATAAAAGCATCATCTATCGGATCAGTGACAACCCAAGTGAGTCAAAAGGCAGCAGGTTCTATCAAACGGTAGAATGTGATGCACTTTCCCCTGAGGAAACAGATGAGCTGGATGGCACGCCACGCAGACAGAGGCGTGGCTTTGGTAGCGGAGAAGTGCGGTTAGTTTATAAGGAAGCTGGCAGCTTTGAGGATGAATCATCCCCTCCTGAAATTGATATAATTCCCTCTATCAGACAGCAGCGCAAGCAGACAGATGGAGAAGGTCTACTTTACAAGACCAGACTGTGGGCAAAAACCGCCTTAGAGGACACACTTGAGAGCTACGCAGCTTTTCGAGAGGAGGAGGCTGCTCGGGAAGAGGCTGCAAGGATCAGGGGGAGGTGTGAATATGGCTCAGTTGGTTCAGATGAGATGCAGTATTCATTTGGATCCGAGGAGGAACTAGATGACCTGACATTCACAGAGGGAGATGCTGGTTATGAATATGAAAGTTACTACTACCCAGGCAGGTACACGTCACCTATTGGAGGCTATTCAAGCAAAGAGAGAACAAGTCATGGACAAGATCTTATGTTGTCTCCTGTAGAGGAGCCAAGTGATGAATATGTAGATGCAATGGATGAACTTCAAAATTTAGTTCACTCAGTGTCTGAATACCTGGCTGTAAAAGAGGAGGAGATCAACAACTATGAGTCAATGCCGAAACCGATTAGAAGAAAACTCCCAGCACTGCCAACCGATAGCAAAGTTGTGCCACCTGAGGAGAGCTGTGAAGTTAAACCTGAAGTAAAGGATGACAGTGCTGTTGAACAGGGCATAGCTGGAGTAAAGAATGCCATGAGCTCATTATTCAGTACCATCACAGGATCAAAATCTCCCACTGAGGCTGAAGCCCCCAGCACATCACCTCAACCACCACAGCAAGATTCTGGTATTTCAAAACTGCTATCTTTAATACCCAAAGCTAAAACTGAAGCCACGGATACTTCTGGTGTAACAGCAGCAGATCCATCAACCTCTCAAACGTCACCCCAACCTGAGTCTGGCATTTCGAAGCTGCTTTCATTCATTCCCAAAAGTGGTGGTACTTCCCCTCCAGTGGCCATAGTTCCTCCTGCAACTCAGGAGTCCACAACAGAAAAAAGGTTTTCCCTTCAGTCTCTCTTGCCATTTCAATCCCCCGAACCCAATCGGCAAGCTGACACTGATCAAGCATCATCACATGAGGGCACAGGGGCACAAGGGGGGGCAGCTACTGCTAACCAATCCCCATCTGGGTTTGAATCCATGCTAGGAAGGCTAAGTCCTTTGAGACTTTTTTCAAGTGCACCAACATCTAGAGAGCCATCACCTCAGCCATCAGAGCCAAGAAGTGCATCTGCTGCTAGCAATGAGTCCCTTCAGGGGTCTGTAAATAGGGCCTCAAGTTCGCAAACAGAGCGACAGTCATCAGGTGAGACCAAACCAGGTTCAGGAAGTGGATCAATTGAGCTTTTGCCAGATACAGGAAGTGGATCAATTGAGCTATCACAAGACACAGGAAGTGGGTCAGTAGAGCTTCTTCCAGAGACAGAGTCATCAGGTGAGTTACCTGATATTCAGCAAAGACGAACTTCTGGAAAATCTGAACCAAAACCTGAAAGCAGTTCAGAGGAAACAGGATTCTTCAGTCCTTTTAAGAAATCCCTCTCTACTCTCATATCGACAGTTCCCCCTGAAAATCTTTCGCAGGCTGACACTAAGCCTGCGGAGGAGTCATTTTTAGGCGGCAAACTCAAAATTCCTTTTTTTTCCTCTGAAAATAATTCTGCAACAACCCAAACAAAAACAGAAGGAGGAATGCTCTCTGGGATTCTTAAGTTTGCATCTGGTGAAGATGCCAATGCTCCACAAAGAAGTCCTTCCCCCAGCCCTGCAAGATCTCCCTCTCCAAGTCGTGCTGCCCTCCTTGAGAGTGTTCCAAAAGGAAACGCAGAAACGGGCTGGTTTTCAAACCTGTTTAAGGTAGCACCAAATGAACCTGCTAAGGAATCTGCAAAACCACAAGTGACTCCCACAGTGATGCTAACCAAACCTAGTGGTCAAACTGAGCAAAGTATTGAACAAATGGATCCTGAAACAACAGAGAGGACTATCCATGGAACAGAAGAGTTGTCTCCAGAGCAAGCATTGACTGAAAAAGATCCACAGTGCAAGACAGATGTTCACTCTGAAGCAGATGTCACAACCATAGATCAAGATCCCCCAAAGCCTGTGGAACAAGCCAGATCACAGCCACAAGCCACACAGGCACCAGGAATCCTTTCTGGAATATTGAGACTAGGATCTACAGACGATGCATCATCTGACAAGAAAGCACAGGAAGGGGGTAGTCAGCCTCAACAAGGTGGGCTATTTTCTGGTCTATTTTCATCACCTACCAATGCCTCTCCTCAAGCACAACAAAGTTCTTCCACACAACAGTCAGGAGGTCTGTTGTCCGGATTTTTAAAATTTGCAACTGATAATGTTTCTGCTCCTACAAATCAGCCACCGTCTACACCACCAGTAGGCCAATCTGGCCAAAGTCCCAGTCAAAGGCAAGGACAACCTGCTGCTGCCCAGCAACCTACTAGTGGACTTTTATCTGGGCTCTTGAAAAAAGCTACAGACACAGTGACTGGGTCTCAACAAACTCAGCCCAGTCAAGAGTCACAACCAGATGCAGCTGATCATACAGTGAAAACGGAGGGACCTGAGCAGAACTTGAGTCAAGGGACAGCACCTCCTACTCAGTCGACAGGGATTTTGTCAGGATTTATGAAACTACGTTCAACAGAGTCACCTCCCCCTGACAAAGGTCAACCTGGCCATGAACAAAGACAACCTGTAGCCTCAGATCAACAGCTTAACCAACAGCAACAACCTGACCAAACAACAGAAAAAATACCAAGAGCAACGGCAACACCACCTCAACCCAGTGGATTGTTTGGGGGGTTATTTAAACTCACAGAACCTGCTTCCCAGCCACCAACAGGACCTCTGTCTACACCATCAACACAACCAAATCAGCCATCAGGTAACATGTTGTCTGGACTGTTTAGCAAGATTGTGGAACCTAATCCTACTCCATCTCAGCCACAATCAGAGTCTGGGGCTCAAGAGACTAACCAGAAACCAGTTCAGCAAGCACCCTCTCAACAAGGAGGCTTCTTTTCTGGTCTTTTTGGAATTGGGGGCCAAGATTCTGCTCCTTCAAACCCACCCCAGCATTCACAAAACCCAACCCACTCTACACAAAAGCAGAGTGGCCCATCCGGGCACCAACCTAATCAGCCACCAGGCAATAGACAAAACTTACAAAGGCAAAACCAAGTCCCTCCACAACAGCCCCCCAGTGGTCCTGGAGGGATGCTCACTGGATTATTTAACAAAATTACAGATGCAGGTTCCCCAAATTCCACAGTGGGAAGTCAAGCAGAGCAGCAACAGGCTCAAAGAACAGGCCAAAAAACAGTGCAGCAACCACCTAATCAACAGGGAGGCTTTTTCTCTGGGTTGTTTTCAGCAGGTCCTCCTCCATCACAGCAGCAGCCACCTGTTACCCATCCAAACCAGCAGCAACCCCAACAAGGTAACAGACAGCCTCTGCGGAGGCAAAACCAGATACCTTCACAACCTGCTGCCTCTGCGCCAGAGCCCCAGCAGGGTGGACTACTGTCGGGGCTTTTTAGTAAGTTAGCACCTACAGATAATGCACCATCACCACCACCACCGCCGCCCACTCAGCAGACTCAACAGGGAAATAAAGCTCACATGGTTGGACCTGCTCCATCTGCAGGTCAACAATCATCTCAACCGAATCAGCAAGGAGGATTCCTGTCTGGTCTGTTTGGTCAGACAACACCTCAACAACAGCAACAGCCGGGCAAAATGGCAAGTCCTCAACAAACGGCAAGCCCACAACCTACTCAAAGTGGAGGCTTGCTTTCAGGTATTCTAAAGCTTGCGTCTGGTGAAAATGTACCACAGGAGCAACAGTCAACCCAACCTGCTCCTGCAGGTCAACAATCTGTAAAGTCAGTGCAAAACTCAGCCCAGTCTGAATCAGGGGGATTATTCTCTGGCTTGATGAACAAAATTTCAGGTACCGTGGAACAGTCACCCTCTGAACAGGAAAACCTTCAAACAGCACAGCAACATCAGCCACGTGCAGGACAGGGGCGACCACAGATTCAAAGAACCAAACCAGTAGAGATGCATTCCTCCCAAGATGGGGCTACAGACAAGGATTTAAAGGGTCCAGCACAAAAAGGTTTCCTCTCAGGTCTTTTTAGTGCCACAGAGGAACCATCATCAAAGACACAGCAGCCACCAACCCCTCAGCTAGGCAAAGAAGAGCCAAAAACCGGCTCATCTCCTAGTTTGCTATCCAGCATCTTCAAAACAGGCTCCGGTGACAGTAGCACTTCTGCTTCTGGAAAGGAAACCGAAAAAGGCTTTCTTGATCGTTTACTACCAAAGAGTAAGGAGGATATCCCTACAAGTACAACAACACTTACAAACGCTACTCCAGTTATTGATACCTGTCAAGAACCTCTTCAATCTCAGGGCTGGCATGATCCTACAATTTCCCCAACCCAAAGTTATCTTGATGAAATTCAACGTCTTTTGTATGGAACAGCACATGAGTATGGCTACAAAGATCTTTTATACAACTTTACAGAGCATGGTGTTATTCCACCGGAACTCTATGAGCATCAATGTCTCATAGAAGCTCTTCTATGGCAGCAACTCAATGACTATGCCCTTGCTGAAGCACTTGCCACCCAAGTTAAGGTTCCCTTCCAGACATGCCAAGGCCATTCATCATCAACGGTTAGGGCACCTCAATTGGAGAATAAAATATGGTTAAATCCTTTAGAAATGGACTTCAATGTACCCTCACATCCATGGAGGGACGCTTCTGCCCAGCTTTTTGAGAACAGCAATCGCTTTCTTGAGCCAGATGAAGATCTTGTTTTGTTTGACATGAGTTGCAGAGACAAGAAACCCTGGAGCAGCTGTGACCATTTGAATGATCTTGATAGCAACTTAAAGCCTTGGATTGTTGGAGGTAGTGCTCTAAATCTGTCTCTGGAAAAAACAAAGACACGGTCAAGTAGATGTCAGTCACTTACAGAATGCAGTGTTCAGGAATTCAGCAAAGTAGTTAAAAATTGTTGTGTCAGTGGTAATGTTAAAGATGAAGAGTTTGATTTGAAATCAGCAACTGATTTCTTAAAACGACTTGCCACAAAAAAGGGACCAATGGATTTAACACATGGTGCTATGGATTTAAGCAGATTGGCAGGAGCAGCTACAGGGAATCCATACGATGAAATGCTCTGTGATGATTCTGAATGGTATCAACAATGGCTTTCACTATTGGAACAAGGCTTGTGGTGGCCAGCTGAGGCTGGGGACTGTGGATATTATGTCTATACAGATGAGGAATACATTTATTCCCTTTTAACTGACAGAGCTGGTAGACACCTCTATGCCTGTGCTGCACCAGAGAATGTACAAGCTCTCGGAAATATCACTGAAAATATTGCTAACATTCTGAAACAAAAAGAAAAAGACAAAGTGACCCTTTGTGGATTTAAAATTCCTCTCTGCACTGAAGAAAATGGTTTCTGGATCCCAGGTCAGCAACGGATTAAAGTAGGGCTTCCGGATGCACCCATTGACCTAACTTCGGCCCTTAGAAAAGGCGAAAAAATAATGAACATGAATTTAGAAAGCTTCTCTCAAATGTTTCAGGAATCCATATCTTCTCAAGTGGATCAGCCTGTTGACTTTACTGTGTACAAGCTTAAAAAGATCCAGGTGGAATCTGTACAAAATAGTTACAGCTGTCGAGAGGAGCCGATGGAGGCAGCTGATTTTACTTTAAAGTCACTAAAAGGGGGACATGGTGGGCCATACTGGAAGAATCAGGGTATGAAAGACGTATATACACCCTCACCTGCACCTCCTCAAAGGTGCTATTCAACACAAGCCTCTCAAAATAGACGTAACCCAATTCCTGAAATCAGGATTGCACATGTAAGTGATACACATCCGGAACAACCACAACAAAAGTCAAGCTCCATACTTCCAGCTATTGGAGGAATCACTGGAATATCTCCTAAAACCGATGCAAGGAAAGCTAATATACTGTCCTCGTCGACACCTACTACATCACAATCGATTTCAGGCAAGATGTCAGAAACTTCAAAAATTTCAAGAAATGCTTCTGAGACTCAATCAGCTTCAAAAATACCAGGACCTGTGCAGTTAGGAAGGAAACTGCCAACGCCACCAACAACTACTAAAGCTTCTTCAGCTCTTTCCGCAGAGGCAACTTCTGTAAGGACTCTACCCACTACATCTACATCTACTACAACTGCGGCTGTGTCTGCTTCGCCACAAAGACCTCAGCTTACAAGGCAGCCATCACAGGCAGATAAACCCAGAGTATTATCACAAGCAAATAAGCCTACAGTTACAGGGATATGTGACAATAGCAAAACCAGCAGCACTGTGACACTTGACCAAACACCCCCCCTGTCTCAAAAGCAAACACAAGATACATCACTGAAGTTTACACCAAAATTACACATACTGAACGACAGCTCAGAAACATATAATGAAGCTCACCTTTACAAAAGAATTCAAAATTTTGGCAGTGTTCCTGACCCTCAGTTAGGCCATAAAGTCCTAGATTTTTCTGCCAAAGTAGATGAAAACAAAAATAGCGGGCAACAAGATGTATCAGTACCGTATGTAGAATCTACACAAAAAGTTGTTGACTTTACCAAGTACAAGTTAAAAAGATTCAAAGAGAAAAAGCAGATGGATACTGAGGAAAATGCAGACATGACCAACAAGATCATAATTGCTGTAGATCTTACTAAACAGGAAGAGGAAGAAGAAGAAGTTGAATACCCTAAGTCAGAATATCCCACTCTTGCCACAGTACAGCAAAGTCAAAGACTTTTAATATCGACAACAGTTTCTCAGACCAACCACACACCAGCTGATCCACAGAACAAATCGGAGAGAAGATTGTCCAGTTCAGAGGTTAGAGTCAGCTATTCCTCTTCCACAATGCATATTCAAAGACCACAGGCCTCCCGCAGTACCTCTACAGCTCAGACAAACCCAACTGCTGCTACAGCCTCTGGAAAAGGTGCAATAGACATTTCATCAAAACCATATCCTACATCATCTACAACGATAACAACAACAATAACAAAAACAACAAATAGCTCTTCAATTACTCATACCTCCAGTGCAGCATCTAGTCTTCAGGGAGGTCCCAAACAACCTGAAAATACTGGACCACTGCAACCTGCATGTACCTCCCCATTGGTAAGCCCTATTATGAGAAAAGAAGTGAGCCCCCAGGGACAGCAACTGAATTCCTCATTGAATGCACATTTAAAAATGCAGCAAAGCACATCCATAGCTACAACTGGTTTTAGACTGCATACTCCAGTTGACAATAAGAGAGCAAGTGTTTCACTTACCTCCTATCAGTCTAATGGAAGGACTCAGCTATATCAGGAGACTACTGCCCCTGCAAACTCAATTAAAGCTACATTAGATATGTCTGCTAAGACACCAATCAAGCACACTCCACAAACCGTTGTGCTATCAAAGGACCCTGCCTGTGAGGCATTGTCATTGACAAAGAGAAAACCATTAATCTCTAAGGAGGCAGACACAAGTTCTTGTCACTTTGAATCCATTGACCTGACATATAGAGGAGAATCAAAAGAATTTAATGGACAAACAACAGAGTTTATTTATTCAATACCTGTTGAGAATTGTCATTTTCATACTGCTACAGGTAATCAGGCAAAATTCTCTGTTCCAGTAGAGGAGTTTCCATCTAGTAATAGAAGGCCATTGTTTCAAAGACAGCAATTTCTATTGAGTCAGTCTTCTGAATCCCTTGACATTTGTAAAACACCCCAACAAGCCACAGCACCGGCCAATACAGTTAAGGCCACATTAGACATGACTTCTAAATCTTCTGCCAAGATGAAGGAGGTGGTTCCGAAAGTAACAACAGATGACACTCTCACTAAACCTATATCATTAACGAGAGGCAAACCAAGTGCGCGTGAACTTGCACGAAAAGATTCTGTTGGTGTAGCACTAGTAGTAGATATCCCTTCTCAAGAATCTTCAAATGAAATTAACATAATTTCTCCTGCAAAATCACCTCAGAAGTTTGAGATTGATACTCAGTCCCACTCAGATTCTCTTTTATATCAACAACAATCTCAGTCGAGCAAGCCTGTTGTCTTTACTCGGTCTAATCACACAACTCTACCATCATCAGCTGTGAAAACACATCAGACGGCCATTTCAACAAAGCTTGTCACAGCTGCAGTACTTGATATGTCACCCAAGCCATCCCAAGCCACACCGAGAACAATGATGCCAGAATATGAGTCCATTCAAAGTGAAGTACTTTCGCTTGTGAATAAGCCAAGTGCAAGAGCAGTTGCCAGAAAGGATTCTGTTGGTATTCCCCTTGTAGTTGAACCTACACTTCTGGAATCACCATGCCACAAGCAACCTCAAACCTTGATCACTGTGCAAAAACAGCCAAACCTGGATAGAAACATTGTCCCTGTTCCACATCAACCACTTACCAGCTCTATGCCAGTGCTGTACTCCAATGTCAGTGAGACCAACGCTGTGTCACAATCCATAATCCAACCGTATCCACTTTCTACAGCTCCAGCTAACTCTGTTAAAGGCACAGTGGATATGTCAACGAAGGCATGTAAATCAGACACAGTGCTTAACTATTCAGATCCAGTATCACTGGTTCGGTCAAAACCATCAAGCTTCTCATATTCTCAAAGAAATTCTGTTGGTGTTCCACTAATTGTGGAAACTCACATTTCCCAAGAGCAACCTAAACGGCAACAGACATGGGTTGGATCGCAAGAAAATACACAAGGATTTGTCCACATTGGATCTCTAGAAATAGATCAAAGAGCATCAGCACCTGCCAACTCCATCAAAAGTTACCTTGACATGTCTCCAAGACCACAGCAGAAACAATCTGACACAGCTCCCGATATCTTGTCAACTGAACCTGTACCATTGTTGAGAAACATGGCACCTGTAACAATGAATGGTTCTGTTGGTGTGTCACTCAAAGTGGAGCAATCTGCACATCAAAGCGCAAGACCAGCCTTGAGTGGAGTCATCACAACTGAGACACTGCATAAGCAGATATCTACCTACCACAGTAACGAGTTCTTTTCTAGTGCAAGGTCCGACTTCAAGGACACACACCAACTAAATAAGCCGGTGGACTTCTCTGCTAAAGATTACCAAAATACAACTACAATCAACATTCCAGTTAATCAAACTGTCCCAGAGGACGGGCAGCCGATAAATTTTACGAATGAAAAAGCAAAGAAAGACATGTTTGAAAACTTGCAACCTGGAAGGCAGTTAAAAAAGAAAACATTACTGGGTATTGTTGACCTAACTGTGGATCCTGAAATCACAACCAGAATAATCAGTCATCAAGATGCAAAAGATCTTTCATTTCCCTGTGAGTCTGCTCAGTCTCAGTTTGGTGTTTATCATCAACAGTACTATATACCTCCTCTCACACCTAATGACCTCAGACAAAATACAGCCTTTTCCCAATCTCAGACGTCACTAGAACATTTGGAATATTCCACTGAGAGACAGATCACCCCCCAACCTGGAATACATTACAGATGGAAGTCAGATACAGGATTGCACTCTGCCCCCATGAATACTTCAGTTTCCTCTTTGGTGAATATTGAAAGAAAGATTCAGCCTCCTCCAAATGTTACTTCCCTTGCTATGCAGAACATCCCATCTGCTTCGTTTTCACCTAACATTGTGTATCAACAGGTCAGTAGTATACATGTTGAACGCAAAGAGCCTGGTCAGTTGCCTTCAAACATACCACAGCCACAATCACAACATTCATTCTCACAACAATACCAACAACCCACTGTGGAAATTGGTTGGGCTTCTTCAAGTATAACGTCTCAACCAAAGTTGCAAAGACAAGAGACCTTTGTTCAGCATGATATGACATTTACACCAAAAATTCTTATAAAGCAGGCAACTGTTGACAGCTGTGGGAGCACTGAGGAAAGTCCATCTGATAGTGGAACAATGACAAGTAATGCACAGGTATCGCAGCCTCTTTCTACCCAGCAACTGTATGGTAGATCCCAAACTGTTCCTACTGTACAGCCCTTGACTGTTCAGTCATTGCCTGCTTCAATTCCTCAGCAAGCACATGATAGAACCACCAGTGATCCCTCTGTACAGCCTGTGCAGAAAAGTAACACTACAGATTATTGCACAAAAGAACCTGATCCTAAATATTGCAGCACACCAACTGTACCCTTAAGGACTATGGTTTCGATTCAAAGTGTACCAGAGGCAGTTGTATCGCAACCCACCACAAAACGTGACCCAATGCTTGTAAAACAAGTGAAGAGTAGCTATCAGAGCCAGAGCACTGGAGCTAAAATTCAAGAAACAGCACCAGAGATATCTTCGACACCAGCAGGATATACCCCTGTTCAGGGTTTGATTTCATTATTTAGTGGTTCAGGCTCACAACCCTCAGTCAGTCCAAAACCAGTTGTTGAAATGCCCCACAACACTCAAACTGTGTCTACGCCTGTAGACCACAGAACTATAGTTGCTCCAACACAGACTTCTGCTGTCAGCCAAGTAAACGTTACCACTAACAAGGCATCTGAATTGAGGGCAACTCCCATGCACTGTGATGATAAGGAGACAACAAGCCCTGCAGCCCCTGTTGTCAAAATTCCGGAAACAATTGATTTAAGTCTTGTAAGTGACCAGTCGAAATCTGAATGTGGCCCATTGTCAACTGGAGTTGAACAATCTGAATTATCCAACAATCAACCTGCAGCCCTTCAGACAGAGCTGGCTTCAGCACCATCACTAATTATTGAATCAGAATACAAAGTGAAAGGTTCTGTTTTCAGGGGTGTGAGCCCTCAAACATCCTCAATGATATCACCTGTCATCGCTCCCTCCAATGAGTCACCAATGTATGGTTTTGAGCAACCACAGGCAACCATGAACTCCAGCCCAGCAAGAGAGACACTTGGGAAAGAGTTGCCCCCTCCTGAAACTTCACCAGCTAAACCACCAGATACCATGACACCCAAAGAAATTCTGATTAAAAGTGAATCAGCAGAACTTTCAGAAACTTCAGAGGTTACATGTAAAGAAATGACTCAACAAGTTTCTGCCCTCACTAAAAACATGGCTGCATATGACTCAGGTATACCACAGCAGCAACATTCTGAGGAAAACCAACAAACCATATCCACAGGACATGTTGATATCAACACTAGATGTGCTGAGGTCTCCACCGCTCATATAACACAGGACGACATAAGCCACCCAAGATCAATCTACATTGGCATTAATTCCTCAACTGAACCTCCTGTTGATAAAGAAATAGATCCAGGTGAACCAAAACCGTATATTAGACTTCCTCATATTTTTGTCTCAGCAGCAAGTTCACCGGAAGAAGAGACAACTGACCATGAGTTCAATAATAGTAGCAAGCCTGAACTGCCGGGAGTCAGTGCTTCTAAAGATACCACTCCCAATGCAGTAACACTACCAGACTGTAAGGATACTTTGTCTGGTGACATTGTTGCACAGTCTGTTATCTCTGAGAGTGTTATGACTACAGAAATCAGTTCTACAGAGACTATCAATGAATCAGAGAAGGTCACGTCTAATACACCAGAAATGTCACTTACACAGGCAAATACAGATAGTACACATGAAGATAAACACGTCTCACAGTACATCCTGACCAAGATCAGCTCAACAACAGAAAATACCACCTCAGAAGTTGAAGTAAGAACAGAGCCTGCTCAGGCGTGTGAACCACCACTTGAGCTGTCTTCCAACGAGAGCAAATCAACATCACAAGACATAACACCACTTGAAGCAGTTAAGCCTCTCACTGACCTCGTCAGCCAAGTTGAAAACACAGATTTAGAGCCAGCACCACCAGAGGGTGTTGAAACTGTTGAAGACATACCCCACAAGGATAACAGGACAACTTCAGATGTTGTGTTGCCAGGGGAAGTTCAATCCCTTGATGAGTCGTCACTAAAGGAAGTACCAACACCCTCAGATGTATTACCACCTGAAAGAGTCCAACAGCTTCATGACAAAACTAGTGGGGATGTCAAGTTATCTGCCCCCGAACCCAGTCCTGTCAAGTCTCTCACAGAGGAAGTCAAAACCTCCAAGGAAGATAGTATAGCGCTCAAGGTTGATAAGCCTGACGCTGAACAGCGAAATGAGCAACCAGCAAAAGGCTTATTTTCAACCTTAAGTGAATCTATTTCATCCCCACAGCAGGCATCCTCCCAAACTGGATTATCAATTCTTGGTGGCATTCTTCCTGGCTCATCTACCAAAGACACTCCTGGCACAGGGTTACTCTCAATGTTTGGGGGGTCTAATGCCCCATCTTCACCTGGACCCAAAGATCAATCACCAGCAGTGCCAACCCCACAAGAGACTCAGGGAAAAGGCTTATTCTCTATGTTTGGTGGTTCCAGTAGTCAGCCACCATCTGGCCCAAGAGGTCCAACTGTTGGAGGTGTGAGACCTAGAGGGCCTCCACCCAAAGAACCTCCTGGCAAAGGCCTGTTTTCCATGTTTGGTACAACTGCACCACAGCAACCACCGAGTCCCAGAGGGTCTCCTGGGAGTAGTGCCTCACCAAGAGGACCTTCCACTGGATCTTCTATATTTGGTGGCATCCTCCCTGGTTCTGCTACAAATAAAGACACTCCTGGTGCAGGTTCGTTTTCCAAGTTTGGAGGTCTTGGTGCCCAACCCCAAACTGGACCTAGAATACCCCCTCCAGGACCAACAGTTTCACCACCCAGAGGTCCAGAGCCCTCAGGAAAAGGACTGTTCTCTATGTTTGGTGGACAAAACCAACAAGCATCAGAAGCACATCCCGAGGCTTCTAAGGCACCTGAATCAGAGGGGGGTTTTAAGGTTTCCTCTGTGTTTTCACTCGGCGGGAGTTCTGACAGCAACAAAACTAAAACTGGATTTGGCATATTCGGAATGTCTTTCAAGGAGGAAACCAAGGCAGAGCCCGAAATCTGTGTTCCTACAAAGGACGAGATTGCTTCAGAACCAGTGAAACCCCTGGACACAAAAGATTTTTCAAGAGAACGAGAAGATAACTCTGTTAAGGCCAGTGAAAATGTGTCCTCTGGGCCTCTCTCTGTATCATCAATTACATTGGAACACCAAGTAGAGCAGGCATGCCAAGATGGTCAAGATTCAACCTTGGATATTAATAAAAGCAGTACGGATACACATCTGGAGTTGGACAAAGTAGCTACAAGGGAACAACCCATTATTAATGAGGATACCTCAGATGCTGGAAATGCTTCTATCAGAGATATAACAAAAATCACCAGTCATCAACTAGAGAAAGAGACATCACTGGACCAACAAGCTGTAAAAATAGTAAGTGATAAACATTCAGAAACCACAAAAGAAGTGAAAGATTCAGTTGATGCTGAGAAAGAGGTTGCTGTATCAGAAACAGAACCTTTAAGCATTGAAACTGAGATTCCTGCCACTGAAAGCCCATCAGAAAAAAATGACAATATTCAAATGCCACAAAGTGTAATGGTTTGTAATGACAAAACCCAAATGTCAGATATGGTTGGAGTGGAACATGTTAAAGATGTTGTTGAAGAAGATATAAAGATCCTAGAGGTAGAAAAACAAACTGAGGATGCTCTGAAGGTTGCCTCTGAAGAGCAAACTGTAGTTTCAGATGAAGAAAAGTTAACCGAGGAGCCTTTGAAAGTTGATGTTACGGAGCAAACTGAAGTTGCAGATAAGGACAAAACAACTGAGGAGCCTTCAGGAGTTGCAGGTGAAGATCAATCGACACTCACTGGTGGAGAAATTTCAACTAAGGAACCTTTGGAAGCTGTTGGTGATGAACAAGCAGCCGCTATTGATGTGGAAAAACCTACTGAAGAGGCCACTGCAGCTGAATCTTTAGTGGAAGTTACAGAGAAACCTACTGAGGAATCCATGATGGGTGCAGATGCAACAGAGACTGCAGTTACAGAATCTGAAAAATCTATTGAAGAAGAACCGAAAGCTACATCTGACGAGAGTGCAAAGGAACCAACTGAGGCTAAATTAGAGCTTGGAGAAGATGGTAAAGACCCTGCACATGAATTACAGAAACCTCTTGAAAGCAATAATTCTGTTACAATGGTCTCATCATCAGATGAAGAAAAGGCTGTTGGTAAAAACTCACCAGAAGTCATGACATCTCAAGCAGTGGAGCCTATGAAAGGTCCATCATTGGGACCTGCTAGTCCACCACCACAGCAACAGCCGCCCAGGCCAGGCATGGCTGTGCTTCCAGGCCCACCAGGACAAAGAATGGGAGCACCAAGGATGGGAGGGCCACGGATGGGGGGCCCAAGAATGGCAGGACCAAGAATGGCAGGGCCAAGAATGGCTGGTCCAAGACAAGCAGGACCACAGAAGCCCCCTGAACCAGCTCCATTTTCTGGCTTTATGTCTATGTTTTCTACCCCGAATGCTCCAAGTAAAGCATCAACTGTTGGTGGATTTTTTTCAAGTTCACCAGGTTCACTTTTTGGATCATCCCCTGCTCCTCGTCAGCCACAACAACAACCACCACGACAACAACCACCACGACAACAACAACAACAACAACAACAACAACAGAAAAGCTCATTTTTTGGACTTCCAAGTAGCATTGGTACAGATACCCTCACCAGTGACCTATTCGGTATGTTTAAAGGTCCTGAAACAACAAAATCTGAGGAACATCAACAGTCCGGCACGGAGTCTGGACAAGGGGATCCTTCTGAAAAGGTAACAGTCTCTGAGAGCACTGAGAAGACACAAACAGAGATAACAGCTTTGTCTGGAGATGAACATGTTGTAAGCACAGAGGACTCTGAGGTCCCTGAAAAGGGATTGGTGGAGGAGGCAGAACGACCAGACAAAACAGAAGCAGAAGAAGGTTCTCTGACCGAATCTACCATGAAAACTGCTCTTCCTGGGGAAGAAGCAGGGAAGGATAAGCATGCTGAACATGTAGAGGAGCCAGTTTCTGCTGTGCCTGACAAAGCGGAACCACCCCAAGCTCCTGAAACTAAGGGCTTGTTTGAAATACCGGGTCTGACTGCCCCTAAATTTGGCTTTATGTCTGTAGCTTCTGAAGGTACATCATCGATTGGATCCCTTTTCTCTTCTACGCCATCTCCAGCCACTAGTGCAAAAACACCACAGCCACAACAGACAGATGGCGGCCTCTTCTCTGGCTTTAAAAACCTTTCAGCTGGTATTTTCCAGGATGAAAAGCCAACTGGAAAGGAAGAACCATCCTCTGCTTCTGTGTTTGGCATGAAACTTGGCTCAATGTTTGGGAACTCTGACCCTCCCAAAGCTGAAACCCCTCCTCCAGTGGTCACAGAGCAAATCTCATCCCAAAGTCCTAAACCTACAGATGACTTTTGTGAGCCTGAGTCTGAGAAACCTTCCCCAGGTTCCGGAGAAACTGACAGCGCAGACAACAGCGATACAGAAGGCCCGACAGAAACTTCAAAAACAGGAAGCTGTGATACTTTGGCACAGTCACTACAGTCGGGCCTACCCTCTCATTCAGTTTCCCTTGCAGAAGATTTGGAAAAACCCCAGTTAAAGATCACCTCATGTGAGGTAGATAAGAGTGAAGTTGACACACCTGACACTGTGAATGCAGATTTGGAAACAGAGCAACCAAAGGACCTCTTGACCAAGCAAGCAGCTAAAAGGCTAGTACAATTTGTATGATAAATGGCATTGGTCATTTATCATGTGAATGTAGACCAATGTGTAGCCC
This sequence comes from Semicossyphus pulcher, assembly GCF_022749685.1. Classification (NCBI taxonomy): domain Eukaryota; kingdom Metazoa; phylum Chordata; class Actinopteri; order Labriformes; family Labridae; genus Semicossyphus; species Semicossyphus pulcher. The sequence continues at coordinate 29,968,513 of NW_027211737.1, read as the reverse complement.
CTTTCCTGCTCTCCTTTCCCCGGTAGACTTCTTTTTGGACCACATTCGATATTAGCTGCTCTGTTTTCCCCCCCTTTTCCCCATTACCCTACCACAACTTCACATTTATATAGAGATTTAGCTGCTCCGATCTAATTTTGGTTTGGTAAAAATCTGACTTTGTAGGGTTAATCACGAACGCCAAAGGAGAGGACACGAGCTTGACAGCAAATGTACTGGACCTGCTTGTACTTACAGCACCTTCGTAATAGCTGTTGTGACAGTGATGGTGCACTGAATGAAGAAGATTGTCTTTATTTATTAGCTTTTCTCTCGTGAGTAGGTATAAAGCCCTCCTTACTCTGTCCCCTGCAGTTCTCTGAATTATTCTCCAGGCCTCGGCCAATTTGGTTATATGAATCAAACCCTGATAGATTAATAGCTGTGTGGCAGTGCGCACCGTGGAGGCAGGTTGGACACTGGAATAAAAGGAACAGTGAGGAGTCATTTGGCCGACACTCAACGTAAAGTAAATCATGCCAGTTAAAGAACAGGGCCACTTACCTTGTTAGCACCTAGCAGCCAGACAGTACTCTCCTATTCAGTCAGGCACTTATGAATTTTATCAGGCAGGTTAAGAGTGTCCCCATTACTCTAACAGAGTTTTTAACCTTTTAGTTTTAATCTTATTAAAAGGTTGAACACTAAGAATGATGTGCATTTATCAGAGTACGGTACATACATTAGTAGACTTGGTAAATGTGCTGCAGTAATAGGTGAATTAGACTTTTAGACAGAGTCTTAGAATCTGTAATAGCTGCTCTTATTATCATCTTTTGTTTCGGCCTTGAATTGGTAGAACGACAACTCATCCCAGTGCTAATGGCAGCCGTCTCTTGACGTGACTGATAGAAAGATCTACATTCAGCTTTCCTTACTGAACCCTGTACACCCTTGTTTCGTGTCACCTTCTTCCCTGGGTCTGGTGAGGAGCTTCTAGCCTGAGTTCTACCCAAAGTTCCTGTTTAAATAAATGATATGAATTGTTTTATTCCAAAATCAGTTTGAAGCTGAAGCTGTATTTTCAATGAAAATCAGTTGTCTTTGGTAATAATTTCTGATTGGATTGAAGATTTTTAGTGATCATTTCCTAAATACAGAGTTTTGGAATAAAACCATTCAGTTCTATAGTAATCCTGTATTTAAATGTTGCCTACCCAGACACCACCGTATTCTGAAAAACAATCTTGTTTCCCAACAGTCCACCGGACAGCAGCCGCTTTGATTCATCGGGGAACCTCAGCCCAGCAAGCTCCCAGCTCAGCTCTGAGCCTGAGGAGAGGCGAGATCCAGAGACCTGCCACCCCAGCGGCCCTCGTCCCCCTCTCAACAGCCAGCCATCGACCTGGGACGAGGAGGAAGAGGAGGAGGAAGAGGCTGAGAAAGAGCGGCATCCACTGCCAGAGCCTGGTTCCAACAAGGATTTGAAGGACTCCTCGGTCATCTTGCCCAAACCAATCTTGGATGATAACAAAACTCAGACTAAAATCTGGTATGTAAAAAAGATTTAGCTTTGCATGATTAGTCAGAAAGGTTGTCAGTTTTGTTTTATATTCTGATGCAATGCGATGCAATGTTAACATTTAGCTGGAGGGAAGGTGGTGAGGGATCACGTACTTGGTGGTGCTTCAGCTCCTGTGCTGTGGTCCAGGTGTATTACATATAACAAAAAGAGTAAGATAGCACTGAAAGGGACCGTAGTTGGCTACTGGCAACCCAAAGTTCAGAAACTTAATCGGCTCTTTAAACAATAGTGAGACAGGTTTCACTTGCTTACAGGCCATTAAAAGATCCCATTATAACATGCTTTCACTGTAACACAAGGTGGATAAATCAACAGTCCTCACTTAGCCGGACTTTTGAAGCCTCATACTTCTTTTAGATCATTGTTTGAATACATTTTTGCACAGAGCAAGGATGGATGTACTCTCTTATCGCTTCTGTTGGAAGGATGTTAAAAGAAGATCTGATTATGACGGCAAGTGAACAGGTTCAATCTTTAAGGAATAACAGTGTCGTTTCAGAGATACTTGAACCTTTCCAATGACTGAAAGATTCAGGGTATTTAAAGTAACAGTCTCAAACTTTTTCATTTAAATATGTTAAGTCACTATCAACGAATGAGGTAACACGATGGTGATTGAGCCTATGGCCCGCTGATGCAGTATATAGTATTATTACAGACTGGGTGTCTGTGGCGACATTTGCGGAAAAGATCACAAGCAGCGCCCAGTTAGTGACGTTTTCCATCAGCCAGCAGTGGTTTGTCCGCCAGAGAGGGTAGGCGGAGCTAAGCGGCTGCTTTTCCGGTCTCTGCAAGTGTTGCGAGTAAACAGTAATCTACTATGGCTGAACAAACAAAGAAAAGATGGATGACTACAGATACAACTTCAACAAGAAGTGAAAATCCAAAGAAAAAGAAACAAACTCGACGCTCAGATGAAGCAAACAGTCTGAAAAGGAAAGCGACCGTCAGCCAGGAAAATCAAGAGTTACAACTGTGACAAAGGGAGGGCCTTGTGGGACGTGTGCTCACACAATTACCGATTATCGCCAATGGGTGGCGCTCAAGAGCACAGAGCTGAAATATTCGAGATGGGAACTTTATTTACTTTATTAATCAATGTGGTCGATCTTAAAACTTTTCTCCTTTTAATTTTTGCATATTTTTTCTTTACCCCTCTCAGTTTCTTCGAGGACGGCCCTCCCCCCTGCTCTCCATCCAAAGTGCGCTGGCTGAAGGCGTACAACAAAGTGAGAGTAAGGCTCCTGGAGGTAAAAAGACTCACTCTCTTTACCCGCCCTTGCTGCTCTCTCTCTTTGTCTGTTGCTCTTTCTTTCACACACATGCACACACTTATTACTCGTACGGTTATAGAGCCTGTATACTACACAGTCCTTACTCCCACAAGGAAATCACATTACATTCATTCAAGCACGTGAACATTTCTGTTTCAATCTCTCTCTCTCTCTCGTCTCTAATGCTCTGGTCCTCTCTCTACCTCTTCTCCTGCCGGGTTGGTTGAGTTTCCAGTCATGTCTCAGCAATTTGCAACAATTTTGTGCCGCTTAAGTATTTTCACTTTGATCTGGAAAACGCATGTTCGGCGTTTGGTTTCTTCGAGTCTGTCTGTCACTCTGCTGCTGCAGGAAGTTTTTAGTTCCGGGATATTTTACTGTGAGTCGAAATGATTTGTCAGATTTCGGAAGCAAACACCTCGGGGTGATTTACAGTTGACTGTGTTGGGCTGTGTTGTGTGAATATTAAGTAAGTCATTTTCATCTGAAGGACACAAAGGAAAGGAAAGGAGGAGGATGAAAGCTTCAGTACTCGCATCTTGCAAACCCTCAGACTTGGTATTTGGCACTTTAGCATGTCAGAACATTGCACTGATTTATGTTTCTTCTGTGGAGGCGTATTATAACCTGACCTACATGGTTATCACCCCTGCTACAAGTCTTACCTGCTGGTTATCACCCTTATCTCCCCGGATGGGAGAGTTGTTACCATGTATTCAGCACATCCAACACGCTGGCTGTTCAAACAACAATATAGACTCCTGCTGCCCCTGTTCTTCTTAGCGCCCCCTACAGCCCTGGAGCACTTTTGTTGTGATGACTGGATTCACATGTGTTCTCTGTGTTTGTGTCTTTTCTTCTTTGTGTATTTGCAGCACGTTTGCTGTTTAATACATTTGTTTGCAGCGCGTCTGTTTCCTTCATTGCACGTGTTTCTGAATTTGCGGCCTGTTTCTCCTCATGGAAATCGTTTGTGTTGTTGCAGCACCACTGCGCTTGTCGGCCACCATATTTGCCAACATGCACAGACAATTTCAATTCAGTCAATCTACGGAGACAATGGGGTTCAAGGCCTTGTGTTGACAAGCATCCACCTTACTGACGTGCCCTTAAGCAAGCAGCAGGATCCCTGTCGTTCGGTAGCTGGCCCTTTAAACTGACCTTCCTGACACAGGGCCAAGAGAGACAAGAAGATCCCTGCAGGGGCCAATAAAGTGTGACATCATTTATGACTCCGCTCTGACATATCACTCTTAAACTATAAATCTGACGGGCTGTCTGTCATGATTCCCATCCCTCTTTTTCACCTCAGACAAGTGGCTGTTTGTTCTGGGGCAGAATAAAGTGGTTTCAAGGTGATGCTTTTAGAGCACAGGCCTGACAAACGACAGCTCTCAGCGCACCTGTTTGATAGTTAGAACCAATTGTTCCTGAGCTGTTGCAGTGCCAGCAGACGTTCACTTAAAAGAGATGTTTAAATGTTCCTGTTACACCTGCAGGAGTTTATTTTTTTATGGCAGAAAAGCAGCAAAAAACTGTTTAATAGAGGATGTTTTTTAAGGCAGTGACATGTTGGACTGCAAAATATGTGACAAGGAAACGGAGAACGGCCTTTCTGTGTGGAGTTGGCATGTTCTCCCCTTGCATGCGTGGGTTCCCTCCGGGTACTCCGGCTTCCTCCCTCAGTCCGCTCGTTTGGCTCATTGGTGACTCTGCATTGCCCGCAGGTGTGAGTGTGGAAGGTCGTCTGTCTCGGTGTGTCAGTCCTGTGATTACAGCTGGGATAGGCTCCAGCTCCCCCCCACGACCCTGAACAGGATAAGTGTTATGGATAAAGGATGGATGGAAATGAAGAGTCACACAAAGAGCAGCTGAAATACAGATGTATTATTGCCCTCTGACCCCTGCAGCTTTGAATAAAAGTTTCGGAGAAGCATGCACACACATAGCACCCAGAGAGAAACTTTGTCCTTCTTGATCATGAACAGAAGATAAAAACAAAAGACAAAACCACGGCATCCCGAGGCCAAGACGATCTTAGACTTACAAGGGGAAGACATCACCCAATCAGTGTGTTGTATATGCAGTGTGTTGCATCTTCACTTCAAGTTTCGTCACAAACTTTCTCACTGCAGCAAGTTTAAAGCACCGACATTAACTAGAAGACGTCCCCTTTCTTGTGTCACTGGAGGCATGATGTATTTGTAGAAGGTGTAATAAATAGATTTGTCAAATGAGTGTAAAAGCTTTACTGCTAAATCTCACTGACACACATTATTCTCCATATTTAGGAGGCTGTTTAAAGGGACACACACATTCATCTTTAAGAGCGCTACTCAGACAGTGAGAGCAGTTGTAAGACCTTTGATATGAGATAGCTAACAGAATGCTAAATTAATAATCCCGGCTATACCATCAAATTAACCCAAATGATGGAGGTTGTGAGACGTTTTTAAGAAAAGAACTGTGTTAAACATCGTTTGTGTTTGAAAGAGATTTAACATGTCAGGGAGGCTCCAAGCAAACACACGAGTTTATGGGAATTATTGGTGTTGGAGTATTTTGCTAAGTTGTCAGGACAACCTCGTCTCTGGTACAGAACTTATTTATCTCGTTATGTCGGGATAACATCGCTGCACCACCGTGACGTCAGATGATGATAACTCGTCATGATCATGGTGTTCCTGTATTTTCATATTTTCCTTCCTTCATTTTTTTTATTTATCCTTCCTCTTGCTTCATACTGATCTGTGCAATATTGGTTTCGTGCAATACATGTTTGTGGTCTTTCACTGGCATGTGCTCTTGTTTACATGTGAATTGTGTTGGTTTCTAGTGTCTTTAATTTACTGATCCTGCTGTAATGGGAGCGAGGTGTGCGCAGCACTGGAGTCCAAGACTAATTTCCTTAAGGGGACAGTAAAGTGTTTCGTATCGTATCGCATCGTAACTCGTGTGCAGAAGGCTCAGGTAACAGGGAGACGAATGCTTAACCCGTTTAACCCGTTTTGCACACAGCTTGCGCTGGTTCATAAGTGGCAGTTCAATTTTAGCTAAAAGTCAGACGTTTTGGCAGAAGCTACGTTTCAGTTGTTTCACAGTTTGTGTGTGTCCGTGACCACAAGTAAGCGCTAATGTGTGTATTTGTTGTAGAACAAAGAGACTTCAAAAAGGACCACCACCTCCGTCCAGGTGAGGACGTCTCCTCTGCCGCTGCTGTCGGCCACTTCAGCAAACATCTGAGAGAATAATAAGTCTGTCAGGTCCCGAGCAGCTCGTCGAGGATGGATCATTTCTTTAACTGCCACCTTTGATCTGGTTCAAGACGCAGAGAGGTCTGGGAGAGATCACTCACCTTTCACTGCTAATTACACGAGCGCTCGGCTGTTTGATGCTCATTAGGCAGCGACTCAGGAGAGCTGTGTGTGTGTGCGTTAGCGTCCACTCGCTCTTTCAGTGTGTTGATCCAGTGTAGCTAATCAAAGTGATGTTGTAGGTCAGGGCCTGTTTGAGTTAGAGCAGTAATGATCCGTCAGAGAGAAAACGTGACCGAGACAATAAAGGATTTAACTTCTGCTTCAACAGCAGCTAATTAACTGTAAACCAGCCGAGTGTATGTTGAACACTAGACGCTGACATTCAGTTTAAACAATTATGTCATTTACATCTACAAAACTGATCTACAGAAGACGTTTAGACCTCTTTTGACCTTCAGATCACCAAAACAGTGCTGCCATGAAGAAGAAAACTAAGCATTGATCTCTGACAACTTATTGTTTACCTTTGATTCAGAAGCATTTTACCATAAGGGCCTGTGTCCACTGACCGCTGTCTTATGTCGCTGCGCTCACAGCAGAAAATAGTTAAACTTTTGGAACACCACCGTGCTCGTCAATGTCACTTCTCTCTCACCAAAATCAAGAAGGGGCGGGACTTCCAATATCAACTTTGTCAACAACAATGGCGGAGGAGGAACTAATCCTTTTGTTTTTTCAAGGGTTCCTTTCATTGTTTTTACGTTTTCTTTGTAAAACTTTTGTCAATAAAAGCAAATATTAAACACACAGAGCGATTAAAAACAAACTTAACGGTCACTACCGAGGGAAGCAGAAGTGCCGCCAGACAACTTTCGTAACCTAGCAACAGTAAGCACTGGTGAGAAGCGCTCGGTAAGTGAGGTCAGGTTAGTGGACACAGGCCCTAAATGTTTCTTTTAGGTTGTTTGGATGATTAAATTTGATCTTCAGGACATAAAATGTAAATATCACTCAGGTCATTTGTTAGCATTTTTGGCACAGAGGTCAGAGCGCCTTTAACAGCACCAAGATTTATTAATAATCTTTAAATAGAGGCTGTTAATTTTGTTTCGCTGGTCAAAAAATGTGCCGATATGAAAGAATGATACAAATGATACAGGGTTCTTCTATAAGAAATTATACTTTATTTTGAATCTCATTAAAACTTTCAACAGGTTTCTGAATCTTCAAATGCGATAAATAATTTTCTCACCTGTATGCAAGAAACCTGACTAAGATGTAGGTGATCAATCTGCAGAAACAGCTTCATAAGTGTGTTGTCTCGTGTGTAAATCCACCTGAAGTTAGAATGAGCTCTTTATTATCCACGGCGGACTCTGCCATGTTTCTACAGGAGTCCAGAACAGAACAGGACCTTCAGGGGGGCCTTTTGCATTTTATGCTTCCTCCTACACACTCAGGAGGGGAGTCGGTTGCAGCCTGTAAGTTCAGCACCAGATGACACTAAACCCTGCACAGAGTTCCTTTACACACAGAACCAACTCAGCGCACTGTTAGAAAAGCCAGGGATATAAAATGTTCCTTGAGGGTCTTGAACGAGCGTCCCCCTCTCACCTTCCTCTTCTCATTCTGCAGCATCATTATGAAAATCATCAGCCAGCTCTCCCGCTGACCTTTGACATCCTGTAATGTTGTTTCACTTCCAACTCTCAGTCTATCAATGTCTGCGTGGGCTTTTCCAGACTTGCAGCAGACTTTTAAATCAGTTTGCAGCCCTGCTTCCCTTTGCACCATCCGGGCGTCTTTGTATCGTCTTAGTTTAACAAACCTAAATACGGAGAAACAGTCGTCACTGTGCAAAGAAAAGCCTTTGAGTTTGCCTCATATGCACTTTAAAATCATCTTGCGTGCATGTAGTTCTACAGAAAATTACATTTCTACTTCACTGCAGACTTTTTCCTCCATGTGTAGTGTTTCATCATTACCAGGTTTGTGATGTTGCTCCAGTTGTTTAATGCCGTCTTTACTCTATGACTGATGAATTATTTAAACTATGCACCCCTTGTCTGCGCTTCTGTAATTTAATTAATATTAATGAGTTATTTTAATTGATCTTATACCTTTACAATTATTTTAATCTGTTACCTTTATAAATATTTATTATTTCTAATTAATCTTAGAATCTATTTCCTGTAACGATCTGCCGAGACAGATGAGAACCCAAATGCACGACACCAGACTGGATATCAAAGTAAATATAAAATATTTATTCACAATTAAATCGCAGGAACAAAAGACAATGAAAATATAAACCTGAACTTACCCTGACATCAAACCTGACATCAAACCTGACGACTATTAAACCTAAAATCTGTCATAAAAAAGGGAAAAAAACAAATTACCTTCATCAAATAAAGAACTGAAAATCGATCTTAACAGAGGAAAACCTGACTAAATATTCAAACAAAGAAAATCTCTAAGCTGACAAAATTCGCAAGAACAAAATACTTTATCTTGGCTAGAACTCTCACAGACCTTTCTTGGAACAGGAACAGGAACAGGAACATGGAACATGGATTAAGAGAAATGCTGGGTCGACTGACATTGAGACAAGTACGAACTGGCACAGGACAAAGGGAGACGCCACTATTTGAACATGAGGAAGGGAATGACAGGTGAAACCGATTAGGGAGGGGCCAGACAATCACCAGACGAGGGGAACACAGGGGCAGGAAGTAAAGTGATCTGAAACAAGAGGGAGAAAGGGTTACTTTCAAAATAAAACAGGAAATGACAAAACATGAAAGAATGAGACAAAAATGGTCACTTAACTGAAGGAAAATGACGAGACATGACATTTCCTATCTTTAAAATATAATGGAAGATTGAACATTGCAGTCTGAGGCCAAAGAGGAAAAGAATTCTCGTAATACCGAAAAGTTTAACTGACGAGTTATAAAGTTCAGGGAACTATAATTCAGTATCCTGTTGCATTGTTCTGACCGGACCTGCTTTATATTTTAATGCTTTATTTTGCTTTGCTTTTCTTTGAATGTTTTTAGCACTCTGCATTGCTCTATGTCTGACTGGTGCTTTATACATAAACTTGCCTTAATAAGTGCCCGCGTTACTGAGAGGCTGGTGGATCCAGGTTTTGCCTCTGGTCAGCGTTTTCCAGTAAAGACAAAAATAGTCCTTTTGTCTCTGTGCCATGGCAACCATGTGACATTTCTATGGAAACACAGCTGTACATTTGTTTATGATTTGGGTGCCATCGATGCAGCTGGTGGTGGGCGTGCGTGTGAGCGCTGAAACAGAACATATTAAAGTCTGTGTCATGCAACATGAAGCTCCTCATGGCTCCTGAACAAACGGTGAGGTTATGTTGTGTTTACACGAGGAAGCTGTTTCTCTGCTGCTGATCTTTGGATGCTTTAACACAAGTTATATCTGATGCATCTCGTCTGTCGTCTGATTTGTGTACGGATGTTGCAGCTTTAAATGATAACATTAATTCACACTGGACCTCATGTAATTTAGAGAGCTGCCCCTGTGTCTGTGGTTCATGCTACACATTTGCACCTGGTGAACAAAGTCTGTATTTGACTTGAATGTAGTGAATTTGCCCCCCGAGCACACGAAGTCCAGGATCTGCATGAGATAACTTTGTACTACATTCTGAGTCATGTCATCCATCTCCATCCTTCCATTATCCTCCACTTATCCGGGGCCGGGTCGCGGTGGCAGCAGACGTCCCTCTCCCTCGCAGCATTTTCCAGCTGCTTCTGGGGGACCCCGAGGCGTTCCCAGGCCAGGTGGGCTATACTGTATAATCACTCCAGCCCAGTTGGACGTGCCCGGAAAACCTCAACAGGGAGGCGCCCAGCAGGCTTCCTAATCAGGTGCCCAAACCACCTCTACTGTCTCCTTTCGAGGCGAAGGAGAAGCGGCTTTTCTACGAGCTCCCTCCGGATGTCTGAGCTAATCATCCGTCTCATCATCTTTTAATATTTTTGCTCATGTCGTTGGGGCTCGCTCTTTCTGCAAATCGCTCACACCATGAAGCAAGTTAACTAATGAGGGACATGAACATACTGGGATCAACCCTCCACATTTCTAGAGGTCCCCAGGTAATGAGGTCTGAAAAGGGCTGTCGACAGATTTTTACAGTTGTCAGTAAATGAGAAGTTATTTGTGTTTCTACAAGGCACATAAACACTCCACTATCAGGAAATGTGTGACATATTATTTCACCTGAGCAGGTATTTGTCTTGTCTCTCTAGTAAAGGTTCACTAATCTGCACTCCTGCAGACACGTTTCAGCTGTGACGGATTATCTGTTAATACCTCGCTGAAGGGAACAGCAGTTCTGTTCTTTGTTCTGTTCAGCTCTCACGTCTCCAAACAACTTCCGATGCTGTTCTGTCACTTCTGTCCTCCTTAAAGAAAGGAATGTGTTGTAATCTCCTCTTTAACATCGCACCATGTTTCACTGCGCTCTTTGAGGCTTAGACACGCTGAGGAACACAAACGACAGGAACAAAAATAACAGAAGAGTTAAAAATAAAAAAGGAGTTGCAATGAAATTTCCCTCCATCAGCCAGCAGCTGCTAGAAAACGATAAGGTGCTGTTTTTGGTAAGGCAGCAGCAGACCTTTGCTTTGAGCTCTGACGCCTGGATCCCTCAGGATACGTGTCCGGCGCGCTCCGGCGCGTTCCGTCTGCGCAGCGGTTCTGGTTGGTCAGACGGTGCGAGTCCTCACCCACAGGAAGCGTGTCTGATCCACAGCGGAGCGTAGCGGAGCGCTGGCCCAAACAGCTGGATTCACGAGATCACAAGATCGCTGGAGGACTACGTTATTGAGTGAGAATTGTGAAATCACGCGATAACATCAACGTTAAACAGAGCAACACACAAACAACAGTTCAGTTTGCACCTCCGAGGTTGATTATCTGCTCCTCTGGAGATCATTCTGTGATTTTTTGTGATGTGAAGAAAAATCCAAAGAAAAAGAAACAAACTCGACACTCAGATGAAGCAAACCGTCTAAAAAGGAAAGCGACCGTCAGCCAGGAAAATCAAGAGTTACAACCGGAGCCAACCGTGGACGTTTGGAACGAAGTGGAAAACGTGCTCCTGTAATTACCGATTATAGCCGGTGGGTGGCGCTCAAGAGCACGAAACTGAAGTCTTTGAGATTATATCTTTAAGTCTGTTTGTGTTCTCACCAGAATCAAAGCGGACCCTGGTTCGTTTGGAAACAGTCCGGCTTTTCCAGAGTTTGAGTGTTTGTCCAAACAAACCGCACTTTCAGAGTAAAGTCCAAAAGTCTGGACCAAAGCTGTCAGGTCTGAGAGTGCTTTACAATTGTAGTGACGTCTGAGGTCAGATCACATGACCATGGCAATATTTATCTGAGGAGACGTAAACAAAGTACTCGTAAGAGTCTGTGGTTGTTGTAGTCCATATCTGAGTTGGTTTCTGTGCTTGGATCAGCCCACAAACATCAGACAAAGGGGGGAAATTAATCCGATTCAACAACACAGGAGAAAAGAACACCAGTCTTAAGATTAGATACGTCAGATCATTCTTCTTCCAGTCAGTTTATGATAAAAATATAGTTTAAAAATATGTGCGCTTCTTTTCTCTCTGATGCCACAAGTTCAAGACTCTGATGTGAGTTTGCACTCAGCCATAAAAGCTTTAAATGCAGCATCCAGAGACAGAATCAGTCATGAACACTGGACGACCGTAAACGAGAAGCACGACTGTCTGAGAAAACGTTTCAGACAGAAGTGGAGCGTTTGGAGCGTGAGCCGAGACGGAGGAGGACGCTGTGGGATATTACACATGACCCGAGGAGCGGGGCGGTGTCTCATCTTCTCCTCAAGGCGACAAAAACCCTCCGAAGGCCGAGTCATTTACATGAACACGGAGAGGAGAGAGAGAGAGAGAGAGAGATGAAGGGAGGCATCAAAATCCCCGACAGACTATTATCCCAGCCTGACGTGTGGGATCGCTGCTTTAGAATCAACATGTTTTCACACAATGCAGGTTGTCTCTGCTTTTAAAACGTTAAAGAGGAGTGACAAAGCAGCACGAGCTCTTGTCATCTTTTCATGTATTTTTCTGCAGCTGTGAATTTAACTTTTATGGCTGAAAACTTCTTTAAAGTTATTGTCCTTCTGAATTCAATCTAGAGCCAGAACAATCTGCGATTTCTGAGGCTCATACCTCAAAGAAAATCACTGATTATTAACTCAGCGGATGAATTTTGGAGCTGGAATGAAATCGACCGTTTCTATGTGGAATATGCAGCGATTTTGCCTCAATATGACAACAAAAAGCTCCTCAAAACGCTGTGTGCTCAGCTGTCATGCTCGGTTGCCTTAGGCTTTAAAATATGAAGCCGCAGGGCCTCTCCTAGCAACACTCTGGATATTCTCCTCTCTCTAATGGTTTGATGTGGCGTCAAGTCGGGTAGTGTGGCATGAAGAGCCCGAAAGGCCACTTGGGCTGGTGGTCAGAGTCGATGAAAAGGTATTAGAGTGATAAGTGGAGCGCTGAACCCTCAGGAGAGCCAGCAGTCGTCTTTTTATCATAAATAAGTGTTCGACTACCTTTCGAGCTGCTGAACAGAAGGTGAAGGCTACCTTAGAACTAAACATGACACAGCTCCGTCAGCGTGTGCAGAGATATGTGACAGCCTATCACTCCAACATGTTTGATTGCAGTGTTTTGTTTGAACCTTCCTGCGAGCACAGCGGAGCGTTTATCTGCCCCTCTTAGAAAACCTTCTGCTGACCCTGAGCTCTGAGCGTGCGACAGTGAGAAGCTGCACGGCCTGTGAGTTTGTCTGTTTGATCACACGTCGGACAAGAAGACGAGAAGACTGTTACTGGATTTTAACTTTCTTTGGTTCAAACACGGCAGTGAGCATCTAAACATGTTTTTATTATAAATGAAGGAGTCCTGTGAGGGAGGAGGACGAGAGGTGCCTGAAAGCTGAATCCCAACATGGCCGCCGCTCACCCTGATCCCCTGTAAATAACTTTGTGCTGGATGAGTCTTTGTCGCAGAGCTTCTGTTCTCCGTCTTCAGATGTGACCTTTTCAAAGATCTCTTGTGTCCACGTTAGCCTTTCAACTGACACATGAGGACGGTTGTTTTGTTTGAACTTTAATTGAAGGATTACAAGCTTGGTCGGGGTCACTTTCCATCTAATGCAACTGCATCCGATTTTTTCTGAACCCTCAGACCTAAAACAAGCACAGCTTCTCCTGAAGTATGGACCAAGCTACCTGGTAATCATGACGTAAGCCATGTTAGATGCACGACTTGTTGGATGCATAAATACTCATCCCTTCTCCTGGGATTACTTTATATTGTTATGCAAGCGGAGAGATGAGGCTGCTGCACGGACCGGGTGGACATCAAACCCAGCATCAGAGAGAGAGAGAGAGGGGGATGAGAGGAGGAGGAGGAGAGCAGAGGGAGAACATGAACAGCAGGAGGAGAGATGCTGACTTTAACAACCCCCCTGAGGAGTCCGTCCCTCCTCGGGGGGGTTGTCAAAGTCACAATGCAGACCCAGATTCAGAAGCAGTTTGATTTTTAACTCAATAACACAACGAGCAGCACGCACAGATTCTGCCTGTCACTCAGGAAGACTCATTATTTGTAACAAACAGAGGAACAAAACTGCAAATTGTCATTTAATCTCAAACGTTACAGCAGCAGTGGATGTCCGGTTATTTCACACATTTTTAAAGCTTCTTCTGACCGCACGGTGAGGATATGACCTCACGACCTCATGTGATGCAGTAATAACTCCTCACGTCTGTTTCTGCGCACGCGAAAAGCAAAGTCTGTATTTTATATGAACGTTCTGAAATTACACCCCGGATGGTCTCAGGTCTAAGTTGAAGCTCAGGGGTGAGCGAGCCTTTTCAGCTCCAAAGATCTGCGCCGCTCTGCCTCCACACGTTCGGCTGTCCCTCACGCTGCCTGCTTTTAAATCAAACCTCGGCTCTGCATGAGAGTTAGCTTTTTATTCCTTTTCCTTTTTACTATCAAAAGCTGAATCTTTGTTGTAAAGCAGATTGTGAGCTGAACTTGCTGCAGATGTCTGTTTATAGTGATCAATAAGAAGCTTAATTGGCGCCAGATTAAGCTGATGGGTGCCGGTGCAGGTAGATGTGCTCGGGAGGGTCAGGGTTGAGTTGTGTAAAGATGGGTCACTGTCTGCAATAAATATATTAAACATATCTATCTGGTATTTGTTTCTTAAAACATCTCTACAGAAAGATGTATTTTTTGGCATTGATATAGTTAGACCCAGAGACCCATTAGACCCAGACTGCAGCAAGACATTTATTCATAGCACAGAACTGCTATTAAATTAGATGACCCCGAGCCGAGCTGGCAGCCGAGCACAGCTCGTACGAGTGTTTGCGTCGCAGACTGTCAAATTTTGATTTAAGAGGTAAGAACAAGAAGATGTATTTCCGCTCTGTAAGGTACAAGGAGATATATTTTCAGTCCTTCTCACGAGATCGTCTTCTTCTTCTCTCGTTTTAATATTTGACAGTCTGCGGTGCGACCTCACGGCATCCCTACACTTTCCAACATTCAGCCAACAACGTGTAACATCACCTGTAACTGCAGGACCCCCGAGCCGATGTCTCAGCCGAGCACATCTGGTACCTACACGGGGATGTCGTTACGGCGGATTACGTTCTGCCTGCTTCTGCTCTCCACACCGACTGTTTTTCCTGCGTACGCTGCAGCCCGCTGATACGTCATACCTGAAAAATCCACGTCCCTAACTAATAATATATCACCTCTTTGTGTAAAGGGACTTATGGGAGGTCATTTCTGGCAGCTCTGCACGGGATTAAGATCCCATCAACCTCTGCTATTAAGAGAAACACTTTAATCGTGTAGATTCTCACTATCTTTTAAGCACAAACATGAATAATTTGAATTAAGGGGATCAAGTTAAAGTAAAGATCAAATAGCCTGTTTGCAGTCTAAAGGAGGATATGAAAGAATATAAATAAATAAATAGTTCAGTTTTGTGATTTAAAATACTCTTTAAATGACCTGCCTGAGCAAATAAACCCAACTGTGAACTCACACACACATGAAAGGCCTTGCTATGTGACAGCCCTCTACACACACACACACACACACACACACACACACGTGTCCTCCCTGTTTTCACCGTTACACAATCAGCCTGTATACGTTCGGCGTGTTCAAAGAGAAAAGTGCTCTGAGTTTCAGTCGGTTTTACATCGCAGACTCTGTTTACTCGTCACACGAGAGAGGAACAAAGAGAGGCGAGCGAGATCAAGGCGAGCGCAGGAAAGCAGCTCTAATAAAAATCAGAAACAGGAGGTTTGATGGAGCGAGGAGGAGCGCAGTGATCAGGCATTATCCACACAGGAGGCATGCAGGGATAATTGGATACGGAGGGAGCGGACCGCCTTCGTGCAGCCGGTCCGCGGGTTCACGTGAAGTTGCATAAGAAAGACAAGAGAGGAAGGGAGGGTCTGTGCCACATTATACACATGGTTTATTGAACACGTCGTGAATATTCTGATTGTGATTACACTGATTCATAAACACAAAGCTGTCCTGCAGCTTCACTGCACGCGAGGCTGGAGATGAAAGAGTTTCAGAAGCTCACCAACACGGCTGCAGGAGGGTTCTGGGTGACCACGGGAAATTAGTGGGTTTTGCATAAAGATGTTCTTCCCTTTCCTCTCATCCATTTTTTATTAAAACATGATTATTCTCAGACCTACAGCGATCCCGAGCTGCTCATGTATCACGCCATCTTAACAGACCTTCTGTAACAGTTTCCCTTTAAATTGCTTTAAACTTGTAAAAATAATCTTATCTCACACAGTCGGACATTATCTAGGACAGCGTATTAAAGAAAAATAAATCAGAGATTACGAGAAAAAATTTGTAATTTCAGGCTTTAGCCTACATGTTTTTATGAAGGGGAATATCAGAAGAGCAGCCAGCCGCCCGCACTGAGATGACTCAAATACCACTTTATTCTTAGAAAATTACGACTTTATTCTCATAAAATTACGACTTTATTCTCGTAAACTTCTGACTTTTTTTTCTGCCACTGGGTCGATTTACAACACACTGCTGAAACAGCCATTGTTTACATTTTCCATAACAAAGAAACATAGTCAGGGACACATTTGACAGTTAAAGAACACAGATAAGATATTTTGTAATGTAACAGCTCATGCAGAACAAGATCAGCAAAGAGACATAAGGCTAACCGCTTTGTCCGCAGGGGTCGCCAAGTTCGACACAAAGTGAAAACTCGTCACAGCAGCTTTTAAATAAGAAGATAAATTCACAGAAATGAAACACTGATCATTGTTATTATATTTGATGTCTGAGCAAAACAGTAAAATCTGATATAATTGTAAGTAATTAGCGATTGTGTTCCACAGTCAGTAAAATGTATATTTTACATTAAACCACAAAAGCATCTGTAGAACATGACGGGGGGAAATTAGCTGAAAACTCACTTCATTTAAAACCAACCACAATTTTGACTCATGTTTCAGGTTCTGAGCTTCCATGTTTTTATTCAGTGCAGAGAGCTGGAGTGAGGGACCGAGAGTCACATGACAGAGGAAAGACAGAGAGGATGAACAGACAGAGACAGACGGAGGAGAGATGTAGTTTGTATCTGTTAACGATGACGACCGTTCAGCATACTAACCACGCCGCCCCTCAGAGCCCTCACAGCAGCGCGACATTGGCTGAAAGTCACCATGGAAATCAGGGCTGTGGGCGGCGTGTGTGTGTGTGTGTGTGTGTGTGTGTGTGTGTGTTACAGGGCTCCTCGTTAATGCCCTCCAGGACGCCGGTGTTAAATCAGATGTTTGGCTCCTCCTGAGCCGACTGTCAGCGCTGTGTTTACCACAGCGACACAACCTGCCTCTAAATACAGGGGGCGAGGAAACACACACCTTCACTCGCTCACACCCTCACACTCACACACAGCATGTTGTATATTATTCAGCCTGGTACCCAGCTTCTCCTCTCAGCCGGCTCGTGTAAAAATCCCAGGATGCAGCCAGCAGAGGGGGAGAGACGAACAAAGAAGAGACTCTGATCTCTGTGTTCGCCTGTTCGGGACCTCTTAGATCAGCGTGTGTGTCTGAGAGAGAATCAAACTAAGAAGGCCGTAACATAATCTGCAACCGTATTAACATTGTCCACATTTTAAATGCTCCAGGGGCTGATATTAATTCCAGTCAGCAGGATGTGGGATTTATTTGTCTGCTGTTCCCTCCGCTGCAGCAGATAACCATCAGTTTATTTTCTATTCAGAAACACCGTTTGTCTATTCAGGATTTGAACGCGCCTGTTACATTTGTGCAGTTCACAGACGGAGCAGCTGCTGGATGAAAGGGTTTCCCTTCCCCGCTAACGAGCAGTTTTGTGGGCGATAAATGTACTGAAAGGGATTTTACAGCTTCACATGCACAGGCTGGAGTCACGATTTCTGTTTGTGATGATGATGAAGACCTGAAACATGTATCCTGCTCTGTTTGTCCTCTTAGAAATGTCCATAGACTGTATATAAGAAGTGGGCGTCGCCTCTTGGTTTCAGAAGGGACGCCGGTGTGAAAGTGCCTTAAACCTGTATTGTTTCTTATGGCCAGCAGGGGGCGACTGTACTGGTTGCAAAAAGATGCTCGACTATATTGAAACAGTTAAACATGAGCAAACTTCTTACCTCAGTAAACATTATTCTGATGAGTTTATTCTCACGACAATGTGTATTAGAGCCGTGGTTCTCGACTGGTGGGTCGGGAGGGTGGCGGATGTGTGCTTGGAAAAAATAAGTTGAGGTAAAAAGTCGATGCTGCACTTTTATTTTGAAGGACATAGGTTTCCTTTGAGGTGCGTGCAGTAGTAGTGTAGTAGTGTATTCACACTCAGGGAATATTCTCCTCTTACGCCCTGCCACTATTTTGCTTGACCATTATTCTGTTGTGTTTTGTGAAGCTGACATGCTGATGTTTCGCTCCGTCTCAGGTCCAAACTGCACCATTTTTTATTAAATATATGTGAGTGGTTGAAAAAGTCTGGGTCTCGATTCGTCATGAAGGAGGAGGTGGGTCCTGAGGTGAGACCAGTTGAGAAGCACTGTCTTTGAGATCTGTCATGATTTCCAAATGTTCCAATAGTTATTTATAAAAAATCTAAAAGTTTATGCGACTATTATCTCATCTTTTAAATATATTTTTCCATTGTTTTGTCTGGTTGTAATGCGTTACTACTGCCAGACTGTGGCTGTAGCGTGTCTGAAAGCCGTTTGCCAACTGCCATTAAGTAACAACAGAAGAAGAAAGCATCAGTGCCAGGTGCCGGTAAGACAGGTGTGGCGCTGTGAGATTCAGAACCAGAGAGTGCGCCTCGCGTTTTTGAGGAAACGCTCCGAGCGCCTCGAGTTGAAAAAACTTCAACTCAAAGCAGGAAAGCGCCCGACGTCATGGCCGTTTTTTCTGATCGTCCAATCGGATGAAAGGAGAGGCGGGCCTTCTGTCAGTTTACAATATAACGGTTAGGTTAATGATGGCTATGATTTGGTGGTTGCCTTGACAACAGGCTTTAACCGTAGACTTCAACAAAAAAGGAAGTGCGGTGCGCCGCGCGTTTCACAGACTGCAAAACACGCTCTGTCTGATCGAGCCCTTAGGAAGGTCAAACTAGCAGATCATAACTCGTAACAACTACACACTCATTGGAGAACGAAATAAACCAACAGTTGTGAAAAAGTTAATCGGTCTCATTCCTCATGTCAACACTAATATTTGTTGGAAAAGTTGTATATTTGCTTGAAATGCCCATCCTAATGTGTATCCACCCTGACGCCCAAATGTGGTCACTTCTGGTTTTGATGGCGACGGCCAAAATGCCAGTCTTAATGCTTTAACTTAGAAATGTGTGGAAATGACATCACTGGTACTCTGATAAATGTTCACATTGTGCACAAGAGATATTTGTTACGTCTCCCTCTTTGTCCATGACCACCAGAGAGAGACAGATTGTGTGTTAATCAGTCAACAGTCCTGGTCCTCCTGAAGCCGCTCAGAATATCTCTCTGTTTGTCTCACGTATTTAATGTTGCAGAGCTTTTTATCCGTCTGATAGATTTAGTTGTGTGGTGTTTGATCTCACTTCTTCTTGGCTCCTAAGGAGGCTGATTAAAGCCAGTTTCCTTCGTAGGTGTTGGAAGAGGAAACTGTGTGTTGGTCATGATGCTGTTTTGTTCCTGGAACATGAAACCTGAAAGCAAACTTCTTTTTGCAGCCTAAGCAGTAGTATTTTAGTGTTTACCCACCAAATAAGCAGTTAAAGTAATTGGTTTACTTCAAACTGCCTGAGGTTGTTCTCATGTGTCCTCATTACTCTGCATAAACCTGCGTGTAGTGCTGCCCCTGTCTGCATAGCCTCAACAGTAAGTGCAACAATGCACCCTTTGGTAACGTGGTTAATCTTGCCTCTGCTCTAACTGGATTTCTTAAACATCCTCGGGTTGAGGAACCCAGTTTGCTAAATCGAGTCCAGAGATTCAGATGAATGAAATAAATCCAGTTAGATTTTAATGGAAAGAAAAGAGTCCTTGTTGTTAAACCTGACAGTGACTTCTTAAATGTGCGTGACGAAGAGAGAGGGAGAGAGTTTGGGTGTTTCTGGTCGACGACACAGCCAGGGTGGATCAGGCCTCGGCTTGTGTCCGAACAGCATTGGCTCAAGATTCAGACCTCCAGATCCAAAGCCACCTCGATGCCCTCTCTGCGGCCTCTATGGTGGACTTCATGGCTCTTCTTTTGGCAGCTCCTGTGATGCCAAGCAGGGTGTAAACCTCGCACAGCCTCCACACCCCACCTCAACCGTCTCACAGCGAGCCTCTCCTCCGACACTGCTCTACCAGCTCCTGGTTCTTAAACTGCTCAGTCCACTCATAGCTTCCAGTCCAGCGCTGACATGAGCAGGCCGGCGGCTGGTGTCGTCTGTGGCTGCTCTCCAGCCCTGACAGAGGCGATGTTCCTCTGCCTTGTTATTGGCCACGGCTTTAGAGAGCACCTGCTCATATCACCAACGGAAGCGGCCTTCTCCGAGGGCTGTTGGGCAGCTACTCAGGATGTGCTCCAGTGAACCCTTCCCGGGGCAGATAGGACATGCCGCAGACTCACTCTTGCCCCAGGTGTGAAGGTTTACTGGGCTGGGTAGGACGTCACACAGTACAGTATCCACAACTCGCCTACTCGGTTACCTGCTCTGTTCACTCATCAGTCTAATCGGACATTGACGCTGATTGTCCTAAGAAGTTGGCAGGGTAAAGACTTTTTAATGTCTGCATCAATTGATTTAAACATGGTCTTTCTTACGTGCAGCTCCTCCTCAGGGCTCTGGTTTCCTGCGTGCAAGTAAACAGCATAACAAGACAAGTGTCGTGGTGTTCTGCAGGAGGAGGAGAGTTGTGGGAAGGACTGAAAGAATCACGCTCCAGTTTGTGTGCCTGTAATCTCTCCGAGTGCTCCGTGCTTCTCTATGATGCAACGCTATCGTGCTCCCTGGCTGCCGATAGAGCACACATTTAATTCTTCTGAGCAGCATTTCAAAAAGCACTGTATGAAATATATGATGGCACAGATATCCAGCACTTACAGTAAAGGCCTTTCAAAGAGCCTCGCCTCCATAACAAGAAGAAGAAGAGCTGTTATCTTGTTGGGTTTTTTCACCCTTTTTGAGCATTTTAACACTCAGCCTGCAGAATACATTTCCTTTATAACACATAAAGAGGTGCTAATTGTTTTGAAATAGTTTCTAATCACTTTATAACATCACAGCTCTTTAGTTAACGGTCTAGATGAGTGGAAAATGGTTTAATATCCATTAATAAATGTAAACATGACTCTGTTCTGCCTCTGGCTGCAGTTAAATGTGCTCTTTGCTGGATGCTGTCTTTAATCAAGCCCTCCATGTCTCCATAACAGCATCATTGCTCTTCAGTAAAATGAGCTGTGTCTTGCAGGCTGATTGGCCTGCCACAGGCTAAAGGCTGAGCAGCCGCCGGCCTGAGCTTTGATGCTCTTTGTGCTAATAGCTTTTTAATGAGGCATAAGTCACGTCCTCGTCCAAATGATCCAAAGCTCTTTGTGCCTCCATCGCAGCTGAAACAAAGCGAGGCCTCCGTGCTGCAGAGCGGGCGATCTCACGGCGACACACAGAGTTAGCATAATGTTGACAGGAGTTACAGTGTGGGTTTGCAGAGTATAAAAAAAGAGCACTTTCAGGTGTTGAACATGAGAGATACGACAGGTGTGATTGGGCCAATATGCTTTTATATTGTTTCACTTTCTTTACTTTAAAGTTGAGAGTCGGGCTGCACGATATATATTGTTTAACAACTTCATTTGGATGTGCGCATGTGCAACAGTCACATCGCAGGACGTGTGATAGTGAAGCAAACACGTCAAGCTGCTCGTTTTCATGATCAATCTACAGAAAGAGTCTGTGTGTCACCTGCCTGTAAACTGTATGCACGCATCGCTGCTGCCGTCACAGGCTGTCCGATAGTGAAGGGGAACGATCGAGGCAGATGCTCCGTTACGTGAGGCGGCTTATAAGTGTGTGTATTCCCGTTATCAGCGGCACATCTTCCCGGTGCACGTCAACGCTGTGGCCACGAACCAACGAACCGTTCACGAAGCCGACGTGCTGCGGACTGTTTACTTTTAGCGGCTACACCTGCAGCACGCCAAGGTTGTGGTGTGTGTGCCGACAGGAAGTGGGATACTGTGAGCTTTCATTTCAAAAAGTCACCGTCACCAGGCCGATCACGCTGATTAAACATTCATTTGAACACCATTAAAAATGCGTGATGACACACCGCATGACCAACACAACTGCAGCGTACAAGTCTGTTTGTATTTATTTTCTAAAGTCGCTCCACCTGAACTCTCTCTACCTGCGGGTGTCTCTGAATCAAGTTTTTGTTTTGTTTTGTTGGAAGCGAATAGACTTAAAAGTCCCAAATAATAACAGGCAAGATTGTGTGTATTTTTTTAATTGCAGTAAATATCACAGAACAAAAAGATATCACGTGATCAAATCATCATCATCACCAAATCATGCAGCCCTCGTTGAGAGTTTAAGAACATTACAAAGTCTTTTCATGGACGTCACGTTTCCATTTATAATTTTACGTTATATTTTTTTACCCCTTTTAAATGCAGATTATACAATTACATTTCTTTCTATTTTTATTGACTGAGTTTCTGTTGCCTTTCAGTTTTCTGAAGCGATCGTTGTTTTACGTTTTCAGCCTCGGCAGCGTCTCTCTGTAAGCGTGATATCTCAGCAAAGCCCGGAAGGACGGTGTTCAAAATTGGCGCAAACGTCCCCTTAGACTCAAGGATGAACTGATTACGTGCTGGTGGTCAAAGGTCAAAGCCACTTTGACCTCACTGCTGCCCATCTCGCCTGAACAAATCTGCAAAGTCTGGAGGGAATTTATGACATTTGTTTGTTTTACATTTTGTCTGAGAGAACGATGTTGTCCGGGATTGATTAGTGGACGTCTCCCCTACTACTGAGGGATAATCAGACGCTCTCTCGTGACGTTGTGGTCCTGTAAATGATTCCAGTGGTACCTCTTCTGTTTAATGCAGGTGGCGTTTAAATCACTTTAACAGCTACACCGTCACACTTTGAGAAACACTGATGAGTGTTTGACCGTCTGTTTGTCCGACAAGCTACTTTAAGACGTCGGCTTGGGTTGTGATGAGCCTTTTTGACGTGATCTTACATCTGATGTACTAAATAATAAAGCAATTATTCAAACAACAAAGGTACATAATACTTCTTTGACCCCTGAACATCCTGTATTTGAAAGCAGTCAGTGCACATATTAATTAAGCAGTAAAATCCTGCAAACTGTCCTCGTCCTGGATATATTCTGCTGTATGGAGTGCATGTGCACATTGTGCTGTAGCTGAGAAGCATATGCGCGCCTGTTGGAGTGCCGGATTGTGTGAAAAGTAAAATTGTGTGAGAAAGAGAGCGGCAGAGGTGGGTGAGGAAAGAGAGAGAGAGACGCTGGAGCACAAGAAGTGGAGCGTCTGTCGGCGTCGGAGCAACAAGCTGCGATCAGCGGAGCTATCGAGAGGAGGAGGAGGACAGAAGGAAAAAAAGCCCGGAAGGAATAAAGATCAATCAGGAGATGTGAGGATGTGAGGCTGGGAGAAGGAGAGATGGAGTGAAAGAGAGAGAGAAAGAGAAAGAGAGAGAGAGAGAGAGGAGGAGACTGTGTGGTGCGTTCAGGCTGAGAGGGAGGGAGGTGAAATCGAGCGCTGGGGAGCGACTCAGTGATGAAGACAGAGGAGTACAGGAAATCCAGGGAAAGTGACAGAGTGCTTTGATTGGCAGCTTTGGGAACCCGATTGAGAAGAACCTGACCAATCCTCCTTTTTTCAACTTCAAAGCCTTTTCTCTTTCACATCTTTGAACATGACGTAAAGAGGAGCAAGAAGCCTCTGAATGTTCTTCGGGGATTGTTGCCCGGTGCTTGGATTGTGCTGTAAAACTTCGGCTCGGCTTCCCTCCGTCAGGTAGGTTTTCATCACAAATACTGTAAATTGATTGTTTTAAGTTGAGTGTAAAAGATGAAGACATTTGAGGAATCTCTAGCGGTGAGAGTTCATAAAGGGATCAATGGTTTGTAATAAAGCTCCTTCGCGCGGGGAGCTCTTCTGTGCTTATTGGACCCTCGGGATGTTAGAAGCCCCCCTGATGAACCTCAGTGATGCTCTAAAGTGTCGGAGTAAAAAAGAAAACACACTTCCTCTCTTTTCCCACATTACACCGTCATGTCTGAGAGTCTATTTATAACTGAAGCTGCTGAAACATAATCGGAGTAATCGAGCACTTTTCTTCCTCCTCTTTCCTCCAGCTGTCGTTTTATTCCTGTGCTGACTGAGCGTTTTTCTGAGCGTACACGATACTCTTGTTCCTTACGTCTGCCAGTCTGTCCTGGCACTGAGCTTGTGAACAACATTTAAAACCCAAAAGATTAAAACAGCCTTCAAACTATGTTATTTAGGGTTTATGTACATAATGTTTTAATGTAAATTTCTGTAAACTTTACCAATATTGGGTTTGAATTGGGCAGGATCTCAATCCATCCATCCCCGGGGGGCTGCAGCCTATCCCGACTGCGATTGAGCGAGAGGCGGGGTACACCCTGGACTGATTGCCAGTCAGTCACAGGGCGGGCAGGATGTCCTCAGATATTTATTTAAAACATTAGCTATTAATTTCTAGAACCACGAGAAGAGTCCTACAGTAGCTAATCGTCTGTTTACGCCCAGTGTTGGCGTGTTCCACATTTGTTGAAGATCGACCACAGTTGCAGGATGGGTGTTAAACGTTAGCACAGGGTGGGGCTGTTGAGCGTTGCAATAATGTAGCATGAGCTAATGCTGACATTTAGCATAGCATTTGTAGCTTTCAGAACAAGAACAGATACCTAAGCTTGTCTGTGAAGGTTCTCAATCCTCCAGGTCGTGGTAACTCTAAGCTTAATCCAAAAGGCAACTGGTTGACCTATCACCTCTCATCCGAAAGGCTTCTTCAGTTCTAAACTGACTGGTGGGCGGAGCTAGAAATATAAGCCTTGTTAACCTGGGCTGTTGACCTAAAAGCAACGAGAGCTGTTAGCACCCTCTTTTGTTGGTGGGTCGTTGGCCCGAGAAGACCGCTGGTTTGAAAGAGGTGTCAAGGAAGCCATCTATGTGGATCATATCATAGCTGTCTCTTAAAAACTTAAATGCAATCTCCTCACTGAATAAACAAAGACACAATCTGTCTGTATTTCCGTGCACACTCCGCTCTAATGCATAAACAACGATTACACGTGCTGGAGTCACATGAGACATAAATAGAAACAAGATATTCAGGAGACACCGCGGAGAAATGTTGAGACAGGAGTGAGAGGCAAGCTTAAATCACACTCAGAATCATGCGAGCCTAACGACCCATCAACACCAGCAGATACTAACGACACTCGTTACTATTCGGTCAACAGCTCAGCACATTTATTAGCTGGTTATGCTGATTGTGACGTGCGTGAGCCAGGCAATCAAAATGAGCTCTGCCACACCTCCACCGTCTCGGGACATGGTCTGAACAACAAAATGAGGCGTGTTTTCAACGTTTTCTGACAGTTCTGAACATTTCTTTTTTCACCCAGGTTTTTGTGAATGCTTAACAAGACTCTCATCTTTGATATCAAATGTGCATTTTAACTATTTAAAGCCAAATCTCCAATGTGTTTTATCCTCCAACTCAGTGCAGCCTCTCCATCACACTCACTGTGTGGGTTTCCTCGTCGTGATCCCCACTCGTGTTGTGTGGAGAGTGTGTCGGAGGAGCTGCTGGGCGTCGGCAGCAGCTGCAAACAGTCATAATTAATAAAGCACCATCTCTGCTTCATTACACGACTTCTCCACCTGCAGGTCAGGACCTTCTGTGGGCTGAGAGATGCAGCTGGAGGAGTGATTCGTGTGATGTGAATAATCACATCTCTAATTTAGGAGTGTTTAATCACACTTTTTGATCTCTGTGGTGAACATATTTTAATTTTACGTGATCTAAATAATTAAAAGTTTGTTAAAGTCGTATGAGCTGAAGAAGAAAAGCAGCAGAGTCCATCATCTGTATGTTTCCAGTAAACGGCCAGCAGCTACAGATGAGGCAGCAGTATTAATAGTCACATAAGAGAGCTGAAGTGAGTGAAGTGATACTACAAGTGGGCAGAGAAATGTGAGTGGGCATCGATGTGTTTGGAGTTTTTAAAGGTCAAAGGTTACAGAAATGACAAAACAAAGAGAGAGCAGGTAACACATGCAGGGAGGAAGCTTCTTTGGTGTGTCGCCAACAATGGCTGACAGGATCACATAAAGTGTTTTTACTGTGAACAAATTAATATATTAGATTAATTAATGGAAACGTAGGCACCCCGTCTCTGGCGCTGCAGAAGCCAAAGACGGCTCCAGATCCTGTCTTTCGTAACTCTCTGTCCTCGACATTTATTAATCAACATTACAGCTAACATTGTGAGCGCGTCACTGTACTGTCATCCACTTCTTTATATAACGATAACAGAAATCCAGCTAGTTAATTCATGTAACCTGGGCCTAATACTAACGTTTAACGCAGTAGTAGTGGGGTATGTCACTCCGTCGTTGCTATGGAGACGGCCAGCTGTGTCTGTGTGCGTTTCGTGGCTTTGATGTGAACGGCCCAGTTTTAGAATGTTTACGATCAGAGGTCAGGGGATTCTTTCGGCAGTTGCGTCCAGTCTGGTTGCCAATCATTGATCTGAACTGGCCTTCAAAGTTTTATGCTGATGACATTTGAGTTTCTGTAGTCAAGCTTTTTTCGGTCTGTTCAACCTGCTCTTCCATCATTTCATTTGTGTTCTTAAGGACAGAGGTGTAATCACTGTTGTGCTGTGTCAGTCAGTGACGCGGCAAAACCTGTGTGTTTGGAAATGTCAGGTTTCTTATTTTAACAGCTGAAACTGTCTACTCAGTGGGCAGGTTCATAAACGGTCTCACATTCCTGTTGACATTTGACATTGCTGTCTGGCGGGCTCTCGACCTCCTTACATTAACTCCTCTGACTGACAGATAATGAGGGTTATCTGCGGCTCGCACACAGACGCTGACGTCGTTAATTGTTTGTTGCCATGCATGAGGAGATGCAGATGTGGTGAAAGAGCACGCTGATTCGGATGCTGCCAATCAAACAGCATGGAGGTGAACTGCAGGGTCGTGCAGGTGGCTGGGTTCACCTGCACAGGCATTCACAGTGTGGACACGTTGACATTTATATGTGCAAATGAGTCAGTCTCATCGGTTTATACCTGCCTGTTAACGTCATGGAGCTGAGTCAGTTTAACTTTCAGACATTTTGGAGTGAAGAAATCTTACTTTGATGCCATTCGTGTTTGCTGAAGTTTGTTCTCTTCGGCTCGATGAATTTTACTTTATTTTGGCACAGTTACGCTTGATATGATTTAGATTCTTTTATTTCTTGTTCCCTCTATGATTTTTCTTTTCTGACTGCACTTGAAATTTTCAATTCAATAGCCTCCAGTCCCATTTAATTTAGAGAAAACTGCCTATGAAGACGCAAGAAGAAGATGATGAATCACTCAAACAGGTGTATACTGCAACTCCTAATAGACTACAGCCGGAGAATTATCTACATCTGTATGATGTGTCATTGACCCTGCACAGACAAACATGCCTGTCAAACAGCTGGAGACAGATAAGTTCTGTTTTAGATGTCGACGTGGAGACCTGTAAAACTAAAAGGAAACAAGTCCGGAACCGTTACGTCGATGCACGGAGGAACATGTTGCAGAGCGGGGACGGTGCCAATGATGTGTTCTGTCCACCAAACACACAAAAGCTGTCCCTCAGAATGAACATAACAGAAACCTCCTCGAGTGTCGCCATGTCTGTTGTTTGCATCCTGCACATGTGGTAGTTCTATACAGCCTGAGCTCTCTGGTGCGCCCTCTAGAGGTTTCCTTCAGTAACACGTGTAGTGCATAGACAAGTAGGTGAACAATTACGCTCATGACGCAGCTGGTTGTGTACGCGAACGCAAGGTTAAAAAGCAAATACTGTATATCTCCGGCCTTCACGACAGAATGCAATCATAAAAGTTGTGGTGTTCTCCCATTATCCTGTGGACGGCTGCTCTCATGTGTAGGGCTGGGTTTAAAAAATCGATTTTCCCGATACGAATCGTTTCTCATTTAAATGACCCAATATCGATTCATAAATCCCGAGATTGATCTTTAAAAATATGTAGAAACGTGTCTGATCACTCACATTTCTGAGCGCTCCTGAACGCAGCACGACTCAGCGCATTCCCCTCGAAACATGGCAGTGAGAGAGACATGCCTGGACTTGTTTACTGCAGCTGCTACGGAGACGTCAGTGATCGCCGTCTTTTTTATCGTGTGTGTGTCCATGAATATGTAAGTTAGTTTTGCTCTGATGTTTATGTTAGTCTCTGTTGGCGTCGGCTTTGACCGCGAGAGTATTTTCGGCGTGTTGTTATACAGTACGCTTTTCCCTATAACTCTCGTGTGGCTTTGTTCTTCGCGCTATGAGATCCCAGGGCCAAATCTTGCGCAAGTTGAAGCCCAGTTCGTTTAATCAAATCGAATCGGGACCCTGTGAATCGGAATTGAATCGAAGTGCGAAATCCTTAACGATACTCAGCCCTAGTCATGTGTCATAACTGAATGTGAAGCGAGAGTGGGACCCTTGCATGCTGTTAGGACACTGTTAGTTATCAGGCTCCAGTGACACATTGAAGTGTGAAGGAAGGAAGTGACTGGTGAGCATCCCCTACAGTAACGTAAGTAACGTAAACCACTGCAAACACAACGCAGCTTCGGCCCAAGGCTTCTTGTGTTTGTTCTGCACCAGGAGCATGATGGGAAATAATCTTAACAGGAATCTACTTGTAGTTTCTTAGATAATAGAGACCCGTGCCTCGACTGTTACTACCTTTGATTTAAAACAGATGTAAAGTCAGGTGTGAACGAGCAGGTAACAAGAAGGCTCGATGCTAAGGCAGCAGGTGCAATGTACAATCATGCAGTGTTCCTGTACATGCAGAGGAACTGAGTAGGGGATTGTGAGCAGGTGCACAGGTGGGTGTGAAAATGACAGAGAGGTGGTGACTGGCAGGTTTGACAGCAGGAATAAATGATGCAAACCGCTTCAGGACAGAAGGAAGGAGTTTAGTGCACAAGGACTGTGAGTAACTGCCAGATGAGTGTCGATATTCCTGAAGAATAACAACATAAATGTTTTTTGCACTGATTATGCTCCCAGCACATAGCAATAGATGTTTTGTTAATATTGGCATTAGCAGCTTGTTTCTTCCAGCTTCATAAGCCTGATGTGTTCAATGTGCTATTACTTCTTTCTTTTCTGTCTTTAAAAGTAATGCATGGAAGAAATTGTTTTTGGGTTACAGCTGAATGGAAGCAATAAATTGTAGAGTCCTCGTCGGGGCAGAACACAAGCACGTGTCTGTGTTCAATGGGATTATATCCAGTCTTTTTCCAGACATGGCCGTGATGAATGGATTGGCCGTCCTGAAACAGACACAGAAAGGAAACAGAGACAACAGGGTCAGTGTGTACAGCGGTATGTATGTGGAAACGTTAAATGAGTTGAGGGATGGAGGGATGGCTCTGTTTCCTGAAGGGACGGAGGCAACGAGAATATGAACGATGCAGGAGTGGAGTAGAGATGACAGGATGACACCACCTTTATATGTAGCGTGTAGTTTGAGGGGAAGGTAACAGATGATAGTCACAAGTCAGTATCGTCTGTAGTCTCCAGGCAACAGAACAACTTCACTTGTCATCTAATACATTAATGCTTTTTTTGCAGTATTCTGAAACCTGTATTTGGATGTATTTTTAAGACCAGAGAAATGAAGTAAAGTTGGTGCCTTTGGGTTCCAGTAACAATCGCTTGCCTGACACACATGCCAAAAAAGTTTCTAGCTTCATGGTCGTCTTTTCTGCTTTGGCAGCTACTTGGCACTTTACTGCCACCAAATGTCAATCAGAGGAAAATAATTCTGTTGACAGGATGATACGCTGCCTCACCCTGAGGAGTATCAGCATAAGAGTGCACATGTTGAAAAGAAAAAACAAAACAAACAGGGAAATTCCTTAAACGGGGAACACACTACCAGATAATCGAGCCCATTTTGGGCCCGATTCCCTTCAGACAAACGTAAGCCAAGTCCTGATTTGTTGATGGTTCTAAAAATGATCTTGCCAGATGTTCCTGTGGTGAGAGGGATGTTTAGAGAGAATTAACTTCCCCCGATCTGCTCGGAAGAACCGCACTGAATTCAAATCGTAAATATTAAACATGTTCAATATTTACGATCTGCTATACTGTTGTGGGGGGGAACCCGGAGGACAGCTGAGCACGCCTTTGTGTAAACAGTCTGTGGATCGTCACATGGAACGAAACGATGCCAGCTGACTGAAGAAGGAAGCACAACAACCGCAGCCATGGCAGCAAAAACAAACGTGCAGCATAAAGTAACACGTACAGCCCGTGTTCACGCCGTCTCCATCATTTCAGCCACAGTTTGATCTATCATCACCAATTCTTCCTGCTCGTCGTCCGCCATGTTTGTTTACTCTAAAGTCTTGTTTGACCGCCAGAGATTTAGTGAGATTTACAGTTGTGAGAGTCGGACTCTGGTTATCATTTGTTGCTCTCCACACAGTACAGGAACAAAACTGTCTGAGAGGTTTGCAGTGACATTGAGATATCAAGCTACTTCTTTCTTTACTACTGAGAGAGGACAGGCATTTATCAGGTAAGTGCACGCCACTTATTAGGAAAAAGGGGCCTTTTTAAGGGGCTTAATCTGCTGGAAAGGGATGGTACACATGACGATGCTTTTATCGAACGAATCCTACAAATTGTTGCACAGCTTCGAAGCATCTCTTCTTAAAGGAAAACGTTGTTTCTGCTCAATTTGTACCCACATAAAGTGATAAGGTAACGATGAATAATGGAAAAACCAAACTTGAACTTGAGAGGTTCAAGTCCGGCCCTTTCTCATCTCTGGTACCTGGCAGATGTTTTGAGGATATGTTGTTGGATTGTCAGTTTTGAATGTTGTAGTTATTCCCCAGATTCTCAGAGAAAGATTTGAGACAGTTTTCCTGACACCGTTCACAGAAGCACGTCTTTGAAAGCTGACCGAACCATCAGAAGAAATGACCACGTTTGTTGTTAGTCTGTTGAGGACGATGTTTGATTTTTGAACTGAACTGGCAACAGGTTTATGGTTGTACTTCTTGAGGCCTGATGATGGGAAAGATTTCTTGACTGATAGATGAAATGCAGGCGCATGCATGGACCACCAGCAGAGCTTCAGTTAGGCTGGTTTACTGAAGGAGACAAAGTGTGCAGAACTCTTTGCTCATGGAACGCAGCACCAACAGGGTTTAAACAGTCTGCTGACCAACATCTGGAAGGTAACCTTTTAACCTTTCAGCTTTTGGTGCTCCTCTTCTGATTACTTTCCTTATGACCTTCATCAAAGAGATTCTCATGTTACTCATAAATCTCTTGACCCTCTAAAATCCTACAACTAGGTGTGGCTTCTCTCGAGATGATAGGTGAGGTTAAACACAGCTTGACCTAAGGTAAACAAAAGTTCCCAGGATCGGCCGACCATCATTTCTCAACCCTACACCTGGTTGAAGACTAAAGGTTTTTCAAACAAAACAAAAAAGCAGAAAAGGCCATAAAGCAACAGGAAATGTTGTTAAACAAGTTTCAGACATTGACGTAGCAGCAGTAGGAGCTCCGCGCAGCTTCTCCACAGCCATCAATTTATCACAGCTGAAAGGAAAAAGCTTTCTGGTTCAGAACAGAGGTTTTGTCCTGAATTGGCAAGGACAACAAACAACATCATTGTTTGGCATCTCTGAAATGGCTGAGAGAAAAGCTAAATCAATTAGCCACAGGAGGCCGTGCATTGTCATTCTCTTTGGGTTACCGATGGCGGGCGGCCAGCAGGTTAATGTAACAGACGCTCAGTCGAGGAAACAGGGAGGAAAGGATTGAGGGGAGGGAGTGGAAGCGGGTGAGGCTTATTCGATTTGCTCAGGAAAGTGATTACACCTTCCGCTTCCCAACAAGCCTCCCTCTCTCCGCATGTTAGCGGCTGAATGACAGAGATGCACCTTGCCGGATCGTTCTCCTTGGCTGCTCGGACGCCATCGCCTGAGAGCCTTTGAGTGCAAACACTTTGTACGGCGCCTGTTTACGTGGCCAACTGAATCTCCGTCTGCTGCCGGCTAACAGAGTGTGACTGTGTGTGAGATTAATGGAAAGGACGGCTTCTTATGTCTGTCTGCACATGATATACTGAATGTGTGTGAGCACGTGTGTACAGTCTGCAGTGCGTGTGTTTGAGAAATGACTGATGGAATTGGACGGAGGTGGTGTGGCGATGATAAATCAATTAGAGTGCGCTGGAGAATTAGTCTAATGAAGGTGGCAGCGGGGCCAATGTCCCACTCAGCCGTGGATTGGTCCTTTGGGCGTGTGTGTGTGTGTGTGTGTACGGGTGCACACATGTCGGTTCTCACTGGATCAGACTCAAGGGGAGTGGTGCCTTTTGGCTGGTGGCTGGACGAAAACTGTGTTTGATAAAGATAATTAATAAAACTGCACAATCATCTTTGATTTCAGTGTGAGGTACATCGTTACTGAGATAAACTAAAGACAACCGGATGCAGACGTTACATTAGGAGTTAACTAATAATAACGAATCAGTATGTTTTTATTTTATTTGACTTTAAGTTTAATATTTCATGTTTCAAGTGTTGAATAGCCTATGTCATTCATTTTTGATAAATATGTACTGTCGCTTTAAGAGAGCGCACCCTGGCGCACGTACTTCTGTGAAGCTATTGAACTGTGGCTTTGAGTGGAGGCTAGAGCTGTGGAGTCACACGGTTTTTATACCGTGTCCTGTCCTGTTAAGTTTTATGTTATCCAGCAAAGAAAATTAAGTAGATTAACCCACTTGTGACGCCTGTGGAATAAAGTTGTTTGTGTTTTCTCAGCTCTACAACGGACGTCGAGTGGGTTTGTAAACTACAGCAGTTGGACACGTGTAAGCCGAGGCTACCAGCTAGGTTGTATTTCCTGCCGTAACGCCATGTATGTGTAAACATGCTCGGCTATTTAAGCTGATTCTGATTTTGATAGTCACTGAGCCCATTCAAGTTTTAGCTTCAGTCATAAGTCAACAGAATGCAGCTAGCTAGCTACAGCTAGCTCAAAACTAGCATCGAGCTCAGAAGTTTCCATGTGATGCTAACAAGCAGACAGACTGCAGCTGTTGCAGTCTTTTTGGGAGAATCCCAGCGTGAAAAAGGTTTTTCTAGAACTATTTATTAATAAAAACGTGTAAACTTATTCCGTGTATTTTATCAACACTATTGTCAATTTATTTTTAATTTGAAACACATTCAAAACACACACAAATTACAGCCTACCGTCTGTTTTCGTCATGTTGAGTTTGTACTCCTGCTAGCTCCCGATGCAGGAGTTGAGCTCAGCCTACGGTAACGTGATATTTGTGAGGGTGGTGGCTGCACATGACCGTCACGAAGCTTACAA
Organism: Semicossyphus pulcher; assembly: GCF_022749685.1. Taxonomy (NCBI): domain Eukaryota; kingdom Metazoa; phylum Chordata; class Actinopteri; order Labriformes; family Labridae; genus Semicossyphus; species Semicossyphus pulcher. The sequence goes on along the minus strand of NW_027211737.1, from coordinate 29,935,085 downwards.
GCTTTTTACTATTACTTATGATGCAAAGCAAACCAGACCATCAGCAACAAGATTGATTATTGCTATATAGTTATTTGTAATGCCTGAAACTGCCGGCTGCCTTTCTTTACATTTTAAGCATGTACATGACAAAATCAGCTAATAGATTCGAGGTACGGCTTTGTCCACAGGGGGCGCCAAAATCAACACAAACCTAAAGTTCCTCACAGGAGCTTTAAGTCTTAAGGAAGAGAAGAAAAATCCAATTGCAACAAATTTCGTCTCAGTAATACTTCGCTCTACGTCTCATTCCATCATTGTATTTTCTAAAAGTCCAGCTGTCTTTGTATTTTGTCGTTCTTTGAAACAGCTGTTACCCTGCTTTTCTTCCCGTCTCTGCCCCTCCTGACTGTCCCTCTTCCTCTGCCAGCTCACCACCATTCTTCCAGCTGTCATTCTTTTCTCCAGTATTCAAGCCCCCTGCTAATGGTTGTATTTATTTTCTGTCAGGCACTCTTTGTCCTACAAAGAATAGCATGCTCATTACACATACGTTCACTCTTTCAAGATGCTTGTTGAGCGTGTGCTTCTGTCACAGACTCATTCAAATCCTCCCTGTGGTATTGTTACCCATCAGCTGCGCTCTCCTGGCTCTGCTGTGTTGTTTCTTTCTTTCCTTTGTGAGAATGTGTCTGGATCCATATCATATGAAATATATATATACATGAAAATGGCTAAAAATGTGTGTATTTTTAATAAGTTATGAAGTGTCAAAAATATTTTGTTCATTCTTCTACATTTAGAAATTGTTGTGGAAGATGCCCACACTGTAAATTCTAGTAAAGGTAACATTTTTGAGTTACTGCTAATTCACTGGGATGAGTTTGAGGGTTGAGTTAAGTTAACTTACTGCTTTTATTAAGATAGACTGTTAAGTTTTACAGTGCAGGAGGGGTTGATGTCTTCAGCTGAAATATTTATTGCAACTTGGCCAAGGTTAACTGACATGTTCAACAGCAAAGTGATTCTTTGCATGAGGTCACCTCACCTCTGAAGATCTCCTCTCATGCTCAGTTATTGCAGCACTAAAGTTACCTTGAGACATCATGTGCGGCTGATTATTCGTCAACAGCATTAAGTATACTTATACTTCTGGGCGCGGTCATTCAAAGGTAATCTAATCGGATCAAACCTTGAAAACGGGTTGTTCAAAAGAAAAGAAGGATTATGTAATCGGATAAGATCAGGTAATCCAATCTTGGCTTTGATCGGGATAAAACCTCCCGTTTGTGTTCAAAACTTCGGGATGACCTTCCTTAAGGGTTCCTTCATCCCACATATTACGTGGCTACCTACTTACGAAATCAATAATTTAATATATTGATTTGGAAATTATTTTCTGAATTACATTTTTTTATCTTTCTGTTTTCTATTGAAAAATAATCCATTAATATTTATTGTGTTCTCTCCGAACAGTCTGTTCTTTATAGCAACAGTCTGCTATCAAGATTTAACAGACCTCAGAATGCCGTGATTACCCAATCAGAATCAAGTATTTAACACAGCCGTGTAATAAAGTTGTGTTTAGAAACCAATCCTTCTAACTATTAAGTTTACCTGCAGTGACAAAATTGTCTGTAACTTGTAGCTTGATGCAAAGTATCATGAAACATGTTGGCTTTTAATGCTGCTGCTTGATTGATAGTCTGAATGTGATATTGGCAGCGGAGCAGAGCTGCCTGCCTGGTTACAGGAGAGCATTTAAGGCCCTGATCAATAACTTTACAGCCCTGAAAGGAAACATGCTGAGGAGCTTTTACAAGGCCCTCGAAGCCATCCAGAGAAAAGCCATTTAGCATGAAGGCTTCGACAGAACTGATGAGCTCAGTCAGATTCCTGGCAGAACAATTGCAGTCCATCATTCAGCTTATAAATTCATCGTCCAACACTTGTCTGACTCTCGAGCCAAGCTGACTGTAAAGTGTCAACGCGGGCGAGATAAACAAAGCAGCCGTGCACTTGACATTGACAAGGTAAAAGTGGAGTCGATGGGTTTGTTGGTGATGAATAATATGGAAGGAAAGTTTCAGGAAATCAGTTTATACAGAGTGACGGCGTGTTTATCTCAGTGAAACAGATCAAGGTTAATTTGAGGTTAGCATCTTTATGCATGTGAAGGGAGAACCAGCCTGATGAGGAGATTTATCTAAGAGGTTTTTTCTTATAACGCCTCAAATGAATCTTTATTTCTAGAGAGAGGCACTGAGAAATGGCCTGGTTAGTCCCTCATGTATGAGTTCTATCTGATATTTTGCTAGTTTTCCATGTTTCCTTGTCTCTAGGAGCTCAGAATTGTGAGCAATCAAAGTAGCAAAGTGTTTTAAGGCAGAATAAGTCGGAGATTTAGGTTGCTTGAAAACAACCATAAAGTGGCTTCAAGGTGGCTGTGGATCAGGAGAGGCGAGCCGTGGGTGGCGTAGTGCTACCTGGACATAAGCTGGGGCCTGATCAACCTCGGCTGGGTCGCCTGGATGAGGCTGTATGATTGTTGAAAGACGAAACACCCAATGACCCAAGGTAACATCACTGATGATGTGTCCAGGTGCATCACTAGATGTATCTAAAAAGTCCCGACATGAGATACGCCAGGCTTTCTGTTATGTATGGACAGCTGAAGATTCGGTCACGTCCCCTTCTGTGTGTGTACGTGCTTACGTCACTGTATTATCTGTCCTGAGTTGGAAACGAATAATACACGTTGTTAACAGTCCTCTGGAGTCTCGTAGTCCTTACCAAGTATTTTCTACTAGAGTTGAGAGCGGAGAGACGCTTCTGGGACGCGTCAGAGACGGACCGCGGCGCGTGTTGTGGAATCACTGAATGGGAGCGATCGACTCCGGAGGTCGCGGCACACACGGAACGCGCCGGAGACGGATCCTGTGGAATTTGAGGGTTAAACAAACAATGCAGGACTTTTAATAAGGAACCAAAGTTTGAATCCTGTATGAGACAAAATGTCTTGTATTTTTGTAACTCACACCTTGATGTGTTTCCTAAACCTTATCAGGTAGTTTTCTTTGCCTCAACCTAAAGAAAGCGATCACTTACATTAACCGTGTGTAATAAAGAAAGAAAACAGACCTGGCGACAGACGCTAAACAGACATTACCTTTCAAGTTCGTGCAAACAAAGTAATAAAAAAAGAAATAGTTATGCATGTTCGAAGGCCCAAAAGCAGCAGGTAGGTGGCAGAGCTGGTGTCAAAATAAAGGATTATGACAAAAGAAGGCAACAACAGACAGCAGACGATCAATGATGAAATCAAAAGGGAGCGAAATCGATACGGGGTACAAAGACAGACTGACAGAAACGGGGAAAACAAAAACTAAGACCACCAGGGAGGCAGAGGCTGACACAAACTGAGGACATTTAGGGCCGAGTACACAATCGCACATGGAAGCAACTAAAAAAAGCAATAACACACGTAACCAAAATCAAATCAAGGATATACGACACCAAATACACCGCACATATGGTTACTTTTCCTAATCATACCAAGAGTTGTGCGAGGATACGCTGAGTGTGTGTGTCCTGCTTAAAAGGATGTTGGCTCACAGCCTGGTGAGTTTCTGATCTCTTCTAAAAGTGTCATGGGCTGAGGCGAACAGGAAGAAGGCCAGAATGTTGGAAGTGAAGTCCTCGACTTGTTCCAAACTTTCATACTAATTCAATTTTTATATTACCCCAAATTTACTGCCACAAGCCTCAAATCATAAAGTATGAATGCACTTAGAAGTCACGGCAAGGTAACGAAACTTTAACTGTTGAGCAAACACTTTATATACGTCTGAAAAAGTGCAGTTTTAAGCCACATGAAAACACCTTATGGATATACTACGGTGGCCCTGAAGTGCACGTCATATCTATGTCCTGCATCAAAGTAAACTTTAATAGCAGCGAGCACGTTGTCACTGGTGGCGCTCATATTTTCATAACATGTAAACCATGTCCTTCCAGTTCAAAGGACGGACCAATCAGCGATGCTTCATGTCGCCCGAGGGTACCTACCTTTTCTGGTTTGGTTAATGCCGTTGTGTTTTCTGATTTGCCATTGTAATTTGCACTTCAGGGCCACCGTAATATACAGTATATACGACATGGACATTTAGTCTAGATGTCCAGGTCTTTTTGGTAAATCTTTCACAACTTGAAGGAACCAAAGCTGTGAATCAATCAATTCTTAAGTCTTTTTCCCTCCTACAAGTTCCAACAAGGAGATTCAGAAGTTAAAAATGAAGGAGTTGACATCCTTTACTTCCCCTTTCCTCTGCTGTGACATGAATCCATGCTGCGGCATTATTCAGCAGGCAGAACGAGGTAAATCTCCAAAGTAATCCTTGTCATTTGCTGGCACTGAAGCAGACACTCAGAAAATCTCCCCCTTTTGGCTCCGGTGTGAGTTTCTCCTTTGGGTCGTGTCCAACGTGAAATGACCGAGAAAGAAAGCCGGGGAGCGTTGCCAACAAGAAGACATAAATAATAAGAAGGAAATAAAGGAGAACAAGCTGCAGGAGCTGCAGAGAGATGCATAAACTAAATAATATAAAGGGGCTGTCTTGTGTAATGTTATGCAAATTGTAGGTTTTGATAATAAGTGCTTTGAGCATGAGTGGGCTGCACACAGAAACAGAACAAGCATCATATTTAGAGAGGTCTTGGAGTCTTGACGTGGCTAAGAGCCCCCTGCACCTGCCCGGAGCTTCCTCTCCTCCTCCCTGCAGATCACTAATCAGAGGGGCCGGAGGGGGATGATGGAGCTTCCTATCCTGCCATCAGCCAGCTGCTCTCCACCAGGCTCACAGAAAAAAACAAGCAGAGAGAAGCAGTCATGGTGGTGCTGCCAGAAAGCAAAAGCATCCCCAGATTGTTCTGCCATAACAGGAAGTTGAAGAAATGTCAGCCTGAGACATGTTGTAGCAAAGTTACTCGACACTTTCTTCCAAATCCACAATAGTTTGTTCATCATTTGTGACCAAATAAGCAACATTTAAGTTAAGAAAACACATAAATGTTTATGTTTAACACTTAAAACCTTTTCCCGTCTCAGTGCTCCTCCACACAGAGACACTCAGCAGCAGCGTTTTATTCTATTTTTGTGTGCACATGCTCATCCCAGGTCTTAAGATACAGACGCTTTGTCAAGGCATCTCATACACACACATCGGGCTGCACAACAAATCGAATATTTATCCCGATCACGACCTTGGGCTTCTCACGATTAAATAATTGATTGACAGCGATATTGACGTTTAAAACGCTCCGCTGCATATCAAATCAAATGCTCCCTGAACTAACAGCCGCTCCACCAGGGGGCGATAGAGAAGTTTTGGCTTCACTTTTGGAGGAGCTGGAATGTCATGTCATAAGCGCCTACCTTGCAGCAGCAGTATAGAGTGGAAGAGCAAACAACAGAGACGAGTGACCATGTTAACGTTCAACTGAAATGTGTCTGTGGTTGTCGCGGTTACAGCAGCTGTTGAAAACGGGAAGAGAATCCTCGTGAATGCCTCTTTGTTGTTTTTTATTACGAAAATATACTCATCTGTTACGTCTATGAAGTGTTGTTTGTGCAAACGTGTCATGTCGGCTGCTAACGCTTGCCTGTCGTTACGCTAACACAAGAAGAGAGCGAGTCACTCGTTAAACCGAAACACTGCTCCCCCAAAACGGCTCGTCATCGGTTGTTTGGAGAATAAAACCAGCTCCAAGTGCAGCATGATGAGTGTATGAAGGCCAAGAGGAAGAACGAGCTACTCCCCATCCTTGTCCAGCATCAAGGGCAAAGCCTATCCATCCCAAAGATAGACTGAACTCACCAATAATGCACCAATGCAAAGGTGCACCCAATTCAGATAAAGCACCTAATGGTTTCAAAGTCCTGCTGTAAGAGTGATGTGTCGTTTTAGCAGTGCGTCACCCCTGACCAACACTCCAAGCTGACTTTAAATTAATGGTCTTTCTTCTGGTCTTTCACCTGACAGCCGTAGCAGCTGCTCTAAGGGCCGACTATTGCAATAGATTGGGTTTACATTGCATTTCGATGAAAGCCTGTCATGCAGAATCTAAAGGGCACTGATTGTTTTAATCTGTATGAGACGCTGAGGGGTGTGAAAAAGTGTTGGTATTTGACAACTTGGGAATGAGAGTTGGCTGATTTTTTTTTTTCCAGTCTGGTTGTTTTGATTGAAAGCTCGAAATACTAAAATAACCAGACTTTACTGTTGTTGCCGTGCAGAAGAATTAGATTGGCAAAAGAAGCCAGGTAGAACATATTGTGAATGCTTTGCAGTTTGAAATCACATAAGCAGCAAATTCATCCAAAAACAGACCCAGACCCCTCTGATATTATCTTCATGGTTTATCTAAGGTGGTCTTAAATACATACTACTACATACAACTGCCTTCTTTGTAACTATTATAACATTCAGCGTGACTTAGCTTGGTTTAGGTAATTGTAGTTACTTGTTTTAGAATCCAGTACCAAAGAGAATCGTCGCACTATTTAATAATACAAGTGGAAGATCTCTATGAGCAGTTCAGGGTTAAATACTTGCACTGTGTGGGGTTTTCAGCGTAATTTCCTCGTACGACTAAATTCAATTCAAGCCATTGGAAATGTGCCATCTTTAAATCACCCAACATGAGAAAACACAGTGAGAAAATTAACTATATTTTTACAAAGTGAATATTTGGCACCAAGAAGAGCTCCTCCAACTTCCATCGCGTTTTGTTTTTACATTTTCCATCCCAGCTCACTTAAAATCACCAACGATCCAAACATTGTATATTTTTATGTACAATTACCAACTTTTAATATTGCGGTCAAGCTACGTTGTCAGAAGCTCAGGTTGTCTAAATGAATATTTGCTTTTGACGGCATGTCATTGGCGGCTCAGTGGTAGAGTCGGCCACCTTTCAATCGCAAGATTGGTGGATCCCCATCTCCCTCAGTCTACATGTGGAAGTGTCCTTGGGCAAGACTGACCCCCAAATTGCTCCCGGTGGCATAGCCATCTGTGTGTGAATGTGATTAGTACTGATTGACAGTTGGATACTTTACGTAATAGCCTCTGAGACCAGTGTGTGAATGGGTGAATGTGACATGTAGTGTAAAAGCACTTTAAGTGGTCGAAAGACTTGAAAAGCAGTATAGTGCAATCCATTTACCATTCATAGATCAGAATTGTAAGCAACAACTTTGTGTGTTCATATGTGGCTTCTGTAGTTTTATGTAAAAGTTTCTACAGTATCTTAAGTTTTATAATCTCAGTCGAAACACATCTGCCTCACTGTGGTTCCCCAATGGAACCACAGCCATTAGTTGAGTTTAACTCCATTGCAATTCCCATAGCCTATTGCTTCCTTGTTCATAATCTTATCTTCAGTAGCTTTCTTAGCTCTCTGTATCTAAAGTTCACTTCCTCAAGTCTTTAAATGAAATTAGGAATACTTAATGTTTTCAAAATTTCCTTAGACCTTAGTTCATTGGCAGAAGTGAGAGGCTTCAGCTCTGCTACACTAGAAACGTTTAACAGCCAAAAAATAAAGGTGAGAGAAATTTCTACCAAAATGTTGAAGTGGTCTTAAATAAATCCATTTATTCCTTGGCTTTAAAACGTATGAAAACCCTTGTGTTGTGACACACCAGCAGATATGTCTAAGTACCCTAACATTACATATAAATGCTGGCCCAAATCGTAACAGATGTGTAAAATGTGAGAGAGCCCACACATGACAACAAATAATCATAGGTTGAACAGTTTTGTTCCTGTAGTGTGTGAAAAAACCGATATGACCCAAAAAGCACACAATACACTAACAGATTCATTCACCAACAACCAGAGTCCGACTCTCACAGCTGGAAATCTCACTAAATCTCTTGCGGTCAAACGATGCACTGCGTATTGGACTGAAACAATCATATCATATTGTTTGATCAACAGACTATATTGGTTATTGGTTTGGTAATATTTTCAGCTTTTTCTCTTGTGTGATAGTTCATTGTAAATCTTTAGAGGTTGGACTGTTCGTCCTACAAATAAAGACACGAGCTTGCTCTTTCCAAAAATGTGACGGGGGATTTTCTGGTCAAATGATTCCTTGATTAATGTAGAAATAACTGGCAGAATAACTGGTGCTGAAATAGTGGTTAGTTGCAGTCCTTATACGGTAAAGCCTCAGTGACATTCTCCTGCCACGCAGATAAAGATTTCCTATTATAGAAATTCATCTTACCCAAGGCCAAACAGAAGGTTTCTGTTGTTAAATTTTGAGCTATTTTAGGGATGACTTCGTCTGATCTTTAGGTTATGTCGTCTTCAGATTGGGATGTTCATTTTGCCAATTTCTCTAGCTGTCTGTTAGCTCAGCAAAAACCATTCAAGATCTAAATCAAGTTGTAGCTCCAGCAGTGATGCTTCTCTGCTCTCTGTGTGTTGTCAATGAGATTGAAATCCTGTGTCTCCTTTGTCCCATAAAAAGTGGTTTTACTTATTTAATTAAAGGGGGTGTTTACCATTTAAAGCTGGTAAACACTGGTTCATCTTTTTATATCCAAAGGGATATTAACCATTCTCACACTGGTATTGGTTTTCCCTGAAATGGGCTTGTACCCAGTCTGATTTAGATTTTGACTTTGACATGTGATCTTGCCCCAATGGAAGTGAATCGTGTTTAGACAACACACCTACTCCAGAGAAGTATGGAACTGACCAATATGTCAAACCTACTGTGTGTGTTTAATAGATCGAAATCTGTTAATGTAGTTCAGCTTGTGGCTTATGAAATGCTGGTGAAGAAATCTTCCTTTATAAATCCTGCTCTGACCGAATGATGGGGAATTTGTTGATAACACAGTGACTGAGAAAAGAAAGAAAATTGATCAGGAATTCATGAGAGGTTGTGCGTTCGCAATCTACTGTACTCGTCTCTTTCAACCCCAACAACAGGACATGATCATTTCTGATAAGGATAGGACAACCATCACATACACTGCAGCCACGTGGGCTATATGTACTGTATCCAAAAATCTTTGTTATTTTAAATGAACAGCAAAACAGTCATTTCATTATTACATTTAATTAAAGTCCTGAGCGCTTAATTGCCTGCGGATGAACTAGAACGTGCGTCAGTATGACCTGCTCTCCATTCTCTGTTGAACCTCAAGATGCATGTCATTCTCATGATCTGGATACTCATTTAATTTAGCCATACTGAAACATACTGAATTCACTTTATTAACTAGTACTTGTATACTTTCACTAAAAGAGGCTACCTTGCAATTTAATTATCCTTTGTTTAGATGTTCAGCAGGGGCACTTTCATCTGGTCAGTCTGATCTGACATGGTCAGTGTGTTCTGAAAGGTTTGTTTAGCCTTTGAATATTTTAATTTCTGTGTGGTGAGGATATGATTTTACACCATAGCAGTTACATCGAATGTATGTACATTTTATATTCACCAACACAAACAAGATCCCTGGATTGATGGATAGCAACATCTATCACATAATACTTTCGTTTTATTTTAATATGACCAATGTATCACTCTAGCCTTCGGGGAAAGGAGAGGAAATGTGTTTTGAAAAACACTAACCAACTATTCAGTTCATAGTTTGCATGAATGAGTGCATTAGCTACCATGTTTTTGTATTTACACAGCAAAACATTTTAAGTTGTCATCTAAGGTTAGCAGGGTAGTGACAATACTTTGGTGGTTACAAATAAGTTTCTCTTGATTTAAGAAGGGAAAGTATTCCTCAAATGTCTTTCTCTTGTTTTCAATTGATTTGGATGTTACAGTGTTTTAAGTGTTTTACCTTTGTCTTTCTTTTTTAGTCATGGACCACTGACATTGAGTGGTTGGGCTAAATAAGCTTCCAACAGACTCTATTAATCAACTATGATACTGGAGGCATTATGATTGTATCTCCCACAACAATGTGGGGAACCAGATGAGGACAGTTTGCTCTCTTGAGAATATGTTCTCCAGGAATCGCTTCAATGGACAACACGGAGCAGGTGTTGCCCCTAAAAGTGGCACAAAGGCAAAAGCCCATTCACCCAAAAAGAGGGCTCCAAACCCCAGGGTAGCACTTGTTATTCGAGGTAAAATACATCGTCTTTTGCAAGGTTCTGCAGACCACCATGTCCCAGAATCCTCCCTCTACTATGCTGGTATTGAGGAGGAGGAGAGGGAAGCACAGGAGAGTCGAAAGGAGCACAGAAGCGAGTATGAAAGGGTTAGCTCCAGGGCTGAACCCTACTCTCCAAAAGTGTCAAATGGTAAAGGACATGGAGTAGCACCTGGGCCACCATGTGTAGGAGAAGTGGAACTGAACCGAGAGGGATGTATAAGAATACCCTGCACTTTGCAGCATAGAAGCTCTAGATCCCAAACAAATGTAAAACGAATCTCCTTCGAGAGTGGAGTTCGCGAAGCTCCTGAGCCGATGCGACCACCTAGCTACTACAGTCCAATTGGCCCCGACATGAATGGTACTAAATTTGCTGGAGCAGCCGGAAGGGATTTTGGTTCACCCCGCATTCGGTCAAAGAGACCATATTCTACTGGTGACTGCGTGGATTACAACTTCAACAGAACTCTCCCAGGTACGCTGCTGGAAGAGGATGAAGATAAAGAGGAGGAGTCAAGTGCCATCATTGAGCACATTCTAAAGGAGCTAAGAGGAATAAACAAGATTCAGGAGGAAATCTCAGACCTCAGGGATTACCTGACCTCAGTTCGAGGGTCAGTTGAGGAAGTATCATCCTGTGTAGATGCTGTATTGTCAGAGATTGAAGGCATTCGTTCTAGCAACAGGACTGGTTCGATGGTACATGCAGGTACCTGGTCAGGGGTAGGGTGCAAAGATGAAAACTCACCACGCAGAAGGCCAGCTAGTGCTTATGGCAGTTTAGGGAGTGCAATACCAAAATCTGGTTCAAATCTTTTCCCCCAAGTCTGCAAAGAGCGCCATAGCACCCATGGTGAATTACTATTACCAAGGGCAGAAGAGCCTACTGTGTCTCCAATTGCTGAATCAGAGGATCATGAACTGGAGGAACCAGAGGATACCTCTGACCATAGCTCCGATATCCCAGTAGGTGCAATAGCAAGAAAGCTCAGCTTTGGCTACCTTGAAAGGCAAGATGGCCAAGACTGTCCAAGCACCAGCTCCTTGTCTTCTGGTCATAGTTCCAAGTCTGAGTCAGATCTAGAGATACTATCATGTAGTCATGGAAGGAAGCAGCAAAAATCTGATGGTGGTGAACATTGGACTAACACTGGAGCACAACTGAGTGGCACTGGGGAATCTGTGTGGCATAGGGAAACAGCTTACCTCAGGGATGAAAGTCTGGAGGAGCATGAAGGTGATAGTCCCCTTTGCTGTGAAGGAGCTGGTAGCTGGGATCACTACAGAGGCACAGGAGGATATGATCCAGGGCAGTGCTCCACAGGAAGCTCAGAACCTCTCTCTGTTCGCTCTGGGAAGCATTACAACTCACCTGCCAGCACTTCTAGCAGGGAGGAGTGGCAGTCACGTAGGAGAAGGCCTCAAACCAAGTCTGCAATTCATGTTCCAAAAGATGAAAACCCTGCTGTAGGATATGAATGTGCTGCTGATTTTTCCTACCCTCAAAGCTCTGGTTACCATTCAGTTGATGGCCATGATGGAGAAGCTGAAGAGTTTGACTACGGGCAATCAAATGACCTGAGTTACACAACAGACTGTCAAGTTGTTAGTTATCAGGAACCTTATTTAGCCTATGAAGCATCCTCAGAAGGGACATGGACTGAGGCATCCCTATGTACCAATGTAGCTGATATGGATAGACCCTTCATCCAAGACACTGAAACCAGCGACCACAGCTTAGAAAACCGACTCCATCCCCCTGGCAGTGCAGATATCCAAGCTGGTAGCTTCACTGTCAAACGCATAGGTCGAGCTGTGCTTGATTTTAGCTCTGCCTTGCGAGGAGCATTGCGGAAACTTGATGGACCTGCATCTCAGAACCTTGGAGAGGAAACAGACTTTGAAATGTCATTGCCTTCTGACCTGTCTACAATTGAGTTGCCTTCAAAAACTTTATACTATGGGGAACAAATGGAACAAGCATCATATGAAACCCTGAAAGCTGATGTGGTTGATAGCAGTAATGTTGCTTCAGAATTGAGCAAAAATAATACTCTGGACAAATTAGATCTTTTTTCGGTGGAGCCTTTGCCTGAAGAAGCCAACAACAGCCTTACATTGGAGTCCATGGACACCTACCAAGATCCTTCTTGTTCAGACGTGATCCCCGTATGCCCACAAGAACTTTCAGTCTGCCCTGAACCAATCTCCAGTAGCACTGCAATTTTGCCTCCACCTGATGGCCTTAAAGAACAACCTGCAGAAGGTCCTGCAGAAGCTTCTGCAGATTGCACTGCAGATCGCATCATCAAAACCCAGCTTTCGCAATGCACCACTACAGAATCCCTCTCAGTTTCCCTCTCGGCTGATGAACCCGTAGCATCAGATGAGCAGGGAGGAACTGAGGTGCCCCTTGCCCAGCAACTTTCCACAGACATTGTGTCCCCTGATGGTAAAGTGGAAGGAGATGCAGCAGAGCCATCCATGGAGATAAGCCAGATGGATGAACGGCGGCTGAAATGCCTGAGGACCTTCCAGCAAATTTTGCGGGAGAAGAGGGAGACCAGGCGCAACCTTGCCAGTATGACAATGTCAACCTTTTCTCAGGAGGATTTGGACCAAGGTAGTCATCACTGTATTTTAAGTTGGGATCCACTTTTGTTTCATCATGTGCATTTTGTTGTTGTTTTCTTACTTATATTTACAATTCATTGTTCATTGTTTTTGACTGACATTCCCATTATTCATGGTCTTGAATGGAAATAAGGCAAAAGAGCATCGTATCTTTTGTATTTTAATATATTTGATTCATTTCTTATCTAAAAATGTGTTTGTCCTTCCTTATCCTTTAAAACTTTCCTTTTCTACCAACTGTAGCAGAAACCTTTTTATCTGCTGCAGTTGCAGTGGGATGTTTGCATTAATAAAAGCATATCTGCCTGTATCCTCTCAGGGTTCACCCAGCAGTTAAGCCCCATACTGAAAGGTATTTACTGTACCAAATTGTCCCTGCTAATTCTCTACCCCCATGGGTGTAATGTATCACTTGGAGTCCCTTCCTCCTCTGCGAGGCTCCAGCAGTGGCCATTTGCTGAATTAGAGAACATTAATTATCTCCTCGGAAAGTGAACCTGACATTAAGGAAGGAGAGTATGAAGAGTCACTTTCGTGATAAATTATACATGTTATTAATGAAACATTTATGACCCTTAGACACCCTTTTATATGAAAACTCAGTGGCGGAGCTGCTTTTAACATTATCCAAGCATTTATAACAAAGTGAATTTTCTAGGGTGTGTCTTTAAATTTTGCATAAAAGTCGTCTATGACTGTTTTCTGTTCTCTTATGCTGTTTTACAGATGGAATTCAAGATGGAGTACAGGTTACCAACTTTGTGGTTTTTCTCACATTATTAACATCCTTCATGTGTTGTTATTTCTGTACAGTCTTCTGCATATTCTCTGGACAGTTTATCATGTCAGTTTCTTTATTCATCTAATTTCTCTTTGTTGTTGACGTTTAGGAGTTCATATCAGTTTCAGGAAAATGCTAATGTAATAGCTTCAGGTTTTACGAGATGTCAGCCTCAATGCATCTGTGTTCAATTAAGACATTTGTGTTTCAGTCGTAAATATAAAAGCACCAAACAGGAATAGGTCAGTATTGATTAGGACGCAATATTGATGAAAAATAATATTGACGTCGAGTCTGTGTGTACTTGATTCATTGCTGTGGTTTTTCTTTACTAGCGGTCAGTCTAAGAAAACACGCTGTTAGGAAGCAAAAGTCAATATTCGGTTTTGCGTTTACAGGAGCATGTGTGGTTTGGTGGGTGTTACTTTACAAGGTGACACCAGATTTATGGTGCTCATATATATAGATGGACAATATGGTTGATTGAAAGGCCCTCTTTGGCATGCAAACTCAACCAACCCAGTTCAGTCCCTGTGCCTCTCTTCTATTTCTTCTGCTCACTTTCTCGTGCTTGTGTATGTGCATGCTCCAGTGTTATGAAACCAATAAAAGCTGTCAGCTTTCAAATGTGACCTTTGACATTCTATTTCAGAGCCGAGATCAAGATGGTGACCCCAGCAAGCACCCGTGGGCCAAACCAGGGTCAGTAAACACTTCTGTTGTGTGTGCGTTTGTGAGGGAGAGAATGTGATATATCTTTCTAATGCTGTGCCTGTACATGGATTTTATTTCTTCAAATATTTATGAGTGATTTGTTTGTTTGTATGCATGTGTGCATGTGTGCGTGTGTGTGTGTGTGTGTGTATGTGTGTGTACAGGGGAAATGCACCGTTTGGCATTGACAGCATGCCAGACCTCCGCAAGAGGAGGCCCATTCCCCTTGTTAGTGAGCTGGTGAGTACACATCACTCAATATCTACCTCCGGACACTTTAATCATGACCTTCACTGACCCTTGACTGTTTTCATGACTAAACCCATTCGTGGTCAGACTCGGGGTTTTAGCAAATTGCTATTTTCTGCCCATCGTCCCTTCGAAACCTTTATGCAGTAGTGACTGTGTGGGGGAAAAAAACATTACAAGCAAGGACAGAATCGAGTGTGTTGGCAATAAAAGCCTTAATTAACCGTCCACCTCCAACATAAACACAATAAACTCTATCCTGAGGGTCATTTTATGGTAAGATTCAAAAGTTTTACCCAATCTTGTAACAGGATGTACATGTCTTGTGCCTCAGGTACAGAGTAAATAACATGGACAGTGTCCCACTTAACTATAATGACTTTCATTCACTAATTACTTGCACAGTCAAATAACTCTTGTGCTTGTTGCATACTCGCCGTGATCATTTTTAAACATGACCACATTAAGTAGTTTTAATTATGTGGCACGGTGTTATCTATTGAACATTTGTCAGTAGTTAAACAGAACTAATTAGCAGCCGTGAACAAACATGTTGTCAATGTAAAAAAACAAACCCATAGCACTGCTGTTGACATTTGGCACTCACATCTTAACCTCTCTAACCAAGTGATCATTCATTTTGTCTGATCAAACCACAGCAGAGATAATTGATCTAAATCCGTTTGAAGCTGCTTTTTGGTGGACTTCCAAATTGCTTCTAGTGGTCTGAAAGGTGGTTTCTGAAAGATGGATGACAACAAATGAGCCTCTTGTTGTTTTAATCATAAAGAGCCGCAATGTCCACACCTCGCTGAAAGGTTGTGTGTCATCACATGTAACTTCTCGTCATGACAAATGTTCAATGTTTTTTTTATATTTAAATATCGCTTGCTCCAGGCTTAAACACAGAGGTGATGGTAGTCACGGCCCCCAGACTGTGGAACAGCCTGCCCCTTTCAATCAGATCCGCTCCCACCATCGACCCCTTCAACTCCAGGCTCAAAACACACTTTTACAGACTGGCTTTGAGCCTTCCTGTTCTGCAAAGGCTGCTTTATTACTGTGCTTATGTCCTTCAATGTTTTGTTTCTTGATATTTTATTTATACCACATGTGTCTTTTATATCTTGTTTGTGTTTTCTGTGTTTTGTGTCGATGTTTTTGATGCTTCTGTGATTGGTTGGCTTTGTGCAGCACTTTGGTCAGCTGTAGCTGTTTTTAAATGTGCTTTATAAATAAATGTATTATGATTATTATTATTATTAATAAATACCAGTGGACTAATAGTGTTGGTTTCCTACATACTACATCTTTATACACGGTTATATTTTGCTTCTCTTCTGTGCAGAAAATGCTCGGTCACCTTTGGTCATTGCTTCCAGCTATAATGGCCTGTTTACTGTAGTACTTCACGTTAGCATTGGAAGTAGCAGAGAAAAGTGATGTCCACAAGCTGACTCAGTGACACCAGAGTTTTACACATTCAAATCAGCTAATTTGATCCTTAAAGAATAAGAAATTGCAAGCCACTTGCTGCAGTTTCTTCCACATTGAAATGCGGTGTGTGTTTTGTAAGCACTGACTCGCAGGAGTCAAGGTGAAAACTTCTGATCCTCTCAGAGAGGAACCTGTTTGTTCGTCTCTAACCTTTCTTCTTCTTCTGTTTCCTTGCGCACATCGTCTCCCCTCCCTCATCGGCCCTCAGGCTATGGTGAGTAAAACAGGAGTGCGATTTCTGCTGCTGTGTTTTGCCATTTATTTGATGGGCTTCGTGGTCCTAATTGTAGCAAAGCATTTCAATCTTTTCTGTTTGAACTTTTTTGTGCTTTTATATATGCACAAGAAAAATGGATTCCTTGTTGTGAATGCTTTCATGCTTTTCCCCGATAATTTTCTAGATAAAGTGGTTTAATTTACAGGTTTGTGTGGCTGTGATCCAGCGAATCAACATATAAATAACAACCTGCATCTCTTGGAAAACAAATGCTGATAAAGGTCATGGTGAATTGTGTCTTCCTCCCTTTAGTCTCACACAATTACTTTGAAGTACTTCAGGGAGGCTGATCGTGTCTGAGCAGTTAGAGCTGTGAATATTCAGCCGCTGAGATCTGAGAAACTTGACTCATGTGATTAAAGAAACTTGTCTCCTTTGATTTGAAGAGGATCCTCCAGAGTAAAGGTCGCACTCTATGCGCCAGAAGTCTGAGCATAAAGGCGCCCTTGAGGTTTGAAGAGATGTAAAGGCTGTAGGACAATCTAGTCTTACTTTATTGATTGAGGAAAACTAACAAATACAAATCATGAAGAGAAAGAAAAACAGACAAGAATTTGCAGATGAGACTAAAGCTTCACTGTCCTTCAAAGAACTGTGATTTAATTTTCTCCTGCTCCTGCAAATGAAAGTTGTTTTTTGTCATCTCAAAAAGTATCCTCATTTAAACCTTCCCAAGAGTGATGACCACATACGCCCAACACTTCAGAAACGCAGCCAATGCTTCATCTACTGTACCTTGAAAGCTCACTGTTACCTAGAGCTCTAACAGTCCCTGCACTGTAGCGGAATTCAGTCAAAAAAGGGCCGCTCCTTTTGAACGATAGCTCGAGAGAATAAACACTTTTAGTTAGTGTCAAATAAACCAAACGAAACACCAACAATCGAAAAAACACCTCTTACAATACCTCTTAAAGTACTGTATCTCCAAGTGAAAGGATACAGCTTGTATTGAGCTGATGAATCACTGCGTTCTCTAGCAAATGAATAACCAGTTTAACTTAAGCATAACTGACAGCTTGTGTTATGTGTTAAGAGCCATGTGGGGTTATAAATAAGCTGCGCATCTATTTCAAGGACACTTCTCAGGTGTATCACAGCTGTAGAAAAAAACTGCTTTCCAACGTCAGTTTTTTTTCCCCTTGAGATGAAGAAAGGCTGTCAAAATAATGTCCAAACCATCCTCCACACTGACACATCCACAGATATTTACCAATCCTATAGAGCACAATGCAAAAATAGAAGAGCAGTTGGAGTGTGCAAACCTCTGCCAAGAGAAGTGTCTAGTCTTCTATGATGTGCAAATCTACATTCAACAACTATAAATAACTGCATATATTTCCACAAGTGTCACAAGTCTGAGTCCCTGTTGTTGCTCGTCTGTGAGTCAGTCAAAATCCAGTCCAAAATTTAATGGCTTCCTTAAAAGTCAACCCATAGTTTAACTGGCAAACAGACAGACAAACCCCACTGAGAACATGGTGCGAGGTAAAGCTGAAGAAGAAAAAGGCTGCCTATTCTGAAGATATAGTTAGGTAATAATGTGACAGTTTAACATTACAGGAAATGTGTTGATACACTTTCTGGCAATGGTTAGGTGAGAAGATTGACCCCATTATAATAATTGTCCTTAAAATATGAAGCCACAACTAGCAGGTAATTAGCCAAGCTTTGCACAGAGACTAGAAACAGGGAAAAAGCTAGTATACTGTCCTCCCAATGAGTTACAGGTATTCAAAGCACGACAGTTAGCTAACAGTTGTACGTCCTCAAATAAGCGGAAGGCGTAACCTTTCTTTATATTTATTAAAGAATGTCCCACTTCTAAAACTGAAACAAAGCACAAATTGTATACCCAATTAAGAAATAACAAAACAATATGGCACAAAGTAAGGCTACAAATCTACATAATTGAAAATGCTGAGTCATACTGCTAGCTTACAGCTCTGCTAGCTACCAATTGATTTCTTTCAAATGTTCTTATACAAATAAAACTTAAATGATTATTTTTTGCCTTTAACATCAAGTAACTCAAAAACATGGTACACATGGACAGATAGCATCCAAGGCAAGATTGTTGTAATATAATTGTGCAGCAGGAGAAGAAGAAGCAGTCTGCCCTCTGCTATCTACTGGCTCTGAGGGAAATTCATTCCTCAAAGCTAATGCTAAGAGATAACCAAAAAGGTAGTATCATAACAAAAACACAACTAAAATGTTTAAAATGTACCTTATTAAGGACAGAACAGCTTGCTTGACTGTGTCCAGAGGTCCCAAAATCCACATAGCACCACTTCTCAAGCTCAGGCAATTTATTAGCTTGCAGTTTTCAGGCAACTAGCAGTAACTCCAGGAAGTTACCAACTTAGAAACAGTCTAAACCACAACCACCTGGAAAATAGCAAATTGGCAAATCAGTTTTAGAGTATATTTATTGTGTAAATTGAAATCTTTAGAAGTGTGAGTAGATGGACTTTGTTGGACACCGCCAGGCTAGCTGTAACCCACTCTTTCCAGGTGTTATGCTAGCATAAGCTAACCGGCTGTAGCTTCATATTTAACAGAACAATGTGACAGTGGTATCAATGTTTTTCATCTTACTCAACATAAGAAAGCAAATTAGTGTTTTCCCCAAAAATTTTAAACTATTCCTTTAATGTAAAATGTCTTTAAATTTAGTTTTTTAAGTAGGATTAAATTAAATATTTAGTACTAAAGTCTTTATGATACGAAGTTTTTTGAAGTGCTAAAATCTACCAAAAACTTGATTGAAACATCCCTAAAAAGAAATCAGTGAAGACACTCATAAATGAATTTATACAAACATGTGAGGGTTTAGTAGAGGAGGGGGGAAAGGAGAGGTGAGTCACATTTCCAGAAGTTATTGTTCAAACAGAGAAATGTCTACGACCTTCAAAGTTGAGAGAGTCCAACATCAGACGGAGAATTGTTTTCTCTTTGTCTTTTTCTTTTTTACTTTACAATGTTTGTTTTCTCTCTGGCTGTTTATGACTGATGCATTATTCTGTCTGTTGTTTCCAGACTATGATACAGTCCAGGAAAGCTGGACTCGCCCACACGCTGGCCACACGGACCTCCCTGAAAGACGAAGAGCTTGTGAGTGGCCAAACACATATGTTGCACACACACACACACTCACATATTATCTGCAGGAAGACTTCCTGTCGCCTCAATGCCAGCTAATGGGGATCCACACAAACTTCCTCTCACAAACACTCACACTTTTCTCGCCAACCTGCTGCAGCCTTATTGTTAATCTGTTTGTGGAAGATCCAATAAACTGTGGGCTCTGAATTTGGCTGAGTCAGCTTTAGTCAGCCTCAGGTTTTAATAAAGCCCAGAGCAGCAAAGCTTATTATTGTTAGTTATTGTTTGTTTGTGCCTCTACTAACGTACTGTGCAAAGTCATGATGGTGGTTGCATTAGATTAGGTAAAACATTAATAATTTAAGTGGATAAGTTAAAGGGCATTATACAGTGGAGAACAAAGCAACTCCCATCTTAAACAGATTATAATTTATACAATATAATTCACTAAACTGGAAACCTGAGAATATTAAATCATAGAGAATTGTTTGTTTTTTGAATGTACAACTTATCAGACTCCTGTATTTGTAGTTTACAGATTAAACAAACAAGTTAAAACAAAAAAAACAAACAACTTGAATATGAATATGTGCATAACTAGCAGCTTTGCACATTACCACATGTACAGATGGACATTTCATGAAGTAAGTGACCAGAAAAGCCAAAGTTTACACACTCAACTTTGTGTTATGTTTAGAGTTCTTACTTTGTGGTGTCGTCTACAAAATATTAAACATATTCCTAATATTTTGTTCAGCTTATTTCCATATTGTAAATATAGAAGAGCAAAACAGTTTTCTTTGGTCAATGCTGAAAGTGGGCAAAGTGGACAACTATTGCTATCTTAATTGTCAGGTGAATAGGCTGCAGTAATTTGAACACTAGAGAAATATAAATTGAAATGGACTTAATTATTTTAATATCACAGCTGCCATTTTCTGACGTCAAGCTAAGGGTGGAAAGTTACAAACATACGGTATAAACATCAGGAATCTGTAAAATTGCTATCAAAAAACTGCTACCCGATGGATTAGCAAGTGAAAAGGCAATGCATATTGAAAATGCAGAAAGACATCAAGCCACATTTCAAGTTAAAACAACATTTTTTGATTACTCATTATTTACATTTAGACAGCATTAGCATGGACAGAAACCACTTGTTAGCTAACAGTATGGTTTGACAGCTAAGGAGAGTAATGTCCTAGCTAACTGGAATTTTAAGTAGCTAACATTATGGTGCTAGCTAACAGTATTTTAAGTAGCTAACAGTATTGTGCTAGCTAACAGTATTAACTAGCTAACAGTATTGTGCTAGCTAAAAGTATTAACTAGCTAACAGTACTGTAACTAGCTAATAGTATTGTGCTAGCTAACAGTATTTTAACTAGCTAATAGTATTGTGCTAGCTAACAGTATTTTAACTAGCTAACAGTATTGTGCTAGCTAACATTATTAACTAGCTAACAGTATTGTGCTAGCTAAAAGTATTAACTAGCTAACAGTACTGTAACTAGCTAACAGTATTGTGCTAGCTAACGGTATGTTAACTAGCTAACAGTATTGTTAGCTAGGAATCGTTGATTGTGATTAGCTGCTGTGAAATAGCTGTTGGTAGCAAATGAGTTGTACAATAGAATGTTTTACTACTATTTTTGTTTGTACATCAAACTGTTAGCATGTCACCAGATGGATATCCTGAATTTGGTGACATGCTAACAGTTTTGATGTACAAACAAAAATAGTCCAACATTATGACAGAAATTTAAACTGAATTGATCATATCTCCATGTGCAGAAGTATATTTTATCTATGGTCCGTTCATTAGTTATATTTTTCATATTTTACAGTGACATGTTTACAAAAAACATGCATTTGTGCCTTGTAAGGTACTAATAGAACCACATGTACATATGGTTGTTGCACCTAAAGAATACAGGAAAATATTAATAACATTTCCATTATTATACTGTGCTGACAGATGGAAGTAGCATATGTACTGAATGTGCAACATGTTGTGCTGGTTTAAAGTCACAGACGCTGAGCAGACATGTTTTATCTGACAACCTGTTAAAACCTGTAAATATGATGCCAGATGAAAAGCTTTTAACCATCAATTAATCCATATTTTATTTTGACAGTGAAATATAAATTATAATGGAAACAAAGTGTAAATCTTGTTGTCTATAGGGGGAGGAAGCACACATTATAGATTAATAGAACAGAACCAGAGGCAGGGAAGACAGAACAACATTTAAATAACTGCAATGTAACCCACAAACACAGGACTGTTTTTCTTATATAATGTCCACAGTTCCCTACTACTCATACCACTATATAACCACTACAATAATAATAATGATAGGCCTCATAATAATGACTCACATACCCAAATTCTGTGCTCGGCTTGTAGTCAAGGTGTCCTCTCATCCTGTGGAGATGTGTTCACCTCCTCCCACACTCCTCCTACACTGGACAACAGCAGAATCTAGTTCATCAGTAAAGAAGCCAAGAATTTAAAAAACACAAATTAGCACCGTCATGTAAAAGAGCATTTTGATATTATTTCAGCAGTAACCACCTTTTAAATAACACCTTTTTATCATCTTCAGTCCTGTTTGAATGCTGGAGACAATTCTCTCTTAAATGTTAAACCACATGAGGAAGAAAGTGATTGCAGCTTATATCATTTTTCTTCACTATCGTAATCGCTGCCAACTCTTTCTCTGTGCTTGGTTGTATTTGTGTCATTTACCTTTTTGTCCTTTATCTTGCCCTTTTCACACATCATCCCACACTTCTTTTATCCTACTTCCCCCTTTGCCCTTTTCTCTTACCCTGTTTCTTTTATTCTTTGTCCCATGCTCCCTCCCTCCATCTTTCTTCCTCTCTTTCCTCCAACAGAAAACCCATGTGTATAAGAAGACCTTGCAGGCCCTGATCTACCCGATCTCCTGCACCACGCCACACAACTTTGAGGTCTGGACGGCCACCACGCCAACCTACTGCTACGAGTGCGAGGGTCTGCTGTGGGGCATCGCCCGGCAGGGTATGCGCTGCGCAGAGTGCGGGGTCAAAGTGCACGAGAAATGCCAAGAGCTGCTGAACGCTGACTGCCTGCAGAGTGAGTCAAGTTAAACCACCTTAAAAATCACTTAAAAATGCGCCCAAATGTTCCATATTGTAAAAATTATTATTGTGCCTTTGTATCTATTATTACTTCCTATGAACAAGTGGACCGATTGAAAAGTCGCTATCGCAGTGGTGCAGAGGATACTGATCTGTAACCATGTTTATATATACTGCAGAACTAGCCTGTTAAGTGCTAAGCTAACTGTTAAGCTTAATTAATCTGTTTAAATTAGGTTAATAAAAAAATAAGTTTTATTTCTTTTAAATTAATTGGAACAGCGTGAGCATTAAGTGGAAGTTGGTGTTAATTCCACCTGGGCTTTTTCAGCTTTCCTAAGCTGAGTTGATGGATACATCCCAGATAAATAAGACCTCTTTAATGAGCAGTTAGCTTATGAATTCAACTTTGTTTTGCATGTTTTAGTTTCACAAGTGACATCAAAGCCTAAGCCCCTTGTAACTGTATTCTTTCTAATGGCCATCAGAGATAAACTGGTTGCAAAAAGGAGTCAGATTAGTCTACCATAAAACAATCCTCTGTTGATTTATTTCACCAATAAACATTTCCTAATGAGTTTACTGTCAAAATAAGTAGTTTCAAGTAGTCTTCAATACAACATTAAATACTAATTTAGACAACCACAGTAATCTGGATGGATAGAATCTGGATTTGTCAGATTTTAGTCACTTCTGGCTCCAAAAAAACCAATGTATTCATGCACAGCTTGTACATTTTATGGCTTGACATAAAAAAGAGCCCAAAGTACACCCTACAACCAGGCTAGCTGTGAATTTAGCTAGAGGACAGATTTGGTAAAGCAGATATTGCTCTATGCTGATTTTTTTTTTGCTGCATGATAAAGTCCTCACAGGAAATCATGGCCCATCATTTAGCACAAATTAAACATCGTTTTCACTAGTTTTTTTTACTTTAACCCGCATCCCATCACCCCCCCTGTTTCTCTCCACCTTGTTGCCTTCAGGAGCGGCCGAGAAGAGCTCCAAGACTGGGGCGGAGGACCGGACGCAGCACATCATCATGGCGATGAAGGACAGGATGAAGATCCGCGAGAGGAACAAGCCGGAGATCTTTGAGGAGATCCGGAGGCTGTTCAACATCACCAAGATGATCCACATCCAGCACATGAAGAGCATCAAGCAGAGCGTCCTGGACGGCACCTCCAAGTGGTCGGCCAAGATCACCATCAACAGTACGTCCAGTTAATTTTGAGATAGAAATGAACCGTGTGGAGTTAAAGACGGATTTGATACCTTTGAATTTTTATAATCAGTTTGTTTTTAATTGAAAAAGCTAAAAGGAAGACCTCCAATCTTTAAAACCACAAAGGTTGTTTGTTCCTGCCCTCTAATACGACCCACAGGAGCCTGAATAAGAGCCACTTATTACCACGCAGTCGTTTGGTGAGGACAGTCTCATCTTACTACAAAGTCTCTTTTAATCTCTTCTGCCTCTCTCTGTTTACAAACTATAATCACCCTGAGTATTTTTCATCCTTTTACTTCTCTGCCATGTCAGAGGAACAACACAAAGAGCACCAGCACTTTCAGAACAGCCTTCAAAGAGAAGTAAACCCCACACATTTCATTAAAACAAATGTCCTAACCGGAGGAGACGGGGGAAGCTTATCCAATCCGTCTTTGAATATACTTCTCTCGTCCATTCTTTCTTACTATTGCTACTTCTCCATCTCGGCAGTGTTCAACAGTGTGTATGTGTGTCCACTCTCATACGGGGTGTGTGTAAAGCTCATACCTGTCAGTCTGCATTTTTTACTATGATGAAGAACGTTCAACAAGTGAATTTAAGTTCTTCTCATTTCTTGCTCATTTCAACATTCAAAACACTTTTGAGAGAGGTTCTAAAACATCTTAGAAAAGGTCGGTTAATGTTTAGGAACAGTGTCCAAAAGAAAACAGATATTAAATCAGAAGTCAGAACACATTTCTGGCACATAAGAAAATTGTGTAACGGTGGTAGAAAGTTAGAAAAGCGGTTTTGTTTCACATTCGGATCTTAAGAATGTGTCGGAAAAGCTGGATGATAAAACACAGCAACTGCACCCCAAGAGCCCTGCAGAACAACACAGCTGTCATCTGTGAAAACCTGCAGCTATGTGAATATAAAGCAGAGTCACTGAACCAGAACATGTGGTTTCCACAGATAAATACCTAAAAAAAGAAACTAGAAAAATTCATAAAAGTTTCTTCTACTACCTAAAAGTCCCCCTGAACCGTGCAGAAACTTCAACTGTGTATCTGCAAGCTTCACTAATTTAAACAGACATACATCCCCTCCTCCAGCTCTCTCCTCACTTTGCCAAACAGCATCAGGACCGCCACTGTTACCAAAGCAACCATGCACATCACACCATATAGTGGCAGCAGTGTTGCCATGGCAGCCATCACACCTTGTCTCCCCGATCAGGAGCCATGAGCTCCGGTAAAGAGGAGAAACGGGGACGGGCACTTTGTTTCAAACTCAGCTGTGGTCAGGTGCCGAGTGTCGCCACTCGCTGGTCCAGGTCACAGCACATGCTCACAGGAGCTGCAAATTAGGTTTTGCTTGTTATTATGTAGTTGAAAATGTGTTTTGAAATGTGTGAGATTCAGAACAGCAGTGTGTAGTATTGACCAATAACGTATCAAGAGGCTTTGTTGTATGCAGGAAAAACACAATCTGCTGTAATGCCATCCCAGCTTCCATCAGCTGCAAGCTGACGACAATTTACTGTTTATTAATCTCTATAAACAAACATCTGTAAGTTCTTAAACATCGTATCTCAACTCCAACTTTATTCTTATTTTTTCGCTGGTTGGAATGGGGCGACGCCTGCAAGCTAGTTCAGGCGGACAACTCAAGCTTCATAATTGATTTGCGTCACTTCCACAGTCGCCTGACAACACTCCTCCCAGTTGGTGCTCTATTTAAGCTGCAGGATTTCCGGTCTCTCCCTCTGCTCTGTCATGGCCATTGCTGCCCTGCACCAGTACTGCGCTCTTACTTTCAGCCCCACCACCACCCCAGCATCCACCTGCAGGCTCTGAATAGGGGGTTTAAGATATTATCTCATCACTCCTCAAATGTAAAATAAATCTGTGAGGAGCGATGAGGTCGGAGCCGAGAAGCCAAACACAAGCTGTGTTCTGCTGCTGCAATAAGCATTTCAAACTGAACTGGAAATGGAAAATGAAGCCTTGTCTGGAAGTGTTACATTGATGTTTGGACAAAAGGGGAGTCTCAATTCATGATTAGATTAGAATTAGAGACGCTTTAGAGTCCGCCATCTTGTTTGAATTGCTGCACAATGACTCTCGGGATACGTTGGAGGATACACAGGAAAAGAAGGACGCATTTGTCGGCCACATCTGAAGGAGCCTTGAAATGGGACAGCCTTCGACGCGCCGCTGTGATACAATCAGCCCTTATATACGTTCTTCAAAGAAAGGAAGAACAAGTAAAAACAGGAAATGAAATAATGAAAATAAAAAACTTAAGAATAACACGTTTTTTGTTGCTAACCGCTGGCTCCACCGTCGCTCCCAGAGGCTCTATCATTGTCAGACGAATCTTCAGCTAATATTTTTCATCGCACAAAGTGGAGAAAGGTCTTTCAAATGTGTCCATAAATCATTAAAGTAGTTTGAAATCCCACTGTTTTACTTACATTAATGAATCATGTCCCCCTTTTGAAATAAATCCAGACAGACTTTTAACTCAAACTCCATTTTGCTTTTCCGCTGAGTGACTGAAGCTGACGGTGGACTGACAGGAGACGCTCTACAGGGAGCTCTTTGAAGAATCCATCGGATTCATTAGGGAACGTTCCAACCAATTAATATTCAAAACTTCATTAAGCAAAGATAACATGCATCAGTCACAGACTCTGGATCAGCCACTCGCAAAGATATCGGAGAGACTGATATGAAGTGGTTTGATGTTGGATTTTAGGCGCAAGAAATCAAAGAGCTGGAAAAGTGGCAGTTGTTTCTAAATTATAAAATAGTGTATAGTGTTTGTGTTTCAGAATAAGACTTTCATGTATGAGTTCAAAAAGGCAAGTAAATACGTATTCAAGTAAGAGCAATCTCTGTGTCTCTTCAGTCGGATAGATCTTAAGCCAGGGATGTACTCATCAGTGTCTTTGTTGGCGTCATGATCAAATGTTGTGTTTCAGTGTCTGACCGCCTGGTTCCTCACATTACAATAATCCCACTTCGTTCTAAACGTTTTGGAACACAGATTTAAAATTCAGTTAAAGAAAGCTCTGGTATTGAGTCAGGAAATAGCATTAAAAAATGTTTAAACTGTGCATCTCTATTGAAAATAAATGGTTTTGGGATAGATTCATGAAATAAAATACGTTAATTAATGACCTTTTGTAGTTGGGGCTCATTTGCTGGACATGGTGTTAGCACAGTTGGGGTTGGGGTCTGTAGCCTGCTAGCTCGTTATGCTAACCCAGCGACTGATGTGGCCTTCATGAGCACAACACAAAAATGTGAGTCTTTAGTTAACTCTCCGCAGTAAAGGTGAATAAGACTATGTTGCGTTAGCTTTGATGAACCGGTGAAAGTTTTAATTGAGTAGGGTGGAAGGAAGTGCCTCCGTAGTAGCCTGCTAGCTAGTTATGCTAACCCAGCAACTGATGTAGCCTTAATCAGCCCAACACAAAAATGTGATGAGTCTTAAGTTAACCTTTGGCAGTAAAGGTGAATAAGACTATGTTGGGTTAGCTTTGATGAACCGGTGAAAGTTTTAATTGAGTAGGAAGGAAGGAAGTGCCTCCGTAGTAGCCTGCTAGCTAGTTATGCTAACCCAGCAACTGTTGTGGCTTTAATCACCACACATAGCGCATAAATGTGAGAAGGCTGAAGTTAACGCTCCGCAAAAAGGTGAATAAATAATTCATTTTTGTATACATTGCTGGCAAAAAGGGTTTTTCAAAATAATAACAGTAAACAAAATTGTATTCATACAACACCTCTCAAAACAAAGATAAATTAGTTGCTACAATATAAGATGTTTTTTCACAGTGACACTCACCAACCTTCCTTCAGTTAAACAACAAGACGAGGTTAAAACCTCGTATGTGGCTGACCGCATCAGGTCGATGTGCGCTCTTGTGGGCAATGTGTTACAAGGACTGTCTTATGAGGCCGATGACAACGTGTTTGAAAGCAGGTGCGCGCTGCAGACGTAGGTGAGGACAGTGGGCCAGCAGTGGAGGAGCAGCCCCGCCTACTCTCCGAACAAAGTATCCAGAGCCTTATGGACAGAGAGTCGCATCAGTGGAGGTCCAATATGCTCCATGATCCGCCATTGTGATGTCGCAACTCTCTCTCTCTGTGGCTGTGAAAGCACCGTCACTCAGTCAGTCAGTCAGTCACATACAGACCCATGTGTATGTGAAAAAACTGAATCTAAAAGACACAACACCAGATTTGACTCATTCATCTTCTTCATATTGTAAAACGAGATTAATTTTTGTAAAGTTTTATGTTGTAGATTACCTTATTATTCTTATGTAACTAAGATCATTTGCATAATTTTAATTAAGTATAAAAAATACAGCTCAGCAAAAAATAAGAGACCAAATATGTGGAGTGCTCTCTTAATTTATCCAGAGCTTTCCATAGTTTTCTGTTCCTTTTATTCTGAAAGGTAACTATTTGACAGGGCGCTCTCTCTGTAATGTTACTGATACTTAATATTGGCGGAGCGATATTGTTTACGACAGTGAAGTGAGTTGTCCCCGTGCTCTTTCCTTACCCTCATCCTGAAGGTATATTAAATGAAGTATATAAAGTTTATAGTTAATGCCAAGACAACCCAGTGCTATTCAATGTACCAGCGTTAGAATTCTGTGTATTAAAACTTTTCTGTCACTTGGATTTAATGGAAGTCAGACAGACGTCTTTAAAGAGCACACTTATTGTGTTGATGCTGTGAGAGCCAAGGTGTCTCAGACGCTGCCTCTTGTGTCATTTGTTGCTTTGTTACAGTCACAGACACAGAGGAGCAGCGACAGCATGCAGAATACAAAGTGCAAAAAAGTAATTTAAGATTCAAAAAAAGCTTTTATTTCATTAGCTTTTATATAGTTTTTTACCCTCAGCTGAACTCTTCGTCTCTTGTGTTGGAAAACTTTTTTTCAGACACCTTTATGACTTGTTGCACAGAACAGCAGAACATCAGGTGACAACAGTTTAAAGCGATTTGGAGAGAGATGTTTTTGCCTGTGAGTCAGGAGTATTCACGAGGTTTACGTAACGGTGTGGGGGATTTCTGTGTTTTGGTGTGTGTGTGTGAATGAGGCAGCAACAAGTGGGTGTTTGTTGTTCTTATGCAATTTTCATACTCATCTCTGTTTTTTTTGTTTGTGTTTGTGTTTATCAGTCGTCAGTGCGCAGGGTCTCCAGGCCAAGGACAGGACGGGATCCAGTGACCCGTACGTCACCATCCAGGTGGGGAAGACCAAGAAGAGGACAAAGACCATCTACGGCAACCTGAACCCGGTGTGGGAGGAAAAGTTCAGCTTGTGAGTTCAGCTTATTTCCTTCCTGGTTGTAAAGCTGAGCTGGAGGCTCAGAGGTCTGGCACAGTGCAGGAGAACATTGTCTTTATCACAGCCCTCCTGATTGGTGAGAGATGGTTTTAGACCATCTTATCTGCACAGATGATAGAAGTTATTTTAGCTCCTCTCAGGACTGTGTGAGCGTCCAGACTGACATCTCCTTCACTCTCACACATGTTTATTAGTTCCTGGAGTCATATGAAACACCTGTTAGAGTGCGCAGGGCGAGTCGGGGTTCCGTTCCGCAATTACAAACTGCTCACTACACATTATCCCACTTATCATGCGACTATTTACTTAAGAAATAAATTATTTGACACAAAATATTGACTTGGAAATTATTTTATTAATTCAAAAATGACTCTATTTCTGTTTTCCGTTAAAAAATTGTCTGTTACACTCACAGTGGGAGCTGCGTTCATAGCAACAGCCGTCTTAAAATGAGCTAAGCTAGCTGTTTTTACTCACCAATAAATGGAAACATTTTATCACACAGCTGTTTTAAATACTTGACTCTGATTGGTTAATCACAGCATTCCGAGGTGTGCTATTTCTCTATAGCAGACCGTTGCTATGAAGAACAGACCGTTGCTAGGGATGCTAACTAGAACTAGAACTAAATGTAATCAAATCAATCTGTCGACAGAAGTCCGGTAAGTTTGACGTCGGTCTGTTCACAAAGGGAAAAAAAGAAAAGAGACGAAAACAGCGGAGAGAAAGCAACAAAGGTTAAGATACAAAAACTGAAGCTACGACAGAGAGATCTACAAAACTGAAGACGGCACATGGAGTAAACATTAAACAGAACACAGTACGGATACGGCGGTGTTTAAAGATGGTGAAAGGAAAAGAAAACGTCAACAGACTCCGACAGTGACGAGAGAAAACCTCAGTCAGGTGCTGCTCTGATTCCTGCGGTCCCGTTCACCGAGTCTAACTTTAACTTGCTCCTCGCATGCATGCCCTCTAACTTAGCTATCCTCTCCAACATTCACACATTCAAAATAACGGCCCCACCCACCTGCTCTTCTTCTCTCCGCAGCGAGTGCCACAACTCCTCAGATCGCGTCAAGCTGCGCGTCTGGGACGAAGACGACGACATCAAGTCCCGAGTGAAGCAGCGGCTGAAGAGAGAATCCGACGACTTCCTGGGTCAGAGCATCATCGAGGTCCGAACTCTGAGCGGAGAGATGGACGTCTGGTACAACCTGGGTACGCTGGCACTCACAACATACTGGAAACATTTTGTGCGTGTAGTTTGTATTTATGTCCGTTAGCAGGGCAGTTGGAGCGCTCAATTTTGTAAGTTGTAGTCTTACATTTAAAGCCCACCTTAACGCTGACAGATGTATGACTTGTGTGTGTGTGTGTGTGTGTGCACTTATAGAAAAGAGAACAGACAAGTCAGCGGTGTCTGGTGCCATCCGACTTCAGATCAGCGTGGAGATTGAAGGAGAGGAGAAGGTCGCGCCCTACCACGTTCAGTACATGTGCCTTCATGAGGTAACACTCACACAGACAGACAGAAGCACTTGTAATGGGGAAGCTGATCACAGGTTGTCTGAAATCATTTAAAGAAGGAAGTCGTGGAGTAACTGGAGTCCTTCTCTGACCGTTTTCTCTGCAGAACATGTTCCACTTCTCGACGGACGTGGAGGGCGGCGGCGTGGTAAAGATCCCGGGGGCTCAGGGAGACGACGCCTGGAAGGTTTATTTCGACGAGTTGCAGCAGGACATCGTGGATGAGTTCGCCATGCGCTACGGCATCGAGTCCATATACCAGGCCATGACGTAAGTTCAGTGTGTAAATGTGTGTGTGTGTATCAGGCTCTCCAACAGGCCTTGATGTCATCCAGTTGTGTGCATGTGTGGGTAAATCAAATCAGGAAATAGTTGTAATGAGTGTGTTTGTGTGTGGTATTCATAGGCCTGTGTGTGTGTGTGTGTGTGTGTGTTGTGATGAGAGGTGGGCGGGGCTGTCATGAACTATAAACAGCATGCAAATTAGTTTATCTGGTCTAATGAGAAAAGATGACCCGCCACCTCCGAGATTTCCCGGCTGTTTGATCGGATCATGGCAGGCAGGTGGAGGGACTCGGTGAGCACGCGCACACACATTTACACACGCTGCTTTAATTACATTAATAATGTTGTAATTTGACCTTAAAGGGCCAGAGGAGACGTGTGTTTGTTTTGTGCGATGACACGATCACACCGGGAGGCATTCAGGGAGCGAAAGCCTCGAGCAGAAGTGGCTCAGACTGTGTCCCAGTGGAAATGAAGATACGAGCCGATCAATAACACAAGCAGATGAAAATGCTGATTGAAATAAACAGACGCACTGCAGCCACTTTAGCACTCTCACTGCTCCCTGAAAGCTCGCTCAATTTCAGCTTCTTTCAGCCTCCGTTACTGAACCAGATGTTGGAAACATTCATGTTTTCAGGATGTTTGAACAACAGCAGAGTGTTTTCTGCTCGCTTATTTTGTGCTTTAAATTAAACATTTTGTTCTTTAGTTCACAAATTTAGACTTTGAGTTTATCATTATGAGCATGCACTGATCAGCCATAACATTATGACAACTGACAGTTGAAGTGGATAACATTGACTATCTCGTTACAATAGCCCCTGTCAGTGGGCGGGATATGTTAGACGTGAACATTTTGTCCTCGAAGTTGATGTGTTGGAAAAATGCGAAGCGACTTTGACAAGGAACAAATCGTGATGGTTAGACGACTGCAGCTCATGGGGGGTGTTCCCGGTGTGCAGCGGTCAGGACCGACCAAAAGTGGTCCAAGGAAGGAAAACAGGTGAACAGAGTTGACAGGGTCACTGATGCACGAGGGGAGCGAAGGCTGGCCCGTGTGGTCCGATCCAACAGAAAAGCTACTGAAGCTCAGACTGCTGAAAACGTTCATGCTGGTTCTGATAGAAAGGTGTCAGAACACACAGAGCAGCACAGTTTGTGGCGTATGGGGCTGCGTAGCCGCAAACTGGTCAGGGTGCCCATGCTGACCCCTGTCTATGCTGAAAGCGCCTACAATGGGCATGTGAGCATCAGAACTGGACCACAGAGCGATTGAAGAAGTTTTCTTTTACTTCGTGTGGACAGCCGGGTGCGTGTGCGTCTCTTACCTGGGGAAGACATGGCACCAGGATGCACTATGGGAAGAAGGCAAGCCAGCGGAGGCAGTGTGATGCTTTGGGCAATGTTCTGCTGGGAAACCTTGGGTCCTGATTCATGTGGATGTTACTTTGACACCACCTACCTAAACATTACAGACCAAGCTCACCCCTTCATGAAAACAGTATTCCCTAACTGCAGTGGCCTCTTCCAGCAGGATAATGCTTCCTGCCACACTGCACACATGGTTCAGGAATGGTTTGAGGAACACGGCGACGAGTTCAAGGTGTTGACTCGGCCTCCGAATTCCCCAGATCTCAATCCAATGGAGCATCTGTGGGATGTGCTGGACAAACAAGTCCGCTCCACGGAGGCCCCACCTCGCAGCTTACAGAACTTAAAGCATCTGCTGCTGACGTCTCAGTGCCAGTTACCACAGCACACCTTCAGAGGTCGAGTGGAGCCCATGCCTCGACGGGTCAGGGCTGTTTTGGCGCCTACACAATATTAGTGTGTTCATAATGTTATGGCTGATTGGTGTAAGTTGACAATGAGTCACTGAATTTTAAAGTTAACACATGAGTTAACTCTCGTCCAGGGGGATATATATATATTATCCATGGCCTTAAAACTGTCTGGCCTGCATTACACAGTGGTATGTGACGTGTGCCCCGCTGATAGCACTAAAGCTGGCCGTTATTTCGCCTGCAGACAAGAACAAATGTCATGAAAAGTGAGGTAGACCGCACCAATTAAATGTTGTACTTCCTTAAAGTTGGTGATCGCCTCGCGGCAGGAAGTGTCTGTGTGGAGTCTGTGTGGGTTTTGGCCGAGGTAATCCAGCTTCCTCCCACAGTGCTAAGCCTGCGAGCTAGGTTAGCTGGTGACTCTTGAGTGTCTGTAGGTGTGAGTGAGAGAGAATGGTTGTCTGAGTGTCAGCATGGAGGCTGATTGACTAGCAGCCTGTCCAGGGTGCACTCCGCCTCTCGCACAGTGTCAGCTGGGATCAGCTCCAGCTCCCTGTAGCGCTGTAGATAATGAACTGTGTTAAAGTCTAAAGACTGCACGCAGAAATATGTTTCCTGCAAAATGATGCATGTGCAGAGTTTAATGCTAGACTGATTTTACATTCATGTGCTGGAAGGTAAAATCTGTGCTCAGTTTATATCTGAGTGTAAGGCAGGTATGTGCACAGGTCTGACAAAAACTTGAAACCTCCAGTGCACATACACCAAACATGGACTTTACAGAGATGTAGGAGAAATCATGCATCAACTAATATCCTTGTCCTTTGTGGAGAGAGAGAGGGCAGTGACTGGTGTCGGAAACAAGGAAGAGAGAGCGGGTAGGCACGCGGCAAGGGGCCGAGGGTGGGAGTGAAGCCGGGGGCTGCTGCGTCGAGGACCTCTGTATATGGGACCCACGATTTAACCGCTGAGCTAAACCGGCCCGGACTAATTACACTTTTGAACTGAATGTATTTGCACAGTCAGATTCTGGACCTTCCAAATGAGAGACATCAATTTAAGAATATCTAATAAAGAAGAAATTGAACCTTTTTGCTAAAGAATCCCATCAGTATTGTGATATGTCTTTAAACATGTCGCGAGTGAATCTTTAAGGGAGCTTTCACACCTAAAGAGCGAATTGTTCCAAAGTTGCATTTTCCCTCCAGTTTGGTTTGCTCTTACCAGCAGACCTAAAGTTTTGATGCGCGAGGAAAGTGCTCTCTGATTGGTCAGAATTTCACAAGAAGAGAACAAGAAACAAGAACAGACCGATCAGCTCCACTCTCCTTTAGTTTTCACTGAGCAGTTAGAACACCTCCTCCGTGTTCTCGTGCGTTTCGACAGCATTTAGGAAATTGTTTGGTCAGCCCATATTTCTATCAGAGCCCTCACCTCACGTCTGTCCTCTACTCATCTTGCTGCCTGGCTGCGTGGCGTCTCTGCAAGTGTCAACAGCCGCTAACAACCCACAATGCACTGTGTTTTAGTTTCCTAAATTAGGTCCTACTTTAAGTTTATTAAGATTACGTTCTCACCTGAATCAAACCAGACCGTGGATCAATTTGAAACAGACCGAGTCCTGTGTTTTGGTCCGCACCAGAGTTCAACTGTGTGTCTGAACCAAAGCTGCCTGGTCTGAATGCACCCAAAGTTTAGCCACAGATTTTAAAGCATGGAAATATCCTTCAACTGATTCTTAAAAAAAACTAAAACCTTAATTTCCCATCATGCAACTTGAAAGCATGAATTTGTTACCTAACTACGTCTTCATATACAAAAGTTGTATTCCTAAAGTTCACACCCAAAAGACAAACAGCTGTTAAAACGAATATGGAGGGTTTGTCTCGCTCCGTAGTTTTCTGTCAGTGTCTTGATTTGTCTTATTACAAAGTGTAATTGAGCTTTTCCATTTTAAATGTGTGTCTGAAAATTAAATGTTATTAATTTGTGACAGTTTGAGAAAAATGCTACAATTTTGCATCGGTAATAAAATGCTATTACTCTGTCTCCACTCCTCCTGTCCTCCACCCAAACCTTCAATTTCCTTCCTCCCTGTAATTTATTTCCTCCTTCCTGGCCACTTACTGTCTGTCTCCACCTGTCTCATCCTCTCTCCACCCTCCCTCCCACTTCATGTCCATCCTGCCTTTTTTTTAACCTCTTCCTTCTTTAAAAACCTTTAATTTCTCTCCATCCAAACTGCAAACATCATTCAATCACCTCCGTCCTCTTCCCCTTTCTCCCCTCCCCTCTCTCTTCTCTCCTCCTCAGCCATTTCTCCTGCCTGTCCTCTAAGTACATGCTGTCGGGGGTGCCGGCAGTGATGAGCACCCTGCTGGCCAACATCAATGCCTTCTACGCCCACCCCACCGCCTCCACCAACGTGTCTGCACCGGCCAGATTTGCAGCCTCCAACTTCGGGGTGAGTGACCAACAGACGCAGTGAAATAAACACTGATAAACACAGCTCTGTTCAACACAAACCTACTCGTAAGCACGTCAGACCTTCTGCAGGAAGACATTTAGGTTCAGTGCAGATTCTGACTGTAGGTGGGGGTTTAGAAACAAATATATATGTTTCATTGTGCAAAGAAAGCTATTCATGGATGTTGACTTTAAGCTTAAAACAAGGACATCAAAGCTGCAAAAATATGGACAAAAACAGCAGAACTTTTGCATTGGAAATAAAACAGGTGATTTGATAATCATAGCACTACGAACCACAGCATTCTTCTGATGCTATACTGCCATGTAGAAAAATGTGCACACTATGTACTTTGTACTGTGTAGTCTCAAATGTAACATGGCCACGCTGCACCAGATATGACAACACTTCTTGTTCTTCTTTTGCTGTTAGCGTCTTTGCTAACACAGGGTTACAATTGTTACTGCAAAATATCTGTCGGCTGATTGGCTCACCTGACTTCAATTCAGGTTTATTAAAAGTGACAGGCGCTGCCATCTTGCGATGGTGACGTCATCAGATCGGCGGATGGCACTGCCATAGCCACTTCCTCTAACACAGCTTCTCTGTGTTGGTCTGAGGTTAACGTTCACAGGTATGGAAACTTCAATGACTGTAGTGATTGTTTTTGTTACGTCTCTTCTCGCCATTCGTCCTCCACTCTGCTAATCCGGAACAGATCAGCTGCAGGAGCCGTATTTGTCAACAGAGCTGTCAATCATTATTCTGACAGCATCAAATAACTAATTAAATGTAAATTTGTCCAAAAAATGAACACTTGGAAATAAATCAGCATGATAAGAACTAACTATAATGACAGAAACCATGTTTGAGAAAAATGTGTTTTGGTTTTATAGTTTGACTCTTGTCCAATCTGTTAACATGGAGGAGGCGGGCTTTCTGAGCTATACTGCAGCCAGTCAGCAGGGGGCCCTTGAAATGTTTTGGCTTCACTTTTAGGGAGCTGTCATGTCGGCCATCTTTGTATACAGTCTATGGTGCAAACGCAATCATGGCCTTAATAGGGGAAGTGAAAGTAGGGGTGGGAATCACAGGGTAACTCATGATACGATACTTGGCCCCACAATAATATCACGATACAGCGATTCTTCAATAATTGATATATTGCAGGACAATCATATAATGATACATCACAATATCTGATTGAACTGAAGAATACAAACTGTCCCTAAAAAGGTAAAGTAATAATAATAGCGATAATTGTATTGCATGAGTCAGGAAGACGATACATTGCCGTATCGATATTCTGTCCCACCCTTAAGTGTAAAAATGATACCATCAGTTTTCTTAACTCGCTTTTGTCTCTGTTGTTTTAGCCAACTAACAGCAGAGCCAAAAGCTCAAAGGATACTGCTGATTGTGCATGTTTTCTCCCCTTGTAGCCGCCACAGAGACGACTCTTTTAACACATCTTGAAGGCTCTGCTACAACAGAACAGAAACATCAGCAGTAGGTTAGGCTACAAGTGAGCTAAAAAAAGAAGTCTGTGTATTTGTATTTCTGGGGGGGTTATGTGCTGGCTCTGTCTCTGTCTTTATTTCCTGCATCTTTTGTTAGTCACAAACACATTCTCTTGCACCGCTGATGTAATTCTCATAAATCCTGGGAAATGCTTCAATCGCACCAGCAGTTACCCTGACGCTGATAGAGGCTGCAGCACAGTCACGGGTCACAACAATGACAGTGACGTATGACTGTTTTCTGCGTTGTAGATGTATAACAATGTTGCTCGTAAAGCAGAAAACCTTTTATGTCTTTATGTATTTCTTGTAATTAATTTAACATTTTGCTTTCAAGCTGCTTTTACTCAGACATTTACCACAAATGCTCTTTCTCTCTTGATATGATTACGTAGGATTATACAAAGAGCCTTTTGTTTTGACGCTGATTTAAAGAAATGCTTTTCTCCGTTCCCGTCGAGTGCATGTAGAGTTTTAAGGGCTGTACTCAAGAACAAAACACAAACAAAGGCGCAGACATTTAGGGAGAGAAGGACGGCTGATATTTAATCTCCTGAAGCTAAGAATCCTGATTTAGCCTTGAAGCTACAGTTGGAGCTGAATATTTCATAAATACACACAGAGACAATTTAGAACGCCTTCACCTCATCATCATGTTTTAAAAATTGATTTGTATATTTTGCCTTTCTTTCTGCTATTCCCCTGACCTCTTGGTACCATTACGCCCTGGTTTGTACGTTAGGACCCTCAGGCAGAGATCTTTAGTGGCTGCAAACAGAGCGTTTGCTGTCGGGGCCCTGAGGCTCTGGAACAATCTGCCCGAGGACATCGGGCCGACTGAGTCACTGATCTCCTCTCTTTAAAACAAACTTTCCTGATTTAACTTGAGTTTAAACTTTGTTTTTTTTGCAGTTATATTTTTGGCCCTCTCTGTGTAAGTGTTTGTTTTCTGGATCATCATCATCAATAGCATCAGTATCATGACAGAGCTGGGTCTGTAGCTTCTTCTTAAAGGTGAAAGGGACTCTGCGGACGGATTGGAGTTTGGTAACTCATTCCACCTCTGGAGGAACACTGAGGAGAAGAGTCTAGTTGGTGACTTAGGGCCTGTTGTGATGGGAGTACCAGGCGCCTTTCAATGGCAGAGCGTA
The DNA here is from genome assembly GCF_022749685.1 of Semicossyphus pulcher. Taxonomy (NCBI): domain Eukaryota; kingdom Metazoa; phylum Chordata; class Actinopteri; order Labriformes; family Labridae; genus Semicossyphus; species Semicossyphus pulcher. The sequence continues at coordinate 29,897,198 of NW_027211737.1, read as the reverse complement.
GTGGGCGGGACGGAGTGTAGACCTGGATGAGGGCGTTCAGGTAGGCAGGAGCCGTTTTTGTTGCTGTTTTGTAAGCGAGCAACAGGGCTTGAATTTGATGCGAGCGGCGACTGGGAGCCAGTGGAGGGATGTGAGCAGTGGAGTGATGTGCTGTTTTGGGTTGATTGAAGACCAGTCGCGCTGCTGCGTTCTGGATCATCTGCAGAGGTTTGAATGTGCGTGCAGGAAGGCCTGCCAGGAGGGAGCTGCAGTAATCAATGCATGATATCACAAGAGCCTGTACCAGCAGGTGTGTTGCATGCTCTGAAAGGTAGGGTCTGATCTTTCTGATGTTGTACAGGGCAAATCGACATGACTGAGCAATCGAGGCCACATGAACCTTAAAGGTTAGCTGGCCGTCAATTATGACGCCCAGGTTCTGGGCAGACTTAGTGGGTCTGAGTTCAGTTTGTCCAAGCTGGATGTTGATCTGTGGTTGCACAGAGGGACTGGCTGGGACGACAAGGAGTTCTTGGATAGGTTGAGCTGAAGGTGGCGTTCTTTCATCCATTAGCTGTATCGGGAAGATAAGTGCTCGTCAGCTGTGAAGAGCTCGACTTCAAATGTGTAGATGCATCTGCAGCTAAACACAGCTCCACGACACTAGCGGGACTAAGAGCCTGTGTTGTATTGTTGTCATAGAAACAGCCGTGCCCAATACTGTATGCCTCTGCCCAGTTTACTGTCAGATTGTAAGCATAATAAAGAGCGATAAAGGTTATACTGCGTCTGTCATTCCTGTTATTAGGCTGCAGAGTTACAGATTATGGGCCGTAAACGAGGCTATGCAACGACGGTAGAGTCAATACATTCAAAAGGAGACGTACAGCAGGCTACATGCTGTCCTGACAATATAACACATGTATAATGAGGGGCAAAGTGGGGTTAATATTTGATAACGCAAAAGTAATCTAACGTGTTACTTTTCTCAGGAGGTAACGCATTAACGCAACAAGTTACTTATAACATCACCCAACACTGGTTATACTGAAAGCTTTATAAAGAAACTCTCACACCTCTCTAAGGATGACCTGCACAGAGCCAGTGGTGCTGCTCCTTTATGCTGCTAATAATCCTCCTCATTAAAATTAAAATCTCAACACTGTGGGACCTTTTGGAACGACTATGAACTTTGCAGAGGCCCAAATTCAGCCCGCGGGCCCCACAGGAGCCACAGAGAGCGGACAATGACAGCTAGAGGCCGCGTTTAATGACTCCTGGGATCTTTGCCAACAGTGAGGACTACAGTTGTCGTCCTGGTTGTGCTCAGACTGCAGTGATTTAATGGGTCAGGGGACGCAGACAGACCTGCTCTTACCATTAGCTGCAACTGTGTAGGTCTGTTTCTGGGTTGCCAGTTTGTTTAAAAGCCCCTCTGGAAGGTTTATAACTTCTTGTATAATTCAACGTGTTTGTGTTTAATTCATTCTTTTCATTAAGCTGTTCTCTTTCCGCTCTTTGATCACAGAGAACTTCAGTCTCACTCCAATGACTTGACAGTAATTAATGCATGACTCAGCCTGAATTGATCTATGAATGCATGCATTACATATCATCTCGCACTCTAATTAACTCAAACTCATGAATCACTCGGCTTCTGTCGGATCATGTTTTTATAAAACAGACTTCATTTTATACATTTAAGGTACCTTTGCGCTCTAAGTCATTAATTATGGTATCACTTACTAACAGGGAGGACGGGACAAGTTTGTTTCCTTTCACCAACAAGACAATTCAACTTGCTTTACATGAGACATAAAAAGGCATTCAGGCAAAAGGAATAAAACAAATGGAGATTAAAGTATTTTAAGGCTGTCAGAAGTGATAATGAAGTGATACAAATCAGAAAAACAATGTAAGAGTCGGGAGAACTTGGAGAAACTTTTCTGCGTTGGCACATCGATCAAAATAAAGTCCCAGGGATTTTATTTTGCCCCCAAAAAGGTCTCTGCTTTGGGAGTAAGTATTTGACAAAAGTACAGGTCTCTGTTGTTTACTCTTCCACTGTAAACTGCCGCTGCAAGGTAGGCGCTCATGACCTGCTAGCTCCCCCAAAAGTGAAGCCCAAACCTCTCCATCGCCCCCTGGGGGAGCGGCTGTTAGTTTAGGGAGTGCTCGATTTGATATGCAGCAGAGTTTACTACGGGTGGAGCATTTTAAACGTCAGTATCACCGTCAGTCATGTTTATTTAATCGCCAAAATCGAGATTAATATTCAATTAATTGTGCAGCCGTAAAAGTGAGATTGTTAGGGGGCACTAAATGCGGCCAATACACGCAGTTAATCCAGGAGACTGGGGTTCAAGTCCTCAAGGAGTTTTCAACCAACCACTCTGTTATGACTCATGTGGATTTACGGGCTGGACGACCTGTTGGATAAGCTCCATTATTATATCTGCTTTGCCACTTATTCATTTATCTTCCTCCCCTGAATCTGCCGTGGTTACAAAAACTGAGCCAAGAAGTGTTTTTATACCGAAATGGTTTTCTTGATGAGAGTTATTTAACCACTTAATCCTTTTTTGTCCTCCTTGATTTCTTATCTTCAGTCTGAGACAGAGAAGCACAAGCAGCAGGGAGGTTTTCGCCTTCCATCTCCTTGGCCTCACTTTTGCTCTCTGTGTCTCTTTTCATCTGTTGGAGTCTGTTACTGTCTCTCTCTCTCTCTCTCTCTGTCTCTCTCTTTTCTTTAGTGCTTTTTTCCTCCCGCACTAAAAAAACATTATTCCTTTCCATTATTTCAGCCCTGTTTTCTGTTCTATTCAATGCTTCTTTGTTGTTTCACTGTCGAGCCAAGACAATTTCAGCTTACCTGTGTCCATGGTAATAAGGTGATTTTCTTATTTGTAACTTGAGCCTTCCCTTCCCTCCCTGTCCGCTCTCTCTCTCTCTCTCTCTCTGCCTCGCCCTGTGTCTGTCTGCAGAAGATGCTGTCATATCGATCTGTTCTTCCTCTCCTCCGCTTCATAACTCATCTCTGAAATCATCTCTCATCAGATGGCAGATTTAGAGACACTGCCTGTTGTGTTGTACAGGTGTGTGTTTGTATGCCTGCAGACTGTGTGTGAGACTGCAGCCGTGCCAACACACACCCTCTTTCCTTTCTTCTGGAGGGAGCTGTTGATGTATTGCAAAATTCTGCTGATGGGAACAAACATTATTTACTGAAGGCTTTTCAGAAAAATGTTCGGAGTCTGTACAGTGTGTTTCTTTTTCCTCCGTTAGTCACCTTCACACCTGAGAGCCGCCTGCAGTTCAGCTTCAGGCAGGTCTAGTGATGCTGCTGTGAATCTACTTATCTACCTGCTACAGCATCAACGTCTGAGCAGCAGCAAAACGCTCTTTTAGAGGTCTTTAAAAACACGACTTGTTCTTGAGCTTGCTCTTTAAAAGTTCATCGTTGAAAGTGTAGCGCAGATTTTGCAGCATGTAATAGAGTTAGGGTCATTTAGCTGGTTGTGGAGTGAAGGCAGTTTTATACATGCACTCTTTTTATCAGCTGCTCTTTATCAGGAGAGGCTGATTTTCTTTGTGCACATTTTGTGCTTTAGTGACTTGCATATGACCACACCTGAGTGGGAGAGGAGGCACAGGAGCAGTGGGTGTGACTTATGACTAAGCAGCTGCATGCACAAAGAATTTAGAGAGTTTAGATTTACAACTGTGCTTCTCTCCTGCAGAAGAAATCAAATGCAGTGATGATGTTCGTGCAAAGGAAATATGCACAAATTACATAGCGCTTTCCTTCTTCCGAGCAATCAAAGAGCCAATGTCCGATCAGGATCTATAGACGTTCATACCCGATGGTTATTCCTCCGGGAGATATTTGGGGTTCAGCATTCTCGGATCCCATCGGCTTTAGTCTGAGACGATATAGCCTCTGTGATCACCGGTGAACGCAGCGGGCGGTAAGCGATAATTGACTTCACGTCAAGACTTCCTTTTCCGCGTGCAGCATTGTTACAGAAAGAGAAACCGTTCTCTTGTTATTAACGGGTCCTACCTTTGCCCAAATTTCAACATCATGATGCAGATTTGTAAGAAGTAAAAATTGAAGCTTTGTCAGGTCTGTCCTCAAGAGGAGAAGAAAACTTTTAAAATGCTTGTTTGCTGCATCTGATGAATTCGAGGAAGTCGGGAAATCTGAACGGCTTTCGTGACACAGCGTCAAGGGAATTCCTCTCAAGTTAAATTTTTGATCTAGAACAGATTGTTAGCTGTTAGCATGCAGAGTCTGTTTATAGAGATTATTAAGAAGCTAAATCGGCATCAGATCACGCTGATGGGAGTCGGGATGCTCTCCTCACGGACTGTTTTTCCTGCATATGCTGCAGCCTGCTGATACGTGATTGGTCAATATTTCTCGGACTATAAGCGTGGTTCAAACAGAAACCAGAACACTTGCCTTCCTGGAAATCCACGTCCCTGCCCTGTAAATAGAGATTAGGGGTTCAGTGTCTTGCCCAAGGACACTTTGATATGTAGGCTGCAGCAGTCAGGGATCGAACCCCCAACCTTCCGATTGAGAGACGACCGACTCGACCGCTGAGCCACAGCCGCCCCTCTTTGTGGATTATATGTTGTCCAATTTGATCGAACCAGCACATAAACACACCTGTAATATGTGTTATCTTAAAGGTCCCATGTTGTGGGCTGCACCCCCGGCTGTTGCCAAGGTTCCAAACCCAGGTTTGGACGAAGTGCATGTTCTCCCCGTGCATGCGTGGGTTCCCTCCGGGTGCTCCGCCTTCCTCCCACAGTCCAAAGACATGCTCGTTAGGCACTAAAATTGCCTGTAGGTGTATCAGTCCAAGAAATGAAGAACAGAAAAGTAGTGAAAAATATAAGACGACTAAAAAGAATGAAGTCATCAGCGCTGTAATAATAATAATAATAGTTTGATGACTGTGGCATATTGAAAAGCTTGTCACGGTCATCTTAATTTTCCCCTTCAGGCTGCGTGAATGTTATATTTATTATTTCTAATGAATACAGACACTTTTCACACCTCTGATGAACTGAAACATGAGCCAAATGTCTGAATGGTGTCACAGCAGCAGAGGACAGAGACCATCATGACCTCTGGGATTTGTATCAGTGCACTCGACCTGCGCAGAGTAACCTGCCCCTCAGTGTGCAGGGAGCAGGCAACAGGGGGACAGAGCCAATTACAATTATTAAAACTACCTTGGGTGACAGGTGTGTGTGTGGTCTGTGTGTGTGTGTGTGTGTGTGTGAGAGAGAGAGAGAGGGAGGATTAGGATGGCCTTGCTTTAGGGAAGGACAATGTGTTACTTTTTAAAGGTCACTCCTGATCTCCTCGCCTTGTCTGTGGCTTTTTAGGTCAGGTGTGTGTGTGTGTGTGTGTGTGTGTGTGTGTGTGTGTGTGTGTGTGCGTGTGTGTGTGTGTGTGTGTGGCTCTCACTTCCTCGTTGGGCTGTTCGACCTGGTTTAAAATTCAGGCTTTGTAAAAGTGCTGGCATATATTTGAGTTATTTGAGTTATCGGCAGCTGTTCTCGCCCTTACCCTTGCGTCACCAAACGCGGCTCCTGTAGCCTAGCAACAGGTAGCTAGCAGGCTAACTAGATATCATAACTAACATCACTTAACCTATTATTTTAAAGATAGTTTGTTTCGAGGCTCCTGTCGTATTTGTATCGCGGCGATTCAGTTGAGTTGAAACCAATGACTGTATATATAGATGGACGACGCGTCTCCATCTGCTCCCATTGTACGAAAGTGATGCCAAAATAGCCCCCGTGATAGGCGCTGACGTCATTTGGAGCCAGAGACTGCGCAGTAGAGATCGGCGTGTTTCACAGCAGAACAGCTTCTCTGTGTTGGTCTGAGGTTAACGTTCACAGGTATGGAAACAAAACATGCCTACATGTTTCAGCCATTCAGGCCTTCATCAGGGCGAGTAAGCCTACACAATGGTATTAAGCATATCAAGCAGTCACATGGTTTGTATGAACGAGTAGTCGTCACATGATCCCGGTAAAGTTACATAACAAACACATTTTCGCAGAGGAAATCAAACATCTTAAACATTTATGTAATGTTGAGACAGATAAACACAACACCAAAAAGTTTCTTTAGGTTCAAACTGTAACTGTTACAACCCAGTAAAGGTCTGGGGGTAAGGGAAGCAACATAACGTTGATGTACTGTACTGTACTGTTATGCACTTACAACAGTTTACAGAGCGAGTTAACCAAAACGAGAGGCACGAGGTGAGTCTGCGGAGTGGCTTTTGTAGATCCTCGGATGAGACGGACGGCTGTTGATTGGCAGAGCAGATGAGAAGAAGAGGGCGGAGCTGGAGAACACTGAAGGCAACTGAAAGTGGGCGGTCCAGAGGCGTGGCTTAGGGGGGAATCCTGCAGAGGAACAGGTGACGTCTGTGATGCAGATGACGTGACGAGATGGCACCACAAAAACAACAAAACAAACAGACCGAAACCCGAGGATCAAACAGTAACTCTCTGTGTTTGCCTGGGATCAGAAGTCTGCTTGCTGTAAATAATGCATCGACCTGGTGGCAGCAGTGACAGACTTTAGAAATAGTGAGTGTAGCTGAGGGTCTGCTCTGCTGTTGTAGCTCATATACAGGCTTCAGCATCAAACTGAGACTGCTTCATTAGCAGTTAAAAGCTCCTCACATGTACTGTGAGGTGATTGTTGTTTCAGTAAGCGTTTGGGGATTTCTCCCTCCCGCTCTTTTGTTTTCTCACTCGTCTCCTCGGTTTCTTAATTCTCACGAGTCACGAGCGATAATGAGCCGCGTCTCTGCTTTCCCTCCTGTAATTACAAACTGTGTGCATTCTTCCACACCATCCTGGGACGCACAAACAAAACACGAGTTAAAAGAGTCTTTCATGAGTCGATTAGAATTTGGCAGGTGTTTATTGGACTTTATGCCAGTTAATGTTCTGACTTTTATCCACAGTTAAAAACAAAGGGAAACCCTTTCTAATGCTAACGATGCACTAACTCATTGCTATGCGACCAGGACTGAATGCCTTCCGGTAAAAGATTGAGGTGTGACAGATTCCAAAGAGGCTTTTAGGCTGTTTTACAATCAAATTGGACCAATTAGAGATTCACTGTCGATACCTGTTAGATGTGTTTCTAGTTCTCACAAACTGGCGGGGAACTTTCAGGGAGGCTGGACGCCCTGCTTCTCTTTCTTCCTCCCCCTCGATCTCTCCGTCAGACTGAACTGGTTTTACCTCGTTAGTTTGTCAGCTGTGTCGTGACTTCCTCCACGCCAGAGTACTCTCTCTCTCTCTCTCTCTCACTCTGTTACTTCTTTGGCATGACATTAATATATTTGTGTATCCAGAACATATGAAGGAGAGTAGTGGATGAGTAAAGAGGAGAAGCAATGGGGATGCCGCTCCTGGCTGTAGCTCTGGTTGGCCGTCGATCATAGTGTGGATGGATCCCCGGCTCCTCCTGTCCATGTGTCTCCATCCTGCCTTCCAAATCACATACTTTTTCTTTTTACTACAGCACACACTGCGTCTGCTCTCACAAATAATGGACTTAGCATGCAGTATGCAAACACCCAGGACAAACAAGTTTGTCATAACACTGCTGATGGAAGTTAGACCCATTGCTCAAACCTCCGTCACCGTCTGCAGAGCTAAATATGCTGAAAAATGGCTGCCCAGAAGATACAAATCAGTCATGTTGCAGAGAAGGGGATTTTGGGTCAGAATAGTGGAAAAAACATCCTGGCTCGCAAAGGTCTACTGCACAATGCAACTGGATGTTGGGTTGGTTTTGCAACATGTATTTACTGAATGCTGGTTAGGACGTAACCTTTCTGTGTGCATGTTCTCCCCGTGCATGTGTGGTCTCCCTTCCGGTACTCCGGCTTCCTCCCACAGTCCAAAGACATGCTCGTCAGGTTAATTGGTGACTCTAAATTTCCATCCATCCATTCATTATACCACTTATCCTGTTCAGCATCGTGGGGGGCTGGAGCCTATGCCAGCTGTCATTGTGCGAGAGGCGGGGTTACACCTTGAACTGATTGCCAGTCACTTGCAGGGCTGACACGTAGAGACAGACAACCTTTCACGCTACCGGCAATTTAGAGTCACCGATGAACCTGCATGTGTTTGGACTGTGGGAGGAAGTACCTGGAGGGAGCCCACACCTGCACGGGGAGAACATACAAACTCCACACAGAAAGGCCCACTATGTCTGAACCGGGAACCTTCTAGCTGTGATGCTACAGCGCTAACCACTGCACCACCGTGCAGCCATGTTAAATGATCTATGTATAGTAATTTCCTGTATTTATTATCTTGTTTTTTAAGCAGTGACGTTGCCTAACATATTTATTGTACAGTAAAAAGCTAAAAGCTCATTTTCATCCATAATCTGGGGTGGAGGCTGCTGAAGATGCACAGGGTTACAGAGTGGATTCGTTGCACAAACTTGTAACCTGACGACCACAGCAAAATACTCTAAATAAATAACACATAACTGTTACTAAACTAGGGCTGCACAAGGGCTGCACGAGTTTGCATGTTCTCCCCGTGCATGTTCCCTCCAGGTACTCCGGCTTCCTCCCACAGTCTAAAGACATGCTCGTTGGGTTCATTGGTGACTCTAAAACTGCCCGTAGGCGTGAGTCTGAAAGTTGTCTGTCTCTGTGTGTCAGCCCTGTGACTGACTGCCGATCAGTCCAGGTGTAACCCCGCCTCTCGCCCAGTGACAGCTGGGATAGATGGGTGTTATTAATCTTCAGAGTAGGTCAGCTTATTTTTTTGTCTGCACCAAACTGTACTGATACTCCTGCAGTGTTTCTGTCTCTTTTTATCATCAGAAAGGATCATAAAGAGCTGAAATATTCTCTTGTAGCTGTAATATGTCCGACATGTGCAGAAGCATCAGGTCTTTATGTTGATATCTCTCTCAGATTTAACATGTCTTTGGTCTTCTAGTTCCTCTCCATGGCGCCATGCACACATATTCACCCAGACACATTAAACACACACAGATGGTTCATGTCTCAGTCTTTCACAAAGTGTCTTTTGCTTGTTCTCCTCTCCCTCCGACAGAGAGATCGTTTCGTGAAGCTCCTGGATCAGCTGCACAACTCCCTCCGCATCGACCTCTCCATGTACAGAGTGAGTCTTTCACGCACCACACACAGATGCATGGATCAATTCGGTCTGTAGCAGTGACATCTAAGTTTGTCCCCATTCACTCACAAGAAAAGGACACAGTGTGTAGGAATAAATGTGAATACAGGAACTCGGTGTGAACTCATCGTCTGTGCCAAACCCACAAATGTTGTCCTTAACAAATATTTACCACCTTCTGCTGTCGTTTGGCGTCTTCTTTCCTCCAATATGCTCTGGTTTTAAATATTCTCCCTCTGCTGCTCGATGCTGTTTGTTTTTCTCTTTATAAGTTGCTTCTGGGGTCACAGCGGGGTTTTCAGGATGATGTGCGTCTGTCTCTTTGCATTCATAACGACTGTTTGCTTGTAATCAGCCTTGCAAACATAAATTATAAGATGAGAATTGGAAGCTTGATGTGATGAGTTTTAGAAGGCAAAGATCCAAAACGGGAGTTAGATAGAAAGCAAACGGTTACCTAAGTTTATTTACAAGTGTGTTTTTCTGCAGAACAACTTCCCAGCCAGCAGCAAGCCCCGCCTCCATGACCTCAAGTCCACCGTGGATCTTCTCACCAGCATCACCTTCTTCAGGATGAAGGTAGAAACAATCAGTGATCTTCATGAACAGATATCATCACGTTCGAGCAAGCTTTGGTTGTCAGCAGCAACACAGTCAGAACACAGTCAGACGTGTGGAGAGGGAAACCTTTGCCCGTAATGCAATCTCAGAACCAATATGCTGGATGATGGATGTCTTATGAATGAATGCATGAGTGTTTTTGCATAAAGTTATATCTGACTCGTCGCTCCCTCTCCATCGTCAGGTCCTGGAGCTGCAGAGTCCTCCCCGCGCCGCTAACGTGGTGCGGGACTGCGTCAAAGCGTGTCTGAACTCCACCTACGAGTACATCTTCAACAACTGCCTGGAGCTCTTCAACCGCCAGTTCCAAACCGCCGCCCCTCCTGTGAGTGTCTCAACATACACATGACCCGCTTTGTTATTTATTCATGGACACTATGAGGCACGCTTCCTCTCACTGGTGGACTTATTAAACTGTTTTAACTGGCACTTTTATGTTTTCTCATCTATGGTATTTATGCAGTAACGCTATCGTATTACAAAATGTAAAGGGGTCAGTGTAAGGGAACAGATCGTAGCAGCAGTCGCACGTTGCAAATATAATACAGGGTGATACTCTATTTATAGAAGGTTATATTTCACCATTAGAGTTGTGCTTCATTCTCCACCATCTGTTTGTTCACAAAGCTTCTCTTCAGTTATGTCTCCCTACACACCTTCACCTCTGCTGTACCTGCACACAGCGGCTCCTTCTGTTTCTCCCTGTGCGTCTGCTCTGTTGTCCTTCATCATGAGCTGTACGTTTCACAGAAACGTTTTCACCCGCGACAACGTTTTCTCAGCAGCAGTGTAGCCGAGTGTGAAGGAGGCTCGTCGTTAAAGACGATGCGCGTCAAAACGGACACAACCAACGTGGTTATGAACGACACCGTAACTACACAGCAGCACTAAAAGCTTTTAACATAGAGGCATAAGAAGGTCCATGTTCAACATGTACGTACAAGAAGTCCTCTCGCTCTGTATGTGTGTTTCTCTGACGAGCATGTGTGGAGACGCTGCTCGCAACAGTTACAGGGGGTGCGCAGTGCGAGGCAGTGTTGAGACCAAGTCATCTTTGCTCAAGTCCCAAGTAAGTCTCAAGTCATTTGGTCCAAGTCTTAAGCAAGTCTCGAATCATTTTTTCTTGGGCAAGTCAAGTCACGTCACAGATTATGTCAAGTCATGTCAAGTCGAGTCCTTAGTTAAGGCGAGTCAAGTCACTTTTTCCACCCAAGATGCAGCTCTCTTACCTGTAGTATCCGCTCTTTCTAAAGAGGAAAGCAGCCCGTCTAATAATGATATTATTGGCCAATTTATATAACCTGATCAAAAAGTATGACAATGAATTGTATCTGTTTTATGTCGGCACAGACGCAGCCATGATGATGGTCTGCTCTGAGACCGTGTTGAGTAGTAACGAGTACGACTGATGAGGCTTCTCTTTGGGGGCTTTGATGTTGCGTGTTTGACTGACAGCCAGGCATCCAACTATGACAATCACATACTGGGGAGCTTTTTGAGTCGTCTAATCATGACTCCTAGTTTGCACTGCGAACATACTTGATAGTTAGACAGAAACTTTGAATTATATCATTTTATATTTAAGAGCTAACATTCACACGCAAATCATCCGAGTCATCATGCATCAAATCAAGTCGAGTCTCAAGTCATTTATTTTTTGTCAAGTCAGAAGTTATCAAAACAGTGACTCGAGTCGACTCGAGTCCAAGTCACCAGGTCTCAAGTCTACATCTGTGCTGCGAGGGGAGGATGTTCAGATGTTAATCAATCGTGGATGAAGATCTATCAAAGCGTGTGTTTATCCCGGTAATGACGGTATTTCAAAGTCTGTGTCCCGGCAGAACGTGACACCTGTGACGGTATGGAAACCAGTATACCGCCCACCCCTGGTATGAATTGATGGACCACTTATGCATGCAGTATACTGAGTACATGAAAAGTATGCTAATGTTACAGTTGGAGCTTTCACATGCTAAGATTCAAGATGCAGGGCTGCACTGCTTCTCTCTGACTCACTGCTTCTTACTCTGCACACTTCGATGCTGCACACAGCTCCAAACACATTCAGGATCCTTGAATGTTTGTGTGACACAAATCCTTTTATTTTAGAGGATTTAAATCAGACAAAAGCAGCATCTGAATGTCAGTTTCTGCTTCACCTCCTCTAATTTCTCACAATACTCTCCGTACCTTCAGACTTAATTAACTGATTCTCTGTCAGATGGAGAATTATCTCCAGAACAGTGAATGCTTTTAATCGTGCTCAGAAAGATTTATGTCTTCACGTGTCTGAACTCGTTAAACTACTCTGTGTTTACTATAAATTAACACAACTTTGCATTATAATGAGGAAATGCCTCTTTCAGCTCCATGGAGCGTAAAAAATAAAACGTCTTTGTACAGCAGAGGACTTTAGTTTACAGTTCAGATCACATCTTCTGCACTTATTTCATTACATGTGTTCTTTCTTTGCAGATTCTGATCTTGTTTCTGACACAGCGTCTCACTGGAACATGAACGCATCGTATCAAGATTCACAGTAAACTAATTTTGTCTCTTTTCCCTCGTGCAGCCTGAGCCGGAGAAGAAAAAGAAGACGAAGAAGAAGAAGAAGGAAAAAGTAGAAGGAGAAGAGGGGGAAGAAGGTGAAGAGGAAGAGGAGGAAGAAGACGAGGAAGAGGAGGAGGAGGAAGAAGAGGAGGAGAAGAAAGAGGAGAGCCAGCCGGAGGAGCAGGGCCCGAGCATCCAGAATCTGGACTTCTGGCCTAAACTGATCACGCTCATCGTGTCCATCATCGAGGAGGACAAGAACTCGTACACGCCCATCATCAACCAGTCAGTACTGACATTCACCCTGCCCCTTCAATGGGCGTATTATAGGTTTAATATGGGTCATAATAATTGTTCATATTAACACAGAGAAGAGCACACCAGTGGAGTAACTACTTCTTGTTCTGTTTGTCTGATCCCGACTCCTGAACTCTGACCTCCTCCGCCCATCTAGGTTTCCTCAGGAGCTCAATGTGGGCAAAGTCAGCGCTGAGGTCATGTGGATGCTGTTTGCTCAGGACATGAAATATGCACTGGAGGGTAAGGCTGTGTGTGTGTGTGTGTGTGTGTGTGTGTGTGTGCGCACACAGTGTGTGTCTTTGTGTGTGAGTCCCCTCTACCTTCACATTGATCTTTTTTTGTTCCCTCTCTCTCCTCTTTGCCATCGTCTCTTCCAGTTTTGCATAAAATCGATCACTACCGCTGGAACAACGGTGAGACTGTAGACATAATACATTCAGAGGAGTCAGTAGTTGGATAGAGACTGTTTTAGTCCGTTTATTTGTACAGTATAAAATATTAGATTCCTAGTGTCAAAGTCAAAGTCTGACAACCGACCTGGAAAAAAATGTTCTAATTATGGAGCCAAAAAAGTGAGTTTTGTTCCACCTTCTTTGGCAGCAGGTGCTAATGTAAAGCAGACTCTCCTGTAGGTCACCAAAAGTCTAATCTGTTTTAGATTTAGGAACGCAAACAGATTTTAGTGCAGGAAGTGTTCTGGTTTGTAGTATGTTTGTAGTCCAAGTAATATTGACCAATCACGTATCAGCAGGCTGTGGTGTATCCAGGAAAAACAGTCCATGAGGAGAGCAAAAGCAGGCGGAGCGTAATCTGCCATGATGACATCCAGACTCCCATCAGCGTGATCTGACGACGATTTAGCTTCTTATTAATCTCTATTAACAGACATCTGCATGCTAACAGCTAACAATCTGCTATAGATCAATAAAACTTGATGCTGTGTCACGAAAACCGTTCAGCGTTTAGATTTCCAGACTTCCTGGAATGCATCAGAAATTATTTATCCGCCCTCGGTTCAACAAACGTCTCATGTTAAAGCAGTTTTCTTCTCCTCCTGAGGACAGACCTGATCTAATCTAATCTGCATCATGATGTTGTTATTTCAGCAAACTGAAGACCCGTTAATTATAGTCAGTCACGAGAAAATCTGTTTCTGTTTGGGCTTCATCCCGCTGAAGTAAGCCAGAGTGCAGCCTCTGTGTAACTTACTGTTTACAGTGAACCTGAGACTCAGCACAAACAGGTGAACGGGCGCTCCTCCGGGGGATGGGATGAACCGAGAGATGACAGCGTTTATTTAGCAGACACATCTGGAGGGAGAATTTACCTTCACTTTGATCTGAACACACGGTCGCTTCTCGAGCTGCCCCTTTTTGCTAAATGCCTGCAAAATTCACTCCCAGAGGATGAATCGTCTTTAAATGACAGCTGATGGGTTCTGAGATTGGAAAAAATCTCAAAGAAAATTTTAAATTATACAAAAAAAAGTTGGAAAAATAATTATTAAATCAGTAAATTGGATTTTGTCCTGTTGCCAAATTTGCTGCCACAGGTAAACGCTGGTGTAGTCACTGTAATTTCAGGTCCTCGGAGTCATTTTGAAAGCATTTACAAAAGTTTATTTCACTGTAAGAAACGTTTCTGAAGGTTTGGGAGATGATTAATTTCCTCCGTAGCTCTCCACATTATACTGTAAGGTACTTTTTGAGCCTTCATCATCATCAGACGACTTTGACACTCGTTTGTCTCATTTGAAACCTGCTGAGCTGCTCGATCAAATTAGAATAGGAGTAGAAACAGTAAAAACTCCAGTACCCTGAAACACTGAGGCCTGTCAAACATAGCTGTAACACCTTTAGTTTGTTTCAGATGTAGTTGTAGTGAAAACCTGTAGAGATGCTGAGTTTTGTAGCTGACACTCTGTCCAAAAGTGTCTTTAAATTCCCTTTAAAGTCCTTCAGGAGATTTGTCTCTGTCTCGTCTGCCCTCCAGCTCTCCTTTTATTGTCCTCTAACATCGTTCTTTCGTTCTCTGAAGCCTTCCTCATCTCCAGCTTTGCTTTATCAAACATTCTTCTTCTTCTCTGAACTTTGGTTTCTTTGTAACTCTGTCACCATCTCAGCTCCCACCACTTTCCGCATCCGCAAAGTTGATTTCTACGCCGGTAAGACTTCTGTTTGTGTGTGTATGAGTGTGTATGTGAGTGTGTAGTCAGAAAGCAGAGATTCACAACCCTTTTTGCACCTTGGACTATAGAAGAGAGGGGATGTGATTGTTCTCCACACCCGATCAGAAGGCACACTGCAAAATAAAAACACTAAGAGGGGATTACACTGAAGGATTGTACGGCTTTTGCGTCTGCTAAACCTGTGCAAAGGGCACAAAAGACTCCGCCTCATTCTCCAAGCACACGCAGAGGGTTAATGCACCTCAAAGTGGGCTGCAGAGCAAACAGCATCTCTGTGCACTGCTGCCGTTTGCACGTATTTAAATGAGTCAGACATTCATGGCAAATTTGGCCCCTTTCTATGCAAATGATTATATTAATAATGTTAATACAATGTTAATAACTTATTGTCATTATCATTATAATCAGGAGACCAATCAGTCCGGGGCCGTTCGAGGCTCAACCCCCGGCACACAGGTACACTTTGTCCACATGTGGAGACGCATGACGGAATGATTACATGTGGACGAGCTGCGTTACAAAGAGTGAAACTAAAACGCCTGTCGAGTCTGGGCTTTACAATAAACTCTTAAAAGAGCTGCTCCCTCCTCTCCCTGCTCATCATCGATCTGTGCGTGGGGTTGAGCTCAGTGTGGAGCTCGCGTGGCGGAGAGTGGAGGTGCAGACAGCTCCTCTTCACAGTCAGACGCAAAACAAGAGCAAACTGCACGGAGCTGCACAACAGCAGGACGGGGGTTATTATATGGACAAGTTGCAGTTGCGCGCTCGCTCATGAAATGCAGCTGCGTTACTGACAGTGAAACTAGTAAACACCTGTCAAGTCAGCCGCCCCCTCCTCTCCCTGATCATCATCGATCTGTGGATGGAGCTGTGCAGCAGAGAGTGGAGGTGCAGACTGCTCTTCCTCACAATCAGACGCAAAACAAGAACACGGATCTGCAAAACGTTACGGGCGTGAAAATGATTGGTGCAATTTGTCAACAGATTTGGACCTTGAGATAGCGGGGGCAAATGATGCACAATTTATGGAGCTATCAGTGCCCGCAATTTCTTCTTAGTGAATCCCCCTCTAAGTGTTAAGAGTGGTTCTGTGTTGTATTGGTCTGAAGAAATTATTGTGTGGCGATACCAAACAGGAACAGTGCGACGGCAGCACAAAGTGACAGAAATAAAGTTTTTTTCTCTTGGTATGAGCCAAATCTACATATTGGAAAGAGTATTGCGAAGGAAAAAACGGTATTGAAACATCCGCACATCCTTAAAGAGGAGGAATGTTTTTGATTCTGAGACGCTGACTCTTCCATTCCTCGCCTCTGTTTGTCTGTTTGTTTGTTTGTTTGTTGGACGGATCCCATAATGTGAACCAGAAATGAAGGCAGACCTGCTCTCCAGGATTCGTCTCTTTCTCTCGTCCTTTATTTGTTTGTCGCTTCATGTGACACAGAAAACACTGATTGGACTTTGATGAAGCTCACAGAGAAGAATCTCACCTCTGTGTTTAAAACAAGTTCGTCCTCTGCAGCTGCGTCTTATTTATGAGACTCTCTGGAAGGTCCAAGGAGCGTTTTTAATATTGTTATTGTCCGCAACGAATTTCAGGATTTAGGGGGACACAGTCGAGAGGAATATCTTATCTAATAATTCCTGTAAAGTCCTGTGGTCAGATTTAGTGTTCAGTATCTCTAATCAGAGTTTAATGAAACAGAGGACGCATTCACACCTAAAGTCTGCCTGTTTGATCTGAGTTAAAGACCGAATTGTTCCAAAGTTGCATTTTGCCTCCAGTTTGGTTTGTGTTCACACAGCAGCTTTTACCCGCCGAACAAAAGTTATGATGCGCGAGGAAACTGCTCTCTGATTGGTCAGAAGTAAACGAAGAGGGAACAAGAAGAGAGAGACGCGCGGATGTTTTTTTTTACGTTTATCCGACATTATTCCACAGCTCGATCAGTTTTATTCTCCTTTAGTTTTCCACTGAACACTTTGAATACTGTCTCTGTGTGATCAGCCCACATTTCTATCAGAGCCCTCACCTCGTCGCTCCCCCACGTCTGTCCTCTACTTATGCTGCTGCTTGGCTGCGTGACGTCTCTGCAAGTGTCAGGATCCATAACAACCCACAATGCACTGTGTTTTGGTTTGCTTCCTATATTAGGTCCTTTAGTCCGATTATGTTCTCACCTGAATCGAACCGGACCATGGTTCATTTGGAAATGGGCCGAGTCCAGTCTTTTCTAGCGGACCATGGGGGGTCGGGGGGTTTGGTCCGCACCAGAGTTTGAGTGCGTGTTCACACCTGTCCAAACGAACCGGACTCTCAGAGTAAAGTCTGAAAGTCTGGACCGAGCTGTCAGGTGTGAAAGCACCCTAAGATGAAAGTAAAACCTAATTGATGTGAGTGAGTGTGTAGTAAAAATAAGACAAGATGATAAGATAAGATTCAGACAGAATGAAGAACATGAGACAGGAAAATGTGTAAGAAGAAAAATGTGTTGATGTGTGTCTGAGCACACAAGCTTTACCCCACAAAGATTTATGCACATTAACGATACAGTGTTAAAAGTGCTCCTCAGAAATGTGTAAGATAATGTGAGATAAATGTGGTGCATGTGTTCACTTCTGTGTGTGTGTGTGTGTGTGTGTGTGTGTGTGTGTGTGTGTGTGTGTTTTCACAGAGCATGAGAAGCACCGTCTGTGTAAGACTGCTGACTACATGAACCTGCACTTCAAGGTCAAGTGGCTTTACAACGAGTATGTGAAGGAGCTGCCCACATTCACGGACGCCGTGCCTGAGTACCCTGCGTAAGACACACACACACACACACACACACACACACACGCATACACGCTCATTATCTGTCTCACTCTCCCTGTTTCCTGCACACAAAAGAGAGCTCGTCTGATTGATCGTCCTGCCTTTCTTTGTTGGAATGACAGACACACTTCTGACACACCTTTGCAACAAGCTTTACAGGAGAGAAACATTTGAATCAATAAGAGAAAAAAGAAACGATTAAGAGAACAAAGAAAGATTCAATATAAGAAACAAATTAAAAACACAGACTAACACGAGAACAGGAGAACTAACTCAAAGATGTTTCTTATTCTGCAACAACACATCATTTCTTTGTCAAAGCAGAGACTAACAAGGGTCACGACCTTTCTCCTGTTTGGTGTTTCATCTCAAAGCTTCATCAAACAGAAAGTTAGTGACAGAGTTTTGTCTGTGTTATTTTGTTGTTTTCAGCTGGTTCCTGCAGTTCGTGCTGGCCTGGCTGGCGGAGAACGAGGAGGTGTCCATGGAGTTCATGCACGGAGCGCTGGAGAGAGACAAGAGAGAGGGGGTGAGTCAAAGAGACGAGGAGGAGGAGGAGGAGGAGGAGGGCAGAGGGAAAGACAGCCTCCACCTTTCAATGTGTGGTACTCAGATGTGCTTTTAGTTTACTTTAACGCTCAAACACTTTATTGGTTTTTAGTTTCACTGTTATGAAAAAGAAAAGTGAGTCAATAACTCAAAAAAAGGGAAAAATCAACTTTAAAAAAAGCTGTTTGCAACACAGATTGTTCAGTGTCCAAACAGAGTGTCGAACCGTCATGCTTGTAGCCAATCACTTGAGAGGCAACAAAGTGCATGAAACTATCAACAGTTGCTTCAGTGAGGTACGGCAGCATGTTAGGGCCATTGTGAAAAGGGAAGTGGACAAATTCTGAGATTAAAGTTGTAAATGTGCAAAGCAAACTAACCGATTGAGGCTGCGGTGCACATCAGCAGCTCCCGTGTTCTGCGAGGTAAAACTACTGTTTTTGTCAATGGAGTCTGGTGGCTTTGAAGAGAGCTGTATAACTGCTGCTTCTGGTTAAACAAAGGATCTTACTCTCTAACAAGAGGCATGTAAACACAGCGCCCAGGTTTGAAAATAACAACGTTTCATTTTGATGATAACTGGGAGCCGAGGGCTGCAGATCACACAATACGCTTCACGAAGCCATTCATGGCGTTAGTTGGAACACATTGTTCCAACTGTACAATCGTTCCCTGTCTTCCTTTTCAGTTCATTGCATAGGAAGCGTGTGTCAGGTAACCATGGCAACATGAGTTTATCATAAAAATCAGCGTGGCGGGAAAGTAACTTAGTAACTTTTACTTTTAAGTGAGCCACTTTTAATTTTACTCCAGTCATTTTTTTTAAACAAGTACTTCTACTTGAGTAGAATATTTCAGTACTCTTCACCAGCGTTGTGACCGAGTCATCTTTGCTCAAGTCTCAAACAAGCCTCGAGTCATTTTTTCTTGGGCAAGTCAAGTCAAGGCGAGTCCTTAGTGAAGGCAAGTCAAGTCCCGAGTCAGGTCACTTTTTTCCCACCCAAGATCCAGCACTCTTACCTGTAGTATCCGGTCTTTATAAAGAGGAAACACAAGGTGTTAGCAGCCCGTCTAATAATTATATTATTGGCCAATTTATATAACCTGTTCAAAAAGTATGACAGTGAATTGTATCTGTGTTATAATTATTGAAATTCAGTGAAATAAATGTAATCAAAGCAAAAACTAAATCTTATTTATTTAATATTCTCTCCTCATCACTTTTAAACAGCAGGACTACAACGTCAGACAAATACAGACGTGATAGTTTATATTATATAACAGCTAACATTCAAACTTATTGACACATGCAGGTCATCCGAGTCATCATGCCTCAAGTCAAGTCGAGTCTCAAGTCATCAAAACAGTGACTCGAGTCCAAGTCTCCAAGTCTCAAGTCCACGTCTCTGCTCTTTACATGTCTGATTTGTTTGTAGCATGAAACAGCGTGGAGAATAAGCCGAATAAGCTAGCAGCAGCTCCTGTTTGCAACACATCCTTCTGATACTAAAGAAAAGCAAAAAACATCATGATTTTTAAGGGATTCTGCAGTTATTTGAAATACCTATTATTATTATTATTTATTATAAATTATTATTGTAATTTCTAATCAGATTTATGGAAGCTAAAAATACACGAGTCATGCATTTCAACACTTTAGTTTCCGAGAAGGATTACACCACGAGTCAAACTACGACATTCTTCTAGCATGCATCTGCATCATGCGTCCATTTCACCTCACACAGAGTATCTGCCTCACGTGTCTTTCTGACAGATATATAGTGATTATAATAAACCTCCATATACATTTCAGTAGAGCTGAGCTGATTCTCCGCAGGCTGGTTCAACTACCGCAGTTTGACGGCTTTCTGTTTGTCTCAAACTTGCTTTTGTGTCACCAAATAATCTCTTCTTCCTGAAGCATCATCCGTCTCACCATCACGAAAACATTTTCTCTCTGAAGTTTCAGTTTATTTCCTGTGGGCGGAGAGGTCGCCTCCCCAGACGGCAGAATTAAATTTAGGCAAACAGAAACAATTTACAGGCTTCAATTAGCGGAGATGAGACATCAAGCTATTATGACCGCTGTACAAACTGTGAGACTCGGGTCAGCGTGCTCACAACAAGGAGGAAACTGGAGAGGGATATGAGAGGTAATGGAAGGTGACTCACGTCGCCCGGATATCAGGACACAAATTGAAAAGATAATAAATAAACATCACATTACAATTTCAGCGCTGATTTTAACGTCAAATCTAGCATCAAATAACAGCGACTTTCTGAACATCAGATGCACCGTGAAGCCACATTATTTGTTGATTACACTGTGCAGCCAAAGTAAGACAGCGTGCTGTTAAGAAGAAGAATATCTTCCTACAACCGGCTGACACCCACAGCAGAGTGAGAAACAGCTCCAGCACCGTGACCTTTTGTTCAGAGTGTGTGAAGGATGCTTCCACTCATTCAGGTCTAACAGGGTTTACTTTAGTCCAGCCGGTCACAGATAAACACAGTGATGGACAAGTGTTGTCTCTGCACCTCCTGCTGCTGCAGACGCTGCACTCTGTCTCCGGGAAGCTCTCTCGTTCCTCCTGGAGTTTTTTGAGAGCAGAATTCAATCTGCTGAAAAAGATTCTCGGGTCAGGGCTGGTAATGAACACTTCGACTTTGAGAGGGTCACGCTGAGGAGCACCAAATGTTTTGATTGGTCGTTAAAGAACTTAAAAAGCTGGTCAGTGAGAGCGCTTTTAGACCAGCAGTGGCTGAATAAAAATTTGTTTTAAAGATTACAATTATTTTGCCTTTATTGGACAGAGAAAGCTGCAGAGAGACAGGAAATGCTTGGTACATGCAGCAAAGGACAGAGAGCAGACGATCTGGCTGTGCAGTGCATGATGGATATGCCAGTGTTATTTGCCAAACAGTGCGGGGTATCTGAGTATCCAAACTACACTCGACACTTTCAGTTTCCTACCTCACATATTTTTAGGTACCATTCAGCAGAAAGATGAGAGAGTTTGTGACAAGGCCGACATTCTTTAAAAACACTCAAAAACCAAACGGTTCCTGCAGTGTCGCCTCCGTCCAGATGCGTCCTTATGTTTCCCTACATTATTTAGAACGAGCTTTATTGGCTGATTTGTAGGACTTCTTCTACCTCTTAAGTAGCCTGATGGAACAACTCTTTTAACGTATGGGAGTCCATTAGAGACAGATTTTATAGAGGAAGTGCTTATCGGCCCCCGCTGCCTCCTAAAGGACTCGCTATGGGTCCTTATACTGCAGGTTTCTGTGAGTAAGAGAGATGGACAGGATTCGACCGGACTCAGACTCACTGGGGAAATATGTGGCAGGCTTCTCTTACTACCTCACCAACCCTCTGGGCACCATTTACATTTCCATCGGAGCCATTCAGCTGATGAATTTATCTTCAGGAGCGTATGATTAGTGCAACAGCTCAATAAGCCCACAGCTCCCAGTCCAGGAGCAACAGTTCCAGTGAATGATAATGATTGTACTGGTCAGAGCGGCCTGAAATCTGTGGAGTAATTACACAGGAAAGAAGCTTCAGATACTAGGAAAGGAAAGAAGAATGGTTGGAGTTATTATTTGATGAGAGGAAAATAAAGAAAGAGGGGACGAGTGAGTCAGCGAGGAGCAGCAGGAGTTTCTGTAATCTGTCCTCTCGTCTCTCCGCCCGCAGTTCCAGCAGACGTCCGAGCACGCTCTGTTCTCCAGCTCGGTGGTCGACATCTTCACGCAGCTCAACCAGAGCTTTGAGATCATCAAGAAGCTGGACTGCCCCGACCCCGCCGTGGTGGCTCAATACAACAGACGCTTCGCCAAGGTGAGATGTTAAACACAGCAGTTATTTGTCTTTGTGCGGCTGATCAGACACAGGTCTTGTATCTCTCTGTTTAAACTTGTTTTAAAAAGGTCCTCAACACTAACCTCCTGAATCAAACACCTTTTTTTTCTGGAGCTGGTGATGGAAAAAGCAAAGGAGTGAGACATCTTGCTCTGCTTTCATCTCTGTTGAGAGTTGCACATACACCGTAGAGGCCAGGCTGGACGTACAAGTCTAGTAGCTAGCAGGTTGCTGGCCTTGGCGTCAACGGTGTCTCACTGATGCTTCTCCTGATTGTTGTTCTTCAAACGTGGAGACCAACAGCATTCAGGTGCGACTGTTTTCTGCGTGCCGCCACAGCGACCAGTAAATGTGACGTGTGGCGTTTGAGTGAAGGAAAAAAAACTGCAGACAACTAGATAAACAATTAATGTATACAGGCTTCTAACTGAGGCTGGCGTTTAATTTGTGAAACTTTCAGCCACACCCGGCGAGTAGAAGGGAGTCTGCGTTCATTGGGATCGCCGTTTATTTGAAGTTTTACGGTACGCCGATATAACCAAGTAAATATCAGCACAAGCATATATCAGTCGGGCTCTGATTAGAAGGAAGGTCTTCAAGAGATGTCAGCCATTTATTAAATCATAACTCCTGGCATACAAAGAGAGTTTATTGTCCATCATTGCACCTGTAGGACAAATGTGTTGCTGCTTAAAAATGCCGTGTTTCTCAGACCTCCTCTTCTTCTTGGACGAGGCAAAGACGTGTTTTTGCCTGGTGCAGCTTCAAATCGTGACTCATCTCAGGAGCTTTTCTTACACAACTCTTTGTTTATGCGACTCCTGAATCTTTTTAGTCTTTGAAATATCGACTGATGCGTTCCAGGTATTTGTTGGCTAAATGTATACCGTGTAGGTTTTTGTTATTGAGCCTTTGATGTCATATTTTTCCTTCAAATTAAATTTAATGCAGCTGCTTTTCGGTGAAGCCATTAAACCGAACAAACCTTCCTCTGCAGGAGAGATGTGTGTGTGTGTGTGTGTGTGTGTGTGTGTGTGTGTGTGTGTGTGTGTGTGTGTGGTGTGATGGCTCAATCGATATGGGCCTCATTAGATAAAGAATGGCTAATGTAAGCCATCACTCCTCTCTGTCCTCCTCTCCGTCCCCGGGCCTTCGCTGCGCTGCGCTCCTGTCGCTCTCTCTACCTTTTCATCTCCGCCCTGACGGAGCTGCACTTTGTGTTTCATCTTTTCTTTGTTCTCTTGCTCCTCTGTGAATTCTCCATCTTTGCTTTTATTTGTCTTCAGATGTTTTTCCATGTTTTTACCTGCCTTTATTCCTACCTGTCCCCTGATCTTGTACCGTTTTTTCCTCTTTGTCAGCCTCCAGGTCCTTCTTCCTTCCCTCTCTTATCTTCTTGTTTGAGGCGCAGAGTGTAATAACTACTCCAGCTATCAGACATTCAAATATTCTTTTATATCTTGTTACAAATGCACATAACTTTGCACAGTTTTTATATTTTATTAAATAAACCTTATTTCTATTTTTATTTCTGTTTTTGTTCTGACTCCCTCGCTCTCTGTCCTTTATATTAACGCTATTATTTAAATGTGGGATCCTTGAAGTGCTTCTGATTCTCGTTCTGAAAGACAAAGACAGCTGCAGAAAGGAGTGAAAACAGAGTCACATAACAAACCACACTGAGTGATGCAGGCGGCAACCAGGCCACATATTTAATGCATGAGTCTAAACGCAGCGTCTGGCTGACTCAGCAGAAACACGCTGTGAGGTAACGGGCAGAGTTTCTGTCATTTCCTGTCCCCTCTTCACCATCACAGCCGATTAATTAACCCGCTGATTGAATTTAAAGCCCCCTGTGGAGTATTTATTGTAAACAAAGCTGACATTCATTGTTTGACACCCCGAGGCGTTATCAAGACCCAACGGGATTTTCTACTTCATTAAACGTTTGAAAATATTTCATCCTGGAATAATGTTCCTGCCCTGCAGTCAATCCCGGTCCTGCCAGCAGCCTGTCAATACTGCAGATATTATCAGGCTTAGGGATGTTATGTAGGTCTCGTTTATTCAGTTCACTGCATAAGAGAAGTTTTCTAATCACCTGATTAGACACGCAGGTAAACTGTAATTAGCAACAGCAGAGAGTTACAGGATTTCCTGAATCAAGGTCTTTAAAATGCAAGCTTAACACCCATCGTTTGACGTTTACGTGCATCCTTCTGTGCCCCACAGAGCTGCCTGTGGTCGAAAGACTTCACTGACGTGCCTTTAAAATCTTCATAGAGGAGGAGGACTGTCCTGTGTGGTTGGGTTGCAGACTTGGATTTGGACAGCTAAAAAAGAAACGATAAAAGAATGATGCTCTTGACTTCTCTAAAGCTGTAGCTACATTAAACACGTAACGAATGCTGGCCTCAAGCGAAGTCCAGGAAACACAGCAGAAGAGAAAATACTTTATTGTCTTCTTTGTGCTTGCAAAAGGCATACATTTGTCTTTGACCTGCATGTGCAAATATATGTCATATAAAACACAGGGTAACACATTTACACGAGGTGGCACATTTAACACCATTCACAACACTTAAAGACCCCCCCCAGTGTTTAACCTTACAAACACCCCGTGTGGTGTTCATCATGTGCTACAAGACATATCAGGGACAACATCAGCAGTCATCTCCATGTCTGCTTTTAAACTGCAGTGTACCAAGGACAGGCTGAACAACACGTTTTCAGATTGGCAGGTTTGTGATGTCACAAACCTAAGGAGCCAATCCCGTTAATGGACGGCGTGACGCTATGTGTATTATTATGTGCAACCTATGGCAACCACTTTGGCGATGCGTGAGCCAGCTGTAACCATCATCGAGATGTTAGCAAACTACTGACTGCTAACGTTAACGTTACTACTACTAATTTCTACATTTCAAGCTCGCTAAGTTTCAACAAGTTGCCACTTAACGACGGCAGAGACGTGTTTAGTTTGGCTGTAATTTTATGAAAGGAGAAAAGTAGCACATAGTGGGCGGGGCCTATGCAGATTCAGGAGTTTTTTTTTTTTTATCTCAGTGGGAATATTCCTGGTAAAATAAAGGTTAAATCTCATATATCAATCTCTCATTTCTGCTATTATCAAAGACACAGGTGACGGGAAACAATATGTGATAAAAGAACCTCTCAAAACCAAAGTTACCTGAATAATTTCCTGTGTCCCTGTACTTTCATTTTTAAAAGACTTCTATAAATAAGTACGGCCCACACCTCATGTAAAACGTTTAAATAGAGAGGATCTCTGCAGACACACGTACCACTTACGCTCTGCTCTCTCGCCTGTTGTTGCCTGATCCCTTGACTATAACGGGGGCGTAATGTTGCAGGAGTCGCTCCCTGAAAGGTCTGAATATGATCAATGATTCATTTGATCCTTCAAACAAGACCATTCGAATCACAAGAGTCAGACATGCCCCTCACATATAAGGCCTGTGCATTTAACAGGAAAATCATCATTTGAATGTCCTTTAATTGTAATCTGCACATGAAGACCTAACCTGGACCCAAAGGACTTCAGACATCACTAAAGACTCTCTCTCTCTCTCCACTCTAAGTTAAAGGAGTAAGTAGCAGAGTTCAGAAGTTCCCGGAGTAAACACGTCCTTCTTGTGTGTTATCTTGTTTCCTCAGACGATCACCAAAGTGCTGCTGCAGTACTGTGCCCTGCTGGCCAAGAGCTTCCCCTCCTACTGCGAGAAGGAGAAGATAGTGAGTACTGCTGCTGCTGCGTCGTCTCCTCTCTGATAGCAAACCAGCTCACTCTGATTCACAGAGAGACCCAGCACTTTGAGCTCCCTGTGTGGAGCAGATTAATATTTCAGCTGCCTCTTGCCCACTTGTGTAACGCTTCAACTGCTGTCTCTGTTGTTTTCTCCGTGTTTGATTCTTTTATCTTCCTGTCATCGCTTCTTTCTCTTCTCTTTCACTCATGTGCCCTCTCTTTGACTTTCTTATTCACTTCCTGTGTCCCTCTCTCACTCTGTTTTTCCTCTCCACGTGCACCTCCTCGTCTCTCCTCCTCCAGCCCTGTGTGCTGATGAACAACGTCCAGCAGATGAGGGTCCTGTTGGAGAAGATGTTTGAGTCGATGGGAGCCAAAATGGTGAGCGTAACAGATAAACACACGCACGCACACACTCTTCCTGCTCCGTTGGATTGCAATCGTCTGCTGCAGAGACCTGCGAGTCTGAAGTGTTTCTTTTCGTCCTGCAGATTGAAGGTCAAAAAAGGTGAAATGAAAACTTGCTGTGTTTGAAGGTGTTTGTATTCGACGCCTAAACTACAAGCTTTCTCTGTGATATGCTTTTTTAAAGGTGCTTAAGCACGGCTTTCGTGATCAAATCTGTGGCACAAAGCTGAATGTCAAACTCGGTCGACTCTGTTCGAACTGTTTTCAAGCATCAACAGTTAAAAAAAACATCAATTTAGAGTCTAAACTTGTCGTGCAAGTTGAAGGTTGTCTCAGCCTCAGTGATGGTCTGTAGAAAATCGAACCAGTGGTGGCGACGCAGTGTAGCGTTGCTGCATTTAGAACAGAGAGAAGAAAGCTAATCTGCGACACATTTGACCCTGAGGAGATAAAAAAACATTGCATGAATCTGTTGTTATAAAGATTTCATTCTAGCTAGTGCTGCTGCAGAGAACAGGAAGGTCAAAGGTTAAAGTAATATTGAAGATTTTCATTTAAATAAATGTTTGTTAAGTCACTATCTACCGCAGAATGAGGTGACTGAGCCTATGGCCCACTGATGAAAGCCTTTGTATGCAGTATTACAGACTGGGTGTAACGGTGCCCAGTTAGTGACGCGTTTCCATCAGCCAGCAGTGGTTGGTCTGCCAGAGAGGGTAGGCGGAGCTAAGCGGCTGCTTTTCCGCTCTCTGCAAGTATTGCGAGTAAACAGTAATCTACTATGGCTGAACAAACAAAGAAAAGATGGATGACTACAGATACAACTTCAACAAGAAGTGAAAATCCAAAGAAAAAGAAACAAACTCGACGCTCAGATGAAGCAAAGCCGTGGACGTCACACATGCAGCACTGTCTGGATATCTGGGAAGTGTGCTCCTGTAATTACCGTTTCTACTGTTATCGCCACAGGTGCCGCCAAAGAGAACTGAGATCTTTGAGATTACAACTTTAAATCAGAAAAAAATTTGCAAACGGGGGAAAAAGTTTCTTCTCCAGAAGAGGGAGTTTTAAAAATGTCTGCCAACAAAAAAACCAGAGCCTTGGGCTGTTTGTTTCATTCAGCTGCTGTAAATAATTAAATTCATGAAAGGTCGTACACTTTATTATGAGTGCTGACGTCTTTGTGCTTACAGGGACTTTTATTTGAACTGGTTTATTCTTTGTTTTTAGTCGTTAAAGAAAATTAGGCCATCTGCGGACAGTCACTCTTTGCTCTACCCCGTGCACACCTGTTTTATCTGTTGTTAGAAGGATCTAATGACAATCACATGTTTCAAGTTGCTCCTGAAAATGTGGTGCGACCTCTCCTGTTCACTATAGGCCTACTTATTACTTGTGCTTTATTTTAACTGTAATGTATTCTTTACAAATAGATTCCTGTCAGACACACAGTCACTCTGTGATTACATTCAGCAGTGTTTCCTGTGTAAACTGTGAATCGACTGGTTGGTGGCGACGTGCAGCTGCGAGGTGGTAATTCTAGTTTTGATTAGATTTCTAAATTAAGTTATAAACATTCACACAAAAGGCATTTCTAGAAATGGGGCTGGAAATGCTCCAGCGAACGACACCACCCACAGGAATTAAAAAAGATTCCTGCATACTGAAACTCCGTCCTTTTCTTCTGCTGGATTTGTTTTGTTCCAGCACAAAGACAAACCTATGTGGGCCACCTCCCCGTCCTTGATGTGTGACCTAAATACTCTCATGAACCGTTTTACATGTATTTGGGTTCCTCGTTGCGACCAGAAGCTGCAGAGTTGACTTTTACCTGCATGCAGGAATTGTTCTTTCTGTGTTTGTACTTCAAAGCTGAACGTTATCACACTTGTTTGTCTCCTGGGACGTTCACTTGACCGCTCAGTCTTGCGTGACTTTACAGTACCGTAACCTTGCTGAAACTTTGGGGTTTTTTCGAGTGGAGAAAGTTCACTAATAAAAGGTTATTTTTTGCAGTTAAAGGTGTAAAAGGTGCAGGAGGTGTTCAGAAAAGATTTCATATGTGTGCATATAAGGCTGCAGGAGACTGAGTGTGTGTGTGTCTCTGTCTCTCCAGCTCACTGCAGAGGAGGAGATGGTATGTCTAGGTTTTTTCTGCCCACACTTCCCTTTCCGCTGCTCCTGCTCCTGGAAAAAAAACATCCGAATAAACAAATTCATGAAAGTAAAAATCCACCCTGAACCCGTCCTAGCTGTCAAACCTCCTTTTACCCAGGACTGTGTGTGTGTCTATTTATAGGTTGATCCCAATTTACTCATAAACAAAAGATCAACTCCTCCACCTCCTCCTCCTCCTTCCTCGGCTCCCAGTTTTATCTCCCACAAATATTTTCCTTCCCACCTTATAAAATGTATGTAAAGAAATACTTTCTTTTCACCTCGATGCTGCTTCTCTCCATAAGCTTGAGAACGAGGAGGAACCAGAGGAGTGTGAAGAGGAGGTGGGTCCATCTGTTTACTGTTTAGTGGTTTTAAACAGTTTAGGTCTGACACAGGTGTACCTCAGATTATTGGCTGCTTTCTAATCGGGTTATTAGCTGTATGCAGAAGTGGACGTACCAGGGACGTCACTCATTGGTTTGAGTTAGAGTTTCTTTGTTTGGCTGTTACCATCTTGTATTCTGAACCCAGAGTTGACCAAGTTTTTACCGGAGCTGGACAGAACCTTAGAATTAGCAAGCTCTAAGCTTTAAGCTAACGCTAGCTCTAGCTGATGAAGGTGCATACAAAGCTTTGTCTCAATCCAGGGGCTGCAGCCTTCGAAGGAGGCGGTCCACGGAGGATGTTCCATTCATAGCCTGCGTAGAACATTAAAGCCGAACTGAAATGAGACCTTGCGTTACCAAACGCTGCTCCTGTCGCCTAGCAACAGGTAGCTAGCGAGCTAACTAACTAGCATAACTTACGTCGTGTAACTTAACCTCTTATTTTAAAGATAATTTGGGGACCTTTTGTTTTCTTAAACATTTGCAGCACGAGCTATTCGACTGAGTTGAAACCAAAAACTTTTACATTTTAAAGTGTATTCCTCGGCTGTTTAAAAGTCCGCCATTTCGTTTGAATTAGCGCGCAATGCATCTTGGGATACGATGGGCCGGGGAAACGGAGGACACATTTGTCGGCCGCATCTGGTGGAGCCTTCGAATTGGGACAGCCTTCGACACATCGCTGTGACGCAATCGGCCTTCAAATACGGCCTTCGAGGGCTGCGGCCGCTGGATTGGGACACAGCTGCGGTCTACGACGGCTGCTTCATTCGTAGGCTGTGTATATGCATATGCCGAACTGAAATGAGACTACAGAGGTCTACAGAGGATTTCCTGTTTGCGTCACCAGCTGTTCCCGCCTTTACCCTTGCGTTACAAAGCACACTCCTGTCACCTAGCAACAGGTAGCTAGCTACCTAGCTGGCTAACTAGCTAACATAACTAACATCACTTAACTTTACCAATTATTTGATAATGTAAAGTAACAAGGCCCCTTCCCTGTTTTAATTTTTCTATCTCTAGCTATTCGATTGAATTGAAACCAAAAACATTCATAGTGTATTCCTCGGCCGTTTAAGAGGCCGCCATCTCGTGTGAATTGGCGTGCGATGAATCTCGGGAGAAGAGGAGGACACATCTAAAGAAGCGCAATCAGCCTTCAATTACGTCCTTCGAAGGATGCAGCCCCTGAACTGGGACACAGCTCCTGATTAACAGTGACATGATGCTCTTTTAGGCTCACACAAAACAAACTAAATGTACTGACTGAAATTATGGACAGCCTTCAGTGTGAAACTAAAATGTTCTATAATTATTATAAAACAGTGTCTTTGTTAATTAATTAGTGGATCTGAGCTGAAGCTTACAATACACCTGCACTGTCCCGACAAAACGTCTGATCACTTGTTTCTTTTGTTTTTCTTTATATAATCAGTTTTCTTTGTTCTACTTTTTATATAATTTGTTGTTTTTATCTCCGTACCTGCTCCACCAGGCCATGAGTGAGAATGGAGGAGAGGATGACATGGTGGGTAGGCCGCACGTGTAAAAACAGCCCTCTTCTTTCTCTCTTATTTTATTACTTATTATATTTTTGTTGTTTACTTGTTTTCAGTATAATTTCCTCAAATGTCTTTTATTGTTTTTGTCTCATTTCACTTCTTTTCTTATTATTTTGCACATTTCATCTCCAGTCCTGCTGCTCGGACTCAGAGGGATCTGAGGTAAGAAGGACGTATTTAATTGACCGTTGAGTTTTTAGGAGGATTTGACATTTACAGTCATCTTTTATTGTTGCTGCAGAATCTGAGAATGATGTTAAAGCGATGCTGTGTAGACGTAAATAAAGGGGGAGAACATGACTGCACATTTATTTCCCTGTCGTGATTGCTTTGACTTTCTTTGGTCACAATGTTCCACCTTTAATGATGACAGGAAGGTTCTGAAATGTTTGTAGGATGCCAGCGATTACAGCGAGAGCCTCTTTCTCTTTTATGGAATGTAGTCATGGTGGCGCCGGTATTCGCCTTGTCAACTAACAACAACACACAACAGCCAAAATCTAACCTGCCACTGTGGCACGGAGAGTGGCTCGTATGTAGGATCAAAAACACCCTTCGTATCTTAGCTGCCCCTGTATACGTCACCGCTGCAAAAACTGCTGATTCTATCAAAATAAAAGCATAAAAAAACACTTAAATATATTGATTTTCATATTGCAACTTAACCTGGATTATAATCTTGGATTAGCAAATAAGATCCACTTCCCAGGTGTAACTTTTGTTTGTCTGAAATGAAACCTGCTTCCTCTGTGTTGAGGTTTAAAGCTTTGATTCTTATGTGTCTGTTTAAGAAGAAACTACAGATCATAGACGTTAACTTTCCAAGTTAAAATATTTCTTAAAATGACTTTTTATCCAGTGACTGTCGCCTCTTTGAACTCCCCGTCTGCTGCTTCCTATAAGCTCAGCTGATCAGTCCCTTTATCTTCACACCTAAACGTTTATAAAGCTTCGGGTGCCACATGCTAACACAGCCCTGAACACATCTGCAGCTGGGTGCTAACACAGCCTTCCTCCTCCTCCTAATGGAGCAGCTAGTGAGCTGCAGATAATTGTAGTTGATGTTGTTTTGAGCCGCCGCTAAACGGCTTCTTGAAATGGTGGAGTTTGTCGGCAGACTGCAGGGGGTCCGTGTCAGAGAGGAGGGGAGTGTGGCGGAGAGCCGGCTCTGCTGGTTAATGGCTGAAGTAACTCTGATCTTAACAGATGTTTAATGGGATGTTAAAGTGAAGATACACAGGCTGTTGAGCCGGCTGAATGTGCTTCTGTTTTGTAAGATAGGAGATTTTCTGTGTGAAGTTTCTCCGTTTGTATAATTGAATTGGATCAGACGAAGATTCATTTTCAAACAGTCATGCTCCTTAATTAAAGCTCCCTGTCGTGCCAGTTACAGGTGTTTTTATGTGATATTATCTGAAGACTTCCTTCACAAAGAAGCTGCCTTCTTGTAGTTTTTAAGTTGATTTATGTATTTGTTCTTAGATTATTTATTGGTTTGCTAAAAAAAAGACATGATTGCTAACGGTGCTGCACTTCCTGCCCTGTCCCTCACTCTCCGCCCTGCCCTCCCCTGTCCTGACTCGTCCCGCCTGCCTTTAGGTGGACAACAAAGAGAAGGAGAATAAGGTCGGTTGGTCAGGTCCAGTGACAGTTTGTTGTTGTGTTAGAATAATCCGACCTTTGTGCAGCCAGGACTCTTTGTGTTTTGTGTGTTGTGCTGTGTTTGTGAACTGGACTCAGCTGTGTGTGTTTACGTTCAGTTTTTACCGATAAATTAGAATCACATTAAAATGTTTCTTCTGCACACTTGGTGATGCATCGAAGAGAAGATTTGTTATGAGACAAAAAAGCTGCACAAAGCTTCTTGATGTGACGCACAATGTCCAATCCAATCCAACACTTTAAAACAACCACAGAGGACCAAAGTACTGTACAGAAGAATAAAGACATAAAATACACAGCTCACACAAGGCATACGATACAAATAAATTAATAGAAATAGATAAAAATAAATAAATAAGATGTCGGTCTGAAACTTAAATTCCTTTACAGACAAGTTTGCCACCCAGCAGATCTTTAAAGAGGGGGTATTATGCTGATTTCAAGCTTCATGTTTCACTCTGTGATACCAGTGGTGTAGCTTAGCATCATTTACAGTTAAAAAAACTCCTCATGTTTCTCACACTGGTGCTCTGTGCAGGCCCTCATACAGCCTCTTCATGAAGCGACTCAGTCGGCTCTGTCCCTTTAAGAAACCCCGCCCCTACAAGCCCACTTTCTCCTGATTGGCCAGCTCTCCGACGCCTGCAGAGGCTGCACTTTGTGACGTCTGCAGACTGAGCTGAGAAGCCTGAGGATTACTCTAACATACTTTGACCTACAGATTTGAAACTCCACCCACGTTTAGTCTGGACATCCAACACTGTAACATTATGTCTTAAAATGTGAAACAGCATGATACCTCCTCTATAATGCACAGACAGATCAATGATTTTCAATGAGTGGGTGACACATTCTTGTTTCATTGTGTTTCAATGTAAAAGTTTTGCCTATACTTACTGTGCTGATATTTTCAGACTCATCCTGGCCACCTGCCGATACCGTTATATATGCAGTTTGTTTTCCCACATAATTGCAAAGACCATCAACTGTCTCCTGTAATAGAGCTGAAATATTCCTGCCTTTGCTGTTGTCACCCACAGAAAGATGCAGACACAAAATACAATGGCGTTTCAAAATGAACACAGTCACAGGAAAATACTTACCTTGACATTTGGCACTCATTGTGTCAGAGTGTGCAGACTTTGTCTTTAATCTGTTGCGTGTTTTGCGCTAGATGTTTGGTGTGCCTTTAAAATATTGCCTGGTGCAGCTTAAATGAATTTCTCAGGTGAAGCTGTGGATGTTTTATGGCAACGATTAGAAGACAAATTGTTTTAAACCAAATGCAGCCTGGACTTTATGCCTGGATTCATACGGTCCCTCGGTCGTC
The DNA here is from genome assembly GCF_022749685.1 of Semicossyphus pulcher. Lineage (NCBI taxonomy): Eukaryota > Metazoa > Chordata > Actinopteri > Labriformes > Labridae > Semicossyphus > Semicossyphus pulcher. Next base: position 29,863,829 of record NW_027211737.1, on the reverse strand, counting down.
CAGCATTTGTCGCTTAATTAAGATGCAGATTGTTGGTTGGAAACAGGTATTTCATGCATCTTGCTAATCTTGCATCTGCTGTGTGTTTTGCACTATTAGCATCTGCTAATCTGCATTAAATATCTGTTCCCAACCAAGCATCTCTGTTTCCAGCGAGTAGCAGTAAGAAAGAGTGAAGTGCAGTCTGCTCTGGCTGCTGTTATTACTCTGAGAAGATTGAAAATCTGGTTTAAGTGGAGAAAAAACACTTGAGATATTTTTAACTTTTGGTTTTAAAAGCCAACAGAACAGCACGTCTCTGTTTAAAGCAAGAGCGCAAAGACACGCTGGGAAAATGATGTATAATTAATTGTAATATTCTTCACTGGGTGAATATTTTCTCCTGAAGCTTAGAGTCGTCAGAGCTCTGTGGGTTATATAACTGTCTCTGTGACTGACAGTAGATGTTGAGTTTGAGTCCGTGTTGTGCTGAGCAGTTGTCCACCATGTGTCCTCCTGTAGGACGATTCTTCAGCGTACGATGACAGTGACGAGGAGCGGGAGAAGGTTTGCTTTCTTTACAAAGATCCTCCAACATTTCATGACTCTCACTCCTCTCCTGCCGTCGTCTCACTGCTGAAGTCCTCTCATGGTTCTGTAGATCCTCCGTTCACTGTGTCCAAGATCGTTTGTACGTGTACGTGTCTGTTTGTGTGTGAGAGCAGGTTTATGTGCTCATGTTTCCTTCATCGTGCAGTAAAATCACTTTGTGTTCTTCCTCACACGTTCCATTTGTTCTTTTTTTTTGTTTTAACGTCTTTGTTTATTCCTTTCTTTGTCCCAAAGCTGGATAAGGAAAAGGTGAGCCATCAGCCAAGAGGACCTTTAAGTTGTCTCCTGTTTCTTTTTACTTTAATAACATTTATGTCCTTTTTCTTTTTCTGTTGCCTCTTTTCACATCGTCACAGTCTCAGCCCAAGAAGGAGAAGGTGTGTTTGCAGCTTATGTGTAACTATGGTTGTGTGTTTGTGTCGGGTTTTTATGCCTAATTTTTTTGTGAGAATAAGAAAAGAATTTCTTTATTTCTGTACGCACATAAAGCTGCATACTCTGCGCAAACTTACAAACAGTATTAACAAATCAATAATAATTTAGCTCCAGAACTGCTGGACGTGTAAAGAATAGTTTGGTGATATGTCACGACTTGTTGCCGCTGCTCCCAAAGTCGCCAAAAAAACATCGTCACAGCTTCTATTTGAAGTTTATGAAGCAAAGACAAAACTTTCTATGGCTTTTTTATTTAAAGACAAAAGACAAACGTCGTGTTATTATTTAAAAACTGAGCTGATATTTACAACAGAGTATTAGAGCCACATTAAAGAACAAAAATCTGAGATTATGATAATAAAGTTTTTATTTTAGGCAATTTTAAGCCTATGTGTTATTTATTTATTTATTTATTGGGCCATTTTGCCATTATTTGATCGGAAGGCTGACAACGCCGCAGCCTCCTGATACATGATTGGTTGAGTACATGTTACTCGGACTACAGGCGTGCTACAAGCGGAAACCAGAACACTTTGCGGTCCCGCAAATCCACGTCCCTGCCTAAATAGAGATTAATAGCCTACTAAAGTAACTTCACAAGATTCTCCATGTTCCTCATTCCAGCGCAGGCGGCTGGCTGCTCTTCTGATATTTCCCTTCATAAAACATATAGGCTAAAAATAGACTTAACTTACACCTTTTATTCTTGAAATCTTTGCTTTTTCTCTTCTTTAGCGTGGCCCTAACACTCTGTTGTAGATATCTTATGCAGGCCATGATCAGAAACTTCTGTACATATGTTATTTGTAGTAATGAAACTGTACATTGGTTTCTGAAAGATCGCAGACAGCTGGATGGCAGACAGAGTTAGTGATGACAGTGACCTCGCTGTGAGACGCTCCGACTGTTCAAAGTAGGGCAAACAAAGCGAAACATGCAAAAAAATGCAATTAAAAAGTTCTCTGAATTCAGAGTTCATCTTTCACAGAACAACCCAGATTCTAAGAAAGTTTGGACGCTGTGTAAAACTTTGGTAAAATAATGTCACGATTTGCATTTTTGTTTAAAAAAACAGAACGAAGACAAAACATTTAAAGCTCAAACTGATAAAGTTTCTTGATTTTGTAGATTTGAACTCATTCTGAACTTTATTCCTGCTCATTTTAAATTACGTTTTACACACATCCAAACTTTTTTGGCATCAGGGTTGAAGTTGCGTCTTGTCCTCAAACTGAAAATAGTCTCTTAAAAATAGTGCTGCAGCTCAGGGAGGGATGGACAGATATATTTGCAATGATTTGTGAAAACGTAACACCAAAGTGCCGGTTAATTTAGTCCAAATAAGCGCTGAAGACTGGGTCAATTATGTGCAGCCATTTTCACATCAAAGCACCTTTAAGCACAGAAGCAGCGAGTCATCAGTGGAATTGTCTGCTGATTGGATGTAAGAGCGCAGACTCTTGACATTTAAGTGTGTAATAATCCCCGGGGGCGCTCCTCTGCCAGCCTGTCTGATGATAATGTACCTAAATCATCTTGTCTGATAAAGTTTGAGCTCTTTAATCAGACTCAATCTGACGACGTTGATCCAGTGTGTTAATGCAGAGACACACTTGTGGCCTTAAGATGTCAGCGCTCGTTTTTTAAGCTTCGTCTTTATCGCCTCTCAGAGGAGGATGTGAACCTCTAAGCTGCACGAAAAAGCTGTGAATCAGCAAAACTGGCCCTAATGAGGGTCTCACCTGAGAGCAGTAATAAGCCTTATTAATATGTGAGTCAAGTGTGCAGGCCAGGGAGGAAAGGCTAACAGGGCGGGTGAAGCTAATGAAAGTGGAAAAATGAGTGTGGATGTGAGTGTGTGAGCTTGTGTTTAAAGCGGTGCTTTTAGAAGTGGCTCACTGTGTGATGTGTGTCCTTGCAGGCTGAGAAGAAAGACAAAGAGAAGCAGGTCGGTTTGTTTGTGATCACTCTGCCCTTCACACCCTCTTCTTACTCTGTTAGCTTCTCTCTAAATCTCCTGTTTCTTCCCATTCTTCTGTTATATTCCCCAAACCTCTGACTGTTTAATGCACATATTTATACCCTTCAATGTCAACCATAGAGTGTGTATAAGAAGTGGTGGTTTCAGTTAAGTTTGGCATTTTGAACGTCGCCATCTTGGTTTTTTGGAACCAGATTTGGATGAGAGGGTGGAAAGAATTTCCCTTCGTCTCTTTCCTGGTCGACAGGCTGCTAGCTACTTGTCAATCACATGTAGCCACGCCCTAAAACACAACCTCCTTTATCATCTTTTTTACTCTAAATGTGACCATATTTTCCAAAGGGAACATCACGCTGTATTGAAGAAGATTTGAAACTAGAGACTGAGTCCATAAACTCATGAGGGGAATGTTTATTAAAGTACTTCCTTTTGCAACCAGAGACTTTGTCCACTTCTTGTACACTGTAAATGATGTATAGACACCAAGACTGCAGTTCAGTTGATTTGTTTTCAAAGCTATAGCTCAATAGATGTGGTTTTAGTAGGGAAAATGTTGTTGGCCTTCCTTTCAAACGTTTCCTTTCTTGTCTTTACTTAAAGGAGGACACTAAGAGCAAACAGGTGGGTGCTTACAACACAGAGACTCTGCCTCACTTAAGATATCTTTTGATCTACCTTTAAGGATAAGCACAGGTAGTAGCGCTTGAAAGCTTTAGTGGCAGCTCTAATACAAGCTACTACATTTGCATCCTTTTCAAGTTTGTCGTGTAGTCACTTTGTGTTGACGTCTGATGTTCCTCCGGTTTTGACTGAAGGACAAATGATCACTGTGGATGTAACCGCTAATAGTTGAAAAGCAATGTAGAAACAGCATCAGACCTTATCATGATAGTAATAAGTAGTAAAAAAGTACGCAAGTTAATGAAATGTGTAGAAGGTGATCCTGTACAACCACAAACACTTTAGAGCCAAAACAAATATTTAGTTAAGGTTTATGTCTGTGTCCACTAATCCAGCGTCTATTTTCTATACAAAATCAATGCTGTTCGGTGTTTTCAGTACTCAGCCGGCCTCCTCAGCGCAAATACGCCCGTTTTTTTTTGTCGCTGCGCTCTCATTTGAACATAGTTTAACTATTGGAACACATGCTGCGCTCGTCAATGTCACTTCTCTCTATCCGACCAATCAAAATCAAGAAGGGGCGGGATTTACGATATCAACTTTGTCAACAACAATGGCGGACGAGAAGCTAATCCCTTCGTTTTTTCGAGGGTACAGTTTCCAGGTGTGGAGCTGCTGCTAGTGCCAGGACACGATTCCTTTACACCTTTACACATTCCTTTAACGTCTTCTTCGTAACATTTCCGCGAAAAAAGCAAATACCACACTACCGAGGGAAGCGGAAGTGCCGCCAGACAACTTTCGTAACCTAGCAACAGTAAGCGCCGATGAGAAGCGCTGTGAAATTGAGGTTGTGGGCGCTGCCAGGTTAGTGGACACAGGTTATATTAGCCATGTGTTGCGTATTGCACCTGAAATTGATGTTAAAATATGATTGTGTGTAGGAGTGTTTGTAGCCCAACTCTTTGTCTGCTGCTTCTGTTGACTTTTCCAAGAATCTGATACAAAGAGTTTCTCACATTTAGCCAAACACTTGATTTGGCCTTCAGAAGATTCAATTTGAAGCTTTTATTTCCCTTCTCTCTATTGAAGCTTGTCCCCACAGCTCAGTCATTGTTTTCAGTGCTCTTTATAGTTTATTTCAACTCTTGCACAGTTCAGTTTTTGTCAGATCATTCCCTTTCTTAGCATATTCAGTTTTAATGCAAGGAAATATGTGGAAATGGGGACATCTGTACAATGTTTTATTATGTTTTCTTTCTCACCAGTCAAAGGAAGAAGTTAACAAGGTTTGTTGCCCACTTAGTCATCTCCCTTTGTGCTATGTAGACTTTCTCCCTCTGATTCACCTCGTACGTGTTTCTCCTGAAGTTAGACTATTAGCCTGTTAGCTGTTTGGCTTTGGTACAGTAGAAATCCCTGTCTTATACTTAACCTCTTGTAGTTTAATAATATGCAATTGTAGCTATCTCATGTTTAAGCTCAATGATCCCAAAAGACACATTAGTCAGTAAAAACTGTTGCTGGAATTTTTGGGCAATAATACATTTTTGGGTGAGATAATCATCATGAAAAAATGATTTTGGATGAGTTAGAAGTTGTTAAATTCTGGAAGGAGGATCGTCTTGCATGTGCATTATGGCTGCTGTGTGTATCCGAAGTACCCAGCAGAGTATAAGTAATGTGCAGTGGTAAAATCTATATCACAAGCCTTTCTGGGCCATAAATAAGCTTTAGCTAACCATGAAGTCGTCTGTCTTAATTACTTGTTGTCAAAAGATAGTGCTTATATTCCAAATACTTCCTGTTTTGGAGGATATCAGTGTGCAGCAGTATTGTAACAGACTGCAGTGAAACATAGACTTCTACAGGTGACCTCGGTTCTCCACCTCTGTCCTCAAGCATCTTAATAAACTGAGGAAATAAACAAAAGGCTTTTATTAAAATCGCCCACTCACCTTTACCCAATCCACCAGACAATATCACAAAAACACCTGAAATAAACCCTTGTTCTATCTTGTGTGTGTGTGTGTGTGTTGTTTCTGTCCTGCTCAGTGTTTTGTGACTTTTCTTTTTACTTTTGTCTTTGCTTCCTGTCTGTCTCTCCGTGAAGACTGAAGCCACAGCTGCCGCAAAGAAGGTACAGATATGTGTTAGAGAGCAATAAGAGAGTCAGACTAACTTTTATTACCTGCGCAGGAAATTTCTGCTTTCAGGATGTGGTTGTAGTCAGGAGTGTGTGTACCTGCAGGCGTGTATGAGTGTGTCCTCTGGTTCTTCTTCTCAGTGGTTGTCTTTCTTTCTTTTTCCAAAGTCTTGTCAAGTTCCACAAAGTGATCTGGACATTTTTTGCATCTTTGAAGGGCGTAATTTAAAGTTTTTTTATTCTTAATGTCTGCTACGTACACTGCAGGCTCCAAAATATTTGCTATTGCCCCAAGAGTTAAATTCTTTGTCAAACAGCAGCTGATGGGTTTTAAGTATATTAGCCATGCAACTGAAAAAAAATAACAAGGTAGAAATTCAATTCAGTACAGTTTAAGGAAGCATTGAAAATAATATAAAATGCAACAAAACACAACCTTGTAAAGGGCCAGTTCCTCGATTTTCAGCCTCAGTCCTATCATGCTGTTATGGGGAGCTAATGCCATTATGGAGGACGCTATCCGCTTCTCCAATAGGCCGTGGAAAACCCCTGCCAGACTACGTAAAACGCGTCATCTGGCGGAGGCCAGGGAGCTCGCTAAACTACACTTCCTCAATCTAGGACGCTCGCCTCTGATGTCATGTTGCGTTCAAAATCGTCAGGTTTGAAATGTAGACTGCAGACCTGGAGATTTCAAGATGATCCACAGGTATATTCTCGTCGTATTTAGGATTCTGTCCCGCTCTGAGCGGTTGCCGGCAGTGAAACGATATTTCACTCCAGCGCCTCTCGCTGGGCCGTTCCTTTCAGAGGGAGGGGCGCAATGCATGCTGGGTGTTGTAGGAATGTAGAATGGGTGAAACCACGAGCTGTTTGTACAACTTTCTCCACAGCTATGGCGCCAATTTCAAATATTATTGCTTCTATTGATAACAGAGAACACCAACTTTGACTGACAGCGGCTTTTTCCAGGGGAGAATTTCTCCTTTAAAGTGTGTGAGAGTGCAATCACTCGCTTGGCATAATGTGTCTTAGCAGTTAGCATTCTAAGCTAGGCTAAACACAGACTGGATCATTTTCTGTATTCAATTAATTTAACTCACCTGACAGAGAAATCAGGCATATTTCAAAATGTTTTTTTTAGCTCTGAATGAATGAATACTTGTTCAGGTTTATGCTCAACTTATCATCTTAACACACTGCTCTTTGTTCCTCCTCCTGTCTAATGTTGGAGAGGATTTCACTCTGTGTTTTAGCTCTTCTCTCAAGGACACACACTCATGTGATAACTGCGTGCCTATAAAGATGTTTGACCGTGCCCAACACTTCACATAAACACATAAACGGCTGTATATTTAATTTCTGGATGCAGACCAGGAGCAGACTTGAAGTGGGCCGTCCAACCTTTCACTTCCCTCACTTTAACATTTCTCCATTAAACTCACAGGGACTGAAGCACTGTCACTTTAAGGTCACGACCTCTTTTAGTCCAATTACATGTTCTGGCACTCTGCCCAACATCCTCTTTCTAATAACACGGTTACACAGTTATGGATGGCACACTTTCTACAGAGCCACTGTGGGATGAATCATCTTACGATCTGTTAGCCACTTAGCTCTCACATGAGCTGCACACATGAGGTCCTGCATACTAACGAGCTTCTGGCTGTGTTTCACATGTTTAGAGACGGTCTGTTAACCTTTAGAGGTGTTTATCCTGCAGACTGCACGCCCTCTAACAGCAGCACTTTGTGAAGCCAGAGCGTGTGCAGTAGAGATCGGCTGATGGAACTGCAGTACTGACATCCCGCCCCTTCCTCTCCCCAAAACACACCTTTACCTTGTGTCCTTGTCGTGTTGGAGCCCTCAGGTGGGCTCAGTCTGCAGCAGAACAGCTTCTTGTGTCGGTCTGAAGCAGATATTCACGCTGATGGAAAGTTCACTGACTAGTTTTAGTGTTAGTTACGTCTCCTCTCGCCGTTCCTCCTCTACTCTGCTACTCGGGAACAGAACGCTGCAGGAGCCCCATTTGTCAACAGAGCTGTCAATCATGAGGCCACACCCCCTTTTTATAGCATCAAATAACTAATTAAAAGTAAACTTGGACATAAATCAGCATGATAAGAACTAACTATAATGACAGAAACCATGTTGGAGAAAAATGTATTTGACATGTATTTGGATTTTATTGTTTGACTCATGTCCCATCTGTTAACATGGAGGAGGCGGGCTTTATGAGCTATACTGCAGCCAGTCAGCAGGGGGCAATAGAGAGTATTTGGCTTCACTTTAAGGGAGCTGTCATGTCGGCCATCTTTTTATACAGTCTATGCACAGAAACAAAGCAACTCACACAGCACAGGTCTACAGTGCTTTGTGGCCCTGGGGTCTCCTTGCAGACTACAACAGGTTTTGGTGTAAACGTGAGCAGGGCATCAAACGCCTCTCAGATCTAGGATTGCTCTGAGGCTGACCTCTAAACTTAGCCATAATTACTTCACTGGTTTAGACTTTGTCACTCCTGCAGAGACGTCTGCACCAAAGCCAGGGTCAGAGGTCCTTCTGTCTTCACACAGATCTCTCTTAAACACGGACTTTTGGGAACTTGGAATGCTGCCTCCTTAACATCCTGAGTGTGTACGCTAATTTTAGATTACTTCCTTTGCAGCTTCCTCCTCAAATATTACCGTCTCTGTGTGCTCCCCATCAGCTGTAATATGTGTCATTATGTTCTCCAGCTTTCCACTATTAAAATGTCTGATAACTGAGTTCGAGCGACGGCCCCCTGCTGTCAAATCACTTCCACTTAATCGGAAAAAGGATGTTTTTGAAGATCTTTGGGTTTCAGGAAATGTTGTGCCCCTTTAGAACGCTCTTTCACTCGCTGAATGGGTTTGAAACGACATGAAAGCGGTTGTCACCTTTTTTCACTTTTATCTTTAAACTCTTCACAGCTGAAATCTTGTTCAGTCACAGTCTTTGTCATGTGTATTTTAGTCTGCAGTCAGGCCGTTTGCATCCGTATGCAGGTCTCGTGAATGTGGTGTAAAAGACTCGACACTCAAAATGTGGCCCTGTGCTAAAAATAATCTACACGTGCTGTACAATATCGGCCTTTTCAACCTCCATTCAAATCAGCCTCCTACATTATTTATTTTGCTGCAAACTTTGTGCACAGTTCTCCTCAAATATCCCATAATGCACTACTGGAAAATTGGCAACATAGTCACAGTGGTTGTGGTTGTTAAGTGCAAGTTTGTTGGAAAGTTTTCAACTTGCAGATCAGAAATAGAGCTCACAAAAAAAGACAGCCACTCTTGGCTTTGGTTATTTCTGCTCACTGCAGCGGAGATGTTTCAGGGTCGAGCTGCATCGAGCCGATATTTCAAGTTATAACTGAACTTCAGATAACCTTTTATCACCTCCTGTTCATTATTTGTGTGCTGCAGCTGGACACAGAGGCAGCTGACATCCTCAACGACCTGCAGGTGAAGCTCAACACCGTCCTGGACAACTTCAGCGCCATATTTGCCAAGAGGTAACCCACACACAAACAAACGCACACATTATTCAGAGGATGCGTGAGGGAAGGAGCCTCCTGCAGCCTCGCAGCCGTTTGTTTTGTGTCAAAGTTTTCTCCGCCTCCCTCCAGTTTCCAGACTCGTATCACCGGCTGCATGCGTCAGATGGCTGAGATCCTCTACCAGATCAAAGGACCCCCCAACCGCAACACCGCCGAGGCAGACGCTGACGCCATGCTGAGGCCCCTCATGGAGTTCCTGGATGGGAAGTGAGTGAAAGCAGGATGCACAAACAGAGAGAGGCTTCTGTTGTAAACTGAAGACTGCAAGAGGGGGACTTTAAAAATGAGCTGTTGTTCTTTAGGACGCCTCTAATTTCATTCAGAACCAACCAAAAGAAGGTGCTCGAGTCAAATAGATCCATTTATTGTACCAACACAATAATAGCTTTATTTTAGCTTGTATCTATGAGAATGAGACGACACAAAATAAGGGCTTGTTCACACACATGCTCGTTAGGTTCATTGGTGACTCTAAAATTGCCCGTAGGTGTGAGTGTGAAAGGTTGTCTGTCTCTATGTGTCAGCCCTGTGATTGACTGGTGATCAGTCAAGGTGTAACCCCGCCGGTGTGACCCCGGCGACCCTGAACAGGATAAGCGGTATAGATGGATGGATTATGGAAGAATTGCTGGACCTTGAAATGAAGAGTGAAGTGTAATCTCACATTGTTGGTGTGTTTGTGTGTGTGTGTGTGTGTGTGTGTGTGTGTGTGTGTGTGTGTGTGTGTGTGTGTGATTCAGCCTCAGCATCTTTGCTGACATCTGTGAGAAGACGGTGCTGAAGAGGATACTGAAGGATCTGTGGAAGACCGTCCTGAGCAGCCTGGAGAAGACCATCGTCCTGCCTCAGAGCAACGACAGCCTGGTAACTACACTCACCATCACAGCTGCATGACTTACTCACATCCTGACCCTGAACTAAACCTGGTTCTAATCAAGTAACAGCACTTCATTGATCAGCTTTGAACTCCCTGACGATTGTCAGACTCCATAATATAACAAGGATCAAATCCATGCTGCAGAACCAGAGATATTATCCTTTAAAAGTACATAAAAGTATATGTTACTGTTGAAGGTAAATTGAGTCTATTGTTTCATTGTTATGGAGCGAGAACAAACGCCTCCCGTGAGTTACTACGGTTACCAATGATGTGTGTTATGCTAGTAGCGGCTAATGTTTAGCCTTGAGCCGCGGCAGAGGTAAGGATCAGGCAGCAGAGATCTGGTAAACTCACTTTATATTCAGACCGGACCGACGCCGACTTAAGTGACATCACTTGAGGCAGTTTTGTAAGGCTTCCCTTACCGCCACCTGGAGCTACAGAGGGCTCTACACAACTTCTTTCCTATGTGCACAAATACACCCCAACAACAGCTGTGATTACTGCCTTTACACCTTGAAACTTTTCTTAAGTATACTGCACTTTTAAAGGGCCGGTTCGCCGATTTTCAACCTCAGCCATATCATGCTATTATGAAGAGCTAATGCCATTATGGTAGGGAAAATGCAATTTGGCTCTGTGCCTTTGGAGGACGCTATCCACTTCTCCAATGGGCCCTGGAAAACCTCTACCAGACTACGTGAAATCTGGCTGAGGCCTGGGAGCTCGCTTAACTACACTTCCTCTATCTAGGACGCCCGCCTCCGATGTCATGTCTCGATCAAAATCGTCAGGTTTGAAATGTAGACTGCAGACCTGAAGGGTTTTTAGACGATCCACTGCTACATTCTCGTCGTATTTCGTATTCTGTACCGCTCTGAGCCGTTGCCTGCAGCGATCAATGTCCTTGACTGGAAAACGGTAGTATTTCACTCCAGCGTCTCTCGCTGGGCCGTTCCTTTCAGAGGGAGGGGCGCAATGCATGCTGGGTGTTGTAGAAATGTAGAATGGGCGAAACCACGAGCTGTTTGTACAACTTTCTCCACAGCTTTTTTTTTTGCTTTTTCCAGAGGAGAATTGCTCCCTTAAGAAGTGAGGACTGTACATAAACAATGTCATCAAGTCTTAAATTGGTCCTCATAAAGAAGTTGTATGAAGAGTAATCCATACTCCTTTTATACCTTTTACGGCCGTCACAAGTGCAGCTCTACATACTGATGAGGGTAATTAGAGGACAGTGAAGGAGAAAACACACAAACAAAGTTATTAAAGGACAATTTCCGTGCGTGTTTTTGCAGATCACATTTTATGCCGTCCTTGTTTTTCTAGTTCGTCTTGTTTTTCTTCGTACTGATTTCCTTTTAATGTCTTTGTAAAAGAAGATTGTGTCATGTGGTGAAGGAGCAGAAGGAAGGGAGTGTTTGGAGAGTCTTGTTGTTTGTGCATGCAAGATGTTGAAATCTGAAAATTATGATTGTGTTTTCGAGCAGCAAAGCTTTTGAAGTTAGTTCCCGAAATGCACCGAAACATTCTGTAACTGCACTGACGCATTACAACACAGTTACTCTGACAGAAAGCCAAAGTCAACACAATGTTTACAAGTAACAATGAAAAGATTTCAACACGTTACTGCAGGTTTAATAAGGTGTGGGAGGAGAGGGTAATGAATGGAAGGGACTGTAGTTTATCTGCAGATGTACGCTCTGACTTCATGTAGTACAGCATGTAGCGTCTCAGCTCCTGTTAGACCAGCAGCTGCTCTCTGCTGCCACCTCGAGGTGGATGTCAGCAGGGGTGATCCTCAAGGTTTTCTATTCATGTTGATTTCTTTTGTGAATATGTTTATCATATTGAATTAATTTACAGATTATTTATGTGCTTCTCCTCTCTCTCTCTCTCTCTCTCTCTCTCTCCTCTCTGCAGGGAGCCCAGCTCCTCACAGCAGCTAAAGGACTGTCTAATCTCAAGGTAACACACTTTTATGTGTCTGAAGGGTTATTAGAAGCCTGTGTGTTTACTCACAAAGGCCTTGATTCATGATTTATCCTGTTTCTGTTTATTCATTTATTTTAAGTGAAGTTTCTCTAACCTGTGTGATCTGTTGTTCCTGCAGGGAGGCGGTGAAGCCAAAACGTTGACACCCAAACAGTGCATCATCATCGATGCCGGGCTGGAGACCATCAAGGTAGGTGCAGACCTGCACGTTCACATGTTAAGCAAGACCTGGTCTGTAAAGAGACGTGTACATGCTTCTTAAGCATAATTAACCACATGATGTAGAAATGTTTCTTTACACCATGCATGTCTGGTCGTCGACACTCAACGGGAATTAAGCTAAAACTTCTTCCAGCTGTTTTTCAAAATGATAAACTTTTAGATGTTGCCTCCAGATTTGGTCGGCTGCTCTTTTGGGAGAAATCACACTCATGTAGTTTTTATAATTCAACAGAGTCAAACGGGATGATGCACTGATTACTGAAAAACAGGGGTTTTATAAGGACTGTTTTTAAAAAGCAGAATGATTGAATTACCAGAATGAATTTTAATTACTTTTCAGTGAAGATTTAGTTTATGTTGTATTTTATATCTACTGATCTGGATGTCCTCGTGTTTTATTTAATTCTATGTGTGATTTGGGGACTGTAACAGGCCACTTTCTCTGATTGATTAATGAAGTATTCTATATGTAAACCCAAAAAAGGTGATATTTTCCTCCGTCTGACCCTGCTGCTCTCTTCTCTTCCAGCAATACTTCCACGCAGGAGGAAACGGGCTGAAGAAGGCGTTTGTGGAGAAAAGTCCCGAGCTGGCTTCTCTGCGTTACGCTCTGTCTCTGTACTCACAGAGCACTGACGCTCTCATCAAGACCTTTGTGACCACACAACACTCCCAAGGTGAGCATACACACACGCTGCACACATGCTGAACTTAAGCGTATAGACGTCAGCTTCAATTAACTCACTACATCTGGTCTGTGTCCGTCCTCTCAGTGCACGATGGGATGGGAATCAGAATCACCGGGAACGAGAAGATTCGACCCGACAGAGGTGAGTCCACTTCACTCTCAATTATGGCTTTGTGTTGTTAGGAGATCAGACATCTATCAGGATACAGGCTTTAGGTTCAATATGCTGTGATGTTTTAAGCAAGGTGCTCCAGCGTTTTCAAAAAGTGACTTTCAGATATCAGCATCATTTCCTCGGCATCTTTGGTGCAGCACAGTCAGGCCTCATGCTGTGTGCTGGAAACACTTTAAATGATGCTGTTAATGAGAAAATAATCACTTTATCAAAAACTATAAAAGAACAAGATATGCTTCTTTGTCTTTAATGTTACACACTTATCAGATGTTCCTCGTCCTCTGTTGTAATAAAAGGATTTTCTTAGTTTGCCCCGGAGCTGAAACGTGAGATAAGAGAGTGTTCGTCTCTGCAGCAGCACTGAGATGAAGATGAGATTGAAAGAGAAACGTGATTGTGAGGTTTACAGACGTCGTTAATCATGTTAATGTGGGGTGTGATGGTCGTGCTCTGCAGGCTCGGGGATAGAGAAGCCCATCGGAGAGGCCATCCTGCAGATCGACATGATGCTCGGGAAGGAACGCAAAGTCACTGTCAGAGGTGAGAGTCCTTAAAGTCCTTCAATGCCACCTTAAAACTCTAAAAGAAGCACTGCCTCAGACCTCAGTGGGTTCTGATTTAAGTCTCAAAACCAGGACCAAACCTTGAACCAGGCCTGTAGAGGACTGTGCTGATGGTTCAGCATCTTTAAGCTCTTAAACTTCTCGTTATTTATACATCATAAAACTGCCAACTGTTCTCCAAACCACAGATAATCCATTACTGTTCTCCATCATCACACAGGAGGCGGTAAAAGGCTGAAAGTACTTTTCAGAAATCTCGTCATTGTTGGTCGTAAAACATCTGCTGCTGTCAGATTTACAACAGCATCAACAACAGCAACAACCAAACAAAAGACAAAAACAAGACAAGATTACCTCGAGAGAGTTTTTCAAATATCAAGGATGAACTTTAGAGCACAACAAACACTGAAGACAGTCATTGTTGGTACCTGTAGCATCAACAGGTGCTTTATTTGTATATATATTTGATAGAAGTTGAAGGAAATTATCTAGATACCTTCAAAGATACAGTACAAAATGAGAGAAATACAAAAAACAACTCAAATATAAGTGAAAATATAGATCGTCTCTAGCAGGCTGCCGCCCAGGACGGAGCCAGAAGTGTAATCCATCATGCTGCCTTTGCCTTTTTACATCGGACCAGAAGCAAGGCGAGCGTGTGCTTCAGATACACACACACACACACACACACACACACACACAGTGCTGCTCCACCCTGCCGGCTCCACTGTTTACACTTTTCGCTTCTGTTACTACCTCCGATGTTGGCTCAGAGGCGGTACGACCTTGCCCCAACATTCCTCCTCATTGAAAAAGAGGCTAAAGAAAACGATGAAGGGGGCTAAAAATGGTGAACTAAGACGTAATTTGAGTTAACTTACATACTTTACTAAAACGGACTGAAACAGAATAGACGGTAGAATATGACGTGTCTTTGGGGTTAAGATCCTCCTGAAGGTTGCGTCAGAAATAAACCAAACTCCATTGAAAAAACAAGCATTTTAAAAGTTATTGATAGTTTACACTCTCGTGTAGATGTAGGGTAGAAAGATTTCCCCTTTTTTATTGTCAGACCTAATACTAAAATAAACGGTGCAAATAAATGACAAAATAACAACATCAAAAAAAGAATATTATTTAAGAAATATAATTCTTTGTGGTGACCAAAACCATGACCTTAAATTCACAACAGTATATGTACAGTGTATGAATAAAAACACATGCAACCAAACAAATGGAATTAATCATCCACCTGCTTCTTCATCAAACCTAAATCTGTATCTCGTGCGCTCTTCCTCTCTCCTCGCAGTGATCGCAGTGAACGACATGAAGTGGCAGACGTCGGGGATGTTCCGGCCGTTCGTCGAGGTCTCCATGGTCGGTCCTTTCCTGGCCGACAAGAAGAGGAAGTTCACCACAAAATCCAAGAACAACAGCTGGACGGCCAAGTTCAACGAGGCCTTCCAGTTGTGAGTTTGACTTCTAAAGACGCACAAATGAGCCTAGATGCTGATTAGAAACTGATTTCCTGCTCTGCTCTGTCCCGTAGTGTCCTGGGTAAAGAGTCTCCAGACTGCTACGAGCTCCAGGTGACGGTGAAGGATTACTGTTTCGGCCGGGCGGACCGGGTGGTGGGCGTGGCCGTGGTTCAGCTGCGCGACGTCGCCGACCGTAAGAGCTGCGTGTGCTGGTGTCCGCTCGGGCCGCGCATTCAGACGGACGAGACGGGCGTGACGGTGATGCGTATCCTGTCGCAGAGGCCCGCCGACGAGGTGGCCAAAGAGTTCTTCAAGCTGAAATCTGAAACTCGTCCTGTGGAGGAGGGCAGATGAGCAGAAACACTGACTCCAGACTGGTAGAGAAATGTGGAGCTGACCTGGATCGTGGTCGGGTTAGCGTCAGGGGAACGTACGGTTCATAGCTTTGTCTGGTGTTTATCATCTTCATCCTCCGCATACACAGACCATTAAAGCTTCTAACCATATTTAACACAGAGGAGATCCAAGCAAGCCGACTATTCGTCAAATGGTAAGAAAGAAATTATTTTATTAACTTAAGAACATTTTGGAGGACACGCTTCCTCAAAATGTTGTCAAAGTTGGTTTTAGTCCGTCTCTTGAGAAACTCTTGAAATCGTCTTTTAATTATAATTAATGACTATTTTGGTCGTCTGTAACAGATTCAATCTAACTCATGTCATCTGTTAGCCGTCAGAGCTGACCTCACACTGCTAATCCACAGCTGTCTACCAAAAAACTACTGACTGAAAAGAGCAGATTTGTGTCTCTTTCTAGCTGACGGTATAAAAAGGTGTAAACAAGGTGATAGCATCAAACAGAACAGACCGAACTTGTAAATGGCCGACTGCTTTTAAGTGACTCCTGATTTTAAAGGACGATGACATAGGATGCGAACATGTGACGTTCTCACCACTGTTTACTCCCATTTCCAACAAAGAGTCGATCAATGTTACAAGAACAAAGTCAAGTGAACAAATGCTATAATGAGCATTGCAAAGAGTCTTGAAGAAACATTTAAAGGCAGAAGGGAGAGTATTTGTTTGTTGCTGTTGTAAACACAACATTCAAAGTTTCCCCCTCCTTCTCATATAAATGAAACCAGTAGCTTATTCTTCGATTGAGTCCCTGTTTTTACCCTGATGTGGGCTACATACCACCGGCCCAAAGGCCTAAAACTAAAAGAAAACAAAAAACTTCTGTCTCATTCTGCCTTTAAAGGGGTAACCAATGGAGACATTTTTGGACTCAAAAAAGATTGAGCAAAAGAACAAATTGCTACCAGATATGCTATATTTCATAGCAAGAAGACGTGATCAGGATATCGTAGCTAAGATATGCAAATATAGAGCGGAAAGGCGTTTCTAAAGGACATAAGCCAACACCAGCGCAGATTCTGGTGCCGTTTAAACAAAGACAAGTACGTCAAGATGTGTGACTAGTGTGTGCTGCCATTTATTAATGGACACCTGGTCATATTTTTCCCAGTCAAAAACAAAAGACTTTCAAAAGAGAGACGACTTACATCGCCTTAAACACAAGATCACAAATCTAGCTAGCTTAAGGAGCTAGCTAACAGAGCTAGCTAAAGGAGCTAGCTAACCAAGCTGGTTCGCATACTCAAAGAGACTTCAAACATAATTTGGAACATTGTTTTATTTAGGATTAGATTTTATTTTTGAAGCAAAGAATTGTGGTTAACGTAGTTGATATTATCTGACTGACCTCTGGACTGCAGCCTCGCGAACAAATGGAGCTTCTGCACCGAGAAGAGCTGCAGATTCAGAGGTTATGAATTTAGCTCTTCTGTTTTTGCCAAGAGTCTAACTGTGACTGTGAACACTGTTTACCTGCAGACTCAACCAAAAGTTTACAACCTGTTTCAGGTAGTTTGAACACCGTTATAGAGACCAGAAATGATAAGAATTTCTTTTAGTTTGATGCGAACAAATCAAAGCCACAGCCTTGCCATGCATGCACAGTCACTGCACCGATCATACGAATACCTGACTGGTGTTCTGCATTAGCGTCGCTACAAACCTGGACTTGGAGGGGAAATAAAACACGCAGGCAGGTTTTACAGTGGACTGAAGTGTGACTGGGTTTGATCCACACTCGTGTCTGTTTACTACGTGCCAAGGAACGCAAGTGTTCAGAGAGCTATCATCAACCAGCTCTCCCCACGTACGTGGGGTTGTTTGCAGACAGATGTGGCCATTGTAAATCGACCTACTTTTAACCGTACTAACAAAACTATCTGCGCTGTGGTTCCCAGATCTAGAGGATCTCTGTCTCCTTGAATTAGTTAGATAGTCTGGGATACTAGTAAAGAGCTTTGTCTCGTCTAAGTGCATAAAAAGAGGATATTTTACTTTGGCCACAGCTGCAGTAACAACTGAACTCTTGCACTCTGTTTAAAATAACTGTAAGTTTGTATAAAAGTAAATGCCTACGATCAGAGCATGTATTTATTGTATACAGAGTAAACTAGAAATGTGATCTTTTTCTTGTATGTACTGTGAAATATGAAGATTGATCAAATGTATGTAAAGTATAGTTATCATTAATCTAATGTGACATATGTTGAATATACTTGTAACAATATTTTGTATATAAAATATTTATGAATCAATAGAGTGGCTCCTGTTTGTTTCGTTTTATTATTTACACCTGTGTTATTCATGCAGTGATTTAAACCCCTCTATGTTGCTAAAATCTGTTTTATTCTGGTCTTAAGTAAACGTGTTTTGATACCTTGATATTACCAATTTGATTGGATGAAAAATGATCTTGTGTGAAGCACTTTGTAACTGGTAGAAAAGTGAAGTAATTATAAGCTTCAGTAGCACCACATTTTCTGCTTAATTAGCTCAATTCAGTTGACAGTGAGGAGCTTTTAGCACCGCTGGAGTTCTTCAGATGGTTTCTCATTTTCCTGGTTGGTACAAGGCTGCAACATTTATTCCAATACTTTAAATACAGTATCAGAAAATTTTTTATAACGGTTTAGCTCACCGGTGAAATCGGTGGCCCATGAACAGAGGCTACAATCCTTGAGTCGAGTCCCACCCTCGGCCCTTTGACGTGTGTCATCCTCCTCTCTTTTCCCCTGTTTCCAACACCATCCCATGTCTGCTTTATCAATAAAGGAATTAAAGGCCCAAAAAATAATATTTAAAATAATAACAAGGATGTTTTACCCGTAATTAAATCTCCATCGCAGTCCTGGTCAGACGTTGGGACTTAGTGAACACATTTAATGCTGTTGTTTCTTTTTGTTGTCATCAGGGCAGAAAACTCATCATTGTTTAACTACATTTTCTTGGGTGTCATTAACTATTTTTCTGCGTTGATTCATCAGCCCGAGCAGAGGACTGATTACCTGTAAGTGAGATCACCTGTGTGGGTGTCCAGGGACGTCCAGCCTCCTAAACTGGAGCATTTAGTTCTTTTTCTACTGAGCAGGGAGCTCCCTCTTGTGTTCAAATGAAAACTGTGCATTAAGCTAAGTGGTGAAACACTATGTAAGGCTTTAAACACTTATTTTTGTTAACAGGATTTGGTCGAGATTAAGAGTTAAGAAGAAGCTGAATTAAAGTTTCTCACACTCGTCTGATGGCCAGGAAACACACACACGCTCTCTTTGTGTGTGACTAACCTGTTGGCTACACTGTGAACACCTTCTGGCCTGCATGGGTGTGTCTGTTAGATCGTTCTGGTTTAATTGATGGTAATTGGTCAACTGGGAACACCTGGGCTAAATGCTTCTACAACAGTATGAAGGCGGCTCTTTTCATGTGACACGTTTTCATTTTTAAATCCACACACATCAGTGTTTCTGCCATCTCATTCAGCATGTTTGTTACTATTTTCAGCATAAATAAAATAATTTAATCATCATTTAACTTGACACAAACTCCGGCCTTTTATCATAGTCTGAGGAAAAGGTGACATTATTTTTGTCTCTTAATGAAACATCATCAAATAAGAAGCAGATTAAAAAAACAACAGCTCATATTTTGAGTGTATTCAACAGATTTATTTCTTTCTCTTACAACCGTTTATATCTCAGCTTCATCATGTTTGTAAAACAGCACAAAGCTTTCTGTTTCCCACCTTTGTGTAATCAGGTCGTTGAAAAGTCTCTCAGTACATTTACAATCCTCCTTTCTGGTGATGAGCCACGCTCTACATTCAGCACACGTCTGCTGAGCGCTTCATTCACACTCAGCGCCCACGAGTTATCAAGAATATAATGTAATACTGCATATTGTTTGAAACACTAATGGTCCTAACTCTAAATAAATATTTCATCTTGTATATAGAGACATCAATATTTTGCTTTTATAAAATAATTATTGTTTCCACGCCGTGCCTTTTTGATAATAAATTAGAAATGAGGAAATAAATATTTGAAGGAATGTTTTTCCGCGAATGTGAAAGTTTAAAAATGGGAAGAAGGGAAGAGAAAGCCGTGAGAGGAACTAAACAAACAATGAGTGACGAATGAAAACTTGTCAAAAGATAACTGAAACAAAAATGACATTTCTTATTTTTACTTTAGTCTTAAACCGCTAATAAAAACCTACTCCTGTATGTATAAATTAACTGAAATGCTTTCACTGTCATGGTAAATATGGGTGTCGTATACATGGAAACAGTTTTAGAAAATGTTGATCCTTTTGTTTTGAACATAGAAGATAAAAGAGATTCACCTTTGTGCTACCTTTAGAGACGTGCCTGTTTCACCCATGAGACCATAAAAGCAGGTTGTGGCAGCACTGACTGATTCACTCGGTGGATATTTGAGAAATTTGGTGTAAAACTAAAAACAGTTGAAAAATAAATGAGGGTCTTACAGTTGTATTCTCCTGGTTTAGTATTGTACTCATCTAACAGCGACATGTAGTATCTTTTTTATTCTTAGCATTCTTCTCCCTTGTTCAAACCATGCTGCCTACATTACCCACAATGCAACTTGACCACAGACAGTTCAGTCAGAGATTCGGGTGTGTTATGCTAGCAGCAGCTAATGTAGCCTTGAGCCCCTTACCCGCTACGCTACAGAAGTTGGGCACGCTCACTTCTCTTTAACGCCACACGCCCACATTTGGTCCTAAACTTTGTAGCCTTCAAACTGACGCTGACTCAAGTGACATCACTACAGGGAATTTACTCCCTCTTCAGCCACTAAAGTCTTTATACTTCACTAACCTACGCTGTAGTTCTCCCTAACACCTGCAGTCCCCTTTAAGAAAGAAATGTTAACAATTTAACTAGCAACATCTTGGTCGTGTCTCAGTGGTAAACTATCCCAAGATTTGTACTGTTCTTTTCCTTCATTTAGTGCATTGTTTCGTACTTTGAAGAGGAACAAGGGTTCTAGTTCTGTGTTAAACTTTAATTTAGCCCAAACCATCACATTTTCAAAAACCTAACCGAGTACTTTTGGTACTTAAACCTTACCAAACTGTTTCCCCAACATTTCTAACACATGGTTAACATCATGAAACGTTCAGTTTGGTTACGTTTATTCACCAAGAATGCTAGGTTAGGTTTACAAACAGATAAAAGATTGAGCTGAAATAATACGTCTATATAGACTTTTTGTTTTACACAGGTCGTGAACGCCGGCCTCCTTGGTGAAAGACAGAGTTTTGAAATCCAGGGTTACCGTCTTGACATGAAGCCAACTTTGAGAGCAACATTGTAGCACTGAAGCTAGTTAGCTCACTTTCCTGTGAGTAAACTAACTTCATATGCTGCAAGGGTGTACTGTCAAGTGTTTAGGTAACTAACTTAATATCAAATGCAACTAAACATTTTTGATCTTCTAGCAGCAACAAAAGTCCCAACAGAAGTGAATACAAAGGGCACAGTGGCGAGAGGCATGCGGACCCCCGAGCATTAAACCTTAAAGGATTTGCTGACGCACAGCCGCAGGAGCATTAGCGCAATTGGTCTCATTATATCACTCCAAAATGAAAACACTCCACACTATTGGACCTGGCTTTTTGCATGAGGGTGTGGTCATATTGAAGAAGGAAAGGACACTCCACAAACTACCCCTAAATACCCCCTGTATGCTGAAGCATTAACATTTTAAAACAAAAGGCCCCAAACCATGAAAACCAAGATCAAAAGTGCAAAGAACGATGTGTATGAGTGTGTCCACATACTTTTGGTCATTATAATTTGTGTCCCAATTTTTCAATGGACAGTGCACCAAAGAGTTCATGGTTAAAGGTCAAACATTCAGATGTTAACATTACGTTACAGTACTTGTCACTTTGGTCTCTAGGCAGCATGTTGCAGCTCAAATCAAGTGTCTCAGGCTGTGCTTACTATACATCACTGGTCTGACAACACGGAGGTTTCACACGGTGGTTATAATTGGCTGCTGCCCTCAGCTTGTGCATGGTTTTTCGGGGCTCCGTTGGTCTGTGGCGTCTGTAAGCGGTCGGGGAGCAGCACCTCAACAGAGAAGCTGATTCTTTTGGCCTGGAAGATGCTGTACGTGTTGTCAAACCTCAGAACATCTGGAAGAGAAAGAGCTTTTTCTTAAAAGCTTTTTCTTTTAAACAAAGGTCACTGCTGAGCGTCACGGATGTGGTTACTCACAGACTCCCGGGCGCTCACAGGTCAGGGATCCGTCCTCCGGCACTAAGTGGGAGTTGTAGCGCTGGTTAGGCACCACCTCCTCCATCTGAGCAGCCTTCTTCCACTCGCCTTTTTTAGCCTTCATGAACACCCCGAAACCAATGTCTGCACTCTCTGTTGCAAACTGCCACCTACACAGACGGGAAACAAATGTTTAGAATGTATTAAAGCTTTCTTTCTAATTCTCCTCATGCCAACCTATTTGATAAATAACAGGTACATTTGCATGTGTCTGTATCAGATTTTTCTTTTATTTCTGGTCTATAAATCTGTTATAAAATAAAGAATAAACGTATATATACTTCATATAATGGGATTGCACATTGAAAATGACATAAGCTTCCTGCTCAAATGAATTTAAACATTTCTCCCATTATTTTAAATAGTTTTTAAACCGTTTTTTAATATACAGCTCCAGAAAATAATAAGAGACCACTCCAAATGTTCCTTAAACCAGCATCTCTCTCTACATGTCACAGCCAGCCCGATCCAGATTTGACCCCATTGAAAACCTCCTGAATGTGATCAAGAGGAAGGTGGATGGTCACAAGTCATCGAACAAAGACGAGCTGCTCCAAGAGCGGCCTTACGTCACCCAGCAGCACTGTGACAGACTGGAGGAGAGCATGCAGAGATGCATGAGAGCTGTGATTAAAAACCAGGTTATTCCACCAGATAAAACATGAACATGAACTTGTTTTCTTTGCATTATTCGAGGTCTGAAAAACATATTTTTTGCATCTTTTGGTTTTCTTAACCAGTCGTCATTTTCTGCAAATAAAAGACCTCAATGAGAATATTTGATTTGGAAGTTGTGACAAAAACACAAACCTTTAAATAGCAGAACTTTTTTCCAGAGCTGTATATACGAACATTATCTATCAATTCCACTATACAACTACCTTTGTTAGCCTTTGTTAGCTTACCTCTACACATCATACATACACATTGATTAATTATAGCAACATGTAACTTTCTGACAGGGTTGCTGCCAACAATTATTTACATTAATTAATTAATTTGAGACTTGTTCAGAATACAAAATATTTTCTAGATCTTAAGGTCACATCTTCAAACTGCTTGTTGTGTCTGACCTGAGAACGCAGCCCGGGAACAGGATCTCATAGTCCATCTGCTGGGAGGAGCCTCGACTGACGGTCATACACTGCTCGTAGTCCACCTTCACGTGGTCCCGCACGTAGTAGGAGGTGGGAACTGGACCGACGTGGTGTATCTGAAGTCAACAACAGGCATGAGCAGAGTTAGGATAAAATGAGATCTCTATATATAAAATGTTTAAAGTTTGAGGGAAGGAGAATGAGGAAAAAGAGAAAGCCAACACTTACTGTGACTTTGTCTGAATGCGTGTGATTTTACATTATTTGCACAACAAATGAAAAATGCTCGATCTTAACCTTTTTTTTGTTTATTATCATCAACATAAAAATCAAATCAATCAAATCTTCAGGTTTCAGAGCACTGCAGTTCAAGGACAAACCAACAGAGGGCAGTGACTCCCTCATGTGAGGTCATAATGCATTTAACAGATGACAGATAATACACACACAAACACACAGAGAGATTAGATAAAGTATCATCTTGGACTTTGAGAAGCTCGTCAGTTAAAGCAAGAATAAATCCTGTGCCAGTCGCAGCGTCACTCTAAGGGAAGTCAAACTCATGTGAAACCACTTCTCTAAAAGTCTTGCAGAACTCAACAGAAGCGTTATTGGGACACTGAAACAGACAAACTGAAAAGATGCAGAAAGACAGACAGTACAAGAAGAAAACATGTTGTCGTAATCCACCACTGTGGAGCAAAGCTCCAACAGGCATCCGCTGATTTTTGATTCTTCGCATTTATTAAAAAGCAGAGATTGTAATAAAGCAAAAAGAGGGAGACAAGATGCAAAGTTTTAAACGGAAGCCAAGATTCAAAGTTATCATATAACGTTATCTTTGGTGCTGCACAGATCACTGCAACCAAAACTCAAAATATGTTCCCTGTAGAAACAATAAAGCTATTTTTTAATTCTTAATTTGAAGAATAATATTATCCGATTTTAAAATAACAATGAGAGTGAACCTTAAAGATGAAGAAAAACACACAAGCAGAGACTCCAGCATTGTTTCTTGCCGGAAAGTTTACTTTACATACATTTTGAAAACACATTAAGCGTTAGGCTTAGGCGGTATCCTGTTTTAAAAACACCGTAATACGTTCTTGTCATGATACCGGGGTATATGAAGGAATTACTTGGACATGTCCTGCAACACAACACAGGATAATATGAAATGTTGACATAAATTGTAAGACTCAGATCTCAAGGACACACACACAGAAATGACAGCTTAATTGGTCGCTGATCTCTTTTCTTTTCTCTCCGCTCTCACTGCGCGTGCCTGTTTCCAGGGCGCGCGCCCGCTGTAACTCTCCGGAGCCACCTTGAGATAATTTAATGAGCTGTCGGCATAATACACGGCATGCTGGCCATAAAATTCCCTAAACGTGGGCTGAGGTACTTTTCTTTTTCACAAGTTCATCTCCGCTTGTGGTCGCCATCTTTCTCAGTGCTGCCGTTCACCCGTTCCTCCAGCAGTAGCCTGACCTCTGCTGGCCTATGCTGTGTATTACAACACATCCCCGGTTCATAATATCTGCATCAGTTTAATAGAAAAATGAGCGTCTGGATTTTTTGATGGTATGGAAATTCATACTGTCAACACAGTGATACCGCCCATGCCTAATAAGCGCATCATTTAAGGCCCATATACTTAGCTTAGCACAACAACTGGAAAACAGGTGAAACAGCTAGCCTGACTCTAACCAAGAAGTACCAAATAACACACCTAAAAAGTGTAAATTGCTTCACAGGGACTTTTACTGGCCGAGAGCTTCATTTCCTGAAATAATTTCAATGCTAGCTTTTTTCCCTGCTTCCAGTTTTGGTGCTAAGCTAAGCTAGTTGTCACCTGGCTTTAGCTCCAAGTTTACAGTACAGACTTTAGAGTGGTACCAAACTTTATAAGAAACTCTCTGCAATACAGTTAATAAGTGTATTTCCCTAAATGAGCAGCTATTCCTTTAATGAGCTAACCTACTTCCTGCTACAATCTAACAGGATAATACAGTTTAATGTGAAAAGACACAGCTAGCTAACTATAAAGGTGGAAAAAACCCTTTTAGGCTGAGCATCTCAATTCCTTGAATCTTGAAAGCAGCCGAAACAAATTTCTGTCCTTGCTGTTGCTCATCTGTCCTGGGCCCAATTACTTATCTACAGAAACAAACGCATGGTCAGTCTGGAGTTGTATCTGTCTGTGCGACTACTCAAGCTGCTGCTCTCTGCACTTGTTGCTCAATACTTTGCCACTTCTACGCAGCGAGGCAGGACTGCAGCGAGGCAGGACTGCAGCGAGGATGCATGACGTGGAAGCTTTACCTGAGTTTTTCTAAAGTCTGTTATCTGTCTTTACGTGTTATAGTTAACAAAGCAAACCAGCTGCAACCTAAAACATGCATTCTGTTTGCATTACATCCTTTTTATATTGGAATACGTATGTTAAGAGGGAAGTGGAAACCCTATTCAGCATGTGTGCAGCTGTATTGATTCATTCTGCCTCAACAGCTTGTCCTAAATAGTTCTTCCATTGTTATTGACCTGCTGTGATCCGACTAGCAGAGTAACATGATCCCTGCTACAACCAGAGCTAACATTATATGATCCGGTCTTAGGAAAACATCCCATCCACTGTTCAGTCAGCCTGTTTGTCGCCTGAATTGGACTCTGTATTCAAATGATGTCTTTATATTTTCTGTTTGGCTGTGACAGGAAAAACTGGTGGGATGGAAACTCACATAAGCCGTAGTTTGCCAGTCAAATGTGAACCCTCAACATTTCAGGTGCACACAGTATGCACATTAGCACACCAGTCTGGTACTAAAGCAAAGCTGTAAGCTGCCAAACTGCATGAGCACAGGATGCAAAACAGTAAGAGAAAACTACAAGGCAGGACTGACAAGTCTGTGTAAACAGTTGACTGCATATGGAAGTAGTGTAAAGCAAGCGTACTGTGAGTGTTTTTACAGGAGGGCTGATGGGATGTTGTTAGAATCAGGCTATTGCAGGACTGTTGGTTCTTCTGTCTGACGAGTGTTGTGACCAGAAAGTTGCTTTATATATAACTGTTGTTATGATTGTATAATGGTAATAATATAGTGTTAAATTAGAGTCCAAGGACGATAAAATGTATGTAAAGTAACAAAATGTGTTGATTAGTTTTTGTTTAATATGTATGAAGGGTTATATCCAAAGCTATGGATACAACTGGGACTCAGTTTTATCATGTTGTGATTGTTGAATACATTATTCATATCATGATAAATAGCAATACTGGAAAATGACCCTTGTTTGTGAAGTGTATATTTAATAGCACTGTCTTTTAATAGCTTAAGTTCTTTCATCTCACTTAGCTACGGAAGCCCTTAGCGGACATGCATCCATACAGTTTATTTACTCCATTTCCCCGCGATAACAAGTTATTTCTGGTCGTTTTCTCGAGATAACAAAGCTTGTTTTCTCGTGATATCGGGATCATTTTCTGGCAATCTAGAAAACAGAACAGGCTGGTCACTGATATAACAGAGCAGGACATGCCATGCTGCCGTTGCCCACACTAATGAGGGTAGTTAAACCTGTTTCTATGTTTGTTTGGTGCTTTTGCAGCTCTGGGGATACGAGTTTGATCGTCTGACGTTACCATGGTGCCGTGAGACGAGACAAATAAGTCGAGATCTCGAGAAAACGACCGGAAATTACTCGAGTAAATAAAATGTATGGATGCATGTCCGCTGAGGGCTTCCGTACTTAACAATAAATATCACTGAATATATCCTCATGAATGTGTGAATGTGAAAGCTGATGATGTCAAAATAATCAAGCAGCATTTGCAACACATCATCAGCCCTCCTTATTACTGTACCAATAAACAGCACCTATCGGTGTGCAGTTTGGCTTTCTGATTCAGGCTCACCTTCATCCGACAGCGAGGATCTCCATCAGGATCCGTCAGTTTGCCCCCGTAGATCACCGGCAGCTCCTCTGCGTCGATGTACTTCAGTAAAACCTCCTGCCAGTTAGCTGTAAAATCACAGAATACTCATTTCATAATCACCATCAGAGGAGGTGAAAGACTTTTTATCGGGAAGAATTTCGGTGAAATAATAATAAGATAAAGTGATGTGTTGTCTCACCCCCGAGGATGTGAATCTTTTGTCTCGTGATCTCGCTCAGGAAGTGTTTGATGAGGTTGAAGGCCACAGGGAAGAGTTTGGGGGCTGCAGGAGAAAAACTAAACGGTGTCAGTCTGATAGACGAATACTCAGTTGATTAATTGCTCCCCTAATGTGCACTTTCTATCGTTTACTGTCATCTGAATTCATGGAGTAAGGATATGTTTACCTTTAATGACAAACAGCCGCTTCAAGCCTTCTGGGTAGTTTTCTTCAAACATCTGGAGGATCTGGGGACACAGAAAGGAAGTTTATTTGGAGTTGAAGTCCAGCTCACATCTTAGTTTCGTGAGGTCCACGTATAAACTGTGTGTTTGTGTGTCTCTGTACCTCTCCGTATGTTTCTATAGCAGGCTTCCATAAGTGCTTCAGACCCAGACCTTCAACGTCGTAGATCATAGTGATTGCCTCCACGTTCCTCCCGAGCTGGTAGAAAACAGAAAGACATATTAAATCTGTGGACCTATAAAATATAATATACACTCTAAATAAAAGAGCAGGCAGTCTGTTAATTGTGGGGTTGGTGGTTCATTCTTTGCTCCTCGTGAAGTTCAACTTGAGAACAACACTAAACGCCGAATTAAAATCACTTTGGATAAAAGTTTCTGCCAGATTAATCTAAAGTAATAAAAAGTAAGTAATGATTCCATCTGACATCTGATGTATAGTATAACAAGACTAGGTCAAAACCTAGCATGTGGCTGACCGCATCAGGTCAATGTCAATTTGTGGGACTGTCCTTATGAGGGCGATGACAATGTGTTTGAAAGCAGGTGCGTGCTGCGGACATAGGTGAGGACAGCGGACGAGCAGCGGAGGATCAGCCCCGCCTACTCCCTGAACAAAGTATCCAGAGCCGTATAGACAGAGAGTCGCGTCAGTGGAGGTCCAATACGCTCCATGATCAACCATTGTGATGTCGCAACTCTCTCTCTCTACGGCTGTGAAAGTACCGTCACTCACTCACTCAGTCAGTCAGTCACATACAGACCCGTGTGGAGGGCTGACAATGGTCAGTCAAAAAGAGACCGACATTAACAAAGAGCTATAAATTATTATTAAAAATGAGCAATTTTGAATTCTGTGTCTCACAGTGACACCATAATTAAAAGATGAAATGGTAAAAAATGAATGATTACTTTGTATTATATATTGTTATATAACGTATACTTTCAGACGTTAACATCATTATTATTATTTCATGTTAATTAATTAAAGCAGCTTTTGTTTGTACGGGTTTTAACACTTGACGCTGGACGAAGCACTTTTAATAATATCAGGAGACTTCAATCATGTGAAGAAGGTCGAGGGCATTCTAAACAACACGGATCAACCACTTCATAACACCTGGATGGACCAAAGAAACAACGGTGGCAGACGGCTCCTCTCTCCTGCTGCAGGATGGAGAGATATAGAAGATCTTTTGTACCCACGGCCATCTGACTTTTTAATTTTTCAGTAAATGGTAGATGAGATGCCAGGCAAGTGAATTTCCCTTTGGGGATCAATAAAGTTATTGTTAACAGGGAACTTTAATTAACATCTCTCATCTCATGAGGATCGTAACACAACTAACCTGGTCAGTAAGTCAGCATAAGTGCAGACTTGCCTGTGGAGGGTTTAACAACCCACTCCCACTCCACATGAGCGAGCAAACCGAGAGTAAGTGTGTAGGGAGAGGATGGAGGGAGTGGTTTGGGAAAGTGCTTCTTTATTGTGTTTTCACTGTAAAGTTTCAGCTAGACATGCTCACATTCACTTCTTCAAGACTTAGCATAAAGAGTAAGGTAGAGCTCTAGAACTCCGGCCTCTGTGGTGTCTTACCCTCTGTGACTGGAGGGTACACTCCATGCGCAGCATCTCACAGTCTCTGATCTTGGACTTGATGAAGTCTTGCTTGGAGGCAGACAGGAAGAGGCCCTTAGGATCCACAGGTCCGATGACATCATACCAGATGGGATTGCCCTCACGGTCGTAACCGCACATCCCTCCTGAAAGATACTTCTCTATCACCTGCACATATCAGGTATTAAAGGCTTTCATGAGTCTGGAGAAGGCAATTCATGACGTGTTCATTGAAGAATAAAAGTACACTTATGGTTTACATTGTTTTTACCTCTGGTGGACGCCACTCTGTGGTTATTGTGTCTACTTTCATGTGTTTCCTGAACTCCACATGCTGAAGGAAAAGATGTAGAGTAAGTTACACACAGTAGTACATCATCATGTTGTATTTGTTTCATTTTGTCTGTGACAGACTGCCTGAACAGTAACAGATCTGCCCATGCACAGTGTAGTGATTTAAATGGATTAGTAGGTTTCAGACAGTAGATGATGTAAAACCTGCCTGTCAGCAGGAAGGGGATCAGTCATGCACCGCTGTGTACACACTACAGCACACACACATGCTAACAACCACAAAGCACACCAACAAGAGGGAAAGAAATGTTTGAATGGCTCCCAGGACAGTTTGATATTTAAATGTGGATGTTTTCAGTTTGGTCGATGGATCTCAGATGTGACAGGTTTTTTTAAGCCTACAATTATATCTAAAAGTAATTAGGACAAGAAAAAAATATTTTAAAAAAGCTAAACAAGGTGTTGAATGTGTGGTTAAGATGCATTGTAAGAAATTATACAAGGTTTGTTGAAAGAAGTTAAAGCTACAGGCCCTCCATATTCACCGTCTTGTTTTAATCTCTACTCCACAATGCTACCTACACCTAGCTTTTCGCTGTGGCTAACAAGTAGCTAATTAAGCTATTTTTTACGGCTAATGTTACTACTAGCCAGGTTAAAGTTAGCTTCCATGTAGTTTGGCTTACAGGTGGAGTTCAGATGGATTTTAAAAAGTTAGATAAGGTTTGTTAAATTTAAAGCTACAGGCCCTCCATATACACTGTCTTGTTTTATATCTACTCCAAAATGCTGCAAACAGCTAGCTTTTGTCTTCTGCTAACAAGTAGCTAAGTAGGCTAATTTCTACGGCTAATAATGTGTCACTACTAGCCAGGTTAAAGTTAGCTTCCATGTAGTTTGGCCAATGAGATTAGTAGATAGTGGTTAGCTAGGTTGATAACTTTTGATAACATTAATTGAAGTGATCCATAATGAAATGTGAAAAGATGTTTTAGCAGAACCTAGGATTAGACAGTAGCAAAGGCTACTGGTGGATGTTTAGTATTTAAAATAGGCTACACGAAGTAAAATAATCAAGAAAAACCAAAGACCTTTAAAATCTAGGTTCCTAGTTGTAATGTTTATTAATGAGAAGCAGACACTTTTTCAGGAGGTGGTGGAGAACAAACAAGAGCTTAAAAGAGAGTCAATAATAGATTCACTTCTTGGAGAGCAGCATTCATTCTTATTATTCCGTCCTGTTAAGTAATCTTTAATCTGTTTTATCCATATCTTATCTCCTCAGGCAGCCGCGATGACTCAGTTTCCCCACAGTAAACCGTTACCACACGGCTCCTGTCTAATCTGCAGCCACTCCTGAGCTGAAGGGCTGAACAGTCTGTGCTGGTGTTAACTGAACTTTACACACACAAAACAAATTCACTGAAAAGAGGGCATTATGGTTGATTTCAGCTTTACATGTTTTGTATTATTATTACGAGGGCATGACACATGTAAACTTGCCCTGTTCTACCAAACAGAGAGGTTGAACATGTTACCTTTCGCACCATGGCCTCCGACTTCTGGATGTTGAAGTTTCTTGCTGAAAAAGAAATAATACAGACATCCATGAGTGATAGAAAAAGTATTTTACCAGAAAGGAGAGAGGGATAATGACAGACCCATAATACATGTACTATATTCTGTTTAACTCTTAAGTTCTATTGTAAAGAAAGCATGCTATCTTTATTTATGTAGCACTTTTAGTGGCTCAAATTAGCTGAGGTGACAACTAGCAGACAGTTAGAAGCACCCATGTATCACTGAATGTGTCTACGCCTGTAATTGTGCATATCTTTTGGCCTTATTAAAATGGGTGACTTTTTAGGGGTCACCCCCTACAGTTATCATAGATGGAGAAAATACTATAGCTGTATACACCAAAACAGTTTTCTTTTAAACAAGGCTATAAACATGTTAAATTGTGCGCCCCAGGTTTGACTACCACGCCCTTTCTTCCGACACTATCCACTGTCCTCTCTCTCTGTCAATAAAGGCAAAAAAATGCTTTGATCATGTTTTAATTCTGCTGCGAAGTTGGGAATTTTAACATTGTGCTCTATGGGGATTGACTCGCTTTTGCAGCCAGCCTCAAGTGGCCATTTGAGGAACTGCAGCGTTTGGCACTTTGAATTAGGCCTCAGTTTTCTGCTGTGGAGGTCACCACTTGGTTTCAACAAGGGCACTTTTTTCCAACATAGTTAAAAACATTACAAGGAAGTCTGAGAACAAACAAGAACAACCAATAGGAAACAACCAACCAAATCCGGTCATATGAAAAAAATACAAGGCTACACTGATACAAGAGTTCTTTAAATGTTCTCTGCATGGTGCCTCGTTCTCCCACAAAAGAACACGGCGAGACTGTGTTCTAGGAAATCCTGAAAATGACCAAGAATCATATAAAAGAATCTTTTAAAATGTCAATAAATAACCTCGAGGAATAAACTTGTATAACATCCAACACAGACACAGTCTACTGTCTTATTCTGCAACTACATTGATTAGCTCCGCAGGGGATGGTCTGATTGAAAAGCACAACACTTACTGCTGCAGTGGATTACACTCACTGTTCCTAAAGCTACAGGCTTGCACTTTAACTGGGGCATCGAGGGCAGACAGGGACTTACAATTACAGAAGGAGACTTGGAAAAAGACCAGGACTTGTAGTAATAAGTGTTG
The DNA here is from genome assembly GCF_022749685.1 of Semicossyphus pulcher. NCBI lineage: Eukaryota > Metazoa > Chordata > Actinopteri > Labriformes > Labridae > Semicossyphus > Semicossyphus pulcher. The sequence continues at coordinate 29,831,619 of NW_027211737.1, read as the reverse complement.
TGCTCCAAATACACTGCCTAACGCGATAATAACAGTACTTGTTAAGTTTAATCCCTTTATCTTTTAATTCTATACACAGTGCTGGTAGGAAGAGAGCTGGATCTCCGGCTGCTGCTGAGAGATGATTCCTATTGTATCATGAGGTTATGTATTATTGTTTCTGAATGGAGAATGCAGCATTAGTTTACTGGAGTTATCTCAACTTGTACAACATCAAAACCTTGAGTGTGTTATTGCTTTTATACAACAAAAGGGGGATGTATTAATAAGTAATAATCAAAAACAGATTATTTTTTGCTCCATCAACTTAACGAGTTCCTCAAGTTGACTGGAGCTGGACTGTTGTTGCCAAGCAACCCAAACATTGTCCTGCAGTCTTGCTTTTTTGTGTAAACATGGATGATGTGTTTCCATTTCCTCTTGTTGTACAAAGATAAAGCCAAAATACCCCCGGAGCGGGCGCTGCCATCTTGCATACTTGGAGCCAGAGTCTGTGCAGTAGCCTACAGACTACCTGGTGGAGCCGCTGTATTAACCCCGCCCCTTTCCTCTATCTAAAACAAACAAAGACGGCAGAGATCCTACAGCTGGGCTCAGTCTGCAGCAGAACAGCTTCTTGTGTCGGTCTGAAGCAGATATTGACCCTTATGGAAAGTTCAGTGATTGTAGTGTTAGTGTTAGTTTGGTCTCGTCTCAGCGTTCCTCCTCTACTCTGCTGCTCGGGAACAGAACGCTGCAGGAGCCTGGTTTGTCAACCGAGCTGTCAATCATGAGGTCACACCCCCTTTTTACAAAATCAAATAACTAATGAAAAGTAAACTAGTCAGAAAAATGAACACTTGGACATAAATCAGCATGTCAAGAGCTAACGATAATGACAGAAACCATGTTTGGTGTGTATTTTGATTATATAGTTTGACTCATGTCCCATCTGTTAACATGGAGGAGGCGGGCTTTATGACTTATACTGCAGCCGGTCCGCAGGGGGCGATAGAGAGGCTTTGGCTTCACTTTAAGGGAGCTGTCATGTCTGCCATCTTTTAAACAGTCAATGTATTAGGTACATTTATTTGCATGTTTCAATTTATGATGTGTTATTCATTTACCGAGTGCTGTTGTACTCTATATCAGCACACATGGACTGCCTCCAATCAGATTACTTAGTTCAAACTAACTGTTATATAATAAGGTTATCTTAACCTGTGATAAGGGTGCTTGGTACGAAGACAACTCACTTAGATGATTATCTGATTACATTTAATGATACCACCCTCAAACTTATGAAAGTCTTATATACTGTTTCCTTAGAGGGGACATGTGCACTCTGTGACACGGCAGAGGACAACCTGCCAGCCCTACGGTCAAATATTCACAGAAGAGCTTTAAAATAAAATGATAAGATTTAATTAGGTAATTCACTTGTGCAGGTCTTCAGTGGTGTTTAGAAGAGGTGGCTGTTACAAAGGTCTGTTCCACTGATCTCTGGTACAAAATCCACACTACAGTACAACACGGCACAACTGATAATTCCAGTATGAAGTCACAGACTGGTGTCGTTTAACTTGCTCATTTATATCTTAAGTTAAAGCTCCTCTGAGATCAATACGGTGAAGTCCTGGTCATCTAAGGGCAGACTTAGGGAACGTGTTCGGCTCAGTTCTGCTCGGAAAAACAGGAGGGTCATTGACCTCCAGTAAAAGACTTCTATCATATGAGAGGAGCTGAGTCTAACTGGATCAGTCACACTGTGACTCAGATAAGGCAGCTTCCTGTTTAACTCAATGCATTCACTGTAGGTCATAAACTGTAACTGTTCATAGGGTGAATCCGTCTGTGCATGCTCTGATTTGCACCTCAAGTCATGCCAGATGTGTCAGGGTACAAGACAAGATGGCACTGTATAAAATCGCTGTAATAAAATGCATTTTGATTACCTCTAGAACTTTTTTGGTCAGCAGTATTCAAGTAACGTTTTAATTAATTAGTTTTACACAACCATAGTAAGTTCTTCCAAAACTTACAGGCCATTTTAATTCGAAGAATATTGGTAATTAAATGTGTGAAGTCAGGTGTGCACCCCAAGTGAATTTGGGGTTAGGAAAGCACTTGCCGCCTTCCCGGAAACGCGACAACTGAAGCCCCTTTCACACACGTACTCCTGACAATTTCCTGAAGATTTCTTGAAAGTCCGCCCCTGAAATTTCCCCTTTCACACACGTCCCTCACAGCAGGAGATTTGTCCCTGTTGGACTTATTCTATCATGTTCCTTTTTTCATCTGACAAAAAGATCTTCATCCACGATTGATTAACTTACTGAACACTCTCCCCTCATGCTCTGTCTCTCCCGTACCTGCAGCAGCGTCTCCACACATGCTCGTCAGAAAAAGAAAGACACACACAGAGAGACGTCCAGTCCTGTACATGCATCTATTGAGATGCGACGTCTTCTGTGTAATACTGAAATTATCCTGTTTAAAAAGATTATACGTGTCGCTGTGTAGTGTCTCTTTGGCGGGTTTCGACACGCGACGGCTTCCCTATATGCCTCCAGCTATTCTTAAAACTGCACATTCACCTGAAATCAGTTCCTGAAAACTTTCGCTGTGCTGTTTTAAAAGAAATGATATGATGGGATCAAAGCAGAACACAAGTACAGGAAGGCATGGCTTAGATCCATCCAAGGAACTTCATTTTACTGTAAATCAGATGACAAACTCTAACTTTAACTTCATGTTGAATGAGGCCCAATTTAGGCACACATTTTGCATTCTGTTCGCACTCAGAATATTAATGTCTTGTAATGCCCTGGGACCCCAGGACAACTTCTTGCCACACTCTGGAGCTTCCATTCAGGAATTAATATTTGATATACAGTTACAAGATATACTTAGGCCCACTGCAGAGGTGAAGCGGGGTTGTGTGTATTCATGCAAAACATAAAAATCATCATAGAGTCAATAATTAACACTTGCTGAGTGCCTGAGGCTCAATGAACTGGATTGATCTGTCCTTATTCCCACAAGTTGAACAGCAATATTCTAAACTTTTATTTTGAAAGGGAACTGACTTGAACCAGGCCTGTGATTGACTGCCGATCAGATCAGGGTGGGACCCTGCCTCTCGCCCAATGACAGCTGAGATAGACTCCAGCCCCCCATGCGACCCTGAGCAGGATAAGTGGTGTAGCTAATGGATGGATGGAATTACTTGAACCATTCAGAACGTTCATTGGCCAAATAAACCCTTAAAAGTCTGTGTTTGGAGCCATGACGCCGACTTTCTCAGAGGCATTTGACAGCCTCTTTGGTCACAGAAAACAGGCCACCTTCACTGCCGCTCTGGTCTTTTGTTAAGAAACCACCACCGACTTGCAGGGAAGTTAAGCCCAGGAGAGCAACAGGAGGATAGTAACAGAGCGTCTCCTGGCAGAAGGGCTGTTGTCTGTCGTAGTGCCCCTTTAATGCGATTAGCCCTGGATTAGCCTGATATACAGAGTACAGGCCTCTGCAGCAGACCTAATCAGCACAAGGCCTCCTTTAATCAATGCTTCCCATTTGTTTAAGCACCTGAATGCACCACCCAAACCAGGGTTCCTGCAGAGTTCACCTTTGCTATGTACCTTTGCTATGGCTCATACTGGCCAAATCAGTAAGAAAAGGTTATGTTTTATGTACTTCCCAACAATTTATACAAACAATTTCTGTTGAAATTATAAATTAGATGATTAACCAATTAAAAAATATTCATTCATTTAAGTTTATTTTGAAAAATCAACCCATTATAAGGTGTTAAAGTGACAGTGTTAGCTAGCACTTAACTAGCATCTCTCCTCGCTAGCTCCTACCCCACTAGCATCTGTAGTTTTACATTTAAACAGTAAGGAAATGTGTCCCTTTCCATCCTTCCATTATCTATACCACTTATCCTGTTCAGGGCCGCAGGGGGGCTGGAGCCTAACCCAGCTGTCATTGGGCGAGAGGCGGGGTTACACCCTGGAGTGAATGGGCAATTCAGGATTCGAACTAGGAACCTGCTAGCTGTGAGGCGACAGCGCTAACCACTGCACCACAATGATTAATCAGTTCATTTAAAAATGTTGAAAAATCGACCCATTATGAGATGATGAAGATTCCTGGCTTCTGTAGCTAGCATTGTCAGAGTTAGCTAGCGGTTTGTTGTGAAGGGAGAAGCCCTGCCCCCTCCCGAAGCTAGCTCCTACTCCATTAGCGTCAGTATTTTTAAATTTAACCATTATTTCTGCAAAACAACGAGGAGTTGCGTCCTTATTATAAACAAGATTGAAACACAAACTTTACTGATTCATTAAAAAGTGAACAACTTGTCATTTTAAGTTAGCATGTTCATTCTAGCAATGTAGGCTAACTAAACAGGCTACATTTAGCCTATTCAGGTAGCCTGTTCCTTAGTGAAGTAGACTACATATTTAAGGCAATAGTACTTTACTTGATGATATGGATTTCAGGCACATTAATTAACCTTCTAATTAAGGGTTTAGAAAGTTATCTGATTAGTAGCAGTGACAGTGTTTCCTAACAGTTTAAGTCTATAATAAATTACGTCTTTTTTGAAGAGAATGAATTCTTTTCAAGACCTACAGACACCCGGCCTCAACCGAACCGAGGAAAATCAGCATCTGGGAATTAGTGAAATCTTCCTTGTATAGTTCAGCGGCTGCTGAATGATCAGTCACAGAGCAGGCTGATGTTTTTTAACTTGTGGTTTGAGCATCGTGTTCTGGCCTGAAAACCATGTGAGTCTCTTTCTCAACGCTGCAAACTGCTGTTTACGCGTGTTGCGTCATGTCCTATAATGTAATAAACCACTGCAGCTTCTGCTTATTGCAAAAGTTAAACGGGAACAACTGATTCTTTTAGTGTGAATATGAATTATTATATTCAAATAATGACAAATGAACCCTGGAAGAGAGGGCTGATTAGAGAGGTTTGCAGAGAGCGAGAGCTGTGGTCAGGGAGATCAGTGATACTCACCTCTGAGCCAACGTAACAGGAAGTGGTCATGCTGAGCAGGAAGTTGAGGAAGAATGTCTTGTATCCTCTCTCGAAACTGTAGCAAGAAAAAAAGGAGAAGTGATCGATTAGTTTTGACAAATATTGAGTACTTATAAGACATTAATAATAAGACTTATAAGACATTGGAGGACATAATCTCGGCTGTAACTTTATGGCCCTGGAGGTCAAAGACTGTCTGAAACAATCAAACGTTTCTTCTTTTAAAGCTATCTATAGTTTCCCTCTTTTCAAGTAGGTTTCGTTTCCTGATGCTGCTGAGACTTATGACTCAGTGACTCAGTGAACGCTTTAAGTGTTCAACAATGGATCCCTGTAGAGATGTTTTGCATGGGTACAAAAACAGTCAACAAGATGACAAACGTGTGACAGGACATTTAAGGTTTCAACTAGTGTTCATGACCAAATGTATATGGACACTTGAGCATAGATTATGTATTGACCAACAAATATTTAAACTTTAGGAGCTCTAATGTCGGTATTTTTGTGCATGTTTGCTGAAAAAAAATGACTCTTTAATTGCAAAACTATAAGTGTTCATCTTTGTCTTGTGCTTTCAGCTGCTCCACCAGATTTAGGAACCTGGCTGCAGTGTTGTGCACCAGCGTCAGGGTCTCAGTCGACCTTTCAGGTCATCCCAAAGGTGTGTAGCGGGGGCTGAGGTCACGACTCTGTGCAAGTTCTTTGACACTAAACTTAGAAAGGTATTTCTTTATGGCTCTGAGCACTGCGAGCACTGGTATGTTAAAACAGGAGAGCGACAAACACAAAGTTGGAAGCACAGGATTCTCTTAAAAAAATGTGTCATTACAAACATTATTTTTATACTGTATTTACTAACTTGCGATTTTTTATCTTGTGTGCAACACCCAAATTTCCCCTCAAGGGAACAATGAAGTATTATCTTGTCTTGTCTTTGTCTGGACTATAACCTTTTGGCAATATTGTTGAATTCCCCTTTTTAAAACCTGTCGCCGACAGACTTCCCCTTAAGTTCAACTACTTTTAGTACTGTTATGTAACACAGCACACCTAACTATTTACAATATAATGCTAGCACTATGATGTGGAAGTGAACGCAGGCACTATAGAGGACAGGAACATTTTCTAATAACACAGCCTTTAAAAATGTGAATGTAAATGGTGAACATGAAATGAATTTACTTAATAATTAAAAATGCTGTGAATCTCTGTTTTGTAATGTGCCAAGGCCAATAATTTGGTCTGGTGTCAGTTGTAGAAACATACACTGAGATTAGGCTGTGTTTAGATCTCTAACCTCGAGCCTCAAACAGAAAACAGAACTTTATTAATACCCAAGAAAATTCTAGTGCTCGAAAAACACAAAATAAATAAGAGAAATACAAAAACCAACTGTAAGTGAGAATATAAAGTGTACGAGTGAATGCAAAAGAGACAGTATAAATAGAAAAACAATATCAGAATAATTATCTACAAAAGTAAGAAAAAAGATATAGTGGCAATCAAACTGACAGTAATAAAGTAGAAAAAACTTGTATTGCACAAGATTATGAATTTACAGATGCATGAGATATGAGATAGAAGAACGGTAATCTCATTGAGACGCCTGGTCTCATTCTCAAGAGAGACCTGCTCAGACAGCAGCAACAACACTGAGTTACGGACAGACAGGACATTCAGTACAAAGATGCAAAACAAATTAAATAATATCAAATAAAATATATAAAAGACACAAGACAACGAGGAGCGACTCTGGCAGGTTGCCGCCCGGGATGGCGCCAGAAGGGAGACTCAAATTCAGCTTTAATCACTAAAGCCCCTTTGCCACTGGTCAAAAAACCTGCTAACACCGCTAAACACACAGCTTTTTTCCTTAATGGGAAAGGCTACAATCGGCATTCAGACCCAGGTCAAATGACTCTGCAGTAGACCCGGGTAATTATCGCCTCGCCTCCGATCGGCAATGATGGGAACACCACACCCGTGTCGACAAGCTAATCTCCGCTCCCTCTCCGGTGCGATGCTCTGTCGGTAACTTCTGCGACTCCTCGTCATCTCAGCTACAAATTCTGCCCGTCTCCGTCCGAGCAGCGCTCGAACATCGTTCCAAATCTGTCGGCGCCGAGTTTGATAAACAGACTGAATGAGTAATAGATACAATAAAGACCTAACCACCGTAACATCTTCACTGTTTACTAACCCTGTTTCAGGTGCGATTGTGACGTCAGACGGTGACGCAGCAGAAAAGAGACCGACAGGAGTATACTTCACTGGCAATTGGAAAAGAGACAATCTGCATTTATTAGCGGGTCTTCCCGGGTCTGAAAAACCTGCGTCAACGCTCTAATTTTGGTGGGAAAGGGGTATGAAAATGAATAATTGTCTACAATTCACTATTCTTGATGCCACTTTGATTGTTATGAAACTGTAGCATCTTATAAGCATATGATAATATCAGGAACTGTTCAACTATTTACATTATGTAAACTTTATTACTTTTGGCTGGAGTGTTCAGACATGATAAATAAGTTATGACTTGACTATGTTTTCCCCCTGACGTCTCCCTTGGAAATTCCCGTCTGCCTTGGGGTACAAATTTCTAAGAAGAGACCCTTTAACAAATATTTAAAGATTGTAAGTAACAACTCGATTTAGTCATCTGTCAAGCAAACATCTGCTGGTTCCATCTCCTCACATGTCAGGACTTTTCTTTGGTATATATTAAATAAACTGAACATTTGTGGTTTGTTGGTACGACAAGAGGTTTTCAAAACACATCACCCTGAACTGTGGGACAATTATCGCGCACTTTAAAGTATTTTCTGTCAAATGGAATAATAGAGAAAATGTTGAAACCACTTTGATAACCAACCAACCAACTCAGATCTTTTACTTAAGTAGGTTGGCGTTGGCCCTCTCATCCGATCCAAGCACCGGACTTGGGGGGACAGACTCTTCTCCATTGCTGCCCCCTCCCTCTGACTCTCTCCCTCACCCCCTCTCTCAAAACTGCATTCACAACCCACCTATTTAAATCTGCTTTTAATCTGTGATCCATCATTATGTTATTGTTGTAATTGTTTCCTTTTATATACATATATATTTCACTTTAATTTCTGCATTTTGATAGTTTTACATTGTTTTCTGCTTTTGCCTCTGCTATGTTTTGTCACGTAAAATGTATTTGAGAGCCTTTTGAAGCGCTATAAATAAAATGTATTATGATCATTATCATTATTACAGTGATGAATGCTCTGGTACAAGCCCTGTAAAGAAAAGTATTAGCACTAACACAATATTCAAATTACCAAAAAAAGCAAAAATTATGCATAATGGCCTTCTTCAGGATAAAATATATTATAGTATTAAATTCTGATTATTGATACATTGATATGGACTAAAACGTTGCACCCAGTAAAGGTACAACTAATTTAAATGTATTTATATGTATGATATTTCTAGTGGTGGATATCTTGAATTTCAAGCAGGGGATAAATAATTTATTAATGCCAATTTTTTTTTTTTTTATAAAATTGCTGGGAATGGAAATACTCCTGAAAAAAATAGTCCTATTCAAGTACAAGTACCTCAAATTTGTAGTTTAGTTTCACTGGTATACAGGGGTTTTCATAAACCGAAAGAAACTCTTAAAAAATGGCAAATAACTGATGCATTAATAATTACATGACTTATTTCTTATAGCTTATAAACCATATATTTTAGGTGGCTTATCAGAACGCCAGTTTATCGGGGTATTATGTAACACTTAAAGAGAAGGGAAAGAGACCTGACAGCATAATAAAAGGCTTATTAATATTATTTTAAGCTATTTGCAAATCTTACCTGCTCCAGTGCTTCAGCCTGTTTCGGGCTGAGGTCTCCCACTCTCCCGCTCATCTCTGCGACCACGAGATGTTCAGATAACGGAGCAGCTTCAAAGTCGAATTAACGGACGAAGAGAGAAACAGCACCGTCACCGTTCACCGTCACAGGCGGAATTCTGTCTCTAACGCCTCCCCAGGATGCTCATTCACTTCACGGCTGCAGTGTCCTCTTATCCACGCTGCCTGCTGCCTGCAGGTGGAAAAACTGGAAGGAGGAGAAAAAAATGTAAACACGAGAATCGCACCGCCCGATCAGTCCAACCAGCTGACTCGGCCAAAGATAGGAGAACTAACAGGAGGATTACTCGTGACAAGAAGGTGAATCCACAGAAGCCCCGCCCCCTCTCCAAACTAGCTTCTAGGCCACTAGCTTACTGCTTAAATTTTTACATTTAAGCAGTAATATTATAAAGTACAAATATGAAACAGATACTGGTTTATAAAATAAAATAAAATAACATAAAAAACTTTTTTTAGGCATAAAATCAATCAAAAACATCAAACACAATTATAAAACACTGACAGGGACTATTTTTCTGCAGAGTGAGTGCTGCCATTTGTGATACTTTAAATTTAGCTACTAATTTGACGTACTTTTACTTTTAAGTAAGGTTTTATTTAGGAATTTTCTTCTTAAACATTGATCCCTCCAGAATCACTAAACTACTGTCAAGCGCTAAACTGATACTCTGATTTAGCTTAATGACCCACCATTATATACATTTATTTAATATTCATTTTTTTTACTGTTGAGTGACTCATCTCCAATTTCTTCACAATAAATAATCTCTGTGGTACGTCCAAAAATCTTGTACATGCGTAAATAAATAAAGAAGTATTATGCGCATATTTTGATTTAGCTACTTAGCAACTTATTACCATCAACTAGTACTGCGATGCTTTAAGTATAATAATCTCAACAGTTTAGCCACGTTTGATAAATACAAGGCGATATAATGTTATCTCACTGCGCAAGTGTCAACAGAAGTGAAACACCGGTCTAAAAGAAGCACTCCAGCTGTGCAAAGCGTCTGCGTCATTGCTAAAGCGACGGAGGAAGAGCGGGATGTCACAATCTCAGTTTGTAACATTCTTCTTTGGTTGTATAAACTCAACGGTCGAATAACTGTAACTGCAGGTTAACGGAAGAACAGCACATTTTACGCCAATGTTGATTTTTTAAAAACTTAATTTGGTACATAATTGCTACTACTAAATTGCATACTAAAATAATTAATGTCTATGGTTGCAACTGCGGTCAAGCACTGATTCTCTGGACAAGATAATCATCCTAATGCTTCTTCCGGCCAAACCGGAAGTTGTCCTTTGCTTGTTTACATTCTTTGATGGGTCTAGCTTAACTGGCGAACAAAAACGCTTGCAGCTTTTCCATAATGACCGGTTACAGTTGATTACTTTTATGTATGTATTACAGTTCTCAGCAGTATTTTCTCTCTGTTGTTCTTCGGGTCATGGCTTCATCTCGCTGCTGGTGCTGTCTTTGGGTAACGTTCCCGCTCCTCCTGCTGCTGTGTTCGGGGCTGCTCGTCGTAGCGGAGCAGGTAGCTGTGGTGGAGGTTTTCATGGAGCAGCGGCCCGGTGTCAGCGCTCTGCTCCAGGGGGAGGTGGTGGAGTCCAGCGGGGGCAGCAGCAGCTCCGAGGACCAAGAGGAGCTGGAGGGAGAGCTGGTCCTGGTGAGTCGGTCAGGGGGCGTAACGGAAGCTAATGAAAGATGAAAATTGTACAGTCGTGGTATTGGACCGTTAATGACATGAAAAACGTAGAAAAAGATGAGTGTAACTAGGACACATGAGACCACGAGCAAACAACTGGGCTGCAGCTAACGAGTATTATCACGAACAATTATTTTGTCATTAAGGATTTATTGTTTTGTCTCCAAATTGCAAAACGCTTCCATAAATGTCATCAGAGCATAAACATATAAACTCTGTTCCTTACCATTACCTATCAGTTAACCCAAGATACATATAATACATATACATTGTAAAGATTTTAGAGACAAAGACACAGATAAAACACAATGACACATTGGCAAACCATGATTTGCAGTAGAAAGAAGAAGGAATGTGATATATATAAATATGTATAAAACACAGATATTTTTTTTACTAGATCTATATTTTGGGTTACACAAATAGTAGTAGAGTGCTTATTAACATTTTCAGTTTTGTACTAAATTACGGTGGATGAAATAGTTTATAAGTATACCTATTGCATCCCTTAACAGCCACCTGAGGAGGGCAGCTTCATTTTGAAAAGAAGCCATTTCTGTCAATATTAGATTCCCCCCCTGTAGTCCAATCATGCAGCCTGTTCTCTGTCCTCAGGTTCAGGATGAGGAGACGCAGGGGAGCGGAGGAAAAGGAGAGGACGACACCAAAGAGCAGCCGTGGATCGGGCTGGTGCCTGTGGAGATGGACGACAGCAAAGCCTCCACGGGAAACCAGGAGTCCTTTGCTGATGGGATGGTGAATAAAGTGAGATGTTAAAATGACTCTAAATTTGAAATGTATCATGTATTTACTGGTTTGGACCTATATGGCTAACTAAACATGTGTCCTCCTTTGTGTTAAAGATGAAGCGAGCTTTGGTCCTCGGGGCATCTGCACTGATCATTCTGGCTCTCAACCAAAACACTGTCAGTGAGGTAAACCTGCGCAGAGTTCATCTGTGGCTGTGTTTCCCATCATAATGTTCTGTTGCTCTGTCAGTTACTACATGCTTTGGAGTCTCTTGTCTGTGTCACTAATGTACCTTGGATGTTTCATATCAAAGCAAGCAGAACTTGAAGTGATAATCTCGAAGATTTTTATTTAAATAAATGTCTGCTAAGTCACTATCGCCGAATGAGGTAACACAATGGTGATTGAGCCTGTGGCCCACCGTGGACGTCTGGATATGACAGAAGCGTACCCCCGCAATTAACATTTATCGCCATAAGGTGCCGCTAGAGAGAACGAAACAGAGATCTTTGAGATTATAACTTTAAGCACTTAATTTATTTAAAAAAAATAATAATTTTTATTGATTTTGGCTTAAATAAGACATTTTGTTCGTGTGACATTTATCATCTTTAAACCTGCCTCTCTCTGTCAAAGATGGATCTGTCTCAGGTGCTGTCCAAGCCCATCATTGTCATACAGACGTCCGAAAATGTCACCAAGCTGATCGGAGCTCTGCTCAGGTACACAATACCTTATTAGTTTTTACTGCTTTCATGCGTTTACAAGCGCGTTCCTCCTGATCACTGATAAAAAGCAACAAAATACAGTTTGCATAGTGAATGAGATAGGTAAATATCACATCACATGCTTCCCCAGCTATAGGATGTTGATGGAAACCATATTTACTAACATAACTACTTAAATTACTGTTAATTGTATCTAAATGTTAAGTAACCAGCTTTATTCATGTTTACTTTTGTCTGATCTGATATTTCCTGCTTTATTTTGTTAAATGAAAGCTTCATGTTTTGTTTTGTGTCTTGTTTTGGCCCCGCTATCGAACATTGTCGAACAATAAACAACCATAACTCAAAGTTTAGAACCAAAGTCATATCATCATATAGAGTAATAATCACCTGGTTAAACACATCCTTCTTATTAATTAATCCATAATTGTAATGGCTGCTGTCAGTATACACCCCTGTTTATGTTTCATGTGTTTATTGATTCTGCATGTTGGTAAAGGTCACAGACCGGACAGGATGTTTGAAGGCGGGGGGGGAAAGGTCAACAGCAAAAAAGATTCCCTGAATTCACACAGTCGATTAAATCATCAAAAACAAAATAATCTCTAAGATCCTGAAATTCTTATATTATTTAATATCACATTACATTTACATTACCCATAACTGTCACCTCAATCTGGTTAAAATGGGTGTAAAGGATCTTTATTTGCAGTAAACAACAGCTCTCTCTCTCTCTCTCTCTCTCTCTCTCTTCAGGGGTCTTCAAGCGACAGCAAAAATCACATACAAGACGGTCCTACAGGACAACCTGGTGAGCCCCTCAGTCTTTGGCTGACAGTGTGTTTCTGAGTTGTTAGCACCCTCCAGTGGTGAGTGAACAGATGACAGGCTGAGCTGACAGTGAGCGCATGCTGCTGTGTGTTCGGGCAGGGAGCCACGCTCACGCTGTGGTCCAGCTGCGGGCGATCGAGAGGAGGGCGCTACGGGGAGTGGCAGGGGGTCATCTGCACGGGAGAGACCAACTCTCAGGTCCAGGTGGGAGAGCAGAACAAACACATGAACATACGTGTTAACAGGTGTTCTTACTCCAGTACTTTATATGTGAAAGAAGTCGTATAAAGCACTTTCAGAGGGAGCTGTAGAAATCTGTTATTGCCTCAAGTTAGCAACTTTAGTCTAGGGCTGCAACCAATTCGATTTATTTGCTAATTGTTTTCATGTTTAATTGTTTAGTCTCTGATATGTCAAAAAAAAAGGCTCATTAAAACAGTCCAAAACCCCATAACACTTCATTTTGTCTGTAAATTACAAAGGAAAGCAGCAAATATTCACATTTAAGAAGCTGTGACCGACTAATCTATGAAAGTTTTGGTTGGAAAATGTAACAAACGTTTAATTAAGTTGCCAATAATTAATTTTTTAATCGACAAATGATCGCAGCTTGACTTGAGTTAAAGAGTTTGAACATTTAAAAATCTGAAGGAGAGCTCACCAGAGAGCTCTGTAGCCCCTCTGTGTCGACACAGCTCGTGAGGGGAAAGGGGAGTGACATAAAAACCAGTTGTTTTTGGTTTTAGCTTCTTTAACTTATTAACAAAGATGTAAAATTGACTGACAGTAACAAAAAAGGTGAGGAGTTAAGGAGTTAAAACACTGTCTTTCTAAAAGGGGAACAAATAACTGGAAATGAAATGTAACTAACAGAACTAACCAAACCAAACAACAAATAAAACAGCAGATAAACTACCAAGATATCTATCCCGGTCCGGACACAACAATTTACAATTCTACATCCAGGCTAAGAGGCAGAGCAGCGAGCTGGTCTCAGTCAAAGCTCCTTCCATGACGAGCTGCACAGGTCACACACACACACACACACAAACACAGACACACACACAGGGATGTGTGGCTGCGGCCGTAACAGCCTCCTTATGTCAGTTATTCTCAAACTAACTCAGATAAAACCATTCAAAAACATTACTATAACTCCTTTTACACGGCTGTTCATTTTATTGTCCTATAAAATAAGGTGTTAGAAAATCTCAGTAGTAAAAGTAGCACCTGAAGCTCTTTTTGAGTTTTCTTACTGATTGATAGACGGATTGATATTTAAATGAACCATCATGATAAATAATGAATGTTTCTCTTCTGTGTGTGTGTGTGTGTGTGTGTGTGTGTGTGTGTGTGTGTGTGTAGAAGTATCTGCAGCAGCTGTGGGACACGGTCCTGCTGGTGGCTCTGATCCTCAGCACAGGAGTCATCGTTCAGGCTCGCTGGCAGTACCAGGACCAGGAGCTCAACGACGACTTACAGGTACACTGTATGACGTCATCACTGCTGACGTCATCACAGGTTCACTTCAATATAATATAATATAACAATATAATAATAAATCTCTGTATAAAACGTTTCCTAAATGTCATTGTACATTGTCTCATGACATTAAAGGATTTCTATTTTATTCTATTCTAATAAAAAAAAAAAGAGCAGCAATAATTGATGATTATAATTCAATAATAAATGATTGTGAAATCTGTAATGAATATGCAAAATAAACTTGTCCTGTGAGTAACAAGCAAAGTCATTCCAGTCACATCTGTGTTCCCTTCAGCTCCTTCGCAAACAGGACGTCCTGAAGAGAATGTCGTCCCTGAAGACCAAAACGTATCGTCGGCCCAAACCGTGGTGTGACCCGACCCAGCAGGCAGAGACGGACAACTGTGCCGTCTGTCTGGAGCCGTTCAACAACAACCAGGTCAGCCATCACTAATGCAGTCCCTGATTTTAGCTGTGTCGTTTCCCTGGTGGAATTAAGGCAGGTAAGTGGAGCAGTATATTTAGGCACTGGTTTGGTGTTCCTCTGCCTCAAAGTTACTGAAGTATACAGACTACGTGCAAGACAGGTGACCCTACAGCGCCGAGATAAACCGTGTATCTTGTGTTTTTATCTTCTCATCAGTGTCTGCGGGTGCTGCCGTGTCTGCATGAGTACCACAGAGAGTGCGTGGACCCCTGGCTGCTGCTGCAACACACCTGTCCTCTGTGCAAACGCAGCATCCTCAGTGAGTTCACGTCACAGCATCATGCAGTTAACACTACACTAAACTGATGATGCAGGACTTTAAACTGATATACCGTATTGGTCTGAATATAAGACAGGTTTTTTCCCTTGAAATACATCTGAAAAAGTGGGGTTGTTATATATATTGAGGGTCTAGACTTTTAAATGCCAATATACATTCACAACAGTAGACGGCGCCACTTATCTGTAAAGCGAGTGTTCCCCTCACGACTGAGGCCAGCCGTCACTCACAACTACAGAGCCAGGGGGATAAAGATGGAGAGACACAGTGATCGATCGTCCGGAACTGAATGGATTAAAAGTCGGACAAATTAACCAACAACTGAGGCGGAGTTATGATGCTAATTTTAAGCTAATGGTTTTCAATGCAGCAGAGTCGTTAAACAACTGTCAAGCAGCCAAGAAATACGGTGTCACAGAGCGTAATGTCCGAGGATCGGGAGCCGAAAAAGACAGTCATAAAAATGCTAACAGTCTTAGCTAACAGATGCTAACAGAGAAAATGTACCGTGGTCCTCAAAGCGGCCGCTTCCAAGAGACTCACAGGGGAGTGTGTGTGTGTGTGTGTGTGTGTGTGTGTGTGTGTGTGTGTGTGTGTGTGTGTGTGTTACTGAACAACAGAACGAAGGCCCGTTACCAGAGCTGTCATCCAGCTGTTTCAGGACTGCCCTGTACATAGATCTCACTTCATGGTTAATGATGATTATTTAAATTTTGAAAGACATTTTGTTTAATTTAAATGTGACAATTTAATCTTAAAGATATTAAAATATTGAAACATTATGTTATTTAAAAGGTAAAATAAAGTTTTTCTTTATAAAAACATATTTGGTTTTCTTATCTTTTCTTGGCCGTCTTATATACGGACCAATACAGTAAATAGCAGTCTCTCTAATTCCAAGTTTTCACTGGACATGACTGAAGGGTGGTCAGAATTATGCTCCTTTTTCACCCACTTATTGTACACTAAGAGTACATCTGTACATCACTGCTACCAAGTGAGACATTAACACTATGCATGTATATGTAGATGAGTTTAATAATTCTCTTTTAAAAGTTATAAATCATCAATTCACTCCTTTGTACGTTTGTGCTAAATAAGCTCAAACCTCATGACTTATATTTCTTTCTTTTTTTTAACGGGTAAAAGTCTTGTAGTCATTTCTTGCTCCCCTATTTATGTCATCATCATATTTAATCAATATTTCCACAGAATTTCAGATACTGAGCAGTTTAAATCCAAAGCTATTTAGTTAGTTTTTTTAATCTAAGAAGACTCAGAGACGAGCAATTTTTACTATAAGTTAGAACAAGGCAATAATATCTCGATAATCTCGAAGATTTTCATGTAAATAAATGTATGTTAAGTTTCTATCTATCACTGAATGAGGTAACACAATGGTGACTGAGCCTATGGCCCACTGATCAAAGCCTTTGCATTTGCAGTATATCGTATTATTACGGACTGGGTGTCTGTTGGTGACGCGTTTTCCATCGCCCGGCAGTGGTTGGTCTGCCAGAGAGGGTAGGCGGAGCTAAGCAGCTGCACATCCAGTTTCTGTTAGCATTGAGAGTAAACAGTAATCTACTATGGCTGACGGACAAAGAAAAGATGGATGACTACAGATACAACTTCAACAAGAAGTGAAAATTCGATTAAGTCAGTCAGAAAATCAAGAGTTAGAACCATGACAAAGGGATTCAGCCGTAGACGCTCAAGAGCACAAAAATTGAAATCTCCGAGATTATATCTTTAACGAAAAAGAACAATAAACCATTAACTCTTTCTCTCCTCATTTCCTGTTATCCTCGATACTAACAACTCTCCAAAAAATGATAAACCCATCATCTATTTGTTTCAGCTCTGATTTAATCGTCTTTCTCTTCTCCGCCCTCTCTAGGCAGCGTCTGCAAAGACAGTTAACGGCCGCCTCCGCCTCAGCAGCAGCTCTGGGAACCACCTCTCGTCTCTTCCTCGCTGACACTCCAGTAGCCTTTTTTTAAAACTGACCTCACGCCTCCTCCTTCCAGGGGTGAACTCTGGGAGCAAATATGAACTCCTCAAGCAGCCGGTGGGCCGTCTGGACTGTGGAGCCGGTCTCACAGACATACAGTGGTAGTATGAACACAACACTATGAAGCTCTGCACCGGTACTGTTGTGTTTGAACAGTACTTCTTCCTGGGATCATGTTACTGTACAATTGTTGACGTATGTGTTTGTTTGGGTGATTGACAACAGTGAAGATGTGACTCATGAGGGTGTTTGTGCTCTGAGGTTGCACAGACAGCAGGGCAACATGTTTGGCTTTAAACGCTGATAACTCTGAGCCAGTTTTCGCAAGTCAAGTTGTTTCTGCATGAACATTTAAAGCTTCATGGTTTTAAACACGGCAGACTGATTGATGTTCACTTTAGGTCCAAATGATGTCACTAATAACGGAGTCCAGCTCGTACTTTGCTATTAAATGTTAGTTGTGCAGGTTCAGTCGTCGTCGTGCAGAAGTAACTGTGCTGCTGTCGGAAGCAGATGGTGAAAAAGTGTTTGCACTTGTCCTTAATATGCCTTATGACTAAACAGCCGAGTGAGAGGAACCCAAACCACAAACACACTTCTTGAATTATACTTTAAAACTTGAATCGTCGTCAGTCACAGTAGCTAATGTAGTTTAAACATTTATTTATGCAGATGTTAATCATGTAGGTCGCTACGTATTCTGTAGTCTGTGGCCAAAGCTCAGCTTGATTTTCACCCGTCTTTGAACAGTTTTATCTTCTTTTTAAAGTCTGTGAAGAAGTCAGAAACAGATGTGATGTTTCTGAAAGTGCACACACACAGACCAGCTCTCTCATCCATCTTACCTCTTACTCCTCTGACGTAAGGCTGCACAGGTAATCCACCTTATTCTGGTATAGTGAGAATTTTGTTATGAAAAGCTTCTGCCCAGTGTTGGAGCTTCTTTTCCAATTAAAGGAATAGTTCAACATTTAGGGCAATAATACGCTTGCTCACTTTCTTGTTCAGAATTGGATGAGATGTTTGACACCACACGTGTCTATACAGTAAACATTAAGCTACAGCTAGGAGCTAATTATGCTAGCTAAGCATAAGGACTGAATGCAGGAGGAACAGGAAGCCCTGCTCTCTCAAAAAGTACAAAGCTCACTAATTAACATGTGATTTCTCCTTTGTGTACCTGGTAAAAAAAAAAGTGTAAAAATGTGCAAGTGAAAAAATTTAAAATGGGATTTTATGGGGGCGTATTTGCTGGACACAATCACGATCAGGAAAACATAATCTGTTCATCTGTCCTTCTCCTGATCAAACAAAGACAGAGAAAACAATAAAAGTGAGCTTTGAAGGTACTGCTGTTTACTCCCGCTTTTAGTCTTTATGCTAAGCTAAGCTAATCAGCTGCTAACTGTAACTTCAAACTTAATATACCAACATGAGAGTGGTGTCAATATTGTTACCTAACACAGCAAGAAAGCAAATTTATTATATTATATATTATATTTATCATACTCAAACCTTGCGTTGATACATTTAAGCTCTACCGTACAGTTTGAATTGAATTTTCTTTTTGTCATCTCAACATTCAGGAAAATAATTCTGATCATAATTCTGTGCAGCCGTACTCTGAAGTATCTCAGACACACGCTAAAGAAAGCTATGTGTTAATGAAAACTCGATCTCCAAGGATGTCAAAACATATTATTGTATTTATTTGATGTTTTTTTTTGCAATGTCAACTCCAAAAAGCGATTACAAGTGCTTTTCTCTTGTTACAAAATGCTCTGATAGATCTGTTCTCTTCATAGAAAATAGTGTGTGCATGGCGTCATGTAGGAGGGAGGCTCCCCGCCGCTCGGCCCCTCCTCTACAGCACGTGCTTCCAAACACAGACACAACAGCATCATCAATATGAGATGGTCATAGAGGTGACTCCTCCTTCTTAGACTTGTTTTGTTTTATGAAGGCGAGGCAACAGTGATGTGAACTGTGGATGACATCACATGCATGCACTTGAACGTTACACGCAGGCAGCCTTCACACGAGCTACTCGTACAGGATGAGAGTTACACACGCGCTGACGTCTCGAGTTGATCACCAGGTCAGTAATTGTTCTTCCAGCTACAGAAGGAACCGCAGTCTCTCTACAAACGCTGGATGTCGCTTCCTTTTATTCCTATGTTGTCTATTTGATGATGATGATGTCAAAGAAACTTCATTGGATCACTCTGGATCTTGATTATAAACTGATTTGTTACTTGGCAAAAATAAACCTCTTATTCTTTGTCCTCAGTCTCTGAATCTCACTCAGGACTTTGTTTTTTTTAAATCTGCTATAAAAGAAAATCACCTGAGCCAATGAGCTGAGCGTCCTGTCGGCTCAGACGCTAAAAGAAGATGTTCGAGTCTCAAACTTTTCAACAAGCTGCTGGCAACGACTGATCACAAATGGCCAAAATAAGTCGATAAACTAATGCAACTTTTCACCACCAACTGAAACCTCCTGTGGCTTTTCCCTGGAGGAAAGACAGTGACCTCGGAGCTAAAGTGTGATCACGGGGACACATCGCTGGCACCATATTCACAACATTTAACCCAGAACAGCAGCTAAGCCCCTAGTTTTTCCTTCCCTTCACTGACTCGCACCTTCCTGCCGCCCTTCCCTTCTACCATCAGTCTGTTTGGTTCGAGCAGCCGTCCGTCACGCAGGTCAGGAGGGGATCATGCCTTTGTTCCTCTTGCGGTCGGCCATGTTGCGGCGGTTGTGGTTCGATGTGCGGCTCTTGTTGGCCTCCTTCTTGCGGCGGTCCAGGAATGTCTCCGTGGTCTGTCCTTGACCTTTGGGTTGACCCACCACGTTGCTGGGACGCTCCGGTCGGAATCTGGAAGAGAAGGAGGAAGAGAAATCAAAAGACTGATTGTGCCAAGCAGCATTGTAGTTGAGTCACCAAACCTTGAGTCCGAGTCACGAAAGAAGAATCTGAGTCTAGTCCGAGGCCTCAAGGTTTAATTATGATCAAACTAAGCTGAGATCTAACTTTCTATCATCTGTGAGTCCATGTTTGTACTCAGGTCTTAGAGGGTGTGATGTCGTTAAAACACGGAGCCAAATGATCAATAAATTATTATAAATGATGCTGAGCAGCCTTCAGGTGATTTCTTTATGGTCTCTTAAACTCTTAAAAGATTAGAGAGGCTGTTTACAGCAGTTATAGTCGTTTCCATGGTTACAGTAATGTCACTGCAGCAAATATCGTGGGACATTTAAGCAGGAAAACTAAAGACTGATTTAAACTGACAGAGGAAACTTCAGAGAGAACTGAATACACAGGCTGTCAAGATGGCCGACATGACAGCTCTCTAAAAGTGAAGCCAAACCCTCTCTATCGCCCCCTGCTGACTGGCTGCAGTATAGGTCATAAGCCCCGCCTCCTCCATGTTAACAGATGGGACATGAGTCAAACTATAAAATCAAAATACACATCAAATACATTTTTCTCCAACATGGTTTCTGTCATTATAGTTAGTTCTTATCATGCTGATTTATGTCCAAGTGTTCATTTTTCTGACAAGTTTACTTTTAATTAGTTATTTGATGCTATAAAAAGGGGGTGTGGCCTCATGATTGACAGCTCTGTTGACAAATGGGGCTCCTGCAGCGTTCTGTTCCCGAGTAGCAGAGTAGAGGAGGAACGGCGAGAGGAGACGTAACTAACACTAACACTACAGTCAGTGAACTTTCCATCAGCGTGAATATCTGCTTCAGACCGACACAAGAAGCTGCTCTGCTGTCAAACACGCCAGCATGAGCGATCTCTGCTGTTTTATCGATAAATTAAATGTCTGTTTTGATAAGTGGAAGTGGCGTCAGCACCGAGGCTCCACCAGCCGATCTCTACTGCACAGACTTTGGATACAAATGTGGACGATGGCAGCGCCCGCTCTGGGGGGATTTTGGTTTCACTTTTGTACAATGAGAGTCGATGGAGACGTGTCGTCCATCTTCATAGACAGTCATTGATTCAGATAAAGAAGAACTGTTTTAGTGAAGGAAAAAAGGGGAAACTTCTGGGATGGGAACCCCGGCTTTTAGACTTTGCACAGTGGACGTTGACGTTACCCTCTCCGCTGCTGCATGGTGGCTCTTCTAGCTTCAGCCCTCTCCCTCAGCAGAGCCGGGTCCTGCACAAACTGGTCCCTGTTTACATTGTTCTGAAATAAAAGGATTCACATGTAAACACACGGCAGAAAGGAGCAATAGAAGGCCAATAACATAACCTGTACATGTAGGAAAACAAAGCTACCTAACGTATGGAAAACAAATGATTTTACTCTTAAAATAAACCTTAATTTGTTTAATCTTATGTAACGTAGAAATATGGCAAAAAAAGTGGTGTACTTGTAATTTATTTCTCCTGATAACGTTAAGACAAGCGATCAGCCAACAAAGCTGGAAATTAAATCTCAAAGTTTTTATAATTTCTAATCATTATTGACTGAATTGCCTGTTAATATTTATTGTTATATCCCTCCAAATAGTTGATAATTTAAAGTTAAACCTTTTCTCTGAGCTTTAAATTGGTCAAAAACAAAGATTTAACATTTGCATTAATATTTGATCTGCTGTTACGACATAAATGAAGTACCGGTATAGCCTCTTCCTCCTCTTCGTCTTCACCCTCCTCCTCCTCTTGTTTGTTTCCTTTCCTCAGTACCTGTGGGACAGTGAAGGGTCTGCAGGAAACACAAATGCACGGTGAAAGTTAATGAATGCATTTTCCAAATTCAGAATGCATCCTGTTCAAATTTAACGCAGCAAACACCAGAAACAAAACGCCTTGATTTACCTCCTGTTCAGTAAACTGTCTCCGTCCAGGTCGTTGGCTCCCACTTGGTTCATGTCGTAGGTGTCGTCGTACTCGTCGTCGTAGTCGTCCAGGCCGTACGTGGCTGCACTCTCACCCGGTTCGATGACGACCTCGTCCACGACCGTCTCGTAGGCCTGGTAACGAGATTTCTGCTCCGCTATGTGCTGCTTGTCGTTCAGCATGTCTCGAGCGCTCTCACCTTTCCTGCAGGCGCAAGAAACAAGACACCGTTACACCTGACCGGCAAAAAGAGGAAGTAACATCCGGACATCCTTCACGGCTTTGATTTATATTGTTTATTCGCCTGTGTGCTCTCACCTCCTGCCCTTCCAGATGCGAGACATGTCCACCTGGTCCCTGCGGAAAATGTCAAACTCGTCATCATCAAACACGTTGGATCTGACGCCCAGAACGTCTGGAAGCTCCTCCTTCACCGGCCTGAAAGACAGAAGAGTAAAGAGGGTCATACACTACATTAAAAGACATTCCTTTTCATTCACCCCTCACTATTCCCAGACAAAATAAACTACGTCATCCTATGTAAAGTCCACCTCAGTGTGAGGTGTTACCTGGGCATGGCTCGGTCCAGTTTGTCCAGGTTGGGGGCCAGGCGGTCCTCCAGGATGTTGTTGATGACCAGCTCAGTGTTGTAGTTGTACTCCTGCAGGCAGGCCAGCAGGAAGCCTTCCCCCAAATCAGGCAGCAGGTCCCTGATGCACGACAGCAGAGACTCCAGCTCGGCCGCGCTCACGGGACACACCGCACCCTGACGACACACAAACACAGAGAGTAACAACGTGAGGCAGGTCAAAGTGTCGTCTCTCTATCTGCTCTTCCTTCGGTCTCTCTCTGCTGTGTTTTCACTTTGTCCTGTTGGTTTAGATTCATACTGACTGCACCCTGACATTGCTTTGCCTACCATCGTTGGCTGGGTTTCTGTTGCTGTGTTGCCTTCTGAGTATCCTGCTTTTGCTTTCATTTACTTGTTTGATGCTGTCCTTTTTATCTATAGTAATTTACATACTACTACAACATGGACAGGAACTGCAACTACTTTGATAATAAAAGAAGTCTTTTTTAAGCATCAAACCTTTTCTGGTTTCAGCAGATTTAATGCTCTTTCTCATCAAACATGATGGTGAAATAAGTATTTTAGGTCTTTGGGGCTGTATGTCAGACATGATGGTTCTGATGAGAATCTTATGCTGTCCATAATGTAATAATGTTTTGTTTCTTCTGATGTTTAAAGAGTAAAAGAGATGTTAAAACACTTTAGACCTGAATTAAGGTGCAAAATATATATCTATATATATTTGTATGTATTCAAATGTCTGTAGAAAATGTATAGACACACATGTATATACTGTTGGTTTGTGTATTTTGGTAAAAACAAAATAATTATTAGGAGCATTTTTTGTTTTAAATAGACAAAAACAATTGCAAGTTGCAGGCAGCCTTACATTTTACCTTTGCATAATAAAAATTATCTCTGAAAATTAAATAAAAATAAACTAAATATTAAACTAATTAAACAAATAAACTCATACTTACATTGTTTCCTTTACTGGGAACGTCCAACATGGCCTCTGCTCCCAGCGGACTCTCTCGTCCTCTTTCTTGTGCTCCGCCCTCCTGAGGTCTAAATGAGGAAGCAGCAGCAGCAGCAGCAGCAGCACCGCCCGCTGCTCCCTGATGGGCTGCCGTCACTTTGTGCTGATTCTGACTCTGTGGTTTCCGTCTCCCCACACTGTCCCAGGCGCTCTCCACCCCCTGCAGCAGGTAGGACGTCCGGGTCTCATCACTGAGGGAGGCAGGCAGTTAGGGAAAAGAAACAACTTGGGAGCGCTGGTTCAGCTCAGTTAATAGAGGAGGCCACATACAGAGGCCACCGTGTTATCCCCCACTCTCTCCTCCCTACATGTCCTGTCTCTCTTACTCTCTTAAAAAAGTATAATTTGTTACTGCCATGCATAACATATTGTAATGATACTGTTTTGCTTTCTAACTAGCTCAATTAACAATCTAAGACATAAGATTGTTGTTGCTATTGGAGTTAATATTGAGATTTAAAGCTGCAGTTGGTTTTTACATTTGGAAATGCATGACGCACTTTATTGTCCTTTGTCCTGATTTGCTCTGCTTGCTTTAACACTCATCAAACAGGTGTGATTACCTTCAGGGGGAACACTGTATGCAGAGAATTATTGGCCATAAACATCTGTTCATAAAGACTCGTAGCTGTGACGCTGATAAGGATACATGACGGGGAGGGCCTGCTGCAGGAGGCTGATGTCGTCTGCGATGGGGAACTGCTCGTCATAGTCTGACAAGAACCTGAAAGACACAACAAGGACACAAAACGGACGTTCAGACACTTTGTTTTGTACTTAAAGAGAAAAAAGAACTCCTCTCACCAGTAACTCACCTTTTCTCAGGTAAAAAAGAAGTGAAATGTTGTAGGAGCTCTTCTGCATACGACAGCATGTTTTCTCCCCTACAAGGCAACAAACATCAGCATGAATAAATTAAAATGTGTTATTATTAGTCTATTATTATATGTTATTATTCTGCTAAGATGCATGGTGAGAGTTTGAGGTCTCACCCCTCCAGGATGGGCTGCAGGCAGGTGTGATGCAGCAGCAGGTGAGTCATCTCCACCATCTTACGGCAGGAGTGAGACACCCTCTTCCACAGGTCCTCCTGAAGACTGAAGGAGGGTTTGGGAAGTTATTCACCATTACTCTTTTATTAACGGAGCAAATGCAGCAGAAACTCACCTTTTATCATCAAAGTTTCTCTTCCTCACCGCCTTCTCGAGGTCAGGCACAGCGGTCTCGTAAAAAGAGGTCAGTCTGCGAGGAGAGAAAACAACATGATCATGAAAAGCTTTTATGATGTGTTGCTGCGATACTGCCGGGTTAGTCCATGTCCCTACCTGCTGAGGAAGCCGTGGGAGTGGAAGCTGGTGCAGGCGGCAGGGAAGATGTCCAGGAAGGCATGGATGGTGGTGGTCGAGTCACACAGGTACAGAATAAGATCTGCAAGTTCCTAAGACAGAAGAAAAACACGTAGTATTATCATTGGGAGCTGTTGAACTTAGTGACAGGAAAACTTATTGTCAAGAAGCCTATCAGTAAAATTAGTATGGCACGGAGTGACGGATGGAGATGTTTGTGTCTGTCTCACCTGCTGGCTCATGGTCATGGCAGTGGGCTGTTTGTGTGCGTTCAGCTTCATCGGCTCCATGGCGGTGGCTCCTTCACACTGGATGCCACATTTATTCAAGATGGTGTCAAAAACCTGAAGGTAGAGGAGAGGAAAATGAGTTACAACTTAGTCTAAATAGGAGATTATCTTTACAATATTTACATTTCTAAACAGTGTAAAACTTTGCATGTAAACATGCAGCAGATTAAATCTGACCTGTAACACAGTGGGCACCGTCTCATCCAGGTCGCTGTAGTACGAAGGCTGCTGGGTAAAGATGTTCTCTAAAAAAGACGACATAATTTCAGTAAACAAAGAGTGACCAACACAGGCTCTTGACTGCATACTAGCTGCTGCAAGGCTGGACTCGGTCCAGCAGGTCAACTCACATCACACCCATCTTGTCTTTTAATTCAATTCAGGATTCAGTTTAAGGTCCTTCTTTTAATTTATAATGCCCTGCATGATCAGGCACCTGTGTACACCTCTGACCAGCACCTGTAGATCCCTCAGGTGTACGTGCCGTCCCTCACGGCCGACTGAAAACAAAAGGTGATCCTGCCTTTGAATTTGTGGCTCTTCCTATGCACATACGCTCTGCAGTTTCTACGGACTGTGCTTTTGTTCTTATTGTTATTGTGAAGCACTTTGTGACCTTGCTCTGTGAAAGGTGCTATTCAAATTAAACTTTACTTACTTACTTTACTAGTGTAAAGTAGTATAATAGAATTTCTTTAAAAAACATATGGTGACAGGCAGTGTTGTGACCAAGTCATCTTTGCTCAAGTCCCAAGTAAGCCAAGTAAGTTATGTCAAGTCACGTCAAGTCGAGTCCTTAGTTAAGGCAAGTCAAGTCCCGAGTCAAGTCCATTTTTTTCCACCCAAGATCCAGCCCTCTTCCCTGTAGTATCCGGTCTTTATAAAGAGAAAAGACAAGGTGTTAGCAGCTCGTCTAATAATGATATTATTGGCCAATTTATATAACTTGTTCAAAAGGAATGACAGTGAATTGTATCTGTGTTATCTTGGCACAGATGCATCCATGATGATAGTCTGCTCTGAGACCGTATTAAGTAGTAACGAGTACGACTGATGAGGCTTCTGTTTGGGGGCTTTGATGTTGCCTGTTGCCATAGTGCCATAGTATTTTAGAGTTAAGATCACCTATCATCTTATGCAGCAGCTGGCTGTTGCCCTTTCCAAAGAGCACACACAGATCCAGAATTTTGGGAATGTCAAACAGGAAGTTCTCATAGATAATTTCTCCAAACACAGCCGGGGTGATGAAGTTCTCCTGTGAAAGAGGAGCACAAGACACACAAGGCGACAGTTTAAACAGTTTGCCAGGGCTTTGTATTTGGGAGGGCGTTCACGACAATCATATTAGCTTACTCATCAAACTATAACTAGTTTTCTAGTAATTAGTCGATCATTATTCCCTTTCTAGAGTTTGTAGTGTATTTAGCTTCTGCTCCCACCTTGGACTCTTTATGTGTGGCCATCCTGAGGAAGGTCAGGAAGACGGCTCTGTGGATTGAGCGCTGCATCTCGGCCACCGCCGGGGAGGAGGGCAGGCTGGCGAGGTCGAGGCCACGAGGAGCTTGATGAAGGTACGAGTCTAAGCACCTCTGCAGAGACTCATCAAACACCACCTGGTGGAGGAGACAAACCAAAGCAGAGGAGGGAGGAGGACATTTGCATCAAAGAAATATATTTTTCCAGCTGCTTTAGTACTTTGTGGCTCAGAGAGATGTTTAGTTGTCAGCAGTCCCTCACCTGACACCAGAACTTGTCATGGGGCAGTGCGAGCAGCCACTCCAGGTCCTCTGTGATAAATTTGGCATGTTCCAGAAACTCCTCCACCTCAGCGGGAGAGCCGTCCTCAGGCGGGGACTTGTAAGGCACAAAACAGCGCTCCTCCTTCCTGGCCGGGTGCTGGCGTGGAAAAGAGAACAAAGGGTTTACGTCTAATAAAACAGTCTTTGTGAGAGACTAGTCAGATTATTCCACAGACTGTTGTTTGTATTTATGTAAAATGAGGTGATAAAACTCACCAGTGCAGGCAGTGTTTGCTCTCTTCCCAGCAGGCCGGGCTCGGTCACCTGCTGCTCGTCCAGTGGCACTCGAGCACAGGCCATGACTTCTCCCTCTCTGTTTTTTTTCTATCAAATCAAAGAAACTTAGACTTCAGTTTTTTCTTTATAATAGTTAATTCAAAGTTTCTGCTGCTGTTTAAAGATACATAATATTATACAGTATATTTACAGTTTATATTTGCTGAAGTATTGTACCTATTGAATCACACACTGGAGAAGAGACACGTTTTGTTTAATTGCTTTTGATGTAAATGTTATGATGTTATATCCTGTGAGATGATGATGAGAAGTATCAAAGTATTCTTAAATTCTTACTTGGTAGTTTGTCTAAGTATTAACCCTAAAAAACAGACACTGCAATCTGATTTTTTCAATAACTAGTTTCTCAATTAAATTGTCCTGGAGTTCGCTGTAGGTCCAGAATATATATAAAAAATACATATGATGTCACATTCCCTAATCTAATAAAGTTTGACATCTAATTTGTAATAACTTCAATGCCCTATATTGTCACTTACTACTTTATAATCTTCTTTCTTACACAGAAATACTTAAATTTAACAGACTTAACAAATAAAGACGAATTCTAAGCAGAAAAGTCCAGTTATATCTGAATCTAGAAGAAATGTTCTTAAATCACAAACAGGACATCAAGAATATGAACTAATTGTGTGTAGTTCTGGAGCAATGCAACAAAACAAGAAGACATGAACAAAAAGACCATGTATTATTTTTGTGTTTTTCAAACACAGTGGTAGTATTAAACAAGTGTCCTTTTGAGATGTGTTCACTTTTGTATAGCTAAATGATGCTAGACATTTGAGTGGATTTAATTCAGACATCTGAAACATGAAAACAAGGAATTTATGACTTCAAACGGTGCCACATTAGTATTTTGTACATTAGCTGCCATTCAACATACAAGTGTCTGAATGTGTAATGCTTTACGTTGCCATTTTTTGTCTTTGTCAAGCACTTTAAATGTCTGCGTTTGACATTTGCTATACAAATAAAGCTGCCTTGCCTTGCCCTGTCTTGTCTAAACTGCTAGCTAACGATAGCCGACAACAGAAATATATAGCTTATAACACTTCAGCTACAAGCAGCCATTCTAGTTAGTTAGCCATGTTAACTTTAACTATTTAAATCAATGTTAAGTGCCGATGAAAAGTAACTTAATCAGGTAACCTGTTACAGTTGTCAGCTATCACATCTCTTTAATCCCGTGCTTATGAATCATTTAGCTAGCTAACTACTGACTGAGAAACAACGTAGTCTGGTTATAGAACTCGCTAGCTAACCGCTATTTAACAAGTTAAATCGAAGTGACAGCACGTCAATGAATGGAGAGAGAGGCTAACGTTCATGTAACGTGGCTAACCGGCCGTTGGCTTTATAACCATCGTTTCATGACTCGTGTGTATTTATTCTAACCATAATACGTTTAAAAATCTGCTCACCTCTTGATGTGACTGTCTGTGACTATTTCAAGCCATCTCATCACAGTCGTCACGGCTCTCTACAGTTTCAGTTTCCCAACGTTTTCTAATCACCTGTGTTGGACCAGGAAGTGACATGTTTGTTATTTTAGAATGACGCATGTGCAGTAAAACTACATTTAATTGTGTCTACCGCCCCCTGGTGGGCACCAGAGCGTTTTTCACCAGGGTGTTATTGGAAAGCAGTGACTAAGACTAAAGTTTGATAAGAAATACATCTGTATAAAAATAATATATTACAAATAAAACAGTACAACATTTTACTTAAATAATGTGTAAAAATAGAGTAAAATGCACTTTGTCTTTGTGTCTCATTCAGTAAACTTAGAAACATCTTACATATTCATGTACAAACTAAAGAGCTCTCATAATATATTTATTGAACACATTTTCTATTACATATTTTTTTATATATGTTTTGTTTATTTCACTGCATTTGAGATTCATAACAGTAGGAGTACTGTTCTTTACTCTGCATCCAATATTTCATTCTATTTCTATGTTTACATATGTTTAAGACAAATTCATTGCATGTGTAAACCATACAGTCTTTGGTGTAAATCTATTTGACAATAACCCCCAATTCTGATTCTGATAAAAATATTTAAAGTCAAGTACTCATTTTCCAGAATGGGTCCTTTCACAGTTGAATAACTCGCATTAATAATAAATATTATATTGTTCTGTGTTTATCAATAATAAACACTTTTAGGAGGATTTTGCAGATGTGGGTCACCAATTTGCTGCCAATTTAAGGTATTGTGTATACTCCTGGGTAGCTAGAATAGAGTAGAGTACTACAGATTATGTATTATGTATATTATTTTTTAGAAAGTAACCTGTAACATTACATGTGATGTACATTTAGTGAAGTAAAAAGTGCAATAGTTGGCTCTGAAATTTGTTTGAGTAGAAGTATAAAGTATACAAAAATTGAAATACTCCTGCTAAGTGTCAAAATTCAGCATTTCAGTAAATGCGCTTTGATATATTCTACTACTGTTGAAAAATGACAAAAAAAGACATTTATAGGAATTATACAAACACTAACTATCACCAGGTTTAACAGATATCGCCCTGGAAGCAATACTGGCTTAACTTGATCTAAGGCAATGGGGTGTTTTCACCACCCAGTAGAAGAGTTGTTTTGACCCAGTACCAGTGTTGGAGGGTAATTATTTTACATTATCATTCATGGAAAAAAAACACTGAATCAGAACAACCTACTGGTGAAAAATAAGAATATCTTTTACTTTCTATTATATTTCTGCTAATCAGTTGTAACTCGGTTACTGACAACATGGTACCTTTCCGTTAATTTTTCCTCACCATTCGTACGATTGTGTTCCCCAAGAAAAAAGGAGTTTATCTTAGCAAACAAAATCTGCTTCAATAAGGGGATTTCGCTTTTGAAAGTGGACATCTTGGCTGAACTGTATGATAACTTTTACACCTCAAAGGGAACATAAAATATCATACCTGGATATTGATTAAAGTTTTGATTCAACAGGAGTACAGGGAGAGCAGAGCAGTTCATTTCACAGTTTTTGGAATAACCAGTAGACATCATAGACAATATCACTCAATGATGACACGTGACACTCGATTTTCTTGGAAAAGGATGTTTTATAAAAAAAAGAGTCAGGACTCGGATGACACACAGAGAGGGCTGATGAGGATTCCCATCACATTAGGTACAGTTTTTGTTCACAATAGGCATCAACAGTTTTAAAGCACATCCTTAAGTTGTTAAAATCTGCAGATAGTCTGTCACTGGTTGGTTGATTGATGTTGGAAAAGAGACACTTGTGTCTTATCGTGTCTCTTATCCTCCCATTTACTGATTTGTGTCTGACATTGACAGAATAAGGTTTAGACTACCATAACAGACATATAAAAATCTGTATTCTTGTATGAATATGCTCTGGTTTACAGTAAATATATGAGATGTTATAAAGATATATAATATATTCTGGCGGATGCCCCAAACTAAACACTAAAACAAAGACATACAAAAAGACTGAAATCTTGTCTACTTTCATGGCTTTCAATGTTAGGGTAAACTCAACACTGTTTCTTGGTGTGAAGCATAAAATAAATATTTTATGGCTCAAACAACAATAAATAATCTCCCATTCTTCATACATCTGAAGCAGCAGGAATAATATACCTCAAGGTACTCAGATTAATGGCTTCCTTCTCCATCGAGGATCAACACAAACTTTCATTTCGGTCTAAACAAACCAATCATGGCTTCCAGTTTCTATCTCTTATAAATAATAAACTACAGGTCTATTCTATGATCATTTTAAATCAAGAGAAATTTATGGAGGTTTGGGTAAACGATCACTTTTCAATGTGGAATCTTTTAAAGATATAATCTCGAAGATTTTCACGTAAGCAGCTGCTTTTCCGCTCTCTGCAAGTGTTGCGAGTAAACAGAAATCTACTATGGCTGAACAAACAAAGAAAAGATGGATGACTACAGATACAACTTCAACAAGAAGTGAAAATCCAAAGAAAAAGAAACAAACTCGACACTCAGATGAAGCAAACAGTCTGAAAAGGAAAGCGACCGTCAGCCAGGAAAATCAAGAGTTACAACCGGAGCCAACCGTGGACGTCACACATGCAGCACTGTCTGGATATCTGGGAAGTGTGCTCCTGTAATTACCGTTTATCGCCATAAGTGCCGCCAAAGAGAACGAAACTGAGATCTTCGAGATTACAACTTTAAGCTTGTGACAGATTGATTAATGTAGATGTGCACTGATTTGAGGTGCACGCACAGCAGAAAGGATGTTTTTTCACTCTTTAACAAAGACAAACAACAAGCTGGTCCCCTGAAGGCTAAAATAAACATTACAGATCTTAAACCGTTTTCACTGGTTTCTCTCAGATGTAAATTACACTACACGGCCAAAATTATGTGGACAACCAAACCAAAATCGCACTCATCGAACATAATATCCCAAAACCATCCGCATTCATCTGCTGCAATAAAAGCCCCTCAGTCTTCTGGTTTCAGGCTTTTCCATTCAGCGAGAGTCAGCGAGTTCTAACACTAATGTGGCCTACGGTAAGTTCCTTCACACCGAACTGGGAAAAAACATTTCTGAATGGACCTGGCTTTGTGCACAAGGGCGTCGTCATGTCAGAAAACTACTTCCTGCAAAGTTTGAAGCTCAGTATTTCATATTATAGCAAATCATTGTATGTTGATGCATACAAGCAAGATTAAGAAGGCTGCAGCTATTTCTGCTATCTGCTAATCAGTCAATATTTTCTTCATAACAGATCAGAGAAAGTGAAAACTTAACACATCCATCCATTATATCTATCTGTTCAGGGACGCAGCGGGGGCTGGAGCCTATCCCAGCTGTCATTGGGTGAGAGGCGGGGTTACACCTGGCTAGTCAATCACACATAGAGACAGAGAACCTTTCACGCTCACATTCTCACCCACGGGCAATTTAGAGTCACCAATGAAGCTAAAGAGCACCCGAAAGGAACCAATGTATGCACGGGGAGAACATGCAAACTCCACACAGAAAGGCGCCCTACGTCTGAACAGGGATTTGAACTAGGAATCTTCTAGCTGTGAGGCGACAGCGCTAACCTCTGCACTGACTCAAATATCATAGTAATGTTTGAGAGGAACAAACGGGGCTTTTACAGAAAAACAGACTTAAGGTGCAGATATGAGAGAGCCGTGTCCACTAATTTTGGCCAAACAGTGTTACTCAGAGAGAACCAGACATAGTACACACTTCATTCTTCCATCATCACTATGCAAGATAAATATGGATAGGTAAAGTGTTTCTATAATGCAGCTCAAACTGTTACTGTACTATACAGATCATTTGGAGAGAAATAGTCCATGGGATGTGTCAGGAACATCATTTTTCAGAGAGTATAAAGAAAGAAAAAAAAGTGTATTCAATATAATATTAATAAAGGGCACAGATGGTAAACTAGTTGAACGCTGGGTGTTGCTGCATCTTATCTGGATAAAACCGCTGAAGTGTCTGGCTCAGGCTTCATTTGGGGATTTATAACAGCATACTGCGGACGTAGACGCGTCCGTACGGAGGAGAAGAAAAGTGTGCCCTTCCAAACGCCACTGTGTAGCCCTTCACCGTGTTTAATGGTCGGCCCATATTTGGTCTTTAAACGTTGGATTGTTTTTTCATTTTTATCATGTATAAAAAATACAACATCGACACACAGACAACATGGTCCAACTGGAGGTCAGTTTCATGTTGATTTAAAATTCCAGCTCAGGTCCGTAAGGTTTGTTTTTGGTGTGAAATGAAAGACAGGGACGAGGGGGGGTTACAGTCTGGAGAGGAAAAATAAAGACTGTAGGATGGTAATAATACAGCTGCTGTTACCTGATTGTGCTTTTCCCACCTCCTGAGGAAGCGCTTAGAGGACTACTGACATAAATACTCTGAATCTAAGAGTTGAGGCTCAATGATATCCACTGACGCGGGAGACGAAATAAGAGCAGTAGTCTGAAGAATAAAAAAACATTTAAGTGACTATTGCACGTCAGTTAGTGTTCCAATTTTGAATGTCTTTAACTCGTCTTTGTAGGATGACTCCTGCTTCTGTCACTGAGCAGGAAATGGGTGATAAATGTTGAAAAAGAAGGCTGCTAACCCTCTGCCTGGGATCTACTGCATCTGGGAACTGCGTACAATAGAAGTGTGTGCGTACCTGCCGCACAGCAGCCAAACTCCAGAGTCCTGAAAACTGAGACTATGAGAGGAAGATAAAGACAAAGAGAGTCTGCCTCCGTCCCTCCTCTTGGGGTCAGTTTAACTCAAACCAGCTGACGTCTCAGTTTCAGTTGGTCAGCGCTGGTGTTGATCCAGAGGAGTGCGCTGCTAGACCAGCTGTATCTGTCCAGAGTAGGTGGTGAGGAAGAACATGATGGCGAAGCCTGTCAGCAGCCCGGCGTTCTGGATGGCGAAGGTGAGGAGGAAGCTGCTGCCGCCTGCATCCTCTTCTTCTCGACTCACCTCGTTCATCTCTGGAAACTGAGAAGCACAGGAAAGACGTTGTTTACATTGTCAGCAGAATTTATATATGTGTTGAAAGTGGAGAACTTGTTACACCTACCATGTCCGCCAGAGCGATGTAGAGGAACATCCCTCCTGCCAGGGCAAAGATCCAGTTCGGGGAGAAGCTGTTGCCCGCCAAAATGCCGAAGCCCATGCCCAGGTAACAGCAACAGGCGGACAGGAAGTTAAAGAACAGAGCCTGCTGTATGCTCATGCCAGCGTTCAGCAGGATCACAAAGTCTCCTGATAACAAAGAGAGAGGGAGAACGACATGAGAGGAAGTTGTCTGTGCACTATGTTCGATTGCAGATTCCTGACCAGCACTGATGTTTCAAGTGGTTTGTATTTGGATGGAAAATAAATAAAGATAATGTAATTATTTGAAATCAATAACTCACCGAGCTCGTGGGGGAACTCCTCACACAGGATGGCCACAGAGGTGCTGATGCCCTGGAAGACGGAGGCAGTGAAGGAGGCACCGATGGCCAAGCCGTCGATGAAGTTGTGCAGACCGTCGCTTAATGTGATCATCCAGGCCAGCGTGCCGATGTCAGAGTAAGCCGTCCCCTTTAGCCAATAGCAGCCAGCACCGCTGCCAGAGCGCCCCCCGCTGTCCGGGCTCTGAGAGTCCTAGAAGGGAGACCAGAGGTTACGACCACATCTGAAGTTCATATAATGTTTTTTTATTAATTATTTGGTGCATCATCATATTCTCATCTTCTATCATATTTTCAATATTTTTTTTTTTGCTTATTAGTCCAATGAATTACTTTTTCGACCCAGGAGGTGTCAAGACCCAGCATTGTCTTAAAATCTGCAATATTATCTTCTTGTCTTTTACAATAGCACATCATAAAGCTTATAAAATAAAATGTAAAAGGTATAATAAGTAGGATTTGCCTAGCAAAATAAAATGTAGACTTTTACAAATATAATATAAATCATCATTTATGGGCCTCTGTGTGTTGGTGAGTGTGTGTGTGTGTGCAGACCCTT
The DNA here is from genome assembly GCF_022749685.1 of Semicossyphus pulcher. Taxonomy (NCBI): domain Eukaryota; kingdom Metazoa; phylum Chordata; class Actinopteri; order Labriformes; family Labridae; genus Semicossyphus; species Semicossyphus pulcher. The sequence continues at coordinate 29,796,664 of NW_027211737.1, read as the reverse complement.
GTGAGACCCTTCCCTCTGCAGCTATTCTGTTGTTTTGCTTTGCATGGGATGTTTTCAGGAGCGGTGCTGTCGTGGTTCCCTGAGCCAATCACAGCGTACAGGTGAGTGTGGGAGCGGTTGAAATTAGCAACTGCCCCAAATGAGCCCCATTCAGACCGGCGACGAGGCGAAAGAGCGATGCAGAGTTGGCCTTCTTTCTGTTGGACAGGTAAGTGCCTCAAATTGGGTTAGACAAGCTAACCGGCGGTTAGCATGCTAGCGCAAAGTTAACCGTGATGCTGCTGGTGTTAGCTCGGCGGGGTGGGCGTGTTCTTGCACGAGTGAGTGAGAGTGAGCATCTGGTGACGAAGAGCCCAGGAGGAGGGGCCTAGTTTGAATGTGTTGTTGACAAAATGCAGGAAAAATCCTACTTATTATACCTTTAAAAAATTCCACTATGAAAAATAAACAATCATACAACAACAACTAAACACATCCATGTTTCATCCCCCTCCTGCCTTACCTCTGGCGTCTGTGCAGGACTGAGCATGAGCTCTCCCTCCCCTAAATCCACCTTGCCAAGAGCCAAACCGCTGGCTGCTCCATTCTGCTGCAGCTTCTCCTTCTCCACCGCCTCCACATCCCCGTCCGTAGTGGAGTAATGATCTGGACCGGGGTAATGACTGTGACCGTGGCCGTGGCCCTGACAGACAGAGAGACAAACAGACATGATCAATAACGGACAGATTTGAACACATCTGTTGTTGGAGGAAAATTCCTTCTTAATAAATGAAATAAACTTGATTTTTTGGAAATGAATGCGTAAAGAAGAAAGAAGAAATTAACTTTTATACACAGTGTTTCAGTAAATCATCCTCTGTCCTGTAGTGCGGCCGTTTCCTCTAAAAATGTGCCAATAACACAAAGTTGCAGGTTTAATTTTGTTGTCTCAATGAGGTAGAAAAATCATCCTAGTAGAGAAGAACTTTGCACATCTATTTTATGGGACAGGTGCGTGGGAGAGGAAAGATTCATCAAAAATGCAAGTAAACAATAGGGCTGTGACGGAGACCGCATGACCGAAATACTGCGGGCTGGCTGTCATGGTCGCTTTTTTATTTTTAAATATAGACGTTATGATTTTGCCCAGTATGCGTCCAGTGCCTTTGGCGCGTTAAAAACTAAAGGGACGCAGTAAACTCTTTATCCATGTGTCCCAGGGAAGCACCTCATCTTTCTATAGAGAACGATACATTGTGAATAAAGATGTTTTATAAATCACAGTAATCAGCAAAAGAAACGTGGCTAAAGCCGTTACAGTCACGTTACAATCATGCTGATTGTAAACTCAGACCCGGGTCAAGTGACTCTGCAGTAGACCCGGGTAATTATCTCCTCGGCTCCGATTGGCATTGATGGGAACACAAAAGCTGTGTTGACACGCTACTCTCTGATCCCTCTCCGGCGCGATGCTTTGCTCCGTCAGTAACTTTCTGCGACTCCTCGTCATCTCAGTTACAAAGTCCAGCCGTCTCCGTCCGAGCAGTGCTCGAACATTGCTCCAAATTTGTCTGTGCCAAGTTTGATAAACAGACTGAATGAGTAATAGATACAATAAAGACCTAACCACCGTAACATCTTCACTGTTTACTAACCCTGTTTCAGGCGCGTTTGTGACGTCAGGCGGTGACGCAGCAGAAAAGAGACCGACAGGAGGATACTTCACTGGCAATGGGAACAGAGACATCGGCATCGGCATCTATTAGCAGGTCTTCCCGGGTCCGAAAAACCCACGTCAACGCGCTAAAGTTAGGTGGGAAAGGGGGATGTCAGAGCACCGCTGTTTCCACCCTCTGCGCTAATCAGCGCAGACGAGCTCGTGTGCAGTGTCATGACATGCTAGTTTAGCTGCTACGAAAACAACAAGCCTGTCACCGTGTGGGGAAAGCGCTGTAGTGAAAATCACAAAACACACTCCGGCAGCGTGTTGAGGCGGCGGTTACCCGCCAAACTGCAAAGTGTTTGTCTGCGACCAGAAAAATTCAGTACCGTCACAGCCCTAGTAAAAAAAAACATTCCTGCAAATTAGACAGTGCAGTGCGGGCGTTTACTTGCATGAAAAACAGCTTTAAAAGTTATTCAGATATGTTGTTACGCAAAGGAATCTTTGTTTGGTCCAGTGCTCTGGACATAAAGTCCTTGACACAAACTGTAGAAAACATCATAATAAATCTAAAAAAACACACACTAAAACACAATTGTAAGTTTGAGTCAAGTATAAAATAGTCAACCAAAGAGATTTAATACAGACTGATGTCTGAGTAATAAAGTTTTATCTGCTTGTTTTGAGTTTTGTTTTTTCTCTCAGGGTCAGACTTTGACTGAATTTAGAGAGAAGAGGATGGACACTACTTATCCCAATTCTTACCCACTACCGCATAAACGTCTGCATTAACACTAAAGTTAAAGAATATGTGTGTCAACCTAACCAATCAAAGCGTTCTCTCATTAAATGTTTCAATCAGAGCTACAGAGAGCAGGTGAAATGCCACGTCATGTCACGATTCCCCTCCTGAAGGATTATGTCGCCCTGAGCACAGCCTCTCAGGCAGCTTTTACTCCAACGCTGAGCTCCTGACACAAACTGGGAGATTATGAGCTTAGAAGGGCAGTATCTCTAAAGTCCTGTTTCTCCTCTCCATGCAGCACGACAGAATAACACCTCTCCTCCTCTTATTTGAGAATGATTTTACAGTGAGAGATTTGGAGTTATTCGTGGGCTCGTTTAGCAGCAAAAAGAAACACCTGAAGGCAGCACTGCAGGTCAATCCAGGTCAGAGAGCTTTTGTAATAGGATCAACACGGCTGAGTGTGAGCTGTAAAGTAGGTTGGCTCCACCATATGGCTCATAGCACCATAACCACAAGGTGGAGCAACTGTCTCTCAATCACCCCCTCTGGCATTTCCGGAGGCTTTTTGAGAATGAAATCAGCAGCACTGAAAAGCTGTATGTGCAGCTTATAATTCCAATAAAGGTTTTTTTAAGGTGTTAAATAAGTGTTAAATCTGCTAGTTGGAACAGTGACGTCCATTCAACAAAGTGACACATAGGTCTTATTTCAGCAGTGGAAACTCTTAGAACAAGTGCCAGACACACTGCTGCTGCGCTCACACAAATACGCAGCCAAGGCTCGGCTGCCAGGTGGCCAAATGCCACACAGAGCCACACTGGAACAGTTAACAGTCAATCCTGAATGGGGAACTTAAAAATACAAAATATAGGAAGAAATGCTAACGAACCACATCACAACATAGACATGAATTCAATACTTCACATAAGGGGACGAGGAGAATAAATCTAGCTGTCCGTCAGAAGGGCAAAAGAGAAACTAAAACGAACATCCTTCTTATTAGGATTATCTTATTACAAGATGAGCTTTAATGTTAAATGAGTTGGATATTTATAGTTTCAGATAAAACATATTTCCATTATCCATTGATCTCGCTAAATTTGGGATCATAAGTTAAAGATTCAGTCTCGAATATTTCAGTTCTCTTTGGCGCCTCTAATGGCGATTAACGGTAATTGTAGGAGCACGCTTCCTATATTAAGCAGACGTCCACCGTTGACTCCCTTTGTAACGCATGTAACTCTTGATTTTCCTGGCTGACGGTCACTTTGACTGTTTGCTTCATCTGAGCGTCGAATTTGTTTCTTTTTCTTTGGATTTTCACTTCTTGTTGAAGTTGTATCTGTAGTCATCCATCTTTTCTTTGTTTGTTCAGCCATAGTAGATTACTGTTTACACGCAACACTTGCAGAGAGCGGAAAAACAGCCGCTTAGCTCCGCCTACCCTCTCTGACAGGCCAACCACTGCTGTCACTAACTGGGTGCTGCTTGTGATTTTTTCCAGTAATGTCGCCACAGGCATTCAGTCTGTAAAAACACTATATACTGCAAATGCAAAAGCTTTCATCAGTGGGCCATCGGCTCAGTCACCATTGTGTTACCTCATTCGGTGATCCATAGAGACAGGCATTTATTTACATGAAAATCTTTGAGATTATGTCTTTAAATTATATGATCAGGTGGTTATGGTTGCAGGTGATTATCATTTTAACTATCCTTAATTAACTTTAAATTAATGTAAAAAATAAAATAACAAAAAAATTACTCGTCCAAACAAAAGTCAAAAAATGATATCCCAGGTTTGTGGAAACAGATAATCAAGTAAATCTACCTGGTAACTGACTTGGACAATTCAGCATTTATTAATTTAACCTTGGTCCACAATTGCATGATGTGCATTCAGTTCTTGTTTCTAAAAAAATATATATATTTACAAACAAAGAAAAGAAAAGAAAAGAAAAGACTGCATCCTGGACTTGTCTCCCTGCAGCAGAGTAAACTGGTTTTGTTCTATTCACAATGAGCCATGAGTAAAGTGCACAAAACCCTACGGATACATTGTTCGACAAAGCTTAAGAACTTGGGCGTGACAAACTTTCAGTTGACTTTCAGGACAGGGAGTGCACTGACACTTGTGGTTCAAGTTCACAGTTTACAACAAGTGCCTCCAGTCCCACTATTCATACATTTGTCAGACTGGCTAAACCTGCTACTGATAAAACAAATAAAACAAGATCAAGCTATTAAATTGTGCGTCATGATGCAAGTAAATGTTTAGCATCCTGACAACCAGCGTGAAGAAGTAATGGAGGATGAATGAGTGTAGAAAAAACACAGGAGCAACTCGGGGAGAAAACCATGCTGCTCAAATTTCCAAGCAGATGTTGGTTACATGAGTTACACCGTTAAATATAATAATAATAATAATAGAGTTTTGTCAGACTTCATGCAAAAACAGACCTCAGTTTCTTCTTTTCATGTGACTCATACTGTTTATTATATACTTGTATAATTGCAAAATTCAAAATATTCTTAGCGACATCTTCAAATTGATTTGAACAGAATTACTCCTCTCTGCAAAATTAAAAACAGACTTCCTAAACTGTCCTATGATGAGTCAAACTTTGATGTTTAAAGTGTGATTTGTTTTCATTAATTAAAGAAAAAAGAAGAGAGCAAAGAGAGAGAGCAAAGATTTGTTTTGCTTTGCATTCTTGGTTTTATGCTCGTCATACTGGGTTGTGTTTTTGTGTGTTGTCCTTGAACGCAAGCTGCTTAATCCTGCAATGAATAAAGTTTGTTGAGACTTTAACGTAGATTTATATTCAACTATTTTAATGTTGCCATCATTTTCAAGACTTTTGTCCATGGCAATAAAGATGAGTGACTTAAGCATATTCATTTTAGGTATAAGATCATTCTGGAACCTTTGTAGCCTGCCCGTTCATGTTTAATTTCCAAGGGGTGTTAACAGATTAATTAGATAATGACGGCATAGCTACTTCAAAACATTCCACATTATTTGCAGCCATTAAACCCGCTTAAATGCAACCCCCGAATTAGAAAAACTTGTGTGATTGGCCTGAGCAGAATCAGGTCAGATGGAAATCTCTCTGATCTGGAGGGGGTCCAGATGTATCTGCCAGCACAAATAAAACATGAGCTTGCAGATTCATCTCGTTCCCAGGCTAGAACCTTTGTAAAGTTGACACATTTTGCTGCTACATATTATGCTTGTTTATTCCATTGTAATTTGCCTTTTTATCTGTATCTAATAGAACATTCTCTGTCACATCAGTGTACTCACCCTGTCTTTCTGTTTGAGGAGCACTCGGAGGACTTTTTCGGTGAAGAAGAAGAGGTAAAATCCTCCAAACACCACAGCAGACTTGGACATGTAGAAATCCACCATGGGGTCAAAACCAAAGGCCTAACACAGGAAAGAAGATATATTAGCTTGTGATCAATATACATAGTTGTTATAATTAAATCATTAATCCTTAACATAACTCTTTGTGCATGTATTTGAAATGAGGTGTTATTTAAAATCACTGTCTAATGCAACAGTCGTGATTTAGCAGGTTGTGAGTGCGAACAGTTAGTGCTTTGTGAATGGCTTGTTTTGAACTCTAAGTAGGTCGAGGCTGTGCAGTCAGCTGTCTAAAGACAAGGGTGTCATAACATTTTGCTTTGTTTATATTTGCGTTCATGGTCAGCTGCTGATCAAAAAGCAATATTATCTCTGTTGAAAACCTCAGCCTGCTGAATGCCTGCCCTTCAACTTCAACTTAAAACGAACCCCTTCAGTTTTAAGACACATTCATGTTTATTTTGTTACTATTCATCCCACCTGAATTGACGCAATGAATTACAGACATTACATGTCTAGACAGACAAATGCTCCCATTGTGGGATACACCACTCTGACTTCTGTGAGTGTGCTGGCATGAAGCAAACCTGACTACAACTAAACCTCACTTCATAAACTTGATATAAATGAGAAACCAGAACTAATTAATGAGGGTGAAAAACTAATAAAACATTGCACAGTCTACTTTTGGACTATTCACATTTCTACCTTTAATCATGGAGGCTAGGGCTGCACGATATATCGTTTAACAATCGCAGTTATGATGTGCAATAGTCACATGGCAGGACGTGCGATTGTGAGGCAAATAAACTGTAACACCTCAAGCTGCTACTTTATTGTTGCTTGGTCCATTTTCCATCACGAATCTACAACAAAATTCACATCAGTGCAGCCCTTCATGAGCACACAGAGTGAACTGACTGCCGTGCAGCAGAGTCTGTGTGTCACCTGCCTGTAAACATGCACGTGACGCTGCTGCTGTCATAGATTATGTCGGCGGGATGATCAACGCAGGCTTTTAGTTTGTGCGCCAGCTTTTCAGTGTGTATATTTCCGTTATCAGCGGCACCTCAACCCGGTTCTTGTTAATGCTGTGGCCACATATACGAGCTATTCACGGTGCAGACACGCCACAGAACGTTTACTTTAGTGGCTACACCTGCAGCGCACACATGGTGTGAGGCTTTGTATGCCGACAGGAAGTTACCGTCATCGAACTGGTCACACTGCTAGAACATATAAATAAACACGGTAAATGGTAGATGACATACCGTAATGCAACGCAACTGCAGCACCCAATTCTGTTTTTTTATTTATTTTAAAAAGAGACGTGTCGCTCCTCCTGAACTCTCGACTTTTTCATGCGTGTTTCAGAGCCGCTGAGCCAGGAGTGATACAAGTAGGAGGGGAGTTGTGTTTTCTTAGAGGAAAATAGACTTAATTAAAAGTATGATCGTTAATTGTATGTTAATTTAACACATCATTTCCTGTATTTTTAATATAGTAATAAGTATTGCAGAACAAAGAAATATCATTATTGCAATATCACTTTTTCCAATATCATGCAGCCCTAATTAAGTGTGATTTTAATCAACCAACTGTTTAGTCAAATAACAGCAAAAGCATTCCACAATGTAATTTTGGAAACATTCTCTAAATTGCAAAATGCTTATCTGTTAATTATCTGCAGCTAGCTACAACTAATGCCGTCAGTGTTAAACCCCATATTAATGAGTGTTAATGAGTGTTAATGAGTCTTCCTGTTGGACTGTTTTGCTTTAAACAGACTGGCATCACATAAACCTGAACATTATAACCTTCATCACGGTGGATATAAAGCAGGATTTTTGCATTACACTGCATCACTTTTAGCCGGCTGTACCTAATAAAATGGCAGTGAGTGCATATTCTATTACAAATAAAGATAACATACATACTGTTTCATACTCTCATCTTAGACTGACAAACACAGCCTATTGTTTTCTAAAGGGCAGCTCAGATATCTCCAAAATAAAGGATATTTATTATGAATTTGCTGTATTTAATGCTGATTTTGAACTTGATTTAATGTGAGCTGAGCAGAGTAGCTGTTAAATGATGTAAATTGTGTTGGAGATGCTTTTTGCTCACTTCAATTTGAGCGTACAACCTATAGCTCAATATCATACACAACAACTCCTCCTCATGATTTTTCTTGAGAGTGCTTAGCAACCCTGCACTGAGGAGGCACAGTGAAGGAGCTGCAGCTAGGTGAGTCACAGCAGCATCGACACTACCTCTGGGATGAGCTGAAACAGGGCGTTGGAGTAGAGCGTGCCAATGGCCAGGGCTATGAAGTAGAGCAGGAGTCGCTTGTAAAAGGTTTTCCTCATGAAGGGCACCACGCTGGCCCCCACCAGCGAACACAGAGAGATCAGTGTGACACACAGGATCCCATAACCCCACACTGATCGACGGAGAGGAGGCGGAGGACAGACGGGGGTGGGAGGTGAGGAAGAAAAGAGACAGGCAGTTAAATTAGGAACTGATTATATCGATTAATCACCACAGTGAAGAAAGGGACAACAAAACCAACCAGTTAACTCCCTGGAAACAAAGAGAATTGAAAAAATTCACCTGAGAGAAAGATTTCAAAGACACAAAAGGTTCATTTGTTCATTGATCAACAGAAGTGACACCACGGTTCATTTGCACAGAAGAGAATGGTTTGTTGTCCTTAGAAGCGGTCCGTGAGCCCCATGCATTTCTTTGAAAAGAGAGAGGAAGGGATTAAGTACAATAACACCCACACCCAGCCACATCAACTTTGTCCTGGTCCACTCAGGTGCATCTGTTTCACTGTCCTAGCCTCAGGGAGCACACTAGCTACCACTGCAGACCCAAAAGGGGGCAAATGAACTTTTAATAGCCCGACAGTAGCAGGAGGAGCTCTGCTAACGAGGGGTCACATTTCGATGTGAAGGACGTTACAGGGATGCTGCGCTCCATTTCTCTATTATTGTGTATTGTCTTACAGGAACTGAACTGTATGAATCCCAAACCGAACAGCTAAACCACCTTTATAGTGTTTCCTGCACTTTCATGCTGCAGTGTCAGAAGAGAGAGCTGATCTGATTTCTTCAAGAAAACCACAGAGCTGGCCTAGATCTCAATTCTGAGAGAGGTGCAGGCACAAAAACTAAATTCAGTCATGCCACCAGATGATCGTTGATGCAGTGTAGAGAAAAAACAAAAAAGCCTTCACAGTAAAAGCCACAGTGAGAAAACAAAGGCAGGAAGGAGAGGAAATATATGTGACCACAGGACAGACAGCAGCACTGAGCCAAAGGTTAACGACCTTTATAAACAGCCATGCGGCGCTACAGTTAACTAAGGACGATTTAGGTGTTTGTGTTTGTGAAAAGCAAAAAAGAAGGCTTGTGTGTTGTGAAAAGATGCATAGATAAAAAGGTGAGGGCAAAATGGTGTTGGGATGGATGGCAAACCTCTGGCAGGAGCTGCAGGACGGCAGTGGAGAACAATGTACCAATTGCAAGAGCGATGAAAAAGATGAGCGCGTACTTCATGTAGCGCGTCTTCATGAGAGGCACGATGAAGACTCCAGTGAGGGAGAAGGCATTGATCACACTCACACTCAGGAAAGAAAAGCCCCACACTGGTGGTTTGCGTGACAGGAAGGGAAAGGTGGAACATTAAGACAAAGTGCAGTGCTTAATGCGTGGTAATTCAGCTGTGAAATCAGATGGAGCGTTAAAACAACAAACAACCTCTTTCAATACAATACAAGCATGCTGATGGTGGCAGCAGCCAGTAACTCCTTAAAGCTTTGCTTATTCCCCCCAATTGTATTGCTTAATTATATGTTTAATTTTATCCTAATGTGGAATGTTGTATAAATATTTTTCTTGTGTTGTGTGAAATTAAAAAATGAATAAATGACCTTGAATCAATTCAAAGCTAAATGCTGTTACCTACAATCATGTTAGAAATCAGGAACAGCTCTCACTAAGATCTTTGTCTCAGACATTATTTCTTTTATAAAGCTGCTCTGTTGGGTTACATGCATCTTGTTATGTGAAGGTTACGAGGACACTCTGAGGCAGTAGATGATTTGGGACTCTGCCAAGTGACTGAAAGATGATTAACTGCAAAGGTAGAAGAATAAAACTTTTCTGCTATATAAGTATATTTTTCTGGCTTTTATCCACTTGTCTTTTGTCCAAGGTAAAAACTGGAGAGTTTTACATCTTCTGGCCGTGATTCAAATGATATGTAGGAAGTTAACGGCTGAAATCTCAGGCATATCAAAGGAGGACACACAATGACAAAGGTTGGAACATTTACAGACACCTGTAGACAAAAATAGTGGGACATAAGTTAAAGGTTTGTATGCCAATTTTTGTCAGAGGCTGCAGCACCTGTGAAGGTTATGGGAAAGACATATTAAACACAAACACATTTTTGATCCACTCTGTGTGAGATAACCCCCCTGTGCTGGGAAATGAAACAAAAAACAGATGATTAAGACGGGTGGTGAAGGCAAGAGTTGACTTATGTCCTTAAACCTCTAGGAGAACAGGCAAGAAATGCTTGGGTCATAAGGTGAAGTAGAGATGGACAGCTATGAAAACATATATTCCACATTTGCCAATATAAGAAGATCATGGCAGCATGTAAAAACAGAAATGAACCAGGGCCTACGACTGAACCTTGGGGATCACCACATTTAATAGCTACTATTTCCAAAATATAAAACCTTAGAAAAATCCAAAAAATGTCTCCCTATAAACATTTAAAACACCTTTTTGTCACAGCACGGTCTTGTTAGACCATTTGCCTATTTGCCTTTGAGTCATCTTGTGATTTTTATGTCTTTATGTATCCCTGGCACATCAAAGTAGCGCAATGTGATTCCAGGAAGTACTTCTGTTTTTCTAAATGGAACTTCTCCAGGGAAGCAGAGCTGTGCAGAAAGTTCACAACTGGCCAAAAGCTATTTGTTACTTGCATCAAGTTCAAAGAGTAAACAGAGTATATTTAAGAGAAGTTTTACTAACTCAGTGTAAACAAACTTAAAACAGTTGAAAAGTGGAGGACAGGTCTGTCTTTAACACGACCAGACATGTATTTTGATGGCATGTCTGCTCTAAAAGCTGCAAAAGCATTACATTTAGATAAAAACAATAGATAAGTCTGCAGCGGAACTGAACTTTTATAGCATCTATCTCCCTGCAGCTGGCAGATATCCACAGCCTCGGCACAGGAAAACGCCTCTCAAGCCAAAATAAGCTGCATACAGGCACAGCGGCAAGGTTGAGGTGAACTGAGGGCATACGAGCGGATGATAAAGGCTAACAAATTTGTCAGTGGAGAGTAGGAGCCAAAGCCAGAGCACAGAGCCTATAAAACTTTTCTTCTCTACCTGCCAAGGATGCATTAAAGCGGGTTAAAAGTAAGAGCTGAAATTTGTGAGCTACCTCAGCAAGTTAAGGTTGGGAAAATTATCACATCCAGTATTAGAGGCGGTGAGCAAGGGGTCACTGTGCACTTCCAGTTGTAAGGACATGCCTTGACAGGAGAGCAATGTTTTCTGAGGTCCGGTGAAACCAGAGCAACTGGAGGAAACCCACACAAACATTGGGAAAACATGGATTCCAACAAAGGACATACTTGCTGGAGGCCACGGTACTAACTATTGCACCACCTTGCAAAAATGTAATTAGTTTCAAAAGAATTTGAAGTTCAGTCAGACTGAGGGCTGTTATGAAGTACTATAATCAATCCTGAAACATTGCTGCTTTCCAACAACAGCTCTGCTGCAGCCTTAAGGGAAGATCAACCCACATGTTGACCGAATTCTCCAACTCTGTCATTAGCGAGGTTTTTATACCAAACTCAAAATACTTAAAAGGGTGTTTTACAACAGCCTTCGCTGCCCTCAACAACTCTGAAGAATTTCAGGTCGGATGCAGACACAAAAATGACATCTAAGAGGGTGTGTACAGACAGCAGTCTGTATGGAGCAACACTGCAGAGAAAAGAAGAGCAGTTTGTAGCTGGGATGCTTTTCTGTTTGACTGTACCTGGATGAGCTCTCTGCTACATACCGGGCATGCTCATTGAGGCAGGCTTTTAGAGTCTGAAGGATGAATTGGTCTTTAAGCCAAACTGAGAAATGCAATCTGAGCCTTGGCTAACTGTGCGTGTTTATTTTGGCTTTCATCTCCTACGGGAACATCATGATATCACCATCTCTAGGCAACAAATCACACACATTTAGAGCTCAGATCTGACAGAGAAATGTGTTTTTAAGGTCTCATAGCTTTAGGTTCTCACTGATTATATTTCAACTGAAAATAAGGTTGTAAAAATTAGATAGCAGCAGAAAAGAAGTACTTAAGGAATGAGCCATTGACAGGAACTATGATGTCCTCTGGAAGAGGAAGAAGTTAAATGTACAACTGACTCATAAAGAAGTTTTGAAAAGATTAACCGAAACAGCAAAGTTTGACCAACAGACACCAACACTTCACAGTCATCTTCTGTACAATTCATATAATACAGGCACAGTTAAAAAATAAGATTAAAAATAAGATAGTCATTTTTCAAATCCCATAAAAAGACTAAAACCAAACATTTTTTCAAATATGGATTACTCAAAACCTCAGCCCATCAGCTCTTACACAAGACATGCATCTTTTAAATGAGTCAGAAATGCACTCATTTATAAGAAAAGGGAATGAGTTTATGAAACTGCTTGCTTCAGCAAACGTTTTCAAGGAATAGTAAATCCCACGTTTGTTGGGAGCTATTATTAGCTGCAGATTCGTTGAACTAGAGGATATTTATGGCAGCAGACAGTGTATGTGGGATTAAGACATAATTTAATTCAGTGCCTTGACAAAATATCTTGTCAAATGTAATGATGTGGCACTTTTGGGCTAGACAAAACATTTTCAAAGGACTGGATTTTTTGTTTCAGGCTTTTCATTGGATTTGTTGACATTAAGAAATTGAAAATATTCTAAAACTTCAGCGTTGAATTACCAGCAACAAGTCAGTGCTCACCTTCAGCGTCTGTGGGCCGGGGGTAGGCCAGCTCCTCCTCTTTATGCGCCCTGCAGGTTCCAGCGTCCAGCTGCTGCAGCATGGTGGGACACAGCTCCTGAAGGCCCTGCCCATCCAGCCGCGACTGCTCGCTGATGCTGTACATAGACAGCGTGTCTGCAGGCAAGCACTGGATGAATGAAAACAAGGAAACCCATCAGTGAGTTGGAACAAAGAAGTTACTATTAAACAACTGAATTAGCCTGGATGTATTTAGTGACAGGTCACGGGGTCACATTTGTTTGTAATTTAGCTTTGAGCAAGTAGAAAATAAGCTAAGTTGTAAATACACCGAAGCTTCAATCAGAGAATATATCTGAGAATTGATTTAACACAAATTCTTTAAATGTTATTGTTTTTTAAACAGATCCAGAAAAACAATAGAGACCACTCCAAATGTTACTTAAATCATCATCTCTTTCTACATGTCATGGCCAGCCCAATCCAGATCTGATCCAGATGGATCGAAAAACGCTGAGCTGCTTGAATTTTTGTGGCCTAACGTCACCCAACAGCATGCCAAGATGCATGAGAGCTGTAATTAAAAACCAGGTTATTCCTCCAAATATTGATTTCTGAACACTTCCTAAGTTAAAACATGAGTATTCTGTTGTTTAAAGATGAGCATGAACTCATTTTCTTTGCATTATTTAAGCTCTGAAAAACATATTTTTTGTACCTTTTGGTCATTTTCTGCTAATAGAAGACCTAAATGAGAATATTTTATTTGGAAGTACGGAGAAATGTTGTTTGCAATAAAACAAGAGTAAATGTCCTCTTTGCCGTGCCTGTACAACCCAGTAATAATTCACAACAGATTGTTTTTGCTCCACCGACTTAAATAGTCCCACAATTTAGGTGAGACCAGACTTTTGTTGCCAAGCAACCCAAACATTCTCCTGCACTCCGTGTCTACACAAATCAGCTACTTTGTATTTAGGACACATGGCTGAGGCGGAGTGATACACAGAGTGAAAAGTCCCAGTGATGTTGTGCTCTATATCGCCACTACTGGAAAGCCTCTTATCCACTCAGATCACTTGGTTGGAGCTAACTGTTGTATGAATGATGATGACGATGAAGAACTAAACAAATACAGGAGAGGATGCCGACAGCCGTTTAAAGGACGAAAGGAGACGCACAGTGATGTCAGCTTCTGAAATCAATCCATCTGAGATATCAAACCACAAAAGTCACATTGAAAACTCAAGAGAAACTGTATCTATGGGAAATATTTCACTTCTATAACAGGACACAGAAGCAAGTCGGAATTTAATCTCCGAGGACAAAAAGTGAAGCTGTGTCAGACACAAGGAGAGCTTCTAAGAGTGATTCAGCACATAAATCAAGTGCCAGAATCCTATAGCCCAACAAATACTTAAGTACAGCTACAGTGATTAATCAATTAGATGCCAACTATTAAATTAATCAAATATTTTGATAACCTATTTATCAGTTTGACTCATTTTTGACTAATTGATTAATCAAGTTAAATTAACCCTAAATTCAAGTCCATCACAAGAGCAGGAAATGTTGACTTTAAAAACTAATCTCATTCTTTACATTGTGGACAACATTGGAAAGCAACGTGTTCGGTGGTGAATACCTGTCTCTGAAAGGTGTTTAACAACATGCAGGAGACACGTTACTGAACACACTGCCTGTGCTCCATTAACTAGGGAGTGCAGTAACAGTTAAAGACCAAAGGCTGTAGCTTTACTGATCTCTGAGTCACAAACAACACAAAAGACAGACGCTTCCTGTTTCTACTTTCATTCATGCAGGTAAAGACGGTTAGCACCATGCTGCATTACAACATCTAACCTTTGCTAGCCTCTTTTTCTATTCAATTTCCCAGAAGTGGCAAAGGCAGATCAGCAAGTGAGTCAATCATCCAGGACACAAAGCATGGGAAGTATGCTAAGTATTTCAGCTATCTGGCAACAGTGGCTCCTGTTTCTTCCAGACATGAGTAAAGCTGGATTTACCCTCCAGAGGTAATCTTTTTCATCTTATCAAACACTTTACAGCCTCTGGATATTTGACGTGGAGGAGAGGCCAATCATAATCTGGTTAACATCCGCCTGGCTACACAGCAATGGTACATGACAATCAGCGTAGAGCAGCTCTTAACAATATGTTTGTGATTTCTCATGCAGAATAAGTGGAGGAAGTTTAAGCCATATAACATGTGAAAATATTCAAGTCAATTGGTCACAGACTTGTGCCTTAGAAAGTGGTCTGATTGGGGCGCTGGTTTAGCTCAGTAGGTACAGCAGGCTTCCCATGTACAGAGGCCACAGTCCTCAACGTGCTGATCGCAGGTTCGACTCTCAGTCTGCCAGTCATTTGGTGCCCCTCATCCCCCACTCTCTACTCCCCACATTTCCTGTCTCTCTTCAGCTGTCCTACGGAATAAGGGCAAAAGCCATATCATATCTAATAGATGCAAAAGCCATATTAGATCTAATAAAGGCAAAAGCCATATCATATCTAATAAATGCAAAAGCCATATTAGATCTAATAAAGACAATAGCCATATCATATCATATCTAATAACGGGAAAAGTCATATCATACCTAATAAAGACAATAGCCATATCATATCATATCTAATAACGGGAAAAAGCCATATCATATCTAATAACGGGAAAAAGCCATATCATACCTAATAAAGACAATAGCCATATCATATCATATCTAATAACGGGAAAAAGCCATATAATAGTTAACCAATAGCTTGATCATTAGCTGAGTTGACCCTATTTGCTCTTACAGCTCTAAACACAATGATAAATGATACCTCTATAGCTTAGCTTGTGTTGTGTAATTACAGAATCAAAGGTGGAACTTATCACTGAAACTAGCTAACTGCGGCTGACACCCACGACCTTCAGTAATCAACAGTGAAATATGCTTACACTGGGTGTAAAGAGACGATTAGCTGCCATGTGCTTTTCTTATTTGGATTGTGAAATTAATGACTCACTTTCGTAATAAATATCCGGGCTGAACCCTGCCCCATTTCAAAGCTAATATCAGAAAGCCTTATGAATTTCAATGAGAATATTTAAAATTTGGTTTGAAACTAATGTTTAATACTTTAAGATACTTACTATTATGTAAAAAAGACTAAATGACATAGTTAGAAGGCTCTTATGGATTTGGGTTTCCAGGGACTTTCCTCTTTTGTGACTAAATCTTAAATGTTACCAAACCAAAGCAGCTTTGAAAAAAGTCGATTTTGATTAACTTTTTCCACTTCCTGGTTGTATTATGCAATCCTCAGAAAAGCACCTATAAGCCTAGAGTGACTCATAATAAGCGCAACCAATAAGAAAGCAAAGTGTGTCTCAGCATAGGTTATACTCTGACAAGGAACTTTTATAAAAACACGTAGAAACTGCGCCGATGTCTTGTCATGTTAGGGCCAATCTCGGATCCCATCAGCTATAGTCTGAGACGATAAAGCCTCTTGGGACGCCGGTGAACGTGCCGGCGGTAAGTGATAATCGACCCCCTGTCAAGACTTCCTTTTCCGCGTGCTGCAGAAAGAGAAACCGTTTTCTTGTGATTTACTTGCCGAAATTTCAACATCATGATGCAGATTTGTGAGAAGTAAAAATTCAAGCATGGTCGGGTCTGCCGTGAAGAGGTGAAGAAAACTTTTAAAATGCATTTGATCTGATGCATTCGAGGAAGTCGGGAAATCTGAACGCCGAACGGCTTTCGTAACACAGTGTCACAGGAATTCATCTCAAGTTAAGTTATAGATCTAGAGCGGATTGTTAGCTGAACGTGCTGCAGATGTCTTTTCATAGAGATTAATAAGAAGCTAAATGGTCGTCAGATCACGCTGACGGGAGCCGGGATGTCATTACGGCAGATTACGCTCCGCCTGCTTTTGCTCTCCTCACGGACTGTTTTTCCTGCATACACTGCAGCCTGCTGATACTTGATTGGTCAATATTACTCGGACTACAAGCGTAGTTCAAACAGAAACCAGAACACTTGCCTTCCCGGAAATCCACGTCCCTGCCTACAGAGTCTACAATGTAGAGTATTCTACTATGTAGAATCTGTAAATAGACATTATGTTAAAGCAAACCCTACTGTTTATTCTGTCATGAGATCAAGACAGGCAAGTTTTACTACAAATACACTACCAGTCAAAAGTTTGGAAACATTTTCTCATACAAGTGAATGGGAAGGTGTGTCCAAACTTTTGACTGGTAGTGTATTTCTAACACTCGGCAGCTAACAGGCAACTGATCACCGATCAAAATATTTCTATTATTTAAAATATCCTCATGAAAGCACCTGTGCAAATGACCATGGCTACTGTGTGAACTTTCCCTGCTTGCTAAGGACTGAAGGTGCCAGTCGTACATCTTTCAACTTCCATTTCCACTCTAAGCTGAAGGAAAAGATATGATTAGTGCACGATAAAACTTCGCCTCTACAGAGAAGTTTAGATTACAGGGTCTGAATTTCAGGACAGAATGATTATTTCCTACAAGTCTCTGAGTTACAATGCGGCATATTTTTTTCACATTTCATAAAGCTCCTGTATGTAACAGCCACCATTTGCACTGTTGTGTAACGAGCGACTTAGGCCTCGAGTCTGGACTTTGTAACATCTTGCTCTCTCTCTTATCAAACATTTATTTGATTTTTATAATAAATCTAGGCTGGTCTATAGCGAAAGCCAATGTCTAACAAGAGACCACTGTACCCTAGTTTAGCGCATATAATACGTACGTACACTTCAGGTCTTTGAAGGATGCAAACTCAGCAAGTCTGACGTAAAGTTTTTCCTAAATCTTCTGGAAATTTGGCTTGCAATAGTAATAATGTAGACATTATGTCAATACAATAAGCAGCCACAACAATCTGATTGCAAATTAACATTCATAACTATTTGTACACCTAGTTTAAAGTGAGCTAAGTTTCCTGTTAGGACTATTTTTATAGACTGTGAGGGCTAGCAGGGATAAGCTTCACTCATATGTAGTAAGTGAGTCTCTACATGTGCAAAGATTTCATTTGACCCACAATAGAGCAGCCGATCATCTCAAAGAGCTAGCAAAAAAACAAGTTTATGCTCTTACCTTTGTGCGGTTGGTTTTGGGAGGTGCTGTTGTTGACGTCTCAGCCACTTTGCTGCCGTCTCCATCGCTCCCACCCTGACCCTGACTGAGGCGGGCCAGCAGAGCGCGCAGCTGGGGCACTGAGATGGTGACGTTGTCTCCATAGCGGGTCAGCAGATCCTGCAGCACCTGGTCAGGGGACTGTGTCTCACTTAACCCCTGACCTGTCACTCGACCCAGAGGGCAGAGGAGCACAGCCAGGGCCAGAATGAAGATCTGCTGGGGCTGGAGGAGACTGATGGTCATAGTGGCACGGCCATGAGGGGACCAGATGAGCATGGCGTCTTCGCTGACTGGAGGACGATGACCTGTGGGGGAGAAGAAGAGAAATATTTTTCAAACCATGACAAAAAGAAACTCTGCTCTCTAAACTAAGAACCTGGAATATTTCTTATTGTTGGCTCAAAGGACAAATACCTTTAGTCACAAACTGTTGTAAATAAACAAACTTAAGCTTCAGGTGACTCTACACTAAAAGTTACAGTTGAAATTCCTGCCTGCAAAGATGGAGGGTTGTAAAAGTGCCAACATAATCCTTGGACATAAATAACAAAATTATACTTCCTGATACCTTTTTTTTTTTCTAAATCAAAAACGTTGTTAATCATTAAAGCAGGTGTGAGGAGTTTTATCTTTGAAGCATGTGCATTGCTCTCTAATGAAACACCTCATTCTACTAGGGAAAATGTGAACAAGGTCTTTTTGCAAATCGCTTCCACTGAATCCTAACTGGCGGCAGCGATAACAGCCATTAAAAAATCACAATAAGGTCTGAAGGTCACAGAAGGTCTGTGTTTTTTGTAGGTCTTAAACAGACATCAGCGTTAAAATGGTTTCATAACCATTTAAAATCTTCTCACATTAGTTTAAAGTTTTACCAAATTATTAATCTGCTGCATGGGTATGAGATTTTCTTAATCCAAAAGTCTGCAGACAGAAAGAGTTTCACTGTTCATGAAAGGGTGCATTGTTTACTCCACTACATAAATGAGATTTTACACCCTGACTAATATCTCGCATACTCCTGCACAACGTGTACAGCTCTTTCACTACACTTTAAAAACACAAATACTGCACATATTCTACGGAGTATTCTGTCGTATGTTTTGTTTATTTTACTTTGTGTACGATGCTTGACTGTAGTACTGCTTTTTACTCTATTTCGATGTTTATTGTTATGCACCAAAACACCAAAGACCAAAAGACCAAGAAAGATCGACAGACTGTGAGGCGTATAACCGAATTTGACAAAGCATTTGGTCCTCAAAAGTTTTGAATGCTCTGTACAAGAAGACACAAAAACAGTGGTTCAATTCTCAAAAATACTGGATTGAAACCTAACCAAAGTGGGGACTCTATATTCTTTTGTACATTGCAGCTTTATGTATGTAAATATCTAATTGTTCAGAAGTTAAGAAGCCGATCCTAACTGGTACTGAAGCGCGAAACAAGTGGACCCAAAGGCCCTCTGTTGGCACA
Source organism: Semicossyphus pulcher (assembly GCF_022749685.1). Taxonomy (NCBI): domain Eukaryota; kingdom Metazoa; phylum Chordata; class Actinopteri; order Labriformes; family Labridae; genus Semicossyphus; species Semicossyphus pulcher. The sequence goes on along the minus strand of NW_027211737.1, from coordinate 29,777,169 downwards.
ATGCACAGAGGGAACAGGAAACCAGAGGGATAAACACAGACGTCACTTACAGACAATTACAGCCCATAACCACCAGACAGCATGCACACTATGAGCAACAGTGACACCAGTGTAATAAACCAGCTCGGGAATACTGTGACAATATCTTAAACTTAAACCAGACATGCATGATATTATTGCACTATTGGTCAGAGCTGATTGGCATATGGGCGGGAATAGTATGTAAGGATTTCCACCACAAAAAATCTGAGTGCATTCACACACACAGGCCAAACTGTGATGTTCCACGTCCCTGCTCCAACTCACAGAGCACCAATTCATTACAGCAACCCCCCAGGTCCACCTGCAAAGCCGTGCTCAGTACACAGACCCATTCATTTTTTTAAGGAGGTGCTCACCTTTTCCCACAGAGCCTCTAATGACAGCTGGTGTATAAAGTGTGTCTGCCCTGAGGCTGCGAGCAGGCTGAGGGATGCCCACAGGTTACCTAGGTGCAAGGCAGGAGTGACGGGAAATGGCAAGAAATTCCTGAAGTGAGCAGCGGGCTCCTCAGGAGTGCAGTGAAGTGAGGAGGAGCGCAGAGACAGGAAGGCCTAGAAAACGGAGGTTATGACTCAGCGGTGAGGAAAAAAGAAATAGGAAAGGATGGGGGAAGAAGAGAAGAAACCTGAAAATGGGTCCAATCTCTCTCTTGCAATGAGCATTCCTTGTTAATTGTTTTTCAGCTATAAAATGACGATGATGATGATGAAGTTGTTTTCTAAGCCGGCAGTGGAATCAGAGAGGAACGCGCATGAGCTGCAAACATACAATTTAGCTGCTGTAGAGGAGCATATTCACGGTATAACAACAGTGGATGTCGTCTGGAAGTAAAGCCAACAAAGTGTCTTTAACCTGCATACTTTCTAAAGGCTAGCAGGGGGTGACTCCACTGTTTGCAAAAAGAAGCCCAATAACATAGAAGTCTATGAGAAAATAAGCCTGCTTTTAACTTGATTTACTAACTCAGTAAACCTTTTACTAACGAGCTTGTGGTCTCAATTGCTAGTTTTAAGTCTTCTCTGACCGACACATTAAAAATGATGGTCTGATTTTGAGTAAAAAGACAATTAAGCAGTTTTTAAGGGTGTGGCTACCTGTGAAAATGTCTTGTGAAAATTGGTAAAGTATATTAAGACACTCTAAGGCATTCATTTCTTCCCATAAGTACCTTTAGTTTAAAGCGTGATTTGTGCTAGCCAAAATAATGGTTGCACCTTGCTATAGCCTACGTCTAGCGCTATTGTTAGCAGATACCTTAATGTATGCTAAACCCTCGCTCCTCTCCTCTTGTGTCTGTTCTAAACAAAAGCCCCCAAGGACACGAGTCCGTAAGTAACATAAAGGAAGGCCCTACCTAAAGCTGTTTTGAGTGATGTAGCTATTTGAACAAATACTGGTCAGAAGTGGGTAAATGTACAACAGTGTGGTCTCTCCCGCTCCCTGTAACACAGAGGAAAGCAGCCAGAGGTAAAGTGATATCTGCCTCCTGCTCTACATTTATTTTTTATTTAGAGAGGAGGGAGAGGCCGGGTTAGGTGTTTGAGGAAAATTTAAGGAGTGACTAAAGACAAAGACAGGCATGCTCTAGAGACACCTGCCTTCTTTAGTTGTTTACATTGTGGGTAGAACTATGCATAACTTACACATGCAGGTGTTAAAGGTAGAATAAATGTGATGTGGTAAGCAAAGAAGAACTACATTATTTCCATAATTACATTTAAGCAATGGCTGTTAATTACAATGATTAAAAAATGCAATCTATTCTTATATATGATAATGATAAAGTGGAGAATTAACACTTCCATCTGGTGTGTAATCTTCTTCCAAAGTCAGAATAGTAGCTGCAAACTATTGTAAGAAATTGGAGTAGATGAATAACATTTTAAAAAGCAATGCTGTATTTTTAAGGTTTTGTACATCACCATTACAATTTCTACATTCATCCTTCCATCCATCAGTTTCCCCTGCTTATCTCAGGTCGGGTTGCAGTGGCAGCAGGCGAAGTAAGTTAGCCCAGAGGTCCTTCTCCCTAGCAACATTTTCCAGCTCCTCTTGGGGGATCCTGAGGAATTCCCACACCAGGCAGGATATATAATCCCTCCATTTTTCTACATTTAGTGTCACTATATTGTTGTTTGTTTGGTCCTGTATGTATAGTTTTTTTTTTATACAGAGTTTATAGGTTACTACTCGGAGTCTAGTCAAGTTTTATTATTATATTATATTTTGTATTAATTATACAATAAAAATCCTTCATGCCAACTTGATATTGTCACTTGTGATGAAAATGTTGTCGTATATTGTCTAGTACTCTGACTCAGGACACAACCGAATGCAAACTATTTGAATGTGGAAATAAATGGGCTATTGGGAAATGTTGTCATCAGTTTGGGAAACTAAATCATTAACAACACCAGAGGGAACATGTCAGAATGACACACCATTTCAATTATAATTTCATTTGTTTGCCATTTGTCAATCCACCACGAGTCATCTTTGCTGAAGTGTCTAAGCTTGCAAATCAACCACTAATTACATGTGTTGCTTCATTAAGCTAAGAATGCGGTAACTCTATTGTTGTTTAAAACAAGAAAAGAGTAACTTTATTCATTTATTTAGATATCATTGGCCAGTAGAAGTTAGATAGAGGTGCTGCTCCTTTTTTGTAATCAATAAATCTATTTGTTGTCTACTTTATTTATGTATTTTTATTACAGAACTCAGCTCTCATATTGTCAGTGATATACACTACTCTCCTCTCACTTCCATGCTTATCGACATACTTAACATACCTCGCCTTTGTGCACACAGACAAGTGTTTATTATTGTTGTTGTTATTATTTAGTAAAGAAATATTGCTTTTTATGTCCATATGGATTTGATCTCGATATAAGTTTACTATTTGAAGAAGTAGGCTATGTCTTTTAAGGGATTTGTGTTACAGGTTTGCAAAGACATTTTGCAACTCTCAAATAATATCTGTACCATACTCAAAAAAACCAAACACTTGGTTGTGCTCTATCAAACACAAACAAGATAACCAGCATGGAGCAACAACTGTTAAACTGCTGTCTAATATCTCAGGACTATCTAAGTATGGAAACTAAAGATACACAATGCAGTCATGCTCCTTAAAGAGTCCTTCTTACCCTGAAGACAAACAGGTCCAAACAGCTGAGCCACAACGAGCAGAACCCTTCTTCGCTGACAGACCTCAGCCTTGGTCTTACTATGGCTACAGTCCAATCAAAACAATGCAGAAGCTGCTTTTAAATGTCAGCATGTCGGGTCACTCACAGAATCACGGAGTCCAAGGCCTATTTGTAGCTGTGGAGATAAAGGGTGGTGTGAAGAGACAGGCAGTCTGCAGCAGAGACGCTGAACTGAAGGGCTCTTCCATGATGTGCATTTAGAGGAGAGTCAGCTGCAGAGGAGGAAGGAGGACAGAGCAGGACCTGGAAATGTTTAGTCTCACTCTGCTGGTCTCCAATCCCAAATGCATGCTGGTCATTGTACTCTGCTGCTTATCCATTCATATAATTCTCTGTTCTCAGGAAGCCTACCTCAAACTTTACTCACCTCTAGTGACTTTTCTGTGGGATTAGAAACTATAAGAAACTGATCAAATCATGTGACAGGTTGTGCAGCAACAGCAAACATGTAATATATAAGTTAAACATCCTGTTAGGAAGTGGTTATGAAGCACACTGAAATGAATAGATGCCAGTATATGACCTACAAAATCAAACCAGACAATCGGCACGAAGATCTTACTTTGAAGTTATTTTAATGCCTGTAACCGCTGTCACCAGGCTGGTGTGCGTGCAGACCAGAAGACAGTGGGTGGCACGTTAGACTATCTTTAGAGAATACTAAGCGAACTGCACAGAACACGATCAGCAGAGATGGACGACCAAAATCAACACAAAAAAGAAAGTCCCTCATAGCTGCTTTAACATAGATAGAGTGGTATAGCAAAACAACCTCCTTTAACCTTCATCACCATTGTCACCAGGCAATCTAAGCACTGGGAGCTTGTAAATTGGCACATGTGAGGACTAGGCTTCATCAGGAGTAAACCTGTGTTATCAGCACTACTGTCACACACACACACACACACACACACACACACACACACGTATGGCTCCTTCAGCCAAGTGTAAACACAGTTCAGTGAGAACTTTCCCTTGTCATCATCAGTTTCACCAGCTGACTCTGGAGAAATAAAGTCTCTGATTGGTCTAACATGAGTACGGAGATGCTGCCAATTCAAACAGGTCTTAAAAACAACTGGAAGGAACGATATCTAAACGCAGAAGATACATAAATACATCAGGGTTTACATACCTGTCTCGCCTGGAATTAATTATATACCCACATAGCTACCTCAAACATGAACACACCTCTTAGCTAAATAAGGAATAATTACATAAAGGTTAGCTAAACAACTTCTTCAAAAGTTTGACTGTGTCGCTGGTTATCAGCACAAAGTTATGATTGTGCTGATGGAAACTTCAGTCATTCAACTCACATCCTGTTCTCAGTATTTTGATCTATTCATACATTGTTTTTTGTTGAAATCCCAGATGTCTTTTTTTGTACATCATTGAGGGGTATGGCTGCATAATTAATCAAAATATCACTGAAATTTCAATAGAGTTTGCAGCACTTTTTTCTTACACGCTGCACCTGTATATTGCATCTTTAATCTTAATTATGAGAAATCACCCTCATTTTTTTTCTATCTTGAAGAAACAAGGCACTTCACTATCCATACAAAGGTTTCTTGATTGTATACTACAACTCATCTATCTACTGTACACTGGTTCAGTGGTTGTTGTACTGATGCATTGTGGAATAGACTTTGGTCAGGACCTAAACTGAACCTCGATCTTTGAATCAATGCAGTGGCAGTCGGATAAAAAAAACAGCACGCATTCATCGTCACACCAACTCTAGTCTCTATCAATATTTTCTTATCCTATGATTTTAAAAGCAGCCTAAAAACACCCGTCGTCTACAAATTAACTTGATTGTTTTTGTCATGCCACCTCTTGTATGAATACTTCTTTTTAACTATGATCCAAAGGCCAGACTAAACATTATCAAAACTCCCTTTAGTACTGTTATGAAAAGGTTGTAGACTCAATTCAGATTCAATAAAACTGGAAGTAGGCTGTGATTACAACTCAACAGTTCTGCTTGTATTCATGTCAGGATAGTATCTGGTAGTCACTGGTCTGGCGATCCACCCTTAAACTCAACAGAAGGTTGTACTACAAAACTGTCACTGTCAACACCAACACTTTTCACATGTTGGCCTGTGATTAAACAAGGCAAGTGCTCAAAGATGGCATGCCATATGTTGTCTTCTGGCTCAAAGTTAGACAGCAGCAAAACAGTTATTCCAAGTGCTCCTCTCAGCTTCTCTCGAGTCACTTTCAGAGAAGACAAACTAAAGCATGAAGCATAAAGCATACAGTACCTCTAATGAATGAAGACGCACCAACAGCAACTTCCTCTAGTCGTTCCTTCTTAACGCTACAAAGTGTGTTACTCCAAAGCAGACTCTGGCTTGTCCTCTTAACTCTGCACACTCTACTGTCGCATGCCGCGTCACTTTATATACTGCTGGAGCGAAGACTCATAAGTCTTTACTCAAGCCCCATAATTACTGTTTCTCTCCGTCCTCGAGCTGATATCATCGACCAAGACTGTCATTAGATGAGAGAGTGATGGCTGTGGGTAAGATGCAGCTTCACCGAACGCATTGTCCGAGTGCTCCAGTCATCCTGAGTGTACTACAAAAGACCATTCAACATCAAATTAAGGGGTTTAGATGTGACCTGACTTGATCTGGCTCCGCCCCTCACTTTTACCCAGAGGCTGGTTCAGAGGTCAGGGATTGCAAAGCCACAAAGCACATGTGCTTTGGTCCTGCACCAGAGCACAAATTTAAAGTGACGATTGTTAATTGTTTTCCATTTTTAACAACTTTGCACTTACAAACAAAGCTGCAGAAAAACTGCTACATTTTGAATTAAATCTTGGGTATTTACCTTGACTTGCAGCTACACCTCAAGTTACTGAGCAGAATATTATCCCACAGACAAGACATGATTACAACTCGACCGATATATCAACTGGCCTATATTATTGAGCCAATATGGCACTATCAAAGATGTATTAGTAACAGCATATATGTTGTCCATAATGCAGCAATGTTTAACCTTTTAAACAAAACATATCATGCAAAAAGAATGCTTGGGGTGATTTACAAATGAAGTGTCATGTGGTTTGTCCAGCAAAGTGTTTCCACTCCATAATTAACACTTCACCGTTGTCTGCAGCACGTGTAGCCGAGCATCACAGCTGAGCAGACTTTGATTATGAAAAAAGGAGACATTTGTTTAATAAAGTAGCCGATAAAAGATTTCCGCCACATTGACGTAGAAAAATTCACTGAATTGGCCAACATATCTGTATCAGTGAACTCGGTGTCCCTCTGAAATAAGCATCCCATATCTGTTGGGCTCTACAAATAATAAGCCAGCCAATAAAGCCGCCTTGTAACCTGCACATTCTGTACATTGATCAAATATGGGTGTAACATGTGATGCAAAGATTAATGCATTAATCCCAAAGAACAAAGCATTCTTTTCATTATACATGTGAATGACAGAAAAGTCAGATGGCTGTTCTGTCTGGACGTACTGCACATTGCATTATTACAATGAATACATAGTAAAGTAAGGTTTTAAATTGTTATTAATGGAATAAGTATCCAGGTATTTTAAAAACTTTGCTCAATCTCGAAAGACTATGACTACTCCAGCTTTATCGTGACCACATTATGAACCACTATTACTACTTTTTCCTTCAAGCTTTTGGCCTGTTGTCACCAGATTACAGAGCAAAGTGGAGCAAAATCAACACAGAGAAAGTATATTTTCTTTCAATCTCAAAAATTCACTGCATTAGCCGCTACATGCTGCAATCGGTGAACTTTTACCCCTACAATCATGTCCTGAATTGACCAGAGTGAACTTTTGATAAGCTCTAAAAATATTAAGATTATTGTAATAAATTTAACACCATAAAACACATTTTATGTTGACGTTTGGCTCCTTGAACAACATTTTAATCCCAAAAATCTACTTACATTTTTTTTCTTCTTTTCCCATTAAACTATTCAAAGTTTCAGCTCAAAGTTTCCACAACTTTCAGCCGATTAGTTGACTTCTTTGTTGTTTTAAACCAGTTGGGTGTAAAGAATCATTGCAGAATTCTGTACATAGATTAACAATAGAACTAACATGTGATGTCAAGATTGATCATCTAATCCCAACGAATAACGCCTTCTTTGCATTAGACAAGTTAATGACAGAGAAGTCAGTTGGCTTTTCTGTCTGAACACATAACATACAGATGTGTTTACACCAATTTTCCAGGTCTTTTCAAAACTTTGCTCAACCTTGAAAAAACGACTCCAGCTTTATAGTGACATATTATGAACCATTGTTGCGACTTTATCTTTCAGGATTTGGCTTGTTTTCACCAGGAGATTACAGAGCAAAAATGGTTCATGATCAACATAGTACCGGTATATTTTCTTTCCAGCCAGAAAATTCACTATATAAGCCGCTACACCTGGAATTGGTGAACTTTAACCTCTAAAACTGTGTCCTGAATTGACCAGGTTGGACTTTTAGTAAGCTCTGGAAATCTGGAATTAAAATGCCAAAAGTTACTGTAACTAATTCAACACCCTAAAACACAATTTAGGTTGACGTTTGGCTACTTATTTTATTTTATTCTTTTTCCATTAAAGTATTGCTCAAGATTTACACACATTGCAGCTTATTTCCACGACTTCTTAAACCCAGTCTTGTGATAGAAATCTCTCCAAATACTGTACATAGATTAAATATAGGATTAACATATGATGTCAAGATTGACTAAGAATAAAGCCATCTTTGCGTTACACAAGTTAATGACAGAAAAGCTGTATAGCACATTAACAACCTATAGACTGTAATTGCACATCTACAACCCTTTAGACTGTATGGTACATTAACACATCTACCCCCCTGTAATGTTTGTTTACATTTAAGACATATTAGGGACGCACAATATTGGATTTGTTGCCGATAACCGATATATCAGGCACATATTTACTTGAGTAGGTTTACTTGCAAGATATATGTTAGTTTATATTTTAAATTAATATGAGGTTAATATTTATTATTGCTGTTAGAATTCCTGGATGTATTCCTTTCTTCTAGTGTTAGGTGTCTGGTGCTGTATTCGCTTTGATAACCTGCATCTGTAACGCCACATTTTCCCAGTTTGGGATCAATACAGTACATCCATCTCTCTATCTATCTATTTATACAGAAAATTGCAGTATCAGAATGATTTTGAAGGAGAAAAATGAAGAACGGCTCCAGATCTGGACATACGATGCTGCTGTGACTTTAAGACTGCTCATTGACAGTCTTCAACAATTTCTATCGCTTGCCTGGACACACACGCGTTAACAAACAAGCTGCATTCCTTCATATCTGTTATTCTCCCGGAAACGAAACAAAACGACTAAATTAACACGTCTCTGTCACAGCACAACATCTGACTTGATCTAGCTATATTAAGTTAGCTTCTGTAGCAAGTCCTTAATTTAACCACGCACCCGTGTCAGTTAAGCTAACAGGTAGGAAAACCCTAAATGTTTAAAAAAAACAAAAAAATGTCTTCACAGTTGAATATACGCCGGTTCCTGTAGCTAGCTAGCGTAGGTTCAGGTAAATTAGCCAGCTTCTTAATAGCCTTGGCAGTTAGCTTACCCGGTGATGCTGTGGGGAGCAGAAAAGCAGGCTTGACGTCAACTCTCCTCAACAGCAGCGTCAGTTTGTCAGTTAGGCTCAGTCACACCGGAGATGTCACATCAGGGGGAAGTAAATATCAGACACGGGCGACAGTAGTCTCCTCTACGTTCACTCATTCACCCAACGACGGGAGTTTTTTTTTTCCTCTGTCGTCCTCCCATTCAAACAAACCTCACAAGCAGCAGCGCGTGGAGGATGTGGAAGGGTCATCTTCAGTGACGTCGACAGTTCGTCTCTTTTCAAAATGGCCGTGTCTCCCTCATGCGGTGGACACTGGGTACTGCAAGAATAAAGATTAACATTTTCATGCAAGAACCAGTGTGTAGATGAAGTATTCAGATGCTTGGCTTCAGTAAAAATTAAAATTATTATTCATTTCATATTGGACGGTTCTATAGTTTTCGAATTTAATTATATTATTACTATATTTTGTATCTTGTATTCACTGTTATTCTGGCAATTATATTTAATTCTGACATTCATTTTTAAATCACCATAGAGCCCATCTCTCGGCATTTTTATATTTTATCTTTATTTCTTCTTTATTGAAAATATTCTGCACATACTTTATATACTAATATTTCTTACTTATATTTATATTCCCTGTATTCTTCATGTATTTCTGATTCTGATTATATGTCCGCTGCTTCTTGTGCAGTTGGACACATGCTTTGGGGGTATTTAATGTTTGTTTGTTTTTTCAAGTTTAGTAGTGTATATGCTTTTTGATTCACTTTCTGCATTTCGCTCATGGTACATTCTTACATTTTAGTAGGTTATGTTACCTTTGTTCTCAAGCTTATGCGTATATTTCTATATGCTGTCTTTTAATTTAAAGCACACTGATTTTACTTGAATGTGCTATACAAATAATGTTATTCTGTAGTTTAATTATTGTTTTTCTAGAAGTATATGCATGAACTGAGGTTAATTGGAGCCTCCCAGCATAAGAATTTCACATGATTGTACTTGTACAACCGGAGTGACAATAAACGTCATGAGAAAAGTTTTTAATCATATGCTATTGTAGTTTATGTTTGTACATTTCTTTATGAGCTGAGTAGATAGCGGTGGATTAAACTAATTCATTCCAAACATTAATTAAGTATTCTTCGGCCAAAGGAAGGGCTCGTCCGGGATTTGAACCCGGGACCTCTCGCACCCAAAGCGAGAATCATACCCCTAGACCAACGAGCCATGCAGCGCGTACAATTTGTCAAGAGTTTTAACAGAAACCTCTTAATATTTATCATCTGTATTTAGGTCAGTGGTTCTGAAACTTTTTCTGTTATGCCCCCCCGGCCCCCAACAAAATTGTCACAAATAGGTCAAATTGAACTTTTATTGAAAGAAAGTCAAGATCGTGACCATTCTTTTCACTTTTCTCTGAGTAATTCGCTGTGCAAAAAAAAACTATTTGAATTGCTCCATCAGACTTTTTCGAATAGATATATAATAAAATGTACAATAACTTTTTCAGAAGAATAACAATAAAGTTCAATCTGTGCAAAGAAAAACAACAAACAGATTTTTGCTGCAGCTGCCAGACTTTTCAGACATAAAACACAGACAGGTCTCTCTTCGTCTCCTACCATATTCGCTGTAAATCCAAGATAAGCGTCGTCATATTGTCTTGACTTCTTGGATTTTGGCGGTTGGTCAGCGTTAACGTCAGCCGACGTCGTCTTGTTGGTATCTGACGCGTCAGCTGTTTTTCGTTTCGCCCCTGTAATATATTTGTCCATTGGCAATGCTAGACTTTTTCTTTGAGTGTGTCTGAATGTGAAATCTGTCATGGAAATCACCAGGGCAACGCGTTTGTGTAGTGTGCCACCCGAAAATAAGTCCGGGTTGTCCGACGTCAAAACATAGTTCCGCCTGCTACATTTTCCAAACGAAAAAAACCACACAGGAGCGGTGACGCGTCCCCCCTGTCATGCCGCCGTGCCCCCCAGGGGGAGCGCGACCCACAGTTTGAGAATCACTGATCAAGTGATCGACATAAATCGCACATTGAGGTGGTGATTCACTCACTTTAATAGTGTGAAGGACAAAAAATGACATAAGCATGAATAAATAAATACATAAATAGATATATAAATAAATAAATGTTGAAATAATTAGATAAATACTTAAATAAATGTCCAAATAAATACATTTTGGTCATTAAAAGGGCTATTTATATATTTTTATATATCTACATTTATTTATTTATTTCTACATTTTCATATTTATTTATTTACTTATTTCTATATTTCCACATTATTTATTTCTATATTTCTGTGTCCCTGTCGTACGAGGAATAGTAAATATGTAAATTGAGTGGGTGGTCCTTACCTCACTCTGAAGCAGGATTGGTTATATCGTTGTGATTGGATCTACTACTACTGCCTTGACTTGAACTTTGCCTAAATGCCTTGAGCCCGCTACGCCACAAGCCGCTTAGCTAACCAACTTTCAAAAGATTCAAAGTTTCACGTAGCCTTGTGTTTTCCATGGAAACCTTTATTCGAGCCGTTGCCAATGATCTAAGATCTTTGGCGAACGATTTTGAGAACAACGCACCGAATGACTACCTTCAGTTTTGTCTGGAAAGATTATTGGAGGATTTAGTTCAGCTCAACGCTGACATGGATTTTAAGGTTGACTTATAAGGTAGTGCTAGATTGTGGAGCAGGGAAAGGGACAAAATTAAGACTATTGAGAGGCTGAGGGAGGCTATATCCTTGCCGAAAGCAGCTACTGATCTGCTCAATGATACACGAAGCACTGGTAACTGAGAGGCCGGCGGTGGTGAATGAGAAGCCGCCCATTCATTCAACCAGGACGACAAGTCATGCGTCTAACATAGAACCCATTGGATCGGCTACTGGCTACTAGGCTGGTTATTAGCTTCCGAGGCTGGCGACTAGCACGCTGAAGCTAGCTACATTAGCCATCGATTTCGATGGTCATTTTCTTCTGTTGTACTTTAGTGGCATATTGGAGCCAAATGCGCCGCGTTACCGCCACCAAATGGACACATGTAGGATTTTTTTAGATTCTAGATTCATCCAGATAAGTGTATTTTTTGTTACCAACAAAGAAAGTATTTCCGCTTTACTTTGCTGCTTAGAACGTGCATGTCCACAAACATATTCATGAAAACTTCAGCTGTTCTCAGGTCCTCAGGACTGATACTGCTAAAAGCTAAAAGGGACTTTTTGGCCGCAGCCTTAGTGTCTGCTGCCGCCTGCTGACTGACAGGAACATAGATAGTAAATGTAGGAGCCATTTTGAGCGTGTGTGTTATGGTTGTCTTAAGTTGTAAATTGTTAGATGAATATGTTGTTATAATGATTTACTTTGACCACTAGGGCGTGTATTCGAATTGGGTGATTGGTCACATAACTAGGTCATGTGTTTATTGTCACGTTCAGACAGACAACAAGACCCACAGAGCAGACCTGAGGCAGAGCAGATTCGTTTGACCGTTTATTTGCAGAGTTCGGTACACGGGAGATTAGTCAATGGCAGCAGAACAAAATCGGCAGGCAAAGTCGTAGTCCAAAAAACAGGCAAAAGTTAAAACCAAGGTAGCAAACTAGATAGGCAGAAGTACAAAATCACTGGGCAAAAGGAGAACACGAGGAAAACTGATCATACACTGAGAAATTAACACGAGGAAATAACGCCGGAAAACTACTCACAAGGATGCAGACAATCTGACAAAGACACACTGGGGAAGACATGCTAATATACACAAGAGGGGAGGAGACAACGAGACATGGGTGAAAACAATAAGCAATCACACACACAGGGAGTAAAGAAACCTCAAATGAATGCAAACAGGAAGCGGGGAGATTAACAGAATAAAACAGGAAGTACAGACAAAAACTCAGGACCTGACATTTATAGGTCACAGGTGAATAGAAGTTAGTTGGTGTAGATGGAGGGAACATACGGTTCTTACCGTGACGCACAGACATAACCACAGGATCACAGCATCATTGGAGCATTAAACATTCATCATCACCTGGTAATCACCACTCATCTGTACCACCATTGCAATAAACGGGAACATCACCCAAATGCAATATCAATCTAGACATTAATCATTTGGATACGCGTCAAGACCTGTTTTCATACACCTATGCATGGTGACTAACTGATTGACTAACCGGTTGGAACATTGGGTTGGATAGTCACTACAGTAAAGATGTTAGACAGCTGCCTCCATTTATCAGGCAAAAATGTCAGCTATCTCTGGTTTCAATTTTAATTGCAGCTAAGCTAATGAAAAAACAACTGGCCTGTTGTGATCACTGTGTTTTGTTTGTACTGTTGTTGTATTTGTGTTATGTTATCTATGTTTTGGGTTTGTTTATGAACAGAGTCCACGATTTATTAACGCCATTGGCGGACAAGGATCTGGATGAAACCGTCACCCAAATCCTACAGCACCATCCCAACTGTGGGTACAGAATGATGGCTGGGCACCTGCATGCACAAGGCATTCGCATACAGAGTAAGTGATTGGAGTCATACCCGTTCATTGGATTGGGAAGGTCAGAAAAGGGGGGGCACAGACAGCTGGCCCAATGCATGTAGTTTAGACTCTAGTTGGAAGTACTACAGGAGAAAACTTCAGGACTATAGTGCATCTAAAATCACCTGTGTGATGATGAAAGGTTACTGCATTGATTTCATTAAAAATATGACTTATGATTTGACTAAAATGAGACCATAACCTGTATAGATGTCATCGATTAAAAATATACAAACACTTTGTGGAATAAAACTAGAATATAACTAACAATAATTCAAACAAATAAAATGTGACTCACTAAACTAGTATGCATTTTAGTCAAAAGACGAATACATAAATTAAATTATAATTGGTTGCCAAAATGAACACTGCTTAGAATGTGGGGAGAAAGATGCTTTATTTACTGCCAGGCTACATTTTAGGAAAGGGTCAACTTGTTTTTGAGTACGCCTAATTTGGTGTCCTTTTTTGCATATTATAGGACAGCGTGTGCAGGAATCAATGCGTCGCATGGATCCCCATGGAGTTTGGATGCGCACCCTCCAGCTTAACCCTCGAAGGCGCAGGAGGTACTCTGTACCAGCGCCTAACAGTTTGTGGCACATTGATGGCAATCATAAATTGATAAGGTAGGCTATCTGAAGAATAGTAACGACTTCAACTAGTTTTACAAAATATCATAGAAACCTCGGCACGGTAAATAATGTTGTGTAGAAAACAAGATAGATAGATTCATGGTGGTATATTGGTTACTCTTAATATATGTCCATACATATATATTTCAGATGCCGGTTTCGTTGTGCGTGGTGGTACTGATGGTTTTAGTCGTCTCATTGTGTACCTGCATGCCGCCACCAACAACCGTGTAGCAACCGTCTTCAGAAGCTTTCTAGAAGCTGTGGATGTCTACGGTGTGCCATCTCTTTTTAAAATGTGATTCACCTTATTCCTACTACTCCATCCTTTTATTTCTTAATTTATTTTATTTACTCTTTCTGCTTCTTCCTGCTCCGTCCCCCTGGTCTTGGTTGTGTGGGTTCTCCTGTTACATATTGGGTATCGGGTTTTGTGCTTTGCTTATTTTGTGAATTGCTGGTTTTGTGTGAGTTCCTTGTTTTGTGGTCTGCTGGTTTTATGGTCTGCTTGTTCTCTGCTTTACTTTGCTTGCTTGGTTGTCAAAGGACTTTGTAAACTCTTCTTCTGTTTTTAGTGTTGGAAACATAAGAAAACCCTGCCTGAACAAACTCAGTCCACACTGCAGAAAATGTAAAGGTCACAGAAACTTCTTTATTCCTAGTTTACATTCCCTTTCCTGCTTATTCCAGGGGTGAACATATTCCATGTTTATTGTTAGTAATGTACACATTTACTTACATTTACACTCTTGCACTCATACCTAAAACCGAAACGGAAGTCCACAATTTTCTTATGAAAATGATTAAATGAATTTTGGCCATTTCCACTGGTCAAACTTGGATTAACTCCTACACCGTTCATCCGATCCACTTCAAATTTGTTGTACAGCGAGAGGAGACCTGGGTGATGAAAAGTTACCAAAAGCTCGTACCAAATTTAAAGGGCTTGGCGTGAGGAGAGCTCAAACTCGCCTCATTCGCCATGAAACAGGAAGTGGAATGTAACTCGGCTGTACATGTTCCAATCTGAACCAAACTGTCCATGAAAAGGCTCCCGGCCTGAACACATTGATATGGCATTATTCAGTGATACTCCTAGCGCCACCTACTGGTGCTTGGACACCTACTCCTAGCGCTACCTACTGTCTCGCCATGAAACAGGAAGTTGCTGTAACTTAATCATACAGGGTCTTATCTGCCTTAAAGTTCATATGTTTGATATATGTTGTTAAATTAATAGGAGAAGTTGCGCAATTATAGTGTTCTGTTTCATACGTCCTTTGGACAGACCATCTTTGGGATGGGATGGCTTATAAAACTTGATTATTGAATCTTCATCAATTGTTGATTACAAAGAAATCAAAGAAATGCCTAAAATACCAAAAACAAAATAATGTAAGGAGGAAATCTCCGGGAGTTTAGTACCGATGTTTAAGTCATCTGACAGGTTGAAGTTACCTATATATGCTTAAAAGATTGTTTGCTCATAATATTACTTTTTAAAATGATAGCATTTGCTTGACAACACATCATCTGCTTGGTGTGATATTAGACAAAGATAAGGTTTAACTTTTTCAAGGTTTAAGCATTTTATACTGGCAATATTATTTGTTTTTTTATATCTCGTTACAAAAAAAAAAGGAAAAGGAAATACGATTTTTATAAGTTTGCATTTGTTATAATCAACATATTGTTATGCTTTGTTAAAAGCCTCTGTAACTGCTGTAAGAAAGTGTGTGTGTGTGTGTGTGTAAGCAGGAAGCAACTGTAGTTGCACAGGAAGTCAAGCAGAAACATATCAGTTGTGACGTAGACAGAGCAAGTGCAACTTTTTTTTCTTTTTTTTATTATTATCTATTAATTTATTTATGTATTTATTTTGAGCCAGCAGGTGTTCACCCCTGTTTGACCCAGGGACTTTCCAGCTAGAGTTTAGGTGCACGGTCCTGGCGCGTTCTTGATACGTGCGTGTGCGCAAGAACGGACTGTTGAACAGTTTTGCATGGAGAAAAAGGTCCGTTCACGCGGGTGTTGTACGAGGACGGAATGGTTAGGTACTTTCCCCTTGCAGTATAAAAGCAGCTATCTCTTGCTGTTCGCGAGTCTTCTCACAAGACTCACACCAGATCTCATTTGGCTTGCGAAATCATACAGCAAGTGAGTTTCTTAAACAAACTCAAAATGTTGGTATTATGACTGCAATTTTATCAGATATAGGGATGGATAAATCACATGGTACGAGAGCCCCTTGGACAAGTGTTAGTTATATGGTGTACAGCACACTGAGATCTTTTAAACAGATCAAGGTGTTAGTATAGAAGTGTTTAGAGCACTTATTTCTTTTACACAGATTGAGGTGCTATATGTTAGGGAATGTGTGAAGCACTGATAGAAGTGTGGAGCACAGTTGTGAAGCTCGGAGTTAATTAGACGACTCGAAAGTGAAGCAACAAACGTTTGTCTGAGATGGCTCGACTGCAATGATGTGATTAAAATCTTGGGAGGGACAGAACAGTTGGAAACTAGATGAGGGAACTTTTGGTGCCCCTTCAGTTTAGAGCCCCCTTTAATCTCTTTTATTATTCTTTTGAGACTAAAATGAATATTGACGATTCTGACTTAATAAAGACCCTTTAAAACTTTTAAGGGAGATTCTGGTTGTCTGTTTCTGTGAGTTGATCACACAAGGACGCACATAAGAGTTTTCTTCAAAGATCCTCGTGAAGCCCCCGAGAGGTAAGCTTATGCGCACCCACACTACGGCTACACGACTGACGACCTTAGGGCACACATATACATATGTGGGCCCCTGGGCTCGGGCCTGGTTAAAAGCTTATAACTGTTATGCTTTTTGAGGTTAGGGACCCTTACAGGTTCTTCGGACGGAGAGGAGAGATAGCTGTAGGTTTCAGAATTCCCCTTGGTGACCCTGGGGAGGTCCAAAGAGAGACTCCTACAGGGGCTAAGTACAAGACAACAAAACTAAGTGAGTAGTAAAAAGTTTGTCAGGGAGTCGGGAGACTTGCAGAAGCCAGTGGGAGAGAATCATATAGGGAAGCCTTACTCCGCCTTCCCCCCCTTCCTGTGTCCGCACGCCTCAAGGCTCATAAGTGTCTCAGGTCGAGGACGAGGCCAGTGAGCGAGGAGCGAACACAAGGGGACCCACGGTGGTAACCGGACAAAGGGATAGAGAAACTAGCCGAGATTGATGTTAAGATTTAAAGTAATGAGTTGTTATTGATTATCTGATACAGGTAAAGTTAAAATGAGTCTTTAAAGATAGAGATTAAAATTAAGATTTAAAGAGAAAATCTTTTGAATTTTATTTGAATGCCATAGATTCAAATTTTATCTTTTAAAATCTATACTGAGATTATTTGACGTTTGTTATTGATTAAAATAGAGATCTTAAGTCAATCATTCCTCGAGGGCTAAGGGCCCGCTAGCATAGTCCCGTCGATCCGTGAGTGCCACAGGCGGAAGATTAATGAACGTTCCGTCGCTAGCAGGAAAGTCTCGGGATTGACACCCCGAGGGCAGCCTGTTTAATCTCTTCGTATTGTAAGAGTGGCGACACTTGATGTTCAATTCAGAGCTATTTTCACTGATTAGTGTCTTCAACACGATGTGGCTGGCACACATTTTGTCCCGCTTCACATAGAATGTAGAAGGTGTTGCCAACACTTGGTGTCTCCAGACCACATGAGAAGTGAGCCATTTCCACTGTTCTGTATTTGAAGATCACAGTGTGGCTGCAGGTTGCTCTGCGACTGCAACACACCCCGACGTGCATAAGGGTGCGAGGGCCCGGTATATATTATTAGTTGAGTTTGTGTTTTGACCATTTGTGCATGTTCCAGAGAGCCAGGGGTTCATCTCTTAACCTTACGATGCCTCTCTTTGCAATCCTGGGCGGAGGGACTAAGATGCAATGAAAAGATAGAAGTGAAAGAAGCATGGATGCAATTTAAGAGACCTGGGATGTATCCCTTGTGTGAACTCGTCAACACATATGTATGTCCAATAAATCATTTGGGCATCAAAGCCAGGACAACGAAGATCAGAATCAGGGGTCCATTTCAGAAAGGAGGTTCAACAAACCGGACTGTGGTTTGACTTACTCTGAGTTAAATTCGCTGGCTTTTTGGTTTCAGAACAGCTGATCAGAGTTAGCTCAATCAACTCTGAGTAGGTTCAGCCGGAGTTAAAAAGCCAGCATTAATGGACCCCCGATACCACGATTCACCATGGCAACGGTACACAAAAAGAGGTCCTCCTACGTCACACCAGTGGAGCTCGAAATCCTTTTAGAAAAGCATGTTTTTAGAAAAATAAAGTAACACGGCTGCAGCTGCAAAAGAGAGAGGAGCGGCGTGGGAAGAAACTGCTGCTTGAGTTAATTTGCAAGTTTGAACTGGTCTATTTATTTAATACTTAATCATATTTTAAATATCAAACTAATGAAACATCATTCAGTGGATGTTTTAATGTGCATTAGCTTTATCCCTAACATGATGCTGACTTCACATACATTATAATTCATGTTGATTAAACTGAATGTTTTAGTTTAAAAAAAAAAAAATCCAATAACTTACGCGTCTTATCTGAGCGCTCTCGGCAGTGGTGGTGGAAAATCTAAAAATGATGACTTTGACACAGATTTTTTTATCATAATTATAAAAGACTTTTGCAAAGCGGTCAGAGCAGCACAGAGACGCAACATTTCTTCTTTTAATTCGACGGGCTGAATGAATGAGGAAGTCGAATGAGGGTTTTATATTCTAGAGGGAGGAGACAGAGCGAAACTCTGAGTTTCCTGAAGAAAACCTGCTCCCGACCAGGTGAGGTTCACAGACTCAGTTACCATAGCAACCAACTCAGAGTTGAAGTTACCTCTCTTTCTGAAACGGCAGACCTGAGGTTTCCCTCATTTCAGGGTTGACAAACCCAGGGTTTTCACTAAACCCGCTTTCTGAAACGGACCCCAGGTTTATTGCCAAGTAGGTTTATACATACAAGAATTTGTTTTGGTGGTTTTGAAGCAGAACAGTTAACGCAGAACTAGAATAAAAATAAGTAAAAGACTTAAATAGAATAAGATAAAAAACAGGCAATAAGAATAAAAATATAAAAAGCAATATGTATAATACAAAATATGTACAACAGGTGTGATTAAAAACTGTACAGATGTGCAGGGTATTAGTGAGTGCAGACAGACAGAGTGCAAGAACCCAAACAATGATGCGTTTTTTATGACTTTCTTACACTTCGTCACTAAAATCACTTTTCTTCAGGTAATTTTCAAGGTGAGAAATCGATGCTGGAGATTTTAAATACTGACAGTTTTATGAAAGTTACCACGGGATCGGAAATGAACTGAATTTTTAGAGTTCACAGAACCTCCACAAGGTCCAGCGGGGTCATCCATCCAGCAGGCTGACCATTCACGTCTCCTCCTCCGTGACACAGAGCACAGCAGTCAGAGCAGCCCAAACGGCACTAAATGGTGATGAAAGCCCGACAACAACTGTGACATATTTCTCCAGGGTAATCTGAGGACAGCAGCCCCCATGAGACCGTAAGTGTGATTTTGTGTTATTCCATGCCGTGGGCTGTCACTCTCTGGGTCTGGGTATGTCAAAGAGGAGGCAAACAGAGATTTTGTTTTGTAAAATGTAAGCTGGATCGTAAATATGAGAGATTTTTATTATGTATTAATATATCAGCTTAGTGTGAGGCCATAAATGGCACTTAATTTATAAGTCACACAGTTCATAGTGTCACACAGTGTTACTTTAACTCCACCATGCTCCACCTACTGAATACACACATTGAATTCTGTGTCCTGAATTGTCCTGGTCTGCCCTGGTCTCAGAGAGCATGCACATTGGCCTTATTGTCTTCTGACACTTCTCTGCTTTGGCTCCAAGCATGTGGTCAGTGGGTGAGTGACAGAAGAGAAGGGGAGCGAGCACACAAGCTGCTGCTTACACCGACAAAATTTTAGCTTATTCAAATAGCAAAAGTGGCATACGTGAAAATTAGCATACAACACATGTCCTGTGATACAGTAGTCAGCCACGACACAGGACATGAGTCACACTGCTGATTTATGGCTTTTAAGCAACAAAAAAGGAGAAGTGGCTAAAATATATATAGTGACGAGGACCGTGAGATAAGTGAACTTGTGAACACCATATCTGCTGTGGTTTTCTTCCCGCATTCCTTGAGAAGCGCAGGGGTGTGTTCAGGCCTGTTGTATCAATGAGGAAGTACTTGTGACAGGTCCAGGAAAGCAAACGAAGGTGTGGCCTCAGAATAACAGCAACACAGCATGCAGGTAGACAGCATAAAGACTGATCAGAGACCTGATCTGCTGTCTTACAGTGACTGCCTGCACCTGGACAATGGCACGAACACTCCTTTGGTGGGTCCTCATCCTGAATGCCTCACTCAAGCTCCCGGGTAAGTCACTAAGAACTTTTACCTTCACTAAACACAGTGGCTAATTATTAACTGAAGTAAAGCCTTCCTGTATTGTTATTCAAACAACTTTAACCGAAGGGTTTTAACTCCTGAAAAGTGCTGTAATACTTTAACCTAATACTGTTTGACATATTTCACCATAGATTAAATGAATGTGACTGTTCTTTAAACACTAAAATCCATCCATGAAGGCATACTGAAAATAACATTCAGTCTCTCTGCCTTAAAAACATAGTTCATCTGCCTTCAGCTGAATGTACCTTGTTTACATCGGTGATAATGGAACATCTTGAGAACAAATGCAAAGCAGTCAATAAACCGTGTTATCATACGTCGCTGCTTTGTGAGCCCAGCAAAAGGTTTTGGAATGACTTCCAACCCATTGCCGATATTGAGACACACAGTACTTAACTATGAATCAGAGTGACTAATCATTTCCGTCCAAGTTTCCTCTGACTTTATATTGATTGAGACGACATCTTGTGAAGATGAGATGTCAAATCAGAATCTTTCACAACTTTTTAGATCAGGATGTTAAGAAGTCAGGCAACAGAAAGATAAGGACTAATGTTTAGTTTCTGTACAGTCTAATTAATAGTTAAGTAAGAAACAGGACTGTATTGAATGAAGTTGCAACTAAGACATGTCATTCAAAAGTTCTCTGACAGTTACAGTGAGATAACACAGAGAATACAATCAAATTACTACGACTATAAACTACTGTAAATACAGCCTGGTCCAGAGGGTGTATGTGCATGGGGCACAAAGTAATAAAAAAAAAAATATATATATATATATATATATATATATATAAATTAATAAATAAATAAAATCAATCTTTAACACAAGAAAATATGATTTAAAAAAATCATAATTAACGCAATAAAGCACAGAGCCCAATGAATTAACAATTCAAATACAATAAACCATGAACACTTGTGTTCTAAGAGAATGTTTACTTCAACTCTACTTGAATAAATCTCAAAGCGCAGCAATGACAGGGGATGAAATGTGAGTTGATGAAGATGGACATCCCTCCCCGTCCCCAGTGGAAATGATGCCCCACACAACTTAACTGTTGTATAGGACAAACACTCTTTCCTTCCCACAAAGCCTCCTGTGTTCTTGCTGGTTATCGTGGGAAGATGTGAAGACAGAGCTTCAGACACTGTGCTGATACCCTGTTGATAGGGGAAGCTTTGCCGTCCAACTCTGATTGGAAGGTGATGCCAAACAATGTATGTTTTTTTATTGAGTTTGAGAACTTAGAAAAAGCGTGGACACATGCGTAAACTAGCTCAGCTGACTGTTAAAAATTACACCTACGAACAACTTTGGACTAAAGTTTCCATTTATGTATAATATTACGAAAAAATAACTAAATATATATAAGAAATGAATACTGCTCTTTTTCATCAATCTATGAGGATTACATAAATTAAACCAGTATGAGCCAACAGGCTAATTTTCATCTGTAGTCCTTCCCACAGATGTTTTGCAATCCACTAAGGGTATTACCTGTCTGTTTCTCCGCAGAGAGCCACGGTCATATTTTTGAAGAGGTGAAAGACTTCGAGGTCGTCCGACCTGTTAGAACTCACTCAGTGAGAAAAAGAGACATTGAGGTATATTTTCCTGTTTTTCAAATATTACTTTCCGTATCATTTGTGCTGTTCCAGAGACCAACAATGTAATCATGCTGAATTACTGAAGGCACAGTTTCACATCTCTTCCACAGAACCACAGGCCAGACACGGTGAATTACGCCATCACGGTGGGAGGAAGAGACATTGAAATGCAACTGGAAAAAAACAAGTAAGTTCTTACTTCCCTTAAGTCAAGCACTATGTTATTATAAAAACCTTCAAGGTAATCCAATGTTTCTTTTAATTTTTAAAAAATAATTTTTATTCTTTTTTTTTTTTTTAAACAAAACATAACAGACATGACCAATACATTACAAACATAACACACCGAGTCACATTAAAGTAAAGCACAAACACACAACATATCTATACACCAAATATTCTCAGGTCAAGCAACCCAAATTAAGTAACAATGTTTAAATACTAAAAGAAGTGAAGATTGTATAGATAAGGAATAAAAAATAAAAATAAAAATAAAAATAATTCTAATCATTATTCTAAGAAATTTAGCAGTCTGTCAGAACGATCCTGTCCAAAAAGGAAAAATAAATAAATGAATGATAAAATGATAAAATAAAATAAATTACATTTCTACCAGCCTTCCACCTCAATAAAGCCACCTTTTTCCACCTTTCCAAATGTTTTTTAACGTCTCCATTCATATTTGCAGTATAGCCTTCTAAGATAAAATGATGTTTGATAAACATTCTGAAATGATATATATCCAAGGAGTCCGCTCCAGCAGCTTTGAAGATAAATCTTTTTCCTAAAAAAATAATCAAATTAATAATATAGCAATCTGTCTATGTAAGATCGCCAGATATCACAGAGAGAAAATCTAGTTTAAGGCACAGTTTCCTTGCGTTGCACATCTCTTCAACCTCCCTCCAAAAGGCAGACACAACATGACAATACCGGATCATGTGTACTGCTGACTCTGATTCCATACAACTAAAACGACACTCATAGTCTGACTAAAATCCGGAGTGAACGTGATAAGAAGTCAACTTCCTGGTTTTACTTCTTTTTTGTGGTTTTCATGTCACTGGTGTCATATTTCCAAATAGATATGTCTAGAGCCATGTTATTAAATCGTAAAGCACAGGACGTGTATACCAATACACACATATAAAAAACAAATGCCAAAATAACTATGTTTTATATATTTTTTAATATTTTCATCATCAGTGCATTACTCCCCGAAGACTACTCTGAGACCTACTACCAAGAAGATGGGACTCAAGTCACCACAAATCCCGAAGACGTTGTGAGTGTTTGTTTTTGTCCCTGTTTTTCACTTCCATACCTGTTTTTGTTTTTTTTCTAAACCATACTTCAATTCAAAAATTATTTTAAGATCACATTTCATGTAATTTATGTCTGGATTATGTATGGACTTTATTCTTTCATAACCCAATCATCATCCTTATGTCTTTATCAGGATCACTGCTATTATCACGGGAGGATTTTGCACGACAGTAGATCATCTGTTAGCATCAGCACTTGTGATGGACTTAGGTGAGCCCTGAAACCTTCAGCTTCACTTTTTTTAAACTGTCCCTAAATCATCCAAAAAAGATATCGCTGCCAAAATCAAGAGTTGGAGCCTCTCAGAGTCATTCCCAGAGACCTGGTAGGAGACGCTCTAAATCTCCTGGGTACCCTATGTGAACCTGTTGGTCTTGATCAATGTACGTAATTGATGCCAAAATAGCCCCTGTGATAGGCGTGACGTCATATGGAGCCAGAGACTGCGCAGTAGAGATCGGCGTGTGAAGCAGCCGTAGCCACTTCCGCTAACCCAAACACACACTTAACTTACCGAAAAGACAGCAAGGATCCCGCACGCCGGCGTGTTTAACAGCAGAACAGCTTCTCTGTGTTGGTCTGAGGTTAACGTTCACAGGTATGGAAACTTCAATGACTGTAGTGATTGTTTTAGTTACGTTTCCACTCGCGGATCGTCCTCCACTCTGCTCACCCGGAACAGATCGGCTGCAGGAGGCGAATTTGTCAACAGAGCTGTCAATCATCATTTTGAAAGCATCAAATAACTAATTTTAAAAAAACTTGTCAGAAAAATGAACACTTGGACGTAAATCAGCATAAGAACTAGACAGAAACCATGTTTGAGAAACATTTATTCGGCGTGTATTTTGATTTTATAGTTTGACTCATGTCCCATCTGTTAACATGGAGGAGGTGGGCTTTATGACCTGTACTGCAGCCAGTCAGCAGGGGACGCCCGAAATGTTTTGGCTTCGCTTTTAGGGAGCTGTCATGTCGTCCATCTTTTTATACAGTCTTAGTCTTGATCTGATAAAAAGTATATTCATCAGATATTGTTCTCCTCCTCTCCTCTCGGAAAGCAAGCTGCTCCACTGAATGCTCCCTCTAGAGGCCTGGTAACTTCCGTATATAATATGCTGCATCTTCCCTGTTGCATCTGTTTACCGAGTTTGTGTCTGATTTTGCATCGTTTATGTATTTGGCAGCCTGTTTGCTGTTGTGTGATTGTTTTGGCTTTTGGCAGCACATTTTTAATTTAAAGCATGTTTCTGTTTTTCATATTCTTTTCATATATTTTAGCCCACTGAAGCCCGTTTCTCTTAATGGAAATCTTTAGGGTGCTGCAACATGTTTGCCCTTGTTGGCCACCATAGACAGAAAGCATAACCGACAATCGCTGAAGCTGTGGACCAAAAACACCTGAGGGAGTTACAATTAAGGGACAATGTGCAGTGAGCAGGTTGTTTTAGTGGAACCCTAACAGGGTGATCCAGAACCTGTTTATGCGACTTATTACACAGCTACTTACTAAAAATATATATCTTATTTTTATCCGTCCAACAACAACAGTCTGTTGGGTTCTACGGTAGCAGCTGTGTCCGTGCTGAATGGAAAACTCTTCTTAAAATGTGTCATTACTTAAATTCAGCTGAACATTTCCATCGATGGTGAACGGAGACAAGTTGAACAGGACAGCACGAGTAAATGCATCCGCCTGTTGACATTTTCTCTTTGATCAACCACACCTTGAACATTGCCACAGCTCGTACAGCTCACTTGTCTTCTTCAATTTTGTTGATTATTTTGTCATCTAGAACTTTGTGTCTTTTCCTCTTGCATGTCCTGCACTGTCTATTTTTTTTGCCACAGTGAATGGACTGATGTTAGATTTACCAGACCTTTCTGTGCTGATAAATATAATTGGACTTATTCATTCAGAGTCAGTGATCAGAACTATATCCTACAGTTAGAGCCATGAACCATACAGCAAGCCATGATTTGTGTCGGATTTCTGCATGTAACATCAAGAACAAGGTGAAGTTCAGTGACTGAATTGGCTAATCTTAATAATTAATAAATAATAATAATCTTAGGCTTAGTTGTCAGGCTGTAAACCTGTATTTCTGCTGTAAACACGGGCAATGTAATATGTGTCCGGGGTTTGTTTTTGCTTTTGGAGCGAGCCTCAAGTGGACATTCAAAGAACTGCAGCTTTTTGCACTTCTGCTTTGGCTTCATTTTCCAACACCAGATTTTGCCAGCTGGATGTGACCTAAGCAATGCATGTGTTTCTGCTTCAAAGCAATGTCTGTTGAACTAAAATACTAACTGGCTTCATATTGGTTCAGGGGTTACTTCAGAACGTCTGAGCAGAGGTACCTGATCGAGCCCCTCTCTGGTAGCGACGAGGGAGATCATGCAGTGACAACATTAGATGACAAGCAGTCCACGCCTGCAGTGTGTGGCGTCACCAACACGAGCTGGAGTATTGACTTCGAACCGCCAACAAGCCGCAGCCGATCCAGATCAGGGGTAACAGCATGCTGTCATAACACAACCTTACACCTTTTAGGATAACAAGCTACCTGGTATAAAGAGGGGCAAAAATCACAGCACAAAACTCATCAATTAGTACAGTAATCACATGCTTTATGTAGACAAACCTGTTCATGTTTATGCTTAAGAGGACATTTCAAGAAAAAAGTTCTTTAACTTTTTTATCGTTGTTTCTTTCAGGGTTTATCTTTGCTTCAGCAACAGAAATACATTGAGCTTTACCTTGTTGCTGATAACCGTGAGGTAATACACGCTGAAAACAACATTGTTTCTTATAAATCATGTTGTAAATTTGTCCTAAATTGACTGCAAAAATAAATTCACATTCACATGCTATTTTTGTGTGCTAATATGATGGTACGCTCTTTCAGTTTGTGAAGATGGACCGCGATCTGGAGAAGCTGAGAAAGAGGATGTTTGAAATTGTCAACTTTGTCAATTTGGTAAGTCAGTGTTTTTTTTTCCTTGTTCAGGTACAAATGACACATTAACTGTCAGTTCATCAGCAATTTAAGTTTGAGCTGAAGTTTTGTGATGGTATCCTGTGACGGTATATCTGTTTTGTTACAGTGCATTATAATTACCTTTATTGTGACATCTCTTTTTGCAGCAACAGCCCGGAAAGTTTTCAGATCATTTGATCTGCTTTTATTTAAAACCTGTGCAACCGTACTGGTTACCTTTCTCATGCTTTGTCTCTGGTGATTCTGGTTTTGCTTGCAGGCCTACAAGCCCCTAAAGACCTTCGTCGCTCTGGTGGGATTGGAAGTCTGGTCCAATGGTGACTTAATCTCTGTCACCCCCCCAGCTGGGGCCAACCTGAATGCTTTCTCAAAGTGGAGAAACTCTGTGCTGATCAAAAGGAAAAAGCATGACAATGCACATATGGTCAGGTATGAACAGTCTCTATAAGTCAAACAATAAAGTCTCAAATTATGAAAGGTCATTCAAAATATAAAATGTCACAATTAACCTGTCAATCAAGTCAATGTTATTCATAAAGCCTTATTTCACAAATAGCAATTATATCCTCAAGAGGCCTTAAAGTCTGCACAGCATCCCGTATATCCATTCCATTCATTCTGTTTAGGAAAAACTAATGTTGAAAAACGACACATAGCCCATTTGGTTTTGTAACAGTTTATGTGTGTGTGTGTTTTGTTATGTGTAAAAGAGTCTCACATGGCCATTTCTTGTCTTTCAGTGGTATTAACTTTGAAGGAGCAACTGTGGGGCTTGCATTCGTTGGGACACTTTGCTCGGGTCACTCTGTTGGAGTCATACAGGTGAGGTGTTTTGGTGAGACAAGAAGACTTGGTGGTTTATGCCACCAAATGTCCCAAGTGACCTATTGCGATGGGATCTAACTGCCCTGCTCTATATTAGTGCTGTCAAAATTGGCGCAAACAGATAATAATACAACTATTACAGATAATATAACTAACTATCATTAGTTAGTTATCATAAGTTATTATTAGTTCTGCTAGCTAATATGTAGCAGAACTAATAATAGTCCGGTAGCCACCATAACTGCCGCAGCCAGGTCCCGGCAGGTCCCCACATGTCCCGGTAGGTCACAGTAGGTCATTGTAGCTACTAGCAGTTTCCCTAGCAGGTCCCGGTAGGTCACAGTAGGTCATTGTAGCTACTGGCAGTTTCCCTGGCAGGTCCCGGTAGGTCACAGTAGGTCATTGTAGCTATTGGCAGTTTCCCTGGCAGGACCCGGTAGCCACCAGAACTGCCGTAGCAGCTCTGGCTAGTTGTGGCAGGTCACTGGCTGCTGGCAGTTCCCCTGGCAGGTCACTGGCAGCTACCGGTTGTCCCACTGCAAGCTACTGGTACCACAATTGGGCTTGGGTCATATCACCTGCTCTATTATTCCAAGTATGTGAAGGCATAGTTTATGTATTATGGTGGGCTGAGCACATAGATATGAGACAAATCCCCCCACTGCCCCCAGAAGTGATTCAGTAAGGGCCATTGCATTTATTTGTCAATGCAGGACGCTCCTGTCTAGGCCGCGGAAACTCCATGTAGAGGGGGCGGTCAAGAAACAAGACATTATACTGCCGTGTTTTTACACAGCATCACGTCCTTGCAAAAGCAAGGGAAGTGCATATAGCGCGAGCGTCACATAACCACATTCAGTGCTGTTCTGACCTGCTGCCTGCACCATTGGTTTGATGTGTTTCAACACTTACTTCCTCTACTGAGGGCTGAGAGGAGGAACAACTTTTTTCCACCGTTCCTCCTCCAAGACTTTTACACAGACAGCAAGGTGTAACAGAGACGTAACAGTCCCATCATGAGCAGGCGGTGTAAAAGGGGCTTCAAGCTGATATGTGTCTCTGTCGTATTTGTATGCATCTCCCTGCCTATGGTTTATTTAGAATCTGAAAACAATTAGTCATAAATAATCAATCTGTTTAAATTGTCATTATTTTGCCTAACACATGTCCCTGCTCTAATCTTAACCTGACCCAGTGCAACATATCGTTGAAAGCCGAAGTGCTACTTTTTTCTCCTGCTGGTGTCCAACCCTTCTGTGGTAGGGCAGCACTTGTCTGGACACTTTTTATCAGTAAACATAACTCGGGTCAAATTAAAATGCATCCTGAGTTAGCAAACACAATTTGTTGCATGAATTTTAATAAAATGAAAAATGCTGATAAACTAAATTTAAAGAGTCCCCTTCAAATAACTGGTTTACTTATGACCTCTCAGGATCACAATAACCGGGCGATTGCAGTCGGAGCAACTCTGGCTCATGAGATGGGCCATAACCTCGGCATGGACCATGACGACTCCAGCGGCTGTGCTTGTTCTGGGGATAGCTGCATCATGGCTGCAGCACTCAGGTAAGAAATGTTGTTAAGAGGCCTCAGTCAAAAGCCTGTACATGACGTTGTCTTTTGTGTCTTATTAACGATGATGATCTGCACGCGGGTTATAGCTCCTGCTCGTGTCCTTCACGGCATGTGATGTGAAGATTTAGTTTATACTAGTAACATTATAAGTAAAGTATTCATCTGCTTTGGTGTCAGGTTTGTTGTATTGTAACTTCTGGCTCACTGTCTCATTGTAACAAATCAGTTTGAAGCTTAAAAAAGCCATAAATGTTTAAATGTTAGTGCTTTCATTGAGCACTGTTCCTTTTAAGATGGGTCATAATCCCTGCATTGAAAAAAAAATATTTGTCTAATTCTACAGAATGTGGCTTAACAGTTAACAAGGAACATTTTATTTTCCTCAGCTGGAACGTTCCCCGTACTTTCAGTAGCTGCAGCAGCAGCAACTTCGAGAAGTACCTGACGAGCCGCAGCCCCAGCTGCATCCTGGACAAACCAAAGTACAGCAGTCTCGTGGCTCCTGCAGTCTGCGGCAACGGGTTTGTGGAAGAGGGAGAGCAGTGTGACTGTGGCACCGTGGAGGTAATTCAACCAATCACTCAATCGAGACTCATATTTGACTTGGGATTATGTGATTAATTCCACAGATTCCTCCTGTTGACAGAACACCGTAACATAATTTGTGTTTAAATACGTTATGATTAAAATAGCAGCACCGAACTGTTACGCAGAAAACTTTATCTGGTTCTAAAGAGGGAAGATTATCCAAATCAGCTCGCTGATTTTACACCTGTTTTAAACAGTGCTACATAGGTTCCACTCGTGCCCCTTTTTTTCTATTAATAAAAAAGGTCACATCTGCACATTTTTTTTACTTTTATTATATGAAAATCAAATGCAATTCAGCATAAATACCTGTTTTAACCTTTGTACTCACCTGTGCTGAAAAGCAATCTTAAATGCACTGTACTTACATCGTGCTTTTCTAGTCTTGCAACCACTCGAAGCGCGTCACATTCACACACACATTCACACACTGATGCTGCAGACGCAGACTGTCAGTCAGTCAGCACGTTCACAATTTGGGGTTCAGTGTCCCAAGGACATCCGTACATACAGGACACTAACTCTGTCACTGAGCCACAGGGAGGGAGGGAGGGATTTGGGCATACAGTTGCTCATATATAAACTCATAAATAGACAAGAAGCATGAATATGAGAAATATAAATAGAGTAAAACTATGTAAAATAAGTGAATTATGTATACAGGTGAATTACATACAAACATAAGTAAATATATGAATTATTTATACAATAAATGATATACAGAGTACTGTTAATAATATATACGTTAAATGTTGCACGTTGAAAGTGTCTCAGTATCAGAGGGAGGAGCTAAAAAGTTTGATGGCCACAGGCAGGAATGATTTCCTGTGGCGTTCTGTGGTGCATTTTGGGGGAATGAATCTTTCACTGACTGTGCTCCCCAGCACGCAGCAGCACACAGGATACAAGCACGACAAAACATCCTCAGCATCATCCTGCCGCTGTTAACGGAGCTCAGCCTCCTTAGGAAGCGGAGGCAGCTCAGGCCCTTCTTGTAGATGGCTTTGCTGTTCTTGGCCCAGCCGTTCAGGACCTCCCTCATGTTGTTGAGGGAGCTTCCTCCTGTAATTGTCTTCAGTTGTGTATGAATGTGTTTTCTGCATACCAGAAAAGTAAGGCCTGTGACCGTGCAAGACATCCAGACAGTTAAACCACTTGCTGCTCCAAAAGTGCCTCTATTTTTTAAAAAAAAATATTACCCCAAGAGAAGCGACTTTTTATCTAGTCCTTTTTTTACATTAAGTATTGGTCTAGTTAGATGTTTGCTAGGCTTTAGGCTGCTATTCAATAACGACTGGCTGTGTACAGCACTTCAATGTGTATATCAGATATGTACATCTCTGTAACATCAG
Organism: Semicossyphus pulcher; assembly: GCF_022749685.1. Classification (NCBI taxonomy): domain Eukaryota; kingdom Metazoa; phylum Chordata; class Actinopteri; order Labriformes; family Labridae; genus Semicossyphus; species Semicossyphus pulcher. The sequence continues at coordinate 29,746,294 of NW_027211737.1, read as the reverse complement.
TTATAATAGCGTATAACAATCAAGCAGTAAAACAGTTTCAGCTGCGAGAGTCCAAAGATATGTGAAGCTCGGAATATGTTCAGACCTGTTTGCGCCTCTGCTGGAATTCTGACACCAGAAGCACAAACACAAAACCTCTGGATGCTACTAAGTGTCTTGTTGCTGCCTGCTCTTTAATAGATCGTAGCTCATTAAACATGAAGACCTGGCTCAGGGCTGTGCTTTTCACAAGGCGAAATTCACAGGAAACGTTTGAGGTCATGTTACCATATGACTAAGTTTTTTTAAAGGTTGTTTCTTCATTATATAGGAAGAGACACAGGACGTGGGGAGGAGAGAGTTCGGCATGGAATGCACCAGATGGTCGCAGACCAAGAGTCGAACCTGTGATTAGTGCGGGAAGGACTGTAGCGTCTGAACTAACTGAAGCAACTGAGCTAAACCCACATGTACTGCCAATTTTGAGAATTTGGTGCAATGTCACAAACCCTTTTTTGGTTTGAAAATATGACTTGTTATATGGAAACACCACATGACAATTTCTAGGTACTTCTTTTTTCCTTAAGTAAAGAAATTAGCAAATAAGTTTATACATAAATTAAATGATCACTGCGAGGTTTTGCAGGTTTCCATTTTTTTAAAGCAGGGTTGACAGAGGCGCTGTGACTGTAGCTTGGCTCTTAAATATCAGGTTTGTGTCGAATGCCCCGTGTCGAGCAAGTAATATTCTAATAACTATTTCTCTCACCAAAGTTTAAGTCCTGTTGTCACAGCAAACACTACTGAAGGAAACTGACACTAATCTCGCTTTCAGATTGGATTCTGTGCATTTCAGTCTTGTGTGATTAGCAAGCGGCTGCCGGGGTGGAGATAAAGTGGATGGGCCTGCTGTCACTGTGCTAGCTTTGCTTCAGCATCAGTGCTTCTGTCAATGAACCATGCAGACAATAACTTTAGTCAAACACTGAAAGAGGGAAAACTTTGTGCATAATTTCCCTTAATCATTCGGGCAGCTCCTCTTTCAAACGTACATTTGCCTCACGAGTAGGTGAGCCCAACCTTACAGCCTGACAGACACACAGGACAGCCAATAAGGAGACAGCAGCCTGACAGAGGCCGGTTCCAAGCGAGACAAGCCGAGCCTTTACTAAGCAATGGAAATAAGACTGTTGTTCAGCGTCTTCTTCGTCTCCAGTCTATTTTTAATGGAGATAAAGTTCTAGCTGAAGTTCAGGAGCAGGACCACACCTCAATCACTCATTTCCTGTCATGTGCCCATATAAGCATCACCGCCTTTTTCACCTGTCAGTTCTCGTTTCTCGTGCTTAGGTTATATCTTTCCTCTTTCCGGGGGAGCTGCAGCTGATCCCCAACGAAGCCTTCCCCACACGGCAGCCATCTTCATTTATCATTATTATCCTCATATGTATCTCATTGATGCTGTGGTCCTTACTCGTGAACTTAATATGAGGGGGGCAAGAAAGCTTGCTCTTGCCCTTAAACTACAGGAGTTTCTGGAGGAGATTCCAGGGGTAATATAGAGAAATATCAACAATAGCATACTCAGTTCTATTTTTTCCTTTAAGATGTGCACCAACCCGTGCTGCAATGCCACAACCTGCACCCTGAAGGAGGGGTCACAGTGCTCTGAAGGCGAGTGCTGTGAGAACTGTAAGGTGAGTTCATCTTCATGGATGATGTTGTGCATGTTGCGATGACTTTTTTGAGCTTTGTGCAAATGTTGATTTCTTTTCATACTTATCTGGGAATTGTAATCTAATTGTTTTACATGCTTGCAGAGACGTTTTCTGTCCTACAACATAAATTCCAAGTTCTACCGTACTTTATTTTTAAAGTTTATTAATTGTGTCGGACAGATCTTGCCTCGGTCCAGGGAGTGCCGACGGAAGCAGGATGAATGTGACTTGGCAGAGTACTGTGATGGGAAGATGGCCACTTGTCCCGAGGATGTCTTCAATGTGAATGGTCATCCATGTGACGGAGACCTGGGTTACTGCTACAACGGCCAGTGTCCACAGAGGCCAAATCAATGTGTCAAGCTGTATGGATCAGGTGAGTGTTCTTAAGGAGATATGTTTTAATATCATCCTGCTCTTTAGATATAAAAATTTGCTTAAATATCCTTTTTTATCAGGTGCTATAGAGGCCCCTCAACATTGCTATAACCAGAACACAAGAGGAACCTACTACGCCTTCTGCAGACGTCCCTCAAACGACCAGTTCATCCCCTGCCAGCGAGAGTACGTCTCTAGTATATAGTACAGCAGGGTTGCTTCTCTGCATTGGATCCTTCTTAAACTTCTTGCTACGGTTTGACTTATCAAAGAGAAGGAAATAACGTATTTTGAAGTTAATAAATATTTTCTCCATTTGCAGAGACGTACTTTGTGGGAAGCTCTACTGCGAAAATGGTAAGGCCAGCCCAAACTACGGCCGTATGGTCAGGTTTGGTACCTGCAAGGCAGCGTTCTTTGGAGATCACACGGAGGACTACGGCCAGGTGGACGCTGGGACTAAGTGTGGGGATGGAATGGTAATAGGCAGCGTTACCCACTCATTTGCTAAATGTGTTCATGATTGCATCAGTCACTATGAGAAAATGCTGCAGCGCATTATGTGTCTCAAACTAAGCAATGTCTTTGTCACTGTTTTTTTAAGGTGTGCAGCCAGAATGAGTGTATGGATCTTCAGATCGCTTACAGAAATACAAACTGTTCAGCAAAGTGTCCGGGGAACTCTGTAAGTAGCCGACACATCAACAACTCCTCAGAGTTCAGTCGAGTGTGGTTTGCATGTTTTTGTTTGTTAAGTAACTGATGGAATATGTAGAGTAATGAAGAATGTTAAAACACAAACACCCCAAAACAATGAACAGCAAAATATTTTAATTTTGCAATTACATTTCAACATAAAGCACACGTCAACCTCTACAAAGCATCGGATACACCTGCTAAAATAGATACGTGAAAATAGAAGGCATAGATAGTTCACATTCAGGTGTTTGGCTCACCAAATCTGATGTCATCCTAACTTAAAGTCGAGCTGAAACAGCATTTTGAGAGTATCCAGCTTCCGTATCGTGACGTATTTCCGAGTGAAACAGGACGTGCAGGCGGGACATATCATTAGAGGGATTTGATTTGATCGTTGAGAAGTGGGCGTAGACAGACGTTCTCCACAGCGCAGTAGCTAGCTAACTGACCGAGCGTTCTTGGTGCTCTGCGGCTAAATGTTGCAGATTGATTGGTTGAAATTGTTTGGTGCTAACTTACGTAAGCACGCGGGAAATTTAGTTTTACCGGAAGAAAAAATGATCGGATTTTGATATAAGAATACAAAGAAATGGATTTTCTGTATTTTTTTTGGCCTATATTGTCAAATAGATGCACAATATTACCGAGGATGTGATCGAAAAGGATTAAAGTGACATTTTTCATTTCATCTCGAATTTAAAGTAATAGAGCCAGGTATGTATCGCAATATTACCGAGCTGAGCGCCTGTCACAGTCGTCAGAGTTGCTCCAAATGATTAAACACGTTATCAACTCAGGCTGATACATACGCCTGAAGAAAAAACAAAAACAAAATCAATATGTTGCAGAAGTTAAATTTTAATTGGCAATAGTCTGGAATCATTTCTGTTAAAACAGGTTATTTACGACGTTTACCGATGAACATTATATAAGTTTAGAATTCATTATTTGTTTGTTATTTGTTTTATGGGTTTCTTGTGATTTAATAAATTAATTTTTCATTCTGTTTGGCCTCTTTGATTTGGAGCCTTTGATGAAGTCGTAACAATAATAAAGTGTTAATTAAAAGCCTGTATTTTTTATGGACCACTAACAATTGGCAAATTTACCTTCAGTGATGCTGTTAAAACAAGTTTTTCTTTTATGTTTCTCAGGTGTGCAATCACCGGAGTGAGTGTCAGTGTGAGCCCGGATGGATGCCACCTTCCTGCACGTCGGAGGAGGAGGAAGATTTAAGTCCTCTCTCTACTGGTTAGCCTTCCTACAGCTGTTCAATTCAACTGCACTGTACAAATGTATGTGTTCTTTCTGCAGAGTTAATATCAACCAAAACTTATTTGTGATCCATTTCTGCAGGAGCAACTATTGCCATTGCTTTGACATCCATACTAGTGGCTTTAGGTGTCATTGCTGGTGTGGTAGGGTTCATCTGCAAAAAACAACAGAGTCCCGTTTTGCCGACGTAAGTCCTCATCACCCTTTTCTTGGTGTGGCTATGTTCATGTGATCTCTCCTTTCAGTCATACGAGCCAGTTGATTGAATCCCTCTTTTTATAACAGTGCACACACCCAGAGGAAGCAGTCAGCAGCGCTCCGCCTCCAGAATAAAGGGCTGGCTCCGAGTCAACCAGCGCCAATGCCACAGGTAATCTGCCACAGATTTAGTGGATATTTTTCTTATAACGTTTCAGTGCAATAACTAACAATACTTGAAATTTTAGGCTAGGCGACCCAAAGGAGCTCCACCTCCACCACCCCCTGCAGGGAACCGACCTAAACCCCAGAGTTACACAGCTGCACGTCAGGTAACTGCGATTCATTGAAAGTGTTCACCTGCCACATTACATGCAGCTCAAAGGCCTCCGAGACAGACAAATGCTAAAATGTGTTGTTATCTCGTTATCTATTAGCAAACACAGATGTAACTTACCAGCATAGTGGACAGCAGAACAGTTTCTAGTATTGTTCTGATCACATTATACTATAGAGGAAGTTCTATAGTATCGTTTTAGTTACATTTCCTCTTGTTTTTACTCTGCTGCACTGGCAACAGATCACAGCAGGAGCCCTATTTGTCAAGAGCTGTCAATCATCACCAGTTTCAAGAGAATAAGAGAAGAGATACTTGATAAAGGGGAAATACATTTTTTTCATTTAGTCTCCCGGTGTCAGCGCAAAGATTAGATATGTTCACATTTTTGAATAATAGACCTCCCTGCTGCTGCTCTTGGCATCCCTCATCGTCAAAAGCTCTTTGCTGCCTAAAGGCGACCTTTGCGGTCTGCTTGACTCCGCTCCGGAAGAACAGGTGACAAGCTGCAGTCGGCCAGGCTAGAGGGGCTGCCACAGCCAGGAGTGTGTGTACAAAGGAAAGTAACCTTCTGACGCCGCTGCTCATCCTAATTATACACAACTTTAGCATTAAGGATTTCCCAGAGTCGATTCTATTCGATCTATTCAGAAAACCTGACTTTTCTTACCTGCGAGCAGTGGTAACCCGGGTGGAGCAGACACCATGAACAGCAGTGTTCACAGTCAGCACAGTTCAGCCTTCAGACTTCGTGGCCCTTGTTCAGCAGGTGGTGCTAAGTACCGTCTCAAACAACTTGCTAACAGGAAAGGCGTCACTTACATTTTTTTTTGTTTAACAGTAAATCACCTTTTCAGAGGGTTTTTGTCGGACTTAACAAAAGAGATATACAGACTTATAGAAAAATATTTCCGTGAATGTCGAACATTACATTTGGTAACGCGTGTACGTATTTTGGTTCTTCTTCTAGGCTCTGAGGCCTGTACCACCACCAAAGGTCTGACACAGCGCCATCTACTGGTCAACTGGAAGATCTGGTTGTCCACTGTCCAAAGGAAGAGGCTGCTGGTGATCCAGAGACGCAGACAAACGTCCCCTGCAGCTTCTTTAATGCAGTGCAGTGTGAAGCACCAAGGACTGTATCAGTGACACACACAGTGTAAGGGAAGAACTGGGACATTTAAGTTAGCACTGAGGGCTTTTTATTACAGAAAGGATGTTTCTGAAAAAACTTTAAGGCACTTGTTATACTATTGGGTTAAGGTGGTGAGCTAAAACTTCTGGCCCTCTTGTGCATAATAGTGTAACTGATTCAAAACAAAGTGATTACTAGGCCTCAGAATGTGTGAACTTGCTACATGACAGCATTTTTAATCTCATGCAGTGGCTTAAGTGAAAAAGAAAAAAAAAAATGGAGAGAGAATTCAAGAAAGAATTCGATGAATGCTGTGGAGTTTAGTAATTTTGATAAATTACAATATGTCTGTTAGATTTCACAGATAAAATCACAGTTTGAGGCACGTATGAGCAGCAGCACTTTCAGAGACTCGTGTCTCTGCTGAATGTCCTCAGGTTACTAAGACGCAGTTTGTTAGACAGATGTGAACGATGACAGAACTTTTAATTAAATAAAATGTCATCACTTTTGTGTTGTAATGTTAAGGCTCTTAAAATTAGCACATTTTTGTTATTACTAAGGTGTTTTGTGTAAATAGATTTAAGCAGTGCACACTTGCTTCTGCTTGGCTCAGCCATCTCATGATGTAAACATGCAAAAAAAATAACTACTGATAATTCTTGTGTCGTAATCAGGTTTTACGTTTATACTGACAAATAAGAGGTTTTTTTTATGTTGCCTGGCTTAAAACAGCACCAAAGCTTGTAACCGCTGAACAGTAAGGATGCATCACAGGGTCGTGCTCCTGTGTAAAAGGAGGCTACAACCCAGGTGCTAGAAATCCTGGTGCTCCCGTGATGACCCTTTCAGCTTGCCTTGGGGCGGCTGCGGCTCAGTGGTCGAGTCGGTCGTCGATCCCCAGCTCCCTCAGGCTACATGTCGAAGTGTCCTTGGGCAAGACACTGAACCCCTGTGGCATAACCAACGGGTACGAATGTGATAACTGATGGACAGTTGGGCACTTTATGTAGCAGCCTCTGCCATCAGTGTGTGAATGTGATATGTAGAGTGATCGCAAAGACTAGAAAAGCGCTGTATGAACAAGGTGTTAACCTCATACACTGAACTGGGCAGCTCCAAACAAGAAATGTGTCGTTGAAAAAGTTAACAGAAATTCCTCGTGTAATGTTTTGAATCTTTCTTTTTGTAATGCATGAATGCGAAATAAAAAAAACCTTCGAGCTGCGGATGCTCAAACACTTTTATGCTTTGTCATTGGAGCAGCAGATCAACATGTAAACACAGCGTTGGCGTATAATCCTGCCACCTTATACAGAAGCCTTAAACATGCAGAGACACAGTTTTTAAATTTTATTCTTTCTTTAAACCGATACATCTATGTAAAAGAGTTCATGGCTTTGCGTGACAAACATGGTAGCCCCCTCGCCCCCTTTGACAGCTTTATTAAGATTTTTGACAACAATATTTTTTTACATTCTGCAAGAAGTTACCTGACAGAAGGTCAGAGTAGTGTGTGGCTCATTCAATAAAGCCTTACCTAAAAATACATTTTACCATCACAGTTATAAATGCAAACCAAAATACTTCATCCTCATCAAGCTTCTACGAAACACAATGTTTAACAACATTTTGAAATTTCTGAGGATATCGAGATAAATAGTACGGACATATAATTCTTAATTATGTGGTTTAAAGTATTCCAGCTTGACTCCGTTTACCACGCACGCACGCACACACACACACACACACACACATACACACACGCACACGGATCTTGACATGTGTGGCCAAGGTGGCATGGCACCTCATTTACAAGAGAAGAGCAAACCCCCCCCCTCGCTTTCTTAAGTGCCAAAAAGACAACAGAGTTACAGTCAGGTGTGTCGAGGCACCGGTTGAGTTGGTATGTCCGAGTAAAATCACGTCTTAAAGGGTTTGGAGTGTCGGTGAAGAGGTGTGGGCACCAGAAGAGAGCAGAGCAACTGACTACTAAGGTCAAAGGTCAAACACAAAGTAGCAATCTCAGCTAGTTTGTGATGCTCCCGATCATGGAAAGACTCCACGTTGTGTATAATGAACTGTCAGTCATGGTTGAGATAATTACAGTACTGTTAGGCCTGAAGAGACATCTGTTAGTGTGGTGACAGCACCTTTTATTGTTCCATTACGGCCGGTGGGAATGACTCACTTCCTCCTGCCTGGGTAAAGCATCGTTAAAGTTCTGTAATCTCACTGAATGTCATGGTTCGCCCATTTCAGAAAACACCTGCATTCTGTAAATCAGACAGCAGATGGAGACATCGCCGGCTTTAGAAACAAAGGAAAGGCCCACAAGCACAACCCGCTTTTTATAGTGTTTGACAATAAAACATGAAATGAAACATTTGGTTCATTTTCATAAACATCAACAATAATAAACATCAATTAGTTTTTGGACTTTTACCAGCAGTTCCTCTGCTTTCTGACCAAAAACTTCCACTTTTATCTAAAATGACAACTAAAGTTAAAAACTCACGCTATGTCCAGTGGTATCTCCACGCACAGCGCCGAACTCTAGAGAAGTCGGCTTAACTTTATGATGTGCTTTCAAGCTAGATGACGGAGCACTGACAGGTGTAGTGATAGAAAGAAGGAGTGCTGCAGTTATCCGGATTTTGGTTTGGCAGATTGAGAAACATCCTTGTTGCCATGAAGCTAAAACAAGCCATAATAATGCTCTGCGGCTAAATGTTGCAGATTGATTGGTTGAAATTGTTTGGTGCTAACTTACGTAAGCATGTGTGAAATTTGACATTTTTCATTTCACCTCGACTTCAAGGATCTTGCGAGATCCAAATGAGGCTGTGAGGCTACAGTATTTACACATTTTCTTACCAAACAGATGGAGAAATATCCTAAAATAACTTAAAGTTACTAAAAACCTTTGAGGGCTCCGTTTACTGTCAACTCACAAATATAAAATTCTCCTTGTTTATAACTTTGATAGGTCTATGTTAGGACTTCAGTATGAAGAACAACGTATTGTTGCTATTCATCATCATCATTATATTTCATCTTTAAAAAATATATGTCGTCTTTTTCAGCAGCTGAAAGTTGTTCTCCAGCTCTGTGCCCGTCTTTTGTCTACCGCTGTGTCCACTTCAGCTCTGTCGCCCGACTGTGGGCAACAAGAGTGGCTGTGGACGATTAGTCAAGAGGTGTGGGTCATGTGAAAAAGAGGGGTGGGGGTGGGGTGGTTCTGTTGCCTATCCATCAGTGCCGTTCTTGTTGGGGGTGTTCGAGTTTATCGTTGTGCCGTCTGGCTGTTGGCCATCTTTGCGAGGCGGCATCCTCTCGTTTATCCTGTCGAGGCCACGAGCCTCCTCAAAGTTACGAATCTTCCTGGTAGGAGAGAAGCCTTGAATGGCTAAAAGAAGAGACACCAAAGAGAGTGATCAGAAACCCGGAAGCATCTTCTGCTACTGTTGTTGAAAGTATCAGCTGTAAGCCATATTCTTCATTAACCTCAAACAAACTTGATTCCTTAAGGAATTTTATAAGCACAGAACACAGTATCAGCCTAGCACAGTGAATCAGTGAATACAACACATGCACAGGTAAACAACCACTCCTCGTGTTCACCAGTGGGACAAGCAACAACAACAAACACAACTAACACTTTGTGAACTTACGGTAATGTCCAGAAACAGCCGAGAAACCCGGACAGAAAAGGTGAGCAAACAAAAAGCACACTTGTGAGAAACTGTCTGCACATACTCTTCAATCATAAAGTTACACAGAGCATGAACGCTCTCAGGTGAAGGTTTCAGGTGTATTTACAGCTATAGAAAGAAAGGGTACCCTTGCACGACCAGATATCTGTGTCAGTGAAGCATTTGTGGTCATTAATATTCAACATTTTTCAGTAGCCCTTTTTACACTGCCAATGTGCCCACGGAGGCGGAATGGTGGGGTGAAGTCGTTCCGCCTCTGAGCCGGCATTGGAGGTGGTAACAGAGGCAAATAAACAGCGGCATGTGTGTCATTTGAAGCATGCACCGTTTGTTTACACTTTTTCTGTGTAAAGACACACACTGCGGCCTTGCTTGCTCGGTCCGATGTAGAATGACAAAGGTTGCACGACGGCGGAGCTTCGTTACGGCTCTGAAGTGGGACCGCAGTGTAAAAGGGGCTAGTGATTCCCAACCAGGGGTGCTTGGCTGCATTTAACAGGGCGTGATGCTGAACGAGATTTACTGACACAATTATCACTACCTTTTCTAGCCCGGCTTTACTTACTGCACACTGCACAGATCCCAGTGTCAGTTTGAATACCATAAAGTTAAATGTTGCAAAGAAAACTAGTCAGCAATCTGACACAGACACCAAAATAGTTCCTTTAAAGTTAAATTATGTGGTTTTAAAAAGTGAGAAGTGAAAAGTTATTCATACTAAGAAGAATAAATAAGCTAAACTGCTTTTGTTCAGTGGCATGGATGCAAACAAAAATGTATTAGGAAGAAAAAACGTGGTCTTAATTAGTTGAAATAAACACCTTGTGTGGGAACATCAAACACAAAAGGTTGGGAACACCTGCTTTGTCTGCCTGTGAGGTAACAGCCACTATAATCCGGAAGGTGCAGACAGTGTAGCAACAGCCAATCGGGGTAACAAGATTAGCTTCTGAAAATATCCCAGGTGGGGATGTCCCTGCTCTTATCCTAGCCAGGTCTTACCAGGCTTTTCTCTGTGTGGTTAAAAGTATGTCTACAAGCTACAAGCCAGAAACCTGATACACAGAGCTCCTCTGAGCAGCGACTTGTTGAATGAAATGCCGGATTCAAGTAAGGCTGAAAAAATTGTTTTGTTTCAAAGGTCTTCTTTTTCCATCTCATGTAACAGTTACTGTGCACCGTCTGCCTGTGGACACATCTCTATCGCCTGACCTATTTTAACCCTGTTGGAACCAACTTTGCGTTTGAACAGACACTGGTGATGCAAGTGCAACCAGCAATAAAGTCACATAAAGTAATACAAAAATCAGTTGCATAAAGACTACAGACTAACAGGAACACTAAAACCAAGACAAAAGAGTAAACTAAAAGACACACACACACACACACACACACACACACACACCCACACACACACAGCACTAACAGAAGAAGACATGAGGCACACAGCCATCCGTACCTTGTGCTTTAGCTGCCTCAACCGTAGCTATTTTAATGGGAGTCGAGGAGGGGGAGGGGAGGGGGCAGTCATCGAAGGCAGCCAGAGACAGAAAATACAACAGAAATATCAGATGGTAAACCCTCTTGTAAAAACCAAGGGAAACACATGAGCAAATGTAAGACCCACGGCACACTAATCGTGGATGCAAAACAATCACGGCGCGATAATTAGCAGGTGGGAAGGTTAGAGAGAGGAAAACCTGTCGAAGATTTCAGACAGGGTTGGTGTTAAAAGGTCATGAGGACTTATGTGGGGGGGATTTGGCTGAGCACTAAGAGTCTAAGACTGAGGTGAGATGAGCAACAATGACAATGCAGGATGTTGTTTTTGTGCAGCCCAACACAGAGTCAAAGTTGCTCCTTTAGACTGCACAAACATATTTAGTCACACAAGCAGCTTAAAGCCAACATGAGCTGAATGTTTGTTGTTTTAAAAAGCGTGAAAACCTGCACGTGAGGCCGGGAGAAGCACAGCTGTGGCTGGAATGGAAGTCTTGGATAATGACATTCTCCAAAAGGTTACTAACATGTGGTTTTTACTTTGATTGCTCCGCAACTTGTGTGGGACTCCAGCGTGGCAAAGCGTGACTCACAGCATGTCCTTTAACAGACAAGCACAGGCACTGACCTTTAGATCAGAAGGTCAGTGTCCCCCTACAGGTGACAGGGTGCCCTCCATGACCAGCCAACCTATAGCTGAGCCCAAAAACTTTCTACCGCATGGGGGGTGACGCTTCCTGTGGCGGGCATGCTGTCATTGATCTAGAAGCCTTCAAAGGGACAAGCAGGACATGGGAGCCGGTCTCTCTAACTGGACATCAGTGCCGCCATCACGAATGGATAACAATGTAAAGTGAAATACCTGCATGTATCATCAAACGAAGCTTTGTCTTTTAGGCAGCCTTTTGTATGTTCAGCTGAATTAACTACTCTTTTGTGGGCTAAGTGTCCTACTCGATGTTGTTTCCATAACAGCGAGTGATGATCCCTGTCAGGACATTCTTGATGGTGCAGGAGAAGAATTTCCTTAGTAACTGAGGTTAAACATGGTCTGTTTTACCTTTTTACAGCCTAGTCAGCAGCGCCGAGGACTGGCCATTCATAATTTGGACGCCAAAATACTCTAACCCGTCCACCCTCTCCATCGTGGCTATTAAGAGGTGGTTGTTCCATGGTGGCATGGTTCCTTCCCCTCTTCTTACTAAAGACCTCTCTGATGTATCCTGGTAGGTTTCCTGACACCAGCAGTTGAGATGCTCTACTTCCTTTAGTTAGGCCTTTACATTGTTAGCTTTGCTTTCTGGCCTGCTGCAGCTGTGTTTCAGAAAACTTGATGAAGCTACAGCAAATGGCTCAGTCCTGGGATGCTGCTGTATTATGGGTGGGGATGGAAGAGGAATGGTCGCCCATCCTAAGGACTTTGACTCAGCCAGACACACACTGACATGTTTAATCCTCAAGCTATGACAGTGAACTGCAATCTCATGTAGCTGTGTACCGATCCAAATCAGACAAGAGCGGTGTGGGGGATCTGTGCTATGACTTCTTCCACTGATTGGCTGTGATGGGTCCAGTGTGCTCGGCAGTGAGAAGCAGAAGACATTACAGTTCCGGATAGCACGTTGGAAACTGATGTGGGCACATACGTCAACTAGTTTATTATCAGTGTCTGTAAATTGGCTGGCAAGTTGCTTGGCAGAACAAGACAGTGGGGCTAAGATCGTAGCCTTTCCCCAGATGTTGAGATCGATGCTGGGGTTGAAGCAAAGATTATGTTGCATTTCTATGAGGTCAGGATCACAGCATGAGTCAGTGTTGTAGTCGAGTCACCAGACTTCGAGTCTCGAGTCCTCGAGTCGATTCCGTGTCACCAAAGAAGAATCCAAGTCGAGTCTGATTTGAGTCCCCATTATCTGAGTCAGAGTCCAAGTCAAGTCCCCATTACCTGAGCCCGCGCCCTCGAGGTGTAATCATGATAAAAATAGGGAGTTGCAGTAATCAATGTGTGATATCACGAGAGCCTGTACCAGCAGGTGTGCTGCATGCTCTGACAGGTAGGGTCTGATCGTCCTGATGTTGTACAGGGCAAGTCGACATGACCGAGCAATCGAGGCCACGTGAACCTTAAAGGTTAGCTGGTCGTAAACTGTGACACCCAGGATCCAGGCAGGTTATTATCTTATCTTATTAGAGAGAGGCAGACAGTTAACATCTTCAAGGACTCTAATCTGAGAAATGGGGTGAGGACATTTCACTAGGGTTGTAGGTCATACTTAATGGCAACTAACAAAGGAGGAATGAGAAAACAGGGCGACTAAGTTTTAAACACACTTACCTGTCTCTAAGGTCTGCTTTCCCCCCGACAACACACCGACAGGAAGAGTTCCTGTTGGGGTCAGGCCTTTGAGTTGTAACACACTTTCGCTTTCCTCCCTAGTCCACAGACAAAACCCATAGATTACATCTCAGCAAGCAGAGTCAAGAGTCACCTTGTTGATTTGTGCCATATACACCTGGTGGTTATGAGGCTGTTCTGGAACAAACAGCTATTAGTTGAACCCTCCTTGAACATTCAACCTGTACCCATACAATGTCTTTGTGGAGTGATAGACTGTCCTACATGCACTAAATACCCTAAATGCCTACAGCCAAAATGCCAACATTTTTATATTAATCATTCGAGTTGGGCAAATTCCACCAAAATAGTAAATGATGATGTTAAGAGGGAATCATCCCAATGTGCAATGACAGGTATTTTTGGGAGGGTGTTTTTTAGCTCCAGTGTTGGACACAGAGCAACGCAGGACCAACTGCATGGACGTTATTTATGCAAATTACATCAGTATGAAAATTACCGAACCCAAAAAATAACCGTGATGGAAGTATAGAATCTGTCTTTTAACTGAGCTTTCTTTTTGATCTGTTTAATTATTTATTAAATTTTACCTTCTTAGTCTGGTTTTTAATTCAGTCACTCATCCAGTCGAGGCAGATTCTCAACATGCGTCTGGTTCTGCTCGAGGTTTCTGCCTGTTAAAAGGAGGTTTTCCTGCCAATGTGCCGAATGTTGCTCAGAGCGACTCATGATGATTCATGTTGGGTCTCTCTCTAAGTAATGTAACAAAGAGTCGGTCTAGACGTGCTCTTTCATAACTTTTGTCTTGAGATAACTTTGGTTGTGATTTGGCGCTATACAAATACAATTTGATTTGATTTTGAAGTTGCTCTTTGGTGAGGAACGCAGACATTTGAAAGGCGAAAGAAACAAAGGCTCTCTTCTGGAAAAGAGTAAAAAGCCTTCACCCTGAAGAAGGCTGTTCTCGCTGCTACGTGTGGGTTGTTTCTCTTGTTTAGCTTAGCTTGTTGTTTTAACACGACCTATCAATGTTTTAAGGATTTTCCCGAGCCAGTTCAAAAGGTTTTTAAATTTTTTCAACTAATTTTTATTTTTGGGAACGTCTGGCCAAGTGACATCTGGGTTTTGGTATTCACTAAATATTTATCTATTTCTGTGTTTCAGTGTTAACTTAAAGCCCTCGCCCCCTTTGCACTGGTCTAACAGGCAGGCTGCTCTACACCTTGCCCACTTGCAGTGTAACAAGGTACCGGCAGCAGCACCGACCTGGAATAACACAGCTTACACAATTAAACAGTCTGGGTGCATCATGACTCATCTTGTGCCAGCTCATTACTCCTTGCAGGAGAGCATTGCATTGTCAAACTCCCTTGTGTGTTTACCCCACTCCTTTCATGTCATTAACACTCCTGGCCTAATGCCTAAGGCAATTTGGTTATTGGGGCCCTGGACATCACTTAGCTTATTGTCATCCATATATACATTTACAGAAGTCAGAAGAAGAAGAAGAAGAGGAAGGAAGAGGTTATTCACAGGGACAGCATTTATGACAGTGTCAGACCTGAGGACTGAGAAGACTCGGGCCATTTTCCCCACAGCACGGATCTTGTTCCGGATGACCTCCTTGCGCATTGCTGAGGTTCCACCTAAAACATGCCCAGAATATCAGGTTAAGACACAGCAAACCACCTCGAGTATTTAATACTATTGCTAACCTCCTTTTTTCTGACATAAATAGAACAATATATTGTAAAAAAAACAAACAAACATGGCGGCAAAGAGAACATTGATCAATGGCTGTAAGAAAGACAAACTAATGGTTAAATGTATTGTATTCACATGGCAGCCGTCTCTGACTTCATGCTTAGAGTGTGGAGCTCAAATGCTGTTATAATATTGTGCTGCTGCAGGCTGCAAGTTGTAAAAACAAAAGGGGATCTGACAAGCTATTAGCATTTCAACACGTGTAGCTGATCAGCCACTGAAAGGACAATGGATGGTGTCAGAATACTATGGAATACATTTGTCACTAGTGGTATTGTTAGCTTGCTATTTGTTTAATGTGAATGTTATGTGCTGTGAATTAGCTGTCAGTATTTAATGAGTTATTAAAAAATATGTTTTCTGGATTGTCCCTACTCATTGTATTTTCAGGTGCCGAACAATTAAGAAGCAGTGAAATGATAATAATTTGTCAGATTTACTTTGTTTTGATGACTTACAACACTTGGAACACAGCAGTGCAACATTTTAACAGCATCTGAGGTTCCCAGGATGGTGATGCCTCAGAGTAGGGCTGGGTGATACGGAAAAAATTATCACAATAAAATGTTTCGTATCAGTCGATATTGATAATTATCACGATTAATGTCAAATCATTATTTCTTTAACGTTCAAAGCCGGGTTTTTGCTCCTGAGTTGTGGTTTAAACATTCTTTGACAAACTACACTTGACCAGCGGAACATTTCACAAAGCTGAGCTCGTAAAACAACCCAAAGAATGTTAAATAAAACAATAAATAGACAAAGAAATCTTGTATTTTTTAGGTGTTTAACAATTAAAAAAGAAAAATCTCAAACAAGCAAAGCCGTTACCCTACAGGTGACGGGCCAGAAAGAAAAGTCTGTCTGCAGTGTCAGGTTTTAAAGCTGCTCTGTGACAGGTCCCAACGTTCCCTCCTGTTCTACTGAAAATGAAATGTGATCTCTAACAGCAATATTAACATCTCTTCCTGTAGAATATGTCAAAGGCGTGGAAAGTAAAGTACTTCAACACCAGTATGCTTTTTCAAAATAAAAGGCCGATCTGGCGTTCTGACTCCCCTCATTTGTAAACGATGCTCTTATTTTGAAGTGTTCACAGGACCGTCTTGTTTTTTTTCTTTATTTTTTACGTTACATTTCCAGGAAGTTTTTTTGCAGATAGTCACTCACAAGGCTCCTTATTGCAGTTCCTGCTTGATTTTTCTTGAAATAAAAATGTAGTCATAAGTCTCACGTAGGCCATAAAGTACAATATGTGAATTCATAATAAATAACAAACAGGTTACAGACGTAACTCTGGTGACATTAGCGTTTGAGGCACAATAGCGCCCCCCTTCCCCGGTGTTTGGACGGTGTAATTACAGGTTTAAATACATCAAACTTTTATTGAACATTTGTTAGATCTTTATCGAGAAAAATTATATTACGATAATTATCGTTTTATAGCCCAGCCCTACCTCAGAGGCAGTATTTTCACCATCATGGTGCACCAAGAACACAGACAACACTCATCGATAATAACAACAAGATTGTCCATACAAACATTTGCAGGATCAAATCAAGATGACAAAATAAAGTAAAACTAATTTTCAGGAATTTCAAGTAAAGACAGTGATGATCACTAAACATAAATGTATCATATTCACAGTGTTTGTGCTCTCTCAGTCTTACCTTCATAGAGGTCATCTCCCTCGGACATGAGCTCATCATCAGAGCAAATGTTCAGTACATTCACCAGCATCTCTGTAACTGTGGGGCAGAGAAGCACTTTTAAAATGGTGACTGGTTTCTGTGATAGTTTTATATACTTCCCCAAATATTAAGTTCAACAGGCAGCGATACAACCTCAAAGCTCAAGTGCCTTTATGCAATAAAGAGCATTTAGCTAGAAAATGCCCAAAGTGTCACGGGGTAAACAACTTAATTAATATAGCTCCATTTTAAACTACAGTTTTAAAATGCTTCTCAAACAAATTAAAGCAGGGTTGAAAAAAGTGCAAGCAGGCGGGATGGAGGCCTGTTCCTGTAACACTAACAGATCGAGATTATTTAATACAAATACAATACAGCTTATTTCTTTTTTTTTGTAGCAAGCAAGCAAGATGGAAATTGTTAGTTCTCACCTACGCTAAAAATCGCAGTTGTGTATATACATATGATGAAACATATGTATATCCACATACAAACAAAGGCGTACATTTAAATGTACAAAATATTGACTTAAAAAAAAGCAAAGGAACAAAACACAAATAAAAAAGGTTTATTTTTCCACCACATTTTACCAGTTAAACAACAAGCATACCTTTCTCTCCAACAAAAGGCAAAGACCAAGTGAAGACATCCATAAAGTTGGGCAACCAGTAAGGGTGGGGCGAGCAGTTGAACTGACGGATGTTCATCACGTTGTTCTCATATTTTAATACTGCGGCTAAGAATGACGAGAAGAGCGAGAGAGATTCAAGGACTGAAGCCTGATAAATACAAGAAAAATACAACAATGAGTGAAAAAGAAAAGACTCAAACCTTTGTTGTTGTAGACATCGAGGTAATTTGGAGCTGAAAAGATAGTGATAAGTGAAGGAAAGCCTGTTGTCTGGCTTTTTCTGTACATCCGATACCTGTTGGGCCAAAAACAAAATTACATTTAGTCTTTTATGATATGCAGAAAACGAATCATCAAATTATAAGCCTACTTACCCTGCATCCTGCGCTTCATGGGCTCTTATTACGGACAGCAAATTATTATTAACCAAAAAGTCACAAACTGCTGAATAACTGCAAAAGAAAAGAGAACCAGAACTGTTAACGTGCATTAGGACACTTCTGATCTTTGTTTTCAGTGTGCCACGCCCTCTGGCCTGTTGAGCTGGGGAGCATCAAGAGTGAGCTCTGCTGGTTGATGTTACTGCCTTTCCTTATCCCACTGTCCCACTAATCCCTAAGACTACACAAGAAATGAGTGGCCGGTCACTATTTCATAGATCAACATCAGGAAAGATGTTTCTGACATTTACCACTAAAATAAATGTCAAACCAGAGCATCCATGTGTAAATCACATTATACGTCTTTGTGTTTCTGCCTACGCTCTAACTACAAACTTGTTCAAACAAGTACCGAAACATTCAGTGTATGAGACGCACTTTTAATACTTTTTTTGTCATCTAAAAAGTGGGCTATGTAATATACACCGGTGCAACCAATATACCAGTGTAAACCTGGTGGGATACCTTGTGTCATCGTTGCCAAACTACATTACTACAAGGACTGTGTTGACGTGCTGCACCGTGCCCGTACTCAGGGGCCACTTTGTTTCAATGGGGAACCAATCACCATCTTTCTAGACTACAAGTGTGGCCAAAGCCCGAGCAGCTGTCACAGACGTGAGCAAGCTTCTCCACGATCACCAGGGAGTTCGGTACGGAATAATGTTTTCAGCTCGTCTCTGGGTTACGTACAGGGGGGAGGACATGGAATCTACTGATACGGACAAAGCTATGGCTTATGCCAAGAAAAACATTTGATACAATTATTTGTATGTATTCTGGGAGTTAAGTATTACGTTATCTGTGGAGTTAAGTGAAGCTGCAGGATTAGTGATGAATCTAATACCTGAAAAAGTAGGAACATCCTCTGACGGAGTTATGGTTAAAGTGTTCAGAGGTCTTTTCACTGCCATAGTCCTCACCAGGGTCAGCCCAGATCAGGTCACACATTGGCCCAAATGCTGGAGGCTCTTTAAATCTGTCCAACTGTTGAGCACAAAACACAAACATACACTTACGATGATTTAGAATGACTTCTTATAGTACGCAAAAAACAATAACTAATATTTTAATACTGTTATCAACAGAAAGATAGCAGAGGAGAGAGTCAGTGGCTGATGACTTACTTTTCTTATGTCATCTAGGCAGTTGATTTCTGGTGAGAGCCCGCCGTGTACACACAGGAACTGTTGGTTGAGCAGGGCCGCAAGGGGCAGGCAGTCAAAGGCCTCCATACAAGCGTCATATACCCGCTCTGAGTATTTAATTTTACCTTCAGGAATCAGAAACACAATAAAATACGGTTAATTTCTGTAGGTCATCAAACATACTAATAATGTGACATTCGTTTTATAAAGGATAGCCACTAGTAGACCAGTATGTCGACACATTTCTGGTGTTAAAACATGCAGTATATTCTATTAGGGACCTGACAGTTCAGCTGCTGGCCCCATTGTTTTTGACAATTTTATTCTTCTTCTTCCTACCAGGAAAATTGACTCCCACACATGAAAGTAAACTGAACTTTGCATGGATTCAGTCCGATGCCAAACTCCCTTAACCGGCTTTGTGGGCTATTTGTCCTGATAGTGGAGCTACAGCGACTGTCTGAAGTTTAAACTTCATAATGAATCAGTTAATAAATACATTTAGAAATCAGAGCTTTTTTGACCTTCAGTTTGTCATTTAGGGAGTGATCAATTATTGTCAAAATAATTTTATAGACACTCCTATGCTGTTTAGATAAAGTAAACAAATTATCATTATAATTATGAATATTTGCCACTCGTTTGAAATCTGCCTTCACATGCCCGGACATCTATTATCACAATCCTTAAGGCTTTGTTTGAAAACACCGATGTGTCTCAGCATCTCATTTGTCTAAGTCTAAGTCTAAAGTTGTGAGTTTAAAAGTGCTGGAAATGTTGAAGTGATGCTAAACAAACATCACATACCTACTCGAATTTAAGTTATGTGCCTAAAAGGTTCAACGATGAATTTGGATGGATCTGAAAAGTTCTGCTCAAAACGCCAGCAGGGGGCAAGCTCAGTTGTGGTAGCAGTAGCTTGCCGTGGCACATCCGGTAGCTGCCGCAAGCTGCCAGGGGAACTGCCAGTAGCTACCGTGACCTGCCACGACCTGCCAGAGCTGTGGTGGCAGTTTTGGTGGCTGTCAGGACCTGCCGGGGGAACTGCCCGTAGCTACAGAAATGCCCGGGCCTGATTGCTGCTTCTCAGAAGTTTTTTTGCTATCTTTTACAGTTTATGAATAATCACTGTTTTTTACACTCAAATGTAGGAAATCTTCTCCTTTACCAATTTTGAAGCCAACTTGATTATCAGTTTTGGCACAATGAGCTTCAAAGCAACAGGAGCGCCCAAAAACTCTCCATCTACCATAATGTTAAATTTGACTTCACTTCCTCGGGGCAAACCCATTGTAGCACATTTCTGTCATCACAGACATAAGAAACACATCTACACCTTCAGCAGACTCTCTACATGCTCACAGTATCATCCGTTGGCTGATAACTTTTGCCCCTTAAAATGAGCACTATTTGGAAGTGTTCAGTTTTATCTCACTTAAATCTACTGTCTCAGCTGTCTAAGCTCTCTCCAGCTGACTGAGAGGAGCTCATCAGTGCAGTCAACACGCAGACACACTCAAACACACACACGATATTCAACTTTCTTTTCACCTCTTTTACAGTTTCAAGGGATTTTGTTGCATTTAACATTTCTATCTATCCGTCTGTCTATCGTTCTCCCTCGCTATATCTGTCCACTTCTCTCATTCCACCTCTCTCTCAGTTTTCTGCCTGACTCTTCGCTGTTACTCTCTTTGTCTCTCTCATTTAGTCCCTCCACCTTCTTTATTCTCTCCATGTCTTCTTCCTTTTTCCTCTATTATTCCTCCTTCATCATTTCCTGCATCTTCATAATCGTTTAGCTCCCAGGTTGTTCTGCAGTGCAGTCAGTCGTTCAACAGTTAACTTCATTTCTACATGTTCAGCAGTGTGATGTACATGACTTCAGCAGTGACACATATGACTGTACGTCCATGCACAGCTCCAACACTATAATTAAATTCGCTGACGACAACGCCGTCATCGGCTGCATCACGGGTGGTGATGAGACGGCCCACACACATACACTCACTCACACACCAGAGGTTGTTTAAAATAAAGGTCAGCAAATACAATCTGAGGGGAACATTCTTTTTTATTCTATTTCTATTTTTGTACATATCTTATTCTATTTTTTACATGTATTTTATTTTGTATTATTCTGCTACTGTGAAGTTTCTTGAATCTTGAATCAGTGTTCTGCAATTCATTTCAGCTTTCAGCATCCCCACGCACTTTTTGCAAGGACATTTTTCTAGTTTCCTTAAACTTTTATATTTTATTATTACTTTTATGATATGGTTATAGAGGAAAAGATTAAAATTAACATTACAGGGGCGCTGTTTAGCTCAGTTGGTAGAGCAGGCGCCCCATGTACAGAGGCTACAGTCCTCATCGCACTGATCACGGGTTCGACTCCCGGTTTGCCGATCGTTTGGTGCATGTCATCCCCCGCTCTCTACTCCCAGCATTTCCTGTCTATCTTCAAGCTGTCCTATAAATAAAGCCAAAGGCCAAAAAAATAGCAAACCTGAAAACCTGCTATAATTATGGTTATTTCTTTGTTTTTGAATAGCTTTAATGACTTTTTGTTTATGCTCCTATTGTACATCTAAAACTACATCCTGTTGGTTAAGGATTCATGATCGGTTAACGTGCGTATAAACTGTACCATACTAAGTCCTGATACCCAGGTTTGGTGTGTAATCTGACACCTGATTGATACAAGCCATTCTGAAGTAGTAAAGAGAGCGAGGAGCCGTTTGACTGGTTTTCATATGGCTGAAAGAATCGCTATACACTTACATTCCTGTTTGAAGGTGAAGTACTCTGTGAGGTGCCGGCACTCGTGGTTCCCACGCAAGAGGAAGAGTGTGGTGGGGTGGTTGATCTTGAGCGACCAGAGGTAGAGAACACACTGAGAGAACAAACAGCAAGAGAGTAAAGGTGAGATGAGGGGAGGCGAGGGAAGAGTCAAAGATGTGTGCTGATGGTAATGGACAGACATTGAAAGGTATGCTGGAAGTGAAAGTGCTTTAAAATCAGCTGCTGACAAATCTCTAATTCACTTCCCATTTTAAACAAACCTCAGCGTCTCTAAATAACGTACCTGTCCCTGTCTCACTTACCTCCTGTTGTTTTTGTCATTATACCACACTAGAGCTGCAACTCTAAATATGTCTATTAAATTACGCAGAGCCCCAGTGTGACATATTCACACATCTTGTTTAGTCCAAACAAGAGTCGACAGCCCAAACATCTTCAGTTTACAAAGATACAAAACTGTGAAAAGCAGCAGATGTTCACACCAGAGATGTTGGAACCAGAAGGTTGAAGCTTTCTGTTAATAAACTAATCTATAGATGACCTTCTTTTTTTTGCTTTATTACAAACAAAAAACCCAAAGATTCATTAATAATATTTGCAGGGGGGGGAAGATTTACTCTAGTGCACAACAATGAACACGGAAGCAGAATAAAAGAAAGTTAAAAGCTGTTAAATCGTAGGACTCCTGCTGCCAGGACAATTAGATAATTAAATAAAAAATAGAAAATAAATGTGCAAGTAAATCAGAATTAGAGTGGGGCTGCAACCAACAACTCTCTGAAATTGCTTAAAAACCTAACCCTCTGGTCGCCCTTTTTGGCACTATTGGAGAGGATGATGCGTGCCTGACTCCTTGCCGTGCATTATCCTTTGCCTCTCTCATTGCCAGGAGTGCAGTACTGCTAAGATAAAGGGATGCATCCCTGCCCACCCATGCTGAATGGTTGAGGGACAACCATTGAGCAATGTTTACGTCCCATCTAAACCTGAAAAACACATTCCTCATTCTCTGGCAGTAACAAAACATTTGAAAAAGTGTGGGGACCTTTCCTGAAGTAATACCGAAACCTTCAGGTGAACTAAATAACTAATATTCCTGTCTCTTTTATTGTATAGTGTTTCTTTGCAATTTCCTTTCTCGTTTGCTCTTTCAGCAACTTAATGTTTAACTCCAAAGTTTAAGTATTTTTATAGTATGAAATCCTGGCTGATAGATGAGACACTAAATAGGAATGAGGGATTTTATGGAAGTTACCTGCAATATATACAGTACTGTGCAAAAGTGTTAGGCAGGTGTGAGAAAATGCTGCTCTCACTGTACATTTTATATATTTGTTTTAAACAATATTCCTGAGGAAACAAACAAATTTAGTAGCTATTTTGACAATAGGTCACCATCTTGAATTTGAACTATTACTTTATACGATGGGGATGATGCAACTGGACAAACCAGTAGTTCCAATACAGAGAAAGACACTGATGTCGTGCAGCTGCAACTATTTCTATTTTCCTTTAACTCCTCCCCTGGTGCTTTTTGAGGCTGTTGCATGCAGTGTACATAAAATACACAGCTCCAAGCATCATAAAACCACAGTGCACAACAGATAGTATAATTAACCATTGTGAGAACCATAATGGGACACACTGTCATCCAGTTTAGTTTACCTTTATCATATTACATAAACTATTTATCTGAGTGCAAGCACTGGCTCTATTTAACTGGGATACAAGAGGTCAACTCCAACTACTGTTCTCTGCCATGTTTATGCAAATAGCTAGCTAGCTTAAGCTTGAAGAAGACACTGCTTATGAGCAATGAATGCGCAGTCAGAGTAAGCGCACGTGGCAAGGCAGATATGTAGACAGATAGGTCACAACCTGCACAAGCTCATTCTGGCCTGGTACAGCCAAGGATAAGAGACATTTTTCTTTTTAAGTTCAGCGCTTTTAAATTATTGATTCCTGTGGGAGAATTTTAACGAATAGAACTATAAATGTTCGACAAAAAATTGCCTACCCTTGTTTTCATTTTGTAAATTATAACACGAACAGGAACATTTTCCACTACATAGCTTTTACAGCAAAGTACAAATGTTCTTTTCTGTCATTCTTAACACAACGCTGAGAATTATACTATCTGAAAAATAAAGTTTTTTAACTGTAAAACAAACCAATGAAAAAGATTAAATGTTCAACAACTTACCTCAATACTGAAATATCCTCGATCTACGTAGTCGCCGAGGAAGAGATACCGCGTGTTACTGGGTGATCCACCCACTTCAAACAACTTCATAAGGTCAAAGAATTGGCCATGGACATCGCCACATACTGCAAAGAGAAGAACAAAGAGGTGTTTGCTTAGTCTCGGCTCTGTCTGTGTTCTCAAAGCAGCCACACAAAACAAAACAAGGTCAGCAGGGTCTCCGACTGGAACACAGGAGCAGGACTCGGTAGGGCCTTGGATTGGAACAGTCACTCCTGCCCCTGTGTTCCAGTAACACAGGACAGAAAACTTCTCGTGTTCTGAGGCTGAACTATAAAAAAACAAATAGTTCACATTCACACTCTCAACCAACGGGACAGGGGTGTGAATGATTTAAAATTACCCGATCACACTCAAGTTTTCTAATTTATCAAACCGACGGACAACTTAATATTTTCCCATCGCTGTTAAAAATAAATCCGTCATCGACAGAAGTACAATTACATGAGATCACCCACTGCAGGCGTTACACACGTGAGCCTGTTGTTAAAGTGGTTAAAGTTCCTTGTTTGCACTTGTCTTGAGACGGCCTCGGTGAGATAGCCAGAGATATTGCATCACATTTTAGCCTGCACTTTCCAGCCAATATTCTATTACCCAGTATTGAAAGTCTCCCATGTTTTTGACATAGGCCTGAGTGAACATTGCTTTTTGTTTAACTGTTAACATAGAATGGGTTCATTTGTTCTTAAAACTAGTGTTTTTTTAACTGGATAAACGTGGGTCTCCGTTCCCAAGTTTTTACTGTCCTCATAAGGACGGTCCTTGTAACCCTCAGAAGCGCACATTGACTTGATGCAGTCAGCCACATGCTAGGTTTTGACCTAGTCTCGTTATATTCTTAGAAAGGTTGGAAAAATGCAGTTAAACCGGTGGAAAAAAATATATATATATCACTAATCTAAAATATATATCAAAGTGTTGTTTGCTTTTCGCGGGAACGGTATGTATCACAAAATGAAAAGGGGTACTCTACTCAAAACATGATTCTAGCTCTTTCTGATCCAGCTCCAATGTAAGAGAACGTATCTGGTCTGGGTTCAAGTAATCTAAGAGGTTCTTCTTAATATCCTCACTCAGCCCTGTTTGGTCCTCTTCTGGCTTTAAGAATTTATCAGATGCAGGAATGGTAGAGCAATACATTACCCTATTTAAAGAAGGTTATACCCTATTTCACCATTAGGATTGTCCTGCCCCGCCTTTCTCTGTTTCTCTCTCCCTGCCTGTGTCTGCTATGTTGACTTTCATCATGAGCTGTATGTTTTACAAAGACAATCACAGAACCCGCTTTTTGAATTTTTCATCCACAATTCGGTTTTCACAGCAGCAGCTGAGCAGCACATGAAGGAGGCTCGACGTTAAAAACGTTGCATGCCGAAACTAATGACCGTATATGTAGATGGACGACGCGTCTCCATCTGCTCCCATTGTACGAAAGCGATGGCAAAATAGCCCCCGTGATAGGTGTTGCCTGCTTGCGATGGTGACGTCATTTGGAGCCAGAGACTGCGCAGTAGAGATCGGCTGCGTGTTTAACAGCAGAACAGCTTCTCTGTGTTGGTCTGAGGTTATCGTTCACAGGTATGGAAACTTCAGTGACTGTAGTGATTGTTTTAGATACGTCTCCTCTCGCTGATCATCCTCCACTCTGCTAAACCATAACTGATTGGCTGCAGGAGCTGTATTGGTCAACAGAGCTGTCAATCATCATTTTAACAGCATCAAATAACTAATTACAAATAAACTTGTCAGATAAATGAACACATACATCAGCATGATAATAACTAACTATAATGACAGAAACCATGTTTGAGAAAAATGTATTTGGTGTGTATTTTGATTTTATAGTTTGACTCATGTCCCATCTGTTAACATGGAGGAGGCGGGCTTTATGAGCTATACTGCAGCCAGTCAGGGAGCTGTCATGTCATCCATCTTTTTAAACAATCTATGGTTGAAATGAACAAAAATGATGTGGTTATGAATGACTCAGTTGCACTTTAGTTTGATTTTTAGTAATCACTCAATCTTGGATGAAGATTATTTTTGCCGACCAATCACAGCAATCACGGGAAATCACCCAAACGTTTTTTAATTAGAAGAAACAAGATGCAAATTCAGAAACGATGCCAATTCAAAAACACATACCGAAGTAAACAAAAAAATAATTCAACGGAACAACTGAAACACGCTGCAAAGGAAAAAAACACGCTGCAAATACAGGAACGATGCAAAGACAAAAACACACAAACCCAGAAAACGCATTCAAAGGAAAAACGCTGCAAATCCAGTCAACACAACGGAAGCGCTCCAGGCCTGTAGGGGGCGCTCGGTGTAACAGGTTGATTTTTGATGGGAGAGAGAGAGGGGGACGAGACAGTGAATTTATTGATTATCAGACCATGTAACCTGAGACGCCGCTGGAGCAGAGTGTCTCTGTTGGCCAAGTACCACTGACAGCTGTGCAAAAACACAACTTTATAACAAGAGATCACACAACTTTTGTTAAGAAATGGCTAAAGACTGACAGATAGCTTTGCTAAAGTAAGCACTGCTTAGTGTAGGCATTAGCCAGCAGCTAGCTGCAGGCTACTTTTCGATGACTGCCTGGTGTCAGGCTCTGAGGACTGGATTTGCAGCGTTTTTCCTGAGTTTGTTTGTGTATTTTTGACTTTGCATCGTTTGTGTATTTGCAGTGCGTTTAATGTTAATGCATTTGTTTCAGCTTTTTGCAGCACCTTTTTTTTAATTTGCAGCATGTTTCCGTTGTTGCTTTCGTTTTGGACTTTTGCATGTGTTTTTGAATTGGCATTGTTTCTGAATTTGCGGCTTGTTTTATTCTAATGGAAACCTTTTGGGCCGTTGCAGCGCGATTGCCCTTGTCGGCCACCGTAGTTATTGATACGGGCACAGATGTACAAGTTTGTAGTACAAAAACATTAATAATTACACACAGAAAATGAGTGCCACAGAGCTTACTTTTATTATCTAAATGAGTGTCAGTCATAACAGAGCTTTGTCTGACACATCTGTCTCCATGTGTCTGTTTAAAGGGGCTATATGTAAGATTTGACATATACTGATTTTTTATTTCCAGTGTGTGAAGGGATAGTAGAGGAACTGATAAACTGAGACCTTCCCAAGAGGAAACAAGAGGATGTGGCGTATCTGTGCGTTCGCAAGTACCTCTGCCAAGAGCTCATTCTCCACCACTACAGTCAACAACACCAGACAAAGCAAGCTGTGAAATGGAGCTGGATAAAGCCAACAAACGACAGCACCCACAACAACACCGACACAAAGTACACACAAGAATAAAAACAAAAAAAAGTTTTATCTTGTGAAGCCAGTCTGGCTTCACAAGATAAAACAGGAATGTGATCGACGTCAGGGGGAAAACTAGAGTCAACATTGGCAGGGCATGCGAATCACGGAGACCTCCGATTGCTTTTGGGGATCAAAACAGACCCACAACTTATTGTTGTCATGGAAACAAAACCTGCGTGCAGGGTTTTTTCTCTCACAGCACAAGTGCTTCATCCCAGCTCTCTCCAGCCGCCCTGCCCCACTTGGCTAATGTTCGCTAATGCCTGCTAAAATTTGCTGGTTCGCTGGCGTAATTTACCGTTTGGTAACGAAGCACAATGCTGGAGTCATGCGCATCACCCAGCTCTCTCCAGCCGCCCTGCTCTGCCTTGCCAATGTTCGCTAATGCTTGTGATGATTTGCTGGTTCGACGTCATACTTTGTTGTTTGGTTACGAGCTAATTAGCATGCTCGCTAACGTTATGACAACCAAAATACTATCCGAGTGTGTATGTCAGTGTCGTCAGTCTAGCTCGACAAATAACTTCGCCCCTAACATGATATTAACTTAGTATTAAGTATTATGACAAACAGTGTTGAGTTTGGACAACATGACACCGGTCAATGAACATGTCTCGTGAAAAGTAAACAGCCGGTGAGTTCCGAGATAGAGTCACTCTCTTACAAGGTGATCAGAGGTGAGCGTCAGCAACAAAACAGTGCTGCAAGTATGAAGAGAACTGAGTGTCTTATTTAAAGATATTAAGGCAAAGCCAGTATTTAAGCTTATTAAATTATTTTAACTCTTATTTTTATTTTAACTCTCAACTTCCTTTAAAGGAGGATCTCCCTCTTTGCCCTGTCAACCTGCCAACCCTAGAAATATTAAGGTTTCCAGACGCGCCTTTAACGTTACAGGATCATTTTCAGGCTCTTGATGAGCATCTGCAAGTCTACCTGTTATAGGTGCCTCAACTTCAAGCATGCACTTCTCTTGGCGGAGGATGTTGGCCCCGTCGTTGATGATCTTTAGAGCGACCTCTTCCTCCAGCCTGCCCTCTTTGACGAGGTGATTGCGGAGCAGCTCAGCGTTAGGCTTTCCACCTTCATAAAGCTCTTGCACAGTCAGCTTGTGTTGTGGAGGGTAGGGCACAGCTGGTGAAGAGAAAAAGGGAACAACACGTATTGAATTAACAAGTTCTAGCTCATATATAACACATATGACCCCTGAAATAAACATGGAGGAGATGGAGTGTTCTGCAGCTCAGACTGCAGAGGCTTGGCTGTAATCATGACATGCAACATTTGCATTGACAGAGGTGAGAAGAAGTTATTGCCATAGGAGAAGGGACACACACACACACACACACACACACACACACACACACACACACACACACACACACACACACACACACACACACACACCTATATGATAATGACAGACAATAAGAAGCCTCATACCTCACTTCACCCATCCTCGCTCAGTAATCTGCTCTATACCACCTACACAATCCTTCACTGTCATTATAAAAGTCGATGCTTTCAAGGCCGAGACCTGAGCGCTTCATGAGCAAAACTTGGTTGATAGCAAAACATCCAAAAATGGAAAATGTGTCTGTGCTAAAGAGAGGATCCAGCAGACCAGCAGACATAGACAGCTATTTCCAAAGAAGGTAAAGACCTTCTTTTAATACAAATGTGAGACAAATATGTCAAACTCAGTGTGTATTTTTATTATTTGGGGGGAAATATTCACTCGCAAAGCACGATATTTTAGGGCATTAGGTGAAGAAGTGTAGCTCTGACTCTACTGTGTGTTACACGGGAACAGAGTTCCTCCTCCTCAGGCAGCCAGCTCTCTCTATAGCCAGGCTGTGCTCACTGAGACTCTGTACTTAGTCAAGGCTTTTCCTAATTTAGGAGTTTTTATGTAATCAAAAATGTAACTCTGCCAAGGTGTAAACAGTGCAGATAATTGCTGTAAGATTGGCAGCACAGATTCCTTTGTTCATACACCTCCAGGAGCAGACAGTTCCCAGCAAAGCTGCACTTGCTCGAAAACAATAGTAGAATGTGATCCAAGACGTCTCACTTCCAGGGCTTATGAGGTATTAAGGAATTACAGCTTGTATGCTTAATAACAAGCAAGGCACACACCAAATACATAATAGCACCAATTAAGAATGGTTTAGAGATAGGTAAGCAGGTATTTTCATCAGTGTCGGCATGGAATGCACAAGCGTGCAAAAGGAAAAGGAGGGCCGTATAAGAGTGAAGGGTAGCCTAATGTATCACAAACTCAGGGCTGTATCTCACACTGGACTTCAGAGGTGTGTGTGAATGTAGGAGCTGATCCACTGACATTCTGTGGCTTTTAAAGCGACGTTTGAGACACACTGTTCGATTTGTTGCTGGTGGCATTAAAGCAAAAGGCTGTGAATGTGGGACTGCTGGTGGTGTGTGACCTTACGGAGGACATGTAGGGAACTGATGCTGGTTAGGCTGCAAACTATAACCGGGGCTGCAAAGCAGAGAACATAGTCAACTCGACTAGCCTACGCTTAAGACGAGCCGTCATGCATAGCACAGTGTGGTATAAATAAACATTAAGTGCTCCCAAGCCAACAAGGCACAGCCGCAAAGAGAGCTGTAAGCTGAGGTACGAGCCTTAAGAACAGATTAGGTAAAGCCTCTATAAGCAAGGGCTTCCAGATACAGTGTCTGTTTATTTAAAAGCCTTGTCACACTGATGAAAGGCAAGTACAAACAATGCAGACTGTGTAGAAACACAAAAGTGGAAACATAATCGTCATTGCTCAAATGTATTCGTGCCTGTGGGCCGGCAGTAATTATAACCCATGCTAGACGATTAAAGTCGGTCTCATCGTCTAATAACTTAACACACAGCTCAACAGATACGATCCAACTGCACAAAAAAAACAAATGATTTAATTTAATTAAGTAAATTAATTAAATGATCCTGCACAATAAAAGCTTCATTTGTATCTGTGTTTGAACAGACTGGTCCGTCTGTTCAAACACAGATACAAGTGAAGCTCTAGCTGTCAGTAAACAGACTTGTTGTGCGGTAAGAGAAAACAACAGGACGGATGAAGTGAAGTGAGCCTTTCATTTACATGACACATAATGTAATCTAATTATCTAATAAGGAAAAAAATAATACATGTTAATCTGCAGCCACCGCCCTGGTGTTCCTGTCTGGCATATTTAGCATTAATGTCTGAAGAACTCAAAAAAGCAAACACGACAGAAACCACACGCTGCTGTACAACATCAACACATCCACCGTCTGGCATAACAACAAACAACTCAAGAAACAAAGACACGACTATCCACCATCCTGCCCGCCAAGGATCATGTTTGGACAGTGATACAGGGCAGTGTCTAAAATATGACCACTATTGTGACAATATCAGCACAATAGAATGAATTACAAAGATGCGGCTGGGTGGACATGAATAAAGCAGACTGTGGCTGGATGAATCATGGAGACCACTTCAGATTGCTTTAATTATCAGTGAATGACCTACCTCCACAAGCTAAATAGCCAGGTCACGGTTTTGTCTTTATATCTTGTATCTCTTTGATTTGATTAGTAACGCAGATCACGTTTAACACGGCAATAATCCATTTCAATTTGTATCAAATTTGACATCAACCTTCGTCACATTAAGCAACGGATATAAAAAAAACAGTTGTCTTCAGTCAGTGAAGGAGGCATCACAGACCTATCATTACACAATATGTCCACACACCATGTTGGGAGAAAACTGATTAAATGACAAAGTGATAGAGATATCAGGTCGACTGCAAACAATACGCAGCAGTGAATGGGCTTATCTGACTAGAGAAGCATAATTTCAAGTAGTCTACCAGTTAAGCCCTCTTACAGCGACCAGCTAGACTGGAAACACCACTGCAATTACCTGAAGGCATACACCAAGGATCAGGTGATAAAGATGTTATGTATTGCATAAATAAATATGCTTAAAAACTGCACGGAGAGTAGAACATATATGTTCTTCCTCTCCTCTTCCCTGTCAAGTTCCTTCCCTCTCTCTTGGCCATGTGACTGACCACGTAGGGAACATCACCGGGGATATTCTTTCCACAATTAACTCACTTACTCCCTGCTTACTCACACTTCAGCATTCCAGTCCCCTTGCAGGACACTTTCCAAGTGCAGACAGATGGACTGTGATAGCATCAAATTGTAGTAGTGGTGGCAGTGCTGCTAACATAGTTGAAGTTTCTTTGGGGAGCTACCTCAGAATTGGCTCTGCTTGTCCTGTCTTGTGCCAACACAACAAATGGTGTCCAGTACGTCCAATGAGCAGTGACAACCTCAGTGTGAATAAATGTATCTTGTCATTCTCTGCTGGTAACCAGAGCAGAATTGCTTGCAAGATTTTATCCATTCTAAATGTCAAGGAGACTGGGCGCTGATTTAGGTCAATTTCTGACCTTTGATTGACCTGTTTTGATTTATTTAAAGGGGTGTATTACTAATACCAGTAGACAGCTATGGAGGGAGATCATATCATATTAAGTTCTATCCGAAATAATCCCCCCAAAAATCGCAGTCATCCACAGACATCTGAGCATCTCCCAGTAAAAGCAATTCCTGAGAAGCCCTCATGGATGTCACTATCATGGTTTATACAAATGAAGGAATAATTACTCCATGTACGACTTTTGAGGAATATCAAAGCACCCTCACTGGCATATAACTGCTATAATAATATATAATGTAGCCTTTGACAGGTAGGGCTTCAGACAACGTTTTTCCAAAAGCTACAGGTGTTTTTTAATTCATGTGAAAGCTACCAGCCACAGAAAGAGGGATACGGAGCTTGTAATACAGCACGCGTGTAAAAATGACGGAAAACACCCACCTTTTATCAGCCGCTCCGTTGTAGACTGTTTCTCCGATTTGTCTTTGTCTTTATCCTTTCCTGACATATTTGCTTCGTCGGTAGGCTTAGTTGGGGAATACAATCTTGTACAGTTCTCTTGCCAGCGAGCCCGAAGACAAGCTATCACATCAACCTGGTGGTCAGCTCAGTCTCGATCTTCTGTCGTTGTCCAAGGCAACAAATTGTATGTTTTCTCTCTCCAACAGTTAAGAATAGTTAGCGATGGAAATCAAGCTCTTTGATTAGCTAATTACCTAGCTTGATTGTAGCACCATTGATGCTAGCGAATATTTTACGTTCAGTTAGAACACAAATGAGTGGTTTTAATAAAAAGGTTGAAATGTGCTAATTAAAAAACAACGTAGGTGACTGGTACTGCAAGTAATACCTGTGTATTATCCAGTGGGAGGCTGCCGATATCAACTAATCCGATTTAATGTTAGTTACCTTACTCTTTCTCAGCTAGTTAGCCAGCTAACATCTTGACGTATTCGCAAGACGGTGGGCAGGCAAAGGCAGCAACGAAAGGCTGGCTCTTCATCTTCTATGTGGAGGCAGTGTTTGAGAGAAAAATGACGGTTGCACGTGAATTCACGTTTATTTAGTAAGCTAGTAAGCACCGAGTGTCCTTCTAAGATGCAGGAAGCGTCTTGACAGTGTATCCTCCCCCTTGGATTAAACTGTAATCTGACAGTGAGTGAGGAGCAGCAGTGGATTTCCTACAACATGGTGGAGCCGATGTGACGTAACTATGGAAACGTAACACGTGGGTAAGTGGTGCGTTCATAGCAAAAACCAGGTGGCCAGACCGTTTTTTTTTGCCGCTCCCAGCTGAGGCATAAGTGACAACATTTCTACACATATATTAGTGAATGAGGCCCATTATATTTCTTTGCAGAGAATGTGCAGGAACGCTGAAAAATTATTTAGTAATATACCATAGAAAAGAAGAACTATGCAAGAACCCACTTGAAAGCTGTTACTTAAAAGAGCAGAATATCTGAGAAATTGAAATAAAGTATAAACAATTTTGCTTTAATAGCCTATCAGGAGAAGACGAAGAGGTCCCTGCACTCTGAGGGTAAAATTAAGTGTGGATGGAAAACTGGGAGTTAAGGAGAAATACCTTTGGAAGGAGTTTGAAATATTTAAAAATTCTTGCTCTAAAAACACTTTAATGATGACCTCATCATCTTAAGCTCTGGAAAAGGCTGACAAAAAGCATAAAACCTACACTATTAGTATTCAGAAATTCAGAAGGTGAATACAAGATAAAGATTTTAAAAGAAATGCTTTAAATAAAGTGAGTAGCAGTCTAGTCCACAGTTGTGCACTCAACACCCCAACACCCACTAGATCAGTTCTAAACTGACTGGTGGACGGAGCTACAAATATAAGCCTCTGTCGGTCATTAGTAGATGACTCATAGATGAGCTAATAGATGTGTAATCAAGGGTTAACCTGAGCTGTTGACCGAGTATCACTGAGAGTCCTTTCAGGGATTCAGAGATAACTGTCCAGTGCAGGGGGTTTTCAGATGCAACATGTGGAAAGTGGATACTCATCTTGCTTACGTGCATGCACAAGCAGAACTATGAAGAAGTGGAAAAGTACTGAGATTTGAAACAAATACACTCCCACATTTGTGTGACACAAATGTTTCCAGGTTTAAGATTGGTTAGATTTGTAAAAGGGGCAGAGGGCAGAGTATAAAAACCAGAGTGATTTATTTTTTAAAGATAATTTTTTCAGCTTTTTATGCCTTCATTTTAGAGAGAGGACAGTGGATAGTGTGACTTGAACCCGGGGCCGCTGCATTGAGGACTCTTGCCTCTGTATATTGCCTTATATTGTATCCTTCAAGTTTTAAACTGTGTAGTTAGTTACATTCCAGAGTAACTCAGAGTTTATTGTTTGTATAGAATGTCTGTACAGGAATAAACTCTCTTTGCATCAGATTCTGCCAGTCTCCGTTGCCAGGAAATGTGGGGAGTAGAGAGTGGTGGCTGACATGCACCAAACGGATCGGCAGACCGGGAGTCGAACCTGCGATCAGTGCGACGAGGACTGTAGCCTCTTGTGTAGTTGTTGTGCAGAGAGCCACTGTCACTCTGAGCGTCTCAGGAGTCTCTGTCCTACAATAAATTTAAAATATATTAATAATAAAAATTGGGGAAATGAACATAAAACATCCTTCAAATTCAGTGAATGTGCCAGCTCTCAAAGCGCTGTCAAATCACTCGAATAGATGCTTAATCAATTCATCATCACTAGCTTAGAGTAAGGATTTTTTTAAGCAGGTCTATGCTGTCAAACCTGCAGATGAGTTCTAAAAGGGTATGTGTTAACAGCTTAATTCCTCTGGAGCCCCTTTTCTTTATTCTGTGCTTTGTCGTTTATGCTGTGCAGACGATTAAGGCAACAGGTATGGTGGGGAAAGGCAGACTTTACAGATGCCTTCCTTTTTTTTTTTTTTTTTTTTATATATATATATATATATCGATAGATATATATATTTTGATCTTTATTTTTTACCCTCTGTGTGCTGATTCTTTCCTATTGTATTGTACTGTATAAGCTGCTGGAGACTGAATTTCCCAGAGGGAGTCATCCCAAAGGGATCAATAAAGTTGAGTCTAAGTCTAAGTCTAAGGTTGAGTGGCAGTAGCGGGAACGAGTAAAGGATCAACTGGCAGGTGAATCTAACCACAACACAAAACTTGTGAGGCACACTGGCACCTCAGCAGAACTCATAAGGCTGTATGAGGACCTGTTGAGCAATGAGACAACTCAATCTGCACACTGACATGTATTTCACAAAAAGTGAGAAGGCTTTGCACTGTGTCTGAATCCAAGCGTCAGGATGCTGCCTTCATTTGGGCATACATGGACCCTGTCCTTAAAACCATAAAAGACACTTTTCCTGAAGCTCACACCTTCCACTTCTGGTCTGACGGTCCTAGCAAACAATATAAAAACAAGAAAAATTCCTCTCTACTGTGATGTCCCTTCAAGATTTGGTTTTAAAAGAGCCACTTGGAACGACTTTGCTACTTCTCACGGCAAGGGAGCACCAGACGGAATTGGAGGGACGGTCAAGAGGACTGCAGATCGTCTCCTTCTGCAAGGGAACGATGTTGCAAGTGGGAAAACATTCTATGACACGGTGGGGAAAAGTCTCAAGAACATCCAACTCTTCTATGTTGAAGAAGAAGAAATGACACGCTATGATGAACTCAACAGAATTCCCAGAAATAATAATAATAATAATAATAATCTTTTTTTATAGAGCACTTTTCAAAATCGAAATCACAAAGTGCTTTACAGAGGCAGCAAAGCAAAACAGACAGGTCATAAAATCAAAGGCAGATATTAAAATAAAAATTCATTTAACAAACATATACGACTGGTTTGATGTGATCCAGTAGGGGACCAGCAGATGGCAGTATTTGCTGTGTCATGTGCTGTGGTCCAATTACAAGTATTTCAGTTTTGTTTGAGATCAGCTGCTAAAAGTTTCTCGCCATCCAGCTCTTAATCTCCGACAAACAGGTGTGTACAGAACTCAGCATGGCCGGGCCTGTGGATTTAACAGGCAGGTACAACCGCGTATCATTTATAGACCTCACTGTACTTCAGCAAATTAAATTATTCAAACAACACAAGCTACCCCTACCATAATTGCGCTTTTGCGCGTAATTTCTCTACAATTCTAAAAAAGGTCCTGCAATATCAAGCTAGGAACACAAGATGGCTATCTTGATTCATTTTCAAAAGCATATTGCTTAGTACAAAGCTGCCTTTTATTTTGAGGTACATACAGTAGCTGCATAGGCCAACTGGAGACTTGGTGTATAAAGTATGTCTCACTGTATGCCCCCTAACGACTTCACCAACAGCTGCCCAGAGAATAACATTTTAAATTCTCAGACGACACGGCCATTCTCAGCTTGCTGCACAGGGACAAAGATCCATCACCATATTTCACTGAGGTGCAGACTTTTGTCCAGTGGTGTGATGGCAACCATCTAATAATTAACGTCAAAAAAACTGAGGAAGTGGTGTTGGACCTGAGGTCAGTTGGTGATCACACCCCAGTGCTTATACATGATGAAACAATCACTCAGGTAAGCTCTTACAGGTATCTCAGCATCCACCTAGATAACCTGTTTAGCTGGGAAACTCGCGTGGACAGTTTGTGTTCTCGGCTACCGCAGAGGCTGTACTTATTGCGCCGATTGCGAGTGTTCGGGGTGGACCAGAAGATAATGTTCTTGTTTTATTAGGCTGTGATAGAGAGTATCCTT
This sequence comes from Semicossyphus pulcher, assembly GCF_022749685.1. Lineage (NCBI taxonomy): Eukaryota > Metazoa > Chordata > Actinopteri > Labriformes > Labridae > Semicossyphus > Semicossyphus pulcher. Next base: position 29,709,707 of record NW_027211737.1, on the reverse strand, counting down.
AGGTACGGGATGTCGGTGTGGTACGGTGGTCTCTTAAATCAATTCCAGGCTGGCTCACCTGTTGCAGACTGCCATTAAGGTTGTGGGGAGGACTGAAAACCCCTCCCTGCAGTCAGTATATGAGCAGTCTATTCTCAGGCAAATTAACTTTTACCATCCGGCAGATGATCCTATATTCCTATATTTTTATTCCTATACTCTTATATCTCTTCGGACTGTCTTTCATATGGATCTGTGCAATATAGGTTACATGCAATACATGTTTGTGGTCTTTTCACGGGCATGTACTCTTGTTTACATGTGGATTGTGTTGGTTTCTATTGTTTTTTATTTCTATTTGTTTTTATTGATTTTTGACCCTACTGTAATGGGAGCGAGGTGTGCGCAGCATTGGAGTCCAAGACAAATTTCCTCAAGGGGACAATAAAGTGCATCACATCCTATCAGAGGTGTTCACTGTGTAATAATTCCAACTGGATAAAAACAGATACAAAACTTGAGATTTATTGAACTTGAAAAAAAACATTGAATCCACTTAAACATTCAATTGAAGTCAATGCCTACAACATTAAACTGAAAATATCACCAACCATATATAAAACGATGCATACAGAGGATCAGTTCAAATGTAAAAAGCAGCTCAACAGCTAAAAAATGTATTAAAGAGGAATCAGGCCAAACACAAACAGCATGCACAAAAGAATGATCCATTGTTAGTCGGTCCATGCTGGTTCACGGACATGTTGATGCTTATGCTTCAGTATAATCTGTAGTTCACCTGCTGACATGAATGCTTCGTCCAGTCTGTGTTTCAGTTCTGTGTCCCACCAAATTATGAAAAACATTCCTGAGACCTGTTATTTCAACAAGAAGCACAAACACGGACACACGGGTGTCTGTGGTCTCTGGCACGTGTTCAGTATTACTCTATTCTTGCCCTCTGCTTCTAGAAAGCCTGACAGACTGACAGTCAGACATGGTCGTTAAATCATTAGCAGGCAGAGATTTGAATTGCTAGACCAGTTTTTCCTTTGAAGGCTGGGGGGTGGAGGGTGTGCAGGGGGCTACAGCTGAGCATATAGAAACCTGGAATCGTCAGCAGGACATGATCATTTCAAGTGTAGGCACTCGTGGCTCTTGGACAGAGACAGCCCTTGGAAAGAAAAAAGGGATTTAAAAACTAGAAAAAGTTTCCTCCCAAAGCTGATCTCGCAAGTTCCCCTCGGAGAAATCTGTCTTCAACGTCTTCAAAAAGAAAAGCAGTTCGACTAAACATCACAACCCGATATGTAAAAATGGTTAGATACCTCCATGAATGTTTTCCTTACATACAAACTCTTTTAAAAGACTGTTGCAAAAACATTGAAACAGAGAGTGACGTGGTGAGTCTTTGGTACTCAGTGTGAACAGGAACAGGAACAAGGTCCGTATGTGTGAGAGCCAAAGAACTGTTATCTGTTAGTCAAACGGAGTGTACATGTATGACACAAAGGTATGCTGAATTACAACAGTAACCCACAGGAAATAAAACACATAAGTGTAATGAATGGCTATACATAAATCCTACATTTCAGGCAAGGGTCTACAGGCTTAGTAGTTTGTTACAATAGCTCTGCTGCTAATCATCTCCCCTCGTGTCCCTTTGACCTTTGCCCCGAGACGGACATTCAGCCGTCTCAGAGCAGTCAGGGCCGGACTCGCTTAAGACACATCCACCTATCGATGAGAAGATTGAGGAGATCCATCCCCCTCCAAAGCCCTTCTTCACACTACTCGTCTGTCATGGCTATTATCAACATAACTCAATTACTACTATATCATACATGAAATTAAAATACTTCTATGTACCTTGTGATTTCTTACCCCCAAAAAACGAAATAAAAGTTGTAGTACGGTAAAGATGTAGTTTCGCATGAATATATTCTGAAAAAGGTATCTTTAGTAAGACTGCACAGTAAGTAGGGTCTCTTTTTGCTTGCATATACATCACCGTACATTTGAGCTGCAGATGGAAATGACTTATCCCAACCCTTGCTTCGATGATTTCAGTGTTCTCTAAGAGCTTAAAGAACTAATAGAAGGTGAGGGCTGAAAACGTAAGGGCATGCAGACTCTGGGGGACTATATGGAGACAGAAAGTGCAGATAAATGAAAAGTCCCAGCTCAGTGACTTGGAGACGGCAAAGTGTTTCACTTGGACCCTTTCACTGAAGGCTAGCAAGACTCTAGGCTGATCTTATCTGGAGTGGTGATGGTATGGAGAGTAGAGTGCAAATCCACAAAAGATCTGCTACAGCTGAACATGACCAGATCAGCCGGCGCAGGTCTGCCGATGTGTTGTGATTCTGTCGTATTCCAAAAAGGCGGACGACGTAAGAAGAAATATTCTCAGAGGAGATCCAGTTGTGAAAAGTCTAAGACACCCAATGTGTCTTCTGAGTGGCATCTACTTCCACTTACTGCATGATGAAGCCAGGCTGTGGGGCTATACGAGGAGTGGGCCTCTGAGGCAAAGCGGGGGGGTACTGAGATAGGAAGTGGTTGGGGTAGCCGGAGGAGACGTTGGGGAAGGGTTGGCCTGTTCTGGGAGGTATCGGTGGGTATGGTGATGCTGAGAAGACGACAGGAGGCTGAGATGAAGTGGTTGAAGCTGGATTCAGAATTGGGGCCGGCTGGGATGGAGGGGGTGGAGGTTTCCTCCTCGGCTGGGCCAGAGGGGAAGAGCTGCTACTGGGCTCTGTGAAAAGAGCGGAGGATGAGGGCCGGGCTGCTGCCGACACATCCTGAGATTGGGAGGTAGGAGCCACAGCCACCTGTGGGAGCCGCTGACCCTGCAGCACCATCTCCTGCAGCTTCTCAATCTTCACCCTCCTCAAATGTGCCAGCTTCCTGTTGCTCTGGTAACCATCGATGAAGGAATCTAAAGTCATGTCACCATCCAGGAAGGAATCAGCCATATTCTGTGGTAAGAGATGAGGTACATTTTAGAGAGTGAACAGAGTAAGATGAGAGCCAACATGAGTCAGGAAGTTGGAAATAAAATTCCAGAAAAATCACAAGCAAACAAAGCCAGACCATCAACCTACTGAAGGACGTAACATCCTAAAAATATCAGCTCATGATTGTTTGACCAACAATTTATTTAATAACATAAAGAAAAGAAATGACAATTACATCACAAGTGACCAAATAATAATCTTTACAATGATTAGAAATCTAATTATTTTGACACATCACACCATAACTGAGTAACTTTACAACGTGCTCCGTCTGTGGTCAGTCTAATTTGAAGGTGACGTTATCTTGGGTTTCATTTACCAATATATAAATGTATAAATGGAACAGATCTGAAAGTCTGTGTGGCAACTGTCCGTCAACCAGGTGGCAATAAAAGGATAAAAAATATGACAATATAAAGTTCTGTGCAAAGGTTTTAGGCAGGTGTGAAAAGATGCTGTAAACTAAGAATGCTTTCAAAAAAGGAAGTGTTCATAGTTTAATTTCATCAGTTAACAAAATGAAGTGAACGAACGGAAGAGAAATCTTTACTTTTGCCCCTTAAAATGAGAACTGTTTACAGGCAAGTTCTCAGCTTTTGCTCACTTAAATCTGTTTCTATCCGTCTGTCTGTCTCTGTCTATTTCTCTCTCTCTTTTGGTCTGTCTCTTTTTGTTTCTTTCTCTCTCCCATTATATATATACGTCTCTCTCTCTCTCTCTCTCTCTCATTATCTCTCTCTCTCTCCCATTATCTCTCTCGCTCTCATTATCTCTCTCTCATTATCTCTCTCCCTCTCTCTATTATCTCTCTCTCTCTCTCTCTCTCATTATCTGTCTCTCATTATCTCTCTCCCTCTCTCTATTATCTCTCTCTCTCTCATTATCTCTCTCTCTCTACTATCTCTCTCTCTCTCTCTCTCTTTCTCTCTCTATAATCTCTCTCTCATTATCTCTTTCTCTCTCTATTATCTCTCTCTCTCTCTTTCTCTCTCTATTATCTCTCTCTCTCTCTTTCTCTCTCTATTATCTCTCTCTCTCTGTCATTATCTCACTCAGAAGAAAATGACCAGCCTAGTCAGTAGCCGATCCACTGGGTTGTTAGCTTCGGCATGCTAGTTGCTAGCCTCGGAAGCTAATGACCAGCCTAGCCAGTAGCCGATCCAATGGGTTGCTATGTTAGAGGCATGACTTGTCATTTCCTGTCAGTTACCTGCGCTGGCTCATCATTGGCCAGATCAGTAGCAGGCTTCAGTAATGATACAGCCTCCTTTGGGCTCTCAAGAGTCTTCATTGTGTCTTTTATCCTGCGTCATGTCGGCCCTTTGCCTCACGTCATTACTCTCTCTTCCGACACTAACTGTCCTCTCACTAAATACAGGCATGTGAAAGTGTGTAAAACATGTATGTGACTGTCAAATAAAGACCTGGGCTACGATACCATTTAAATTGATTTTATAAGGTAACAATTTTTGTGTGATTTTTTCTACCCACATACTCTGAAGGAACAAGAGTCTTTGATTCAAACAATGAAGCCTCTGTTGGAGAACACATAAACAAAAAGAAAGGCATGCTGGGTGATTTAATGAATGGTGTCATTGAGGGAAACATGACATCATCCAAGGAGAGAGCAGCAGAGTGCTTACCTCTGTGTCCTCTTCTATTTGGGCTCCCTCCGCCTGCAGTAGGGCCAGCAAAGTGTCCAGTGACGTGTTTCCTGACTTGTGGTCTGTTAAATGACAAGAGACAGAAGATCATCAGAAATGTTATTATCGTGCAGGGCCTGAGCTGAGCAGAAGCATGTCCTGTTTTGTTAGCAGTCAGATGTGTTACTAGATATTGTTTGCGTAGGTGGTACATGTCAGAGTAACATTCACATGAATGGCAGGGCACAAGGTTTCCCAGCTGAACACTGCCCAAAGCATCACACTCCCTCCGCCGGCACACGGGCCAGCCTTTGCTCCCCACGCACAGCAATGAGCCTTGGCCACACATGACCCTGTCACCTGTTTTTCTTCGTTGGACCACTTTTGGTACTGACCCCACAAGAGCGGCAGTTTTGAAGATGCGCTGACCCGGTCATCTAGCCATCACAATCCGGCTCTTGTCAAAGTCACATCCTTACGCGTGCCCATTAAACATGCAGTAGTACATGAGAGAGATAATCTGTCTCCTACTGCTCCTGATGGCATTTGTAAGAATCCAACGCTCCTGAAACACAACAACCAATCAGAGCCCAGCAGTCTCCAAGGCTGCTGTCAATCACACGCAGCGCAGCACCACTACTCCGTGTATACTCACACGGTCAAGCTCAATTACTTCAGTGTGTTTCTGTTGGTTTGTGTCCACAAAGGCTTAAACACAACCACCAGGAATGAACAAACCGCCCATCCCTCCACTGCTAACTACGGCTCACGCTTCAAAGAGCGTTACACCGAAGAAGAGAAACGAGGAAAAGCGAGCTAAAATTAAACAGTTGGACTGAGACAGAAATGAAACCAGACTAAACATTGGAGTGGCATTTCTGAGGTGGAGAGAGCTACGGGAGCTGAGAGGGTTAAAAAGCGACGCTGAGTCAGACAGTTCTGCTCGACAGGTAATTACCCCAGCTTCAATTCTGCTGTATTTGTTTCACATTGCTAAGATGTCTGTTTTTTTTAACCATATTTTCTGTTCTACTGTGCACTTCCTTCCACGCATGGCTACCAGGTAAACAAAGAACTAGACTGATTAACTAATGCCATGGACATTTAGTGTAATATGGGCCAGCACAGCTTCTTCTAATTTGTTAGAATATTTCGATGCTCAAACTTTCATAATAACGGAACATTTCTTCAGCTCTGAGGCTAAACCCTGGCTAACTCTGACAATTACAACAAAAAACATCTGAGGTTTAAGTCGTAATCTCCAGGATCTCAGTTTCGTTCTCTTTGGCGGCACCTGTGGCTATAAACGGTCATTACAGGAGCACACTTCCCAGATATCCAGACAGTGCTGCATGTGTGACGTCCACGGTTGGCTCCGGTTTTAACTCTTGATTTTCCTGGCTGTCGGTCGCTTTCCTTTTCAGACTGTTTGCTTCATCTGAGCGTCGAGTTTGTTTCTTGTTCTTTGGATTTTCACTTCTTGTTGAAGTTGTATCTGTAGTCATCCATCTTTTCTCTGCTTGTTCAGCCATAGTAGATTACTGTTTACGCGCAACACTTGTAGAGACCGGAAAAGCAGCCGCTTAGCTCCGCCTACCCTCTCTGGCAGACCAACCACTGCTGGCTGATGGAATTTTTTCCGCCAGTCCATAATAATGCTGTATACTGCAAATGCCAAGGCTTTCATTAGTGGGCCATAGGCTCAATCACCATTGTTTTACCGCATTCGGCGACAGATAGTGACTTAACAAGACATTTATTTACAAGAAAATCTTCAGGATTATACCTTTAAGGACCGCCCACTCTCCCTGTAACCACGGCAATGATCACGTGGATCCTGGGAGATCACTTCTCTCATTCTTGCCTGATTAAACATTTCTCTGCTGTGCGTCTTGAAAATCTTTTATTTCTTTCTCATGTCACTCCAGCATGTGTAATCGTAGTTTCTGCAGTAGAGTCGGGCGTGCACGGAAATACAGACCATGTCTGTACTTATTCAGTGAGCGAAACTGTATCTATTTGTTAATACGGTTAATACGGAGATGTGATCCACATGCAGTTTATCATACTTAAGAATAATACACTTCCAGGGCCTTGAAAAATATGGAGCGCCACCTGGTCTTCAGAATCCAAGGGGTGCAACTACTCATTTTTTGGGGCGTATGCAACATCTATGGCTGTTCCTGCCAGGCTCCACTTTCAGGAGAAAGGGCTGGGGAGGACGGCGGTGGTGGTGGTGTTACTGTGTGCAATTGACAACTCAGCCTGCTACTGCACATTGGCTCTTACATCCTGGTCAAACGGCTGCACTGCTCTCAGCCCTGAGAATCGCTTTCCTTCCCGAGCTGCTCAACAGAAAATACACAAGTAGGACAACTAGTTCATGGAAGGCGGGGAGGGGGACACGAGTAACCTACATTTGACAAAAGCCATCGTTTGCTGACAACAGACTACAAGCACGGACGTGCAGAACTGTGTCTGTGTTCAGACTCCTGCATGAGAAATGCTGTGCATATTGACATGATGGGAAATGAGACACAGCTTCAGATTGAAAAGTAAAGATTGTCATCACTGCCTCAAAAACCGGTAAATATGAATATAACATAGACAAGACTCTGTTAACCTGAATTCTGGCTTAAAAGCAATAAAAGGTACAAAGTTGGAACGCTCACACAGACTGTCAGTACCCACATGTGGTATATCCACAGAAGCACATGCTTTTACAGTTTGCATGCCTCGCAGGCAAAGAGGCAAAGTCAAACCTTTATCAGCCAAGCAGACAGGTGTGTTGTTGGCATGCTGTTTTGAGAGAGCTGCTTGGCAACCACTGCGTCAACAAGGTCACAAGTATTATCATTCCCTCATCCTCACACAGTAGGAGGAACTGTGAAGGTTTGTCAGTAAGGGACGTTTCAGCCGTCTCTACATCTTACTGTAACGTTAGTCAGGGCTGGAACTTGCTCAACCCGAACAGAGTTAAACGACAGCAAATCCTGCAGCAACGTGACAATAGCCTCTGACTCCGGGCCCGATCAGACAGAGCGCGTTGTGCTGCTCTGACGTAAACATGAGAACTGGTTCATCTGGTCTTCAGCTTGTGTTCACGCTGAATAGGAACAAACAATGTGTAACAAACATATTATACAACACCTCAGCTTCCTATGATTATTTTTTCTCTATGCTGTTTTGCTGTTGTGGTTCATTGGTTTTTAAATTGTCAAAATATTTGATAATTTTGTTCTTTGATTTGCAATTTTTTCTACAGAACTCACTGAATTTATCGATTTAGAGTCACAGTGTTGAAGAGGTATGGAGCTAGAGAATTGGCTAGCTAAACAGCTAGTTGGAGATCTGCTGCTTTTACCTGTTGGATATTATAAGCAGCTGATGGTAGAGCTGAACTAATCCATTAACATGTCCATGACAACATATAGTCAGCTAACAAGTATATTAAAACAATATGCATGACTTCATGGATAAGAGTGTGTTTTGTAAGGGCTGGGTTATTATTGTTGCAGTAGCTGCCCTGCGTCTGTACCTAGGGTGGACTTGCGAAGCTGATAGGACTCAAAGCTTTCCTGAAGACAAATGTAGCGCTTGGTGAGTTGCTCTTTCTTGTGCTCCAGTCTGGGCTGCAGGGCGAGGTTTTGCTCTGCAAGGGTTCGGTTGCTGACCAATGTCTTCTCCTTGCTGTGCTGGACGTCATTCATCTACAAATAAAAATAAAACCATGTCAGAAATGTTAACGGCAAAAACCTTTGCATTTCATTGCAAACAAGATCTTAAATGATGCAGTGATCAGTAAGCCTGTGAGAGAAATCGTTAAGTCTCTGCCATGAAGCACTTAAATATTATATATTAACTAGAAATCGTCACTCTTAACGTGCCAGTTTTCACACAGCTCCTACAAGACTACAGATGACAAATGTCCTCCGCAACATCAGGGCCTTTTCTTTAGGGGCGTCAAACTCAATCGGAGGGGAGGCCGAAATTAAAAAGTCGCAGGCGGAAAGGAGTCAACATTATTTGCACAACAGACATAAATAAACCACCTTTTTATCAGAGGCATTATGACAAATTAGTCACACAGAAATATGAACTTTACTGCTCCAAAGACGACTTATAGAGTTCAGAACAAACCAAGTATCAGAAAATTCCAAACAAGTTTTATCCCAGGCGGCGAAAACAGCCAGAAAAACTTTTTTTGTCAATAAAATCTTAAATATTCTGTTTTTTTATTCACAACACCGTCAATAAAATATTTTAAATGTGATCACTCTGGTGAAAATGTGCAAATATTCCAACCATAAGCAGTCTACCTGTGATACAGGGAAAGGCGCAAAAGGAAAACGTATATATAAGTGCACTCTGCTCTTATTTGCTGGAGCCAGGTGGCATCTTTTCTTGGCTGCAGGTTCATTCATGTTTGTGGTCAGGTTCTGAGCTGTGGACGCTCTCAGGATGGAGTGAAGGTGTGCATCAGTTGCTTACACAGGTATGTGCTTCCAAACATGCAGAGCATTCGAGCAGCTTGTTTAAAGAGGGTCCGCTCCGCATCGCTGATATCAGACGCTCTCTGTCCACACATATGCAGCTCTGTTACGCAGTGTAAACAATCCACGTGCCTACATCAGCTGTGCGCTCACTATCAGACTTTCAGCTCCCTGGCGACGTCCCTCCAGCCAGCTGCCACAACATTGTAGTGAAGTGAGGAGCTATTGTGTTTCTAACTCTGTATGTTCCTACTGTAAATTCATTGTCACAGTTTATTAAGCTCATACAAGGTGCAGGTGTCGTTTGGTGATCGCTTTGAGACGCTGCGTCATTAATAACGTCCCTCATGCGCATGCGGCTCACGTGCTGTGAGACCTGAACTACGAGAGAAAATATTTAACGTTTGTGACTTAATTAAACAGACTGCTGATAAAAACAGTCAACAAGCAGACAGAGAGGGGGGCGGGGCCAGCAGCTGTGCAGAGGTGCAGGTGTGTTGGGGGCACTGAAGCAAAGTGATCAGATTAAAGTAGATTGTGAATTAAAACTTAATAAGGCGATGAAGAGAGAACAATTAAAGTGTGGAAGTATGACAGAGGGTAATCCAGACTGAGCAATCTACATGTGATGTGAATACCTGGGTGGTACAACAAAACGCTCTACCCCCGCTGCTGAAACAAATCCTCGAGGAAACAATGAATGTGATAAATGAACTCTGAAGTGCAAAGGGTGAAATAAACTTGTTGTTTTTAACCCACTTGTCATGACAGCCACTGTTTTACTGGTTGTAACCATTTCACGTCCACCCAGTGTGGGAAATAAGGGAAGGGTGAGCACCAATTTCAACCAATCAATCTGCAACATTTAGCCGCAGAGCACCAAGAACGCTCGGTCAGTTAGCTAGCTGCTGCGCTGTGGAGAACGTCTGTCTACGCCCACTTCTCAACCATCAAATCAAATCCCTCTAATGATATGTCCCGCCTGCACGTCCTGTTTCACTCGGAAACACGTCACGATACGGAAGCTAGATACTCTCGAAATGCTGTTTCATCTTGACTTTAACTTAACCCTGTGAGCGTACCACATGGGACTGCTGTTAAACCATAACTCTCAGTGAGCAGAGTTGACATTTGTCTCTTCTGACACCACAGAAGCGATCAGTCACCTTTTAATTTCTGTTGTTTCTATGTGAGGGAAACACTTCATATTTGTTCTTTGAAAGCAACTTTTTGAGAAGGTCACTAAGACAAGACGGCTGCGCCTGGTCGAAGCATGGATTCTCCTGGAGAAGAAACTTCAGCTAAAAAACCTTGACCACGACCATCGACTGTAAGCAGGGGTGTCCAGTTATAATTGAAAAAGGTCCAGTGAGAGAAATGTTTCTCTCAGGTCCGGAACATCACAAGGTCTAACTTTCCATACATTTTGAACATGTCAAATCAAATAAAGAAAAATAATATATATATATAATATATAATTAGGCTAAATAGTTTTCAACAATGCTTATTATTAACGTGCACATAGAACTGGCGGGAACTCTGATAGTACAACAATAATAATTATACTGTAAATACTTCAATATTGGTAGGGAAACACAGCATCCGCTGTTTGAGTGTCTGGGGGGTCTCCCTCAGGACATTTTGAGTGTCATAGTCATTATTTCCTGTATTTGTGTGTGTGTATATATATATATATATATATATGTATATTTTTATGCCCCAGTTTGTGATGGATTTTTGTAAATGAATACAAATAATAAATGTCTGGTACTTCAAGCGTGAATTTCACATTCTAGCAGGATTTAGAGAGCCATAATCACATGGTAGTATAATGTTGTCCATGCAGAAATCACATGAAGGAGAGAGAGAGGTTTACTTCTTCACTGAAGCTGCTCTCTCTCTCTGCCTCCTGGCAGAATGATCAAGATTTTTCCTTAATAGGAGATTTATATTTTCTTCTATGTTTTGCCGAAAAGCAGCTGCAGTCAGACTTTTTCTCATGGTGAGTTTTAAAAGTGGCAATGACTATGAAACAAATAATAGTTGAACATAGCTGTACACAGACGGACCTGGAGAGAGCGAGAGGGAGAGAGAGCAGAAACATGATAGCAGTGCAGACTTCAGAGGTCTGCTGGTCATGTGATGATGCAGCCTGATCTAGCTCTGCGTAACGCTGTGTTCACATGGATCCAGGCAGATGGTCGACGAAAAACTGGGTATGACTTTATTGGACAAGAGCAGGACGGTAAAATGTGGTGAGGCCGGCAGAGGTCGCCGGTAACGGTAGAAGGCATGGTCGTGCAAAGTTAAAATTGTTTTCACTTTTTGCCGTCCTTCACAACGGAACATACAACCGGATGTGACGTACCTGCCTCACACAAGAACACATGGGCGATCTGGACAACGAGAGGTAAACTGGTCTTCATCCATCTTCAGCTCCTGGATGAGCGGAGGAAATTCCCCATGTATTATGCGCTCTTGCAAAATAGGGTTATGTTTGTCATTGAATATCAATAATAATAATAATCAATAAGAGTGCAATAGTTAGACAGTGTCCGTGTTTAATAATCACCACGGCCACGGAACATATCTGAAGTTGTCCAGTCTTGATTGAAAGCTCATATTTCTCTCTCTCTCCTTTCCTCATTTTAGAGAACACCATGTCTCCTGTTTCCTGACTCACTCATCTTCTCCCACTGTGTCTCTGTAACTTCCTGTCTGCTGGCTCCTCCAGGTGTGTCTGCATTCTCACACTAGATCTGTTTCGGTCATGAAAGATTCGTCAAAAAGAACTGAACCGAATGATCCCGTCAGTTCCGAGCATCGACTCGTTCCTGCCCTTCGCTCTGCTCTGCTCGCAGCTTCCCCTTCCCTTCTTTCTGCCTTTTAGAAAACCAGACTGGACGCTTAGAGTCCATTTTACTGTAACCTAATTACTTAATTTACTTTGCAAGCTGTAGGAAGTCTATGTTGATCTTTTAAAAAGGCATGTTACTGTTTAAATATGTATATCTGTGCACGTCAGTTTGTCTCTTGTTGTGTTGGTGTGTCCTCTTGTGAACATATTGTGCAAAAATAGATATTCAAATGGTTTGGAGCTATTCACCAGGTCGCTCAGTGACATTTCCAGTTCACCCGTAACGACAGAGAAACTCACTCACTCCTTCCTCACTCTCACTCGGTCATGAACGATGACGGCTCCCGTTGCATTCACTGGTCTTCTCGGTAGGTAGGTAAATATGTTGCAAAATGGGAGAGCTTGTAGAATACAATGTGAGAACTTGTAAATAAAAATCTGAGTTAGTATGTTTACATTTTCACTTGTATAATAAATTTGATTATTCCTTCTAAAAACCACATCGGTCCGAACTATTTGAGTATCTATTTTTGCACAATATGTCCACAAGAGGACAAACCAACACAACGAGAGACAAACATATGTGCAAAGACAAAATAACAGAAAACAAAATAAACTAAATAAGCACGCTGTGTGTGACAGGTATACTTATTTAAACATAAACATACCTGTCTGTTATGCTGGGGGTAAGAATCTGTCTCTCAGGCCAGGCTGGGATTTAAATTCTCTGACATCATCGCCGCACACCACACGGTTGTTATGGCTCATTTTAGTGAGACTAAAGTTAATTATTATTATACAACAGTTGGTTCTGACCAAGTAATCCGATTGGACAGGAGGCATTCTATGAGTGGCGATACAGAGAACAACATCACTCCACCTCAGCCAGGTGTTCTGAGTGGGGGTGGGAATCTTTGGCCGTCTCACGATTCGATTCAGAAACGATTTTCAATTCAAAATCGATTTTTTAATAAATACACGCTTCAGGATCTTCTCCAGTCCTCTGTGAGCTAATAAAGGCGGTGCAGCAAATAATGGCATGAAAGCGCAACATTATATAATTTCCATTTTTTGAAAAAGTTATCAACTGATAAAATAATAAACACACAAAGGCAAATCTAAGACCGAAGGCAACATTTACCTCAGGGGCAGTCTCGGATCGATATCGCCTCTGTGAACGTGCCGGGCGGTAAGTGATAAACGACTTCCCGTCAAGACTTCCTTCTCCGCGTGCTGCATTGTTACAGAAACCGCTTTCTTGTGATGTACTTGTTATAAACGGGTCTCACCTTCGCCGAAATGTCAACATCACGATGCAGATTTGTAAGTAAAAATTCAAACTTCGTCAGGTCTGTCCTCAAGAGGTGGTGGAGGTCGGATCGATCTGGTGCATTCGAGGAAGTGGGGAAATCTGAACGCTGAACGGCTTTCGTGACACAGCGTCAAAGGAATTCATTTTTTTTCTTTGAGGATCAATAAAGTTATTATTGTTGTTATCATGTCAAGCTAAATTTTAGATCTAGAGCAGATTGTTAGCTGTTAGCATGCAGTTGTCTGTTTATAGAGATCAATAAGAAGCTAAATCGTCGTCAGATGACGCTGATGGGAGCCGGGATGGGATTACGTTCCACCTGCTTTTGCACTCCTCTCCTCCTTTCCTTGCATATGCCAGAGCCACAGCCTGCTGATATGTGATTGGCCAATATTACTCGGACTACAAGCGAAGTACAAACAAAGTATTCTATGACAAAGAATCTGTAAATAGGGATGACCAGTAACTTTCCAAATTCACTCGCCCGCCTTTAAAATCGTTGGCCCCGAAATAATTTGTTGTTATGTTTATTATTGTTTAATGTCAAACTTTGTTTCTCCTCATGTAAGGGTTCTTTTTACTGAATATGTGTTCAATTCTGGAACTATTATAAACTAAAATGAAAGTTTGGTTTTCTTCTTCCTGTCGGTACACACGCGACCTCGTGCTGTGTGTGCACTAAAGGTGTAGCCATTAAAAGTAAACGTGCGCTCCGTGAACGGTGCGTTTATGTGGCCACAGCGTTAACGTGCACCGGGACGAGGTGCCGCTTAGAACAGGAATACGCACACTTACAGCCACCTTGCATTGCTGCCCGTCTGCCTTGATCATCCCGTACGCAGGTCGGCGACAGAAGCAGCGCTGATTGAATCCAAAACCGTCACTTGCTTTTACGGCAGGTTTGGGACAGAGCTGCAGAAATAATCAGTCAAACTAATCCTGAATACAAATCTGTATAATCTTTTAGTACTCTTTCTTACTCATTCTTTGTTAAAACCATTCTAAAGAGATGGCTGGGAATAAATCTTTGTATGGAAAAACTGAGGTTTATAAGCTGCTTATCATGACATGGACTCACGGTGATAAGAGTGCAAAACAGGTTAATGGAAATTGCTGAGTCCTTGCAGAGTTCAGACATGGCCTGTTTGGAGAAGCAGTTCTGAGAGACTTAACTTGCCAAGTACCTCACACACCTTCTTCATGTAGCTTCGTTTTAGAGCTACCTTAATGTTAACAATAGTCTTGTAAATTCACATTGCTTTATTTAACAATACAGTAACTAGTAACTATGCTAAATATTTTTGATGTCAAGTTACAAGTACTCTTCTGGGTACTTCCATGTGTTAATGGCTCATTCTTTGGATAATGGTTAGAGGTGCTGGTTTACTCAGTAACCTACAGATTTACCTGTGCCGACAGAACTGTAAATATGTCATGTCATATGTCATAAAATGGCAGACGTGTAAATGTGGATCGGCATGACAACCTGTTAAACATTAGTGTTGAGGCTAGGCCATTTCTTTTATCCTTTCATTGTGTTGTGAAAGATGACTAAGCAACAGTGTGGCCATTAATTGTTCTTGTTCCTCCTTGCGGCTGAATATAGAGGGGCTTATTTTGTCCGGATAAGAAGTTGCTGTTGTTGTTGTTGTTGTTGTTGTTTTTAACAATGTCGCAAACTGGGAATCGTCGTGTTTAAACTTGAGACAATGCTCATCCCAAGGATGACGATTCGTAGCCTTTTTAGGTTTCGCAACAGTGAACTTAGATTGACGACGCGTATTTATGATCAAGTCTTTAACCTGATCCAAGGCAACCATTTGCGTAAATATATGGGCAGTATGTAGGGAAAGCACAACAAAGGGTTGAGGGATAAACTGTGACCGAGAAAAGGGAGTCGGTTGCTAATGTTGGACTACAAAACCGAAGAGCTTGACATACCTCATCCATTTCCTGTACCATTTTTGTCAGTTTTTCGTCGTCCTCCAGCATTTCGTTCAGTTGAGTCATCGTGTAACCGCTGAACTTGGTGTTAAAACTAGACATTGTAGCTTTAGTTGTGTGTATCGCCTGGGATCCCTCAGCTAGCCTTTCAGATTGTGACAGCTGACTGAACCAGCCTTACAGGAAGTAGCAGACACAGGCCTGGTGCTGCCTTCAAGTGCTGTCAGAAATATGGCAATTACCGGAAGGCTAAATTCCAATATGCGCGTCAGTAGTAAGACAAAGGTGTAACAGTTAATCATTTTACTAAATTCGACTCTGTCAGAGAAAGATACGACAATTTTAATTTTGTGGCATAAAAGAGAAATATATTATAATATTAAATCTAATAAAATACACTATTTTATACAGGGTACGAGTAGGAAGGCAGGAAATGTAGGGCAAAATTTCATGTCAAATTCAGCCTGTGACCTTCTTTAAACTGAGCCAGATATCTGATTTGATCACCGAGGAGGGAAGATGACCTAATCAGGAGGGGGTCGACTCATTGGAGGCATCTAGTAACACAAAATAGCAGCATCATGTTTTGGAAATTACTTTAGCTCCTAAATATTAAAAACATGCTACAGTAAAACAAGTTGAAAATAATCACAGTGGTACCTGAGGATGTGCTGAACAAGATTATGGTGGAGTTTCCTGATAATAATTTGATTTTTTTTAATGTGGGTCAAAAGCAACATATGTGTATCCAGTATAATTTTAGCACCTAATTATTAAAATATAACAAGATAACAATTTTATTAGATGCTCTACATGTATTTCATATTGAGATATATCAATATGTCAATAAATGCATATCGGGTGTGACTTTTGCCTCCAATTAATAAAAAATGCTGCAGTTACACAACTTGCAAATCATCAGAGATCAGTTCAGTAGTCACAAGTTAATAGTACTTTTAAAATATACTCATGTATAATTTAATGGGGTATTGATTTTAGCATATCATTATGAAACATGGTAAATCTGAAAAACTAAAAAATAGAAACTACCGTTTTAAACCACCTTAGTGGTCATTTAAGTTAAGAATTCAGAGTTTACGAGGTGCCATTAAATGCATCATGATATCCCTGAGCGCACCCACACGCTTTACCGTACAACCCGCTGTAAATGCGCAGTAAAACACTGCCGGAGGAGTGGTAAACAAAACCTCTTCCGCCCTGATTGCCGTAAATCAATTCGTTGTTTGTTCTCGCGGAAATTCCTTCCCGAACCTAGACACTGAATTGATTATAACCATTGTAGTCGCTGATTATCTCATTTTACTATGTAGGTTGTGAAGAGGCATCAGTGTAAAAGTTAGACTATTTCAAATTCAGTCAAAACCTCCTCAGTGCCTTTAAATTAAATAGTTTAATTTAATGTGTAGAACGCTGTGGGTAGCTGCCATATGATATATACTTAAGAATTGACCTGTATGCGTGTACTGTCTGCCTTCATATGCCTATCGAGTTGATAAATCAACCCAGAGTCTTGTGACCTTTTAGCGCGTGTGTTAAACTCACTTTGTAGTACAGGCCTCAAGTAAAACTAAAGCAAATGATTAATGTTCCTTTGTTGATTAAATATCAGCAAAATTTCAGCTAATGGTTTGGTTATAATAATGTTGTTCATGTCTCATTTAAATGTAACCAAACTACAAAGATGCAGGGTGTCCAGCCTTCATATGTAGCTAAGTTAAGCGCATTATTCAGAATGGCTTGTATTGGTGATTTTTCTAAAATATAACATCCTTGTGGGGAGTTGGTTGAATTGACGAGACTCCACCCGAGCCCACAAGCAGGGCGGATGCAAGTTCACACAGATTTGACGCTTGCAATGGGCCTTCGTACGGTGGCCCTGAAGTGCAAATCACAACTGCAAATCAGAAAACACAACAGCAAATCAGAAAACACAACGGCAAAAGAGAAAACACAACGGCATTAACCAAACCGTTAAAAGTCGGTACCCTCGTTTGGTTAATGTCGTGTTTTCTGATTTGTCGTTGTGTTTTCTGATTTGCGTCGTGTTTTCTCTTTTGCCGTTGTGTTTTCTCTTTTGCCGTTGTGATTTGCACTTCAGGGCCACCGTACCTTTTCCATGACAGTGATTAGGCTGTAGAGTAAGCATATGAAGAAGACTAGGAAGGTCATCATACACCCAATAAAACACTAGAAATGTGTCAAAAATCCATGTTTACATCGACTGAAATCTCAAAGAAGAGCTCAGGAATCCACAAATGCAGCATTTGGTTTTAATCCAACATGTTTGCTTTCATAAAGGCCAACGTTGAGTATATTTTTTATAGTGCATGTTACATTTACAGTGGTTTATAAAACTAGATTACATATCTTTAGTGTCACGCATTGATTTAACTTCCCCTCAGACAACATCAGCTGTCTAAAGAACAGTCACATCAACAGTCACGTCTTCTCTTTGTAGTCATTAAAATGGCTCTTTACTGAATTTCAAGTAAAAAAAATTAACAGCCTAAAATAGAAACGTGCAAAACAAAAGCAAAACTTATCCTGTGGAAGACTAGCATGAAACAATTATGTATTTTCCTGGAGTGTGATGAGGTAGTAAATAAACAAACACAGCCGTATACAGTACATCATGAGAAACATGTTCCCTATTCTTAAAGATAAATATCAAAATAGTGATCATAGTGGCGATTACTTTATTTCCAGTGAAAACGCCCAACCCTCTTTGATAGGTTATGGGTACAGTTTTTGGCATGACAGTTTGATGAAGTACACATGATAATATTAACATATGGTTGTATAAACTAAAGGAAACACCTAAATGCTTGGGCCCTGCTGTAAGGGGATCTGGAAGCTATATTCTGCTGTGGGGCGCATTTTACTGGCATGGTTTTGGCCCACTCGTCTCTTTAGAAGCAAGGATCTATGCAAGTCAATTATAAGTGGTCTTAGTGATCGCTTTCACCTGTGATGACACAGTTCTATTGGGATGAGAGTTGCCCTATGATAAGGTGCATTGTCAACACACAGAGACAAGAGGGGTTATGAATGGTTTTGGAGTATGAAAGATTAAAATCATAGTCACAGGATCTGAACACAGTAAAAGGAGATTGGACCGATAAAAAAACTTTTTTAACTCTTTGCATAAAATGTATTCAGACTTTAAGTGTTGCATTATCTGCACAACTTTCTTCAACAGTACATTTAGCCTGAATCCCAAAATTTCCCAAATTCCCACATTGAAAAATACAATCTTATTTCCACATCTTGTATTTCCTTCTCAGTAGCGCAAACAGCACTCAGACTCACTGGCGCTGCTGCTGCTGTGTCTTCTCTGCTGCCTCGCACCGTCAGACTTCCAGCTGAGATTTTCAGAAGGGTTGAGGACCTCGGCTCCCGTCTCGATGCCTAGGACCTGCCTCTGCACCAAGTTGTAATACAGCCCCCTGCTTGCCATCAGATGACCGTGCGACCCCTGCTCAGCCACGCGGCCCTTGTCTATCACAATTATATTGTCTGCCTTCTCCACTGTGCTGAGCCGATGGGCGACCACCAACATCGTGTGCTCGTGCATTAATTTGCTCAGAGCTTGCTGAACCTGCATTAGATACAACAGAGACAAATGAATGATCCCCGACACAAATCAACACACATTAAAAAGTCCACTGTTGAGTGTTTATCATAGGTCTATGTGACTGAATTATTGAGGTCATTTGTCTGCCTGCTGTACACCAGATGTCATCCGGCTGGAGTAGACGAAGGTTTTCACTTACAATGTGTTCACTTTCTGCATCCAGTGCGCTGGTTGACTCGTCAAGTATAAGAACACGAGGGTTGCGGATGAGAGCTCTCGCAATGGCCACCCTTTGCTTCTGCCCTCCTGACAAGTGGGTGCCTTTCTCTCCAACACCTAGGGAGTGACAAGGAGCAATCATTCAGCTGCATGTTTATAGCGTTATTTAAACAATCTATAGCACATAACCAAAAGTGCATCGTGTAAGGGCATTTAGGGCGTGAGAGATTTCCTTTTGCTTATTATACGGCACACATCAGGGTGGTAAGTAAAGCACAAAGAGCAAAGGGGTTGTACCAAGTCTCTTGATATCTACTGCAGCTATCCCAACACATCTGAAATGCCGCCGTTGCTTGGTCCAATGTAAAAAGACAAAGGTGGCATGAGGACGGAGCTTCGTTACGGCGCTGAGGCAGAACCACATTGTAAAAAAGGCTAATGTGTGCTGCACTGAGGCAGAGGTGAGAGCTGATGTAGGAGCAGAGCAAAAGTGCATTGTGAACCAGCCTATGTATGCACATCTTACTATCTTATCAATGCTCTAAAACATTGCAGGATAATACTGCCCCATTGCCCTTAGACCGGGCAATAAATTGCGATCTAACATGGGAGAAGATTACACTGAGCCAAAAATGTCACCATGAGATTTCAAGCAGAACAGCAGTAATAGAAAGAAACCAAATACATTAACTTAGTATTGCACTGCACTTTACAATACTTCACAGCACATGGCTCAGGCCCTTGACCTTTACTGTACGGGGGAGCTGAGGCTTAGCAGGGGTTGACAATGAGCACAATTTTCCTCTGGCACTCTGGGCCAGTAACTTTCCAAATTCGCTGGCCCTGTGATAATTTGTTATTTCGGAATTTTTCAACGTAAAATTCAGTTTCTCCTTATGTAAGCGTTCTTATTACTGAATATGTGTTCAGTCAATTATGGAACTATTATAAACTTATAAAAATAGACCAAAATAAGGTTTCTTTTAACACTCTTGGTTAAGCAAGTCTGTGATGCTGTTTAATGTTGTGTTTCATTAGCGTGATCAGCCCGTGAGAGTAACTTTTTGACACGACATCGTACCGTCTCCTACTTCCGGTAGCCTTTAAACAGTCCGCACCACGTCCGCTCCGAGAACGGTCGTTTTATGTAGCCACAGTGCTAACGTGCACCGGGACGAGCTGCAGCTGATAACGGGAATACACACACTTATTGCCACCTCACGTAACGGCCCGGCTGAAAAACGAAAACGTGTGTATTTATACGAGTCCGCGGTAGCTTGCTAACGTCAATTAGCGTGTTCTAGAATGACAGCTGCTCTGTCACGAGTGCAGCGAGTAGCGTGTAAGGTGTTGTTGACAGCAGTAGTCATTCTGTGTAGAAAGTAATTAGTCCATCGGGACTGTGAATCTCAGGAGGGCTATATTGTTTACCCTGTGGACCGGTGGCTGAAAAACATACCGTCGGGCCACGGGGCCAGCGTTATGTCGAGCCCTGCTTAGTGGAAGAGTCGGTCGTCTCAGGGTCGGAAGGTTGGCAGTTAGATCCCTGAATGCTGCAGTCTATGTGTCGAAGTGTGCTTGGACAAGACACTGAACCACCAGTGTGTGAATGTATGTGTGAATGTGACATGTAGTCATGTGGTCAGAAGACTAGAAAAGCACTATATCAGTGCAGTCCGTTTTACTGTATATATGAGTATTTCTTACTGTTCTCCACCACTTCTATTCAGAGGAAATTATCCATTACATTTTTTTAGACACAAGTTATTTTGTAGATTGCAAAAATATAATCAAGTAAATTATTGATAAAAATTATTCGTCACTCGGAGAAAATAAAAAGCTACCAGAATTATAAATAGTTGAAATGAGGCCCCACCGTGACTGGCTGTTGATGCAAATACTTTTGTTACTTTTCTTAAGTAAAAAAGTGAATGCAGGACTTTAATGTTTAAGTATTTCTGCACTGTGGTATTGTTATGGTAAAAAAGACACCTGTGGACTTACATCAGAAAACACTGCCTGGGTGACATAGCTTCTCTACTCATTTTATAACTTAACTATTTTTAATAATAAAACCATATTGTATTCACTTGTCTCGTAGCCTTTAGGGAGGGAGGTGATAAAATCATGAGCGTTAGCCTTGGTAGCGGCCTGCACCACAGCCTCCATGGGGATGTCACTCAGGCCATAGGTGATGTTCTCCTTGATCGTCCTGGCAAACAGCACAGGCTCTTGGCCAACAAGAGCTACCTGCAGACACATAAAAAGAGGGATTCGTTTTTGTGTGACAGATTGTTCCCAGTAGCATTTATAGTGCGTAGGGTGATGTGTTCATTCTCTTAAGAAACCTGGAATTGTCGTTAATTTACAAATAAAAATTGTTGCTTAAAACAACAAGAGGTGTCCCGCTGTTTCAGGAAATTCCCTCGCCTTTTTAAACTATAAAATTACAACAAAATGTTTAACCTATTTTTAGAAATCAGCATCTTAAGAAGAAACCAATAGTATTGGGTGCCACAAGGAGTGTAGGAAAGTTTAGATGGACTAAAACATTGTTGGTGTTGGTCTTCTTGGGATATTTGTTGATTATATCACAAAAAAAGAATGAAGCCAGTCTTAATGAATTACACTATCAGTGTAGACTGACCTGGGAGTGAAGGTACTCATGTTGGAACGTGTGAACAGGCTTTCCATCCAACAGCACTTCTCCTTGCTGAGGAAGGTAGAAGTTTTCCAGCAGACTCACACATGAGCTTTTTCCACTGCCCGAGGGTCCCACAAGGGCGGTCACCTCCCCAGGCCGCAGGGTAAATGACACTTCCTGCAACACACCAACTCAGGAAATTATAGATATAAAGTATACATACATATGTCCAATAGTTTGAGGAGTAATATAAACAGTTGTGGCAGTAACATCCCTCAGAACAAACCTTGAGGATTTCGTTGTCTGGCCGCATTGGGTAGGCGAATGTGATGTTTTTAAATTCAACTAGACCCCCGTATGTGTCTGGAGCCTCTGTGCCGTCAGCTGGGTGTTTGGGTTTTCTGTCCAGGTACTCAAAAACCTTTTCAGCAGCTCCAACCCCCTGCATGAGGCCTGTGTACACCGATGCAATGCTCTGCAAGACAGGCAACAATAGATAATGGTTAATGAGATTCGTGTTTTATACTCTCTTATGAATGAATAAAACTGATGAAATACCTCGAGACATTCGGACAGGTCGAGCATGTAAATGAAAAAAGATATCAAGGCGCCGCTACTCATCTGACCGGTCACTACGAGGTGACCGCCATAATAGAGGATAGCAACCTCTAAAGCAAGCTCTGAGATCTGAAACACACACAGACACCGTTGATGCCACACCGTGATGCAAAGGTAGCAATGAATACATCATGTTTTACAAACGTCAGATTTAGAGCTTTACATTTGAAGTGAATACCTACACAGCTGGACCACATGTAGCAGGCGTAGGCCAGCGCTTGTTTTTTGTTCAGCTGGAACATGACCAACAGCTTGGCGTAGTAGTTGTTGGCCTCCCCACGCTCGTTAGCAAAGCTTCGCACTGTCCTCATGGCTGAAATGGTTTCCTCTGCAACTTTATTGGCTTCTGCGAGGGTCGTTTGCACCTCTTTGGTCAATTTCTGTGAGAAAATGCAAAGAAGTTATAACATTTTCTTTTGTAATAACGATGAAATAATCAATCAATAGGGGCACGAAACTAGCATACCTTGTAGTAGTCGCCATAAAGCCTGGAAACGAGGGCAATGAAAGGAAACCCCATGATTGTCACCAGTGTGAGCTTCCAGGACATCCCAAACATGAAGATGAGGAAGCCGGCGCCCTTGATGGTGCTTCGCAGAAAGATATTGACATTTTGTGAGATGAGGTCGCTCACCTGGGTGGTGTCAGCTGACAGACGTGAAAGGACGTCACCTGGAGGGTGATACGGGCACAAAATCAACTTAGAAGGACTTGCTTATTATACAGACGGAGGGAATGATGAATGTTAAGTGTTTCTGTATCACCTGTATGATTTTCATCAAAAAAGGCAATTTCCTGACTCATCAGGGTTCTGAAGAGATGATTCCTGAGCCGAAGATTTAATCTTGCAAAGGTGAGGGTGAAGACTCCTCCACGTACTCCCACTGCGAGTGAGCTGAGGAGAGCGGGAAAGCGTCATTTACCGTTTAAGTCTTCATTGTTTTTCTGTTTTGGCACATGTGACAGATCTGACGCCCTGGCCTTAAATCTTATTATGCATCCATTTATATCAAACACATATGTTCATCCACCCATTTTTTATCCGTTAATATCTGGGGTTGAGTTGCAGTGGCACCATGCTGAGCAAGGTGAGCAGGGTGGTTCAGACACCCCTCCTGGTCCCTACGTGGGGCTCCTCAGGTGTCCCCAGGCCACAAACTCAACTAAGCCACATGTGTCCCTTATCGCCTTCTCCTTTCGGTCACCACCCAAAACTCTTGACCGTAGGTCAGGGGTGGACAAAGATAAACTCCCTGACTTATCTCCCTCTTCACCACAACAGACCAGCATTACTGCTGTCCGCACCAATGCCCCTGTCCATCTCATGCTCTATGTTAGCCTGACTTGAGAACACAATCACTTCAAAGCCGTTGCTCTTAGCAGCAGCTCACTTCCCACCCAGAAGGAAGCAATCTACTTTTGTCCAGCCGCTTCGCACTTTGATGCAAGTCGCCATGTTGGCTTCATCAGACCACGGATGAAGTAGACAGGCAACTGTGAGGTCCCCAAACTGTATACTCTCCTCACCCCAGCTCCACCTTTAGACCCTGTCCAGGAATATGACAGACACTATTGGCGAGAAGCAACAAGCACTGCACCCCACAGTCCTGAAGTACACTCCACAAGATGCCAAGCCTTCTCCATGTCCAAAAAGCACAATAAGAGCCTCCTTACCTGGAATAAACTTTCCCAGGAGGAGGTGTTCACCAGCAGCTTCTTCATCTCCTTTTACACAGTATGCTCATGGATTGACTGGACTACCAAATGGGGAAAGGCAATGTCTATTAACACGTGATGCCTCTGTTGTTCTGGCAACGACAGCACGCTATGTAGAGATCACATACTGGGGCGACATTGTGATGGCTGTGCTTCGCTAACTGCAAAAACAAAACTACCGAGACAGCAGAGCTCCTGCACGGCGCTGTTGCAGAACCTCTGTATATAAAGGGCTCAAAGGCTGCCACCACAACAGGCTACCATCTACCTCTCTCATGGCCCACTTCATTCTGTATTACCCAGGATGCACAATGAGGTGGGAGTTATCAAGGACCTCAATTGGTTTACTAATTAACAAATTCCCCTGTTCTTGTCCCATATCTGTCACTAGTACTGTCTATATACATGCTCTGCTGAGACACACACACACACACACACACACCCTTGGGTACGTCCCTCTTGTTGTAAATGCATTCAATGAGGTTTGACCTTTGCTCCTATACACACAGTTATCACGCTGTTATAAAAGCTTATAAATGGCGCTGAAGTCATTTATGACCCGGTTGGTTTTGATTGATTTGATATGAGTCATTAACAAGGAGCCTTGTCCACACGCGACTCACCTGCTGAGAAAACTGAATCACGGCGGGAAAGAAAAAATCTAAATGTGAGTTTTTTAGGTGAATTTATGAGACATACTGTTGATGAAGGAAGTAAACAAAGCAGAAATCTACAATGAGAGAGTAACAGGAAGAAGTTTATGTGTGTGTGCGCAGTAATGGCAGATGTGCAGGTGTGTGTGTGTGTGCGCGCATACGCATGGAAAAAAAGAACAGATGGGAACAGATGGAACGTTGTTTGTGAAGAAACAAAACAGTGGAGACTGAAGCACAATGACAGCGGTGAAAGAAGTAATAACCAGCTATGAATAGAGTAAAGCAGTGTAGAAAAGGCTGCAAAGTTACAAGTGTGTTAATAATTATTATTAAGTGCCTTTAATTATGTGGGGTCTTTTGTTTTGATGTACTGTTGGTTATTGGTGTATGTCGTTAAGATAATACGATTGGGATCTTACCCACAGGCTCGCTGTATTCACTGACGTCATTCACATTAATAAGCCGGCTGCTTCAGAGTGATGGATGAGTGAGGGACAGTGCGGTGCAGTAACTTGTGGAGAGTGATGTGTGTGTTAATGTGTTCATAATCTGTTTAGTAATGTTATGTGCTTCATTGTTGAGCTTGGGTACGACGTGAATGGTGTTAATCATATTGTGGCCGACTGTGCTTCGATCACTCGGTGACGGATGTAGCACGTCCGTAGGTTTTCAAAATAAAGGTATCCTGCCGGTTGGGCAGCGGGAGATTTAATATTAGCCGTAAATAACAGGAAGTGTTAGGTTCACATCGGCAGTAACTTCACAGAATGTATATATGAGAGAGAATCTTGTGTAATGAGTGTTTATCACTTCTCTGTTCATATGAGTGTATTTATGTATATATTATTTATTCATTTGTATGTATCTTATTTTCTTTATAGAGACCACACACACACACGCACACACACACACACACGCACCGACGTTACCTTGTAATACAACTGGATTACCTGTAAGCCTGTCATTACTAAGGAGGAAATAAAGCAGCATTAACCATCTCTTGCCTCTTCAATACATACTCTTGAGCTTTGGCCTTAAGTGGTGTTCTGGCCGACACACTGACTTGAATCTAGTGATAAACCCCAACTAGCACCCAGATCAAGCGGTTTCCTATTATCTCCACTACAAGCAGACTGAGGAAGACGACCTACAGGGCAATGCCTCTAAAATATACAGAGATACATGCCATGTCTTGGACACTGGGGTGAAAAAAGGAGCAAAGCTGCTAAAAATATACACAGAGGATCAATGTAGAAACACAGCAGCAATAACACTTGTAGACAGTAAAAGTGCAAAGGTGAAGATTGCAAAGGATGATTCTGTCAAGCATCGCCACTGAATTAGGCTACACAACACTTTCCTTCGTCAAACCGCCCGTGTGGAGTCGGTAAGATGTCAAACACAGTCACAAACACTTATGTCCAATTATGCAACACATTCATCTAAAGAGAGGCCTGTGTAACCTGCTGATCTTCACATGTAGTGTCTCTCTAACACATGTAGGATCACAGTGATGACCTACTGTACATCCAGCCCAATCCCTTCACCCACCCACACAGCTGAATTCACCATCAGACTTCTTATATGTACTTTTCTTTTCTTTTTTTTTTATTATAACACTGTATATTCAAAGGCTTAACTCGGGACAACATGAGCAAAAGCAATTTCATTGTCAGATAACATAACAACACCTGTAGATACTCACCTGGCTAAGGCCAGCACTGACAGTGTGATTGCAGGCTTTGCGAAGTGCTCCATGCTCTGGTGAACCACAATGCTGTCTATTGCTTTCCCATAGTAGTAAGGTATGAAGGCTTCACCTGCAAATAAAAGATGGAGAATATAAGGGCTTCCCACATACATAACAGGTTCTTAGTGACACTGACTTTTTACATTTTTAATGAGCTTTCCTAAATATTATCTAAATCTTAGAAGCCTGCTGATAACTTGGTAAAACAGGAGAACGTTGTTGTAAAAACATTAAGTTAAGAGCAGAGCTGTAGCAGTAATTCAAAGGTATAGTTTGGGGTTTTTTAAGAGGTTGTATGGGGTACATATGATTAGTAAGTGTACTACGTACAGTAGGTAACAGTAAGTATGGACTCTGTTAGGAGAAGCTGGCCAGAGCGCGTACACAGATGCTAAGCTATTTACCGCTGCAGACGGGGCCACGAGTACAATGTACTTTAGCCACTAAAGAGTCCTACTGAAAAACACTTCAGTTTAAGTGTGGGCTGTATTTTGGGATTTTTGTCACTGCTTCACCTTGGCGTCAGACGGCCCTTTCCCTGTGCCCTATGACTTACTCCCATTGACTGCATAAAAAGATGGACCACATGACAGCTCCCTAAAAGTGAAGCCAAAACATTTGGGGCGCCCCCTGCTGACTGGCAGCAGTATAGGTCATAAAGCCCGCCTCCTCCATGTTAACAGGTGGGACATGAGTCAAACTATGAAATAAAAATACACGTCAAATACATTTTTCCCAAACATGGTTTCTGTCATTATAGTTAGTTATTATCGTGCTGATTTATGTCCAAGTGTTTTTTTTTTCTGACAAGTTTATTTTTAATTAGTTATTTAATGCTGTCAAGATGATGATTGACAGCTCTGTTGACAAATTCGGCTCCTGCAGCCGATCAGTTCCGGGGAGGACGATCCGCGAGTGGAAACGTAACTAAAACAATCACTACAGTCATTGAAGTTTCCATACCTGTGAACGTTAACCTCAGACCAACACAGAGAAGCTGTTTTGCTGTTAAACACGCCGGCGTGCGGGATCCTTGCTGTTTTTTCGGTAAGTTAAGTGTGTGTTTGGGTTAGCGGAAGTGGCTACGGCCGCTTCACTCGCCGATCTCTACTGCGCAGACTCTGGCTCCATATGACATCACCATCGCAAGATGGCAGCGCCTATCACAGGGGCTATTTTGGCATCAATTTCATACAATGGGAGCAGATGGAGACGCATTGTCCATCTATATATACAGTCATTGCTTACTCCACACAATGGCCCTGCTTATCTGCCTATGCATGCAGCACACAGGACCTGCCTATGCATGCAGCACACAGTACTGGATCAGCAGTTAGTAGAAGAGACAACAAACAAAAGAAAAATACAATATTGTGAAAACGACAAAATGCTGTTCGCGCTGGAGACTGGAGGAAACTTTAATGAACCAGAGAACACGCGTTGGTTTTGCGTGATCCTCTTCAGAAGAATGCGGTGCAGACGTGGCGCTGTCTTAGTGTTGCATGCACATTCCCCTCTTCACAAAACCCTAACTATCGCTTTAAGTTGGTCAACAGTATAATTAGTCAAGTATATTGATTAAATATCGTATAATGAAATGAAAGAAATAATCGGCAGATTAATAAATAATACGAATCAGTTGAAGCCTTTTTAAAAAGGTCTTTTATGCTGTTGATAAATGTTTGAAAGTGTGGTGTTTTTGGTATTTAGTTCACACAAAAGAGTGAAGCTTACTACTGAGTTGATATAAAACACTGCATCCGTAAATGTGCTGCGTCTCAGATAAACTGATATTGTGTCTTT
Source organism: Semicossyphus pulcher (assembly GCF_022749685.1). Taxonomy (NCBI): domain Eukaryota; kingdom Metazoa; phylum Chordata; class Actinopteri; order Labriformes; family Labridae; genus Semicossyphus; species Semicossyphus pulcher. The sequence continues at coordinate 29,681,458 of NW_027211737.1, read as the reverse complement.
CTATTGTTTTTATCTCAAATTTTTTTGTCTGTAATATAAAATAAGGAACAAAGGCTTTATATTCTTGTACTTGACAGTGCAGTTTTGCTGCTCCTTTTGAGAGCGAAAGCTTAACCTGTTGAATAATCTGGAATGAGTCAAACCGTTATAACCTACATACTCAGTACCAAAACACATCTGCCAACAAAAGACTGTCGACGGTCGTTACACAAGTGTTTTAAAACAGATTAAACTGTGACTGACTGGTGTATATTACAATGCGAAGCATACTCACACACAGCAGAGATAAGAAGGAAGAGGATGGCGACAGACAGTAGCACACCATCCTTTCTGCAGTATGCCAACAGACGTCCCAGTGTTGCCCCAGAGCTGGTCTTCCTCGATTTTCGCTCTTCCTTACTCTTATTCCTCTCACCACCCACCTCTTCCTCCTCCTCCTCCTCACCAGCTGCCTCCACAAGCTTTTCTGTGTCCTCAGAGTCTCCTTCATGTCCACTGCTGCTGATCTTGTGGCAACCTGCTGAGTTGTACTCCTTTCCCAGCAGCCTCCAGAGCAGCGTAACACCCAGACAGGAGGCACAAGTCCAACACACCAGGCTAATGAACCAGGGATGATGCGTCAAAGGCTCCAGCTCGATGAGCATCAGCATCTTAACCAGAGTATAAGTGATGATGATCAGGCAGATGAAGAGAATAAGGGTGGTGAGTTTGGCTACCCTCAGTGGGCCGTCTCCTCTATTCCTAGACACCCCTATGGAGGCTCCCAACAGCAGGGAGGCTCTTAGCAGCACAGTCCCCCAAAGGTCCAATGCTGACTGGAGGATGTTAAAGTTCAGGGCATCCTCCTTGAATATGCTCAAGTGTGATCCATGTGTGTACAGGACGGTGGTGACAACAATATCCAGTAGGGTAAACAACACTGTGCAACTCACAGCGATATTGATGCCCATGCTGATAATACAAACAGTTATATGGAGAGTTAGAATTGACCATCTATGACAAATATTGGTAAAGTGGTCAGCAGCTAATTCAAAATATAGGAAATCTCATCAAATATTCTATTCAGGCACATTTTGCGACACAATGCCTAAAATAATTCCAGGATATAATTCAGAAATCAGTAGGAAGGACTCCGAATGGGAATATTTTGGAAATTATCTATTAACTTATATTTCTATTAAAATAGTTTTCTTCCGGTGCTGCGCGGCTACAGCACTGACTATTTACAGTCGATTAGTTCGTAGTTACAGAGAAACTAAATATGAGGTCGTCCTACCAAACTAGTTATATTTTAGCCTGAGATGATCGACGGACAACAAGGCGATTTAAGGCTGATAAATAATGTTTAACACTTTTAGCTAGCTAGGTAAATTCTTAGCTGTTAGCAGACGGTTACCACAGTATCTCTCTCTGTTCTTAATAAATTACACAGCAGCAAACTGCCAACTTGTCAGAAACCAGAGATAATTAAAGTTTGAGTGAATGATGTAATCTTGGACTGAACATCTACTGGCACCGGTATCAAACATTGTCAATGTTAGTGTTTAAGGCAATGACTGTATAGTTAAAGGCTTAGAAGCTGTCTTTCAATCACGAACAACCACGACCACGTACCCTAAGCAGGAAAGATTGCGCTAGTTCAATAGACGCACTCCTCAATGTTTCATTGTAGGGAAAGGGAGGCGGAATGGTAGCGCTTATCCCTTCTATCCCTCTGACCTCAGTTGTTGCGGATATGCTGTGTGGCTCCGCCCACCAGGTAGACTATTTTAGTGAGTGTTCAAGCGCTGCAGGTCAAAAACACAAACATTATGTTAAAAACTGCTCATGGTCCCTCCACACATTACAACTTTTAGGGGACTTTGACATTTGTGAAACAGAACTTAATTATTATTATATTACTGGTTCAAAGCAATGACTGTATATACAGTCTATGGTTCAAAGGGTCAATAAGATCATCACTATTATAAAAGGTTTGTCATTTGTGTACTGAAGGACACATGAGTAGCAAAGATTAAAATAATAAAAGAACATGATGTACTGTTATTTTAAAGGTAATGTTTTTGATTCTGTTCATTCTGTATTTGAAATATCTAAACTTTTAATTCTGCTTTTGTTTGTGTGCTAAAGCTACTCTGCATCGCTCACGCATCTCACCGGTGAATTCAGTTTCAAGGAAAATGTTTGCAAGCATTTTTAAGGCAAATTTCAAGGAGTTTAATAAAAAAAAAGTTACAATATCACAGTTAATCAGGGATAGCAAATCGACTGTATACTGTTGATAGTCATAGATTTGATCATGTTTACATAATAACATTTCCACACTGTGCAAGGTTTAATCAACTCCACGAATTGAAATAAATTCTTAACTGCAGCAAAATGTTTTAAGTTTGGGGGTTTAGAGAGAAATCCCTTGATGAGCTATGTAAAGCATAAAAGACAATAACATTCTTATCACCTTAATTGACATTTTCATTTTTTACAAATTTGGGGGTCGAAATGACTCATAGGAAGAAACACTTTAGGAATCGGTTCAGTAAATGTCCCCCGCCGGCAGCCGGTTCACCCTGCTCATCCTGTTGCCCCACTCGCTCTCATTCTCTCTTCAATTTCTGTGAGCTCTTCGATCGTATACTCTAGCTCACATAAATAGGGACGGCCATCGAATTCAAATGCCTCATCTTCATCATCGAAATCAGGTAAATATTCAGCCATGGATTTCGAAATATATTCTTGCTGGCAGTCCTCTATGTAAACAAATCTTCTCTTCAACTCTAAATCACGTTTCCACTGTCCTGTTCTGCTAACATGTCACCAGCCGCGGAATTTCAGAGCCGGAGTTTCTGGTTACACAGGACCTTTGTAGGGATCATTTCCGTAATGTTGTCGGACACCTGCAGTAACACTCTGAGCCTGTCAGTGGCAAACACAAGCACTTTCAGTGGACGTACTGTGATCGGGCACAATTACCCCAGGGGATTATGTTGCTTCCATTGAGGCTGTATCGCAGCTGCCGGCGGAGGTCCTCTACCGGACCGATTCCAAAAGTTTTTGTTCCTAGGAGTCATTTCGACCCCCAAATTTGCAAAAGTGATCCTTTAACCTCTCAGGACCACAACAGAAAGTATAAAAAAAGCCAGATGATTCTGTTACTAAGTGAAAGATTAATCTTGCATCAACCATCAGTCTACAATTAACGTAAACGTTAGTAACATTTATCATTACGACGACTTCACAAACACCACGATTCCCGTCTTCTGTCCGTGACTTCAGGAAGCTCATGACAACATGTAGTCACGCTCTGCCGACCTCAGTGGACTTCAGACTCTTTCAAGTTATACACACACTCAGTCTTCATGTGTTCTGAGCTGCTTTGCTCTGTGGCCAGCACCGTCTCAACAGGAAAAGACAAATTAAAACTATCTTTCAGTTTTTTCGGGGAGGGCGAATGTCCTGCAGGATATAGAGGATCTTCCATTTTAAAGTTAATCGAGGGGACGTTATGCGTTCTGCGTTTGGCGTTTTTCTTCTTCTCTTGTTTGTAGGATGCGTTCATGTTGGTTATCACCTGAAAGTCAAACAAACACGCATTAAGACACAACAGGAAAAAAGAAGAAGCAAATATATAACAGCTGTTTAAACATCTGTAAAAAGGGTCGCTCATGTCTTTCACAGCATGTGTAGATGTAGTTTATGCTTTACGGTGGGCAGTGCACGGGCAGACTGCAACCTTACTGAGTCAGGGACAGAGTATGAGAAACACACAGACAGATCTGTGACACATCTGCTCGTCTCCTCTATGAATCATATGAAATGTCTGTCTCCTCACTGCTCTGCATGATTATAACTATAATAAACTGCTAGTGGATCCAATAATTATAACCTGGTAAACTGCTCACAGGTCACATCTCTTACCCGCAAGACCAGTGGCGCATCAAAAATCCATGGAAGAAGAATTTAAGTATAAGTTAAATTTAGAACCCTTACTGTCCAACAAACAAGAACAAGCTTTACTACCAGCATCTTGTGTAATAAATATGAATTACCAGCTGCTTCACAGAATTCTGTTGCTCCTGCATTAAGATCATGTATGTTGACGTCTTCTCCTTTGTGAAGGACTTATCCTCTTGGTCCTTGTAATTCAGCATCATTGATGTACTCTAGAGGGAATTCAATAAAATTAGTAGAAACAAATCAAAGCGTTTGATCTTTTTTTCAGGAACTAGTCTGTTACTCTGTATTCTATAACGAAGTCCTACTTCATTTGTTGAATTAGCTGTCCTGTTGAAAATGAGGGAGTAAGGGGTGAACTTGGTCGTAGGGTTGGTGGACGTCCTAAACAGAAAGAGCACGTGGTCTAGGAAGTCGTCCCACTCGGCCTGTTTCTCTGATACCATCTGAACGATGGCTTCCTTCAGCAAAGGACTTGTGCAGTCGTGGAGCGGGTTGAGCTGAGGTTGTTCCAAAGGCGACACTTTCTGCACAATGTTCCACCTGTCAAACAGCAACTTTGTCACCTAGAAAAACACCAGTATAAGCACTGAAAAAAACAATCCAAAAAATCTCTGATCATTTTATTGATGTTTTTATTTGAATGAAATGTGTGACCTACAGCTCACCTCATCACAGAAAGCAGCAGTCTGCATGCACACTATTGTTTTAGGGGCTCCAAACCTGATCAAACAAAGAAAAGATGGAGTTCAATTTCAAGGTGAAAAATATTGTAATTTTAGGGTATTAGCAAGGATCTACATAAAATGCCAGCATCCTGATCTTTTTATGAAAGACTGAAGATGGAGCTAATTGTTGAATGAAGCTCATTCTGTCAAAAGCACTAAATAATTTGGCTTTGAGGGGGACATAAAAACAGTCTTGTGTCGAACTCAAAATATCACACTGGGAAGTAACATCTAAATTCATTAACAATCATTTTTGGTAAAACTATTTCAACATCAGCAATCATTATTCAAAATGTTGTAAAATCATTTTACCTGTATATGCATTTAGAAATACATCTTGTAACAGAGAGAGCATCTATCTTTTGCACCGGAAAAGCTTCTGGCCATTTACTAAAGTAATCAATCAAGACTATAGCAGTGGTGTTCCCTTGCTTGGTTCCTGGAAAAGGCCCTGGTAAAGAGAAGAGAAAGAACACACATCAAAGTGTGAAATAAATCATACTGCAGAAAAATAGCATTAGATGAAATTAATAGAGGCAAAACCTATAAAATCAATCCCAACAATATCCCACGGTGCATCCACTTTTATAGGCCGGACAGTCCTTGCCAGGTTTTTATTTCTCTCTGTGTGTTGACATGTTTCACAAACTTTTATCTGAAACAGCAAATAGAAACTGTAAAGGTTGAACTTTATTTGTATTGTGTCCCAGTGATATTAACAGAATACTGAACAAATAAAGATGTCAATACCCAATCTACTACGTCCTTGATTATCCCCAGCCAGTAGTACTTGCTCTGGATCCTGTGGACCGTCTTCTTCTGGCCCAGATGATGTCCAATGTCATTGAAGTGGCAGTCAAGAAAGATCTGTCTCTTCCTCTCAGCCTCTATCACCACCTCCCTCTTCATTTCTTTCTTGGATCCCACATAGTACAGCTTGCCCTCTTGAAAAAAGGAAAGAAGAGGAACATGTTGTGACACACGTGTGGTGTTCTGATTATAAGAGGCGTAAGACTTCAGAGTACAGACAGAACATAACACCACAGTTAATTCAATAAAAACAGGGATGGATGTTATCACAAATAAAGTATTATAAATATACTGTCCAGTTGTTCATCACAGGGAACTCAAATACGTCCAGAGTACCTTAGTAAAAAGCAACTACAGATTAGCATACATTGGCGACGATCAATAAACTTCCAGATCTGTTCTCTTTATTACGAGATCCTGATTTTGATTGATTGATTATTTTAGTTAATGTAATACATATTTTTTTCTCATTACGAGGCAGCACCTCATTAAAAGACAAGGTATATTTGTTCCTTTAGTTTAGTGAATGCAAAACGCTTTCTTCTAGATGCTACTGATTAAACATTTGTATACACTCCGTACCAAACACAACTTGTCTCCAAATAATGTAAACTTTCATAAGTAGTCCTTATGTTCCTATAATCCTCTTCCACTAGCAAGTTTTAGAAGCTGAGTTAAACTTGATATACAGTGCTTAACGTTATAGTTAAAAATTAAGTACTTTGCTACGGAATCCTACGAGGTACACAGGTACAGCGTTCGTGACTCCGGAAGACTGACCGTTACTGTAACGTAGCTTATAAGAAAACAATGCGTTGTGGACTTTCCAATGGCGAATTAATGTTTTTAAAATATCCCTTACCATCAGTGATAAATTTCTGGGCGTATCGCTTGAGATTCTTCTTTTGTAAAGGATTCATCGTCTGAGGAAAGGAGCCTTTTGTCACAAAAGTGTAGATATCTCCGAGTTTATTAGAGCTGGAATCAACCACCTCCTCCTCAGCTACTTGCAACGAATCAACGCTTAACATTTCAATTGTGACTTAATTTAGTTAAACGGACAGCGACTAAACACTTATATAAACAAACACATGCCGGCTGCCATGTTTAGGCGTGTTTGTTCAAAGGTTATTCGATCTCCTCTTCTTCTGCCTCCTCTTCCTTCTTCTTCTTCTTCGCGGGAGTTTTACGACAGCCGGCGTCTGCTCCGTTGCATTGCAGCCACCCTCTGGAACTAGTATGTTACTGTGCCGTCATCACTCCAAATCCTTTAGCCAGTGAAGAAATACTCTTGATTAACTATAGTCCCTGCCACTAAAGCTACGTTCACACTGCAGGCAAATGAGGCCAAAGTCCGATTTTGTTGCTCATATGTTACTCGGGCCTTTTTTTTCATGACAGTGTGAACAGCACAAGTTACATGGAATCTGATCTTTTCAAATCGCCACTTTCACTGCTTTGGTCTGTGCCTGCCCTTTGTTCCTGCTCAATTTCACCAGTTTTACTCTCACTGAAAAAAAATGCGAATAGTGTAAAGTTTGGATCATACAGTCACTGTTGTAAAGGTGACTTTTATTTTGACGACTTCGAACCGGAAGGGATATCCTTGTGTATGGCTGCTAAAACAGAAATAGCTTTTTAGTTCTGCGTGCAAAGTACATAATTTGAAACGGATTACAATGACAAACGAGGAAGACAGAAATCCTCAGTTTTATATCTGTGACTGTTTTACAACGGATAATATTTTCCTGAAGGACTATAAGCTTCATGTCATCTTCGTGTCCGAGCAGCAGTTCCGATTGGACTATGAAGCAGTGAGTGCATATTGGTTTTTGTTTTTAAGCAAATGTTATGTTTTAAGTAACATTGACATGCCCGGTTTGTATATGCTAAATACAAGTGTTTGATTTTTATGTTTACAATGCTTCGCAGTCACTCAGGAGGCTTGGTTGCGTTACGGACAAACAATTCGAGGACGTGCTCGACAAGGTAAGAAAGTATATAAATATTTTATGATATTAATTCTCTCTCTCTTTGTCATAACTCAATGCCTACTCTATTGCTGACCTCAGTGGGTCTACCTGAAAAGAATTGAATAGTTCAGGGCACAATTCCATTTAAATCTTCCCGAGTGGGGCATCCACGACAGCTGTCATTTTTGTTTACAGTCAATGCGCGTACACCTTGTGCTCTGAAAACTTGCATACAGCTGAAAGTCTAGTTTTTAACAACAACAGAAACCTTGTGTTCTCTAACTATAAACAGCCGATTACTTATTAGCTGTCACTACAGCCAATGAATACATTAATAGATAGTAAAGCAGGTGGGACCTGGATAATATGTCACTTTCAGGTGGAGACAAAATGTTTACACAGCTAAACTGTAAAGAGGCAGACGTTCAGTTATGTGAGGCGGCTTTTGAGTGCGTGTATTCTCGTTATCGGCAGCACCTCGTCCAAGTGCTGGTTTATGTGTGTTCATATGCGGGCTATTAAAGGAGAGAGTGTGCAGTGAAGTGCTTACTCTTAGTGGCTTTACTGGCAGTACAAGACAGTGAGCTTTCACATCAGAAGTTACTGACTAAACATACTTTTGTACAACACAACTGCGACACACAAGTCTTTTTGTAAAGTTAATTAAGAACCGTGTCGCTCCACCGGTTGTCACACTGCTTTTTTATGCTGTCAGAGATTCCTTGGCAGAGGGTTGAAAAAACAATAATAATTGTATACTGGTATGTACATAAAAACACAGCATTTTTCTGGAATAATTTCCTATATTTTTTTATATCGCTATATAGATATACATATCAGAAAGAAAAGATATTGCAATGTAAATTATTTGGTTTGGCACACCACTATATATGTTCCTTTATAATTTTGTTTGCTCACTTACCTCAGTGTTTTCTTGCCAACTTAAGTAGAGTAGAGACCATAGGCCTATCAAAATCTTCTTGTTTTTGTATTTTTTGGGGTGAAATTTTCCCCCAAAAATACTTGTGTTTCCTCATACCTCACTGCTTGGTTCCTATCAATGTTTTAAAATGAATTCTTGAGATATGGAGTGATCGCGATGTATTGCAATGAAAACATCACCAGATTATGTATGTTGGAGCCAAATTAAGGGTTCTTCTGCAATAAAACATGTAATTCATTGCACGTACTGAGGGTGTCGCTGTGATGCTACATGTCGGCTATAATAGACAGGAAAATCATTGTCTCGGTCAGGTGTGTGATCCTGGAAGGGCAAACGGTTTTTGACTGAGGATTAATAAATGAACTGTTTTAATTGCAATCCAGTCTGGCTGCTGATTATCTTTAATGTTGCAACTCCCTGCTGGCAGGCCTTCCTGCATGCACATTCAAACCTCTGCAGATGATCCAGAACGCAGCAGCGCGACTGATTTTCAATCAACCCAAAACAGCACATATTACTCCCCTGTTCATATCCCTCCACTGCCTCCCAGCCGTCGCTCGCATCAAATTCAAAACCCTGTTGCCCTCATCCAGGTCTACACTCCCTCCCGCGCTCTACGCTCTGCCAATGAAAGGCGACTCCCACCACAACAGGCCCTAAGTCGCTAACTAGACTCTTCTCCTTCAGCTAACTCATAATTAAGTTGCTTTAACATGACACAGTGGATTTAAGCTGCTAACGTTCTCTACATTTCTCTCTCTTTGACGAACCTCCTTGTCTTTGTCAGCTTTGCCGCAGTGAGTTTTATAGGAGTGAATAAATAGCAGTGTAAATATAAAGCATAAATAAGGTGTGGATGCGATTTTTATTGCTAAGCTAGTAACGTAAGCTAGCTAACAATTTTTAAAAAAATGAAACATGTACGTAGTAAGTAGTTCAATGTCAGTTAGCCCTACATCTCTACTAGACAGTTTTTAACTGTGTGACGGCTCTGTTTAGATTTCACAGGAAGTTGACAGGCGAAGGCACCTAAGTGTGACGTCTGTTAAGAGAGCTGCAGCTATAAAAGATGAGTACCAGCCTCTCCATCCTCATGTCTACCATCTGCAGGTATTACCTTCATTATTCATTGCACATGATGTCATTAAACACAAGTCATTAAAACTTTGCTCTGACACACCTGCACACATCCTCTCCTCAGGAGTCCTACCTCGCGCCAAAGTTCAGACAAATTGTTGAGCACTGTCGAAGCAGGGACATCAGTGAAGAACGTCTCTTAGACGTGGTAGTGGAAGAGGCAGGTGAGCTGGAAAGTCCTCTTATTTCCTCTCAGTACCAAAGGTTCACCAAAAGGCAAACAAAGAGATGGGAATGTTCATGAATACGCATTTTAGATATATATATATTTTTAAGACTTTGATTTATGCATTGAGCACTATACTTATGTAAGGATATGCTTCATAGAGCGTCTTTATCTCATGTTTCTGTTGAAGCAGCGAGGGTGTATCGCTTCCCTGTGTTTGAGAAAAGCTTCTGTGAGCAGCTGTTGGAGGAGCTGGAGCACTTCGAGCAGTCCTCTGCACCGAAAGGAAGACCCAACACCATGAATCAATACGGGGTAATGTATCCATTGCTAGCAGCTAAAACTCCTCAAAGCGCTGTTTAATCAGTGCTTGGTCATTCACGAGGCCTACTATTGCCCCATCAATCATCAAGTTTGTCTCCCAAGCATAAACATAAAAGGATTTTAACAGAAATTCAAAGAAATTTTATTTTAAAATGCATTAACGAGAACAAGCTCCTGACCATAAATTAGAAAACAATAGGAATATAAAAATGTAAGCCATGACAGAGCGCTTATTTAAATATGTACAGTCATAAGGAGGTCAGAGAATTAAACACGAGGGTTACGTCATCTATAAGTCATTTGATTTATGACGTCCTTATTTTCTTTCTCCTCCAGATCCTCCTGAATGAAATGGGCTTTGACGAGGGCTTCATCACACCCTTCCGTGAGCACTATCTCCAACCACTCGCTTCCCTGCTCTTCCCAGACTGTGGGGGGAGCTGTCTTGACAGCCACAAGGCCTTCGTCGTTAAATACGACCTCAATGAAGACCTCGACCTGAGCTACCACTACGACAACGCCGAGGTCACCCTTAATGTTTCCCTTGGGAAGGATTTCACTGAGGGCAACCTTTATTTTGGTGATATGAAACAGGTGAGCATAGAATATTATGACTCCTGCTATATTGTCACTTTTTATCCATACCTAGGCATATTATGTGATGGCTGTTTTTTCCGATCAACAAACATGAGGCAACTTGGAAAGACACATAATTTAACAATAACAATTTAAAGTCCTTTATTTTCATTCTACAGAAATATATACTTTTTGTGTTACTTGAGAAGTTAATTATCCGAACACTAAGAAACAAAAAATATATATATTTTAAGAGACGATCATTTTATTTCATAAACAAAAAGTCTACCCTTTCAATCTCATTTGTTTACATGTGATCTTACTTTTGCTGACATCACTTGTGTTGTTCCACATATGTCCTTATAGAGTCAAAAAATATATGTAAGGTTAACACAACCTTAGAGATAAGAAAAGCTGATACAACTATCAAAAGCATTTCTGGGATCCTTCCTGCAGGTGCCTTTAGGTGAGTCAGAGTGTTCAGAGGTTGAACACAGGGTGACCGAGGGCCTCCTCCATCGGGGCCAACACATGCACGGGGCCCTGCCCATCTCCACTGGCCAACGCTGGAACTTGATCATCTGGATGAGAGCCTCACGGGAACGCAACAAGCTGTGCCCCATGTGCAACAGGAGACCAAGTCTGGTGAAAGGGGACGGCATGGCTGACGGGTTCACCAAACACTGCTGAAACGTTACGGAGCAACATGTCCGACTTTAATAACACCACCTTGTGAATTTCAAGTTAGCAGCTTCGGTATCCTCAGATGGTAGTATAAAAAAAAAAACAGCGTTATATGCTGCTACCTCTGATGGAAGTTGTGAGAATATACTCTCTAAAATGACGGCCTTTCAAATGACTGTGTATATAGACTGTATGTATATGTATAATCAACACTACCCTGGTTGCCTGTAGAAAACTGTTAAAGGAAATTTATTCTTAAAAGACTTTTCTACTGTTTTCCAAAATGGAATGGCGAATATGTCCCGGCTGTATATTTAGTTTGATTGTAGCCCGACTGCGTTTTGACATATAGATGAATATTATATAATGTGTGCTAAAACATTAACGATACACCACTCTGGATTTATCTCTTTTATTACCAATTTTTGAAAGTCAGGATATGTTTTTATTCTGAGTACTGATCTGATACCTGTGCTCTGTGTCCCCAAATTCAGCTCCTATAAACCTGTTAAGTGAAAATAGTTTGCATCATTATTATAAAAGGCACCCTGAATGTTTTTACGAATGGATTCCAGTATTTGTTTTTGTTTGTATCACACAGATCCTTCACTATTATCATGTTGGTCAAGCGTGTCTTTACATGACTCTGATCCGACCGTAGGGTCCTTTGCCTGACCATTTCTACACGTAGTCAAGTTTATTTATATTGCACATTTAAAAACAACCAGAGTTGACCAAAGTGCTGTACAAGTTTAAAATAAACAGCACACCAAAACAAGAAAAAATGACAATAGAAAAAATACTAAGCAATAACATGTGTCTAAAACACTAGAGCAACTAATGGCCACAAAAAACATGTACGTTTTGAGTTTTATCTTAAAAGAGTCAATGGAGGGGAAACACTAGCCTCGACCTTGGAACAGTTAAAGACAGTTGCTCTGAGGATCTGAGGGACCTAGTGGAAGAGTAGGGGCAAATGAGTTCTGAGATATACGGGGGTGCCAGCCCACGTGTGGCCTTAAAAACAATTAGAGGAACCTTAAATCAATCCTGTATTTAACAGGCAGCCAGTGCAGGGATGCTCGTATCAGTTTAATGCTGTCTCTTTTTCTGAAACCGGTTGGAAGTCTCGCTGCAGAATTCTGCACCAGCTGCAGGCGAGACAACGAGGACTGGCCGACACCCAGGTACAGTGAGCTGCAGTAATCTCGTCTTGAGGAGATTAATGCAGTGATGACGGTTTTCATGTCGTTTAGAGAGAGGAAGGATTTAAGTTTGGCAATGTTCCTTAGCTGAAAATAGCAACCTTTCACCACGGAGTTGATATGTTTGTAAAATTTTGGTTCCGAGTCAAAGATGACATCGAGATTCTTGGCCTGGGTATGGAGGTTTGATGACAATGGCCCTAGGTGGCTGGCTATACTACCTGTAGGTGTCTAATATACTGAAATCGAAATAGAGAGTTGATACTGAAGCTTTGAAGCGCGTTTCACTACTTTGAAAGCGCAGTGCGACGTTAAAGAGCTTTCCGAAGCACCAGTGATGTTAAGCTTTGGACACCATCAGTCACGTGATAATCAAGAAAGTGTTACACCTACCTAACTGAGCACATAGGTGAGATAGTGAGAGAAAAGCATAACCGAGAATAATGAGGATGTACATTAGACAGCCATAATCATAATTTCAAGAACAATTCAAAGTGATGCCAAAGTTCACAGCGGTGTTTGTCGTAGCTGTTCACACCTTCACGAGTGCTAATGCTAACAAGGCATCATTAGCACTCGTGCAGGCGCTCAGAGAGCTACATAACAACATCACCTCTGTCCAAAACAAGTACCCAGAGCCTGGTGGATATTCGACCAGGTTTTCACCATCGTGCCATCATTGCAACCCAAGGAAGCAACACGTTTAAACGTGTGTACACAAACAGATGGGGGACATCGACCTCGGCTTCTGTGACCACATTTCTATCATGCTGTTCCGTGCCTACCGTCTTGTGTTTAAGCAGGAGAACAGATGTGATAACATAAGGGCGGTCATTTCATTAAGTACGTCCTGATGATGGTCTCTGCGAGTAATATAGATCATCAGCTCAGGTTTTATGTATATGGAAACTTCTGGAACCTGTACTACTGAAATCATGTGCATCATTGTTAAACTTTAAGAGTTGTTCTGTGTGTAGTTGTTACATTAGAAATGAATGCGAGGTACTGAGAGCTGCTAAGAGTGTTTTATGTTAAAATAGGCAGTCTAACACAGTCTTTTTTGCTGCATTCCTCTCTCTCTTTTTTCAGCAGCAGTGTTGTTTTTCACTGTAATAACTTTAATAAACAGTTGAAGCAGACAGCTGATGGTCGCTCCTTTTTGTGCGGAAAAACATCAAATGACTCTTAAAATGCCCCTTTTTCTGTGAGCGCGCACAGAGCCAGAAACAGAGAGCCTGGGTTAACAGAGAAAGTTGATAACCACCTTTATGATACCTGTTATTTCTAACTGGCGTTTCAGCCTTTGTCGAGCCAGCTTACCTAAAGAAAGGCTGGGTATGTTGGACTTGCTTCGTGGTGTACCCCCCTGATGTCCTTGTGTTTGCTGAGTGTAGAGCTCCAAAGCTCTTAATCTTTTCTGGCACAAATAGCCGGAAGCTAAGATCAATGCTTCCCTATTAAGAATACTTCCAGTGCACCATCTTTTCCAACAATTGTGTTTGTTGTCTATATTCATAAACACAGAGGTTACACTGTTCCTCTGCCAGTGCTTGTTTTTGTAATATTTTCGACTGGCTGGATCAGAAATGACAGATTTTGTGAATGTCCCTTTTGCGTTGCTAAGCCACACATCTCTCAGTCATGTTAGAAATGTCATTTAAGTTTAAAAACATATTTAAAAAGATAAGCCACATTGTTTTTTTGGAATAATGGCATTTTAATGACATGATTTTGGACTGACAAGTAATGAATATTCATCATGTGTGCATTTCTCTTTATTTGCATATGCATGTAGTGTTTTGGTGGTTCCATTTTTTCATACAGAGGGAATAACATAAATAAACCTGCACGCAACATCTTGCACAATAAAGCGATCCGTTTCAGCAACATCAGAGCATCAGGACTTTTGGTTGTTTCTTTTTGTTCCGGGTTACAGTGCCAATATGGAGAGCTGAACTGGAGGGAAACGGGGAAAGGAGAGATGGTTCTCTTGGACCGGAGGAACACTACAGCTTATTCAAATAAACACCAAAACACAAAAATGCAAGCACGTACATACAGTGGTGTAATGCCTTTGTACAACAGACTTTACAACCTTATTGTAAATAGTTCAGTTACTAAATCGATTCATGTTTTGTTTTTTGTCATGTGTGGTGTTATCGTACTATGTGTTTTGACATTTTACAGGTTTCCTGTTCGATTTGGGGATGTAGCTGTATAGTATCAATATATGAATAGCATGTGTGAAGGTACATATTTTTACATCCAACATATTATATCACACCACACAAAGAGATAAATTAACCTGTCTTATTTTGGCTATTTACATCATACAAGTACATAAATAAATTTTGTATTTAATACATATTATTTAAGGTAAAAACTGTCAAAAAATGCACCAATGAATTAAATGCACATGCAGCTAAAACACACACTTCAAATGCATTGATTGGATCAGTCCCATTTCAACCAGTCTGTGTCAGTCCATTCACAGCCATCAGCCTGCGCCACCTTGAACTGCATGTGGGTCAGCACCGGCTGCATCAAGCACTTTGCCCACATTGTGCATTGTTCTGTCAAGACGTTGAGTCTCAGCTCTACAATGTGGTCTCACTGCTCATGTCCCGAGGGCGGTGGTGGTCGATGTCTGAGTCATAGTCTGACTCCATCTCGATCTTGACCTGGGGTACGGGACAGGCCATCCCTCGGCCCATAGGCACGGCCGGAGACGACGGGCAGGAGATCTTCAGGTGGAGGGTGATGCTGAGGAAGGGCAAGTTCCAGTTACCAAACATGCCCACAGGTTTGAAACACTGAGGGAGGAGAGGCTGGGAAGGGTGGAGGAGCTCAACCATGTGGCATCATTACCCCAGTTGTTCACTACAGCAAGTCATTCAGCGATGAGCGAGAAATGAGCTGCTGCAGTGGTTCACTGTGGCCACAATGTCTCCGGGTTAAGGCTGGGATACTCTGAGGCTGGGAGAGGTTTTAAATCATGTGAGTTGTGGTCTTTTGTCCCAAAGAGATCTTTCTAGCAAAGATCAAAGAGTGGAGCGCGTTCTGACTCGCCAAATAACCCTAACCCTTTTGGGATATAACTATTAAATATATCTACACTGAAGCTACAGTTAAAGGGAAAAAACAACATTTGGTATAGCTCTATGACATTGCATTATTAATATTATTTTTATAGTTAAAGTACAGTTATGTTATCAATTCCAATTTGACATGTAACCATTGCATTTTCTTGATCTAAATTAATAGCTGACAAAATCTCTGAAAACATTAATTACTCAATTCCAAACCATGCCTCTTTCAAAGCAATGCAGAATTGCCCCAAATAAAAAAGAAATACAATAAAAACATTTATTAAATGTTTAGCATAGTGAGCAAAGGTTACAAGAGACATCCTCATCAGCTTCCCTTTTAATTATCATTTCCACTGAAAGTGCTGCAGCTACAGGTGAGGGTAGTTCACAGAGCATGAAGCTGCATGATGAAGATGTTTCACATGCAGGTGCGAGCATCACAGACTGATTTGCTGAAGATTTTCAGCACATGAAGAAAAAGAAACAACCAAAACAATGATGATTGTTGCATGTGCATGACTATACAGTTGCATACAATCTGGCCTACAATAAATCCTCTTTACGTGCTAAATATACAACAGACTAATACCACACATTATTATTCTTCTGTTTGAATGCCCTGACTAATAGCTTAAAGAGACAGAACAAACTAAACAGTATGCATTTCAGGTCATCACTTCAACACTACAAAAACTAACAACACACATCAATTAAGAGTTACAACATGCAGTTGTTTGTAAAAAGCTACTTAGTGCAGAGACTGTAAGAAAGAGTAGCAGGATGATTACACAGTTAATAATCTGATGGTCTGCATTGCCTTAAAGTGCATGGAGAGGAGGCTCATCCAAACATGGAGATCACTATGACGACAATTTAATGTGTAAATGATCTTTGTGCAAACACACACAGTATGTCCCCTCAAAGGGGAAGATGTGCACAATTTATCCTTTCATTTTTTATTACTTATTTTAGTCCTTTTATTTAAAACCTTACATGAATAGAAAGTCTGTGAATAATTGTATTTTATTTTAGAGGGCGTTTCATAAAACAAAGAATAATATGGAGTTAGAGCACAGAGGGATGGACGACACTATCAGCACATGAAGGCGTTTGAATCATTGTTACTTCTGAGATTTTGACAGGTCAATAAGATGACCCTCTTCTGCTGCTCATTGGACTATATTTGCATTTGCCTGTAATTCTAAAAAACAAATGTAGCTATCTAAATATTTTAAATTCACTACAAGAGAGACTCGATGGTCTCTGCAATGAGCTTGCAGAAGTCTGAGCGTATATCGGTTTGGAAACGAGATGGAAAGCAGATCAAATATAGGCAACAATCCAGTTTTGTGCATCCCTGTAACTCAGCCCACAACACAGTGGTGGAAATGCTTTATTTTCCATTGGGTCAAATATAAGAAACACCATAATATAGCTTAAAATACTATCAATGTCACAATATGACTAAATATGGGATTATTACTTTGATTCTCCGTATGACTGACAGATGTCAAATGGAAATAACAGACACAAGTCAGTGTCGCTTTGAAGATTTATCTAAAGGTTGTAGATCAGCCATTCGATTAAGATGTGGAGTTTTATTAGAATCTGAAGGGAAGTAACATATCACAGCTTTGCATCAAGCTGTGAAGTTTGACAACGTTTTAGTTCTTCAGCTTTTTAACATCATTCTCATAGATTTTTGCGACCACCTCATTATAATAAAGGTGAATGGATTTGGTTTGCGGTGCTCACACAGTGGGAGAATCCAACATCAATTTGACTTTCCAGGATTAATGTGCCAGTTACCTTTAAGAATCCCTACCAATTCACAAATTCTGAAACCTTTTCAGTTTCATAAGGATGTGATCAATGTGTGCAAACCTGAATACCCCAGAAAACTTCAGCCAATCACAGCAACGACACATATGACGAGTGGTAAGTTGCTGGGCAGGTTATCTAGTTTCATGAATGTAGCATCTACTTTAACGGATGCTACTGATGAAACACATGCTACTTCTTATTTTTTAAATGTACTATTCATTAATCAGAGGATCACAAACAAACATCCATTACCTCTAATATATCGCCAGGGAGGCAGAAATTACCAACCTGACCAAACAAGGTAAAGCCTTTAAGTTACATCCAGGAGCTTCTGCTACACTCACACAACTTTACCTTCAGCATACCTACATCTACAGCCTTCTTGTGTAGCCATCAGTGCTCACTCTTCACATACCTGCTAGGTGTTTCCTTGAGGGGACAGGTGAAGTCAGAGCCACAGACTGATTACAGAGATGGACGACATGACAACTAGAACGCCCCCTGCTGACTGGCTGCAGTAGAGGTCATAAAGGCCGTCTCCTCTATGTTAACCGATGGGGCGTGGGTCAAACTATAAAATCATCCAGTTTTAAATAGTTATTTACTGTTATATAAAAGGTCTAACACCATGATTGTCAGCTCTATCGACAAATACGACTCCAGCAGCCGATCTGTGCTGAATCAGTAGGGGAGGAGCAGCGAGAGGAGACGTAGCTA
Organism: Semicossyphus pulcher; assembly: GCF_022749685.1. Lineage (NCBI taxonomy): Eukaryota > Metazoa > Chordata > Actinopteri > Labriformes > Labridae > Semicossyphus > Semicossyphus pulcher. The sequence continues at coordinate 29,663,331 of NW_027211737.1, read as the reverse complement.
ATGCTAACACGAACACTACAGTCATTAAACTTTTCATTACTGTGAACATATTTCATTGGCAAGTTATATGTGTGTGTCTGGTTAGCAGACGGTGCGGGACATCAATGCCACAGCTCCACCAGCTGAACTCTACTGAGTAGGCTCCAAATGCGCAAGATGGCTGCACCTGCTGCGGGGGTCATTTTGGCTCAACTTTTCTACAGCGAGAGGAGGCTGAGACATGTCGTCCATCTGTATTGTGTCATTGTCAGGGTCATTGGTCAGGGTCTGGATGCTATATGCTACACATTGCTATGCTATACACATTTACATAATAGTAGTACCACTAAAGGTAAAAGTAAATATATACTTTTTGTTATTTTAATTTAATTTAATTTACCCTTAATGTATGAGTGTAGAATTTCCCATCTGTAAAAAAACACCATATCACCATGTCTGTATAAACGAGTGTGTGTGTGCGTGTGTGTGTGTGTGTGTGTGTGTGTGTGTGTGTGTGTGTGTGTGTGTGTGTGTGTGTGTTAAAGAGCACCGCGTGTGGCAGTCGGCTGGCAGTATGCCCCCCACTGAGACTGTACAACATCAGGATAGACAAGGTCTTTGTAGGGGATGTGCAGTTTGAGGACACAGTACCTGCGATCCAAGTCTGACTCTGAGCTTGGTGAGTGGTTTGAGTAGGTGTGGCACTTCTCCTGAAAGCAAACACACACACACACACACACACACACACACACACACACACACACATGTAAAAAACACAATACCATCACAGATCATCAGAAACTTAAGCAGAGGCCCATCAAATTGGCAGGGGACAGTAGAAGCCTGAGTTTCTCACATCTTCCTCGCTGTCGTTCGCTTTCGCTTTCTTCTTCTCCTTCTCCTTTCCCTTCTTCTTATCGTCATCCTTCTTCTTCTTCTCTTTCTCAGGCAGGAGGTCGTCCAACCAGGCCAGGTCGTGCTGGGAGAAGACCATGTCCAGCATCTTTCGGATGACCATCAGTCCCAGGATCTGAAGGGTTCGACACAGAGACACACTAACGGACGGGCCTCATTTGACATGTCAATAGGATTCATCTCATACCCGAGTTATCGTATGAGTATGGTTTAGATAGATGACCTTTGAAAATGACGTTTACATGAATCACTGGTGCAGACGGAGAAATCAGAACTCTTTCTTTGTAACATTTACACTATTTTAAATTGACATTAAACTTTGTAATATAATTCTTGGAAAATATGAAGAGAATAATAATATAATATATAATAATATACTGTATAAATGCTGGTTAGGACTCTAGCAGGACAATGACTTCAGTGCCTTTAGTTTCTGGTGCAGCCTGGAACAAACGTATCTACACTCACATACCATAACAGGGAAGACGATGGCCAAGAAGGTGGATTTGAGAACCCAGAGGACAGCGAGGCATATGATCTGGACCAGCGTGAACAGGTGTACCCTCCTCAGAGGAACGTGACGGAGGTAGGAGAAGTCGGGCTGATGCTTGGATGGCATCATGTACAATTTAATCCTGTCCCAGAACTGTGGAGGATGGTGAGACCGAGAAAAAGGTCTGAGTGGCACAGGTTAATTACATGCAGACCTATTTGAATGATAAATCCCAAATAGTCCCGGTTCATTAATATGCATTGCAGCTCAGCTTGCCTGTGCAGTGTGATACAGGAAAGTAAGAAAAGCAGCCGCTCCAGCGCAAACTCAGCCGATTAGAAGTATTTGGTGAAACTGAAGCACTAAATATTAGTTATATAAACCAGATATAACCCACAGGTGCAGTACAGACTGTATATTCAGCCCAGGTGTTTGATTAATTTAGCATTTATTTCTCGTTTACTAACTTTGAAAGCTAATAAGAGTTATGTTTGTCAGTCTGTTGTCTCTGCCAGCTTATACGACACTATTAACAATATCTGCCTGCATGCGTGTTTGTTTGCTCAGGAGCATTTCCCCCCCCAAATTATTCAAAAATGCAACATATAAGAAATCAAACCACAACATCTAAAAAGTTTGAAAAACAACAACAATACCTGGATTCCACTGAGGGACGCTACACCCATGTAGAGGAAGACACCGTACAGGACAGGCATGGGGATAAACTACAAGCAGCAGGAAGAGCAGAAAACATGTTAATTACTGTTTGGACAGTTAGATACATGGTTTGTTTTTTAACAGTTTATTAAACTGTAAAATAAACAGTGCAAAAGGACAGTAACGTAGCCCTTTATTTAGTTTGACAAGGCTGCACGTGCTCAATAACTTGCCCGATATAAAAGCAGGGATGTTAGCTTGATTACCACGAAGTGTTAGCAAGCTGTTGTGGGCTATAACAGCTAATGTGAATGTTTACTGGTTACAAAGTAATCTGTCTTTCTCTGATAACATATTAAGAATCAAAAGACCACCAAGGTTACTCAGAGTTACACAGCTAGCTCATGTGTTTAGGTTTGGCTCCTCACACTGATCGTGACCATGTGGAAGAAAGAAAACCTGTCCCGGCCTGAAAAGACATTTAATTTTTAACATTTAATTTTTTGCTTAATTATAATTTGTTGTGTAAATTCATATTTTTTTAATCATTTACATTGTAACCAATATATTCCCTATGATCATTCATCCATCCATACATCCATTATCTATACCGCTATATATCCTGTTCAGGGTCGCGGGGGGCTGGAGTCTATCTCAGCCGTCATTAGGCGAAGGGCGCGGCTCAATCACACATAGAGACAGACATTTATTGTTCATGTTATACTTCATACCTTCAGTATAGGAGCGAGAAAGATGGAGACTCCAGTCAGAGCGAACACCAAAAGGCCGGTCATTCTTTGTTCTCTGTAGTTTGGAAAATGATGGAATACACAAAAAAGATTCAAATTAATCTTACAAAGCTTCTCTCTATTTTGACCCACCCACATATTGCCCACCGCAGTCTGAGGTTGTTTGACTCTAGACCAACCTGACCCCGAGGAACTGAGGCTGCTCTCCTGGAGCACTGGACTCGCTCTCCATCTTAAGTGAGTCGATGTGGGCGATGGAGATGACGGTGGCGGCGACGTACCAGGGCAGGCCGAGGAACGAACAGACGGCCATCAAAATGCCCACCCAGAACAGATCCAGGTGGTAGCCACAGCCTTTCTGCCAGGGAGTTAATTTTCATGTAAACAATAAGATCTATGAAGGCTTAGATGATTTTGTTGTCTTTTCGCTGTTATTTTTTCTTTAGTAAGCATTGTGTAGGGGTAGCAAACCTACCTTAAGTTTGTTCTCCTTGCGGTTAACAATGACAGCGCTTATCTGCTGGTCCATGAAGATGAGGATGGTGACGAGGAGGGCAGGTACAAAGCTAGCGAGATAAATCCACCACGGGTTTTTGCCAAATGGCATCACCAGCCAGCCACGATCTGGCCGAGTTGGCTAGTGGGAGAGAAGAGGCTGAATTATTTCCACAACAACTAAGTGAATTGTTTCAACAGTAATACATGAAAATATACGACACTTCGCATGAGAATCCATATTCAAATAGTTTTAGGACAGTTTGAATATTGATTCTCAACACTTTGCAGAGCGTGACATGAAACAATAGATGTAACATCCGTCCCCACTCAGTGCTACAGCCAGAAAGCAGGGGAACACAGCTCGCCTGGCTCAGTCCACAGATAGGACAATAAAACATTTGCCATCAGAATCTCTAAAGCTCACTAAAACCTTTATTAACCACAGCTAAGCCTAAAGCACTCATTTAACAATATCCCCATTTAAAACCATGTGCGTGAGCTGTACTGGTAAGGCTGAACTTTGGACAGCACCAGGACAGCTGCTTCCACTTGTTTGATGCGTTTGTGAAAACATTTAATAATTGAAAGATGATGAATACAGTTATCCAATACCTAAATCAACCAAAGTTAATTTTAATTTTAAAGTGCCAAATCGTAACCAAAGTTATCTCGAGACATTTTACAAAAAGAGCAGGTCTAGAGTGTGCTCTTTTTTATTTTACTGAGAGAGAGAGACCCAACATGAATGACCGTAAGCAGTGCAAATGGGATAGAAGGAGATGCAGGCTAGAGACAGGCAGACAGAGCAACAACAACAACAACAACAACAACAACAACAAATGTGTAAAATGAGCAGGAACAGCATAATAATGATGAATAATAATAATGAAACCAGAGATTTGGATGAATGACATGCTGTACCTTAAATTCCGTGGGGACGATTAGCTTCGGAGTCTTGAGTCCGATCAGCATATCGAGCCCCACAAACGTCATGATCGACATGAAGATGGAGAAGTCACTGATGAGTTTCCTCAGCTGGTGCCACAAACAGAGACAAACAAGACGATTCAAAAGAGGAAAAAATAATGTTTTAGCAGAAATAAAAGCAGAGATAATGTCTGACAGGACGCAACTAGAGCACCACCAATGTAATCTTTTTATGACTGATACTAATACCAAGTTTAGAGTGAGAAAATTAACTGATATTGCGGCTGACATAGTGAATAATTGAGCTGGAATTAAAATAGTCCCTCTCTTTGTGGATTGTGCAGCGATCTTACCAGAAAATCACAATTTTTATACATTAAAAACCCATTTAGAACGTCTTCTTAACCCTCCTGTCGTGTTCGGGTCAAATCTGACGGATTTACAATTTTCATAAATATCGTGTTTTACATTTGATTGCCTCGAGGTCTCATGATATCCTCCACCCCAGGCATTCAAACATATACAATTGCTGATCACCACTTTCATTGATATTTCAGTGGTTTAGTCAACTTTGCAACACCTGTGATGTTCCCGGTCAGAAATGATGCCATATAGGAAATGAATGGGTTACACTAGATTATGTTCATCCATCAGATGGTCACATTTCAGACTGAACAACTGGACCGATCTTTTGAACCACATGAAGAGGAGATTGAATTTGAAGCAGAGGTAGAGGAAGATGTCTCAGAGATTGAAGACAACATTGATGGATTTCAGAAGACATTTTCAATGTGTATTCTTTGTATATTCACTGCAGTTATTCATGTTAAACACTAACCTGAGACGTTGTTTACAGCTTAAAAATGTGTTTGGTGATGATCAGTGGTTTTTGTGTTAATGTAAGTTCAAACAGGCCGGTCAAATTTGACCGGGAACACCAAAGTAAGGGGGGAGCAACGAACACGACAGGAGGGTTAAATGTGAAAGTTTGCACGTGCGAATCAGACAGCCAAGAGAGTTTTAGAAACAATGCAATAAAAGCTGCCGTGAGAGAAATCTAATTATGAGGACATTTCTAAATCCTCCCAAGCATTACTTTCTACATGAAAATCCTATTGGTGCATATCGGAAAATCAATGTCCTAGGATAGTCCAAAGTCAAGTGATAATATTGGCCAGAGCGTTTAGCTGTGGGACTCTAGTACAACTCATAAATATTGAAAAAGCTTTGCCCAGCTTGACTTAAGTGACAGCACTATTGTGTCTGTAGAAAAATAAACGGCAGCTTTTTTGTCCAAACATTCACCTCCAGTTCGAGATCAGACACAGGACTGAACGTGACACTTACATGAACCTGAAAAGGAAGCTCTAAAAAGCAACTAATGCTAATGTGGGTTTTATCAGTGTGCCTTGAAATAACATAAATGTGACTGTGTTAAAAAGAGCGTAACTTAATCTGCAAAGTATTTTGAACATGAAAAGGTAAAGACAGCTTCACCTTGGTGGGAAAGTAGCGACTGAACTTGAACTTCTTGAGCGAGACGGTCATCGAGTAGGTGCCGAAGAAGAGGATGAACGACATGAGGGCCAGATCTGGAACATACTTGCAGGAGTTTCCCACAAGAGAGCCTCCGTACTTCAGACACTCCTTCTTGCTTAGCTGGCTCCAGTCCAGAGCTGTCACATTCAACTGGGTGGTGGGTGGCAGTGTTTGGGAGACAGGAGAGGACGAGGAAGAGTGAAGTGTTTTGAAAAAGACGTCGAGGCAAATTCGGACACAGACAGTGGACACAGAAGTTTTTTATCAGCGGATAAAGGAAAGTGAGACGATGATGGGAGAGCTTCTAAACAACCCCACTCCCACTAGCTTAAATGATAAATGATGACACTTTTAACATTTAACTTCAAATAAAACTGAATAAAAACAAGCACTTACCCCAGAGACACTAGAGCTGTTATCTGGCATCGGAACTAAACCATTGAAGATCATTGCAGCCACTGTTTATGAATGGGACGATGAAGACGGGGCGGTGAGTCAAACAAGAGGGAAAGGAAAAAGAAATGCAGAACATGATCAGAATCCAGCTGCTGGACGCTGCAGAAAGCAATCTGAAGACAAACAATGAGGTACTCACTTGCAAGACACGGCAGCCAAATTGTTTATGCATGGCGAAAATAAACAAGAGACAAATCAGTTACAGAAATCAATGTCTCATGAATTAACTGTAATAACTTAAGTAGTAAAGTAGTACACAACATTTTCTATTTCTAAGGATTTCACGGCGGCGATAACATCCTCATGAACAGATTTCCTTTTGGAAAAATAGATCCGCTAAATCTTCAACACTCACAGTAACAGTCACTTGTGTGACTGTGCGTTTATGTCAGGAGGCGTGGGAATAGTTTTCTCCAAAGTAGTTTGCTAAACTGAATACAGAAGGTTTTACCCTCCTCTACAAGCTGCCAGGTGAGTCAGTCTACCGAGCCTAAGGAGAGCCACTTTGCCATACTGCCTCCTTGTTGATAATCCACCTGTATTTTCCTGAGCCAAAGGGTGAACTCACTCGGGTCTGGCGCCAGGCATTCGCACTTGTAAGCGGTGATGTAGTCAGGCTTGAAGTCAGTGTTGATGGGATAATATTTGAAGGAGCCCACCATCTTCTTGATGGCGTCAGAGATGAAGATGAAGGAGATGAGGCTGGAGAAGCCCTCCTCAGTGAAACGGGTCATGTACTTGATGATGTAACTGGCGTCTGTTGCGACGAGGATTAAACACTGCAGGCAGGAGTGGATGCCGATCCACAGACGCAGCTCCATGTAATCTATGCCGTTGTTCCTTTGGGAATGAGAAGTCAGAGGAGAAGTGTGTTTAATAACACCAACACCGACATGCTGCACTTCTGCAGCGTTTCCAAAGAATTAGAAATGCAGTGACCACTTGTATTGTAAAGTTGGACTTTCTGACCAATCGAAACTATCATGGAGTTAGAATGTTACACTCCCACAGCTAGCAGTAAACATTTGTAATCCTCTAACTGATATTACTGCCTACAGAGCTCCTCAGTAAACCAACTAAGTCAAGATCATTTGACTCTGAAGAATCTCACTTGCTGAATTCAAACAGGAGCTTTTCAAAGATGAGGATGGGTCCAGTAGAGCTGAGGATGATGAGGGGCTGACCGCTGAAGAAACAGAAGACCGAGCCAGCTAGAGCCGTACCCAGGAAGCTCTCCATCACACCCTAGTGAAAGAGGGGCAGAGACAGGTGGTTGTTATACACACAGAAAGGTAATGAGGGAGAACACAAGTTGTGGAATGAAACGACCCGACCGTAGCTGGAGCAGTAGAGACAGAAAATTGCTGTGTAGAAGTACATTAATGTAATTTTGCAAATCAAGGTTGATGTGACAGAGGAGGGATCAAACAAAGGTGTGGCGGTGGCAGCCTACTGCAGATATACCTAATGTGAAACTATGTTTTACAATGGAGGGAAAAAAGATACACACGTGTATTTTAAGTTAACTTTAAAGTGCAATAAAAGTGACACGGCAGTCATTGCTGCTTTGGCCACATTTCCTTGTTTCTGTCAGTTTATCCTCAATGCCCCGATGAACTGTCATGAGTTATTCTAGTTTAGTTTTGTTGTTGATTTGTAATTTGGTGTTTAGATATTATTTCCTGTTTTCCTCGGTCACTTTGTCTCTTGCTGTCATGAGTTCTTGTTGTCTAGTTTGTATATTTTGTTCCTGTCTTGGTTTAGTTGTGCATACATGTAGAGAATTTCCTGTTTTACTTTGTAGTCCTGTCAGTCCTGAGTTTGGTTTCTAGTGTTTTATTTTGTAGTTCTCGCCCCTTGTATGTCATGTCTTGTTTTACTTCCTTCCTTTTTTCTGTTTCTCACCTTTCAGATTGTGTTCACCTGTGTTACTTAGTCTCACCTGTCCCTGATTACCCTGTGTGTATTTGGTCTCTGTGTTCCTACCCGTGACCTGTACTTTGTTCCTTGGATATTCTTCGCGCTTCCCCTGACTCCTCGTGTCCCTTGGATTACCTGTTCCTGGTTTTTTTGTAAGTTTTTTTTGCTCTGCCTTTTGATTTTCCTTTTTTGTTTTTTGTTGGATTTTAGATTTTGTTTTTGCCTTTTGTTTATTAAATCATATCTAAGTCTGCATCTGGGTCCTCAATCCAAACTGTGACATGAACAATGTAAACTGACCGTTAAGAACGGTGGAACGGACGACGTCAGAAACAATACTTACGGAAACTGACCAGCAGGTGTCACACTGAGTCTGAGCTCTTCATCATTAGGGCTCTACAGGGCTGTGAGCATGACATTGTTGTGCAAGCTAAATAGAGTTGAAAAATAACTGTATTATATCGGAAAGCTTTAAACAGTTTGGTTTATGTGTCTCCTGCATCTTTGGGAAAGCTTCACTCGATATCATTCAGCCAGTATCTTGACCAGAGACCTCATTTATAAACTCCACACTGAATGTTTGTATGTCGGCTGTAAATGAGGAAATGTGCACCAATGTACGCTGCTGAAAGTACACGGCCCACATAGCACTTTTCTAGTCTTCTGACCACTCAAAGCGCTTTTACACGACATGTCACTTTCACCCATTCACACACTGATGGCAGAGGCCCAAGTGCCAATCTAAAATCAGTATACACATTGTAGCCGACGGCTATCCCAGCTGGAAAAACATTCTGAGAATGTTTAGTGCGATGTTCTGGAAAATGTTTTGAGTGGGAAGTTTTTATTTGGTTCCCAGAATTTTCCTTCTCTGAAAATGTGTTCAGAAAGTTGCAGTGAGAATGTTCAAATCACACTTCAGGAACGTTTTATAAATCACGTTCTGATATCTCACGCTGTACTAACATCCCGACAGATCCTCAGAGTGTTGCAGTGAGCACGTTCTACCTTTGTTTTTATGTCACATTGAGCAAAGGCGTTCTGCCATTCAAGGCCTCAATAACATCCTGAAAATATCTTCAGAATGTTGCAGTTAAATCATTTTGTCTTAGTTTAAGTTTTATCGTTTCAAGAACTTTATTTAAAATGATAAACATCCTCAAAACGTTCTTTGAATATTAGATTAAACATTTTCTTTCAAACTAAATTAGAACTTGTAGCTAATGTTAGCTGATGTTATGTGAACGTTCCCTGCTAGCTGGGATGCCAGTGTTTTGCCCAAGGACACTTCCTCATGTAGCAGTCGGGGATCGAACCCTCAACTTTCCAATTGAGAGATGACCGACTCTACCACTGAGCCACAGCTGCCTGTTCCAGTCTTTATGCTAAGCTAGGAAAATTAGCTAGTAGCTGCTAGCTGTAGCTTTATGATAGTGGTTTGGAAATGTTCCTCTAACTCTTGAGAAGGAATGCCAGAAAGGCCGGCTTGACTTATTTTCTTCACTGACTTCGGCTCTCTGTTTTACCTGGTAGTTGTCGGTAGCGTCTCCCAGTAGCCCGCCGAAGGTGATTGCGTTGGTGATGCAGCCCAAGTAGATGAAGAGCACAGCAGAGATGGACTGAATGTGGAAACCCTCGTAGAAATCGCTCGGTAGCCATGGCAACTTTCGCTTAATGTCCAGGTACAGACCGCCGCAGAAGCTATCGTACACAGAAACACACCCAGGCTTCACACGTTTGACTTCTCAGTAAACAATAACACTTTGTCTTCAGCAGGAGAGTGCAGAGTATTTTAACTCTTTACCTGTTCCCATAAATGGATTGGATACTAACCAGGATTTAAAGTGATATCAAGACCTACACGAGGCAGGAGAAGTCTGTCTGACTTTAAGTCCCCTTTCTGCACCTCTAAAAAGACACCTCTGCATCGTGTTAGGATTAAAAATCTACATTATAAAGATTGACTTTTCTTTCATTGCTACATTCTAACTTGCATAAAAAAAGACCTCAAAGAAAAAAAAAACAGAGTTTGATCTGAATAAAATTCAAAATGTCATTCTCTTGGTAAACTACATTTCCTGCTGTGCAACAAATCTAAAAGTGGAACATTTTGTTTTATTGATTCTGTTTCTTGTAGGCAGCTGAAGCTGGTGGCCAACACTGCCAGTTTGACCAGATCAATCATAGTATACTCAGCTTAAAGGTATAATAAGTAGGATTTTCATTATAATATAATATAAATCATCACTTCTGGGCCTCTTTACATGTGTGTTGGTGAGTGTGTGTGCAGACCCTTGTGAGACCCTTCCCTCTGCATCTTCTCTGTTGTTTTGCTTTGCACGGGACGTTTTCAGGAGGGGCTCTGTTGTGGTTCCCTGAGCCAATCACAGCGTACAGGTGAGTGTGGGAGTGGTTCAAATTAGCAACATTCAGAGCGATGCAGAGTTGGCCTTCTTTCTGTTGGACAGGTAGGTGCCCCACCGGGGAGGACAAGCTAACCGGCGGTTAGCATGCTAGCGCACAGTTACCCGGAGGTTAGCATGCAAGCGCAAAGGTAACCGTGATGCTGTCGGTGTTAACTCGGCATGACCTCGCACGAGAGCGTGAGAGTGAGCTTCTGGTGACGAAGAGCCCAGGAGGAGGGGCCCAGTTTGAATGTGGTGTTGACAAAATGCTCATTTATGGAGCATCTTTTCCTTCCTTTTTTAACTTTGCTAACTTTAATCCATATTCAAATTGTCTTTTAACCTGCCAGAGTCAGTTTAAGTTGCCATGTGACATGGACTACCCACCGTCCAGTAAATGCCAGCTCCTCTCCGAGCTCATGTTGTACAGGCATCTCGTCCTCGACAAGGCCGCCTCCTCCTCCAGCAGTACCGTTCATCTGGCCCAGCTCATTCAAGGAAAACACGGACTTTCTGCAGGGAACAGAGATATTTATTTAGGAGGGACACATGGGGTCGTCCACCTCTCTCTCGCCTCAAGGTTCCATTCAGGAAAATCTTTTAGTCAGTCTGAATCTTTGACAAAACAAGATCATTTCTGTGAATGATTAAGACAAAAAAGCTCAGAGCTTAATGTGCATTAAATTAGTGGATGATAAAACTCCAACCTTTTGTCAGCTGAGGGAACTTTCTTGGGTGGCTCAATGCGGATTTTGGGATCCCATTCTCCAGGAGGAAGCACGATCACCTCATCCAAAAACTCATCTATGCCCGCAATGAGGTCCTCCCGATCTCTGGCCTTGTAGGCTACATCACTGAAGAGCTGGGAGGGGGAGAAAGAGACGAAGGCTTATGTCACGGTAATGCTTCTGATGCCTCTGGCGACTTATTAAACAGACATTTTGAAAGACTTATTCTTTTGATTGTTCAAAAAACTCTTCTTTTAGAAGTTATTGAATCACAGTAACAGTACCTTACAGAAGCATATTGCTGCCACTTTTTGTATTCATATACTGACGGCAGAGGCTGCTATGCAAAGTGCCGATCTTCCCTCCAGTATCTAACTGATGACTGTGATGACTGTGCCTCTTGCCCAAGGACACTTGGACTTGAAGACTGCAGCAGCCGGGGATAGAATCGCCAACCTTCACATTGAGAGACGACCCACTCTGCCACCGAGCCAGAGTCGCCCCATTAATTTAGCTACGTTTATTAAATTCCCAAATAGTATAATTTCTATTTTTCCCTTTTACACCGGGTGGCAGTGATACGCTTTCTCAGGGCACAGTAGATCTGCAGTCTAAATAACATGCCACATACATTTCAGCTTCAACTCCGGCTCGAAGCCTTAACATAAAAATGTCCTTCCTGTTTTATAAGGGAGGCATGCAGCGGAAACATTCTGAAAACATGTCAGACACTTACATCATCAACCATTAGGGTTGCTATGGCTCGGCCGATCTCGTTATAGGACTTGGCCTTTCCTTGGGGTCCCAAGAGAATGAACAGAAATCTGTGAAGTGATGAGACACGTGTGAGCTTTGTTCTGGGATGGTGTCTGTGACAAGAGCACGAGAGAGGAGCAAAGAAAAGGTGGACAGTTTCACCTGGTGGGAACCGGGACTTCAGTCAGGCCTCCGAGAGTTGTAGCTTGAGCCAGGCGGACGAAGGCGACAAAGGGTTTGTTGAGGAAGTCAACTTCACCCACCAATACGTTGGACGCCTCCGCATCTCTGGGGATCTTCTTCATGAATTTATTTTTTAGCTGCAGGAAGTCGAGGGAAAAAAGAGATCAGGGTGAGATCATCCTTCTTCGAGTTTGTCCCATTCTCATGGGATATTTCACATTTTGTGCTTTTGCTTTTATTCTGACATTTAGATTTAATGTTTTTTCCCCGTCTTGCTATTGTTTTTGAATGAGTGTGTTTTCATATTTTAAGTTGTATGTGTTTGTATTTACATGCTTTAAAAGCTAAAACGATGAATTACACTTATCTGACAGTTTTGATCATTAATTAATATAAATGAAAGATAGGCTGCTTTGTCTTTTATACCAGATACGGATATCCGTCCATCCATCCATCATCTATACCGCTTATCCTGTTCAGGGTCGCGGAGGGCTTGAGCCTATTCCAGCTGTCATTGGGCGAAGGGCGGGGTACACCCTGGACCGGTCGCCAGTCAATCACAGAGCTGACACAGAGACAGACAACCTTTCACGCTCACACTCACACCTATGGGCAATTTAGAGTCACCAATGAGCCTAACGAGCATGTCTTTGGACTGTGGGAGGAAGCCGGAGACCCCGGAGGGAACCCATGCATTCACGAGGAGAACATACAAACTCCACACAGAAAGGCCCACTTTGCCCAAACCGGAGTTTGAACCGGTGACCTTCTAGCTGTGAGGCAACAGCGCTAACCACTGCACCACCGTGCAGCCCAGATACGGATATACTGAGCTTAAAAAACAAACCCTTTATTACTTTTCATGCTGGGAAGTTATTACCGGGAAAAAAGGAATCAATCATGACAATGATTGCTCGTTGCAGCTCCACATGAGTGGATTCTTTCAGTATTTGTGGCTGCAGTTACCAGATCCATCCTACATTTGTTACTGACAGTCTTTTAAAACCTGCCTTATTATTCGGGGAGTGTGAAATTAATAAACCAGTATACAGTATACAGATAAAATAAGCATTAAATCTTTGCAAATCACAGGCATAACTAATATAGATTGCCACAGCCCGGAGAGCAGTTTAACCTGCCCTGACTGATTTCATGTAAGGTGTGGCAGGAAATAGGACGGCAGCACAATAACACTCAATAATGAGGGCACTGCTGATAACCCACAGCCCCAATCTGGTGCTACATGTGAGGGCCGAGCACGCGGACTGGACAATGAGATCCATTTTTTTTCCAGCGCCAGCTCAATATCGACAGAGACAATGTGGTACACACACAGACATCCACAATATAAACTATCACTTGTCCATTGTCACATGTGAGCTACTGTAGGACGGTAAATACAGTTTGAACCTTCAGCCGAGCACTCATAACGGGGGCGGCCAGTACTTTTCCACATTGTCCCCATAAAAATAAAGTTCATCATCATCGCATCACACACTCCTACACACGTTTAAATTAATGCATCTGCCTCCCTGTTTGTTCCAAAGCCCAGTAGTCTCCAAGCAACAACAGTACACCCTTGCACTGGTCGAAGGACTCACCGAGTCGAAGCCATATTGTTACATCTACAGATGAGTTATGCTTTGACTGTCACTAGTTGTCGCCTTACATGCGCTTGCAACAAATACGTGATGAGTAATGACTCTTAACACACTCTTGGTTTAATACAACAAAATACCTCGCTAAGACAGCACAGTGGAAAATGATTATACACTTTAGCGATAGCTTTTATGAAGATAAATACAAAGACATTGTTTGCTCTATGAAAGATAGGAACATACATCTGGCCAATTAAAACACACTGAGGGGATAGAGCCAAATCTGATCCAAGAGGGGAAGGTCAGGTGTTGCAGCAACACAAAGCCAATATAGCAAGTAGGAATATATGACAGCTGGGATAGGCTCCATCCCCCCGCGTCCCTGAACAGGATAAGCGGTATAGATGATGGATGGATGGAACATATGCAACTCTATCTTGGGTACATTTTGAGGTTGTAAAGCTAAAAAACTTTATAATCTCACTCTTTCATTCTCTACTGCTTAAATATGGATGTGTGTGAGAGTGGCCACCTGGTCTGTGCTGGGAGTGTCTGCAATATCGTTCATACTTCTACTCTGGGCGTGACCTGAAAAACAAAACAACAATAAGAACAGTTGTCCTTGTTACATGCTACATATTTAAGGTCAAAAATGAGCCAACATTTTAACAGTAAAAAAGCTAAACATCTTATAAATATTTAAATTCACTTCGAGTTTATTCATGACATGAAGAGAGAGAGAGAGAGAGAGAGAGAAAGAGAGACGGGATGTCACCCTGTGACACCACAGGGTTGATTGGCTTGGTTGAGTTCGACAGATACAACGATAGAGGTGGTGAAAGGTGGAGATTGTCAGAGACTGAAACACTCAAAGACCGGGACTGAGAAGCCTCGGGGTAGAAGAGGACTAAGGGAGACAACTATTGCATTGCTCATGGATGCAAAAATGAGTTTTAGAATTCAAGAAAACAACTTTTCATAAACTGAAGCTGAAACTTTCAGCATACCCTGTGTAGCTAAACTGTAGAGATAGAGCCCTCAGATAAGAACTGACATCCGGTTTTGCAGTGAAAAGCTTTTGGAAGAAGAGCACGTGGAGGTTTTTTTCAGGCAAGCTTGTGCACCTAGCAACAGTCACGTCACGTCATTCTAAAACCGTACATAATTTCACTCCTCAGTCAGAGGAAGTCGTCACAGCTCACATGACGACAAACCCCAGAGGAAACATTTTTCACAGCTGTCAGCCAGGCTCACACATAAATATGTTCATGTTTTGTTTTCATGTTTTTAACCACGCCAATACATGGGCGACAACATCATTCCGAAATGCTGACTAGCTAGTTAGAAAAGTAATTTACAAAAATACATTTTCAGTGTTTGCTTATAATCAAGGTGTTTTTTTAGGCAAGATGGTTTAACTAATTAATTTTCCAAAAATATTCATGTTTCATGGTCCTTAAAGTGAGGTTAGGAAAGGTCCAGGAAAATCCCGACACAACTATTTTATTTCAATTTGTTGAGATGAGACGAAGGTTCATTCCTGACTAGTTAGTAAACATTTATTTTTAAAAACATCCAACCAAAAAGATTACCACTAAGTGACTGACTTTGTAGACCACAATCTGTTAGTCAAAGCTGCCAAGTGGCAATTAGTTTTAGAGTTCTTTGATGATTTTAGTGCCGTTTTTGGACGTTTTTCTGACCAACCAGGCTGATTAAAATGTTAAAAATTAAACACACCCCGGCTTTCAAAAATCATCAGCAACATTTTTAAACCTTAAAAAAATACAGAGTAAGAGAGACAGAGAGAGAGGTGTTTTCAGCCTTAATGCATCGCCCATACATGTGTGTTGAAACCCAAGGCAGACACTCACGCAGGCGACCGTAATTAACAGGCTGCTGTTTCATTCTGAGATCTTCTGTGGATCGGTTGAAGTTGGGCAGCGGCCCCGGACTTGGCCCCGGACCCTGTCCTCCTCTGGACCCCACGTTCCGATCTTGCAAGAGAAGGGGCAAAGAAACAGACACAAACCATTACAGAGCAGTCTGAGGTGATGCGTTATGATTTATTCAGCTATGTGTACCCTGCCCGGATGAGATGAGGAAATGCGACAGCGGTAATGAACTCATTAAACATTAATACATCCCCTGTGGAGGATATTAGCCTTGTTGACTACGATATGTGTTCAGTCATTTACCAACTAAGTCAAATACTGCACATGCATAATGCCTTCTGAGAGGGTGCAGAAACATACGTGGACCGCTGTGGATCATTTGTAATGAAAATGAACGGCAATATCTCAAGGAAAAAGTGTTTGATTTTACGGCACGTCATATTACATGCTGTCAAAATGTATTTGTAGTGCCATTAATCATGGAAATCATCGTGAGTAAATGAGAGAAACTCCTGACCTGATATTTATCATTCTGTCAGTGCTATATGTCAGTGAACTGTCACTCTCGGGGGAATAATGTCCCATCGTGTCATTGTTATTTTAGAAAGCACTAGATGATCATTTCTGATAACCAGGGACACTCACTGGTGCCTGAGCTGGATTTGCCCATGTCGGCTAGTGAGCGGTGGATCGGCTTCTTGGTCTGGTGTCGATGTTTCCTCAGCAGAACAAAACTTATCTTCTCTCTGAGCTCAGGAGATATCATGCCTTCCTCGATCTGTCGCTCAATGATGTCATCTGGAAAAACAACACATTTATATTTTACTGGAGCAAATTTAGTTTGTTTTGGTCTGTGTATAATGTGTGAACATACATACAATAGTAGTAACAGTTATAGTAATAGTAATACCACAAAGCTTATGCAAATGGCCAATGAATATACGAAACATTCTGTGATAATGTCTGACAACTACGACGGCGTATTAGGGCAAAAAAAAAAAAATTAAGATTTCGAGAATAAAAAAATAAAAAAGTGAGATTTCGAAAATAAAGTCATAATATTACGAGAATAAAGTCGTAATTTTCCGAGAATAAAGTCGTAATTTTCCGAGAATAAAGTCATAATATAACGGGAATAAAGTCGTAATATTCCGAGAATAAAGTCGTAATTTTTCGAGAATAAAGTTATATTACCAGAATGAAGTCGTAATTTTCCGGGAATAAAGTCATAATATAACGAGAATAAAGTCGTAATTTTCCGAGAATAAAGTCATAATATAACGAGAATAAAGTCGTAATTTTCCGAGAATAAAGTCCTAATATTACGAGAATAAAGTCTTAATTTTCTGAGAATAAAGTCGGAATATTACGAGAATAAAGTCGTAATTTTCCGGGAATAAAGTCATAATATAACGAGAATAAAGTCGTAATATTACGGGAATAAAGTCGTAATATTCCGAGAATAAAGTCATAATATAACAAGAATAAAGACGTAATTTTCCGAGAATAAAGTCATAATTTAACAAGAATAAAGTCGTAATTTTCCGAGAATAAAGTCGTAATTTTCCGAGAATAAAGTCATAATATAACGGGAATAAAGTCGTAATATTCCGAGAATAAAGTCATAATATAACAAGAATAAAGTCATAATATAACAAGAATAAAGTCGTAATTTTCCGAGAATAAAGTCATAATATAACGGGAATAAAGTCGTAATATTCCGAGAATAAAGTCATAATATAACAAGAATAAAGTTGTAATGTTACAAGAATAAAGTCTTAATTTTCCGAGAATAAAGTTGTAATTTTTCCGGGAATAAAGTCATAATATAACGGGAATAAAGTCGTAATATTCCGAGAATAAAGTCGGAATTTTTCGAGAATAAAGTCGTAATTTTCCGAGAATAAAGTCATAATATAACGAGAATAAAGTCGTAATTTTCCGAGAATAAAGTCCTAATATTACGAGAATAAAGTCTTAATTTTCTGAGAATAAAGTCGGAATATTACGAGAATAAAGTCGTAATTTTCCGGGAATAAAGTCATAATATAACGAGAATAAAGTCGTAATATTACGGGAATAAAGTCGTAATATTCCGAGAATAAAGTCATAATATAACAAGAATAAAGTCGTAATTTTCCGAGAATAAAGTCATAATTTAACAAGAATAAAGTCGTAATTTTCCGAGAATAAAGTCGTAATTTTCCGAGAATAAAGTCATAATATAACGGGAATAAAGTCGTAATATTCCGAGAATAAAGTCATAATATAACAAGAATAAAGTCATAATATAACAAGAATAAAGTCGTAATTTTCCGAGAATAAAGTCATAATATAACGGGAATAAAGTCGTAATATTCCGAGAATAAAGTCATAATATAACAAGAATAAAGTTGTAATGTTACAAGAATAAAGTCTTAATTTTCCGAGAATAAAGTTGTAATTTTTCCGGGAATAAAGTCATAATATAACGGGAATAAAGTCGTAATATTCCGAGAATAAAGTCGGAATTTTTCGAGAATAAAGTCATAATTTTTCCGGGAATAAAGTCATAATATAACGGGAATAAAGTCGTAATATTCCGAGAATAAAGTCATAATATAACAAGAATAAAGTCGTAATTTTCCGAGAATAAAGTCATAATATAACGAGAATAAAGTCTTAATTTTCTGAGAATAAAGTCGGAATATTACGAGAATAAAGTCGTAATTTTCCGGGAATAAAGTCATAATATAACGAGAATAAAGTCGTAATATTACGGGAATAAAGTCGTAATATTCCGAGAATAAAGTCATAATATAACAAGAATAAAGTCGTAATTTTCCGAGAATAAAGTCATAATTTAACAAGAATAAAGTCGTAATTTTCCGAGAATAAAGTCGTAATTTTCCGAGAATAAAGTCATAATATAACGGGAATAAAGTCGTAATATTCCGAGAATAAAGTCATAATATAACAAGAATAAAGTCATAATATAACAAGAATAAAGTCGTAATTTTCCGAGAATAAAGTCATAATATAACGGGAATAAAGTCGTAATATTCCGAGAATAAAGTCATAATATAACAAGAATAAAGTCATAATATAACAAGAATAAAGTCGTAATTTTCCGAGAATAAAGTCATAATATAACGGGAATAAAGTCGTAATATTCCGAGAATAAAGTCATAATATAACAAGAATAAAGTTGTAATGTTACAAGAATAAAGTCTTAATTTTCCGAGAATAAAGTTGTAATTTTTCCGGGAATAAAGTCATAATATAACGGGAATAAAGTCGTAATATTCCGAGAATAAAGTCGGAATTTTTCGAGAATAAAGTCATAATTTTTCCGGGAATAAAGTCATAATATAACGGGAATAAAGTCGTAATATTCCGAGAATAAAGTCATAATATAACAAGAATAAAGTCGTAATTTTCCGAGAATAAAGTCATAATATAACGAGAATAAAGTCTTAATTTTCTGAGAATAAAGTCGGAATATTACGAGAATAAAGTCGTAATTTTCCGGGAATAAAGTCATAATATAACGAGAATAAAGTCGTAATATTACGGGAATAAAGTCGTAATATTCCGAGAATAAAGTCATAATATAACAAGAATAAAGTCGTAATTTTCCGAGAATAAAGTCATAATTTAACAAGAATAAAGTCGTAATTTTCCGAGAATAAAGTCGTAATTTTCCGAGAATAAAGTCATAATATAACGGGAATAAAGTCGTAATATTCCGAGAATAAAGTCATAATATAACAAGAATAAAGTCATAATATAACAAGAATAAAGTCGTAATTTTCCGAGAATAAAGTCATAATATTACCAGAATAAAGTCGTAATTTTCCGAGAATAAAGTCATAATATTACGAGAATAAAGTCGTAACTTTCCGAGAATAAAGTTGTAATATTACAAGAATAAAGTCATAATTTTTCGAGAATAAAGTCGTAATATAACGAGAATAAAGTCGGAATTTTCCGAGAATAAAGTCGTAATATTACGATTTAAAACTCAAACAAGTACAACAAGAATAAAGACCTACTCCAAACAGGAATATTGTATTAAAAAAGAACTGAAATAACCTAGAACGTTTGTGAAAGAGATCTGTGTCTCGATCAATAAAAACATATTCTGCCACTGTCTGTCAAAGTTCTTTCCTCACAAGAGGAGGAGGTGCCCATGCTGGACCCTGATCTTGCTCACATGAGGCGTTCGTTCACGTGACACAACACTTGCATCAGACAGGTGGTATCTCTTTGCCATTGTTATCAATCACTCGGGAAGCCTCCAGCAACTTCATCTTTGAATCTCGTCACCTGAAGCTTCTCATAGGTTTCCTGGAGTTATTTTCCAAGCGCTCCGTGGCAAGGTCAGTGGGGTTCCACCTTGTTGGACAGGGAAACACCAGCTGGCCCCCCAGCTTGTCTTTGATGATATCTAAAGCTTGTGTGCTCCAGTGTTGCTTGTTCCATTTGCCTGTTTTGGACCTTGACTTTTTTTTTAAAGGACTCAGACTGAATTAAAGCACCTTTAATGTCTCTTGTGACAGCCAGGTGGAGAGTGTGGCAGCCCTCCCTGCAGAGGAGGCTGTCATGCGTGCGCAGGCTAGTAACCAGGGCAACTAAAGAAGCCAGATATACAATATGGCAGACAAACCAGTAAGAACGTGAAATGACAACAACCGCAGCCGCTGTTTTACACCACCAACACTATCGAAGCAGATACACATCAAACCAGTGTAAATCAGTGTTTTTACTGTGAACGGTAATCTGCAACTCATTCTATTTAGCAAAACCAGCAGCACTTAGTTTGCTAACAGAGACTGTGGAACAAACAGAGTCAACTAAGCAGTAACACACTGATGTTACTTCTGCTACTTAATTCAGACAAAACTGAAGTTATTGTGCTCGGCCCCAAACACCAGAGGAGATTCTTTCTCTAATGACATAGCTGCTCTTGATGGCATCAGCCTGGCATCCAGCACTACTGTTAGGAATCTGGGAGTTCTGTTTGATCAGGATATGTCCGTCATCTCCCACATAAAACAAATATCAAGCCTTCGTTCACCTTCACAACAAAAATCAGACACATCTTGTCTCAACACGATGCAGAAAAACTAGTCCATGCATTCGTTACTTCCAGGTTGGATTATTGTAACTCGTTACTATCAGGCTGCCCTAATAAGTCACTAAAAACTCTGCAGCTGGTACAAAACGCTGCAGCACGTGTGCTGACAAGAACTAGGAAGAGAGATCACATCTCTCCTGTATTAGCCTCTCTGCACTGGCTTCCTGTAAAATCTAGAATTTAAAATCCTTCTTCTTACTTACAAAGCTCTTAATGGTCAGGCACCATCATATCTTAAAGCAAATATAGAGCTTCTACACTTCCTTTTTCACCATCACTTTAAAGATGTGCATTCAGTGATAAACACATTTGTGTGAAGACTGCATGCCTGCAGTTAAAACAACCCACATATCAGAACGTAACCACGTACATCAATCTGACAGAACTCTAATTGTTGAATGTGTGAAGCTGTAACAACACCTCAAGAAACTGCTTAAACAACAAAGGTTTGAAAGCAGAAAAAAAACACTGCTCAGTAAGTCAATGGGTACAACCAAGCTTCATCTAACGTGTTAATCTTTTGAGGTACAGGTGTTTCATGGCTTACTAAAACATGTAAAGAGTTGCAGTCTGCCCAAAACTAAGAAAGAGTTTGATTGGACACACAATGAGAAGTGACAGAAGGACGTGAAAGATGAAGCTCTCACCAACTATCTGAGGCAGTGAGTAGCCCTCCAGGTCCAGCAGCACAGTTCCTGTCTGGAGACAAGTCCTGAGCTCAAAAAGACTATGCAGGGACAGAGTGGACACGTGTGGTTTGCTCCACCTTTCTCCTCCCTCCTCCACCTTTTCTTCAAACTTCACCCACCTGAAGACAGGAAGTCAGAGAGAGAAGGTGAGGAACACACAGCGATAGAGATTTCTTTGAGCCTGTCTGAGGGGTAACTTTGGACTGACTGAGTAGGAATAAAGAGGGAACAAAAAGTGCATTTGATCGTTTCAGTAATCAATGCCACTGACACATTAAACGATACAATTAAACACCTAAATAGCGAGTTTAAACAAAGGGCAAAGGTGTACAGTTTGCTATACATTCTGATAATGATGTGTATGTCGGACAGGCTGAATCATCATACTTACATATTCAGTGACAAATCCTAATAAGTGTAATATAAGCACTATGTTATTTCTGAGCAGTGTTTCTGTGTGTGTGTTTGTCGTCGACCTGGCAGACTCCTTCCACTCCAGCTCGTCTCCTTCTCGCTGTAAAGTGTCCATTTCTGTGAAGAGTGTCGGAGTGGGCAAGTCGTCATCTTCACTTAGGATGTAACGGAGCCGCTCTGCCGCCGGAGACACTTGGAATGAAAGAATGTTTAAGATTACAATGTGTAGGTTGTTTTAAACAGTTTTAAAAAGGCACCTTATGGACCTGAGGATTAAAAAACTGCCCTGAAACATGTTCAAAAATAAATAACATGGCTTTGATATGCTGTAGTACTAAGCATTGTAGCCTTGGATGATTGTGTCCCTATACTCACCTGAGTGAGTTTCTATCTTTCTCTCTCTTGTCAACCGCTTTTGTTTGATACACTTTAATCACCCCTTAGCATTTGATTATGTAGCCTATTTATTGACTTTATATTTGTTGACATTGTTTTTTGGCCGACTGCCGGGGTCAGCCCTACACATGGGTCTGTATGTGACTGACTGACAGAGTGAGTGAGTGAGTGACGGTACTTTCACAGCCGTAGAGAGAGAGAGTTGGGACATCGCAGAAGTGGATCATGGAGCATATTGGACTTCTACTGACGCGACTCTCTGCCTATACGGCTCTGGATACTTTGTTCGGGGAGCAGGGGCAGATCCAGACTTTTGTGACTGGGGTGGCCCAACTTTGGGTCCTGTGTTTAACCATGCGTATAGCAGTTTGACAAAGCTATGTTGTTTCTGAAGACCAGTAACAAAGAAGTCAAAATAACACTTTTAAGATCAAAACAAAATCCCTTAATTTGTTTTGTTTTTTTATTGTGAAAGAATTTTTCAGTCAAGGTGAAACAGCAGATGTATGCTGCATGTTAGTGGCAGTTGCCGTCCTTGCTCTCTTGATTTTAAAAGACTGACACTGAAGTTTGGAACAATGCCAACATTCAAATGACACAATCCTTGCCTGTTTTTTATTTTATTCTATTTAAGTCTTTTACTTGTTTTTATTCTAGTCCTGTGTTAAGTCTTCTGCACTAAAACCACCAAAACAAACTCCTTGTGTTTGTAAACCTGATTCTGATTCTTTCATCGTTTCCTTGGGCCAGAAAAAGCTTTTCCTCCATTATATTGGTTAGCAGGGTGACAGTTCCTGCCCTGTATGATTGGTGGCCCAAAAGATATTGACAGTTTTGTCATCGGTGCCTTTGTGAAAAGTTCAGCAGCCTGTTAGCTCACAGAGCTCAGCTGTATCTTGATTGTTCAAGTCTTTGCTACGCAAGAGCAAAGAGCCGAATGGTAATAATAGCTAAGGTTTTATAAATTCTGTTAGTACATGTTCTTAATTTAATGTGCAATATCATGTATAATAATTTGCTTCTCATCGTTTTCAAAGTTTCACTTTCAAAACAATACGCAGGGCCAGACACTGTTTTACAGATGGCTTTACAGGCTAGATGTAAGATTTAAGTTGTAACTTGTGCCTTCATCGTCACTATTTCACATGAACAATCTCATGAACTCATGCATAGCTTGTGCAATGCAGTGCCATGATTTTCAGCTTTAAGTGTTTGGAGAGGCCACACAAATAAGTTGGAGCAAAAAAAGATGATGGGTGGAGAGCTTCTTTCTCTTCCCCCATTGGGCTGCGGGATGCGTTCATTTTCTTTTTAAATGCATGAAAACAGATGAGAGTATTCATAATGTAGAGAATGACAATAAGAGTAACAATAACAATAACTTTGGCATAACTCTGGCATCTCATCTCGTTGTTAAATGACAGCTGTCTGCTGTTAAAGCTCACATTTACGCAGGTTGTATTTGATTATATATTTATGAATGGGGCTGCCATGTAATTAGCTGTCAGCTGGTCATAGTGATGTTAACGTATGGACTGAGCTGTATGGTAATTACTGTTCAGGCTGTAAGTCAATGATATTGAAGCGCTTTATTGACTGCAGCTTACAGTAAATTCCACTTCTGTGTTGTTGTATCTGAATGGCGAGTGATGAGCAAATCAATCCTGTAAAACAGTCTGAAAGACAAAGCCTGTTCTGCAAGGCTGCTCATTCCCCCGACCGGAAACAGCAGCAACAACTCTCAAGCTACGTTACAGACTCCTGATTCACATTCACAGCTGCAGGAACAAAGTAAAGTTTAGGAGAGTGTCACTAAACAGGTACACTTTAAACAGTCTGGCTCGTATCTGTGCCAATTGTTCTGACAGAATTTAAAACATATTTAAAGTAAAAGCAACACTGGCAGCTGGCATCACAATTTCACCTGAGCTTCTTCTGAAAAAGGGCAGCATTATTTTATCTTCATCATTATTTTATCACCCTAACATTGTGTTATATTGTTTTAACCACTTTTTCCTTTGTGTTATGGAATGCAGAATTGATTAGGCCTTTATAACTTTCTGAAAAACCATGTTCAAATTCCATACAGGTTTATATCTTAAGAAGACTAGGTCCGAACCGAGTATGTGGCTGATAGGTATCAGGTATCAGGTCAATGTGCGCTGTTGTGGGCAACACTGGAAGCGTGAAGGCTGCGGGACGTCTTCATTTTCATTTTAAATGCATGAAAACAGATGAGTCTTATTTTTACCGTGAGCCGCGCGTGGTTCTCGGCCAAATTCCACGGTGAAAATGAATTGTGATGAGTCCTATTGATCACTGACAGCAATATTAATATCTCTCCTGTAGCCAAAGTCATGGAGAGTCAAGTAGGCCAACACTTCCGGTATGCTTTTTCAAAGTAAAAGCCCGATCTGGAATTCTGACTCCCCTCGTTTGTACACAGTGCCTTTATTTTGAAGTGTTTCCCGGGCCGTTGTTGTTGTTGTTTTTTGTTTTTTTTTACTTTATTTGTAACTTTTCCAGGAAGTTACCCAATCGATGAAGTCACTCACAGGCTCCTTATTGCGGTTCCTGCTTAATTTTCTTTGAAATAAAAACGTAGTCATACGTCTCCAGCAGGCCATAAGTGTATATATATAACATATATATATGTATAAGTTAATTAAAATAAATAAATAACATCATGTTACAGACGGAGCTATGGTGCGATCTGTCCCTCTCTCCCCCTTGCTCGCTCTCCGTCTCGGCTCATACGGTTGTTTTCGCTGTGTGTTAATTAAGGTCCTGTTTCTAATGTATATAAGATCGTTTTATGTTCAGACCAACCCACAGAAACATTTAAAACAAAGACCCGAAACTACCCCTGGATATGCACGCTGCAGACACAGTGAGGACAGCGGGGGAGCAGCCTGAACAAAGTATCAAGAGCCATGTAGACAGAGAGTCGCGTCAGTGGAGGTCCAATATGCTCCATGATCTATGGCTCTAAAAGTACCGTCACTCACTCACTCACTCACTCACTCACTCAGTCTGTCAGTCACATACAGACCCGTGTGTAGGGCGGACCCCAGCGGTCGGCCAACAAAAATATGTTGCCTAATGTTTATATGCTCAAAAAATGCTAAGATAACGTCGCAGTGACATCATCTGGGTTCATTTGTCAGATTTGATGAAGCTCTTATCCACAAAAGACATTATATAACTTTGCTCTAGCATTAATCATGATGAGTGAATCGCTTCGACATGTTACATCTGTAAAGCGTCCCTTTAACACGGCTATAAGACACTGCTGAGCTTCAGCATGTTGCCTTTTGCGTTGTGATTCGATTAGTATATTAATGTTTGGTCTTCCAAAAGCACTCAGACAGAGGTCAGGAGTTTCACTGACACTGCAGCCTATTAAAATGTTAGCCAAGCAATCCAACACAAAAGAAGCTATAAGAAACTACAGGTGAAAACTGATAACGATCGGAGGCCTTTCCAAGGAGCCGCTGACTTACTTGTGCGGTGAATGTCTTGTAGACTCTGCTCATTGGAATCCATGAGTCCTTCCTCTAGGTCTCTGTAGTGGTCGTGCTCGTGGGGTCTGTGATGGCTGTAGTGTCTGTCCCTGTCCACGTCAGCAGACTCGCGACTAGAGCGCCTTCTTCTGCGTTTCCGTCTATATCCGCGAGGCACTGGGACGCCAATGTATATGGACTGATGGTCTGGGAACCAGAATGGACAGTTCCTCGATGGTTACATGAATATGCAGTACACTGTGCTAATAGTTTCAAAGCAAAACACAAGCCTCAATATGAGTTAGAAAAGGAAAACATGTTATTTAGTTAAACAGTAAGCTTTAATAACAAGCCAATAGCAAAACTGGAAGCTTGTCTCATGAGATCATTAATCCCTCTCATTTGGCAGAACTCATCAGCCCGTTCCCGAAGGTTGAACACACTTCACCTGCTGTCTGTCCCTAGGACGTGCCTTAAGACTCATGGTGATCGTGCTTTAGAGGCCGTAGCTCCAAGCCTGTGTACGTACATCGATACGTTCTGCTGACTCTGTTGAGTCTTTCACAAACCAGTTAAAAACATGTTCGTACAGGCATTCATATTACCATGTTTCACCCATTTTTCTTACGGTGAATGCTCTGTACATTTTATGTGCTGCCTACTGTACCTTGTTATTGCATTGTCATCATGTGGCTGAGCCACCTTATTGTTAAAGTCGAAGTGAAATGAAAAATGTCATTTTAATCCTTTTAGATCACATCCCCGGTAATATTGTGCATCTATTTCACAATATAGGCCAAAAAAAATCAATTTCTTCGTATTCTTATATCAAAATTCGATCATTTTTTCTTCCGGTAAAACTAAATTTCACACGTGCTTACGTAAGTTAGCACCAAACAATTTCAACCAATCAATCTGCAACATTTAGACGCAGAGCACCAAGAATGCTCGGTCAGTTAGCTAGCTACTGCGCTGTGGAGAACGTCTGTCTACGCCCACTTCTCAACCATCAAATCAAATCCCTCTAATGATATGTCCCGCCTGCACGTCCTGTTTCACTCGGAAACACGTCATGATACGGAAGCTAGATACTCTCGAAATGCCGTTTCAGCTCGACTTTGATGCTTTTATTTCTGTGTTTTGTATTCGTTGGTGTGAAGCACTTTCACTTCTGTCTGAAAAAAGTGCTACATAAATAAAAATGTACTTACTTACTCATATTCAGGGAGCATTTGGTATGTTTAACTACTTTTAGAAACTATGGAAAAAGTCTGCACTTTAACAATGGATTGATTTTTTGTTGGCACACTTACTTACTTATACTTACATAGATAAATCACACAAACATGCATATACATCTGCCAAACGTCCAAAATACACACTCTTGGATATACATCAGTGCATGATCAGTCTTCACTCCTGATTCTCCGGCTGCCTGTTACCAGAGGTCACTCACACAAACTCTCAAGGGAAAAAGAAGTTTAGAAACTGAATCAACTGGCTCTTGGTAGTTCTGAGAAACAAAGGTGATGTTTTCATTAATGGGGGCTATTATAGATCCGCCATAGATATGAACCACACACTCACCCTCCTCCTCATCATAGCGAAGGTGAGAGACACCCATCCCTCTGTCTCCATGGTCCATCCTGGTGAAGACAAAGAGGAACTTTTATTAAAAAAAGGCCAAAAACAGAAACAGTAACATTCAAATGTGTGTTAACCTATGCACTTGTGTCGTAGTGATTTGTGCATGTGAGTATGTCACTGCTCTATTTCTGGGACGTGACCCTCAGGGAGCAGCAGCTCCTGTTCGCTGACCTGCTTGTTGAGTTACGATGCAGATCAATGGGAAAATAATTAAAAGGGCGAACAAGTCAATGTAGTTGTGCATAATTAAAACAAATGGGTTGGATAACTGATTGCACATGGCACCAGTTCACACGTTGAACACCACCAGCAAAGTTTAAGGCCACCCTGTGCTCGCTGGAAAAATGTGGGTGAAAATGTACACAAGTCAAAAGTTTGGACACACTTTCCCGCTCACTTGTATGAGAAAATGTGTCCAAACTTTTGATTGGTAGTGTATATAGAGAAAATGTGCTATTCAGCAATTTCAGGCATGATTCAATTTGTATTTTGAATTTGAACTTCTGTCAAACTTGAGGCATTGAAGCAGGCCGATAATATGAGGATTACAAATAAGTTTTTCAAAGTTTCTTTAAAACACGCTGACGCACAAGGAGCCGTGTTAAGAACCCATTTTAAAAACAAACAGACAGACATCTACCTGCTGCTGGGAATGGGACGAGCGAGAGGGAACCAAATGTGCAGCCATAGAACTGAAACAATTACAAATAGTTAATTGAGTATTTAAGTGTTTACATACAAATATTGACTAATGCACTCTTTGAGCCCCACGCTTTCACAGGTGAGTTTTTGCCTGGTTAAATGGCAAAAGCACAAGTGTAACCAGTGATGGCAGTCCAATAGAGGGCGCTAGGGCGTCGTCCTCCCTAGTGGAGAGTGAGTTTTTATTTTTATTTATTTTATTTAATAAAACTAATATTAACAAAATGACTTATTTAAATATGTAATATAGATATATACAAAAAAATACATACATTAATTAATGTTCATTTGAAATGTGGGAAACAAGCATTAGGCTACTTGTTTATGGGCGCTGGAAAAAGCGCCCATAAAGCAGAGACGAGTAGCCAATCAGGGACTGTTGCTGGGACAAGATACACGCATATCAACGTGAATTTGGCCAATCAGCGTCGTAGAAAAGAATCCCAGAAGGGCGATTCTGAAATCTGACACCGCAAACAACTCTGTACGCTCTCTTCTTCAAAATCCTTTCGAGAGGAGAAGTTTAAGTGAAAAATGACGGATTAAAGAAACTGGACCGGATCAGCCAGATATTAAAATCAACCAACAAGCGAGTGAAAAGGGTAAAACCTACACCAGAGGATTTCCTCGCAGCTGGTGCACCACAAAGGCTTGGCTAGCTGGATGTAGCCGTGTAAATGCACTATTCTGCTTCCCGTGTTTACTTTTTAAAACTGCTGGGTATGGCACAGCACAGCCCCACCTAGAATATTTTTCAGTGTTTTTCAACATATTTCCTTTTACTTACAGTTAAGGTAAATGAAACACTTGTTCTGCCAAACTAATCTTTGGTTTGATTTCATATGGATTTTGGTTTAGGGATACACTTTAATAAATGTATATAAAAAAACCCTGTCATGTGCTTGAAGGAAACTGAATCAAACAGTTTTGGATTTGTTTAGTGCTGCATCACTTTTGAATTTCTGAAGCAATTATTTTTTAAAGAACAGTTCAAGTGTTAATAGTTGCTGTGGGTTTGTTTTCTTATGTCTGTTTCAGTTCCCCTTCTTTTTCCAAGCACGGCTCGTTTCTACAACCAGGAAGTCAAAGCACTGTCTCTTCTCTTTTGACTGTCTGTGGGGAATATCATAAATGGCCGGTCACTCTTCTTTCAGTACGACCGGAAGGGGTAAGAGGTGTAAAGTGACTGGTGGAGGATGGGTTTCGTCCCAGCCAAGTCCGACCGAGTTGCTGCTGTGAATGTTTGTAGTGCTGGCTTCCTGCCTCTGTAATTATTGCTGTCACATCAGTGTCCTTCACACCCAGTGGGCAACTGGAGCGAGAGATACAGGTTTGCCCCCCTTCCAGCCTAATCAATGGGCTCGCCCTGCCTCCAAAAGCCCACAATGCTCGATAGAGAGATGCACATGCACAAACACAGACTCACTGACAAACAGGCACATGTGCACACACTGAAAATGTGTTCATGTACTGGTAAATACCAACAGACAAATATATATTGTGGAGCAAAGAGAGGAGTTTCCGGCTAACGATAGAGCGGAGGAGGGTTCCTGTCAGGAGCAAACAGGCTCAGTTTATCATCAGCGTGATTTGAAAAAGAAACATGAGTTTATAATCAGTGTCTGTTGTTTAAAAGAATTACAGCAGCATTAAAGCACAGCAGAAACATCAGCTCGGTCAGACCACCATGTTTAACTGTGCAAGTTTTCCTCTCACACATCCTGTCGTCTCTGAATGTTGTCTATTAAGAAGCGACTGTTATCCCAAAGTCACTGTAATATCATCTACACACACATGACACAAGTACAGCCAATCACTGTGCTCTATATAGACTAACAAACACAGACACACCAAACAGCACCACAGACGTATGAGACCTTGTCAATTGTGTGTGTGTGTGGTTGTGTCATGATACAGTGAGACAGAGATTAGAGTTGTTAAATTGATCTTATTAGTGCTTCAGTAAATTTGAAGGAATAAAACTATGTCCCCTAAGTGTTTGACTGCCTTTCAAATAAACTTTATTTTCCAGTGAAAGATGGCGCCACATGAAGCCACTCACCTCTCACTCACTGCTCACGGTCGCGCAGAAGTCCAGCAAGAAAGTTGTTGCAGAACAATGCCCACTTCCTGCTGCTTACACAAGGGAACCAAACCCACTAACAAAGTAACTGCTTTACTCTTAACCCACAAAGCCTCTCTAATAAAAGTAGGTTTGTGCTTCTCACTACTGTTAGCGAATTTAAAGATGAAGACATACAATGATATCTACTAGTCCAGTTTCAGGGCCATCACCAACTCAGTGTCTCGTCTGTGTGGAAAGATGAGCAAACTAATGGCAGTCATAGCCGTATGCATGGCAAATTCTCTTTTGCAGAATGTTGTGGCTGATATTTAAGAGTATTAAGAGTACTATTTAAGAGAAGTGCACAAACATCTCTGACTGTGTTTCTATAATTTTCATGAGGTACGTCTTGTCTTCCATCTTGGCTGACATAATTAAATGCCACGAGTGCAGAGAGAGGAGAACCAAAAAACAGAAAAAAAACAAAGTACATCTTACCTGTATTAGTTGTCGGCTACAGTGAGTGAAAGCAGAATATGCCTTTGCTGCTCATAGGGTTGCATCAATGAAAACATGCCAGTGGAGCTCCCACACACTCAGCACAGAGTAAAGCTCCTTCCTGTTGGTCTCTGTCTGTCTGTCTGACTGACTCGCGCTCTGCCTCTCTCTCTTATGACTGGTGCAAACTAGGACTCGGCAGCTTAAGGCAGGAAGTTGTTACAGAATATGGCGGACACCGACAACCGATAGGAAATCTGTCAATATACTGCGGCAGCAGATCAATATATGGCACTGTGGAAAGACTGTTTGAGGAAGCTGCTAGTGACACACGATGGGTTAAAATTGATTTTGAGGTGGAAAGAGGTGCGGCTGCATAACATCACTATTGGTATTCTATATTGTCAAAAAGCACATGATGACATTCCTCGGTATTTACTGGGTAAGGGTAACAGTGTGTTAAGTAGTGTTTTATTGAGGATGGAGGATAATGCATAATTGCACTGTATCTCTACTGGGAGACACAAAGTCAGATGGGTGCTGTTCATAATGATCACAGGATATGTCCAGTGGTGTAGTGCAGGGTATACGCGGGTATACAGCGTATACCCACTTCTCAATCCCCTCTGATGCGCAACATTCATGTATGCAAGCCAAATTGCCCAATCTTTCATAGGATGGTGGCATGCATGACCCGCCCTACGCTGCCTCTCATTGGCCAGTACTCATCAGGGCCCGATCAGACAGAACGTGTTTTAGCAGCTGGCGGCTTTTTTGTCACTGTTTTCAATAAGAGGCTTTTTGCGCGCTGCTTTTGCTTTGCAGAGCAACTCTCGTTTTTCCGCTCTGTGCGCCTCGCATTTTTGAGGAAACGCTCCGAGTGCCTCGAGTTGAGAAAACTTAAATTCAAAGCAGAAAAGCGCCTGACGTCATGGGCGTTTTTTCTCATTGTCCAATCGGATGAAAGCAGAGGCGGGCCTTCTGTCAGTTTACAATATAACGGTAGGTCGATGACAGCTAATGAATCGGTGGTTGCCTTAACAACAGTTGGAAAAAGAAGCCGCTCTGCTAAAACGCGCTCTGTCTGATCGGGTGTTTACTTCCACAAAAAAGGCAGTGCGGTGCGCCTCGCGTTTCACAGCCTGCAAAACGTGCTCTGTCTGATCGGGCCCTTATGCAGGACTGATGAGCCAATCAGAGGCAGAGTAGGACGGGTGATACCGGTCCTACGGGTGATAAAAGAATTATTGCCTAACGGTAATTTTGTGAGTTCACTTTTAAACTATTCGCCGTTAGAATACGCGATGTAACATTTATGAACAGCCGGGTAAGATGAAGCCAGCTATTCAGACAAAAATTTCCTTTCTCAATTGCAAATGTCCTCGCGAATCTACGCCAGCCAGCAGCTCAGCTAATCTTAGCGACGCTAGCAGCTCCGTTAGCCCAGACTCTGGGAGCGCGCTCGGTCCGTCCCCCACCCCCCTGCCGCCTCTTCACCCACAGCTAAAGATGCGGGTACAACGGCTGATGAAGACGTCAGCTACGGTGGGTGGGCGCTTTTTTATTCCTGAAGCTTAAAAATCAAGATTACTGGGGTGACTTTCCACATTTGAATAGTCTGTGGTCATTGTTTACCTTGTTACATTTAGTCAATCACATTCGTTGTTTTTCTGTAGACATCTCTCACTTGTCTGTGGGGCAGTATTGGGTCAGTAATTTCATAATTTCATAATCCTTATTCCCTGAGGTCAAGCAGCAGAAATTATGAGACAATGTGCAAATACTACTGGCCCATATTTGGGTAAACTTAATAGAGTAGTCTTACAAGTCACTGTTTATAAAACAGGGCGTCTGTCCTTTGCTGAATGGGCTGCTCAAAAACATTGCATGAAATAAGAGTATACCCACTTCTCCAGGGACCACTACACCACTGAATATGTCATTTTAGAATGAGTCCAAGATAACGATCATTTGCAGAATACTTCTTGTTAAGATGTTTACAAGCCCCAAGACTGCAAGAAAGAAAAAAGTATCTACATGAACTGTGTCTGAGCGTGTTAGGGATTGAAATGAGACTTCCACCACATCGAAAGCATCATCAGTATTGATCTTTTTCACCAGTGAGCTGACTGAAGGCCACACGGTGTCACGCTGCACTAAGGGGAAAACGCATCATGATACAGCGTCCACAGAGCGTGGCTGCAAAAAAAGACAAAGGAATCTGACAAATAGTAACGTCAAAAAAGCAAAAACACAAATGATGTTGTCCTGTTGGCTTCATCAAGCTGGGACCTCCAGCAGGCATGGGGCCGGTATGCAGCCCAGTGTGACGTGGTTGGGAGGAGAGTCAGCACCTCCAAGTCTGAGGCCGTGGTTCTCTGCCGGAAAATGGTGGATTGCCCCCTCCGGGTTGGGAGTGAGTCTCTGCCTCAAGCGAAGGAGTTTAAGTATCTCGGGTTCTTGTTCATGAGTGACCTGCAGTAATGCAGGCGTTGTACCGGACCGTCGTGGTGAAGAGGGAGCTGAGCCTGAAGACAAAGCTTTCTGTTTACCACTCGATCTACGTTCCAACCCTCACCTATGGTCACAAGCTTTGGGTAGTGACAGAAAGAATGAGATCGCGAATGGCCGAGTGGACACGTCGTGGTGAGCTTTGTGTCGTGTTTTTGTTCCAACTGCTAACCGTCAGGGTTATTGTTAAGCTAGTCATCGGTTATGGCTTCTACCACATCCTCTTAGGGGAATGTTGGCGGTGGCAAGGCTAAGGACGCTGAGTCCCGCCCTTGCCCGGGCATGTGTGGTTTCCCTATCTTGGAGAGATAGGAGAGACCATGCCCAGTCTTCACTCGCGGACTCTGAGTCCTGTGAGCCCTGCTGTGCCATGCCGGTGAGGATCCTGGAGCACCGCTTGAGGGAAGCCAACCCTTGCCTCTCGGACACCGCTGCGAAGCTCAGAGAAAAGCTGGCTATG
The DNA here is from genome assembly GCF_022749685.1 of Semicossyphus pulcher. NCBI lineage: Eukaryota > Metazoa > Chordata > Actinopteri > Labriformes > Labridae > Semicossyphus > Semicossyphus pulcher. The sequence continues at coordinate 29,629,629 of NW_027211737.1, read as the reverse complement.
GCTCACACTGACCGGGGAAATAGAGTGGAGGACCCTGAGACGGAGTTTCCCCTGCTGGTCAGTCAGCTCCTTGACTTAAAGGACGTGGAGGAGACGGAGATGAGGATGAGGTAAACCTAGATCTCCTCGGTGATGAGAATAAGGAGGATGATGAAGATGCCATCCTTCAGCAGCTCTGTCGGCGGGCAGCAGACAGACAGACAGCATAGAGAAAGGGAGGGAAGGAGAAACAGCAGTGTGTGATAGAGACAGAGAAAGGACAGAGACAGCACAAACAGCTGATGAGAGGTGCAGCACCACAATGCATAAACTCCATCTGAAAATGAGTTTTGTGTCTATGAACGAGGAAAAACCTTTTCAGTATTAAAATAAACTCGTGGTTATTTATCCTACACTTGCCTAGGACACCAAAATGGCTCGAGCCGGCCCTGCTGCGAGGCTGTGCAGTGTCTGTTAAGTGTAAAATCTGCAATTTTCCAAGAATGCTGGCAATTTTATGTTATTATCTGGGCTCAATACATGCGTTCTTTGCAACATGTAATATTGATGCTAAGCCTCCAAATATCCAGGCCTCGTTCGCTGAGAGATAACGGTGCACAAACTGTGACAGAGTGCGCGTCTGCGTCTGTATCCCCCCTGCTGATCAACAAAACAACATCCATGTCCACATTATCATAATCACAGCTTGTTTGGATGTGCGCACATCCTGCACTCAGGCCACTGAGTGTCTTTTTTGTTTGCTGACGCAATTCATCTCCTCGCCACAATTATTCCACCCGTTGCCTCTTGATCATCGTGATGAAGGAGTAAGAGAGGTGAGAAATGAATGAGGTGACGAGTCAGGACGAGAGACATCTTCGAGCATTCGTTCAGCCATATGTGTATCTCAAGTGTTGATTGTTAATTTAGTCAAGTGACGCAATGCATTCCTCTGTGCATGCTATAATGATGCTATAAACAGACGCAGGCATTTTAACTTCAAATAAGATAATGTGGGACATTTCTCTGTAGAAGGTACATTCCCCGAAAGAGACAAATATTACAAGTTCTTGCAACCAATTGGAGATACAATGAAAATTCAGCCCTAAGAAAGATCTTCATGTTTGTTTCTCCATTGATTATTTTACTTTAGCCTTATTTTAAACTAGGAAAGAACAGTGCTGAAACCAGGAGAGACATTTTATCACTGTTGAATATCTGACAAATCATCTCCTGAGAAAGTTTCTTGGACATTTTGGAATTAAGACTTTTACGCTGCTGCTGGCAATTAAATGAGAAGACTGACATCACTCCCATGTCTGCAAACAAGCAAGAAGCAACAGCAACACAAATAAACACTGAAAGAGAAAAATAAAAGCAAACCAAGGGTCAGAAATAGAACCAGGACCAAATGAGTCAAGGAAGTCCAAAGAGAAATCATCTACAACTTAAAGTCGAGGTGAAATGAAAAATGTCATTTTAATCCTTTTAGATCACATCCCCGGTAATATTGTGCATCTATTTGACAATATAGGCCAAAAAAAATACAGAAAATCCATTTCTTCGTATTCTTCGTAAATCCGATCATTTTTTCTTCCGGTAAAACTAAATTTCACGCGTGCTTACGTAAGTTAGCACCAAACCATTTCAACCAATCAATCAGCAACATTTAGCTGCAGAGCAGCAAGAACGCTCGGTCAGTTAGCTAGCTACTGCGCTGTGGAGAACGTCTGTCTACGCCCACTTCTCAACCATCAAATCAAATCCCTCTAATGATATGTCCCGCCTGCACGTCCTGTTTCACTCGGAAATACGGAAGCTAGATACTCTCGAAATTCCATTTCAGCTCGACTTTAATAATAAACTTGTTCTGTCTTGATCATTTTTACAGAGTCGAACAGGTATCTATGTGCTGGAATATTTCTTCTCAGTATCATTCATCTTTCTGCAACAAACAAATTTTTACGGTTCATTCCACGGTTGGATCAGATCTGCAGGTTTCTGCAGGCTGTTTGGCTTCCATGGCTGCAGTTCCTGCACACAGGCCATCCAAAGTAATGCCCAGACTATTTAACTCAAGAGGGGATTGGTTGTGCAAATATGTAGGATGCATTTTGTCAACACATTCAAACTGGGCCGAGTTTACGAGCCCATCAAGCAGCTTTGTGGCCGTTGTTTTTGTTAAAAATGGACCATAGTTTAATATCAAATATTTAATGCATTCATTTCATTTCTGCTCTTTTTAACTATGTATTAAAAAAAGGGCGAGATTCAGTACCTGTCAGCCAACACCAGAACGTGCATTCGGTTCAGACATTTTCAGCACAGTTTTTGAATCACACGTTAATGCTCGAGTGTATCTAGCGCCTGTTTACTTTTTGGACACAACCGACTTCTGTGTCCGCCACTGCAAAAAACAGACGCATTGTTGGAACCATTACTTCACACTGGAAGAAGAAGGAAGTACAGCAGAGCTTGTTTGGTTTGGTTGAGCTACTTTGAAAAAGTAATTCAAACTATTTCGTACAGAATGATCAAATTCACAGAGCACATTTGTTTACTTAAACACGGCGACAGCGATTCCTTCTCATATTCGTCCACCGTGTGGGAGCAAGCTTTCTCTTTTGCACATGTCCTACACAAAGGTCAAGTGTGAAGCGGGGGCTGCCTTAAACAGCAGCACAATAATGTCTTTGTGCGACCTGTGCTAGAACATATTGGATACGTTACACATCTGCGTACTATGGATTTAAGATTACAAGAATGTGGCCACAGTACAGACCGCATTACTCTGATATACACATGTGCAGAGAAGAAGAAACTAGCAAGCAAGTTAAGGATACAAGCAATAACATTTTGTGAGTGACAGCGATTGCAAAGATAATAGTTTATTTACAAGGAAACGACACAGGGCACCTTAAGTTAAGCTAGCAAGAAACAACAAGAAAAATCCACCGAGGAGGCGAGAAAAATGTTTCAGTTCAGATTTGAAACCGATGGAAGCCATGTTCAGATGTATAGCAGCAACTCAGCACAAAAATCAGTAGACAAAATCAGCTTTATTGACAAGAATAGTAGTGCTGATACAAGGCAGCAGCTCGGGGGAAGCTCAACGAAAACCATTTTTAAGTAGCGTTTCACTGGGTTTGTAGTTTGGATAATCCCCTCACTCGTCACATTAAAGATGGAATAAAAAGTTTAGTTTAAAAATGGAATAGACTGAAGCCCCTCTGATGAGAGCCTAACATGTAAACTTAGTGTTTTTGTATTTTTTTTTTATATGCAGTACAAAACATGCATCCCAGGTTATTCCACAACTATCAGTCTTACAGTGTACACCGATTGCACAAAACCTTAAAAATCATAACAAAAGGAAATAATACACAAACTGTATACATCCGACGCATGTGCTACACTCAAGACATACTTGGCTAATCCTATTTCTCTGACACTTTAAACATCTTTCCAGCTACCATTAGTTTATACACCACATAGTACTGTGCTCTGACTACTGGGCTGTTTTCAAAACAGCCTGAGGTAAGCTTTAGCACATGAGACATATCTCAGTTTCAAAGGCTCAACAAAAATAAATAAAATGTGATATAATGCCATCAACCTTTCAATATCAACCATCACAAGAAAAGAAGATTTTAAAATAAACATTGTTCCTTCAATAAATGCTGTAAACATACGAATCAACAAGTGCCAAAGTATTTTTTGTCTTTAGTCAAATTTCTCTTGATCAAATGACTGACACGAGCAATCATAAAATAACGCACCAAAACTCAACAATTGATTACAATGATTTAAAAAAAGAAAGAGGCAAAAACCCAAAGGCAAAAAAAGGGCAAGAAGACGCTCAGTGTTCCCTTTTCAGCTTTCGGCCAACGTCCACCTCGTCCAGCCCAGTGGCCGATCGAGACTGCTGCATTTCTCTGAGCTGAGCGTGGGTGCGAGGCGGCTGCTTTTTCAGCTTCTCTAGGTGAACGTCAATGGGGTCGAGCTCGGGCTCGGCGGCAGGGACCGGCAGGTAGCCGCCATCCCTCGGCAGACACATGCACCAGCCGGCCCCGGCCAGGTCGAGCTCGCTGTATTCGACCCCGGACTTCTTCAGCTTGAAGTCCACCATGTCGGCCGACTCGCTCATATCCACCAGTAGATTCCAGAAGACGCAACTCAGGATGATGCCCAGCAGCTGCAAGTAGGCAGAGGACCTTCATTACAAACACTTAGAAGAGGTTATCCCTTCTTTATGTTAAATTCAGTAATAATACATGATGTGAATGGTGTGGTTCACCGCAGACAGATGTGCTCATTGTGTTTAGAGTTTAAAAAATGTGATTAAATATGGAACAAATGGATGGTGTAAAGAAAGGGAATACAAATGTGTGAAGGGTTGTGAAAAAAAAGGACATTCATGAGCCTCATGTACAATCCCGCTAGCTACCGGTGCAGTAGTTGAGCTCAGCCTACGGTCGCACTGGCGATCATGACGGCACATGACTGTGACGAAGCTTTAGCTAGATTATAGCGCCACAGTCTGGATAAAAATACCAATAACAAGAAATTACCTCTCTCTGCATTTCATACTGATATACAGGACGCAGCCCACTTTTTAAAATTCTTAAAGTGCGTCTTATACACCAAATTTTATGGTAATTAATTCCACATGTGAAAGAAAAATGATAAATAATGCTCACACAGAAACCGTTTGTTGCCTCACAAGTTGACAACTGAACTAGATACGATACCTGTTTCTTTAATAAAAGGCAGAAGGTACAAGCTTGTGTACTTCACAAAGTATAATGAAAAGTTAACTCCAAGTGTGCGAGCCACGTCAGATCACAGAATGAAATGCTGATCTGTGCTGTTTTACAATGCTGTTTGGAAGGTTGCCATTACAATGAGGACAAAACTGGAAACGCAGCCTGTGGCTTTAATTAATTTACATCCTTCATACTCAGCTGGACGTCTGTACTACTGTCAAGCAGTGCCCTAGCATCTTGACTTGCAGCCAACAGAATAACATCAGACGCTGCACTGACAAATAACCTGATCTAGAAAACACTTTGATTTAACTTTTAACATTGCCAACAGTGATCCAGTGTCCCGACTGTTATGCTGCCATTTGTTTAAAAAATCTTATTTAGTAGGAACGAGGAACGAAAGCGACTCCAATCACGTGTGTAAACCAATATAAGATTAGGTCTGTAGGGGGCGCTGGTGTAGCTCAGGTGGTAGAGCAGGCGCCCCACGTCTAGAGGCTACAGTCCACGAGGCACTGATCGCAGGTTCGACTCCCGGTCTACTCCCCACATTTCCTGTCTCTCTTCAGCTTTCCTATAATAAAGGCAAAATCTAAAAAAAAAAATCTAAAAAAAAAAAAAAAGATTAGGACTGCAAAAAAAATAACCTCGCACTAAACAGTGATTTGAGGGCAGTATTTATAGAAGGACTAGGTGATTATTTTTAATTTGACATCTTGGAAGAGCTACAATTTGTTCTGGAACATGGAATTATAAAGAACAAATGGTCTTTACGCAGTGGTTTTAGAAGGTAATTATTGTTATTACACTGCTGTGTTAAAGACTTGATTCAGATCAGTTCATTACATCATTCTGAGGTCTGCTATTTCTCAATAACAGATCATTGCTATGAATAACAGACCATTGCTATGGATGCGGCTCTAATCACACAATTTGATGTTGGCTTGTTCAAAAAAGGAAAAAAAAAGACAAGGGACAAAACGATGCAAAAACTGTAAGCTTAGGAGAGAGACAGAGAGAGAGAGAGAGAGAGAGATAGAGAGAGAGAGAGAGAGACAGAGAGAGAGAGAGAGGCCGACAAAACTCAAGATGGTGAACATGACGTAAACATTAAACACGGGACGGGACACGGCAGTGTTTAAAGACGGTGAATGGAAAAGAATGTGTCAACAGACGGACGGTCACAAGACAGAAAACCTCCATCAGGTGCTGAGCTGCTTCCTGCGGTCCGGTTCAGCCGGTCTTACTTCACCATCAGTGGAAATGTTTCCATTTGATGGGAGTAACAAACAGCTAGCTTAGCTCATTTTAATGTGAGTGATATAAGCTATATACATAATTGATTTTGTAAATGAAAAGCTGTTTAATAATGGGGATGATGTATGAGCAGGTTGTTATCTCAGAGGAACCCCTTCAGGGTGAGGTTCCATTCCACATTATATTATGATTACATACATGTATACATCATGGAGAGGGGGTGCTGTGAGTTTGAAACTACCTGGGGCAGCCCGATGGCGCAGCAGAATGCAATGGTTATTCCAATGTTGTCGCTCATCCAGAGGTTAACTGCGTGGATGCAGCCTCGCACATGGATCAGCTCATGCAGGGTTTCACGCTGAGACAGAGACCAGAGGAGAACAACATAAATAAGGGCTTCATTTTTACGTTAAACCGAACAGCCGCTGCTGCAGAATTAAACGGCACACACAGTCAAAGGTTTTTCAGTCTCATCTGTTCACCGTTTGGATGCTTTACATGCTGGGCCAAGTGAGCCAATTAAAATCACCATCTGTTTCGCTATGATCTTCCACTATTTAACAAAACATAACAAAAACAATGTGACTATAAAAATATAGAACGCTGAGTGCACCAGCCGGGTGTACGCCTGGTTGTAACGCTACGTCCGACCTAAAGCTGAAAGTTACAGCAGACTTTAAGTCATGTCCTGTGCACCAGTTCAATTAAACTTTCGCCCTGTTTGTGTTGCACCCGGGTGCATCTTTTACGCCTGGGATGGAGCAGGCGTGAGTTTAGAAAGCCGGACTTAAATCGAGGGTATAACAAAGAGTAAAAGTAACGGTGACAAAGCTCTAAAGAAAACACAACAGTTTCGTTTACAGGATTAATGAAAGGTAATTAAAACGAGAGAGTCATCCACGATCAGAGCAAACCACTGCAAATCTACTCAAACAGCGAGCTGATCAAAAGGTTTTGGCAGACGGGCCCTGCTTGAATTAATTAAAAAGCTCTCCCCTCAACGATGGCATGTGTCAGAAACAAAGTGTTGTCCCGGCCATGTCAGTGCTGATCGGGCTCAGATTTTATGCCAACAGGGCCTTTCCAAACACCTCGGGAGATACGATAAATATACATCGGACAACGCAGCGGTGATCATTTTCCTTATGGATAGCTTTGGTATTTTTTGGGTTCGTGTTCTTCAGTTTTGCTGTGAGAACATTTTAACTCTATGAGTTTCCCTTTTCGCTATCCGTAAAATGTATTCTTCTTTTCTTTCGGTTCGTGTTATCCATACCTTATGTAGATGTAGAGTGGAGAGGTGTGTTGCCTGGCAACTGTCACCGCTTTGTGTTCACGTGGACGTGCGTCATAAGACCAGACGCAGCTATGACTGTTGTCAGTTAGGCGTGGTGCACTCAGCTACGGCCGACTTCTTGGTTCGAATTCACATTCACCAATCAGGCGTCAAGAGAAGAGACCTTATTCTTTACGCCCAGCTGGTGCACTCGGCTCCTGGTGCTTTTAGTCATTAAAAAAAAAAAAACTTGATCTAAGCTTCTGAGAAGAATAGATCCGGTCCTTGGTCAGAAACAAGAGTAAAATAATTTGGTAAACTTGTGAAAATTAACTTTGGCCAGCAAACACGAGATAAAACTCATTATAACACTTTACCATCATGAGCTGGATAACTACTTAATCAATTCCTGAGACATCTGTGAAGTTCCAGTGAACCTTTATGTTCACTATTCTACATTAATATGCTAGCTACGTATCAGCTATGAGTAACCACGGCAACACTGATGCACTCTTGCCTCCGTCTACAGTTTTTTGCAACTGGTTTATACAGACATCAAGTGATAACATGGAGGGACTTTTAACCACTGCTTTTAGCCTATCTAAAGAATATGACAACTTTGATGACATGCAGCTGTGAAAAGAGAAACTGAAGTGAGGAGGGCAAAACGTTGGTCGTTTATAACACCAAGCGGTCCTTCAGTGCCTCATCCCCTGAACACCACAGGGTGGCATCTGTAACACACAAACTGCACGGAGCACACTGTCCCTCTGAACTTACTGCACAACAGCTTGCATTACAACATTGTCCATAAATTCCTGGTAATGGACACCGTGTCTGACATTATTACTTATATGTAGTCAAAGTTAAAGTATTAAAACATTAATAATATTACCCCTAAAAACATTTCACATTTACAGTCGTCATGTCTAATTTTTTAAAACAACACAACACAACACGCAGTCAACAAATTCCTGTTAAAAAAGTGGGGACCATACTTTGTTGTTGATGAATTCTAATAAACAAAATAATCTATTCCTTATTTTAATGGAGCGTGTACCAGTGAAATATTGGCTTCTGCAGAAAGTGTTGCAAAGCTAGGCGAGTGAGTTTCTTTGAAGTGGTTTATTGGGGAGTTTTAATAATCTCCTGATGAGTGAACGAGTAAAGGAGTTGATGTTGTGACAGAGGAGCTCGTACAGTCTTAAAGCTGCCAAAGAAAATAATTATGAAAACCACAAAGAGCCTGGTAGGAGACTGCATGAGGATTTGACTGGTAGACAAGCTGCACAGTGTGGGATTAATGTTCTGCTTAATGGAAGGAGTTCATGTTTTTGTTTTACACTTTGGACTGAAAGCAGCTAATGATGTCCGATATTTGGGCCGATATGGAAAGTGAATTCCTGTTCCTACGATGTTACAAAATGTCTTTGTGCAAGGCAAGAATATTTGGGCTCCGTTGACTTTCCTATCTTTATCTGACTACCACGAAATAATGTATATAAAAGTAATTTGTATTTTAAAGGGGTTTGTTTTTATTCAGGGGTTTCTTAAGTAAAGTTGTAGAGAATTTGTCCTGCAGAAAAAAAAAAAAGATTACCACTATGATAGACTTGATGGATGTTGTAGGGCTGCGATAATTATTATTTTTATTATTGATCTATTGATATCTGTAATTTTCTGAATTTTTTTATCATTATTGCCTTTCCAATCTGATTAAAGAAGAAGTAGAAATGTAACGTGTGTTGTGAAAGCACAAGAACAACAATATGGTTCTCTACATTGGTCTGAGAAATGTATCGTGTGAGTAACTGTGTGAGACACACATGCTGTGTTAAGAGTCAGGTGAACAAAATAAAGTCTTAGCTGCTTCTCTTACCTGCTGACTCAGAGTATTGTACCCACAGAGAGTGTTGATGACCTCTCCTACCTGTTAAAGAAGAGTGAGAGAGTCAGAGACAACATTTAAACGTTAAGGGTAAGTTAAGGTAACAAGAGACAACACACCGTGGGGAAAAATACAGTATTGATTGTTATTCTCCTCGGAGAGGGGCTGGTCCAATCCGCTGCCAGCAGGAGTGTGTACTTTAGTGTTTGCAATATGGCTGCAGCCCCGACAGACAGGAACTGATAACAGCAGAACCTGATCTTAAGGTTTTCTAATCCCCTCCTCATTCATGGAGTGTACGTCTCTGTGGCAGTGATGGTTGACTCTAGGGTTGTCATGATACTAGAATTGAAGATATCCATATTTAACATGTATAAGAGACAGTTTCACTATTATTTTTGGCTGACCGCGGGGAGTAAGTGACGGTACCTTCAGAGCCATACAGAGAGAGAGTTGCGACATCGCAATGGCGGATCACGGAGCATATTGGACCTCCACTGACGCGACTCTCTGTCTATACAACTCTGGATACTTTGTTCGGGGGAGTAGGCGGGGCTGCTCCTCGGCTGTTCGTCCGCTGTCCCTCACCTACAGTACGTCCGCAGCGCGCATATCCAGGGGTAGTTTCGGGTCTTTGTTTTAAATGTTTCCGTGGGTTGGTCTCAACATGAAACGACATTACATTAGAAACGGGACCTTAATTAACACGCAGCGAAAAACAACCGTATGAGCCGAGACGGAGACACGGAGAGCAAGCAAGCAGCAGAGAGGGACAGATCGCACCCAAGTTACGCCTGTAACATGATGTATTGGATTTATTTACTAACATACACACTTATGGCCTGTGGGAGACTTATGACTACGTTTATATTTCAAAGGAAATTAAGCAGGAACCGCAATAAGGAGCCTGTTAGTGACTTCATCGATCAAATAACTTCCTGGAAAAGTTACAAATAAAGTAAAAAAACCAAAAATAACAACGCCAGGAACTTTACTCTCCATGCCTGTGACTTTTACTACAGGAAGAGATGTTAATATTGGTGTCAGTTTCAGTTTGACAGTTTGGCCAAGAACCGCATGTGGGTCACGGTAAAAATAGGCAAGCCTCCTATTCTCTACATTTTCGGCGCGTAAGTCGCGCGGGACAAGATCGTGTCACGCCAGCAGTGTGAAGACTCATCTGTTTTCATGCATTTAAAATGAACACGTCCCGCAGCCGTCACGCACACGCCCACCCTTCCACTGCTGCCCACGAAAGCGCACATTGACCTGATGCTGTCAGCCACCTACTGACCTAGTCTTGCTTTTTTAAATTGCATACCTGCACACCATGCTTGAACAGAGGATGCCTCTAACCTCATACCAGAACATTTGTAATGATGTTAATAACAAATAAATAAGTAGGTTTTTCCTGAAAGGCTTAGACTTAAGCCTGAGTGCCAAACTATCGCTGATCAACCACTACAACTGTGTGTTAGTGTCTGTATCTGCAGAGTACGGTGGCCCTGAAGTGCAAATCACAACCGCAAAACAGAAAACACAACGGCAAATCAGAACACACAACGGCATTAACCAAACCGGAAAAGGTAGGTACCCTCGTTTGGTTAATGTAGTTGTGTTTTCTGTTTTGCCGTTGTGATTTGCACTTCAGGGCCACCGTAGCAGAGACCCTGCCCTCTGCCTGGAAACTGCTGCCTTCTACTCTCTGTGTGCAGTCAAACAAACTCCGACACCTTCCCCCAGGGCTGTGCTGAGGTGCGGGCATGTGTATTTATGCTTTAGGAAGTAACTGCTGTATAACAATCAAAAATAGAGTGTTATTTCTTTCATTCATCACCTTGTTTTAAATTGTTTCAGACGTCTGTCCTTAAGATAGTATCGAATGCAACATTAATTGAGATTGAAGCATGTTGTATTGAAAGTTTATGACTGTATTCATTCAGTCACTCATTCTGTCACAGCTCCGCTGCTTCTGGAGGTAATACCAGTGCTTTGAGTCCAGGAACTTGAACCGGACTGGGCATATTGAGCCATGGGGGTGGACCAACATTTCATCTGGAAAGGAGAAATCTCCCAAAGGCATCTTTCAATCACAGCTTGACTCCTGTTAGTCAATTACATATGTTTTGTCTGGATAATTAGTGTCTCTTCTTACTTGATGAAGCAGTTAACGTCACTTAATCACTGGATAGTATTAGGATGTGATCCATTCTACCAGCAGTGTCCTAAATTATAAGACGGGCTATCTGTAGCAGGCACATTTTTGGATCGCACAGCATCAATAATTGCTAATTACCAGGCAGAACGGTGCAAACAGAGAGAGAGGAAGAGTTAGAGGCTGGGCGAGTGTATCTACGGTCTGTTTGGTGCCTGATGACAGCCTGATTACGGCCTTCGCTCCTTTGAGGAGAGGTGATTAATGAGTTTGTGACAATGTTAATAATTGTTATTATGTTGTTACATTACATTACATTATACATGATCTTAGTTTCTTTGCAAATAAATACATTTCACAAGTTATTTCTATTTTTACAATGTTTTAATATACCCACGTTTAAATTGTTGTTTTCTGAGGTGGTTCACACCTCATCTGTTTGGTTGGATTCAAACTAACTCCAATTTGATGTGAGCATAAAATAAGCCAAACTTTTGATTAAAATTAGGGATGCACGATATTATTGGCACGTTATCGGTATCGGCCGATATTGGCTTAAAAATGAACTATCGGATATCAGCCAACACGCCGATATAATTAAGCGATAAAATAATGGGCTGCTGCATACTTGATTGCCCAACCTCGGCACAATGTCCCCGGCGCGAAGAAGACCTGCGCGGCGCAGTGTGATGACGTCACGTGTGTCTACCTGCAGCAAAGTGTCCGAAACAGATAGAAAAACTGCTGTTTGCAATGACTGCTCAGCTTCGGTGATGCGAGGAGGAGCCAAGGCAAAGTCTTTCAACACTACAAACTTGATTAACCATCTCAAGACCCGTCACCCCGACCGTTGAAACAAATGTGATAAGAGTATCACCATGATACTGTACGCTAATTCCAATACAGAAGGATTTGATGATCTCTGCAATTAGGTGTGCGGGAAAAAAATATCGGTATCGGTAATCGGCTAAATGAGTTGTAAAATATCGGCATATCGGATATCGGCAAAAAATCCAATATCGTGCATCCCTAGATAAAATACTTTCACATTATCTGCTGATTGTGAATCAGTAACAAAGCGACAATCCAGTCTACAGGCAGCCTATAACTATGCAGCATTTGGTAACCTTGGTAACAGGGACTTCCCATGATAAATCGGACAGTTTAAATGTCTGTTGTGAGTGTTTCCTACACTGTGAATAACAGATGACGAATGTCCCCTTAAATGTATCCATAAGAAATTCAAGTTAAAGTCTTGATAATGCCCGTTAATTATTACTAATGAGCACAAAGACACTTATCAGGGGCAGTAATGTGCTTTCTGACTTGTTGATCTCCTGATGTGGGTTTGTGTAGTTTGTGTAGTTTGTGTAGTGATGATGACCCAGATGACTTTTTAAATGATTTATAGAACATGGGTGAAAGTGCACGCACTGCTGCTAGTTAAACAGCACACAGTAATCGATGTAAGGTAAAGCATTAATCTGGTTCAACTGAACTGAGTGTTTTGTTCCATGTGCTGTGACAGAACTCACCTTACGGCGAACACAACAGGTATATGGTACCCCACAGGCTAGTGGACCAGTACCATTGCAGAAATGGTACTGGTTGACTCCCCAGTCCTTATACTCGTCCCCTCCACAACACGAAAACTGGGGGAACAAAAACAGTTTGAACACATCACAATAATGAAACAAGGACAGACACAAGGCAAGAAGCACGTTTTGACATATGTAATAAATATGTAACAATATATAAATATGTTACAATTTCATTTAGCACACTTGTCCAAAGCGACGTACATCTGAGAGTTAACACAACACAAGCAACGATCGAGACAGGAGGGATCGAAGTCAGTAAGAGCCAACAAACAGCTTCAAGTGTGATCGGACGCTGGAGCAGACAGGCTGTGCACAGGGCGTTATTTTTGTTGTTGTTTTTCTAATGATCATCATCTGCAACACCAATAAGGTCAATACAGTTTGTCATCGTCATCATCAGTAGCATCAATATCATTAAGGCCAGAGGTGTTCTTAAAGAGCTGGGTCTTTAGCTTCTTCTTAAAGGTGAAAGGGACTCTGCGGACCGAGTCGAGTTTGGTAGCTCGTTTAACCACCGGGGGGCGAATGAGGAGAAGAGTCTAGTTAGCAACCCTGCTGTGATGGGAGTACCAGGCAGCTTTCACTGGCAGAGCGTAGTGGGCGGGACAGAGTGTAGACCTGGATGAGGGCGTTCAGGTAGGCAGGAGCCGTTTTTTGTTGCCGTTTTGTAAGCGAGCGACAGGGTTTGAATTGGATGCGAGCAGCGACTGGGAGCCAGCGGATATGAGCACATAAATAGCGCTTTGCTAGTATTTTACACTACATGTCACATTCACCCATTCACACACACATTCATACACTGACGGCAGAGGCTGCTAGGTCAAGTGCCCAACTGTCAATCAGTCACCGCATTCATACCCGTTGGCTGTGTTCAGTTCAATTTCAATTTGGGGCTCAGTGTCTTGCCTAAGGACACTAGCTATGAGTTACACCGAGCTGTGTGCCTCGTTGTGCGGGATGTGAGATAAGGTGATCCGTATTTTTTTAGATAATACATCACATTACCTTTTGTTGCACATAGTCCAAGATGTTTTTAAAGTCCAGGTCATCATAGTAGTGTTTAATTCCTTCTCTTATGCTGCTCTGAAACAAGGCAGATGTCTAGTAAAATGGAGAGAGGCAGAAAGAGAAAGAGCTGGTTATGAGAACTCAGACAGAGAGAACAGTGAAGTGTTGACCTGAGTGTGGCTGAGGGGTACTGTACAGGAGTGTACAGGATGTATGAAGATGTAACACAACTTACCTTCTTTTCAAATATGAGAGCCGTAGTGAGCGCGATTGCCTGAAGAAGCAGCAACACACAGAGAACACAGAGAAACTGCGGAGGGAGAAAGAGAACAGATTCATAATGCTTTTGTGGTGAGAGACGATGCAAAGAATTGATTCACCACGACTTGCATTGCTACCAAATACAAATCCTGTGAATGTCCCCTCTTGGATCTTCACTTGATGACTAACAAAATTTAAATCGGGAGGTTTAGGAGCTTGTAAAAATCGAGGCGAGCTAAAATTTAGCACATTACACCTGCAATTTTAGTGTGCCAGTCATACACTAAATCAACGATTCTTAAGTTCTAAAACTTTGTACAGAATACTTTTAAGTAAGTAAGTAACTTCATTCCTGATGAATGTTTTCACACTGTGTTTCCTGTATTTGCAGTTCATTTTCTATCAAATTCATAAAGAAGCATTCTTAGTTTGCTTCTGTTTATCGATCTGCATCTTTTCTTTGACTTCAGTTCATCACTTGTCGTCTTTGCCAGATTAAAAAGCTTAGTGTTGTAAAGCTACGAGTGCTGAGAGATTATCTGTGCATAAAGAAACATCATGCAGACATTCACCAGCGAGCAGCAGTAACTTTAAGATTAATTTAACGAAAATGAATACACTGTTTATCTTCGTCTAGCAGAGACATCACTGATTTCATGTTTTTATTGATACTTTTAAATCCCTTTTTCAGTTCAGCTTATTTAGCTGAAGCGTATTAAGATAGTTGGGTAGCAACCGCCATTAAAAATCACTGTTGATATCACATCTGATATTATTTTCTGTTAACAGCTGTGCTTTTGCATGAGGTGAAAAAATGTGATCAATGATTTAAATGTTTTATTAATACTTTCAAATTCTCACTTTAGATGTCTGTGGAACTTTTACATTACATGCTACACATGCACACCTCCTGAGGTGCTCCTGTACGTTGCGATGTGATCCAACTCAACATCTCGCCCATAAATTCTACTTGAAAACTTTTCATTTTTTGTTGAAATTATTAGGTAAGTATAAATTCCTTTTTTCTAATTTTTATCGAGGTCCTTGTGGGCGGTGGTACACCTCTTACTATAATGCAATCCAGTTCAAAACCTCTGCAAGAAACAACCTAAATATATTTTTTAAATGTTGTAAAGTACCTTGTTGACAGACTCAATAAGGTGGCCGACGAGTGTATATATTTAAACACGTCAAGTCTTTACAGTTTCATTCCCTGAATTTGTAACTCAGTTGACAACTGTGCTTGGAAAAGGACACTCAAGGCTGCATCCCATCCTCCATCATCCCTACCATGTGGAGCAGGGTCTTATTGTCCCTGAGGGATCCCACCATGCCCACCACCGACACTGTGAACATAACCAGGCCCAGCAGGATGAGCACCACGGCAGGAGCCAGAAAAAGGCCCTCCAGGGTTCGATTCTTCTGACGTTCCACTTCGGCATACACCCCCACACACAGTACACAGAGACCCATCAGCTGGAGAGAGAAAGAGAAAGAAAAGGGGGTGAGGGGGTCGACCGTTTTGAACCATATATCAATATGACTTTTGTGTGAAGAGTGAATTGTCTGTCTGACGATGAAGTTTAAACTTTAACTCAAATTAAAACGTAACTGTTCTCTTGGAGTCTTTAATGTGCTGAATGTAGCCGTTAAACTTTTCAAATCTAGTATCAGTTTCAGTTTTAGCAGCAAAACAATCATTAAACAAACAGGTTCAACTTCACATTGACAAAAGCTCATACAGAGATACCATTTGAAACAGTTGGTAAGTGATTTCCGTCATTTCTCTCTATGCTGTGACAGTTTAAAGAAGCCGGGCATTAGCTTTATCAGGAGTTAGCATTAAATTAGCTTTACCAGCGGCGTTAGCTTATCAACAGCTTTACTACCACAGTATACTGTCCTCCGCTGCTTTATCAGTGGCCCGGCTGTGGGCCCATCACAAAGCAGAGAGCAGCGACAACAGACGGAGTTTCAGACGTTACGTTTGTTTTTAAATGAATGTTAGAAACTGTAATCGTGCGTTTGTCCGTGTAAACGGACACGAATCTACTGTAGGCGGACACATCATCAGCACTGCACAACAAACTGAGGAGGAGACGGAGTAACTTCCTGTATTTTATCACGAGCTACACAAGCCGCGGCATTGGCTGCCCCCAGTGACGCTTTCACAGCGCATGCCGTGCATCATAACAAAGACCCAAGTAATCGATGATTAAATTCGTTGCCAACTATTTTAATCCTCGATTTTAATCGATTAGCTGTTGCAGTCCTAATCGTGATCTAAATTATTGAAAAAAATAATCGTGATTATGGTTTTTGCCATAATCAAGCGGCCCTGCTACACACTCAGTATTTCATCCTGATATGTAACCAGTTAATCGAGGGGCGTGGCTTATACCTGTCACGGGGGTGGGGCTTGACTCTGTTTTTGTGAAAGGGGCGTGGCTTATACCTGTCACAGGGCATTGCTTGGCTCTGTTTTGAGAGGGGCGTGGCATAGACCTATAATGGGGGGCAGGGCTTGGTATTTGGGGGCATGGCTTAAATATGTCACGGGGCGGGCTTGATTTTTGGGAGGGTGTCAATTTGTCAGACACCTCAATTATACAATGTCCTCTGGTCCCCACCGTGAACAACACTTTGTCGTTTCCATAATATTATATTTTCTTTTGTTTGTTCTCTCTTCCACAAAGCGCTGACACAAACAGCTGATCCAACACCGTATCTGCATTGACCTTATCTGCAGAAGCATAACGCAGAGTTTCCGTGCTGGCACTCCGGCCAGTTTCTAAACACCGGGGCCATGCTGACCAGCATCCACTGTATGTCGTACACTTACTATTGATAAGTATCTCATACAAGCCCACTTCAAACAAACTGAACTATCCCTTTAATTCTGTTCTTAATTTCTTTCGTAATTTTCTCTTAAAAAATTAAAAAAGAACCGATAAGAGTACTGTTGAAGTACCGGATCGTTTGGCAGTATCAATAAGAGTTAAAATCTTAATACCCATCCCTAGTCCCAGACTCGAACAACACGGTTAGAAATGTGAAAGTTAACTCATCAGTTAAACTTACTCTCTTATTAGTTCCTGGAACTTTCTATGAATGGCTCCCAGATGCTGAATTGTTGCAGTCATTTGTTCTCAATAGTTTTCCTTTTTTTGTTACCCCACTAACCACTTTGATTTGTTTTTTGGCTAAACCGCCTACTCCATGAGTGTTTGACACCGCTACTGTATCTGCTGAAAGAAGAAGTCTTAACCTGTCATACACCTCATAAAACACATGTGATCAACAAATAAACTGCCTGGTCAGAAAAAGTCACCACCTGGATTTAACTAAGCAAAAAGGTAAGAGCCTTCCACTGGAAAATTACTGCAGTGATGAATATGTTTCAGCTGGCAACAAGTTATTTAAGCCTAACTGATGCAGTGAGTATCTTCTCATTTCTTAAACAACCATGTCAGAAGACATATCCTGTGGTTGTGGAAGGGTCAAACTATTGCCCTGCATCAAGCAAAGAAAAGGGGACTGCTGAAACTACACATTATTAAAACCTGTAAGGAAAGTGGTGAACCATCTTCGAGGAAGAATTGTGGTCGGAAAAAAATCTTGAGTGAAGGGATTGGGACTAAACAGCTGTGTGGCCTGAAGAAAACCACTCATCAGTGAGGCTAACCGGAATAAAAGGTTTCACTTTACTAGGGAGCATAAAGATTGGACTGTGGAGCAAAGGTAAAAGGTCGTGTGGTCTGATGAGTCCAGACCCTGTTCCAGAGTGATGGGCGCATGAGGGTAAGAAGAGAGGTGGATGAATTGACACCCATCATGCCTCCTGCTTACTGTACAAGCCTATGGGAGCAGTGTTATGATCTGGGGTTGCTTCAGTTGGTCAGGTCGAGGTTCAGCAACGTTATGTGCCAAAAAATGAACTCAACTGAATAACCAGGTTTTTCTATTAGTGGATTTTTTTCTTCCCTGATGGCACGAGCATATTCCAAGATGACAATGATGCGATTCACCGGGCTCAAGTTGTGAAAGAGCATGAGACATCATTTTCACTCATGGACTGGCCTCCAGCACATCCCAAAGATGTGCTGGAGATGTTAACGCAGTGGCCCGACTGTCCCATCATCAATACAAGATCTTTGTGAAAAATGTATGCAACTCTGGACGGAAATAAATGTTGACATTGCATAAGCTTATCAAAACGACACCACAGCGAATGCATGCTGTAATCAAAGCTGAAGGCGGTCCAATTAAATATTAGAGTGTGGCCTTTTTTTTTGGGCCAGGCCGTGTATATTTAAAGAAATACACGGTGTTGGGAGGAGCTGAATCAAGATCAAGATAAACTTTATTGTCCCACAGGTGACGAATTTGTCTTAGGCTAATCACCCATGCTGCAGCCATAAACAAAAATGCAGTGCCAAATAGCCACTCTGAAGATAAATACATAATAAGCAACATCAAGTGCAAAGTGCAACAGTGCAAACACACAAACCACCGTCCCTCTGGCCTTTTCTGGCTTTTATCTGCCACCATTTAAAAGCTTCGTAGACGAAGGGATAAAAGAGTTTTTGAATCTGTTTAATCTGCAGCGGGGTACTCGCAATCTTCTACCACAGCTTTTATACAGACTGTGTGGCTAAAACACACCAGCAGCTTAATTCTCCTTCATAACACTTCACTATATGTTCACAAGCAGGTGGACAAAGTCATAAAAATATGCAATAATAAGAATTGGACAAGATAACAAGTTTGCCATCTGGTAGTTAGCAAGGTAAACAAAGGTTTCCGGAAAGAATGAGAGAGGAGTAAACTGCCCAGTGCAGAGAAATTAGAATATAACTCTGAGAAAACAGAACATTATCATGTTAATATGATTTTCAATAAAAATGAGAAGAATTATGTAAAAGTTATCATTCAATTTAATATTGCAAATCAAATCGAAATCGAAATATAAGTCAAAATAATTGCAATCAGATATTTTTTTCAAAATCGTTCAGACTAGGGATGCACGATATTGGATTTTTTGCCGATATCCGATATGCCGATATTTTATAACTCATTTAGCCGATTACCGATACAGATATTTTTTTCCCGCACACCTAATTGCAGAGATCATCAACTCTCTTCTGTATTGGGATTAGCGTGCAGTATAATGGTGATACTCTTATCACATTTGTTACAACGGTCGGGGTGACGGGTCTTGAGATGGTTAATCAAGTTTGTAGTGTTGAAAGACTTTGCCTTGGCTCCTCCTCGCATCACCGAAGCTCGGACACTTTGAAAAACTTCCACACCACGGACATTTTGGCTTCTAACTCTCTCATGCTGCAGGTAGACACACGTGACGTCATCAGGCTGCGCCGCGCAGGTCTTCTTCCCGCCAGGGACATTGCGCTGAGGTGGGGCATTTAATCAAGTATGCAGCAGCCCATTATTTTATTGGTTAATTATATCGGTGGATATCGGCGTGTTGGTCATTTTTAAGCCAATATCGGCCGATACCGATAACATGCCGATAATATCGTTCATCCCTAGTTCAGACCTAATACAAATGACACTGGCAATAGATGCAGTCACCTGCTAATCATACTCATATGTTTTGGTCCTGCCTGCACACGGTGGATTACTGGCGTGGGACGGCGTTTGATGTGGACCTTAATCTTGAACCTCTCACCGCCCCATTTGGTGTCCCCACGACTGCAACACCAAATTCTAAGGCAACAAAGTGACACATCCTGGCCTTCACCTACCCGATAAGCTAGGCGCCTCATTTTATTCAAGTGGAAGCATGCCCGTTCCCCCTCACATAAGAGTTGACTGAAGGAGATCCTGAACCACATCAAACTTGGAAAGATTAAAACTGCAGTAAAATGTTTGATAAGACCTGGAAGCCCTGCATTCATCAGGGGGTATGACAATAAGCCTACATGACAAACCCAGTAAAAAGATTTGAGAAAGAGAAAATGATCATGTAAACTTAAAAATGAAAATGTTACATTATCATTTTTAACATATGTGTTATTTGAGTAAAAAATAGCCTAAATCAAAAATACAATGATGCAATTTGCATTTTCATTTGCACATACTCTGGGTGTTCTGTGACCATATTAAAACTAAAATGTAAAAGCTGTTTCATTTTCAAAGCCTTAACCTGCTTCGCAGTGGACAATATTCCAATGTTATGTCAAATGTCATGTAGGGAATGCACCCAAAATTTCAGTTTGTGCAAGAATTATTAAAATGAAATCAAATGCTGCTCTTATATTCATTTTCAAAGCCTCACCCTGCTTCACACTGGACAACATTCAAACGCTGTACGTGAAACAGCACCTCTATTTAATCTTCATTCACATGTCACCTTGCTCTATTGATGTCAAAATGAAAATGCTATTTTCTAACCATTTGAAAATAAAAATGAAAACAATATTTGACTTTTCATGTTCAAAGACTTCACCTGCTCTAAAGGAGACAATATTCAAAACAGTGCCCACAGTCTATTGCATTCTCATATCACCACGCTCTTTTGGTTGTTGAAACATTGTGAGCAGGAGTGAGCAGTTAGTGAGATGACTTTGCTTTTTACTTTCCAAATTAAGGAGAATGCTCGGAACATGCCAGGGCCGACTTACCCAATTTAAAACTGAATAAGGTGCAATCATATTTTTCTCTTAACAAGAAAACCTTTCCTGTTTATTCGTTAAGATCCTTAAACATTTCTTATTTCTAGGCAACAAATATACTTTTATAAATCATCAACATATATCACAGAAATCATATGGTTCATTCTTAATCATATCATATCATGAACCTTAACTGGTTGAACAAAAGCGCCTTTCAAATGCTCCTATTTTCTGTCGGCCTAAAAATGTACCCACACTATCGCCCCTTTAACTGGATCCAACGCCCTGCACCACCGTGGTGTTGGCGAGCCTGTGATCGCTATGCATTTTCTTCAATACAAAATGTAAACACAAATATATCAGCAAAGTGTTGTATTATTGTATTAGATTTGCCAACGGAAATTGTATATACATTTGTTGAAATTTCAGATGCTGTATGATGTCTTAAGTGGTAATGTCTATCGTACGCTAACCATTCACCTGCTAGCTTGTATGCAGAGATCTACACCAAATCCCATTAGAAAACATGGCAACTTCTTTGCAACATAAATTGCATTACTGAACAACAAATACACATAGTGAAAATCATAATCTTTGAAATATTTTCTGAGCGTTTCAGTCTTAATGTAAATATTATGTGCGTTCTTTCCAACACACGTAATTATCTTCAATTAAATCTCAAATACATTCAGTTTCTCGCTTTAGATGGTAGTTGTCGAGAGTAAGATGCGAATCTTGTTTTAAAATAAAAATTGTAAAGAAAAGAGTCGTTATCGTTGTTTGGGGTTTAAGCCGAAAACAGCAGTAGACCATATGGTTTCGCAATATACCTTTATTTAGATTCTACAACGGGCGTATATGGTTGTACAAGTTGATACATTTAAACGCAATTGTTTCAAATGAAGTTAGTGAAGATGACTCACTGATGCTATTGGTTGGTTAGCGTCCATAACCATTAGCAGACACTGTTGCAGCTCAAATAAACTAACTATGGCACATAGAATGTATAAAAAGAATCGACCAGAAACTTACCGAGAAGAGCATTGAGTAGATATTTAACGTAAATTTGATGAAGTAGTAGAAGTGGTTGGTTTTCCTCAAATCAGAGTAGGACGGCATGGCTGCTTGTATGACTATAGCTATATAACAAGAAAGCTAGCTATGTTTGGTGAAGTTCAGCCGTTATGAATATATTATAAATAAACAATAAAATACTGTAGTCAAAAATACAAAACTACTGAAAGGGAGCTAACTGAATTTTAAATGTGTAGCAGCCCTCATTTCTCTCATACTATTGTGGGTAGCCACCGAAACAAAACCACTTCCGTGCGGCGAGTCCACGCTTTGTTTTGACTACATCCTTAAAGGGGCAGTGCACACAACCTCAAGTTTAATTCGACTCAGATTTTTTTGTTTTTAGATTAAACATTAATACTTGTTACAATTACATTTCAGTGTCATGGTTTTTAAAATATGAAAAACTCCACAATAGACACGTTAGAAAACAGCCACTATTTTAATTTTGTTTATATTATAATATATAATATGAGTTGGATCAGTCCATGTTGCTGTGAAACAGTGGCTTGTACTACAATGCGAGTTCAACCTTTCTTTTAAGCTTATATTTTCCTTATCTGGCTTCACAAAGCCAAACAAAAAGGACCATGCTAAGCAGTCACCCTACAGGGGTCATCAAATTGGTGAGCCATGGGCTAATTAACATGGACCACCAACAAAATACTAGAAACACAAGGTTAAACATGAACTTCTTCACAACCAGCAACACCTGCTTTGTTGTGTAGATCTCTGCTCCAGAGCAAGTTAGAACGTTCAGCATAAATGACCAAACGATGTTGCCCAGTTAAAAAGTGAACCATTGTCGTAGTACTTCCAGAGTAACTCCTTATGTGCATCATTAAATCAACATGCAGCTTTTGGCTGAGGCCTAAAGTTTGGAACCTCAGTGAACAGAGAGGACAACACTTTAAAACCTATAAAAGGTTGTCTATTTTTTCAGATTAAACAGGATGCAAATGAAAATGAACCATCTAATGTCACCGGGTCAAAGTAGCAACCAAATAATAGGTTACAGCATTAAAATACAAAAAATAATAACAAGCCATTAAGGCTGGTTAAAATGAATCCAATTATTGTTTCATTGCTGTTCTCTTTACACTATCTGACTGTAAAAGAAAACATATTAAATATGGATTAGAATAATATGTTCATCAGCAAAAACATACTCAAAAGACTAATTAAAATATGATTCAAAAAGTTCAAGTCAATGTATGAGCTACAAAGAGCACCTGTAATGATGTACTTACATACTCAGTTCACCACTAATCTCCCTTGCTTCAAGTTGCATCAGTTGTTGCCACTACCTGTTGGATATATTAGGCATGCTTATGACATCACTGATGCATTCACAAATAGGTTTACACAGTTGCACAGCCACGTGTGCTCTGTACTTACATGATGTGGATATTACTACCCTCCTTCATGTATTCACCCAAGTAATTATCAGCAAAATTGTTTGTTGAGTTTTGAGATACTACGATTTTCAAGAGTGTTTGTGTTTTAATCTTTTTCCCCACGCTAGCGAGGTCGTCTTTTTGAAATAGTTTGTCAGTTTGTCAGTAGGACATAAAAATTTAAACTACTGGAGGATTTGGATGAAGAAAGGAAGGTCGAATAACAATTCAGAGTGGACTAGATTTGACTCACTAAAGTCATTTGCAAAGTGAATGATCTGGAAATATACCACAAAATGGGAAATGGACAGGTTCTACATTCACCCATTTACACGCTCTGAGGCTGCAAATCTTCCAATCAGGGTCTAATTTAATGCATCCACACAAGCATATGAACATATTATTGCGATTCCTTCAGGACTTATTGTGGGTTCAGTATCTTGCAGGGACACTTTGACATGTAAGTAACAGCCATCCATTTCTAAATATGCGAATAGCTGAGATGATGACTCTTCAGTAAGCCATAACTTAACTCTTAAAGTCGAGCTGAAACGGCATTTCGAGAGTATCTAGCTTTCGTATCGTGACGTATTTCCGAGTGAAACAGGACGTGCAGGCGGGACATATCATGAGAGGGATTTGATTTGATGGTTGAGAAGTGGGCGTAGACAGACGTTCTCCACAGCGCAGTAGCTAGCTAACTGACCGAGCGTTCTTGGTGCTCTGCGGCTAAATGTTGCAGATTGATTGGTTGAAATTGTTTGGTGCTAACTTACGTAAGCACGCGTGAAATTTAGTTTTACAGGAAGAAAAAATGATCGGATTTTGATATAAGAATACGAAGAAATGGATTTTCTGTATTTTCTTTGGCCTATATTGTCAAATAGATGAACAATATCACCGGGGATGTGATCTAAAAGGATTAAAATGACATTTTTCATTTCACCTCGACTTTAAGTCGAGTGGTTGTGCTTGCAGATTTAAAAATCATAGAAGAATGGACCTTTGCCCTTTGCAGAGGTTTACTGTCCCTTCAAGCTAAATATTTGTTTAAGTGTTATTTTCCTTTGACAGGTCCTGGAGAGCAGGAACTGGACTGTACTTATGTACATATCGCATTCACCCATTCACACACACATTCACACACTGATGGCAGAGGCTGCTACTTAAAGTGTCCAACTGTCAATCAGTGTCTTGCCCAAGGACACTTGTAGATTGGGTATCGAACCTCTGACCTTCCGACTGAAAGACGACCGACTCACGAGCCACAGCTGCCCTTCGTACACAACCTAGCTCTGGTACATTGTTTCAATTCAAGTTGATGTGCCTCACCTTCTGTGTACACTCTATGAAGTAAACGGCACACACTCACACACTGTTAGCAGAGGCTGCTACATAAAGCGCCCAACTGTCAGTCAGTTCAATCACATTCACACACCGATGGCTGTGGAACAATTTTGGTTTCAGTGTCCTGCTCAACAACACTTCGAGGAGTTCGAACCGCCAACCTTCTGATTGCAAGACAACCGACTCTACAACAGAGCCACAACCGCTCTTTGAATATCATGTATATTATGTATGTTGTAGAGTGAAGCATGACCTAGCTATCAGTGACTTGAGTAACCAGGTCAAATTAAATCAATAACTGGAGTCCTTCAACCGACATTATCCTCTTTCTGTTCAAACATCCTCACTTATTATGTCTCCTTGAGCAAAAGGAATTCCTTATCGAGCTTAATAGGATATCATGTTATCATGTAGTGCCCTATGATAGAAATATTAATGTATCTCATATTGCATTCCTTCCCATATGACTGCGCAGTAAGACTGCTCAGAGATCGTCTCTAATTCATCAGCATTTTTATTGATTTCTTTTAGGATGAATTCAATCCGTCACCCCTCTGCAAATTCTTGGGGTCATTAGGTTAGCAGGAGCTCATCAGAGGCGCCACTTAGAGTGTCACATCCTTCACAGATAATTGAGGTCAAATTTTCAGACAAACTTGGGGAAACATTGAGAGCAAGTTACTGAAAGCCGATCAATCAAGAGGCCGGAACTATCATTTGAAATGCAGAAATTCCCCATAACTGACCCGACTGGGAAACAGTTTGCATGAATTTAGTTTAAATTCAGAGAGCCAGCTCATTTCTTGTGTCAAGTCATCTGAATCCAGCTCTTCCTCTGCCAGCCTCCTTTCCACACTCCAAACCACAAGCGCACACACACACACACACACACACACACGCACGCACACGCACGCACACACACACACACACATACATACATACCAGAGCCAACATACACTGAACAAAAATATAAACGCAACACTTTTGTTTTTGCACTCATTTTTCATGAGCTGAACTCAAAGATCTAAGACTTTTTCTATGTACCCAAAAAACCGTATTTCTCTCAAATGTTCACAAATTTGTCTAAATCTGTGTTAGTGAGCACTTCTCCTTTGCCGAGATAATCCATCCACCTCACAGGTGTGGCATATCAAGATGCTGATTAGACAGCATGATTATTGCACAGGTGTGCATTAGGCTGGCCACAATAAAAGGCCACTCTAAAATGTGCAGATTTAGACAAATTTGTTTTGACTTTCGTCTGTGCAGTAATCGTGATGCTTTGCAAAATGAATGTTCGGAGTAGTGAGCAGCCAGCAAATCCTCAACCCTTCACCTCTATTTTGCCAAACCAATCACACATATACACACTGAATAAAAGCCCTATAATCTCGGGATGTACAGTACGTCTCAGTGATTCTTGCTCTCATTTCTTTCTGAGCCAGGCACTGACTTAAAAAGAATGTTAGCCCTGGACTTTTAAATCAACAACTACCTCAGAAAAATGATCATATGAAATGTTCTCTCCACAAGCAGAATGAGTAACAATGAAAAAAGTGAGTGTAGTAATTTTATATCTATAACCCTTATCCTGTCGCAAGACGGCTGAAGCTGGTCCCAGCTGTCGCTGGGCGTGAGATGCGGTACACCCGAGACAGACAGTTAATCACAGGGCTGACACATACAAACAGACAACAGTTCATACTCACATTCACACCTACAGGCAATTTTGAGTCACCAATTAACATATTGAGTGTGTCTTTGAACTGAGGAGAGAGGAGAGAACCAACGCATGCACAGGGAGAAGATGCACACAGAAAGGCCCCCGCCAGCCGAACCAGGAAGTGTTTTTGCTGTGAGTCACCGCCTGATATAAAATCTGAATAGGGTATTTATATATTCATTATTTTATATAATGGTACATTCATTATAGTTTCATATAATAGTATACTATATTACATCTAGTATAATATTAATTGCAGTTGGACATGGAGCAGTTTAAAAATGCACAATAATAATAATCATTTCTTTTTTGTTCATTCATTAAAACATTTTGTAAGAAACGGGTTAAACTGCTGGTTTACTTCTTTATAATCACAACCCTTCATTCATAAATCAACATTGACTATACGGAGTGATTGGTCAGTCCAACAAAAGGAAGCTCATATAGCTAAGTAGTCAATCAGTCGTGCCTGTCTTATCCTTGTTGCCTTCAGTTTGCTGCTTCAGCTGTAAAAGCCTGACCTGAAAGTTAAACTGATGGTGAGCTAAATAAAAGAGGGTTGATTTTCTGAGCTGATGTTATTGGTGAAAATAATACTTTATTTCATCTCATGCAAAATGTAACAAGCAAAATAAATTGACTTTGTCATTGCTGTTACTAGTATTGTTAAGCATTGTAGATGTGTGGGTATATATGTGTGTATGCTTATATTTTGTGTATGTGTATGTACATGTGTGTGTGTGTGTGACAGCTATATATGGGTATATGTGCATGCGTGTGTATGTATGCATGTACACGTATATGTGTATCTTCTCTTAGGGTTATATGATAGGTATGATCAGGTACATATTGTGACGTTGGACCAAATCAGCGTTTGCTTCGTCCTGCTCCCTCTCGAACGCATCTTTAACTTTGACATCAGATGAATTCTGGTCTTTTCCTCGAGCTTTGTTTTGTTAGTTTATCTTGTTTCTCGTTTGATTTTCTTTGTCTCACTTGACAGTTCTCAACTCAACTTTATTTATAGAGCACGTTACACACAACACAGTTGATCCAAATGCTTCACATTTAAAAACAGGAGAGGAGAAAAAGCACAAAACATACTGTAGAAGAAAAACAGATTAAGTACCACTACCACTAATAACTTGAAAATTAATGAATAAATATATTAAATTGATGATTAGGGGCGGCTGTGGCTCAGTGGTAGAGCCGATCGTCTTTCAATCAGAAGGTCGGAGATTCGATCCCCAGCTCCCTCAGGCTACATGTCCAAGTGTCCACTGAACCCCAAATTGCTCCCAGTGGCATAGCCAGTCAGACAGTTGGGCACTTTACATAATCCGTGTGTGAATGGGTGAATGGGTGACAGTGACATGTAGTGTAAAAGCAGGTGAAGACGGAGAGAGGATCTTCAGCCATGACAATCTTTTAGACAGCACTGAGCAACGCTTTCTGTACTCCAACACAACAAACGGCACTTCTCCCTCTTCGACTTCTCTCACTCCTCTCTCCTTCTTCGACTTCTCTCACTCCTCTCTCCTTCTTCCTGCAACAACTACGGTCTCGCTCGAGATTTCAGCGGAGACTTCTCCGTGAGCGAGACTTGGTTACAGACAACAACAGACACCATAAGGTAAAGTAGCATGGCTGCCACAGTGTTGTCAGACACTTATTATAACGGTCTGAGCCTGTCAGTAGCAACAACAAGCGCTTTTAGTGGCTGTATATTGGCGTATGCGCGGTGCCCCGTTTAGTTACATTGTATCTCATTTGGCGGCTGCCGGCCGGTGCTCCCTCCCTGAAGACTGGATCGATTTCAGTAATTGTTGTCTCCACTAGTCACTTACATTCAAACACATGGGAACATAGGGTTTAGGTAGAAAAATCCAGAAGTTATCCTTTAAAGGACAAATTCACTCCACTGTCAGTCAAAGCTACAAACAGAACAAAATCAGAACATCATGGTGTTCACCTGTGTTGTACCGGAGTGTAAGGAGAGCAAGAGGATAAGAGACGCTGGAGTGAAATACGCCCCGCTTCCAGTCAAGGACAGTGATTGCTGCAGGCAATCAAAGGGGGCGGGCGTCCTGGATCGAGGAAGTGGAGTTTAGCAAGCTCCCTGGCCTCCACCAGACTACATAAACGTGTCATCTGGCAGAGTTTTTCCGGAGAAGCGGATAACGTCCTCCAAAGGCACAGAGCAAAATTGTGTTTTTGTTATATAATGGCATCAGCTCCCCAATAATAGCATGACAGGACTGAGGTTGAAAATCGGCGAATTTGCCCTTTAAGCCAGATATATAGTCAATCAATATCTATCTCTGAAAACAACGCTGTTCTCCCCATAAGGCAAGTTCTGGAGAGTGACAGTAAACTGCGGTGAACAGAGTTGTGCTAAGCTATAGCCTATTTGTGAATTGTCACAAAGTTTTTGAAAGCATTACCTTAATCAGTGTGTTCGTTCATTAAAACTGTTGAGCAAGCAAAACCTGGCAGGTGACCTCGGGAGAAAAAAAACATTCCTGTCATTGTTTTTTTGGATCGTACATAACAGATGCAAGTCCATTTGTTTACATCGATGAACCTTTATAAACCGGTTAGCCACTAGCTTGCTAAGTTAATAGCATTACAAACGTTCAATAAAACCTGGTATTGTACCCGGCTCTGTGCTTAAACACTGGTCATAAAGTTCGGGGTGCTGTTGAACCAAAATGATCAGCTTCTCGTTGTCCAGATCGCACATGTTGTCTTGTGGTGATAGGGGGGTGCATCAACTCCGTTGCGGAGGACGGCAAAACGTTTTTTAACAATTTCAACAATACCGTTACCGTTGCTGGCAATCTCTGACGGCCTCACTACATTTAACCATCCTGCTCTCGTCCACTAAATTAATATCCGGTTTGCTGTCTACCGTTTGCCTGAATCCATGTGAACGCAGCATCAGGAAAAGAGGCCAGTGTGTTTCTTGGGACATGCATGGACTGCCCAGTGTGAACAGAATTGCCAGGACCTCTCGGCAAGGCCACGAGCTTTTGCCAACTTTAATCATTCATTCACTCTAGAAGTTAAAGCCAGCCATGATAGATTGGGAGCTGTCGAGGTACAGTGAAAGAACCCACTTACAGGAGGCCTGTGACTGGACCTTGGCGCATCAACACTGGCACAT
Organism: Semicossyphus pulcher; assembly: GCF_022749685.1. Classification (NCBI taxonomy): domain Eukaryota; kingdom Metazoa; phylum Chordata; class Actinopteri; order Labriformes; family Labridae; genus Semicossyphus; species Semicossyphus pulcher. Next base: position 29,600,093 of record NW_027211737.1, on the reverse strand, counting down.
GCAACTAGCACGACCTCAAATGTAATGCCTTTGACATGTGAATGACGAACGGTAAATTAAAAAGTTTATACTCTACATTAAGACACTGGTTAAGGTTCATTCAACTTTTACCCCTCTAGTCTTCCAATGTCATCAAAAGTCCAATGGCCTGGAGGTTGATGAGCTCATTCACTCTCTAGCATTGCTCTTCTAGGTCGACTCCAGCCAATACAGACGTGAAAAATGTGTCCACAAACAAGATTTTGATTAAATATATCGAGCTTGGTAAACAATCAAAGCCTGCTGTCTTCATAGGAAAATTGCCTCGACTGCCTACTGTTATAAAGAACTCCCACTGTGGTGGTCCAGGCCTGCTTAGTATGCAGATATGATGTGTTGGCTACATCTGTCTCTCTGCCATTACATGTTAAAAATGTATTTTATATTGTGTTTTTTCCTCAGAAATAAATTCATTACTATTCAAGTATTACAGAACAAGAGATTATTATTGCTAGGATTAGGATTTACTGTGAGATGTGCAACAAATGCTTCTGAAGCAGGTTAAATGACTGCAGTTTATCTTCAGTCTCAGTGTGTTCATGTCATGAGTTTCTAGTTTAGTTCCTGTTTTGTCTTGTTTTTCGGTGTTCAGTTATTATTTCTTGTTTTACCTTGTCTCATCGTTTAGTTTTGTATTTACTGTATTTTGTGTTCTTGTCAGGATTCGGTCTTGTTTAGTTCTGCATTTCGTTTGTCCTGATTTACTTTGACACCTTAATGTCTCTTGTGATGATCCACTTCCTGCCTTTGTGTGTTTCCTGCTTGTTTGATTGTGTGCCTTGCCCTGATTGTTTTCACCTGCCCTTGATTGTCTTACCTGTGTCTGATTAGCCTCACCTCCTACGTTATTTTAGTCTCTGTGCTCCCTTGTCTCTGGGCTGGTTCATTGTCTTTGTCTGATAAACCCAAGGTACGTCTTGATCCCAGTGTTTGCCTGTGTATTATTTTGGACTTTGGATTACCCGGCTCCTTGTGTTTTCGCCTGTTTTTGTTGGATCTTCAGCTGGACTTTTGTTTTATTAAATCATATATATATCTAAGTCTGCATCTGGGTCCTCACCTTTTTGTGAACATTGAAACGTGACAGTTCATTTCTATGAACAGCTGATCTCCAAATACAGCCCAGAGCAGAGTCCACAGGGATGTTCAAACAGTGTGGTACCTCACATGACGATGACTGACATCATCAGTGCTACACAGCCCAATCCATTACCCGGACAAGTTTTGTATAATGATGATAATATTAACAACAGTAATAATAATAATAGTAATAATAATTGGTGTAGGCCTAATCATTACTGTTATTATTAGCCTAGTTTTATTGTTATTTCTCGCATTCTCTTCTGTAGTCGTTTATCCATTCTCCTGCGTGAGTTTGTTGTTGCTTATAAAGGACTCATAAGCAAAGATAACAGCTCTTTTGGCCCCATAAATACTGATGACTTCTCGGTGCCGTCTGAGTAAAATGAAAAAGATCACTTGGCTAATCTATAATCAAAGATACAGAGGCTGCGTAATCGACTGATGCGCGGAAGCTCGCTCCATAAACCGGTGTGCAGCCGCTCAGTGTGAGCAGACGAGCGGAAGGCGCCGGGGGAGAGAGGACACAGCAGAGAGCTTAGGTACGTGTGACAAGTTAGGGGAACACACACTGATACTGCGAGTAAACTTTTCATGATTATGAAAAAAGTGTTATCGAAATGTACACATCATTACGGAATACCTGAAGTTCATATTTCCAAGACACCGAGGCTTTGAGTGGACATTCCGCAGGCTGAGCGAGCAGTGGAGGATTTCTGGCACCGGGATATTTCACTTTGATGCGTAATGAATTAGTTTTGATTCCCGTGGTCTGATGTGACATTTGGACTTAAACAGCGAAATGGATCCTTTATTCAACACCACCGGCATGCAACATTTTACCGGCTCCAACGACACCAACAACGGGACCGAGTACTGGAACCAGTTTGTGCAGCCAATCTGGAGAATTGTTCTCTGGGCCATTGCGTACAGTTGTATAGTAATCGTGTCCGTTGTAGGTAATATTACAGTGATTTGGATTATCATGGCTCATAAACGCATGAGGACTGTGACCAATTATTTCCTGCTGAACCTAGCGTTCGCCGAAGCCTCCATGTCCGCCTTCAACACGGTGATCAACTTCACCTACGCCGTGCACAACGAGTGGTACTTCGGACTGGTCTACTGCCGCTTCCACAACTTCTTTCCGATCGCGGCCGTCTTCGCCAGCATCTACTCAATGACTGCCATCGCTCTGGACAGGTAAGCTGCGTGCGTCACTGTCTGTTGTAAAAGCACGGAAGAAATTAGGAGTCACCCTGTGTGTAGACAGATCATGAAACCTCTAGGTCATGCAAATGATCTAAAGGAATGAAAGAATTATTAATCTGTGATTGATAATTTGATCATAAATAGTCCACTAAATTATATAAAAAATGTTACAGTGGTGGCAGTGAAAACTAAAGAGATATAATACATTTACGGAAAACAATTTCCACTTTATCCATTCAGCAGGTCTGATTGCAAAACACCAGAAAAATATTAGAGATATTGAAGAGGGGGTGTGGTGTATTCTTAATTTGTTGCACGTGACAAAAAATACTGAAAAAAATGAAAAGGAAATCTTTCTATATATCAAGTTTCCTTTTCTAAACCAACTAACATATTTCTCTTTACGGGTGTGAAGTGCAGCACAACATTTAATCTGACATACAGTAAACATCTGGAATAACTCCATTACACCATGACATAAAAAACACCCCACACAGGTGGTAATCGAATACGTGTCCGTCCTGTCATTGACGTATCTTTTACTTATTAAGCATCGACCAAGATGCTTTTACAACAAAAGGCAGGGCTCGTCTTTATTGCATGGATTTTGCTACCTTATGATTAGAAATGAACAGTTTTTACAATCATATGTAAATGTGAAAAATGCCAAAGCAAAAAGAAGTGATCCACAGTTTTCATCCACTGTGTTTGTGAGGTTCTTTGGGGAGAAACAGTAACGTGAAGCCGTTTTCTATCCATCAGAAGATCCCTTCATATTTTCACAGTGTGTCACTGTCAGCCCCGAGTGTGGAACAACCCACCAATCAGCACCATCCGTGATTAAGTGCCTTCTGAAGCTCGTCCCAAGATAGAGTCTTTTCTAAACACGACCAATAGCTGTACATCTAGTAGGTTTTATTTAAACTACATTTACACGTTTAGATTGTGGTGGTTCTGTTGAGAATAGGTGATTTATATCTGTCACCCAAAGGCCCCTCCTACTGTCACTGAGCATTAGTAGGAACCCTGTTCATCAATAGGTTGGCTCCTCGTGACATTGAGGTGAATGAAATGTAGAGCCTCGTGCTCCTGATGTTTGTTGTTACCGTGTGTACGCCTGTGCTGTGAATTCATCATATTTTGTGTTTTGCATACTTTTGAGCGACGTTGTGACTGTAATTTTCTATTTACAACATCTGCAGGGGTAACCCTCATCTTTATTCATGCCTGTGTGTCTGTGTGTGTGTGAGTGTATTCTCACAGCCACATCCTACTGTAATTACACCTGAAGCTATTTCCATCCTGCCTGAAGCTTATTACACCTGCATCTGTGTCTTTTCTACCTCATCTCAGACAGTAATGGCCTGTAATTCCTCTGTACATCTCTCTGACCGTTTCCAAAATCACGTTAAACTTTTACTGCGAGAGGCAACAGGACGCATTTGGGCAACATTCCCTTTCAAGAGATGTTGAACACATTTTTTTAACTCATCCCTGTAATTGCAACAGGAATATGTTGATAAAAACCATGTGAAGAATTGACTTCACATTCACAGTATCATACTTTGTTGGCGGTGTGTGGAAAAGTGTTTTATAATCTATGAAGGTGTTGAGGATAGACGGTGTCATTTCTACATTTCCTTTAACTATTTCCTGTGTGAGATGAAGCATGCCCAATAGTTGCTAGACATGAAATAATATGTATCACATCTTCAGGTTAGTGGAACACTGTGCTACTGCTGATAAGACATTTGTTTTCATCATTCATCCGGCTGCGATCATTCCTGTGTTGTTCTTGCACGACACGACCCATGGATTACCAGTATAACTCAGTGGGGATGCCAGTCTGTTGAGTAATCGTTGAGTAAACATCTTTTTAAAGCTCCTGTGAGGAGTTTTTTCGCTGGTTATGAAACAGACTGAAATTAATTCTGATGACTCTATGTGACCGTGAAAAACATTCAAACGAAGCGATTAACTGCGCGCTGCCTTTGTTTATGTTTCCCAGGGCAAAAACTTAAAGTGAGTGGTTCATATGACGATTAAAAGAAGCAGAATAAGATTTGTTGTTAAAAACCACCACTTAAGGTGCCATATGTAACTTTCACAAAATCCTCATTCCTAGTGACACGGTCGGCCGTGGAGGGAACTGCAGTCAACCTTCTTGTACGCGCTCACGCGGACACTCGCACACATGAACGAGCATCCGGGGTTTTTGCCAAAGACACACGAAACTGAGCATGCTCATTCTCGACCTCACCAACTCTGTTTACTTTTCACTGACAAGACGTGCTCATTGACCGGCATCATGTTGTCTAAAATCAACACTGTTTGTCATAATACCTGAGTTAATATCATGTTAGCTGGCTAAGTTATTAATCAAGCTAGACTGACGACACTGACAAACACACTTGGATAGTATTTTGGTTGCCATAACGTTAGCGAGCATGCTAAGGTTAGCCAACTAGCTCTAACATAACTGCACTGCATAGCATTGTGGAACAGGAATGTCAAGACATTTTGCTCCAAATCAAGCGACAACGCCCGAGAAACTTTACAAATATTACCAGAAGCGCATTTTTCCACTTGAAATACAAACCTCAGATGGTTCATATCCCAACCTGATGCTGAGAAATGAATCCATGCATTCACCTCGTGTAGGTTAGATTACTGCAATGCTCTATATGCAGGGAGTCCTCACACGTACAAGAAAATCTGAACACTTGACTCTGGTACTCAAAACACTTCACTGGCTCCCTGTACAATACAGAATCACATTCATAATCCCATAATAAGTCCATGAAGGAAGACATGGTTCAGCTCCTGTATATATTTCTGACCTGCTCACGGACTACAGCCCAATCCGCCCTCTCAGGTCATCAGGTGGAGGTCTTTAAGCTGTACCCAGAATAAGATATAAGTCTGGTGAGCAGGCCTTTAGTTCCTGTAGTCCTCCTCTCTGGAACAAGCTGCCTGTCGACCTGAGATCCATCACAACTCTCTACTTTTATCTATTCTCCCAAGCGTATGAATAGTTACTTTGTGTGTGTCTACATGTGATCACCTGTGCCAACGGTTGTATGTGCAGCTTTGTTTATCTGTGTTTTCATTTTATTCTATTTCTGCCTTTGTGTGTGTGTGTGTGTGTGTGTGTGTGTGTGTGTGTGTGTGTGTGTTTGATTGCTATGCGGTGTGTCTAATGCGCGTTAGATGCATGTTTAACTGCTTTGAGTTTTATGTTGTCCATGATTGTATTTTCTGTGTTTCTGTTGTACCCCCAGTGTAAAGCACATTGAGCGTACCTGCTAAATGTGCTTTATAAATAAAATTCCCACTGTTATTGTACAAATGCCAAAGTTTGCTCTGCAGTTAATTGTAAGATATGATAAACTTTATTGCCCCCACAAGGAGGAATTATTGTACTTTTCAATAATTCTCTGCTCCAGCTTTGTGAGTGAAAATCTACATTTATTTACTTGTACGTTGGCACATATTAGCAGGTTTTTCGACGTGTGCTCTCGCTGTGCCTGCCTTGTTAGCTTGTTCAGTGATTGATCATACATTGATATATTTGTGGCTGCCTGTGCCGCGAGAGGCAGGATTGTTGTTTGCCAAACTTGAGACTTCAAATCGGCTGTCACCATAACAATAGGTGATGTCACTGTGGCTACAACCATTCATTATACAGTCTATGCTCCAAACCATGAATGTAAACCTTACGGGGGTGCTACAGAGAAACACTCAGGGTCACTATAAGGAGGAATTATAAACGTGAAAAATTGTGCCAATCAGTCTTGTAGATGTTAAAATATTTCACAGGATAAGTCAAAACTTTACCTGCTAGTGGTGCTCAGTAAATAGATCACTGAAGTCATTAAGACTCCTTCTCGTGGATACCGTGGATAGCTGTGCCCAGTGTAATGGCAATCCTGCTGGGGGAACTTGAGGAGAGGGGATCACATACTTTTTTGAGGACTCTCAATGTCAATCCATCCTTTCACACAAAAAGCACAGTGAAACTTTGGTGTGACAAGTTTAGATAAAAAGTCAAAGGCGAGATGCAACTTCACAGCAGCTGGCACAACTTGTGCTGTGTGACACCACTTGTGGAACACTGTGTCCCAAGAACCCATCAACATTTAGATACTCTTCTTCAGCCTTCTACAGAATAGTGTGATATAATTCCATTTATAACCATTTATTTATTTTTAAATATCCACATTTATTATTTAATCTTTTTATATTGATTATTTTCTTTTTCTTTTATAGATTTGTTATTTTTCAGGATTTATAAGTAGCTAAATCCAGGAGTTTTTCTTTTTCAGTCTCTCCTGTGGTCCACAGACATGTGACTCAAGTTAAATTCGAATCTTAATTTCTCATCAATCTTTAATTTCTGAATAGAGTTTTTTTAAAAGGCAGAATGTCCTAACCCTGCAGAACCCTTTCACCTGTATATTTCTCCACCCTTTGGCCTAAGGCAGCGGTTCCCAAACTTTTTATGCAAGCACCCCCTTCTACATTCCGACCGGGCTGATGTACCCCCAACCCCTGACACTTAAGTAAAAGTATCAAGTTTAATTCTGCACTCATAATCAAGATATTCAAAATATTCAACAGATCACAGCAATGCACTCTTACATTCGAAACTGAAACAACGCAGCAACATACAAACACTGCAGCACTGAAGTCCTCACTTTTAAAGATGAGTGAGGGCGAGTAGAAACACACAGGTGCTGGTTGAAGCGCTTATCATGTAACTGAAATATTAATTAGACATAAGTTAGACATAAGTCAACAGTTAAAGCTCCAACACTGTAACTGTTGATATCCTAGTTTTAACCGTTATCAAGTTTACAAGGGCAGCTTGCTACCTAACATAGCGTTAGCTTGCTAGGCTGCCAAATTTCCTTCAATTGTTGGCATTACCACCATATTCGTGGCTCTGGGCACAGACCTTGACACATCCACGCAGTACTGTGGTGTGTGGGTTTGATTGCTAATGCCTGGATAGCCAAGACACGCCTACTTATTTACATACGGATGAAGAAATACAGAAATAAATGTCGACAGAAATGAATAGATACAGAAATAAATAAATAGGGAAATAAATAAAAACAGATACAAATGTAAACAGAAAATAATTAATTGGGAAATAATTAAATATAAAAATAAATGAATACAAAAATAAGGATTTTATTTCTACATTTCTGTCTTTATTATTTTATTTACTTATTTATTTATTTGAGATATTTATTTATTTATTTATTTTTGATTATGGCAGTTTCAGTCCTCCATAGATCGGCCCATCATGAGAGAAGATGGGGAAAATGCTGTCAGATTTTCAGCCGCATTAAAGAAAAATTTACTCAAGTTTAAATTGCAATTACCAAACATAACATACGGAAATTAGAACATCACGAACAGAACACACGATCCACCAAGTGAAGAAAACTTAGATTGACACATGCACAGGCTCAGAAACAGATCACATGGACAAGAAGCGGATCCATTTGAGGATTTTCAACACCATTACACCACCATTACATTTTTCCTCACACGCACCCCCTAGAGGTCCCCATCCAGGGGTAGGCTCCAGCTCACAGGGGTAACAAATGTGGGGAATAGACTGATGGATATTGTTCAATACTTTCAATGTATTAATGTGCTCATTACAGGTTGGAGGGTATGAATAAATTCATGATTGTCTAATTTAGAGAGGCTACTCATCCTCATTGATCATTGAGCTGCTCTAGTTACTTTGTATGAATCACTGATGATTACTTCCCCTCATATCGAGTCCTTCGCAATGCTTGAATTGATCGTGGCTGGTGTAGTTAAAGAAGACAGTCAGGAATAGCAGACACTGATCATTCCATATGGCCTGGAAGCACAAGTGTGTATTTCAAATGCTCATTTGACGTAAGCAGCCCTTGATTAGGCTGATGGGGCAGGATGAGAGAGACATATGTGCAAATTAGCATATGTAATGAATATTCAGTGTATGTAAATGAGCGTAATGTTATCTAACCTATTTTCCTCCATGTCTGAGACAGCTTAAAGAGCTGTCAGTGAAACAGAGGCGACAGTGCTGGACAGTACAACCAGAAGCCCCCCTCCCTTCTTTACCTTACCTGCAAATGCTGGCAATTTTCAATGCTGTCATTGGGGGGCCCAGAGCAGGAGATACATCGTCTGCAGGTCAATTTGGTCGTGCAGTTTGCCAACAGAAGTTTATCTGAAGTTGGAAAAGACCCAGGGCCTTCCTGAAACTATTCATAATCTCCTTTCTGTATGCACTTTTACTCAGGCAGCACACTTACATGAAGGGTTCTCCGCAATAACTGTCATCCCAAACCGCTTAGCGAGTCAGCAAGTCTGCACTGATGCCGATTTACTAAACTGTGCAAGACGATGTTATCGTGTTCGTCATGGAAGAAGATACTTACAAATGTAAGCTCTGTGCGATTACCCATACAAACATTCATTGCTAAGATGAAGATAAACGTTTAATTGGAAGAATGTTTTTTCTCTCCGACTGTGGATTGATTGTAATAATTATGCTCTCACTGCCCATAGTGTAACTTATTCAGTGAAAAGTAACCGCACTTGCTTCTGCTTCTGCTGGAGAGAGCGATGTTGCCTCTGAAGCCCCGTGGAGCCCCCAGGATTTTTTCATAGAGGTGGCCGGAGATACTAACCTTGAGCGTCACACATGCAACACTGTTTGGACTTCTGTGAAGTTTGCTCCGTAGTTACATAGGTGCCGACAAAGAGAATGAAACTGAGATCTTTGGGATTAATACTTTAACGCCCTACACACTAAGCAAGACGGATTGTCAGGCCTTTCCTCTGTGTAAGAAGAGTAAAAGGTACCCGTTTACAGTTTAAAGGGAATGTTTGGTATGGAAAACAATGTCCTCTGGTCCCCACCGTGACCAGCACTCTACTACAAAGCGCTGACACAAACAGCTGATCCGACACCGAACGCTGCAGGCGTAGTAACACGCATGTGTTGCGGTCCACACAAAGTAGTGCCAGATAAAGAGGCGTTCATACTGAAAACTGAAATGCGGTGAATTATTCAAATATAGCGTACAATCGATGCCACTATTGATTTTTAAGTGAGACGTCCTTATAAGTGGATAAATTACGTGTGTAATTGACCCTATCTGCAGCGGCGTTTAGCCTAGCTTCTGTGCCGGCACTCCAGCCGGTTTCTAAACTCCGGGGCCGTGCTGACCGCCATCCGCTGCATGTCGTACACTTACTATTGATAAGTATCTCATACAACCCCACTTCAAACAAACCGAACTAAAATTCGGTTTCTTCTTATGTAAGCGTTCTTATTACTGAATATGTGTTCAGTCAATTGTGGAACTATTCTAAACTTATAAAAATAGCCCGAAATAAGCATATGGGTATAAAGAGGTTTCTTTTAATACTCTTTGTTCAGCAACTCTGACACCGGCGCTGTTCAATGTTGTATGTTTCATTCGCGTGATCAGCCCGTGAGAGTAACTTTTTGAAACGACATCGTACCGTCTCCTACTTCCTTTAGCCTTTAAACAGTCCGCACCACGTCCGCTCCGTGAACGGTCGGTTTATATAGCCACAGTGCTAACGTGCACCGGGACGAGCTGCAGCTGATAACGGGAATACACACACTTGTTGCCACCTCAGGTAACGGCCCGTCTGAAAAACCAAAACGTGTGTGTTTATACTAGTCCGCGGTCGCTTGCTAGCGTAAATTAGCATGTTCTAGAATGACAGCTGCTCTATCGCGAGAAGCGTGTAACGTGTTGTTGACAGCAGTAGCCATTCAGTGCAGAAAGTAATTAGTCCGGGGGGTGAAAAACATACCGTCAGGCCACCGGGCCAGTGCTTATGTCAAGCTCTGCTATATATATATATAGATATATTTTTTTCATATAAAAAATAAAGTTTTCAGCAAAAATAAACAGAGGCCATCAGTTGTCCCCCAATCATTAACCGCCTCCTGCAGCTCACATACTTACACATATTCATAACAAAAACACACCCCCAGCTAAGACGGAGATAATGAGCAAGTAAAAGAAGGATTGGTCGAGTCTGGAGCCGGCCAGCTAAACTTTCACAATGCTCGAAATGCTTTAAATTCACCCGCTGTAGCTGAAGCACGCAGCCAGCTTTTCCCAGCCAGACCAGTTCACGGCAGCAGAAGACTTACTGTACAGCATATCAATGACAGCTTATTCTTCTCTTGAGCTCTCTCAGCTTCTTCTTCCAATTCCTCCTCTCCCTCCTCCATCTGTTGTCCCCTGAGGGATCATCATGGCAAGTTATTCTGGCCTCTGCCATTCTTCTCTTGGTTCTCTTTGCTTTTCATGCTCTGCACGTTACAAGTTCGTATTTGTTTTCGTAAAGGATTATATGACATCAAACAGCCAATTGGGGGACATAGCTGTGACAAAGAAGAGCCCCGAGCAGGAACACATCAAATCCCCTCTTTTGATTTCACTCCTGGGTTTTTGGATAAGAGAGCATCAGCACGTGTAAATCCTTCTCCATCATATTCAGTGTCACACATTCAGATGATTTTGAACAGCTGCCTTAGAGCCATGTCACGTCTGAGTGACACACACTCCAATCAACACTTGTCATCTCCTGTCACTGAAAAATCAGCTCCGATTAGAGCTTGAAGAATGGTTTGAAGAATGACTGGTGACTGTTGCTATTATTGACCTAATGTTGTCTTTAATGTGTTGCTTTTGTCGCATGTTGTTCAGCACACGGTGCAGTAAACCCACTGTGAGGAGTATGATTCTATAGAAGGCCTCTATTAATCAACGATGCTGTGAGTTAGAGGATTGGCTTTTTTATTTAATTGAAACAGCGTATTAGTGTCATTGTAATTTCTAATATAAAGTGGTAAAGACAAAATAAAAAACTCAGCTGCCAACATTTAGCTATGAGGACATTCTTCATAATTCTTGTGGCATTCCCTGTTTACCGGTGGTGTCTGTGGGCATCTACTAACATCACTTGTTTCAGCTGACACAATGGTTGCCACAGTCGTATATTTATGCCTAAAGTAGCGAGACAAAGAAGTTCTTATTAATTATACCTTCTATTCTGTCCATGAAAGCTCTAAGAAATGTTTTATTCAACAGAACTGCACGGCAATGAGGGCAATATACATGGAAAATAAATGATATGGCCTACAGTTTGATGCTTTTCCAGTGTGCGGTCACGCCAGAAGAGTCAGAAGGAGTGAAGATGATGTGCTCTGTGAAGAAGGCTGTTGGTAATTGGAGCAGAGACAGTTACATTAAGTGTCATTAGTTATTGTAGTTTAGTTTTTGATTTGTGTTTCGGTGATCAGATGTTTCCCGTTCTGCTCTGTCCCGTTGTCTTTTGTTGTCATTACTTCTTGTTGTTTAGTTTTGTATTAAGTTATTTAAAGTTGAGGTGAAATGAAAAATGTCATTTTAATCCTTTCAGATCACATCCTCGGTAATATTGTGCATCTATTTCACAATATAGGCCAAAAAAAATACAGAAAATCCATTTCTTCGTATTCTTATATCAAAATTCGATCATTTTTTCTTCCAGTAAAACTAAATTTCACGCGTGCTTACGTAAGTTAGCACCAAACAATTTCAACCAATCAATCTGCAACATTTAGCCGCAGAGCACCAAGAACGCTCGGCCAGTTAGCTAGCTACTGCGCTGTGGAGAACGTCTGTCTACGCCCACTTCTCAACGATCAAATCAAATCCCTCTAATGATATGTCCCGCCTGCACGTCCTGTTTCACTCGGAAATACGTCACGATACGGAAGCTAGATACTCTCGAAATGCTGTTTCAGCTCGACTTTAAGTTAGTAAGTTCTTACATTTGGGTACTTGCCAATACCAAGTACCCATGAGTACTTAATAATATCATTACAGTTCTCATAATGACTGTAAAAGGGTGTTTTTTCATCGGTCAGTAAATAGGAGTCAGGAGTTGTTGGCTTTTCCCCCCCGAGAGATTACAGCGCGCCCTAGCTGGCTGATTCATGCGGCCCGCTCTTTGTCATCAGTCATAGGAATAGCTATCTCCGACAGCTCAAGAAGTTCAGAGTAAGGTTTAATCTCCTGCTCCGCTTCTACACAGCCATCGTCGAAAGCATCCTCACTTCATCCATTACAGTCTGGTTCGCCAGTCTCGACACACTCTCCCGGAAGAAATTACAGCGCATCATTAACAGAGCATCCAAAATGACTGGCTCACCCCTACCATCCCTTGAAACACTCCACCACAAACGGATACTGCACAGAGCCCGCAAGATCATCTCTGATCCCACTCACCCTGCACACTATGTCTTCCAGCTACTGCCCTCTGGGAGGCTCTTCAGGACAATTGCCTCCAAAACAACCCGCTTCAAAAACAGTTTCATTCCCATTGCAATAAACATTCTGAACTCTGAACGCTGAGGATTAAGCATGGTCCTTATGCATGAAATGTGTTTGTCTGTATGTATATCTATGTTATATGTTAAATGTTTAATGTTGGAACCTTTACCAAACTGTACTGAAAACAAATTCTACCAGCCTGGCTGTGTGGTCATTAAAGATTCAATCAATCAATCAATCAATCAATCAATCAATCAGCTCCTTAGCGCTCCGCCTCTTTGCCCCCTCTAGATTAGCCGGCTCTGGCATTTCCAATATGGCGACCGCCGGCGTTTCACGCTTCAAAAACGCTTCTTCAGAAACCAGTGGGTGACGCCACTGAGACTACGTCCATTATTTATACAGTCTACAGCATCTACAGCAAACACACAGTCAGGGAAGGGGTGGATATTGATTTTGCACAGGACACAGGAGTATCTGCTGGTTACTAATGAGGCTAAAGGTGGCTGAAGGACTCATGCTTTGGGATAACAACAGTGACAATGTGAGAATATTACCCCACACACACACACACACACACACACACACACACACACACACACACACTGCACCTAGTTTCAAATGCAATTTGGAGAAAAGAGTGCAAAAAGAAATCACCGGCAGGCTTGAAAGCAGGCAATTTCACCTGTTCCTTTGGCTGCTTCCTTCTTTATCACTTACATAATGTCAGGAAAACAGTGTAGCAGCCTCATAGTGTTTATATCGAACCGTTGCATTGCCATGGCAGATTAGGTGCTCTCTGTGTAATTGGAGGTGTATGTTACCCTGTAATCTAGTACTAGCTGCCAATGTTGTCTCCCACCCTGTGAAAAGGTATCCTATTGAGAGAAATCAGATATTTCCGACAGATATTTGGAGGGCAAAGGCTCCGAGGTGTGCTTTGTAAGATGTGAAATGAAAAGAAGAAAAGGGGTTCTTGCAGAATTTGACATGCAATGACTGACTTGTTTATGTGAATGAAACTTTTCTTTAGTTTCTCTGGAGGAGCTCGAGTATAAATAATTCTCTACCAGCAGACAGAACAGTTTATTTAACAGAACTCGTGGAGTCAATCTGAAACTGGATGAAAAGTGTGACGGGGTTTTCATGTGCAAAACAGACAGCAGCCAGAGCTCTCGCATGTAATTCTTATTCTGGGTTGCAGCAAAGTTAAAGCCTTTCCTTCAAAACTGTGTTCCCTCTCTTGCTCTGAGGCATTCACTGCTATGTTAGTGACCTTCTATTTTTCCATTTCTTGTGTTCATGTATTTTACTTTTCACTCTCACTGGTTCCAACACCACGATGCCAAATGTGTTTAAGGTGTGATTTAAATTGACTTTCTACTACTCTCTTCTACTCTGTTGTATTCAAGCCAAGCAAATCCCGAGATATAAGGATGTGAAAGTAGTCAGCTCTCATTCCGTAGTATGTTATTCTCAACAGACCAAACAGGTAACAAATTGCTCATGAAAGTATTGGAAAAATAAAAAATAACATAATTTCCTAAAACTAACAGGTCTTACATTTTCAACAGATTACAAACAATTGAGTTAGCATCTCTTAAAAACCACACGTTACCTGTGTCAGCACTTGACCTTTTCAGAATAAGGTTCTGTGTTAAAGGTCAGTTAAAATGATGTCATGACATTTCTTTGTATCACTCACGATTTTAAAATCTGGTGCTGTCATTGTTCACATCAGCAATCTTTGTGATATATGAATCTGCTACTCTAAAAGATATGTTACAGTCGATATCATTATCTGTGGAGGATCAGATCACCTTGTGTCCTCTCCTGAAACATTTAGGCTCAGTGACTGCTGGCTCCAGCTTTGTATTTATTGTACAAGCACGAGTGTCAAGTTATTAAAGGTTTTTTCACTCCTACAGTCACATGTTGAAGTGTCCTTGGGCAAGACACCGAATTGCTCCTGAAGGCATCGCCATCGCTGTATGAATGGGTATAGATCAGATTGGAGATAAACATTCAGCCCTTTGCAATCAGTGAGTGTGAATGTGACGTGTTAAAGTGCTTTGAGTGGTCGGAAGACTAGAAAAGCAGCATATAAGTACAGTCCATTTACCATTTACCATAACGTGGTGTAAATCTTCATCCAGAAGTTGGATTAGAGTTCCCTCATCCTGCCTACATTTCCAAAAAGTTGCAAGTTTCCTTTAAGCCAAGTCTGTGTAATCTACTGGGGGTCCAATAGTAACAATGCAGAATTTTAAACTATCAAATCCCTCGACATCGTCTGAGAATTGTCACAAATTTGGGCCCATTTGTCAAATGAAACATCCAAATTCCTCTCCCAGACACTTTTCAGAGCTGCCTCAATTTTATGTCTCCCACAGGACAAAAGCATTTTATAATATTTGGATGACTCGTGTCTTTTACCAAAAATCAATCAATATGTTTCCCACTCCTCTGCTGGTTGTGGGGCCTGGAGACGTGACCCAAATATCATCCTCGAAGCATTTTATAGAAGAATCTTTAAATAATGTAACTGGCACATTTTTATGATTTCATCCACATTAAACAGTTTAATCTCCAAACGTTTTTCTGCAAGTAGATGACTTTTGGCTCGTCACACGTCCCTGTACCTGCACCTGTGAGTAGAAGAAGCAGGTGTGTAGATAAGTGTGAAGTGGGTAGCGCTCCTTCTTGCAGGGTGAGGTCTGCTGCTGAAGGAGCTGCTTAAGGCCCCCACAGTCCAGGACAGAACCGGCCCTCCTGACCAGTTTGTTCAGTCTCTTCCTCTCCCTCTGTGTGCTCCCTCCTCCCCAGCAGACTGCTGCATAGAAGACTGCAGACGCCACCACAGTGTCATCAAATGTCTGTAACGGAGTCCTGCACACTCCAAAGGACCTCAGACCTCAGTCTGCCTGCCATGAGGCTATCATTATACTTTACATACACATATTCTGTTTGTTTGAGTAACATTAGATAGATTAGATATATTTATATCCACTACTGTTTATATGTATGGTGCAAGGCAGCAGGTGTCGATGAGATTCGCCCTGAGATGCTAAATGCTCTGGACATTACTGGACATGCCTCTTCAATGTCGCGTGGAGGTATGGGACAGTATCTGTGGAATGGCAGACCGGGGTGGTAGTTCCCATTTTTAAAAACTGGAAGATAGGGTAAGGGAGCTCGTAGATCCGGGGGGAGCTCAGAGTAGAGACAATGGAACCAGTTGAGGTGGTTCGGCCATCTGGTTCGGCCATCTCCCTTTGGAGGTTTTCTGGGCACATCCAACTGGGAAGAGACCCTGGGACAGACCCAGAGCTCACTGGAGGGATTATTTATCCTGTCTGGCCTGGGCACCTCGGAATCCCCCAGGAGGAACTGGGAAATGTTGCTGGGTGACCTTGCTGAGCCTGCTGCCATCGCAACCTCGGATAAGCAGAAGATAATGGATGGATGGATGGATGCATGCACATTTGTATTAGCATAAATTGAGTTTATTGCTTCCCATGCCAAGCGGTAAAGTGCTTATTAATCAAACTGTAAATAGGTGATGGTATAAACTGCTTTATGTAAATGTTGGTGGTGACTCATTTATGTCTTCTACTGGGTTCTGGGGTCATCATGTTATCTTCTCCCCTTCACCCTTGCAGGTACATGGCCATCATCCACCCTTTGCAGCAGCGCATGTCATCCACAGAGACCAAGGTGGTGGTGGGAGTAATCTGGGTCCTCGCTCTGCTCCTGGCCTTCCCCCAGTACTACTACTCTACCACGGACCAGCTGCCAGGTCGCGTGGTGTGCTACATCGACTGGCCTGAATTCACTGTGTGCGACTTCAAAAAGATGTGAGTTTCTCTGATGAACCACTACTCAAATAGTCAACAAGCGATGTTAATTACATTTGAATTGACAGCAAATGTGGGAGGATGCTGTTTGTATTCAGTGTAGATTAGAGAGAGCTGCGAGAAAGAACGGAAGCTTTTTGTGCTCTGTAGTGAATAAATTAAAGGCACATCATAGGAGGATGTGTGTTCTTCTTCTACTGAAGGCAAACGCATCGAGTTGGACGGAAGAAAGAAAAAGGAAATTAGATTTGATTGAAGCCTTATGCCACCCTTCATTTTCCATTTGTAATTCTAATAAGTACAAAATATGTACGCAACTAAGAAGACTATACAAGTAAAATATAGAAGCATAAATATTTTGTTCCTGAAGAGAAAGATTTAAATTTTAGGATTAGTAAAATCTTTGGCATTTTCACTAGAAAGGAGCACACCGCCATCACCAAATGATTAATACATGAAAACCAAGAATAATCCGTGGGGATCCATCCTTCACCGGGGATCGGCCGCAGTACCAGGGTCAACAACACATTCATGAAACAGAGAAAGATCAAAGGGTGGGAGAGAGGGGTGCAGACAAGAGGTCTTCACAGATCCAAAATTTCATGCCTGAAGCCTAAAAGACCCGTAATTGTGCGACCCGGAACCAAACCTGACCCATCTATTGTTTAAAAGCTGGGACTCAGACCCGTGCAGAACCGAGAAATGCCGGACCCGTCTATTATTTGAAAGCTGGGTTGAGTTATGTCGGACCTGACCCCGGCCGGGCGAAACAAACCCGATCATCGCCGACTTCTCAGCTGATTACTATTAACAAGTTACCGCTAGTCAGCTGTCAAAACAAGCCTTTTTGTCCCACCTGTGTGACGTAGCTTTCTCCCTTGTGCCTGGCAGTGCAGATAATCCATCCTTCCAAGAAAGTTTATAAAACACATCCAGGTTTTCTGTTATCCATAAATAAAAAACAGCGAGGCTAATCCACGAGTTATTTCAGATTAAAAGTGCACTTGCTGTCACACAGACGTCTGTTGTTGAATGTAAAGAGGTTTAACTCTTTATATTCATTTTCTTTTAGCTTTTTTGTCCACATCAGCAAGGATCTATTTACCTACTTGCATTTCACAGCTTTGTACTCTTAAACTGAAATGTTGTCTATGCCACAACATATCTAAGACAGTAAACATCACTTACACCAGTGCATAAGTGCATTTATAGGAGAACCTACTGAAGATATTCAGAAAACATTCGAACACACTGCAAACTACATATTAAAAACACGTTGAATGCAGGTTAGTTTTTTCTTTCAGTTCATCTTACTGCACATGTTTCAGGTTGGGTTTGCAGGTGCAGCCTGAGCGTGTTATGTGTCGTGTACTGCTGTTATTACTGGGGATGTCTTCTGCGTGCAGTGATTCCCTGCTGTTTGGCTTTGGTGTTTGTGGTGCTGCGGGAACTCTTTCAACTGTGGAGGGAACACGGTCCTTTGTAGAGGGGTCTGTGTTCTGGAGCTCAAAGTCCTCGTCATGGTGGGGGCTGGATGTGGCAGTGGAGTGTGGCTCTTGGCTCTATTCCTCCACAATCCCAAGCTGGTCATATCCTTTAGGGCTCACATCTGGACAACTTGTCCTTTCTGACAAGGGTTGGTAACTTGGTGCTCACAGTATCTCTAGGAGACCATTAGTTGCTTGGCATTACCAACCACTCTCTGGTACTCTGGTACTCCTGGAATGTCGCTGAAGTTCGGGATGAACCATGCCAAAAAAACGCTGTAGTTAGGGCACATCTGTAGGGACTGACATGTCAGTGATTACTGCGGTTTTGGCAAGATCTGCCTTCGCTTGTGAAGATGTGTCCGACATAACATACTTGGTCTGGACGAAATTTGCATTTAGCTGGATTCAGTCTGAGGTTAACCTCTCTTGCTCGTTCGAGTACTCTCTTTAAGTTGGCATCATGCTCAGCTACATCACGTCCTCTGTCGATGATGCAAACAGCTGTTCCATAAAAACTTTGCTCGCAGAGTTGATACCAAAGGGCATGCGAAGAAAGCTGAAGCGTCCAAAGGGAGTACTGAAGGTTGTCAACATTGTTCTGTCCAAGACAGAAAACACTGTTGCACCTGACATCTGTGCTGCAACTTCCTCAACACTGCGCGTGTGGTGATGGGGCCTCTTTAGTGCTGTGTTGAGATCTGTTGGATTAATGCACATCGTCTTATTTCCTGTTTATCCTTTATATGTGCAGCTACCATAGAGAAGACCCAGTCTGTAGGCTCAGGTCTGTAGGTGTTATGACACCAATGCTTTGCATGTATTCAAGTTCAGCTCAGTATTGCATCGCGATGGGGATGCGGTGGGCTGGCCGGACCACTGAATGCTGGGATCCACCGTCACGGAGTGTGTGACTGCTCTGAACAGATCTTTGTGCTGTGTGAGAATCTGTGTGGTGAAGTCTGATTACCTTCCGTGGTGAGCTGATGGACATCTCGGCTCAATCTGACAAATCCCATGTTCACACGCAACCCAAATCCTAGCAGGGCTGCACTTCTCTGTCCACTATGAAGAGAGGCAGTCTGTGGCAATGTTCTTTATTTCCTGTATTCTGGTTTATTTATATGCCCCAGTTTATGATGGAGGAGTCTTTATTTTTGTAAATGAAAACAGATTAATACAAATTTTAAATGTCTGGGACTTCAAGCGTGAATTTCACATTCTAGCAGGATTTAAAGAGCCATATTCACATGGTAGGATAATGTTGTCCATGCAGAAATCAGCTTTACCTGTTCACCAAATTTTATGTTTTGCCAAAAAGCAGTTGCAGTTAGACTTTTTCTCATGGTGAGTTTTAAAAGAGGCAATGACTATGAAATAAATGGCATTTAAACGCACACGGACGGACCTGGGTAGAGCGAGAGTGAGAGGGAGAGAGAGAGAGGGCACGTATCGGTACATAAGAACAGAAGCGCGCGTGTAAGAGGAGAACTGGTCATTATGATGAAGCCTGATGTAGCTCTGTGTAACTCTCAGGTTTATCAGTGAAGCCTGGAGTGTCTGTTAACAGAGACAAACGGAGGGGCAGTGTCAGACAGCGTCTGCATTTATTAATCTGTCAGAGTAAAGAGTAAAGAGTCTGTCCAGTTCTAAAAGCTCGGTTTCTCTGTCTACTGTTCTCATTTTAGAGCACGCCATGTCTACTTTACCCCGATTCAATTATGTTCTACCACTGGGTTCAGTCGCGATGTTAATCTGTGTAACAGATTTGATTGGCTGAGTAGCGTCACGTGTGATAATTTACAACGAATGCATTGGTCTGCGAGTTTCCTGGACCCCCAAATCACTACCACGAAGGCAACAAAAGCGGCGCAGGTTGAAATAGATTGTCAAAACTATTAATGGGTCCAGTTCATACGATCAAAGGGTGTACATTGAAGCTTAAACATGAAGTGAAGTAAAACATGTGAGGGGTAACTTTAAGCAGGTCATCATATTAACAAACATTAGTATAATTTTTCTATTGGGCCGGTTCAAGCACTAATTGCATTCACTCATTTTAAACCGTGAACGAGCCATAAACCTTCGGCAAGAAGCTCGCCTGAAACTGTTTTAATTTCTGTCGTGCAGCAGAAGTTAAAAAAAAAGAAGAATGATTTATAGGCACGATGTTCACCTGGTCGGGCAGCTTAGGGGGACGGTCAGGAAACATTGGTCATCTCTCATCTCGGTATCATCTTTCTTGGGGCTGCTTAAAAACAAACAATGGCCATGATCAAACTTTAAAGAGAATCCACTTAAAACTTTTTCTTCACACGTTGCTTGTGCAGAAAGAAATCGCAAAAGCTTGAATTGCGGCAGAAGCGCACCAGTTTTTATCTCCCTTCATCCTATGACCAACAGTCAAAGAGCAGGTGTGTCCTGTTGAACAGGTGTTAATGTTTTTGCAGACGCTTAAATCTCGCTGTGCTGGACACACTTCTGAAGCTGCTTTTGAAATACAACATAAATGCAGCGTGCCTCGAAGTGATTTAATCAGACTTAGCAACACCCCAGTAAACTTCAATTTCTTCCATTTGTCTGTGTGTTATCCCACTGGCAGAACTGGTCGACAAACACAGCTACGCTTCCACAAGAATACCTTTTCAGCGCACACACAAAACACATGCAATGAAGCACATACACTCGAAGACACAGCAGTATGGTCCTGCTCTTCACCCCGCTCAGCTGCCAGCCTCTCTGTTTCCTCTGTCACATTTCTCCATGGAAATGTGGTTTATTACGAACAGTGCAATGGCAATTATATTGTTCATGATGAGATTCGTCCTGCACTTATTACTTCTGTAATGAAGCTGTAATCACTGACACACAGGAGCTGAGTGAAACGCAGTCATTCAGCTGAGCAGCTGAAGCTTTAAATGACACATCTGATTACAGCTGACCTGGAGGCAGGTCCCACATCCCTTTTGTCAGGCGTTCCCAGCTGTTGCCATCATACTCTACATCCCGTCTGACGGCCTGTCTGCGACCTTGGCAGTCTGTGGGAATTACGCCGGGGACACACCGGACGAGGAAGCGCTGTGCAACAAAGATCGCGCGCGAGCCGGAGCACTTCTGTTCACACCAGACGCACATTTCTCTGCGCCGGTCAACAAGCGCCTCTGTTCCTCAGCTGTGGTTTACTCACATTTGGAGCTGTTTTTTCATCATGCTCTCTCTCTCTAGCTCTCTGTCTCTGTTTGCGTGTGTGTTTTGACACCCCGCCCCCACCCCCAATAGCCAGCCCACTTTGTGTCTCTCTCTTTCTTGTTTGTGTGTGTGTGTGTGTGTGTGTGTGTGTGTGTGTGTGCGAGTATCTTCATCTCTCTCGCGCTCTGTTTAGATACTGACAAATATATAAAAGCACACAAATATGACATCGCATTTGTCAATCGCGGTGTTTTATTTTGAAAAATGTTTTAATTTTGAAATTGACCGGATTCTCTCGTTGTTTCATGTGTGACTTCCTGCCAGGATTGACGCGATCGCTCGCGGCTCGCGCAAAAAATAGACCTGGTGTCTGGTGTGAACGACACAATCGGTTAACATGGACGCCGAAAGGAAACTGGCTCCGCTTCGCTGCTATTCGTGGCGCTTCCACGTCCGGTGTGTCCCCGGCGTTGGTAAGAAAGGTCTCATGGGAAAGAAATGTGACATTGTTTGTCAATGGACGCGTATTTAATGCCTCCATAACATAAACCCAACTTTGGCAGAATACGTTGCATAACAGGAGCCAACTGCAAGATGAATTTACTTATTTCATCACTTTCTGAACATTAAAGTGAACATTTGCATTCAGGACTAATGCATACATAGCTCTTACATAAAGCTCTTACATTATTTAGTACAGCTCTTAACCACCATTACATTACATTCACAGCCAACTTGGTCTCCCAATGAAACGACCACAACTTCTTTCCTGAGTGTGAAGGCACGTAATGTCTTAAAATGACATAAATTACAGTATATATTTATTAATTATATCAAATAACTAGTACAGCCAAACACCTAATTACACTGCACCAAAATTATATGTTAGGAAAAGGTACGAATGTTTATTTCTGGTAATTTAGCCAAAACAGTCGAATGCTCAAAGTCTGCACAAAACACCCACAATGTCATTCGGTAGCCGCTGGTAGCCTCAGTATTAGGATGAACTTAATACACTTAATTAGTAAAGATAGATCCAGTCATAAAGATGAAAAAATAACGGTAAAATAAGGTTTTGTAAACTGAAAAAAAAACTACTACTACTATCGCTAAACCAGGGAATCTGTGTGTGCTGGATCCTCACTGACTTTATACCGGCATTGTTTTCATGCTGGTGTCTTTTTAACACAATACGTGCCACCAGCACAGAATTCGGTGTTAAGAAGTCATTTCACGTAATCTTGTGAGACCAGGTTGTTCACAGCAGTATGTGTAAAAGGTTTGGATTCAGTCCCACGAGATCCTCTACTACTTAGACCCACATCTCGGTGTCACACGGCAGGACGTGCGATAGCAAGGCAAATTAACTGGAACGCATCAGGCTCCTTCTTTATCATTGCTTGACTCCCACTGTTTGTCATATTAACAACTTATCGAGGAAAAGCCGGTCTAATATCACACGAGTGCAGCTCTTTATCAGAGCAGAGTGAGCTGACCGCTGCACAGAAACATGCACGACGCGGATGCTGTCACACATGATCGAGGCAGACACTCCGTTGTGCAAGGCGGTGTGTATTCCCCTTATCAGCGGCGCCTCGTCCCGGTGCTCGTTAAAGCTGAGGCCACATAAACGGACCTGTTTACTTTTAGCAGTTATACCTGAACCAAGCGTGCTAAAAATAGGAAGCCATTTTTTTTTTGTATAAAGAAAATAGACTTAAACAGTATGATTGTTAATTGTTTCTATCTAGGCTTCATGAAAACAATTTCCTGGAGGTTGATTGAACAGTAGAAGGGATCCATAGAAAAATTAAAGAATATAAAACAGTAAATCATGGCAACAACCAAAATGAAGACAACAAAAAATAATTTGTCGCACAGAAATCGATTCAAAACAGGTGCGAAGGAGAGGAACAGGTCATACAACAGATAAGTGTCTCCCTCACTCTGTCTAACTTGTAGAAATTGTATTATTTGCAACGTTTCGGTACTCGACCTTCATCAGGCAAACACTTTGTCAAAGAGGGGAGGACAACTTAAATAGTGAGTGGCTGCACGCCTGCAACCAGTGCAACTCATCCTATCAGCTCAATCAGCTGTCAATCAACACAAAAATGTAATAATAAATCCTGTCTTTGCCGAGTTTAAAGATAAAAAAGAGTCATCTAAACAAAACAGAAATAATGTGTCCTATTTTTTATATGCATACATTCAAATTAAAGGGACATTAAGGTCCTCAAGGTAAACATTATTAGAAAACAAGAATAGTTGTCACAGGTTAAACCAAACAGGTGGAGAACCCAGGTGCAGACTAAATGATTTATTAAATGAAACAAAAGGCAAAATCCAAAATGGCAGAGCAAATGAAAGAACAAAAGGCAAACACTAAAACACTTACTCAGGAGAGGCACAAAGATAATCCACTGAAGACACACGAGGAACTAATTCACAGCAGGAAGGTCACGGACAAAGACTCTGGCACAGAAGGGCAGGAACACAGAGACTAAATACACACAGGGTAAACAGGGACAGGTGAGACTAAGTTACACAGGTGAACACAATCTGAAAGGCGGGAAACAGAACAAAGGAGGGAAGTAAAACAAGACGTAACACAGCTACAAGGGGCAAGAACTACAAAATAAAACAGGAAACACGAGGAACCAAACTCAGGACTGACAGGACTACAAAGAAAACCGGAAAGACGAGGAACCAAACTCAGGACTACAAAATAAAACAGGAAACACGAGGAACCAAACTCAGGACTGAGAGGACTACAAAGTAAAACAGGAAACAGGAGGAACCAAACTCAGGACTACAAAGTAAAACAGGAAACACGAGGAACCAAACTCAGGACTACAAAGTAAAACAGGAAACACGAGGAACCAAACTCAGGACTGAGAGGACTACAAAGTAAAACAGGAAACATGAGGAACCAAACTCAGGACTACAAAGTAAAACAGGAAACACGAGGAACCAAACTCAGGACTACAAAGTAAAACAGGAAACACGAGGAACCAAACTCAGGACTACAAAGTAAAACAGGAAACCTGAGGAACCAAACTCAGGACTGACAGGACAGGAGTTTGTTTTAACTCAATTACCCCGCTAAGATCAGTCAGCTGCCTTTATCAGTTAAAAGTCCAGTGCCACAGCTGATGATCTGTGATCATCCGCTGGGTTCCTGTGTGATAAAGTTACAGTTACTGAATCTGACCACGGCTAGTTCGAGCTGATTTGTTTCACCTCACCGACATACACACACACGCACTCATACACACCCGCCATTGTTACTCACACACACCTTAAAGGTACGGATCGCGTGAGCACAAAGCTCAGCTTCTTCCTCACCATCTTGTGTAGTCTATCAGGCCAGGCCACACTTGTTTTCTTTGGTCAATTTACATGGACTTGATCTCTCTCTGCACCCCCACTCACTCACTCGCACGCGCGCACACACACATACAACACAACAACAGTGAGCGTGGCAAACTTGGCATGTTTGCATTGCATTCATATTCTGATGTACACTAACAGCCAAGGTAAAAGACATCTGAAGCATATTTTCCACTGAGGGGAGAAAAGAGAAGCAGCCAAAGAGATTCAAACTGAGGGTAACAGAGGATAATTTGTCACTGGGTCTGTGGCCTCCACTGAATGAGGATTTATTGATTCAGTTTGTATGACAGCGAGGTGACACAGCTTCTATTCCCTGAGGCACGATCCATCAAAGGGAGCCGAGGGAGTGCTGGAACTCTCTCGGGAGGCCGGCTCTGTCAGGGAGTCCCTTTGCTCTTACAAGGTGAAGCTTCAGCTGCAGCAGCTTCTTGGTCAACAAAGAAACTTTGATATGTGTGTGTGTTCACATCTTTCTTTTGGTTTCCTGAAGTGTAAAGGGACGAGTACATGCTTTTTCAAGAGGCTTGCACTTAAGCACCTAAGATACCACTTACTGCTCTGCTAAACATAAAGGCAACGGCCCAGAAACTGTTTGAACTGTGAGATATCGCTCAGCTGTACGCAAAACCTGGCAAAACAAACAAACAAAAGTAGTTGACAAACAACTGCAAGCATGAAGAGTGAGCGGGTGCTCTGTCGCCTGCAATAGCACGGTGTAAAATGATGCCCAAGCAAATGTTTGCTATTTAAACTTCAGGGCAGGTATGCAGGGCGCCTGGTGACAAGTAAGGGTGTCCAGATAGACACATAAGACTTTTAGATAGTTCAGCTTTTGAATGATAGTGCACCAAAGACTATGGGAGAGCTCAAAGAGCTCTGAGGTTTTAGGCTCTGACAGAACCTTCATACGGGGCTTATAGGATAGCCAGACCTCTTTGATTGATAGAAGGGGCGGGGCTAACACACTGTCATGGGCACAGCCAGAGATTATGACTTCTGGAAAGTGCATAGCCAAAGGTTTGTGTTTATGAAAGGGGCTTTGATTGGGCAGGACTTTTTCGAATGCCAGTACCCTCACTGCCACTGCTGCTGCAACTGTGGCTCTGCATGTTTCTGAGTATTGGAAGGGGTGGGACCAACACGTTGTCACAGTGCGTGTGTTTACCGCAAGAGGTGGGGCTTATGCATTGTCTCAGGGACGTGGCCATGACGTTGTGATGGGGCGGTGGCAGGCACGTGAGGAGGCGGGGTTTCTGATTTATGGAAGGGGAGGAGCTAACACATCGTCACATAACGTTTCCTACTACCATGTGTAGTTTCTTCCAGAATGTGTTTCTCTACATTATCAGAGTTGACTCGACAGCCTGAAGTTGTTAAAGTATTGAAGATATAACCATCGAGAAATAGAGTAACGCAGACTGAGTAAAGGTCTTTTCAGACGGGGGGCGAGTCAACGCCTGTGTACCCGCTTGGATGGGAGGGTCTCACCGCACTCCTCAGACAAGGAAGACAAGCGGTCTGCGAGTAAACGGCTTCTGTGCACTGCTGTATCCCTGCCGGTACAACTGGATTTTATTTATAGGCGTACAACGGACGTAACATTAACATTACCTGATCCCTCCAGTCTTGTGCTGATGCTCTGCCATGCAAAGGCCCTCCTGTTTATGTCCAGGTACCTGTTTAAAGAGTGGTTATATATCTCTGGGAACTCGCATACAGCCAGGATCAGTCTCTCATCCATTGTGATTTATGTGGTTACTACTGCACGTCACGTTAACTCTGGCAGCAGGCGGGCGAGTCCATGACAGGAGCATGACTGCGATACTTTCTCAGGATTGCACCCACCTGCCAATCAATCAATCAATCAATCGGCTGACGGCACTAGTTTTTATATGAATGCAGCGCTCGCTGTGGGTTAAATTATTCATGATAGTCACTTAATATTGACTGAATTATTGAGGCCTCAAGCCAATAAACATACAACCAGTAGAAGTGTCCACATGTGGGACTTGAACTCATGACCTTCATTATTGACTTTAGATACTATCCTGGTCCTAACACACCTTTTTACAAGATGAGCAAATGACATCTTAAGTGAAAAACCCTTTCAAATCCTTAAAAGAGTCAAACTTTAAAAGATTAAACAATGAGTCTCCTGAATGAGCTGTAGAATTTGACATTGGATCGAAGTTTCTAGCAAAGCTTATGCAGGAAAAGATACCTTCCCCAAAAACAGCAAAATAATAAGAATAAAGAGCAATAGACTGTTCTTATATAGCGTTTTTCTAGTTCACTCAAAGTGACCACATGTGATAAACTTCACTTAGATCATCAAGTACAAGAAAAACAGGCAGGTAATAAAGGCTCGGGCTGGGTGAGCCGAACCGGGAGAAAGGGGAGTATGGTGAGGTCGTGGCACACACAACAGTTCATGGAAGGTCCAGAACCATGTAAGCACTCAATATGAAACCAGTCGGGGCCGGGCAGAGATTCAGGGAGCCAGCAGGTAAGTATACACAGGAGGTAGACACAAACATTGAGAGTCTTTGGGCCACCGTAATCCACAGATAAGCAGACAGAAAAACTCACTCTGTGGTGTCGTCGCAGGGAAACACCAAAACAACCAAGGGGACAGGCAGACAGGAGCACAGAGGCAGAGCTGGTGGTCAGGGACAGAAGGCTGAGGCAATATCTGGGATAACAACAAGGTGCTGGAGAGTCTTGCATGAAGGTGACGAACAATCTGGATGAGAGCTTTATACTGGCTTGCTCACTGATCACTGCGAACTGAGTGAGCTGTTGAGGCGGGGGCGTGACAGGCAGGCAGAGTGGAGCAGCGGAGGGGTGAGAAATGACTGGGGGAGGACAGGTGAGCAGTGAAACAGAACTTTTACATTTTAAAGATCTGTACTTATTTCTTTTGTCGTTGCCCATGTAGCTACCAGAAGCTCCATGTAGAGGTCTTCACGGGTCTACCAGAACCCGAGGACCCGGGACCCGGACGGGTCGGGACTTGTTCTATAATCCTCGGTTCCGGGTCACATTATGTGTAATACCCGAATGGATCCGGTAAGACCCGGCCGTGATTAGAAAGTGTTCATGATTAAAGTGCTGTGTGTGTCTGTGTGTGTATTTTAACTTGCAACAACGTGTCATTCGCATGAGAACGTGCAGGAATTAAAGTGGAAAAAAACATAAGAAAGAGCAACAACGAGTTGAGTGACGTGTCACGTGACTGCAGGTTCAGAGAAAAGTTGAAGCCAAATATGGCAATGATGGATACATTCCTCGTTGATGTGGACAAAAAAGCTGAAAGAAAATGAATATAAAAAGGTAAAACCTCGTTTATGCAAATTGTGGGCAAAGACGAGAAGAAAGTAAGCACAGTTACGTGTAACACGTGTGTGGCTTCTAAACGAGCTGCGCGTTTGTCATCCGTCTGAATGACAGCAAGTGGAGTTTTAATCTGAAATAACGAGTGGATTAATATCTGTTTTTATCAACACGACATGGATACCAGGAAACCTGGATGTGTTTTATGAACTTTCTTGTTGGAGGATGGATTATATGCACGGACAGGCACAGTGGAGAAGGCTGCGTCACACAGGTAGGACAAAAGGTTTGTTTTGACAGCTGACTAACGGCAACTTGTTGATATTAATCAGCTGTGAAGTCGGTGCTGATCGGGTCTGTTTAGTCCGGCCGGGGTCGGGTCCGACATAAATCAGTTCGGGCCCCAACTTTCAAATAATAGATGGGTCTGGTTCGGTTCCGGATCGCACAATAACGGGACCCGTGAAGACCTCTAGCTGCATGTAGTAAAATATCGGTGCTGATTGGCCGAAAAGAAGTGTTTGAATCTGCACTCGATTGCTCTTCCCTAACCAACCGGATGTGTGTCTTATGATACTGACATTTAATTTTTTAGAACTGAATTAGAATTGAGAAAACTGAATGTGGAATTAGAATTTTAAAGAGATTCATTTCAGTTTGATTCAAATAAATAAATGTTCACCTGAAGCTTCACAAATCTAAAAGCTCAATTTCTAATGTGTGAACGGCTTTGATCTCAAGCACACCAGTAGGTTTAGCATGAAACATTAAATTGACTGTATTGTTTACCCATGGTTTTATTTGTATGTGTTAATTGTCAGGGGCAGCTGTGTGCATTGGTGTGTGAGTGTTTGTGAATTAGATCTCAATATAGTAAGCAGCCTCTTCCATCAGTGTGTGTGTGTGTGCGTGTGTGTGTGTGTGTGAATGGAGTGACTCAGTGTACCATTGAAACCACCACGACCTAAACTACACAGAGAAATGGGCTCTGATATTTAGTGTCCATGTTGTCCCTTTGAGTGTCTGACACTTTTCTGTGTGTCTCAGTTTGTTGTGTTGTTCTTCTAAAGTAAGCTCCCGTGCTCTCGGGTATTCAGTGGGATTAACATAATTGTAGTTAATTGGCAAGGAGATGCCCTGTGAGACTCATCTGCAGCATTCATGGAGGGAAAAACCGATTGTCCCTCTGTGGATGATCGAGTCAGGGGGTCCTCGCTCTCCGCACGCAGGCAAACATGATATACACACTTGCTAAACACAGCTCAGGGGATATAATGAATTTCCTTCATTTTAATGGACATTAATGCGCGCGACTGAAAGACACACTTTACCAGAAGAAATTTAGCGGCTCAAACACGGTCTGTGGTGGATTACCAAATCATTAGCTAAATATTGGAACTGTCATATTTAATTATTTCTTAAAGGGTTTAAATTTATTGGACAGTTATTGGAGCAGAGCCTTTAGCTCTGGAATCATGTTACAAAGCATAACGACTTCTCAGTCCTCTGGCAAACACACTGATGATGATTTACTCAGCCCTCGACTGGAATAACTTTCACCTTTACTCACTTCTTTCTTCTTGCTGCATCATGGCCTCGGAGCGCGGAGTGGTTGGCAAGCAGAATGAGAGATTCACAGGCTTTCTGTTAGGAAATAGTTGTTGGATTTTAATTTGGGTATTGCACTGTGACAGCACTTTTATATGTACCGTACCATTCTCTATTCTTCAAGCTGCTGTAAGTCATATTTTATATGGATTAACATCATTTCTAGAGAGACGGCAGCTTTTTAGGTATAAAAGCACTGATAAACCCCCCGACACCACCTGACCTACACCACAGCTAAAAGGACTACTGTGAAGAAATATTGTGACTACAACAAATTTTACCTCTTTGGTAGAAGCTGTTCTGCTGTTAAATACACCGACGTGAGGGATCTTTGTTGTTTTTTCAGTAATTTAAGTGTGTGTGTGTTTTGGTAAGCGGAAGTGGCTAATGGCGGCGCCACCTGCCGATATCTTTTATTCTTTTTTTTCCACACGTCGATCTCTACTGTGCAACTCTGCCTTCAGGTTCAGGTTACTTTATTGATATCCAAGGGTAAACTAGTTTCGCAGTCGAGAGTCGAAACATCCAACACAGTTTGACAATCTAGACAAGACATTAAACAAGAAACATAAAACAAGAAACATAAACAAGAAACAAATTTAAAATCGACAGAGTGCTGCAATCCATGAAATAAAAGCAAATAATTAAGATAATTAAAAAACGCCAGAAGTAAAAATTCCTATCAGACATAGGTTAAAAGAATAAAAACATTTCAATAAAAAGAAATAGAATAAATCAATGAGATCAAAATCAATCAATACATAAAAAATAAGATACATGCTCAAATGGCGTCACTCTCGCAATATGGCAGCGCCCGCCACGGGGGCTCTTTTGGCATCAATGTCGTACAATGAGAGCAGATGGAGACGCGTCGTCCATCTATATAAACAGTCACTGGTTATGACAGAGAAAGTTGTGTAAACGTTGTACTTGCCATTCAGAAAGTAGAGTTATGAGAACACGCCTGTCAGGTTATAGCAACATGGATGAAAAACACTCTCTGGTGAGTCGATAAGCACGTGTTAAGAAAGGAAGAAACGCAGGAGAATGAGGACTAAAGACTGAGATAAAAGAGAAGCCGTCGGGGAAATCAACATTTTCCTGAGGCACATGATACAATTATGAAGAAATTCAAAAACAACAATCAAAAAGTGATCTCCCCGGGCCTCAGCAAACATTTCCCAGCTCTTAAACCCTGAGCGTTTACAACATTTTTATTCCACTTATCAATGCCACATAAGAGGGGCGTTCATGTGGACTGTTTTCAAGAATGCAGAGCCCATTTAAAGGCAGCGTTTAACCTGCCTGAAACCCTTCCAACATCCATATCCTATCCACACAAACACGTACCACTAATTAAGACCTCTTTCCCCATCTTTGCTCATTTCGTTGAATCTGTTAGGGCCAGCTTACTCACCTCTTAAAATCACACAGAGCTTCGTGACATGACGTAGTTCCAGAGCCGGTTTCAGCCTGCAGTGTGAGGATGGGCTGGTGCAGATAACGGGCGGGCAACTCCAGTGACGAGGTGTCGTTAAACATTGTTAGAGGAAAAACAAAACGGGGTGTCTGGGTGTCCGATCCCTCAAAATTTGGCCATCAAACACTTGCAATGACATAATAGATTAATTGATTGATTCACCAATACAGTGAATAATACTTTTTTGGAAGCTTTGATCTGCCTTTATCTGAGACTCGGACCCTCCCGAGGCCTGGAAAACTTTAAAAGGTGTCCGTTCAGATGACCATGGAATCCCTGACTGTTTTAACTCACTTGTTTGTCTGCCTCTCCCTCTCCTCCTCAGTGACTAGTATTTGTTTCACCTTGCCCTTAGCTACAGCCAGCCTGCATAGCTTCAACTGCCACCTGATAAGGTGTTAATAGCCAGATGAATTCAAAACAGCCATGTGGGTGTACACAAGCCGTTAGGCTCATTCGACAACAGGCGAGAGGAGCCGATTGCAGTCGGGGGAGGAGTCATAAAGTCGGACACTTCTTTGTTGACTACCCTTATAATACCAACACCTCACTGTAAATCGATGTGAATAAAGTCTTCCTTTGTTGTTGTTGTTGTTGTTATTACTATTTTTTTCTGCTTCTGCTGGGAGGTCGGCAGCCTGTTGCTGCAGCTCCGAGCCATTTCTTATTGTGACTCTTTTTCCATTTTTATTAAATATTGTTTGTTGTTAACTTGTTTTGTATTTTTAAATGTCTCCCTCGTATTTTTTCTTCTTTATTTATCTATCTATTCTTATTTATATATTTCTTTTCTATATACTGTTTTCACTGACTTGCTACTTTGTCTTGGTATTGCTGTAACACCCGAATTTCCCCCCTGGGGATCAACAAAGGATTATCTCATCTTATCTTATCTTTTTTTGTTATTGTGTTTAATTTTACATTCTCATTATATTTTATTCAGGAGTTTTGATAGTTATTTTAATATAAACACCATTGCTCATATGTTAATTAAGAAGAAATATGTGTCAATCATTCATCTGTGAATGCCAGAACTTTGCTAAAATCATTTGGTGTCTTAAGTTTAATGAATAATGATGAATAAGGCAGACGTCTCATCACTTCCTTGTGGGTGGTGTCAAAGCCTTTTTCGGCCAGTAGGCGCTTCACTCAAACCAGAGCGAGTCGTTTCCCATCATGCACGGAGTTGTGCAGTCGGTGGAGAGCACTGAGGCCCTGAAAACGCGACTGCCTCACTCCTGTTTTCAGAGCAAGTCAGACAACGTTCTAACCGTCATGCGATGTGCTTGGAAAGGTGGCGATCGATTCTGCGCAGGCCTCGCTCATCTCCAACAAGCCTCTCATGTCAGGGGTCTCCAACCTTCCTGCATGTTTTAGGATTCTTTGAACTCTAACACCTGATTTGAATGATCTGCTCGTTATCAACCAACCGAAGCGTCTCGGAGGATTGATACTGAGCAAAACAGGCTCAAAACAAACGGTGATGCTTCTTTTTCCTTCGCTTTTATGCAGGATCAACTCTCTCTCTCAGCCTCATTCACTAATATGAAAAAAAAACATACGTAATATTGGATTTATGTCTTGTTATAGGTACTATGTGTGTGTGGCCATTCTGATCTACTTCCTCCCACTGCTGGTGATGGGTTGTGCTTACCTGGTGGTGGGACTGACCCTCTGGGCGAGTGAGATCCCTGGAGACTCTTCTGACCGCTACAAGGAGCAGCTGACTGCCAAACGCAAGGTATCCACTTTTTGATTACCTGCTGTTGTAACTGGATCTCTGACAGGGTCAAGTGTGCCTTTGTAAACTGCAGCCCTTATCAGGACATGATAATCATCTTTTTAAGTCTCTGCATCGTTCGGTTTTCTCCACCAGCTCTCCTCCTTTGCCTCTTCTACCTGTCAGTCAGCTAGCAGGGCCCATGCTTGTCAGGCGTGCTCACAGTCTCAGTGCTGCAGTTCTTTAGAGAATACCAGAGTGACGACACTTGCAGAAACGTGCCTTTCTGACACTAGAACATGACATGAAATCCTGTGAGGGTTGACACTGGGATCTTTAATAAGGTGTCTCTGCACTGCCCTGCACTGCACTGCATATTAGTACATGTACTGTTTGTCATCCTGTCTAACTTGAGATGTGATTTCATACCGGGCCCTCACGTTGTGTCATTCTGTCATTTATTTGTTTATTAATGCTGTGAACTGTGCTACACACATTCATGTCTCCCTCAGTGTTGACTGTAGGTACAGTTTGGGATTCTCAGACTTTTTAACTGTGAGACATCTTGAGCAGAGCTGGACTGCTGCTGGACAGCCGCCTGACTTGATTGCCTAAATTACAAGAGACAGAGAGAATGAGAGGCTCAGAGACAGGCTCAGTAACAACAACAATTACAATAACAACTCTAGTACACACAGCGAAAACAACCTTATAAGCCGAGACAAAGAGACGGAGAGTGAGCGAGGGGGAGAGAGGGACAGATCGCACCCAAGTTACTATACTTATGGCCTGTGGGAGACTTGTGACTACACTCTTATTTCAAAGAAACTTCGGCAGGAGCCTCTAAAAGGAGCCTGTGAGTGACTTTATCGATCAAATAACTACAAATAAAAAAACAAAACAACAATGACGGTAGTTTTTATGTTTTGGCAGTGAGTGGGCGGGCACGGTCACAGTAGTACCCCTGAATATAGCAGCGCTGTTTTAATCGTTCTGAGTCTAAAAAAACACCTCAGTTGTCTTTTTATTGATCGCCATGTTTATGTCATGTCTCTAACATGTTTGTTATCGCAGAAGGTGAAATAGATTAACTAACGTTCGGCTTTTAGCGGTGGATGGATGGCACGGTTAACTAAGCTTAGCTTTACTTTCTTGTTAGTGGGAGAAACATCAGTATTGACGTTTCTTAGAAAATGTGGTGGACAGAAATCTAATCTCCAATGTGACAGCCTCACAGATCCAATGCCTGTCCATGTACATTATTTTAAATTGATTGTCAGTGAGCATGGCTCTCTGTGAATTACAATTCCACACACACAAGAATATAGAGTTTAAAGCAACTGAGCTTAAAGTTGCCACTTGTTTAGTTAAAAAGCTTGTAAAAGGAAGAGAAGATAAATGCTGATCTAATAACTGCTGTAACCCTTTTATTGATGTGTTTCCGAGTCATATTTTACTGGCATTATATTGGCATTGAGGTGTCTGGCATTTCAAGGGGCTTTGCAGCATCAGTGACTAGAGGATGATGATGATAACGAAGACTTCATGGTCGTTTGTCCAACAGGTGGTGAAAATGATGATCGTGGTGGTGTGCACGTTCGCAGTGTGCTGGCTGCCCTTCCACGTCTACTTCCTGCTGCACCAGTTTTTCCCTGACATGTTTGAGGAACAGTTCATCCAGCAGGTTTATCTCGCCATCATGTGGCTCGCTATGAGCTCCACCATGTACAATCCAATCATCTACTGCTGCCTCAACGACAGGTACGTCAGAGCCCTTTCCTTATGTTTCCACTTTTTTTTTTTTTACAAAGACAAACTTGTTCAACCATAAATGTTAGAATTCGTAAAAACAACTTTTCAAAATGGTCCTAGAAAATACAACAATGCAAGGTTGAATTTAATTTTCTTACATGTGGATTGCTTAGTACCACGGTTTTCAAAGTGTGAGGTGCCAGAGGACTTTAGGGGAGGCGCAGCGGGAGAAAAACATAAAGAGAGGAGAGGAGAGAGTTCCTGGAGCGAGCAGAAAATGGAGGAAGTATGGCAAAGTCGTTTTAAAGTTTGGATTATCATTCATTGGTCCTGATGATGCTCACAGAAGCAACCATGATGCTTCGGTTGAGTGGCGTTACTTCTAGCTAAGACAGGAAAACCCCACAAGTTGAAAAGGTACTCCTCCCTGCTGCTAAAGATGTGTGTTCAGTGATGATGGGAGAAGCTGCTGTTGCGAAGCTAAACGCGACCCCAGTGTCTTACAGCACCATCCAGCAGCACCTTAGACATGGCCTCTGATGTGATGTGATGGATGAGTCCTCAGACTCTGAAGAACTGCGTTCAGCTAATGGCGTATGTGCACTATATTAAAGAGCTGTCTGTCCGCACTGCAGCAGGAGAAATATTCACGGCTTTAAATGATTTAATTCAAGAGTGTCATATTGATTGGGGCTGCTGTTGTGGAAAATGTTCTGATAGAACAATGTCAGGTCGCCTCAGTGGCTTGGTGAAGCAGGTGCAAGCGGTGGCCCCCGGCGCTGTTTGAAAGTACTGTATCATCCACCACCAGGCCTTGGCGACCATATGGATGCCCAAAGAGCTGCGCGTGGTCCTGGTTGAGGCCCACTTCAAACAGCTGCTCCTGCGCTCTGACGTCCGGTGGCTGTCCTGTGGCAAGGTCCTCACCCGCTTGTATGATTTGTGCAAGGAGGTCCTCATCTTCCTTGCTGCAATCAACTCCCCACTGGGAAAGCACATGGAGGAAATTTATTGGGCTGCAATGCAATTAGATGTAGTCTTTATCTTAGTCTTAGTCTAGAAAGTATGACCCCCCTCCAGTCTCCCTCTTCTGCTTCAGGTAAAATGAACACTTGAGCAGATCATCCACACAGTAAAAGAACGATGACGACACGGCATTGAAAGATTACTTTTCATCATCGCTTCTCATTTAAACAGTCTGACTTGAATGTCCGGCAACCCATTCAGGAAAAAGTTGGACCTGTGGTGTGCTGATGTTGAACAGGGCTCAGTGGAACATTTCCAACCTTGTAAGATGTAGTAGGAAGGGCGGGGCTGAGACTGGACTGTACAACAGGTGGTCATCGTGCATTTGAAGGGGTTATGTGAGCAGTTTGGAGAGGACACCTTGGCAAATCAGTGGGTGAGAAATCCATTCTGTGTCCCAGTTACAATCAATCACAACAGTGATGGACTGACCGTGCAAGAGGAAGAGGCCCGAGTCGAGCTGAACTGTAATATGGACTTGAAACAAAAGATGAGTGAAGTGTCACTTTCTGTGGAGTTCCTACACCTCTCCACAAAGGCCATAAAAGAGCTCGTCCCCTTCACTTCCACATGCCTGTGTGAGAGCGAGGTTTGAATCAAAGCAAGTACCGGCCAAGGCTGCAGCTGGAAGGATGATCTACATTTGTGTCTTTCTACGGTCCATCCCTGCTGAGGCTCTTGTGCACTAAAAGAGAAGCATGAGCATTATAAGAAGGCGATGCTGGCATTAAGTTTATTGTCAAAAGCACGCCTGAAAAGGATTTCTGCAGGATGTTGATACAGTGATATGAAAAGCAGCCCTGTGCGCAGTAATGATTTTTTGGGGGTCTGACGGTCTTTGATTCTTGTCTTTATTTGCCTTGAGTAAAGTTGCACAAATAGGCTTTACAATAGATGAGTTTAGTCGGGCACTAAGTCTGTGTTCAGTTAATGGACTGTGAAGATTAATAGGGAATAATTAGAGGAGCCTACAGCTTGATAATGGGCCCTATTTAGACGGCGGGAGGCGCTAAGTGATTTAGGGTCTGACACACTTTTGCTCGTTAGACGGCGCACAATCTGGGCACAAACCAAGACGTTGGCTTAAGTCCCTGGATTATTCATAGGCCTGTTTTTCGGCATAACATGAATCAAACCAATCAGAGTGTCAGCTCTCATCCCCTTTAAGAGCCCGGTGCACCTGCAGGCAGGCGTGTTGCTATTTACATGGCGGATTTCAGCCATTCTTCTTATACTGTATAAACTGGACCCCAACCGGCATGTTTAACTTATTTCTTTCCACTGTGTCCTTGAACACGCAGAAAAGAACTTGCCGTCTCACTCTGTCCTATAAACGTTTTTTCACTGTAACAGCAAACACTGCTTTTTTCTTATGAGTAGAAGCGCTGCTGTGCGTCCCCGTGTGTGTAACAAGCACAGACTCATGTTGTGAACTCTCCGATGTAGGCCCATAATGCGTCCTCTAAAAAGACAGACTGAGCCACAGACTTTAGACTTTATGGCTTTCCCTTTTTGTTGTTGTTTTCACACTAATTTTAATCGGCTGCTGAGTTAATGAAACACTTGACAATCCAACACAAAAAAGGATTTATTAGATCCTGAATCCTGAAGATGATGGTGTTGTTACCTTCCTGTTTGCTCCAGTATCTGCTGAAGCTAAACATACAAGTTATTACCAGCGTCATACCAAACGTGCTGCCACTGGGTCCAAACACAGCCTGTTACAAAACTGAGCCAGTCATCAAACCAATGGGTCGTAGTCTATAACATGTCAGGCACTGATTATTTTCTTTTTTTATATGTTTATTTATTTACGCTGTTGTTTGTTGTTGTTTATGGTAAATGAGACAAAGTCAGTATTTGAGTTTCGGCTTTTATTTGAGCATTTCCAGCTTCTTTTACCCCATGCTGAAATGTTTCATGGCACTCTTCATTATTTCAGGAAGAGCATCATTTTCATCCGTTCATTCCCAATACGGAGCGTTCATATTCCTTCAGGATTACAGTCAATACTCTGCACAGTGTACGCTCTCTCCACACCTCAAAGACAACCACACATGGACTGAAATGTGGATAAACGTGTCCACTGTGAAAGTCGACAGTTCACGCTGTGGTATTAATACGATTCTTCCTGTTGTCTGGTAAAATTAAAAGCCAGAGAGTCATCTGTGCTTTAATCAGTTATCTCCCGTAGTTTTCCGTTTCATCCATCTGTTAATTGTCTTTGTGCTCTCTGATGAATGAGATTTCACACTTTTCTCTTCAGAAGTTCATCAAGTCCTCAAAAGGAAAACGTGTGACTCCGACTGCAGTGAGATGAAGTTTAGTCTGTGAATTAAATCTGGTGGCTTTTGTCTCCATCAGCTCTGCCAATTTAAATTTAAATGTGTGACCGATGTGGCCCTTCCTCTCAATTTCCATTCATCTCTCTTCCTCTATCTCCTGCTCTCAGTTGACATTTAACCCCCCCCTCCCCTCACTTCCTTCCCTCTGTGGATATTTATGTGTTTACTCAGGTGAGGTGTTTCCATTCAGCTGCCAGCCCCTCGTGACGCCTTTCTCATCCACACAATTCTCATTTATGTTAATTTTTGTCATTTCTATGCATCATTTGCATCTTTAAAGCTTCAGACCTTTAGACCCTCAGCTACACAATCTCTTCGCTGTTGATTTTTACATATCAGAGTGCAAACACTGTTTCAGACGGTCGACTGTTAAACTGCATGAAACTCTAAATAAAGCTGTAGCATGTAACAATCCTTACACATCGAGGATGATTTCCAGACTGGCTGCTTCTGAGTGTCTGAAGTAGAAAAAGTGCATATATATCTATATAATCAGCATCTTGATATGCCACACCTGTGAGGTGGATGGATTATCTCGGCTCACTAACACAGATTTAGACAAATTTGTGCGCAATATTTGAGAGAAATAGCTCTTTTGTACGGTGGCCGGCAAGGGCCAACGTGCTGCAACAGCCCAAACGATTTCGATTAGAAGAAACAAGCTGCAAGTTCAGAAACGATGTAAATTAAAAAACACATGCAAAAAGCCAAAACAAATGCAACGACAGAAACGCGCTGCAAATAAAAAAACCTGCTGCAAAAAGCCAAAACAAATACATTAACATCAAACGCGCTGCAAATACAGAAACGATGCAAAGTCAAAAACACACAAACCCAGAAAACACATGCAAAAGAAAAACGCTGCAAATACAGCCCTCACAACGGAAGTGCCCCAGGCCTGCAGGGGGCGCTCGGTGTCACAGGCTTATTATTAACGGGAGAGAGAGGGAGACGAGACAGTGAATGTGTTACTTCTCAGACCTTCTAATGTTAGACGCTGCTGGAACCGAGCGTCTCTGTTGGTCATGTACTCCTGACAACTTTAAAACATGAGCAAAGAATTCTCACAACTTTTGTTGAGACACGTCTCCTGATCAACTGATAGCGTTGCTAAAGTAACCGCTGCTAATTGTAGCTTCTGTTAGCCGTGCAGCTAGCGGTTAGTTTGGGCTGTTGCAGCGCGTATGTCCTCGCCAGCAACCGTACTTTTGTGTACATAGAAAAAGTCTCAGATCTTTGAGTTCAGCTCATGAAAAATGGGAGCAAAAACAAAAGTGTTGCGTTTATATTTTTGTTCAGTGTAGATATGTTAGTAGAAATCCCTGAATCCCTGGATATGAAGAGGTGAGGCAGTGGAGGGAATAGATGCTAGAGAGTCAGAGGAGCGTGAGCACACAGGTGGGCGGTCCATGGCGGAGGCAAAGGTAGAGACGAATTGGGATCAGTAGTAAGGGCAAGTTGAGCAGGAGCACTGCTGTCGTCCTGGGGCTGGTTGTCGCTCAGCAGAGGAGCCGTCGGCTGATGAGGAAGAGAGAGGGGAGGGGTCGTTTGGTGCGTCAGACAGAGGAGAAAAATTGTCCTTTGAAGACGTCGTCACTTTCCCAAAACAGGTTATCAATTAAGTTTATTCCTTGAGACTTAGAGGCCTCAAAAGCCTTTTATTTATCCTTTTTTCAATGGTTTGGAGACGCCCAATTCAAAAAGTTTCAGATTCTCTGTCCCTGTTTGTCTCGTGCTCCTTCTGTGTGAGAGTGTTAAATTCACATTTCCTTTAGTGAGAGAGATTATGTTTCATTCCCCGTTTCTCATTCAGAAATGGGTAGCAATCAATATTTCCCTTTTCCTGTAACCTTTTGTTGCAGCAATTATAGCTCAGCTTGAGCTCAGTTCAAGGAGGGATTATTACGCCTCTGTCACGTTTTGTCCTCTCTGTAAAACACACGGATGGTGTGGTGAAGTCCCTCTGCCTCTGAGCTGGCGTCGGAGGTTGTAACAGAGGCGAAACAGCGTCAGTGTACATGGTGGAGGGTGGCAGAATGCCGTGTGTGTCGGTGAAACATGTTTGTTTACACCTCACGCACGTTTGTCTTCTGCAACGGGGGAGTGCTGTAAAACACACACACTGAGGCGACTGTGCGCCGGCGTTGCGTGGTCCAATGTAACATGGCAAAGGCTGCATGACGGCGGGGCTTTGCTACGGCGCTGTGGCTGCACCGCAGTGTATAAAGGGCTCATGAGTCACTCATCAGCCCGTGCAAATGAGCAGCTCACCACTTGATCACCTCTCCTGCTGCCAGCTCCACAGTTTAGGATTTCAAACATAAACATCAGATCGTTAAAATGAAGAGTGTAAACCTCAGCTGAGACCCTGAACACACAGACCAGCATAATGATCTCTGCATTAGAGGGAAAATAAAGTACAAATAGTGGGTTTAACACAAGTTTAAGTCTTCACAAAACATCGTAGTGGCCAACAGATGCTGGTTGGTTGAAGGGATGGCCTCTGCGCCAGCAGTGTTTCCAGCAGCATATTGGGAGCTGTGTTGTCCCTTGTGTCACCATAACTTTTCCTGGATTGCTGGATTGTTCAGCTGAGACTCTTTTTCTGCACACAGATCTGACAGACGAAAGCAGGAGCCTCTGCAGCGCCCTGCAAAGCCTCAACTGCTCACAGAGCTGCAATCCTGATGCTGTGTTCATTGTTGTTGAAGCATACGCTGAAGGAACTGAATATGATTTGCAACTCGTTTTTTAATAAGATTTCATATGACAAATAAATTGAGTGATTGATTAAGTTGCAAAGTTAACATATAAATGTGTGTTTTTCTTGCGTAGGTTTCGTGCTGGTTTCAAACAAGCCTTCCGCTGCTGCCCCTGCATCCCTCGAGGCTCTTACGAAGGTCTGGAACTGAAATCTACTCGCTACCTTCAAACCCAGACGAGTGTTTACAAGGCCAGCCGGATGGAGACCACCGTGTCTACAGTCCTCCAGGTCGGGGACGACATTGAGCAGCCCAGGATCAGAGTAATAGGAGGTCATGGTCCCAGTGAGGCTCCGGCTGGTGCCAGACCACACAGCTCCTCTCTGGACCTCACTTCAAACGGGTCATCGTCCAGAAGCGTCTCCAAAACAGTATCGGAGACGTCCAGTTTCTACTCCAGCAACAACCTGCATGAATAGACACCAAACACTGGATGCGCTTTTATGGAGAGTAGGTAGAGAGTGAGTAAACTGTTCACCCTGCCGCTTGCCTGCGTGTATTCCTGCAAAAGTACAGCGTGAATGTGTGAGCGTGTCTGCCGCTGAGCTTTTAATGAACACATTTCCTGTGAGTTTACTGAAATGTCATGTTGGGTAATTGAGTGAGACTAAAGCCTTTCTTTACACTGCGGTTCCGCCTCAGCACCGTGACAAAGCTCCGTCCGCACGCCACCTTTGTCATTCTACATTGG
This sequence comes from Semicossyphus pulcher, assembly GCF_022749685.1. Taxonomy (NCBI): domain Eukaryota; kingdom Metazoa; phylum Chordata; class Actinopteri; order Labriformes; family Labridae; genus Semicossyphus; species Semicossyphus pulcher. The sequence goes on along the minus strand of NW_027211737.1, from coordinate 29,558,737 downwards.
ACCAAAAACATGCACGAGGGGAAAACAAAGAGCGTGTGCTTCACATACACACATGCAGCGCTGTTACGGCTCTGCAGTTTACACAGACACCGTTACCAGCTCTGAATCGCTCTACATATAAGACCTGCGTAATAATTCCACCTTGAACTGGCAGTGTAAAGAAGGCTGCCGTCTTGACTCACGACCTCCTTGTATAAACTACTCGTGCCACTCACAGTTAATGATCACATGAATAACAAAGGTTTTATCAACGCCAAAAAAAGCAGGCTCTTCAACGAGATGAACACATTCCACATCAGAGGCTAGACTGAAGCAGACGCTAGCACCTCAGTCCTCACAGCCTCTGCTTGTCACACCAGTCAGTGCAGAGTCAAGATTCGCACCTCCTCATTCACACAAAGTGTGTTGCTTCGCACAGTTTATTTTGGAGTGGAGCTATAACATCAGACCACTGTGCTGTGAATACAGCAGCTCCTTGTTCTAGCAGGGGAGCTCTCTGCAAAGAGAGGAAGCTTGGTTACCTTCGGTTCTCAAAAAGGTTTTCTACACCTCGGGTAGAGAAAACCTGGCTTAACAAGACGTCTCTCCCAAGACGATACTCGAAGTGAAACACCTGATTGAAAACACAGGCAGGTGTGTGGTTGCAGTTTAAAGGCTCTCCCAGAAGAGGTGATGGGGAGAAGAAAAACAACAAAGCAAAAACTCTGAACTGTGTGTGCGTGCGTGTGTGTGTGTGTGCGCGTGTGCAAGCTGATTAAAAAAGCCAACTCTATCTCTACTATTAGTTTCTTAGAATCCAGTATGAAAGACTCTGACGACCACTCACAGCGCTTCACACTACCTGCCACATTCACACAAATATTTACACTTGCCAAAGGACACTGTGGAGCGCAAACAGAAGGGATCAAACCTGTGTCAGAATAACACCTGTCCCCTCAGCTGTCTGTAACCCGCTCCCCCTTGTCAGACACATATCACTATGTCGTGACCTCATTGCCAGGCACCATCTCTAGTTACCTTCTCTATTCTTGCACCTGGCAGGAACGCACACTCTGTGTCTTAATGTGATTTGGCTTGTTTACATTTAAACCTGACAAATGTGCCTCCAGTTCGCGCACACATTTCCACATTTTATGTTGCTGTTGCTCGAGTGTTATTCAGTTACTCGAGAGGCGTGTTGATATCAGGTTTAAAGGGCTTGCTAGGAGCTGCAGACTGTTAGCTGGAGCCCTCTGATGTGCAGTGATGTGCCTTGCTGAGTAGCATAATGTCTGTAAAAGGGCGAAGGAAGCAAAGACACAGCTCACTCTGCTGGGGTCCAGGAAAAGGAAGGTTAGGTAGCAGGAGCTATGGAAGCCCACTGGGACAAACGGTCTTAACCTCCCACAGCGGTAAACACACACACATTCATACACACAGAAACATATAAACCACTGTGAGAAATATCAAGCTCGGTATTGGATTTACTACATGTCACATTCCCCCATTCACACACACATTCATACGCTGTCAATCAGTTATCACATTCATACCCGTTGGCTACGCCACCGGGAGCAACCTACAAGTACTTCAGTGGCAAACAGTATTTTATCATAAACTGATATTCACTATATTCTCTTGTGACAAGTGTGGAAGATTTCATTCAAAGTTTTATTTGATAATTTCTCAAAGGAACAGGCCGGTATATTTTACAGAAAACATCCTGCAGTGAGCTTATTCACTAAATCCTTAAAATGCACACTCTGTTTATACCCAGCAGGGAAGTTGAGCTTTATCAGACACTGACAGTAAAGACAGTATCCAATGACACAAGGTTAACCATTGTCCACAACTCAGATATGATCATGTGTCAAGATGGATATTCTTTTGTGTATGCATGTATATGTGTGCATACCAATAACTGTATGTAAAGATGGATGACGCGTCTCCATCTGCTCCCATTGTACGAAAGTGATGCCAAAATAGCCCCCATGATAGGCGCTACCATCTTGCGATGGTGACGTCATTTGGAGCCAGAGACTGCGCAGTAGAGATCTGGGGTTGGCGCCGCCGTAGCCGCTTCCGCTAACCAAAACACACAGCAAGGATCCCGCACGCCGGCGGGTTTAACAGCTTCTCTGTGTTGGTCTGAGGTTAACGTTCACAGGTATGGAAACTTCAATGACTGGAGTCATTGTTTCTCGCGGATCGTCCTCCACTCTGCTAATTAGGAACTGATCAGCTGCAGGAGCCGAATTTGTCAACAGAGCTGTCAATCATCATTTTGACAGCATCAAATAACTAATTAAAAATAAACTTGTCAGAAAAATTAACACTTGGACGTGAATCAGCATGATAATAACTAACTATAATGACAGAAACCATGTTTGAGAAAAATGTATAGGCCGTGTATTTTGATTTTATAGTTTGACTCATGTCCCATCTGTTAACATGGAGGAGGCGGGCTTTATGAGCTATACTGCAGCCAGTCAGCAGGGGGCGCCCGAAATGTTTTGGCTTCACTTTTAGGGAGCTGTCATGTCGTCCATCTTTTCATACAGTCTATAGTGCATACACAACACATGCAGAGAATGATCACCTGTTGAAACCCATCACACACACACACACACACACACACATACCAAAGTCCGTCTCCACGCAACATATCTATTCTCAGCACACATAAGCTTCTGTGATAAATTCCAGAGTCAGCTGACGTGAAACAACAAAAAGCAACATGACTCCATTGGAATCACAGTCAGCCTCACTTCAGAGCACAAGAACAAACCAAACCAAACTTTTGTCTCGCAGTGACATGAAATGTGTTTCATCAAAGAACAAACATTTGCAGGGAAAACAGGAGGTCACATTCAAAGCAACAAGAAAATGCAGGACATCTAAGAGACGTTACAGCTTCCTATAAAGCTTTCACTATCTGCCAACAAATATAAAGGTTATGTTTGGTGCAAAATGAGCTTTGGTTACCATTAACATAAATGGGCTATTAGCCCAAAAACAATGAGGTGATATACACCGATCAGCCATTATATTATGACCACTGACAGGTGACCTGAAAAACGTTGTTTATCTTGTTACAATGGCACCTGTCAGCGGGTGGGATATGTTAGGCAGCAAGGGAACACTTTGTCCTCAATGTTGACGTGTTGGAAGCAGGGAAAATGGGCAAGCGTGAGGATGTGAGCGACTTTGACAAGGAACAAATCGTGACGGCTAGACGATTGGGTCAGAGCATCTCCAAAACAACAGCTCTTGCGGGGTGTTTGCTGTCTGCTGTGGTCTGCACCAAAAGCAGTCCAAGCAAGAAAAACTGGTGGACCGGCGACAGCTTCATGGGCCGCCAAGGCTCAGTGATGCGTGTGGGGCGCGGAGGCCAGACCGTGTATTCCGATCCGACAGAAGAGCTACTGTAGTTTAAATTGCTGAAAAAAGTTAATGCTGGTTCTGATACAAAGGCGTCAGTGCATCAGATTGTTGCCCACGCTGAACCCTGTCCACCACCGAAAGCATAGGCCTGTGAGCATCAGAACTGCACCATGGAGCAATAGAAGAAGATGACCTGGTCCGATCAATAGTTTTCTTTCACATCACGTGGACGGCCGGGTGCATATGCGTCGCTTACCTGGGAACGACATGGGACCTGGATGCACTATGGGAAGAAGGCGAGCCGGTGGAGGCAGTGTTGCTTTGAGTCCTGCCAGTCATGTACTTTGACACATACCACCTACCTAAACATTGTTGTGCACCAAGCACACCCCTTCATGGAAACAGTGTTCCCTAATGGCAGTGGCCTCCTTCAGCATTATAATGCACCCTGCCACACTGCAAAAATAGTTCAGGAATAGTTTGAGGACACAACGAGTTCAAGGTGTTGACTCGGCCTCCAAATTCTCCAGATCTCAATCCAGTGGAGCGTCTGTGGGATGTGCTGGACAAACAAGTCCGCACCATGGAGGCCCCACCTCGCAGCTTACAGGACTGAAAGGATCTGCTGCTCACGTCTTGGTACCAAGACGTGAGCAGCAATCCTTCAGGGGTCTGGTGAAGTCCATGCCTTGACAGGTCAGGGCTGTTTTGGCAGCAAAAGGGGGACCTACACAATATTAGGCAGGTGGTCATAATTTTATGGCTGATTAGTGTAGATTGATGTTGTCTACTATGAGTGCAATACCTTCAAAATTACAAATCCAACCTCCCTGCGACACTTATTTCAGTGTTGTGTTTAGTGGGTGTGGGCTTTTTGGACGCTGACACAGACATTCACAGTATCTGATTGGTTATCAGTCACAACATTCTGTTCCATGATTTGTCGCACCCCTGTCATGTCGTGCTTTTTCACAAGAATTCAGCTTACGAAAAAATGTCACGTGATATGCATTTCAAGCCTGTTAGTGTGGATAGAGAAAAGTTCTGTAACTGTGCTTAAATCGTTTTCTTGACGGAAATTGTTTTAGTTTAAATAAGCTTTTTCAAAATATAAGTGTATTAGTGTGGACCAATGACTGTATATATAGATGGACGACGCGTCTCCATCTGCTCCCATTGTACGAAATTGATGCCAACATAGCCCCCCTGATAGGCGCTGCCATCTTGCGATGGTGACGTCATATGGAGCCAGAGACTGCGCAGTAGAGATCGGCGAGTGAAGCAGCCGTAGCCACTTCCGCTAACCCAAACACACACTTAACTTACCGAAAAAACAGCAAGGATCCCGCACGCCGGTGTGTTTAACAGCAGAACAGCTTCTCTGTGTCGGTCTGAGGTTAACGTTCACAGGTATGGAAACTTCAATGACTGTAGTGATTGTTTTAGTTACGATTCCACTCGCGGATCGTCCTCCGCTCTGCTCACCCGGAACTGATCGGCTGCAGGAGCTGAATTTGTCAACAGAGCTGTCAATCATCATTTTGACAGCATCAAATAACTAATTAAAAATAAACTTGTCAGAAAAATGAACACTTGGACGTGAATCAGCATGATAACAACTAGCTATAATGACAGAAACCATGTCCATGGGGCGTGTATTTACATTTTATAGTTTGACTCATGTCCCACCTGTTAACATGGAGGAGGCGGGCTTTATGACCTATACTGCAGCCGGTCAGCAGGGGGCAATAGAGAGGGTTTGGCTTCACTTTTAGGGAGCTGTCATGTCGTCCATCTTTTTATGCAGTCTAATGTGGACGTAGCCTTTGAGTAATAATGTATGCTCACAGTTGATTAGATTGCTTGACAGTGGCCTGGCAACAAAAGCAAACAAGCCACAGCTCTCATCAGGTGAATATATGTAGAAGTGAGTACCTTCTAATGTCCTTTCCATTTGGGATTTCTGAGCGGAGGTAATCAGATGAGATGCAAATAAGGGTAAATGTTGTATAACTATAAAAAAAGCTTTCTGCAGGGTTGGTGTAGGGGCAGAGAAGGAGAGGCAGCAGACCTACTCAGTATCATTGCATCGCCCCAAAAGAGTGATCCGAAGACAACAGGAGCATTATGCTTGATGTCATTAGAACATAGTTATCTGATTACTGTATAAACGAGACCTGCTCCCTCGGTGCCTCCTGCTCTGATACGATGATTTGGAGTCAGCGAGCTGGATAGGAAGATGGTCCTCGTCTGCTTGTACTCCTGCAAGTGAATTAGCTTATACAGTAATTGTTCCCGAGTGCAAATGGGTTTGTTAGTGGTTATGTTTCCTTATGAGGACTAACAGACATCTCCAGGATACAGTTAAAGAATGGCTTCACCGCCACGCTCAGCCTCAAACCATTTAAATACACTGCACCGGCATGTCATTGGTGTTACACATTCATCACTCGTTAATCAAGGCCGTGCAAATCAGAACAGCCGTGTGCCGTGTCCACAGTCTCGTAAAAGCTACAACCACAGCTGAAGTCAGTCAGAAAATGACCACATTCCTACAAAGCCAACTGCACAGCTTGTGTAGTGTTAACATAAAAAAAATGTAATTCACTGTTGTCTAACGGGTTAAAGGTTGGATTTCTCTCGTGGTCTTCACCAGAGAAGTGATGGACGGTCCTCAAAAGGATAGTAATACTTGTATTGCTACCTTTTTCAGTATTTGTGTTTTATATGTAAGTTTAAAGCAACAGCTTCCTCTAAAAGTATGGACAGGGGCTGTTAGCCACACAGAGAGGTTTAGTGACATGATTGTTTACTTGATTTGTCAGTGCAAGGTTTGTCACATTTAATTATACAGGCAAATGACAGGCCTATCATTGTATAACTCTAACAGTGGCGGCTGGCCAATAGAGGGCGCTAGGGCGCCGCCCTCCCTAGTGGAGAGTGTGTTTTTATTTTTATTTATTTTATTTTAAAAAACGAATATTTACAAAATTACTTATTTAAATATGTAATATATATATATATATATATATATATTTATATATGTGTATATATACAAAAAAATATATACAGTAATTAATGTTGATTGGAAACGTGGGAAACAAGCGTTTGGCGAGTAGCCAATCAGGGACTGTTCTTGGGGCAAGATAAGTGCATATCAACGTGAATTTGGCCAATCAGCGTCGTAGAAAATAATGATTCTGAAATCGCCCTTCGGGTATATTCGGTTAGTCTTGGTGGTTGAAGTCTGATCAGTCTATAAGTAATGGAAATGACAATGATGGACGCTGACACCGCAAACAACTCTGTACGCTCTCTTCTTCAAAATCCTTTCGAGAGGAGAAGTTTAAGTGAAAAATTACAGATTAAAGAAACTGGACCGGATCAGCCAGATGTTAAAATCAACCAACAAGCGAGTGAAAAGGTAAAACCTACACCAGAGGATTTTCTCGCAACTGGTACATCAGAAAGGCTTGGCTAGCTGGATGTAGCCGTGTAAATGCACTATTTTGCTTCCTGTGTTTACTTTTTAAAATTGTCGTAGTGGGATGGTTGTTAAAAAGTATGGCACAGCACAGCCCCACCTAGAATATTTTTCACCAGCCGCCACTGAACTCTAATATATAACATTTAAGAGAATGTACAAATCCATTAATGTGTCCAAGCCAAGGAGCAGAGTGGAAAGAGTACCATGAATGTAAACTCCAAAAACCCATCTTATAATTGCAGAATATGTTTTTTTATTTGACTGCCTGACAGGAGTTACCAACACCCCGTGTCTGTAGTATGTTCCCTCATCTGCCCCGTCACCGGACGGGTCAAGTGGAGCGAGTAAACGAGAGGCTGGGCCTTAAACGAATGCATAATCAACTTTGTTCAATGAGTGCTCCTTAAAATGAGCATATGGCAGTCTGTCTCTCTTTCTCTCTCTACCTCCTAACACAAACACACACACAAACACTCATGCTAAGACACACACTCACAGCCATAGCTGATGAGATCTGTTGCGATGGAGACAAAAGATGCCAGCTCGTTGCTGAGGAGAGGCGCTAAGCAGGCTACACAGCAGGGTGAATAGCCTCATCAGCACCAGCTCTTCCTGCGTTTCAATCCATCTCTCGCTCTCCAATCATGCTAATTGCAGCGGAGGAGTGTAGAGGGCAACCGGCTGAAAACACAGCAACACACACACACACACACATTTTTGTGCTTGCAGGTCTCATCATTAAAACGGGATGTAAATATTAAGATTAACAGCTATGACACAAGTGCATTGTTTGTGTATGTTTGTGTGCGTGAGTGTGTTGGTGTACTTATCTGCTGTGATGACCGAGGAAGAGTGTGACACACCAACATGTCCCTGCGTTCACTGATGCCTCCCTTACAGCGGACTTCATCGAGAAAAATGTGTAGGTGACATATAATGGTACAGGATGCTTCGTCCGGTGTTATCAACATGCATGGTTCAGTATATGGAGAAAAAGTACCCCGCAAATATATATATATATATATATACTGTTTGTTTTTTTTACACTGCAGTGAACAAGTGAACATCCCCTGCAATATATTATCATTGTAAAGGATTGTGTTGATTCAGGCTCAGTCGTGTTGCTTTGTGGATAATATCTTAATCTCTGGTTTCTTCATCTTAAACGAAGCTTTCTCGTCGTCTCTCTCTCTGTGCTTTTGAATGTAACATTTTGATCGTGAGCTTAAAAGAGAACTTGAAATCTGAAATTGAAATACATGTATCTGTGTTGTGCTGTATCGATAATTATTCCAAGGATAGATTTACTGTACAGTATCACAAGACGCAGAGCCGTGTTCGTCCTTGGAGGAGACGGATTGGGCTCGGAGGAAAGATGGCCGCCCTGTGCCATGAAAAGACTCACTGCATTACTAGTGCCTGTTCAAATACAAATTGTCATATACCTCCCGGTCACTATGCTGTTGGCAGGACCTGAAATCACTGTTTGAACTAAACCTGCCACATTCGCTTGTAAATGTAATCTTTTTATTTGTCTTTATGTTTGTGTGTTAACTTTGTAGTTTTGTAACTGTGTTTTGTATTTGTTGCTGCCTGTCTTGGCCAGGACTCCCTTGAAAAAGAGGTTCTTAATTTCAATGGGATTTCTCCTGCATAAATAAAGGTTAAATAAATAATTTAAAAAAAATTTTTTTAAAAGGGCCCGAGGCAGGCTGTGAAACACGAGGCGCACTGCACTGCCTTTTTTGTGGAAGTAACCACCCGATCAGACAGAGCGCGTTTTAGCAGCCAGGGGCCAACTGTTGTTAAGGCAACCACCGACTCATTAGCTGTCATCGACCTAACCGTTATATTGTAAACTGACAGAAGGCCCGCCTCTCCTTTCATCCGATTGGACAATGAGAAAAAAACGGCTATGACGTCGGGCACTTTTCTGCTTTGAGTTTTTTCAACTTGAGGCGCTCGGAGCGTTTCCTCAAAAACGTGAGCCGCAAAAAGCCTCTCATTGAAAACAATGACAAAAATGCCGCCAGCTGCTAAAACGCGTTCTGTCTGATCGGGCCCTGATCAGGCCCTAAGGGACATTCTTTAAAGGTAAGCCTCTTTCATTAGTTTCTTTGCATTCAAATAAACGAGCCTTACTTTACCTTAGTACTGTGGCATCTGGCAGAACATGAATACTTGAATACTCGAGCTCTCATGACATCTGTGTCCTGATTTTAATCTGATTTTGTGTCCGTACCTGTTACAATTTTGCTCTGGACCTGCTCTCCTGCGTATTCAGTTCTAAATAAAACTATAAGATAAAGGATGAGGCCAGCTAACAATTCTAAATGTGATAAATACACAGAAGTCACCTTACAGCCTAACATTGTTCCTGGAGGCTTACCAGTCACATGATGTCCCCTGTGTGCTGCTTTTTGATGTGACAGTCCAACTTTTTCTCTGGTAGGAAACTGTCATGGGCAAATATCAATTCTGAACGTTAAAAACAAATCAGAGACGTGGGTCACAATTCAGAGGTTAAAATCGAGGTCGATATTGTGCATCTATTTGACAATATAGGCCAAAAAAAATACAGAAAACCAGTTTCTTTGTATTCTTATATCAAAATCCGATCATTTTTTCTTCCGGTAAAACTAAATGTAAGCTAGCACTAAACAATTTCAACCAATCAATCTGCAACATTTAGCCGCAGAGCACCAAGAACGCTCGGTCAGTTAGCTAGCTACTGCGCTGTGGAGAACGTCTGTCTACGCCCACTTCTCAACAATCAAATCAAATCCCTCTAATGATATGTCCCGCCTGCACGTCCCGTTTCACTCGGAAATATGTCACAATACGGAAGCTGGATACTCTCGAAATGTCGTTTCAGCTCGACTTTAAGATCCAAAACCAGCAATGAATTAAAAAAAATACAATTTTTATTATTTACAAGATCTGAAGATTTTAAATAATACATCTGAGTGCCCCAGGATAAGGAAGTGAAAGTATTGCAAAAGGAAGTCATGCCTTAATGAATTTGGTCTCACCACCACATTATCCTCTCTGAATGGTGACTCACAGCTTTATTTGAGGGCGCTCACATCCATCAGTGGCGTCCAACTTGGAGCCCTTTGAGTACGTACTCCTCGAGGGTATAAGGCTTCGATTCCTGCTGTTACCCAAAGATTACTTTTTTAATTCATCAATACCCTTCAAGCTGAACGTCAGCACTTTACCCTCACAGTGAGTGTTTTCTGTTTAGTCCAATATGCTGGAGTATAAAACGTGCAGTGTGTTTCTAAAGATGTATGTTACTGAAGCATGTACATATTTCTAAGAGATATAATGAGGATATACTTGGTAGCTTTTTCCTGATGTAGCCATGTGAACCAGTCTAAATCCTATGCTGTATTGATGTTCAGCTTGTTTATGCTTCTTATCTTTTAACAGCTGTTTGTCTAATTCACCGCTTTAGCCATTAAACGGGGGAAAGTAGTTAACCTTGATGTTTCCTGCTGTAAGATGTGCTGTTGTGTGCCAAATGTATGTGCCACTTGTGGAGTCAAATATCTGTACAGTGTGTATTTTTATCCGTGCACTATATGGCAGCATCAATTAAAATATCTTCTATTAAAGAAAAAGAGTAATTACACCTTTGCTCACCATCAGGTGTGTGTTTATTCTAAGCAAACAAAGTTTTGAGTGTTTGGACTGTTTTTCCCTCCACATCAAACGACACTTGTGACTTAGAGAAGGAAACATCTGGCGCAGAGAGTGCCCTACAGCTCCAGTACAGTTCAGAGAGTGAAAAAAACAGAACCACAATTTACTTTGTAGATGCCCCGGCTCACTCTCTGCCCGTCCCTTTGAGTCCTGACCTGCTGTAGGGGTGCTCGCGGATAAGAGACGAAGCAGAAGCAGCGAGACAGGAGGCTCAGCGTGTGTGTGTGTGTGTGTGTGTGTGTGTGTGGTTTAAGAGGCAACAAACAACAACAGAGGGCGAGTGTGTCGTGAGTGTCAGATAAAAAGGTGTGCTGTACATGACCTCCAAATAGAATTGCACACAAACCAACACCTGAGCTGCCTTTGGGGCACGACAACAAAGTCAAAGATCACATTTTATATTGTTCCTTATATATTTCATTAGAAAATCAGCAGTTACATGATTACATGACCACCTGTAGATTATAAACCAATGTCAATGTTTCATTTGTCACACTGACCAAATAATATTATCAGTTAAGCTAACATTTTGCATTTTTATGTAGCGTGACACGAATCAGTGTCTCTGAAGGGTTAGAAAAGAGGATTGATAGCACTCTTGTACAACTTTTGGCACCACTCTTTGACACTGAACATGAAGCCGAAAGACACCTTAGCTTAGCATAAACACTGGAGGATGGTTATATTAGCTCGCCTGGCTCCAGTGGCGGCTGGCCAATAGAGGGTGCTAGGGCGCCGCACTCCCTAGTGGAGAGTGTGTTTTTATTTTTATTTATTGTATTTTAAAAAACTAATATTAACAAAATTACTTATTTAAATATGTAATATATATATATATATGTATATATACAAACAAATATATACATAAATTAATGTTGATTGGAAATGTGGGAAACAAGCGTTAGGCTACTCGTCTCTGCTTTAGGGGCGCTGGAAAAAGCGCCCGTGAAGCAGAGACGAGTAGCCAATCAGGGACTGTTGCTGGGGCAAGATACGCGCATAGCAACGTGAATTTGGCCAATCAGTGTCGTAGAAAATAAGAAAGGCTTGGCTAGCTGGATGTAGCCATGTAAATGCACTATTTTGCTTCCCGTGTTTACTTTTTAAAACTGTCGTAGTGGGATGGTTGTTAAAAACTCAGTATGGCACAGCACAGCCCCGCCTAGAATATTTTTCACCAGCCGCCTCTGCCTGGCTCTGTCCAAAGTCACTGCACCCGTGCACCTGTTTTATTTTTGTACATATTGTTTTGTACAGATTTAACAAACATAATACTGATGAGCTACATATGTTAATATTGGAGTTTTTGATGTGTTAGTAAGTGGACTTCTTACCTTTGGATAGATGAGGGCTGTCTGCTGGCTCTAGCTGTGCTCAATGTGATAATGATTTTCACATCTACTGTAATTCTTGGCAAGAAAGCCAATATGTCAGAAATATATATTTTTTTGCAAATCATTTTTTTAATAGTTCTGTGAAGCCTTTTACTTCTCAGTATAAAATATTAATAACTAGATCTGGACAGAGCCAGGCTTGCTGTTAAACAGTCTTTTTGCTAAACTTACCAGCTGTCGGCTTCAGCTAAAATTGAGTTCAGACCACCTTGGGACGGTAAATGTCTCCACTGAGAGCTCGCAGCTCAATAAAGCAATAACAGATGTTTCATTGTAGGAATAATGGACTGGAAAAATGGGCAGCCACAAAATACAGAAATACCGTCACCTCCAAGCCGACGAGGGATACCGCGCAGTAAATGTATGATTTCTGATAAAAGGTCATAATGAGGTCTGCTGTCAGCCGAGCCGTGCACTGCATCTGGCTCCAGTCATTTTCCAAACCAGTGGAGGCAGATTCAGCAAGCGAACGCCTGAAAGCTGTCAAAAGGAAGCACATCCTCCAGGTACCATCTGTGCTGCTTTTCATGTCATCCTTGGATTTTAAAACTCGGTAGGCTTGGGTTGTTGGGAGGACAGGTACAAAACTCAATGTGTGATTGTTTTACATCAAGGTTCTACGGTGGCCCTGAAGTGCAAATCACAACGGCAACACAGAGAACACAATAAGTGGTATAGCTAACGGATGGATGGACAGATTAGAGTTTGACAGGTTTCTTTTCTTCCAAGTGAGAAGTGTAAGCTCTGTGACCTCGACTGCATGAGGTAGCTGACGTGCCTCTCATAAATGACAATACTTAGACTCATCACAAAATACTGTACCATAGATTATGCATGCTTGTCCAGTGAAATAGGCCAACCTCAACTGAAATGGTGGAAGAAGTCTTTCAGTCTGACATTGAGAGTAAAAAGATAATGGCTAACTTTTTAATCGACTTACCTTTTAATTTATAAACACAATGCCGTCTCTGTTATTCAGTTATTTTGAGTTCTTTCATTGACTTAGATATTGATTAGCATTTAGGCTGAAACTCGATTGCTGTGCTGGGCTATCAGCCAGAGCAGCAGTAAGGGACAATGAAAGTATACAGGATTTAATAAAAGAAGAGCAGGAGGACAAGGTGAGTGCAGGAAACTGACTCAACCTATTAATGACAACATGAAAGTCTAAACTAGATTGAAGGACAAAGATCAGAACAGACGATGGAGGAGGAGATGTAAAGGAGCCTGGAAACGACTCAAGAAAAACAAAGGGAGGCAAATACAGCTGTTGCTGGGAGGGGACACAATTTCCAAGTTTGGGATCAATAAAGTCGATCCATCCATCCATCCGTCCATCTAAATGCTGCTGGGAGCTGGAGAGAAAAAGTGCCACAAAAGTGAGAATATTAGCTCAGAGAGCGAGGAGCAAATTCACAAACAACAGACTGCAGCCGCTGATATCACCATGATTTGTGTATATATTTCTGCAGCTATGTGCCTCTTGTTAAAAAGGGGATATTATGCTGTTTCACATTTTAAGATCAGATAAGATAATCCTTTATTGATCCCCAGGGGGGGGAAATTCGGGATGACATATGTTACAGTGTTGGAAATCTGTATGCAAACGTATGTTCGAGTAATCCCCTTCTTAAAAAGTCTCAGGCTGCTGTGAACTCTTGCATTTAGCCATCTCCAGATGCTTCACTTTGTGATGTCACAAAGTGGAGGAACTCTATAACTGGGCATCTGCCCGAGACACAGCAGAACTTCCCGCTCCTGGCACAATGCAAGACACGCCCACCCAGCAGCTCACTCTGCCTTGGAAATTTGTTTCACTCCACCGCTCCACTCAACGGCTCTGCTCGTCAAGTTGGTAACGAATGTCTTGGAAAGTGTTTCAAATCCAAAAAGTGAAGTTTACGCTTTGCCGACAACTCAGCCACAGGGTTAGGAGGCGTGCCTCAAACACTGAGTCCTGCCCCTGGGCAGGCTTCTGAGCAACACACCTGCCTGCAGGCGCACCGGGCTCTTAAAGGGCATGGCAGCTAACACTCTGATTGGTTTGATTCATGTTATGCTGAAAACACGCCACATGAACAGGAAGCGATTTGTAGGGAGGGGAGATACCACCCCTCTTGTTGGCAAAATGACCAAAAAGCATCCCTTTTGTTAAAGGGATAGTTTGGTTTGTTGGAAGTGGGGTTGTATGAGATACTTATCAATAGTAAGTGTACTACATACAGCGGATGCCGGTCAGCACGGCCCCGGTGTTTAGAAACTGGCTGGAGTGCCGGCACTGAAGCTGGGCTATGCGTAGCTGCAGATGGGGTCAATTCCACACGTAATTTATCCACTTATAAGGACGTTTCGCCTAAAAATGAGGCAAAACCAATGCCGAATGATCCATCCGGACTCTTGCTTGCTCTTCACAGTGGAGACTAGAGGATACTTTGATGAACCAGAGAACACAGAGGAGATACTTTTACAGATGAGACTGGGCGACAGAGAGACAGGGGAAACTGATGGTTCGGTACACTATTGCTTTTCAGCTGGATCATTCGGCATTCCTTTTGCATTAATCGTCTTCAGAAAAATGATGACGTGGGGCTGTCTCAGTGTTGCGCCTGGTGTGGTGAATGTTTACATTTAGCAGAGCAGCAGCCACCACTCTCTAACACCGTGATCACTCAGCAGAACTCGGTGTAATCCATAAAGTAATCAGGACGCTCGTTTGTTTCAACAGTGCGGGAATAAAACAATCAAGCACACACGGTGATATCTTCAGAAGAGTGAAGTTTGATTTTAGTCTGTGCCAGCCGCTGCACTTTCTGACTCAAACAGCTGACATATGGTATAAAACCCTTCACGACATGAGTTTTTTGACTTTACCTAACTTTCTCCTTCTGTTTTGAACAATGCTTATTGTGTGTCCTGCAACTTCAAATGCCCTGTTTGTAGAGAAACATAATAAACCTTGCCTGGACACACTCAGTCCACACTGCATAAACTTTAAAGGTGTATTTACTCATTACTTTAATACACAGTTAAAAAGACAATTGTAGTAACCTGAGAAGGAAGATAACTGGATAAAATGAAATTGTGGTTGAGGCGGCCTGCAACAATGTCCTTTGGGAGGTGTACATTTTGCGTGTGGGGGCAGGGGGTTTCTCCCATTGGACCGTCCCCCTTATTAAAAATCAACAGATCACCTACAGCCTGTGAATTATCCAGGGACTTAAGACAACCTTTTTGCACCTTGCGCTTCGGTTTGCACCTAGAGTGTGCGCCGTGGAACCAGCAAAAGTCAGTCGGATAGCATCATTATCCGTTCATCTTTCCACGCTGATGTTCATATGTGTAAGTACAGCCTCTCAGAGTCACTAGCATAGCTGCAGACTTTTTATTTACATGTCATTCATCAGCTGATTGCTAGGATCTGTCTGGTTCACGGTTATGCTTCAATTGCCTTACAGCTCATCAGACTGTGGTAGGTATTGTTACTTGCAGAAGTGCGTTAATATCCATGAGTGAGGGAGAATGGGGGATTGTGTGTTCTGTCTTGTGAAATGTGCGTGTGCATGATTGGAGTGAGTGTGATTGAGAGCGGAGGCAGGTGGTGGAGAGCTGAGCGGAGTCTTGAATCCTGGGAGGACACCCTCCAGAGACAAGCTAAAGGACTATCATTTCACTGTCATCAGCATTGCTGCCTCCACATCAAGGATATAATCAACAGCTAAGTGCCCCACCAACACTCCACACTCTCCAATCCTCTGTCTCGCACACACACACGCATTCAAACACTTAAACCCCTTTCCCACCCATATTAGCGCATTGACGCAGATTTTTCAGACCCGGGAAGACCCGCTTATAGATGCCGATTGTCTCTTTTCCCATTGCCAGTGAAGTATACTCCTGTTGGTCTCTTTTCTGCTGTGTCACCGTCTGACGTCACAAATGCGCCTGAAATAGTGAAGTAAACAGTGAAGCTGTTACGGTGGTTAGGTCTTTATTGTATCTATTACTCATTCAGTCTGTGTATCAAACTCAGCAGCGACAAATTTGGAACGATGTTCGAGCTCAGATGAAGGATTATTGTGCCGGAAAGGGAGCAGAGATTAGCGCGTCGACACGGGTTTCATGTTCCCATCAATGCCGATCGGAGCCGAGGCGATAATAACCCGGGTCTACTGTAGAGTCTTCTGACCCGAGTCTGAATGCCGATTGTAACTTGTCCCACTAAGCAAAAAAGGCGGCTGTTAGTGGGTTTTTTGACTAGTGGGAAAGAGCTTTACAGTCTCTGGTCAAAGCCTGGGAGGGTCACAATATATATATACTCAAATTTTGGTGCAGCTGTGGCAAAGTGGTTGAGTCGGTTGTCTCTCAGTCAGAATGTTGGGGGTACATCTCTATTAAGTTTCTCGTTACTCACCATTTTTGCTCTGAAGTCAGCTGATGAATTTTCTTTTCTAAAACCCAAAACCCAATTAACAGTGTTCGTGTAGTTCTGCGTGTGGTTTGTCTAAGTGGTGTTGCCGTACCTGTACCTTGCATGTCTCTGTGGTTGAACGTGGAGCAAACGCAGAGCAGACGCCACTCAGATCAGGCGGTTCATTTAGTGGTGGTAATAATGGCTACGGCTGACATTTTCCCAGGTCATCAGGTATTTTTGGTTGTTTCGATTATTATTTTGGAGCAAATGTGGAAATCTGTAGCATGTGAGTTTAAACATAAATAATGTTCTCTAAATAAACATAACATAGCAGAATGTGCACCCATGTATTCTTGACTGCGCTTTGAATACTTAAGTATTTTTTAAAGTTCTCCTGTACTGTAACATGTAATAATTAGAGCAACTTTCACTTGGAGTAATATTTGGAGGAGTATCTATACTTTGATTCAAGTAATGAGGTTTGACTGGATAATGTCAGGCAGACTTTTGTCCACCTGCAGGAGGTGTAGAATCTAAACTATACTCACCCGACACACTCCCTGCAGCTGCAACGTTCTTAAATGCTCAAGGTGTCACTTGGTGAAGACACCAACGATCATCAATCCATTTCAAAACGATCATCATTGCAAAGCCAGAGAGCTGCATCGCTCACACCCTAGATTTGCCTTTCCGGAATTAACAGATGTTATAGTCCAAGTCGACCTGTCAGATATGAAGCTGGATGTCAGATGTGCTATATGTTATGGATCCAGGTGTGATGGAGGCCGAGTGAACCCTCATCACAACATCCACGGACACAGATCGAGTATGTTATCCCTCCTTCGAGAGAGGTGTGAAAGGTTACTGTGGTGGTGAAGAGTGTCAGCACATGCATCAGACCTAATAGAGTCTCTTCAGGAGGGCTACTCTGGATGACTCTTTAAGAGAGAAGTGTTTGTCCTCCAGTGCACCGGCCTCACAGTGCATCCTCCCAGGAGATCACCAGAGATAGGGGGACTTTTAATAACATAACTGCCCTCGATGCTATCAGCCCGGAGTTCAGTACCACCATTTGGAATCTCAGAGCACATCTTCCCTCAAAATGATGCAGAAAAACTCGTCCATGCCTTTTCTACTTCTCGGTTGGATTATTGCCATTCCTTATTATCAGGCTGCTCTAATAAGTCTCTAAAGACTCTGCAGCCGGTCAGAAATGCTGTGGCCCGTGACTGAAAAGAGATCATATTTCTGCTAAATTAACTTCTGTGCTCTGCTCCCTGCAATCTAGAATAGAAGTCCAAAATCCTTCTTCTTAGGCAGCCGCGAAATGAGATGCAATGTAACTAAACGGGGCACCGCGTACACGCCAATATACAGCCACTAAAAGCGCTTGTTTTTGCTCCTGACAGGCTCAGATTGTTATAATAAGTGTCTGACAACACTGTGGCAGCCATGCTACTTTACCTTATGCTCTCTGTTGTTGTCTGTAACCAAGTCTCGCTCATGGAGAACTCTCGCGCGAGACCATAGTTGTTGCAGGAAGAAGGAGAGAGGAGTGAGAGAAGACGAAGAGGGACAGGGAGAGAGGATCTTCAGCCATGACAATCTTTTAAAGTCGAGGTGAAATGAAAAATGTAATTTTAATCCTTTTAGATCACATCCCCGGTGTCTGTAACCAAGTCTCTACACTAGTCACTTACTCACAAACACGTGGTGAAAATAGGGTCTAGGTTGAAAAAGCCAGAAGTTATCCTTTAAGTGTATTTGTCGTAAAGGCCCATTTTTAAAAAAGAGATTTGGCTGGGGATAGATCTCATTTTACCATACTAGACGAAAAAGCGAATGTACCCAAACAATAAGGTAGTTCATCATGTTCTGTTCAGCATTTTTAGCCGACCTTCATTTTATCTTTCAGTTTACTAACAAAAATAAACCGCAACAACAAAACAGAAAAAATACTTGTTCTAGAATGTTTTTATGGTTTTGACTGTTATATATCCTCGTAGTGCAACTGTTGTATCGTCTGATAAAACGTGTTATTTTTCATATTGTCAGACTCAAATAAATAATTGCGTCCTTTGTGTTTGGGCTTGCTGTATTCTTCTCCTCCTACAATTTCAACCTTCAGATTCAGCGTGATGCTGGGCGCACACTGCAACCCCTTCAGAGGAGCTTTTTCACACACACTGTAACACACTGCAATTTGTTTTACTTCATGGGTGTGAATTGATGCATACCTACTTATGGTTCAATATTCTGCACCACTACTTTGTACTGAACAGGCTCTTGCTTCATATGCCCCATTCATATATTGATGTCACCTGAATGAAGAACATTTGTCATCCTACCCAGAACCAGCATTGACATTCATCCTGAAAGGGACACAAACGCAAGCCATGAGAAGGTGCGACGCAAGAAGAGCGGGAAGATGGTCAGAAGGAAGGCAGACATGTCTGCTCATTCATCGAGGAACTCAGTGACTTCAAGTGGGACTAGAATGATCTTTCACACGCATGCACGCAACACAACCATCCACTGAGTTAATGTTTAAGGTCTAGATTTTGTTTGTGTTGCACTGGTGACATATTTTAATATTTGAAAAGGAACTGCACAATGAATATTGTCGCTGTCATTTCCCCATTCTTCTTATTAGTAGTAGTCATCTAAAATAAAATAAAAAATAAAATAAAGCAAGGAACTGTAAAAAACTTTGCAGGTGAAGCTGCTGCCTGTGAAAAGTTTCCCGTGTACGTTTTAGGTCAAAGATTTTAAATTTCATCTTTTAATTGTTACAATAAAGAATAATTTCAGCTCGACGTTTAGCTCAGAATTTCCAGGGGTGCAAGTCCCCCGGTGGTGTTGCTGGTTAAACTTCCATCTGTCACAGAAACCCTCCCTTTGCCACATTAACATGCTCTGTTAAGAAACAGTGGACTAATGTTCTGACAGGCTAACAGATTCATCACGATGTGAACTGGTGAAACCAAAAAAAGCAGACTCTCAAAATTACAGCCGCTCAGACCGACGACCACAAACTACCACACATACACACCGGCATTGCTTGGCCTGTTTTTCCAGCGTAAGGCTCAAAGGCTCGATGGAGACGCAAAACAAGAAGAAAAAAATAGCACAGCACAGCAGTACCAGCCATTCACAGCATAGTAGTAAATTAGGCAGAACTCTATTGGGAACAAAACATGGCTTAATTTATTTTGCATAATACCATGACAGTGATATTGTCTCATTTAACCCTTAGTAAGAAACTTGTTTCGTTATGCCAAACTTCTTTTAAATTCAGCTCTTGGCTTTTGCACTCTTATAATAATAATAATAACTTTATTTATATAGCACCTTTAAAAACAAGAGTTTACAAAGTGCTTTGACAGCCAAGCAAACAAAGTAAAGCAGATCATAAAACCAGCAATTCACACAACAAGCAAAGCACAAAACCCAATACCAAATAGGCAGCAGGAGAACCCACACAACCAAGACCAAGGTGACGCAGCAGGAAGAAGTAGAAAGAGTAAATAAAATGAAATAAAAGAAAATACCTAGACGAGATAAAAGAAAGGAAATAATGGAAAAGAAATAAAAGCTGTAAAAGCAATAGGAGAGATAGAAACCAGTAAAAGGCAATAAAAACAATAAAAGAGCTAAAAGCAATAGAAGCAATAAAAAGGAATCAAATCAGTAAAGCAACGAAAGCAATAAAAGCAATAAAGGAGATAAAGGATCAATAAAAACAATGAAAGAAGGAAAAGGTGAAATAACATTTTAAAAACATAAATAAGAGCCAATAAGAAGACGATAAGAAGACGACATCACATAAAAGCAAGTCTATAAAAGTGAGTTTAAGGAAGAGATTTGTTGATGCGAGGAGCACTGTACCTCCCAACGATCTGGTTATTACCCATAAAACCTTATTAAATACCTAATTTAGAAAACAACTGCCTACATTAAAGCATCAGTGATAACGGCTGGTAAAGAAACGAAGGAACAGCAGCTGCCCCCTTGATAAAATGATGAATTCATAAAAAGTGCAATGACTGAAGCCGAGCAAATTACGTTAATCAAAAGCTTTCAGTGGGTTTATGGAAATGCACCCCGCCTGCTGACAGTTACCTCTGTGACTAATGCGACACAGCACTTAACTGTGCTGCCTGAGAGGAGCCATCTCCTGCTGCTGTCACACGAAGACCGCGGGGTCTCATATTTTGGCAATGCTTTCATTTGCATTGTAATTCTAGGGATTACATGGTGCTTGATGGGCTGAGACTATTGCACAGGCTTGGGGTTGTAAAATCAATTGCAGATATAAGGCACTCTGTAGAAGCACCTCCTTAAGTATCAGGCCCTCTGATTGGCTTGTACACTTGTATGTGCTTGGGAGAGCAGTGGTACAGCAGGATGTAAAGGTCTGCTCTGCTGCTTTGCAATAGCGGCCCCGCTCATAAATGTATTTTGTGTAAAGATTAGAAGAGGGGAACACGATCTCTGAAGTGACGATGGCAGTATACAATGTAAAAACACTATCACAAGTAACAGTCCTGTTTTCATATATTAATGCAGCTGTCTGGTCGAGCAGATTCTGAGTTGAAAAAAAATCACTTGTAAATAACTGAAGCTCATGAATTATCTCTCGCACTCGGAAGCACTCATTTCAAGTATTTTGAGGACATTTCCAGGTGGAAGCCATCGGCACAAAATAACATGCATGGGGCCTGTTCATTGTGAAGTGGTCACAATATTATTTGTGCATTTTAGTTTAAAGGGTTTAATGAAGCAGAATAATGTCAATACATTTGTATTGGCATTATTGTCAGTGTGATGGATGAAATGTAGCTCGCTTATCAGGAAAATCCCATGTCATACAACTAATAGTGCTCGGGACAATTTACCAAAGCCAAATTTAAGCACCTGTAGGTTTGGAGTTATTTAAATGCTCAACTTCATGTCAGCAATAGTTTGTAGAATCGTCACGGTTTGGATTTTAAACAAGAAGGTTGAGGACCCAGATGCAGACTTTGATATGATTTAATAAACAAAAGGCAAAACAATGCAAAAACAAAATCTAAAATCCAACAAAAGACAAAAAAGGAAAATCAAAAGGCAGAGAAAAAAACTTACAACAAAACCAGGTAACAGGTAATCCAAGGGAACACGAGGAGTCAGGGGAAACACGAAGAATATCCAGGGTAGAAACACAAGGAACAAAGTACGGGTCACGGACGTAGACTAAACTCCACAGGAAGGACGACAATGAACTGGCACAGACGGGTAGGAACACAGAGACTAAATACACACAGGGTAATCAGGGACAGGTGAGACTAATTAACACAGGTGAACACAATCTGAAAGGCGGGAAACAGAACAAAGGAGGGAAGTAAGACAAGACATGACACACAAGGGGCAAGAACTACAAAATAAAACAGGAAACACTAGAAACCAAAGGCAGGACTACAAAATAAAACAGGAAATTCTCTAAATGAAAAGCAACTAAACCAAGACAGGAACACAATACACAAACTAAATAACAAGAACTCAAAACAACGAGAGACAAAGTGACCGAGGAAAACAGGAAATAATATCAAAACACCAAAATACAAATCAACAACAACACTAAACTAGAATGACTCATGACAAGAAGAGGATTTGTTTTATTAATCTTTGGAAAAGTTTATTTTATATGTACTTTCTTTACAGTACGAAGTAGAAAATAGTCCATTGAAGTAAAAGTCAACTGCCTCAAGTGCTGTAGCTGAATTACTTTCCCCAAGTGACTAATGTCACTGACTAACACCTTGTGAACACTGCAGTCTGAGCAGCAGGTGTGCGTTTCTGTCCGGCACATGATAACAGGTTAGACAGCCACATGGTGTGCCGCTCGGTCATATAATAGGGCCACTGCAGGTGAGGCGTACAGCTTGATTTTTTTCATCAGCCACTTGCAGTTCTTGGCAAAAATAGGCTGCGGAAAAGATCTTTGATACTTCACAGGTAATGTACTTTTTCCTACAGTATAATGTTATCTATATCTGAAGGACATGATGCCACTGACATGAAAAAGAACATTTCTACTTAAAGGTTTTTGCAACCGTTTCAGATTTATTTCTAAACTAAATATGAACACAACAATAAGATAATCTAAAATAAAAATTATAATCATTTAGATTCTTTTATTGCAACATAATGAAACTTCTGCTTCTTTGTGGTCAAACGTAGGTAACTGTAACGTGTCTGTGTGGATACACTGCAAACCTTTTACTCAGAGATTTCAGTATCTTCAGACTACACAGACTTCATGACGAGCATATAGAAAATAAGAGATACCTTCTGACGTATATCCACACTGATGAGGCGACTGAAAACACAGAAGCACACAGGTCTGTTTTTAGCCAATAATCTGTTGTTGGCAACAATATCAAGCATATATCTGACTTTCTAGCGATGCAGAAAATGTCATCTGTTCAGAGGAATAACTATCATTAGTTGGCTTATTTCCAAATAAAATTAGCATGCAATTTAATATTTTATTCACACTTTAGGGACGCTGTGCAAGTATCATTGCTATTTTCCACCGGACACAGTTGTCATTTTCACGCCCAGCGCCCACGTTGTGTAAAAAGCAAGTGATCTTGCGCCCACGTTACTATTTTGAATACTGTGCCATAGACCAACAAAAACATAGTCTAAAGTCTGTGGCGCAGTCTGCTGAAGGGCACATACATCGGCGAGTTCACAACACGCGAGTCTCTGCTTGTTACACACACAGGGACGCATCGCAGTGTTTCTGTTTCATTGTATTATTTCCAGCTTGACCTCTGAAATCACATGGACTCGTGACATCCACTTAAAGGATGAGAGGAAGGGGAAGGTTACCGCTGCACCTCCCTTATAGTATACATAGCATATTGAAAACTTTGGGACTGTGTGAGCTCTCATCAGATTGGCTGTTCCAATATCAAGTGGGCCGCGGCTGGCAGGTACATTTTTGGCCCACCTGTCTGGCCTTTGCCAGAATTGCCAGATCGCCAGTCCCCGCCTGTGTGCACTATGGAAAAGCTACATGAGTCTATGCAAGAGTGGTAATGCATCTGTAGATATCCAAGAAGAGCTTGTTCATTTTAACAGTTTAGTTACAACAGTAGCAGTTTAGTTAGCTAGCTAATTAACAACTATCCATATAAATGAGTAATTTATATAGACGACGAGCGTGACAAACGTTTGATCCTGTTCAGGGGCTCTAAGTCCCTGCTTTCTCACCCAAAAGATAATTGTGTGGTCTAACCGATCAGGGATGCACCGATTCTGCCCATCATGTATACAACATGTCCTGACATGTGTGAGCGGTGCTGCTATTCTTTTTCACTGTATTGAGTCCCTGGGATCTACAGGTGGTCTTTCACGTGGGTCCCAAATTATATACTTTGTGTTTTTTGACTATCTTTGTTAAACTAGTGTTTGTTACATATTTAGAATGATTCATTAGGAAATTAATTTATGTTAAAAACACATCATGGCCATTTGAGTTTATTGACCAAAGCCACGTTTGAAGTCTTGAGTGTTGAAATGATATCTGTAAAGTGAGGATCGGTGTTGTTGCAGCATCTCTTTTATGATGATGAGACTTTGAACCCTGCATCTCATTTGTGCTGGAGAGATGCACAGACACTGAGAGTCCAGTCTGATCCTTTTACAGCATTTATTTTGTGCATTTCTAACAAAGATTTGTTGTTCACAATGCATCATTATCAGGAACAAAACAGGGTACATCCCTTGGATGCATCAACAGTGAGTTAACTGTTTATATTACTATAAAGTTGAGTTATAAATCAGCTGCACCAGGCTGTATTTCAGAGTTTCCTTTGGTCGAAAGAGCAGACGGGCACAATGAAAGTGCAGGTCATTTACCATTACATTTACTTACATTACATGTACATGTACAATGCGTCAGAAATGCACCAAGTACTAGAATGCTTAAAATTGCACATCTACAGTCACAAAACTGTGTACATGCCAGTTTGTTATAGCATACACATTATAATATGTAAATAGCTGTATGTAACACCTTGTAAGTCATGCACATAAACGTCAGCAGCATGAACAGTGATGGTATAGATGCAGCTTGAAAGCAATCCAATGGAAAACATAAGAGCTATGGCTTTTTTATTATTAGCATTGTTTACATGGAGATAAATTCAATACCTAATCTAAATGTAACCTAACAGAGTACGTGTCAGTCCACTTGTATACTGACATAATTAACAAAGTTTAAATATAACTTAGAAGCTTTTCAAGGCACAAACAGAAAACAAAGGGAAGAATCAGATGGCCGGTGCTGCAAGCTAACTGTGGCAACGACAGCCTTTACTGATTCTCTGAACTATGATTTAGCTGTGTCACATTACTAAATCAAACGATGAGAATTGATGAGAAACAATAATTAAATGCTCCCAAATGGCCAGAGGTGGGAAAAAACACAAAGTAAAGATGCAAGATCCTGCAGTTTCTAACACACCCTGACTGGTATTGATAACCACCATCTGAATAACGACGTCTGAATAATAGAGGGGGAACTAAATTCTGTTTCCTCTGCACTCTGAAGACCGAGTCTAAGAATGGCTGAGATTTTGTCTACTTAAGTTACATCCGTCTGACTTCTCTATAATAGTCAGGTAAGGTCTTTGCATCAAGAGCCACTGGCCACGTGTTCTGCTTCGTCTGGTTAGCTTCTAGCAGGACCACGTCACCTGTCTTGACGTAGGTTGAATATCCTGGAGTAGCTTCCTGTACCCATGCTGACATTGGGCTCTTTGGGATCAGTGAGATGCGTTATGCAGCTCCTTGCAGACATCTGTAAAGTTAGTTCCACACTCGACAGATTTGCTGAGGACCTTGCAAAGCAAAGAATCATTATGTGTTTAAGGTCGCTCTTATACTGAGGAGAAGCATGAAGAAATGTAGGAATTATAAATTGAGTAAAAGTATGTAAAATATTTGAATTTTATATATACAGAATAAGTTAATATGTTAATTATATACTGTGGATTAAGTAAACATTTAATGGAACACAGTTGAAAAATAAGTCGGAGGGAGGAGTTTAAGAGTTTGATGGCCACAGACAGGAATGACTTCCTGTGCCGTTCCTTGGTGCATCTTGGGGGAATGAGTCTTTCGCTGAATGTGCTCCTCTGCTTAAGCAGCACATCATGGAGTGGGTGGAGGACATCGTCCAAGATAACGCCTAATTTGGACAGCATTCTCCTCTCAGACACCACCGTCGGAGAGTTCAGCTCAACCCCCAACAGGAAAGCGCAAGCCACCACAGACTCATCATCGTCCTGCAGATGTTAATGGACCTCGGCCTCCTCTGGCCCAGTCCAGTTTATTGTCTAAGTAGACTACCAAGTACTTATTGTCCTTCACAATGTTCACAATGTCCACAATGACCCCCTGGATGGAAACAGGGGTTCTGCTCACACCATGTGACAAATCAGGTGCCTGATTGGCAGCCCAGCCCAGACAATCCGGAACAGACTGCACGCAGCCAACCTCCGGTCTCATAGGGCTGCCAGGAGGCCTGCCATGACTGCCCTTCACCGTCAGGCCCGTTTGCACTGGTGTCGGCAACACGTGCGTTGGAACCTGAACATGTGGAGGAACGTTATGTTCAGCGATGAGTCCAGATTCTGCCTACGTCAGTTGGATCGTAGGGCGAAAGTATGGAGAAGACGCGGAGAAAACTATGCTGATTGCTGCACCGATAGAGTAACATCTTTTGGTGGAGGCAGTGTGATGGTGTGGGCGGCATCTCCCTCAATGGAAAAACGAGGCTTGTCATCATTGGAGGCTATCTCAATGCAGAAAGATATCGAGATGAGATTCTGCAACCAGTGGCAATCCCATATCTCCACAGTCTGGGAAGCAGGGGTTCTGCTCACACCATGTGACAAAGTTACCTACCACAGACACAGAGGGTGGGATTATCATCTTCTGTTCAGCAGTTCTCCCTCGCTTGTTTTTTTTTACATACAACACATTTGTGGAGAATACTGTTGATGCATTTGTTGGTCCCAATGATCCGCAGACACAGCTTTGGTGCTTGACCTTTTTGTGGTAATAAATCACAAAGCTGCAGCCAGGTATGATGAAAGGGAACTTTTCTCTTGTGTCTGGTGCCATCTACTCTCAAATTGCCCTCTTTACTCACCCAGCAAAGCACACGAAATCTTTGCTGTAAGTCTCCTTCTGCACACACCAGGTGATGAGTTTCTACCAGGGACAGTTCTTCTGCAGTTCCTCAATGCCAGCCCCTACGGATCTTGGCTTTGGTTGCACGTCTTTGGGACTGAACGATGTTCCATAGGGAGGTTTTGATGAGCACAAGGGACTTTTCAAAACCAACTAAGGAGCAGGCAGTGCAGGCAGGGAGCTGGCTGACTTGAAAAATGTCCTGAGCATGAGGAAAAAAAACTCTGGGAAAGCAGAGAGGCACACAGGACACCTGAACAAAGGAAAAACACAGCTAAGTACAAAATAGCAACTAGAAATCCACAGAAAGTACAGAGAGCACTACCGAGGAACATGGAATTATCTGGCAGAAGACCAGGCTTATATAGGCAGGTAGATGCCACTGCAGATCAAGGTGCATGATCCACTGGTTTCTTCCACTGGTGCAGACGTAGTGCCAACGCTCAGGTTTGGCAAACTTCCTTATCCGCTGTATTTTGTTTTAAACATACAAAAAAAAAGCAGCCAGTGGTCAAGTTTCACCTTTCACAGGACAAATCCTACTCGACACTCTCCGACACTGTTGATCACCTTAAGGTAAGCTACTGCGGTGAAAGAGTGGTAGCAGTGTATGTTATTGGTATCTTGAGCCTACGCAGGTCTCGTACGGAGTCTTTCCACATCCTCAACTCTGCTTTCCCCTCATGAGTTAGAGAGCAATCCCAGTCAAGGACCTCACTGCTAATGATTTCCTGCCCTGACAGATCATTAGTATGACAAGTCAGAGAGGTTCTGACATTAACATAAGTCAAGCCCTGCAAAGGGTTTGACATTCATGCTATTGCTCCATGATGTGCGGTGCCACATTTGGCTTTTGCCTTTGACAGGCTGTTGAAGAACAAAAGGACTTTCATCCTGTAATCAACAATCTCCTCGCCTCGTTTGTTTACCTTAGAACCAACGGAACCAAAGTTCAGAGTAGGCTGTTAAATCCAGGTCAGTGAGTAACATATGGTTTAGTGAGAGGCCTTGATGCTGAGCGTTGGAGTAAAAGAAAACTCTAACATTGTTTGGCTTTTGAGCGTTCCAAGGCACGTTCAGAGAAATCAAAGAATAAGGTGGCTGGAGGTGCAAACTCAACACGTGATCCTAGAGACTTGGCTGTTTCACATGGCTGACTCTCAGGTGTCAGAAAACCAGAACCCTCTGGTGCAGCCAGCAAGTGTCAATGCATTGAACACACTTGGGTACTTGGATAAAGCAAAAGTTTATGGTGAAGCCATTGTAGTTAAATTGGTTTCCTGAGGTAGATTTCCACTACCTGTCCCTTCCCTGCCAACATTACTCTGCTCCTTGAAGCTTTTATGAAATTACATCATTAACTTTGCGGTGTCTTCACCCCTTCTTTTTTTCCAACAGAGCAGTCTTGAAATTTAAGTGGTAGATGTTTGGCACTGAAGATGTCTGGCCACAGCCCCGCTTTACGACTTGGTGAGCTGCATTTGGTCGAGCCATTTCATTTGGGAAGCTTGGTCCTCTTTGAGGAGATAGTGGAGCAAAACAGTGCATCAGTGATTAAACGGGTGAGTAAAGCGACTCCCCTTCTATGATCTTGATAGTCTGCAATGGTAAAAACTTTCTTCTGAACAGTAATTTTTGCAGTCAGAAACCTGGAATGTACTAAACTGGTGAAGCATAAAGTTCCTCCAGTGGAATAATCCCTAAGGTAGCAGAACTATTGCAAGCTCCCACCATCACTGTATGAACAAGTCAAAGCCCATATTTAGATGCTATCGGACTGAGGTCTTGTGCCTCCAAGCTTTATAACATAGGCTTCTTCATTTATGGAATAACAGGGATATGTGTAGACTACAGTTTGCTAAGTGGCGAGACAAGGCATGATTCTTCTCCCCTGCCTTGAGGAGTTTTTGGATGCCTTAACAGGTGTTTAGTGATTTCAAGTTCAAGTGATGTCAACTTCCCATCGTGGAGACGAAGCAAAGACAGCTTTTTGTGCAGCCTTCGGATTTTTAACGTCAATTCCAATCGAATGTGTTTGGGCCACCTACTGCTCCTTGTACCATTTCAAAGTTTATGGAGCGGTTCTTTGTAGATCAGAGCTTTTTTTACTGTTTCTAGAAATTGTTGTCAAAAATAAGAATAATTCTGTACGTCTCCATCTCTCTCTCTCACTCTTTGTCTCTCCCTTTCTCTCTCTCACCCAATTTCTCTACCCAGCTGGTCTGGGCTGATCCCTCCTGATTCTGGTTCTGCTTTTAAAGAACGTTTTTTCTTGCCACTGTTGCCTCCTGCTTGGTGATTTGTGGATCGAGACTAACAATAATACAAGTATGTTCTCGACCTGCTCTATATGTAAACAATCATGATCACGAACTTTATTTGTTATATCTTTCTTTTCTTTTTAAACGTAGGATCCAACTTTTTTCTGCCTGTACTGTGCTAATCCACCTTTATGCCCGTGTGGACGTATTCTCAATTTGTGATAATGAGTGCAGTAATATTCTGCCTCTTGGACCCTATTGTTTCCCTAATGCGTGTGTTACTGTCCTGAAATATTCCACCAGCCTTTAAAGTACTTCCTGTGGATCTTTTATATAAAGTGATGGCAGCATTGTCATGAAATTGTTGCTGTGAGGCTTCGACGCCCCTGCTTTTTGTTCTTGACGTGTACCTGTGTACAGAGAGCCACATTGGGGAGTAACAATTAAATCCCTTTACACAGTTTGCACCTGCTAGCTGTCTTCTTCTTCCCTGCCTTTGTTGACATATTATAGCATTTCCCGGCATTTAACCACCATCTGTTGATGAGTTGTGATGATTCATTTCATTGTGTTGCAGAAGAAAGGAAGTTACAGACGTTTACAGAGTTCTCCCCAGTGAGTGACCTTTTTCATCCAAGCACATGAATGTTTAGCAGAGAAGCAACAGATATGCAATATTCAGCGCTATGACATGTGTTAATTTATGGAGTCATCCAGCCCTCCTGCTGCTACCAGCCGACCCTCTTTATGTACCCATGAGTAAGCTGAACATGGCCGAACCGTGAGAATCTAACATGAACAGAGATTGATTCCATGAAATGGCTGGGATTATTTCAATTGATTTTGAATTATATGTGAAGGTTGGTCTAATGTTGGGACCGCAGTAGCTGGAGACCAACGAGGATAGCAGTTTAAAAGGTGTTTCATTCTTTGTGCAGGCAAAAAAATTATCCAACAAAAAGTAAAAGTCCAAAAAAGGGCAAAACCAAAATGAGCCAGGTGGCAGCTGGAGGCTGGCTGACCACTGACGGCGGTGAGGCAAGAGCAGAGGCGCAAAAAGTGGGTATGCACTATATGCGGCGCATAGGGGCGCTGCGCTAGAGGGGGCGCCAAAGCGATGGGGGGGGAATTATTTCGAGTCGGCATTTTCTGTACATAACAGCTGCTTGTGCATGTGTTAA
The DNA here is from genome assembly GCF_022749685.1 of Semicossyphus pulcher. Taxonomy (NCBI): domain Eukaryota; kingdom Metazoa; phylum Chordata; class Actinopteri; order Labriformes; family Labridae; genus Semicossyphus; species Semicossyphus pulcher. The sequence continues at coordinate 29,528,681 of NW_027211737.1, read as the reverse complement.
TGATATGATCAATAACAGAGGCACGTCACTGATTAGGCGCCCGCTCCTTCACCTCCCCTCCTCTCGCTGTTGTGATGTATCTGATAAGTCTAATCGGATGCAGCGTCCAATCAGTAACTGATCACCTGCTGTGATATGTAACTTAAAATAAAGGTCTGTAATGAAAGTCGTATATTTTATAAGTCCATGAATAAATAAGATTTATACACGTAAACATTAAAAAACAAGAAAATAATCAGGCCGGGGGGGTGCGCCTGTAATGTGTCTGCATACCCCTCACAAAGTAGGTAGTTGCGCCCCTGGGCAAGAGGGCAGGTGATCAGAAGTCTGACGTGGCAGCAGGGCACACACACTGAAAAAACACAAAAGGGAAAAAAAGCTGTTAGCTACAGCAACAGTTAGGCCAAAAGCTAAAGCTAAAGGTAGCAGGAAGAAAACATAAACTGGCAAAAACACTGAAGAACTCTAGAAGCAAAGGTACATCAGCGTCAGCACTACCGAACGAGACAGAATTATCTGGCAGAGTGGTGGAGTCTCGGCCAGTCTTTTATGGAGCAGGTGATTGCTGGAAGATTGAGAACAGGTGTGCCTCTGCTGCAGCTCCAGAGGAGAGTGAATCAGCCATGCCTCCTGCCACACACACACACCGGGGGAAAAGGTAACAAAAGGAGGAGAGAAAAACAGAGCCACAAGAAAAAACAACACAAGAAAACTTCAGACCCAAACATTAAAGACAGTGTTCAATTCTAAATACAAGGAACTTCATTTGTGTAAAAGCATAAACAAAGACGCTCTCCACATGTCGCCCTCACAGCGCCACCTCGAGAAGTGATTTCCAGTCATTTTGCACACACGAGATACAAGCAAAGATTAGAAACCATCCTCTCACTGAGCTTACAAAACCATACGAGACAGCTGTAGTGTGACGGATGGATGGGCTGTTTCAAGTCTCACCCGCACCTCATCTTCTCTGCCAGGAAATCTATTCAATAGATTCAAGAATAGCAACTAATCAGTAGGTGTTAAGCAGCAATTTATTAAGACAATTAAAGTGTTTTCTGAAAAGGTATTGAGTGGCTTCTCTTCATTTGATGCCTGATTTTCATCATTTCAAACAATTAAATTATAGAAAAAATCTTTCCTCAGTCATAAACATTTTCATTAAGCTAAATGAGAAGTAAAGTTTTAGATGTGCAGCGAGGGAGGCATCTCCTCAACGTTGTCTTCTTCCAAGTTTGTCTCTGTGCATCATTACATGTATGTTTGTGTGACTGTGTGTCTCTTTCTTACATTCTGATAATCACAAACTCAACAAGCGACAAGCTGCAAACAAAGGACTGTTGCTCGTTTCCGCCCACTGCGGTTGTCATTTTCACGCCGTCATTTACTTGCGCCCACCTGTTCGCACAGGGGAGTGTTGAGGCAGCAGGAAGCGCCTGCACTATTCACCAACATAAACCTGGTCTAGGTTCATGGCACAGTATTTTCCTGTTATTTAAAGAACACATTATTAAGATAATAACATGCGCATACATAGGCGAGTTCACAGCGCATTTACTTATGCTTGGTGGACACACAGGGGTGCATACAGTCAAAGGGAGAATTTGAAGGGACTTGGAAATAGCAAGCTTTTCTTTCCCCAGTCTACTGGCTTCATTATTCTCCTTTCGGCATGAGGCCGATCTGGTGGTGCCAGAAGAAACTGACACTCTCCGCTTACTTCTCCCTCACCTGCTTCACCTCAGGGAGAGATTCCTGCTCCTGTGCATCAACGTTTTTTCCTGTGTGTATAATGCACGTTTAGGGGCTAAGGAAGCCCTGCTCCTTACTTATTGCCCAGATTGTGCTCTGTTTAACTAGCAAAGGTAGTCCGACATGCCCTCACAGACCTTGCACCCTGCTCTTTAGACTGTGCACGTTAGATATTTTGCCTTTTATAAATAATAAATCTATTAATTAATTTCACTTATAGCAAAAATCAATACATTAATATAAAATAAATGTATTAAGTTAGGAATGTAAATGCATATCACTTCACTTTGAGTGAAGAAGGCAGCGAGTTGGAGCGCACACAGAGCCTGATGAAGAGATCATGAGGTAACCATCATCATGATGGGAGCGAACGTGGGCTCAGGGGCGACACGTGCTGCAGTGTAATATATGGCCCTTATTGTTCAGTAATATATATGTATATAATAATGTATATGTATATGGTATGTATATATATGGAAAAATACTACTGTATAGCTTAAAATAAAGATGCAACAGAAGAGAGTTCATCAAGACAAGCCAAGAGTGGCTCTTGCTGATTGATCGTGACCTTTGTAAACTGAAAATGCCTCTAGAAGTTTGAAATTTCAACAGCCCCTGATGGCTTAATTAGTATTTCATTACAATGATTGCTGATTACAAAACCAGCCTGCTATCACACAAAAGTCTTCTCTGATTTCCTGTCAGACAGCTCGGCGTCATTTGTTCAATATCCTCCATGAAATTCTCAATGAACTCGCACATTAAGAGTCAGTTGACAGATTCAGCAGTTGAACACACTTGAAATCTTAAACAGCTTTACTCGTCAATCAAAGAAAGACCTTTTCATTGGCTGATATGGTATGTATGACGTTATTGTTCTCAAACTCTGAACTCTGTATGTAACTCAAACAAACATTATCACCATGTCCTAGACTTAATTGCCTTCAGAGGTCAGGAAGGACAGCAAGTTCCTGCTGATCACATAATCATCAGAATTATGCCAAGAAGAACAATAACAATATTGTTTTAGAGCCTCTTTGAAAAGGCCTGCTGTACACTTACATGTTAGTTTAGTCCATGTGATCCGCAAACAACTGTCCTGGTTTAAGATTAGTGAACTTTAGTCAGTCAATAAGAGATATGCAGAATATAAAATAATTTAAAAACTGAACCAGAATTTGTCCTCATGCGTGCAAGTGTCTGGGTAAAGAAGGTTGGCTGTAGTTCCCTCAACGGCCGACCGTGTCTCTAGGAATGAGGATTTATCTGAAAGTTACATACAGCACGTTTAATAATAACTTCACCAGGGAGTGTTGATACATTGACCTTAAAACAAACTACGATTACAAGTACTGAGCAACCATTCTCACACCCATCAGCTATTGTCTGATGACGGTTCAACATCTGAGAGCGTCTGCCGATATTTCAGGGATTCTGATGTAGCCACCAGATATCTGGATAACTGATAGAGGATGTCTGATCCACGACTCACCCTTTGTCAGAAGCCCATCACCGACAGTACGACAAACATCTTGGGACGCATCTATGACCGTTTTTTTTTTCTGCACTCGTGCACATATCTGATGACAGATAAATTAGATTCTGCAAAACAATCCCGAATCTGTTGGCGCAGGAGCAGATTTTAGTTTGTAGCATCTTAACAGACTTTACGTTATAACCGTGCTTGTGTGGACGGGGTTTAACTAATAGAACCAAGAGTATGGTCTAGACCTGCTCTCCATCTCTCCATGAGCAGGCACTTGGCAACTGTTGGAAGAAAAAACATCTTTTTGACAGGCAGAAACCTTGTAGACCCTGACTCATTGTGGAACAGCCATCTGCTGCGAGTGGATGGGCCAAAAGTGGGATTGAGGGAGAGACAGACAGAAATTTATAGAGACAAAAAAAACTGAATGAAAATAATAATATAATAGAAACTAGTGCTGTTGCCTCACAGCTAGAAGCTCACTGGTTCAAACCCTAGTTTGGACAAAGCTGGCCTTTCTGCGTGGAGTTTGCATGTTCTCCCCGTGCATGTGTGGGTTCTCTCCGGGGTCTCCGGCTTCCTCCCACAGTCCAAAGACATGCTTGTTAGGTTCATTGGTGACTCTAAATTGCCCAGCGCGAAAGGTAGTCCGTCTCTACGTGTCAGCCCTGTGATTGACTGGCGACCAGTCCAGGGTGTACCCTGCCTTTCGCCCAATGAGGATAGGCTCCAGCCCCCCGCGACCCTGAACAGGATAAGCCATAGATAATGGATGGATAATAGAAACGTATAGTAGTAATGCCAATAATAATAATAATAGCCTAAATGTGAATATTATTAATAATAATAACCATATTAAACATATATTAAACATATTTGTGTCAAGCAGGTCCGACAACGACAATGGGACCTGCGAGACGAGGTAGCACAAAAAATATGGGAAATGTGTGGAAAGAGGCGTTTTGTTCGATCACATAGCATGCTCTGTGTTGCATAAAATCAGTGAACAATTAAGGTACTTAATTTCATAACTATTCTGAGTTACATAATGCTAACCATGCCCCATATGGACGTGAACCTTTATTATTACATTACATTTTTTGCACGGTCACCGTGTAAGCCCTTGCCTGGTTGTAGCTGTTCTGCACCTTGCAAAACCTCAGCATTTGAACGTTTACATTTAGAACACGTATCGGAATGCTGAATGTCACCTCTCTAGAAATCCTGAGTCATCTAATGGCCGTCTAATTGCAATAACATCCTTGAGACCAACCAAAACTCCTTCTCCATAGCCACCAACAGGGCTGCAGCCCTCCTGGCCTCCATGATATCGCTTAAAACATAATCCTCCTGTTGACAATGAGCACTACAGATGACAGCGTTTTCGGTCCCGTCACTTCACCTGCACAAAACGCATCCAGGCACGAAAGCTAGCTCCGTTCCTCTTCCTGTCAGGAGAACGGTGGGCTCAGTGTCCTGTTAAGCTAGAATTTGTGCAACTGGCAGAAACTAAATAAATAACCATCATAAGAAAATGCAATGTTAGACTAGCGAAATAATGTCTACACAATATGATACGACCGCTCAGACTCACTACCACCTACTACTGCGCGCTGAGCTAAGGCAGAGTCGGACACCACGTGTTTTAGCAGCTTTACTGAAAACTTTTCCTCTAAATTTGTGCCCTTATGTCTTGTCAATCATATAAAATCAAGAATTAACTTTTCCACAGCCATTTTCAGACTTGATTGAGTATTAATGTGGTTTAAAAAAGCCAAGCCAATATGAAGTAGTTATATTTTGCTGGTCCAAACTCCATCATCCTCACCTACATTCCCCAACTTAACGGGAGTCCGCCTATGTGGGCATACTAGACACTTGTCCCCTCAGCTGTTGTGTTGTGCCCATGTGATAAGAGCACTACCTACTATGTTGAACCATCACCTTTAATACCTTGTACTCTCAGCCAGGAGGATCGTTGTGGACAAATTGAAAAGGTGTAATTTATCTTTGATTTATTAGGCCCAGTATCCTCTGCCAACCTCATTTCCTGGCAGTAGTGACCAACAGCTGCACTTTCATGATGAAATTCATGCAAATGTGCCACCGATCACCGCAAGGGCAAACAAGTGTGAAAGCAGAGCAGCTGTGAGCGGGGGGGGAGGGGGACAATGAGACTCGGTTTCATCATTGATATGAGTCCCATCCAGAGTGCATTCATGTGTCATATTTCTCCCACCTACCCATTCAAAATACACGTAACATTACCATATAATACGTAACAGTTACAAATCATCAGCCTCAGAGGAATAGCCAACTTAAGACAGGGCAGACCATGGGACATGAGCTCAAGATAAAAGCACGGCATTGAAAGAGGGGACGTTTGTGTATTACAAAAGATTTTAATCGTTATATATATTTAAGTGAATGACAAGAGATTTCATTGTAGCTATCTCTGCAGCCTGGGAACATGCTGACAGATCAGTAGAAGTCATTGAGCAGTACTGTGCTGATGAAATACAGCTTGAGAAAACATGTCTTTAACACTTTAGCGTCTTTGCAGTGTTCACGGTGCATGCTGCTACATCCAGTGAGCAACCTTAGAACCTTCCCCCGTTTCCTATTCACCTCCGTCTCTCCTGAGTCCTCCGTCTAAGAGACTATTAAACACTTGTTTTCTTCTCGTTTGCAGTCTGATTTTTTTTTTATGCCTGTACAGGTCATTTTCACTTCTTTCTCTCAGTTTACCTGGCACCATAGAAATTCTTTTTCTTCAATTCTCCACTTTTGGCTATAGGATCACTGTTTACATTATACCACCCACTGTCCATCACTCTACCAGTCCCATGTGTCCCAGACCTACTTCCTCCTTTTTTGTTTTCATTTGATCTGACGGAGAAATCTGTCTCTCTCTCATTTCAGTTAAAATAATGATGCTGTAAAAATGATGATTGACAGCTCTGTTGACAAATTCAGCTCCTGCAGCCGATCAGTTCCGGGTGAGCAGAGCGGAGGAAGATCCGCGAGTGGAAACGTAACTAAAACAATCACTACAGTCATTGAAGTTTTCATACCTGTGAACGTTAACCTCAGACCGACACAGAGAAGCTGTTCTGCTGTTAAACACGCCGGCGTGCTGTTTTTTCGGTAAGTTAAGTGTGTGTTTGGGTTAGCGGAAGTGGCTACGGCCGCTTCACTCACCGATCTCTACTGCGCAGTCTCTGGCTCCGTATGACGTCACCATCGCAAGATGGCAGCGCCTATCACAGGGGATATTTTGGCATCAATTTCGTACAATGGGAGCAGATGGAGACGCGTCGTCCATCTATAAATACAGTCATTGGTCTGGATCCGCAACTTTATTGAAAAGAAGAAGCACCACCTTGTCGTCTGGTACGCAACTCCTTAAAGCGTACATGACTGAGACCGACCTCCTGTAATCTAACAATGGCATATGACTTTAGTAACAGACACCATGGGGAATGTCTTACATCCATCTCCTCCCCATGGATCACGTTATAATGACCCTAGAAGTCCAGTGGTGTAACATTGTGTAGCAGCTAACAGAAAACCCAAACCTTGCCTCCGAGCTTACAGCCCTGCAGGACAGGTCACGTTTATTTAAACTCAGTTCTGCAGGGCAAAACAGCCTCTTTATTTCTCATCAGCGGTGAGGAAGAAAGCACCATGCTGTGACACACCGCATAACTAGCACCTGCAGCGATGTTACTATGGTGGGGTTTACTCGCTGTGGCATTGAATGCACTAGTCATTATGACTCCAAAGGGCTGCTAGTTAATGTATTATGGAGAGCATTGGACAGTGAGAGAGCACACGCAGACCCCCCCACCCACAGAGATGTCACCAAAGCGCTACCAGTCATTATCAGTCAGCATGCTGAAGTTAATTGTCACAGCTCTGCAGGCGTCTTCTTAATGAGAGGAGGCTCTGCGGGCCCACATGTAGAGCCAGGTCAGCTGACCCGGTGGAGGTGTCTCCATTTAAACACTGATGGGGACGACAGGGTGGTGGCTTGTGCCTTTTTTTACAGATACACTGTGCATGTTGCATTATTCACAGTGGCTCACAGACAACACTGACACAGCCGTGTGTTAGAATATTGCTTTGATATGTATTCCGTGTGTGTGTGCTCGGGAGGGAGATCATATGGGTGCAACCTGGGGCTTCGCTCTCATCACCGAGCATGGCATTTTATTCTAAGAGTGACTTGCTGCAATCTGGGGACCAGGCAGTTTGACAAAGCTGAAGAAATATATTAAGGTGAAACTGTACGTGGTCCGTATGGTTAACAGATGGAAGAGTGTGTGTGAATGAGAATGTTGCATGTTAAAAACGTCCGGTGGTTAGATATGACCACGTGATGGATCCTCTCTGAAAACGTATTGATTTTATTTTTTTTAAAGTCGAGGTGAAATGAAAAATGTCATTTTAATCCTTTTAGATCACATCCCCGGTAATATTGTGCATCTATTTGACAATATAGGCCAAAAAAAATACAGAAAATCCACTTCTTCGTATTCTTATATCAAAATTCGATCATTTTTTCTTCCGGTAAAACTAAATTTCACGCGTGCTTACGTAAGTTAGCACCAAACAATTTCAACCAATCAATCTGCAACATTTAGCCGCACAGCACCAAGAACGCTCGGTCAGTTAGCTAGCTACTGCGCTGTAGAGAACGTCTGTCTACGCCCACTTCTCAACGATCAAATCAAATCCCTCTCATGATATGTCCCGCCTGCACGTCCTGTTTCACTCGGAAATACGTCACGATACGGAAGCTAGATACTCTCGAAATGTCGTTTCAGCTCCACTTTAAAGAACTCTCTTAGGAGGAGATCAGTATAAGCTGATTTTCCACTCACAAACTACGTTTCATGTTCAAGGAATTCCTTCTGACTTTAAGAGTCAGTAAACGGGTTCCTCTGACCGTGTGACCGGCTCAGATTAAGATATCACTTCTCGTGGCTGAAGAGAAAAACAACAGGAAACAGAAAAGAGCTACAAATTGTTTTGATAAGATGACAACTGAAGTACATGAGAGAAAAACAACAAATATTTACTTCTTGCCATTTAGTGGGATTATTTGTACAAGAAAAGGAAGGTAAGGCGAGCTACACAACAACATTTTGAGTTTGACTTGCTGAAATCTTTAAGCTGGTTACAGGCATTTTGTGTGCTTGGGTGTCGCTTACAGAGCATTACACCTCGAGCGCTGTCTCTACAGTAACTTGGGGTTGTTTGTCTTGCGACTTGAATAATCTCCATTATTTACTCTTTTAGCCTTTTTTGGTCTCAACCACTTCCTGAGGCACAGCTCCAGGACCGTATCACTACACTGAATGAGGATGCTAGATAATTCAGGAAAACCTTCCTTTTATTAACGACAGCATGTTAGCATTGTCATTATGAGCCAGATATCATGTTGACATTAACATTTAGCTCAAAGCATGTTTTATTCATTTGGTTTGGTTGCATTTATGTTCAATTTCATCATTTTCCTCTTAGTATATATTGACATATTTCAGTTTAAAAACAAAATCATCTGTATTCACTTTTCATCTCATCAAGAGGTGCACACTGTTCAGTGCATTTCTCAAAAGGGGGTCGCATAGGCCATGAAATGAAGTGCTTGTTTGTAACATCTTGAGGTCGAGTGGCCAACGTGAGTGATGAAGAGTCAGACCAGGAGCTTATCCAAAAAACGGCAGAGAAATGCAGCAGCATAAAGCCTGACATCACCTGGGCCTTGTTGACTGGGGAGGGATTTGGTTGTCGAGTCTGTGGGTTGATACGATGTGCTGTGCATCCCTGCAAGTCATTTAGTGCAGTTCAAAGGAAACGGGATCAACGGTGGGACACAGAACTCAAAAAAAAGGAAACTGAAAGCCTTCTTACATGTGGGATTGTACTACATTTAAATGTAACAAAAGTATGTTGTTATGAGTTTAATCTAGTGTAATGTTCTTGTTACAAATACCTGAGGTGAAACACAGAGATCATGACATGAAAATGATTCTCACATCAGTCGGCATGATTCGAGCTGAAACGTACCTGATCGTCTGCTGCGTCTGTTCATGCTTATGTTTCATGTGTAGGACTGCCCCTGATCTGTACTTCCTGTAAAGTCACAAGACTGTCAATGAACTGGACTGATGGATCAATATTTTCTTTCTTGGACGTTGTTGCTTTGGGAGGAGCAGCACAAGGCTGTACTGCTGTCAAGGACAGATTCAACACAGTTAATTAAAACTTTACATCTACCCTTGTTCACTGGACGCACAATTACGCATGCCAAAGAACGGGTGAAATCAAATACTCTGGTCAAATTAGTTTTAGGGGTTTAACCGTCCATACAGCGATATCATGAGTTCTCATCATTTAATTTTGTATTTAGTTTATTCTGTGTTCAGGTCACAATTTAGTCTTGTTTAGTTTAGTATTTCACTTGTGTCTCTTTGGTTAGATAATTTCCTGTTTTACTTTTGCTGTGTCCGAAACTGCATACTAACGTACTGCCTACTAATGTACTGCCTACTACATACTCAAACAGTATGTGCTGCATACTGCCTACTAACCTGACTATTAGGATGCCGTTCACATCATACTCAGAGCCGTCTTCTCCGTATCACGTGACTTAATCGTTTACGTATGTCCGGTCTGATCTCCGGTCCATCTCTGCCATAGTAGAAGCTGAATAGCCGCAATGCATTTTGGGGCGGTTGAGTACAACCAGTGAGCTCCCGTCTCATACTCAAACATCCGGGCCGATCTAGTACACATCTGGGCATCTCTCGCATACACAAAATTGCATACTATGAGATGGGAACGCATGACATACTCAATTTTATGTCACGGTTAGTATGATTAGTGTGATAGTATGTGGTTTTGGACACACCGTTTGACACCTTGTCTCCTCCACTTCCCGCCTTTGTGTGTTTCCTGCTTGTTTGATTGTGTGCCCTGCCCGGATTGTTTTCACCTGCCCTTGATCGTCTCACCTGTGTCTGATTAGCCTCACCTCCTAAGTTTATCTAGTCTTTGTGCTCCCCTGTCTTCTATTTTGATCCCTGTGTTTGCCTGTGTATTATTTTGGACTTTGGATCACCCGGCTCCTTGTGTTTCCGCCTGTTCTTGTTGGATCTTCAGTTGGACTTTTGTTTAATTAAATCATATATATATATATATATATCTGAGTCTGCATCTGGGTCCTCACCTTTTTGTGAACAGTGAATCGTGAACGCTATGCTAGCTGCAAACAGCTATGTTAGCAACATTTGTATGAAAAATACATTTTGTCTTTCTTTCACTCAAACCAGATCATCGTTACCACATGAGGCAGGCTCAGGGGAACAAAGTCTTCTTTTGATTTTGTCCGCTGAGGCTCCCAGAATATACACAAAATGAAAGTTACTTCTGGATGCATTAAAAACACACTGTTCAGTTATTTCCATTTAATCACCGACACATATGAAATGAGCATCTCTCTGCAGTTTCTTGCAGGTTTTTACAGGATTTTTAATAGAATGTCGCACCAGATTATCTAAATAATCAATCGTCTATAGTAGATAAGCTTTAATGCTCTTGTAAGGATCAATGAACAAGTGTAGAGACACAATTATATGATGCTCCATCATACGAGACACAAGTCGGCTCCGTCATTTCATGGTGAGGGGCCAGTATCTCGCCTATTACTCAGTCAGAGGACGTGATGTGACTGCACACCAAAGACTTCCACAAAAAAATAACACTCTGACAGATTAAGGCAGTGAAATGCTCTCACGGTGTTAAGGAGAGGCTCTGTTACAAGGAAGGGGGGGAGACACCTTGATTGATAATGATTTTACCATCACAAAGCAAGTGTAAATGTCAAAAGGGAGGAGTGCAATAGTCTCCTATTAATAACAGGAGCACAATGTGTATCTGAAAAACACTGATAAATGAGAGCACACGAGCCCACGCAAAGCAGTCAAACACAAGGAGGATGAGGAAGAAGAAGAAGAAGAAGAAGAAGAAGGTAAGAAAATATCAACAATTCACAGTAATTCACAGTCAGACGTACTCAGAGGACTTTTTATTTCTTTTAAAGCACTTTTGCAGGGGGAGAGAGAGGATTAACACGTCTCACACCAGGGAGCTTTCAAGAGCAGCTCCACTGGAGCAACAAGGTAGTCCGTGCACCTTGGTTGCATTTTTAGCAGCAGCTGATGAGAAGAGGAGAGTGTCTGTGGTTCACTTCAGTCTCAGTCTATCGCTGCTCCACCATAAATCTTGACATGACATCTGTGCAGCATGTCCAGGAGACAATCCGCACTCCCCAGTGTGGCAAATGAAACGTGTTATTTGTAATGATACGACCTCATAATGTTTGCTCCAAAAACCAGTGGTCACTGCTTTTATGATGCAGCTTGATTATATTTTGTTTAGCAAAAGACTTTTCTTCCTTTTCAAAGGCATCAACAACATTTCAGAATTCTTATTACAACAGACTTTGGGGCTCTTCAAAGTCAGAGCTGTTTAATGCAGCATACTTATTACTCTTATCTGTGTCGAGTTTAAGAGAAAATCATGATTTGACTTTTACAGGTATTAACTTATTATTTCATGCACATTCCAGAAAGAGGCAGCTGGTCAGCTGGTCCCAGGTAAGTTGGTGCTCTGTTATCCGAGCCATGTCGCCACGTGTTTCCGTTTAAAGACGAATAAAAAAAAGTTAAAGGAGGATAAGGGCTTTCAAATATAGCTAGCGCTCCTCATTAACTACAGTATGCATTTAAATCAGTGATGTCAGGCACAGAGTAAGGATTCAACCGTGGAGACAGGTGATAGTTCCTAAATCGTGGTCTTTATTCTAGCTAGGTCCAATATACAAAAGTCAAGAAGCGAAGGCAAAGGTACAGAGATCTGACAGGCTAAAAACAGGAACGAGGTAAGGAAAAAACTGGTCAAACACGAGGGTCTTGGATAACTAATTAAGAGAGCTGGATGTATCTACTGCAAAGGCTAGTGATAATCTGGCAGGGAAGTGAGGGAACACCAGGGCTAAAGAAGGAAAAGGGCGTGAATGAAACAAGACACAGGTGCAACACATTAGGGAGGGACCTGGTGATCAACGGTGAGGGAGACAGCTTGACAGGAACTGAAAAAGATGATAGACAAGGGTTAACAAAATAAAACAGGAAATGCCGAAATAATAAATTAACTTGACAGGTCTGACAAGTGATGTTCTTTCGCAAAGCCTGATGAAGAGAAACAATATTAGTATTAGAGAACAAATTGCTCTAAAACACTTTTATTTCATGTGGACATGACTAAGGAAAAGTCAGCCTGTGTATCTGAAACATCATAGCATTATTAGCCTAAACGAGCCAGACGATGTGATACACAGATAAGATAAAAGGGCCTATCTGTTCTGCAAATCCTAATTTTCCATGGGAGACAACACGTAAAACATGCATTCTGTTTTATTGCTTTTTTTAAACACTGTAACAACCTCCTCTGACTGCCGACTTTTCACAGACAGCGCTTGACTTGGTTTGAGGCTCACTGCCCTCCTGAGCCTCCAACCCCGAAGGTAAGCTAACCATCCTGAACCAGCATGTTCACTGGATGCAACTGATATCATCCCTCTCTCCTATTCTTTGTAAAACAGCAAACACTCCAACCTCCCAAACATCCATAATCCAATCCATCCAATAATAGACAAAATATGAATGACTACTACTGCAATACAGTCTATGACATTGTTTATGAGAGCCGTGTCATACCCGTAATACAGCATACAAATATTCACACCTGCTTCCCACATTCTGACTCAGGTGTGAGGTAGAAAATGTGTCCTGTTTTAGGTTTTAGGAATCTTAGGAACAGGCAAGGGTTGACTTCTTATATATATCATCACTATCAGCACCAAAGTATTATTTTCTGTGAAATAGAGCACCAGATCTGTGCTGATTTTAAAAAAGAAACAGAAAAGGATTAAGCCTTGACCTTTGACCTCACTGCTGCAGATTTGCTTTAAATATTTAGGTGCACCTAACCTGACTGGCAGACAGTAAATCTGCTGCATTGTCTGGATGCCTGTTAAAATAACCTTCATCTGGTCCCTTGGTTATCCACTTAACAATATGTTACGAAGAGTTCTGCCCAAAAGGGAAATATAACAAAGATCATGCACTCACTGTTGTGACTCTTCTTGTCTCAGCAGCAGCGCTGTTCTGTTCTTGATTTCTTCATGATACTAGTGGGAGGGCCTGCTTGACAGGTCATGATGTTTTCATCTATTAATGAGCCTCACAATCAATGGGGAATGAATGATTGACACAAATTGCATCCTGATTCTAGCTGTCAGAACGAGAGATGCATAGCAATTTCCCTCCCATAGTTCATTCCCCAAATCCTTCACTTAGTCCTGCATGTAGCATAGTGTAATTATCAACCCTAGTTTAAACACAGAGCACATTCAGAGTGTGTGTTTTTATGAAAGAAGACCTGGGAGTCACTCATTACATCGGCTAGGATACAATGGATGTTCCATGAAAAGGAAACAATTAAACCGAGTGGGATGGCATTTAAATCTCTGACCTCCGACCCTGCATTAGTTTGAAACTATGAAATGGTTGGATGATAATTATAACTGATTGTTCAGAGCCCGTCGCAGACAGCAAACAACTCAGAACAGCATAATGATCTGTAAATATGTATGAAGCCGATCTTCAGCTGACAAATGACCTTCTGTTGACTGTTGTTCTCTTGATTTATGGAAGCTGAGATTTGCAAATACTGTCTGAGCCGAGTCTGGCTGCTGCAAGATCTGAGCTGAACATAATAACACACTTAACCAAATGTTCGCTTTTTGTGTCAATTTGAAAATGATTTGCTTGCATAGGAATGTTTATTTAAAAAATCTGTGCTCTAATCGTGTTCGTATCAAATTAAGTTTTACTACAGGACAACAGCTCCTGCCGTTCTCGTAGGAGGTAGGAATAGTTTTAGAAAATTCTTGCTGAGGGTTAAACAAGAAGATTGATTTCCACTTTCTATCCTGTAAATATTTATTTTTTGTAAACATATGTTTATTGGTTTTTGCATTGACAAATTATGTATAAAATGTTTTCAGGATATAAAATCAAATAACAAATCCATCTCTAACCGAACATATGACAGTGTACAAAAAAAACAAAAAACATAAATAAAATGAAAAAAAAATGCATATAAACACGCACATACTTGCAGATAAAACGTGTGCCTAAATTGAGAGGATATAGACGATTAAATTGGCTACAGGCATAATTTACAGTCTTCAATATGACTAAAAAATAATTACAAAATAATTAAAATAAAACATAAATATATAGACAACTTGACATTTTCTCACACTGACAAACTTGTTTATGTTAGCATCTTTTGTTTAGCCTCACAAAGCTTCCTCAATATCACCATTTTTGAGGAAGTCCAAAAATGTCTCCCAAATATTAGCAAACTCTGCGGGCTTCTTTCTCACTATATAGGTCCATTTTTCAAGAGCTAAACTTGCTGTTAATTCCTTCAACCAGCGGCCAAGAGAGGGGCCACATACTTTAGCTGGTTTTAATAGAAGGTTAGTGGATACCTGAGCAAAAAACTGGACACGGATGTATGCGAGAAGACCACTTACAGCTGAAGCAGGAATCCACCAAAGCTGAGACAGGATGGGAGGAGTTAGCGGCTAGTCCATCTTATGGATCACTAGAGCGACGCCTCAGTGCAAACAGCTCTAACATGATATCAGGAGACGTGTCCCTGTGTGTGTAACATCCCTGCTGGGTTCACAACAAGCTGCATGTCGTGAAAATACCAATTAAGCTACATTTTACTGTGTTAATGTTGTTCTCTTAACCTCATATGTGCAACTCTGTCTCCTCCTGATTCAGTGTGTGGGTGTGTATATGTGAGAATGTGTCAGTGGGCGTGTCTAGGTGGGATGCTGCGACAGGTGCTGATTTTCATTGGTCGGGGTTGAAGCGGCTGCTGCTGCGGGATTGGACAACCAGTTTTTAAATTCCAGCTGACTACAGCCTCCTGGGTCCTCGTCTCCTTCCATTCCCAACTGCCAGCATTAGCGGTGTTCTGAGCGACAAATTGTGTATATAGCCGTGAGAAGGCCTGTAATCTAGGTAGTGTGATTCTGATTGAGTGAGAAGCCCTTTTGATTTGTGCATTTTTATCTCATGTTTTATAGGTAGGAGTTCAGGTAAGCAACTTGTCCTTTGTTTTCTGTTGGGTAAGAGTAGGGCTAACTGAGCTGATTTGTGTTTGTCATGTTGGGCAATGCTCATTCTGAAGAAAATTAAACTGCTGTTAGAATTGTAATTGCTGTGCTGCTGGTATTTCTTGGGAATGGGAAGAGTGGGGGTCGCTCATCATGTTGTGTCTAGGTTTCCCCAAGACCGGGGACATAACAACTGTCTTAATAATTTCCCTTCATATAGTGGCAAAATACTGACCATTGTTGCTTAATTTGTTTATTAAATGTGGACAACTCCGAAGAATAGTAGGCATCATGTAGTACGATGTTCAAGTGATCAGATGTCCTGGTGTGAAGCCAAAGACTGCTGCAGTGCTGAATGCACTCTCACTTTTAACAGGGTTACTTGATTGCTGCATGGCAGTGCCTACAAATAAAGTGCACACACATATATGTTCTTTGCTATATGTTTTTCACATTTTCTGCAATCACTGACTGAAACTCACTGGTAAAGGCAGACTGCGACCACATGGCTTCAACACTTCCTGATACGCTCTTGTACTTCCCTGTACTGATTTATGGTCAGATGATAAGTGCATTACAAGCATTCACCGCACCTGATTGCCATCTTTGCTTCGCTGATTTACCTCATTTTATTTATTTTCATTTTACTCACATGGCTGTTGTCCCCTGTCACTCGCCCTCTCTTTCCTCTGCTTTTTCTCCGCTCTATCCTGCCTGCAGGAAAATGCCTGCCGTGTCTACCCTCCACAAAGGACAGAAGATTAGCAACCCACAACAATGAGGGGAAGAGCATCCTGAAAGATGCTGTCTCATCTGTACGATTTAATGCTCACTTGTCTTAATCAGCAGACCGTACAGTTTAATGGTGATGTGGTCAACAGGCCTAAATTAAAAGGACTGCACTGCAGGGATGCTTTTTTTTCTCCTCAGGGACAAATCACGTAGCAGAGACTAAATGGTAGACTGGTCCTAAACAGCCTCCTGTGGTGAGGGGCTGCACACAAACCCCTTGAGTTGCTATGTTTCCCTCTCCTCCCCTCCCTCCCTCTCTCTCTGCACCATTATGTCCAAGACAGATGCTCTTTATCTCCCTCTTTCCCCCTCTGATGTGAAAATGTAGGTGCATATCCCACGTACATGGAAGTGGGGTGGCTTTTATTCATCTTACCTTGTTGCCTGGGAACAAAAATTTCCCTGTTACTGGCTACATTGAGGGAACACCTTTATCACAGAACATATTTTTATTTAATTGATTTTATTTTATGCATGAGGCATTTTTATATATATCCTTTTTTTAATAAATAATAGGTAACTGCAAAAAACAGAACAAGCCTTTTTCCGTGGATAAAAAGCACAAGCACAGATGAAGGTATTCACTATTGTATATGTAGCATGTATTGTTGTCAAATACCTCTGAAAAAGACAAATGATATAATCAATATATTCCAGGTAACCTCGCAGATACCAAAAGTTTGACCACAGACATAGAAGCGTCACAGATTCTAACTGCATTCCTGTCAGAAAAATCAACAGTGCTTACAGGTGTTCCGTTTGATCTGCCATGAAGCATTCAATCTTGGGTTGACATTAAATGTGCTCACGTCAGTCTTGCTAATAAGAACCCCTTTACTAGATCGAGCAGGCAAATCAATGTTTGGATTGCCACCACCTGCTTTCCTGTTATGAGCCATTAGTATTCATGGCATCACTTTGGGGTTATTAAGGTGTAGGTGATGCGTCTGTATGGGGCCATCACAGAGTGTGACCAATTTATCTTCAACTTTCCCTCGGTGTAGAGCAAAACATTTTAAAGGATGTTGTTAGTGTGGCGGAAGTAATTTATTTTTTATGGATTAAGGCTGCTCCAAGTAAACACGATATGACAATATATTGCACATTGAGGGTTTGCTCGCATCTGTACTTTGTGTGTTCGTGTGCATGTGTCAGCGCACACCTGTCTGTTTCTGTGAGAGTGCATGCATGCAAGAGCGAGACAGAGAGACAGACATGTTGCATGAAGAAAAGGAATTTTCTCTATGACGCATGTTTCCATTACTCCAGGTCAATGAACCCTTCTCAGCTGGCCATTTTACAGTCCCAGCCCTGAGATGTTTCAGGTGAAAAGATGACAGACACGGCGGGTGGTGTGTGTGTGTGTGTGTGTGTGTGTGTGTCAGGGAATTACTGTAGCACCTCTCTCCAGCCAGCAGCTTTCCCAGGCGAATTAGCAGCCTCTTGGATAAGTACAATACACCACAACATTAGGAACCATCACAATAGGTGTGTACTTCAAAGACATCATGTGAAATTGTGTTTGCATTTAGTTTGTTAAAGACATCCTGTCATTATTAGACGTTGCCACTTGGAGAAGCAGAAACAGGTTGTGAACGCAACACTAACATTTTCATACATTTGGATTCATTTGTTTCTGGCAACCGTTTGAATATCTAATCTTCTATCTATCTATCTATCTATCTGGCTCTTCAGCTGCTAATACTACACAAGCTCGCCTTAAACCTCAAACGAGCAGGTAGCCGTCAGCTGCATAAAAAAATGTTTCATTCAGCCACTCTGGTTTGAGTGGCTTGTCGAATTAAATCCCACCTACCAGGGTATGAATATTTTAACTTCAATCTCAGAACCCAGCGGCTATTGTCTGACAACTATATAGCCTCTTGGAGCAATGGTCAATTTTTCCTAGCTTCCAGTGCAGCCTGCGGTTAGCAGTACTGTTCATTCTTTACAGCCGGACTAGCAATGAGAAAGTTGTAACTAAGAGACATCCCAGTGTGGCTTGCTCGCTGCACTTGCACCAATATGTGTGTTTATTAGGCATGTTAACGATGCTCAACTCATGATACAATTCACTGGGTTCGCAATACAAGCGTTTTTTTAAAGGAAAGAGGTTGAAGTCAAATTATGAATGAATATGATTCTTTAATTCAACTATCAGGTAAATATATTTTCTCTTTTCTCCATAAAATGAAGGAACCCTTTTTTATTTTGAGGTTGTGTACATTTTTTGTCATAAGTGAAGCTGAAAATAACATAAAAAAAATAATAATAACATTTTATAGAAATGTTAAATCAAATCAAATAAATGTGTCGTACAAATAAGGAAAATCTTGTTGAATAAACAAAGCTGCAGTCTGTGTTCCTGGCTTGGATTTTTATAGTATTTCTTTTAAAAGGAAAATCAACAGCACATCTGAGTTTTAACCCATTCAGTTCCCACAGAATGATGGTTTACCTGTGCCATGTGTGGAGGCTCACCTGCTAATGACGTAGCGTATCAACAGGATCCAAAACTAAGAGTTCAGAACAACATAATCACTAACCAGCTGCACAAAATAATTTAAACAGTGGCATAAAAAGGACCATATTTAACATGAGACACTGCACCCCGATCAAAACAAACAGGAGGGACATACCAGAGGACACCACTCTTACACACTCTTGTTACCTGCAGAGCAGGTGTGAAGACATTACGACAGGTACGCGAGGAGTAGAGTTAGATCATCCCCTAGTTTATCGATAGTGGATGGTGATCTTATCCAGATAAAAAAGAAAAAACGTGAACGTGAACATGAACGTGCCGGGCAGTAAGTGATAAACGACTTCCCGTCAAGAATTATTTTTGCGCGTGATCACCAATGGATTCCGGGATTGCATTATGCACGATTGCCTTCCACCTCTTTTGCTCTCCACATGGACTGTTTTCCTACATACAGGCAAAGCCCGCTGAAACACAAATGGAAATTGATGCCAAAATAGCCCCCATGATAGGCATTGCCATCTTACGATGGTGACGGCATTTGGAGCCAGAGTTGCACAGTAGAGATCGGCGGGTGGAACCGCCATTGTCACAAAACACACACTTAAATTACCAAGAAAAAAGACACGTTTTCCCAAAGATCAGAACAGCTTCTTGTGTTGGTCTAAAGCAGATGTTCACAGGTATGGAAACTTCAATGACTGTAGTGATTGTTTTAGTTATGTTTCCTCTCCCCGTTCCTCCTCTACTCTGCTAATCAAGAACAGATCGGCTGCAGGAGCCGTATTTGTCAACAGAGCTGTCAATCATCATTTTTACAGCATCAAATAACCAATTAAAAATAAACTTGTCAGAAAAATGAACACATGGACGTAAATCAGACTGATGAGAACTAACTAATGACAGAGAAAAAAAATTGTTGACGTGTATTTTGATTTTAAATTTGGACTCATGTCCCAACATGGAGTAGGCAGGTTTTAGGACCTATACTGCAGCAAGTCAGCAGGGGGCGCTCGAAATGTTTTGGCTTCACTTTAGGGAGCTGTCATGTCGTCCATCATTATACAGTCTATGGTGCAGAATCTGTAAATAGAGCGTAGGCAGAGTTTAACATTGTTTTCACAGTTTTTCTTTTGATGGCCTTTTGCTTGCTTCCATCAGCAGGCCCTTCTTGCACTGCATATTTTTTCAATGCCCTAAAAAGTGTCCAACTAACCATTTAGTGCATAAATTCTGTGTTGATACAGAGCAAGCCTGTGCTTGTGTGAAAAAGGAAATAAACTAAAATTAATAACAAGAGCAAGGTTAATTGTTTACAATAACTGCAGACAAGAAATTGTTGGGGGTTTTTTATCGAAAAGACAAGCTATGAATAAAGACAAGCTATGAATAAAGACAAGGGGAAAGGGCAGAGGGAGATTGAGTCACTAAATAATCTTCATCTCCCATCAATGTGCTAGACAGGGAAAATCTATCAAATGGATGATTAAATAAGCTGAGGTCGCTGCTAAAGAAATGAATGCTTTTCATTTGTGAGGCACTGCTGCATGTTGACATAAATATGTATCTACGTATGTGTGTGTGCGCGTGTTATGTTTATGTTAATGTGGTTTAGTGCATACAAATGTTACTCACGCATAGTCTCAATTTAAATAATTTATCTCACAGGCAGACATACATCTCTTTTGGTCTCACACACATGTCCACAGACAGACAGACACACACACACACACACACACACACACACACACACACACACACACACACACTGGAGGTTGACCTGTGTCATATGGTTAGAAGCATGACCAGGACTAAATACTACTAAATGTTCTACCATGTCAATTATAGATTTCGAAAATGCAAGGCATTTGTTTCTGCTCTTGCTGGTCAGAATGTATACACAGGATAGTTTACAATAGTGGCTGACAATATACAGTGTTAGGCTTTGTTTATAGTCCAACATATGCATATTTCCCAAGAGCTTCCAGAATAAATAGTCCAGTCGAAGGACGAAGAGGGCAGACAGTGTTTAAATTCCACACCACTGATATAGTAGAACACACTTTAACTTGCCAAAACTGGATCCTTATTTTTTACTGCCATCTAGTGACCAACATATTCCAGTAAACTGGGAGTTGTCAGCAGAAACATAAAACAGATGAAATAGGAGGTGATATATTTATTATTATACAAACATATCAACATTGTTCCACAGTCCATTATTTCATTCGATTGTGTCTCTAATTAACAAGACAAATTAGGGCTTTACACGTCATTATGGTCAGTAATCTTTTCCTTTTTTAAAATAGCTGAAATCTGAATGTATGTTGTTAGAGGAACAAGGAAATACTGGGACATTGGGTGACCCAGTGGTTAGGCGTAAATTATGTGTATGTATAAACACAAAACCTTGATACCTCAGTTTGACCTTTTTAAAATGACATTGATGGGCCAAAGGGGCACTCCAATGTTTGTTTATATGTCTGTGTTGACAGTTTTAGTTATTAAAGCAGGAATGATGCATGTGGAAGTGATACGCGTTTTGTTCTAATGCGATATCAACAGTTGCAAAAGTTACGAATCCATGAAAATGTATTGCAATTATACCTTTCAGCCATACCAATAAATGTACTGGGCTCTGTCTCTTCACGTCCTAGAAGTGGGCGTTATTTAACGTCATGACGTATGAGGGTAATACGTAAACCGTTCGGCGCAAAATTCAAACCCAACAGGGAAACTACAGCTGTATCGGCTGTATCTGTTTCTTGTATGCCATACTACAAACTATAACCAGTTGGGAGAAAGCCACATAGGATTTGAACCGCTTCAAGGTATGTTGAATGAAACAAGCAAGTTTTGTGGTATACTCGTGTATGCCTGTAAGCCTGTAAACAAAACAATGAGAACACGTTCATATTAGCCGATGCTATGCTGCTATGCTAACGTTAGGTTACACGTAAAGTTAGCGTAGGTACCCGCAACTTGAAATGGGGCAACATTTGTCTTTGGTTTTTAGCTTGGACAATATGCTGTGGTTTCAATTTCATTCTTTTAGCGTCAATCTCAGTCATTTTTATCAGACCTAAATTTCAGCTAACTTCCAGCTGTATTGCTTTTGTTTATATGCGAGTTTTCGTGCTAATTCCGACCAGAGGATCTACTTAAATGTGGGCTTCGCAGACCTTCGCAAACGGCACATATTCAAGCAAAAATGTTTTTAAGAGATGATTAGCATTACTTGGCATTTAATGTAAGTGGATTGGGGTTCAAGGCGACGTTATTCTTTCACGATAACTCTACAGTATAAGTCTGTATACACAGGCGGATACCAAAGGAAAACCGACATATCAATGTCACCATGGAAATGTATTCTTACGGTTTTTTAACAGTGTTTAGATGATGGAGGTGGGGGTTGCTGTTCAGCAAGCATGTCTAAAATCTGCTGTAAAGCCCATAGGAAATAATTAAAGCTACTGTTCGGAACTTTAATTTTCTGTTTACTTTTTATTGATGAACTGGATTGGTGAACATTCCCTCCAAGGGGACAAGTTGACCCAAACAAGTTAGCAAAACACAGCATATATAGACACACACACAAAGTTTACACTTTTGTAAGACTGGTGTTTCCTCACCATGTTATGTGCACATTCCAGATACTGTTCATTCTTCTTGTAAAAAATATTTCTTTCTAATTGCATGTTTAATTGTTAACATCACTTGAAATTCCGTATATTAAGAAATTTAATAGAGGCTTTAAGAGACTATAATTTCCTCAAGGAAATTTGTCTTGGACTTATATAGTATCTGCTGGTAATAAAAAAGAACACAAAATTTACATGGAGAATACACAGCACAAACAAATAGGCCTACTTTCGCTGATCCAATATGCAAACACTCCAAAGCACTCACAAGAAGAGCCATCAACCAACAAATTGCACACTGATTAATGTGACACACCAGTCAGTTTGAATAAGAAAAAAGGCTATTGAAGAAAATTGTAATGAACATTTAATCAGCTTTTTTTCATGTATAAGCATACGGTAAAAATAAATACAGCTTGTTAACATTCTGCTACCAACTTTGTTTTGATCATTCAAAACATAAAACATCATCCCAGCTATTATTTTAGGTGAATGTCCGAGCTGTCATGTAGCCTCTGTGATTGTATGTGTGTCTGTCTTCAGCAAAGATGAGTGCAGCCTCCACACCTGTCTCTCGGATACGTTCGGGATGGACGTCGTCCTCTTTGAAAAATAAGGGTCTCTCCCCCGCAGCCTGCAGCACCCCACTGCTGGCAGCCTTCCCCGGCAATGATGACGAGCAAGAACGACGTCAGCGCAGAAGGTCACGAGTCATTGACCTTCAAGCTGCAACTGACTCCTCCTTCAATGACTCTGCAACTCATAGGTAAGCTGTAGAGGAAAAGCTTTGGCAAACCATACTTATGCCTTTGTTTTGAGCATGACTTTCGTGACAGTCTGTCATGTTGAATTGAAATGTCCGTTGATTTTGATGTATTAAAACGTTTATCTCTTTTTTGTATGCAGTGCTGCAGGGACTCCTGCTGCCGTGCCCAAGTTGTCAAATGCACAGATCTCAGAACATTACTCGACCTGCATAAAACTCTCCACTGAAAATGTAAGTGTGTGCGCTGTGTGTATGCATATTTAGCGTCTGGATCACAGAGGCATCATTCAGTGCTTCGTACTATTGGGAATGTACAACAGCACAGTTAATGTAATGTTTTTCTTTTTGTCTCTTACATTATTTCTTGTGTTAAAGATCTATTACTTTTAAAATAGTGAGTGTTTAATGCTTCAAACACTAATGCTTTTTTCCTTTTATGGCAGAAAATCACCACCAAAAATGCCTTTGGTCTGCATCTGATTGATTACATGGCTGACATTCTCAAACAGAAGGATTCTGAGCTCACTAATTTCAAGGTGTGAGGTCTTTTTTTTTTATCTACTTTATGCTTTATATCTTTGAGCTACTGATCATTTTATTAAAGATGAATCAAACATAATTGTATTTTACCTGCTAATTTTCTTTGACCGAAGAAACAGTGATGCAAATGAATGGCCTGGCTGAAAAAAGTTGTTTCAGTTCAGTTGATTAAGCTTTCTAGGGTGGTGTATTGTCTGATGAGAAATCAGTCCACTCAACAGCACCCAGAGTAAAGCTAATGAAACACGTTGTTATAAATGTCTGAGGGATCGCTGTAATAATTTAAAATATATGAACCATGTTATTTGAGCTAATTGCCATGAAATAATTGGCAAAAGATTTACAAATTACAGACTTAAGTGATGCTTAATTTATTTAAGACACATGGCAATAACATGCATGAATTGATGCTGAATGTATCATATTGCACCTGTTGCTCACCATTAACAAAGGATCAAGATGCTGTGACTTTGTTTGATTAGTTCAGAGTTAACAGATGGTCTTCAAATAAATGCTTAGTAACAATTACGGTCCCTCATACATTAGTTATTATACTGAGCTCTTGACAAGCTAACAGTGTCAAAAAAATGTATGTAATTTTATTTTAGTTTATCTTTAATATATAATTGTTTATATCAGACAGGAAAACAAAGCTTCATTATTCACTGACAACAGATACCGTTCTGCTTTCAGAAAGGCTGAGCTAATGAGTCTGAAAAAATACAATTAATGCATAAAGTAAATATGAATTAAGCTTCCTTAAATTATGTTCTATTGACTATAAATGTTTTAAAAAGTCAAAGTATCTTGAATATTTGTTAAATTATTCATAGATTAAATCATCATGAGTCATGCTTTAGCTTACCGTTAATCTAGTATATGATTTGAACCCACTGTCTGATTATATCACATGCTTATTACACAAGCAGTGTGTATAATGTATCTGTTCCTTGTCTGTATTTGCTTGTCTAAAGGTGGCAGCTGGCACTTTGGATGCCAGTACAAAGATCTACGCTGTGAGGGTGGATGCTGTTCATGCTGATGCCTACAGGGTGCTGGGTGGCCTGGGGGCAGAGACCAAACCTGGAGAGGGTAACCAACGTGATTTTTTGTTAACTTTCATATGTCTTCATATAAATTTACAGTTAATTTAAAAACATTATCTGAGGTTTCCTGCTTTGAACTTTTTTTCTGCTTATACAGATCATGGTCTGAAAGACGAGGACGGGGATGAAGGAGTTGAAGTGGCTGCTAAGCAGCCAAAGAAAAAGAGGCCTCCAAAGAGGACAGTAGAGCAGAACTTGAGCAACATCAACAGCGCTGAGTCTGAGAGGAAGTGTGAGGTACTGTGCCATCCTTACATAGCGATATACACTGATCATAACATCATGACCACCTGTCCAATATTGTGTAGGTCCCCATTTTGCTGCCAAAACCCCGCAACCGTCGAGGTACGGACCCCACTAGATGTAGTGGTATCTGGTACTAAGGCGTTAGCAGATCCTTTAAGTCCTGTAAGATGCGTGGTGGGGCCTCTGTGGATCAGACTTGTTAGTCCAGCACATCCTACAGATGCTCGATCGTATTGAGATCTGGGGGGCCAAGTCAACACCTTGACCTTGTTGTCGTGTTCCTCAAACCATCCGTGAACCATGTTTGCAGTGTGGCAGGGCACATCATCCTGCTGAAAGAGGTCACTGCATTTAGGGAATACCGTTTCCATAAAGGTGTGTACTTGGGCTGCAACAATGTTTAGGTAGGTGGTAAGTGTCAACGTAGCATCCACATGAATGGCAGGACCCAAGGTTTCCCAGCACACTTTGCCCAAAGCATCACACTGCCTCCACCGGCTTACCTACTTTCCATAGTGCATCCTGGTGCCATGTCTCCCCAGGTCTGATGCTCACGGGCCCATTGAAGGCGCTTTCGGTGGTGCATAGGGGCGTATGCACCACTGATCAGCCCCGTATGCAACAAACCGCCATGCACTGTGTTCTGGCATGTTGCATCAGAGCCCGCCTTCACTCACCACACGCACCAGTAAGCCTTGGCCGCCCACGGCCCTTTTGCCACTTCACCAGTTTTCCTTCCTTGGGCCACTTTTGGTAGGTACAGACCACTGTAGACCGGGGACACCCCACAAGAGCTGCTGTTTTCAAGATGCTCTGACCCCGTCACCATTTTTCCTGCTTCCAACACATCAACATCGAGGATCACATCACAGTCAATGTTATTCACTTCACCTGTCAGTGGTGTCAGTAATGTAATGGCTTGAAGTTCAAATTGCATCCACCCAAGTTGTAAAAGAATGATAGTTAGGCTGTTGGACAGTAAGAAGACTTCTTCACGTAGTATTGCTATTTCATATCTTCTGGTTCTCGAGTAAAAACAGGTTTAATAGCTTTAAAGCTTCTCCATCCACATGAACCATTTGGACCAGTTACTATATTTAGTTCCTGTATGATGGTTCATTTCATCATAGTTACACGACGGGAATTGTCATCAACAACAGGATGACTCTGTTTCCCCTTTTAATCAACATTGAAGACGACAGCATCTTTCTTTAATCCATCATCAACCTCATTTGCCTAATTTCCACAGTTCTTCAGATGTGGAGACAAATAATGCATAAACAGGTTTCTGTAGATCCATCGGCCCTGGAGACCTTTTTTTTTTTTTTTAAGGTTGGAAAAAAAACAAAAGGGGTGCTTCTCTTGCTCATACACAGTTTTGAACTGTATCTATCTGTTTTATTGGTTGCTTGTAAATTTGGAGCCCTTAGAAATGTACTTATTCAATGCACTAAGTCTTATTGTCATCAACATAGTACATCACCCTGTCCTAACTGTTTAGCTCTACCAGTTGCATTGCAATTGAGTGTTTACTCAGTCAATGGTTACTTTGCCTGACTGAACAACTAAACTGGCATCACTGAATTTACTGCCTCTAAGATCTCATGAATGGACAGATTAAGGGAAAATTATAGCCCGTATTTTAGATGTCCTAGTCTGACCCCAATTAAGGTTGCTAAATGTATAAAATGAGGTTATATCTGTGTGTTGAAGTGTATATTTTTGTCATTTAATAACAATTACCTTTGTATTAATTAAATTCATTTTCATATTTTGTTTTTAAACATTTGATCTTAAGTATTTGTACTTTCTAGAATCTTTTAATTTATTTCTTACCATACCTGCAGATTTTTCCTGAGGCCCTATTTTTTCTTAGATTTATTTGCTCTTGTGTAAAAAAGTCATTTAACTTAAGGGAAAGCCAAAGTCATCATTTAATCATTGATTAAAACTTCATTATTACCTTCTACTGTATCAACCAAATGTCTGACAGATGACTGATCTTGTCCCAGAAGGAGCACTGGGATATTTTGGCAGATTTATTTCTGACTGTCACATTTCAATTCCTCTCTGACCCCTATGCTCCAATAGCAGTAAGACATTCATTACAAGAACATTTTAAGATTGTTTCAGTAAACTGCAAGTATTTCTTATCCAAGCTCTGTATTTATATGGCTGTGTACATGATCAACTCTTCTCTTTACCTCCCAGGTGGACCCCATGTTTCACAGAATGGCCGCATCCTTCGATGAGAGCAGCACAGCAGGCGTCTTCCTGTCAGTTCTCTTCAGTGAGAACAGTCGCTGCGAGCTGCTTTTCCCCTCCTACATGACCCTCCTGCAGTCCAGACCCTCTTATTCTCCTCCATCTCCCCAGGGAGTCTCTTCATCTCCATTCAAGGGTAAAAAAAAACATTTATCACGCCCAAAAAAGTGTTATGTTTCATTTACGTGAATAAAGAGGCAGCCATTAAACACTGTCTCAGTAAGTGATTTGCTCATCTTTTAAGCTGTTCCTCCGATGACATGCTAAACCACCATCTTTCTGTGCTGTGTTTTTGCAAGCCGGACTTCAGCGTTCCCAAGAGAAAAGCTCCATTTGCCCATCCCTGCAGGATTTCTCATTCACAAGCTGGAACCCTGAGCAGGTCAGAAAACCCATATAACCAATAAACCATGTATTGAGATAATTGATCCAGCCTTGGTCCGACCCCCTTTGGCTCTGTGTTCCAATAACAGTTGAACAAGCAGAGGAGCCATGGTCAACTTTCCCCTTTCTTGTTATACTCAGCCAAATGTGCTATATGGGGTCAAATTAGGTTTGCCTATGTTGAAAGGACCCACTTAGCTAAATGGAGCCAGCACTGTCATTGTTCCTTTTTGTCCAGCTACTCTGAACCACCAACAGTAACTAAGGAGAGTGGGATTGGGAAAGCCCGCTTTTAATGGGGTTGTTTTATGTTTCTTTGACTACATAGCAGTAGAACCAGGAATATAATCAATTTCTCTCAAATTACCACATTTAAAAGTTAATAACACAACCATCAAATATGCTGTTGCAAAGCATACTCTGTTAATGTTACAGTTCTCAGCAGTGTGTGACCATCTCAGTACTGACCTGGGGTCATATTGTGTGCAGTAGCAAGAAAATGTGCCACATGCAGGCGTAGTCAGCTTGTTGTCCCATGGTTTGGGGAATAGGAGAGTTGTTCTTGGACATAAAGGTTTAACGTTAGGGCACTTTACGTTTAAGTTCACCATGCACTCTGATGTGGTGACAGAGCCTTCATCCTGCGGGTCTGAATAAGCTATTTGTTACATCGGCTGTATTTTCAGATTTTGCTCTCCACTTAATGCTGAAGATGTTAAATAGAAATGTGAATTAAGTGATTTTACGCCTGTCTATTTGCACATCTTGAAAAGCAAATTGTTTCCCCAAAAAGGCCAGTGGTAGGCCAGAGTATAAAAATGCATCAACAAAAGTTTTTTTGCCCTTGACTGCCACATTTTGCATTTTGTGGAAGTGTTTTTGTTGCTACAGGGCGGGATTATGGTTTATGATATGGGTTGTAACCCTCATCCTCAGTTGATTTTATTTATTTTTTCTTCTTTTGAGAATTCTGGGGAAATACAGAGATCTTTACTCGCAGCCTAGTTCAACCAGTTCATTTGATCTCGTCTTAAGGACAATGTTGTAACTGTCCTGGCCGTAGAAACTTCTCTAACAGAATCAATGGGTCGTTTAATATCTTGTGTCAAACTGCGCACTGAGTCTTATTTATATGAGACTGTCAGATCCATCTGTCTGACCATGCAGCTTCTTTCAGACTATGAATCAGCTCTTGGAGAAGATGAAGCAGGGCGAACACGTGTTTGACGTGAACGCTGAGCCTGGGCCTGAAGAAGATGACTGCCCTGACTTTGATGCAGACTACGAGGAAGGAATAGGTGACTGTGAGGAGAGATCCAAGGAGCACAAGGAGGGCTGTGAAGCCTCTGGCTCTGGCAAAGGAAGGTAAGACGGTGGATAACACAGATCTTCTTTGACCTTTAACTTTTGTGCACTTTTAGGGGGGGCTTTACTAAGAATGGATTGCAGGTACAGATAGAACTAAACATTGCGGATCATTTGCCCCCGCTCTCTGCTCCATATCAAGGTCCGATTCACAAAGCAAATTGCGCTAATGATATTCAAGCAAAACGGGCCTATAAAGTTCTGAAGGTCTGTGCAGTTTGCTCTTATTTTGCATCTGATTGTTGAGAGAAGCCGTCTGCACCTCTGGTCTCTGCTGCGCTGAGCTGCATTCTCCTGCATTACCTGAGCTCCACACTGACGTAGCTCAGCTCTATCCACAGATCGATGATGAGCAGGGGAGAGGAGAGGGCAGTCCAGTCCAGACTTGTTTTACTATTTCTGTTTCACTTTCTGTAACTCAGCTTCATTTCTTGAGCGAGCCTGCGATGAGAAAGCTCGTCCAGATATAATAATCCCCTCCTGTTTAACAGCTCCAGACAGTTTTCACACATGTGGACCAGTTGATCTTCTGAATTTTTAATAATAATGGCAAATATTTACAGATTGTATTTACAGAAAATGCTTTTTTGGTCACACAAAAGGTGCAATTGTTGTCATGACCAGTGGAAAGTCCATTATAATACTGCAGCGTTTGTAAAATAAAACGTTTTTTGCCATGAGGTTCATTTGCATAGAAAGGGGCCAAACTGACCCATATTGTCTGCACAATGACTCATTTAAATACTCCTTAATGCCTCATTAAGCCTTAAGTGTGACATGCATTACTTACTGTAATTATTGTAATCATGTCTGTTAACTTAATGCATTGCCTCAGTGGAAATTTCATTCTTTTAAACACACTGAAAAAATCAAACTCTTCCAGGGATGTGATTCCCATCGGAGAGGGCGACATTGCCACCATGTGTCTGCAGCTGTCCTCACAGCCCCGGGAGTATTCATACTTCAGTCCCAGGACCATGGCCACGTGGGCCGGACCCGGCTACTGGCAGTTCAAGCCAAAGCACAAGTGTGAGTGAAAGTCTAAATGAATGTAATATAATGTACGCACTTCTTTGTGTCTTTTTGGAGAATATTTGAATAAATTAGCCTTCACGTTTTCTCTAACAGCAGAGACTATTTTGATTTGATTTATTGGTGACCGCCCTGCTAAATGTTTTTATGTGCTTTATATCCTATAGTGGACCATCTGCCTGACAAGGAGACACGTAAAAGGAAGCCCAAGAAAACCTTTGAAATAGACTTCAGTGACGATGTCAACTTTGATACCTACTTCCGCACCACAAGAGTAAGAACTCCCGTTTGGTTACTCTACAACATGTTCACTTTCGTCTGTTTCTATGCATTTATATGCCCATATTACTCATGGAGAAATATTTGCTCACATACCAAAAGGTAGAAGATAAAATTGATGTCTTTAAAGTAGATATTTAGCTTGAGCCAGTGGGCTTAGCTGAGGATAAAAACTGGGAACAGTTGACCTTTCCAAAAGTAACATGAGATTGGTACCAATCTTCTCATCTTAATCCCAAAATTATTTTTAAATATGATTTCATCTTGCGTATTGCGACATTTTTACCTTCAACATTTTGAATTGATCTGTCATGAACATGTCAGAACATAACAGCTGAATTTGCTGACAGGAACACAGGCCCTTGGGTCATACTTTTGCTCATATCTTCACGGTATAAAGGTCACAGAAACCTGACACAGAATCTGCAAATAATATCTTTAGATTAGAGGTGACATCAGTGCCTGTAGGGATTTTAGATCCTTACCAAGTCTTAGTATCTAGTTAAAATGAAGCTTGTAAGGAGAACATGTGTTGGAAACCTAATAATGTTAACTGGATCTGAACCTGTCTGCTTTCCCTTTTTAGGCTGCCACTACCACCAACAAGTCTGCTCTCAGTGCCAGCAATAAGAAAACAACTCTACCTGCTGACTTCCAGTTTCCCCCAGAGACGCTTTCCCAGCTCAACTTCAAACCTTCCAGTTCGGTGAGTTTTCACTGCTCCTGTCAGCTGATAGGGCTGCAGGAAGGAGCTAAATGTAGTGACCCACAAGCATGCTTTTTGTGAGTGAAATCAGAGCCTCAGTGGTCCATTACTCTGCAGACCAGTCGAACACTAAAGTTAGTTTGGGGTAATTGAATGCTTAATGATCATTTGCAAGTTAAATGTAGATATATGCGGTCAGCTTCTGGTATCAAAGAGTCAGTTTTTGGCTATGCAACATATAGTTCATTACCTTTTCTACTAAATGAGTTGTGCTACAGTTGCCTTATGATGTACTATGAGAAGACATTATTAAATAAGACAATTTGCTTTGAGATAAGAGAGCTGTATGTGTGTTTTTGTCCTGCAGTTGAGTAAAGAAGGCCAGAGGAGGCTGTCTGGAGAGCTTGGAGAAGGCATTGGTGACTATGACTACAACAACGCAAACGACACAGCCAACTTCTGTCCAGGTCTTCAGGTCTGAACCTCTCTGTCTCTTTGTTTGAATTTGATCTGACTGTATTTAAAGACATAATCTATATATGTATCTGAAGAGGCTTAACCCGAGATCTTTAACAACCTGAGCCACAATCTAGTGATTCTCCCGAGGAACCAGAGATACATGACGGTCACCAAACGTTAACAACACTGATCACGAGCAGCACCTCAAATTTGTTTATAAATCTTCCTTTTCAGGGTGGCGACAGTGATGATGATGTCGAAGGGTTCCCCATTTCAGAGGATACACAGCCTTCAAGTGACAGTATACCACCGCCCTCACAAGATCTAGAGGGCATCTCAACCTATGGGGAGGATGATCTGGTCCCTGAACCACACCGGGTGAGTAACATGAGATTTTCTCTATGCTTAAAAGTTGATGTAATAATTAAGACACATTAAACTACTTCACAAAGTAATGGCTGTGACTAAAACATTTTTATGACAGTTGAAATGTTCTTCCTAACAGTCTAAATCTTGTACCTGACATAAATTAGAAACGCTGGCTTTAGACACATTTTCACACAGAATCTACTCTCATTACTGGACAAATTATAGTTGATATTTTGGCTTTGCAGGTGAACAAGATTGAGATCAACTACGCTAAGATGGCAAAAAAAATGGACATGAAGAGACTCAAGAACAGCATGTGGACTCTTCTGACTGAAAGCCCAGAAAAACCCACAGAGGTGAGCTGGACTAAGAAAAGAGCAATGCATTAGCTTCTTTGTCTGCCGGTGTATACAACAGTAATTTAATGACTTTTAGGTTTTAAACTCTAGTCTTGTCATTGCTCAAATTAGCCTTGTAGCCAGTCACAAAATGTGAATTTCTGTTTGTAGTGTATTAAATGCATCATGGCTTAATCTTTCCCACAGGAGGTGGCAACTGTGGAGAAGCCAGAGGTGCCCGGGGAGAAAGTTTTCAGTCAGACCACAAAGACGTTGCTACAAAGGTACCAGCAGACCTCCTACCAAGCCTGCCATGGCTGTGCACGTATGAGGAATAATAATGACCAACCTGAGCATACCGACAGAGCATTTCATGCAAATGTATCTGTTTATATTTTGATATGGAGGTGTAGATTTAAACCCAGCGTCTTCTCAAACATGTTTTTATTCTTATGTGGAGCTGTGAGCTCATGTAGTAGCATGTGGACCCTGTCATGTCTGAACCAAAACACTTGCGTAGACGGGCTTGTTTTTGCCAGTTAGTCGGGCAGGTGGGCCTCATTTTCAGAACTGAAATCTACTGAAATCTGATTAATCATTGTCCTTATCTCTGTTTTTGTGGCGGTCTAGATTGCCCACCACAATGGCTCAGAACCTGTCCGTGCCCCTGGCATTTGTGGCTCTGCTTCATCTTGCCAATGAAAAGGTGAGTTTTCTTTTAACTTTTAAACATTACGGCTGGGTGTTTATCACCAACACAGGAAGTGCATGGTTGTATTGTTCAAAGACCTGTAAAAGTTTAGAGGACACAATACACAGAAACTTAGCAGGTTAATAGTTGGACATTTTGGGAATGACCTATAGGCCTATTCACTTTGTTATGGCTTTTTCTTCTTGTGGACACATCATCAAATACCTAAAAGTAACTGTGTAACTACAATAAGTTTGTAGCTGAGATTAGGAACCACTTTGGAAAGTTCTTATTTAGTGAATTCTTCTTTGTCTTTAACAGAACTTGGAGCTGGTGAAGGTCGATGACATGTCAGACATCATCATCAAACAAGGCCATTAAGGAGAAATGAATTACGGGTTGTTGTATGGAGAGTCGCTGCCACTTTTTTCTCTCCTTTTTTATCCCTTTATGTTGTATGATATCTGATGCATCTCTGTGACCCTCTGTTTGTTCCATTTTATGATGTTATACGTTTTCTGGCAAATACATTATGTCTTCAAGAAATGTTTCTCTTTTGTTTTTTGTTTTTTTCTTAAAATCACAACAGCTCTTTCCTTTTTACATGTTCTTATTGATGCTTGTCTTCTGTCTCAGCCATGAGAAAAATGTATATTGTCACAACAAATAAAAGCCTTTTTCTAAAACACGCTGTAGATGATAATTACCAAACACGCACACATATTATTTTAGCTCACTAGCTTGACAGGCACATGGACATAATGGTTTGAATTATTTTTAGTCGCTTGTGATTCAGAGCAGCCTGCAGCAATGGTCTGACATGACAGCCGGTAGAACCGGTTGGTCAGGGCTGGTGCTGCTGGCTAGGTGGGACTTGTTATGACATCAGTCATAAAGGAGCAGGGAGGAGCCACATGTTCAGCTGAGAAAGACGCCACAGTCTTTGGCAGACTTACATTTTACAGTGATTGATTTATTTTTAAAATTAATTGCACTGGCCAAGGGTAATTCCACAGCCTCACCACTACCAGCTCCTAATTTGGATACTTTTCTGGCACTCTGATACAACATCTACATCTGATCAAATGACATGGAACATTGCTGCTGATGTGGAGAAACGGAGTTATTATGTGAAGGAATTAGGTGCATGTGTCTATCTGCCATATTAGCCAGCTGCCATCAGCAATAAAGCTTAATCAATGAGTGGACTCTTCTAAAGTACATCAAGAAATTAGAGACGTTTGAATCGGTGGACAGAAACCTTTCAGCCTGAGGGTGCAGCACGAACCAAGTGGAAAGTTTCCCACTGCTGCTTGAAAGTAAGAAACGTACGCCCCATGTATAGAGGTTACAGTCCTTGACGCACTGATGGCAGGTTTAATGATAACTTTATTTTTTAATTTTATATAGCACCTTTAAAAACAAGAGTTTACAAAGTGCTTTGACAATGAAGCAAAGCAAAACAGGAAAACCAGCAGATCACAAGAACAAGCAAAGCACAGAGAACCAACAACTGGAGAACCCACACAGCACGGCCAGGCACGAGGCCGAGGGGACAAGCAGGAAGAAGTAGAAACAATAAATAGGAATAAAATAGCTGGCTTTGAGTCCCGGTGTGCTGATCATTTGGTGCATGTTATCCCCCACTCTCTACTCCCCACATATTCTGTCTCTCTTCAGCTGTCCTATATTATAAAGGCAATAACAAAAACAGTACAGTATGAGTTTAAACAGCGCCCTTGGAAAACATTGAACTCGCTGTTTGTAGGTGATTTCTGACAATATGGAAGAATTGATAAAGCATCATTGGTTTCCCTTAGAAACACTGAAACATACTAGGAAAACAAAACTGGTGTCTCGCAGGTATGGCAGTATAAAGAATCAGATGTTAACAAGTACACAGAGTCAACCCAGTCATTTATGAATTATTGCACTGAGCCGTGAGCTAGTTTCATACTGTAAGTGTAATTTCACATTCACTATTTATGTAAAATTGAGATCTTTAAATGAAACTGATATGCCATAGTAGAAAACATATCAAGTAGTTTAAAACATAATTACAATAAATACTTATTAGATGCTACTGTGACCAAAAGGCTGTCAATTCAACTGCAAGTGTATAAAATAAATTCCTTCCTGTAACCAATTTAATAACTACCTTTTTTATTCCATGATTATTGATATTGTGTATTTAAGTTTAATGTGTAATTAGCACCAAACAATACTAGGGATACACATATATAAGTGTAAATTGGTATGTTATTATTGAGCTTGCTTTCTTAGCAACCCTCCACCCCTTCCCTCGGTCCTTTGATTTGATCATAAAAACAAAAGGTGAAATAACACCTGGCTTGTGCTTCCGGGCTCTTCGTCCAGTCATGAACGATTCAAAATGTTACGAATGATTCTGTGATATGGTACCGTCTATGGTCATGTCATAATGGGAACACCTTGGTCTGACAACATCACTTGGATACAATGAGGAGAGCACGTCAAGTTGTGTATTACAGCCTACAACAAGAAACAAAATGGGCTTCAAAATAAAAGCACGTCACTATAAAGTAAATGTGCAAGGTGGAAAACAGATTCCTTAAAATCATCACATTTATCTTTTTGTTCAATCATTACATTTGAAGTGAGAATTATAAAGACTGGGCCTATAAATAATACAAATACACACGATAATAAAAACGTGTTGGATAAAATAAAAACATGTTTCTTTGCTTAATCAATATGTTTCAGAGGTGTCATTCATCAGACAATCTTTCGTTAAAATGCTTTTTGTCATTGATTTTTTTCCGATATATTTTGATGTGACTAACTATGTTTAGATATGGCTATAATGTGGGATAAATTCAGTACAACCTTTGTCTTTTAGAGTAAAATCTTCACTTCTGCATAACTAAGGTAACATCTGACCCATCACTTCTACGTTCTCTAAAAAAGAAAAGTTAGGATACGTGCTTCATTTTAAAACATGGTCAGGAAGTTGTGTTCGCGTTGAGGGCTACTTGACACCTGAGACGAAGGAATTCCGTTCGAAGGAAAAAAAACAACCAGGAAGTTAAACAGAAGGAAACGTATTGGCTTTGGCGGAGTATCAAACTGAAGTCTTTTACAGGTTTGGGAAAGTGTTTTAAACAACACCGTCACCTTAAACAAAGTTGATACATTGGGTTGCGGACAAAGGGAATTATCTCCAACAAGATGGACAATGATCCGGTAGGTGATTATGTTTGAAGCTTGTGTTTTTGTTGTATAAAAAAACCCTCTCCGCCGTCATCATGTTTAACGTCAGAACAATCATGCAACAGGTGATTTTAAGATAGAATAAGATACATTTGACTTTGATTTGACCAAGACTGAAAATGTGTTAAGGAAGCGTAAAAAGTCTCCCAAGTATTTTTGTTTGGAGTTTGGGCTCTTTGAAAAGAGCCGGATCTTATGGCTCCGTTTCTTTCCAAGGACCTCCTGGATCCTTTTCTCGGAAAGGACTTGAGCCATAACATCCGAGGTGAGAGAGTGGTCAGACTCGCGAACGTGCCTGCACGATGTTTCCACATGTCAAGACGCACGCTTTTAAAATGTAAAAGGAAAATAGCAGGATTACGAAGGAGCGGTTCCCGACGTTCCCACAAAAGAGCCGTTCAAAAGAGTCGGATCGTTCGCGAACGTCACACCACTACAAAGTATCCAAACAAAATGGCTCAACTACACCCGCTGCTGAAATCATACAGTCCAAGGTGGAACAGTGTTCCTACATAAACTTAAACTTTTTAAACAATTTATTTTTTAGATTTTTCACTCGTTTTCTTCAATTTAATTTAAGGTTTGAGGGATTTTCCATACCAGTCACAAACTAACGCAAACACATTTGTTTTCCGCATATTTGAAAATGTACTTCACTGTCGGCTGAGCCTTTACCTAAGCCAAACCTCATTTAAAAATGCAGCAAGTTCATGTTAACATACCTCGCCTCCTGATAGTGATAAAACCCCGGTGCTGTAGCACTCATGGCATTTCATAAGACCCACATTGTCTCTCATAAGACAGTCTAACGAACTCAACATAGATTTGATCTTTGCCTGCTGTGCAAGACTTCATTAAGTTCAACTTCTAAGTAAAAGCCTGAGCTCACTGCTTGCTAACATCTATTTTGTAAGACAGTTTGAGAGGCACACACATTTTGTCTTAGCATAACTGTGCAAAAGAGAGTCTTGTTATTGAATTAAGTCTTGTTCATGCACATACATAATCATAAAAAGAAGCAGGCTTCTAAAAGATATTTTATAAGATGGTTTAAAGTTGTTTACCTTTGTTGAGTTTGAACATTTTTGACATTTTATTTAACTCCTGTCTGACACAAATCGTCTCAGACAGACGTCAGTAAAAAGAACAAAATAAAGACTTGTACAGTGAGGGTCAGATTATTTCTTTGTGAGGCTATTACGCGTTGGTGAATAAGTTGTGCCGGCGAGAGCCTCTAAACCAACACACAATATTTTCCTGAGGCCTGCAGCATTTATGATGTCGCTTTTACATCAGAATTATGTTGCTTTGATAACAATAAAAATCGCATTGCCTCGCTGGTGTTTGCATGTGGTCTATTCAAACTTACACTTACAGATTAGTAATGTCGCATTTGACTAGATTAGGATGTAAGCAGGGACTATTTTATGTGTCCTATCAGGACAAATGAAATCCGTCTTTGCATTAACAGCCACACTCACACAGATTTTTAGTGTATTTTAAATGTACTATACAGAAAGCACTTCCTTATGAATCATCTTTATGTCTTATGTGTCAGCTGCATATTTACAAGTTGTCCGATCTGTGGGCCTTTTGTTTGAGATATCAAGTTTTACAGGAAGTCACTTTCCATGAAAGGCAGAGGAACACATTTCTGCATGAATGTCTGTACAAGGCTTGAATAATATTCTTATTGTAACTGTATGAACAAGATGTTTTTGTATGTTTCTGTCTCTCCTCTGGGAATGCTGTTACTTAATAGCTGTCAGCCATTTGGTGCGCCTCACTGAACAACAGAACACTGGTATGGGTAAAGGAGAGAGCATAAACCTGGCAAGTCGAGTTAAACAGGACTCGCCACAAAGGATGTGATGAGAATGTGAATATATATGGATATAATGGGGAGGTAAGGAACAGGAAAATGGTTTAAAAGAAGTGCAACAGTAACAAACGCATTGTACACAATTCAAAGCAGGTCTGTAGAGGTAATTAGAGCTCCAACGGAAGAAGAAGGAAGGAAGGAGTAATATTAAAAGAGCAAAGCAGAGAACAGTGAAGGAAGGGAGATGATGGGTCAAAAGAGAGAAAAAGAAGGAAGAAAGGGATAATGAAGAGAGAGAGAAGGAGGGCAGGCGGGAGAGAGGGCAGGCGGAAGGTGACGCAGCAAAACCTGCCCTTGTTTCCTAGACACGGTTTTGTTTACACTCTGGTGCTGGCTCACGGGACATGGAAGTCACTGTATGCAGATCTGCACATACATTCACCCCACCGCTTACAACATTTCTGCTTTGAAGTCGCACCATCAACTACGTAACTTATCGGCATGTTGTGGCAGGCGATGCCAGGGATGTGAGAAGGCTGCGCTGTTACATGCAGCAGCTCAAGGACTGAAAGGACTCTCAAAGCCACCGCCAGTTGTCATGCATGTTAAATCATATCGCTCCAGCCGTCCTGGGCATTAAAAGGTTTTTTTTTAAGTTCAAAAAGACATATTTGCTGGAGCCAGACCTTAAAGGGTCCCTGTGGCAATTCTGTATTCCACAGATTTAGGGAACTCATAAGAGATAAAGATAAATGCAAAGTATTAGAGCATAAATTATCCTCTTTTTTTTACTCAGTTACATTCCAAAAACACTAGATCTACATTTTCCAAAGTGCAACCTAGTAGCATTTTTAATTTGACCCTCCGTGCCGGTGTGTGTATGTGCAGATAAAGTTTAGACTTGGATTCCTGCAGACATGTGTAAAGTCACTTTCCCACTGGTCAAGAAACCCGCTAACACCCGGCCTTTTTGCTTAGTGGGACAGGCTACAATCTGCATTCAGACCCGGGTCAAAGGACTCTGCAGTAGACCCGGGTAATTATCGCCTCGGCTCCGATCGGCAATGATGGGAACACCACACACCACTATCATCTCAGCTACAAATTCAACCCGTCTCCGTCCGAGCAGCGCTCGAACATGGTTCCAACTTTGTCTGCGCCGAGTTCGATAAACAGACTGAATGAGTCATAGATACATAAAGACCTAACCACTGTAACATCTTCCCTGGTCTCCATGCTGCTTGCCAAAGAGTATAATGTAACTTCTTTGTGCGTACTATTGTTTACTAACCGTGTTTCTTGTGGGTTGTGACGTTAGATGGTGCCGCAGCAGAAAAGAGACCGAAATACTCCACTGGCAGTGGGAACAGAGACAATCTGTGTTTATTGGCAGGTCCTCCCGGGTCATCAGCGTGCTAACTTTGATGGGAGGGGGGTATGTTCTGTTTCAAGCTCATGTTCTTAAATTACCTTTCTCTGTCTTATCCCAGGAGCGGGGAGGTGTGGCGCCAGAGCCCGAGTCGCAGGATAAAGTGCAGACCTTGAGGGATCAGGTAGATGGAGTGAAAAACATCATGACACAGAATGTCGACCGGATCCTGGCCCGAGGAGAGAGACTGGATGAGCTCATGGACAAGTCAGAGGACCTGCAAGCAGGGGTCAGTCACACCACAGGAGCGTACCTTTTACTTTATATACTGTATGAATACTATGTATATGTGCCAAAGCATCTTTGGAGTGCTATGAATTTAGCGATATCGAAGAGGTTGGTAAGACTTCAGTGATAATCAAGTAACAAGAAGTCAGTAGAGGCCGACTCACAGACGAGGTGTGGCCTTTTCTTCTCCTTCTTTCCTGTGCAGGAAATGTTGTGTTTCATGGTATGATCACAGTAACTTAATTATGTGAAGCACATTAAACCTCCTACTGTTTCTCTAACAACAGACATTTTTACTTATCATTGCTCTATCTAATAGCATTAACAATGGCTCTGTTCCATTTAGCTGTGCCACTAAGCCAAGCCAGCAAAGCAACATGCATAATACCAGGCATGAACAAAGGCGCATTAATCAATGACACCTACCCAGACACAAAAAGTAGCCACTGTTGGGTTATGTGTGTATCTAATTTGTAAAGGAAGTGTTATTTAAGTCATGTATTTTGTTATGTGTATATATATTTAACTGCAAGCGTCACCCTTGCCTAGCAACAGTGTTCACACAACACTAAAGCGACCGCCTATCGGCAGTCTCGTCCACACACTTCAATGCTCGAGCAAGAGGAAAGCATTTAAACTCTTTGTGCACTGTGTTAGTATTTCTTGTCTATTTCCCCATCAACACTGATGCATATGATTGATACGTAAGTCTTTCAAATGTTTACACGTGACAACATGCCATGGGAAACAACACAAAGCCAGATCGTGAAATATTGAATTGCCCATTTCTATCTATATTTTATTTATTATATTCTCCCTTTATGAGGCATCATGCTCACATTTAATGTGCTCACTGTCAAAAACTCGAGTTGAGATGTAAATAAATACTTCTAGCAGTTCTGACCTTTAAGTTCCATACTTGCA
This sequence comes from Semicossyphus pulcher, assembly GCF_022749685.1. Lineage (NCBI taxonomy): Eukaryota > Metazoa > Chordata > Actinopteri > Labriformes > Labridae > Semicossyphus > Semicossyphus pulcher. The sequence goes on along the minus strand of NW_027211737.1, from coordinate 29,488,059 downwards.
TTTCATTTCAAAATAATAATAATCTCATCCGTTAAGTTTGTACTGGTGTGAAACAGCTAATAGTTGCTGTGTTGGCAGGTAGACTTTGTTACATTTGGACTCGAGGTTCAGATTAATGGGCCAACTTATTTTCACAGAAAGGACATTTTACTAACTTTACTTTTATCTGCAGAACTGGAACTTCGAGGCTCCATGCAAGCGGCCTGGGTAATGTCATGTTACCCGTGTCATGTCAGGTTGTTTACTATCGAATGTTGTTCTTGTTGCATTAGACTAAAGATCACTGCTGCTCTGCAGGAAGCATGCTTTCTCTGCTCTGTGAGCAAGCGTGTTGGTCAAACCTGTGAGCCACAGAAAATATCTGTGTGCATGTGATTAACTCCTGATTATAATCTGGCACTCTTACTTCGTAGATTTTAATGAGACATGGAGAAGGCGGCTGCAGTGGCTCTCTTTATCCTAGTGCAGCAGTAAATGCACAACAGACTGAACTACGATATTCACCGTAGATTACATCAGAAATGATTCTTTTAAGTAAGTTATATCTGACCTGGTTTCAGTTTTATTCTCACCACAAACGTTATCACTCGAATACATAACACCATCAACTCTCTGTCTACTATAAAAGGCAGGCAGGCAGGGAGGAAAGAAACCATTAAATCGCTAGTGTATGTATCAATTTGGCGAGCTCTCTCACCCTGCCACACGAACTATCCATTCATGAAAGGGACTCGCACACTTTATGATACTCCTCAGTCCTCACCTCAAGATTATATAGGAATAGAACCTACAGTACGTTCGCAGCACGAATATCCAGGCGTAGTTTCGGGTGTTTGTTTTAAATGTTTCTGTGGGTTGGTCATAACAGGAAACATTAGAAACGGGACCTTTATTAACACACAGCGGGAACCTCACAGACCCTGACCTCATAATCAAAGATGGCTGCTCCGTGCATCAGCAGTAAATGAAAGCTGCAGTATTAAATGTTTGTCATTAAATCAGTCATACACACAGTACGGTCCAGTTTCTATCTGTGGACGTGTTGTGGACCTCATATTTGTTCTGTGGTTGTCTGTATCCAAGAGAGCAAGCACAATCACTGTTTTACTGGAGGGGTCTGTATCTTGTTTTTCTGACTTCTTGTACTGGAACGCGGACAACTCGGGTGTCACTACCGCAGCTTCCATGTCAAATGAATATGAATTCACTGGGATGGGTTCATCTCTTTATACTGTTCGGTTAGAGTAAATAATATAAGATCCCTCCTTACAAGGAATTCTGCACAAAGTGGCTTCAACAAGGAATTGAAAGAAAGCGGGATGTGTTGTTTGAATGGCTTGTCTCCTCTTCCTCCCTGCTCAGGCTCAGCACTTCAAGCAGACCTCTCAGAAGGTGGCTCGCACCTACTGGTGGAAGAACGTCAAGCTGATTGTGGTCATCGTGGTGGTCATCGTCATAATCGTCCTCATCATCATCCTGCTGGCAACCGGAGTGATTCCTGTCAGCGGCCCGTTGCCTCCCATAGTAAAACCCACCGACAAGCCATAAACACACACTAACAGATGCTGAACATATATAGATAATAATAAATGAAAAACAAACTGATTGCACATTATACAAAGTAAATTAAAAATCATTGCTGTCTGGGGAAACCTTTCTTACTTCATAGTTTCTACTGGTATCTTTCATGCTTACGATGTCGTTTAAGGACTTTTTGGTTTAAGTAACTTTAATAATGCAGAACTTCTTAAACACTTTAACAATGAGAGATGAAACAAAAACACTGTTACTGTTCTCCGAGGGCGCCTCGTGCCACCGCCATCAGTCCTTATTACTGACCTGCTTCACCAACGGTCATTTCATCCAGACAGACGGGAACTTGCTTTGTGCGCTTGGAACCGACGAACAGGGATTTCTCAGGCCTCATTCCGGATGTTTTTTGAGGGTCATCACTTATGTGCACCTTAACAAAGGACAGTCGGTGTTGTTTAAAAGACTAAAGTGCAGTTTCTTAAAGAAAATAGGCAACTTCAAATCTGTTACAAGTGAAGTTCCCGGTGTATTGAAGGACAGGCTCGGGTTTGTATGTTACCGTTTATGGGCTCATTCTTTTCAAAGTTCTTTCTGTGACTTTGTCGTTAGACCATAAAAGATGTATCCATCCCATTGATACTCAAATTTGAATTTGTCATGGATTTTTTTTTTTAGCACGTCTGTAGTTTCGTTGATCAAGCAGGGAGAGCCCCGCCCCCTTGAATGTCAAATCAAAAGTCCCCCAAAGTTACAGTTTCAAACTAAAAAAACTTTCTATATTTCTATGAAATTCAAGTCTGGTCCAAAGATGTTGTTTATTTCTCTCCCCACCTCTCTGATGTTACGGTACCAGATTAGCTTCACATAGTTAGGTCAAAGTAACTCCCATAATGAAGTGTAAATAGTTAACATATCCTCCCCTTTGTGTATATTTGCCGAAGCCTTTAATCGACGTGTTAATTAAATTATCTGTTCTTTTAGAGGCTATTTATTTAATGCTTTATATCATTCGTGTTCCGTCTGTTCATCACAAATGAAGCTCTTTGTGACGTCTGTATAAACAGGTAATCAAAGCTGATTATTTAGAAAAAGGTTTAATAACTCTGCTGATGATTATTGTCTACATGTATATACAATAAGGCTGTGCTGACACAGAGTCTCATACAGCTCTAGGGTTCTTTCTCCTGTTACTCTCATACTGACGCTCACGTCCCTCCACATACAGGCTCCAGCTACACGTCTGTCAGTGTGTTAAAGGACTTTTCCATCGTCTTGTCATGTTGCTCAAAACAGATGAAATGTGATGTATCTGAATGTTTGATTAGCAGTGTCTTATTCTACTGACTTATGGTATTCATTTGGTTTTAAAGGTCTGATATGAAATAAAAAGTATTTACAGCTGCTGTCATGTAATGGTTTTCCCTTCTCTGTTCAAGTGTCTAAAGTTAATCTGCATCTAGTTCTACCACCCTTTATTTAATTCCCCTCAGCCTGTCATATTGCAAACCAGCATAAATCACATGGAGGCCACTTGTAGAGCAGAGGGGACGTGGGACACGAGAGGAGGGGAAGTCGTGGAACATCTATTCTTGCTCGCCACCAGCCCAAACTATCATGGACTGACTGCCTGTTATAGGCTTTGCACCATGTGGAATAAATGCTCAATCAGCCGTCCATATGTTCTGTCAAAACCTTCTCATGTGGCTCAGTGGTAGAGTCGATCGTCTTTCAATCGGAAGGTCGGAGGTTCGATCCCCAGCTCCCTCAGGCTACATGTCGAAGTGTCCTTGGGCAAGACCGGTGATAACTGATTGACTTTACATAGCAGCCTCTGCCATCAGTGTGTGAATGTGACATGTAGTGTAAAAGCAGCTTTGAGTGGTCGCAAAGACTAGAAAAGCGCTGTTTAAGTACAGTCCATTTACTCTTCTCAGTAGTCCCCCGTGGTGGAACAAGCTACCAAACTCCATCCGGTCCGCAGAGTCACCTTTCAGAAGAAGCTAAACACCCAGCTCTTTCAGGAACACCTCTGACCTTAATGATATTGATGCTGTTGATGATTTGATGATGACGTAGAGGATGTTGTTTATGTTGATTAGGATATTCATGATGATGACGATGATGATGACTATATTAATCTTGTTGATGCTGATGCTGATGATGTTGACCGATCACAATTGAAGCCGTTTGTTGGCACTTAATGCTGACGATGTCTTCCACTGTCCATAGATGAAGATCACTTGAATGGATCTAAAACAAAGACGTCACAGCCCAAATTGTTTTTAGCAGTGGAGCTCATGACTGGTAAATGAGAGCAACTTTGTCAGCTCAGCTGGAATTTATCTTAATGTTATTGTTAAATATTGTCAGCTAGTTTTCTACTGAATTAAATGGTACAGCTTGAACTAGCATCTGAGTGAACATGCCACTGGCCTGAAGAAAGTCTTTATTAGTCCATTCAGCTGTATGAGTTATATCTCATTTTTGATGTACATACTGAACGATGATGCAGTCTCTTAGCTAGGGTGCAATGTGAATGAAGCTGCAAGGTGGTGGGTTAGTGCCGTTGCCTCACGGCTAAAAGGTTTCTGGTTTGTACCCGGTTCAGACGAAGTGGGCCTTTCTGTCTGGAGTGTGCATGTTCTCCTCGTGCATTCGTGGGTTCCCTCCAGGTACTCTGGCTTCCTCCCACAGTCCAAACAAATGTCCTCAATGTACTAAAACTACTCGTTATGCAGAATGGCCCTGGTCAGAGTGATATATCATTATAAAATGTTTAGTTAACATGTAAGCTGCGTGTAGACTGCTTTGAACACATGAGCTGACATGTTTTACTTCTCTAACACTTCAAACACTTGTGTCTGTCTGCTCTTCAGCTCACAGTTCGCCTGTTTCCAGCTCTGACTCAGGTTTGTTCAGCTAATGTGCATGTTTACATACAAACTGAAGTCATCTGCCTGGGGGGCTAACTAAAGTTTCAACAGCTTTCAGCTCTTACACTTCAGACTCTCAGTGCTCCAGCTTTTAAGTTACACATCAACTGCTTTTAGTGGTTTAACTTAAACTGATCATGTGACATCAGAGCGGCTGTGGCTCAGAGGTACAGTGGGTTGTCTTCCAGTCAGTAGTTGTTTCATCCCAGTCGAGGTTACCTTGGTAAGACACTGAACCCCTGAAAAGTTCTTTTCATGTTTCAACACAGAAAATATTTGTATTCACACCTTTCAAGTCAGGCCTTTGAACATGCACCTTGACAGCCTTGAATCCGTGTGGATCATTCTTGTTCAGCTTTTCGCAAGCGGTGCTGAAATTTTACCCCACTCTGAAAAACTGCTTCACCTTGGTCAGATTGCTAGGACATCGTAAATAAACAGCTTTTTTTCACACCTGTGGCTCAGTGGTCGAGTTGGTTGTCTTTCAATCGAAGGGCTGGCAGTTCGATACTCGACTGCTGCAGTCAACATGTCGAAGTGTGCTCGGGTAACCCAGCTAGCAGGGAACGTTCCCATAACATTTCCTAACATTACCTACAAGTTCTAATTACGTTTGAAAGAAAATGTTTAATCTAATATTGAAAGAACATTTTGAGGATGTTTATCATTTCAAATAAAGTTCTGGTAACGTTAAAACTAAGACAAAACTATCCGACTGCAACATTCTGAAGATATTTTCAGGATGTTATTGAGGCCTGGGACGTCAGAACGCCTTTTATAAAACATCTGCTCAATGTCACATAAAAACAAAGGTAGAACATGCTCACTGCAACATGCTGAGGATCTTTCAGGATGTTAGTACGGTCTGATCTATCACAACGGGATTTATAAATCGTTCCTGAAATGGGATTTGAACATTCTCACTGCAACTTTCTGAACATGTTTTCAGAGAACGTTCTCCTGTTATTAAAAGGAACATTCTGGGACCCTTCTTGCTCAAAACATTACCAGAACATCGCACTTAACATTCTCAGAAAGTTTTAGGACAAAACATTTCCAGCTGGGAGACACCAAACTCCAAATTGCTCCTGAAAGCACAGCCATGTGTGTGTGTGCGTGTGTGTGTGTGTGTGTGTGTGTGTGTGTGTGTGTGTGTGAGTGTGTGTGTGTGTGTGTGTGTGTGTGTGTGTGTGTGTGTGTGTGTGTGTGTGTGTGTGTGTGTGTGTGTGTGAGTGTGAGTGTGTGTGTGTGTGTGTGTGTGTGTGTGTGTGTGTGTGTGTGTGTGTGTGTGAGTGTGTGAGTGTGTGAATGGTTAGCATCTGTTTAAAGATTGGCACTTTGCATAGCAGCTTCTGCCATTAGTGTATAAATGTGTGTGTGAAAGGTTGAATGTAGCATGTAGTGTAAAAGCTCTTTGAGTGGTCGGATGAGTGCGATATAGATGTAAATGGACTGTATTTAAATAACGCTTTTCTAGTCTTGCGACCACTCAAAGCAGCTTTTACACTAAATGTCACATTTAGCCATTCACACACTGATGGCAGAGGCTGCTACGTGACGTGCCCAACTGTCAGTCAGTCATCACATTCATTCATCTCGGGGGAACTGTATCAGGCTCACCAGGCATAGTCTGTCCTCCTTTCTCAGTCTCCTCACCTGAGTCTGCGTCTCCCTGGTCATCCCTCTCATTCTCTCCGCTCACAACCTCACACTCTGGTTCCCCATCATCAACCTCAGCTGCAACAGCACCCTTATTCCACTCACTTAAAAGCATCAGACAGGTCACCTAGCGACTGGTCTTCTGCTTCCTGCTTTGCCTCAACCCCCTCAACTGCTTCCTTGGCTTGAGAACGAGCGACCACACAAGCAATGAAGACTTCAGGGAGCTCTATCTCCACCGGTTGATCATGCACCACTGGAGTAACTTTAACTCCAGCCACATGATCAGGTCTATGGATTTAGAGGGAAGATCTGGTGCCTCTGCCACGTTTACACATCCTGTCACTAACTCTGACCTCAAATACAGCTGATGTAGAGGCAGAATCTCGTAGCTTCCTCCTACTCCTTATACTAAACTGTCCTGTGAAACTGGAGCAAGGTAGTTCCACCACACCTTTCCTGATCAGGGTCTGCTTTGCATCAGTGTCTCTCAAGATAGTGACTGGCACACCTAAACCTTCACTGGAGTCAGACAGGGTTCCCCAAATCCCTCATAACCCTCCAGTTCATCCAAAGACTCCTGTTCCACTGACACAAGGCCTACTGACTGAGCAGGATGGCGCTTGTAAGCTAAGCTTGGGCACTGATTTTTCTTGAGGTCCAGTTTATGGCAACAATAACAGCCGAGTTCTGACTCCTGTTTGGAACCTGAGCTGGTCCTCCAGGGCGAGTTTGCCTCGGCGCAAATCTCTTCTCCGTCACAGGAGGGCGCCAGATCTCTGACAGCAATATTAACATCTCTTCCTGTAGTAAAAGGCGTGGAGAGTAAAGTAGGTTAACATTTCCATTGTTGTTGTTGTTGTTGTTTTTTTACTTTTGAATGAATGTAAGAATATTAATAATAAAGAGGTTGTTAAACCGGGTCCTCAGTGGTCTTTATCATCAGGTAAACTAGTACAAGGCTGTTAGAGCACACATGTACCTGACTACCTGTGGCCTCTCCCTTCCTCTGACCTGAACTTTGAAGTTCCAGCTGCAGCTTTTTTTGTTTGCGCTTCAATGCATCACTGCCCAGGATGTATTGCTCATCATAGTCTTCCTTTCTTCACTCCCGTTTTCTCATTACAGGAAATGTGTCTCTTTCTGTTAATTAAGGAACCATGTGACGATATGCAGAGCGCCTTCCTGCTGTTCACGGCTCACATTTTCAATCGTCGTAGCAGGAAAAGCAATGCTGTGATATAATAACAGTCAGTGGTATTCCCTTTAGCTGCACCAGCACCATGCACCAGTATGCATAGAGCAAGGAATGAATGGAATGCAGCAACTAGAAATGTTATCAGTTACCTGTGTTTGACAAATGACCCACGTGTTGATGCTTCTGTTGCTCTGTCAGAAGAGACAGAGCTGGTCTCAGTACATGTTATTCAGGTGTGGTTAGAGGACGGAGCTACAGATTTGTCAGGGATGCACAGGTAAGTTTGAAGTCTGTGTGTCAGAACTACACATCCTTTCATCTCCTTCCCTGCTCAGGCTCAGGACTTCTCAAAAACAACTCAGAGAGTGGCTCACTCTTACTGGTGGAAGACTGTAAAGCTGATGGTGGTCCTGATGGTGGCCATCCTCCTCCTCATCATCATTCTCATCATGTTCCTGCTGACCCACCGAGTCTTCCCCGTCAGTGCCCCCATGCCTCCTATTGTTTGTCCTGTCTCGGAGCTCACACTAACATCCACATAGAAAGAACTAAATGAACACACCACAGTACTTCAGGAGAGATTTCACAATATACATTTCAAGCATTTTAAGTTTACGGCCCCTGTCGTGGACCAAACAGTCAAGGCACAAAGGAACACAGGTTTGAAGCATAAAAATAAGGATTTTTTTTCAAAAAGGGGTTTAACAAAAACAATATTGCTTAAACACGCAAATTAAAAGAGGTCAACAGATCAAAACTCAACTGAAAAATAACTAAACTAGATGTGAACGCAACCAACAGACCTGACGAAATGAGACCTGAGGGGGACATTTATACAAGCTGACCAAACCAAGACTAAATGTGCAGGGGAGGACAACATACAAGATAACTAAACCTGAATACAACGAAACCCTATCCCCCCCATGCTGCTGCGCACTTGGTATGGTCCTCCTCCATAAAGCCGGACTCCACCCACAGACACATCTTTGGGCCAAACCAGGAAGGAGACCCAGCAGCCAGGTAACTCAAAGAAAGGAGAAATGAATTAGTTTAACTTAATCAAACCGATGACAAAGCTCTGTACATTTAGTGTTTACTTGATAAAGAAACCATGTACTATATAGAGTGCTATTAACTAAATTCTAAACCAAATAATTTGAGGGTGTTTTATGTGTAACTGACTGCAAATGAAAATAAAGATCAAGTTAACATGTGATAATGAAGTGCGTGTATGACAACCTTTCACTGTGGAGCTGTGGCCATCACAGCCCCAAAATGACTATTTAAGTCTTCTGAAAACTTAGTGTCAATGAAATACATATATACAAGTACAAATACAAATAAAATGCATACTCGGCACCTATACCAGGACAAATATGTTACAGGGGAAGTAGGCAAGCAGGTCCCTGTTGTACGAAGGAGTGTTAGGGCCACACTAAGGAAAAAAGAGAGTCAAGTCGAAATGTGGAGAATAAAGTCAACTCCTCGGGTCCATCAGATATCTGATAGCTAAGTTTTATTTCATGGGATCATCATGCTTGCATTAATGCGACGAAACTCTGGACATTGATTGATCAGGTTCATCAGATATCTGATGGATTTATTAGAGATTTCTGATGGATTTATTGGACTTTATTTTTTATTTTGACTTTAAAATGACTTTACAATCTCGTAATTTCATATTGAATTTTAATTTTAATTTCGAAATGCAAAAAAAAGAAAAAACTCCCTCCCCTTTTTTTCCCGTCGTACTCTTGAACAGTAATCTCACTGAGAACATGTGTCTCAGTGACCTGTCTAAATTAAGGTAAAATAAAATTGTGTAAAATATTTAAAGACTTTGAAATGAGTGTTTTTTAGATCACTGAATACTGTTCATTTAATGATCAAAGGGTCATATATATTTTTTGTCAGGTAGAAAAACATGAACAAAATGTTGATGTTACAATGAATGAAACATTGATTGTTTTGTACTATTGAAAATACAGAACACAGCCCAGCTTTGATCTCATCTGTCATCAGAAAGCAATCAGTTTTTATTGGTGCCACAATAACCAATATAATAAAAATGGAGTGCAGCAATAATGACCTTCTTGTATCGAGGTGTGACTTGTCATCGAGGTTTAAAGTCTCTTTTGCTGCCTGTACCAAGCATCACGATTGCATAGCTTCAGACATAATAATCTGGAAGGACACTGGAATGTTATTGAACACAACTACGTTCAGTATCCTGAAATATCCAGGAGAAAAACTGCATTTTCAGACTCCCTTCATTCAGCTCGGAGCGTTCCTGCAGCTGTGAGGTTTTTGTGAAGCAGCAGAGGTCACTCAAGAGTCAATTTGGGCCACTAGAAGAAAACAAGCACAGATCTCAGCACTTTAACATATGGCTTTGGTGCTTTGATTCAATAAACACACCAGCAGGGTCAGCTGTTACAGGTCGGTTTTCAGTCCCATGTCTGGTCGTACACTCGTGAGCAGCTGAGGGAGATCGCTTACAGCCCCTCCGTGGTTCCCCCTGCCAGGTCCATGTCAATGGATAGGCCCCCTACAGTCTGAGAAGTGGAGAGTTCAACTCCAAAACATTGTCATTTTTTCTGCAAATATCATACGTGTTACCCGCCACTTCTCCCTGCTCTTTCAGTTCAGCATCAAGAAGGTCTAAATACATCCCATTTGGACTGCTTCAACGCTTTATTCATGTGCTTTATTGGATAAATAAAAGCTTTGTATGATGTCTGAATAAACAGATAATTATTTTATTAATTTTTAAATGGTTCTGGAGCACAGTAGTTATCCACGCTCTGTGAAGCAAACATTGATTTGTGTTTGTGCCGGCTCGAGCTACAGCAGGGTTCAACAAAATTCACAAGGGTCTTTTTTATAAGATGTATGTTGATTTATTTTAATGCTCTGGTGTATATTTAATAGTAAAGCATGTTAGTCCTTGTTTGTTTGTTGAAAGCCACAACATGGTGACAGAGTCAGGCTGAGCTGAGCCTTAAGGAAGTAGATATAAGTGGCTTCCCCCGCAGTACGTCAGATAGTGGCTCAGATCAGCTCTTTATGGTTTCTGTTTAATCAAATTAAGGAAACATAAGTAAACATCAGGAAAAACCCAAAAAATATGTCTGGGGAGAATTTGAAATACTGTTTTCACCTCACTGAAAAAGACATTAAGCTTTGGAAAATATTAAAACGAAAGTGGGTCAAAGAAGTTTTTGTACTCAGAGAGAAAAAATGCGGAAAGAAAAAAACAGGAGGCAAAATACAAATCAGGCCCAGCTGGTTCGGCTAGTAGCCTGAATGCCTTCCCTGTTGCACATCTGTTTCCAAAACAACGAATATGAAACTGTAAGGTCTATTTACTGACATGTCTGTTCTGATCTTTTATCAAATATATCTTTTTGTAGTTTAAAGAGACTATGTGCCTTTGGGTAAGGGCAACAAAGGGACCAGAATGAAGGGAAATCATCCCTTTCATTTATTTTTTTCTGAATCTTTCAAGATCAAAAGTAAAAGACTCAAAATATTGTCACAAAACGATGTCGGATATGAACAACTGCATTAAAACCAACCAATCTGTGAAGAACTCCCAGGCAGGGCAAAACCAAAAATCTGGCAGACTGTTGAACAAGTCATTACAGGCCACCTTTCTGTTGAGTCAACAGTAGCTCACCTCAGTCCCAGAAGTTTTTATCCCTCTGACAAAATGCCTGATTAGTTTTGAGTACAACAGCCTCTTAGACGAGCACAAACAAAAAGAAATCACTGAAAGCCCATTTGTTACTGACGGGAAACCAGCCCGGACTCAGACAGTTTGTAGTCATGTGGATGTGAGTCTGCCATCTATGAATGAGTGTTGGACAATGATGTGGAGGGAGGGTGGTCAGCATGCTGAATACGGCCTTTGTGCTTGAGCTGCTTTTCACAGAAGAAGCCTTTTGTTGGCCCGGTCTCTGACCCCAACAGCTCTGACCTGACAAGATCTCATGTGCTGCCTCTGTTAGAAAAATGCTAAACACTCTGGTGTATCATGTGATCATGTTGATGATGCAACAGTACAATTATGTGGAGGTATTTTAGCGGCTGATGCACGTAGAGAAGGTAGAGTTTAATTCCCACCAATGCCTCTAGTTATTTCCCGTTTCCCTTCCCCGTATGTCATCTTTGCTCACCTTCCTGCCTGTCTGTGTTTGTGTTTGTCTGTGACGTGGGAGAGCGATCTGTCAGCTACCTGACTGCTGTGCATCCTACATCCTTCCTCTTGTGTTAGCTTTCTGTTGCCATCTCTTATGTTAACGGGTCGGTTTTGACCCGTGTCGTAAACCAGCTGTGAAATGCACTAAAAACAATTAGTTGTTTCTCATCTCTTGGTTACCTTGTTAGGCTTCCTTATCTATGAAAATATTGGTTTTAATACCTTTGGTGAGGCCCCTGGGCCTTTTTTTTCAGTATACCCCTCGATTTCAATTTTTAAAAAATGTTAAAATGAACCTCAAGAGAATCATTTAAAGGTTGTTGTGATACCTGACTATCACTGAGGGGTATTAGAACACATCTCTAAATACATTGTATGTTGGCTGACAGTGCACGTTTTGGCTCTAATTATTGCTTTATATTCTTATTATTATAACTGGGTCCCGACCCTAACAACACAAAGGTCATAATTTTAACCAGAGCGTTTTATAATTTAGTGAAATTTTTTTTTATCGTTTTATTTTCTTGAAATAGAGGATCCTGACAAAGTGAAAAAGCCTTGATGAAATAAACAAATGTATGTGTTTTTTTTATGCATTTAAAACCTAAAAACGTTGGTGCCGACCCGAACACAATAGGAAGGATATAGCAGTACGATTGTCTGTGTAGTGTGGTATAATGCAGTACTATCTGTACCTACAACTGTACTATACTTTATTATACTACTGTATGCTATGCTGTTGGACTATTACAAAAGTATAACCATATTATACATTCAACAAATATACGATTGTCCAATCATAAGATACTATAACACTAAAGTATTGTATCACATTATTCTTGTATGATATAACACAGTTTAGTAAACCTCTGCACAACATCTCACTACATTACCACACTATACCTGACTATGCCATATCATAAGTTGATTCTATTATGGTATAGATTGATTTAAGTATTCAACTAGACTACACTATGTAACACTACAGTGCTGCCATTTGAGTGCTATAGTGTACTAGTCTAACTAAAACATTAATACTTGATATGATAGAATGGAAACTTACTACAGACCTGCTTTGAAATGATATAACATTATTGGATTAAATATTGTACTCTACTATTTAACTGTACTAAAATCTGTTAGTAGAAGTATTGAAAGTGCACCGGCTCCTCAATATAGAGTAATGTACTGCAAAGTACACAATAGTAGCATTGCTTCGATGACACGCCACAGAAAACAAGTGAGGCCGCTCCAAACCAGAGCGACTTATGGAGTTTCTTTTAAATCACAACTGTGGCTCAGGCTCATACTATCAAATATAGAAGCAGCTACTAGACCGGGCTGCTTCCTGTTTTACCTTCAATGAAGAATGAACTGTAATTTTTTTCAGGCTTTTGTATTAATTTAAAAAACACAAACACTTTTAACCAAATAATTAAAGGGAAAATCCATCACACATCAGCATCACATAATTTTCCCGAGGCATTTGTCCTGTAACCATAGTTCTGCATTTAGTTTCACATCCCTACAGGGCTCTGTTCTCTGTGATTCCAGGGGCATGGCTGTGTTCTGGCTGATCACAGGGACTCCAGTTATTTGCTGCTCAGTATCTCAGAGCCCCATAAGGGGGAGAAGTTGTGCACATAAGCGGAGAGATGTTAATACGAGGATATTTGAGCCAATAATTCATATTTACAGGGCTTCAACAATAGACGCACATGAAACTACTATTTTAATTCAGCGAACTAAATTAAACTTAGGGGGTTTTAGACACAAATTTCAGATGAAGAAGAAAAATGTACCACATCAGGTTTTAGGAAGAAACGTGTGAATTACCCTACTTCCTGTTTCTGATATTTCACTTTCCAGCCTCTGTGACCTTTTGTAGCAATTTGTTCACGTCCTCTTTTTGATACAGGGTGTAATATCGTTGTTAGTTACTATCTAACTAGGTCTTGGTATCTCACTTATATGGACCTTATCTATAATGGTGGTAATGGGGCCTGTCTGATGTTGCTTTGTTTAACCTGTAACTGTCTCTGAATGAACTGAAGACTGTTTGAAAGAACTTTAATGAGTGGTATGAGTGACGCAGTTGAACTACAATGTAGTTGTGTTGTCTGCCTGTCAGCTCCTTATCAGAAGTGTAAAATTAACATCACACACACACACACACACACACACGCACGCACGCACGCACAGCTGCAGTCATGATTGAGAGCCTTTGTAGTCCCCAGTGCCACCCAGTTTTACATGCTGATGACGAACTGTTCTGCAGCCATCCTGCTTCAAAAAACCCACTTAAGTCCAAACTACCGTGTTTATGAGCTATAAAGAAGTGTGTTGCAAGACAAAGACAATAACTATTGTTTAGGAATACTCTACGATCTATATACTATAGGTAAACAATGGCATATGACATTATATGAAGTCCTATGGAAGGAAACAACTATAACGTGCAATAAGGTCAATATAAATGTTAGTCCCTGTGGGGATATCATATGAATATTACTCATATTTCTCATTATGGTGGACCAGCAGTCGCCCTCTTTAAACCTTGCACAGCCCTTAAGCAGGCGACACCCATCAAAGACCAAACAGAGCAAAGTGTTCTGTAGTGGGCTCGCCCTGACGAGGCCTGCCGGAAATGCCGGCCTGCTGGTTGAACATTTATGAAAGGGAGGACACTGCCAGTCTCTCACTTAACAGACGACAAAACAGGGTAAAAGCACATCAGCATGTTGATGGTATTGATGTTGTCGGTCTTCCTCTGAGAAGAAGTACAATGTGGCAGTCTGCAGAAAGGGAGCATTACTAATTCAACACTTGAGAGACATTTAGATTTGCTGTCAGCTATGGTTTGTAGCCATAGAAATGTTTGTTGATGAGCAAGCTGGTTGCCCTTTTTTGAACATTACACTTTTTGCTAAAAAATACTGTTATAGCTTATTAACAGATAGATGAGAGAAGTAGCAGCAACACATAGCTCCAAATCCTAAACAGTATCTTTCTGCATTGTAGCAGCAATCAAAGCAAACAAGGAGAACTCCGGCACTCAAAGATAAATACACTTCTTATATATTGTTGGCAAAAACAACCTATCTTCAGCATAGAACTGATTAGGCTGATTGGTTGTTTGTGCCACAGAGTGCTACATACTACATTTTTCCAAAAGCACTTGTCCTGATCCTGCCCCTTTGTGCCGAACAATAGCTTTAAAAAGAGTTTATTGGAGAGTATGCAGCAACTAGAGGTTCTCCTACACAGTTGAAAAAATGGAAGGGTTGGGTAACAGTTGTCAGTTGGTTCTGTTGGCAATGTGCAAACTTACCACTGGATTTCACTAAACCCTACACATTTCTTCTTTGAGTTCAAGAAGAAATGGCCTTTACACTTCACACATTGTTTCTGCTTGTTTTAGTCTGCTGGTTCTTTATGTGAAACTGATATGCTGCTGTCTTGGCCACGACTCACTTGTAAAAGAGATTTTGTATCTCAATGGGGTTATTCCTGTTAAATAACAGTTATTCAATAAATAACTAAAGTGTCTTGGTAAGCACGGTCCCCTCACAGTAAGAAGGTTCTTAATGTTCTAAGTGTATGCCCTGTATTTGACTGGCGACTACAGGGTGGCTCGCTCCAACCCCCTCTAAGGATATGAAGTATAAATGGGTTAATGGATAGCTGATTTTAAATATCATTGGATTATATAATATTATACATTTATATATGAGGATGAATTAACATTTAAGCAATATCTTTGTTGAGCCCAAATTTCCATCACTTCACATAGATGTACTGCTAAATGCTATCTATCTATCTATCTATCTATCTATCTATCTATCTATCTATCGAGTATATAGATTTACCACCGTTGTATTAGTGGACTAGCTATGTCAGTTAAAGATGTTCAGGTAGTGCCCACATTGTCTCTGTGAAGTACCAATAAAGCCACAATGAGTCACATCTTGATAAGTCCGGGACTTTACCGAGTCGGCATGTGGTCACATGACCAACTATGGTAATTTTAACTTTTCCTGCACTGCCATGAACGCATCATAAACAGACAGTACAAAGTCCAACGGCTAGATAAGACTGCTGCAGCTCGGGGGAAGTGAAAGCAACAGGGGAAAGCTCACATTAAAAAAAAGACACGAATCGAAAGTAAATCAAGAAAACCGCAAGACGTTGCCTAAGCTTCTTTCACTACGCAAGGTGACACACTTAGGTGGCTTTAAAACTCCAGAACTGGTTTGTTGTGTTTCCTGTTTCTGAAGTTGACTGGAGTCGCACTATAAATGCATTCGATCCGGTGACGGCTTCAACACAAACACTGCACGAGACGCGACAGAAATGGTAAGTCCATTTTAATCTTTCAGAGGTCAAATTACAAACGACTAACAGCTTTCACAAGAAGAGATGGAAGAGACAGGACTCTTCGTTTTGGCACACTGCTTTGGAAAGCTCAGTCCCTTTATATCATAGTTGGCAGATATGATACTGTAGTTCATGTCATACGTGACGTCTTCCATTTTAAACGTTTTATTCAGAAAACCACAAATGTTAAAATCAAAATAGGCTACTTTTTTAACGTAGTTAATTATTGTTGTATTATTAAGTAAATTTGACGTCAGGTCGAAATTCCTTTAGATGGATCTTAAATTGTGAATAAAGTTGAATTAATACAAAAATAATAGAACGATGTATATCTCTATAGTTAATATATTAAAGTGACCATATCCAGGTCGATAATCAAAATTAAAAGGCGCACCAGGTGTCATAAAAGATGATCTCTTGGTCAATTCATGAAGTCATGAATAAAGATGGGATTTTTTAGCAGTCAACAACACAAAAATAACCTTTCTGAGTGAATAAAACAAAAAAAACCTGAATGTACTTCGATAGGTTTATTGAAAACACAAGGTTGTTATTATCAGCTAAGAACACACAGGTTGTTTCGATTTAGAATAATGTTCCACACTAGCCGATTATGAACATGCTATAACATGCTGCAGGTTTTTCTCCCCTGGATAATGCCAGGTACATGAATGTAGGCAGGCAGGAGGGAGGGAGTGAGGAGAGGAAGGAAACAAGGAGGGGAACTGGAATGGGCAGCAGTTCCTGTGTAAAGACGTCGCCAGCTGAATTTTAAATACAGACTTTTGTTCAACTACTTTTTTTTCAACAATTAGATAACTGGGCCTTCTGGGCTTCCATTAATCATTTCCTCATTGATATAAAGTCTACCCTTCCTAGCCTACTGTGAACTCGTCTGCAGTATACAGTACGTTTAAACAGGAAGTGAGAATGAATTATGAGCCAGTTCAAGGTGCTGAGAGTGTACGTGTTTTGTTCTATCTGTTGGTTTCCTGTTCCTGTCAACATCTGAGATGGAGGCTTCCTATCATTACTCACAATCCACTTCTTCAAAGTTTTCTTCAGTATCTGGGAAATCCTCTCATACTTCATTTAAATTTCTTGGTTCATATCTTGCTCCTCTCTGTACTTATAGTTTGTCCGATAATATGCTTTTGATATAATTCTTTTATCTAAAAAGTTACACATGAATGTACTCTTGCTTCTGTCTGCTTGCAAAACCTGTCACAGCCTGACTTGAGTTAACATTCACTGCAGGTTTGTTGCTGTGTTTATAAAGCAAACACAAATCCAGTCTGATGTGTATCAAGCAGGCAGGTTGGTTTGTTTTAGATGTCAACCTGTCTGGACAACCAGATTTAAGATCGATATTTTACTTCCCATTTGGAAAAAGTGCAAATGTGCTTCAGGAATTATACATTTGAAACTGATGCACTGAAGTATTTAAAAAAGCACTTATGTTGACCACCTTTATTTTATTGGAAAGTGCAGACCTTAAGGGGACTCCCAAGAGACAGAAAATAATGGTTCACATCAAAGAAGCAGGGGCCAAGATATCAAAACTTTTCTGTCCTCAAGGTTATCCATTCATTTAATTTCCCCAATGCCCGTTTGTAACACAGATCTTCTGTTAAACATCTGCAGTCTACAGACCTAGGCTGAGGCAGCCAAGGTCGTTTTCTCAGACTCGACAAAACCCCCTTCAGAGCTGGAGAACTAGAACAGACTGACTGAGGGATTCTCCCTATGAGTTGGCTGAGCTTTATTCTTTAAATTGTTTAAAGTGGGCAGGAAACCTTTTCTAAAGCTCAGGAGGACCAAAATCTTGCTGCGTCATCACATCACATGCATTCCAAAGCGACCTACGATAAGTGCATTTTTAGTCAAAATGAGCTCGAGCGAGGTTGCAAGTTGTAATCAAACCCTTGGTTGGAAGTAACAGTTAGCATGGGGTATCTGATTCTGTGTCCAGTTATTTACTGAATGCCTCTATTCTGCATGTGGCACCGACAGTAAGGCACTTCCTCATATTTTGTTATTGACTTACCGTTTAACATGCTGAGTGCACACCTCTGGGTATTTCTGTACCACACAATTCCGACATTTTTTCCATGGTGGCATGCTAACTGTCCATGCTTATGGATGTCTTAATGTCTTCCAAAATGTACTGCATATACCATGGGAAAGTTCAATCACCATGCTGTGTGTGTTGATTGAACAGGAGAATGGGAAGAGCCGCCTGCAGAAGGCCCAGGACGATGTGGAGGAGGTGAAGGTCATCATGCTGGACAACCTGAACAAGGCTGATGAGAGATCTGGCAAACTAGAAGACCTGGAGGGTAGAGCAGATGACCTGCTGGAAAAGGTAGGGGGCTTAGAAAAGCTGTACAAGTAGAAAAATGAATTGTATGAATAAGGCGAATGACTTGAGAATATATCGTACACAGACTCCCTTTCCTTAGGCGCCTGGGGATAAAAACTAGGAAATGTCATATTGATGTCTAAAAATACACCTTAGGTGGAGCTGGAGAGGAAAACAAATGTACAATTTACATCCTGATTGTGTTTTATGGGGCTATTTTTAGAGAGGTATTTCCTATTGTTTCCTAAGATGAATGAAGCAAGCTAGTCTCCCTGGGTACGACAAAGTTAGTCCAGGACATGCCACGAGGCAAATGTCCATCCGGGGGTCAACAAGTAGGTCACAATATTCCCACATTGCCCTGTTTGCCTGAGTTACATCACACTGTGTTGACACATTTGGCTGTGTAATAAAAGGATTTAACCATAACTATTAGTTCCTTTTTATCTATTATGAGTGCCCCACAAAGCTCTTTCATAAGGCTACATGTTTTTATACTTAACGCTGGCACGCAGCAGACAAACACAGATGGCCGGACACTCAGTTGTTTTCAGCCGGCTACATTTTAGGTTACATTCCTGTCGTTTCTTACGATGTCATTTAACCTTATGATCTGCATCTGGATCTTGATTAGAGAAAAAAGCTGAGCTAGCGTTAGTAGCATCCGGCCTCACGGTCCTGGAAACATATAATAATTTTGACATTTTAAGATAATTTGGCTTCAGGTGGAAACTTCATTCACAATGATTAATTGTAAGAGTCACAGCCTCTTAGCTCTGCTTTACTTTGAGCTTTCTCCTGAGGCCAAAAATGAGGCTGATGAAAGAAGTGACTGATAAGACAGTAAATTGTAGTTTGAAAACGATAGGCTGAAAAAAGCTAAAACACTCGTGTGTTATGTGATAGTGTTCGTTAGTAGTGTTAATTTGTACCATAGACTGTATAAAAAGATGGACGACATGACAGCTCCCTAAAAGTGAAGCCAAAACATTTCGAGTGCCCCCAGCAGGCTGGCTGCCGTACTGGTATTTGATTCTGTAAAAATGATGATTGACAGCTTTGTTGACAAATACGGCTCCCAAACAGTTCCGGATTAGCAGAGTAGACGAATAATAGAGGAGGAAACGTAACTAAAACTATCACGACGGTCATTGTAGTTTCCATATCTGTTTTGGTAAGTGGAAGAGGCTCGACGTTATTACTGCGGCTCCACCCGCCAACCTCACCGGAGGTATTTTAGCTTCAGATAAGTACAATGAGAGGTGGTGGAGATGCCTCATCCATCTTTTTATACAGCCTATGATTTGCACAGCTTTAAGTCTTCTGAGAGGTACTCTTCTAGTGTGTTAGTTCCTCATCCATAACATCACAAAGTGTATCCAATTTCTGCTTGAACTTATTATTACTTAATATTTCAGTTGTCAGTTGTTTTTAGGTCTCTCTTCATCAGTGCCATGTAACACAAGCCGAGTGTGCAATGTGGGAACAGTGTGACCTTTTTGACCCCCAGGAAGACTGTAGTAGTCATGTGATCATGTTGACTTTAGCCTCTTTAAAAAATGGAAAGAAGGGGAACAACTGAAAAGTTAATGTCATATAGAGCTCCTGTAATGAAAACACACTCACAAAGAAGTCTATGAAATTCACTCTTGTTTATTACAGAAAATGATTGTCGATGTTGAGGGATGTAATTTATGAATGGGAAATGTTTTCTTAGAGGGACAATCTGACATTTAAAGAGTAGTTTGGTTACATAACAATATAATAAAACATCTTCTACTTGTGTGTCCCCCCGCCAGAGTAAAGCTTTTGAAAAGACGGCCAATCAGGTGAAGCAAAAGAAACGATGGGAAAACAAGAAGATGAAAGTGGTGTTCATCGGCATCGGAGTGACAGCCGCGCTCATTATTGTTGGACTTATAATCTTTGCCATTGTTGATGGCTCAGGGGGACAGTAACTCCTTGACGATGAAAACAAAATAAGCTGTCAGAACTGAGCGACGTGATGTGGGCGAAGGGAGGAGGTCCAGGACAGGAGGAGTACAAACTGTGGAACTGTCTGATCTGAACTGCTCAGTATGTGAAAGTTCTTTGTTTATAGCTATTTAGGGGAAGTATCATCCCCACTCTTCATTAGTGTGAGTCTTCAGTTGATATGGTACCATTGCTTGCTAGGCTGCTTTGCTGTATTATTCATGTCTTTGTTAGAAGACATTAGAAAGAGACACAACACATCATGAAGATCTCAATGAAAACCGCTCGGGTATTACCCCCACCCATTTAAGCAAATGAATGAATTGTAATATTTGTAACCAAAAATCACGAGGTTGCTACTTCTGTACTATTACAAGGTACATAGTGGTTCCTTATCAACAAACTCGCTCAGACTTTGCCATGACTTGTTGCAAAAATGAAGACAGAATCCATTTCACTGGTGATTCAGTTGATAATTTAGTAAGACTCAGCTGTCTCCAGTCCAAGACGACAGAGTGGATAACAGAAATCTCTGTGAATGTAAGCATCTTCAGAAAGGTTCACATTGGATCAAGAATCGAGTGATGTTCTGTCACGTCAATTCTTAATGTCTCAAAATGTGTACAAAATGTTCTGTATCATTAAAGTGTATTTAAAGCTGTGTTAAAGAGTCTATACGTGTCTATGTTCTTCACATCTGTACGTAAGATAATAAATGTCATAAAATGTTCATGCGCATGTTTGGTGGTGTTTTTGTCAAATGTCCAATCGAACACACGATGCATGAACATTTGGTTGAAACAAATTAGTACACAAACAACTAACAAATGTGTTTCAGTTAAGCTATAGGCACAATCCAATTACAGCTCGTAAATAGAGTCCAGACTTTTACAAAGGAATCCTTTCCATCACTTATAACCCCCGACGAGTTATTTCGCTGTGCAGGACAATTCAAGGTGTCAGACAGCACGAACATCTATGAATGTAAAGTGTTGTGGCTGTTGATGTGTGCTTTAAAGACCTTCAAACAATCAGAATATGTTCCTCAGATTAACTGCTTTCCTTCTGAAACTATAACTGCAAGTTATAACATTTCTATTTAATCGTAGTCAATCTGGATTTTGAATAAGAAATACACACAGTGCCCATTGCCACAAAGGTTATTACTACTTTTAAAATGAAATCAGCAGAGAGAGGAAACGTCTCAGCAAGAAGTTCTTTTGTATATTAAAAAGTTGATTTCTGTGCAATCACTTATTCAATCTGTTTAATAACCATGGGCACTTTATTGTGTTCATAAAGGTTGTAGAGCTGAATAAACCATTTACAGACTTCGTTTTCTTTTTGCCTTTGAATCATAACTTAGTTTATTTATTTATCTGAGATTTGGAAACAAAAATAACTCTTTTTGAACTTTTTTAGATAAGACATGCCTTATAAAATGTCAGGACACATTTTTTGATGGTTAAAAATAAAATGAAAATAAGACGGGTCAATAGTTTTTGTTAATGTCCACCTGGCAAAGCTTGCAGTGTAGTTTTATCATGAGAAGAATGAAGGAAGAGAACCTGTAAAGAAATAAAAATACCCATGAAAACGTCTTTGACATTTTCTGTGGAACAGGTTCTGGGTTCTTCTGCTCAGATAAGCTTTCACTTCCGTTTCACATCTGCTCTCATGAGGGCATTCCTGTATGTGCTTGTTGTGGTTCATCCATTAAGAATGGCAGCAGTGGATTTCTCCTCTGAGTTTGAGGTAATATGAAACATTTCACTCCCCACATACACACACGTGCATGTTTGTATAAACTCATTCTCCATAGGACAGGTGTAACCCTATGCTATATTCTGCCTCTGCTACTTCCATTCTTATGTCATGGTGCTTTGTCCTGCTTCGCCCTCAGCTGGTGGAGGACTGCTACAGCACCCTGAAAAAAGTAGAGCCTCTGCTTCGTCCACAGAGGGTCAATATTTTTATTAAAATAAAGGTGAGTTAATTATAAGTATGTAATAAAGCATTATTGATCAAAATAATCCACACATAGCCATATTTGGTTTGAGACTGGACAGCAACAGCTAGCTATACAACATAAATGTACATATAGCTTTATAACACAATATCCCAGTTTGAGATCAATGAAATCTGTCCATCTATCTATCTTTCCCCCATTTCATATTATAACCATACATATAAATCTTGATCAAGATCAAGAAATCTTTATTGTCCCCCAAGGGGCAAATTCTTGTGCAGCCGGCAGAAGTGCAACAATAAATACAAAAAAAAACAAAAAAAAACATCATAAATAAGTAATATTTTAAAATGAGTTTAAATCATTTAAATCTCTTAGTCCTACATTTTGGCTGAATGTATCTGTGACCCGAAGGAAGCAGACAGAACCCACTGTGGTGTGGCTGGCTCAGGTCTGGGCCTTCTTAAAAGACCTCACTTTATAGAAGTAAGGACGGTCCCTCAGTCCTACGCCAGTAATTTTGCTGCACACCTTAACAATAGGCTACCCAGCAGCCTGTTCTTATTTTTAAGGGACAGTGACCCAAACCAACAGACCAGGGAAAAGGTGAGCACTGACTCAATGTGCTGGTGGGCCTTTTTGCACACAGCGTCAGCATGAGACAAAATGTTCTTCTTATCATTACTGCTTAATATTAATATATGTTTCTAGTGCCTTTTTCTTACTCATAAAGTATTGGTCTTATTATAAAGTACTCCATCTATCTATCTATCTATCTATCTATCTATCTATCATCTTGAAAAACCTGAACAAAATTATGAATTTATGTTAAAAATAGGAATTGCCAGTATATTAAAGGAAAAGGAAATAGGTTACGCTACTCTTCTTTTGATCTTTTATGTCCCGTTGCTCCGAAAGTCAAAATTGTATCTGCAATCTATCCTGTAAACGATTTTTTACATAAAAGATTTAAATTTGATGTGGATCCTTGCATCTTCCATTGAACATCCATTTTTTTACTGTTCATATTGTTTTAGTCTAATGTCCATAGCTGGTTTAAGAATTGGTAACATACCCTGGTTTACATGTAATGATATTATATATTGTATGAATAATTTGAATACAAACATTTCTGATATTGTTAATTTTATAATTATTTTAGGAAAATATCATATTCACACAAATTGTAACCCCTCTTTTTCAGTGTTCTTAAATTATTTTGCCAACTACTGTACGTTTTAACCGTTTTCACCTTGCCCTTTTGTGCTCTCGCCTGTTTACCCCGATGTTGTTTTTGTTTTATGTCTTCTATGTTTTGTAATAGATATTTGTATTAATTAACACACTGTATACATTTGTGCTGATCGTCCCTAATTTGTTTTGTAAATTTCTGTGTTGTGTTTAATAAAAAAAATTAAAAAAAATTAAAAAAACAGGAAATAGGTGACGTAGCGGTTTTGACCCGGAACTGACACATGGGAAGTCTTTCCTGCAACAAGACCGGCAAGATGGCAGCGGACACGCAGGTTTGTGTGGCTGTTTTTTAAAAGTAGAGTACACGTTTATCGAAAGTAACACAAGTGCGGCACTAAACGAATTCGTGCTGTATCGAGTACAGCTTTACAAACACATTGATATGTGTTGGTATTCAACAAGAAACTGGTGCTAAAATAAAAAATAGCTACCGAGCAGGCTACTCGCTCAGTGCTACGTAGCCCCACTGTGACTTCATTACACTGAACTGCATCCGCAGCTAACGATAGCCACCATATACTGAAAAACACTGGGCTTTGGCCACAGTGGAGGCCGAGCTTTAGCTTCATTTGGCTAGTACCTACTTGTTTACCAAGTCATGTGAGGTTTTCACTTTGTCATTAGTAGCTCTGAACTCTGAGTTCAGCAGAAAATCAGTGTACGTGATGATGAGTTAAGCCACACCTTCCATGAGTAGTAAAAAGTCCTCCTTTAATTGTTATTAAATTAAATGCACAATATATAAATCACCGTGGTAGACGCAGACACAATTATAGTATTTCCTCAGCTGAGAATATCTTACTTATTGGGCATTAAATAAACAACAAACTGCTGTGCAAAGAAACAATTACATTTTCTTGATGTCGCTTTAAGATTATTTTTTCCCCAGTTGTATCAGAGCCAAATTAATAACCGTCACAACTACATGTAATCCATCCTCATATGATTAAAGTCCTGTAATGAAGATCCTAAAGATTATCAACAGGTATATAACTAGATCCCAAAACAGACAGAATAACAATATTCACATTCCCTGTCCGATATAATCGCAAGTATCTTGTGTTCCTTGACTGTACGCAGACTGAGAAGATTACTTTACTTCACTGAAGTAATTCAACCAATCCCGTTACTAAAGGTGGCTATTATTTCAGGTTTCAGACACACTGAAGAAGTTTGCTGTCAAGGTGACAACAGCCAGTGTGAAAGAGCGGAAGGAGATATTCAAAGAGCTCAAACAGTGTATTAAGGGCAAAGGTGAGTTTGTGTGATTTGATTTTATTCTCTATTTGTAAATATGTTTCGACAACCAACACTAATGTTTCTACATAAAACTGTGTTTCTCAGAGTTACCAGAGCCTGCCATCAAAGGACTATGCAAGCTCTTCTGTCTCACTCCACACAGATATCGGTGGGTACATGTAATGTCTTTAATGTTTCGGCAAGTTAAGTCTGGCAAGGAAATCTACTTTCATAATTTTCAGTTTTTGTTTAAACCATTTAGATTCAACTGTATGGTTTCATAGGCTGTAGTTCGTGCTGCTTTTGAACCGTGTTGTATTTTAAAGATAGCTGTTGCTGTTGTTGGTATAGATGGGGTCAATTAAGTCAAAGAAAGACCAGTGATTGTATATGTTTTTGTGTTTAAATCAGGGATGCTGCATCACGCAGAGAGCTCCTCTCTGTCATTGCCCAGCTGGCTGAGAGTCAGCCTAACATCCTGGTCACCAGCCTCCTCCACTGCCTTCTGAATAGTGGAGTCATCAGCAAAAGTGGCGAGCCAAGGTACTGCTCTGAACATCATGTTGCATCCTTTATCTTTATCTATTTTGATAAAGTTGTGTTGCTGCACAACTTAATAAATTCCTACATTTACAGATGCGATCCAATGCATCACCACAGCTTTGTCAATAAAGGACAATACATTTCCCGTTGTTTTACAGGCAGGGTGCTCGCAACACAATAAACTACATAAATACACTATAACAAGTTTGCGCTGTATATTATTAAATAAGTAATAGGTTTATTAATTGAAACAAATATATATGGTTGTATGAGTAACGTCTTAAGGTTGCATATCTTTCTGGTTTTCTTTGCTCCTCTTTAATGCTCGCTTTTATTGTGTATGCAGCAAAAGCGCAGGTTCCGCCGCCTTCATCGGCTTGTCTTGGACCTGTCTTTTAGTCCCCAGTGTTTTTTCTGCCCAAGAGAAAAGAGAAGGACCCGTCTGGAAGAAAATGGTCAGTGAATTGCTTTGTTTGAAATGAAAAATGTATTTAAATGTGATTCTGTAATCACAGTTTATACCTGGTCATACAGTTCTTACTGAGCTGTTCATGTGGTGCTGTCTTGGTTACCTGATGAAGGGGCAAACCAGGGCCAGTGTTTTACTTTGGATGTTGGTGTTATTATTGTGGTCTGTTATCCTCTCATCTGTAGGTAGAGATTCAGAGTCTTCTTGTGGCTGAAGTGGTAGGTGGAGCCAAGACCACCGCTCAGAAATCAAGCCTCAAGAATCTCAGTCACCTCTGGGTCGAAGTAAGTGCAGAACACTGTATGCCCTATACACTGGCAGTATCAGAATCGGGGATTATTTCCAAGTAGGTTTTGGTGCAGAACAATTAACACAGAACTAGAATAAAAATCAGTAAAAGACTTAAATTGAATAAGATAAAAAACAGGCAATAAGAATAAAAATATGAAAAGCAATATGTATAAAACAAAATATATACAACAGGTGTGATTAAAAACTGTACAGATGTGCAGGATATTAGTGAGTGCAAAAAGCTTACAGTACAAAATAAAAATAGCGCAGTGTACAGACAACATAAAAGTGCAGTGTAATGTAACGCACATCTGAATTAGAGTCTGAACCTTTGTGAAGTGTTGAGTGACTGAGGGGCTGGATGAGAGTCTGTGTCACGTGCGGGCCTTGTTGATGAGGGAGGCAGCAGAGAGGAAGAAACTGCTCCTCTGTCGGGAGGTTTTGGTCCTGATGGAGCGCAGCCTCCTGCCAGAGGGGAGGGACTGTAAAAGACACGTGTTGATCTTGACGGAAGGGATAATCTCAAGCAATGATGAGACTGTGTTGCCTTTTTTTAAACCACCGACTTATCACTAAACAAACCAAAGACAGAGTTTCAAGTAATCCCAAGTTATAAACAGTTTTTTGGGCAGATGTGCTATTCCTTTTGTCTAATCTGGGGATAGACATGACATGGAGTTGTATTTACTGTCACTGATGTTTATCAGCTATGTGCACAGTGTGACCAGTTAGTTAGAATTTTCAAGAATAAAGAATTTTGTTATTGTAATACCACACTTTAACATTGGGTAACATCATGCCCTGAAATGAAGGAGAAAATAAAGCCATGTACGACCAAGAGCCCACGAGCTTATTAAATGGGTTGTCGTGATGTTACGTCAATGCTGGTTTCTCTTATGTGTATCTTGAATGAATTTACTGTTGAATGCTGCAAGCCCTCAGTAAGAGAAACGTAAGACGTTTTGGAAATGTTCTTTTTTGTTAACAATTAAATTACAGTTTAACAAGTAATTATAGGTGAATAATAGTAGTGATAAATAGATTGAACCTGATAGAGACCACAAAGATTTGCTTCAAATGATTAGCTGTTACAGAACAGTTCTTGTAAGTCACCAGTGGCTTTAGTCATGGTAAAGGAGGGGAAGGCTGATGTTTGAAGAGCTCAGGTGGGATCAAAACTCATGAATGCTGTGGGTCTGTAAAATGTAATGAACCTAACTGTATGAGACACACGGATCCTGGATGCGACTGACATATTTTGTTGTGTTAAACAGAACCCTGGACTGGTTGATGAATACATCAGCACACTGTTGAGTTTGGAACAGAGCCCCACCACTCTGGCTATACTCGGGGTGTGTTTAGACTTCTGCACTGCCCAGAAAGACAGAGCTACAATAGAAAAGCACAAGGTAGATATTTTATTTTTTTGTTGTTAACCATGGATAAGATTGTGCTTTCATACTTTACACTCATATTTTCTTGGAATCTGAGATACAGAAACATGTCTTGTGTCTTTTTCAGAGTGCCCTGTTGGACCTGTACATAAAATCAGTCCTCATGAGCAAGACAAAACCACGACAGCACATTCTGGAAAAGAGCGTCTCTTTGCTGCGTCACGTGTCCCATTCAGAGTTCAAAGAGCTGCTCCTCCCGACGCTGCAGAAGACGATGCTCCGCAGCCCAGAGAACGCCATGCAGAGTGAGAAGCCTTCAGCTTCTTATGACAGCGTGTTGTCGACTTAGGCAGCTTTCATACAGTAAATTTGACTGCTCTCTCTTTTTTTAGCCGTTTCCTGCCTTCTGTCGGCCGTAACCCTGGACCTCAGTCAGTATGCCATGGATATCGGAAAAGCTATTGCGAGTAAGGCCTTAAGAGATGCTCATTTATTTAGCTGTCACTGTCAGACGGGTATGATTTGTCACGTGGAAAATAATAAGTGAAAGACAGGAAACTTATTTGTATTAAATTACTGCTGTGCGTTTCAGGCCAGCTGAAAGCCAATAATGCCCAGCTGATGGAGGAGGCGATCCAGGCCATGCACAACCTGGCTCAGCAGTGTAGCGACCCCACGTCTGTGCAGGACATTGTCACACACCTCTTTAAGATCCTCGGAGGTAAACTTGGCATCAACTTTTAGATTTAACATTCCCTTTGTTGTTTCTGCTCGTCTAATTGATGTCTTTGCAGGGTCTGAGGGAAAGCTCACAGTTGTGGCACAGAAGATGAGTGTGTTGTCAGGTAAGAGGCCTTTCACGCCTTTATTATCCATGAGCAGGAACCGCAAACAGACATTTTATTAACCTGAGAATGTTTATGTTCTTGTGGTAGGGATTTCAAGCTGCAGCCATCACGCTGTGTCAGGAACCTCCAGCCAGACTCTCAGCTCAGCAGTCACCGTGATGTTCATCCCTTATTTACAACAAGAAGGTATCGTTACTTTTCTTTGTCTCCTTCCTACTCCACAGATTATCAGATCTAACCTTTGGCAGCAGAGCAGTGATTGAGTCTGGTCCTTAATTTGCTTGTGTTTTGTTCAGTTCACGAGGGCACCTTGGTGCACGCGGTGTCCGTGCTCACCCAGTGGAGCAGTCGTCTCACAGTGGAAGTCCCAACTGCTCTGCTGGATTGGTTAAAGAAGGCTTTCACCCTCAAGACGTCCACCTCTCTGGTTCGACACGCCTACCTTCAGGCAATGCTGGGGGCCTTCAGAGGTCAGTCACACAAGAGATGAAATATACACGTCCCTAACTTCAATTTAATGCTTTGTAAATGGTAAATGGGCTGCACTTAGTCAGACTAGATATGTTGTTGCTCTCGTTGCCTGTCTCCATCCTGCATCCCCCTATATCCCATTTTTCGGCCCGTCCAGTTTTTCCTTGTTTTATCAATTGATTGGTAAAGTGCCAAGCTACCCCTCAGGAACCAATCTTATCTCATTCGCACACATTCATACACTGATTGATGTGCCGATGGAGCACTTGGATCAGTATCAAGCCTAAGGACATTTGACATGTGGACTGTAAGAGCCAGGAGTCAAACCCAACTTACCAATAGAAGATGACCCGTTCTCCCTCTGAGCCATAGCTGCCTCTCTCTTGTCTTGGTCCTTATTACCTTCTCCTTTTGTTTACAGGTGACACGCTGGCTCAAGCCTCAGACTTTATGCCCTTGCTCCTCCAAACAGTGGAGAAGGCAGTGGCACAAAACTCCCAGCATGCTCTTCTTGCAGAAGGTGTGTCAGCTTCTGTACTTTTGAGTCGACTGGCCATGTTGGAGACACAGTCAGGTGAGGCTGGCATTTCTTCATCCAAACGTATGAAGCCTGTAGAAGAACTCATAGCGTTGGTGCGTTGAAGGTGACGGTGGTTGTTTGTCTTTATGTCTCTGCAGAGGCAAAGTTTTCTGGCTTTTGGAACCTGATCCTGGATGAGAAGAAGCCACTTTTCACCACAGAGAAGTTCCTCTCCCAGGCCAACGATGAAAGTATGTCAATTCAGCCGACTGCCTTAAAAGCTTTTGAGCCTTTTACAGTATTGAAACATTAAATAATTGCTTGTTTGTTCTTTCTTTAGCTCTGCTCACGGTGCTCCTGCTCTGTGAAAGGCTCTTCTTGGACCATGCTCAAAGGCTTAACACCAGCAAATCACAGTAAATCAGTGCTTTTTACATGCAGAGAACTTTTGACCTTAGACCGCTTAAGTTAAACAATGCGCCAAGCAGCATTCAAGACGTGAGAGGCATTGTTTATATATTTTATACATCGTGTGTACCCTTGGGAATTCCAGAACACATCATTGCTGGCAAACACCAATATGTTCCTTGAACGTCAACTTAGCTAAACACTGTCTGCTGACTCGTGTGTAATGCATCATTTTATAACCTCCAAATCTTAGATCAAACACAGGGTATCCATTATGCACACGTAAAGTTGAAATATAAGTGGTGGCAGGGTTAAGCAGTAATACCTGGCGCTTGTTTTTTAGTGTATGAATGTTCTGTTGTCTGCGACTGTTCTGCAGGATGTATCATCAGGCTACTGTTGGGGTTCTGCTGTCTCGGAGCTGGCGTGTGAGGAAGCGGGCTAAGCAGACGGTCAGAAAGCTGCTCTCCTCTCTGGGTGGATCAAGTCTTGCCCATGGCCTTTTGGGAGAGCTG
The DNA here is from genome assembly GCF_022749685.1 of Semicossyphus pulcher. NCBI lineage: Eukaryota > Metazoa > Chordata > Actinopteri > Labriformes > Labridae > Semicossyphus > Semicossyphus pulcher. The sequence goes on along the minus strand of NW_027211737.1, from coordinate 29,457,901 downwards.
CATGTGGCCATCAACAAGCACACGGTAGGGACTGCTTATATCCCTAGACATCAAAAACGTAGAACTACCTGGGCCCTTTGCTGCATCAGCTGTAACTGTCAGATAAAGGCTAATGCCCCAATAAACTCTGCTATCTATCTATCTCTACCTCATTAATTACTGTGTGCTTAAAAACTTTTAGATTTTGCCACAAGACCTCCTGGTATCAGAGTCGGGAGAGCTGACTGAGCTGGGTCGCAGCTATGTTCCCCCTCGTGTCCTGCTGGATGCGCTGTGTGTCGTTTGCTCCTCTGCCAGCCAATGGGGCGATCCCGCCGAAGCAGAGAACTTGGCCATGGAGACCCTGATAGTCACACATCACCCTTCCATTGGTATGAGAATTGAGTTGCCCTGGACAGTGAATATGTTGCCCAGTCATTAACCACAGTAACTATTAGCTGTTATGGATGTCTTTTGGGGGTTGTGGGGATACTGTATCGGCGCCCCGTCTCCTCTTAGACATCTCTCGTCCACTCTCTTTCAGTCGAAGCTCGCCGCGGTCTCTGGCCTGTTCTGCTCCTCTCCATGAACCTAAAAGCTGAAGAATTTATCGAAAAAAATCTGGAGGCTATTCTGCCGCGTCTACTGGAGGTCGACGCTGACAACAAGGTCTGAAATAGACACACATCTCTTTAATCTGCAAATAAGAATACTGCACGTATGTGTACTAAACTGACTCCTGTGGAAAAAACAACAGTTTATAACATTCTGCATGTAGCAGGAAGATTTGTGTTCGACACTTATATATTTTACACGCTACCAGGATATTAAGAGGTCAAGTTTTTCTCCTCAGGCGGTGAAAAATGCGGTCGGTGCCCTGTGTGGCCTCTCCCCCAACAAGCTATTACCTCGGGTAATCATTCATATCACAGAGGGGCTCTCCAGACCCGCTCTCCTCCAGGTTACCAGGGAGGAATATGCCATCATGCTCACACCTGAAGGAGATCTGTACGACAACAGCATCATCCAAAGGTAACGCACAGCTCTCCTGTCACTTTGAATTTCTTATATCAACGCCAATCAGGAGGACTACTGTTGTGTAATCTGTCTTCCTTTGCTTGTTGTAGTGCCCAGAAGGAAAGCACCAAGAAAGCCAACATGAAGAGAGAGAACAAGGCCTACTCCTACAAGGAACAAATCATTGAACTGGAGTTACAAGAGGTAAAGTGCTCTTGCTCTCTCTTGCTTTAGATTTTTTTTTGGTGGTGTTACGTCTGAAACACATTCTTATTTGTTTTTATACGACAGGAGATAAAGAAGAAAAAAGGCATCAAAGAGGAACTGCAGCTGACCAGCAAACAGAAGGAAATGATGCAAAATCAGCTGGAAAAGGAGGCTGCTATTCGCAAGAGACTCCAAGAGGTATGGAGCCAAGTGACGAGAGTGATTTCTCTTAAACTTAGAATCTGAAATTTTTCCTTAATGAGCCAATTTCTAATTTTCCTTGTCATCAGCTGGATGTGGAGTTGCAGAGTGTGGTGGGATTACTGGAAGCCACGCTGAAAGAGGGACCAGCTCTGATCACCAGGGAGCTCCCTGCTGTCCTCCAGGTCTTAATGCCTCTGCTGCAGTCCCCTCTGGCTGCCCCGAGCATCCAGCAGGTCTTCTTGGACATAGGAGTGTGCCTCATGCCAAAACACCTTCATCATCTAGGTACATGGCTTATCTTTGCATTGTATTGTATTTACAGACATAACCACAGCCTCCGGAGACCATGTTACTTCTTTCCCTTCTAGCCATGCTCGTGGGACATGTGACGTTACGGTTGCTGAAGCCAGAGTGTGATCTGGACGAGGCTTGGGAACAGGAGAACCTGGACACAGCAGCCCAACGCACAGTACTGCTACTGCACAACCACACAGTCCCACAGAGAGATGCCAAGACTGCTGGTGAGCACAGCCACTGACACTTTTAAAGTTTTGAGACTGGAGATATAGAGTAATCGAAGCAGTAATCACTGTAGCAAGAAACTAAGTGAGTAAACTATTTTGTGTTGTTTTTTTTCTTCAGACGGGGCTCAGCTGTCCGCCCCTGCCTTCTCCTTTTGCTTCCCTCTTCTCAACGTTATGCTCAGGGACTCTTCTGGCAGCACTGAGGAGACGGAGAACTTGATGGCCAGAGCCTTACAAGTCATCACTGAACACTCCCAGCTTCGGGCTGCCACAGAAATGGATGACATTGCTATAGATGAGGTAGATAGATCTTCTTAGAAACATTCTTTGTTTGAAGAGCAAAAAGCAATCAGTGCAGACAACTTAAAATGAATGTTTATGCATGTATTTTCTCTCTAGTCGTACAGTGTCCTTTGTGCTTGAATGCAGTGTTCATAGTTGCTTTGCTGACAGAGCAATACGTTTGTTAAAATAAATGGCGTTGCAGTTTGAGAACACGTTTCATCGATCTGTCCTTACGTTGTTTTTTCTTGACTCAGAATGGCCCGGAGCTGCTGCCGCGTGTCAACATGCTGCTGCTGCTAACAAGAGTCATTTCCACAGCCACCCCACGACTGCAGGTAAACACAGGATTTAACAGAGTTTAATTCATTTTAGGTTAAATTCTGTTTTTTCTGAATCTGTCCACTGTTTGTTTTTAATTCTATGTGACGAGTCTGCTTTAGTTTTTTTTTGTTAAATTAAATTATTCTGTGTCCTGTTTAACAACCTTTTTTAATTGTAAGACAAAAGACAAGAAAGACAAGAAGCGCGTTATTTCTCCTTTTACATTTCGTATGGATTAATGTATGTTTGTTTTGACAGATGGATGGGTGTTTCTGTTTCTGTTTGTGCCTTTGTGTGTGTGTTTGTTTGGTTGTATCTTTGTTTGTGTCTGTTTGTTTGTCATTTGTGTGTTTATTTGCATCTTTGTTTGTTTGTTTGTTTGTTTGTTTATTTGCATATTTGTGTCTTGCCTCATTTGTTTAATTTTTAGCTGTTTGTCTTTATTTTGTGTTGTTGTGTGTCTGTTTGTGTCGCTCTTTTTTTTTATGTTGTATGTTATTTATTTATTTTCTTTGTGCCATTGTTTGTTTGTGTTTCACATGGCTTTGTTTGTTTGTGTCTTTGTTTGTTTTCTCTCTTTCTTTGTGTTTCTGAGTTTGTTCTGTTTTCCTTAGTTTTTTGTGTTATGGCTTATGTCTGTTTGTTTATTAATTGATTTGATTTAGTTTTTTTGTTTATTTATTTGTTTCTTATGTATTGCTTTTGTTTGTTTTTTGTCATGGCTTTAGGTCTGTTTGTTTATTCTTTTTGTCTGTTTTGTTGTAAGTTTATTTGTTTTTCTTTCTTTAGTTTCTTATAGTTTCAGTTGGAAATAAAATAACAGGATGCAATAGAGATAGTTTACCTGTCTAGGGTGTACCCCACCTTTTACCCAGTGTCAGGTGGGATTAGCGATCAGAGATCAGCTGGGATGATTGGTATGATTGGTTAATGTACCTCTTAACTAATAATAGTGCGTATGCTTTAGATACACTTGTGCCATGCACTTTGGACCATGAACTACAGATCATTTAAATAGAGCTACCCATCTGTGTTTCAGGTGTTGGCTGCTCAGTGCCTGACTGCGCTGTGTGCCAGTGCTGGAGGAGGAGATGGCTGCACTGTGGCGGAGCAGCCAGAGATAGATGTCCTGCTCAGCGCTCTGCTGTCACCCTGCTTCTCTGTCCGGGACGCTGCCCTCAGGGTGAGCTTTGCATTAGTTAGATATTTGATAAAGATTGGCCTATCCCCCGGTAGAGCAAACGGATGCGATGTAGATGATTTATATATGAAGTACTGCCTACTCAGATTTAGTGTTAATCTTGGTGAAGTGACAAATTATAAAGCCTCACGCGTGTCGCTGTTAGATAGGCTGTTAACACATTGTCTCTCTTTGCTCAGGGGTTGTTGGAGATGGAGTTCGCTCTGCCCACGGACAGTTCAGATATCACAGGGCTTAGTTTGCTGCGCAGGCTTTGGGTTGCCCGGTTTGATGTTGAGGAGGAGGGCCGAGCCTTGGCTGAAAAGTATGTATTATTCTTTTTCTATACACTATAACTTATTCTGGGTCCCTCCCTACAAAACAAGTTTAATATTTTCCAGCAGCAGTCTCTGTGTTTGAAATGTTTTTGCTTTCCACATTTAATTCCCGTCCCAATTCTGGGCTTGTCCTTCCTCCTCAGGCTCTGGGAGTCTCTCGATCTGGAGCTGGTACCTGAGATCTGCTCTCTGCTGATTGGAGACGTCACCCACCACGAAGAAGCTGTCCGTTCTGCCGCCGCCGAAGCTTTATCAAACGCTGTTTCCCAGTACAGAGACCAGTCTGCCACAGTACTCGGCCAGCTTACCGAGCTATACCATCAGAAACTCTATGTGAGACCCTGCCCCGTTATAAAAACAGGCTATTACTGTATCTAGTGGAACGATGGGAGTGTGATACATTTGTTCTTTATTGTTTTTAAAGAGACCCCCTCCTGTGCTCGATGCCCTGGGCAGAGTCATCTCTGAAGCTCCACCTGACCAGTGGGAGGCCAGGTAAAGCTTACATTCTGTTTTGTTTGAAGTTGTGTGCTTGGGAAATTGAAATTCTGTATTTTTCAGGCACCCAAGCACATGAACGCACGATTCAACACTCTAATATTTGCATTAGCTTCTGGAAGTTAAGGCAGAAACATTTGTTCCAACAGGAAGAGATAAGATACCAAACAGTAATGTTCATGACTGAATGTTCTGACAGATTATACCCTTTTCCGTAGTCTCGGAGGATTTCTCATTAATGTATTGCTGTGGTAGTTATATCTTAGATTTTAAGATAAAAGATAATCCCATTGTAACAGAGAGCTCTTGAATCAGTATGATCATAACTGCTTCGTGTCTTGCACTAACGGCTTTTGTCACACACACTCTTCTTTGTCAGGTGTGGAATCGCTCTGGCTCTGAACAAGCTGTCCCAGTATTTGGATGAATCTCAGGTCACCCCTCTCTTCCTCTTCTTCGTTCCCGACGCACTGAACGACCGCCACACTGAGGTGCGGCGCTGCATGCTGGATGCTGCTCTCTCGGCTCTGAACACTCATGGAAAGGTACTGCTAACAGCTTTTATTCTACATTACACAGCCCAAATCGAAGATGCTTTCAGTAGCCCTTTTGACACTGCCAGTTCAAGGCAGGATTATTAAGCCTCTGTTACGTTCCATCTTCTATGTGGGGCGAAGTCATTCCTCCTCTGAGCCAGCATCAGAGGGAGTAACAGAGGTGAAACAGCATAGCCAATTTAGAATGACAAAGGTGGCACGAGGACAGAGCTTCGTTACGGCGCTGAGGCAGAACCGCAGTGTAAAAGGGGCTAATTATGTATGTTTTATGTTTAATAATAATTTGACCCTTAACCCCTTGCACTGTGCCTTCTCTCTGTGACTCATCCAACAGGACAACGTGAGCTGCCTGCTACCAGTGTTTGAGGAGTTTCTAAAAAACGCCCCTCAGGACGCCAGCTATGACTCTGTCCGTCAGAGCGTGGTTATTCTCATGGGCTCCTTGGCAAAACATCTGGACAAGAACGACCCCAAGGTCAAACCCATCGTGGCCAAGCTCATCACTGCACTCTCTACACCTTCACAGCAGGTAAACATTCGCTTCTTTATTTTTGCTCACGTGTTGTTCAGCATCCTTAAATTACTGTAGTTAATTGTAGCCACACGCCCTTAAAATTCTCTCATGTGGTTTGTCATCCCTCATCAGGTCCAGGAGTCTGTGGCCAGCTGTTTGCCTCCTTTAGTCCCTGCCATCAAGGAAGATGCTGCAGGGATTGTAAGGAACCTGCTGCAGCTGCTGCTGGAGAGCGACAAATACGCAGAGAGGAAGGGAGCAGCGTACGGACTGGCCGGCCTGGTCAAAGGACTCGGGATCCTGGCACTCAAACAGCAGGAGATTATGACCACGCTGACCGACGCCATCCAGGACAAGAAAAACTTCAGACGGAGGGAAGGTCGGTGAAGTATCTAACCACTGAGCTGTTTGGTTTCTTTTCTGCAATCAAATGAAACACAAAAACACTCACCCGTGGTTTTTCTCTGTCTAGGAGCGCTGTTTGCATTTGAGATGCTGTGTAACATGTTGGGAAAGCTGTTTGAGCCGTATGTGGTCCATGTGCTGCCACACCTCCTGCTCTGCTTCGGAGACGGAAACCAGTATGTCAGAGAGGTGAGCAGGCCGATCATATCTCCAAGTCCTTCGTCTCTTGTGCATTAATATCTCACATTTGAGAAGTCTTGCAAGGTGTTACAATACTTGTTTTAGAAGCAGTTTCGTCAAACCTGTCCTGAATGTATCATGAAAATATCTTCCTATGAGTTATGATGTCTTTCCGTACCTTCCAAGGTAACATGTAATCAATATTTCTTTCACTTACTCAGACATTTGTGTATTGACCCCTGGTTTCTCTTGCACCAGGCTGCAGATGACTGTGCCAAAGCTGTGATGAGGAACCTGAGCGCCCATGGAGTGAAACTGGTCCTTCCCTCCCTGCTGGTGGCCCTGGAGGAGGAGTCCTGGAGAACTAAAGCAGGTGAGGAGGAGCCTCTGCATGCACTGGATGTCTTCAGAGGATGGGAAATTATTAGGCCAGTTTTTCACACACATTCCCTTTGATATAAACGTACATATGCACTGCCTTGTCACACATAATGAGGAACAGTTTTCACTTGTAGCCGTTTAGGTCATTATTATCGTTGAGTTCATGATCAGTGTGATGGTGTGTGAGTGCTCATTCAAAGAGTGCTCTTTGTGAACAACTTTCCTCTTTCCTCCAGGCTCTGTGGAGTTGCTTGGTGCCATGGCTTTCTGTGCACCCAAGCAGTTGTCCTCTTGCCTGCCCAGCATCGTGCCCAAGCTGACCGAGGTGCTGACTGACTCCCATGTGAAGGTGCAGAAGGCTGGGCAGCAGGCCCTCCGACAGATTGGCTCTGTAATCCGTAACCCTGAAATCCTGGGTAAGTGACGTAAACTTTAACACTTTTGATCATGCTCTAAACATAGACTGTGTTCTCTAGTTCACTGACCCGCTAGCTCAGGTCATCCGAAGCAAGCTCAAGAGATGCTAGGCGTTGGCCGTGGTCCTCCAGACCACCTGATGTAATAATATAAGAGAAGTAGGGGCGCTGGTGTAGCTCGGTTGGTAGAGCCCATGTCTGGAGGCCGTAGTCCTCGGCCCACTGATCGCAGGTTAGACTCCCAGTCCATCCATCCAGCTTAACCTGTTCAGGATTGCTGGGGGCTGGAGCCTATCCCAGCTGTCAGTGGGCAAAGGGCAGGGTACACCCTGGACTGGTCGCCAGCCAATCACAGGGCTGACACACACAGAGACAGACAACCTTTCGCATTCACACCTATGGGCAATTTAGAGTCACAAATTAATCATCACCACCCTATCTGCATTGGTTGCTGTGCAGGCATCAGTAGCAACTTCAGCTGGTTTGCAGCTTTTTTTTTGCTGGGTTACACACTTTAAAAGAAACATCTGTACAACTTCATGTAGGGCAGGAGAGAAGCCGCTTTAGCTGCTATATGCATTAAACAATGCATTCAGAAACAGTGCCAGTCAGAAAAATTAGTTTAGACATCCCCAGGCTTAAATTATGGTACAGAATATTATGGTCAATGCAATTTCGTAAGATTTATCAAACTAGTATTTTGATACCATGTCATCCGTCTTCTTTCAGCAATTACCCCCATCCTGCTGGACGCTCTCACTGACCCCTCCAGGAGAACCCAGACGTGTCTGCAGACGCTGCTTGACACAAAGTTTGTACACTTCATCGACGCCCCTTCCCTGGCCCTCATCATGCCGATTGTCCAGAGAGCCTTCCAGGATCGTTCCACTGACACTCGCAAGATGGCCGCTCAGATCATTGGCAACATGTACTCCCTCACTGACCAGAAGGTACGCAGTATTTACTTAATATTTTAATGAACTGAGTCCTTCCAAACCGCTGCACTGTAAAGTAAACTTGTGATGATGTGATACGTGTTCTTTGCAGGATCTGTCACCCTACCTGCCTAGTGTTATTCCTGGACTGAAGGCGTCTCTGTTGGACCCGGTGCCTGAGGTGAGTTTAGTTACAGAAACAGTGCTTCAGTAATACATGCTCCGTGTCTTCGAAGTTGTGACTGCAGCTACTCTTCTTCTTTTCCTCTCCAGGTGCGCACAGTCTCAGCCAAAGCCCTCGGTGCCATGGTGAAGGGGATGGGTGAATCCTGCTTTGACGACCTGTTGCCGTGGCTCATGGAGACACTGGCCTCTGAACAGAGCTCTGTAGATCGTTCTGGAGCGGCACAAGGTCGGTTCTTTTAAGCTCTGTCCCTTGTGTTTCTGAGTTTCTCTGTGTATCAATAATTGAATAACCTGACTGAGTGTTTGAATGTGTGTCGGTGTCTTTAGGTCTGGCTGAGGTGATGGCTGGACTGGGGGTGGAGAAGCTGGACAAGCTGATGCCAGATGTGGTGCAAACAGCCAGCAAGATAGACATCGCTTCCCATGTCAGAGACGGCTACATCATGATGTTCATCTACCTGCCGCTCACCTTCGGAGACAAGTTTACTCCCTACGTCGGGCCTATCATCCCCTGCATTCTGAAGGTATTTTAACAAATGTTTTAGTAAGTAATTGCCTAACAGAAGCTGACCCAGTTACATTACAGAAATGTAATGTCAATCATATAAGTGACGACAGTTCTGGGAGGCTTTAAGATTTATACATTTGAACAGTTTTTGTTGAGAGTTACAATATATTATATTATAGGCTATTCAGTCTCTGCTCTTCCCCTCTCTGTGTCGTCCAACAGGCTCTTGCTGATGAGAACGAATATGTCAGAGACACAGCGCTTCGTGCAGGCCAGCGGATAATCAGCATGTATGCTGAGACCGCCATCGCACTGCTGCTTCCTGAGCTGGAACAGGGCCTGTTCGATGACCTGTGGAGAATCAGGTCAAAATGAAATACACGTTAGAACGTCAGAGACTCAGTAAATGTGACTCTTTCATTGACCAGACGTGTGTACGTGTTGTTGTTCGTCTGCAGGTTCAGCTCTGTGCAACTACTTGGAGATCTGTTGTTCCATATCTCCGGAGTGACAGGAAAGATGACCACAGAGACGGCGTCAGAGGACGACAACTTTGGAACAGCTGCATCCAATAAAGTATGAGTACTGTACATTTCTACAAAATAAACCTTTACAGAGCTGCCCAGTTGATAAAGGGAGGAAAAGTGTTTATATTGCAAGTACAGCAGTGTGTTGTTCTCCTTTGTGTGAAGTATTTATACTTTATTTGTGGAGGAACTGACCTCTAACCTTTTCTGTCCCAGGCTATCATTGGGGCTCTGGGTGCTGAGCGTCGTAACCGTGTCCTGTCTGGTCTCTATATGGGCCGCTCAGACACTCAGCTGGTAGTTCGACAGGCTTCCCTCCACGTGTGGAAGATTGTGGTGTCCAACACCCCCAGAACCCTTCGAGAGATCCTCCCAACCCTTTTTACTCTCTTGCTTGGCTTCTTGGCTTCGACCTGTCCTGACAAGAGAACGGTATTTCTTGGCAACTATCTACCGTGTTGTTGTCTTTTTCCCTATCTCTGTGTAAGTCTTAAGAGCTCTGTGTGTTTCTTGGATTTAGATAGCGGCTCGGACGCTGGGTGACCTGGTCCGGAAGCTGGGAGAGAAGATTCTCCCTGAGATTATTCCTATACTGGAGGAGGGACTCCGGTCTGACAAGAGTGATGAGAGGCAGGGAGTCTGCATCGGCCTCAGTGAGATCATGAAGTCCACCAGCAAGGATGCGGTGAGTCGAGGAGATGTGACTCACAAATTCTCACTTCCCCACTCGTTTTATTGACCTGATTTTTAGCAGTTTTTCAATCATCAAAAGAAAACCCTTGAAAGGTACCTATTATATAAAGGTTTGTCACAAGGTCTCGAAGGTTAGAAGTTATAAGACGAGCTTGGTAAACCATCTCTGGTTTGAATCGGGAGAGCGACCTGTTGCGTGTCCATCTCTCCTTAGTGTCTCTAAGTTTTTCTTTACTGTCAATCAAAAGTGAAACTACAATAAAACATGAACCTGATGGTGTTGTGCTGTAGGTGCTCGTCTTCTCGGAGTCGCTGGTCCCCACCGTGAGGAAAGCTCTCTGTGATCCTCTGGAGGAGGTCCGAGAGGCTGCAGCCAAAACCTTTGAGCAGCTTCATGCAACCATCGGTCACCAGGCGCTGGACGACATCCTGCCCACCCTGCTCAAACAGCTGGTGAGGGAACACGAACATAGCTCAGGCAGCACAGAGTTTTTCATCTGGATTTAAAAACTTAACGCTCCGTGTCTTTTCTCAGGATGATGAGGACACCGCTGAGTTTGCTCTGGATGGCCTGAAGCAAGTTATGGCGGTGAAGAGTCGTTCTGTGCTACCTTACTTGGTTCCAAAGGTAAAGTGTCTCAGTCAAGATCTCCTTTTTTAGGCTTTATTATCGTCTTCATGTATCTGACTAAAGCGGATGTCCTTTCCGGCGATAACAGCTGACTGCTCCTCCTGTGAACACCCGTGTGTTGGCGTTCCTGTCCGCTGTGGCCGGTGATGCTCTGACTCGCCACCTGGGAGTCATCTTGCCTGCTATACTTTCCTCCCTCAAAGAAAAGCTAGGAGCAGAAGATGAAGCGCAGGTAACAATGGCGTATCTACTGCTGCTATTGTGTTAGAGCCTTTATTTCTTTGATAATTAACTAACCAGAATCCATAAATGTTTGTTTCCTACAGGAGCTGTGCAGCTGTCAAACAGTCATCCTCTCTGTGGAGGATGAAGTGGGCCAGCGGATCATCATAGAAGACCTGCTTGAGGCCACACGAGGCGCTGACCCCGGCCTCAGACAGGCGTCCGTCACCATCCTCCATGCCTACTTTGCCCGCACTCGCCTAGACTACAGTGCCCATACTCGCACCCTGCTGTCAGGGCTCATCCGCCTTCTCAATGACTCCAACCCAGAGGTCCTGTCTCAGAGCTGGGACACCATCAACTCCATAACCAAGGTGTGTGGATGACATGAATATAAAAGTGGTTTAGATCAGTACTGTAATCATTTTTTAACTGTTCTGATTGTGTTGTTCGCATGTATAGAAACTGGACGCAAGCAGCCAGCTGGCCCTGATTGATGACCTGCATCGAGACATTAGATCAGCAGCTGCAGACGTTAGGGGTCAGCACCTGCCTGGCTTCTGTCTGCCCAAGAAGGTAGGAAGGCTCCTTCTGACAAACCGAACAACTCCCACATCTGAAATTGAATTTAGGTGGTTTAATACTGCTGACTCTGCTTACAGGGTTTCTCATCAACACATCATATTTTCTCTCCGTGTCTCCTTCCGCAGGGTGTGACCTGTATCCTGCCCGTCCTCAGGGAAGGTGTCCTCACTGGGAGCCCTGAGCAGAAAGAAGAGGCTGCTAAAGCCTTGGGAGGGGTGATCAAACTGACCTCCCCTGAGGCACTGCGGCCCTCTGTTGTCAACATCACTGGACCACTTATTCGAATCTTGGGAGATAGATTTGCCTGGACGGTGAAGACGGCTCTGCTGGAGACTCTTACCTTGCTGCTGGCAAAGGTCTGTATGCGTTCCTGCTCATGGGAAACGGCCACAGATGATCAAGTACTTATTCTAACCACTGGACTGTATTCCTCCTCCAGGTGGGCATCGCCCTGAAGCCCTTCCTGCCTCAGCTGCAGACCACTTTCCTGAAGGCTCTGCAGGACTCGAGCCGTGCTGTGAGGCTGAGGGCTGCTGAGGCTCTAGGCCAACTGGTTTCCATCCACACTAAGGTGGACCCGCTCTTCACTGAGCAGCTTTCTGCCATCCGCAATGCTGAGGACTCAGGAGTCAGGTGAGCACCAATCTCGGACAACCGTGAACATGCCAAGCGTGTAGCCAGCAGTGGTGATAAACGACTTCCAGTCAAGACTTCCTTTCTGCGCGCTGCATTTCTTTCTTGTGATTTGCTGACGATGCAGGTTTGTAAAAAGTAAAAATGATGCTTTGTCAGGTGTGTCCTCAAAAGGAGAAGCAAACAACTTTAAAATGTTCGTTTGTTGAACGGCGGTCGGATCGATCATTTCTGATGCATTCAAAGAAGTCGGGAAATCTGAACACTGAACGGCTTTTTCGTGACACACAGTCGAGATAATTTATCTCAGAATTTTAGATCTAGAGCGGATTGTTAGCTGAACTTGCTGCAGATGTCTGTTTATAGAGATTAACAAGCTGTGAGATAGCCGCTGATGGGAGCCGGGTGTCATTACGGCGCATTACGTTCCACCTGCTTTTGCTCTCTTCGTGGACTGTTATTCCTGCATACGCCGCAGCCTGCTGATACGTGATTGGTCAATATTACTCGGACTACAAGCGTAGTACAAACGGAAACCAGAACACTTACCGTCCCTGAAATCCACGTCCCTGTAAATCGAGAATAGGTGAGCACTAATGCAGCAGATTAACACTTAAGTTGGAAGAGACTTAACCAGGTTGGTTGTCAGCTAAAGCTCTAATTGAACTATTTTTGGGAATAGATTGATTAAGAGAAATAATATCACAGGCGCCGAGAACACAGATTTAATTACATGTGGGATGTTTTTAGTTGTTACTTTAGTAAGACATCATGGTGGACGACTGAATCTTAAAATCAGAACACACTAATTGTTTCCATGTACAGAAATTATCGTGAACATTTTTCATTTCGCTGGAAATCCACGAGCCAATTAGACCCACGTTTCAGAATCAGCGGTCTGGGGGAGTTGGCCCCAAGATGATGACCGGAACAAGAAAGAAAAATCGATTTCCATTACTCAGATTTATTTAGTTATTTTTGAAACATTGTTTACAAGTGGAGCTCTTTGAAGAGGACATCTACTCTTTGGTGAAATTATAAAAACACAAAGAGTCAGTATTTGATAGCTAACAAGACATGTCCGCACAGAATTGCCAAAATATACTTTTTTGCTGTTATTTAAAAATAGTGTCACCATTACAATGTTTGTCCATCAGAGGGCACTGCTGAGTTCAACCAGGAATTGTCCCACGCAGTAGATATCTTTGTAGCAGTTTTTTAATCGCCAAATTTAAGGAACCAAACATGTTTTATTTTCATCTATTTTTATGTAAAGAGTTCTGTTGCTATCAGATTTCTTAAACATCAATATTTGTATTCCTTCAAAAGTCAGAATTGAGCCAGGGTGTAATCTCAAAGCTGGAGAAGTATTCACAAACTTTAAAAAATGAATGAAAACAAATTAACTTTGGATTTACCAGTGGTATGGTTCATGTCTTTAAAAAGTTTTTATATATTTACCATGCTCATTTTTTGTTCTAATTTCTCACAGAGAGACCATGCTCCAAGCCTTAAGGTTTGTCATCCAGGGGGCCGGGTCAAAGGTGGACCCAGCCATCCGCAAGAACATCACCACCACATTACTGGGCATGCTGGGGCATGATGAGGTATGACTGGAACCACAAATGTCCTCTAGCAGCAACTAGAGCTTATTTTAATCTGTGGCAGCATGTCTGTTTTTTCCAACCCAGGGTCCTAATTGCTGCTGATTGCATTAATAATGATCAATACATGCTAAAATATAAGCACAATGGAGGGATGTTACAGTGAGTTGTTCAGTGGTGTAGTTTCCTCTGTGATCACAGCAGAAAAACGGAAGCCAGGCTGAGAGGATGTGGTTTTTATAAAAGGGTTTTGAGCCTTCGTGTCTGTGTGAGAATAAATGACACTCTGTGTCTGTCTGGCTGTCTGAATGCGTGCGTGTAGGATGCAACACGTATGGCGTCAGCCGGCTGTGTCGGTGAGCTGTGTGCCTTCCTGTCAGAAGAGGAGCTGAAGACTTTGTTACTTCAGCACGTCTTGGGTTGGTATTAATATACAGTTATTGTCACATAACATATCACATTATGTTTATCATCTGGGGTTTATTTCATCAGTTAACTTGGTGCACATACTGATATGATTAAAGTGACTCACAGACATTGTTTTCTTGTAATACTCTGCTTTGACTGTGAGTAATGTTTTTTTCCCGCCCTTCAGCGGACGTGTCTGGTGTTGATTGGATGGTGCGTCACGGTCGAAGCTTGGCCCTGGCCATAGCCATCAAGTCTGCTCCTGAGAAGCTGAGTGAGAAAGAATACTGTGATACCGTGACGGAGACAATTCTGGCCAACGCCACAGCTGACAGGGTGAGGAGAAAGTCTGAGAAACACGGTTATTTAACCCTCTGATGCATGAATTATGAAAGCCTTGGTCAAGATTTTTCACTCAAGAAGTGTTTTCATTCTTCTCAGGACATGAAAAAAAACAATTCAACTTTTTTTTCCCAAAAATATGATTTTCATAAAGTTACAGACATGTCCAATCCAGTGGACTACATGCGCCTGAGCACTCAACATAAAACATTGTGACTCAATGTTCGGCCTGAATAAGAAAACCAATGACACTCATAGCTGTGAATCTTACACCTGAATGTGTCAAACCATCTCCGACAGGAGAAACATTATTGAGTCTCCACGGCTCTATAAGGATGCAGGACTGGTATTAGCATGCCCTTACACTAGCATGTTGTTTTCCCACATGGTTAATCTTAATTTTCTACATATTGGAAATAAAAATTTCAGATTCCAAACGGATAATATCAGAATACGGAAAATAACTTTTTAGTAGCTGTCCGGCTATCCAGAGGGTTAAAAATCTATATCTGTCATAAACATATAAACCTGGTTGTGATGAATATCCTGTGAAAGTCATTTATTTTGATATTTTGACTAATATGGTAATTATAGACTTGTGGTTTTGATTTTCTGACACCTGCTGTAACACTTGCTTGGTTGGGGTCTTGTTGTTACCACAAGACTGCCAGGCAGCATCCAGGAGACTCTTTTATTTTACTTCTACTACTAGCCGAGAAATAGTCTGGGTCAGGGGTGTCACACTCATATTAGGCAGGGGGCCGGATTTGTTCAGATGAGACCTCAAAGGTGCTGACATCACGATGTCTGAACACATGGATATATTGGCCAACACAGTTTTATCATTTGAAATCATTCAATAAGAGCCAACAGATGCTTTTACCAATCATTGAGCATTTCATGTTGTTGCATAAACAACAAAAAATGGAAGAAAGCATCGTGCGGTCCTCGCGACAAATTTGAATGTCTTTGTCATTCACTGATGATGCATTTGAAAGAATGTAGGTTACAGCTATAAAGCTCGCAAGTTGCATGTTAGTTCATGAAAATAATATTAGTACATAATGATACAGTACAGTCGAAGTATAATATCAAGTGATATAGGAAACTTTTTCCTATTTTCTAAACAACAGTCCATTTAGTGTTTAAATCTCTTTGTAGTTCATTAATTATTCATTTGAAATATTGACGGTTCAGGCTGTAAAACAGCCGCCTATTGTCCGGAAAGTCCGACCTGATGTCGGGGTTACACCAGCTGCGTTTGTGGCCGGTAGGTTGTGAAAGTGACGGTGGTCAGGGCCTGAGACTTTTTGCCTGTCTGTCGTAGTTTCAGAGCTGTGGGGATTTTCATTACGTCACTCAGATGTCCGTGCGTCAACCGACTGTGCTGTTTAGACTTCATCACTCATTTTAATACCTGCTCGCATAAATATGTTCGCATGAGTATGTCCCAATCATACAGACTATCTCTGATGCGAATGCTGTCTTTGATAAAGTAACGTCAAACGATCAGATGTAGTGCGTAATCCCTCTCCAGCTGAGTGAAGACAGTAAATCGACTTTTAAACTCGAGCATGAGCCGCTGCGTCTGCCACAGAACCAATTTCTTTTGTCGTAGTACTCTGTGACGAGTTTGTTGCGGCCCTGCATGTTAGCGTTCATCACATTCAAATGTTCTGTAATGCCCACTGAAAAATCAAGACCTGTAACCCTGTCTGGCTTATCTTACTCTGCCACTCGCTTTCCTCTCTGTGCCATGAACTGAGCGATCTCTGTGCGTAATTGAAAGAAGCGTTAGAGCACCGCTCCTCGGCTCAACCAGCGGACCTCAGTGTGAGGGCAGCCTGTGTGTAAGATCGTGATCAGATAAAGAGCGTCAAAGTGGCGGTCTCTCTCTCTCTATATATATCGATAAAAATCTCGTATAAATAGGTTTGTTTTTTTTTTCCTTCCTGTCCCCCAAAATGTCTCGCATCTTTTTGTTGACATGTTTTTACACTAATTAAACCAACGAAATACAAAGTGTTGCTGCTGAGCTTTAGAGTTACTGGCAGGCAATGTTTGGTTAGTGTACCATGCTCTGTCCAAAGGTATTTCCCTCATCAGGTCATGCTGTAGCTTCATTATCACAGCAGGCATGAAAGTTGACTCAACTTTCTTCCCCAAATTTTTCCTAACATGTAAAACTACTGATTTAAGTTGAAGATGAAGTTTCATCCATGACTGAACAAAGAAACAGACTGTAGCCTAGTTACATATTAACCTGTCTGTTTGAACACTCTGACGTTCAGCAAACTACTGCTGCACATGGCGAAAAAATCTCTTCTTTCAGTATTAAAAAGAACTTTATGTTACTTAATTAGTCTAGCTGTAAATCTTGTGTCCTCTTCTGTTTCCTGACTTACATTCTTGTTTCCTCGTATGAGTCGGCTGACATTGTGATTCTTCTCTCCCTACAGATTCCGATTGCAACCAGTGGGATCAGAGCGGTGGGATACCTGATGAGGCATCATCTCAGAACTGAGGGAGGCGGTAGTGTTTCCCAGCGCACCGTCACACAATTTGTCAAGGTAGAGTAGCAGGAACGGTTTCATTCAACTGATGAGCAAAGGCTGTTTACTTCCCTTCACTGTATTCTTATAAGTGAGGAAGCGGGTCCCCATAAGTGACTGAAAGGTTTTTCACCCTATTGGTTCTGGTTTTGTTTAAATTTTATAGTGTTGGAAAATTACTTACTATTTTCAATAGTTGTTTTTTAGATAAACAAATGACCGTATTTCTACTGCAGCCATTTTCTTATTTTGTGCCATATTTCAAGTTTAAACAGTTGTTACTTTAAAGTATGGCTTGATGTCCGTCCTGGTTTTCACTATCAATTGTCTTATTAGTTGCTCATCAGTCGAGAAGTGGTAAAATGATAACTATTACCATACACCCCACATTTATACCGCTTACAACCTGGAATGTACAACATTACAACAAGGTGGGAAGCTCAAATTCTGAGTGTGACAACAGGAAAATGACCCCTGTGTGAATGTGTAAGCTGTCGCTTGTAGTTAAAACCCTACAGATAAGTATCCCTCAACTCTGCAGTTCCCCTCATTGTTCTGGTTTTATAGACCCAAATTTGCTCCATGTTTGCTGGTCTTAAAAATGCCCTGCTTCCTCTTGCCTTGCCACAAAACATCCATGAATGCTGCTTTGAAATATATCTAATTTAATTCATTAAGTCATTGCCTAAGCATGACTTAATGTAGAACATCATTTTCTTTCTTTAATATTTTGCCAACTGTAATTTTCTCTTATTACAAGCCTAGTATTGATATTGTACTAGAAGTATGAAAAATTTTGAGTAGTCAACTAAAGAAGTGTAGAATTTAATACATTATGATTGTAATAAACTCCAGCTGCCAAGGCCAGTCCATTAAAGTAAGCTTAATCCATTTTTCTCTGAATACCAGGGAACTGAGTCTTTTATCATTTGTCAGAAATGATTCATATTATTTTACAAATTACTAAGTAACACACTGAAATCTCATAATGAAAGCTAATGCAAAAAATAGTATTAGGGCCATAACCGTGTTTGACATCTGTCGTCTGTTTGACCACGCAGTGTCTTCAGAATCAGTCCAGTGACATCAGACTGGTCACCGAGCGGGTGCTGTGGTGGGTTTTCAAAGATCCTGCAACACCCTCCATGGAGGCCAATCTCATCAAGCCCCTACTCAAGACTCTGCTGGACAACACCAAAGACAAGAACACCAGCGTCAGAGCTCAGAGTGAACACACCATCGTCAACCTGCTGCGACTCCGCCAGGGAGAAGAAACCATGCAGGTCAGACTGCTATAAACTAAACTAATACTATAAACAAATGTATATAACATGAGATAAAACTCTTATTTTGCTTTTCGCTATTTCTACTATTCAGAGTATTACTGCCATTCTGGACTCTGCAAGCAACGACCTGCTGTCAGAGTGTCATCGCCGGTCCTTGAAGAAAATCGCCAGCCAGCAAGACTCCAATGAAGAGATAGACGACACCATCCTAACATGATGGAGCAGGACTAAGAAATGAAATGACCTCTGTGTACAATCCCCAAAACACTCATCACACATGCCCATGTTGCCTTTAATGGACCAAGGGTGAGATGGGTTTTCCCGCATATTCCCCAACAAATACCTTTTTTTTCTTTCTTTCTTTGATTCAGTGTTTTAGAAGACTTTAAACCCAATTTAAACCTTTTATTTTTATTTGATCTCATAATGGCCAGGTTATACTCCTGTACCTAACTACATAAGGCCAATTCTGTTTTGATGTTTCAGTGTTTTCCTGCTCATCACCAAACAAGTTCAAATGTTTCAATTGCTGCTGTAATGAAAAAACACACCCCTTTTTTTTTTAACCCTTATTTGGACTTCTGTGTCAGAGTCATTTGGGGGAAATGCAACCTCTTATAAGAGAAACATCATTCTTATGTCTGTGATATGGTTGTAAAAAGGCAATACAAAATAAAAAACGATCTTGATTTCATGCTGTAGTGGTTGTAGTTGGTTGTCTCACCCAGCTTGTTTGGGGCTCATCAACAGGAATTAAAGAGAAAGTTCCAATTTTATTTTATTGTGCTTGGGTATAGTAAGCACTTTATGAGATGGCATTACTCAAATGTGTGTTAAAGGGATGGGGTGGATTAACTATATCCCATGGTGGTAATTAGTGTGTTTATAGTATGATTTATGTTGTCTAGACTAATTTTTAATAATTGAACAGAGACCACAAAAAAAGTGGAAAACGTTTTTTTATAACAGGTTAAGCTATAAACTCATTTCCATCTGTGGTCTCTGGGCAGGTGATTTATTTTAGATGTTGTGAATCAACGTGTTGGTACGGGTCTGCTGCCCTTCCTGTAGCATGAGTCTTGTGTTCATCAATGGGCTGGGACAGCTCTGGTGTAGCAGGAGCCTGCGCAGTAAGGCCGGGTTAGAGTTGGGTGCAGCTCCACCAGAGAAGGAAGCGGAGTTTCCGGCTGTTTGCAGCGGAGGGAGAGGATTGCTGACGCCGCGAAACCCCGAGATAAACGCCGCCGGCTCGGGGGGGCTAACTATTTCTAGTACTGTTAGTGGTCGTTTTCTTTCATACCGGGGGATTTGGGGGCCGGTGATTATTTTGCGAGTCAAAGGGGTCGGACAGCAAACCGAGCAAAGAAGCGGCACAAGGCGGGGGTGAGCCACCAGTTACCGGCATGGCCAGGGACTACGATTACCTCTTCAAGCTGCTCATCATCGGTGACAGCGGTAAGGCGACGCCGGGGATGCGGGACGGGAAGTGGGCCTTGTCGTGTTTTTTACAAGCAGAAGAAGAAGAAATATAGCTACGTGTTCGCAGTGTGGTTCTACAACGGGTTCTACTTGTGATTTTGTGTTTTATGCACGGAAATGGTTGGTGACTTGTACACATCCGCCATGTATTTGTGGCGTTGACAGGGCGGAGGTTGTGTGTCCGGGCTGTGCATGTCAGTCGATCAGGCCGGATATCGCCTCCAGATCTTCACGGTTTGTAACGGAAGAATTTCTGGTCTATTTGTATATTAGCTAATATGTTTATCTTAGCACTACAACAAAACACACCCTGTGACCCCTATAACTGCACAAGGGATCCCATACTCCTCTAATTTGGCCTAAGTTTGTATCTCCTGTTAGCTGTGTTAGCTAGTTGTAAATTAGCATTCTACTGTCAGGATTGCTTATGTAGCTACCTAACGTTTCATATTAGCGGAAGGTAGTTAGTAGCAGTTAAGGTCTGTTTACATGAGCCAAGGATATCTTCTTATGCTTGCTTCATGGAGGTAAGCCACCTGAGTGAAGTTATTGAAATGCATTCTGTTATTTAGCTGGATAGCATGACAGTGCTAGCTGCTAAATAGTGGAGGAATGCTGCACTGCAGTCTACTGTTTGCCTCCAGCTAGGCAAAGTATATTGACTTGGGATTAAGAAAATGGGTAGTATCGACTGTCAGTTATTAAGTGCATCTTTTCGCAAAGCCATTTAGGGTCAAACACTACTGCCTGCGTGGATACCTTGTTTTTGTTTTTGTTCTTTATAAAGTTGAAACCCATGGCAGACAATCAGTCACAGGTAGGTAATAGATGTAAAGTTGTGCACAACTGATAATAATAAGGGGTGGGAATCGCAAGGTAACTCACCATACAATAAGCGGCCCACGATATCGATAATATCACGATAAAGCGATTCTGCGATAATTGATATATTGCAAGACAATCATATCATGATACATCATAATCTGATTAACTGAACAATACAAAATGCACTCTAAAAAGGTGAAGGGAGATCTGTTTAGAGCACTAATTGTTTAAAATTAAAATATCGATATTTGGCACCAGCGATATGATAATTGTATCACACCAGCTGGACCGTCGATAGATTGTCCCACTCCTGACACCAACTCTTAATGCATCACTCCATCAAGAGGAAAGAATACCCTTTAAATGACGTCCCGCCCTCAGTAGTAGTATGTACTCCTCTCTTTGTAGGCAATGATCTTTTTATTGACAGCCCTGATACTGGTACTACACTATCAGATGGCTGCTCGCACTGAAGGGCAAGGCATCACAGCAGGCTCTTCACTGTTGCTCACACACAGTAGCCAGTGTCCCCTCGGCTGAAGCGTGGAAGTCCTGTACTGTCAGTCGTGCAACACAGAGATAATTTAGGAAAGATGCTCTGACATCTGCCCCTTCCCAGCTGCATGTGGCAAGATCTGCTGCTGAGAATAAGACAGTGTATAATAGATCCCTAAGGCACACTGAGGCTGAGTTTTAATATTCAGCTGCAGTTGTAGCACCTGGCCTGTCACAGTAGGACATGCACATGAGCATAGCGAGATCATAATTTGACTGAAGGCCAGTTGTTTAACATAAAATTCATTTATAAGGTCCAGGTCTGCAAACGTTAAGAATGGGAAAGTCATGGAAGGTTTTATCACTGACCCCTGGAGGAATATATATTAGTGAGATGGTGTTTTTTGTCCGGACAGCAGGAAGGCATAGACTATTAATTCTTCAAAAGTACCAAAAGATGATGATCTTCTCTTCTCCTTTGAAGCTTTAGTTAATGTTTGTCTGAACAAAAAAATCTGTAGCGTGGAGCCCAGAGGAACCTGAGAGCTTTCATGTTGGGACAAATCAGGCACGAGATGACAATAGCACAATAGAAAGTAACAGGGCTGTAGGTCGAGTCCCACCCCAGGCTGGGCAGCAGAGTCACTTCCTTACTTCAGCTGTAACCTGACAGCTGATCAGTTGAAGCCACCGTAGTGATCCCTCTCCTCTGTCTTCTTTTATCCTCTCACTCTACTTCCTCAGCTTTCTGTCACTTGGCTGTTATTTCTTCTTGAAACCTATTTATTATCAATGATAACTTTAGGAGCCCAGATATATTTGCTCTATTTTACCAGAGTAAAACGCCTCTGTAGCTTTAATGCAAGCCGTCACAACAGTTTGTTCTGCTGTTGTATTAAAGAAGCTTCTGTTGGAACAAGTGTCATGAAAATGCTTCAGATGTACGTGTGAGTAGGGTGCAGCCTTGCTTACCTACACTGTTTTACCCAGCACACTGCGTCTGTGTCCATGTAACTAAATCTTTAAGTACACAAAATGCTGTAATTACAACAACTGCTCTGGTTGATGTCTTTTTTTATTGTTCTGCAGCTCTTTCGTGGTGTTACTCTTTGGTAATTAGAGTAGGATGTGAAAAAGTAAAACTCTACAGAAAGTTGGCCTCTGGTGATGCACAAAACCTCCCACAAAATCACCATGTTTGAATGTTGGCTTTTAAACAAAGTACAATTGTCTGAGGACAAATACCATAAAGAATGTATTTTGTATATTGGAAACCTCTTGTATTGTTTATTTGCATCCCTGTTAGCTCCGACACAGCAACAGCTACTTTTCCCGGGGCCTTACTCTAAACTCTGTTCTTGTGTTTCCTCCTCAGGAGTGGGAAAGAGCAGTCTCCTCCTGCGATTTGCAGACAACACATTTTCAGGTGTGTGGTTCTACCTCAGACACTGCCGCATCATTTCAGGACTGTGTATTTTGTTGCTGTAGGTCGTGAACTTGATTGTGTATTTGTGCGTTTGCAGGTAGCTACATCACCACAATTGGTGTTGACTTTAAGATCCGAACAGTTGAGATCAACGGGGAGAAAGTGAAGCTACAGATCTGGGATACAGCAGGGCAGGAGCGCTTCCGCACAATCACCTCCACGTAAGTACATCCACACGCTCGCATGCTCACACGTTCTCCGGGCTTCCGGGTGAAGCGCTTCATTTTCATTACAGCTGTAGAATTTGAAACCAAGAAATGCTCTTTGTGGTCTTCAGATTAGTTATTATTTGGGGAAGCAGTTTGCAGACTACTAGAATGAGTTGGTCCTGCTCTATGAAACTGGGTGGAATTCCCCACAGAGTAATTACAGACGTGAGAGGGAGGCCCTTGGTCTCATACTGTAATGCTACATGGCTGCAAGGGCTGGGCGTCTTAACCTTCTTTAGCTTGCAGTGTGCCACACTGCTGTCCATCCATGTACCTCTTGGTTAAAAGTGGTGTAAAAAAGATTGATGACACGGGCACCATGATATATCTTTTTACTATCAACGGTTTACCTGCACGGGGATTTTGTATCTGCAAATAGTTTCGTCCGTACAGGTGAATTCTGAACACACATGATGAAGAACAAGGGGATCCCCACTTGTAGAATACGAGATGTCAAACATGAGTTCAAGGCAGTGACCGCAGTCTGACGACCAAGTTATTGTTTTACTATCTTGTTTTTTTCTTGAGCTGAGTCACAACACAAAGCAAGCACCTAACTGCTAACAGCTCCTGAAGGTAAACGCTTTTAAAACGCCAAAACACACAGCATCATTTGCCTTGACTCATCATCATGAGAGAGCTCATGAAAAAACTAGATTATAGCTCATTATTCTAAGGTTTCAACCGTCTACTACTACTAACAATAATATTACTATTAATATTACCTATAAATAGAGAAAGGTCAGAGAAGAGACGGTGTACTGAGAGTCATTTTTTAATTTCGTATTGAGTTTCATGACTGCCCTTCCCCTGCCCGTGCTTAGACTGTTCACTGAAATGGGACAAGTAAATGTGAGCCCCCCATGGCCATCAAGTGTTATCCCCATACTATCTTTTCTGTCCAACTTAATGCAGCCATTCAGCAGCTCTGTCAAAAATAAGCCAGACACGTTTCCAGTGGAGCACTGAGGACAGAGAAACGCACTGAGGCATATCTGGTGAAATCATAATCATTGACGGGAGTTTTCGCGATGAGCTCTTGTAATTGCATCGGAGCTGCAACACGTCTCGTATGTGTTTGGTGTTTAGCAGGTTGTTTACAGTTGATTTCAGCTTTATTCTGCTCGTGGTAACAGCACTTATGAGAGGAGTAAAAGTAAACCAGAAACAGTAATGTTTCTGGAAGTTAATCAAACATGGTCTTTTGGTCCATTTTTAATCTGAAAATATTTGTTTACTATCCGTTTCAAAGTAGTCTTTCTGTAAACAGCTAATAAGTATGATGTCTCCTGTGTCAGATGTCCTCTTACTGCAGTGTCCTTTACTGTGTCTGACAGCCAAGCACTCGTGTTCAGTGTCTGCTCTTACTGTATGATAAGACAGACAGCATCTGACTGGCTCTGGTAGGAACAGCCTTGATGTGCTCAAACTGCAGTCATCTTGCTTATGCAATCATTTCTGACTTTGACTGAAGGAAACATACGCTGCAGTTAAGAAATATTAAATGTCTCAGTCCAAACCAAGTGAGTTTTCCTCAACAAGCCCAGGAGAGCATGTTTGATAGTTGTTATCTACCAGCCCTGCTGCAGCAAGGACAGTCAGGACACCACATTCATCTAGGAAGCTTGAAACTCCCTGCAGGGCTGCAGCTTCAGCTCCTGTGGAGTATGACCATCGTACCTCAGAAGCATCGCTGCCAGTTGTTCTGCAGGAATCCCTCCACTGAGCCAGTGGCCTATTTAGGCTCATTGTTCACTGTGCTGAGGTAAAGTGGCGTGGTGCCTCATTAGGTCCTGAACACATTTCACTGTGGAGATGGATCATGGGCGGAGACACGGTTGGCCTGGTGGCAGCCATATGTCAATCTGTTGGTCTGTGTGCCCGAGGCTGACCCACCAAGGTCAGCCCAAATCAAGACTTTAAAATTCCAAGATAACATACAGCTTCCAAAACCTTTTAAAAGCACATTCATGCTTTTTACATGTACGTAATAAAAATTAGATGAAAGAGAGAAGGGCTTTGACACGCATATGTGTCCCCAGTATGACTCATACCAGGGGCTTGTGATCACATGGGTGGTGCCTTTAATCTCTAAGTTAGAGGTCTAAAGGTGAAGTCCTGTTAATCAAATTTTATGACCCTGTTTGTGCAGTTTGAATTGCTGTCTGGTGGCACTTTGCTGATAGGCATTGGAGACTATGGAGAGGACTATATAGGATTTTATAGCTGAAGAAAAACACTCGAGATGAGTCGAATGTTTCCAATTTGACTTTGAAATGCTGTGCAGCTCAATAATGTCCAAAATGATCTGTTATGTGTGCAGTGTATCTTATGGTTTATGAACAGAGTTTGTTTGAATGATTAATTTTCGATAGTTTTTTACTAAAGTGGATGTCCACTTATTAAAAGGTGATATCTGTGATGCAGTAAACAAACTGTAAAGTTAAGTAACTCCAGTATGTTGTAGCATTTTCAGCGTGCTTTGATGATGATGGAGATAATATTGTGAATCACAATTATTCTGGCACGGATGATCGTGACATGAATAGTCCCATGCCTTTTTGGGGACATGTTCAGTCAACACCAAATCCCCACATTGTCACGGGAGCACAAAACACTGACACACATACACACAAGTTCGCCTGACAGAAAGGCTCTTTGTGTCTGTTTGGCGAGTGCAGCTACACTGGGGATGCTCCCGCTCTGTAGGCCGAGTGCACCATTTGAAGGTTGGCTGCAGATTTACCGTCGAACTGTCCGGCTGTCCCGCTCCAGTTTACATGCTTGTGTGGGACAGACGCTGTTTTCAGTTGTGTGGGCTTCCCTTCTTTGCTCATGCAGTAACACACTCTGTCCTCATGTTATGTCACGTTATTTTAGTGCTCATTCAAAGCGATACTTCTGATTACACACACGAGAATACACACAAGGAGACATGCCTTTTTTAAATGACTAAAATACGTGTTTCTAAGGACTCATATTGTGCATAGCTTAGCTTCCATGGTGGTATTTCATAATACAGCATAGGGCCGGGCAATATATCACGATATAGGATTTTAATAATAGTTGTAAGTAAGGTTTTTGTTTACTTTTGTATTAAGTGTGTTGTAAAAAGCTGCGTCTCTCCCTTCTCAAAATCAATACCAGTTATTTTAAGCCTCGCTGATCCACATCTCATGTTCCAAGTGAGTTCATTTGTATCTATTTTAATATGGACATCATTTACCAATCGATGAATGACTTGAAGCTACCTGTTAGCCTTTATTCCATTACCTTTACCTAAACATTAACTATGTATCCATTCCTTTTTGCTGTTGCTATGGCAACAAATTAATATAGAAGTCCTCTCAGGGCTTTTTTCACTGAGAGCAGGTCTGTTGTTTTTATATGACGTACATTCCCAAAATTAAATCTTCATATTTCAATAAAGAGGTTTTTTTCCCACCGTATTGGATGTTATTTATTAAAACCTGCAGAGCTGTTCACTGTAGATTTAAATGCTTCAGCAGGTTTAGAGCCAGACTTGGCCGTAGCTTACCTTAACTTTCCTCTCCTTCCCAACAGGACGAACTATCACAAAAACACAACCCAGATTGGATAACTTTTTGTTTGCTGGGCTTGAGAGCACAGAGTCTATACTTTGATCTTAGGAGGTAGTCTTTGGGACATTATAGATATGGATCAAACCACGGCAGCTGCAGTTTTTATTCTGACAAAAAAAAGAGTCTGAAAGGCTTCAGAAAGAACAACCACTCTCCAGACCCTTTCAAACACACACTATTGTCCTGAACTTTAAAATCACCAGGAGGAGCTGCATGAGAGAAGGAAAATGTCTGAATAGCTTTAACCGGACGTTAAACAGACGTAACCCCCGGCAGCTCCTTAGCACAAATCTGTAGAACGTCTGACTGAGCTGACGTTTGAACCGAGCACTCTCAGTGACGTTGAAGTACAGGGGCTGGTCCTATTTCCTACTCTTGCTGCCCGCCTGTTTATTGCTTTCAGAGATTTAATGCAACAATAATCCTCCTTGTCCTGCTTGCTGACTGTGTCTCTCCCCATCTGCCTGTTCAGATACTACAGGGGAACGCATGGGGTGATCGTGGTATACGATGTCACGAGTGCAGAGTCCTTTGTCAACGTCAAACGATGGCTACATGAAATCAACCAGAACTGTGATGATGTGTGCCGAATATTAGGTGGGTATGCACATTTAAGCATGCTGGAACCATCCAGAGTTGCTGCTAGCTCTTCCTCCTGTCGACTCACCATCGCAACGTGTTCTGTTTTCAGTGGGAAACAAAAACGACGACCCCAACTCCAAGGTGGTCGAGACGACTGACGCGCAGAAGTTTGCTGAGCAGATGGGAATCAACCTGTTTGAGACGAGTGCAAAAGAGAACATCAATGTTGAAGAGGCAAGTTGTTAGCAGATTTATGAGTAACTTGCCTTGTATGCAGAACAGATCTATCTATCTTTGTGTGTCTCAGAGGCTTTTTGTACCAAACCCTCTCCACCGCTGAAAACAGGTTATTTGTAGTGTCGCCCTGTGCAAAGGCAAAAAAGCTGCCTAACGCCAAAGCTCTCTATGCTCCTGTTTCTCCTGTCTCATGAGCTGACAGGCCAGCACTGCGGAAGTTAGAAAGTCACTCCTCTTGACCAAGAAGAAGTCTGGCTCATAACCCTCAGTGAAACCTCAAATTGGATTTTGCGTGCATTTAACTGAAGACATAACTGAGTTATTAGCAAACTGTGGAGTTTGTTAATTGTCTCTCAGCTGTTTTATTTGCATTTGGACTTTTTTTTTACTCTCCCAGTTAAGGCTGAGCCAGTGGTTCTCAAACTTTTTCTGTCATGCCCCCCTTTGGAGAAAGGAAAGTTTCCAGGCTCCCCCGCCCCAACAAAATGTCACAAATGGGTCAAGTTTAACTTCTATTGAAAGAAAGTCAAGAAAAAAAAACTATTTGAATTGCTCCATCAGACTTTTTCGAATAGATATATAATAAAATGTGCAATAACTTTTTCAGAACAATAACAATAAAGTTCAATCTGTGCTAAGAAAAACAACAAACAGATTTTTGCTGCAGCTGCCAGACTTTTCAGACATAAAACACAGACAGGTCTCTCTTCATCTCCGACCACATTCGCTGTAAATCCAAGAGCAAGAAAAGCGTCGTCATATTCTCTTGACTTCTTGGATTTTGGCAGTTGGTCAGCTAAGGTCTGTTAACGTCGGCCGACGTCGTCTTGTTGGTATCTGACACGTCAGCTGTTTTTCGTTTCGCCCCTGTTATATATTTGTACATTGGCAATGCTAGACTTTTTCTCTCTGTGTGTGTCTGAATGTGAAATCTGTCATGGAAATCACCAGGGCAACGTGTTTGTGTACTGTGCCACCCGAAAATGAGTCCGGGTTGTCCGACGTCAAAACATAGTTCCGCCTGCTACATTTTCCAAACGAAAAAAAACACACAGGAGCGGTGACGCGCCCCCCCTGTCATGCCGCCGTGCGCGCCCCATAGTTTGAGAATCACTGGGCTAAGCTAAGCTAAATCACTGCTGGCTTTAGGTCTGTGTCCAACAGGCGCAGTATTGACCTGTTCATCCAACTCTCAGCAAGAATAAACATACTTCCATAATTGTCTAACTGTATTTGTGATGCTGTGGAAGTGTTGGAACAGTTTGACCCCTGATGTGAAAAATCCAAACCCTGACATATTTCAGCCACATTTGTTTTTCAAGCACTGAGGCGGTCCATTTCTTCAGTCTAAAACACGAATGTGATTCTTTTCATACACTGCTGTGTTGTTGATCGACGTGTTGGTTTGTGCCTCTCCTGCAGATGTTCAACTGCATCACAGAGCTAGTGCTAAGAGCCAAGAAGGAGGTGCTAGCCAAACAGCAGCAGCAGCAACAGAACGACGTGGTCAAACTCACCCGGAACAGTAAACGAAAGAAAAAGTGTTGCTAGCAAACTCCAAGCCATCCCTCGAAAGGCCAGTGGCGTCTTTTCTTCACACAAGAATACACACAAGATGGGACTCAGAGCATCTAAATTAAAGAGCAGATAAAGATTTAATAAATATACAGTGTAAGATAAAAATAAATGGAAAAAACGTCCCCTTTGGACGAGAAATCATGAAGACTTAAAAAAAATGTACAGATTTTATTAGACGTCAGATCAAGTTTTATTCGGAATTCAGCAGATGGGCACTATTGACCTGAGGTCCTCCTTTCTTAACGGATCTGCAAGCTGACAACCAACCGCCATAACGGTCCAATTTATATCCACATAATTCCCATATTGTCCCATCAGAATCTCATCTCTCCTTCTCATTCCACTGCACACGGGACATTCAGAGTTGAGTCAGACTCTGCGCCTGAGGAGAAGGAGGGCTCACCTTTTTCTGGATTTCTTTGTTTCTTTACTTTTTTGGGAGGGGGAGGGGGAGGGGGAGGTTTGGTTTGCAGGAGTTTTTGTTTTTTTTAAACCAATGTACGAGTGAAAGTGAGGTTTATACTACCTCTCCACAGCTCCGACATTTCAGACGCCTGTGTTACCACAGCTTATGCCAAGACATCATGAACTTTTAGGTTTTGTTTTATTTGACTTGACGGGGGGAAAAAATCACACAGATTCTGATGATGATGATGATTGGTAGACGACCTTTAACAACCGATGCGATGGACAGACCTGATGTTTTTCTTTGTATTTTTGCCAAGCTTTGCACCCTCTCCCTTCTAACCTCCAGTAGTGCTGAGCCACGTTAATTAATATTCCTCTTCTCTGTCTTTTTATTTTTTTAAGTGCATGAGGGCAGTCGAACCACTCCTGGAGCTCTGAAAGCACTGTTCACTGCAGTCTTACTTTCTTTTCAGAGTTTGCTTTTTAAATCTTTCCTCCTACTTTTTTTAAAATAATGACACTGCCAATATCCCCCCCACCCCCAGCCCCTGAAAAAATCAAGAGCTCAGTGGCGTATCTTATTGGACTGTTGCCATAGTGGCCCCAGATTCTCCGAGAGGCGGGGAGAATCAGGCTCTAATGGGACCCTGTTGAGTCCTCAGGAAGCGCTCAGGGCTGCTCTCCTTCTCCTCTCCCTGTTCCTCTGTATCTCCGCAGCCACTAGCCTTCTGTCCCCTCGATGCCCACATATCCGCACCTCTCATGGACTCGATGGACTCACCTTTTCGCGGCATCACACTCATTCGGTCCATCAAGGAGCACGAGGAGGCTCGCTCTAAAAGCTCATCTTTGCAGTGACCACCATAGCGGACTGTGGTGTCTGCCCTTGTTCTTGAGCATGTAGCACTGTGTGTGGAGGGGTGTGTACGGAGTCATGCTTGACATGCGTTTAAGAATTTCAAGGATTTACTGTAATTTCTCAGCCTGCAGAATCTTTGTAACAGTTAACTAACGTCTGATGTCATGTTACCTGTTGCTTCTCTGTGTTACGACCCCCCTGCATACCGGTCAGCTACAAGTGTTACTGGACGGTGTTTTTGGCATCCTTGATGAGAGTGCGGCAGACAGCGGGACGGTTAATTTAAGAACAAATGGGGATGAAGTACAACGCTGGATCCCAGTATTCAGGCCACAGCTCCTTTTCCTATCCATGTGCAGGGTTTGTCACAGATGCCGAAACATTGTACAATGTTTATTACTGACAGTTTATTTCTTTATGTTGAATTGGGAGAGTAATAAATGGAGGGAGCTGTAAGTGTCGGCGAAGCTTCTGTTGGAAACATTTCAGCCTCCTGACACACGACCTCCAGAGCCTAGGAATGGTATAAAATCTCACACATTATGATTTCTATTCATTACGTGTATGTATATATAAATATATTTGTGTGTTTATATTCAATATAGAACATGCACACATAATTAGCACACCAAACTGTGCATGTATGAACATGCCTGTGTGCTATGGTTGAAACACACCTGTCAGCTGTGGTTTGCTGTACACTGGAGAAAAAGAGATGTACTATTCATTTTCCCTACATGAATTTAATCAGTAATAAACATTTTAAAGGAATAAATATTTGACACATAACGACCTATCCCATGTGTCAGTGCTTTGAGGCTTGGTCTTAACTTTGTTTTAAACCTGTGTCTTTTAAGTTTTTTGATTTCTGTGAATAAAATTGTACGGGAGGAAGTGTGCACTGTCTTTAGTTTCACATAGAGAGGTGATCGTGCTTTATGAGAGGAAGTTAATTTATTTCAGCAGAGAGGGTTAAAAAGGAACTTTTCTTCTTTGCTATCATTTATTTACTATCAGGGGAGCAAATGCAGACTTATCACTTTTGATTTCATACGTGGTTTGTTAGTCGGGACCAGGGAAGGACAAAGCTTTTACACGGACCTGGACCAAAAAAAAATCCTTTTGAATCTCTAGTTTTGGCAGAATGAGCCTGCTGTGAGCGGGGGCTCATACGACCCAGGGGGAAAAAGTCTAGAGGCTCTGAGCTTGACATTTTGACATGTTAAACGCAGCCTGTGACTAACTGCATTTGTTCCTGCTTTGCATGGCAGCACAATATCAGTTCCACGTATGGTTTCCCTCCTTTGAAAAACCAAAACCAGAAGTATGTATGATCCCTTTTGGAACGAGAAAGAGACAATAGACAAAAGAAACCAGGCTTCACCGTGATGTTACTTCACCTATTGAAACTGCGCTTTGCTTCTTTTAGAAATATTTTTTATGCTTTTTGTTTTGTTCTCATGTTTTTCACAACTCAGACTTTAGACAGGTGTAAAGATAGAAACATTTCTTTGCATCATGAAGTATCCGGTCAAAACGATATGCAATAGCTAACTGATGTTGGATACGCAGCTGCTCTGAGTCTGAGGCCACAACGTTTCTGTGCTTGCAGCCCTTTGCTTTTAAAAAGAACATTATTAACACTAAGCTTCTACAGCCATGCCAGCAGCTGTGTTTGAAGTGAGTTATTGTCACCAGCACATAAACAATGCTGACAGTGACATGTACATGGTATTAAAGGGAAGTGGATCACAGAAGTGATTTTAATTCATCCTGCTGGTCATGTGAGTCTCTACACGGTAAATTAAACAACATTTGTCAACCTCATCGGGGGCTAAAAGAAAAGTGCAGGGATCATAAAGTCGTTCGGATTCATCTCCTGAAAATCATTTATTCCTTTATTAAATTCTAGCCAATCTATTGATCGATTGAGCACACTCATTTCACCCAAACAGATTTGTTTTTTGGAATGAATTCCTTCCGATTGCAGATAGACATCATGACAGGTTTGCCCACTGTGTGATATGACTGGCTTTAGTATTTACCTGAAACCGCTCACTCAGTTTGCTCTTGTTTTTGGTCCTCGTCGTGCAGGTGTGGACACGTTTTCTACTCCTATAAAAAGAAGTCGGGTCCTTTCCACTCGCTGTTTTGGAATCTTTGTAGATAACGCGTTTCAGCAGAAAGAAAGACAAGCTTAACCGTGACAACCACAGAGGAAAAGCATCTGTATTTTCAAGGCCACGTCATGGGAGACAAGCAGATTGTAAAGTTTTTATTTGTACAAAAAAATCCCCAAAATGCTAAGAAAATTGCATGATAAATATTTTGAATAGTTTGAAGCATTCTGTAACTAAAACAGTGCCGTTAGTCAGTGATGAATGGAAGCACTCACATGAAGCACAATGAGCCAACGGAAAGCACTAAATTCCAAAACAACATCCGACCAAGTGGAGACAAGCAACAGAACACATCCTCAATGACATGTCTGTCTGTCACTGCGACACGAACTGGACCCACAGCGGCAGCATCAGGATGTCGACCACGGAAACACGCAACATTTAAAAAGTCAGTACATACACAAATCATCTAGAAAAGAAACGTGGATATTTCAAACAAAAATCGGACATGATGTGAGACAAGTTGTTGTCTGGGTGTGGCAGAAGCAACTCGTATTTAATCCAAGCTTGCTGCAGGCAGCTGTGGTTCTTTCCCCCACTGTCTATCAGCAGGCGGAAGGGGAACCAAACACTTTGAAAGGTAACGTTTTGGAACCCAGCCACATTCACACTCCGCTTATTTCTGCTTGGCAGGTTGTGGTTGGACACGAGCAGTTACAGAACTTTCTGCTTCTGCATGTTTTTGATGGCTGTACTACTGATGGTAAACATCAGACACGTTTGCTTTGAACCGTTTGCAGTTAAATCTACTGTGTGTGTCACATTGTGATTTTAAATCATGGCCACAGAAACTGGACACTTCCCCTTCTGGCTGCTGATGTGTTGAGATTTTTAGAGTCTCGATGTGTTTGTCTCATTACTGAACTGTTTGAGATTGGTCTCAGTTATTCTACAATCATGACTTTGGTGTTGCTTAAAGGAGCCTTTTAGGTTTATTCCAGGACACCTGTATTGCATTTCAGTTCAATTATGATATGGACTATTTTATATTGTTACTATCAAATATATTCTTAACACATTTTGGGTTTCAAAGTTCTGAAAATCTATAAACTTTTGATTTGTGTTTGTTTCTCTTTTGCCAATCCATCGTTTGACCTCTGACCTTGTGAAAATGGGCTGCAGAGCATCCATCTATTATCTACACAGGGTCGCAGGGGGCTGGAGCCTATCCCAGCTGTCATTGGGCGAAGGGCGGGGTACACCCTGGACTGGAGACAGACAACCTTTCGCACTCACACCTATGGGCAATTTAGAGTCACCAATTAACCTTACAAGCATGTCTTTGGACTGTGGGAGGAAGCTGGAGACCCAGGAGGGAACCAACGCATGTACGAGGAGAACATGCAAACTCCGCACAGAAAGGCCCACCTTGCCCAAACCGGGGTTTGAACCAGTGACCTTCTAGCTGTGAGGCAACAGCGCTAACCACTGCACCACCGTGCAAATTATTAATGTATTTACAAATGTCTGCGGCAATCTTGGATTAATAACGTAAGAAGTATTCATGAATGTCATGCCAGCTTTGCGTCATGTCACACCCAAACAGTGAAATCAACTGAAGCGTGAGTGATGATGTCCAACACACCGGTGGGATTCCCTCTCTTATGAGGACACATGAAAAAACAACCTAGAATCAAAAACATACAGATATATTTCTGTCTAAAAAAAGATTTTCATTCAAAATGTATGCATTGGTTCTTATAAATATATCGATTTCATTCAAACCTATTTATAAAAAATCATTCTTTGGGTTGATCCTTCCCAACAACCAGCTGAGATGACAAGAAGACATCTGCATAGGTTCACACAGCTGCGTTAGACATGAGAACACAAACGGGACATGAGACATCACTGTGCCACACCGCAAGTCATTCATGCTTGGACATTCAGGTCAACACATACTGTATTACAAATGGAGTCACGGATATGTCACCTAATACGGAAGCCCGGCAGCTCAGAGATCCAAGTGCCCATGAAGTATCGTAGCGATGAAATGGAGGTAGACCTTTTCTGTTAGTGTTAAACCAAAGTAGCTCAGATGTTTCCACTACAGAGGAAGTTTAGTGTCTGAACACAGAAATGCCATTTAACGAAGGATCAGACGGCTATCGTTGAGCTGGATGATCGACTCGGAGCTTCTCAAGCTAATGTAAACATTGTAAAAGTTTGGTCAATTAGGAAGATGATTGACATCATGAGGACAATGTTGGACAGTGGCTTTTTTGATCAAATGGTTAAATACGCTGAAAATAGAAACGATGTCACTAACTTCTGTCACCCAAAGGTTTATTCAGATGTCAGAGATAAACATAAAGGCTCGTGTAGTTCACCGCAGACCGGCCCAACTCAAAAGTGCTGGTTTTCATACATTCACAATCCGCTTCATCTTCTTTGACTTTGATATGATTATTAGAACTTTAGTTATATCTACATAAACTCCATATCTATATTAATTTAAGGAACACTGATTGTTATTTGCGGGCGCGGTAGCTAAAAAGTAGCCGTAGCAAAGATTAGCAAACAATTGTTCTCATTTCTCGGAGCACTGTTCTTATCTCCGTCCGACTCCCGTGAGGAATGTCTGAATCTTCAGCTGCAAAATTTTCTTTTTCTCTTTTTTCTTCAGGCTCGCATAGTTTGAGCGTGTACAACTGGTTAATCAGAACTTTTTACTAAAGTCGCTGCAAGCTGCTGAAAACAGGGTTCATGAGATCAGCATCCTTTAAAAAGAAAGGCTAAAACGCTGCATAGAGCTGAGGGAACTTTCCAGGTAGGTGATACTTCTGTGGGTTTGATTATGAGTCACCCTTTTTACATTACTCATGTTATGAAAGTGCATTTTCAGTTCATGTGAAAAAGGTCTTGTTGTTTTTTTGATTGGGAGCGTGGGCCCGGGGCGGTGAACTATAAAACTGCAGTCAATAACAAAATAAGCACTCTTTCTCATATGTAGGCCATTCATACAGCACACTCGGGTCCTCATACATAAAGCTGTTGCCTCATGTTGTGAACATCCCCTGAACAAATGAATAAACCTGAGAGCTCACACGTGGGCTCGCTGCGGCTCTTTACCCGGAGGAGTCACCCTGCGATGTCTCCTCGTATTCTGGCACACAGCTCTGAGCTCGGTCCTAGCCTCATCGTTTCCCACAACCTTGCAATGTCCCGTAATCCACCTGGTTTCCCCAGACTCTTTGGCCTGATAACTGGGATGCATACAGTAACAGTTTGTACATAGCGTTCCCTCTCTACATTGTTGGCAGTGGGCTAGTAGAGACGGTTGTAGGCACTACAAGGAAACCTTCCTCTTTGGAGGTAAATTTTGTGACCCTGTTCATGTTCTGTAAGACCGATAGCTTTCTATAAGAGGAGCTGAAGCCAAAGCCTCTGGGGAAGTTCTTTTCTTATGTCTATCTCTCATTGTCAGCCATCACCGATTAATCGGCAAAAAGAAGAGTAATGGGACAGATAAAGTGCAATATGACCCCCCCGAACCTCAGTGTGTGTTTCACTGCCCGTCTTTGGCTGTGTTGTTACCCCTGTACTGTGTTGTCACTCCCTCCTTGTCCCTCGCCTCGTCTGTCTCCGTCTGTCTGCTGTGCTCAGGCCAGTCCAGTGGGGCTCAGCTCTTTTTGAAAAAAGAGAAAAGTCTCTTGTCTCGATCTGAGATGCGGTGAGCTCGCCTGGAGGACTGACCGCCAAGGGCCCTTGATGATGACCCTGACAGGGTAGAAGGGGCGGCGCGCCACTCGTCCTGGTACTTGTCCATCAACTGCTGGTCAATCACTCTGTGCATATCGTCCTAAAGCAAAGGACAAAGACGCAAATGAGAGAAAGACAGGAGGGGAATGTCACACAGTGAAGCTAGATGGTAAGGTCTAACAGGAGGTTCAGGAACAGGAAGCCCAGTCAGGCAGTTAAGTATATTATTGGCACTCAATATGATCACTACCAGATGAACTAACTGAGGCACACCAGGGCAAATGTTTTAGTTGCTAGGCCTGTTAATCTCTGCTCAGGCCATTATGATGTTCAGAAGTTAGTTTCCTTTGTGAGCACTTTAAATGAAGTGACATCTATTTATGGCTACGAGTTAGCCATCAAGTTATTTTTCCTATCAGACTTTCAGACAACTTTCAGAAGCCTGAGGAGATAACAGCATTTAGTCACTGTGTTTGGCCCCCTGCAAGTGAACCCAAATAGCACGAAACACCTCAAATTATAAACACACGTGTAAAGTTTCCAGGTTTGTTGTTGCCTGTTCTTGAGCGATACGGCCACCAGGGGGCTCCAGTGTTCAAGCTGCTGAATCAAGGTGCCAACAATTGTGATAAAAGTCTAAAAACTAGTTCTTAGTGTATGAATAAAGAGTTTTTGTTTGTGAACATTTTGATCTAAACTGATAAGGCTCAACTCTGAACAGGAAAGCTCACCAGTGGGCACATATTTTAAAAACATTTTGTACGAAATTACAGGCGTGTGAAGAGAGGAGACAGCACAGGTGGAGAGAGAGAGAGAGGGTGGCTGGGATGGGTCTCAGTGGTGGTTGATGGTTTTGGAGAGAGGGGGAGCTGCGATGGGCGTTTATCCTGAGTTCAGATAACAGAAGCATGGAATGGCTCAGCGTGGCGTTATCTGATTAGTGCAGGGTGAAACAGCGGGATGGCGCAGCTCGGGCTCACCTCTAAGGCAGGAGGGGGGGTACCACAGGGGAGAAAGGGTGGTACGGAAGCTGAGAAAGGCCACTAGATCAGAAACCACAAGAGCCAAACAGTAAAGAGCCCTGAGGAGGCAAACTGTGGGCAGGGAGAAGAGAGAGGAAAGAGCTGCTAGTTACAGATAAGGGAGGGGAGGGAGGGAATATACACGCATCCACACACACACAAACATATATAGACACACACAGTGTACTCAGGCTACATACAGAAAATGTATGACAAGCAACTGACATACACTGTAAAGTTAATTGAGTGGTTTAGTGTATTACAGGTTAAAATCGACAGGAAACAAATTATCAGTAAGGGAGGAAAATGGACAAACTGTACTAGAAGTTATTGTCATGCCCTTCTTGTCTTTCTTCAAGTTGTATGAAGACCATTAATCCAAAGCAGCTTTATTTAAAGTTTATAACAACCTTAGCTTTCCACATTACTATAAAAGGACTATTTGGCTTTTACTCATAGATCGCTTGTGACCTTTGACCAACCTGCCAAGCTTCCAGCTGCTGCGACAGGTTAAGCTTCTGCTGGATGGCGTCCAGGAGCTGGCTATTCAGAGACATGATGTCTATTTTACACTTGGCCAGCTCCATCTCCACCGCTTTCTTCCTGCAAGACACACATACGGGGTAAATAGTGAATTGACTTGAATTTATTTTCCTTGATAGAGACGATGCAATTTAAAATAGTCCCAGTACAGAGCACAAAACCGATATGAGCATTTGTAGCTCATTCAGCTCATTTCAACTCTTGTCCCGAGTTGGGCCTTTACATAAACAATGTGATCAGAAATAAAGCAGTCAGTATCATAAAACAGTACAGTTAAAAATATATGCCATACTATAACAACACACATCACTTATCTTATTAGTTCTGTACATATTTTTTAGGATACACTTGTTTACTTATTTTTATATGCCTTTTATTGTAATGTTGCACTATCCACTTTGCTGCTGTAACACTGTAAATTTCCCCGTTGTGGGACGAATAAAGCATGATCTTATCTTATCACACAAATACTATACAATGATACAAATAAGTCATTTAAAAAAGCTAAAAATTACTACAGCTCTGGTTCGCTTTGAGGCAGCATTTAACCTTTGTTGAGAAGGATTTTATATCGGGGATTAATTTGATGTCAATTGGTAATGTGTTCCAGAGTTGACGGCTCTTTGTGGAGACGGCTGATTGTCATAATTTAGATCTTCGAAGTTGTATTTTACCCTTTACCATTTATGCTCCTGTTTACTCTCTTACTGTCCTTTCTTTGGGTATGCCTGGTGAGAGGTTTAGCGGCCATATTGTTTATACATTTGAAAATTAATCTGAGGAAACGTAAATACATGACGCTCTCAAAGTGATACCCCGCTAGCATGACGAAGAAGCTTTGCTTCACCTTCGTAAAATAACTTACGTAAAATCACGACACAATAGTTCAGTATTTTTATAAATACCATTGTTCTATTTCTTGCAGACAGGTTGAATTGTTACCTCTTTTATATAAATATAAATATTAGATTACAGTCAGCAGCCAGTTAGCTGGAAACAGGTGAGAACAGTTAGCCTGGCTCTGTCTGTATAATAAGCCAACCGGACCCAATGAAATGCGGACTAATTAACGTTAAAGTCACAATAAGAAACAGAACAAAATACGTAAGTCACAAAAAGTTGTTCTGACTTTTTAAAGGAATGTAATAAATAAGACACGACATGTGAAAGAGTGGTCTGAAGCAGTGCGGGTAGATGTACTTTGTTACCTTTCTATAGAGTTTCCCATCTCGATGCTAAGCTAAGGTACCCAGGTGCTAACTAGCTAACTCTAAGCCAGAAAAGAAGCATATTAATCATAAAAGAAATATTCTTATAAGCAAGAGAGGGCATCACAGCAGGCGATCTATAATCTGTATTTATCTAATCCTCGATTAAAAGTGATGAAGTGGCTAATTTAAAGGAGAACTCTGGTTCATTACAACCCCTGTATTCGTTTTTTATATTCTTGTAGTTTTTGCAAGCATTTATATCAGTTATGAAAATACTATGCTAATAATCGTAAGTTATGATAACGCAGCAACATTCCTTTTAATGAAGTCAGACAGGACAAAACACGAAAGTGGTCAAAAGATTTGGCAGGTTGTAGAGACGCCAAAAGTTAAATCACATTAAATAAACCATTAGCAGGACACTTTGATGTTTACATCAACTTGGACAGTTTGGATGATTTTCCTTTGTTTTCTCTTACAAATAAGTTTGATAAACATTGAGGTTTACTTCAGTTAAAACTCATCTTATAACATGACGACATTACTAATAGAAATAATTGCCAAAACCATCAGAACAAGTGTTTTGATGGACTTGAATTAAACTTTTCACTTGACGTTAATGGTGAAGAAACTTCAGTTCCCTGCAATTTATACATCTGCACTTTCACGGAGAACCTACTTGGCTATGGCGTCGTCTCTGTCTCTGATAGCACTCTGGAGCTGCTCGTTTGGTTCTCGGATTTCAGCCATCGTCTTTATCCGCTCGTTCTCCTCCCGGAGAGAGCACGTTTCTACAGAGAGCAGCGCCATCTGCAGGTGACATGGGAAAACAACACGGATGCGTGAGACACAGGCCTCATAAATTCAACATTTCATCTTTCTCTAATGTCTGCGTTACACCAATGCTGTTTATGAATAAGAAATGTAATTAGGTGACAAAGTTCCACATGAAAATAACTGGTGTGTGTAGCTTATTTTGTGTAACTCAGGATGGCATATCATACTAGGAAAGTGAACGTCAAACTATCTAATTATTACAAACTATCGCCGACCACATCTGGAGCACAGGGTCATGTCATGAGCTTTATAAAATGTTATAGCAGCAAAGCCTCTTCCTGCTGCTGTTTCTCTTTGTATCACCTGATCTGATCTCCTGTGTTTGTGTGAGCACATGCCAGGACCTGATTGTGTAGCTGTAGGGTCTCCTCTTCGTTGCTGCGCGTTTTGTCCTGCTCGGCTTCGTACAGCTCCCTGACTTCCCTCAGCTCTTCTCCCAGCTTCCTCACCTGCTCCTCCAGAGCCTCCTCATCACTTCGCCTTGAGCCCTTTAAACATACAGCAAACATAATACAAAATTCAGTTTGTTCCAGGGAAAGTATGAGGAGCTACTGGCCCTAATAAGTCACCAGCGTGTTGTTTATTACCGTTGACTCGTTGCCATCCAGCAGATTCTGTGTTAACCTCCGTAGCTCTAGCAGGCTGGTGTGAAGGCTCCCAGTAGGCACATCCTTGGCTGAGGACGTCTCGGAGGACTCGTCCATGGAAGAGTCAGTTGACAGCGCCGAGTCTGTGACGTCGTTTCCCCGGAGATGGGAGCACAGCGATCGAACTTCACAGTAGGCTTCCCATAGCTGGAGCCGCATCTGAACGGACAAGCAGGGGGAAGAGTGTTTGCAGAAAGCCAGTTAAGTATTTGACAATGATCTCAGTGACCTTTACACGCAACACACTTAACGCAGCCTCGCTTCGACTACCTGCTCTCTCTCCTGTTCCTGCTCCTCCTGCTCCATGCTCTGTTCTATCTCACACAGCAGGCTGGACGGGTGTGGGGTGAGGCTTTGGAGGCTGTGTTCGTCTGTCAACTCCTCTAGCCGAGAAGTCAGCTGTCTGTGGGACACCTGCACCTCCTGGAGCTCCAGCTGGCTCTGCCTTAACTGAACTCAACAGAGAAGGTGATCTTAACAGTGCAAAGTATACAGTTGGTCCCTGTAGCGGTCAGAAGACTATTAGAAAAAAAGTTGGATGATTAAAAAGGCTTTGTAAAGTGTAATTTACTCACAGTATGTCCAGAAGTAGAAGCAATATCTGAAAGATTTGAGATTAAAAAGTCTGTACCTGTAGGTCCTTCTCGTGACACTGCCTCTCCAACACAAGCGTCCTCTCTCTGAGGTCGTCCACTGTATTCTGCAGCAGTTCGTTCTCCTCCAGCATGGCGTGCACCCGATGTTCTAGCTCCATCTTCCTCTCCGACAGCATCTTAATCTAACATGCCAAACAGCTTCAGTTAGTTACCGCGCTCTAGAAAACAGGTATTCATTGGAGGAACTGAGGATTGCTCAGCTTTAGTGGTCAGTAGCAGATAGATGGGCAGCTATGTACCTGATTAAAGGCTACATTTTGTTGTTTTCCTTTCCTTGAGGCAAGCTGAGCTCTTACACAAGATTAAAAAGTACTCCCACTGGCCTTAAGAATGTTCGTTGCCTAGCATTGGTGTAGGCGTTAGTTGCCACCCTCGTCTTGAGGAATGTCTTGGTGATATGCGAGTGTCTCCACAGAGCTTGACATCAACTTACTCTTTACCATGCATCTGTAACGGCCTTCTACTTGAGGCTAGCGTTGCTGCAATACCGCAAGTCATTTCCCCATGAATTATTTTCCCTTTCTACTGCCTGAGCAGCTTTACCCATTAAACAAACATTAGTTCATTTTTATCCCTCCTGCTTTTGACCTACATCTGGTAACCTACTTCACAGTGCAGGAGCTTACATGGTGAGCGGTTGTTTTTATACATATGAGCATCCACATCGCCCGGTTCTGGGTATTTTTGGGCTGCTACAGTCTCTGTTGGCAAAAAGCCATTAGTCATCAGCACATGTCACATAAAGGCAAAGCGTTGGAAAAGTGGGAGCACCCAGACATTGCAGTATCCTCAGCTAAATATA
This sequence comes from Semicossyphus pulcher, assembly GCF_022749685.1. Classification (NCBI taxonomy): domain Eukaryota; kingdom Metazoa; phylum Chordata; class Actinopteri; order Labriformes; family Labridae; genus Semicossyphus; species Semicossyphus pulcher. The sequence goes on along the minus strand of NW_027211737.1, from coordinate 29,416,423 downwards.
GAGCGGTAGCCTTTTCTCCCAATTATAGCACAGCCTCTGCAGTCTGGGTGTTTTCTGCCTGGCTTTGAAGAGAAGCTACAGGAACATCGTATTTGTTGATATGCTTTAGCAGCAGCTTTTTACGTTGCATATCTGCCTGATAGCATACATGACACAACGGACATCACAACACATCTCATGCTCCGATAACAAGGCATGTTTTTCATGCCCAGTCTCAGGAAACAGGGATTGCCATAAGGATGTGGAAATGTCAAATCGGGATTGTTTTGTATTTGTTAATCTAATAAATAAATATTGGTCTTAAATCCCTTTAATACTTGGTGCTGAGTTGCTTTCACATAGCACAATAATTACCGTATAATACTAAGGTATTAAGGTTGTATAAAGTCAGATTCAGTAATCTACTCTCTGGAACAATAGCACTTCGCCCTGTGATTAACCCATTTAGACATAAAGAAGCAACAGCAAATCCTCAGGTAAATAATAATGCAATCCTTGTTTCTTTAATTTTACAAGGCGTCACATGCAGCATGCAGTTTGGCTGACAGATAGCTCTCGGTGACCACTCACTTCTAGCCCTTGCTGCTCCAACCAAGAGGGAAGGAGAGTGTGAGATGAACGAGGAACGGGTGAGGACAGAGATAAAGATAGGAAACAGAGAAAGGAAGTTTGAGAGAATGTCCAATCCTCCACTGACAAACAGGACACTTGTTGAAATCAGTGTCTCAGCACAGCCTTTGCATTGGATTCATCGTACCAGAGACTCAACCTTTAAAACAGGACTGTGTGTTTTCTTAACCTGACTGAGAGCGAGTGGAGTGGGAACAAGGGCTGAACACTACGTTTTCTCTGGTACGCTGCATTTATATCTTGTTTTACCATTTGAATTTAATTGAATTTTTTTGAATTTTGAAAGTTTATTTTGAACCAAAAAAAAGAAAAGAAAACAACAACAACACAGACAACAAAAAGTTTGTTCAAAAGGGAGTGGGAAGAAGTCGAAACTTATCTAATCCCACCCCTTGTCCTTGCACGATGATTTATAAATCTATAAATCTATCCTTCCTTAGAAATATTAGTTATAAATAACTATTAACAACAACAACAACAACAACAATAATAATAATGAACATGATTTATACAAAATATACACCAATATATCATCTACATTTATAGAAAAAGACTAAGACAAAAGGACCTAACAATAACAAAACACAACATAAAAGAAAAGAACCGACTAATAATGACAAGTATAAAAAACAATAATTAAAGAAATAATAATCAATAACAGTATCCTGTGCACACCTAGTGACTGTCACACCCCCACTTCATCTCTGTATCCCGTGCAAACATTTTCTTTATATTTTGTTTTAAAACTGTTGCATGTTTGGACATTGCTTGATCTCCTCACCTATACTGTTCCACAGTCTCACCCCACAGAATGAAATGCAAAATCTTTTTCTATTTTTACGGATTTTGTTAATTTTGAAGTTGTATTTTCCTCTTAACTGATATCCCCCTTCTCGATTCTTAAATGTAAAATGCAAAAAGGTAAATCAACAGTAACACAAGTAGAGAAGAGTCATAAAGAAGCTAACTGACAGCGGGTCAGGTCAATAACAGACGCATCCAAGAGGATGCTACTGGCTTTGTTGAGTCAGGAGGAAGGGCCAACTTTGATTTGTTTTTGAAAATCAAAAGTAACAAGCTGTTTCTGATTTTTTTTACCCCTTTGTTTAGTTTTTTTCTTCTTTTAGGTTTTGCTGGGGGATTGCTGAAGCTCTTTGCACTCTAAAAAGAACAATTCAATTAACCGTACAGTTGGTATAAATAGATGTATAACGGTAAGATATTTCTGATAGCTGCTTACCTCAGCCTGTAGAGTCTCAAGCCGTGTCATGTGCTGGCTTGTAGACATACTCTTCTCCCTGAAGTCGTCCCGTAATGAATGGACCTGAGTGGACAGCTGCCTCTCCACCTCTGCAGCCTGGATGTAAACGGACAGACAAACAGGACAGAGAGAAAAATGGTTTGTCTTTAATTATTGTTCGTGGCAGTCTTGAGGTAACACATTGTTAAAGTTAGTTGTGTTCCCTTACTAAGGTACTGAGGTGACTTACTGGATCTGATTGCGAAGGTAAGCACGCACGCACGCTCGCTTGCTAACAAGCGAACGTTCACTAAGTAATGTCCATAGTCACCAAAATGTCACGGCCCTTTTTAAAAGCCTGAAACAGTCCTCTGCTCAGTATTTGTGCAGTCCACCCAGCAGAGTGCATCAGTCCAGCTAATTGAGCAGGTAGGATCAGGCCACAAAGAGCCCGGCTGGGCTTCATTAGCATAGAGCTGCACTCAGGAAGCTACCGTTAGCATTATCATTACTGCCATGGCAACAGCAGAGTCCTAAAAAAACGGCTCAGCTCACTGAGGAGACTAAAAATATGGTTAATGTGGCAAAAGCCACTTTAAGAACGGGAGCAACTGATCATCACACCTTTACATTTTAATTGTCCCTTTTATTTTCTGGTTTGTCTTTCAATCACTTGATGCTGCTGATAAATTGAGAAACTTTATGTCAATCTAAATTTCAGCCTCTAGGTGGCACTAAACACTGCTGCACCTTCTCAAGAAGCTCACAGAGACGTAAGGAGGCTTAAAAGCCGGTCATGTACAGTAGACGCATCAGCCCACTTGAGTTCACTTCTGTCCTAAGGCAACACGGGTGTTCTGTGTCTGTGTTCTGCTGGGAGTGTCTGGGAGCTGCCAGGATGGTTCTGTTTTAGCTCCGTCGTTCTGGGGCTCCTCTCTGAACAGTAGCTGAACTTGAAATGCTGCCCTCTGGAAGCAGTGACGTCTCTGTTGTAACCCTGTGTGATCTTTATAATACTAATAATAATAATATAATTGTGGTAACACTGAAATCATGGTATGTCAACAGGCATTCACAAAATCTGCTCCTCATATTAAATGTTTCTAAAACAAGGGTGTAATTAATGTATGTGCAACGTTTGGATGAATAAATCAGGTATCCACCTCCAAGAGCAATTTTATTCCAGAAAGACTATTCCTACACCTGATGTATTCCAGAGGAACAAAGCACTGAAACAAAACAAAAACATGTCAATAACATAATAATGTTATAATAATATTATATAACACACTGAAAAATTAAATCGGCTCTATGTCTACCCATCAGTTCAAACAACTTTCACTTTGAAATATTTGAAACATTTTGAACATTTGATGCGTGGAGTCATTATGAAGTTAAAAGAGGCAGCTCAGTGTGTACACCTGGTCGCTGAAGCAGGTTAAACAAAGGCTCAGGTATCACTGCTGTATGATGAATTATACTCATAGATGGGAATTATATGAACTTCCAGGACCTCCAGTTCACACATGGTCGGGAATTCTAAGTAGCCATAAAATAGATCCCATTTCAACAATGTTATGAGCCGCCAGGGAAACTTTGAGAAATGAGCAATAGATTGATATCGTTAAGTTTAGATTGACATGTATACTAATGTTAATGTAATAATGTAATAATAATAATGTTTACCATCTTTTGAGAGTTTAAGGAAAAAAATTTTGAAAGAAATTTATGAGACACAATGCTGATAATCATAAATAAAAGTTGATAAATGCACATTGAATGTATACTGTATACTGTAAGAATTAGAAGTCTATGAAAACTATAAAATCTATGTTTTATTTTTGCAACTTTTACATCTTGTTCCGTTTATATAATAATTGACTATACAGAATATGAATTCATGCAATTTTCTACAATTTTTCTCAGGCCTTAAATCCCCGTGTTATATTGCTATGAGCTAATGCCTCTAAGCCAGTGGTGTTCAGTTAGAGCAGCCAGATGTGGGTTACATGTGACTGCTACTATGTGCCTTCTTCCCTGTGTGGGAAACAGATGTGCGGTCAGTGGAGGCCAGTGGAGCAGCAGGTCACAGTAATGTGACCCACTGGCCTAACACACTGACAGATTGAGATCATGTTGAAAAACCACATAGCTGACGGCAGACCACCTGATTCGAGGTGGCTCACTTAATCTGCACAGAGATTCCTCAGACCCCAGATCAAGCACGACAGGACAAACAGGAAGTAGGGCTCAGCAGAGAAACGCGCTCATTTACCACCTCTTCACTCTGACATCAACCAGAGCCGATGCTTTACATTCATCTTCCATGGGAGGGTGGAATCATAAAGCATAGACACTGTTGTCCTCCTGTTGATTCAGCTGCTATCGGCTGCGGTGGGGCATGACGTAACAGGTATGACGGCAGGTCCGTTACAGGTCTTTGGTGACACAACCTAGCATCAAACTATCTGTACCCTTGTGCCTTTCTGTAGAGCACATTCCCATGGTAACAACACATGGGGCTTCAATTTGCATGTCAATCTGGTTGTCATAGCAACCTGGGAGAAGTGGGATTGGTGGAGCCGCGGCTCGTGGTCTAAATGCTTCTGGTATTTTCCTTAGTCACTTTCACAGAACGCTTCCTTGTCTAGACTTATGGAGGATGGGCAACCCCAACGTTCAAACGGTTACATAACCAATGCTCAGCGTGACAATACTCGCCAGTCAGAGAGCTGATCCCGAGAGCATCGGCTACCTCGGGCTGCTGGAGGGCAGGTGTTATGTGCTTCAGTGGCTGGATGGGATTGAACACACGGTGGCGTGTTCAATACAGGCTGGCGGTTGTGAAAGGAGGCGTGAAACTCTGTGCAGATCTGGATACACTGTATGTCCATATTATGTCCACATTGCATGTTAAATTGCTGTATATTTTGTTTTGGGAATTATTCCTTCCCTATATCCTGAAATAAACTGTTTGGATGAGTCACTGGCTGCTGTCAATATTTAATTAAGTACATTCTAGAGGTTGAGGGAAGCAGAATTGACTATTGCCATAAAACATGCTGACACTTATGCTGGAGTCACTGTATCCCCAGCCGTCTTTGAGCCTGTGTGTTAATGTAATTACAGAAAGGTTCTCTTCCTTCACTCTGATCAGATTAGGCCTGACGAGAAGGCTGTCCTCACATTCAAGACCCAAGCAGACAAGCACACACCTCATGGGCTCTACTCCTAGATCAATGAGGACCTATTATCTCTGGGTGTAAATAACATCATGCGTAGTTCTACCACTCGCACACGCACACACCCACACCTGAAAGAGGAATAGCCACAGGGGGTGTTTTGGTCAGCCCAGAATAAGATCTGATGGCAGCGCCGGAGACTAACTTTGAGACCTTCTTTGTCCAAATATCTACCTGCTGTTATTAATTAAGTAAAGTATGGACTGAAGTTGTTGTGGGTCCTGACTGAATGCATATGGCAAGGCTATTAGCTCGGATTATAGCCTAATCCCCTTAGTGCTGTATTTTACTCCATGGCTTACATCACTTCCTGTGGAGTGCCCTGCCTTCTCAAGGTCGTCCCACGGCAGCCAACTGAAGGACCTGTTAGGAACCGACTGCTTGGCTGTTAGTTGGGCCCTACACTGTTTTGGTTAATGTCATCTTTGACTACAAGGTTTGTTTTAGAAATGACGCTCTGAAATGCTTGCAGTTACGTGTCGAGGTTAAAAAGTCACGTACTCAATAAAAGAAGAAACAATAGCCGAATAAAACACATTTTGAACCAAAAAAAAATATTAAGGAATTATTTTATAAACAAATAAGATCTGAATTTGAAACAAGAAAAATTTAATAAATACAAAAAATGATGGGGATTAATTGTTAAGTATATATTTCTAATTAATTTCTGTATTTCTACAGTTCTACCTTTTTTTAATCTTTTAATGATGGTTCATTTAGTAATGTATTAATCCTTTCTACTTAGATATAGAAATGGCTGCCACAAGCTGGTCTGTCGGCTCCTCTTGTTTGTGCTTCATTTCACACCCAGCGGCTGTGAATGTGGTGGCTCTGTCAATTAGGGGCCTGGTTCTCAATAGATGTGTCTACTGTCCAGTCCCCACTCTCAGCAGGCACACCAACAACAGGCTCATAATCACCGGCCCAGTGCATATAGGAACATGTGCTACTCCACTGTTTTGTATCTAGATCATAATAAGACTGTTACCATTAAAGAGTTAACTATTATGAGAATCAGGGACAGCAGATGAAAATAGCAGGCCTCCAGTGGCCTCACTACTGCAGTTACCTCGGGGTAGTTTTACATTCCCTCCATTCACTCAGAGCTATAAACAGTTAACATTACTTAGTCACAGCCCATTGCTTTGTAATGAACACAGACAGAGAGAGAGGGAGGGAGGAAGAGAAGAAAGGAAGAAGGATGAAACCAGAGAGAAAGCAAGAACTAAGGCTGACCTTATTTATTATATTACACAGCAGGTCTCCCTCTGTCGGCCCGATTCCCTGAATCATGCGCTTTGGATCAATGCAGTCAATTACTTCTCATAAATTTCAATAAGTCACAAAGACCACCAGATATGCTCGCCCATAACATAATCCAGACCACTTTGAGTGAATATCTTTATAGATTCCCACACCAAGGTTTCAATTAAATTAAATGCAGTTTAATTATACTAAGTGCCGACTCCTGCTTCAATCCATAGCAACTGACCGGTCCAGATTAGAACAGTCCTTGATTGCAATGTGACAAGATGGGGCAAAAGGTTTAATCTGATCAAGATGAGAGGGAGAGCTCCTCTGCAGAGCAGCAGCCACACAGAGCCTCTCCTCCCTGAGCAGCATGTGCCTGGCAGCAGGTGATATCTTCTCCCAGGAAGGAAAACAACACACAAATGTGAGCGTTGCCATGGACAGAACTGCTGACGGGGGTTATCAAAGCATCTGCGCTGGCTTGTCAACCTCAGTATACAAAGCTCTAGGGCATTACATCTGGAAATGTAGCCTTGGCATCCACTGCCAGCCTACCTGGCAGCTGACATCGCTCTGATGCCTCTGTTTAGGGCCCTTTAGTTGTGGCAATTGTCTTAAAGGGGATTTTACTGTGAATCAACCTGATATGGTAGGCAACATGATGTAGTTTGGCTCTTCAAAAGCAAGCTCATTGCTGTAACACATCATGAGTGTTGCACTCAGTATGGAATTAATGTCAGGTAAACTTTAAAACCCTCCTGACTTTTCATCAGAAACTCCCATTCTCATTGCTCTCCCCAGTTTTCCTCTCGGCGGGGGTCTTAATTCTCCCACATTTCTTTAACTTCCTGTCAGTATCACAACATGTTTATGACACTGTACAGTGTGTCTCAGCCCACTGAGTCTAAGACATCTACAGTTTCCCACTGGACAAATATACAGCTACACCATTTCAAAATTCATTGATTCATTGAATACACATGACCCTGAGAGGAGCTGCTGGCACTTTGTTCTCAGTGAGTAAGAACCTGAGAGAGAGAGATGAAGAGTAATAATTTGTGTGTGGCACCAGAGGGCACTGAGGGGCAGGGGGGGAGAGAATGAATGGATGATAATTTTATACCAGGGATTCACACATGTTCACAGAGGGTTGAATTATTCTGTAAACTTCCCTGATATTTAAAAGGACCGAATGAGGACCCCACGCTTCCAATCTGCTTTTCAAATCTTCCAGATTTATGTGATATCAAGGTTGGTCAATAAGGACTGAGGTGTTGTCCTGAGCGCCTTAGCAGGGCTTAATTAGCTGTAGCGCTAAAGTCCATCTATCTGCATCTACTGCCAAATCAGTTTCTCCTGGCCTGGCATGTATACAGTACATTAGGTTAACAAGGACCTAGTTAGGAAGCCCTGTCAGCACACCAGGTGGAGTGTAGGACCCATGTATTAAGGTCCAGCCTGTGTGCTGTCATCTCTTCTCTCTACCTCACCTTTCTTGTTTTCTCTTCAGCTGGGCACAGCCTCAGTCCTCATAAGGGCTGCTCCAGGTATGTATGCATAATAGTGTGTATCTCCATCAACCATCTACATGCATCATACGAGACCTTTTTTCACTCTGTCTGTCGTAATAACTGAACTTAAATTATTTGTCAAAATGAAGAGTGCTATTGCATAAGTGTGCAGGCCAATCTTTCTAAATGATTTAACAGAAGATCAGGAAGCTTCACTTATATATTGATGAGTTAGCATAAATCAGGTGAAGATAGAAACAGGCTGAATGGAGGTAAGTCCCCCCTAGAGTATGATAAGTCCACACTAGGCTGAGATTCTTCTTTCGTTATGTCAGCCCGGCTGACTTGAACTGGAGTGGCACTGAGTCCAGGTCAGGGAGAAACAAGCTGTACACACAAGCAACATACAGACACACACACACACAGTGGTGTGTCCATGAAAAATGGTTCATTCTTGGTAGGAAGGGCGTTTAAAGCAGGGTTAAGATCATGTGCCACAATGACTCAATGCCTAGACTAATTAAATCTTTCATGCAGATTAGTTAAGCCCGCCTAAAGCAGTACAGCACATGAGTTCACACTCACACACACAAAGACACGACTCCTCACCCTACTGAGTTGCTCCAGCAGTCTATGATTCTGTTCAGAGAGTTCGCTGATGGCCTTCGTCTTGTCCCTGTCAGCGTCTCTCAACTGGACCTGGTGGCGCTCGAGTTCGCCCTGCAGCTGCTGGACGTCCGTCTCCAGCTCAGCGACGCGGCCCTCCCACTCCCCCTCTCGACTTTCTAGACGCCGACGCAACTCATGCTTCTCCTGCTCCAAGTGCTGGAAGAGGGGAGAGGAATATATGGTTAAACATGTATTTGCTTGGAATCTATGTCATTTACATTCTTAACTTTTGTCACTTATACGCAAAAGTTGGACTTATTTAAATTGTGTTGCTGATGATGCTGGACTGTGCCATGACATTTAGGATTAACATAAAAGAATTAGATGTCAGGAATAACGAAGGTTTGAGTATTGTGCTGTACACTAAACACTACAATATATGCAGTGTAGTGATTTTGAAGTCTACTTAACTCCTCGAGGGACAGTTCAGCTAACAGGAACCTTCATTCCATTCTCTAGATGGAAATGAACATTGGACAGATGCACTGCACCACCAGCGGCTGCCAGAGTTCTGATGGGGGTTGTTGTTATGGTTAAGTCAAAGGATGAAGCATCTGGCATCTATGTGCTGACTATTTTCATCTCTGAGTAATTGCCTGAACAAAAGGAGGGATCTAAGAGAATCACAAGCACATCACAAAACAACATAAACCACTGAGAGAAAATGATAACAGGGCCTGTCACAAAATCAGTATTGGGAGAAGTTTAATATAGAGAGGTGGCTTATTCCTCTGAGCTGCAACCTGGGATGAATATGTATCAAAGGGCTGAACAGATGTACAGTTGATACAGTAGGCCTGGACAGCTATAGAGGATTAGTCTTTGTGTTTTTTTCTCAGGCCACGTGTTGGCTTGCATGAAGGATTTTGAAAACAAGAACAAAAGCTCGGCTGTAAAACGTCCATTAAAAATATGATGGGTGAAATAACTCTGAGACTGTGCAACACCTTTTTTTTTATAGCTTGGCAATAAGCCATAGTACAACTCAATGTAGAACTCTTCAGTTTTGAATGACCACTCAGTTTTGTTTACCATTTGTATCGTTTTCCAGCTTACAGCAGATGATCTACAAAACCATATATTTTTGGCAGTTTATATGTAGAGCTGAGCTCTACAGGCAGCATTTGTTATGATCCTCTTGAGTTTGTTTACATTGCAAAGGCATAAACTTCACTACAGGATAATGGCATTTTGAGAGCAAACCAGAGAGAGAAACTAGAGCAGCATTAAAACGTGAACAAATTATATTTTCTGTTTGTAGTTTACCTCTAATTTCTCGTTGAGATCTTTGTGCATTTTCTCATATTGCTTGGTCAAGTCTTGGTTTCTCTCCAGCAGCGCTTTGCCGAGTTTAGCAGCTAAAACCAAGTCTTTTTCCTTTTGACGGAAGAGCGACAGCAAGTCTGCGTTATGCCCCACCGCAGGCGTCTCTAGATCCGACAGCTCCCCCTCGTCGTCCCTCTCCCCAGAAATCATTGCCAGTTCTTCCTCCAAGGCCATGCCGAGGCCTCCGGAGCCGGTGTGCCGCAGCGGTTGACCCTGAAAACCGCCGGGCTCCTGAGCGGAAGGGCTCGCCCGGGGTTCCATGCAGTCGCTGTCCAGCTCCAGTGGTGCTGAAACCACGGCAGTCGTCTGCAGGTCTAGGCAGAAAGCGGACATAACCGCCCGGCGGAGGCGAAGCCAACAGATGAGAGCCGACTGATTTTATTTCGGATGAACCCACCCTGCTCTGACAGGGTTGGGCTGACCGGACCGGCTTACAATCGACAATCCATCCATCATTCTCGCAATTCCGAGGTGGATCCAGTTAGATTGTAAACTACTGTCTTCCCAGTTTCCTCACGTTCCTCTCTCCTCGTTAACCTACCAGCCCCAACACTGGCTCAGATTGAATCCCAGCAAAGACCGCCTCCTCTGCAGCTCCCTGGCTGGCTGCTTGTTGTTGAACACACAATATGTTTTTATCCCGGAATAAACCGCCTCGAAGATCTCTGAGCAGCGGTCGGTCGGTCGGGATCCAACCCGTCTCGGGGTCCTGGGTCCCCCATAATGATCGGCCTGTTACACCGTAGGCATTTGCCAGCCAAACAGATGAGCGCGATCCCGATAGCTTCTCAACCTCTTTTCCCGTCTTGAATGCGCGTCCACGCTTAGTGACGCCAGCTGCGACCTGTTACAAACGAGAAGTCTATTGGCTGAAAATGATAGCGCCATATTTTGGTACTTCTCTCGGAAATCTGTGAGATCCAGTAAATGAGCACGTGAAGGGAAAAACCAGTAGATATTGTTATGATGTGAAATAGGCCTAAAACATTGGTTCTATGAAAAAATACCCTACTATGATTATGACACTGCACATATAAGGTAAATAATGATTTCACTCTATTCAAATGTGACGGTTAAATATCCAGAAAAGAGTAACAGACAAAAGACAAGCTGGTAACTGCAAATCACTGTTAACTTTTTTTAAAACAGCATTTAAAAAAAAATCCAAAATAGCATTTTAGCGCCAATGTAAGTAGGCCTATCAAAACCCTACGTTCAGTAAGGTTAAATACCACTTTGAGTAATATATAGTTGAATAATAATGTTTCTTTCGGGATATAGGTACATTGAACTTACTTGGTATACAACTTCTACCCAAAAATCATGCAATAGCCATGTAGCTCGTCCCAGGGCTAACTTATGCTAGCACACTATTACTAATGTTACCTGCTAAGAAGTAGGGTAATGGCTAAAACAACAGTTACCATTAAGCTAGCTAGCTCCAGTGTTCAGAAAATGCTGATGTTGAAGTATTACTGTCGGTTTAGCAGTTGAATTGATGGAAACAGGCTCCGAAAGTGAGTCAGCTTGTCTTCTTTTTTCTTTCTCAAAGCCAAGTTGTATTAACGTTGGGTCTTTGTAGGCTAATATCAAAAAGAGTAGGCCTACGTAATAGACCTGCACTTGTAAATTGTCTTGAGATAACTTTGCTTCTGATTTGGCGCTATAGCCCGCATAAAAATATTTATTGATTGATTGATGTGAGGCTGTCAATAAGCCCTATTGTAAATTTGATGTAAAATAGCTACATGCTTTCATTGTATACAAACTAGAGCAATACTTTATTGTTTTGTTACATTTTATTTTATTCCTTTCAATTAGCTTGTAAATATCCCCCTGAAACTTTACATTATTGTAAGTAAGTAGCCTTTGTTTTTTTCTTGCACTAGACAGTATTTCAATTTGTGCTGACTTTCCAGAGGGACATGTTGTACATTTTACTCAACTACAAGCCTACAGTCTTACCAGTTAGATTATAGTAAAGACATTACAATTTGTTTGACTTTCAACCTCAACCTTTAAATGCTGTTTAAAGTAAATATGTCTCATAAATAACAATCCAATGATAATATTCTGTATATAAATATAAATCTCCAAAAGGTGAGTAGTCTAATATGTAGCTGCCGTTTACTTTTAAAAGGTAGGCCTACTTTGGCCTACTAATTTTTTTTTTTTTAATGTTTTGATCAAAATTGATCAAATATGCTCAAATTTGCTAAAAACCGAAAGCTAAAATTTCTGCCCATCAGCAAGCACGAGGTCACTCATGAAATGTTGAGAATTCTAGGAACTAGACAATACATTAGATGTTACTGGAATGTCCTTTTCTTTTTCAATTAGTTGTTAAAAGGTTTCGATCTGAGGTTTTTAGTTATCATATTTTTCACAGAAGGGGGAAAAGTGAGGGGAAACATCCCAAACTGACAACTGCCTGAGAACTACTTCAAGAGGCTATTTTAGGGCCGGGCCGTAAATAACTACAAGGTTAAGATTACATGTAGGATTACAGTTGAGTTGAGAGTAAAAGGTTAGGAAATCAACCTACTCCATGAAAGCCTACGTGTTTGTATCTGTGTATATGAGTAGGGGATGGAGGGGTGGAGGTTAGGTTGATGCTGGGGGAGGGGCATTAGTGATGAATGATCACAAACAAAGCCTCGTGAGCTGATAAAGTGTAAAGAAGTGGGTCACAGCCTGCTGGGCTAGCTGAGGGGCTGTTGGGGCAACCCAGTAGATAATGATCGATTAAATACTAAGCAGCCCACATGATCTGTACTAGTGTTATTCTGCTGGTGTTGTGTTAACTAAATATACAGGGGGAAAACAACAACCATTTTTACAATGTTTAAACTAAGGTGGGCCACATTTAAATATGAGAACAAAAAATCCTACCAGACAGCTTAAAACGGCATAGTTAAAATGTTTCAACATGGCAACATGATTAGCAGGACGAGGATGTAACATGACATAACTATTGTTGGAGCATTAACAAATAGACATCAGTCTACTCCCATCGAGATAAACATTACAAATTTGCCCTCATAGTTGTTTATTATACTATGGCTCCCTCTGTAGGAAGAAAATTATATTACATTCACATTCCCCAAAATGATTGGTAAACAATCAACAGCCAACTTAAACAGCACAGCTTTAAAGAATTGAAGTATTTTGGGACACTAAGTTTAAACGATAAATGCTATTAAACTACTTTGTAATGATTTTATGATTACATCTAAAACCATCTACATCTAAAATAAGTGGGAATGATAGAAAACATTAGTAAATATTGCCCTTTTAACTATCAGCAGTAATAGAATTATAACTGTGTTTACAGAGCTCCAATATTTAACACCAATCACAATGACTTTTTTCCCCGCAGAGAATATATAGCCTTCTGTCTATCTGTCTTGTGATTGTTGTGTGACACTCCAGATGAGTCAGCAACATGAAATTCCCTCAAACAGTGAATTTAGCTCCATTAATAGTGGCAGATTATACCAATTACCTGGAGCAGCATCTTCCTAGTACTTACTGTTCTCTGCTTATGTAACATCAACCCTTAGTCATAGAGGCCTGACTCTGCCTTTTTTCAACTAGTGCAAGGTTTGGCTGCCTGTTATGTAACAGAACCAGGCTCTCCAAACCTCTAGATTGCAGTATTTCTCCCGGATAGTCCTAACTGCGTAGAACACACTTGTTTTGATTGTTCAATGTTTAACCAGTGGATGGCAGTGTTTTTACTCTGGCATGCCTAGATGACTGAAGATGTACTTCTGAGACCATTTAAGAGATGCCCTCTTGATGGTTTCTGCCATTGCTTTGCCGTATATACATAATAAACTTTTATTATTATGTAAACCCATGCCCCAGTGTTTTGCAGAAACAAAAAATAAAACTTCCAGAAATGTCCATGGTCTGCAGACTCTGAAGTGAGTCAGAAGTTGTTAATTACTTTACATTGCATACAGTGAAATCCAAGTGAAAACATACAGCTGAAATAGTTGTAATTTTCCATTGTTACATCTAATTTTAAGCGGGGATTTGACTTAGAGAAATACAATACCTTGTTGCTAGGTAACATCAGTATGATGCCTCTGCATCAATCCAAGACTCCTCACTGAAAATGCAACCCTTTCTCCTGACGAAAGCTATCAAATTACTTACTAATGATAATCACTATAATAAAAGATACTAAGTTAAGCTGTTTTTAATTTATTTGCTTTCATGTGTGACAAAAATAATCTTTCGGGTCATAAAACCGCATGTCTGGTTTTGTAGTAGCATTTACTATGATGCTCAATTTGAACAGTAGCTGAAAGGTTTTTTAAAAAGTGGCAAGTTTAAAAAAAGTCATACATAAACAACATGCAAAACTATGTAAAGGCACTAAAAGTAGGCTATTTCTATCAATCAGTACATTTTTTCTCAAGCATATTTAAGGAGACCTCTTTCTGAATTCTGCACTTTCCTCCTGTAAATATATTATATTGCATAGATGTCTTTTTGTACGTTTTCTGACAGATACACGTTGTTTCTTTGTCAGATTACAATTACAGATCTGCTTGTTTGAGTCAAAGAAGCCTGAAGCAGCTGAACTACAAACATGTAATCAACACATTAGATGCAAATGGCAAAGAGACAGTTCCAATCAGCAGGACGGATGTAGTGGAGATCCAGTCCAGGCCAGCATTTGGGGGTATTCTGACTCGGCCTCAGGTACAAAAACACTCTTTTGTTATGCAACCAAGTTTTTTTTACATGACCTTGTTCGTACTACAGTCATAAAAGTCTAATTAACAACCAGTGAGTAGCATGAGCGGCCCTTCATCTCTGTCTGCTGCTGATTACTTTTACACTCACTGATTGTACAGTACTGTGCTTTCACCTTCTAAGCATCTTGTCCCTTCTGTTGAGCTGATGTAGTACTGCTTGCCAGGTTAGGTTCTGCCATCTGTTACTGCGTGTGTAATCTGTCAATGTGTGTGTGAATGTGTGTGTGTGGGGGGGTACTTTGCAAGTCAGTATCACACTGACGTGTCACTTGGCCTGTATTAGCATAAAAACAAGAAAATTGAGGTGAGCTTGAACAAGCGTGTCAGACTCTGGGGACCTTGTTAGGTTGTGACATGACATGTACTGTATTACTGTTAACACTGGTGCAGGGGATATGCTTTGTAACAAGTATGCATTCTGTTACAGCTCCTGCGCTGTGTTACAGTTGCAAGTCACTGTTTAAAGCTTTTATTGCAAACATTACAGAAATGCAGAGTCAGGGATAGAAGGCTGCACGTGACATTTTGGCTGTACAGGATTATGATATATCTTTATATATATATATCACTCCTGTTCAGCCTTGCAGAGCTTTATGTTGAAGTCTAAAAGAAGAACAAATGCACTTTTTGTAAACATGCTATTGGAAGCAAAAATATGATATACGGTCATGTAAAAGTTTGACAGACTCATAGGTTCATTTTGTGGCTTTCACATTCTATGTATGAATCCTACTCAGAGGCCACTGCATGCTATAGAAATGTAACGTCAAATAATGCATTATAAAAATTAATGTTTTTGCACTGCTGTAACATTTAAAGGTGTCTCTTTTGCTAGAAACCCTGCAGTAATTGACTTTTTGTAAGTTTTTTAGAAGAATATACAATGCTAAAAAATTCTTAATGTTGCATTTATGACTTCTTTCTTCAAGCCAGAACCTGCAACTTTGTTTACCTGTTGTAGTTGTTGTGTATTTGAAGATCAAAGCAGAATCTTACTGTATAAACATCCTCGTCCTGCCACTTGTGAGGTCTCACTGCCTCTGCTCATTTAGTGAAGGTGTAATGATGCTCATGGTATGTTTGGTCACTAATGAGCTGAAGTTTAACGAGTCTGATGTTTACGTTGAGTATTTTGGAACTATCGGGAGCTGACTGTTAACACAGTGTTTCAAGCCGCATACATTAGTGTGATTAGTGACGGCTGCTGCAGTACAGGGAGTGGAAGAGGGAGTTGGAGGGTGGTAAGGGTGAGCGGTTAACAGAGAAGAGAGAGAGAGTGAGGGTGAGAGCTCCCTCTCACACTCTACTGTATGTGATCACTGGTCTGATGCATTACTCTACAATGCCATTTCTCTGTAGTTCTCCCTCCCTCCCTCTCCTCCGATCTAGCTCTCTGTGAGCAGTAATCTCCACACGCTCTTGCTGCCTCACAGCTCTCTGCACTGCCACAGCACATCTCTCTCTCCCCCCTCGGCTTCACTCTCTCCCCAGTGAGGATGACATCCCCGAATTTGATGAACCAGCGAAGCTCTCATTCTGGCTGGTGGCTTCCGAGGGAGACCCCACATGAACGGGCTTACTGGACGAGGTGGTGCCGCGTCTAAGGAGCTTCATCAGCTGGACCAGTCTTCGGGTAAGTGCATCACTATTTTATGATAGTACTGCTCCTTTCAAAGATAAGGAAGGATGATGTCTTGGAGGGAAAAGGAAACCACTCTCTTTGCTTTGTAGGTCCGAGCTGCTTCAGTGTGTGCTTATTTTCCCCTCCTCAGAATCTTGGAACTATTACCTGCCTGACTGATTGACTGACACTACAGTTAAGGATTTATAGAGTGATGAGATAGCACTGGTAGCAGCGGGATTATGCAGCAGCTGTATCAGGAGTGAGTGCTATTCTTGGTCACGACACTGAAATGCTGTGTCTTTGTTTGCCCATCTCTCTTCATCGCTCTGCTTACTGTAGCATACACTCGTACAGATGGCTATCACTCCCCGGGGTGGCGTTCAAACTCTGCACTGTTTGTATATGTTCATAACGAGACCGCTGCATGCTCTTTTTCAGTAATCTAATTAATCTCTAAGTTTTGACACAAAGTTCATCTGACTGTGTTTGGATCCTCCAAAGCTTCCAGTAAGGTGCTGTAACAGTTGGGGTTGAGCCCGGGAAGAAAGCAGAAATTACAAAGTCGGAAAAGTATGACAAGATAAAGATGGCTGGAGGAAAGTATCTCTATGGTAACAGCAGGGTTTGCCATGGCTAGAAGAGAGAGGTGAAGGAAACTTGCTTCTTTATGGCACTTGTTCATCTGGATCACGTGTTAAAGTACTGACAGGACTTTTCAGGCAGAACAAAACTGAATATTAATGAGGATGTTGAGGGAGAGATAGAGGGACTTATATAGACTGATGGACAAATAGATAGCAAACAGTAATACGATCTACAGCAAGCTTATAATGTCATTTATGCTTATATGGTAGAACATCTACTGTATTTATCATATTAATGGTTATATTAAGTTTGGCAGGAGTCCTGTGCAGTCACATCTGCAGGTGTTTATTCTAATCAGTTGTTACCTGTCTGTGTTGAGGGAGAGCAAATTCCTGGTAGGAGGAAATGAGAGACACCTGTGTGTATTCAAACTCTCCAGAACAGACCTGTCAGTGCCGGTGTGAGTTGTGCCGAGAGCAGCAGAGAGGGCTCTTCTGCTCCATATCCTCAAGTATCATTTTCCCCAAAGCCTCCTTGTGAAGCCCACACAGATCCTCTTTGTCATCTACATTTGTGATATAATGATGGACCGGATTTTTGAAGTGCTTTCCCCGAGTGCTCAGCATACTTTTGTAGATTGTGATATTCTGTCAACTCGACCAGTCGTGTTAACGCCAGAGCGTTCAGGTGCAGGTCTGTGGCTTTGGTGGCCACCGTGAAAAAAAGAGCTATTTTCAACCTACCTCGTTATGTAAGACGACCACAGAACATCAAGCTTGTCATTTGAGACTCGAGGGTTGATACCATGCAGCAAATTTGTAGTTGAAGGCTGAATATTTATACTCTCTGTATTCTAGCATCTAAAATCCTTCCTACAACTGGTTTGGGAACTGCACACGTAAAAGTGCAAAGGTAGGTTTGGTGCATTAACCATCAGGCCACAAGGATAAGAGTCACCACCTTCACTTGCAGCACCTTCATGCTGGTGTTTAACCTTTGCAGAATTTGCTCTTGAAATCTCAGATATTCACATGCAAGAGTTGTGGTAACCGATCAAAATCACTAGGACGATATATGGCATCTCCAAAAATGTATGTATGCTGTATGTTGTAATATTAAGCGTGGCTTCTATGGATGAGGCTGTGTTTAGGGACTGAGGCTGGGACTCACTAAAACTGTGGAGCTGGAAAACAATGTTTGAATCAGAGGACTGCTGCAATGGCAGAAGCGCTCAGTCTTTCCTGCATGATGGTGGTATCAATAATTGGTTGTTGTCATGACAATAAGCATAAAAGGTCTCTAAGTATATGTGGAGAGGACGGGCTGAAAGATCAAACTGGAGGGGAGTGGATGGCATGAGGACTGTGAGCGTGTTTCTAGAGAAGGATCTGTGCCACTACAGTGTTGCAACAGGTCTGTGATTCACCGCTGCCTACAGCCTATACAGTAGCCCTGGCCCATGGTCACCCTGCAGACTGAATGTAGAGCAACACCATGACTGGGATGCAACCTCTCTCCACTCTCCTCCTCTTCAACAACTCTGACTCACAGCCTAGCACACATTATTCAACCCACGAGAAAGAGCTCCTCAACAGAGTTGGAAGCCAATGTTCCTCACTGAACGTTACTGGTCAGTTGTTGATTAGCCCCAATAAAACAGCAGCTTGTGAAAAATGTCTGAGTACATTGCATGCACATGTTGTGGTTGTTTTGTGAACTGGAACAAGTAAAAGCTATTTTTTTAATAACAAGAATTCTGAAATGTTCAGCTGACACGGAGAGGCCAGCTCAGTGGTCGGACTGTCTTTCTTGTAGTTGTAATGAGCTGTTAAGAGTATAGTTATTAGTAATTGCTTTCAGGCAACTAATTATTGCAGAGGAGGAGCCCAGCTGCACAGTCTGTTAGCTCAGCTCATTATGGGCAGTCAGCTAGCACTTGGGTCTAAGAGGAAGACAGCCAAATCCGAGTCCCATCTGGTGCCTCATGTTCGGATGGCACCCTGTAACCACCAACTTTACCACCGGCTGGCTGTTAAGGAAGTTCTCTGCATTGTTAAGAAGTATACATCACTACATCATGCTGTGTTGTTATTGTGTCAGCATATAGAGATGTACGACATTCATTAGAAGGTTTGGAGCTCTGAGAGCCACCAGGAGACGTTAGCCAGGCCTCCTGCGTCTTAGTGTTAGAATCATTGGGGGATCACACCTGCAGGGTAAAAATAGTTTCTCCAACTGCTTTACCCGCTGGTTTCAGAGCAACATGCAGACAGCATGATGATATGTGCCAATGGTGTTACATGCTTACAGGCCAGAGATCAGAATGTGCAGGAGAACATTTGACCTCAGCTAACACTCTGCTCATGTCATCATCACTGTTGCAAGCCACCTGCTTCTGCATCATGTCTTGCCAACAAAACTTTAATATCAGACAGTAATCTGATGCAGCTACAGACACATACTATGCTGCCTGCTGTGTTACTGAACCCAAACTGGCCCTTTGGGCATAATTATTCTACCAGTCACATTTCTGGGAAAAATTAGCAATGACCAGAGTCGTATCTGGAGACCCATCGAGTTTGTTCATCTGCAGTGTGTGCATGCTTTAGTTTTTCCAACTCTGATGCCACTGCATGTGATCTGCAGGGCAGCAATCCAAGGGTTATGCACAGCTGGTGCCACACAGTATTGTAATTAACAGACAACGTAAGTGGTAAATTCACATGAACACAATCATGCAGCATTAAAAACACAGCAATCCACATATTAGCTTGTGTTGAGCATGTTACTGTAGGGAGGAGTGGGAGGAGAGGCTCTGCTTTTAATAGACATTCTCCCTCCGTCGCTCATTCTTCTGCCTGCCGCTTGATCACAAAAGCTGCCAAATATATCCAGTGGTGGTAAAAGAGGCTGTTGTGTGAACACGAGCAGGCTATTTATAGACGATGTGGAGCTAGAAATATGAGCGCATATTTGGGCAGCGCAGTATGGATCTCCTGTGGTATACTTAATACCTAAACTGTGAAGAAACTGTTAGTCATCTGTGTAATCATGTTTAAAAGGAGGAGTGTAACCGTGTGTCTAAAGCGTTGCTATCGTGGATGGACTGGGTCTCTCTGCTGTGTGAATTTGTCAAGGCTTTGATGCTTGTTGTTTGTTTATCGTCCTTGGTAATAGAACCAATATTTAATTCACAAAGGTATTTAAGAAGGGCAGACTTGCTCCTTTAGCTGTGTGTAATAAACATGTATATTTTCCTAGTTCTGACTGCATTTGATATCCCTTGTTACTCGTCCAATAGATTAACATTTAGATTCATAGTATACTAAATCGTTCCAAAGGACAGAATAAGAGTAGCCTTCTATATCTGTGTGATTATAAAAAGTAAGAGTTTTACATAAGAGCGCTGAGTCAGCCCTTCAGTTTGCAAGAGAGGTCGTCCATAAAGACTGTTTACTGTCATGTTGCTTTGCCTATTCCCGATCTTCCATCCTCCGCCTGCGGTCTCCTCTCTTACAGATTAGTGACGACATCCATCGGCTCTCCGGATACGACCGTCTCGTTTGGAAAAACTGCATTAAAAATCCCAAACTGCCAAACTTGCCGGACACATGTCACAGGTATTACTCTTCACATGGTAAGAGTTAGTTTCCAGAGTGAGCTAAATCAGCCATCTGTTTATCACTTTGCCTTCACAATGTGGCCGAGTGTGTGTGTGTGTGTGTGTGTGCGTGCATGTGTGTGTGTTTATGTATCTTAGTATGCCACGTCACCTATGTTTTGATGGGGCCGTCCTTCTGGTAGGAATCTGTTACAGTAAACACATCGAAACTTTGAGCTCTTGTTTAACACATGAGGTGAAATTAAAAGTGAAAGTAAGAGAACCGAATGAAGTATTGCGGTGCTTTAAAACGACTGATCTTCCCCATGGAAAACTATGACAAGAGATCAGACAAGGTTTCTATAGAGCTGCTGAATGTACTAATGCGTAGAATGTAGTTACTTCCTTTCTTATAAACCATCATTTACCAATATTATAGTCAGATAACCGTGTAAAATTATATTGAAAAGTATCAAATCATTGTCTGCAGCAAGGTTGGATTACAGTTCAATGTTGACCCGCTGCTTTATTGTGGCGGAGGATTGTTGTGAACATGTGTTTGCCTTCTGTTAGTGCTAGCATACTCTGAGTGCTGTGACTGTGTATCTGTGACTTTGATGCCAGACCTGCTCTTCCTCTGGTTGCCAATGCTCCTCGGGCCTCCTGTAATGCTGTAATGGCACAACTAATTGCAGTATCAATCGCTATAAATGTCATGTGCCAACAAGCATGTGCAGCCTTGCACAGTTGCACACTCAAACAAACAGAGATGTTAGTTTATTGTGATGATATTGTTGATATTTAACTGTAATACAATTCCATAACATAGCTACACGACCAAGAGACACTTAAAGGTTACTCACATAGATGGGCCTCAAAGATTCCTTCAACAATACTAAACTTAGAGATGTCGGGTCCATGCTTTGCTCTCGTTTCCAGGTTGAGCAGGAAATCTCACTTGTCCAGAGGAAGATGTCTGACCTCGAGTCAGTATTGCAGCAGAAGGACATAGAGCTGAAGGCCTCAGAAACCCAGAGGACCATCCTGGAACAGGACCTGGCTACCTATATCACAGAATGTAGTGTAAGTATTACTGTAGTCACTACACTGAACAGAACAAGGACCGTGCGATGTATGCAATGGGCTTTTAGGATTGCAGGATATTTAACTGTATTTATTGTAGCTGGTTGGACCACACACACTATTAATTGACGGAAGACATGCATTTCTTGGTTTCAGAGTCTAAAGCGCAGCTTGGAACAGGCTCGAATGGAGGTGTCACAGGAGGACGATAAAGCCCTGCAGCTCCTTCATGACATCCGGGAGCAGAGCAACAAGCTACAAGAGATAAAAGAACAGGTAGGTTGGCATTGTGGGTGTCGTTTTAGTAGGTCAGTGGATTGAGATATTTGCCATTTACTCCTAATGTTGTGGGCTCAGAACTGCATCGAGGCACAGGAAGCCAAATCACAGATCATCTAACATCACAATCACTTAGATATCATGCAAGATCATTGTACAAGTGTGGGTCTCTGTTTGGGTCTTCTTCAGTGGATAATTAGAGTTCTGAACTGTATGTAATTCATGAAGCAGGAACAAATGTCAGCCTGTCAACAGAAAAATGTCATGCAAGTGTTTAGTAATGGCTATCAGACTGACCAAGGCTGCATGTGGCGGGTGTGGGTGTTAATTAGAACATGATGTTGGAACCCAACTCCTTTCTATAGGGTTGCAGTGAGTACAACACCTAAAGCATGTAAGTTACAATACCCTGTACACGGGAATTATTGTCACCTTTTGTTCAATTCCTTAATCTAACAGCAGTGTACAGTTTGATGATGCAATATATCTACCGTTCTCCCTGAGCTTTGTTGTACGTGCAGCCCTTAATTACTGAAATCTAATGTGATGAGAGTGTGGCATGTTTTGGGTGTTTGTGTGTGTATATTTCTGCATGGGTGGCAGCACCGCTTGAGTGTTGCTAACAGTGCGAATTAAGCTGTTACAAGATTGACAGTTTAGGACAATAAATACGCAGCATGAAAAATCATCCTCCTGGCATCACGCACCATCGTTTTTGAAAGAAGGTAATAGAAAAGCAACCTGTTTTCCACAGCCTACACTAGTGCTGGTTACCAAGCACTGAATACATTGTGCAATGGTTGCTATGGTGACGAGAGCCATATACCTACGAGTGAAGAGAGCACTGATGCAGTGGGCAGGCTGTCGTGATGAGGTGCTGAGGCCTTGGTTCATACTGCACAACAAACAGGTTTTATGACCATCACTTGATATATGGAATTAGTCAGAGTGCGTTTAGGAGGAATGGGATGACTGATGGGCAGATTGACACTTTGCATAGCAGCATCAGTATGAATGAGTGTGTGACAGGATGAATGCTGACATGAAGCGCTCAGAGGCTTCGATGGTGTCGGACCTGTACACATGAAAATGTCTTAAACATGTTTATAAGATAGAGATCTTAAAAGTCAGATCCTGCTGTGATTGTTTTCTTGTGTGGACTTTACATCAGAGTAGCTCAGATAAACTTCATGTCTCCTTGATGCAACCAAACATGTAAACAGCTTCAGTAACAATCAAACTAGCCTAAAGTCATTGTTTTGTTTGGACTTTGTAGCCCAACATAAGAACTTACCGATCGCTTGTGCTGCTGCCCTCTTTTTCATCTCCACACCCCTGGCTATTTGCTAATGTGGCAGGGTGAGCTGGTGTTTAACCAACAACAAGGATCTCACTGACCAGACACCACCTGGGGGATTTCACCCCAGGAAATATGTATTGACACCTTAATCGTACAAAAGGTAAAAAAGGTTCAAACACTGAGGCAAGACAGAGACGTGGTTCCAAAAAGAAAAGCAGATTTTATAGTTACTAATTAATGACTGGACGTGTCTGCTAAGGGGAGGGAATCGGTTCGGTTTGTAATGAATTTCAATCCAATATTTTATGGAAAAGTATCTCAAGTTTATTACAATGATTGAGCTATTTTGTTTAAAACACTTCCACTAAAACATCAAAATTAACAAAAGGGGGAAAGTGAGTGGAGGCCAGCAATGGGGAGGCAATCTATCACTTAAGGGTGTGTTCCAGGAGTGCAACTTACCCACCGCTAGTGAACTCACTGCAATCCACAACCACAGCAAACATTTGACAATATCGTGTCCCCGTGCTCTTACTACAACCAGTGCAGGGAACCACCTTAAGTGCCTAGCCTCCACCACAAGCCGGCCGCCAACTTCACTGAAAGAGGAAAATAACACGTATCAAACAAAACAAACCAGCTGGTTCAATCTAAAATGTACAGCTTGGTATCGTCAGGCAATGATAATACAAACACTAGGTAAAACAGACTGATACTAGCAGCAACACAAGGAAGTACACTAGTGGCAACAACAGCTGAGGCCAAACAGCAGCCAATAAAGGCCTGACATACAAGAAAACACACATATTATAAGATGTTCAAAACATAGTAAGATGTACAATTATGTAATGTCTACATACCTCCTTACCAATAACTAAAATGACTCATACCTGGACATAAAGGTGACTTTACTAGGATGACTTGAGGGGATCATACACACTCCATAGAGAAGGAACACCAATACGACCAGGTAGAACGAGACCGGCAGACAGGAGACTATTCCAAACAAATTCACCTTAGTCACTAAGTAACTGCAAAATCACTTTGACCAATGTACAACACACATTTGAAACAATCTTCTGGCCGCATTACCTACCTCAGAGTCAGAGAGGGGACCATGTGGCAACCACCAGGCAGAGACAAAGGACAGAGGCAGCCATGATGCCACAGGTGCTTTAAATAAGCTCAGGCCAATTAAGGGGCTGGACCAGGGGAGGAGCTGACCTACTTCTACCAGGGTGCATTCAAAGCCAACAGGGGAGCAAAACAAACAGTTGGTACCCTTGTACCCTCAGTGTCTGTTGAGGAAAGTTGCAGAAAATGGCCACATGCAAGCCCGCCAATCGGAAAGGGGTTTCATCTCGTGTTACGCCTTGCATCTCATTTGAAGCATACTGAGGCGCTAAGGAAGCCCTCAGGAGGAGCTGCCAGATCCTTTTCCTCAAAGTGTGCTATGCTAATGTAAACTTAAGCATGTACGTCTGAGCCTGACAGACTGAGCATTAGTTATCATTCACCCTGACACTTCATTTCACAGCCTCACCGAGTGATCAGACTGACTAATGATATGAGATGCTAGTTTGGCATGTTTCATTCATTTACTCAGGCTGTGTCTCCTGTCCAGTAGTTTCCCTGATTAGTGTAAACATTTATTTGCCTGTACGTATTCATAGTTGTTGCATCTATTTTTATCACCTCCTTGTATTTACATAGTAATTCAATGTTTTATTTGACTTACAGGCTAAAAAATTACAGACCTGTTCCAAACAAATGTTGTATCAGTAAATGATTTAATTGGAGTGTAATTGAAGTCTGTTTCTGCTATTATACGAGGATAGTTTTCTGCTCATGCATATTTTCTGGCTCCGAGTTCCCAGCGGTGCTTCTCAGCAGGGCATTTACGCCAGCTAAATCCAGCATTTCATCTTGAAAAGCATCTGTCTCCCACGCTCTGTCATATGAATGCAGTGTTTATCATTCTCATGCAGAAGCCATGCGATGTTGGAACAACAAGCAGTAGATTGTAGACTGATTCATTTTCAGAGAAAGGCAGTCTGTGCCAAAGCGTGTGAGACCTGCAAACATATGCAAAGAGACATTTTACTGAAGAGACAAAAGCAGGGAAACGCTTGTGTTAGAGGACCTGATGCTTTCTGAGCATATAGTGTGTAAGATATATGTTGTTTATGTGATTAACAGGGTTGCACAATCCTTCATCATTATCGCATTGTGAACATGCACAATAGCCGCGTTGCAAAAGACAATTGCCTGAATTGTAACAATAAGAAAAAACATTTCATGTACACGTGTCATGCTCTTACACTCAGTGTGTGAACATTTGACCTGTCAGCCCTGGATACATGGACCAAGCATTCACACCATTTGGCAAATCGGATGAGGTGCCAGCTAATTGCAGCTACCCTCTGATTAATTGGAGGCAGTTTGGTGGCGACTGCCAGGTTAGCTAGCACGATGGAGGAAGGAGACAAGAGGGAGGAAACTAGTGTGTAAGACATCACAAATAGGACAAAGACAAAGAAAGTGTAACTCAGAGCTAATATGCACACTTTAATTTATATTTATCATGTCATATCCTCATAATATTGAACAATGTTATCGCACATTTTTGTCTCTGTTGTGCAGGCCTAGTGCATAATGAAAGGGCCAAGAAAAAAAAGCACTGTTGTAAAGCAGTCCGTATCAGTTGTCTTAAAAAGCAGACTGTCTTCTCACACTGTTATACTTACATTCAGAGTTTTTAACACACTGAATGGGTCCTTGAGGCCTCACATGCACATGTAAACATTTGCAAAGCTAAATGTGTTCACATCCACGTCTGTGAAGGTGCTCAGTCTTCCAGGTCATGTAATTCTAAGCTTAATCCAAAAGGCAACTGGACTTGGTTCTTGAAGACGTTTCACCTCTCATCTGAAAGACTTCTTCGGTTCTAAACCGACTGGTGGACGGAGTTAGAAATATAAGCCTGACTCTTGCTGTCTTCAGCTGTCTTGCAGATTGGCAAAGCTCATTGGGCTAACTTAGCTTTGTGATGAAAAGTCTGTCTTTGTCTGATTTTTTTCTTGTTGTTTCTCGCTGACTGGATTGAACTGGTTGAAGCCTGTAGAAGAAGACTATTAGATTTGTACATGTATAATATTGAGTTAACAAATGAGGGCAAAGGTGCATGTCTCAGGTAAAATACCTGCATCCTCACCAATGTGATCCACGCAGAAATGTACATGTATTACATTGTTCGTTTGTCTTTGGTTTGGATAAGGCCGAAAAATCTCTTTATGTGCTGAACATTCCTCTTTTAGCCAAATGCACATCACTGTGACACGTCATGCCTAGTTGTGGTTAGGCTAATAATACAGTTGAATAAAATTAGGTAGTAGAGACCGACTGCATAAGGAATTATCTGCTCTTTTGGGAGTGTTTTTAAAGCATCCTCCAAGGCTTAATTCATGTACCTTTGTTATACAATTGCTTTTTGTGCAACAGGTAGCTTCAGTGAGCGAAGGACATACTTTATTTTGAAAGCTGAATGTGCTTGTCTTACTTACTGAGTCGATGTTTTGCGTTCATGTTTTCCATGTATTGAACAGATGAAAGGCAGTTCCCAGGTGATCCAGTCAATTCTCATTGACCCACAATGATCAGTGATAAGTAGGCACTGGGTACTTACTCGGCACAACCAACCTCACTGTTGGTGTTTCTCCAAAGTGAGGTGGTTGTGCGCAGCATCGATCACAACCCTTTTCCCGTATGGGAGGAACAACAGCAGCTAACCTGATCTCTGAGTCGTTTCCCTCAGAGATCCGCGGTCACGCGTGTAACCTCCTGTTCCACTTCAGCTGAACTATTGTGAAATTGGCTTCACCGTGTCTGATGGTGTCAACTTCACTTGTTCTAATCTGTGTCGGTCGAGCATCAGTCTCACTAAATGCAGAGGAGTGCTACTTTCCATTAGCCTGACAGACGGGCCAGTGTGCCTTGCGAGCTGATGAGGTGGTTGAAATTAGATCTGAAAGGCGGTGACTAATTATCATTAAACAGACACGTGCATTAAATAACTTTGGCAGATTACATGTTTCTCCCAGCCTCTCTCTCTGTTGAGAGTTTTTTGTAGTGTGGTTATGTGCGACCACATTTGCAGTGGCTCTGCACACCATTTCTCCCAAAAATGGATGTATAATATTGATGCAAGCTATTTGTCTTCTCTGTGTTGGAATGGTTTCATCATGTGCTTCTGTTCCAGTGCAACTGAAAAAAAACATCTGTTATAAAAATATTTGTTCCTATAAATGATGCAGTGGCTTCTTGTTCAGGTCAGACAACATTTGGGCTGCTGAGGAGCTCTTTTCCATTTAAGACAGACGGTAATCACTCTGCCAATTTCCCCTAATTTGCTGCAGTGGTAGAAGGGCATATTTACTTGTGCATTTGTTCATTGCCTGAGTAGCAAGAAATGCTGAAAGACTGTCTCCCATTCTTTGTACTTTATGGAAGAGCTCTATTGAGTTTAATGTTTCCTATACTCATAATATTGGAAATGTCTTTTCTAAAGTTATTGGCAATTTTTCTTTGAAGAAACTTCTGCTAAATCCATGCTTATTGTGTGATGCTACGGCAATAAAAGTCTTAATAATTGCATCATGAACATCTTTAGGGTTCAATTATAAAGCTATATAAACACATTGCTAATAACAGCATATAAAACAAGGGCTGTCCTGTGGTCTGTGTGCAGGAGTATCATGCCCAGCTGGAGGAGATGCGAGTTTCCATCAGACAGCTGGAGGAGGATCTGTCTGCTGCTCGTCGCCGCAGCGACCTGTACGAGGCCGAGCTGAAGGAGTCTCGGCAGACCAGCGAGGAGCTGAAGAGGAAGACCGCTGACTACCAGCACAGGATGCAGAAGGTCTAAAACAAAGCTGTAAAGGATGCTGATCATTACATAGAGAGGAGTCATGGTTTATTTTACACGTACTGTACCAATGTTATATAGGAGTAGGACTCACAGTGTAACTTAAAGATGAAGTTCAACCTAACCCTTTGCTTGTTATAATCATTACTGGAAAGGAACTCAGGGTTTCTCTATCTTCCCAGGCAAAAGAGCAAGGCAAAGCAGAAGCAGAGGACCAGATGACCAAGTTGGAGAAGGTAGCTTATAAATTAAATTTTATTAAGATGTTGTTGTTGAAATATCCGTCTTCACGTATCATAATGGCTGTATCTTTCTCTTTTAGACCAGTGCTGAGCAGCAGATAAGGATCCAGGATCTTCAAGAGAAGCTTGCCAAGGTTGAATATTTCTACTGGGAAGATTAATGAATAATTTATATGAGCTTGTGCTCCAAATGGAAGAGATGTAACAGCATTTGACACTTTAGGATGATTGTGTAACTCCTTCTGCACCCTTTCTGACCTCTCCTTTTCTCTCCTTCTCTTTCTGAAGCTGTGGTCCACAGTCAGATTTGATCTATGGCCTGAGAACAATTATGCTGTCTTTTAAAACTTAGAGTTACTGCCTAATTAACAGCAATCAAACAGTTTTGCCTCATTGGTAAACATAATTTCATCCTCCTTGCCTTTTTTCTGGGAATGAATATTTAAAGGCTCATCCACTCTGCCAAGAGCACATGAGGTTCTGGTGCTGATATTCAAGCCTGACTGGCCCCACATTTGGGATGGATCCACTTTTAGCAAGCTAGATTATAAAATAATCAGAAGGGTAGAACTTTCTTTCCAAAAATGACATGATGAAGTTTGTTAAGGATTTCATATCAGCAATATGCATTAGTTTGTGAGCTGGTAGGCCAAGACCAGAGTATTTTAACCCAGTGTCACGTCATACTTATTATTCATTCTAAAGTGTCAGTGTGTATTAGAGATTTTGAAAATAACATGTCGCCCCTTTTGACTGATATTTCTATTTAACCCCCAGTCGTTAAAGGCCAGTGCCGAAGCGACTGACCTCCTTCAGAGTATGAAAATGGCCAAAGAGCGCTTGGAGCGAGATATGGAGAGGCTACAGAACAAAGAAGACTCCAGTGACAGCCTGCGTAGACGCCTTCGGGAGACTGAGGTACATACACTGCTCTGTTATCACAAGCACAGTGCACACAAACCACTAAGCATATCTGTGTTCTGGCCTCCTGCCTGTTTCTTCTTGTTATCCTGTGAAACATGTCATTTGCAACATCGCAAACCTCTTTGTTGAAAGTGTTGCATAAATAAATCTGCCTCGGGTGTCTGCTGAGCATTTAGAGCCCATATGTTCTGTCGTAAACATGTTGTTTTTGCACCTTCTGAGGAACGACATGATCTCATGTCACATAGTTTTAATATGTCCACTTTGGCTCTCAGGATATTTATATTTTCTGATTTGTAGCGCTGTCCTGTTTTGGCACACAGGGTCAATTAACTGCAACTTTGAATGCATGACACTGTGTAATGTACAAATATTACCACAAGCCCTGCTGTGTCTATTGTATGCAGACTTTTTGTGTTTTGAATGGAAATGTTGTTATTGATCTCGATAAAGCTAATCAGTCTGCTTGTGACCTCACTAATTGTTCTTCAGTGGCTCACTGCTTCTGCTTTCACATTTACAAACATTTGTAAATTGTTAGCACATTTGTCTGTCAAAAATAATGATCAGAAATAATAACAATATCATTTAAATTAATGAAGTGTTAAGGATCAGAACAATATCTACATTTAGTCCACCTTTGGGTAGCCATTGGAAGGAAAATACAGCCAACTGATGATATGCGTAGCGTCACCCCGTCCATTAACGGGATTGGCTCCTTAGGTTTGTGACATCACAAACCTGCCAATCTGAAAACGTGTTGTTCAGCCTGTCCTTGGTACACTGCAGGTTAAAAGCAGACAGGCCCAGCCATGGAGATGACTGCTCATGTTTGCCCTGATATGTCTTGTAGAACATGGAGAACACCACATGTAGATGGAGTGTAATATACAATATATGCATTTGTATGGACCATGTATTCATTCATGGTGTCAGTAGTTTCAAGTATACTTTACTTTTGCAGAGAAAGAAAGGTTGTTGTGAACATTTCACATTGCAATAAGCATGTCAATCTGGTGATCGGCATTGGTTAATTTGATCAAGAGGGTCAAAGGGAAGAGATTTCACATGTGGTCAAATTTCAACAGCTCCAAAGACTTCTCACAAAATCACAAATGAATGCAAATTGGCTCTTTGGAACCATTGTGAGGAGCTTGGGATAATGAGGTATAAACATTGCAGAGGTGCATCACTAACAAGCCAAATGGATGCAGCTGTTGCAGAATCTCATCAATTCTTCCCTGAAGTGGAAATCCTAAGTCTAATTAGCATTTCCAGGAAACGTGCAATTATGTTCTCATAGCAGAAAAGCTCTATTGACTGTGGCACTTTTGACCTGACGTTGCATTTTGCACGCTAAAAGAAGCGTTCTATGAGGCTCTGATTTAGTATGTTTGTGCGATACTTGTGCTGTGTGTGTGTGCAGGATGGGAGGAAGACTCTGGAGAACCAGGTGAAAAGGCTGGAGATTGTTGAGCGTCGGGAGACTAAGCTGAAGGATGAGATCCAGAGCAAAGCCCAGCAGATTCAGCAGATGGCAGATAAGATTCTGGTATTCCACCTTTCACCACTTTTGTCGAGCTAAAATAATCAGAGGAGGTGTGAGATAAACATAGCTCATTGTCATTGCTGCAGAGGAAGTGCTATTTTACATAATATGTTTTGAAAACTCAGATTTATGATCTTGTATCTTCATGTTTGATTAAAACTGTTACCTCAGTATACCAGGGGAATAAAGGAACCCTGTACAATAAATAGTTTCACATAATATTGTCTCACTTTAAATCTCCTACACAGCCATGGTACACCCACACAAGTGCTCTCAATTAGTTTACCTAATTAGCGTGGGCGTGTGCGGACTGTCTTTGAACAACATGTTTCTCACTCTCCTGTTAGCTCTGTGTTGCTTCTGTTAGGGTGGGACAAATTATATTATTTATTCAATTTATAATCAAACAAATTAGTTTTGTTATTAGTACATAACGTGTGTGTCAAGGTTTAGGTTTTAAACAAATGGTTGAGGACCCAGATGCAGACTGATGTAAGTAATTATTTAAACAAAAAGGCAGAAGGCGAAACAGAAGGCTTACTGATATGAGGAATCCAAGGGGGGCAGGCAAACAAAATCCAAAAAAGGTCCAACAAAACAGGCAATAAGTAATCCACTGAGATCACTGAGAATAACATGATGCATGGACTTGGACAGATGACAACGAACTAGCACCGGGACAAGGGAAGACAAATGCTGTGTCCGAAACGGCATACTAACGTACTGCCTACTACATACTCAAACAGTATGTGCTGCATACTGCCTACTAACCTGGCTATTAGGATGCCGTTGGCATCATACTCAGAGCCGTCTTCTCCGTATCACGTGACCTAATTGTTTACGTATGTCCGGTCTGATCTCCGGTCCATCTCCATCATAGTAGAAGCTGAATAGCCGCAATGCATTTTGGGGCGGTTGAGTACAACCAGTGAGCTCCCGTCTCATACTCAAACATCCGGGCCAATCTAGTATACATCCGGGCATTTCTCGCATACACAAAATTGCATACTATGAGATGGGAACGCATGACATACTCAATTTTACGTCACGGTTAGTATGATTAGTGTGATAGTATGTGGTTTCAAACACACCGAAAGACTAAATACACTGGGGAGGTGAAACTAATCGGGCACAGGTGAAACAATCAAGGGAGCAGGTGAAAACAATCAGGGCAGGGCACATAATCCAACAGGCGGGAAAACACACAAAGGCAGGAAGTAAAACAAGACAAAACAAACACAGGGCAAGAACTACAAAATAAAACAGGAAATACTAAAAACCAAACTCAGGACTGTGACAGCAGAGCTCAAGGAGAAAATCTCTAGACAATGAAACACAAATGAATTACATAACTAAACAAGACTAAATCAAGACAAGAACACAATATATTAAATACAAAATTAAACAATAAGAACTCATGACAGTGTGTTCACGTCGCTACACCCAGTGCGTACTGTTAATACACAATCCTCAACCCTACCTGAGCTTTATTCATTCAGAATAAGGGCAAAACAACAGGGGAGGTCTCATGTGATCGTTATAAGGTTATAAGATTTCCTGTGTTTCGCTGAGATGTGCCTGTCTCAGGGCTTGAGTGTTGTGTACTCGTTCCACCTTTGCTTTTCCTAACAAATGACAAAGATCCATAATGTGGCTCTAAGAGAACGGGTCGGGTTGACCAAACTGATATGGATGACATTGTTACTCATTCTTACTTAGACCAGATTTCTGAAGGCATCCATTTTGACAAAGACAAGGGACTGTAAATATCCAAGTAAAACTTGGATATTCAAAAGCCAGTCTTCTATGCATTAAATGACTCAACTCAACTTTATTTATAAAGCACTTTAAAACAACAGAGTTGGCCAAAGTGCTGTACACACACATAAAAACAGTTAAAACTATAGAAGACAACAATAAAAGCCAGGATCTCAAACTGAGTTAAAAGCCAAAAAGAAAAAATGTGTTTTAAGAGAGGATTTAAAAACAGGAAGTGAGTCGACAAGTCACCTAATGTGCAGGGGCAACTCATTCCAGAGTTTTAAGGCAGCACCTGAAAAGGCTCGGTCCCCTCTCGACTTCCTCTTTGTATGGCCGAAGCAGGTCAGACAGATACTGAGGGGCAAGACCATGAAAACATTTAAAAACAAAGAGAAGAATTTTAAAATCAATCGAGAAGGAACCAGGAGCCAATGAATAGATGCTAAAACCGGGGTGATGTGCTCTCGTTTTTTGGCACCAGTTAAAAGTCGAGCAGCAGCATTTTGAACCAGCTGTAGTCGAGTGAGTGACTTCTGGCTAAGACCAACATAAAGTGCATTGCAGTAATCTTAACTTTGGCCAAAAGCTGGACTTGACCACTGAATTGATCTGTGCGTCAAGTTTAAGATCACTGTCCAGTCTTACACCCAGGTAAATGATATGTAACAATGTATGTAACCATAAGTATGCAGTTGTTGTTGTTGATGTAACAAGAACATATGTTGTTGTTGCTCTGTCTGCCTGTCTCTACCCTGCATCTCCCTGTACCCCACTTTCGGCCCATCCAGTCGAGGCAGATGGCTGTTCACCATGAGCCCGGTTCTGCTCGAGGTTTCTGCCTGTTAAAAGGAAATTTGTATGGTCTAGACCTGTTCTTTCTGTAAATTGTCTTGAGATAATACTCTGCCTTGTCAAACATATTCTTCATGACAACAATGATTGCCTTTGGGTTGTGAAGGTGATTGAATATCTCACTGACAGAATCAAAACCTCCTAGAAGTAGAAGTTCATTTTTATTGCATCGTTCCAAAACACAATTACCAGCAGGTACCATCACTGTCACTCATCTTAAACGTGTCGCCTTTTCTCTGATAAAATGCATTGTACACTGCACTTATGCCAAATAGTATTAAGGAGGTTACTTTAAAATATGCACTGCATAATGTGGCTATTTTTGTGCAGGAACTGGAGGAGAATCTGCGAGAGACTCACACCACAGCCCAGCGGTTGGAGACTCATCTGAAGCAGAAGGAGAAGCTCTACGAAGACAAGATAAAGGTTGAATTTAACGGAACACATTAACACTGACACATATGCAGACTCTTTGGTGCTACGTAAAAGAACAGGCAGGTATATCCTGATGAACTGTACTTAGAGGAAGTGCTCTGAGCTATATCTGGTGGTCACACTATGCTGGTTGAGTTGTGGGTGTACTCTAAGCTTGTGAGATCTACAGTATGTCACCTTCACATTCTCTGTCCTGTTAAGTGATATCCTGGTTATGGTTCTGTGGGCTGCCTGGCATTGAGCAGGTGTTGGAGGCCCAGATGAAGGCGGACATGGCCGATAAGGAGATGCTGGAGTCCAGTCAAAGCAAGTTTGAGGAGGAGGTGCAGGAGAAATGCAGCATCATCAGTGAACAGAAGGCGGTAAGGGATGACCAGCTTGGCAGTGACACTACTTCAACATTTATCACACTGACATAGATTTGGTTACAGTAGAGCAAAACATAATGAACCTTAATCTGATCCCAGGTTGTGTGAAGGTCTAACTGATTGTTCAATAACACAACATACACTGTTCTTAATTTCTGTTCAGACCATAAATGCTATGGACTCTAAGATGAACAGCCTGGAGCAGAGAATTTCTGAGCTGTCTGAGGCCAACAAACTGGCAGCCAACAGCAGCATCTACACCCAGAAAAACATGTAAGTACTGATACACAGACATGGTGTTCTCTGATGATGACCTGGACGGTACCTTTAAGTCTCGGGAGTGTGTACACATCGTGGCACAAACCAGGTAGCGCTGCCTCCTGTGAAACTTTCTGCACTTCTGTGTGTGTGTGGTCCTGGTAGGAAAGCCCAGGAGGAGATGATCTCAGAGCTTCGCCAGCAGAAGTTCTACTTGGAGTCTCAGGCTGGGAAGTTGGAGGCCCAGAATGCCAAACTGGAGGAGCATCTAGAGAAAATGAGTCAGCAGGAGCAAAGCAATAAGAGCCGCGTGGTGGAGCTGGAAACGAGGCTCAGAGAGGTGAGGGTATATTGAGGGGGGATAGAACAGTGTATGGATGTAGGCTAAACTGTCGTTCCTTTTCATTCCTGTTCTCTCTTCATTTCTCTTCAGTCCTTATCTGTCCCTGTTGAGCCTTATTGTTCTATTTATTAAACAATAAAGAATCTGTGTATGCTAAAACACAAGAGGTAACAATTTTAACTGAATAAATAATGAATAAAAATAAACTAATCTGGATCCAAACAGACTAAACACTCACAGATATAGTTGCTTTCCTGACTGTATGTTGAGGAAATAATTACAGCATGGATATTGAAGGTGAGCGTGCAGCACCCCTAAAATTAGATACAATTAAAAACCATCAGCTAATAACATTATTTAAACTTAAGTTTGCACCTTTATATCGGGATATAGAGACGTGGTACACCTGCACATATGATAGTTTTTTATAGTCATGAGACTTGCAGCAGGTTGAAGCTTTTCCAGGGCTCGCGGGGACACAGTACAAAAGAAGAAGGTTAATTCAAGAATAGCTACATTTTTCTTCAGTAAATAGTTCCTGTACGCTGATGTTTCTGTAAAATATAGAGTTTTAGTCGATGATTCATTTAATAATTTTAAAACTGACTTCACAGAGAGAGAGGGAGGGAGAGAGAGAGAGAGAGAGAGGGAGGGAGAGAGCTCATAGGAGAGAGGGAGCGGTGGAGAACAAAAACGAAATCGAAATCAGTGAAGTTTGCAAACTGCAGTGCAGACCAGTAGCAGAGTGACGCGGCTCATATGAACAGCTCCAACGTGGCTTAGGTGTGCACTGCTGTCCGTGCATCTGCTGCGTCTCTTGTATGAAACAATGTGTATCCTCACTGCTTTATCTTTTTAATTAGCTACTCTATTATGAACTTGTGATAGGCCACATCTGTGTGAACTGTCTCACAGACCATAGACAACAAACTCCAACAACTAAGTGTGAAAGCAGCCGCAGCAAAACAACACAAAGCTGCCTCGTGAGCTTTGTGTTGTTTTGCTGCGGCTGCTTTCACACTTAGTTGTTTGAGTTTGTTGTCTATTGTCTGCCACAAATTTTGCAATATTGGAAATTTCTGGTATGAATACTTTAGATAATAAGATATCAATAATCCTGGAAATTTAGAATAATGCAAAAACTATGAATGTTGTGGTACACAGCAGGCGCAGCAGGCGCAGAATAAAACACTTGAATGCTAAAAAAGAGCATTTGTACTACAATACATCAATGATGGATTCAGTTGTGTCTTATCATCGCAGTGCAGTCATTTTGTAAAAGGCTTTTTAACAGTCTGAAATACTTTGTAAAGTAAGGTTTATGGGCTTAAGATCTCTACACCTATTGATCAACAATGTTATCGACTCTAATATTGTATTTGCAGAAAAAAAACACCTTCAAAAAGCTCACTAACTTGAATTCAGGTGTAATAGAACGGATCAATCCATTAACTTGAAGTTTCAGTGTCTCCTCCTTTGGGTGAATCACTTCCCTCGCTCACCCTGGACGGCCCCTTCCTCTCTCTCTTTGTAGATCGGGCTGGAGAATGAGGAGGAGAAGCTGGAGATCAAGCGTCAGGTGACGGAGCTGACCCTTTCACTGCAGGAGCGCGAATCCCAGATCAGCAACCTACAGGCAGCTCGCCATGCTGTGGAGAACCAACTACAGCAGGCTAAGACTGAGCTGGAGGACACCACTGCTGAGGCTGAGGAGGAGATCACTGTGCTCAGAGTGAGAGAAAGAAGAGGAGTACTGAGGATCGTGTCTGCTTTGATAATATATGATTTAGGCAGTAAACTCACCTGTCCCTCTGTCTCTTTTGTCACACCTGCTCACAGGCACACAGAGATGAAATACAACGCAAGTTTGATGCCTTGAGAGACAGCTGTGCGGTAAGCTGCTCACTTTTGTTTTTTCACTCTCCCCAGGAGTAGACAGCTCTTCTCACAGCCACTAACAGCTTAATCAGCATCATAACAAAAACTATTCACCTGAAGTAGCCATGATGTTTCAGTCCAGAAGAGTTTCTGACATATTTGGGAAAAAAAACATTTCTTTCCTATTTCTTTTAATAACAGTCGCAACCAACTGCCTAGATTTACATTATCTCTCTGCTTGTAAAAGTATGACCAGGGTCTACGTTAAAGCTTTCAGAGCTGTCCAGATTCATGTCCGATTTATGGGCTCATTCAGGATTCCCATGCACCTACCTGGCATCTGCGGTTTAATTAGCTAACACACCAAATTAGCCAGAAGGGTTTAATGTTTGGTAAAAAAAAACATTTTTTATTACATATGAGGATTTTTCTTTTCTCCTTCTTATACAGAACCACAGCGCAGTGTCAGCAGAGCTTCTGGTAATGAGGCATCATGTGAAGCCAGCCTGCTAATGATGCCGTGTGAAACTACTGCCTTTGAGCAAGGCAGTTGAAAGTATAACTTTCCTATGAGTAAATGTAGCAAACCAACAGTCATTTACAGGTTCATTTTAAGATAAGGTAATCCTGTATTGATCCCCAGGGGGGAAATTCAGGTGTTGCAGCAGCACAAAGACAAAATAGCAAGTAAGTAAATACAGCAAAAAATAAGAATAGATAGATAAATAGAAATAAAAGTACGAGATATATACAACTGTTATTCAAGTAGGAGTTAGTGACAAGATAAAGTGACAGTTATGGGATAAAGTGACATGGTATGTAGGATGAGATAATACAATATGGTATGAGGTCTAAGGTTTATGATATGGTACAATATAAGGTGCAGTATAAAAGTGCATGGCTGCACAGTGCCTCAAAGCTAGAAGGTCACCGGTTCAAACCCCAGTTTGGGCAAGGTGGGCCTTTCTGTGCGGAGTTTGCATGTTCTCCTCGTGCATGCGTGGGTTCCCTCCGGGGTCTCCGGCTTCCTCCCACAGTCCAAAGACATGCTCGTTAGGTTAATTGGTGACTCTAAATTGCCCACAGGTGTGAGTGCGAAAGGTTGTCTGTCTCTATGTGTCAGCCCTGTGATTGATTGGCGACCAGTCCAGGGTGTACCACGCCCTTCGCCCAATGACAGCTGGGATAGGCTCCGGCCCCCCGCGACCCTGAACAGGATAAGCGGTGTAGATAATGGATGGATGGATAAAAGTGCATAAGAAATATAAAGGTAAAAATTGCAATTATATAGAATAATATTGTATAGTAAATATAATATAGTATACAGTATGGTAGCAGTATGGCAAACAATACTGTACAATAAAAACATATACATATAAAATACTACAATATAGTACAATTACTATACTATACTATTACAATATAACAGTGACAAGTAATTATAATAGTATAAAATAGTGCAGTAAAATATGGAGGTCAGTAGTAAGTACAGTATATGAAGATATAACCACCTGATTTCATGCTGCTATACAGACAATGAGGGCCAAAGTTAAAGCATGTTATAACCCAGTTCAGACATATTGAAATACGTCCCCAGGACATTTTCTGTGTTATTCTTTATTATGTTATTGTTATATTATTTTTATTACAGTGGAGCCCTGGTGTTCCACTAACCGTGAGACAATAATGTATTGTGGATATGAGCACCTTCAAATTCATATACCTTAAGTAAACACTGATCATGGTCTTCCTTTATTCCATTGCCCTACTTTTGAGATCCTCCCACTCGCAAACTGTTCAGAAAGCAGTGGACATGGATTCATCTGGCCAGCATTCAGGCAAGCAGCAAGATTCTGTGACAAGCCGAGCTTGAAATGCCAAGAACGCTCTATTTTTTGCCTTGCTAAGAATACAATGTTAGTTCATCCACTCGTACATTTGTTCAACAATTTGGAACAAAGCACAAAGTGCAGACAAATTTAATTTAGTAGTGCAGCCCGAGTACCCTTGTAGCTCTCTGGGTAGAGCGTGCACTAAGGCTTAGACCTTACTGCAGCAGCCTGGGTTCAAGGTCAGCTCTTGCCCTTTTTTCATCCCTTTCTTGCTCAACTTTCCTGTCTCTGTATTTCCTTGAAATAAACTGTTCTGAGCCCTTTCCTGACCTCTCAGAGGATGAACCATTGGACATTTACATGAGAGACCCACAGAGCCATAAGGTCAAAATGTCACATTGATAAGACTGGCTAACACTGTCAGTATGTTCTTTGTTGAGTCACGTTATTTTATATTATTGGAGCAGTGTAGTCACTTCAGTGGGACTTGTGGGCAAGGGACAGTCGGGACACGTCCCTACCAATATGCAGAAGTTACTGAAGTGTCCCCACCAATAACTTCTTCAATAACTGTCCGATTATAAATACATGATATACACGTAACTGTTGCACTTTCAACCTGCGGAGGAGACAGCTGTCACTCTGTGTGCCACTGTAAACAAGGACTCTAGTCTACAGTTCAGTTCATTAACTTCACTCAACTGAAGTTTATACAGCAGAACAACATGTCTATATGCATGCTCTCTCTCTCTCTCTCTCTCTCTCTCTCTCTCTCTCTCTCTCCCTGGGCAAGTGCAGTTCTTGTAGATATTAATATTTACATGAATGTTTACAGTGAACTGAAAACACTTCATCATGACATGGTGTCATATCAAAAGTTACCATCTGCCCGGAGAGATTTTGTTATGATGCTTCTTCTTAGGGAGATAGCCTCTTTATAAGCTGGTTATATTTGACAGTTGTGAGCATCTATTGCAGTTTAATCCGTATCAGTCATACAGCTCCGGAAAAAATTTAGAGTCCACTGCAAAAAATATGTTTTTCTCTGGTTCTATTTATAGGTTTGTGTTGTAAAATAAACATTTGTTTTATTCTATACAACATTTCTCCTGCTTCCAAATAAAATATTCTCATTAAGGTCTTTAATTAAAGGAAAATAGCGACTGGTTAAAAAAATGCAAAAAAGATGTTTGTCAGACCTCAAATAATGCAAAGTTCATATTAATTTTTAAACAACAGAATACGAATGTTTTAACTCAGGAAGAGTTCACAAATCAGTATTTGGTGGAATAACCTGGTTTTTAGTAGGGATGCACGATATTGGATTTTTTGCCGATATCCGATATGCCGATATTTTACAACTCATTTAGCCGATTACCGATATTTTTTTCCCGCACACCTAATTGCAGAGATCATCAACTCTCTTCTGTATTGGAATTAGCGTACAGTATAATGGTGATACTCTTATCACATTTGTTACAACGGTCGGGGTGACGGGTCTTGAGATGGTTAATCAAGTTTGTAGTGTTGAAACACTTTGCCTTGGC
This sequence comes from Semicossyphus pulcher, assembly GCF_022749685.1. Classification (NCBI taxonomy): domain Eukaryota; kingdom Metazoa; phylum Chordata; class Actinopteri; order Labriformes; family Labridae; genus Semicossyphus; species Semicossyphus pulcher. Next base: position 29,376,397 of record NW_027211737.1, on the reverse strand, counting down.
TCCTCCTCGCATCACCGAAGCTGAGCAGTCATTGCAAACAGCAGTTTTCTATCTATTTCGGACACTTTGAAAAACTTCCACACCACGGACATTTTGGCTTCTAACTCTCTCATGCTGCAGGTAGACACACGTGACATCATCACGCTGCGCCGTGCAGGTCTTCTTTGCGCAGGGGACGTTGCGCCGAGGTCGGGCATTTAATCAAGTATGCAGCAGCCCATTATTTTATCGGTTAATTATATCGGCGGATATCGGCGTGTTGGCCGATATCGGATAGTTCATTTATAAGCCAATATCAGCCTATACCGATAACGTGCCGATAATATCGTGCATCCCTCGTTTTTAAATACAGCTTCCATGCGTCTTGGAAGACCTTCGCATTGCTGTTTGGTGACGTTAGGCCGAGCAGTCGGGCTTTGTCCGATGGCTTGTGACCATTTATCTTCCTCTCGATCACATTCAGGAGGTTCTCAATGGGGTACAGATCTGGATTGGGTTGGCCATGACATGTGAGAGAGAGTAGCTTATTTAAGAAACATTTGGAGTGGTCTCTTAATTTTTTCCGGAGCTGTATGTTGGTATCAGTGATTTCCCTTTAAAGTGCCTACATTTTAACATCTAGAGTAAACAAAGTTTGAGTGGATTCACTCTCCAAAGACATTCTGGCTCTAAATTTGTGTCATATAAACAGCAGATGTTCCTCTGTGTCATCAGTTTACAGTATATGTTAATTTTAGTCGAGGAAATGTGGGCCCTGATTTGCAGCCTCTTTAACTGGCTTATTATTTTTCTGAACACCCACAGCCTTCGCAAATAGTATTGAGCAATGTGCATTCAGCAGCGTTGAGGATGTAAAGCCCCGGATGTGATTTACTTGAGGACTGCGAGTTGCTCTATAGATGGGAACGACAGATGAGTCAAGTAAATACAGAGGCTTGCCAGATCACCGCTGTATCCATTCCAGCGTTGACTTCCCCGCCCCGCCTTGAGTATTAAGTTGCTGCTGTCAGTCCTCTGCCTCAGGGGAGCAGAAGCACTGAGTCAGTACAGAACAGACAGCTAATTTATGTACTTAAAAGCTTTGCCCCCCTCCCCCCCTCCCACAACCTGGAAGTTCTGCGTGGTACACATGATCCCATGAGAGCTGAGAATGAGGCCTCTCACCCTCAATCTCTACACTGTGCGCAGTAGTCACGACTGATTAGGGGACCAGACTGATGCTGATGAAATGATTAGCCTGCTGCTTGCTCTGAATGCTTCCTGACTTAAACAAGCAGCCATGTGACTGGCAAAGTGATTACTGCATTATATCACCAACCCAGATATCTGCATCATGTAATAATGCAGCAGTAGAATTTAGACTGTGTGGGGTGTTAGGCCAAGTTTTCCTGTGGATGAGCAATAACATGCACAATGCTAGGCTATAAGGTGTAATTGTATAACAGTGGAAGCAAGATATTGTTCTGCATTTATGTCGTAAATCAAATGTGCACTTATTGTGTGCATAAGAGTCCAGTAAAGACGCTTTTTCCAGACCCTTTTATGTAGGATGCCTGAAACCTGATGTGGGATTGGGTCAGCTGGATAAGAGGAGTCAATCCACCTTTCAAGAACTCTTTTGAAACTTGACTGCATAACAGTCGGAGTGACGCCTGCAAGCTGGTTCATGCAGGCAACTCGAGCTGCACTCATTTCAAACTTGACATGCGTCATTCTCCACAGTCACCGAAAGTCACTTCCTCCCGGTCTCTCCATCTGCTCCCTCTGTCATTGCCACCGCTGCCCTGCAGCAGTGCTGCACTCACACTTTCATCTCCACCACCACCCCAGCATCCACCTGCAGGCTCCAGCTAGGAGGGGGGTGGGGTGGGGGGTTAAGATATTATCTCATCACTCCTCAAATTTATGCATGTAAAAACACAAGCTGTGTTTTACAGCTGCAATAAACACTCAAACTATTGTGAGTTGTCTTACTGAAATAGGCTTACACATTACATCATTTTCTATAAATGTAAAAAACTAATGTGTCACTAATGCCAGGCTTCATTATTTTATTAGAGTCTATTGAGACAAAGTTAAATAAAGAAATTACTTTTCATTTTTTGACTGATATCTTTCTGGAGCTGAGTGGGTGCTCTGTAGATCTTCCTCTCCTCACACGTGCATACTGAGTGTCCTGTTTGCTCCCTGCAGGTGATCACAGATCTTGAGGAGCAGCTGACCACACTGACTCAGGAGAATGCAGAGCTGAACCGCCAGAACTTCTACCTGTCCAAGCAGCTGGACGAGGCCTCTGACGAGAGAGAGGACAGGCTCCATCTCAGCCAGGATGTAGACCGGCTGCGTCGGGAGGTGGCAGACCGTGAAATGCACCTTAACAACCAGAAACAGGTGGGCCTGCCTCTTGTTCTGCTTATGGGTATATGTGTCTGTGTGTATATGTTCTTTCCCAGTTGATATCCATCACAAATAAAAGCGAGTGACAAACCTGAGGCTGGTGAACAAGCCATGCTAAAGTATGCCATGGTGGCATGACGTGTTGATTTGTCAGTCATGAGATATGTTGAAACTCCAAACAGAATACATTTTGTTTCAATGTTTTCTAGTCTTACAACCACTGAAGGCGCTTTACACTTCATGTCAGCATCCACTTGTCATACATGTTCATACATTCACACACATCCATGCCTGATGCCTCGGGCTCAACTAACTTAAGTCTCTTGCCCAAGGCTACTTGACGTATAGATAGGAGGAGCTGGGATCAAACCGCCAACCTTCTGTTTGGGAGGGCAAGCCAGTCTTCCTATTAGCCACTGGGTATAAGAGACCCTGTATTAGCGTCTGTGGCTCAGTGGTAGAGGTCATCTCTCAATCGGAAGGCTGGAGACTCTGACGGCTACAGTCACATGCCGAAGTGTTCTTGGCCAGACACTGAACCCCTAATTGCTCCTGAAAACTAAATGGACTGTACTCATATAGCGCTGTTCTAGTCTTTGTGACCACTCAAACCGGGAGCAATTTGGGGTTCATGTCTTGCCCAAGGACACTTCGACACATAGCCTGAGGGAGGTGAACCTCCGACCTTCCGATTGAAACACGATAGCTACCCGTGTGTGAGCGTCAGTGTGACAGGGTGAATTTAACATCTAGTGTAAAAGGGCTTTGAGTGGTCGGAAGGCTAGAAAATAGCTACATGAGTACAGCCCATTTAGTTGGAGGAACCTATTAAGGAGTAAGGAGCTGGGTGGTTTGGGGCCATTAGTAGTGAAATGGCACACCGTAAACGTTGATGTTTTGGTGAGCAATAGTTAATTATATAACTTTTTAATCAGAAGGAAACTCATCTATCTCAAAGCTAAAGCTGACAGATTTCACATGCATTTCTCCGATCAGTACTGTTATAGTTTGTATTATTGTTATTGTCCCCTCTAGTTTGACTGTAGTTATATTTAAGGTCTGTTTCAGAGGAGTTTGTACTCTGATATGAGTCAAAATCACACAAGGAAACGCTGCAGTCACCCATTCAGTTCATAACACCTTGGATTAGTCTCCAGTCTATTGCCGAGTAAAATAAACAAATAAACAGCTGACTCTGACCCCGTTAGTCACAGTTCTTACCACTAAGCCAACATGCTGCCACTTTATTAAGGCAGCTTTTTAAATTTCTGCATGATGTTGTCACTAAATATAATCTGTCCTTAGTTGACAACTTAAAAAATAAAACATCAACACCAGTTTGTTAGACAATTGTACTCGTTCCTCGAGTTCAAGTTCCCTCCCCCTGCACGACTCCTACTCACAGCCAGTCAGACACCAGGTTTTCACTTACTCACATTATGTGATATCTCCACACTACCTTTGACAGGTGACCTAGACATCTCTCCAAGCTCTGTCAGTGTTAAGTGTAAATCAGGCAAGAGAAACCCTGGGAATATTTCAGTATTGTTATGTGCTGTATGCAGCAAGAGAGAGAGAGAGAGAGCGCGCAAGCGAGGAGGCTGTGTGATGTGTGCGCGGCCCCTGTGGGAGGATTTGTGTGTGGGTGTGCAGCAGCGCTCTCGGTCCTGCTGGTTGTGTAACCAGCGATGGAAGTCATAGACGAGGGATGGGGTGGTGTGTGGGAGGGATGTGTCATCCCCATCACTCCCAGGTCGTGTCAGCTGTGGAAGCGTTGGACTTCAGAGGGCCGTGGTGTTGCTGCAGCACCAGCACAGGCTATATTTGTCTGCAAATGCTTTGTCTAAAGCAAGACATGAAAAACAGCACTTTGTGTAGGCCCTTAGAATAACACTGAAAAATGTTCTGTGTGCAAACATGAGATTTAATGTTCCTCATAAGCCCCTGTGTCTGGATAGTAATTTATTTTAGGTGTGGTGCTATTTTAAGGGGCTAAGGCTGCTTAAATTCCATGTGTGACATGTAAGAAAAGATGTTCCTGTCAAGATACACTAGCTTTTAACCCGACAGCAAGGAATAATTTCATGTTGACACACTATAAAGTACAGTTTGATGATGACACTTGTATTTTGTGGTATTTTCACTCAAATGATCTTATAGTTTAATGTCAACTTATTTCATAATCTATGAAAAGTAATAGTTTATGAGTGTATTCAGGACTCCTCAATGTCATTTGGTGCTGTTGAAGAACATTGCTTTCTTTCTCTCTCCTTTATAAAATGTCCTTTTTTCTGAGATTGAACAACTTAAGATGATGAGTTTTGTCCTTGGCCCAGTTCGAGTATCAAACCGAGGTACTTCTCATCCAAATCCTGTTTTATAACAGAACCTTGAGACGCTGAAGACAACATGCACCATGCTGGAGGAGCAGGTTCTGGAGCTTGAGACCCTTAACGATGAGCTGCTGGAGAAGGAGAGACAGTGGGATGCCTGGAGGGCAACACTGGAAGAGGAGAAGAACCAGGCTGAGAGGAGGACCAGGGAGGTCCAGAGACTGCTCGACACAGAGAAACAAAACAGGTTACAACCACAACCACACACAGTGTTACAGTGTAACCCTTTAACACTGTTGACATGAATTGACTAAACTGACCCCTATGTTCATGTTTGCCTTGTAATTCTGTCTATTTAGTGTTTTCCTGTTAGTGAAGGCAACTCGACATGGTTACGACATGTTGAAATATGCTCCAGTTAACCTCCAGTTAAGATTAGTGCTGTCAAAATTGGCCAGAAATGACGTTCGATTATTCCTTCAAAAAAACACAAATGTTCGAACTATTCGAATATCTATTTTTGCACAATATGTCCATAAGAGGACATACCAACACAACGAGAGACGAACTTACTTGCAAAGATATATTGATTTAAACAGAAACGTGCCTTTTAAAAGATCCTACACCTTACAAAATAAACAAATTAAGTAATTAGCTTACGGTAAAACGGACATTCAGCGTTCCCAGCGAGCCGTGCTGTGACAGGTATATTTATTCAAACATTGCCTTTTAAAAAAATCAACATACTGACACCTTTCTGTTATGCTGGGGGTGAGAATCTCTCTGTCTGGTCGGGCCGGGATTTAAATTCTCCGATATCATTACCGCACGCAGCACGGTTGTTGTTTTAGCTCGTTTCAGCGAGACTATTATTAATGTATCATAGTGACGTTGTGATGCATTCAAGGATGCTCCGTAACCAAGAGTGCGCGTGAGGACATACGAGAACTTGCGAGCTCGCAAACAGCCGCGGTAGTGCTGATTTTTTTGTCACAACGAATATTGATTTTAATATTCGAATATCCGTTTTGTATTACAATTCGGTTATATATTCGAATTTAGAATATTCGTTGACAGCCCTAGTTAAGATTAACTGACTTAAAGGACACATGAGTTTTTCTCCTCATAGTGTTCGCATCAGTCCACGACAAAATTCAACCACAAGTAACATTTTTGGGAAAAGCTTAAGAGTTTCTTTTTTCCAGACTCGAGACGAACTCTCTCTCTGCTCAGAATGTTGCTGTTGCTGTCAGTGTTGGATCTGGCTCCCTCCACCTACACTCACTGAATGCAACAGGTTTAGGCATATTCTCTAGGGTTTGTCAATAGGTATTCTGGGAAATATATGATTTATTTTCTGAGTTGGTGTAGGCAGGGCGGGTGATGAAAACTGAGTACACAAAAAGCATATTCAAACGCAGATACTGTAGAAATGTTTTAAAGTTTTTCTCCTTTAAGCTTAAACCAAGTCCTTACCCTCAACTAACCTCTTGAAAGAACCGCAGACAAGCAGGCGCGACTTAGCAAAAGTGTTGAAGTAGAAGAAAATATACTCTGATACATTATAACATTTGATTTAAATAAGAAACTGTGCACAAAGCAGTACAAAAAGCCAGAACAATAATACAACTTCGATGGAAGAGGATGCATTTCCAGACTCAAAAATAACTGTGTTTGTTTCCTGTGTGCTCTAGGCTTCGTACAGAGCAGCGCTGCTCTGAGTCTCGCCAGGCCGTGGAACAGGCAGTTAAGGAGCACAAAGCTGAGATCCTTGCTCTGCAGCAGGCCCTCAAAGACCAAAAGCTCAAAGCGGAGAGCCTTGCTGACACTGTAAGGCTTTCCACACTGTTAAATGAGTATTTTACTATTTTTAGTGAGCAGATGTTACTGCAAATTCTTCCTGCTTTTTGTTCTCAGCTGAATGATCTGGAGAAGAAGCACGCCATGCTGGAGATGAACGCCCGCAGTTTGCAGCAAAAGCTGGAGAGTGAGAGGGATCTGAAGCAGAGGCTGCTGGAGGAGGTACATCCTGTATTTTCATACTTTTTTTGGGATACATTTTAGACGTTAAATTGTTTTTATGTCTTTTTTATTGCATGTCTTCCTGTTCGATTTCAGCTGCAAAACTGTTTTCAGACAAGAAAAATGAAATGTATTTACTTTTTGAAAACTATTCTGTCAATCTGTGCTGAAGGGTTTTGCTGGTGCTATCACAGGAAGAAATCAATGGTAGGAGTGCAAGGGGCAAAAACACAGCGTCCAGATGGTGATGTAAGAGATATTTTTACCTCCTCAGCAAGAGAAACTGCAGCAGCAGATGGATGCCCAGAAGACCCACATCTTCCGTCTGACCCAGGGGCTGCAAGACGCTCTCGATCAGACCGACCTGCTGAAGACCGAAAGGACTGACCTGGAATACCAGCTGGAGAACATCCAGGTGCTGCTACAGACACATTACTACTAATTTATTCCCACATAAAAGACATTATGATGTGGTTGAATTCCCAGTTAATTCAAGTGGACATTGCACACAATAAACTGCAGGACTGGGAGCAAATCTGTCATTTGCAGTCTTTGTTTCTCCCCCACTGTTTTGTCACTTTGTTTTAATAGTGTAAGACACAAACACATACTGCCCCCCCGAACATTGTTTTACCCCACAGCATACCTCCCCCTTCTCTGTGTCTCTCTGTCACCCTCTCTGTGTGAAGTGAAGTATTTGAGGAGAAATTCATGGCAGTAGTGATGTTCACTTAGCTCCACCTGCAGGCTGTGTACTCTCATGAGAAGGTGAAAATGGAGGGGACCATCACCCAGCAGACCAAGCTCATAGATTTCCTCCAGGCCCAGGCCCACGGTGGCTCCAAGAAGAAAAAGGTCAGATGTGATTATATATCTAATTTTATTGAATAGTTCTCTTATGTGTAAATCTTAACTAATGTTTTTGGAAATTAAAATATTTTGCCATCAGACAAAAAGGTTATGGTAAATGGACTGTACTTATATAGCACTTTTCTAGTCTTTGCGACCACTCAAAGCTGCTTTTACACTACATGTCACATTCACCCATTCACACACTGATGGCAGAGGCTGCTACGTAAAGTGCCCAACTGTCAACCAGTCATCACATTCACCAGGAGCAAATTGGGGGTCATTGTCTTGTCCTAGGACATTTCGACAAGTAGCGTGAGGGAGCTGGGGATCGAACCAGTGACCTTCCGATTGAAAGACGCAGCCGCCCGGTTGATAAAGACATTTTGTAATTTGAACAATTCGATCTTGTTGTTATTAGAATATCTTAAGGCAGGGGGCCAGGGACCCCTTATAGGGGAGAACATTTTCCAAGACCCCTCATAATCGTAACAATCGTAAAACTTTAACCTAAGTGTTTCAGACCTGTTACAAAGTGATAAACAGAAAAACATTGCAATTTGAATCATGTTAATACCACTTATATACTTTACAACAGAGGCTCATTTTATTCAACCTGCTTGTGGACTCGGGTTGACAGCATTTATATTTTTCAAGTAACTGATCTTTAAAGTTTTCAGAAAATTAACAGCAGTAAGACAGCCGCAGGAACGGTTCTCTGTGACCTGAGTGAGCTGAGTGATTGACAGATTGACCTGATGCGTCACAATCACATCAGTTTCTATTGGTCCAAAGCTAACGTGGGTGAGAGTAATGGACACAATATGCTTTTTTCATTGGCGCAAATGGTCCTCATCTGTACACATGCACTTTTAATGATACAACACAATTTTAAAATTTATTATTAATTTATTATAATTATTTCACGGACCTCCGAGCTATGGTTCCCAGGACCCCACTTAGAGAGCCACTGTCATAAAGTATATTGATGTGAAAATCTAAAATGATCTAAACTTGTAATTAACTTGATTGCATTTCTGGATATCCCAGATAGAAAGAAAATAAATTGATTTATTGGATGTTCCAAGAATATTTTTAGATATTTATAGGAAGGAAGAACCTTGAATTTATGGCCATGTAGAGATTGAGGGAATCAGCACTGGTTAAACAAGTGAACAAAATGTTGGCTCTTGTGTTTCAGGGTCTGTTTGGGCGACGCCGTGAGGATCTGTTGGCCGCCATGGCCGCTCAGGCCCAGGCCCAGGCTCAGGGTCAGAGTCAGGGCCCAGTTTCCCCTGTGCCCCCCATCCAGCCAGTGCCTCTGCAGTACAGCGACATGAAGTCAGCTCTGGATAAAGAACGTTCGCGCTGCTCCGAGTTGGAAGATGCTCTACAGAAAATGAGAGCAGAGCTGCGATCTCTGAGAGAGGAAGGTGAGGTGGATCCTCTACAGCAGCCAATACAAATGCTGTTCAATCACATGCACACATTTCATTATGTAAGTTTTAGCTAGATGGATAAAAGTTGCATCATCTTCTGTGAGAGGTTGAATACTGTTCACTCAGAATGATAAAACAATGTTGCATGGACATTCATTTCTTTCAACACCAGCGCTCCAGTATAAAGATCTTAGTAACGCCACCAACCCGGCCACAGCGCGGCAGCAGATGGTTATGTCTGCCATGGTGAAGTCTCCCGAGCACCAGCAGGGCCCAACCAGTCTGGCACCCTCCAACTCCGGACGCAGGAAGGAGACTGCAACACCGGAGGGTGAGTGAGAGGACCATGCTCGCTGTTCTCTCTAGCAGAGAGTTAAATGCAGGTCTGGAGCTTTAAACTTAAACACAAACTGGCCCTTACCTGCACACACATTGACACACACATATAATGTCACTGGCGAAGCTCTCACTATCCTTTCTCTTTCACACACCTTTCAGAGAGAAGGAGGGTCACTTTTGAAAGTAAGTTGTCCAAACATGTGGTTTCTGCAGTTTGGTCTCTTATCTCTCTTCTTCTTTTGCCTCATCCACATCTTTATCGGCCAGATTTTAAAAGCTCTGCACTTTAAAAAAAAACAAAAAAAAACAAAGGACCCACCAGGCTGGTCAGGTGAGGCTGAGAAACGGTTAATGTACCTTTATCAGTGCACAGCTTTAGAAATCTGAAGCATTTTATCTTGGTTGCTGAAGCTTAGCCTCTGCTCTTTAACTCACTGGAGTGCCACCTGAACTTCACATCATACACTAACCGAGATGTACTGTATGATAAACTCTGCAATGCAGAAAGCACTGTTTGAACCCACGCCCTGATACTAGAAGGTGTTATCCAGTCATCTTATCAAAGGTAACAACAGCTATCTTTGGCTGACAGAAGACGTTAAAGGAGAAAATAAGTAGAAAACAATACAAACATAGAAAGTCTTATGTAGCGCAAACACAATGTAATGTAATTATGTAACACATGTTGCCAACAACCACACACTTGGTAAACTATGATGGGAAAGAAAAGCTACAGAAACCCTAATGTCTGTTTGCTATGTTATGATAATTATCAATTATTAAATATTATTAATGTTTTCAAGATTTAAGACTCGTAACTTTGAGTATGCACAGTATAGGCTTTCCAAATGTTAACATCAACGGTGTGCAAATACAAAGAACGCTGGACACAGTGTGAAGCTGACTGGATAAAGCCTTTAAATTGCAACAGTGAGTGGGCACAAGCAACGGGATTGATCAAATCAATATTCTTTTTCAAGCATTTTGTCTTCAGAGTTTACTTGCTTATGCATTCTGCTAAACATCTTACAGTTCTTTTGGAAACCTTCTTGTGTTGAAGTGATTTCATAGCGGGTATGGCATGGTGCACTGAGGTTTTGAAGTGATGGATGCACCTGACACAGTAAGGCATACTGGAGCTGCCCGCCCCTCACTGTGTTCCCTGACTGTATTCAGAGTATAGCCGTCGTTTGAAGGACAGTCAGAGAGACAGAGAGAGGGAGAGAGAGAGGGTGGTGCACCACAACACCGCTCACCGCTTCACAGTGGGACTCAACATGAGAGCTGCCAAGTGTACTGTGTGCCTGGATACTGTGCACTTTGGTCGCCAAGCTGCTACCTGTCTCGGTGAGTTACAGATGCGTTCGAAAGGGCAGCACTGAACCAAATGATCCACAGTAGCTTTGTGTGAACTGGATATATTTAAATTTGTTGACACATTAATTCATGTAAAATTCAAATTTCAGCCATCCTATTATTGTTTTGTTCTGCAACTTCTGTTGTATAAATAGGAATTATAATAATACAGATAACAAATGGGAGTGTTACTTTGATGTGTGAAACAATGGTGACAGCTCATGCTGTTGCCTCTCACTCATTCCCATTGTTCTACCAAACCTTTATATAACATTTGATGTCAGAGATCTAAAATATCAAAAATGTTCAAGGAATCTCTTTTTCAAATTTTTTAATTTATTCTACGTTGGTCTTGAGATTTCTGTTTGTGAAATACAGACTGTAAATGTTTACTGTAGAGTAATTAATTAGGTTTATAAACTGCCTCTGAGCCTTTGCTAAGATGCCCCTCCCCACCTGTTATGGTCGATGGCGGCACAAAGGGGTGTTTAGAGGAGCCGCGAGTTTCAGTTACATTACTCTCTCTTTAACAATATTTTCTCTCCTCAGAATGTCACGCTCTGTGCCACCCAAAATGCTCCCCCTGCCTTCCAGCCACGTGTGGCATGTCGAGCGACTGCTCCCTGCATCTGTCTGACGGCCTGTGTCGGGACAAAAGCAGCTCCCCAGCACAACAGCTCAAAGAAGCCAGCGGACACATGCACCTGGAGGGCTGGATGAAGCAGCCAAGGTCAGCTGAGGACACACTTACACTGCTGTGTCATTGTTTAGCTTTTTTCACACTGTTCTGACACACTGTCCACGAGTTTTATTGGGTCTATTTAATCACATGGGTGCATCAAGACATGGTGCATAGGTACATGAGTGAAGTGCTGGTTTAAAAAGAAATAAACAAATGGAGAAACTTGCAGAGGCAGGTGCTTCCATGCAGAGCAGAGGACAGCTCACTACATGTGTTAAAACTGTGTGCTGCAGAAAGTAGTTAAATCTATGTCAACAAGCATCGTAGCTGTTCACAAAGCTCTCGTTAACCCCAGCATCATTCTAAAACACTTCAGGCAGTATATCTGTCATGTACTTCATGCCTATAAATCTTTTTGTCTCGAGCAATATGGTTGATCTTTCATGCTCCCTCATTGTGAGGCTGTGTCATCTCCACCCACTGTTCAGGCAGGCCGATGTTCCGAACACAAGTTCTCTCTGGCGCTCTCTGTTCTGCTCTCTCTGACAGAGTCCACCCATCTGCTGCTGAAACCAGTTTAAACACATCTGAGGAGTTTCCTGTGAAAGCTGTTTTACGCTTTGTAGTAATGGTGTTGCCTTGTGTGTTTGTAGGAACGGGAAGCGAGGCCAGGGGTGGGAAAGAAAATATGTGGTCCTGGATGGGACTAAAGTGTCCATCTACGAGATAGAGCCCCGAGAAGGTTGCCTTCCTTTACCCGTCTAACATATTACAATAATTCATAGTTCTATCAGAGTAAATAGCTTTTTCTCCTGACACTAGTTTCAGGCGTGCTTTTCTGTTTATGCTGTTCAGATTCAGTGAAGCCGCTGGAGGAGTTTGACCTGTGTTTGTCAGATGGAGAGGTGGTTGTTCATGGAGCAGTAGGGGCCTCTGAGCTGCCCAACACTGCCAAGTCAGGTACAATGTTAACAAACCCTCTTTATAGTATCTTTCATTTGTTTGTCTTGTTTAGATAACAGTCATATTCTACATTCGTTATTAACTGGAGGTCATTAAAAAGAGAATCAGTACTGAAGTCATGCCTTGTGTGTCAGATGTTCCCTACGTCCTGAAGCTGGAGTCCCGTTGTCACACCCCCTGCTGGCCCGGACAGGCAATTTACTTCATGGCGCCTAGCTTCCCAGACAAACAGCGCTGGGTGGCTGTCATGGAGTCTGTTGTGGCCGCAGGGCGAGCCTCACGGGAGAAAGCCGAGGCCGACGCAGTGAGTATTCTTGAGCAGGAGAGGGGGGGACTTGGGGCATATGGCTCTCTGTGTCCTCCATGTCTGCTGCCCCAAATCATAAACTGTGACGACCACAGTCACAGATAACAGACTTATAACAGAGTTATGTGTGACTGTGGTCTCAAACTTGCTGTTTTACTGTGTGGGCTATTCATGAGCAGGAGATATATGCTATATGATTTCATTGTAAGATGACATTCTTAGAGTTTGAATGGATAACCCCCAGTTCACTTATATGTGTCATTAATTGTCCCCTTCTTCTTTCTTCTTCTCTTTCCCTCCTCTCTCTCTCTTTGTCTTTCTCGCTGCTGTTTGTTGCTTTTTCATCATGCCACATTATATGTCCGGTATATGGGCATGTTTTGTTGATTTGCTTTATTCTGCCTATTCCACCGGGTTTCACTGCACACATAGGCTGCTGTGTCCAAAAGACAAATGGTTCTGTCTCCTCTGGTCCAGGTAAACAGTCACAAAGATAAAGACATTAAGACTTTGCAACAATCACACACACGGTCACCTGCATATCCTTCACGAGGCACGCAGTGGTGCATGTGTCTGTCATTGTGTTACCTGGTCATCCCTGCCCCTGTTCTCACTTCACCTGCTGTGACCAGTCCTCACTCTGAACTCTCCTCTGCTTCACTGTCACGTCCTGTACAATATCTGTGTTTGAATGTTGCTGAGATATTCTTCCCTTCCTTTGGTGTCCTGTTTTAACCGCGGTACACGACTTCTTACCAAGATGTTTGATCATCTTTGTGTTGATCCTCCTCAGTGGTCCCGTCTGGAGGACCCGGGATCAGACAGCGGGTTTTGACCTGCTGGTGTACTCATCTGTTTTTACCCTGCTGACCGCTGCACACTCTTTAGAGACTGGGACTCAAGTCATGTGACTCTGACTCATCGTAAAGATGCACGTCACAAACTGAGCGAAATAGATTTTACCTCACTTTGCAATTTGAAGGAGCTAGAGCCGACACTAGTGTGTTTTAAAATCTCTTGAAACTAATATTTTCTTTATCTTGTTTCCCAACTTTAAAACGACTAGAATAATTTCCCATGCTGCTGTTTGCCTGTTCAGCCGGTCATCAGGACAGTTCAGGTCAGGAAGTCAAGAGTGCAGTATCCCATGCTGTTATTGTAAGCTTAGTTTATTATGGGATACACAGTAACAAGACAACTTTATAAAGATTAATTATGTTAGTGAAATGATGAAGTTTTGGACCTATAAGTAATTATTAAAGGCTCTTCAGTTGCAGCTGCTCATGTTCATCTACTTCTATATAATATACAATATATAGATTTGTTTAACAGTTATAGATTTATATATAACCCAGCTGAGCACATGTTGAGTTGACCTCATTGATTTTGCTGGTAGAAAAACATTAGGCCCGAAACAATTCCCAGGTTGCACTGCAGTCGCTACCAGGAACATTACTCTCAGCATGTGGCCTGTTCACAGTGGATTTTCATTAGTTAGCATATTTTTCATGTAGTTTAGTTTTAGAGGGTTAAAGGATAACTTCTGGATTTTTCAACCTAGACCCTATGTTCCCACGTGTTTGTGTGTAAGTGACTAGTGGAGACAATTATTGAAATCGATCCAGTGTTCAGAGAGGAGTGAGAGAATACGAAGACAAAGAGGGAGAGAGGATCTTCAGTCATTACAATCTTTTAGTTAGCACTGAGCAACGCTTTCTGTACTCGCAACGGCACTACTCCCTCTTCGTCTCCTTCTTCCTGCAACAACTACGCTCTCGCGTGAGATTTCAGCGCGAGACTTCTCCGTGAGCGAGACTTGGTTACAGACAACACTAGAGAGCATAACGTCCCCTCCCTGAATACTGGATCAATTTCAATAGTTGTTGTCTCCACTAGTCACTTACACAAACACATGGGAACATAGGGTCTAGGTTGAAAAATCCCGAAGTTATCCTTTAACGTAAGAAAATGATGAAAGTGAATACCCCCCCAATCGCATTAACTTATATTTGTGGAACTAATTATATCAATATAATGTTGGACATTTCTTAGACGTTTTAAGAAAATACAGTCGCCATAGAAACCTCTCAGGGGGAAGTTCAGTCGGATCAGTTTGCAATTTGATTAAAGTTTGCTCAACATTTAGGTGAACAGGCTCGTATGACTTCTTGATATTTGTATATGAGCATTAGTTTAATGTTTAAAACACGACATGAAAGGGTTAACAACACGAGGAATCACGTTCTACCCGTCACTGGACGTGAGAGAAGCCGTGCTTGAAACATGAACCTAAAACCGGAGGATGACCTGTGACTTAGTCCCACCTCTGACACTTTTAACCTGCACACAGTCCTGCTCCTCCTGCTGCCTCCCCCCCCGAGGTCGAGCTGAGGTCGTGACCCTGCTGACCCCTCACCTCTCTTTGCTCTTACAGAAGCTGCTGGGAAACTCTCTCCTGAAGCTGGAGGGAGACGACAGGCTGGATATTAACTGCACCCTCCCCCTCACAGATCAGGTACAGATGCTGATCACATTTTACTGGAGAGTCCTGGCAGTGTTGTCTGTGCATGTACAACACACACACCTTTATCGATAGTAGCAGCTTTGTGCTCTTTGCTAAGAAATGTTGCTCCTGTGTAATCTATCCATGTCGCTGGAACAGTTGTGTTTTTCACTGTGTTTTATTGCAGATAGTTCTGGTGGGTTCTGAAGAGGGTCTCTATGCCCTGAATGTTATAAAGAACTCTCTGACACACATCCCTGGCCTGGGGTCAGTCTTTCAGATCCACGTCATCAAAGATCAGGAGAAGCTGCTGATGATTGTCGGTGAGATGTCAGGCTTTGTCATCGTCAATGACGACAGCAGGATTCGAGTCCTGCCTTTGAGTTTATTTAACTCAGGGCGCGGGTTTTGTTCATCGATCCAAACGCAAATATCTAATGCACGACTGTTCTAATCATTACACAGCACAATGAGCGCTGTGTAACATCTGTGTGTATGTGTGCTGCAGGCGATGAGAGGGCATTGTGTCTCGTGGAGATTAAGAGAGTGAAGCAGTCTCTCGCCCAGTCGCACCTACCCAGCCAGTCTGAACTGGCCCCCTACATCTTTGAGACCGTGAAGGGCTGCCATCTGTTTTCTGCTGGGAGAGTAGGTCTTCCTTTCCTCTACAAAATGTCCCCATGCTTTCTTTGTTGTCATGTTTGTGACGAACAGTAACTGTAAACGGAAACAGCTGACGTGTACGCTTTACAGATAGACAACGGGCCTTGTATATGTGCTGCGATGCCCAACAAGATCACCATTCTGCGCTACAACGATAATCTCAACAAATATTGCATTCGTAAGGTGCGTAATAACTGTTAGTTCCAACTGTTCCCAAGTTTTTTTATATTAAATTCACTGTCTTTATACAGAGCAAGGTTTTTACCGTCTCACACCGTCTCTACTTTTCATCTCTCAGGAGATTGAGACCCTGGAGCCGTGCAGCTGCATCCATCTGACCAGCTACAGCATCATCATCGGCACCAACAAGTTCTATGAGATTGAGATGAAGCAGTTTGTGCTCGAGGGTGAGGATCAGCACAAAGCTAAAAGAGTAGGATGAGAATTTCTCAGTGAAGCACTTGCTCTGCGAGACAGGCTCCTAGTTGTCAAGACCCTCAGGGTTGAGTAGAAGTTTTTAGAAATAGTGATCTTGTCATTTTTCCACCGTAGAGTTCCTGGACAAGAACGACGTGTCCCTGGCCTCGGCGGTGTTTGCAGCCTCGTCCCACAGCTTTCCCATCGCCATCATGCAGTTGGCCACCAACATGCAGAAGGAGGAATACCTGCTGTGCTTTCATGGTGTGTTTGGACTGAATGGCTGCTCTGCACACTGTTTTTCTATGTGGTAGTGTTTGGGTAGCGTTCTCGTCTCAGTTTGGTACCTGATACAAGAGAGGACCATTACCACCATGTGTTTGAGCTTTAACATAAATTCAAGTCTTACATTTGTATTTCTAAAAGAGTGACCCTGATCGTTAGACTCCTCCTCTCTTCAGGAGAGGCACACAGAGGTTTGTACAGTAAGCTTTGTTTGTGTGGCAGAGTTCGGAGTGTTTGTCGACATGTACGGGCGAAGGAGCCGCACTGACGACATCAAGTGGAGTCGTCTGCCTCTGTCCTTTGGTAAATACACTTTGTTGCTATGACTGCTTTATGCCACGTTAACACAGCAATCAGCAAAACAACTTCACATATGATTCTTCTGTGGTGCAGCCTACAGAGAGCCCTACCTGTTTGTCACCTACTTCAACTCGCTGGATGTCATCGAGGTTCAGGGACATGCCTCTCTTTGGTGAGACAGACCGGCTACATCCGACACCATTTTAAACATTTAGATTTTGGTTGTCAGCTATATTTTCCCACATGACTCTGTCTGTGCTTCCAGTCCCACAGTACTGGCCCACCTGGACATCCCCAACCCTCGCTACCTGGGCCCAGCCATCTCCTCCGGGGCCATTTACCTGGCCTCGTCATACCAGAACAAGCTTCGGGTTATCTGCTGTAAGGGGAGTCTGATCCGAGAGTCTGGAGAGCTGCAGAGGACCGGCTCCAGCAGAGGGTCAGCTATCTTCATAGTTTCAACAACAACAAAATACACTGCGCACAGAGAAGGAAAGAATACAGTGTTCAGATTATAATGCGTCGGCGGATTAAAAACAATAGAACACCTACAAAACACATTAATTGTGACCCATCGGTTCAAATCAGCAG
The DNA here is from genome assembly GCF_022749685.1 of Semicossyphus pulcher. Classification (NCBI taxonomy): domain Eukaryota; kingdom Metazoa; phylum Chordata; class Actinopteri; order Labriformes; family Labridae; genus Semicossyphus; species Semicossyphus pulcher. Next base: position 29,358,951 of record NW_027211737.1, on the reverse strand, counting down.
CTAGAAAACACCAGTGGGATCAGGCATTGTTTTTACTGGAAAGGCCAACAGTGCCATCTGCTGTGGAGATACGGCGTCTTCCTCTCGTTTCTTAAAGACGCTTGGTAACATCTTCAGACACTGATCTGAGAACCGTCTGTTTACTGTGTTTCCTACAGTAGTCCCAGTAAGCGAGGACCGCCCACGTACACAGAGCACATCACCAAACGTTTGACCTCGGGCCCCGGCAGCCACGACGGCCTGCACCGGGAGCCCAGCACTCCGCATCGCTACCGCGAAGGCCGCACCGAGTTCAGACGGGACAAGTCTCCTGCCCGACCGCTGGACAGGGAGAAGTCGCCCGGCAGGGTGCTCGACAGTCGCAGGGAGAGGTCTCCTGGGAGATTTGGGGACAGCTCCCGACTCCATGCCGGGTCTGTCCGAACACAGCTTGCCCCTGTTAACAAGGTAGAGTAGAAGGCTTCTGATGGATGGGTTGTACAGTGAAATGACACAAAGGAGCTAACAAAGAAGCAACAAACACACACAACATACAAAGGTCCATGTGACAGTTAGGGATGTTGTCATGGGTAGTATGACTTAATTCTTGAGGAGATAAAACGCCTGAAAATTGATCTTGCATTTTGTGTTTTTTATTCTGTCCTATCTTGTTAATCAGCTCAAACTCCTCTGATTTATCTCGTTATCTTGTGAGCAGAGAGAAAATAAAACAAAAAAAACATTATAAAAATACTTAAAAATACTTCTAAATTCATGTGAGTGTGACCCTTTGTCCTTGTTGTCGTCTTGCAGGTGTGGGATCAGTCATCAGTGTGAGTCCAGGTCCAGGTCCCTCCTGACTGGAGGTTGAAGAGAAACTTTGGGAAACCCTTGATGTACTCTTGAGTGCAAGCACACACACATACGCACACACGTCCCTCAGGCTGTCCGTCCCATTGCCTGTACATAGTGCAGTCCCAGTTCCTCGTTAAACAACGCATTAACCTGCACTGGGAGACGTCTCTTGCGACAATCCTCTATTCTGACTTGTGCTTTCGTGGGAGAGATCCCGCAGTAGATTTGGTGGCAGGGAACCTTTGCAGATCTACAGATGAAGAGAATCTACTTTATAAGATATACACGACGTTGTAAATATTGCTGTGTGAGTTTTTATAGATAAAGGGAATAGTCGGCTGGTGAAGCCACGTCTATTTTTTTTAAAAATGAGTTTCTAAAGATGTTGCAGGGAGATTCACGATGACGTTGGTTTTAGAAATACAATATCAACATTTCATTAGAATCTGAACTAATCACGTCGGGTTTCTTCTCTGTGCAGAGAATCAAACCGACATATAACTACTCATATAAATTACGGTGAGAAAGGTGGACGGAGGCAACACTTTGCACATGAGATTGGATTTGAACAGGAGTTAAAAACTCGTTCTTGTTACACGACCAGTCTTCTTTCTTCGGATCAGATATGTGGTCCTCTTGACTAAATAGCCTTTGATATATAATTGCATATGATTGCTTTATTGACAGTCGTTGTCAGCCATAGTTTGTAACACAATTATTAAGCAATGTTTTGCTCCGAGTGTTCCTTGTGTTGTTTTTAGCAAAGATCAAAGAAACATGCAGCTCTGCCTCTGATGCTGGACGATGTGCGGTCAGGCTGACGCCGCCTCAGCTTGCTCTTAGTCCGCCGCCGCCGCTGCTAATTATGGTACAGATGTCCCGTTTCTGTGCAGTGATTATAAAGTCTAGTAATCGTCAGGGGTCGTTACTTTCTAGCATCGTTTCTTTAGAGCCGGTAAGACCACCTCCATTAGTCACATCAGTGAGCATGACTAACTTAGAGCAGCACTCGTCGCTTTTCGATCTTGATTCTCTCTATTGGTTGTTCTTTTCTGTCACGTATTTACTTGAATTTGCATTCGATAAGTAGACATTGATGTTAACAGTAACTTAAGATTTTCTTGATTTTTAGAGATGTATAACAGTACATGCATTAAACATGATTAAAGTGTCTGACTGTTTCCTTCTGTTTGTTTTAAGCTGCAGATATTCAATCAGCTGTAATCAGTGAGGAGCAGGTATCAGGTGCTGCTAGCAGACAACACAGTAGGTTTATCTAGTTTATTTCTCCTTTAATTCTACAACAATGTAATGCTCTTTAAAGTAAATCCAACAAAACAAAATATTCAGACTGAACAAGGAGCACTTGTCGTTACAGGAAATTGCTATGTACAGCTACACACTCCTCTGACAGACATGAGAAGGTTCAAAGTGCTTATCAAACAGAAGGGAAGAAGGAGGAAAATCAAACAAAAGCACGAGTGATCCCTTTGTGAGAGACCCGTAATAAATCTGCTTGGCACCAGTCTCCACCAAAAGAGACACACACACACACACACACACACACACACACACACAGTCACACAAACGCATTCACACGTACACACTCATGTCAAGTGATTACTGGGCCACTGCAGCGACGCCTCTGATGGAGCACGTCAGCGAAATACAACAAATGCAGACCGAGAGAAACTTGTCGGGAGGGGACAAAAAAAAAAAGCACAGCAAGGGATCATTCTGGCAACATGTGTGATAACTGATGACGCTGTTCACCGTGTTACCCAACCCTCCCGCACACAACCACCAACCATAATGCTTGTTACAATACTGAACAGCACAGCAAACTTTCAGCTTTATTTTGACGCACTCTGTGGCAGTGTCTACTTCATGTCATGTGCAAAAAACAGCCTAGTTTTTTTATTTTTTATTTTTCGACAATTCACATTCATGGATTGTTCAACAAGACGAGCTCGGTGCCCCGCATGCCTGTGGTGGTGGAAAAACAGAGAAAGGGTTCATACTGCCTTTCTGTCAGCGTTCCTGTGCGAGAGTGACAGAACCTCACTCTCAGAGCGGACCGATAAAGGGACCGTACACGTCTCGTACAGCCATCTTTTTCATCTCAGATCTTTTGTTGACATAAACGACCGGCTGTATTTAGGAGACAACTTCTGAAGTGTTGGCAGACAAAGTCTTTCAGCAGTAGGACACAAACATCGGGGAGGAGTGTGAAGCTTTTAAAGAGATTATCTGTGAATTTAGGAGCACTGATTTCTGATCACAGGACAGGTGTACATTATAATCAGTCTAATGTGTTAAATCACCATTCTGGTTGCACATCAGTTAGTCTTTGCAGAAAACGGAGAGATGAATTCTCGAGAGGCTGATCAGGGCTACGAACCAAATCAGAATTTGCTGCACATTTAATGCAGAGGTACCATCTTCAATAAACTCACAAAGAAACCGCTCCTGTTGTCGTGTCAACGCTCGCTCAAGTGTTTTTTTGTGAATATCAAATTGACCATAATGACAGCGTCTCATCTAACTGGGACAAACGAGTCAGAATTGTCCATTTCAGAGAGGGAAAGTGGAGCCGTTAAATTAAACACGTTCACCACTTCCACAGGAGGGCAGTGAAACAAACACTTGAAGCCTGTTGTTGTTCTGACCTCCGTAAAACAACGTGCACACTTCCATCGCCTGCTGATTGTAGCACCACGTTTAATCAAACAGAGGATGTCAGGAACAAGAGATCAGAGACACAGCTCCGGTGTGAGTGAGTAGTTTGTTGTAACACATTTCTTCTGATAGTCAAAACTTTGTCAGCCCTTGTTGCCTACGTAATGACGCACATGTGGGCCCTCTGCTTACACGACAAGCTGACTGATGAGAAATAAAAGAATGGCAGTAACAAAATTAAAGTCTGTCATCGTGTGCTGAACCTTTTCTTCTCCAGCTCATTGAGAAAACTTTTTAATAACAACAATAAAGGCCATTCTCGAATATGTGAGTCTGAAAAGAAAGAATTGCTCAGCAACTAGAAGCTCGCTGTGAATGTGTGTGTGTACATTGACAGGTGTGTTTGCAAAGTAGAGGTAGTGTTTGTCGATGAGTTTGAATGGAGTAATGTTTGTGTTGCGTGTGTGTGAGTTGTTTTGGGTTCAGACCGCTCTTGTCTCAGTGCACCTGCGTCTCATTGGCTACGGACAAACTTCACTCTGACTCGTGATCATCAGAGGCGTTACGGTGTTTGATGGCACCTCTGACTTAACCTCCGTCCCCCCTTTGTGAATCCTGACGTGATCAGCCGACACCAAAGAGAAGTGATGAGCGACAGTGCAGCCAAAGATCAGAACCATCTCTCATTTCCTGCCTCATCAACACTGATTATCCTGTGGCAATTGAATTGTCTGGAAGTTAAAACAGCAATTCAACAACAAAACCTTAATAAATTAAATTAATGATCGCATTTGAAAAGGGAAAACCACTGCAGCATCAGAACAGGACACCCTGCTTCTCTATTTAAAAAAAACACACCTGTCGTCTTCAACAGGTTGCAAAATATACGTTCTTTCTGCAATTAACATAAGAAAACAAATAAACTGGAAAAAAAACTTTTTGGTGACTAATTAAGTGAGCCACTATTCAAGGATTCTATACATTTTTCTTAAATGCTATATAGGTATCTGAATATATTATTTTATCAATTTATTTTACAAAAAAGTGTTTGTGTGTGCTCGGAGGTCATTGAATGGGTGCGAGGCAGAGTGGGCGTCTCAGTGAAGCTTCTCCGACATATTCCTGCTGAGGAGTTACGGACCTTTGAAAACGCACATAGCCCTTTCTGCTGCCACTGCTCTCCTCCATGTTTCAAGCATCAAAGTCAAGATCACAAGAGAGCTCGACTCTCCCCCTGTTCAATTAAATCAAAAAGTTTAAAAGTGTAAAATTTACTCGTCCACTTGTGATGTCCACTGGACTGAAAACTACATGAGATGTCCAGCTCCCAGTGCCTGCTGGGTAAATATAATAAAAGGGGCGTTGTGAGTGAAGGGCGTTAACGTATGGCCAACAGGAGAGATTACACTGTTTCGCAGTCAGTCAGTCCGTATCGGGCAGAAAAAAAAATCTTCAGCTCATCTGCTGTCTGACACAAAGTGACAACGCCACAGCACATCAGTTTGACCTTCCAGCAGACCAGTAACAACAGTATGTCGGTGTAAGTAAATCACCAACCAGGGGTCACTCTATTTCAAAACTAAAAGTTTAAAGTGTGGGCAAAAATGAGAATTCAGAAGTGCTGAACGTGAAGAAAAAACAAGCCCGATGTTTCAGAGTCCTGCATCCGCTGATTACACTCTGGGCTGAATGTCAATGCATGTTAAACACAAACTCTTCTCACGTCAATTAGCTGTGTACATTACGTATGCCCGCACGCACGCACGCACGCACTCTATACTGAATTGAGATTCAGCCCAGGCTTGTTAAAGGATCAGTTCACCCAAATAAGAAATTGGTGGATAAATAACAGGGAGGTTATTTACAGAAAGAAATGAGGCCATCGTGATTTTAAAGGGGCACTGCACTGACCGTAGACTTAAAGATCAGCTCAATCACTCAACAAACATTTAATTACCAATAGCTAACAGTAAATCAATCAAAATAAATAATTAATTCATGTCGCTGGTTCCAGCTTCTCCAATGTCATCATTGATCGTTACATTAAACATCTTGAGGTTCTGGATTGTTGGACAAAACAAGACATTTGAAAAGCTAAACGTGGGCTGGGAGACTTACAACAGCCACGTTTCACTATTTATTGATTAAAATAAATGTATTGATAATGACACTACTAGTTACAGCCATTAATCAATTCACCTCCATGGTGTTTAGTGGCAGCGTCTCACTGTTAGACACCACAAGAGGTCAGTGAGGATGTTGGGTGAACTGACCCTTGGACAACATTAGTGTGCATCAGCTGGCCAGTTTTTTCTAAAGCCGCGGGGCTGTCTAATGATTGCCGCAAGGACATTTTCCACGTCGTTACTGATCATAATCCTCCGGAGAAAAGAAAAGCCCAAAGTGTGATCTGGGAGATAATGGTACAAAGAGGTCTGATGAGAAGCGTGGATCAGCGGGGCAATGATTCAATGGACCAAAGCCCTCAGAGAGACTTCAGCGACACAGTGAGACGACCTCCTCTGCCTGCCTGATGTCCATTCTCACTCCTCTGGCCTCGGAGTGCAGTCCTGTCACTGCCAAAAACCCTCTGTGTGATGAGTGTGTGATTTCCTCTCACACAATCTCACACACTCCACCTCTACGCACACACACCGATCTGATGCACTGGCATCGCGCCGTTAATGTCCTCCGCAACGACATCCTCTCTATATACACTTTAAATTCCACATCTGAAGCACACACACACATAAAGTACATGGGACATTCCGTGTAGCTCCGGTGCTCCACTTCAGCAGTGCGCCTGTGTCAGCGGCTCGCGGCTCAGCCCAGTCCTCTGAAGCTCAGTTGGAGCTGGCTGTGATGGGTTTCTCCAGCTCCCGGTCCAGGGGTGCCGGGTTGAGCTGGAGGCTGCCGTAGCAGGTCTTACAAACGCGGCTGGGCTCGAACAGCTGCTGGCTTGGCACTGGGATCTTCTGGTCGCAACAGCTGGCACAGAACACGTTACCACAATTCCTGCAGGGAGACAGACGGGTCAGTGATGGACCCTCAGATACAGCATCCTCACATCAACAGCTATCATGCGACTCCTTGGCATACGATTCAATTACTATGATTACGTAGAGTTAGCCTGATTTAACAGTTGATAATTTCATGCAAGTCTGGATTTTGTACCCATTCAAAGCTGGCTTAAGGTTTATGTAAAAGTGAGGTCATCACAAACTTGCAGGAGTGCAGGCTCACTTCTCCTGATGAGGATTTTTCAGCACTCTTTATAATAAACCTCATTTTGAGACACACCTTCCACATGGCCTACAAACAATATTATGATTTTAGAAGGAAACATAAATAATTAATAAATCATCAAGATCTATTGGTGTAATTATCATTAATGAAGACTGGCATATATCCATCCATCCATTATCTATACCGCTTATCCTGTTCAGGGTCGCGGGGGGCTGGAGCCTATCCCAGCTGTGATTGGGCGAAGGGTGGGGTTACACCCTGGTCTGGTCGCCAGTCAATCACAGGGCTGACACACAGAGACAGACAACCTTTCGCACTCACACCTATGGGCAATTTAGAGTCACCAATGAGCCGAACGAGCATGTCTTTATACTGTGGGAGGAAGCCGGAGACCCCGGAGGGAACCCACGCATGCACGAGGAGAACATGCAAACTCCACACAGAAAGGCCCACCTTGCCCAAACCAGGGTTTGAACCGGTGACCTTCTAGAGACTAGCATATATAAATAATCACATTTTCATTAAAAGATCTGTTTAACTTAAAAACCATTTCAATACATGAAAACAAATATGAGAACAGCAAACACATCAAACTTTGAGTTTTAAATGTAATCACACCAATGGAACCTGAAAAAGTTTCTATTTTAGTTCATTTAAAGGCGATTTGTCTCGTTAACACTTGAGGGGATTATTGTTGTATCAGAGGGACAAACTGTGTCGTACAATTGGATTAAATCTATGTATTAATCATTCACCGTCATGGCCATTGTAAGTAAATCATTTGAAGAATGAAGTATGATTGCAAACTCAGGTTTTTGACATAATTAAATTTGTACAGTTTATTCTGGTTTAAGAAGGAAAATCTTAAAAGGGATTCAATTAAACTACTTTTTTTAAATTTATATTGCGACGGGCAGAGAAGGCAGGAAAGATGGAGAGACGGAGGGGATGACATTCGACAAGGCCCGGCAGGAATCAAACCCAAGTTGCTGCAGTAAGGACTTAGCCTTAGAATTAGGTATGCATTCAACCAGTTGAGCTACCAGTCAACTCTTGATTAGAAATGCACCATATTATCGGCACGTTATCGGTATCGGCCGATATTGGCTTAAAAATGAACGCCGATATCCGCCGATATAATTAACCGATAAAATAATGGGCTGCTGCATACTTGATTAAATGCCCGACCTCGGCGCAATGTCCCCGCCGCGAAGAAGACCTGCGCGGCGCAGCGTGATGACGTCACGTGTGTCTACCTGCAGCATGAGAGAGGTAGAAGCCAAAATGTCCGTGGTGTGGAAGTTTTTCAAAGTGTCCGAAATAGAAAGCAAAGCTGCTGTTTGCAATGACTGCTCAGCTTCGGTGATGCGAGGAGGAGCCAAGGCAAAGTCTTTCAACACTACAAACTTGATGAACCATCTCAAGACCCGTCACCCCGACCGTTAACAAATGTGATAAGAGCATCACCATTATACTGTACGCTAATTCCAATACAGAAGAGAGTTGATGATCTCTGCTATTAGGTGTGCGGGAAAAAAATATCGGTATCGGTAATCGGCTAAATGAGTTGTAAAATATCGGCATATCGAATATCGGCAAAAAATCCAATATCGTGCATCCCACTTTGATACATATTTTCAGTCGTTGCTTAGCTTACAGATAACAGCTGAGCTTAGTTAACAGATAAGGTAGTGATATTCCAAAACCAACAATTAGTTAGTCAGTCCACGTTGTGTGTAACAGCTCTGCAGCAGGTTTTTAACAATAGACACGAGAACGAAGCGTCTGTTTGGGACTTTGTTCTGTTGCAGATTCACCCACAACACAAGTCGGGTCATTGATGTGTTTTTAATAATGTTTGGGAAACAAAGAAGAGTAAAATGCAAGAACCAAACCTCTGATAGTGTTTAGAGTTAGCTAAATGACAACTAATGGGATCGGTTTACCTGGCTAACATCAGGTCAGGTTGGACTAGTTAATCCACATTTAAAGAACAGGATGCTGAAAATGTGTCTGCTGTGCAAAAACTGATATTTGTAGCTGTGTCTGATTTCAATCCAATCACCCGGGACAGATGATTTGGGAGGTTTGGGAGCGAAACCCTGTTTCTAGTTCACTTCAGCTGAAATGTTGCTCTACATGCCGGGTTAGAAAAGATGCTCTGTCACTCAGTGTTGCTAATTTCTTTACAAAGCCCATGAAAACATGTTATCATCATACTTTAGGCCCATGCTCTGATTCAGATGTAAGGTCATGCTCACACACTTACACACAGAGTTGTCCCTTCTACCTGCCTGTACTCACCCTGAGCGGAAATACAATAATAATGATGTGTAAATAAATAATTTACTCTTAGTCTGCAGCCTTTTACAACACCAGGTGTGAGTGCTCTCCAGTACCATGCTGTGCTGCTGGGCAGTGAGATGCAGAGGGCTGGTTTGGGGCAGCATGCTGCCAGGGAGTGTAACATGGGTGGTGGGAGGGAAGGTTGCGGATGTGGTGCTATGGCAGGAGGAGGATGGATACAGAGGACTATTTTTTTTTTTTTAGATGATGTTTTTTCTTTTGGAATTTTACAGGTGAAATAATCAGCCCGCAACCAATCCCATGGCTCCTACTGAGAGCACCGTGCACACAGTCACAGCAAATCATACACTGCTGAATGGAAACACACTGGTGCTGCAGGACGCACATTCAAGTCAATGCATCCCAGACATGAAGAGAGATTTCCCCTGACAACTACAACAGGATGGAGGAAATCAGATGCAGCCCGTGAGAAAGGGGAGGAGCAGGGTGGTTGGGGGGGGGTAAGGATTAGGAGGAGGAAGGTGTAGCAATGCCAGGTTAAAGGGGTGGGATGTTGATGGTAGGGTAGTGGGGGGGGGACAGGGGAGCCGGATCTCACCAGACCTCCTGGACAGGCTCCCTTCCACTGTAGAGAGGGGCAGACAATGGATGAGAACTGCCTGAGCAGTGGAGAACACTTAACACGCTTCTTTCTAAATATGTGTGTTGCATAGAGATAAACTCTGAGACGGATGATTGTGAAACGACTAAAAACTCTACACTTTCGTTTTGATGCCATGGGTGAAATAACTACAGATCATTGCATTCAATTCTGTTTGCAGCACAGACGTCGTGAGCGACTGGACATCCATCATAAATCCTTCACAAATCTGAAGCAGTTTACTTCATCAGACCGGCAACAGAGTGAAGGGAAGTAAACAGCAGAGGAAAAACCAGAATCTAATAGTTACATAGAATTGTTCATCTCGCCCTGAACACTTCAATCACTATCATATCCTGATACTTGTACAGACATTGTTCAATCAGGCCCGATATTTGAAATTATGATGTCTGGACACGTCAGTATAGGAAAGAAGTATATTCAACAAAAGAGCACTCTACCAGTTCACTCCAATGTTGTATAAAAAAAAACTGTTGTATAAAGTCTTCAAACAAGGGCCAGGTGATCTGGCCGTGTTTTTTATACCTCTTACTATCATCGATTTGATTCTGCTGACATCACCTGCTTTTTAGCAGGTGTTCTGTGTGACCCACAGAGCCACACACCTCTCCCACTGGTCTCTGTACCTCTGTGTGAGATCAATATCGATCAAATATTGCCGAAACTATACATTTGAATTACTTGATCAAATTGATTTATTGGCAAGCACCACGTTAAACCCCGATGACATCGTCACAATCGTGATGTCATTATTGTAACTTTGGCTTAGGCGTGTGTCACATACTGGAGCTGAGTTTCAAAACCACGGTCGTACACCAGGCAGAGAGTGAGAGAGAGAGTAGTGGCACTACGGGAAATGCAGGACTCAGTGTGAGACTTACTCGGGCACACTTTTTCAATGTGAGTCTCTTGCATGTCCCTTTAAGTGTAATACTAAATCATTGGAGTGGCCCTTTAATGAGGGAACAGAAGGGCCCTTTCAAACTCAGCACCAAAATACATTTTGCTTAATCGAATCATCGTTGAAGTTGAAGTACTGAAATCTTTTATACCATACAAATGATCAACTCCCGAGAGGAAAACGGTCAACAGCATGATTTTGACACAACACAAGTGACGTACGTGGAGAATATCTTATCAGATACGCTCACTCATGATGAATTTGAGTCTCATTAAGATGCTGAGTGTGAGCTGAGAGTTGCCGTGGCTTAAGTCAGAATTTATCCGGATCTAACTCTGAGATATATAAGATATATAAACCTCGTTACTCACCTGCAGTGATGCTTCCTGGCAGCGAGCCAGAACCTGCTCTCGCAGCCATAACACTGGGCTGCCAGATGGTCTGGGTACCAACGAGTCACCTGTAATTGGCAGGCTGAACTCAGTTCACAACTCCCATCTACAGAGTAGCACCATCAAACATAATGCAGTAGCATTTTTGTAGAGATCCTAAGTCATAAACACAAACAGCTACTGCTTTGATAGTGTTTCTTTTTTCTGTAGAGGGATCTTTACCTTAGCCAGGCTGCTCACCTCAGTGTCCTGCTTGTCCACCTGCTCCCAGCTGGCCTCAGAGAAGAGCTCTGTGCTGCAGCGTGACAAACAGTTGGGGTCCAGGTTGTACTCAGAGTCTGTCATCGAGGTCTGCATGGAAGGAGACACAGAACAACAAGATAATGCTAACAGGTGGGTATTGAACACGACACAAAGTCAACCCGGTCAGTATCTTACCACTTCGTCCCCCATGTCTCCATTGATCCTGTGGGAGCCAGCGTGCTGCTGGTTCTCCAGGCGGCTCCACAGCTCCTGCACCTGCTTCTTCAGAGTCTCCACCTCCATCTGATGTCCCGCCTCAATCTGCCTCAGTCTCTGCTGGATGACGTCCGTGTGTAGCGTCAGCCCGTCATCATCCAAATGGCTGCGGGACGGCTGCTCTGGGCTGATTGCGGCACGGCCCAGCAAGGCATGGCACCAGCGGTGCTGCGAGCAGCTGCCCCGCGGATGGAGGATCAGGGAATTACAGCTTGCTAGGGACACCTGTCGACTCAGAGGGGCCCTCTCCCCGTTTCCTTTGAGCCAGTGGGGTCCTCCACAGGGCTCCCCTTCTGAGTTGTCGCCATTAGAAAGTCCGTCCCTGCTGAGGTCACCACTAACAGACTGAAAGGCACTGACAGACGGACGCTTGCTGCCCCCGTTTAAAGTTCTGAAAAAGCCATGCTCGCCTGTCTCTTTCCTGGAGCAGGGAGGATAGCTCCTGCCTTCGCTGCAGGGCTGATGGTTCGGACAAACAGGAGGCGGTGCCGGCAGCTCCAACCTGCTGCAGGCCTCTTCAGTTAAAGTCTCTGTGGAGCTTTCCATAAGGGAGGCCCTCTTATCCACCTGCTCGACCTGCTCCAAATCACCACGGTCAGATTCAGCATGAGGACAGGTCTCCTTATCCTCAGCTTGCTCTTCAGGTGAGCTGTCCACATAGCCGTTTGTTAAAGTTCTATGGACCACAGGCTGCTCTGGCTCCCCTGAGCTGGACTCACTGGATCCATGTAAGAGCTTCTCCTGTACAGAAGAGTCCTCTGCATCTTGATCCTCTGCTGTGTGAGTCACCTCAGCAGCCTGTTGATCCAACTCCTCTGCTTCCTGTGCGGGTTGAGGGGGAGACTCATCCTCCTCAGCCTCCATTACTCCATTTTCTTGATGGTGACCATTAGCGAATGCTTCTATCTGAATCTTAGTCCCACTGGCCTCGGCACAGGGATCCTCCTCTTCAGCTTGTGCTTCTTTCCCCACCTCTGTGTCAACAGTGTTAATGACATTTGTGACAACAGCATTCTCCTCTGTCTGAACATCAGCTCCTGCCTCCTCCTTAGTGGCTTCTTGGAGGATGTTTTCCATCTGGCCCTCAGCTACACCCACCGCTACAGAGAGCTCTGCCTCCTCTGCTTCCTCGACTGTTTCTGCCTGGTTCCCAGAGACTCCCTGTCCTAGTTCAGCATGTGAGACCAGGGGCTGTGGGCTGTCGTCCAGTTCAGAGTCCCCTTCGTCTAGGTAAGGCCCCACTCCGTTAGGCCGCGCCTCCTGATCCGGATTCCCTCCTCCCTCTGGCCCCACTGCCATGTTGAGTTCCAGAGAGCGTCGGTGGTCCTGCCATTTCTCATTGAGACTTGGGTCACTGGAGCGGCGGTTAGGTGCCAGCGAGTTTCCCAGCTCACATGCGCTTGGCAAGTTGTCGAAGGAGCGAGTCTTCGTATGTCTGAAGAGGAAAAGAGATTATGTTACATAACAAGAGATCAGGGTGTTCAGATTCAACCTGTAGGTTCACATGGAACCATAAAATGTTTAAAAATGAAAGATTCAGATTTTGTCTCTTTAACGTAAATCTCTCTCTAACAAAAAGCTGAATGTCAACATGAAAATTAAACAACTTCACTCTTTCTCGATGATTTGAGGATCATGAGGCACACCGTAAGCACAGCATTAAACAGTATCTGTGGCTTCGAGAGCCTGAGCAGAGCAGAGCAGATTTTCTAAATCAGAAGAGTTGAAAAGTCGCGCCCTTCTGGCTGTGGGAATCCTCAACCTGTGTTTATCTTACATGAGGGAAGAAGAGAGGGGGGGGTCGGGTTCCAGCGTGCCAGGCTCACCTGGCCAGGGGCGTGTCCTCGGGGTTGCCACCGGGCACAGGGTAGGGGGCACAGGAGTCATCTGAGGGCGTGGTTGGGGAGGAGCTGGGCAGATAGACGGCAGTCCACAGCATCAGGTTGCGTACGTGACAAACAGGGTGAAGAACCTGAAACAACAGCTGCAACTTTACTCAGAATGTAAACAGAAGACGGAGGGAAATAAAACAACAGGAAACAAATCCTTACGTCTGAAACAAGAGGACAAATTAAACTAAACACTATGCAAACTCGAGTACAATTTGATGACGGTTTTGAGAACACAAACATGGTGTGTGGACAATATTTACGACCATGACACCCAAAAACAAAATCAACAGAAGCCACAAAAATGCATTTCTCAGAAGGGCGATGAAAAGACTCCTAAATCAAGTTTAAAAAATTAGAGCATAGTTGTTTGTAAAGACTTTTTCAATATGCTTCAAGTCTGTGAGTTTAGGTTATTGGGTTCATTATCTAAAAGGTAAATTAGATTTATTATAAAACCAGAACAACCTGGACCAGAAAGAGCCGAACTTTTGATCACAGACTTAACAGAGCAGTAGACAGTGGACGTACAGTCTCAGAGTGCGAGGAGTACAGCATGTTCTTCAGGGTGCGGTTGGCCGGTCTCAGCAGTGACCAGACGGAGCAAGTCCCCTCCTGAACATGGCGGTCCTCCCTCTCTTTGCCGCTGTTACACAGGAAGGTGCCAAACAGACAGGAGTAGGTGTGCTGAACTAGTTTCACCTGCATACACACATAAAAAAAAAAAGCATGTAGAGACTTGTGTACACAGCGCAGGTATGTTAAAACCAGAGATGACAGAAGATCCTCACAGGTGTTATGAACAAACACAGACTGTAACTGGAAACAGGTGTGAACACACTTTAAGAAGAGGAGTGCTATTTCCACTTGTCTACATGAAAACATCCTGAAGCACATAATCTTGAGATCTATGCAGAATCAGATTTCATACTTTTATCTGCACAGAACGAGTGTCACCTCCGGAAGAGCTTTCATTCGGCTCAACAGTTACGTGATATCTTATTAAGAGTAAAGTTAGGAGAGGAATGGAACGCAGATGGTTTCCAGGGGACAAGTTAAAAATGTGCTTATTCTTTGAGAAATGTGCAACACACACAAGTCCCCTGGTAACATGGCGAAAAGGCTTTTCACCGTTACATCTGTACATACCAGGAAGGCCTCATTAAACTCAAAGGAGCATGGGAACTGCCTCTGCAGCTGGTGGACGCAGTCTAGCCACTGCAGGAAGACAGGGCAGCGCTCGTTCAGGTCCTCCGAGTTCTCTCCATGACCACAGCGGTCCGCAAACTTGTGGCCAAAGTCCAGCCACTCTGTCTCCACCAGAACCTGGAAGCCCTGCATGAAGACAGACATGTTTCGGAGAGTTTTCAAGAGTATATTCCCCCAAAAGTGCAAAAACTGTCCCCGACAAAAAGTCAGGGATGGAGCAATGACTGTACCTCAATAGTGCGGTAGTAAGGGTCCAGCAGAAGCTTGGATAAAGCAACGATCTGAGGTGTGCGGTCCCAACCATCAGAGCAGTGCACCAGGACTGGCCTGTGGTCTCTGTCCACAGCATTGACCACCAGCAGTGCTGCCTTCAGCAGCAGGGAAAGGTGCTGCAGCCACTTTGTGCTCTCCAGCGCAGAAAGCCAGCTGCAGGCACACAGACAGCAGCAGAGCAAAAACATCAGAGGACCTCATCTGACTCAGACACGAAGTGATGGCACACATGTTTTATAAGGACAAGTGCATTGCATGGATCAGTTCCACATACCGCAGCATTTATAGCCTCAGCTAGTTTTCCAACCCCTTCAACCACTCCTCTGTGACTCCATAAAGCTGAGACCACAACCATGATGTAAATGTGTTTGCATAAGTTGTCAATGGATTAATTACTTACAAGTAAAACTCTCTGCTCTCCACTTAAACATGTACATAATCAACATGCTTGGTTTCTAACCTGAGAAAACTTTTTGTTTGGGCCACTAGGGGCAGCGAACGAACACTATTTTACACAACAACAAAATATTATCAACTTGTAAGTTTGTAAGCTATTTGATTAAACTAGCTCCATACAAAGAAAATTATGATAGAGTGGTGAGAGTTTTAGCCGTTTTAAGTAGCCATTTCAAGCTAACAAGCTCTGACAAGTCATTGCAAACAATCTGCTCAACATCAGAAGGCATACAAAGTCAGGAAAGCTGGTGAGCATGGTGGAGCATTTAGCAGCTAACGGGCTAAAGAGAATTCATTGTTTTAATCTTTTTCTAAAACAGCTTTAAGATTGAATTGATTTTGCCTGCTGGGATGATGGTTATGTAACATTTCAAAACTAGACCTGAGCAGTGGGAGACATGCATACACCTTGACCTACTTCTATTATGAGTAAATGTTTACCTTGTCTTATCTGGGTGGAGGAGGGGTGAGGGGGTTATAAGCACTGTGATGGTTTTTTATAATTGATAAACCTCAGACAGGCACGCCTCCATCAGCAATCACTCACTAACACAGACTCACAGAAGTAATTAGAAACTAGTGCAACCCGTATTTTTAGGGCAAAAGACTCCTTTTGTAAGAGTTATTTGAAGAAGCCAACAAACATGAAGCTCTACGGATATTAACTGTGTGATAAGCAGGGATCTATCGTTAGGAGGAATTGTTTAAGTCTTTTTTTTCTCCTTCTGATTTGATCTTCTAACCACTTTCATGTTTTCATGAGCCAGCGTGATTCAATTACATATTATTGTAGCATCGAGTCTGGGAGTCCAGATGGAAAGAGATCCTCCACGTGGGGTCGGGCCAAGATTTCTAAATCAGGCACAGATGTATAGCCAAGGCCAAAACACAGCTGTGATTACTAGTTACCTACAGTAACTACAGCAAAGCTTCAGAGCTTTGGGTTTGATTATTGTCTGAAGAGCTTTGGAGTTCTGACGAGGGAAAATCGGAGGTATTGCTGGAGGCATTAAACAACCTACTTGGCTGGGTCAGGCATCTGAGTGCACAGGAACCGCAGAGACTGGAAACTCTTGCGGATGGAGTGGATGTTGGCCATGCCCATAAAAACCACCTCGCAGTTGGGATAGTATTCTGGAATGGGAGGAAAACTGTGGTTAGGAAAAACAAAACAAAAACTGGTGGATGTTTTAATTTTAGTATGCACAACAATCGCATTTGCAGTTTGCTGAGCTCTTGCACACGTTGACCTAATTCTGCCTGTAACCGGGGACTGAGCTGAAAAGACCCACCTGGGCATTCGCAGCCTCCCCCCTTGGCCCTGTTAGCGACAGCAGCAGCGTAGGACCTGGCGTCTAAGATCAGTAGCTTATGGGGTTGGATGGCCAATGTCTCCACCTCTGAGCTGTTGGTCATTGAGGATTCTGATACAGACACAAACACAGCACAATTATCTCTCAGTAAAATAAAAGGAGTATTAAGATCATTACAATCTAGACACATCCCCAGAATATGTTTGTAGACATGACCTTTCCTGTGATCTGTGTGTTTGTGTGAGCCTTCTGTTTGAGACAAGCCCCGACAGGTCAGACTGCACAACAGTGTCTACCATTCATGCAGATAACAAGAGCTCTGCATGGGGATGTCTGTCCGTCTAGTGGTGGGTGTGTATTCAGATGTGTGTGGGTGTACACAGTATGTCATTGAGTGAGCGAGACTCACCGCCGAGTGTGAGCTCTTACCAAAGTCTGTATCAGGCAGGTCGGAGCCGTTGGTGTAGGCGCCGTTGGAAAGGTGCTTGCGGGAACTGCCGTCGACGGCGCAGGCCTTGGCGATCGACTGTACCAAGTGCTCGTCGTCAGCGTTCCTCCAGCCCCACCAGCTGACCTCTGGCTGGCCACAGCGAGCTATCACAGCCCCAGTGGTCTGGTGCCTATAGGAGTCGGGGCAACCGGGTAGATATAAGCAAGAACACAAGAACAAAGACACTGTCGTTCGCTTTAGTTCACCTGGCCTCTGACCATATTTAGAGAAAGTATAATTGGCTGCTGTGGGTTGTTTTGGATAAGAGACAGCCTTTACAATCTTGCTCTCTAGTATTTTCATTTTGGGAATGTTCAGTTCTGTTCTGTCATGTTGGGATGGCTTCCAGTGGCTTTAACATCAATCTGTGCATCGACATGTATGGTACAGAGATCTGTTTGTTTTGTGTGGGCAGGGGCACAGTGGAAGATAAGTTAGAAATGCGGTGATATCACTTAGACCGCGCGCCTTAGATCGTGCAAATCGGGCCCAATCGGTGCAGCAATTATGCACGCTCGCCAACAACTGGATATAAAAACCTTACTGAAAAATAAAGTATACCGCTCAGCACTAGTTCTGGTAGCCCAGGGCAACGTAACGCTGTGGTGCTGATATAAAGCTATGAAGATATTATCTGAGATGGTTTGATTCCTTTTACAAACAGAGAGGCCGATCACCATACAAGAAGCTTTTTTGTTTTTTTAAAGTTTGCCTTGAAAAAAACACACCAACCTGTAAACCACAGAAGGAAACCTCTTCCAGGATCGGAAGGCTGCCACATTTTCCAGCTCCTTGTCAGTGATCCAGGCTGGCACCAGCAGTTGCTGAGGATAGCTGGGGCAAAGCCTGGCAGAGCAGAGGGGCAAAGGGAGCAAAGATTAAACAAGGAGAGAACGAGGGAGGGGGGGGGATAGGGGTAGCTTTGATGGCTCAACAAAAGTCTCTGTCTACAGACAGCTAATCCTGGGCTGGGCACTCCACCGCCCAGGGTACAGCACCAGTGGAGTACAATAACACAACTACCCACTGTCTAACACACTCGCACACAAACTGAAAGCGAAGGACGTATCGACCCTCCAGCAGGAGGATACAGAAATCCACACAGCAGCAGAAAACGTGAATGAAAGCCATTATTACCTGAACTTGCTGTTGATGTCAGATATCCTCCAGGCATTCTGAGTGTCGAAGCCCATCCTCTCCACCTCGTTCTTGAACCAGGAAGTCACATGTTCACCTACAGACAGAGCAGAGATGTCTGATAAGCCCAGAGTTCAGAAAAGGTTCTGATGGGGCCACGTGAGCACATGTGAGAGACAGTGAGGTTACCTGGTCTGCACAGCTCGCCATGCTGCTCCTTCTCGCCAGCATACACGTCCATGCACCAGGCGTGGAAGGCAAAAGAGAACAGGTCCTCCAGACGAGCTGGAGGGCGAACCACCGTGTTCAGGCGCTTCAGCCATTCCTGACACTGTTCGAAAGTGGAGAACTGACACCTGGGGATCAAACAGAAGGGCCAACATCAGACCTCCTACAAACTATAATTAGCATTATTTAAGGCTTGTGCTCGACTCAAAGGGACTGCACTTTCATTACGCCTTTCTCGTCTTCCGACCTCTCACATTCTTATGCAGTGGTTCTCAAACTTTTTCTGTCATGCCCCCCTTTGGAGAAAGTAACATTTCCAGGCTCCCCCACCCCAACAAAATTGTCACAAATAGGTGAAATTAAACTTTTATTGAAAGAAAGTCAAGATCGTGACCATTCCTTTCACTTTTCTCTGAGTAATTTGCTGTGCAAAAAAAAAACCTATTTGAATTGCTCCCTCAGACTTTTCCAAATAGAAATATAATAAAATGTGCAATCACTTTTTCAGAACAATAACAATAAAGTTCAATCTGCGCTAAGAAAAACAACAAACAGATTTTTGCTGCAGCTGCCAGACTTTTCAGACATAAAACACAGACAGGTCTCTCTTCATCTCTGACCATAGTCGCTGTAAATCCAAGAGCAAGATAAGCGTCGTCATATTGTCTTGACTTCTTGGATTTGACTTGGGAGAGGTGAGGGAGAATAGTTTGGGAACCGATATATCAGCCAATTTATACATATCTTTAGTTTTACTTCATATTTGCAAGAATATATTGTTCATAATTCAAATTCCTGCAAGACATTAGTAGTACAACTGTCAAATCATTCTCTAAATGATTTCTGTGAGTTGATGTAGTTGTTACTGGTTATGTTAAATGGGTCGATAATATTGTGTCATATCGATCACAAGCCCCTGAATTGAATGATATCAAAACCGTGTGACTTCAGTGAACGTGCCCTGCTCATTCAGGTCATTCTGGGATTGTCTTGGTCTAAACTCTGTTATCTTTATTGTGTGTATCATGTGATTGTGTTGCCGTAGCAACCTTAACGGCATAGCATTGTGGTTTCCATAAATTGTAACACCTAGACCATCCTGAATCTGGAACTCCTTGTGAAAAATCAAAACAAATAGGAGTTCTCAGATGGCATTTTGTTTTCTGCATCTTCGAATGTCTTGCCCAGAGCATCACATATCATGCTCAAATATGATTCTAAATCACGTTTCCCATACCTTTAACAAAGAGGAGTGTATCACTGGTCTTACCTGATGACTTTGCAGTCCTTACAGGTGACATGAAGCTGGAACATATCCCGACACTCAGCACATTCTATGAGCTGAAGAGGAACCTACGGAGTGAAAGAGAAAGGACACCAACTTTAAACACAGTCAAACTTGAATGAAATTAATAACATATTGAGAGAGTTTAAAATGTACCAGCCAAATACGTGCAGTCAGTACGAGTAATGTGATAGACTGCAACTCATGCATTAATAACGTAACTGTTAATGGAATTCATTTTGCACATTAGTGGTAGTCTACGCAGTTAAATGCTCTTGTGCCAAGAAGAATCACCACATGGGCTGCGACATCACTTCCCCACACGGTGCTAAAACTATTGTAGTCACACAGATTACATATCTGAGCTCCATTAATATACTGAATTTTCTTAGCTTTCAGTATGGAAGAACAAAAACACTCGATACTCGATCCTGAATTGCTTGTATTTGGCTCAGAGCTACGGTCACATCTTTTATAGGCAAATAACATCCAAAGTACAGAACTGTCATGTGCTTATGACTTAAGAGCAAACTTTGAGTACTGCTGTGTTTGACCAAGCTAGCTAAGAGAATTTCAGCAGCACAGTGTCTTTATTTATAAATACTGTGGCTAAAGCTGCTGTTCTTCTCGCACAGTCCAGAGCCATGCAAGAACTGCCACAAGTCATTGCAAGGTCAAGCTCCCAGCACATTCCCAGTGTGGTAGAGGGGCACTGCCTGATGAAGATTCTGTTGGTTCATGAGTTTCATATGTTTTTCCCACATACATTTCTTCAGGACTACTTTATTCCATCAATTGGTGTTAAATGGGAGTCCTACATACACCAGTCAGTTCACAGACAGGCACACAAAATAATAAGTCTACCACTCCATGCCGTGCAGTGTTGCTGGGTACTTACTGACACCTCACAACAACAACTCTATCCAGAGAAAAACAGAGAGAACAATAATGACAGTGATGCATGTTGATTTGTTACCATCTCTGTCTGTGTGTTGCCATTGCCCCACATTCCGGATGTCAGAGCATCCTGCTGCCACAACTTAATTCCTGCCCTCTAATCTTCATCCCTAATCTGGCCATCATCAAAATTTCTGGGCTGCTTGTTAACAGAACTCCTTTGCGGCACCTCCCAGCCCTGATTTGTGAGCTTTGACAGCACAGCCATGTGATGCAGATGCCTCATCAACTCCAAATATGTGTGAGGAGCACGTTGGCTCTGATGGGAGCACAGAGAATCAGTGTGTGAGCCAAGAACCGGAGGCTCTTTGAGGTCCAATATACCCTGGCAACATGTGACGGGCAACCAGCCGAAAAAGGAAGCACTTGGATGGATGGATGGAGCCATCTCAATCACTGACGTTTTCACTGCTGCACACTGTTGGATTTAGCAGCATCGTTTTACAATTAGCAATGTAGGAAAGAAGTCATGGTTGGCTGTAAACTTCACAACCTCAGTCTCAGAGAAGCATGAGGGTAAGACCAGGCAGTGCAAATCAAGTCTGTTGGTTGCTTGATCGGTTAGTGAAGCCACTTTTGCTACCAGACAGTCGTAGCACTCAACCTGTGATTGCTTCTTCAGCTGTCAGTGCTGTCAGCAGCCTGCAGGATAGACACTATGATTTTTAACCCAATATGAGCAGGGCCCACGCTTTCACTTTCTCTGAGTGAGTACAAATTTCACAGACTCAAGAAGAAGGGCTTTAAAGTCGAGCTGAAACGGCATTTCGAGAGTATCTAGCTTCCGTATCGTGCCGTATTTCCGAGTGAAACAGGACGTGCAGGCGGGACATATCATTAGAGGGATTTGATTTGATGGTTGAGAAGTGGGCGTAGACAGACGTTCTCCACAGCGCAGTAGCTAGCTAACTGACCGAGCGTTCTTGGTGCTCTGCGGCTAAATGTTGCAGATTGATTGGTTGAAATTGTTTGGTGCTAACTTACGTAAGCACGCATGAAATTTAATTTTACCGGAAGAAAAAATGATAGGATTTTGATACAAGAATATGAAGAAATGGATTTTCTGTATTTGTTTTGGCCTATATTGTCAAATAGATGCACAGTATTACCGGGGATGTGATCTAAAAGGATTAAAATACAATTTTTAATTTCACCTCGACTTTAAAACGCGAGTCACAGGTAAACATTAGATTAGCGATGAACAGAAAAAACGAATGATGCACTGCAGAGCAATTATATACATTGGATTGATTTTAATATCTTTAATGTAGTGTTCACTGTTCTGCAGACATTATAACTTGATCAGATCTGTTGGTTTAGGTCTTTTCATGAGGTGTTAACCAAAAATAATACTGATAGAATATCACCATATGTGTACTTTAAAAATAAGGTAATGATGAATAGAAGTAAAACAAATAAAACCCATTATGTGTTATTGCACAACTTTTCTGCTCGTACGTTTTACTGCGAGAGCCACTCAAGGGGAGATGTCATGGTAAAATTGAAGGAAATACCAATAACTTTATTATTCTTGAATTAAAATTCATAAAATTAAAGATAGATAGATCATTAGAGACAGTATTTTTAATATTTTTAATATTATTATTATATTATATTTAATATTTTAATACAACATTCAAAAAGAGTATCTGGAAAAGTTAAGAAAAAATGAGGAAATGTCTGCAATGACGAATGAGGAAGGATGTTTTCAGAAAAGGACCACTGTTAGGTAACAAAGCTCGTTGCTCTTTCTTAACACGATGAAATAAACAGAGGGAGAGAGCGCGAGAGGGTGCGACTGTTATGCATCCCCTCTAGAACCTCTGCAACCAAGGGAACAGCAATTAAAGAGAGAACGTGGAGCGGACAGGCGAGTCTAGAAAGAGAGGCGATGAAGAGTCAAAAGGCAGTGCTGCCAGTGCAGATCAGCTCGGAGAGGCGCGGTCACCAAAGCTCTGACCATTCACGAAACATTATTGAACACTTCCACACAGCCTCCATACGATGGAGTGGCCATGAAGCTCATCTGTCACCTTTCAGGAATACTTACATTGACAACGGACTCTTTGAACTTGATGTGTAGGCGGTAGTTGGACGTTGCAATGATGGCATCCTCTGCTCTCCCTACATACTCTGTGAACTCCCCGTGCAGCTCAGGAAAGGGCACCTAGCAACAGCAGGAGATAAGACATTTCAAATAAACTGCAGAGCCATATAGAACACCAGTGATGATGATGATTGCACAGAGAGATGCAGTAACATTGATTCTTTCACTAGATAGAGTCACGACTGTTTTGCAACTTGCATCAACCTTTTTCCTAAAACAGTTAAGCAAATTAAATGTTAGTTAATCTATGGCTGAAAAGTAGAAACCTTTTAACCTCCCTTTATCACAATATTCTTTTTTCCATGACAACTGTAGTATCTGGGAACATTGTCACCTTTCCATCTTTTGCAAACAAGGTTCCTACGCTTTTTCTCGTTTAAAAATTCTACACTTTTAAAGACTCACATTTCCAGACGCTCACATTTTTAAGACCATGTTTAAGTTGAATTGGTTAAATAATTCAATTCCCCTGTCTATTGCATCCTCTATTATTCACTGTGTCAATGGAAATAATGGAAGTGCATCCATAAACGTATGTATGCGAGTTTCCTTTTCTGACAGCTACATCACAACATAACTAAAACGTTTAGACAACCTTAATATTTGGTTATATGTGAGGCTATGTATGTATACAAACAAAAAGCAGTTTTTATAGAGAGATTCCTCAACAGAGTTGTCAGGAAACTTGAACCTTTACACTGTATTTGTTTATATTGCTGTCCCAGTGTGAAATTTAACAGTGTTCAAGTGTAGCGGAGCAAGATATGAGTGACACGTGAACATACAGTACGAGCATCGGACACACTTCCTGTAGGCTCCCCTCTTTTACACAAATGGTGTTTCACCTCTATTACTGCCTACACTGCCGGCTTAATGGCGGAACAACTTTGACCCCCTGTAGCTTTTATGTAAACAGCTAGGCAAATAACAACATAGCATAGCTTGAAACGGCTGTTTAAGAGGGGCTAAACACATTGCCACATAGTCTTTAACTCTAATTTGGGTTGGATGTCTGAAACAGTTGTACGGCACTCGGGGGCAGAGTTGTGACGCAAGCTGTGACGTAAAGGCATAGAGGGTATGGAGGAGTGTACATTTAGTGCCACACCGTACTTCTTGCCTTTCTTTCATCAACATCAAGCTCTGAACCTCATTGTCTCATGCAGTAGGAAACATTTGTTGGGGCTTCAAACACAAGGGAAAAACACTCTGCTTGTAATTTTAGAAATCATCAATCTTACATTTTAGAAAATAAAGCAATATAATCAGGAACCGCGGATATTTTTCCATACTTTCTCTTTCTTTGTTTCACTCCTCAGAACAGCAGATCAAAGCTCATCATTATATTTTTCTTTTTTCCCTAATACGGACTATAAAATAACTTTTATTTTCAGATCACAGGTTTATAATTTGCCTTTTGAGACTTGGCTTCTGAGGCTGGTCAAACTGAAAGTAAGCTTAAGTGACATGTGACTTAACTGTGGTTGTGTCATGTGGTTATGTAACTGATTACAAAGAGTAGTTGCACCCACATATAAACAGATAATGGTCAGGTTAGCTGTCGTTTTTACAGCAGGAGATAGACAGACTGGGCAGCAGCTTCCTCACCTGCATGTTTTCCTCCTCCAGGACGGGGGACTTCTTGGGGAAGATCTGATTGGCCTGGATGCACTCCAAGCTCTTCTGCCCCTCCTCCTCCTGCAGAGAAGAGGCCTGTTAACTATTTACTGAACTATAATCAAATTTAACAACCACAACCTTCTTTCAAACACTCATGCACACTGACACATACACTGACAGCTTTCACCATTAAGCTGCTTAATTGTATGGAAAGTTAAAATCATCTCCGTCGTATTTTTGGGGTTATTGCATCACTTTTGCCTCCAGCACCATCCTGGCCATAGCACCATCTGATTGGCATTTAGAATATTTTGCAAAAGCTGAGTGTTAAAAAACAACTTGACAGTGCTGCATATAATTCTGCTTTGAGTGGCTGTCTTCTTCTTCCCAATCTCCGGCTAATTTACGACAATCAACCTTTGTCACAACAAGCTACGGGATAACAGCTGGCTGGAATATACTGCACACTGCTCTGAGATTTACAGAAAGAAAGAAAGACCCTGAAAGAAATGAGATATTAAATCAAAATGTTGTTACATAAATGTAATTATGGGCATTTCTTGTTTATAAAAAGCAGTCCGTGTGCTTTCCTGAGGGCTAAATCTCTGAGGTCACAGTAATCTTATGCAAAATGAACATATCTATCAGTGGGGAATGCATGGCATGGATATACAAGCAGAGTCAGGGATTTTTCCTCAAGGGCAAATTGGTGGAAATAAATGTCTGGCCTTGTAGAGATCGACGGGGGTCTATGGGCTGTGTTTGGGCAGGACCAGCGTTTAGTCCCGACAGCGTTCAAAGAAAGATTAAGGTGGTCAAAGAGATGGCAGGTCACGAGCAGCTACTGTGCAGCCTGTTGGATGCTGGCTCAGCACGAGCCTAATACACACACACAGTTGTCCGGGCTGGAGGAGCAGCGTGCTGAGGCCAACCAGGGGGCAGCAGGCACACAGCAGCATGCAAAGGTATACAAACACACACCGTTGAACGAGCAACGTATCCAATCCAGTGGTTATTAGGAGCAATATGACCTAAAACGTATATCCCTTATTTTTTTATTCTTTTTGCACTAAGAGTATTATATTGCAGTTTTACAAAATAAAAAGGGGAACTATACTCAAAACATGATTGTAGCTCATTTTGCTCTCATGTCAATGCAAAGGAAAACAAATGTGTTCATTGGTCAGGGCTGCACGATTCTGGATAAATGAGAATCACGATTTTCTTGCTTAGAATTGAGATCGCGATTCTCTCACGATTTTTTATTCTCAATATAAATGTTTATTGCACTGACTTGATACAAAAAGAAACGCAACAAAAAGTATAAAGGTGCCTCATATAGGACCGGCACATCGATTCTGGACAACAGAGCGGGAATGCTCCTGTTTTAAGTGCTTACGTTATAAGAACATGAAAACAAGAGAACAGAATAGAATAGATTTAGGGCTGCACGATATTGGAAGAAACATACGGCGATATATTATTGTTCTGCGATATGAATGCGATTTTAAAAAATACAGGAAATTATATCAGATAAACACAGTGTGTTTTATGTACATATAAACAATTAACAATCATACTTTTAAATAATAATAAAATTATAATAAAACAAAAACCTCTCCTACTTTTATCACTCTTGTTTCTGATTCTGACACCCGCATGAAACAGTAGAGAGTAGAGAGCTGGAGCGACACGTTCTTTATAAAACAAATACTAACAGACCTGTGGCTGCAGTTGTGTTATTAATGCGGTATGTCATCAAGCATTGCTAATGATGATCAAATGTGTGTTTGATAAGTGTGATCAGCCCAGTGACAGTTACTTTATGAAACAAAAAAAATCACGTCTCCTGTTTCCTGTCGTTCCTGTCGGCACACACAACCTGAGGCGGTGTGTGTGCTGTAGGTGTAACAGTAAACAGTACGTCTGCTCCGTGAACGGTCCGTTTATGTAGCCCCAGCGTTAACCAGCACCAGGACGAGGTGACGCTGTTAACGGGAATACTTTCACGTTATGCGGTGTGGTATTCCTGTTAACAGCTGCAACGAGAAACGGGACGAGTAGCTGCTAATAACGGCAATACACAAGCTGAAAAGCCACCTTGTGAACTGCCCGCCTGCCTCGAACATCCAACAGGCAAATCGGTGACAGAAGCAACATTGCGTGCATTTTTACAGTTTACAGGCGGTGACATACAGAGTCAGCATGCACAGCAGTCAGTTTGGTCTGTGCTCTGGTGAAGAGCTGCACTACTGTGATATCAGACGAACTTTTCCTGTTGTTCTATGTGTGGGAAACACTGTTATGGGTGTTACGTAGGTCATCAGTGTTGGGGAAAGTAAATCTCCCTCATGTGTGTACGAAAACTAAAACGTGTTTGTTTATCCCGGTAATGACCGTATTGCAAAATCCATGTCATGGCAGAACCACACACTGGTGACGGCATTAAAACTGGTATACCGCCCACCCCTAGTGGTTAAACCAGGATGTGAAAGCTGAAAGCTGCCCTGCTTAGACAGCAGCCTTTGAGGACCTTTGACACTGTTGGGGCTGATGTGAGAGTCTGCTTCCTGATAAACAGAGCTGATTAACAATGAAAATCAATGGAGAGTTTCTGATTCTGCAGCCAGCTCCCGGGCCACAGGAAGCACAGCAGTTATTCCCCATGAACTGAATGTACTTTACCATGGCCCCTGTGAAGGAGAGCAGGTCACCCAACGAGGAACTCCGGCCTGGACCTGTCTGTACATGGAAAACACAATAAGTCGATAAGTTATTTATATAAACCATTATCCTTAAAAACACAATGAAAGAAGACTTTTTTTTCTCATTATATGCATTTAGATCCCTATTAACAAGCTGTATGTAATGTACAACAATTAGGATATAAAAAACTAAATTCCTAACTAGATTGACAAGCACCTACAGCATAACTAAAATAACAGTTAATCATTTGATACAGCTCAAGGATGATACCACTAAAACAGCATCTCCTTCTCCCTACATGTGTTCTGATCATCTGATCATTGCATTACTCTGAATGTGACTACTACCTAGTAGAAAAAAAACAACTAATATCTTTTTCTATAATATGTTCCGCCTCTGTTGGCTTCATTTCAACAGCATATGGGCGGATTTTCAAGGACAAGAGGAAGCGATGCACGGATGGAATTTAAAGGCGGGAAAACTGCTGTCTTTTTGTATTTGCGACACTATAAGCAAGCGTCAGGATGTGAAACTACTTTCTAAATTAATGGGGCTAAGGCTAGCCAATGCACTCATTTGTAGCCTATCATAGACCAGGAGATTTTCAGCCTCATGTTAGGCAGTTATAAACGAAAAGTTCAACAGTAACACAATTCAACATGACATCAACAAGGGAAGGCTTGGCCAGCAATAGCAGGATTTAGGCCAGCAGTAAGCTTATATCAGTTGCATCAAATTAAGCAAAATATATAATAGACTTACCACAGACGATCAATAATGATGAGCAGTCCTGATGATACTGTTCGTAAACTCTCACAAGTAAGACATGGAAATCTGTGAAAACGAAGACAAACATGCACCTGAATAGTGAGCGAATGCTTTTTCTTACTAGCTTCTCTCTATTTAGTAAGCAGTAAACTTTCCCACTGAGACATTCAAGCTACAGAAGCTCCTTTGATTCCCTTTCAAATATAGCTGTACTGGTGGTCACTGTGGCTTGTATATGAGCTCAGAGATACCACTTAAACTCACTTGTGGAATGGAAAAAAAGACTACTGTGTGCTGAACCCAGAATGTAGACATGGATCAGTCATGTGAACTGGTTATCTTGTGTTTACCTTTAGAGTAGCCAAGAAAACTCATACACATAAACACAATTCATACATAACATCTTATTTAACCCTCACAATACTGAGGTAAATACAAAGTAATGGAAGGATTGTCAGATCTGCTAGCATAAAAGAAACATAATTTGTGTTTAAACTACCAACAATGGCTGGTCACCTGCCCTTATGGCTGGTTAAGCACACATACTTGTCGAGCCATAACAATTCTAAGCACTTGGCAAGTGGTTGGTCACAAGAACATAGATGCATATTTTTGTTCAGACCGTGTTATAAGATATCTGTCGGTATTGTCTGTAACATTACTTTCCAAAACGGCAACCTGTTAAGAATATCTTGGCATACAGGTCTACAAATAGTCGAAAGGTCAGTTACTCCTGCAGAGACTGAAATCTGATCTGAGAAGGTCAATGACTGAGCAGAACTCAACACACCTTCTATGTAACATTTAAGATGCTTCAGGGCAAAAAACTAAAAATCCCATTGCACCAGCGGTGGAGGAGGACCTCAGCGCCGCCTGGTCGTTCAGAGTGGTGTGTAGCAGCCAAGAGAGGTCATTACCTCACTCACTGTGGAGTCCAGCTTTTACTGCTGGTGCTACCCGATAAAGCATATCTGCCACACACACAGCGCTCTGTTTACTGCAGCAGGCTCATGACCTGTGGCTACGGCTCAGTCTGGTTCTGAGTTCAGAGTTACACAGGGGAGGCTAAGCCCCTTAGAGCCTTAACGTTACTCCTGTCCCGTGACTGGCCACCTAGCATCACAGGCTGCAACATTTTTAAGTAAATGGCGTCAATCTTCAACTGATAGTAGGAAGTTTAAAACAGAAGCACTGACTGTGGCAATGCCTAAAAGCAGTAAGCCCAAACAAGTCGACTTGCAGGTAACGATTTTGACCAGAATAGCGGGACTAAAAAGGATTAAGTCACATAGATGCTTACATGCCAGCTAACTTTTGAAGCGTCTAAAAGTAAAAGCAAATATTCTGGCAAAATTATCGTAATGATAACGTTATGGCTTCAATTTAATATTAAAACGTTGACAAAAACTAGCTAAAATGTGCACGCCATTTTAGGTTGGAGAGTGTTTGCTATGGATATAAATGTCATGTGGACAGTTGAAAAAAAGCTACTTTACAGTCATCCATAAAACTATAAAGTCAAAAACGTCTGGATTGAGTTAAAATTTAATCTTAAAGACTGCCAGTAAGTCCTACGCAACATAACGGATGGATAAACTATAATTTGCTAGGAAATAAAGTCAGTTGCTAACATTATTTATGCATCTTGGTCCAAACGACGGATAACTACCCATTTCAAAAGTCAAAAGTAACTGGCTAGCTAACAGCAATAGTAACTGAAGCTGCTCTTTATCTTTGAGTAAAATAAACGTTAAGCTAAATCTTCACCAACTTACCAGCTACCGTTAATCAAGATAACACGTCCGCAAAGTAATGCTAGCACGCTAACGCTAAATTAGTCCACAGTGGATATCTGGGCTGTAAGCCACATACTTTTGCATTAAATGGTAAACAGTGTGTTGTGTTGAAACCTCGTAGTACTTGGTGTTTGCCATTACTAGCTGTAACATACAGCAGCCAGTAAGCTGGCTAGCTAACATTAGCTTGCTGAGCTAGCGCAGCTCTGTTTTTGTTGTGAGATGGAGGGCGGAACCCAGATCGGAGGCCTCTGTCAAAACACACAGAGGAACGACCACAACCGGCGGACTCACCAGTGAAAGGAGTGATGAGATGTTTGAAGCCAAAGATTCATCCGAAGCCTGTGCAATTGTTAAGCAGCAAATAAACCTCGACCAAATAATCATTAGTCATATCCGAGCCGAGGCCAGCTTCACTGCGTCCCTTTCCAACACCGAGTCGTCGTCGCCATCGTCCCGAAGTCTCTAGCCCAACAACCTACGTGGGCGTGTGACGTCATCGCGTCAGAGTGATGCTCTGATCGGGGGAGGGGCTCAGAGACACCATGCGGTACGATCATGTAAACACTGGGCCTTTGACTCCCCAAATACCTGAATAGATGCACTTAATTTAACCTAAGAGTATAAGTGTTTGGGTAATAGACTGACTATTAATGAAGCAAACAATGTGTAAATGCATCGGTACTGTAAATAATTAATATGCTGTTTTAGTTTTATAATATAGTGGGCCTATTACAGTAAAGGGAAGGAGAGTGAGGTTTTATAGTACGTTTTTTACAGATGTAGGTTTGTGAAGTGTTCATGAACTTGTGTGCGTTAATTTGAACATCGGGTGGTTCTTCCTCACCATAAAGAAATGAAAACACAACACGGCAGGATCTTAAACAATTATGTATTGAATGATGGCTTACATATGCAAATTCAATTCCAAGACGCTTGGCATACCTTTGTCCATTCTTTGACATTTAATAGCCTGACATGTGAGGCATTAGACAGTAATATAAGCCTGCAGGACACTTCTCTTTACTGGCTCTCAGTTGACTTTCAAATGAAAAACTGTCCTTTTGACAAACCCTCAGTGTCAGAGTTGTTTCTATAGCCTACTGCCAACTCTGACCACAATCATTCAAATTTTGCAAACCAATTACCTTATTTAGTGACACGTGTCAATTATAAAATAAAACATCTAATGTGTAGGGCTCTTATTACAAAAAGCTTAGCTTTTTTTTGGAACTGTGTTACAATAAGCCCTACACCCCTCTAAAATCACACTTTTCCACAAGGCATTACTCATGTGAGGATAATGATATGGCACAAAATAATTTAAATAATTACCTGGGTTGTTATTCGGTTCTGATTTGACAGGAATCATAATGACTTTGTGAGAGCCAAATTTATCAGCTGCACCATGCATGGACTTCACTAATGTAAAAAGACGTCCAAGTGCTGATTCAATGTCCCTGTGCGAGAACAACATCAAAAAAACACAGTCTATCCCTTGTCATATGTCTAGAATGGATTCGCATGCAAAACAATGAGATGGGCTTTACATGAAGAGATAATGGTGTGGGTACATACATTTCTTTTTCAGTCATATGTCCATGTTACCATGAAAGAAAATGATATTTCCACATAAGAAATGTCACTTCTAATCATACAGTATATTATGCACAAAAAAGGTGGTATGAAAACCAGAGAAAAAAAACAGTATTTTAGATAGCAAAGTCTACTGATCTCAAAAATGCAACCCATTAGCTTCATCCTGGCAGTTCCGATTGACACTGTATTTTGACTCATCTGTGTAATGAATAACAAAACAGCTACAGCCCTCCAACAAACCCTCCACTGTCTGTGAAAGTTGCTTTCACCACTTACACACAACTTCCACAGTTCCACTGAATATATAACAGAGTCATTCTCTACACCACATTATGCTTACCATAGTCACCACCACTAATGAGAGCAACTGTTTCAGTAAAGCTTTAAAAAGCAAGACTACCCTGAGAGAAGGTCTAAAATGTGGGCAAGCTTGCCAGACCAGCACTGGCTTGAATGGGTTTGGTTTATTAAATCTGTACACTCTATTTCAATATAATCAGCACATTTTGTTCCAAGAATGTAAGATATCATTTTTTTTAGTAATCGTGTAATATATATCTCTACATAATACAATCCAAGTCCTCTGAACTATGTAGACATGTGCAAGTGTTTACTACCAACTTCAACGATACAGTAAAGGCAAAGACTTGTGGACACTAAGTTAGGATAATGTTGATACTTAAAATTTTCTTGAGTCCTCACAATTATCAAAATCTAAGTGCTGTAAGTAGTTCATACACGAGGTATTGAATATCTAGTTAATTGTTTTGAGTATAAAATAGAGGCAAAATACATAAAGAACATCTTGCAAGCATGACAAAAAAACGTCCACAGACACAATACATAAGTGGTCAAAGATAATATGAGGGGATACCTGTAACCTTTCGCGTCTTTGAAGGTAGCATACTTACAGATTGGATGTTTTTATGTTGATGAAAGGTCATACTGTATCATGCTTCCACATATTGTGAGCCGGCCCCACGGCAGATCGATACACAGCACTGTAGTTTTGCTCACATCCACCTTTTTTGTATCAACTCGCCCGGCAAAACAACAGCTCAGTGCGTAGAGGTTGAGTTGTTTGATCAAGTACAACATTATTCTATTTACAGTAAATGACCCATTTTGAGAAAGTGCACTCAATCAGGTGTTACCTCTGAGGAGGATCATAACACACTCATAGAAAGGAATTATTAGCTCCCTATCTCGTCAAACAGCAGCATATTCTTTGTAAAGGACCAATTCTGCTTAGTAAAACTTGCCATTTGCTTCGTGTATGATCTCTCTCTTGTCTGAGGTATGATACAGAGCACTTCCCCTCAATTAATTAAAACACGCGTGGGTCATGTTAATGTAGAAGAATGAATCGCATGGTCATAGCATGATGTGCATCAACATAATCTGAGGTAAACCAGGTGTCTTGTGTCTTGGCCTGTTACAGTCTGAGAACCAGTGCCTTAGAGGGTCAGAGAGGTAAGTCTGAAAGAAATCATGTAAACTGTGCTCATGAGTAGTGAATGTTTCACTTACTACCAAAAGCACAAGGGCCCTAAACTGTAAACCTCAAGGATTATTTAAAGAAAAAAAAACAGAACACTAAAAGTACTCTACTAATTAGATTTAACATCTCCTTTTTTGTTATTTTTTGCAGAGTTTTCAACTTTTTTTCTCTTGTTTTCGCTCAAGTATAATCACAGGTGACTAACTACAGAGGATAACAGGGTCAGGTGAGTACCATGCTACATCAGGTTTAGAGAAGGCTATTGCAGACAATTCTACAACATGTACAACCACATTTTATACGTGTGAGTTACAAATATTTCAAAACATATCACCAAGAAACTAAGTACATACAAGATGTTGAATATTTAGAGTCTTAAAGGACTATCCCTCAGTCAGTAATAGGATTTCATGTTACTTGACTTAAACTGTCCAGTCTTACAGACAAAATCTGAAAAATTGCTATTCAAAAAGTAGCAAATTTGGTCAATGTCTCTTTTCAAATAGTTATAGTGCTTTTAATGGCTTAAGACAGGGGTCTTTTTTTAATCTCACCCAGTGGCAATCTACAGAACTTCAGTGTACATTTTATGACACCATAGCTGCAAAAGTCTTCATGTCAAGTCCAATAGCTAAAACAACAGCTAGTGCTGTCACATATATTTAAAAGTAGTATGCATTATCAAAACAAAAATGCAATTATAAATTTATTTTTTTCCAACTCTTTAAGTTCTCGTCGGGAATTCAGCCCCATGTTTAGCTCTGCGTACCCATTTCCTATGAGTTATCAGTCTGAGAGGAAAGGCCTTCCAAAGCCAGGCTCTGTTCTAAGTATTCAGGAAGCTTCTAATCGGGACTCTCCTGTGTGCCGCGACGGTCCTCAGGACTAGATACAAGTAAAAAGTGAGTTAAAACTCCCATTCCAGTGTTTCTTCACGATTGGCTGCCCTCTCTAGCCTGTGGATGATGTTATTGAGGTTGGCCATTTTCTCATTGCGTCTCTGAGTGCTTCTGTTGAGTTTGGGGCTCTGAAAAGGAGGGAGCGGGTTAGGGTCCAGGTTGTGATTAGTGCTTGTTGAGGGCGGATTGGGCAGTGTGGGCGATATTGGGGCGGAGGAAGAGGGGACTGGGGAGACTGACATCATGAGGCCAGGGGAGGATGCAGCAGAGGGGGAGTTTAGGGAGACCTCCAAGCTGCTGCGACAAGGCTCTGATGACGCCTTGAAGCTGACCGGGTCGACTGGCGACTTTCTGGTGTCTTCCCCCTCATGCCTGGACTGGTTGGTTCTCTGGAGACCATCTATGGAGACTGAGACATGGTAGAGCCCCTGAGCCTGGCTGCTCATTCCCTCTTCCTGCCTCAGACTCTGGCCGGCCAAGTGCGGCTCGCGGCAGCCAGTGATAGAGTCCTCATGCTCGCTTTTTAACTGCGGGAACTGTGCTGCTGTGGAAAAACACTGAGCTCTTGACTGTTTCATGGAGCCCTCCCTCGCCTCATCCCTCTCCTCTTCCCTGTCTATTGCCTCCTGTTTGACATGAGGCTGTGCAGTGTTGGTGCTAAGAGGAAGGCTGGAGTGGATGTGTCCTGAGGGCTGCTGCAGCCTCCTCTCCTCTCCATCAGAGTTGGGGCTCCTTGTCATGGATGGGGAGTAGCTGTGGTGCTCAGCATCTGTGTCATTGTCTGGTAGGCCCTCCATCAGTACCTCCCGTCGCATCCTGGACCTGCACAAAAACACTGATGTTAGATAGTCACTTGAGGGGCAATAAGCATCAAGCTATCCAAGTTAAGTCTATAATTTACATTTCAGCTTTAAGTTTCTGTATAATACTAATGAAAGCTGCAGAGACAGACACTAGCAAATGTAACAAAGTTCATTGTACTGGCCTGTAGTTATGGAACCAGTTGATGACAGTGTTGGTTTTGAGTTTGAGCTGGGAGGCCAGTATCTCGATGGTGTTCTGAGAGGGGTAGGGCTCCAGGAGGTAGGCCTTCCTCAGTGCTTCTTTCTCCTCAGCTCCCAGCACCACTCGAGGCTTCTTCACCTGGCTGTAGGGGCACAAGTCCAGCGAGGCTAAGGCTGGACTCACACACTCGGAACGGGTGCTGGGGGAGTCGCTGTCCGAGCCGGTGCTCAGCAGCCCGTAGCGCCTTTTCAGATAGGCTGCGAGGAAAGATGATATTTAGCGTAAGGGTAGCAAATTCTCAAACTAGTCCTGAAATATATTGAATATACACTTCCCCACCTTTCTTCTCCATCTTCTTCATGGCCCTCAGCTTGTCTACATTGTGAGGATCATTGAGCCACAGCTGCATACGGACAAATGGCTCTCTGCCTTTCAGGCTGAGTTTGTGCCAAGGTTTGGGCCTGGAGAGCAGGTCAGACACCGAGCCTTGAGTCAAACCCAGGATGGTCTCCCCGAAAAGACGCTGGCCTGTGGGAAACAAACATACACAGTGAAGTAGGATTGTGTCTGCATTCACAGGAGCATTGGCTTAAACCCCACAGTGTGAACCTGGACCCACCTAGGTTGTTGTCTGTTAACACCTCCTTGACCTTCTTGGTAATGGCATATGTGTCTAGCTCCGGAGACATGGCCACCAGCTCCTGAATACCCAGAGGGTTTGTGGGCTGATGCAGAGCCATGAGGCTGGGAGTGGATTTCCCTCCCTCTGGGTGGGGGGACAATCCCAGGCCCAGGCTCTCAGGCTGCTGGTTTTCTTTGCTGCTCTCCAGGGACAGGCTGACAGGCTCCACCAGAGGACTTGGGTGGCTCTCTGCTGGGCTAGGAGGAGGGGAGGGCGAGGACTGGGCCGTCACTGGGCTTTTTTCTGGAGGGCAGAAGCATCAGAAAATCAGTAAACCAATAGTTTACACGTAGCCGATGCAGAAGTCCCACTGCATGAACATTTTTATCTTTGATATGTTGATAAAGCATCTCAATTCGAAAGTGATTCTTGCTTGTTCGTGTCCTTTGATGTGAGTGCTTGTATGTAGTGCAGTCTCACCCTGAGTGTGGCCCTGGTTCGGGGGCTGACTGAGACTCTGGCCTAACTGGTCCAGTAACCACAGCTGCATGCGGATGAAGGGCTCCCTGCCTTTCTGGGTCAGCTTGCTCCAGGGTTTCGGCCGAGACAGCATGTCGCTCACGCTGCCCTGAGAAAGACCCAGCACCTGTGCAGAAAAGTACTGGTTAATAATTACACCTGCTATCTGTAACAATCAGAAATACGTTTGCTTTTCTCTTCCGGCCAGAGTGATTCTCTTTCACCCAACAACCACTAGAGGGAAGCAAAACATCATAAATGTTATGTGGAGTCTGTTCAGATATTTTATCGTAGTTGCAGCACATTGCATGGAGAAATGAATAATCATGAATGTGTTAAAAATATTTCACAACATTTAAACTGACTGTAGTCGAGTATTTATAACTACCCCCACAGAAAGGCCCTGCATGGAGAATACGACTTCGACAATTGATTTCATCAACATCAAAACTGTACCATACTATATTTGTTTTCTACCCCAAGGAGGATGTAGGCCTATGTTCTTCTGCTCAACTGCCACCACAGTTTGAACTATCAGTATAGAGTCACGTCGGTACAACGTGAAGCCCGCCACTCAAAGCGAGAACTCATCCAGGAAGTCACAAAAGATCACAGCCAATGATAAGCAGCAAAGTTAAGGAGCAAAGTAAAATACTTATAACAAATTAGAATTGCAGTTTTTTGCTGCTAAAGTGACTGATTATATATTGTTAGATAATAAGGGCGCGAGTACCTTTTAACACTGATGATTTGAGTCATTTGTTCCTTCGATAAATTTAGTTTTTAGTTATATTACACTCGTCAATATTAAATGCATTATAAACATTTTAAAAATTCTGTGTTAAAAATATGCAATGAACTGGGAAACAGGAAGAGGGTAACTACGTCCACATGCTAACATATGTTAGCAGTGAGGCTGTCAGTATTTTTTAAAGTAGAAAGTCTGACCTTTTCACCAAAGATCCTTTGACAGATGCCATTCTTTGCCAGCTTCTCCTTCACCTGCCGGGTCAACTCAATGGTGTCCACCTCTCTGTACATGTACATTTCATACTGCTCCGGAGTCAGCGGCGGCACGGTGGGCTTTAGGGCGCGGGGGATGTACGATGGGTAGTAGGAAAGCCTCCCGGGACCAGGCCCCGGAGACTCTCCGCTCACTGATGTGTCTGACTCCACTTTCACCTCCACCGGTCGGCCCAGCCCCAGCTCGTCCTCGGCAGCAGATGCCTCCTCGCTGTTGGGGAGACACTCGCCGTTCTCGAGGCGGGGCCAGGGCCGGGGCAAAGCAGACGGCCCGGAGGATGAGGAAGACAAGGAGGGAGAGACTGAGTTGAAGGGTCGAGAGGTGCCTCCTACACCGAGCA
This sequence comes from Semicossyphus pulcher, assembly GCF_022749685.1. NCBI lineage: Eukaryota > Metazoa > Chordata > Actinopteri > Labriformes > Labridae > Semicossyphus > Semicossyphus pulcher. The sequence goes on along the minus strand of NW_027211737.1, from coordinate 29,321,669 downwards.
CCATTGACCCTCGTTCCTGAGACCAGTGCTGGTCGAAGTAAGTGCCAGCTTCACCAATCTCTGATTTGACTTTGCGTATGATGTTCTGGACGAAGGCAGCCGGGGAGAGGACACTGAGGGGGGTCTGGGGGCTACTGATGGGGTTGGCCATGCAGACGGTAACACAGCCTCCTTCCTCCTGCTTGATGGAGATGGGTAAAGGCAGCCCCCTAGAGCGCTCAGGGGGCCCGAGACGCTCTACCTGAACTCCTGAGCTGGCAGTCGGGGCCCTCCCGCAGGCCTCCATCTCCATCAGTGCATGCTGCTGGGCCTCCATCTCCCTCCTGGCCTGTTCTAGGATGCTCTTTATGGTGTCGTCAGAGCTGCTGCCTGCCCCGTTACTGCTTCTGCCTGATGAGCTGTTTAGAGACGACTTGCCGTCACCTAAACAAGAAAGACCCACTTTTGACACTGATGCAATCTCGAATCCACATTCCAATTCAGACGCAATAAAATTATGATAACAATTCAAGATAAAAACATCATTGTCAATTTCAAGAAACAATCAATATGGCTTTTAAGTCTGACTCATGACTCGCTGTTCCATCCTCACCTCCCCTCTGGGACTGGATCTCCTTCTTGGCCTGCTCCAGGATATTCCTAATGGCGTCGTCTGACCCAGTTTCAGGAGTTCGGATGCGCGGAGTGATGCTCCCTGCCACAGAGGGTAACAGAGAGAGATAGAGAGAGAGGAGGGGGGTGAGTGGGATGGTTGATCAGAGAGCAGTTCCAAGGCTTTGCTTTTGACTGGTAGATCAATGGCTGCCTTTGAGCGCGTGCTGTCTGAGGTTGCAGTATACGGGAAGCTCAACTTTCAAAAGCTGTGAATCTGGGGAGAAAACAAAGTTTAAAAGTAACACTACAAACATGGCAGAGGAAGCCGCGAAGAAGTCAAGGATGAGGTCCAAGTAGATTAGAAGGTTTAAAATGTACACAGGTCCAAAAGCTAAGCCACCAAAACAGGACGGCATAATTACATCTGCTTTAAAACTTATTGGAACATCGGAGCTTCTTGCACTCGCAAATCCCTTAAACACTCTCACATGAACTTTTTAAAACAACCTAGTTCCTCTTCTGGTAGCTTTGGCCATCTGCGTACGTGCTCAAGGAAAAACAAGTGAGACGCTTGATGTTGCCCAAACTATCTGCTGGTTCAACTTTGACCTACTCTACTTAAAGCGTCAGGCTGCTTTTATTCTTATTGCTATTACTGACAACGAATGCTATGAAAGACATAAACCGAGTCCCTTCATTCCCACTGATGAAATCAGAAGAAATCGTATAAAAGCAGAAAAAAATGGTGTCACAAAAATATACTTTCATTATTTAAAAACTTTTTTAATTTTGTAAATCAGCTGGGCACTGCAGTTTTATCACGTAACTATCATGTAAATTAGTCGAACTGTTAGTGTATGTGTTAAATCTGTCTTAACTCACCTCTCTGGCGGACCTGGATGGTCCTAAGAGCCAGTATGTTCTGTTCATCAGAGAGGAACTGCTTCATCTTAATGAACGGTTCTTTGCCTTTCACAGTCAGCTTCCTCCAGGGTTTGGGTCTTGCCAGGATCTCGCTGACTGAGCCCTGGGAAAGGCCCAGCACATAGTGGCCAAACACACGCTGGCCAATGTTATGCTTCAGCAGCTGCTCCTTTACCTGGAAGGCGATCTCTGCTGTGTCGAGTTGGTCCTCGTCTCCCGCGGTGGAGCTGCCGCTCTCCGACTGGTCGCTGGGTAAGCCAGCGTCAACGCTGCTTGCGCCCACAGACCCCTGGGTGGCTGACATGAGGGCGACTTTGGCTGCATAGAGGGCGGTGGGAAAAGCCATGAGACCCTCCTTTTTAAAGTGTGGGGAGAGGAGCTGCTTGTGAAGGATGTGGTCTCCTGACAGTCTGTCCCCGGAGCACGGCGACACAGAGAAGGGACGGGGTAGGTCGTGGCTGGAGAAGGAGCTGTCCAGGGTGGGTGGGCCGGGGCTAGGGGAGGCACGGCCGTCTGCCTGAGAAGAGGTTGAGTGGGAGCCTGGCAGCCTGCTTCTCTCCCTACCTGCATCCTCAGACTGGTCATCATCTAATGGCAGAAAATACATTCTCACCGACCTGGCGCATATACTATATGAAACATTATGTAATCAATCAACTGTCAACCTCACTTGCTCTTTAGCATTGGAAATCCAGACTACATCTTGCTGGCTCAGTTTATGCAAAGAGATTCAAGTCTGGAAACACTGGCTCTAAAACTGACCAATGAGTGCGAAGCAATCACAGAACGATGGTGAGATAAAACTCACTGCTTCTCGTCGGGACCTTTGGGTGAACTACTCAGTGTAGGTTTTAAAGACAGGAAATGAAACATGGTACACCTTTCTTACCGATGCTGTGCAAAATTCGGGTCTTATCCACCAGGTATTTGTGAGATGGAAGAAAGGCCTCTTTATCCAGCAAAAGAGCCTCTGCAGCCTTGGTGGAATCCTACACACACACACACACACACACACACACACACACACACACACAAAGCTGTTAATTTTCAATTAACTCCATTACAGTGGCTGTAGATTTCCTTATAATGGATGAAGATCAGTAAAGCATTCAATGGCACTGACATCAAGAGAACATGAAGAAGAAAACTAGTCTTCTTTAGAGAGAGAGGGCGTGTCAGTTTAACACTGCTGTGTAAACACAAAGGTGGTGCAGGCACGTACCTGGGACGAGCTGCCGTTTGCTGAAGCCAGCTTCATTACCTTTAGGATACTACGGACGTAAACAAACATGCGAACGATGTTAAAAATAATTTATATTCACATTGTTATGAATTGCACACTCAGTTTAAACTCAAATGATCACCTGAGTTCAGTTTTAATCTCTTCGTAGTCCATCTGGGATTGCAGTTTAGCTTCTAATCTCTGAGAAGGAAAAAGAGAAGCTGCGTGTTTTATTTCACATTCATAAGAATTCTGTTTTTCAGCCTTTCAGCACTCAGGAGGTGATCATCATGTTCTGTCACCTCTCACATTTCCTGGCCTCTCACCTCGATAGCTTCTGTTTTATAGGCCAGCTGGCGTTCCAGCTCTAGAATCTGATTGGCTGAAGTCTCTTGAACTTCCTGCAGTGTGAACTGCAGCCGCTGAACGTTTTCAAGGAGACGGAGGATTTCACGGTCTTTAGCCAGCACCGCAGCCTCCAGCTTGGAGGGCAACACCTCGCCCTTCGCGTTCTTCTCCTGACAGGGCGAGAGGGAAGCGAGACAAAACGTGTGAGGGAGATGAGAGAGGGGAACATGTAAAAGGCTATCTATTCATCCATCTCTGTGTCAAAGCCATGTGACAGCTCTCTGACACTGATTATGTAACCTGATGACTGGTTGAACACATCTGTATAAATTAATGCTTGTTGTTAAATTAAAATGATAAAGACTATGTTCATGTATTTAGTAAGGATTATCCAGGGCTTTTTGTCCTGGGTTTATGCTGTTAATAAGTTACATTATTTCATTTAGTTTTATACTTTTTTGCAGATGTAGAATCATGTCCACAGGGGTCATTAAAGGGTCATCGTAGGATACATCTGTATTTATAATAGGCTTTTACAAAAAGGTAGACCATCTACTTAAACTTTAGCGTATTTATCGGGAAATATTGTCACAATACCCCACTTTTTTTTGGCCGACAATTATCTTCTAGCAGTAAACAAAGCCACCAGGCTAACTATACTATGTTACTACTATATGCTACACACTATAAGACCCTGCGTCCTCATTCGGGGACATTACATTTTGGCTTCACAGCACCATGATATTTAATTCTGCGAAACTTAGACCCGTTGGTCTCATTCATGGACACTTTGTCCACCAACCTGTGGTCACAAATGACACTGATCAGTGTACATTCAAGATGGCCGTGATCCCGACCAAAATGTGTTACAGTCGGTCTCTACAGAAAACTCAACCAGGTACAAAACCTCTTCAGATTTTATGATTGAAACTTGTTTATTTAATACGTATTAACAGTTGTAGCTTGACAAATTTGACTGATTTTATTAATAGCAACAAGCTACAACACCGTCACACAAAAGGTACTCACATGAGGACATCGGGGACAAAGACAATTCTTAGGTTTCATACTTATTAGGTCCTATCAATCCCCAAAAGGTAGGTGAAATTAAAAATGCATACCAAACAAAAGCTCGGGTCTCAGGAGGCTAGACATTGCATAATATTTTGAAATTGACAACATGTTTTGTAGGCTAAATCGTTCTCATTTTAAAAATATTATTTTATTTTGATGAAGTAAAAAGTAGAAAAAACTTTCTCTGAAATGTGCTGGAGTAAAAGTAGCTACACAAGTCATCAAGTGAAGAGTAAGCATGTCAGAAAGAGTACATACTTGTGTACTTATGCGGCCTTATGTGGCCAAAAGACATGTTGCAAATGGAGACATATTATTCTTACCCTGCTAGTGCCCTCTGCTGGATGGCAGTTCTCTGTGTTAGCACTCTGGCCACTGGCTAACTGCTCCTTTAGCCTCTCCACTTCCCTCTGGGCCATTTCCGCTTTCTGCTCACAGACATGGTATCACAGCGTTACAGTTTTCATACACCAGCCACATCAATTGGCTAATGAGATGATCAAGGTGAGCGCATATACATAAATCAAAGGAGGCACCCTTGCTGTGAAATATTAGAGCCGAGTTAAAAACCTGAGCTAGGGCCCGAACAGACGAGTGCAGCCACCGCTTTATTCTGCTGAGGGGGCTGTTTAGTCAGCCCACTTTATTCCCCAAACTGTTTACCTGCTCTGTCACACCCGGCCTGCTAATTAATGATTCATTTTGAGAACATTTATCCAGGAGCTGCTGGCAGAGAGCAGCCGAGTGAGAAAAAGAGCATGAGAGAGGAGAGCAGAGGGGAGAAGAAAGGAGCAGAAGAAAAGAGGAATCACCAGGATAGGAAGCAATCAAGGCAGTGAGATAACTAAGAACCCCAGCGTTCAGTACTCCCGCATCAGTAGCGCTCGGCAGCCTCCTGTTCTCTGCTGAGTGGAGCCGTGCTGCCATAACGTGGCCACCGACGGGGGCTCAGGTTTACACTCGCTAATCACACACTCAGGGGAGGGGAGGTAGAAGTGGGAAGGGTGGGGGGGGCAGGACGGAGGGTGTCTAATTAAAGTCAAGGCTTGATTACAGGAATCATTACCTTAACGAAGGAGCACCTCAATCAGGGAAGCGCAGAGGAAGACAGGACTCACCTGGTTTGCTTTCTCAAGATTTGCCATGATGGCGTCGACCTCCTCTGCCCTGCGACACACAAACCCAAACAGAGAGCCACAGGATCACTGCAGAGACACTCTCACACAATGAACAGGAAACACACGCAAAAGAAAACCAACTGTTATAATTAACACATTTAGCTGATTATATAATCCTTTAAAAAAGCAAAGGCGTGACAGTCAGAGCTCACTGCTGAAGAGGCCTAAACTCCACAAGTTAGTTTCATTTTTATTTTCCATTTAAACCTTTTCAGAAATCTAAATCTGAATAGAGGTGAGCCTTGAACTAATAAATGATAATAACATTAGATGCTACGTGAAGTGCTTTTGGATTCATTATTTTTTTGGCTTTTTGCCTTTATTTATAGGACAGCTGAAGAGAGACAGGAAACGTGGGGAGCAGAGAGCGGGGGACGACATGCACCAAATGGATCGGCAGACCGGGAGTCGAACCTGCGATCAGTGCGACGAGGACTGTAGCCTCCGTACACGGGGCGCCTGCTCTACCAACCGAGCCACACCAGCGCCCCTGGATTCATTTTTATGCAGGATGGGGTTTTTTTTGTTTTACTGCTCTGCACAGTTTCTGCTCTTTGATTTCAGCGCCTCGGTCAACCAAAAACATACAAGGTGAGGTCGAAACGGAAACATTTACAACAGCACATTACATCATACAACAAAGGAAGCCTTCTAGAAACTTCAGAGCAGCTAACACCACAGTGAGAGTTTAAAAGTGAACAGTCTTTGATGACAGAGCAATGCGATATAGCGATACTGACAACTTTAAGTTATGTTACTCATTACACAAGTCTTCTTTTAATTCTCTCAACTAGACAAGCCATAACATCAGACATTAACACTCATTCAACTCATTTAAAGGTGTTCTGAATGTTAGAAACAATGAGGGAAGACTAAAGAACACATCGACAGCACCACAATCTAAATACTTTAAAACTATTATGTGGTTGAATTGACATCCCTCCACAGCATTTTCAACACAAACTGAACATTAAGATTGTTTATAGTCAGACATACTCCAAATGTTTCTTAAATAAGCTACTCTCTCTCACATGTCATGGCCGACCCAATCCAGATCTGCACCCCATTGAGAACCTCCTGACTGTGATCAAGAGGAAGGTAAATGGTCACAAGCCATCGAACAAAGCCCGACTTTTTGCACAAAGAGTGGCCCAACGTCACCAAATAGCAATAATACATTTTAATTTTAATAATAATAAATGTTACTTATAGAGCGCTTTTCAGGACTCAAAGACGCTGTACAATATTTTAAATCAATACTAAAAAAGAACATAGACAAATGTACATACTTCAAACAAGTCAAAACAAAGCGACAGTATAATCACAGATTAAACGCTAACCCAATTTGAAATTTGATGGGTCTGTGCAGGTTTGAATGTGACTGGGGAGTGAGTTCCAGAGGGTGGGGGCAGCTATGGAGAAGGCTCTGTCCCCCCAGGTTCTGTGCTTGGTTCTGTGAGGTGGGGACAGGAGGTTGGCATGTAAGGAACGTAGGTTACAGGAAGGAGTGTGATGGTGGAGGGGGTCAGTGAGGTAGGAAGGGGCCTGGTGGTGGAGGGCTTTGTATGTATGCGGTAGGGGACGGGGAGCCAATCAATGCGAACGTCTTCCAAGATGCATGGAAGCTGTATTTAAAAACCAGGTTATTCCACCAAATACTGATCCGTGAACTCTTCCTGAGCTAAAACATTTGTATCCTTTTGTTTAAAAATGGATATGAACTTGTGTTCTTTGCATTATTTGAGTTCTGACAAACATCTTTTTTGCATTTTTTTAACCAGTCGCCATTTTCCTTTTATTAAAGACCTTAATGAGAATATTTTATTTGGAAGTAGGAGAAATGTTGTATAGATAAAACAAATGTTTATTTTACAACACAAACCTATAAATAGAATAGGAATAAAGAACCAGAGAAAAACATATTTTTTGCAGTGGTCTCTTAATTTTTTCCAGAGCTGTATTTCTAGAGTAAAAGTTGCTTAGACATTTAGAAGCAGTGCCACTGACATGATCTCTGTGTCCTCGGTCGTAGCTACAGCCCTGCACACAAGTTGACGTCCACATTTCCTCAGAACTCTTCTGAGACTGAACTCCAACTTTCCTCCATACATCTAACAATCAGAGTCGTCTAATTTAAACATAAGCTCAGCAGGATTATTCATGAGGCTTGTTTGAAGTTGAGCCGTTTCGTTTCGCACACATGGGACCAGGTTTTTCAAAAGGTAGACAGAGATGAATTAACGAGGATGCTGTGATTGATTTAAATAAGCACATAGGTTTCTCAAGTTTCAGGACACAGTAGTCCTTGTAACCGAAGAAGAAAAAAGTTCAAAAGAACAAATTAGACTTCTGTAATCTACGTTAAACAAACTAAAGTCAGCCGAACCTTCCTTTTCTTTTATGTTTGTACTTAACAGCTCCTTCAGATCGCTGTCTCAGATCAGGCGGCATAATTACCTAAAATATTAGTAAGCAATAGAATCATAGTGTGATTTATTATATTTATTTATAGTTCATTCGAAGGGTAAAACAAACAGCTTCTCTTTTATCTTAAAAGTGAGATAAGAAGTCAGTCGGATATTCAGGCTAACACTGTTCTTAGCATTAATGGTCATCAGTGTTGCTCGGTGCAGCTCTGGTTCCAGAGGGTCCGTGGCCCCGTCCTATCAATAAGGCCAGGATAGATGGCGCCCTGTTGACAGCAAACACTAACAGGTGTCAGCTCCACATTTAATGAACTTGTGCAGTACGGAAAATGTTTTGTATTGATTACCTGCTCAGCTACTCAAACCGAAGCAGACAAATAGTCTTTCTTATCAACATTGAGGAAACAGTCAGTGAGAGTAATAGAGGCCGGCCCGTTGTTCGGAGGCTCGGGGGTCAGGGAGGGACAACTGCAGCTGGAGCTCTGGGTCAGTGCCGCTGTCGTCAGCCCGAAAGAATGTAACCAGGACAACGGTAAGACAGACCAGATAACAGAGATAGTCTTTCAAGCTGTATCTGCACGTGAAAGGTATGGGCAGAGTTGAAAATGTGTCCAGTCCAACAAAATGGATGGCAGTGGGTCTAGAAACATCAGTTCAATTGTGCCATGGATTAAGCCTGGGAGAAAATCCATTAGCAGCGGCTGACTGTGCTCTGGAGCACAACCCAAACAAAGGAGTGTTTACTTTGAATGTCTATCGACATCCTTCATACAAGCTCAGATTCATTTCAGGCGTGCGGTGGATACATTGCGCTCAAAGACCAGGACAAGGTAGAGTGTTTTCTGAAGCAATCTTTAAATGGAGCAATTCTTCTTGAGGGCTGTCAAGGCCCAGCTGCCAGTGCAGGCAAACACAGACCTCTCTCATCGACCTGCATTACTGGCTGAGTCACTCTCACTCCTGCCTTTACAATGGCATTCCTCCGCTCTACGCCGGACACAAGTTTACGTAGGCAAAATAAAGAAGAGCGGCTTCAGCACTTCACGGGGTACAATGAGGACCAGTGAGGAGAGCCACAGAGGTGGCAGCGTGTAACCACAACGACTCGAGGAGAGAGGGGGGTCTGAAATATTCGGCATAAAGTAAAGACGAAATGTTGAATCTCTTACTTGTTTGTCATCTCTTGGTTGTATTTACACCGCAGGTCCAGCAGCTCTGTCTGCGCTGTGCTCAAAGCTGGAAAGAGACGAACAGGGCAAGCAAGATATTAACTTAAAAAACACCTTAAACTTAAACTTAATTCAACTTGTGTGTCTACATATGTTTCGAAGACATTATTATAACTTACGTGCTTAAAATTAGTGAACTATTACACACGAAAATCCGATTTTATTCATACATTTGTTAGTTTGTTGGTCGAATTATATTTATGTTTACAAAGCAGCAGCCTATGTTTCAGCAGGGGGCACCATACAGCAATTATACCCTTATTTGTTCTTAAAAAGGTTGAAATTAAATGAAACAGCTCCAGTATGTCGCAGTGTTCAAAGCACTTACATGAATGCAGAACCTTGATCTTCTCCTCGGCCTCCGAGAGTCTGTCAGCAGAACTCACATTGGCGCTCTCCTCCTCCTCCCTGGGAGAAGAAACTCTGTCAGTAACTTCACCGCATCACGGCCACACGTTTAAAGCTGCAATGTGCAACTCTCTGCAGAAAATGTGTGTTACTTAAAGTTGAAAAAGCAGCAGATGTGCTCTGTATTTTCCGTGTGTTTGGGAATGTTTTTGATGCATATTCAGCATTATGTTAAAAAATCTTTCACTGTTGCCATAGTCGCCGACATCTCATCACAACCCAAAGTTACAGCAGGGTAAGCTGAATGGGAGCATTAGGCTTCTTTGTAAGAGGTCACGACCCTAAAATCTATTCTAATATCTTTATATCAAAATTGTTTCCTTATGGAGCACTAAAATGGATTGAGAGCATCTCTGCACAGGGTAGAAGTTGGGATCATTTAGGGGTTATTCTTGCCTAATTTTAAATACATGCCCTCTTTTATATCATACCTTAAATAATGAAACAAGTAGGAACTCTAGGAACTGGAACGCACAGGCAGCAAAAGATTCCCGGTCAGGGAACCACACCCCTACAATGTTTAATTCTTAGGTAAAGGGGGTGTTACGACTGTAATGTGTTTTTTCCTTTATTATCATTGTGAGTTATGTGTGCCTGTGTTTGTATGTGAGTGAGTATGCTAATAGGTGTGCGCAGGTCCCTTGAGCTGATTGGCTGACACCTCATCCTGCGTCCGAAGACGGCGGATAAAAGAAGGAACCGTGACGTCACCGCCTCGGCTTGGGGAACCCCGTCTCCTTCTCCTTCCAACCGGCCACGTTTCCTTTGTTTCAAGATTCCGTCTGTTTAATTTAGTACATCAATATGTCGGGGTGAATCTTCTTTATTTATGGTTGTTTTCTCCTGTTTATATTAGTTAGGGAGGTAAGTGGTTGAGTTGTTAGGTCAGATCATTTACCCTCTGAGTTAGAAATGTTTGTTTGTGATTTTGATTCACCCTGAAGTTCAGTTTAACATTTTTTTGGAATTGTTAAACTCATACTTTTTTTTGGTTATAAAATAAATCCGTCTTATTTTTCTTAAACGGTCACTTTTGTGTCTGTGGCTGCTTGGGACTTGAGGGAAATGGGACTCATTCATGGTATGCCTCGGCCACCCGTAGACGGGGCAGAACAGCTCAATTTGCCTCTTTTATCCAGGAAAAATGACCCGAAAGGAAACCTCTAAAGATTGTCATTCATTGGAGTGTTTACTGGTTCTCACCCTTGGCCTTCAGCTCGGTCCTGGTAGTTCTGCTGTGGGGAGCCGGCGGCTCCAGGAGCCGGTGTGGTGTTTGGGCTCATCAGGGAGGCTGGAGAAAGCGATTCTGGGGCCTTGTCTGTCACCTCTGCCCCTGAGACTGCTGGACCGTCCTCTGAGGGCTCTGTGCCGAAGGAAATCATTGAAAATGTGGGCATTCCTTGAATGATTCCTTGAGGTTAAAAAAAAGGATGGCATGGCATCTCCAACATCATCTGAGTGATCTCATATTAACTGTTAAATACGATAATTCATTTCCATTTAAAGTCAATTCAAGGGGAATTATTTGTAACATTTCACAGGCTTCCTATGAGCCGCACAGTCAGCAACATCGGTGCTGCGTAAAAAGAAATGAACGTTTAAGTGGGATTGATCCCAGCTAGGTAGATCCTTTTGGCCTGACCTGACTTTTCAAGGCACTCCAGGTGTTTCTTCCAGTGCCCGCTGATCTCTCGTACCAGGGCCTCGCTGTCTGGGGCTGAACTCTGAAGCTGCTGCAGCCTTCCCTCCAGGGTGTGTGAGGCCTCCAGCACGGGAGCGGGATCTGTGGAGACAGACACAAACAAATCTCTGTAGAAAGAGCTCAGAAAGATTCTCGTGTTATCCATACGCTTCTACTTTTCAAAAAAAGCAAAATAGCTGTTTTACTGAGCGTGCTGCCGGTAAAGCACATTACAGAGTTTTCTACATCGCAGTTTCAACAGAGGCAGACTATTCCACCGAGACTTCTTTCCAAAGAGTGACTCTGAGACTTTCCTCACTCAGACGCCTTTGAAAATATCACAGGCTGGACCTAATGACACAAGTGCTGTTCCGACCCTTCACATGTACAGGAATGGCGTCTAATGAGGTTTCTCACATGCTGATGAATGGCAGAGAAGACAAAAAGATTGCCATAAATATATGACAGAGTCTTCCAAGTTCCAAGTATACACCTAGGCAAAGTGTAGAAAAAGTCTGCTCCTGAAAAGGGGGTAAAAAAAAAAAAAAAGCAGGATTCTTTAGCACAACAGAGGAGCTGTTTTGCAATGCATGCGCGGCAGCACCGGGCCCATGGGGCCAACTAGGAGGCTGTTTCTCAGCTAACAAGTCTCCTCTGTATCATTTGATCATTTAAATTATTATGCCAGGAATTCTCAGGAGGCAGCTCGGCACTCCACATCACAGGGCTGTTTTTAATCTTCCCCTTCCCTTTCTTCCCCTCCCGAAAAGTTCAACAGCTCAGAGAGAGAGAGCTGCTCCTGTTGTGTACCTGCCTGCCGAACACCAAAGGAGGTGACTTCTAGTGCCAAAGCACAGAGAGGGAAGCTCAGGGGAGCTCCTTGACAAGGGGGGAGGCAAGATGTAGAGCCACGCGCACGCACACACGCACTCACGCACACACACCGCAGCTCTTCAAAACTCTAAAAGAGGAGGAAAATCGCTGCTTTGCTGCACAAACTTTTCTCCCACAGCTTTCATCCACTCATCTTAGACTTCTGTGAGGAACCCAATTGGATCCCTTCTTCAGTATGGGCACTGACTGAAGTGACTTTTCATAAGAAGTTGGAGCCACAGACGTTTAAACTTTGCCAGATGCCACAGAGAGAATGCAAACTCGGAGCCGGCAGGTCACAAAAATAAAATGCTCATCCGAGAGCCGAAACTTCTACAAAGTGCAATTTGTTGAAATCCTGGCCGCGCATTGCAGCTCGCCATATCTGCATTTTCATCAGACAAACATTTTGGGCCATTTAATTGATTGAGCTATTTTTCCCAGGACCGTTTACAGTCAAACATTGTCTGCATTCATTGTTACACCAACTGTGGAGATATTGCATCAGTCACGAGGGACATCGCTATTAAGAGCACAGCTCTTCTAAGACAAACAGGATGACTTAAAGCACTGCTATTCCATCGACCCACTGTCACAGAAATCACTTTATCAGCCTCTTTCCCATATATCCTTTCAACTTTTAATGATCAAAGGACAGAGATTATCGTAAGGGATCTCTCACACATGGACAAGCCGGGATTATCAATCAGTGGCAGGGGAGTAAAGTAAAGTCAAATTTAAAACGAGGGGATATAACTTAAGTCTGTATACAAAATTAACCCCCGTCAAAGTGGAGCAGCAGGGGTTCTCTCAGAGGGCCTGGGATCTACAGTTACTGAAGGAGAGACCAGGAAGACTGCTGATAACTTTAGAAAAATGGGGCTACTAATTGACATGGCTAATAGGAAGAATTGCAGCTGCTTTTTTAGAGCAGCTCTGATCATAAATCCACCAAATGAACCGGGAATTCAAAGCTAACTTCTGCTGCTCACATCAAGAAATCTAACAGCTGATGAGGCATTATCATCTTACTCTGAAACTGTTCGACTTTTCATTCATCTTTATCTTAATCTTAGATGACTGAACTCAACAACACTGGAGCTCTAGCAGTCTCAAGCTTTGGACTAAAGTGTATGCTAAATGAAATTGTAAAAGACACATAGAAAAGGTTGTAAACAATATGACATTTATTTCGTATTAAGTTATTATCTAGAATCTAGTTTGCACAAACAAAATGTACACACGACTACGGAACGCACAGTAGGACAAAATTGAACTACAAGATGATATTTCCCCTGTACTCGCCTCTCTCCACTGGCTTCCCCGTTATGTTCAGACTACATTTTAAAATGTTATTACTTGTTTTTAAGTCGCTCCATGGACCGGCCCCTTCTTACCTAGCAGACCTTTTAACCCCCTGTACCCCGTCACCAGCACTCAGGTCCTCTGAGCAGTCCCTGCTGTTGTATCTCTTGCACTGTTTTATCCGCCACTGTTCTGTAAAGCACTTTGGTCAGCTTACGTTGTTTTAAATGCGCTATATAAATACATTTGACTTTGACTTGACAGACGCTGTTCAGCTTTGTTTTCTGCTGCAAATAAAAAAGTTTTTACACACTGTCTCAGGTTTTTCGCTCCATCTGATCTCTGTTTTAGCTATATCACCAACACTAAGACATTGATGAGACAGTTATATGTGCTTATTAGGGATAGACCGATTATCGGCATCGGGCTTTTTTTTTTTTTTTAATCCGACGGCCGATAAGAGATCAATTTAAAACTGGGTTATTTTGGCTGTGATGCATATGCTTAAAGGCATTTAAACAAAGTTAAGTGTTGGAGTTTGACGCCAATATTTTCACTTTTAGTGCAAATGAATATCGGCTTCAAATATCGGTTATCGGCCTCCTTGACTACTAATAATCGGTATCTGTATCGGCCCTGAATAAACCATATCGGTCTATCTCTAGTGCTTATAGTACAAACTAAACATAAAACTCTGTGGGTTTGGTGTTATGGAGTACAGGGTATTCAACCTTTAAACATCAAATACTGTATTTGTTAAAGAACATTTCTTCTGTGTTAATGTTCACCTTCTCTGTTTTCTTCATTTATTGTGACACAATATTCTGTTTAGTAAAAAACATCTTTAAAAGATTCGGCAACAATGTTCTATGTCCTCCTACACGTCAGCGTTAAAGACTTTATATCAGGAGACTGGATGAAGACCAGGAAGGGAAAAGGTGCAGAGCACAGGAGGTGTTTCCGCTCTGATGGACCGGCAGTGAAGCTTAAAGTGCATCTTTCCGTCTCTAAGTTAGAAATTATAAAGTTACTCGTTACAATAAAGAGGAGGTGGCTCAAATATCCAACATTTTGGTAAACCCTGACTTGCTGATGGGCAACAAAAGTCGTCTTTGAATTGTTTTTTTTACATTCTCGGCTGCATTGATATCGTGTTTCATCACTTCGGCTGAGCGATAATGAGGCTGCCACCCCGTAGCTGCCTCCTTGTGGTCACTGGCTATGCGGTTTCTGTGCTATTGCACATCTCAAAGCAGGAGGCAGCTCGTGTATCTGGGTGAGGCTTCACACCAGGAGCCAGAGCCTGTCAGAAGCTGGACGGCTCAGCGGACTGCAGGTGGCACTGGGGAGGACGGTGCACAGGTTCAGGATGTGTGTTAAGGTGGGTGGGGGTGGACCAAGGTGGTGTGCGCCAAGACAAGCAGGTGTGTCGGGGCGGTCCGTCTTGGCCCTGTCAGCGATACACCATCATTAGGCGGTGTGGGCGCAGCAGGGTGCACCATTATGTCTCCCTGGGCCCTGTGTAATTACGCTCTGACATAATTAACCCAGCAAGCCCATTAGCCAAGCATTGGCTGGCTGAAGAGAGAAAAAAAACGCTATAATTATTTGTTGTGCGCATGTTAATGAGGCCAGCTGTGTTCCCATCATACAACACGAACAAATTAATTTACAAGGCTGTGCTCCAAGGTTTTTTCTTTTCATTCAAAACAGTCTTGTTTTTTTTCCTCTGAGTGGACTTCAAGGTCCATAAACACGCTCCGCCGCTGCTGCAACAAACAGCAACACTGCTGTAATATTGTTGTCAAGAACCAAAACTAGGTTGAGAGAACACTTAGTCTTTACTTTCACCTTCACTGACAATGTAAAGTGGTACGAGGTATGTAGGATAAATTGCCGCCTCTTTTCTTCTACCTGTCAAGGATTCGATTCCATTAGAAAAAAACACAAACTGTTTGCAACAAATTCATAAACATGACTTTTGTGTTTGTGGTGCATTTTGAACCAACGAGCATTTGATATTCAGATAGCAAACCGAAGTCTCACTTCACCTTGATGCAGAGAAGGAGGGAGAATATACTAAAATAAAAAGAGAGGTGGAATGAAATGATTGTGGGAAGCAGCGGCTTTTGTGCGTGAACAAAACAAAGCTGAAAGAGAAACTTCTTAACCTGTTCGTTTTCATAGCTGTTCCATGTCTTTGTCTGACAGACTGAAGGACGGCGAAGAAATGACATCAATACCAACACATTTTAAAGCTCAGAACGCAGAGCGGAGCCGGAGCTAGGTGGCGTTTAAAATTAACACGAGATGCTGCAGTGGGAACAGACGTGCCGCTGACATGCAAAACCTGACTTCAAGTCAAATGAAGCAAAAAAAATAAAACAACCCACTTCACGTTGTTATTTATGAGACATGTAAGACAAATCACAATGAATGAACCTCATCAAACACGCCAGACTTTTATCGTTACATTTTTGAATCCCATGGTTACATCTCATCTGCTCTCAGGCACCCACACGCATGCAGACATTCCTACACACACACACACACACACACACACACGTGCAGTCTTTTAAGAGCACACTCTCTCCTGGTCCCTCTGGGGTCTCCTACTCCACAGGGATCAGTTGGAGAGGCCCAGCTCTTTTATGAACATAATGCATTATTAAGCACCTCAAACATCTCCTGGGCCTTTGTTTATTACTGCTCTTATTAATCACTTGTGCATAATTTCGTCCCGCCCAGAGAGCTTTCATTTTCCATCAGCTTTTATATGTCGTTATTTTCCGGCAGACCGCCACAAACGCACACGGCACTCCTTCCTCGCTCTCATCCTGACTGTAGGTACTCAGCTGCAAAATTACAATAAAGCCAGCCTGCTGTGCCTCGCAGGCCTCTCTCCCTGGTGCTTGTTTATGTATATGAAGGGTTGAAGAAGGACAACTATTCTTCATGCATTTGAATGACTCTAAATTACTAAGGTCAGTGCATTCTGTTTTGATAATCTCATAGCCGAGGGAAACATCAAATGTGAATATGTAAGGCACTCATAACCGTCTCATAACACAAAAAGACATGCGACTTAATGTGACAAAAAGCTGCTCCTGCATGTGCTGCGCTCTGCAGTACCTGTGGTCACCACTAGCAAGCACTGTTGCCAAAACATTTCCACAACCGTGCACACAAATATATGGCAAGACACACACACACCTCAGACGTGCCGTAGGCACAGCGCACACACACACTTAGAGGGGTGTATTCAGATCAGAATCTTCACAAACTCTCAGTGAGCTCCCCGCTCAGATAAAAGGAGCTGTGTTCTAAAGGAGAGAGGGAGCGGGGTGGATCCTGAGGGATGAGTGTGTGTACTGAGAGGAGGCAAGGAAGAGCAAACACCTGGAGCGTCAGTCTCAGGGCTACGCCCCTGGCGACAGGGCCTCGCTGCTCTCACAGAGGTGGCAACAAACGCCGACGTTCAAACGCCACTCACACACACACACACACACACACACACACTCCAGGAGAGATGAGCAGAACGAGACGGTGAGGAGGAGACGTAGAAAATGAGAGAGGAAGTTAGGTGTATCTCTGGGAAACCAATGAATTTGGGCTGCCACTGTTTTTCAGTGTTCAGTGATCAGGACGTGTTTATCTGCACTGATCAAAACCGTGCGGAGGAGATATAAACATTGTTAGGGAAACACTGTTAACAGGCCTCTTTCAAGCCTCAGACTGGGTAGGAGTTACAGTGCACAGCATGGGGAGGTGTCACAGGCAAATCAAAATATAGAACGCTAATGAAAGACTCCAGTGGATTGACATTTCGGCTTAGGGGCCTCATAAAAGGCGAGAGAAGAGCGAATAAATCACTTCAATCACTCGCATCAAGAAGTTATTTCTGTTCTGAGTTTACTGTTGCTGTTACTAGTTGAACAGGAGCATTATCTTGCATTAACAAAGAACAATGTTATCAACACTCTCGCAAATGTAACGGATATGTTATTTGTATTCAATAGTGAGCCCAGCAAAGTGGATAACTGATATGTGACCAGATGTTAATGATAGCCAGATACAACAGGTCACATATTGAGCTGCTGCTGCGCATGCCCCTCCCCCCTCCTCTCCTCCTTCACCCCTTGCATTCATTAACTCTGCGGTTGGCCTGTTCTGATTGGACAGACGGCCTTAGTGTCGGGCACACAAATGAGCACGCGCGCACACACATCGAGAGAGAGGCACTTTCAAATGAAATAATAGGAGTGAAAAAACGTCCTGCAATGAATAGTAATAACTGCATTAAGATTAACGAGCACGGCGTGTAAAGAATAATTGCATCTGTCAAAAGATTAAAAATACATGAGCTGTAGCATTTGTTGGGGGGAACGGCGAGGAAGCTCGCTGTTGTGTTTGAGGGGCAGAGAGAAATGAAGTGGGGCCACGGCCAAATGACTGTCCTCCGGTGTACCTGGAGTCATCCATTCAGGCATGGGGTGGGCAGGGGAGGGGGGGAGTTGTGACCTTGGACACGAGCAGCAAGAAGCACAGTGACAAACAGGCACGGGATACTGTAGGCCCTCCTCACAGATGGCAGATACTGCAAGGGCCCAACACAGACATACTCTCCATGATCTGGCTTCAGTGTGCTGCTGCAGCGGCATGTGGCAGTGATTCTGTGACAGGACTAGCTTCATGTTTGTTGGGGCTGCCGATGACTTAAAGGTGTCCTGGTCGACGAGTCGTCGTTAATTGAAGCCGTTAGTCGTCTACTGGTTTTTGAAATTCATCACGTTTTTAAAGTATATATATTTTTTGGCATTGAAAACTGGCTGATCAGGACTTACTACAAAACACTAGAAATATGCACAAAATAAACTTTGAAGTGAGCTTGCATTTTTTTATTGTATCTGTTGTTATTCTGTTCGGACGTTTCTGTACCTGTAATATATCGTGAAACCCTAACTCACCTTAGTTTATTTTGTTCTTCAGTGGTCAACATTTACAGTTCAATCAAATATTATTAGCAAAATATTATTTCTATGCTCTTAACCTTTGACCTTTAGTTCCCCTGGGCCAGTTGCACACTTTGTGAACCATCCTCGACAGGCTAGCCTCGGCCAAAAGAAACGCAATACACCTTCCGCATGATGCGCCTTTTCAGCTGGCAAGTTTATATCAGCTAATTTTTTGGACAATCTGGTTTTGTTCAGGACGGACTTTCTAAACTCGATAATGTGGAGTCTCGAATCATGCAGCCACTTGTCCTTCAGGAGCGCACGATCCGATTCTGAAGTTGTTAGAAGAGACGGAAAGTAATGCACGACTGATGTAAATAAATTATCAAAATAGTGTTTTTAATTTCCCATTGAGTCGTCATTACAATATAACAGTAATGGTTTTTATTAATAAGTCATGAGGAATTGATTAGAAAGAATACAAGTGACTTCATTTTGTCCCACAGAGTGAAACAGACTCCCTTTGTAAAGGTGAGGTCACATGGAGGTAGGAGGCTGTTACGTCACCTGATGTAACCTGATCGAGGAAGTACTGTGTGGTGAATATAAAGACCATGCATGGACTGTGTGAAGATTCTGTCGTTTAAGAGCTGATGTTGGGACACACATTTCTTCTGTTTTAAAGTCTTTGCACTTAAACACAGAAAGTCTTCGTTGACTCATGACAAAATGTATCCCACAAGATGCTCCTGGGCTTAAATTAAGGCCTCCGTATAAAAGGTATAGGTCACAAAATCAAACTGAATAAATCTTCAAAGAACGATATTTCTTATCAAGGAAATAGCTCCATTCAAAGTGTGTGTGTGTGTGCGTGTGTGTGTGTGGTGTTGCAATATCAAGCAGAGGACTTCAAGGAAAAATGGAGACCTTTAAAAGTCAGTTGCTGCCGTCGCCATTTCTCTGACGCAGACTTTTATCTTGTATTCATTGAATCTGTAAACAGCATTCTCTACTCCTGCCACAAGTGTTCCTCTGATCTAGCCTGAGATTGGGCTGCGTTTTGCTGCCGTCTCCTGCAACAAAAAGCAATAAAGTACATGTGCCCTGGCATTGAAATAACAACTGAGTAAACACACAATACGTCTTTCCCGCTCTCTGACTTACTGTCTTTGCCCCCTCTCTCCCTTTTTCCCCCCATTGGCCTCATCAGGCCCGCGTTCCACAAGAAGCCAGACTTCAGTTGGGATTTTAATTGGCTCTCCACAATCAACAGCAGAGCTCCTCAAGGATGTGTTCGCTCCTCAGCCAGGCTACACTCAAGGACCAGTGCTGGGTTTTGAAGTGGCCTCACGCAGAGTTTTGGAAACCACTCTGAGAGCGCAGACTTTGAAAAATAGATAAGAGCCACAGGGTATAGAGTTTTATGTATCTTACATCCATGTGCGGTTGCGCCATATCTATCTACAGCAAGGAAATTACTTTTTGGGCGTGCATGTTGCTTCATATATACATGATATACCTCTGTGTGTATTCTTACAGGGCTGGTCCGGTGATAGCGGTAGAGGTTTGAAGAAAAACACATCTCAGGGGAGTGATGTCTCAAGGAGAAAAGATAATTCTAGAAGTATCGTGTGTGTGTGAGCGTGGCGCTTACACCGCTGCTGTTGTTTGTGAAGAGGCACATCTCTGGTCTTAGTGGGAGACTCACCTGGGGCCTCGATAAGCTGTTTGTAGATTCCCAGGAACGCCGACTCGGCCTCCTTACTGCGCTTGTTCAGAGCAACCACCTGCGGGGAAGAAGACGGCATTAAGGTAAACATCGGCTGATACAATCCTTGCATGTGTGCCAGCTGACAATGCACAGCACATTTACATTTCAGGCGTTACACTGATGCTTCTACACGCAGCAGAAAAAGCCTTAAAATCTTAAATTGCTAACAGTGAATCAATAGAAAGCAGAGCAAAGGTCAGCCTCGCAACATCCTTCCAATAAATGAAACTGACATTCCTGGATGCTCTGTTTCTGTATGAATAACTGAGACGTACTGTGCAGTGCCTAGCTAGTGCATGCAAACTCACAAAGCTGTTTACCCATAAGCTCCGACAACCAGGAACAAGGCGTAAACTATGTTGATATCCTCCCTGTTTAACTGCGAGCTGCTGCGTGTTGCGTGAGGTGACATTTGGCCTGTTAAACGTAGGTGCCGCTGTTTGTGTGAAGGCTCGCCAGTGACAGTGGCCTCCATCACCAGCAGCACTCGGCACCTGCTATCCTCAGCTCCGCGGGTGATGCAAACCAATTAACGATTCATTAGGAGGGACAAAGAAAGCGAATTAGCCGCCACCTGGCCCCATGGAGAGGGCACCTGCACTAGTGGGTATGTGGGTTACCCTGCTCCCAGCTCCCGCTAAGACCACAGGCCTGCTTGCAAGTGAGAGGACGCTGTAGCCGCCTCTCAACGTCCTCTGCTCAGCGACAGTAAATCATATCAGGCTCAACCAAATGACCCCCCGCTCATAGAGCAGACGGAATTCAAATTATTGTCATCTATTGTCGATGTTGTTTCTGTCACTGTTTACTACGGCCTCTGTTGGATCAGCACGATGCATTTAGAACAGAGGGTCGTGCGCGCGACACGGTTGAGCCCAGCAGTTCCTTATAAATACGACGACGCTTGAAAAAACATTCATTTCGCAAATGCTGAAAACACTTAGTGGCGGAGGTGGTGGTGGTGGTGTGTTGGGGCTGTTTAGTGGGGTTATAAATATGGTGTGTGGAAACAGCTAGGGACGGAGAGCCTTTGATTTACTGGAAATGGCTGGCGTCCTCCCTGGGGAGGCATAACGACAGCATCATGTTTAAAGAAATATCATAAAGATCAAGCAAATCCCCCCATCACTCCCACTCGAATCAGCTCAGAGGAGTTCATGGAAAATGGAAAAGGCTGGAGCTCAATCAATACAGATGCAATAGTCTGCAGCTCTCAGCCGGCTCGCTGCTACACTGGGCTGTTGTCTCACTCAGCTATACCCCAATTTAAACCCCCCACCACCAACCTCCGTCTAAACCACTACCCCACCTTTCTACCAGCCTCCCCTCCCTTCTCCTTCTCAGGACCTGACGTTCATGTTCATTCACAAACACAAACGTCTGAAGCCCTCAGGCCACATAAAGACAGTTTGCAGCTTTATACTTGGGTTAAAAGCATGTAAACAACTAGTGTTGGTTCGGTTCAGGTTTGCTTTATTCCCACTGATGAGAGACTGTTTTTATGTTTGCTTCGCTTTCACGATGAGCAATTTCATGACCCTGAATGTCACCGCTAGCCGACAACAAACCTGCACTCTTCGGCTCAACAGCGAGCAAAGCTCCCAAAGCACTTTGTGACATCCAGACAAACTGATATCAACCTGAGCTTACATTTGAACTGCATGTCCACTACAGCAGGGTGGCTGAACCCAGAGCAGATCATCAACTTTTCACTGACAGCCTGTGGCTGGCTGGGCTTCCTCTCAAGCATATACATCAAGTGAGGCTCCTAACCGCATGTGTTAAAAGGCTGCGATTCTGCGAAGGCAACAGCTCGGGCTCCTTATTCCAGAGACTCTCGGGGTCTCCTGGCCCTCCATCATCCTTTAACGAGAGAACACAGAGATTACCTCCACAATCACACCATTAACCTGCCTACAGACGCTAGCAGAGACATCAATCACACGCCTGCCTGATGCCTTCTCACGTTAGTGCCTGCTATGCGTATAGATACCCCCCACAACCCACCCATGCTATCATCAAAGCACTCTGAGGTGTTGTGCATAATATGGGCTGATCAGGGAGTCATCTTCATCTCCATGCTAATCCACCTCCAGCCAAGCACAGTGGATTTCAAAGCCAGGAGTCTCATACTAACAGATCCGAGCAGATAGGACTGTTTCGTGGAGAAGTATGGCTCGAGGAGGGACTACAACTGGTAAATCTCTCCTCTCTCTCCTCTGGATGCGAGATATGGCTCCGGCCCTGGCTTCGGCTCACAGCACATTCTTTGTTTTCACCCGTTTTGTGATAAAGGATAGGGCTACCAGGGGAATGGGCTTGGCCACAGGTTGATTTTACAAGCAGGAGTAAAGCCTGGGGCAGAGTAGCATGAGAGAGACAAAGGAAACCTGTTAGCGCTCCTCCATAACTCTTCACGCAGCAACAGAGTGGGCAGAACGCAGCCTCTGGGACACGGCTGCTGGGAAATACTTACTGATAAGCCTTTGAGAATACTTACAGTACCCGCGAGTGAGTCTCTGTGTGCGCGTCTGAGTTTGTGAGTGTGCGAGACAACAAGCTAGCATGTGTATCGGGGATAAATGACGAAGGAGAGAACAAATGTAGAATGAAGTAGAGTAAGCAGAGTGAAGGGCTACTGAGTGACATACAGAGAGAGACGAAGAGACAACGGAAAAGAGAGGTTCCCATAAAGAGCGCAATTAGCAATTATGCAGTCATCAATTACAATTATCACAACTGGTGATTATGCAATTATCACTCTAAATCATCGTTTTCCCCCTCTGCCTTACCAGTTTGCCACCCCCTGTGATTTGGTTGTTTGGGGATGGGTTGTGATGATGCAGGTGATTAGAGTGTGTGACGATGAGGGGGGTGTAGTGCGGGTGTCAAGGCCGATCCTACACCGTGCGTGTGCTCGGAGTATGCATCTGTGCCTGGGTGTACACAAAGCATGTGATTTCACTCTCTGTATTTTACATGTGTGTGTGTGTACGGAGTGTTCATGGACACGCTGCTCCAATCTCAAGGTGAGTGTGGTCGGTGCTGTGGGTGGTTTGGGGACAGCAAATGTATGGTTCCACAGTCCCTGAGGCCTCTAAATTACCTGTCATCTTCCCCATGATGCAAAGGTCAGTGCACAATCATAGGGAGTCCATCCTACTGTGCTGCTCACTGAGCGCCAGTCCAGCCCACAGGCTGACAGGATGTCACAACAACCCCGGTCCCGCTCCATGCTTATTAGAACAAAACAGTGGGAAGCCCACCACCACCGCAACACCACTTGTCACAACACCTTCCTGAAGAATTCACTGGCTTCCTGACAAACCTCGGTGTTAATATTGGTGTTGTCGATGCTCTACTATTATGCATTTTTTTATTGTTATTTTTATACATTTCAAACATCTGATTCATTTCTGCGTAAAAATTATAAAGATTTTTTACAATGAAAAATTAGCACTGGTCCTGGCGCTTCCAGGGTTCCTTGTAAAAGCTTTTTATTTTATTTGATCAAACATTTTAACCGTTACTCATCTTTTACTTGCGCAAATCTATCAGTGAAAAATGTAGGAATGAAGTGCCGCACCAATTCAGAGGGGCTTCATATCCAAGTAACTTCTGTAATGTCTCCAGGTAAAATAATCTATAAATAACAATTATTTTCTTTGTCCATAAATCCATCAGATGTTAGATATATTAATCTACAAATCAGTTAGCGTATAAAATGTCAGAAAATAGTGAAAAGGATGAACATCATATTCTAAGAGCCTCACGTGGTTTCTACAATCTGCTTTTCTTGGATTAAAGTTTATGTTCAATTTGTAATAGTGTCACTTTTGAGAGACTGGAACCTTCAAATCTTTAGCATGTTTTATTGACTGAAACACATTTAACCTCCTAAGACCCGAGCTTTTGTTTGGGATGCATTTTTAATTTCTCCTACCTTTTGGGGATTAATAGGACCTAATACGTAACAAACCTAAGAATTGTCTTTGTGTTACATTGAAAAAGTCCCAATGTCCTCATGTGAAAATTAGTCAAA
Source organism: Semicossyphus pulcher (assembly GCF_022749685.1). Classification (NCBI taxonomy): domain Eukaryota; kingdom Metazoa; phylum Chordata; class Actinopteri; order Labriformes; family Labridae; genus Semicossyphus; species Semicossyphus pulcher. The sequence goes on along the minus strand of NW_027211737.1, from coordinate 29,297,639 downwards.
TGTGTCTGCCATATCAAGCTACAACTGTATTAAATAAACAAGTTTCAATCATAAACTCTGAAGAGGTTTTGTACCTGGTTGAGTTTTCTGTAGAGACCGACTGTAACACATTTTGGTCGGAATCACGGCCATCTTTTTTGTTTTTTGTTTTTTGTTTCTTAAGATTATTTTTTTGGCCTTTGGCTTTATTTATAGGACAGCTGAAGATAGACAGGAAATGTTGGGAGTACAGAGTGGGGGATGACATGCACTAAATGATCAGCAGACCGGGACTCGAACCTGCGATCAGTGCGACGAGGACTGTAGCCTCTGTACATGGGGCGCCTGCTCTACCAACTGAGCTAAACCAGCGCCCTGGGATCACAGCCATCTTGAATGTACACCGATCAGTGTCATTTGCTTTTGTGACCACAGGCTGGTGGACAAAGTGTCCATGAATGGTTTCGCAGAATTTAATATCATGGTGCTGTGAAGCCAAAATGTAACGTCCCCGTATGAGGACGCAGGGTCTCAGGAGGTTAAAATTGTTGTAAAATAAATTGTGTTGATCGATTACTTTCAGAAAGCCTCGTGACTTCCTGCACAAGTCAATATTTAGATTTTTAAAATCATACAAAAAAAATAAAGGTTGGAATTACTTCTACTCAACTGGTTTTTCAAGTCTCTGTAGTTCGTCTTTTTAATGGACAAAATGTTTTGCTTTATTGTTTTCTAATGTCCACTGAAGAGAAATAAGGGCAAAACTAAAGACTGACCTGATTGGAGGAAAATTAGGGATGCAACTTAATGGCTGTTTGGTCACTGAAACACAGTTTGTATAATCAATCAAGACAAAACCCTGCACTCCTGCAGTTATATACCCTTAGCTTCCTTTGTTTGAGATGTGTATGTTAAAAAGCCAAATGGAAAAGCACGCTTTCCCCCTCCGAAGCAGGAAAAGATCATATTTTTTTGCTGTGCCACCCAGCACTTTTGCAGCTGTCACTGCTGGCGTTTGCTTCGTGTTGAGTGTGGGTTCAGAGGACAGGCGGGAGGAGAGAGATGAGTCGGTGTGGAGTGACTGATGAGTGGGTGGAGGAGAGGGGCAGAGGTAAACACTTTTGCAATACAGTCTGGACGGACCCGTGTACACACGCACACCCACATGCACACACACACTTGAACTTGGGAGCATGCAAACACGCACACACACACACGTCAAGCCGCACTCACGCAGATGCAGACAACACACTGGCTGTGTTTGAGGGCAGATTTAATCATGGTGACACCCATCTCGGAGCGGTGGTAGCAGCATGGCGGTGGCTGTGGCCGTCTCTGGATGCCCGGCGAGATGAGCAGTCAGAGCACTGACACACATCTCGTCGCCACGTCAATTCCAATCAGTGGTGCCTGTCAGTCAACGCACCGTGCTTACAACGGACTGACGCCACCGCCGCTCTGCCACTGCAGAGCTGCTGTCTCAGCCAAGTAAAGAGCCAAAGCTGACCAATATTCTTTTGTACCGTTTATCTGCTCCTTGTGCGACTACATCCTGCGACGAGCAGTCGCAAATTCATTGTGAAAACATACGATGTTACATGGAAGCCTTGTGGCAGAGGCGCAACTGCATTTGAATGCTGTGAAGACGTTTATGGATAATCAGCTGAAAAATGTCAACGGAATCTCTGAGACGGGTTTCAAGGCTCTCCTTATGCACGGTGAAGACGGGAAGGATTAACATCTTACATTTTCTTGTTTTATAGCCGTCAATAAACAAGAACATGATTCTAAAGAAATGCTAACTGCATTGTTTCTTTCTGCAAAAGTGTGGTTAGTTCACTGTATATATTTATCTCTTAATGTACAGAGGTTTTTTTTCAATAGAACTCTGCTGATCCTGCCCTCCTGTCAAGGTTTCAACAGAAACAAAAAGGTGAGGACCCAGAAGCAGACTTAGATATACAGATTTAATTAAATAAAAGGCGAAAACTTATAAACAAAATCTAAACTCCAACAAAAGACAAAAAACTTACTAACAAAACCAGGAAACAGGTAGTCCAAGGGAACACGAGGAGCCACGAGGAAATCAGGGGAGGCACGAAGATAATCCAAAGTCGAACGAGGAACAAAATCACAGACATAGACTCAACTCCACAAGAAAGACGACAATGAACTGGCAACGAGACAGGGACAGCACAAAGACTAAATAAACTTAGGAGGTGAGGCTAATCAGACACAGGTGAAAACAATCGGGGCAGGGCACACAATCAAACAAGCAGGAAACACGAAGGCAGGAAGTGGACCAACACAAAAGACAAGGTGACAAAGTAAAACAGGAAATGATCTAATCAAAAAGACACTAGAAACTCATGACACTTCCTGAGCTAGCTTTGTCTATTACTACAGAGCCGTGATTGGCTAACACTCATTGCTTTAAAGCTCGTCCCTTTAACAACAATAACCACACACCTGGTTAGCTTTAGGCATCCACTCGGCTTTGTTAGGTTAAGGCAGAGATTATGGTTTGGGTTGAGTTTCCTCGCCACAGCAGAGGATAACAGGATGAGGCCTCAGTTGTCTGTATATTGTTTACCAATCGTGTGTTTGTGTTGTGGACGTGTCCTTATACGTGTTGCGGTGACATTAACCCAGAAACCATCAGAGAAAGCTCATCCCTCTCATGTGCGCTCAAACCCGAGTTTGCGCTGAAGTTTTGACCTCTGCAGACTTTCTTTCTTCTCCGTGCACCTTGGAAGTAGGCGAGGTTGTGCCAGAAAACCCTCCTGCAATCCATCTTACAGCTGCAGAGATGTTCTGAGGTACGGACCGAGCGACAGACCGACATTGCTATCCCCAGGAGCCGTGTCGCCGAATGAATAAAAAGGTACATCGAGATATATGACGTAGGTGTTTCAGTTGAAAATGACACAAGACACAATGGGCGAGACCTCAGGGAAATGTCCCACGGGAGAGTGGCAATAATGACCCCGGCTGAGAGGAGTGCACATCTCTATAGATCAAGGTGGAGCTGACGTAATCCCAGCAGACGTGGCACACGAAGCTGCACGAGAGAAAGAACATGGCACAGCATTAAACCCAGATCAAAGGGCCTTCTGTCTCCACCACGCAGCAGGTGCCTTCTGGGTGCCCCTCGCCATCAACAGGCGGCACGAGCGCTGCGTTACCCGCCCTCTCGACAAAACTCAAAAGCAACAGCCTCGGCACTTACATCTCAAAGTCACAGCAAAGTCAAAGTCAAGAGCCTGCGAGAGACAAACGGAGGGAAGAAAACAAATCTTTTCTGAATGTCTTTGTAGATCAAAAGACAGGAGTTGTCATTTTCTTTGAGCTCGCGCTTTCAAATGTTTGATGCAGCGAATGACCTAAACCTTGAGGAGAGTGCGTCTGCTGAAAATGTATCTATCATGGCGTGATGGGAGGGAGCGGGGGCGTGCAAGGCTAAGATGAAGGCACCGGTTGATGTGCTGAAAGGGAGGGATGTGAAAAGTAGTAATGAGTGCACCTGGACTAGATTTCAGAGCTGGGAGAACTGCTAAGAGGAGAGAAGAGAGGAGAAGTGTAGGTAAGGGCTAATTATAAAAATAAAGTGCCCCCATTATCCCGGTGCTGTACGGCCCTAGTGAACAAAGCTACAACAGATGGGGTGTCATGGGTAACTGTGCCAATGTGAGCCCAAGCCCTGGAGTGGCTGGACCCTGGCAGGGCGCTGGAGGAGCAGCCCTGGCAGAGGGGAGGCACAGCTGCATATCTCGCCCTCAGACACATGTTGACAGTGTTTCTCCAGCCCTGCCTACACTAGTCAAGGTGAGACAGCATGACACGAGGGGAGAGAGAGAGGGAGAGAGCGCTGCACTATGATGGATAGCGCTCTCCATCCACCTCTCCTCTCTCTCCCTCTTAGAAGGCTGGTGACTTTCCAGTGAGGCAATTATCATTGCGGAATGCATAATAGCCTAATTAATTACAGGTGTCAACGCTGCCTTTGTTTCAGCATGGAGGAACATCATGCCAGAGCCGCATCCGCTAAAAAGAGCAGCACTGATGAACGAGCCTTGAACCACGGCTAGAAGAGCGCAGCTGACGGAGGAACAGAGCGCCGCGGAGACGACTTGAAGTCTGCCAAACAATCCTGCGTCTGTTGCTAACAGAAGATGGATTGGAAACACATGGCGCAGAAATTAGCTCCATTATTTGCTTGATAAATCTGCTGTTGTGTCCGTTGCAGTGGAGGATCTCAGGTAGGCCCCCGCGTAGGACCGCTCTTGGGTAATTTGGTTCCAAAACAGCCGAGACTATTGCTGCGTCGGTGGCAGCGCTATCAACAACAAGACGGCCCCCTTACCCGGCGCTCCTGACAAACATGGCATATCATTTGTCCTGTCAGATTTGCCGATTTCATTCATTGTAGTGAGAAAGCAGGAAAGCAGACAATTGTCAGGGAGAGAGAAAAAAGACCTAACAGGACCTGCGAAGGAGAGGAGTGAATGATGGTGTGACTAGGGAGGAGAGACAGCGCAGAGATTCCTGTTATTCTGCTCCTCGGCTAAACATACGCATAGATTGGTGCGGAACTTAATAGATCGTCACATTTAGTGTGTCTAAATGTGTGTGCGCACTGTACAGCGTGTGTGTCTTTCTATGGGGGGTCGTGGCGGTAGGCTGATAATCCCTCCACGCCCCCAGGCAGTGGGGGCTCATTGTAGAGTACATTGAGTCTAATAGGAGCGGGCGCTGCAGTTGTGTGCAGCTTTCCCTGCTCCCACTGTGAGAAGAGTTTTACATAATTAATGACTGTTGATGTTTCCCAGGTAGTCGCCCGGCAAATTCACTCCAGACTCGGCTGCCACCGTCGTCGGTTCCACAGAGAATGAGCGACACCAGAACAGACAGCTTACATTACAGGCATAAATAAGGCAATTTTGTACAGTGTCTTCAGACATTACTGTGAGGGGGGTTCAGGGCCAATGATTCGACTTGCTTCAGAGAGACGCTCAGAAAGAGCTTTTCTATGTCTCGGAGTCTGCAGAGAATTTGCGCTTGATCCGAGTAAAACTGCTTCCTTTAGTGTTTTTTATGATTCTGTATGCTGTTAGAGACACACAGAGAGAAGCGCGCCGCCTCCTCCAGATAACAGTTGACGGCTCCAGACGGATGATCACTCACGTCTGCATGAATCAGTCTAATCTGAATGTCGATCTTAATACACGTGAGCCTGGCGGTCTGTATGTTCCAGACCACCGACAGTCTGGCGAGGCCTCAGGGCTCTGCACATATTGCTGGGAGGCAGTCCACATTTATATTGGAGCATGTTAAATTAAACATTTAAACACGACACCAAGGGAAGGCTATTTTTTACTGCTCTCGGCCCACTAGTCATTATTAATTTGTAATAACCTTTAAGGCTTTTTGATGTCATACATATTTTACAGAGAGATATCACTCCCAGCCAGAGTGGAGAGGGCCTGTCGATGACGGATCACCAGAGTGCCATCAAAATGTGCCTTCATCTGCTATAATTAGGAGCAGGTGAAGGTTAAGAGTGATCTTTGGACTGTGCGTGTATGCGTGTGCATTTGACTGTACACCAGCTCACACACTCATGCATCAGCGTCACGACATGTCAACACTCAAAGATTAAAAACTGTACAGTCCAAAAAGAGAGAGGAAAGAGGAAACTGAAACCGGACTGAACCATTATTTTTCTTTTTTGTGCAGTTGCCCGGCCGTCATTTTCAAGCTTTCAGGTATTTATATGTCCCGGCGTAAAGGAGTCAGCTGCATAAATCAGGTGATTTGTTCAAACTGAGGGGTAAGGGGGACACATTAACACCCCGCTCTCTCTCTCCGTCTCCTTCATATTCCTCTGTTAGAGGGCTGGCCAAGCCCCATCTTGCTCCCGCTCTGCTGGGAGGCCCTCCATGCCCGCTGGATGCCAGCCTAAAGCTCATGTACGCCGGTGCCAACACGCCACTAAAAGCTGTAAAACAAATGAGCTCTGTTTGGTTAATGTACACTGATTGACCTCTGCTGCCAGGCATTTGATGTCATGATTGTAACGACCAGCTTTCCTGCCTGATCGCTCATATACAATGTGACAGGCGCGAGGTGGCATTTCAATTTGACTGAATGAGGGCTAATCAGATGAGATCCCCACAACAGTGAGCTGATGTTTTGTTCAAACGCACATCTGTGAAAACACTGATGAAATCATTCGATCACAATTTATGTTTGTCAGTAATTCTAAGGGGTCAGTAAAAAAAGTATTTTGCTCAGTTTCTGGAGGTACACATTAAAGGGCCCGATCAGACAGGACGCGTTTTAGCAGCTGGGGGCTTTTTTGTCATTGTTTTCAATGAGAGGCTTTTCGCTGCTTTTGCGTTGCAGAGCGCCTCGCGTTTTTCCGCTCAGTGCGCCTCACGTTTTTGAGGAAACGCTCCGAGCGCCTCGAGTTGAAAAAACTTCAACTCAAAAGCAGAAAACCGCCCGAAGTCATGGTTTCTCATTGTCCAATCGGATGAAAGCAGAGACGGGCCTTCTGTCAGTTTACAATGTAACGGTTAGGTCGATGACAGCTAATGATTCGGTGGTTGCCTTAACAACAGAAGGAAAAAAAAGCCGCCCCCAGCTTCTAAAACGCACTCTGTCTGATCGGGTGTTTACTTCCACAAAAAAGGCAGTGCGGTGCGCCTCACGTTTTACAGCCTGCAAAGCGCGTTCTGTCTTATCGGGCCTTTAAGAGGTTTCTTCTATTAAAGTATAAAATAAGTATTCGAGAATAATTTAATTGAAAATTCAGTTTCGCAGTGGTTTCCAACTTTTGTGGCCTGTAAAAAGTATATTTTGCTTTTGCTAATTCATGACCACCAGCTGATGAGAATGACCTTCCACGAGTAGTATGTTTCTGTTTAGGGTGACGTCTGTAGAGAGTCTGAGCAACGGGGACATCGTTTCTAAAAAAACAAACAAATATAAAACATAAAAAAATATATATGTTTCGTGGCTGTGAGCACCACCAACAAAATCCATCAGCTGAGGATGTGGATGAAGATGTATTTCAAAACCTGGGCCAATCAGCATGGTTAGATACCAGAGGCGTGTTAGAAGCATCATTAGTCTGAACTGGCCCTTTAAAAGAATATCCACGTATGCCGTAGAAATATGTTCTTCTTTATGTGACTTCATTGTGAAGCAGACATCCAGGATCGCTAAATCAACCTCAGAAACAACTCTTCAGCAAGCTTTATATATAGCACCTGACTTTAGTGGTTATCTATTGGATACTGAGCGTTACATAACCCTCCATATGCTCAGAGTGTAGGACAATTCCGTACGGGTTATAAATAAAGAAACCTGACGCACGGCTGCAGCCACTGTGATTTGGGCAAGTTCTCACATGGGATGTCATAGTTCTGCAGTGCTAGCCCCACTGCTATTTCAGGCGCTGCCTCATTAGAACATCCGCCATGAGTGAACAAAAAGAAAAATAACAGCCTGTACAAAAGACATTTCATTAGGGAAAAGAGAGCATGAAGAGAACGTTCACCCTCACAGCCGCTGCGCGTTCTGGCCTAAAACATACAGCGCTACATTAGCGGTTTGCGAAGGCGTACCAGGTTGGCTACAGATCTGTGTCACATGATCAGGTCTGCAGAGCATGTTGACAAGAGCGCAAACACACAACTAACCACAGCGACTGCTATTTCCCCGCATCCACTGCCATCAGAGGGGTAGACGGTGTGTGCTCGTGTGCGAGGGGGAAAGTGAGGGATGGGACATGTGATTATGCATGTTAAGTGTGAGTTCTGGCATGAGAGAAGGGAGAGAGAAAAAAATACACATTATTGCGTGACTGTCTGAACCTGTCTCTCAGATTGTGTGACTCTGTGTGTGTGTGTGTCAGAGTGCCGTTGTGTGTGCCTGTGGAGGGCCTCTCACACCACAGCGGCTGGCTAATTTAGTTAGGGAATAGCTGGCTGTCCTTCAGGTGAATGGACAGAGATTGGTCTCAATATGAGATGTAATAAAACAAGCCCATCACTGGATCTCGCCGCACCTTCGGCTGTCCTTCACATGTCTCCCAAGAAGAAGACACACGCCCCCAAACACCCTCGCAACCATGCTGACACACACACACGCACACACACACACACACACACACACACACACACACACACACACACAGCCCAAGGAGGCCTCCATGGTTTTCTATCTCGGAGAAAAACATGAAACAAATATTACTTATCAGATATTTTAGATTTCCTATACTGTTTATATTTATCACTTACAATATCTAAAAATTCTTTCACTGCCAATACATAAAATTGCTTCCGTATCGTGACGTGTTTCCGAGTGAAACAGGACGTGCAGGCGGGACATATCATTAGAGGGATTTGATTTGATCGTTGAGAAGTGGGCGTAGACAGACGTTCTCCACAGCGCAGTAGCTAGCTAACTGACCGAGCGTTCTTGGTGCTCTGCGGCTAAATGTTGTAGATTGATTGGTTGAAATTGTTTGGTGCTAACTTACGTAAGCACGCGTGAAATTTAGTTTCACCGGAAGAAAAAATGATCGGATTTTGATATAAGAATACGAAGAAATGGATTTACTGTATTTTTTTTGGTCTATATTGTCAAGTAGATGCACAATATTACCGGGGATGTGATCTAAAAGGATTAAAATGACATTTTTCATTTCACCTCGACTTTAAATGTACAAAATAAATCTGTGCAATTAAAAGAATATTTGTATAAAAGGACGCTAATTATAATAATCCGACTGCACTAACCCGCAGAGGTTAAAGTAGCACACAGATCCGTTTCTGAAGCAAAAGTAGCAACACCAAAGTTTAAAACTACTCGCAAATATATATAAATTCTTTATTATCACATTAAGTTGGTCTAACTGCTGACCACTTTCAAACACACAAGATGTAGGGTTAATCACTGTGCCACAAACTAACTCTGACATGTCGTGAGGTCGTTAAAAGGTAATTAAAAGTTCTGCTTTCGTTGATGACATCATCTTTGCCTATTATGTGAAATATATAAAGAAACATAGGCATATCTTACTTTTAGGATTTATTAGCTTTTTCCTTAAAACAACTGAAGTCAAATAAAGTAAAAAGTAAATGTTCCTGGTCCTTGAAGTAAAGTACCTTAGAGCAGTAACCGTGCTCACTTTCTGCCACACTAACCGAGTGTTACACACTTCTTTGTACCTCCTCGCCTCCTGTATTCTCTCGGAGTCACAGGCCCTCTCTGTGAGGACTGATGCATGGTTGAGCTCCCTGATTCCACATGTCCTCCTGTCTGACTGCAGCTGACTCTTGCTCCGTCCCGCCAGCTGCTAGCATCCCCCGGCTGGGCGACCAGCAGCTTTTTTTTTTTCCTACTCCAGGCTGGGCACTTCACTCCAGAAGAAGAGTTGGAGCTCTCCCACTAAATCCACTGAGACCCAATTACAGGGACTGCAGGAGAAATCACAAGGAGATGCAAACTTACTTTGCTTTAATTGAGGATGCATTTAACACTTTCCTTAGGCCACCGTGGCCACTTTACGTCTCGGATGAAACACAGAGCCCTGCAGTGGGACTTTAAAACATATATCTGTTTGCGACAAAGGCAAAGAACACTCTGATCTGTAAGCTTAGATATTTAAGGGCGGTGGGTGTGATTTAGAGTGCAGTGTAAAACAGGAATAAAACAAGCCGATCTTTTTAAAGTGTAAAAAACACGTTTGATTTGTGGGGAAGAAGCAACACTTTAATGCAGGCTCTCCCTGTTAAAAGAGCTGCTCTCCTCCCTGGTAAGAGAGTTTCTCCACTTGCAGCTGCTTGCTTTAATAGAGCCACATGTTAATTAGTATTGTAGTTAATCCCATATTACAGAGACCCAAACTGTCAGGTCATATTATAAACAATCGGTCCTAATGTTCCTGCATGTGACATTTGGAGCTGCTATCTCTTCTAGCAAAAATGTTCCCTAGGTAATTGGCCTACTTTACGCTGTCTTTCTTGGAATTGCCAGTTTCTTTATCGTTTAGGATATTAGCCTTGACAAGCATCCTCCCATATACAACAGGCCCACTAGGAGTCGAGAGGGGGTGCATCTTATTTTGCAGGGGGACGGCAAGAATGAGAATAAATGATTTACACTAGCATGTAATACTTGGAGATCTACCTTCATGGGATATTAAATACAATCTGAAAGAAGAATAAAAGTTCAAACACACAGCCGGCAGCAAAGTGAGAGCAACTTTTTCTCTGCTTGCATTATTTAAGATAGGCTCCATCATTTTATCAATCTATCGATCTCTCGGCAGAAAGATGAAAATGGAAAAATAATGAGGCCGATGAATACTGTGTAAAGAACATCAATGTGCAAAATTTAATTATCTGTGCTGGAAAGAGAAGGAAAATGTGTCGGCTGTTTTCTAAAACAAAAAAAAAAAGTGAAAAAAGGAGCAGTTAATATTTTTCCCTCTCTGCATATTTTAATTACCAGATCAATCATAACTACGTACTGCAGTACTGCAGAGAAAAGAAAATTGCAAGTCTAAATGAAAAACAATAGATTTGCTTTAAAGTCTTCGCTCTTTTGAAGTCTAAATTAAAATTTCAGGTGCCTTTACAAGAGCCTTCTTCTGAAAGTTATGATATTTAATTAGCGTGTTTAGATTCTGCTGAAATTAAACTTCACAGCCGAGCATCATGTGATGTGAGGACTGGTATTCCCAGGCTTCAGCGGCGGCGGCGGCGGGGGGGGGAACACCACAGTTGAACAGAGGGAATTAAATCACTTCAGCACATGTGGGCTGTGTATCCTCTGACAGAAGCTCATGTTCTTTTGACTTGTGCTGCCACTGGCTTGATCTGAGGCTGGGTCTCGGTGCTCAATGGAGCGAAGAGACAACTTTGCTCTCCGACTGTGTCTGTGCAGCTCCGATTCTGCGCCTGAAATCAGAGAATCGCGCTGTGGAATTGGCGGAGAAGCTCTCCCGTTCCGCCTTTTCCTCCTCGCATGAGCTTTTCCTGGTTGTACGAGCGCTGATGTTTATTTCTCCTGGCATGTCCTCGCCGGCGCTGAGCCACCGATTTCACACATTTTTATTGGCTAATTTGACTGTGCTCTTGCCAGCAGCTGAGAGGGAGCCAGGAGCCAGAGAATCTCAGAGACAGTGCTGCTGCTACTGCTGCTCGTGATGCTGCTCTCTGGCTCAGGGTGCCTGGGGGGGGAGGAGGGAGGGAGGGAGGCTCTCACCTGTCTCATAACAAGTAGTTGACCATGTTAGACTGAGGCAAGCTAGGTCTTCGAATCTGCCTCCGAGATTAGTTACTGTCTGCTGCTGGTGAGTATCTGTTTGGTGAGGGGTCAGGAGGGGAATGTGATTGCCTGTCTCTTAAGGTGACAGGGGTTTAGAGGAGCGGCTGTACACCCAGTCAGACACCCAATAGGAGCGGTGCAGCCGGCACTGTGCGTGCGTCCATCCTCAAACATGGCTAACATTTGCACAGCAGCGGCAGTCAGGCGTGACGTCTCCGGGCTCTGAGGTTTGTGCTGTCAGGACGGTAGAAATTAAACCTGGCACTGCAGAGCAGAATGTGCTGAAACTCATCAATTCCACATGGCTAGAGAGCCAAGTGCCTATTTATAACCCCCCCCCCCCCTCTTCTTTACCTGGTGTGCATCCCTGGCTCTAAACACGCATCCATAATGATGAATACACCCAACTGGGACGCTCCGACAGGGCATCAGTCAGGACAGGAAAACAAACACGCCAACACACACACACACCATCAGATCACAGCACAGCAGAGGAGGGATAAGAGTGACACCGGGAAGGCTGATGGAAAGGTTGAGGCGTCTCAGCATAAAAACACCCAGCAGAATCGCAACAATCAGTCACCGCGTAGGGAACAAACAAGGGCAGTCAGATATATTAAACTTCTTCAAAAGGTCCAAACTGGAGCTGAAATATGGCTACTGGGGTTTTTATGTAGCCGTTTTGCAGGAATTCATAATATATACATTGATGTTAAGGTTGAAATATGTGTTCACTTTATTATGCAAACACAGGAGAAGATTTCCTGCATTTAAAGTTTTAAAGATTGCATGTAACCTTTAAAAAAACCTCTTACAGATCAAAAGTTCACCCTCAATGCGCTTCAGAGTTTAACTGCTTCAGCCATACCGGCTATAACTGACGGAGGCTAATTGTCGTGAGCTCATTCAATGACTCTTCACTGTTAAAGTGTTTTCATTTTTTATTTGTGATGTAAATGTGATTATTTTTTTTGTACCAGCTCTTTGCATTCACCATACGGGCAGTTGTGGCACCGCGCTGACCACTGTTCAGTAAAAAGTAGGGATGCACGATATTGGATTTTTTGCCGATATTCGATATGCTGCTATTTTATAACTCATTTAGCCGATTACCGATATTTTTTTCCCGCACACCTAATTGCAGAGATCATCAACTCTCTTCTGTATTGGAATTAGCGTACAGTATAATGGTGATACTCTTATCACATTTGTTACAACGGTCGGGGTGACGGGTCTTGAGATGGTTAATCAAGTTTGTAGTGTTGAAAGACTTTGCCTTGGCTCCTCCTCGCATCACCGAAGCTGAGCAGTCATTGCAAACAGCAGTTTTCTATCTATTTCGGACACTTTGAAAAACTTCCACACCGCGGACATTTTGGCTTCTAACTCTCTCATGCTGCAGGTAGACACACGTGACGTCATCACGCTGCGCCGAGCAGGTCTTCTTCGTGCCGGGGACATTGCGCCGAGGTCGGGCATTTAATCAAGTATGCAGCAGCCCATTATTTTATTGGTTAATTATATTCATTGTTCATTTTTAAGCCAATATCGGCCGATACTGATATCGTGCATCCCTATTAAAAAGCTTCATGGCATCACTTTTAAAGTGTTTAGAATAATAGCAATAAGCAGTTACAACAAGTGACGAAGTGGATATAAGAAAGGAGCGGCTTGTTAATGGTGTGCTGAAAAGTTTTGTGGTGTAAAATAAATCTGGGAAATGATACGAGCCTGCCTTCAAAGCGAGACCTAAAGAAACCTTTGACTGGGCAACTTGTACATTTGTCAACGACAGGACTTTAGATGAGATCAGAGGCAACATGGTCGCCTTACAATGTTTGATCTGATGTCCACATATAAGCTTGTCTGTCTCTGACTAATCAATAAAAGTAAAGTAATAAAGAGTGAAACCATAAATGAACAGAAGTGCATTAAGTTCAGGTCGGAGCAGCTTTTCTGCACTGATGTGGAGAACAGGCGAGGACAGTCACCCTCTGGAGATGCAGAGGACGTAAAAGGCTGGAGGAAGGTATTATCTAATGTCCAATTACACTGATGCCCCCCAACATCCCTTCCCCTCTGCTCTGTCTCTCCTCTCCCTACCTGCCTGCCTGCCTCCCACCATACTTCCCTCTCCTTAGCATGAAGAGGACACAAGTGATAAACCAGGAGCAGAGAGCCGCTGGTTTACATGGCCCTGGAGCCCATTATGTTCCCCACAATAGGCTGGAGGCCTGGACGTGCTTTGAATAGGTAATGGCCTGGAGATCCTGGGCCCGGCCTGCTGCTCAATGAGCCTGAGACAGCCGAGCAGGAGACGGGCATTAGAGATACCTCGTCAGCCCACTGTGGAGCAGTCTGGTCATAGCCGGGGGGGAGGCAGGGGAGGATGGGAGAGTGGGAGTGAGTGAGAGGAGTAGGAGGGTGTCGTAAATGCCCCTTACGTAAGGTAGGGCATGAATAATAACACAAAGGGAATATTCAGAGGTAACTGTGAGGCAGGGCTCTGGTTTATTGGCACAGAAATATGGGCCTATAATACACAATATACATAGAAATCAACAGTAACTTGATTGTAAAACTGTGTGTAGCCTGGAAGCAGCTTTCGCCTCACACTGTATGACTCTGCTGCTCGCTTATGCCGACCCCACCTTCCCAAGTTAACCATCCATTCAAGCAATCTGTACCTAATAACCGCAAGGTTTAGCCCATGATGAAGATCTGTCTTCATTGAGCTGGAAAAGCTGTAGCGTCGCCGAGCATTTTTCCTAACGGCGCAGTCCCTCATCTATGAAAGTGCCATAGAGCCCCTCAGACAATTAGGCAGGGAAAAGCTTTATGACCGTTAGACTCACTCAGTGAGCGGCACTCTCACCGCCAGCGCCGCCAGGAGCGCTGGCTCGTGCAGAAAGGTAATTACGGAGCCTCTCATAATGACACGGAGGAAGCTTGCGTCATAACACCCACAGCCTTTTATCATAGCGCTGTAATTAATTATTATCCTTTACTCTTTGATTCATTCCACTATTCATAACATATTCATACATTCAAGAGAAATTATCATTTCCTTCAGGAATTAATCAAAAGGAGGAAGAACTGGTCGTCTCTCGATGGATGATCAAAGACGGTGTTTGTCTACCTCGCTGCGTGGCGGGCCAGCTCAGGGCAAGGCGCTGTGGGCAAGGTCTCTGAAAACACCGAAACGCTCTGCTCTCCGGCTCCTCAACCCGGGACAAATCGGCAGCGAGAGCTTACACGCGACTGAGTTAGCGTGGAAAACACAGCTGCAGATGTTTCTGATAAATGAGGGTTCGGAGAATACGGCAGCCCGAACACAATGTGACGTTTGTTATGATCGCTGACATACGCTGTGACAAACATGTTGCATGATCGGCTCTGTAAAACAAGGGGATGTATAACTTGTAATTCCCTTTTGCATTGCCTTCTTTTTCCCTCTTCTGAACGTGAGGAGTCAGTCGAGCAGCCATTTTAAGATCCCTTGACTGAGTATCGTGGAGTTAAAAAGCTGCTGCATAGTCAGAATACCTCCCGTGCTCTCATAGAAAACAAGCAACAACAACATACATAAAAACATTGTCTTCCCCCACATCATCACTTCCCAACCTCAGGGGAAGAAATGGCACAGTTAGACTCATAAACAGGTGTCCACCGGCCCCCAGTTTGCAGCGCTTTAATAGCTGTTTGATGTTTTTGATGTCTAGTCAGCTCGATCGTACCTTGCTGCTTGATAATGAGGGCCAATAATGATTCCTGAGCTTGAGGGGTTAATGGTATGTAACCGGCAGAGCTGCTAATTACACGTTACAAACTATTTATCAGAATCTCCATCTGCGCAAGCACCACAACTCTCATTGTGCACGCTAAATTACTCTACGGATTATCATTGTAAAGCAAGTTTCAGTAATTAGGGACCCATACTGCTGTTTTCTTTCTCTGCGCGCACCAAACGACATCAAGAGGAGAGGAGAAAAATAGAATGACTGGTTAATTCGGGTCTGATATTCAGATTGGTTCAGGCCGGATGTGAGAAAGAATCTGCCTCTGCTACAAATATACACTGTTTTTTTTCTTTCCACCTCAGAAAGGTTTATCCTGAAGGGAGTTTACACTCCGAAGTGAGAGGCAGGTGTAAATTGCCTTGAAAAGCCCACATAGTCTTGGTGAGACTTGGTGAAGACTGCTTTCTGTGCGTTCAGACGGCGGCGCGAGCTGTCGAAGTTGCGTGAACAGTGTGGTCCAACGGGCCCGTCTCTCCAGCGATCGGTTATTTGAGAAATAACTGTCATATCCCTCAGCCCCAAAGGTGTGCCTGAGACCATGGAGACATGTACCATCTCCTCTTCCTTCGCCGTAAATTTTTATTAAAATTACCTTCATTATAAGACAGTGTTCATTATAAAACCAAAAACGCCGGTCTCCCAGGGCCCTGTGGATTAATAAGGACAGCGGTGTATTTTAAGCCGTAAACTCAGCTCCTCACTGTCCTTAATCTCCTTCCTACTTCACAAGGCCAAATTAACACCTCTCCTCAGCTCTGACGGGACCTCATTAGCAAACTTCCAGGGAAAGAAAGAGGAGAGCAGAACGAAAAAGAGGAGAAGAAGGAGGGAAGCGACCAATGACAGCCACCAGCTCTGGGATTAACCCTTTCTCCTCCTCCAGCTCCTCAGAAAAAAACTAGGTCGGCAACGTGTTTCTAATCAGTCGCCTGGTTAGCGATAATTAGAAGGCGAGATTGGACGGGAGAAGAGAGAGAAAGTGGGTGGGGAACATTGAAATGAAAAAGAAAAGAAAGAGAACCTGTCATGTCGCAAACACTTCAAAGGAGCCGACTTCTCCTTTAGAAGTGGCATGATGAGGGTCCAAATACCATGAGGCACTCCTCTGGGCCTCCGAATCGGGAGGAAGGAGGGGGGGCTGGAAGAAAGGACCCAGTTCTTTCTCAGATATATGCATCCTCACACACACACACACACACACTCTCTCCAAGACTTTTCTATATTTCACCACCTGTACAGTGCAGCTGCAGGGGAGCTTTAGTCTCCCCCAAACCACACAGCCAAACAAGCACATCCAACTCCACCTTCTCCTCGCAGTCTCCCCCTGCAGCAGCAGGTCGAGGTCCCACAGCTTACACTGAGGTCGTGAAGACTACCGCTGGGTAAAGTTCACAAGCCTCCGCAAGCTGTTTGACATTACCAATAAGGTCAAAGTGTATCAGAAAACACCAGAGGATTATATTATTATGGTGTGCAGAGTCGCTCGCTGCACCTCGAGATCAAAAAAATAGCCGAGGCTTTTTCCAAGGCAAGCTGGCTTACTTATCAATGTGCAGAACATAAGCCTGTGGAAGTTACACATGAGAGACCGAGAGGTACCCAGAGAGGCCTGCAGCTAACAAGAAAAAAAAATCATCGCTCATTATCAGCCATCTATTTTATCTACTATGAAACATCTCTAGACTCCCAGTTGGCAGACATCAATGGTGCTTAAATTAATCCTGTGGGCTGCTGTTTGCACAATAAAGACGTGGAAGGGTGCTTCTGATATTTGTGCGACTTTACAGTAGAGTAATTGAATTAGCACACAAATCAACCACGGAGCGTTGCGTAGTGCGGCGGTGAAGAATGTGATAGCTCCTGCCAGGGAACACGGTTGCTTGGGCATAGTCAATTATAAAGCATTAAAAAGAATCTGCCAATAATCACTTCCAAGAGAACTGAACAATCCATGCTGAGTGTTCTCATGTTTACCGACGATGGGGCTTTCAGGTTAGCGCTGAGCGGGAGTTTAGAGGGGAGAGCGAGACTGAAAACATATTTGTGGTATCATTTCCATAAGGCTCTGCTTTGCGGACCATAACGCAGCGCACAAATGTGATTTATGACCTTGGTTTAATGGCTGGAGCAGAGTCTTGGTAGGTATCAGATGACTTTTTCAATATGGCGACGTCAGAGGGGGCACGGTGAATGCACCATCACAACAGGAAATGAGGGCTTGTCTCGGGCCAAGAAAATATGAGAAGCCAGATATCTGATCATCTAATGGCAGATAGATGCTACTTCACTTTGACAGAAAAGGCATCAGTCAATAAGCGCCAGATGAGCAGTCAGAGGGAAAGTGTGCCGTGGATTCCTCGTGCTATCTATCAAATCATTCATTCCAGAGGCACCGTGATGTGCACTGGTCAATGTACACGTAACATCCAGCAGGAGCGTCTCTCGTTTCGCTGAATGTAACAATAAAAATGCTACAGATACCTCGCTGTTTACAGGCTTTTTATGTTGCATTCTGCAGAATGTGTAAAATACAAAGGCATGAGACTCACCTGGGCCTGGAAACTCTTGAGAACAGGTGCCACCATCTCTCGCACTTCCTGTGTACAGACAAAACAAGTAAACTCAGCCTCAGCATTTTTTATTTGCAGATGCTCGACCTGTTTAGGAAGCAGATTGGCCCCACTAAGGCACAACTGCTTCCATGTAATATATATATGTATATCCAGAGAGAGAGAGAGGGAGAGAGAGGGAGAGAGAGAGAGAGAGAGAGAGAGAGAGAGAGAGAGAGAGAGCACTGAAAATCATGTTACAGGATTCACTTTAATTTAAGTTCAATTCTTTATTGGCATACAGTACAATGTTGTTGATACCCTCCATAACACCTCTTGCACTCCTGTGTACGTGAGTGAGGTATGCCGTTATGGGGTATGTGGGTATTAGTGGTTAAACCTAAAGGGTTTGAGTGGGCATGTTTGAAAAGTGGGGCTTTCCAGTAGCTCGCGTTAAAGCTCAGAGATCCAGACTTGCGCGAGCTCCCACAGCCTCAGGTAAGGGGATTGTGCTGCCAGTGGTGACAGCCTGATCCTGTCTTAAACGCCTGTATTATACTGACAAGATTACAGCACTACACTACATACTCGGGCTGAGATAGGCAGGCAGCATAGCCACAGCAAATAGCCCGAGGCCTCATTTATAAAATATAAAAATATTCTCTTTGACTTCTGCTTACATGTCAATGGACGATCATTTCAAAGAGGATGGTAAAAAAAAGGACAAAATCATACCGGTATCATTCACAGGTTTCATGTATTCAGTTCAATACACCTTAATTGCTATTTTGCCTTACAGAGAGTAAGGTGGGGCGAGGCCGCGGCACATTTTTAACATGAAGTGAAGACGAGGAAGAACGCCACAGGGATGCAAAACGGCAAACAGAAAAGGACATCCCCAATGTTGTAATAACACCAAACACACAGACAGTTCTTTAGATTGTTACAGTGTTATTAAAAGTAATAACAATGAAACACATTTAAAAATAATGTATCATTTCCAGTTGCAGGTGTATGTTAAAAACTTCTCAGTTAAGTTCAGTATAAACTTTGGTGGTGAATCGTGCTCAGGGAGGTGGAGTACAAAAGGATAATACTCCAAGCAGCACCGTTTGCACGTCTACTTTCCCGTCTGATTTCCTTGTTTTATCTCAACATGTCATTTCTCTTGGATAAGATTTGCCATGCAACTTAAATCCCATTCTTTAAACTACAGTAAGTACGGCAGCTGCCTCACAAAGTACGTACTGGGACTGTTGGGACAGACCACTTCGTCATTCGTCCCCCAGCTCTTACAGCGTGTCAGTCTGTAGCACGTGGCTCTGCGCTTTACCGCAGCTCAGTCTGTACGAGGAATCTTCCTCTGTGCAGAGGGAAGTATGCAAAGCACGACGAGTGGTAACTGGTACGAATGTATTGTAGGACATCCTGGTATTTTTGTAATACTGAATTAAACAACCACGTACATACTGCACCTTTTTCTGCTACACTTAATAGTATTGAAGTATGGACATTGGAACACAGGCTGTGTTTGTGAATATTTGTATATTGCTCTTTGCTTACTACGTGGACGGGTATGAACAGGGGTATTGCAGAAGGTTCAAGATAAGATAAGATAAGTTACGAAACTTTATTGATCCCCAAAGGGGAAATTAACTCTTTCAAGGACAAGTTTACATTATTTCAAGCCTGACGGAAAACATTTAATCGCCAAATTGTACATCAAAAATTATTCTGATTGTTGTAAATAAAGCTGCAGTGATTTTGGAAAATATATACTTTTTTTTTCTCATATTCCCTGTTTTACAACATAATTGTTCTGAACTGTGTTTTACAAATCAGTACCAGTGTTTAATTATGTAGTGGATGAATTCAATTTTACACTTAATCAAGAAAATATTCTAAATCTCATGAATGTCACTGAATTTGATTTAAAATGGCTAATTTTTTTATCAAAGCATGTGCTTAAATTGTTATAGAACAAAATATTATTAGGGCGCTGGTTTTAGCTCAGCGGTTAAATCGGCGTCCCATACACAGAGGTGTATGGGACTCCCACCTTCGGCCCTCGGCCACGTGCCATCCCCCATTCTCTCTTCCCCTGCTTCCAACACTGTCCACTGTCCTCTTTATAAATAAAGGCATAAAAGATTGGGGGAAAAAAATCAGTTTGATTCTTTTGGACTCCTGATGTGTATTAATTGTTAAGGCATTCCTCTTCCCCTTTAAATGTAGCTGCTATTGTCTAATTCCTGCATTTTTTATTTATTCTGATCAGGTGACGAGGTTATGAGCCGAGTTGCAGGTTACGCCATCAGACTTATAAGAATGCTTTCAAATGTTAAAACGTACCTTCCTCCTCTGTATTTTCCTTTTATAAAACATTTTGCAAAAAGCTACGCTCGCAAAGTGATGCTGAAGGGCTGCTGCAGCGGGCTCGCCTTCATTAACATTCATCAGACTGCCAGGGAAGAGTCCTGTTTCTTACGCGTTTGGAGAGACACCTGCTCCTGTTACATCACAGGAATTTGGAGAAAGTCAATATCAGCTGCCAATTTTGACAGCAAGATAACTTTTTTATAAACCGGTGCTTTAGCTTTGGAGAGGAAAGTAAGCAGCAAAGTTGTGCTTACCTTTTATAAATGAGCCCCCTGGCCTCTCATCACACTCAGCCAGAGGCGAGCGTTACTGCAAGGCCTCAGCATTTAAATATTAACTGAGCTCCTGGAAGAGGAGGGGAAGGGGGGGCTAACCCTGACTTCTCACCAGTACTGTGCACCATTAATATACACTAATGCAGATTTTAAAATAAATAAATTGTACAAAAGGTATACGCGGGGGCTTGAGCAGTGGGAGACACACAGACAGTCAGTACCTGCTGAAGTGTAGATGAGGAAAATGACACAGGGTTGAGAGAATGAGGGGTGGGGGTGGCGGTGCTCAGACTCACCTCAGGGACATTTCTCTTGAACTCCCTGCTCAGCTCTACCAGGTGCTTGTGGGAATGTTCGCTCTCCTCTTGTCGACCAGCCAGCTCAGACGCCACAGAGTTTAGCTCCCTCTACAAACACACAAAAGAGAGAGAAACGGTGAGAGGAGGAAGAGTGGAGAGAGACGGCACTTTAGGGAGCCTGCCAACGCTCATCCAGTAAAGCTTAGAGTGTACATAAATAAAAATACACTGCTGAATATTAACAATGTAATCCTTCATGATCTCACAGCAGTAATACTTACAGCTAGCCCTGGCCCATAAATAATTAAGCCAAAATAAATCCAATGGCTACAGTAGCAGAAGGCCTTTTAGATAATCAGTATTTGAAATAATCAATAAGCTTGCAACGGCTATAGAGCGCCAGTGAGGGAGTGGGGAGGAGAGAGAGAGGGGGTAGAGAGAGAGTGAGCGAGAGAGTGAAAGAGGGGGGGGTGAGTCACGTGTAGAGGCCCAATAACCTGACAAACACCCTTGCAAACAAATAGAGCTTCTTCCTGAAATGAAAGGCTGTTTTTTAAGCCCGGCCAAGACCTGATTCAAACATACAAACGCCCCGCTTGCTGTCGTAATTACCACAGGTCAGATCTATTTTCAGCCTCTTTTCAATCTCTCTCCCATCGCCTGCTCCAATCTTTATACCGATCCAGCACAGATTTCCAATACATGACAGCAGCCTCCATAGCTTTAACCAAATTACCCTTTTGCTACAACAACAGGCCTAATCGCTATTCCATTAATGTCTCCGCACATCGCTTCTTTACATGTCTGTGTTATATGAAATGAGAGCTCCACCCCGGCAACATGTCTGATCCACTATTCAAAGCTGTCTGTGTAGCAGGCCCCTTCATCAGAACCATGCATTCATGCTGGACTCGGCTGCACCGCATGCCATCCGCAAATCCGATATTATCGATCAGTCATCCAATTCCCGGCTCTTTCAGCAAACAGGGGGAAAAAAAGAAAACAGATTCAGACTCTCCTCTCCTGTACTGAGCAGCGCTGCAACAGACAACTGTACGCTCACCTCCTCTTCATTTTGACTGCGATTCTCAGTAATTGATGAGGATCTTCTTTTGTAACTGCTGGGTTACAATAAAAAAAAAAAAAGTGGAGTAGGGGATTCAATTACCACTGCGAGTTTATATATGACGCCGGGAAATTAAATTGACTGTGTTTTAATTAATCTGCAGTCTTACTTAAAGGCAATTTAATAAATCATCGCACGAGGAGGAAAAAAAGAAGAGAGAAAATGGAAGGGTGAAACTTTAACAGTGACGGCCTCGTGGGATGGTGGCAGCCCGTCGGTCAGAGAAGTCGGCCGTTAATTGAAGGGCTGCTGGTTCAAGTCCCTGGATTGACGAGTTAGGAAGCGGCTGAAGAAGGACTCGATGTTCAGTCTGAGTTGGAGTTTTTGTTATCAACGACTATTCAAAGACAAAATCAATCAGAGTGATAAAATGTGTGAACACTTCCCCGAGTCCATCGGTTTCTACTGAGATGTTAATCTTTGTCACAAATATAAAGCCTCATACTGTTAAAGGCCTGGGTGCTTCAGGGTTTGAAAATGCATCACTTCAGGAATAGTCATTTGATAGGAAATATTTTCAACCATGGATTGAGATGAGTGCAATAGTGAGAGTTTCACTACCTGGACTGTGTCCGTGCAAAACTACAAGATGATCGAATCAACTCTCACGTTCAAATGCTAGATATTAAAGTACAGCCAGAAGGAAGTAGCTTAGCTTAGCTTAGCTTAGCTTAGCATAAAGAAAACTTGCAAAACCGTCTTGCAGAAGCTTGACTCTCTCCAAGGTTGAAAACCGACAAGTTCTTGTTTTACACAGATTAATCTGCCAAGGTAGCATTTTTTTAACCGGAAAGCGTACTGCCTGATCCCACCCTACTCTGCTGTGATGTCCCGTTTGAATGCAAGTGTCAATCTTACCTTGACGTCTCCTTTTATCCCTTACAAATCGTTCCTACATTAAATGAAGTAGTTTTACAGTATGTGGTAAAGGTTGTGAACCTGAGTCACGCGGTGGGTCCGAATCCGCATACTATCACACTAATCATACTAACTGTGACGTAAAATTGAGTATGTCATGCGTTCCCATCTCAATTTTGTGTATGCGAGAAATGCCCGGATGTGTACTAGATCGGCCCAGATATTTGAGTATGAGACGGGAGCTCACTGGTTGTACTCAACCGCCCCAAAATGCATTGCGGCTATTCAGCTTCTACTATGGCGGAGATGGACCGGAGATCAGACCGGACATACGTAAACGATTAAGTCACGTGATACGGAGAAGACGGCTCTGAGTCTAATAGTCAGGTTAGTAGGCAGTATGCAGTACATACTGTTTGAGTATGTAGTAGGCAGTACGTTAGTATGCGGTTACGGACACAGCAACAGTCTGGTTTAGGCACTACAGAGCTAAGTTCATGGGAAGGTCACGGTTTGGGTTGGGACAACAATTCAACGTTGAATTTTACAGAGGACCCAAACATGGCTCCTGTACTCTTTGGTGAAGAAGCTTCTAAAGCTGAAAGCATCAAGGCAACAATTTCCAGCCAATCACAGCACAGCAGGGCACGTCTACGCTGTACTCTGTACTCTATAAAATGCGGCCTGGTGCAGTGACCTAACTGAATAACAATAATAAGATAAATACAGTATGAGGCTTTGGCCACACAGGCAGTATTTAATGTAGGATCATACCGCCGTCGGTTTTGGTCTTTAAATGGGATTCATAGAAAATATAATAACATGAAACCCTTTTTTTTTTAAATCCTCTAAATGACTCAGAAGGTAGAGCGGGTTGTTCACTCGTTACAGGGTTAGCGGTTCGATCCCCAGCTCCTTTGTGAAACTATTCTTATGCGCTTTGCCTTTTACCAATGTTAGTGTTCTGTTGAGAAGAGATTGCATCATCCGTTTGTTCATAAACGCTGCTATACTCATTTAGAAATTCCCGCGCTTAGAAAGTATCCAAACATTACGGCTACATTGTGTCGCCGTGGAAACATGTTGTTCCCGGTGAACCATACTGTCGCTGAAAAGGCCGCGGCGGTAAAGGATAAGGCGACAGAACTTTATAAATTCCTGTTAGCCCTCACAGTCCATCTGGGATGAGCCTTCCTGGAGATTAGAGAGCGGGCTTTCAGAAGCCGGCCAACCTCCACTAGATTCAAATGGCCTCAGACCGGCTAATCTTGCCAAGAGAAAATTCCTCTAGAAGTGACTTTGAGTGGATTTCATAAGTACTTAAGATATAACAGTGTAGTGATTCTGAGTCTGCCGGTGCTTCAGTGGCCTCGGTGTTCACTTTTTATTGCAGCTCCTCTGATGAGAATGGTGAATACTCTTGCTGTATGCACGCCAAACACTGCTACTGTAATGGCACGGTTATTTTGAAAGCACCCCCACAGATTCTTAGACCATTACAAGGGAGGGGAGCCTGGGCAACAGCCCATCAAATGAAACCTACTGTCTGTCTTCCTGGAAAGAAGTGAAGCAGAACAGACTGTTTGCTACTTTGGTTGTCTTGCTCAGATTGATGATGGGAGGAACTGCACAATGTAGTGTTTCTCAATGGTATCTCAGGAGACAAAAGATTGTAAAGAAGATTTTTTTCCTCTGCTCCTCTAATCAGATGTGATCCATTTCAACCTACAACCAGGGCACGTTTAAGATCCCTGATAAAAGTCGCTAATCTGCCTCCATTATGTTGAGATTTATTCTTCATGAGATCATTTGCATTAACACGTTTCTGACGTCTTAAACGCTTGAAGAAAAGGGAAGATGCACGTTCAAATGTTTAATGACGAGTTTCTTGGTAATCATTTGACAGATTTTTTTCTTTTAAAATGATTGGGACCGAATCTTCAGTGTGTGGCAGTCGGGTCAATACAGGGCTCCTGTCATTAAGCCTCTGCCAGTCAAACATCCAGCCATAATTGATGAGTTTCCCTGAGGGAGGTTGGACCTGTCACTGGCGCTGGAGGGACAAGATAGAGGAAATCTGAGTATGGCAACCGTCCTGGTGAGCTCGGGGCAATATGTCAGGGGAAAGCAATCTTGGTGACTCGAAAAGTAAAACAAGGGAACAAGAAGTTTGTCGGCTTTTACAGGACGGACCTGCAGCACGTTGGCACTCAGTAAACGTACTGGAAGACAAGAGAAAAAAAAGGTGTGAAGCCATGACTCACATGCAGGCTCTGCCCCTTTGACACTGCCCCCAACATGGACCCTATCAGCATCCGTAGCGGCGCCCTCACATGATCTGACAGTCAGCCATTCAAACTGCATTAAGAGGTCTCAGTTTTTACGTGCGTGTGCGGCAGGAAAGACTGCAGGGAGTGGTCCTTTCAGACTCTGTCGGGTGAGGGATAAACAGGGTAAGAAAAATGAAAAGCCAGTGGTGGCAACAAATCTGTAAAAAGACAAAGCACTAAGGATTATGACATAAGCTGGTTGTCAAGTATGTTGTTATTTCGTGTAACTGATGGGAGGCAAGTTACGTCTATAAAAGGCATCTGCAGCAAAAACAGAGAATAAGTCAGGTAATCAAAACAGCAGAAAGAGCTCTCGACAAAAAAAGGACCGGAGAGATACTTTAACAATGAGAGCAACTGTGAATGTTTTAGCTAAAACGCGGAGCTCACTAATGTATTGTGTTAGAGAAGATGTGACTTTGATTCATTAAACCTAGCTCGTCTTGATTACATCTGTAGCGGTAAGCTATTTTCTGGCCTCTCACAAAGACAACCCATGGTGGAAAATGTTGACAACCGGGAAAAAAACTAGCAAGGTGCTGCAATGAGGTAGAGTGAGTCAAAATCACTATTGTGTGCAGTGGGCTTGGACAGCACAAATTAAAGAGGAAAAAATAGGGAGGAGGAGGAGAGAGGGGAAAATGCAGATGGGGTATTATTTTTCTTTTTGTATCCCATCTAATTGCAATCATAGGCAGATGTCTGAAAGTGTGACAGCATCAGCAGAATTGCTGCTGAGAGCACAGAATCTTTGTCTAAAAATAATCAGACATTCTGTGTGCTGCTGTTTGTTATAATGGTAATCGATGCTGGAGGCTTTGAATTCCATCAATTTATAGATCCACTCTGTTCTGCCTGGTGACTGTACTGCCTCACAACCCCCATCGCATACACACACCGACGCAGAAACGCACACACACTCGCACGCAAGGTCTCGCACAAAAGAGCGGGTGGACACACATGCGTGTGCAGAGACACATGTGCGCTGACATCCGCACATGGGTGCTGCGGCACGGCAGGCCAGCGTGTGATTATGATAAGTGTAGTTTCCTTTCATACATTCCTTGTCGCCTCCCCGTTCTCTGTGTGGCACAAGATTGTCCATAGCTGCCTCAGATTAGCCCCGCATCTCAGACGCCACATTTGAGAGGGGGACTGATCAATAAATCAAATCACCACAATCAATGGCCCCAATCACTGCAGTCTAGTCTGGCCCCAACATTATTACTGGCAATCCCTTCAGCCATTTAGGGAGGAGGGGGCCGTTCAGTGGAGGGGGGGGGGGGGAGAGCGCACATTGGCGCCTGTCCATATGAAAGATCCAACATGAACTCTTATCTGGCCTACTTGGGCTGAATATCAGTTAAGGGCAAATCAGAGTGTGTGTGTGTGTGTGTGTGTGTGTTGGATTGTCCAGACAGAGGGATCTGTGCGGGAGGAGCCTCTGACCTTCTTGACCCCCTGACAGGAAGCACTGTGGGGCGGCTATCACCTGGCATCTTCCTCCATCTGTTAACCACAGACCGCTTCTCCCCTCACTTTCGCTCTCCATCAGCTCCGACCACATCACCACTGGGTTAATTGCTATTTGCATTTCATTCTGAGTTTGTTTCAGCCTGCTAAGTGTCCCAGGTGTTGTTGTTTTTTTTTACCCATCAGCTAAAGATAAGGTCAGTTGTCAGGTATGTTCTCAATCGCAATGAAAACTATAACAATGATCTGATGTGTTAGCTTAGCTCAGCATGAAGACTGGACACAGATGGACACAGCTAACTCTGCACGTCGTGAGGAAAAGAGAAAAGACAGGCCAACGTGCACCATCCCAACTTCCTTATGAGAAAGTTAAATCCTGTCTGTTTGGTCGGTTAGGCTAACTTACACGCCGTCATCAGACGTGTTGTCATCTGTAAAAGGGGAAATCGCTGCTCCTGTGTAAGATACCGTACATAAGCACTTAAACCACTGTGAACCAGAAGTTGTTTGTTTTGTATGAAACAAGCGTATCATTTATTAATTAGTGAGCTAGCTAGATTGAAATCTATTCTATTGAAAGGACAGCTGGAGAGAGAGAGGAAATGTGGGGACGAGAGAGTGAGGGATGACATGCACCAAATGATGGACAGGCCGGGCGTCGAACCTGCGATTGTAGCCTCTATACATGGGGCGCCTGCTCTACCAACTGAGCTAAACTAGTGCCCCTTATTCACTCCAGTTCCGCCTCAGCGCCACAACGAAGCTCCGCCGTCATGCAGCCTTCGCCGATAGACTGTATAAAAAGATGGACGACATGACAGCTCCCTAAAAGTGAAGCCAAAACATTTCGGGTGCCCCCTGCTGACTGGCTGCAGTATAGGTCATAAAGCCCGCCTCCTCCATGTTAACAGATGAGACATGGGTCAAACTATAAAATCAAAATACACGTCAAATACATTTTTCTCAAACATGGTTTCTGTCATTATAGTTAGTTATTATCATGCTGATTTATGTCCAAGTGTTTTTAATTTGTTATTTGATGCTGTCAAAATGATGATTGACAGCTCTGTTGACAAATTCGGCTCCTGCAGCCGATCAGTTCCGGGTGAGCAGCCTGTGAACGTTAACCTCAGACCAACACAGAGAAGCAGTTCTGCTGTTAAACACGCCGGCGTGCGGGATCCTTGCTGTTTTTTCGGTAAGTTAAGTGTGTGTTTGGGTTAGCTGAAGTGGCTACGGCCGCTTCACTCGCTGATCTCTACTGCGCAGACGGCAGATGGCAGCGCCTATCCCAGGGGCTATTTTGGCATCAATTTCGTACAACGGGAGCAGATGGAGACGCGTTGTCCATCTATATATACAGTCATTGCTCCAGCACTGTGGAAGCAAAAAGTGCGCGAGGTGGTTTCGCCTCTGTTACTACCTCCGTCCTACCATTCACACACCATTTACACAGAAGACGAAAGGTAACAGAGGCGTAATAATCCTGCGGTGAATAAGCGGCTATTAAGTGAACGTCAGATGTAAAACTATTATACAGCAAAACTGAAAAGTATTTTTTTATTTCAATATTTTTTAAAGACTTGATGTAAAAAACACTTTTACCACCAGTACCAGTAACAAAGTGCCAAAAGAAAAAATTCAATAAATGTTTAGAAATATTAAAAAACATATTTACTATCCTGGTGACTGTTTATGCTACACCTTGTTGGGTCCCAGAGTCCAGGTGGGGTAACTCTATGGATCTATGGCTAACTTGTACATTATGTGACTGTCCACTCTGCAGCAGCAACACTAACTACTACACAGTGCAGAAATATGTAGGCAGTGTTTAGATCAGGAGGACTTACCAACGAGGAAAATCACATTTAATTTTGACACCTCTCTAAACTCTGGACTGGTAAGTCTGATAAATCATCCAAAATAATTAATCCCCAGTCAGTCAGCCTGTCTTCAAACGGCATGCTAAATCTTACAAAAGGAAGGAGAAGCGTGTGAGCGTTACAACCATCAGCAAAAGGTGTGACTGGTGTTGTCAGCCATTATTCGTCATACCCTGCTTCATTTAGAGAGTTTTTGGCGCCTGATGCACCAGAGCACAGCCTACTTGTCAACACTTCTCTCCCTTTAATTCCAACACGCACACTTGGACACACGCACACACGTCTCTAATTTCTCGCTGATATACCGGTAGCGCATCTCAGCTCGATCGGGGAGCCTGGTCCTATCAAAAATAGTATCAAGAAGTATCATGCAAACATCTTATTACAGCCCTTTCACTCAATCCTGTATGCACTCTCCAACGAACAACTTTAAATGTCCTCCAATTAGAAAATTCAAATTACAATCTCTGACTGAATGCTCCAAACGAAGGCCAATTACAACACCTTATTTATCATCATTAAGGCCGACCATTGTTCTGCTCCTTTCAAACTCTGTGGTTACAATCAGGGTGTCTATTGTCATTGTGTGGAACATGTAGGGTGACTAATTGCACAGTCCTATGATTCATTAGCAGACTAGTGGGTTGAAACCTGAGAGAAGACATGATAACCTCGGACGGCCAAATGATCGGCTCGAATAGAGATGTGAATATGTAAGCGCAACAGGGAGGTTCACAATAGCTGAGGACATGACAAACAGCCAGCGCTCCGAACACAGAGCCCTAAACTGGAGTTTTTGAGAGGACGCATAAAAGATGATGAGAGGAGGGATGGTGTCGAAGTTGAAAATTAGGGACAAGGTTTGTTTTGCCGTTTCAGAGCGGGAAAGAGGAGTGCACTGCGGGGGACTTGTGTCTGTGAAGCTCCACCATTGAGGTCAGTCAGTGGGAGAGGAGGAAGGCTCCAAAGATGCAGCCATCACCACAATGGCCCACTTTCACCTGAAACGACGAGCTGGAGCGATGCAACACAGATAACCTGCGATTGTTTATTCTCTCTTAAGAAATGTCAATCTGTTCACTCTCAGGTGTGCTGCTCTTCCTCTTGTTTTTGTTGTTTTCTCCCCCCTACTCCCTCCGTTTTCCCTTGTCGATTGCAGCGAGATCAAAGCGACGCCGCTGGAAGAATCTGAATATTTCAGGTGTGGAGAGAGGGCTGCGTTTCACACCACCTGTGTAGCGCTGAGAGACGGGTCCCTCCTCTTGCTCAGACTCAGTTAGCGGGGCCCCTGGGGCCCGGCGACATAAACCAGGGCCACCTGTCTGAGAGAGAGGGAGCACTCCTTTACCCTCCTTCTCTCCATCACACTTTCATTTTACAGCATTTGAACCAAAAATAAATGAATCTAAATAGAGCGGTGAGAGTGGGAATAAAACCAGAGCCGACAACAAGCAGCTGAGAGCTTTGAGCGCCGTCACAAAGGCTCGGAGATCTGGCAGACGAGTTCAGTTGCTGCAGAATGGGAGCAGCCACTTGAAAGGGCAGTTTATACATGAATCATTTTATAATTTGCCCGGATCTGCGGCAGAAGGTAGCGCCCGTATATTAAATGAAGACGACGGTCAAGAGAATCACCGGGATTATTTTCTGCCACGACACAGCACAGGGTGTGGAGCAGGGCTGCGAGATGATTCTCATCACATCATCAGGGCTGCCATTTCTGACCCAAAGCAAATAAAAAGCATCCCTGATGTCCGCACCAGCCTTAACAGTTTGATGTAGCTGCTCTCCTTGGAGGGCCGTGTGCCTTGACATGTGTGCATGTGTAAGCACTTGTGCAAACGCGTGTGTATGTATGTGCGAGTGGACGTGTGTTCAGGGGGGCGTGGAGCAGGTTCCACACTACCAGTTCCCAGCCATGTCTCTCAAAAGGGCCGTAAAGTCTTTACAGCAAATTCCTTACATTCATCTGTGTCAGAGCACTCGGCACACATTAGGCGTTTACACGGGAGGAAACACAATCTATTTGATGCTACACTGCCCACACGTCCAAAGCCCTCCTCCCCACACTAGAGATTCACAGTGTTTAACTTCCATTTCATATTCTGAACAGGCAGGCAGACAGGCAGGCAAGTGCGGGGAATGGACTCCATCTTGCTGTAAATCAGCATTTAAACAGGCGGCTAAATGTAATCTGGAAAGAGTCAACAAGAGGCCCTCGCATTACGCTGCTCAAGATATTTGTTTTTATTTATTCGGGAATGTGCAATTGATTTTTGTTGTTCCCTCTAATGATGTATGCAAACGGTGAACCGAAAAAAGTCACACTTCATTTTTTCTCCTGACTGCTGCTCCCCATCTTTTAATATCAGTGGTGCTTATGAGAACAAGTGGAGGTTAATCTAGGGAGCGGGTCACAGCCAGCCGGCTCTTTGTAAATGTCAGCTGGGAGATCCAGGCCTTTCTTATTACCACACTAAACCAACAAGGCTGACGGCCCCAAGACGGATGTGTGACTGGGAGCTGTCTTCCCCCCACTTCTCACTAGCATCACGGACCGGAGCCAGCACAGAAAACCTTATTAATCAATCGATTTATCGCCATAAATCAGGCCAGGCTTTGATTGTATCAGCAAGTCATGCAATCAATCAATTAGTCAGGACCTAGCGGCCCAATTTGCCTAAAGAAAGATGAATGCTCCCCCACATCATCCATTCGGTTGTCCGTTTACCCATCAAACACGGCTGCTGTTGACTCCCAAGCCCAACATGCATCCTTTTATCGATTTCTGCAGATTAAACTTGCAAAGGAATCAAAGGACACTTAGCTGACTGGGAATAATTCTGCCTCTCACATTTGTAGTGAAGTACGTTGTGCGCTCTCCTTTGATAGTGTTGCCTCATATCATCAAAACAACTACGTGTAAATATTAAAATCCAGAGTACAGAGCTCTGATGAGTGAGGCAATAACTACAGAGGGATAATGCTGCAAAGTAACTGGACTTGCTCTGAGAAAAAAAGGGGCTCAGTGGTACAAATCAGTATTTTATCAGTCAGCCTTACCCAGGTTGTTATGCCAAGGCAAGGGGGAACGAGGGGGACTGAGGAAGGAAACAGCTGGATGAACAAACTGTGGAAAACATATGTATAATGACATATTTGTTTCATATTTCATCCCAACTGTGAATTCCAATCCACGTTGTGACACCAGCTGGCTCGGTCCAATGCCTCCCATCTGCAACTCGGTGTCAGGGTGTCTCTGAGGACGGGCTGGGAAACTTTGGGGACGACAAAAAAACCGACAGGAGCAAGTAGAGCACGACAGAGTGGGCTGCTGGAGCCTCGGCGTGCTTCTCCCCCAGCGGCGGGTTGGAATGTGGCAGACTGCGGAGCTGCTGTGGAGAGGAAAGAACACCAGGGACTCCCCGGGGAGAAAGTCTGTGGTGGGATTAGAGCCCCACTAGACCTGGTTCTGCTTCACACCCCCAGACCCCGCTGTGCTACAGACATGGGGGGGGGGGCCCTGAGTTATCTGCGGGGGCTTTACAGTTCTGCCCAATCTCCCCAAGCCTCACCATGTAATTAGAGATAAAGACAGAGGGCTCAGCTACTCAACCTCAATTCTCCCAGCTTCACACAAGGCTGCCCACCCATAGCCCCCCAGAGGAACCCCTCAACACTGACACTGCACCAGCACCTGTGTAAGCTAGCTAGCTACAAAGCTAGCTACAAAGCTAGCTACAAAGCGTACACGGTATGGCACATGATCAGTATTGATTGCTGTTTGAGCTGAGTGTCCTAAAGTCGCCACCCCGTGGCTTTACATTGCTTTGACGCCAGATTCAAGACATGATGTGCGTCGAAGTGGCTTCATATCGTACAAACTCTCAGGTAAACAATAACCAGAGCAAATAAGTAATTTTTCTTCATCTCGCCCTCTTCTAAAACTTCATCCAGGCAACAGGGGGGAAATTTAGAGGAGAAGGCAGAGGAGGAACTCTCGACTATATTCAAGAAACACAAAATTATACTATGGAGGGATCCATTATTCATCTCAGATACATTTTTCATTTAAGAGTGGGCTGGATATGAGCAATGATGAATGCATCGCCCAGGATGCAATTTGTATGTAAAATAACAGAAGATTACAGAATATGTTTTAAGTGCAAATGCAGTTTGTTGCCATCTAAGTAGAAAATACATTCCTACAAAAAGGAATAAGACCTGAGCCCTGTGATGCTGCTTCATAAAATCACTTATCCCATAGCGAGACCCCTCCAGTCCTAATAAAGGGTCACAATGAGAGGATCAGGTGATGAATGAGCCGACCGGAGTAGATTTTCATTCATATTATATACACTACCTCTTGGCAGGCCATTTGGAAATGAGGGATAAGTAAACTGACGACGGCTAATTCAACTTGCATCCAGCTCAGCCGCACATTTCCGTGAAATCCGGCCCGTCGACGGTGGGAGCGCTCGCAGACGCACTTTTAGATACATGTCTACGCACAAGTGCACACAAACATACCACAGTGTTTCGCTGCCTGCCAGGCATCCACATGTTCCTCTCAGGACTCGCTCTCTCCTCATCAGCTTCACTCGGTGCACACCGTTTCAATTCAGTGCCTCTCAAAGACACACAAAGAGCCTTCCCCTCCATTCAAAGAACAAAGATTGAATACAGCCTCCTAACACAAGACATGCCCACCACAGAGCATGTAATACAACTCATTACAGGGCACACAGGGTGCAGGGGGCTGTGATGGGAGAGACAAGCACAACATCGAGAGAACAGGGGGCCCTTACACCAACATCTCCATCTTTCCTCACGACTAACAGAGCTCTAAAACCAGCCTTAATAACTAAAACAATCCGATTGATTTTCTGCAGGTTCTCTGAAATAAGAGTTATAACAGTGTTGGAATGGAGGGAAAACCAGAAATACTTTTAACACTGAAGAGAAACGTGCCCCGAGCCCACAGGCCCAGCTACATCCCTTCCTACATGACAGATAACACACGGAGGTTAATTCAGGTCTCACATGCGAATCCCCTCCTGCCTCTCTAAAACTGTGGTTGACCCACAACAAACTGTGGCCAATCACAAAGAGACGGGGGGGGACAGTGTATCTGGGTCATCCAAATTGATCTCAGCCATTCACTGCATGGCTCTGGGGTCAGGTTTTTGTTGGCTGACAAGGGGGCACTAGGTTTAGATTGGAGCACATGGAGGCAGATCTGCGAGGGCACGCTGGGTTTGTAAGGTAGGCAGGAGAAGGATGGTGAATTGGCTAATCCACTGCACACGGCCTCATGAACCTTCCCTAACCTCAGGGCAATCGCATGACCTGAGGCAAAGGATTACACACATTAAAAAGACATGAACTTCAGAGCACTGGCGTTTCGAGCACGCAATCAATGGGGCCACAGGTGCAAACATTTTCTGCACTGCCAGTGGAATGCCCTTCCTTTTTTTTTTTACCCCTCCTAGGAGTACAGTGGAACCTGTTTTTGCACCGTGTTCATGTT
Source organism: Semicossyphus pulcher (assembly GCF_022749685.1). Lineage (NCBI taxonomy): Eukaryota > Metazoa > Chordata > Actinopteri > Labriformes > Labridae > Semicossyphus > Semicossyphus pulcher. The sequence goes on along the minus strand of NW_027211737.1, from coordinate 29,263,815 downwards.
AATGTCAGCAATAATAAAGACCTGCAGCACGAGAAACAATAAAAAAAAACGAGCGCGAGCTGGAGACAGCTTTTGGAGGTGGGTTGGAAACAACGCGGGGAGTCAGGAGAGAGGGCAGGATGTGAGGAGTCTGTCAACTTCTCCCTGCCTGCTCCTGTGTTCGCTCGCATCAGACTGAGGGGAGCAAATGGGCCTAATTCACACTGGCTGTGTGTGAGTGTCTCTGCTGTCTAGCAGCGTGAGCGGGAATTAGATCTATGGTTTGTAGCCTTCATCCCTTCCCAGACAGACTTGTTCCGGCTCAGAGGCGCTGCCTAATCCGCACCTCTCTCCCGCTTGCACTCCCGGAAAATGACTTCACACAGCTGCCTCAAACGCCCAACGCAGCAATTCTCGTCTGACTGAACTCCCCCCCCCTACTACAAAAAAAAAATGCCTCAGCAGACCTCCCATAGCTCATTTAACATACCAATTCCTCCCCAAAGCCCACCCCGCCCCCCACCTAAGAGATGAAAACAACAAGGAAAACAACTACAGCCCCACTTGATAATTTAAGGGCCCTTTTCTCCAGAGAGCTGTCAGAATCAGCCGTACAGTAGAAAGAATTCAAGAAAGGAGCTACCCTGTCTGTGCAGTGCAGTTTTTAGGGTTTAAGGTATCTGTGTGTCCAACTAGTATTAACCAGGTAGGACATACATGTAGCTGCACCTGTGTTTACATCACCTGAAGGTCGGGGGTCGTGATTCCAATCAGTCTTAATTCTTTTTTAAACACTGATGTTGTATCTGAACACGATTCTTCCACTAATATTGTGAACACACAGCGCTGACCGCCGTGTGAACAGCCCTCTTTGTTTGGATATACCAAATAAGGCCTCACAAAATGTTGCATTCTGCAGTCAAGGCATGTGAGATGTTTAAGGAGCATTCTTTGGACGTATAAAGCCTCCAGCATGTTCGGAGCCTGCGTCTGAGTTTGGGCTTTTACAGCTGTTTTTGATACGTCGTCGTCTGGCACGTTTACAGTCAGCTACGCTGTGTCGTCTTTGACGTGTTTCTTTCCTGCTGACGTTCTGAAAGAGGCTAGTGGAGAGAAAGAAGACTGAGTATAACACGGATCCTGCTTTCAATTTTAATTATCAAAATTTTGATCATTTAAAATGGAGAGAATTTAAATCATCACACCCCTACCTGAGGGTGTCATCTGGACCCTGTCAGCTACTGTGTGCTACTATCCACTAGGGATAGTTTCATCACGATACGATATGATAAAGATTCTCTGAACAACGATATGATATTTGCTGATGTCACAAAGTCTGCCACGATACGATTTTGACTCGATTCGATTCAGGGGCCTGCGATCGTCATGACGATATGTAACACAATTTATTAAATTTATATTATCAACTCACAAAAAGCAACAAAAAACTGTCACGAGCAGAAAATGAAATTAAAAGTGGGAAGAGTGGGAAGCGCTGAGCTGCAGAAATGATAAAGCAGCGCTCCGGGAATTTCAAAATATAGGTGCGCCGAAGATGGTGGATCGCAATATGGAACAATATTTGCATTTTGCATCAATGCCGTTGTATCGATGGTCATTGAATCAATATTTCGCTCAAGGTTCACGTATGGTTACACCCCTACTATCCACACGGCTGACCGAGAACAACAGGGGAGTGATTTCACAGCGAGAACTCTGGGAACACAAAGCCCAGAGAGTTCTCACATTAAAATCCAGATCTTGGCCAGGTGGGTTCTTCTTCTGTTGTAAAGGACACAGTCACAGATAGACCAGGCAGTAAGAGGGCTGCTCCCAGGCACAGTGGCCTATTTGGGTCACGCAGGGTAACGGCAGATAATGGCCGAGCCACTCACACAAACACTCCTGCCTAGAGGACAGGAAACGAGGAGAGGTCCTTCTTATGAACCAAAGCCTACCTAATGGCTTTCATCTGTTTCATAAGCACCCCACATACCACACTGTGCCCGTCTGTCTTGCACTTCCTCACCCTCTTTTGTCCGTTATCAGAGTTGCTGCAGCTGCTAAGAAAGTTACTTTCAGATCTTTAAACGCCGCCTTGGATCCAGGGGAATGTTAAATTAAGTGTATTAGAGTATTTCAAGAGGGAAAACTTGTAAAAGTTAAAGGGGCAAACATTGTCTTTCATATGCTCAAATTGAAACATTTATAAGCAGTCAACTGATGCTGCGAGAAATGCAGTGTAGTTCTGAAGAAGTCCTTAGGCAGCCGTGAGAAACAAGTGATATTACAAGAAAGGGAGAATGATTAAAGCCTAATATGGCATAGTAGAGAGGGGAGAGGGGTGATTTATCCCTTCACGGCCTTTTGACACTAAATTAAACTGTTGAGTCCATTCCCCCGTGCCAGCTAGTTATCTTTCCAGGCTAATTTAACACTATAATTTACATTCCATATAAAATACATCCTGATGTGGTGCTGTCAAGGCCGTACATCATTTGCAGAGAGTGCTCCAGTTTCAGTGAAAAGGACAGAATTAGATCATATTCATGATGCAATTAAACACTTCAGTGGGAATCGATGTAAAACCGATGAGCCCTGAAAACAATGCATATGGCTGAGAACATTAGAACACATTACCTACCCTTGGATCCCTCGCTCCACAGACGCAATTTAAAATCCTCCACCACTCCACTCCGCGTCTCTCCAGATTCATAACGCACAGCGATAATAAATGAATTTTTCACAAAATTATTCAACTACTAAATTGCCCATGGTAACTGAGTATCAGATGAAAGTGATGTGAATTATTAAGTAGGGAAACTGTTTGTTCTCACCATGGGTGTAATAATCGGCCAAATGAGGAAGAGAAAGGGCGTAAGAGGGGCAGGTTACAGTAAAGGGAGATCTCATAATAAACACGAGTGTTGATGTAAAAATGTGAAAACTCCGTCTGCTGCCTGGGCCTCCAGCTGGGTTGATGGTATCGACCAATTTCCCTTGGGTGGTAGTGTGGGTTTTCTTATGGATACAGAGAGGAGAACATTACGAGGCACTGCTGCACATTCTCATGTAAAACTGGCAACAGGCCCTCTGGAGCTGGCAAACCACTGCAACAGCCAGCCAATGTTACACCATCTCACCACATTTTACATAATCAGACAGACAGCGCAGCAGACCACACACTCACACTGCTCCACTCCAGATCACATCAACTACCTGTCACACTCCTCTCCGCCGCCGTCGCACTCACTCTGATTGGCTCAGAGCCACGTGTAAAGAGGAAACTTTAACACTCACCGCAAAGCAAACTAAACGATCATTTTCTCAGCCCAATTTAAAGCCTTATTTCCCTTAACCACCATCTGCTTTTCCGTTTCTTCGCACCCAACACGTTTTTATTGTCGCAGCCGAAACTTGTTGATGGTATGAAAGTAGACAAATGTAATGAAATTCAGAATTTAAGAGCCATACAGAGGCCAGAGGTGCAGCAATTTGTAACCATTTCTGACAGGATGAGTTGGCCTCTCCAACTGAAACAGTAATTATGCTTAATGGTCCTTTAATCTGTCCATCAGGCAGGAGGTGAGCAGCCGGGTCAGCCTAAAGTGCTCCAGGCGTCACAGTGTGACAGGGTACAGTCAGAGGGGTGAAGTGCTCCACGAGGAGTGCCAGGAACGCTCGCTTCAGCACACAGCATCAGCAGGCGGCAGGACACAGGACTCCCTCCGACACACGCATTAGTTGACACGTCTTACAGCTACTGACCGTCTCCTGCAGGAAAACGCGTACGTCTGGACTTACAGAGCAGCGGTGAGATTGGAACATGCACCAAGTTTAAAGTGAGCGAATGTTAAGGGGGGGTGGGCATCTGACATATTTGAATTCATGACGTCCAGCTGGCTCTCTGCCATCATCTTTCATCTGAAAGGATTTCTTTAAGTGAGAAAGTGAGGTTGGACAAATCCCAGTTCTTGTCCTGTACATACCTTGACAGTCACGCATGTCTGAGCGCCCCTGTACACAGACAAAGCCAGAGAGCTTTCCAGCAAAGAGATGGCACGAGGTCAATCCCAGCAGTAATAGCAAAGACACAGGGTCCATACCAAAACAAGGGTGAACAAACAGTACCTTTGTACCCAGAGTCATTTGTACCCGGCTCAGGCGCTTGGCTATCTGGCAGATAGAGCTCCCAGTTCCAACTATGCATCTGCACTTGTGCTGTATTTGTTATCTTGGACAAGCATTCTGCCTCACCGTTTCAGTGGCCAAATAGAGAGGGGGGAGAAAACGAATCACTCCTAGACCTACTCCTGTTGTTCCCTCAGCTGTCAACACTTCTCACAGACTTCACCCCCGCCTAGCCACATCGATACAGAGAAGTGACTGCCGTTTGCTTTATGATTGCCTTGTTTTATTCTCTCGGCCGGGCTTTTTCTCAGCCCTCACAGCTCTAATCAGACCGCCTTGCCTGGACAACAGAGCCATTGTCTCTTTAAGTGAAAGAGGCAGTGGATCAGTGAATCCCTTTCCATTTTCCCGCTTTATTAGCCCAGCGGCACACTGCTGTTTATACTAGTGGGTATTCTGTGTTTGCTGAGAACAATTACAGTATGACAAATGATCCGTCAATGCCATCTATCAGGCCAGAGCTGACAGGAATCCTATAGACAGGGCAGCCATTCGTCCCCCGCTCCCCATCTCTGGGGTCCCATGCTTTAGTATCCATGACAACGTGCAAGCCACTTGCCACGCTTGCCACTTCACAGTGAGAGATGAGCGCCCGTGAGTGGCTTTGAAAATTAGCCTTTGACACCCCATGTTCCACTGCGCTCCCACCCTCCTAGCCTACAGTCCAGCCCCTTTGGGGGCCTCCAAACAGCCCCAACCCTTTTTCATAGCGAGGCTCACACAAACACAAAAGGCAGACACATAGCTAGACGCTCCCATAAACATGCCTCTCTAGGTCTCACGGTGTCAATTTTATTGTGCCTGAGCTATACGATTCTCAACATTAACCTCACAGCTACATTACCTGTCCAGCAATGGAAACGAGAGAGAAGCACCAACAGGGCCAACATCCATAAAATGGGTTTAAAAATAAAGCGGTTGAAATAGAAAGAGAAAGGTTGAGAAGTGCACGAATGCACATGAGCTGCCGGCACATCATCAGACAAAGAAAACTATCCGACCCCCCCTCCTCACATGTCATCGTGACTTTCTGGAAAAAATTATGTCTCTTAAGAAAACAGAAAATATTTAAAAGAGAAGAAGTGTTGGTGGTAATTGTAGTCAATTGAAGCCATTAATTCCTGTGTGCGTGCTACACTGACAGAGAAGGCTGAGTTCTTCATGTAGCCGTGCTCGCAGTGACTAAATGTACCGAGGCACAAGGTGCACTCCTGTCGTCATATTCTCTTGCAGAAATTCTGCTTTATATCTGATACCCCTTTCCTACAGACGTGGATTTTTCAGACCCGGGAAGACCCACTTATAGATGCCGATTGTCTCTTTTCCCATTGCCAGTGAAGTATACTCCTGTCGGTCTCTTTTCAGCTACGTCACCGCATGACATCACAAACGCACCCGACACAGGGTTAGTAAACAGTGACGATGTTACAGTGGTTAGGTCTTTATTGTATCTATTAATCATTCAGTCTGTGTATCAAACTCAGCGCTGACAAATTTGGAACGATGTTCGAGCGCTGCTCGGACGGAGACGGTTGGAATTTGTAGCTGAGACGACGAGGAGTCGCAGAAGTTACCGACGGAGCATCGCATCACGGCCGAGAGGGGTATGAGACTACCATGTCGACACAGGTTTTGTGTTCCCATCAATGCCGATCGGAGCCGAGGCGATAATTACCCGGGTCTACTGCAGAGTCATGTGACCCGGGTCTGAATGCGGATTGTAATCTTTCCCACTAAGAAAAAGAGACGGGTGTCGGAGGGTTTTTTGACCAGCGGGAAAGCGGCTTGAGCTCAATGTATCCTCGTCTATAATGTCCTCTGCACTTCATATTTTGGGATGTGATTTTTGTTGTTGGAAACATAGCCACTTTGCAAGTCAAGCTTAGGCCTGAAGATCCGAGCTAAAAAGGCCTGTTGTTCTTCTGGGCCACTACCTACATCAAATGATGGCGCTGTAGTTTTAAGCTGCACCATACTATGCCCCAGAAACACAGAGGCAGCAACCTGCAGACATTTTTCTGTCTATAAACCAAACCGGGATAAAAAAAAGAGATAATAATTTGGCAAACAACCTTATAAATGCTGGAAAGTAATTGTTTTCTAGCCAAGTTGCAGCAGTTAACCCTGCACAACCTTTTGACTTACAAGCCGAGGAAAGCTCCGTAAAGTAGAATAAAATGTAAACAGATCAGACTGAAAGTTCTCATGTTTGCAATATATTCAAGAACACCGGGGTTAACACTGAAACATGCATAAAACACTCAAATATAAATGCAAAAACACTTGCAGACCTGCTTAATGCCAAGTAAAGTCTGAGAGATGTTGTAGGCCAAGCTTTAATTCCCATTTGACTTCCAGACACACCTCTTTGGGGTTGTGTTTATGCCATAAACTACACTTGGCAGCTGAGGATCATATTACTACCGTGAAGGAAACAAACAAAGCTGTGCAAACGTGGTGCACTGTCAGAAGCAACGGTTTTATGGCTTGTGATTAATCATATTTGGAGAAACATTAAAGGGAAAGGAGGAAACTGGCTCCAGCACTAGGAGGTAAGGGTGTCAACTGATATAACCCACCACTGACATCAAGCAGAGCCAGCTCGCTCATTGATGTGGCAGCGTCTCATTTTCACCAGTTTGGAAGCAGACAGTTTTGCAGCGCCTTGCGGTTCTTAATTATCTTCCGACTTTGTCTAATTCAATCAACACAACTCAGATCTGGCTGCGAAATGGCACTCACATCCCCTCAAGCTCAGCAAGTCAAAAAACACTGAATAAGTGGAACAGTCAAACTGACAAAATGGCATAGCACATGAGAAATAACTGCTATTTTATCTCCCGGGCTGAGACCTCATCCGCAGCGCGGGGATGAGGGGAGGCTGAGGGAGCAGCCAATCAGCTTTTTGTTTTAAGTTACAAGGCTGCGTTCAGGGGGACACAGGAGCCGTGCGCTTTGATGACGCTGCAGATGCTGCCCTGCTGAGCTGTGTGAGGTCAATCTGTTAGCTGAGACTCTTGCTCTGATGCTTCCCGGCGAACCTAATATCCTGTTAACACAATGGCATCTAACTAAGATGTCAGGATGCTACACTATTTCACACTACTTCCTTACAGCTATTCATTTTCAATACAATGCGAGACAAACATGCCAGCATCTTTGTGGGCACATACACACACACACACACACACCCCTGCAGAGAGAATTTAAAAGGTCATTAGGGATTAAATTGTTTGCCAATTTGCTTGTCTAAAAAGTGAGCGACATAATGAGAGGAGGAGGGATGGCTAAGCCCATCCCGCCAAAATCCTTTTCCGCACCACCACTATTCCCACCCATTCACCTCCCATCTAATTCCGAGGGCCACAGCATTATTAGATTTTGACATTATTAGCTGAAATAGCAGAGAGGCCCTGCTGTCATTATAAAGCCTTTACTTTCGCGCTGACTGCCAAATCTGTTTTGCACTAGCTACAGACTGCCAAACCCAACAATGGCAGATTAGTGAAGCCCTTCTCCTGTTGCAGCAGAGGTTAATATAAAGTGACAGGGCTAAGTCCGCTCCGATTAAGTATGCTGAGAGATATTACAGCAGTTTGTTACATCAGATCGTTATTGGATTAAACAGCATGCACAACAATGAAAGTTTAATTTTAATTTTCAGCAGGAATATAAAACAGGCCCTGAGAGCGCTCCTGTCAGAACAAAGGCAGTATTACAATACCTTCTTGTTTTTGCTTCCCCTTTTGCCATAGCTGGAGTGGCAGACATGAGAAGAAAAAAAATATGGTAAGTGAGGATGTCAACCTCAAGATTTTTTTCTCCCTGAGGTTGATTCATTATTTATAAACCAACAAATTTCAGCTGCATTTTAAAAACCAACATTTGCTAACCTAAAACGCAAGTGCATACAGTATGCATCAAAAATTATAAGAGTGCATAAACACTGTTTGTCTGTGTCGTCACCTGCTGCTGTGCGGCGTGCTGCGAGGGCCTACTTGGCCTGTGCATTGTTAACTCTGCGAGAGGTCACTGCACCTGACCAATAAGCTGTTATTAATCCTTACAGAGTCGTCCATTAGCCTGTCCAATTTTTATGACCCTCTTCTTTATTAGATGAGCTATCAGCTGTCCATATCTGGCAGAAATATGGACTTCCTCATCTGGGCTCCGACACTCCCCATCTTCCCAGAAGGTGTCGGTGTGCTGGGCCAGGTAGAGTGAACCTAAAGACCAGCCAGGGGAGCGGGAGGAAGGGGGGGGCCTAAATCTGCCAGTCTCCTGGGGTATTCCCCACTGTCCCGTTACCTCCGATAAATCTCAGTGCTTTACGATTAGGTACATAAAATGAGTCATAGATCTGGACGGTAAATAAGAGCTTGTCAGTGGGGCTGACGCCAGGCCCAGCTCCTCCTCCTCCACCTCCTCCTCTGCCAGATAGTCCCTCTGTACCCCGGCCATCAGACTGCTGCTATTGAGCTGGGGCTAAAAAGGCTCCAATAAATAAGCCTGATATTTCCCTCTGGACGTCTACGGTGCCACCCTGAAGCATGCTTGCATACACTGAACAAACAAAAAAGCTCCAGCATCAGGAGCGGGGCCGTCTGGATACCAACAGAGTTTTATTTCCTGTTTTTCGAATCATCCTCAAAACGGTATTGCGCTCTTTGTTTCTAATTACTTCTCTTACATGGAAAAGCCAGGAAGACAATGGATCAATCCATTTCAAGCATAGTCAAACTATAAGCTGGACTCCAAGACACTGATGTCTTTTAATGGACCTTCAATCCATACTTGCAATTAAGCATGCAAAAATCTCCCATTAAGTAACTCCACTTACAGTGTATTTACTCTGGTGCTGTTTGGGTGTTTTTCAGAGTGCGTCTTCCGCGAGGCTGAGAGAGAGCGGCGGTGAGATGACCTCAGGGAGGAGGGATGGTCTCCAAATGCACTAACACAATGATGGACACTTCCTCTGCAGCGCCAGCTAATCATTGTTGCCGATTCGTTTACACTGGTCCAAAATGACTCCCTGAATGACCGCCTTTGCATATTAAACAGACAAACAGACAATAGGGACACACTGTTGGAGGACATGAGAGCAGCTAAACACTAGCAGACTCGTGATAGTCTGGGGAACAGTAGACTCAGTACTGTATGTACAAATGAATCCAGCGGCTGATTGATAGCATATTAAAACTGAATTGTGTTACTGCCTATCCGCTGCACATTTTGACAAGGCACCTGCAAAACTGTTTTCAACATACATCAGCACCTATTCAGCATAACTGCATATAAAGTGCACTGCATCTCCCTGTGCTAGAAAAAAAGGAGGCTATCAGGAGAGAGAGGTCTAAAGCAGGGGAAGTGCATGGCTACAGGCGTGCAATCAGCTAAGAATTCAGAAATCTTACAGTTCTATAATCAGAGAGCAAAGACAGAAAACAACGCCAATGGCACGGCAGCAAAAAGGTTCAAAACATTTTCATTAGTGAGCGAAAAATAAGAACTCTTTAGTGAACGCACGGCTTCTTTCTGCACAAGTTTGACATTTAAGGTGGAAGATTAGATGGAGGACAATGTTTTTTTATCAAGTCTGAGCCGTGCAAAAGCTTTCCTTAATAGTTACAAGATCTGATTCATGCTGCTGTTTCTCTCAGTTTTTAATCCATCGTCAGACTGAAACCAGAGCAGCACAAAAACATAACATTAATGAACTTATTAATTAGATATAAGGTAGCGTAAAGCCAAAATGTATACTTATTTTTTTTATTTATCAAAGATGTTTTTCAGGATGCGACCTGCTCAGTACAATACATAAAACATCAACAGCTTATCATGATGAGAAATATGTCCTGCAGAAGGGTGCATTTCAACAACAGAGGGAGAACTGGAACAAAATCACGCCGTCCTGCCAACATGTCAGTTATGACACACTAATGTCATCCCAGTGTCATCTGCCAATATGCTATTCTGTCAATATGCCAATGTGTCATTCAATATGTCACTGACCCTACCGTCAGTGTGGCAGTTACATTAACATATGAGAGAGGACAATAAAATCACCTTATGTTACAGTGATGTTGTTTTTTCCCGTGCTAGTTCAGTACATTTATCTCTACATGCACAGCGTGTACCAGTAGGATAAATCAATTACAAACCTCAATGCCAGCCTTCATAAATGATACGTAGTGACTGTTGGGCCGACTCTGACATGTGTGTTCATGTGCTGTAAATGGGATTTGTTCTTGTTGACTATTGTTTTTGTATCCTTGTAGCTGAAACCTCCTGTTTATTTCATTTCAGCTTTTCCATCACCGCCTCAGTGTCCTTCTGTTTTATTGATCTGTGTCATCTGCTCAGTCTTTTATCTTTCATGACTATGGAGTGCTCTGGAACTACAAAAAAAAGACTACATATCTACAATATTATACTATTATTATAGTCCTATTCAGGGATCCATGCAGAACAGTCTTTTTGCTCATTCTTCTTGCTCCACCATAAATTCAATCTTTTCAGGTTTTAAAGTTTCCCAACGCTCAGTTAGTAAAAATGGGCCGGATTAAACACAGTGAATCTAACCATTTTGGCCCACAGCTTCTTTAACTGTTAAACTGTTATAATATTTGAACTCAATGCTTTTAGTCACAGAAAATATTGTGCCACTAGTGACATGTTTGTAGCTAATTTCATTTTTACCATCATCCTTCTAATCCACTGCTTTGCAATCTCCAAATGTTCATGCATCATCTGCACGCTTCATTGACTTAGCATCATTTAAAGGCTTTGGTGACTACGTACCATCCCACTGCTCTCAGCCAATACATTTTAGATGTGGCATGTGTGTTGATGAAATCAGCACCTTCTCTGTGAATGGAAGTATTTAAGCTGACACACATACAAAGGTTGAGATTTGTGTCCCATCCAAAAGGGAGTGCAGAGGAACGGAATGACTCTGGTGAGATGGTTAACATTGATACTAAAATGTATTTAAAAGAGACTCATGACAGTGTTTGGTTCAAACACTTAATTAATGATTCACGCACAGAAATTATTTCAGTAAATTGTCCGTCAATATCAACCAGCTTACGTAGCCCTCTGACTGACATCCTCACCTCCACAAGCTCAGCTCAAACCTGCTGACAAAGATGCGCTTCCTCTCACTGCATCTGGCGCCAAACTCGTCTTTACCGCCTCTTCAAAGAAAGCATAACTGCTTTAGTAAAAACGGGAAATAAGAAGACGCTGATATTGTACGGCTACGGTAACATCACTATGTGTCCTCATTGCCAAATAGTGTCAAGCAAAATCAGATTTATTTTATACTTTGTCTGGTCATATATAATCTCTAAAAACAGGGACGTGGATTTTAGGGATGGAAAGTGTTCTGGTTTGTACTTCGCTTGTAGTCCGAGTAATATTAGCCAATCACGTATCAGCAGGCTCATCCCAGCTCCCATCAGCGTGATCTGACGCCTGTTTACCTTCTTATTTATCTCTGTAGACAAACATCTGCATGCTAACCGCTAACGATTTGTTCTAGATCTAAAAATTCAACTTGAGACAAATCTCCTTGACGCTGTGTCACGAAAGCTGTTCAGTGTTCAGATTTCCCGACTTCCTTCAATGCATCAGATCGATCTGACCTCTGTTAAAAGTTGTTTTTGAGGACAGACCTGACAAAGCTTCATTTTTACTTTTTACAAATCTGATCATGATGTTGAAATTAAACTTAAGACCTGTTAATTAAAGTGAATCACAAGAAAAACTTTTATTTTTCTGTAAACAATGCAGCAAAAAGGAAGTTTTGACTGGAAGTCGTTTATCGCTAACCGCCTGGCATGTTCACCACTGTCCCCAGAGGCTATATCGTCGTCAGACTGAAGCCGATGGGATCCGAGATTGGGTCATATACATCGGCAATGCGCTCCCACATTACCCAATTACCTTCTCTAAGACTCAGTCCTAAATTTTGTAAACTTTTGAATGTACACAGCACTTAGAATTAATGTCCACAACACAATAATATACTTATCTGAATCGAGAGTTTCAGCTAATACTTGAGGCACAATGGAACTAGAGCTGTAGTCGATTAAAGAAAACCAATCCCCAATTATTTTGATCACTTAATCGTTCACCGTTCGTCACTTTTCGAACAAAAACATTTTCTGGTTCCAGCTCCTGAAACGTAAAGCTCTGCTGTTTTCTTTGTCCCTTATCAAAGTAAATGAACAGTCTTTGTGTTTTGGACTGTTGGTTATAAAAAGGAGAAGTGTGAATATGTTTGGGCTCCTGTAAATTGTGATGAGCGTTAGATTAATGATTAATCAAGTCATGATAAAAATAATCAGCATATAAATCAATGTTTTGTCATTTTTATGATGCACGTCGAGAGAAAGGATTGGCTTTAAAACGGAAAAAAGTTGCACTATTTATGAACCTCTCTCTGATCTCTGCGTCGTTTCAGTCACATGACGTTCTGTGGTTTCTGAGATTAGTCAGAAAACACCTTCACGTTGTGTTATGGTCATTATATCTGTGTCACATGTACAGCACGACTCAGCTGTTCTCTCACTGCAAGTCTTATTTTCAGGTGACGGGTGACATTGAAATATTTTTAAGCATTATTTCATATGCGCACTTTTAATCATCTTCATGTTGTCATATTATTGATTAACCTTTCTGAGTTAGATATATTGATTGAACCCCATCTGGACAGAACAGTATTGATTTTACACCATATTGCACATTTGACCTTGTTTACTGAAACATTTCACTGTTTAAAAAGGACGATGTGCAGGAAAGTCTCGTGTTTTTTCTCATTTATCCATCTAAAAGTTCTTCACTCTGCTCCTTAAACACTGACGAGCATTTGAAGCAACAACAGATATTTTAGTTTGGCGTATTTAAGAACCAGATGTGCAGAAATGAGGAGCACTCCAAGAAGGATTATCTCCTCATAATTCTGCCTACGTATCGAGTCATAACGAGACGTCGTCAGCAGTTGCGGAGAGGTTCTGAACATTAAGTTTATGGGCTTCTCATTATTTAACATGTTAGGGTCTCCCCGTAGCCCAATGAAATTTTGATGGCAGTATAACAGCTAGTTTGTCGGCTCTTCACTCCTACTCACTACTTATGCAAATGTTCTAAGAGAAGTCTCTTTGGACAGAACCGCGCTCATACAGGAGGAGACGTTAGAGCAATCCACCTCTCTGCTCTGATGTACTCACAACTGATCTTCCAAAGGGGAAGATCAGAGAGCGTGGTACTGCTGCAGCCTTTGGTAGTGGTGTTGTTGTTGCAGATATGCATGATGAGGCCAGACCCCTGCGTGGACAGACCGGGGACTGCAGTGGTGCAGTGGTCTGAGCGAGCCGTTTCCTGCCTCTACATCTGCATACAGTAAAAAACAAACATTCCTGTAAATAAAGACGGCTGTCCAGCAACTGTCTTCCCAGCGACAATGGTATTGACCGTAGTCAGATGCTCCGCTGATTAAAAATTGATCCATTTTGAAAAATCTAATCAACTGAATAGGATTCTTTCATATGCGGGGTGGGGTTGGGTGCGTTTGCAGGGGGTTGAGCAGCTGCTGACACAGAGAGGCAGACCTGTTATTAACCCCTGCACCTCCACGCAGCCCCCTGCACCCTGCTCCCCAGTTCACTTCCCTCCGCGCCCCGGGACTAGACACGGCCCAGACGGTCTGAATTATTCAGCAGTCTGAGAGAGGCTCCGGCCACTTGGCCTATTAATGCCTGCCAGTAGAGGCTAGTGGCTCTAATGGCCAGTCCAGAGGAGCCCCGGCTCCCAGCGGACGGGAGAAGGGCTGCTAACGCCGGGCTGCAGGGGATGTGAGAGCGAATTCATCAGGGGCTGAGGTCGCAGCAGGTTAATGATGCCGCACGTCTAGACGGACGCTGGACTCACACCCTGCCCAAAAGGCAGTGGGGGATGGTGTTGAGATGCAATAATATTTTTATCTTTGAAGGTGAACCAGCTCGGCAATATTAAGTCTCGGGGCTTTTTTATGAAAGCATTGTTGACTTTTACCGTGATCCACATTTGACCTGAGGTTCCCCCCTCAATGAGCATCCTCTAACTCGCTGATGTGGCCATGCGATATTGTTATAGTCCAACTTTTATTGAAGGCTAAATGAAAAGGAAGTGCAGTAAGTCACATTTATCAGAAATGGATCAAATGTTCTGACATAGCTGAGCAACATTCATAACAGAGAGATTAAAAGATTGTCTACACAACCCAACTCTGATTACTCACAACCCCTTATCATCATTGCACAAACAATCCCAACAGCTGGAGAGGGCCCTCCACTCCAGCGCAAAGTCACTCAGTAATCAGGGCATCTCCCCCAGAGAGAACGGGGGATGAGGCCCGGGGTAGCGACTCATTTGGGAGTGGCTTGGGTTGCCATGAGGTCTATCACCTTGGTGATCATGTGCATCCGCGCGGTGTCTCTGAGGATGTAAACACAATAGTGAACACGCGCACGAGAAAAAAAATGACCCCCTGGGTGCCGCACAGATCAACCAGACAACAACAGCAGAACACGCGATCTGCATGGCACCTACCTGGAGGATTCCTCATAAAGAAAGCTCTCAGACAAAAGGTAATCATTGTTGCACCAGAACACTCAGTCATCACTGTGAGGACAAATACATTACAAAGTCCAGGCAGAGAGGCAGAGGAAGGCATTCTTATTATCATCCGCTGGAGATTTATGCACTTGAAGGTTGAGTTCTTTGAGTGAGTGGGCTCGATAAGTCTGATGAAGCGGAATGAGTTTAGCCTTCAGTAGGTACTATCTGTACCGGACTGCACCGCGACAACGCCCGCTCTCCCCTTATCCACGATCTAATGCCAAGCACATTTACTGTTGAGGTCAACATCGCTGCCATGATTGAGCCACACCAAGGGCGTCCCACGGAAGGCTACAGAGGGGACACGGACACACCCCGCGCCCATTTACACAAATGTAATTTCCCCCAGCTCCCCTCACTCAAGGTGACCAAGCACATCATTCAGAGATACATGTGAAATTATCCTGACGGCCTCATCGCTGCAGAGACTCTCCCACATTCAAAACAAGCATGCGGCAAGAAGTGCTCTGTCAAATGTACAACACATCCATTCAGACGTTCAAGCAGTAACAGAGGATATGTGTGGGCCAAGCTGCACATGCATGGCTAATTATTTTGCTTGGCTGCAGCTAAAAATGATATGCTTGCTTATCATAAAGAAACACTGTATCACAGTCTAAATATTGGTTGTGCATTAATAGTCAAGGAGATAATATTCATATAGCACCAAGCTGTGAGGTCTGCACGGATCCCCCGCAGGAGAACCCAGAAGACTGTCCACTCCGCATACATGTCCCCGTGTTTGTCATACAAGTTGATGCTTCCACCTCCACCAACTTTTTGTACCTCAGGCGTACTCCTCCTCCTGCTGCATACAGCAGAAGCCTGGAGCAATGTTTAGCTAAACCTGCTGGCCTACGTAGGCAGGGAGAGTCCCCAGAGGGCTGAACAATCAGACAATTTCAAGATCATGAAGCATTAAACCAATCCCGGCAGGGTACACTAATTAAACAGCCGAGCCCGGCACAGCCAACCAATCCCCACAGAGCAATTAAATCCATCCCCTCTAAAACACTGTGGAACCTGTCTGGGGAAAACTGCCGAGGAGTGAGAGAGAGGAGCGAAAGCGGGAGCGATGAAGAGGGGAGGGGAGGAAAATATCATAAAATTCATCTGGAAAAAAAAAACCCAGAAAAAAAACTATAGGGGGAATGCAGCAGGAGGCTAACAAGGGAAATTGAAAAAGGAGCGACTCAATTCAGTTCTTTGTTCTTTCCTCCCTTTTTGCATTAAGATTCAAAATGTCTGCCTCTTTTCTCAGCTGGTGGGGGTCTGTGACCATGTTTAAATGCAGAAATAGTGACCCTGTTGCGATCAGAAGTTGCATATTTAATTAAGATTACAAGGTCTGGAAAGCACTCGTGAGACTGAACGGAAAGACAGAATAGCCTCAGGGCCTATATTACACACCGGCAGAGCTGCTAACACAGTTGCAAAGCCTAATCAATACCCCGATGCCCTCCGCCACGAAAGTAAATGAACAGGTGACAATGGAGGCATGACATCACGGGGCTTTTGAGGGAACAACAAAACCAGATAGACTGAGAGGAGGCAGGCGGTGGAGGGATGCCACGACGCGACGCTGTACCTCCTACACAGCAGCACATACATCGCATGTGTACCATTGAGGTCATTAATAATGGATAGTAATGAATAGGGCAATATTTTTCCCCAAACCTTATGGTTAGATTGGCAAATGTTCAGTTGTTCCCTGAAGAGGCTCCCACAAAGTGCACGTGTGTCAAAGAGCAGCCGAGAACACCAGAGGGGGTCACGTTTGAGCAGGAGCCACTGTAAACCAGAGGTGTGGACAAGGAGATAGACTTGCTCTTTTCTTCCCCCGACTGAGGCGCTTTATAAATCACAGAGCCCAGCTTCATGTCTCCACTTCCTGTTCCTCTCCATTAAAAATGATAAACTGTACCTCTTGAAGCCACTCGCTCGCTTTAGGGTCCCAGTCTGCACCTTCCCGGTGAAGAAGCGAGAGCGCGCGGCTCAGATTTATTCTATCCCCTCCCATTGTTGGGGATGAATAAGAGAGTAATTAACTGTGTGGGGGTAGCAGCTGCACAAAGACAAGACCCGCTAACACAACAAGCCCTATCCATCTGCTTTTGCCATAACACACCTTTTGTATTATTTTGACAAATAAGAGCACATCTGCTTAGTAATAACAAACGCTGCTTTAATACTCAAAAGACCACCAAGAGGCCGTCTTTCCCGGGTCCTCTCTTTTCCCACTTAAATGAGAACAAATGGGCCTTACAAATGGGTGGCCTGCAAAAGACTACTATTCCTCCAGTCTGGTAAACACACTCTGAGCAGTGGCACATAATGAGAGCGCCTGAGATCCCCAAAGACAACCTGGAGAAGGTTAGTGAAGCATTGATCTCATGAGTGTGCCGGGCCCAGGAGCACCCTTCACACCATGCTAACTCACGCTACATGACAACCGACGTCAGAACACACTGCGTACGAAAGCCGGGCACGTTTGGGAAAAAGGTGTGCTTTTTTTTTAACTCATGAAGGACAGAATGGACAAGAAATACAGTAAGTGAAACCCTGCCACACAAAGCTGAGG
Organism: Semicossyphus pulcher; assembly: GCF_022749685.1. NCBI lineage: Eukaryota > Metazoa > Chordata > Actinopteri > Labriformes > Labridae > Semicossyphus > Semicossyphus pulcher. Next base: position 29,246,402 of record NW_027211737.1, on the reverse strand, counting down.
CATGTAAGGCAGAGCGATGGAGAGACACGCGGGGAGAGAGCGAGGGAGGGCAGTGGGATTCACTGAAAGTCCAGTAAAATGAACAAGAAAAGACGGGTGCTCAATACGTCTGCAGTGGCGTCAGACGGTCAAAACAAATAAAGCCAAGGCCACGGTGGAGAAACGCAGCTCAATATGGACTTGCTGGGCCTGGGACTGGCTGTCAGCAGGGAGAGAGGACACAGCTTTATACCCATGCCGATGAGCCATTACCTCTCCCCTCCTGATGCTTCCGCCTGCCTCACTGCGAGGGAAGAAGAGGCTGCCCTACCGCCATGGAGCCGTCCTCCAGCAGACTAATGTGTCCCTGAAGTTTTGTTAAAGCTGGTTATTTACTCCTGCAAAGCAATTGCTCCAGCCTAGGGGCAGCAGAACGGAGAACGCACTGCTATGAAAAATCTGGCGTCTCTCGCTATGAAGCACTGTCAACCACCAAGGGGGCGCTCCCGCTGAAACATCGGGGTACTGCTTTTTTTGGCACAAAGGCTTCATAAGAAGAGACATTAAACAGCGAGGCCTCCATGAACAGCAACATTCAGGCAGGTAGCATTGTAAGAGACAAGACCAAAACATGAGGATCAATACTATGAAATCTTATGTCCACATAATAATCATTTTAGCTGCTCTAAGTCAACAGGAGACGTAAAAGGGTCCGATCACCAACATGGAAATAAAACAAACACTTTCTCACTTCTAGGATCTATTTTTATTTTTGCTTTGGTTTTCTCAGGCATCAGATTTTTTTCTCGAGCCAAATGAATTTTAAGGGAGCGTGAAATTTTGTCTGAGGTGCTCACAGCATTGAAAACGTTCTGTTCATGAGGTAAAAACTAGTTCCAACTCAAACTGTCCGGCTCCTGCTGTGGATTCGAATCCCGTTCATTACGTGTGTAGATGTCCACCTTTCAGCATCTAAGCGACTGCTCAAATTGTTTAACAGCAAGAAACATTAAAAACGTAATCTTGAGGCTTCATGTTTGGTTGAAAGAAACCGTCGACGTGTTTATATGCGTTCACTCTTTGATTTTACATGTTTGTATTGATAGAAATTAGGGATGCACGATATTGGATTTTTTGCCGATATCCGATATGCCGATATTTTACAACTCATTTAGCCAATTACCGATATTTTTTTCCCGCACACCTAATAGCAGAGATCATCAACTCTCTTCTGTATTGGAATTAGCGTACAGTATAATGGTGATACTCTTATCACTTTTGTTACAACGGTCGGGGTGACGGGTCTTGAGATGGTTAATCAAGTTTGTAGTGTTGAAAGACTTTGCCTTGGCTCCTCCTCGCATCACCGAAGCTGAGCAGTCGTTGCAAACAGCAGTTTTCTATCTATTTCGGACACTTTGAAAAACTTCCACACCACGGACATTTTGGCTTCTAACTCTCTCATGCTGCAGGTAGACACACGTGACGTCATCACGCTGCGCCGCGCAGGTCTTCTTCGCGCCGGGGACATTGCGCCGAGGTCGGGCATTTAATCAAGAATGCAGCAGCCCATTATTTTATTGGTTAATTATATCGGCGGATATCGGCGTGTTGGCCGATATCCGATAGTTCATTTTTAAGCCAATATCCGACGATACCGATAACGTGCCGATAATATCGTGCATCCCTAATAGAAATGGAAGAAATCTGTCTCGGTTAGAGTAAATTATATGTCCTTTCTTCCACAAAGTTTCTTTTTCAACTCTCTTCCTGTTTTATGCAGCAGTCATGCACTGAAATGTTAGGTTTCCAGGACACATGTATGCAGAGCAGTGATACATAGCATGATGCTGCATCGGGGCTACGGATTGTGTTTTCTTAAAACATTTTTTAAAGCTGTGGACAGCAGACAGAACATAGTCTTCACCGCCGTTGCATTGGTGTGGAAGCAGAGATTTCAGAGACACATTTGTCAAAACCTGGAAGAAAAAAACAGCAGTGCCGAGTGCATGGCAGGATGCCACTAATAGAAAGTGAGAAAATCTTTTTTATGTAGTTTGCATGAACCAATCCTTTAATATCACAGCTTTCAGGATATTTCAAGCACACAATCGCTGATACAGACAGTAACATCATCACACTCCGGCTTATCAAACAGCAGCACATAGAGCAGTCTGCAAACAGGAGCACAAGCAAAGCAAAATGATTGGATAGGTATGGAAATCTACTTGAAGGAAGGTCAAAGTGATTAAGCTGACATTAATGACAGGCCTAGTCTTCCTGTGAGAATGCTCACCGTAGCTGTCTCTAAACCCATTTGTCATTCTGCTTCCAACGCTGAAGCATCTGCTTTGAAGTCTCTACCACTAATGCTACACAGAGAGGTTAAACAGCTTAATGCTGAAGTCTGTTTCACTCCTCTCGCTCTCTAATGTTCCCTGCGTTTTATGCACCGGGGTTACAGCTCCAGGATTTCACATCTCAATTTGCCCCAGATAGTCCTGTAAAAGCTCCCCTCTTTCTTATTTGCTTTGTTGTCCCTGTCAAAGAGAATACAAGGCCCAACCCGAGGACGGGGGACCGCGACAGACATGCCCCACCCATTGATTCACAGAAGTGGTTATAATGAAGGCATGTTGAGAAATGTTTATATGGGAGGCATACGCAGCTCACACCGGTGCTGGTTATGATGATGTGGTAGCTTTTACATTTAAACGCAGCACTCAATCTGCCGAGGACCTGACAAAAGAAGTCCTGAAAAATGAGCTACTGAGGACATATAGCTCCAACTGTGGAGGTCAGCTTAAAGCCTTTTACATGTCGCACAGCATATGAATAAAATGAAACAGTCATTGTGATAAATAAAACGCGCTGGACTCACTTACTCTTCAATACAATGCGATTATGCTGATGCTTTTGACATTAACAATATCAGCAAACAAATATATGAAAGCATGAATGAAAGGGAGACAGAGACCGATTTTCACAGCCAATTTGAGATTGCAGGGTTGGTGTGTGTGTGTGTGTGTGAGTGTATGTGTGTGTGGGGGAGCTACTGGCAAACAGCACACAGAGCAGGCTGGCAGCGGAGGCAGCCAGGCTCACAGGCTGCAAAGCAATTTCACTGTTTGGCAATACTGTTGTCTCTGTGTGCGGATTAGAGCTGACACCAGAGCAACTGAGTCATGCTAAATGTAGTACAATCACAAGCTTTTGTTCCTGATCTAAAACCCCACTGCCTCTTAGATTCATGGAAGAGAGAGCAGAAACAAGGCTAAAAAATGGTAACAAATAAGCAGGGAATTATTTCGCCGTATGAGCGCAGCATTGCAACATCGCTTAAAACAACAGAGGGATAAAAGTAACGGGTAGAGGAGGCATGCAGCCCAAGTTTTCCAAAGTAAAACCAAATAAAAGTCCTTTCGGTCTGCTTTGATGATATCCTCGCAAATCCCTGTTTCTGAAGGCAATTAGGGCAATTAAAGGTAATAATGTGTGTGATAAATTAATGATAGAAAGAGAATATAATTAAAGAAAACCAGGACTGTATTCACGCAGCATTTCCACCGGGTCTGACCACACATTCTCATCACCTGGCTCTGCAGAGTCTTTCTACAGGCCCAGTACTCCCTCTCTATCTCTCTCTCTCTCTCTCCAGGTACTGTATTGGCCCAGAGTTGTTTTTGGGCCTGGCAGGACCTGGCAGGACAGACCCTGACCCGTCCTTTTCATGCTCGCCCACGGAAATGCCATCTGGCTGGTGTGAATGATTACCACAGCAACGGCCGGGTGACCTGCAGCCAGCAGGAACCAAGGTCACTCCACCTCAGCGCTTCGCACTTTCCCTGCCCTCTTTTCATCTGCCTGCAGGTGAATTATTCATCCTGTACAACTCAGAGGCACAAATCTACTGCACAAACACTAAAAAACTGCACACTCAGTTTACTGATATAATATCTTGTAATGAGAAAATAAATGTTCCAGCGTGAACTGCTAAAATAAATAGCTGGTAGATGTCCGCAGATAGAGCAAGAATACTGTTCTATACGGGCTGCAGGGATTTTACACTGAAGCTAGCTTTAGCCACGACTGAGAAATACGAGGATTAATTGATTTCTGACACATGTAGCCTCGTCACATTTAAGCTACAGGCATGTTTGAAACCAGATGCTTGTAAGAATATTTATCAGAGCCGCTGACAATAAGATAATGTGATCAAACACATGCTCGAGCTGCGAGATATTAAAGGTTTCAGCATTACAGGAACACAAATTCAGAAGGTAATGCAATTATTTCTCAGCACAACCACCACTTTCAACACATGCATGTGCAGCAACACATTTTTGTCAACCGCCCGATGATTTTTACCACCCTGGCAAACTTTGCATGATTTACAACCCGGCTGAAAAGAATCGGAAAAGGGAACTTCACTGAACACAGACGACAAAGTCAACGCGCGCTTATCATACTTGCTATACAGACAATTTCTATGTACATGTGCGTTTTGGATTAACTTAACTTAGAGACTACATAGATATATTTCTGCAAGACAGCAGATTTACAAAATAACCTCTTTGTACAATGATCCAGGCAAAGTTTTAGGTACGCTTCACCTGGACTGGAAGTATAAACCAAAGAGCAGAGATTCTGCAGAGGTAAACAACCTAATTCATTTCATTCACCTACCACCTATTCCTCTTTGCTGGAATTATTTGGCCGCCTTTCTAAACTGAGAATAATCCGACAGCTGTAGATTTAGGTATTACTATTTCAGAGGAAGCTGAATCAAATCGTTTTACATGACGATAAGGTCATTCGAGGGAACACGAGCATGAATGAATTTAATTTTTTGCAGGTATCGTGATTTTTTCTTTATATTAGTGGCTGTATGCCTTATGATGATCACTGACTGGAGGCTACCCTTTTTATTATATACCACATCACTGCTCATGACACAAGGTAATGGCTTGGGCATCCTTAAGGGGCAGTTCAGATTTAGCTCCTAGACTACTCAGTCACATTTAATGAAAAACCTTGAATGTATACATCTATCATAAATGTTACACGGTCCTCTGGAGCCGGGGTGAGCCAGGATGAGAGCATGCGGAGAGGACGCTACATGAAGCCGCAACAACAATAGCTCCCTCGCCCCTCTGGATCCCAGCCTGGATGAGAGAGAGGTCCAGCGGCTGGGAGCTGGAATAACACTCGACCAACACAAGATAACCGAGAGCCACCAGATCTGATTTCTCCTCCTCGGTTGGCTTTTCCGAGGGACCCGGACTGCCATGCTCCTGTCATTTCTCATGTTACAGAACATCAGTCAAACGGCACAGACGTTGCCCTTGCGCCGGCCGAGGCTGATTTACAAACATTAGCGGGGAATACAATTACACAGCCCCCCCGGCCGAGCAGCCCTATGCGGCTTCAGGAGAGAGGAGAGGAGGGGGGAGTGGACACTGAAACAGCGTTTAGCTTTCTCAACCTTATTTCAACGTTTGCTTTCAGGATTACAAGCGTATAACCTGTCAGCATTGTGGTTTATACATTCAACTTTCAGCGCAGTGGGTTAGGCAAGAGGCTACGGAGCTGACATGCTATTTAATGGGACTGTATAGGTACATGTTACGGCTGTGATACGAACAAACTGCTCACCTGCCACATTCTCCACGCTATTAATTACAAACATTGTTGCCAGCGACAGAACAGCCCAGCGCTTCAGCGTTAAGAGACTTAAAAGCTAAAACCTCGCCTGGTTGTATGTTGCACTACCTGTGACGTTTCCAAATGTACAGTATACACAAACGGAAAATATATTTTCATTAATCGCCCGACCAGAATGTCTAATGTGCACAAAATAAACTTTCCCGATCACAAATAAAACTTCCCAACATGCAAATTCTTCATCATACAAAAATGTAAAATTGCAAGAATTGTACTATAGCCTACTGAAAGATGCAGCAGCAACGAAACGGCCGTCGACACAAACCGCATAAAACATTAAGCTGGGTGAAAAAGTTACAGCCTACGTCCAAGAACAGGGATTCGGGGGCGCATTAAAAGTTTCCGTACATGTAAGTACGGCGGTGCTTGTCGCGTACAATAAAGAGTAAAAAAGCAGAAAAGCTAATGCATGTAAACATCAGTGCTGTCCGCGGTGCTGATCCCAGATCGGTGTGGCTAACACAGAGGCTGTGCTGCTCCACGGTCGCTCCACCGCTGATCAATGATTGAACTGAACAAAGGCAGAAGAGGGATCAATTTCTAATAACTATCAATGCAAACGCCGCCAGCTTTCGCCTTACATTCACCCAAAATAAGATAACACACAGCAGAGTATAGTATAAAGACATACCGCTGGAAAAATAAGCCGAGAAAGGTGAAAATAGCACTAACCTGAAGCCGCCGTAGATCAAATTTCTTCCAATATTGAAACATCGATCCTACATCGGCGGCCATCTTGGGGGATATTGAGGAGATTTTTTTCAGCGGCTGCAATAAATATGTGGGCTGGATTCCCCCTCGTTAAACAACGTTTACGATCACAGGTCCCACTTTAAAAAAAAACATAACCAACAGACTTTACACGAGACTCCGCCGATATGTTTGACAAGTCCTCCAACATGTTTTTGTGGAAAAAAATAAGGACAAAAAAGTAGAGGATATTTTTGGCGAACTGCCCAAGTCTTTGAAAAGTAAAGCGCAAGTGTATCCGTTCCTCCGTCCCCAACATTAACTGGACAATTGCACTTGATTTTGCTTTGGCAAAGTTATCAATACTGACGTAAAGCCCCGGGTTGATCAATACCGTCTGGAAAAGGGAAGGAGATGATGTGTAGATTAGCGGAGTTCAGGGAATTTAGCCAAGCCTACTTTTAACCGTGTTTATTAAGGGAGCACACGGGACAGTCAAATTAGAGGAAGTGTTGGAAATTTAAATAAGCTGCATTATCGACATACACAATCTAAGCATTAGGAGAATGTAACTTAGTGCTCGCGTCGTTATAGCGTTATGCAAATAAGACAAAATAACCGAGTATAAAACTGTATGTACACATTTAAGAGGGAAATATAAACACTTTAAATAAATTGTCATGTTACATTAATGTAAAGTTTCACTAGTGTAGCCTAATTTAATGTCTTATACATAAAAAATGATAAAGTTGTCTTATTTTAAAACTCATTCATTATTTCTATGCTAAAGAGATTTTTACTGGTAAAGTTTAAACCACCTCTTGACAACATTTCAGAAGGTGTGATGATGTTATTTACTATATTTGGATTTTCTGGCCCTATTTGAAGTCTTGATTGATGATTGTCTTTAAATGTGCATTCATATTTTGATGTAAAGAATGAAAAGGTTTGCATGCAGTTACATCCCAAAAAATTATTTTAGATTGACCAAAAATTATAGTTGTGAAATTGCCTTTTTTTTTTTTTAAATAAGTTACTGACACCAACATTCAAAGCAGTTGTGAACTGTTGCATACTTTACTTAGTCTGACTTAATAAAGCACGAAGGTGCTTTTTATCTATACTTCAAATAACTAATTCCTCTGGTCAGGGAGCACACAAGCTGCTCAAGTGTTTCAGCACTGGTGCCAGGTGCTCCCCCTGCTGACACCACACCGTTAGAAGCAAGGTTATGTGCAGATGAGCATTGTGTGCTTTTCCATTAATTTTACCTTTAACACTGACTAAAGGTATTTCCAAAACCAATGGTTTAATCTATCCCTCTTTACTGTGAACAGACCGCTCAGTGTACAGAAGCTTCTGTTTTATATCCCTTATGAAAATCAGTCCCAGGTAGAAAATCTTATTTTCATGGATCATATTTTTAGCTCCTCGGGGGACAATGACATATTCTCCTGCCATTGACAAACACCTACAGGGGAAGTAAAGGGAGATTATTAAAAGTTCTGCTTATTGTATTTTATGTGTGGCTCTAGGGTGAAGCTAAAATGCAGGATTCAAATATGGGAGGACGATAGTCATGTGTCAGAAGATCAGAATTCACAATTGAGGAATAAAAGACAGTTTTTAATTTTTACAACTCGTTAAGTTGCGGACAAAGATGATTAGCAATATTTAGTCAATTTGAAATCCTGTTTCCGTATCTAGTTTTGAATGTCTGTTAATTCATGTTGAGGAGAGAATCTGATCATCTGTAATTGATTAATTAGTTGTTTCCTCACGTGCAATAACTCTGAGACGCTTCGACAGGGGGCTGATGAGTGCGAGGTCAGCTGGAACCGGAACAGGCTGAAGCTCTGGTCTTGGACACCTCCGTGAGTGAGGACGTACAGTTTGTTCTGTTTTCTCAGTTGAATCATTGACCTCGTCTTCCTGTCCAATTGAACATCCTGCTCACACCAAAACTCTTTTTTTTTTTTGACCAGCAGATCAGGAAAGTGTTTGCAATCACAGACATTTCAGATGCCAGAGAGGAACACTTTGTTCTGGCTCAACAGGAGCGCAGAACTCCCCGGCTCTGTAGAGCTCTGCAGGGACCCAGGTGGGATCTAAACCCGCAATCTCCACTTCCAGAGGCCGGTCCTTCAGCCTGTCTGCCAGCCTCTCAATCCACATTTTTATGAATATTGCTGAATCACACGGACTCAATCAGTTCTGAATATAATCTTGACCTCACATTCCCTGTCACCAACAAAGCACAGCGGGCCCTCTTCCAGTAACCTCGTCACCCCATTCTAATTAATACATTATTCTGAAAAAGCTTAATCTAAAAAGTAATGCATGGTTACTTCAAATGAGGACTGTGGGCACAGGAGGGAAATTATCCAAGGCTGTGAGAATCATTGTTCTGATGAGGTCACAGAACGAGGGTTTCACATTACTGTTATTCTTAAAGTGCTGACGGTATATCTGAATGAAATGGCATATCGTTGATGAGGCAGGGACAGCTGCTTTTTAACTGTTGTACAGCCAACTGTCCCAAGCCTTTTTCATTTCACACTGCAGGTTTCTAACGCTACTACAAGACCCCTTGACCCTTGTTGTCCTGTAAGCTGTATACTGATCATGAACGGGCCTACAGCGCACAGACCCAGTAGGTCACAAAATTCCCTTAACGGTCAGAACTCCAAGTCTTTCTTCATTGTGGGAGAGTTGTGGGCCTTTTAGTTCCCCGTGTCCTTGTCTCATAATTTGCTTATGGCTCTTAGACTCACTAGCCATCAGAAGGAGGTTCATTTCTGAAGACGTGACAACATGTTAGCCATTACAAAGACCTTATGAACCTGAGTCTGGTAGGCTCGGTGTGATCAAATCCTTCAAGTTTGACTGTGTAATGTTTAATCATTTTCAGGAATGTTTTCAGTAATTATTAATAGGGATGCACAATATTGGATTTTTTGCCGATATCCGATATTTTACGACTCATTTAGCCGATTACCGATACCGATATTTTTTCCCCGCACACCTTATTGCAGAGATCATCAACTCTCTTCTGTATTGGAATTAGCGTACAGTATAATGGTGATACTCTTATCACATTTGTTACAACGGTCACTTTGAAAAACTTCCACACCACAGACATTTTGGCTTCTAACTCTCTCATGCTGCAGGTAGACAACGTGATGTCATCACGCTGCGCCGCACAGGTCTTCTTCGCGCCGGGGACATTGCGCAGAGGTTGGGCATTTAATCAAGTATGCAGCAGCCCATTATTTTATCGGTTAATTATATATATATAATAAACATATATATATATTTGCCGATATCCGATAGTTCAATATCGGCCGATAACGTGCCGATAATATCGTGCATCCCTAATTATTAATATATCTGCTTTTATTCAAACAAGTGGATTAAACCACACGGAGTAAAGACGCGCCAAAACATGAAAGTCTACCTTGACGGAGCCGATACACATGCAACATTATATTAGAGCTCTTTGCAGGAAGCTTTTAAACCATGTTCCCTTAATGTGGTAAAAGTATGACATACAGTTTGTACCTCTCCAGAAAGGCCCCCCCTCTTTTATACATCCTCAACAACAGCAGAGGTAAAAGTCTTGCCGAGAATCATACCACAGTTTATAAATACCTTTTACAATCGTCCCGTCTTGCTGAACCAATCAACACAAGGACCGGCTCGTACTGATGGAGGTAACTACGCATCTGCACTTTGGCTGTATTAGAAGTAATATGTTGCTGGGTTGGTGATTAGTGGATCATATGAAAGTTAATTCAAATATTCATTAGAAAATGTGATAATGTCTTGCATTTTTTATGAATAGAAATGATATCAACATAATTAAATACCTCATTTGGGTGAACATTCAGTTTAATTCCAAAGCGATCTAATTGGAACTTACTTAAACACACTAAGCACGGACGAACAACTAAAGTAAGAGTTTGAAATCAGATGGAACAATAAATGTCACAACATCAGTCGGTTGCTTTCGTGCTGCTGAGAATGAGTTGATCAGATCTCAGCTGTAGTTTCGTGTTGAATGCTGTGGGGTGCTAGCGCTACCCACTGGACAAGAGAGGGAAATGAAATTTACAAGAAAGCAAGGAGCCTGAAGTGTGGACTAATCCACATGTACTAAATGTATAATTGTCATATCTAGAATATGATATGTTAAATGTTATTATGCTTCTGTGAAACCTGTCACTTTTTACCAGTTGTGAAATTGTGAACATTTAAAATGTTTACCTCAGTTTCTGCTGGGTTGCCTGTGTGACACATGAAGACACTTGTCCAAGCAGGAACACACAGATGGAAGTAACGCCCTGAACCACGTAGGTGTCGCAGTCAGAGCCGTTATGCACATAGCAGGACCCTGCAACAGGAACATCCAATCAGAAAGAGGTTTTAATTAAGGTCATTAATCACACCTGGGCTTTTCATGCTACGACATGTTGAAATATCTGCTGTCAGGCAGGTGTATATTAGTCACAGAAAGACAAATAATCACTTGTAAATGTCATTTTTGGGGAAATATTGGACAAATATCAACTGAGAAGTAAACAGGTGAGAGGTGAGAATAAAACAGAATTTAAATGACCATAAAAGCTAAATTTAACTACATCTCCATTCAAGTGTTCCAGAGCAGTGTTTGTCCACCGTCCTCACAAGGTCAGGGCACGAAAAATATCATATCATATCTTACTTTTTATTCAAACCCTAGTCTGCTCTAGTGAAGTTTACAGTTTAAAGTCGAGGTGAAATGAAAAATGTCATTTTAATCCTTTTAGATCACATCCCCAGTAATGTTGTGCATCTATTTGACAATATAGGCCAAAAAAAATACAGAAAATCCATTTCTTCGTATTCTTATATCAAAATCTGATCATTTTTTTTCCCGGTAAAACTAAATTTCACGCGTGCTTACGTAAGTTAGCACCAAACAATTTCAACCAATCAATCTGCAACATTTAGCCGCAGAGCACCAAGAACGCTCGGTCAGTTAGCTAGCTGCTGCGCTGTGGAGAACGTCTGTCTACGCCCACTTCTCAGCGATCAAATCAAATCTCTCTAATGATATGTCCCGCCTGCACGTCCTGTTTCACTTGGAAATGCGTCACGGAAGCTAGATACTCTCGAAATGCCGTTTCAGCTCGACTTTAAGCATTGAAGATTCAAACTGGGGATGTTTGAGGAGGCATAAAGTCACTTTGTGAAATTTTGAATTTTCTCTGGACATTCTTTAACCCGTTTTTTAGTCATATCTGTCTGGTGTGGTTACTCAAAAAACATGATATTGATATTACATTTACGTATATATTCTTTCACCATGACTGAAACATCCGGAATATATGACGATGCAAATAATCTTCATTTCAAATCTTGCTGCTGGACAGGAAGTCTCTTTCATCACTGAAAAGTCTTCTCTTAGTGACTGTGCTTTTGTGGTTTGAATTTCACACACTTGTTTCCGCTACACACTGAACCACAAGTGTTTCTTTAGCAGATCAATGTAAAAAAAAAAGCCTATTATGGTGTCAACTCTGCACACACATCACTCTGCACACTGAAGTTCTCTTTTTGACTGAAGGGAGACTTTAACATGTTCAGAGTGTTGCTTCAGTCATGTTATGTTATGTTAAATTTCACTCTATTGAAAGGTATTTTTGTTTATGTTGGATTTACTGTAAATGCTACATAAAAGGAAAAAGTACAGCAACTTACAAAACAAAGCTAATATTGAGGGTCACACTCATTCTATATACCTGCACTGCAGGAAACATGTTGTAACTGATGAGACACACCAGGTTCTGCAGATGGATACATAAAAACCTTGTCAGAAGAAAAATCTACTCAACATTATTACTGATGCACATTATATGGACAATGATTTCCACAGACTATCATGACTCGGCTGCACAGTGCTGCAGCGGGTAGCGCTATCGCCTCACAGCTAAAAGATTCTTAGCTCGGACAAAGTGGTCCTCCTGTTTGGAGGTTGCATGTTCTCCTTGTGCGTGGGTTCCCCCTGGTAAGACATGCTTGTTAGGTTAATTGGTGAGCACGGTCCAAATTGCCCGTAGGTGTGGGTGTGAGCGTGAAAGGTTGTCTGTCTCTATGTGTCAGCCCTGTGATTGACTGGCGATCAGTCCAGGATGTACCCTGCCTCTCGCCCAATGACAGCTGGCATAGGCTCCAGCCCTCCTGTGACCCTGAACAGGATAAGCGGTATAGATAATGGATGGATTCCATTCCAAAAGTTCAGCCAACAGTTCAGTTTAGTGTGCTAACGCGAAACACCAGCCATCGCATAGTTTTGGTCCCTGTGGAACACCAACAGGACAGCTGGGTGATGTATCCCATCAAGTACAACTTTGAGTTCTGTGTGTCTTTCTTGGGCCTCAGTGATGGGTATAATTGTTTGCCTATTATCCCTAAATCTCATGAACCCTGTGGGGTCACGGTGGTTGTGGGGGGAATTGTCTTCTTTACCCGGGTCATGGAGGTCATGTAGTATTTACAGCTCATAAGCATTTACCATTATGGAGGGAAGAGGGCTCTGTATATCTACCTCTTGTGTTGTGTGCTGCTACATCATAAGGCAGCAAGGATATGGCACAGTCCTCCAGCTGAAACATGGTGAGTGGACACAGTTTTCATTGTGACTGGATTTCATCCTGTTTAGCATCAGACTAAAAAGACACATCCTGTTGATGCTGCATGGTTCATCTGTTTAATGCCACATATATACAGTCATGGCATGTTTTCATTTATGTATTATACATCTTGCTGTACCCACACCAATGATATTGAATCAATGTTTCCATGTCAATATGCGTATGGGTATTAAATACAAATCAACAAAAAAAAAACATCAATAAGAAAGCACTCCAGTTTTCTGATTGATGACTTATTGATTCATGATGCTCAAATGAAAGAAACAGTTTGGTTGTATAATTGTGGCATGCAGGGGAGAGGAAACAGGAGATCAGAGGAAAGGAAACATGGAGAGGAAAGGACAGGACAGACAAGGAGAGAAGAGGATAAGAAAAGGAGGAGCGATGACGAGAGAACAGTAAATGGAGGAAAGGAGAGGAGAGTAAAAATGAGACAAAAGACAGAAGAGGAAACAAGAAGAGGGGAGGAGGAGGAGGCAGTGGGAGAGGAGAGGAAGGAGCAAGAGAGAGAATAAAGGGAGAAAGAGAGGAGCAACAGGTAGGGTCTACAAACAGGTCAAGAATAATTGCATGTAATATTCTTATGAAAGACGTTTGCTTTGCTTCTCTGCTGTTTGCACAGGGCAGCATCTAGAAACAGCACATTCCCCCTCATGCTCCACGACTGCACGAATCCTCTTAAAACAAAATAAAGAAATAACTGATGCCGAGTGCCAGAGGTCCCGTCCATGAGATACGCAAGTGCTCGAGAGCTAATCCACAACAAGGGTTAGACGGCAGCTGTCGAGAGGCCCGTGAATCCGAGCAATATGATGTCATCGCCCTGCATCCCCTTACGCTGTTTTCCACAGTTCCTTGGCAGTCATGTAAATAGCTCGACTTAATCCTTGTCTCCGGGGTACTTTTGATCAAACAGGGCTGAGTGTACCATCCTGTCATCACCCGGGCCCTATAGAATAATCCCTCATGTGATCCCGGGACTGTGCTGGTGGGGGCAGCGGACCACACCCTCCCCTGGCTTAGTCTGCATTCTCACAAAATTGGAGGCTTGAGTAAATATTTCCATGACAAACTGACAGTGTTTGTAATCCCCTCTAATGAAATGCATGCCCCAGTATAAACCTTGCCTGTTGTGCAATTAATGCCCCCCTACACTTGCACAGTTTGCTGATCATTGGCTCGTTATCATAAGCCCATGTGTCACAGTAAAACCAATAATGAGTGAAGCTGAAGCAGAGAGCAGGTGATGATTGTGTCATTACTATTGGATCTAATTAGAGTGTCATTGTCAAACCCTGCAGGCACCCAAGAAAGCAAAGAAGAGAGGAGAGGGAGTCGGCTCTCCGTGTTTGAACAGGACCAGATGCAGGAGTTCAGAGAAGTCAGCAAAATGTTTCTTTTACAATGTGAGCAGTTTAGTCTGCGGTGACTGCCTACAGTGCATTAATGTGGAGACAGCATGTAGCTATGAAACCTCTGCAGGCTTTAACTATCACGGACTGAAACTAATATTGTTTCCTTCACAAGCTTGACCTGAGCCTCGCTGCCTCTTTAGGTAGGACCACCTGTGTCTGCTTGTGTGATAAAGTGCTTATTCATCCCACAACATCCTCTAGACCAGACAAAAAACATCAGTTCATCCTGAAATGAACCGTCAGATTAATCAATAATGAAAATAGTAGTTAGTTGAAGCTTGAAACTCTATTCCAACTTATCTGCCATCTTTCTCCGGGGCACTCAAAAGTCAAACAGGAAGTGACTGATGAGATGCTGAAAGAGGCCCATTTTTTTCTCACTATGTTTGGAGGGAAACTAAAAGGTGTGAGGATGTTACCTTTGTTTTCATTTCCCATCGAGTCAGAGCTGCAAGTGTTTGTCTTCAGGTGTCGACCCGGAGAAAAGCATCATCAATGCTTTCAAAGTTCTTGATCCTGAGGGAAAAGGAAGGTTAAAAAAGATTTGTGAGTAACAGTCAACTTTTGGTGAAGATGAGGTGAATAAATATCTGCTGACCATCGCTGCTTCTCTTCACAGTGTGAAAGAGACAGGTTCTCTCCTGAAGAGGTAAGAGCTTCGACAAACGTTAGCACGACATTGATGAGTTTTGATAAGAGATATTCTTACTTAGTTTTAAACTTCTGGCTCCTAGGTGGAGCAGATGTTCGTGGGCATTCCCAGCACATGTCACAGGAAACCCAGAGGACAACAAAAGAGAAAGAATGGATTTATCATCCCTGAGGTCCATGTGGACGTTTAAACTGAGATATGTGCC
Source organism: Semicossyphus pulcher (assembly GCF_022749685.1). Taxonomy (NCBI): domain Eukaryota; kingdom Metazoa; phylum Chordata; class Actinopteri; order Labriformes; family Labridae; genus Semicossyphus; species Semicossyphus pulcher. The sequence continues at coordinate 29,231,042 of NW_027211737.1, read as the reverse complement.
TGATCCTACAGGCTGCAGCACAAATATAAAGCTACAAATAACATTTAACTTTTAAACTTCATTTTTCTTTTAAATGAATGGTAAATGTATTAGTATGTAAATGTATGTCTGTTACTTCACTACATACATGTAACCTCTTAAAATGTAATATGTGAAATTAAATGTAACCACAGAAAAAATGAAAAACAGGGTGTTTATATATTTTTGATAATACACGCTTTTAACGAATAAGGGAAGCAGCAGCACTAAAGATGATATTTGCAAAGATTTGCGTAACCGTTTTGATGGTGTAGGAAATTTCCAGTGGTCAGGAGGTTAAACATGCAAGCCTGGGGGAAGTTCGGCTAATCCCAGAGTGAGACACAACAATTACTCTTTTGCGTTTGGCTCCGGGGAGATAGGTTTGTGTGCTGCTTTAAATTACACTGTTGCATCAGAAAAAGCTGTTTAAGTAGTGATATTTAATTAGCTGTATATGGTCATTTGAGGTTGAGTTCAGTGTCTTTTAGGGATGAACTCTTTCTTTCACTAAGTGTTAAAGTTCTTCCCATGAAATCAACCCTGAAAGATGTGCAATAATACCTTCAATATCTAGCTATATGTTAACTATGTACAACAATACTTTTCTGGACATATCTATATTCATATTCATGTTGATATTTATAAAATGCATAATTATGTGCATGGTACTAATACTATTAGTTCCATGTGCAGTATCGGGAGCAATATAATCTTTTTATTCAAAATGTATAATCTTGCGCTGTAGAAGTTTTTAGCACATTATAACCGTCAATACAACTGTCACCATTACCAGGGTTCCCACTCTTTTTCCAACTCTCCAGGACCTTTCCAGTATTTTTTCTTGAAAATACAGGACAGCACTTGCTCTCAAACGGTCATATAATTTACCGGCAGGCCTAGTACTGACACATTTAACCCTAGTTTTATTCCTCCTCTTTTTATGATGCAGGGATCATGATGAAGTGTCTCAAGGGATTATTACACCACTGCTATGTTCCGCCTTCTGTGTAAAATGCATGGAGGCGGAATGGCGGGGCGAAGTCGTTCATTAGGCCTACATCTATCCAAGTTACACCTGAAAGAACATAGCAATATATTGGGGAAAAAAGATAGTAATATTCAAGTGTCATACTTTTCTACCATCTTTCAGTTGGTTTGAAAGTGTCAAGGCGGCAATCTTATTTCGCTTGCAGGACTTGATTGCGAACAATGACTGTATATGATTGCGAACGTGATAGCTGTGGGAGCCTGGACTGGAATTGAGGCGGCAAACTTGTGCTACCGGCTAGCTGACATTAGAATATGTCATCAAGAAATTTTAAATCAAACGATCCGGTGTTTTAGTTGCGCACTACCGGAAATTAGCATCGCGATCGCGATAATGTTATCAAAACAATCAATTTTACTTCACATGCTTAATATAAAATGATATGTGTACTCATACTTACAGGAGTATAACTATTAGCTGCTCACTTTAAATTGCGAACAATCTGCTGCTTCAATACTGCACACTAACCAGGTACAGCAACCTCAAAGGGTCAAAACTCAGAAACGCAATGAGTTTAAAAATACAGCCACCACTAGGAGGAGACATTGCGTGCCAGACAGGTGAGGGCAAACCTTGGGGCAAACCTGTCATACCGCACAGCTTATCGTACCAACAGTCATGTTTAAAAAAAAAAATAAAGAAATACACACCTAGGTTTACGTAGGCGATCTAAGTGCGGGGCAATCTGAGTGCTATTTTCTGAGTGCGAAAATTAAAATTTTCCATGACAATATAAATTATTTCCAGGATATCTGGTCATTTTAATCAATTTCCAGGTGTTTCAATGACTGGAAAACTAGTCTCTATATTAACAGGTTTTCCAGGACGCGTGGGAACCCTGCATTACTTCTGCAAATAACTATTGTATTGTTTTTCTTTTAGGCACTGTCTCTTTTGCATTAACCTATACACTTTATATTTTATATTTTCACTGAAATTTGAGGGTTTTTTTGTTTTTTTTGCATTTCTCTTATTTGTACTGTATTCTTCGGAGCTATCGGACACTATAATTTCCTACGGGATAAATAAAAATGTATCTTATCTTATGTTAATAAATTTTAGAAAGCTAGTGCACTTTAAAAATAAAGGCTATTTTTCTCAAATAGCTTCCTTCATACTAATGTAACTATAGTGCTTCAGAAACGTGCCATACCCGTATTATTCTGACATTTCTTAGGGTTAAATAGTCATCAAAACATAGCCATCCCTTGACAGTCAAGTATGTGAGCATGTAAGGAGGGGATTTCTGTGACTGGTTTTGGAAGCCGATGCTCGAAACATCCAGTAAATTAAAACTAGTTAATAGTCAAGATGATGTGTTGATTTTTTTCTTCACTCTCACATGAGAATTCTTTCTCCATCCAGGCCAGCAGGGGGCAGCAGCGGAGCAGCTACCACCAGCCTCCTTGAAGCTGCTGGCTGGCTGTACAAGGTGCGGCAGAGAAAAACAGAGAAGGCGACACCATCATCGCTAGCTAACGGCTAGTGTGGTGAACATATTTTTTTTTAGTCCTTGTTTCTTAGCAAAACTCAAGATTGGATGTAGATTTTTTTTAAGTTAGGTGTCTATGTAGCGTATTAGATAGTCAAAAGTGGAAACGAGCAGCTATAAAGAAGCACGCCAGGCCAATATCTTTACCCTCTTTAGCCGAACATCTACGAAGCTACGTAGCTAATGCCAGGACAGCTAGCGGGCTAGCTTTCGCAAGTGTGTTAACGCCAAGACCTAGATTAGACTGAATCGATTTTCCTAACGCCAACGTTACAATGGCTGATGTTGACAAGCTCAACATAGACAGTATCATCCAGCGTCTTTTAGAAGGTAAGTAAATGCTAAAATATAACCTTTAAAACATCACTTTAGTTATCTGCATGACGCTATGACAAATCTTGACAGCACACAGGCGGCTACCTTTAGCGAATGTTTATCAACACCAAACACTAGTCACATTCGCTATCTAACCCCAATGTGTCATTCTTTATGGGTAAGCGCCAATGTACAGCTAATTTGTATCTGTGTTGGGAATGTAAGTGGTCCTGAAGGGCACGAGATGACATTTACTTCCTTTGCATACTGTATGTCTCACTCTAACATTGCGCGGTACGTGTGTTCACCATCTGTCCCGCACAGCCTCAGCACAGAGATGTTGTGCCAGGCATCGCCAACTCTGCTGGAACCGTGCTCATCTATTGTTTTTGCTGACCTTTTGTTTATGTTTTCTTGCTGCAGTCAGAGGGGCAAAGCCTGGCAAGAATGTGCAGCTGCAGGAGAATGAGATTCGTGGATTGTGCCTCAAATCCAGGGAGATCTTTCTCAGTCAGCCCATTCTTCTGGAGCTGGAGGCACCTCTCAAGATTTGTGGTTAGTTATTATCATTATTATTATTTAATAAATATATGTCTAAAAAGCATTAATGTCTTTTCACATTAAGTTTTTACTCTAAGTATTTAGTTTGCTCTTGTAAGATAATTGATTATCCCTTGTCCTTTAGGTGACATCCACGGGCAATACTATGACCTGCTGAGGCTTTTTGAGTATGGGGGCTTCCCTCCAGAAAGCAACTACCTGTTTCTGGGTGACTATGTGGACAGGGGGAAGCAGTCTCTGGAAACCATCTGTCTTCTGCTGGCCTACAAAATCAAATACCCAGAGAACTTCTTCCTGCTAAGGGGAAACCATGAGTGTGCTTCAATCAACAGAATATATGGTTTCTATGATGAGTGTGAGTTTTGAACTTCAATAATTTAAAGAATCAAATTTTAAGTAAAAGGCGCCTAATCATAACAAAAGTTATCTCATGAAACTTCATATATAGAGCAGGTCTATAGAGCACAGACTCTTTGTAATGACATTTACAACTTTATAAACATTAGAGCAAACACTTGACCACAGGAGCAAGAAAAAACTTTATTTTAACGCACAGATATTTCAAGCGGAACCAGACCCATAGGCGGACAGCCATTTGCCACAATCGATTAGGTTGAGTGAAAGAGAGTCAGATGCACAGACGACTATGAAATAATGATTATTACAATAATAGAGGTAGAACTTATAATAACAATAACTACAATAATAAAATAGTTATGACTGATGATAATAAAAATAGTACAAAAAAAAAACATTAGTGGGAACCAAGCAGACCCATGGCGTCATGTGATCCACAACAATGATCGAAAGGTACCTGTAAGATGAGATAGAGAGCACAAAAACACAGGGGAAAATAGAAAGTCAGTAACGGGCATTAATGTAAAATGATGTATACAGATGGAGAGAGAGGAGCTCAGACTATCAAGTCCCCCATCAGTCTAAGCCTAGCAGGGCCTAGGGGCTTCTCTAAGGCAAGCCAGCTCCAACCACAAGCTTTATCAAAAAAAAAAGTTGTAAGCTATCTATGTCAATTAGAAATGGTATCTGCCTCCGAGACCCAAACTAGAAGATATATCCACAGGAGAGAGGCCCGATTATTAAAGGCCCTGCCTCCCATACGACTCCTGGAGACTTTAGGTACCACAAGTAACCCAGCAATCTGCAAGCCCATTGTCCTAGACGGGTAATAGGGAGCTGTGATCTCGTCAAAATATAATGGTGCCTTGCTATTAAGGGCTTTGTAGATGAGAACATAGATTTCAACTATTCTAGGAAGCTAATGCAGAGAAATCAATATGGGAGTTATATGATCTCTTTTCCTAGATCTTGTCAGCACATGTGCAGCAGCATTTTGGACCACCAAAAGCAATGATCCAACTTAAAGTAACAAATCCATGGACTTTTCTGCATCTGTGCAGCAATTACAAAAAGATCACAATTTATAGTTTCGGGCATTTCTTTTTAACCGCCTTCTGTATCGTAAAAGTGGTTTAATTCTGGTTTTGTATGCATGTATTACTGTGTGGCTTAAGTGCACAAAAAAACCTTACTCGTGTTTTCAGCCTTCACATTGAATATACGGTAGAGCTTTGTAATAGCGCTGCAGCAGTAGAAGTGTGTTTATTGTTACTAATACTTAATTGAGAGATTTTTTTTTTCTTGACATTTTTAGGTAAACGAAGGTACAACATCAAGCTCTGGAAGACTTTCACAGATTGTTTTAACTGCCTTCCTATTGCTGCCATTGTTGATGAGAAGATCTTTTGCTGCCACGGAGGTGAGTTTTGAGTAAAAACAATATTTTCGTCTAAAAATTGCTTTTCTTTTTTTGCACATATTTCCTTTAATTCTGAAGAACATTAGGTTATAATTTTATCTAGAAGAAAAGCAGTCTACTTAGCATGTCATCTACCCCCCTTTTGCCTTCAGTAATGCTGCCTGTGCAGTTTGTCAACTGACGTCAGACTCACCCATGTGTAATAGGTATTGGCCTCAATATCAGTGAGTTAATTTGTACCTTTCCTTCTGTTCTTTTAGGACTGTCACCTGACCTCCAGTCCATGGAGCAGATCAGACGCATCATGCGTCCCACTGACGTCCCTGACCAGGGTCTGCTGTGCGATTTGCTCTGGTCTGATCCAGACAAGGATGTTTTGGGCTGGGGGGAGAACGACAGGGGTGTATCATTTACCTTCGGCTCAGAGGTGGTGGCCAAGTTCCTGCACAAGCATGACCTGGATCTGATCTGTCGTGCCCATCAGGTAATCACGATCACCTCTGCCATTATGAACAGGATAACAAAGGTCACAGGACATGCTGAAACAGTTGATACAAGGGTTGCAGCACGTTGCATACTGTGCAAAGAACTGACTGTGTACACTGAACAGTTTTTCCCAACATTTTTGGCTTGTGACTCCTCAAAAACAAAAGCAATGTCCACTTCTGAATCCTGTTGACCCCAATAACTGGTTGTGTACGTGTGGTGGTTGTAACCGGTTCAATTAAAGAATTTTATGTTCTATTTGAAAGAATAATTTAGAAACCTGAAAGGATATAATTATCAAGTAATTGACGGCGACAGTCTGGAAAAATAACAGGATTTTGTGTGACAGAATTTGTTTCTGCTTTCTTCTTGTGTTAATCTTGTGTTGTCATCCATTCAATGAGTTTTTGTAAGTGTTAAAGCCTGTTTCTTTTTTTATTCTTATCTCACATGCAGGTTGTTGAGGATGGCTATGAATTTTTCGCAAAGAGGCAGCTTGTCACTTTGTTCTCGGCGCCTAACTATTGTGGGGAGTTTGATAATGCTGGTGCCATGATGAGCGTGGATGAGACCCTCATGTGCTCTTTTCAGGTAAGTTGCCTTTAAATCATTGTGTAATGTTGACAAAGCTACATTACAGTCGTAGGTAAATTGTTCAGAAAGAACTGCTACAAGAACTAATACCAAATTGTAGAATTTGGAGACAAAATGCCAGTAATTCTATGGTGTTTATTTTTCTACTTTACGTATCCCTTTAATTATTTTTACATTGGAGTAATAAATATCAATACACAAATGTACAACATATTTTCTTGGAATCAGAAATTGTGTTGGGTCACCATTTGTTCACCTGCAAAAGGAAGGCTTCATCATTAGAGTGTTTGACACTAATGTGATGCTATCTTATCCAATATTTCAAACTTTCTATTTCTTTTGTAGATTTTGAAACCAGCTGAAAAGAAGAAGCCCAACGGCAGCCGTCCCGTTACTCCACCCCGCAACATGGTCACCAAGCAAGCCAAGAAATGAGATTGGGGACAAATGGCCGGAGTCTTACTCCTCTGTTCTGCTTTCGTCTTCTGCATTTGAAGGATTGGTTTTCCTTCATGCTGCCAATACTGAAAAGATATTCACTCCTACCCGATGAAAGCAAAATATTTTGTTGTTTTGTCCACAGGGGTAAATTGATATGTCACCATGAAAACCTCAGGTGTTTTGCACTCCATTTTGCAGCTAGTCTTTGCCACATATGACTGTTCAATCAGGAAAATGTAACAATATGGCTACTTATGCACAGGAATGCCTTGTTTGAAGCTGTGCACAATTTTTCAATTTTCTTTTATGTATTATTCATTTGTCATCTTTTTCTCACTGTCGGTAAAGGGTAATAATGGCTATAAAACCAATGGAGAAGAGTCACAAACACCTGTTTACTTATGTAAAACATTATTTACAGTTTATTTCTGTCAGTGTCTTAGGATATTGACTTTACACTGCATCATCACATTTTTAAACAAGTGTTGTGCTAAATTAAATGAATAAACAAGCACTCTTGTAATGTCTAAATCTTTCTAATAAACTTTGAGTGTATTTTAGGGGGAGATGGTATCTGAATGTCATTTATTCCTTTGCTTTTGGTTTTTTGCTTTCTAAAAACCACAATACAAACAAAAAAAAAGTGAACCGCTATGCTGGATATTGCTAAAGAACTCCTCTTCAACAAATCTATCAGAAAACACCCACAAGGGGGAGACAAAATATTGTGCAGAATGTATCCTCTGATTGCTGCCCAGACCCGTATTTCGTTTGTGTCATGTAAAATCTTGTGCCTCCAATATCTTTTTGAAGTTAGCTTTTCCAAAAAGCACGAATGTTCCTGTTCTGTGACTTTCTACTCCTAATTGTATTTTTTAAGATAAGATAAGAGCTGACTGGGAGTTGTATTTCCTTATTAGGAAACGTAGGTTGCGTAATGATGTCTGACGTCAGAGCAGCAGTCACAAGACCTTGCTAGCGGAGCGGAGTGTGTGGGGCCACAGGGGCATCTCGTTCACAGCTTGTGTTATGTAGTGTCTAGGAGGCAGAACTGGCACCATGGCCACGAAGAACCAACACTTACCGTTCCTTTGGAGGGAAAGAGGCGACTGTTTTCTGTGAATTTCTCCGAAGTTTTCTCGTCGCATGACTTAAGCCCTGCGAGGTTGTACCTATATCAGCGGAAGGCATTGTGTATGCGTGCGTGGCGGCTGTTGTTATCGGCGGCGGCAGTGTCTGGCTAGCTCAGCCGCACATCTCCAGCCTCGTTAGCAAGTTAGCAAGTCAACATTGTGTGCTTACATCGACGCTGAGCTAGCAGGGCTGCTAGCTTGGCTGGTTTGTTTGGTAGGAGCTGGTGTGTAGGTGATGTTGTCCGTGCTGTCGTACGGTAGACTGGTAGCCAGAGCTGTCATCGGCGGACTTTCTCAGACAGACAGCCGTGACTACAGCCTGGTGACAGCAAGCTGCGGCTTCGGCAAGGATTTCCGCAAAGGTATCCTGAAGAAAGGGATGTGCTATGGGGACGACGCGTGCTTCATCGCCCGACATAGATCCGCTGATGTTTTGGGTGAGTGTCTGCTTTGTTTGCTGTAGAAACGTTAACCAATTAGTGCTATATCCATTTTCTATTACGTGAATGAGAGGTCAAAGGTCGCATAATTTATTAGCATTACACAAAGGTTGGATTTCACGTGCGACCAAATGTTTCAATATAAGACAGCTCAGAAGGCTAAAGCAAGTGCTGTCACGTTGGCTTATCCACCGCTGACATCACATCATTGTACTTCAGTGCTTTCTTCTGTGTTGACTACCTGCTACATCGTGCTGTTTGTTCTGTATACAAAGAAGGCTAACATCTGAACCTGAACACTGGCTTCACATTGCGTGGTGAATTCCTTCAACAAAATATCAATGTCTCAAGTAAACCCAAAATCATTTCAGGCTGTACTGTATTGCATAATTAATTAATCAATTGTTATTGTTATTGTTATAATCTGTCGTAATAAGGATTGATTAAAGGGACTACACAGCCTAAATTTGATCAGTTGTAAAGTTGTGTGTGCGTCTGCTGTTGGCAAGCCTGTTTCTGTGTTCTGGCAGAGGCTGAGGAGACGCTGTTTGCCATCCTTGTATGGTCAGTCCTGGGACTAACAAGTCTGAAGTTTCCTTTCTAGGAAAATCTTAAATGCGCTTAGGGAACAAGCGTTCCTATCAACCAACAAAGCAAAGCATGCATCTGTAAAAGGATTAGTAAATGCTTGCAATGACAAGGTTCATAATAGGTGCTGATAAATACATCACCTGTGGGCATAAAATGCACTGAGCTTTTAGCAACCTGTTATTATTTGGGACTTTTCACTATTAGGAAAAACTAACCATGACAGGTGAAAGATGAACTCTCAGGCTGCATTCTGTGACATGTCCTTGATTTCTTGGACAGTCTTGTTTACTGTACTGGATGTTCCTTTGAATCTTGGTGAAAGTGTTCATTGTTTGTCTTAATTGTGCAGCTGCGTGGTATTGTTCTCGTTACTCACAAGACCCTCACTAGTCTGATGTCTGTGAAATCTAAACTATATGTAAACAAACAGTTCCCTCATGTGGGGTTTGAATGCAGCATTATGCACAATATAGAATACCATAAATGCAAAGGTAAAGGGTTTTGTTCCCTTGTAATTAAAGTGAAAAGTATTCTACACAACCATTAAATGAACACCTGTCTGTTTTTAGGTGTAGCAGATGGAGTAGGTGGCTGGCGTGACTATGGAGTGGACCCATCTCAGTTTTCAGGTACACTGATGAAGACATGTGAGAGGCTGGTGAAGGAGGGACGCTTCATCCCCAGCAACCCCGTGGGAGTCCTCACGACCAGTTACTACGAGCTGCTGCAGAACAAAGTGCCACTGCTGGGTGAGTAAAGCCACTGGACACACAGGGTCACCTGTGAAAAGCCACTGTGTGCTCAGTTTATGTACACCAGGTGCATGCATACAGTCTGCTGCTGCTCTCTGGAGGTCAATGCTTCATTCATTCATTCCTGTACAAATGATTTAATTATTCAAATAACAGAAGAAGACTCCCCAGGATCCTCTCTATGACTCGTTTGTATTAAACATGTAGGACTGCACACTGCCAGTTTCCCTCCTCCGTGCCTCTCACCTTGTTTAAAAGCTCACTAAACAAATCAAGAGCCATCCCATGCATGGTATCGGACTGCACAGTTCATCCTATACTGTGTCGAGCCAAACTCTGCTTGCCAATGAAATATTTTCCGTGTGGTTTGGATCCGAGTACGCAGCCACATGATAGGTTGTTTGTTTCTGTCCGTTCAGTTCAGTGGAAGCTGGATTGAGATTTTTGCATCATGAGTCAGAACAGCCAGATCCCATTAAGAAGTCCTGGGAATGTCCCGAGTCCCGACCTGCCCTGTGCAGTTCACTTCCAGAATCCCTTTCCTCCTTCTTGTGCTTCCTGAAAACAAAGCGTGTACAAACATGTAACATCAGGAACAAATGTTTCAGGAACAGATCTTTGTCTCTGCGAGAGTCAGTACTTTTCCACCCCTTCATCACATGTGCACCAGGGGAAACAACACTGTATTGTGCCGTTCTTCACGGCAGTGGGAATGTTCTTGAGACCGGCAGTGTGTAATTGTACTGCTGGAGAGAAAACAGAGGAGAAAGGGAGTGAGTCAGAGTGCATGAGGGGTTTTGAAGGTTGGTCCCAAAGAGCATATTTTGGTGTGCCAGATGAATCACCAGCAGGGTGTGGCTGCACGCTGTCCGCCTGCTCCACCAGCTCATGTTTCCTATTCAGCATCTCCCAGATGGTGGAAAGGAACAACAAAAAATTCTTACAACTGCTACACTGATCGTGTTACGTCAGGCTTTTGTATTTAGACTCACCTCATTAATCAGTCTGCAAATGCCTTTAGATGGGTATCTTCCATAAAAGTAGAGATATTTCCTAATCTGTGCAGCTGTTGTAGTTTTTTATTCTCTGTTTCATCAAAGCATTTTAAGGAAGCATTTCAAGGTATGTCTTTATTATAGTATATATATTTCACAGTATGCTTTTTGACATATCACAGATTTACAAAAATTAAAGTCGAGCTGAAACGGCATTTCGAGAGTATCTAGCTTCCGTATCGTGACGTATTTCCGAGTGAAACAGGACGTGCAGGCGGGACATATCATTAGAGGGATTTGATTGACAGACGTTCTCCACAGTGCAGTAGCTAGCTAACTGACCGAGCGTTCTTGGTGCTCTGCGGCTAAATGTTGCAGATTGATTGGTTGAAATTGTTTGGTGCTAACTTACGTAAGCACGCGTGAAATTTAGTTTCACCGGAAGAAAAAATGATCTGATTTTGATATAAGAATACGAAGAAATGGATTTTCTGTATTTTTTTTTGTATGCAATATGCAGTAACATTGAATTACGATAAATAAACATGTCAACCCATGTCTTTGCTCTGCTTTGCATATTTTAGTCTGTACATATGTTTGTGATTTTTTTTCTTAAAGCAGAATAAATTTCTTTTTCAACACAAGGTCTTAATTAACCCCCGTTGTGCTCGCTAACCATGCAGTTGTCAAATTGGCATCGATTAATCTGAGTGTAGCCACTAGCTGGGACTTCATCTGATTGGCCAAATTGTATGAATGTATTTGGGCATGCTGGATGTGAATGCATGGGGTGTGTGTGTTACACAAGTTGAATTCATTTTAAAAGAGACACTCAATAGCCCCCCCCAAGAAAGATAGTTATTGAAATGGCCTCTGTATCGGCAGTTCCTTGTTGCAGCACCTTGATGTGGTCGTAGCTGGCAGTGACACAAAATAATCTTAAAGCTCATAAACTGTCTTTAAATACTCTTAGTTTTGTCACGACTGCTCTGTGATATTGTTGCTACATTAGACCCAGCTGATGTTGAAGAGCACATTCAAACATCTGAAATTTAAAGTGTACATGAAATGAAGTGTTTGTGTGTGTCTGTGCTTGTCTGCAGGTAGCAGCACAGCCTGCATTGTGGTTTTGGACCGGCAGAGTCACCGGCTGCACACAGCCAACCTGGGAGACTCGGGCTTCCTGGTCGTCCGGGGAGGGGAAGTGGTCCACCGCTCAGACGAGCAGCAGCACTACTTCAACACGCCCTTCCAGCTCTCCATTGCTCCACCGGGGGCTGAAGGAGCCGTCCTCAGTGACAGGTGAGACACTCAACAGGCAGCACCTCAACATGCCTGCTGCACACCAGTAAAGAAGGGTTTTGAACGTAACTTTATAGTAAATAGTTTCTCGTTTCAAATCCTACATAACAAAGGCCAGTAAAGGAAACAAACAACCATGCAGTAGTGCAGGATTAGCTCAGCTGTTAGAGCAGGCCCCCATTCACAGACAAACTCTTCTCCGCATTGGCCCCTGGTTGGACTCCAACCCTCTGCCATTCGGTGCATGTTAACCCCACTCTCTCCTCCATATGTTTCCTCTTTCTCCTCAGCTGTCCTATCTTATTTTAAAAAAGCCCTGAAGAACATTTTATTGTGCTACGCCCTCCACATGCTGCAGTATTTTGTGAATGTAGCGACTGCACGGTGTTGAGCTGTAGCATAACAGTGTGTCAGAGGCCACGTGCTGCTGTTTCTCGTTGCTGCAGCGTGCCAAGAAGCAGCACAGTAGACGTCAGTAGAGTGCAGGGCAGGCGCTGGGCGTTTGCCAAGCTTTCCCTCTCACCCAGGTCAAAGTCTGTGTGGGCCGAAGAGTCCACAGCCAATCCCGCGCCAGCAGACTGAGCCACCTTTTCACTCGCTCAGTCTTGAACCAGGCAGATTATTTTGAGCCTCTTAAAAGCATTTCTGGAAAACAGACTGAAGATGAATCTTAACTACACCAGTCTTACATAATGACAGTGTTTTGCCTTCATTATAATGAAGCAGAATTCAGTCCCAACCAACCTGTTGTCACCTTGAGTAGTTGAGTATTTAATGTGCTGCTTGAAATGACACTTTCTTTTTAATTAGTGCACTTAGTCATTTAGTGGGAAGGATTTACTCTGAGTAATTTACACTGAGTGCAACAGCAGATTAGTCCTCAGATCCTAGATCACTTGCATAGCAACCAATAGAGAAGAGTGCAAGGGTCAAATCTAAAGTGCACCAACTACAAGAAAAAGACAAGAAAAAGGTTTAGAGTATGATGATCTGTGAAGGGAGACAGTTCCCAGTATTTTCAACATGCAGCTGAACATGTATTTTAATGCTGAGTGTGCACTTTGCACGTTGCAACATGTGAGTTTGTTTACATATGTTTGTGTATAAGTTGTCCTCCAGCATGGGGATCAGACATGAGGTGAACATTGCGTTCTCATAACATGGTTTTATAGCTATAAGCCAGGACATTTTGCCTGTGGATTATCTTTATAATTAGAATTGAAGATATGATGTTTCACTGTATAATTATGGAAAGTGTCTGTTCTTGGTGGCATTTGAGAAATGGCTTTGACTCATGGAGGTGTTAAACAATAGATGATGCATGCAAACAAGACAGTCAGTTCATTTGAATGAAAGCTTTGCGCCGAATGCACACACAGAAGACTCTTATATTTCCATTTCTCTTTTCCAAACTTGCATACGGGTCTTTAATAATGTCTCTATTTCTTTATTTGTCCCTTTAAGTTGTTGAAAAGTTGTTTTTTAATTAGAACTGCATTTTCAGTGACATCAGAATCGCAGCAGAGGACAGGCTGTTCCTGGGAGCTTTGGCTCAGTGTCATGATGCAGTCCAGACAGTTTGTAATGAATAACATTGGCGACTGGCAGGGAGAGTGTGCAGCAGTGAAAGGGCATCTTCTAAGAAGTGAAACTGACACTTGCCTTGCCTTGTTCCTGCCTTTATGTATTTGTAGCACCCATCGTTAAAACGGCAGCATCTCTCCAAAAACCCTGTGATGACTCCTTGAATTTATCATCATCCTATAACATGCTCAAGTTTGGAGCCGCGCTGAAAGCTTAGCTGTCATAATATTTGTTCATTATATTGTGCTGTTATCACTGAGTATCTCTCGAGTAGAGGAGACGTGGGGTTAGAGGTTGAGATTAATCTATCAGCTTCGACAGGACAGATTTCCTGTACGTGGGTGTAAGGTTCAAGAGAAAGCGTAAACAGGATGAATAAACACGGTCACAACCTTGTTGATGTTAGTTTTACTGTTAGACAAAACACCTTTTAAATCCTGCTTCAGTTAAATGACCATAATGATTGCATGCTGTGCTCTGTCTCCCGTAGCCCTGACGCTGCAGACAGCTCGTCCTTTGACGTACAGCTGGGTGACATCATCCTCACCGCCACCGATGGGCTCTTCGACAACATGCCCGACTACATGATCCTGCAAGAGTTGAAGAAACTCAAGGTAAGTCGCACAAAGGCCAAAACAGGTTTGCTTGTGGAAGTGGAATCTGAAATATTTCTGGAAAACAAACGTCATGCTTTGTTTTTGTTGCTAAGAATGCAAACTATGAGAGCATCCAGCAGACTGCGCGGAGCATCGCAGAGCAGGCCCACGTGCTGGCGTATGACCCCAACTACATGTCGCCTTTTGCACAGTTTGCCTGTGACAACGGACTGAATGTAAGAGGTAAGGTTCTCAGTTCTGCTTCATCAAAATATGACGGACAATGGCACCTAATGTGAGTATTGTCTAGACTGAAATTTTAGTACCGACCTCACAGAAAGCTGTACTTCTTTTCTGTCCAGGAGGAAAGCCTGATGACATCACAGTGCTGCTGTCCATCGTGGCAGAATACACCGACTAGAGTCTGTGTGGAGCTGTGAAAGGGCTGCTTCTACGTCTGCAGGTGGTGGACTACTTTGATTCCTGCTGGCCAGGATGAAGGACTTATGTCACATGCTTACCCCCGCATGTCTGATTCTACTCCGCCTCTACAGCTGACCACCAATCCCTTCTACTCCCAAACAAACTCCTACATGCCCATTCCTCTCTGATTGTGTACATCAGAGAGTGGATACATAAAGAGGGCTGGAGGCCTGAAGCATCCTCCTGGCCAGGCTGGCATCTTTGCAGTTTTCCAGAGCTCACTGGATAATCCTATTGCCTTGGGATAAGCAGTTCGAGATGCTGGAGATGAGGATCCTGTCTGATGCGGATAAGCCATCTTTCTCTGATGGGTGGTATGGGCAGAGAGGAAGTTGAGGCAGATGTAGCTGGACGCTGGGTGTTAAACTCTGCTGGAAGGGAAAGATACAGTCCACCAATCATGTCAAGAAGGGAACTGCACAGGAAATGACAGCATTAGGGCTCAATAAACGGCCTGTCTGGTGTAAGCGGATGTTCCCGAGGACACAATGGTAGTTCAAACACCTTTGTCAAAGGGCCTGGAACCTCGTATGTTGGTGCAGGGAGAATATGTTTAGTAGTAGGGTATGACCAACGTGCTGTTGTGGGGAGTTTTCTTAAATGTTTGCAAAAAATGTGTGTACCGGAGTGTGACATCAATGCATCAGCGGTTACTTTCTCGACAGGGTGATCTAAAAATATTTCCTGAAGAAGAGCGGCAGCTGCCTTTTCCAAACCAGTGCGACTCATTTCTTGCACACCACTTGTTGCTTCATTACTGGGATGAGAATTTTATAGTTAAGAACCCTGTCGAACTGATGCCCTCCCTTTAATCTCACGGCTGCTGCTGATGTCTTGATTGTGATTACATGTGACGTCTCTATGAACTCGTGTGTGTGCGCGCGTGTAAGATGAATGCACTTGTGCTCGTCAACGTGTCAACTGAAATGTTCAATTAGCGTGTAGAAAAAGGATGTGAAGGCTACAGACTTCTGCAAATCCACTGGGCTGATTTTAGTCTTGCAGCCTTAAACGCACAAAGCTTAAGAAGCATATCTGAAAATGCTCGACGCGGTGGAAGTTGGTCACGTGACCAAATGTATTTTTGTAACTTCTTTGTTCAGTGGCATTGTTGAATTCTTTAGACTGATCATCACATCAGAGTAGCTTTAGAACCTGTTGTTGTCAATCAGCTTTTCCTTCTCTTCACTCTCCTGTCTGCTGTAGAGCTCCAACGGCACATTCATTAGTCGGGTCACTGCAGGTTTCATGTAAAAAATAATTAGTCATTGTGTTTCCATTGCATCACTACAGATTTGCACTCTGCATTTGCCGCAACCTAATCCTCAATTGAAATATTTCTTTGGAAAAAAAATGTTTTGTGGAGCGTTACAATGATGTGCCTTGTATCGAGCTGTCGTTGATACTGGCAAATGTCCGTAATTCCTTAAACCCTCAGCTATGTGCCAGGCACGGAGCACAGAGTCTGAAACTGTAAAGTAGCCATATAAGTTAGAACAGCTTTCCCATCATGCCCTGCTGTCTTAACACCCACTCTTTGTCCAACCTTTTTTTTTTTTCTTCTTAAATCTGCTTCGCTGGGCTCGGTCAGGAGCTTAGGAATAGTTATCAAGCCATCACATGCCTAGAAAATCCTCCCTGTGGATCTTCGGATGCATATTTACAATCTGCACTATCTAACGGACTGTTTCCCTCCTTAATCTGAGAAGTTCACACTGGAGTCAGCTGCAGTGTCAGGCGTCATTTTTGAAATGCGGCTGATGGGCGTGGCAGAGCGGCGACTGGCCAAAATGTGACGTTTTAAGTGTTAAAGCACTGAGGACAATCTAAGCAGCCTTAAATATATTACATAGCAATTCTCCCAGTCGGATGGTTCCGCCACTGTTAGCTTTGTGGTTCTGCTTCCTGACTCATACCTGCCCTGACACTCTTCCCTGATGTCTCTCATCCTCCTCTTCCAAACACTTTGTTACAACCAGAGCATGTGGCTATATATATTTTGGGTGTACAGTTCAATGCAGATGTTAGCTCTGCACAACAATTTTCAAATCTGTACAATATTTAAATAAAGAGTATAGTATTTATTATCCTGTTGTGTTTGATGACTCTCTCTGGCACGCTTGATCTCACAGAAAATACACTGCAGAAGCATTTTCCTCGCTGGGGCAGGTTTTATACCTTCAGGGCTGTTTCAGCACTCAGACATAATCTCATTTGGCTCCGCATCCAGTCAATGTGTTTACCTCACTGAACTCAGGCTGCTGAGCACACTGGAAGAAGAGAATGCTTCAGAACGCCTTGTACAAATTGTGTGCGTGTACTCCCACATTCCTCAGGTGTCGGGAACACAAAGAGATACTATCACAGGCGGGTGTGGCCTCTTCAAGTGGCAGTCATGTTTTCACAGACGAGAGCAATTATGCAATTACAAACGACACACTTTAATTGCCAAGACAAATTAATTTATATAGATAAATATCTATTGTAAATTCATACTCCGGAAATTTCTAACTGCGAGAAAACAAACAAAACAACATTTGGAATTTCAGCATGCTTTAAAAGGAATACAAATGCCAAGTTCATGAAATATAAATTCATTTGAATCCTACGATTGAACTTCGTGGCCTACAGCAACACAAAAAGTCGTGTGTAACAGCCTCAGAGTGTCGGGCTTCTTGTGTACTCTTCCTCTTCATCACTGTAACATGCCAGGACAGGCAGCGTGGCAGCACAACCATCATTGTCCTGCTCTGAGGACAAGGCCCTGAACAGGAGGGAGCAGATCTGCAGAGAAAAAGACAAAACCCACGTCAGTGCACAATTGTGGAAGAAAAATAAGACGCTATTTAAATGCTTCAGAAATTAGATGTTTTTATTTTATTGGAAAACTTTTTTTCGCTGGTGAATAAAAAAAGGGACCTGTAAATAATAAATAAAACCCTAAATGCAACAAAAAGAATAGAAACCGGGAAAGGAACAAAAAGATAAACATTCCCTTAAGATTCACCACATTTCACATGTTAGAACAAAACATGGTCCCAGCCAGAAAGTGCTGGTGAGACACGATGGATTTATTTCCAGCAGACCTCAAAGTTATACACATTGGCCCCACGGAACAAGCAGAGGCCATATGCAAACTCAATAAAACAACTGGAAAATCTTGTTACTGTGGACGAGGCAGGAGTTGTGGTGGCACTGGCGCAGTCCTCCTCGGGCGCACACAGTCCGTCAGTCTGTGGCAGAAGCAGCATCAGAGCAGGTGGGTCGATAATAGGGCTGCCCTGGCTGGATGCTATCAGATCAGTCATAGCAGGAATATCCTGAGGCTCCCCGATGTCCTCACATGAACCCACAGGTAGAACAGCAGCAGCTGCACACCTGGGAACACACACACACACACACACACACACACACACACACACACACAACACGCTTACTGCAGCAAGCAAAAATCACGAGATAATGATCAGCCCCTGGGCTGGCAAAGATAGTTGTGATACTGAGTGCAGTGTAATTGTGGTGCACACTTCCAAGCTAACAATTTAGCCTGTATGCAGGTAATAAATTGATGTTACAGCATGTCAGTGAAACCTGACTCCTAAGCTTATGAAAGGTGTACGTTATACTGACATGTCTGAAGGAGGGAGTTGAAATAAGGTGAATGTTGCAAAATAAACAACAGGAAGAAAAAAGAAGAGAGGTATGCAAGGGACAGAGAGGAAGAACAACTCTGACAGTGAGTACATTGAATAATTAAGTTATAACATTTTTTCTTTTTTTCCCTTCACATTAAAACAGAGTGCATTGCCCATGACTTTAATGTTAAAATAGTCCTTGGATCACATGCAGTTTGTCTATGAGGGGGTGTCTAAAGAACATTCAATTATCAAGACATAAGGGTGCATTCTCAGACTAAAACTAGCAAAAGTGTAAATACTGTAAAACTCATCTCAGAAACTAGTTTAGTCACATTAGCAAGAACACCCATCAACAGGACTCTGTTACTGAAGGCGCCTTAAGCACAGTTGAACAAACAACAACACAACCGTGTGCATGAAACCACACTACATGTCATTAACCTCAGAAACGAAACCAGACCAGAATAACAAAGACGAACACAGCAGGAAGAAGTAAAGAGAGCAAGCTGGTTTTTAAATTGTCTCCAGACAACCTGAGGCCCTGTCAGGCACGTTTTCTTACA
Source organism: Semicossyphus pulcher (assembly GCF_022749685.1). Lineage (NCBI taxonomy): Eukaryota > Metazoa > Chordata > Actinopteri > Labriformes > Labridae > Semicossyphus > Semicossyphus pulcher. The sequence continues at coordinate 29,212,230 of NW_027211737.1, read as the reverse complement.
AGCATGCCACAAATGTCAAAAATATACTGCATGCTCTCAGAAACAGTCTGAACGATCATTGTTTAAGAAGTGCAGGTTGTAGTTGAAGTGTGTCCTCTACAGACTCCCTGCAGTGCTTACAAACAAACCAAGCTATAGTGATCTAGATGTCCAAAGGAAAGCAGGGCTGGTGCTGCAGGAACCACCCAGATAAATAAAGCACAGTATGACAAAGAGAGAGAGAGAGAGAGAGAGAGCGAGAGCAGAACAGCCAAGCAGGCTAGCAAAGCAGAGATGAGGGGATTACAGACTGTGACACTGACAGGCTTCTTACCTCACCCTACATGTTCACGGCTTGCCCTATTTATCTCTGTTACAGACACAAGGCTGGCTGCTGTAACACTACGCCCTCTCAGGAATCTAAAAACAGCCAATGAGGGCAAACTGCCTCGACTGAGTGCCATGAGAGCAGCTCAGGTAGAGCCCTGTGGGAAGATTCGACTATACTCTGGTTTACAGGACGCTGTCTGGCCAAATATAAAGATTAGATCTGTCTGTGCAACACTGCTCAAGGTACACCAGATCCCAATCATTGTACACATGGTTGACGTAGCCAGATTTGTTACCTGGGTGTGGTCTGGGCTGGGGCCTCTGTAGGCTGAGCGGGGTCCCGGCTTTCAGAGTCAGTCAGAGTAGCCAGCACCACAGTGGCTTCCACTACCATGTCCTCCACAGAGAAGCACACAGGCCTAATAACAACATTATGAGCACTCTGATAGATATGACAGTGACAGCAAGCTTAGTACATTCTCTCTTCTTTCTGGCGTTGGTCTTTGTAACATGGGATCTGAACGCTACTCAAGCTAATCACGATGACAAAGAGACTTACTGTCCTGCAGCGCCACAGTAGACCGACACTGGAAGGCAATGTGTCTCTGCAAAGGACAACAAACCCTGGAAAACAGAACAGCAGATGTTCCTTTGTACCATTACTATTGGCTTTGTAAGCACAATTATTATCTGTTGTTGTTGATGTGAAATGAACTATGTTGCTCTGTCTGCCCGTCTCTATCCTGCATCTCCCTCTATCTCACTGTTCGGCCCCTCCAGTCGAGGCAGACGGCTGTTCAACAGGAGTCTGGTTCTGCTCGAGGTTTCTGCCTGTTAAAAGGAAGTTGTTCCTCCTGTGGCAAATGTTGTTAAGAGCTGCTCATGGTGGATTCATGTTGAGTCTCTCTTTAAATAAGATAAAAAGGAGCACGGTCTAGACCTGCTCTTTTTGTAAACATTGATATTTAACAGCTGATTGTTTAGAGAACAGTGTCATTGCATGTTTACAATGATCAGGCAAAAGAGAAATAACAACACTCAACTAACTTGAGGCTGACTGAAACTTAAAGCCCGGCTTCTTCTAATCCATCCAAACCAGATTTTCTAAAACGGACAGGAACTAGAAGACTAGGCTGTCTAATGAGGAGCTTCACAGCAGGGTTTCCAAGACACATTCCAAGACATTAGAGACAAGACTTGTGGTTAGTAATGCAGGTCAAGTCTCACTGGTCCAACACAAGAACTGTGTGAACTCGAACGAACGTTTGCAAATGGTCCAGTAACTAAAATTAGGTTTATGTAAACACTGTAACAAACTATTCCTGACATGGCATTATAGTTCTCTAAGATCCAATGCTTTAATGTTACTCAAAACACAAATGGTTTAAGATCGACTTCGAGCCAGCCCTTTAAATACAAACACATTCCTAATTGGCCTCAGAGTTATCTTATAATGAACCCTGCAATGCGTGGCCTAAAATGACTGTAATTCATAGCTTTAATTACTTTTCCTAAGCATGAGTGTCATATGCGTCACTTCTGTTACACTATCTTTTGCTATAAAGATGAGTCACGGCGCTGAGCGGAAAGTTCTCATGGAAAGGATACAGAGTAACGTGTACAGAGGCTTCAGTGTCCATGTTATAGGACTGGAAATATGACCTCTTTGACATGAAATACTGCCGGTGACCCCGTCTCACACACACACATACTCTCTGTATATACACACCAAGATACACACATATAATATTCTCATGTGACACGATAAAGGGAGCCTCCAAAAATAACCCTGTTACCCTCAACTCCTTCAGACAGAAGGTTATATCCGAGTCCACTCCGACCTGAAAGTAGTCAAACTCGTCTGGGTGTAAGGACATCTCAGTGTACATCATCTTCATGTGATCTGTGACACAAGTGCATCCAAGTCAAACAGTATCCGCACAAAGAAACTCAGTGTTTGTATTGATGTGGCTTATGAGTTACAGGTGTTTTTATTTGCATTATCAGTCTGCTGTGAAACGTCAATCTCAAAGCAGGGAAAATAGCGTCAAAACGTCCGTCAAAAAACAAAACCCAGTGTATTACAAGCTCACCGTTTCCCACCTCATAGTAGTTTCTGAGACTGACTCTCAGGGGAGTTATGGACAGAGTGATTTCCTCCTGGGACGCTGGGAAATGCATCACCATATCACCAAGAAGCCTGCAAAGGTGGAGCAACATGCAAACCAACACAGAAGCACTGAGCAAAGAGTCTTAAGTCAATGCTTTTCTATCAGTGAATGCATTTTCTATTTAGTTTACAATCTATATAATTTGGGTATTTATTTAAATCTATTTGTAAATCTGGTTGACTCCATTGCATTGCTTTGTGCCAGCAAGAGTCATCTTAAAGTAAAACATATTGTGAACATCCCCTCTCTTTGTTTTTAATAGACTGGACGGCTGAATTCAGCAGACAGCTACCATATGACTTATTTATTTCACAGTAAATACACGTGTCATGAAAAGGAGTTTAAGATAGTTTTAGAAGAAGGGAACTATTTAGTTTGCATAAAAAAAGGGTTAATCAAACATATAAAATATGCTCAGTATTTCAAAGAAAGTTGAGGTTCAAACTTGATAACATATTAGTGAGCTGCTAACCTGGAAGGAGCCTTTAGCACATTGGGACAGAGGTGTGAGGCAAACACTGCCTGCAGAGCCTCACTCTCCTGGAAACGTAGGTTGTGGGTTTTAGTGATGCCTATCACAAGAGCAGAGAGGATATTTGGAGCACACTGCCACCAAGTGCTGAAGAAGTGCAAAGCAGTGTTTACTGCGTAGTGTTAAAAGAGGTCACTTTAAACATCATGAAAGAAAACATTTAAGGTAAAGAAAAGCTGAAAATGTTAAATAGAATATGCCTGTGAAAACCCTGACTCTGTCCTTTATCCACAACTAGCTTATAATGAAAGATGTAATGTTTCCTACCATGCCTGCAGAAGAACTGGATCATCAGTCGGTCATTAGGTTGGCCGATTGATATCTGACATCGTTCCACATTTCGCTCAATAGAAGTCAAACACCGGAAAAGAGGCAGAACAGACTAAAAAACAAGTAAACATGATTCACTGTTTTTTCTTTTACTTGGTTTAATTACGTTTTGCCTGCTTGGTTATACTTTACTAATAAAATAAAACAAAAAAAATATGATTCAGTGTTTCAACATTTCAATCATAGTCCTAAAGGGAGAGAAAAATCACGTTTTGTTTTTGCATTAGTTTGTTTCTGGGTTGACTTCTCCACTTCTGTGTCCTGTATCCTGAGAAGAATCATGGTGTGATGCCACCTGGAGATTTATGCACATGGATTATCAGCATGACTGACGTACCTTCATGACAAGTTTGCATTTAATTGTTTCACTGCCCTGCTCTGATACTGATCCCAGGCTGTACTGCTGGAAGAACAGCGGTGAGAAGAGGAAGCAGGCATATGCAGAATGAGCAGAATTTACGGATCTCAGTGCAAGCTTTGAGACAGAGAGAGAGAGAGATTCAGTCAAGATGCTCCTTGCTGTCATGAACTGTAACATCAGGTAAAACAGTGGTCCAACCCCTGCGGGCCTATGTAGGCGTCATGTTAAACGTTGATTGAGTTGGAAAAAAATATAGATTGTAGGTTGCAAGTATTACAACTATTCTTTTAGGTGAGTTAAAATTTCTGTCTCCTCTTCTGCAAACACATGCCGAAACTCAACTATGCCGTTTAGTTGGTGCTGCTCACCCCTTTGATCATGGGATCCAACCACAGTTCATCTCCGATCCGTGACAGGGCATGAATAGCCTTTCCAAATGCTGCAACACAAGGTGCCAACAGTGTTAAAGGTTAGCAACATACTAAAGTTATGTTACTGAACCTATGAGGTCACTGAAATTGAGGCTAACTAAGCTATACTAACAAGTTAAGGTAACCGTAAATTAAGCTAGCATCATCTTTTATTAATAGTTCATGTTTAGCAAGTCTCATGTTAGCTGCAACAACTGGGTTTGAAATTAATTCATATTAACTTGAAAAGATTAACTTGGTCATATTTTACTAGTGTTGCTTCTACCTTTTACACAATTTCCTTCGAGTAGACAGTTCATATTTGCTGATGACATATGTAGTTCCACTCACGAGCTCATTAAAGTACACGGCAGTTTGCGCGCGCGCGCAGCTGAGGCTAACCTGGAATAATGCTGTGATACATGCTAATAAGCTGAACGAAATGATTACTAAGGTTGATGATTCAGTGAAGAAAATGGTCCCAATCTTAAAATTATTATAAACTCTTTATTTATTGGTGATTACATTTATTGAAATAATTGATCAGCATGCAAAGAAATAATACAAATAGAATGTTAATTAAAGAAAATTAATAACCCCACTAGATAATGGAATGGAAACAAATATATATGTCTCAAGTTCTGCAACAATTGTTTTTTTGTTTTTTATAATTGAAAAAGCAAATAACAGATGTGTAATTAGAGAGGTATACATATTAAATGCTACAACTCTGTATGGAGACTATACTAAATAATGTAAATTAGCCTATATAAACTACAAGAATACAGGTGCTCTATTTGACAAATAATATATCTATACATTCAGCAAACAGAACAACACTTAAATATGAGTGTGATAAGTGTAGGTGTGTTAAACTATGATATCACTAAATTGTTGGTTAGGGTCATATAGAGTTACTGCATTTAAAAACTTGTGCAATGACGATCAGCTGTCGTTACAAAATTCAGCATCAAGGTTGTGAAATCCTTCAAAACAGTGAAAGCATCATGTCTGTCATTTGTTGACTATTTTTGGAAGTATGACATCAGAATAAACTGTGCTGCTGGCGCCTTTACTTTGCTCTTTGGGCTTTGCCCTAACGACATCCTTCTCCACATCCTTTGTGAACCTGCTATTTTGTGTTTGCTGATGATCCCCGTACCTCCTTCTACAGGTAGGATCCTGACCTAGGAGATACAAAACACTAAATGAGACGGATGGAAGTTGTTAAAGTTGATGTTTGAAATGTATGGATACACACCTGGTGGGATGCATGTGTGCAGAACATTGAGATAGTGCCGCTTCATCTGCTGCTTCATGTGCTCTGTACTGTATACATTTGCTATACTGCAAAGGTAGCGTCTCTGTCCAGCTGTAAGGGCTGGATGCTGAGACGAAAACAAGAACTGATATGATTATACTTAACAGACTGACAGTGACCTTGTTACAGGAGAGGAATATCATAATTATCTCATTCAAAGCATCTTAAAGGCCTTGAAATTAAAAATAACAATATGAAAACTAACTTCACAATATGTTTCAGTGTAATGTGATGACCTGTAAGAAGGGTGCAGACATCAAAGTTTTGGGGATGTGTATTGTCTTCATGTGACGGCTGCTCGCAGACATATTGCTGTGTGTTCCTCTATATGTCTGCCTCCCTTGTTGACTTGGTAGAGATTCAAAGCCTGCCAGAGGCAACATGTTACACAACATCGTATTTCAGATCATTAAGACTGAGCTGCAATCTAAGCAGCATATTTTAAGCATAACAGTCTTTAATTTAAAAAAAATAAAATTATATTCAGGGTATTAAAGCCAACAACATTGAACTGATTAATGCAAGTTTAGATTTCATCTGTTGAATGTTTAAAATTAAATATCTTAAAAGTGTGAGCTTTATGCTTCTGTGATGTAAATTCACTACAAAAACATTCAGTAACAGTAAATGTAAGAACTGTGCTAAGCTTTCAGTAGTTTGCTTATGCTTCTTTCTCAATTTTTGCTCATTTATATGTTAAATATGAGTCTTACCTCAGAGGTAAATACACTTTGTATTCCACATATATTTGACAGATATAGTTACAAGATACCTTTCACAATAATTCTAACATGCTTCTAAAATATGTTTTTAATAACTATTAACAGCATATAGGTGGTTTAAATAATTTAAATAATTTATAAATGTTAATATATCTTAATTACAATTTAGTAATTTAATATACAACAAACCATTTTCTTTCAGCTTTTTACTCAAAAACAAACAATAAAAAAAAGGCAATTATTTTGAATGTTAAAAATATATTTTTAGTAAGTAAAAGATCCAAACACTTATTTCAACACCAGAAATAACATAAGACTTTCACTCTGAGATAGAGGGACACATATTTACAATTACATTTTAGACAGTTTAATCGACAAATTTTTAACTCAATTATGACAATTATTTCTGGTCAGCATTTAAATGATTATTTGACTCACCATCTGTGTTTCTCTTGTCAGACTCTGCAGACCTAAACATCAAGCATGTTAGTTTGAAAAGAAAGGAATCCTTCGTCTACATTCATCCATTAAAGGTGTTAAAGCTCACACTGTGGCCTTACCTCATTATAATGTGACCACTTGCATTTTTTAACAAGTTTTCTTTCTTCAGCTGCTCAACAAATGTAACCCGCTTCCTCATCCTTATTTAAGATCAAAATATTTCCTGTGGATATATCAGAGAGCTTTCCAGCATATTCATTAGCTCAGTATATGTTGCAGCCAGCACAGCCTGTTCGTGTGAAATGAAGCCAGCTCTGAAATCTGACACTATTCCCAGGGTTCCAATTACAGAGCAGAGGTCTAATGTACTTGAACCCGGAGCGTGTTCTCATCTAAAATGTAAAACACAAACTGAATTACAAGCCAGTCTGTTTACACACTTTATTGAGCATCATGTCCAATATACATTGCATTGACACAAAATGAAAAAAAACAAAAACAAAAAACAAATAATGGCGTTAGGGTGGGTTACCTGGACACACCATTTCAGGGCGTATTGCTTAATGACATTTTCAAACGCACCGAATCTGTGCAAATACAGTGAACACCGGTCAGAGGAGGTCATGGTAGGTTAGAAAATTCTGACTTAAAAAGGTAATGTCAACAGCAGTTATGTGATCATCAAGTCTACAGAAATCTACTAACTGTACACATCACATCCATCCAGAATGTACTAACAATGGTATCATATTTAAACATACCCAACCCCTTCAAACCTGATTGCATGCGCCAATAGATGGTTAGCTAGTTCAATGTCACAGATCAATCATGTATAACATAATTCGGAAATAGATTTCATCATGGCTTTATATTTTCAGCAACACCATCACTACAAGTGAGCAGAAGCCAGTGGTTTCCAGACTCCACCCAAGCAAGACTGTGTGTAAAAATAAAACCTAAGTGCAGAAGGCTTCATGTCCCATCAGAGCACTTATTTATAGTTTACTAAGTGGTGGATTAACTTCAAGTCTCTATCAAGAATCAAAACCCAAATTCAGTGATTAAGTAAATGTGATAAATATTTGCAGAATATGCACCAATCAGAACTCAAGATGCTGATAGAATTAAAGAGCGTTACTGAACTATCTTCAGAGTCTAAGTTAATGTGACTTACACGTCAGTATTTACCCACATGTTGATCAGAAGCCAGATGTGCCACAACAAACTAAGTATGAATGACTCACCTAATTCTACTATGGAGCCCCTTAAGTCCCCCATGTTAATAGATTAAAAACTCAAACAACCATAGTCCTCGTCAAATTTGTTATCCTTTCAAATTGAGGTAAGCTTGGGTGTTAACCAGTACACGTGCTGAATCAGCACAGCTTAGGCTTTTTACACAGACTGTATTTGGTTGTCCATGATTTATTATATCGTTGTGTAAAGACATTAGACTAAGTGATAATAAACGGATTACTTCACTGACCATGTGTTAAGGGAAAGGGTCAAGAATAATAAGGTTTATTTTACCAATTGCTAATCTAGACCCCAATGAAGTTTGCTCCTGAGAAGTTGGTGAAAACCTTCTGTTACCACAAGCTATGCTCGTGTCAGTCAATACATAATAAAACCATAACTCTCAAATCACTGAGTAAGCCATTCCATTTACATCTACAGCTAGAAACAATACATAACAGAGCTGCTGAGGGGATCATGCAGGTTTGAGAGTCATGGTTTTATACCTGCATACACCAGGATAACTAACATGCTAACAGGAGGTCTTTCTCAGAAAAATAAAGGCTGTATGAAAACTCAAGTCCCTCCAAAGGTTCTCAACCAGATCCTCTAAACAAGAAGCAGACTGTGAGGAAGTGAAGCCAACACAAGGCAGCAGTGATTCTATGACAGTGTAGAAAAAAAAAATCACATCGATTGACAGAAAGTGGTAGGGCCAACATTAATCTGGTGGCAAGTATTCAGTAGGAAGGACAAGTGATGACCTAATGGAAACGAGTTTTTACGTTTTGTTTTACACAATCTTGACCACTAAATTGCATAAGAAACCTGGTATAAAGTAGAAACTGTTCAGCAGCAGATAAAAAAGCAAGTTAATTTACAGTAGTGACATATCTTACATCATTAATTTTTCAAAATAAATAACATTAAATATACAATTCCAGGTAGGAAACAGGTTAATTTCGCTGGTAGGGTTCTCAAATTGGCTCATCTTGCGGAAAAAGACAACCGTTCACAGAAACGTGGTTGAGGCCAACCAATTCCTTTGACTGGCAAAACAAGGGGTGCAAAAGCCTTTTGCTGAAATTTTCCCTCTGAAGGCATTTCCTTAACTGAAAAATAAGATCCCAGATTGTAATTAGTATTACTTCCACAGGCAAGGTTACATGTGACCATTACTTAGCTGAAATATTCAACGTACTTACCCTGGAATTTACAGTTGACTCCTAATCAAATGCCATCTCTTGACTTTTTCTTACACAGCGGGCCACCTTCCTCTTGAATTCACCATTGGGGTCCTCCCTCCACTCTTTCTGTTGGAGCAACACCAGATTAATTTAATGAAACTAACCTGGTGTACATGAAATATTCAATAAGGGAAATTAAAAAGGCGTTTCCAGGGGTAGGAGAGTGGGATAAGTGGTGTAAACTCACCGCAGCATCAACATTAGCCGGTGAGTCGCTGTTGGGGTCTGCCAGCATGGAGATAACACTAATCATGATTGTCTCTACTGTGTGGATTGGAAGCCAGCGCTCCTCAGGCTTTTCATAACCAAACTTATCTTCTCCTGGCTCATGCAGAATTGAGATGCAAACGTCGCCGTTCTTAGCAACTGTGGAGCAAAGGAGCGTCAATTTAATATCAGCCTTCATTACAATAAACCTCAAAGCCTGTTTTCATTTTTGCTGAATATTGTAGCAAAAAAATGTTTTATGTCAGCGAGGAGTTAAAGTAAGTAAACACTGAAGAGTCTGCTAATGTGTTTACCATTTGGGTGCCAGATTTCAGTGATGAACTTCATCTTTGGAGGTCGTAGTGGATAATCATAAGGAAAGGTTAGGTACGCTTTGAAGAACCCTCCTTCACTGCAAAACAAAAAAACAGAACAGATGCAAAGACGAAATCATTAATTTCAACAATATGGTTTTGTTTCTCAATCTAAGGTGTCTCTGTGTAAACATTTCACACTTACAAAAGGGTATCTTGTGGACCGATGATCACAACTTCCCATTTATATATGTCATCATCATCTATCAGACCAGCTGAAAAGCCCTCTACTGGGTTCTTGTTGAGCTCTGGAAAGAGAGGCAAAGAGGATTGTTGAGTACAACGGAATAGAATTGAAACACAGCGACAGCAAGTTCACAAAGGTCTTCATTTTTGAGCACGTCATTAATCAGGGAAGGATTGATGGGTATTACCTCGTCAACATTTAGTTGCTTTTTGTTACATTGACTATTTTCTGGCAAAAGACAGAATTAGGAGGGGCACTGATTAAAGTGGTCAAACAAAATAATTGGTACAGTCAATTAGCACAAAATGTTTCATTCAAACCTGTTCATAGGGGGTGTCCAAAACTTAGTAAGAAACTAAAGTATAGACATAAAGGATTTGGTAAATGTAAAAATAGAACTTTAGAACATTTCTTTAATCAGTACAGGGCATATTACATTTTAAGTGTTTGGTATCATATCATTATATATACTGAAATAACACAGTAAGAATACTTTTTGTGTCTCTCCATTTAACCTCACTCAGTAAATATAAAGTTTGGCTGGTGTTCAATGAATCAAATCGTGGTTTCCAAAAATATACATATCACTGCTGAACTGAATCATCAACTTGAAAATCTGAATTGAATTAACCACTGTGAAGACAGTGATTCACATCCCCACGCACAGAGAAAACAAAATGAGCACACACAAACAGTACAATATGCTCGATCAATCATAGAAAGCGATGATGGCGTGCCTCGTTTCTTGAATCAGTGGATGCAGTGCTGGATGGTTGATCTCTTTTAAGCACCACAAGAAAACTTGAATCCACTGTCAGCTAATATGGCAAGCTACAGAACATTATCACAGTACGCCTTACTTTATCAAAATAGGTCACTTCAGCTACAGTGCTCAGCTGGGAAATATACTAAAACAATATTAGTGCCGTGATGAATTGATAAATCGTCTGGGAGGTTGACCCCCATTATATTGTGTCATATCTCAAGCAGCTGCCCTGCCTCTTTCTGCTTATCAGTATATGAAATTATTTCAGAGGCCACCCCTTGTTAAAATTAATTCTTACATAACATCACCATAGATAAATAAAATGTGCTTTATGCTAACAGCTTGAACATTCAGTACCACTTCAGTGTATTTGCACATTAACATCTTTGTAAACTATAATGGCACATTAACAACCTATACACTGTAATTGCACATTTACAACTCTGAAGACTGTATGGTACATTAACATATCTACCTCCCTGTAATGTTTGTTTACATTTAAGATATGTCATTTCATGTTTTAGATTTACTTGAGTAGGTTAACTTTTAAGATATATGTTAGTTTATATTTTAGATTAATATAGTTGAGGTTATTATATTATTTTTACTGTGTATTTATTTTCTCCTGTGCTGTATTTGCTTTGATAACCTGCTGCTGTAACGCTACTATTTCCGAGCTTGGGTTCAGTAAAGTCCGTCCATCCATCCATCCATCTATTTACATGGCATTTATAATGAGGAGTTGAGTAAAAAAAACTTCTGTATTTAACTAGACTATCCACAATATTAAATTATATTAGGCCCAGCTTCTTCTCCAGTGGTGTAAAATATGACATCATATAAAATGAGTTTAAAAAAGACAAGTGGGCTGTCAGTCAAATGGTAACCAGACTACATCAGGGGGATTATATCTCAGTGTCAAGGTCCATGTTTCTGGCATTAATAGGAAAATATACACCGGTGCCATCATCTATACGTATATTGTTAAATATTCCCAAATCACAGAAGCCAACAGAAGAAGAGTAAGTTAAGTTGTATATAACTATGGGATTTAACAGTGAGATGCGTATCCTTATTAAAAGCCGCTGACCAACCAGCGTTACAGTCTGAGCCAGATTTGACATGAGAAACATTAGATTGTCTTTATAGCTAGGTGTCGTGTTCGTAATTTCAATCAAGCTGCTTTTCTTAAAGTAGTTTATTTGTCTATTAAAGACTTAGAATCTTAAAAATCTATTAGAATCAAAGCTAAAGTCATCAGATCAGATGAGTGCCTGGATTGATTATTCCTTTGTTCCGTCAGCTAACTAATGTCGAACTTGCTAGCCCGCTAGCAAGGTTAGCGCTGCGATTCAGTGGTGGCTCAGATATAAATCAGTTCTAACCACGTATACTTAAAACATGTGTCTTTATTTATACCAGCAACCAGATAAGCCAGGTAGCATATCAACATATTGTACGGCAGTGATAAAGGAACCCTTAGTGCTGCTTGGTTAGCTGTGTGAGCTTACTCCTATGGCGTAAACATAGCTGTGCGTAGCTAAAAAAGGCTAACGTTAGCTGCTAAGTCGGATGCCCTCATAACGGGTGAATTTGCTTAGAATGTTGTGTTTTTATTACCTGCCAGTTGTTTTCGAAGAAGTAATGCTGATTGTTCGGTCATGGTACGCGGACGTTAATGAAAAACACTTTGTGCCGACAAATACTTCCCAAAAAAAGAGATAAAGCTGAAATTGAGATGAGATCTTGCGCTGCCTGCTGCTGATTTCCCTCTGTGTTTTGACACAACGTTCAGCTGCTGGCTTTGACTCTGCGCATGCGCGTATGCAGTTGACAATGTTTATGTGTTTTTGTGTTTAAAGCGACGTTTTTTGATAAATCAACAGGCAGTACCCTGGTCACGTTCTTTCCAGCCCAACTAAGCATTTGTCCTGACATAAAAGACTCCTGGTTGATATGTTCTTACATCTTTATTTCATTAAAGGTCATTTTATAAATAAATTGTGATTCCATCTGGGACATCAAAATACTGCACCTCTCAAGTCTGAGCAAAGGTACCTCAGACATCAGTGCTTAGCTGTCCTTTGACAATACCAGACCACTTGATCTTTAAGATCATGCTACTGACTGACAGAACAATTGGTTTATTTCATGGTATTTTATTATAATTAGGTTGTTTGTATATGTTTTTTAAAGCTTGTATAGCTTTTTATTATTATGTTGTTCTTGCAGACGTAAGTAAACCAATTCCTAAATCCTCCCCTCCTCAAGTTTTTCAATTGTCCGCCATTATCATTGTCATTATCTAATTTTAAGAACATTTGTTGATGATATCCTTGCTGAAATCAGTTGAAAATGATATATACTTTGTGCTATAAAACAAAGAGGCAACATATTTGTATTAGATTGCAACTATTTCATTAATTATAATTGAATACAGCTATTTATAATCATTTTACCGTTGTAAAGCTTCAATGTATTTTTACCTATGCATTTTAATATTTTTGTCGATTAACGTTTTATAGTAAAACACTTCAATCCTGACTATTCTACCATTTCCAGGGGTTTTAAATATCCTCTTTTATCAAAGCAATTTTGTCACTACAGTGTATATTTGGCCATTTTCAGGCATAAATAACACAAAAAGGTTTCTTTGATGCTGTTGTGGGGCATAATATATGAATGAAACAATTTATTCCACCGATGACTAGTCTACTCTCACGTCTTTTTGGCTTAGTTTCTGTCTTTCAGGGCATGTTTTACGACATAAAATTCCTGGGTGATTTTCACGTAGATATTATTTACGATACTTCATCAGATAGCTGCTAATGTATAAATGGACATAATAGATTATCATAATATTGACTCATACGTTTGGGACACCATAACCAAACCTAATGAAAAAGCATCTAGAAATTAGGAAGTATTTTATCTAAAGATTATATTTCTGTCACAAGTAGCTACTCGAAGAGTTGGAATAAGCAATTTTGTCCCAAAAGCGAATCATTTTCCAACCCTAAATATTGCTTTTGCAAATACATCACACAAGCTACGTTCAAAACTGTCGAAAATATGGGCCACCTGCGACCTAACTTAATCTATTAAAGAGGCGTATATGCAGGTTTCACTTATTTGTTAAACTTTAGTTATCACTTAACACATTTTAATTAAAAATTAAATTCCTAGAATAAGTGTTAAATATATAAACACTTGATTTGCTTGTTAAGTCGCATATTAGAATAACAAACTTTGAAGCATAGCTATTGAAAGAACGAGCTTGTGAAGAGTTCCTTAAGGCAGCAATATGCGGAAGGAAGGTAGTGCGGCGCCATATTTGATACATTAGAAGCTAGCTAACGTTAGCTGTTTACAAGCCCAAACTTTTAACTTGAGAAGGAAACGTGAATCAAGCCCTAAAATTAATCGAAAATGAATGTTATAGATCATGTCCGGGATATGGCGGCCGCTGGCCTGCACTCTAATGTCCGGATATTGAGCAGTTTGTTGCTGACGATGAGTAATAACAATCCGTAAGTAATGTCAGCCCGGGGTCCGTCTATTTCCCGAAGAATGCCTCTCAGACTAGCGTTTTATGTTGTCAGTCCATAACAGTTATAGCCCAAAGCTAACTGGTCAACAGCAGCTAACATTAACGGATGAAACCGTAAAACACCCCGGGGTGGTTCTATGTTAACAGAAACAGAAGCATGCACAATATCCAGCCCATTCCTTAAGAGTGTAATGCATGTATTTGGTTTATTTAAAGTTCTATGCGGGACATAAAGTACGTTTTCCTCCAGGAAATAGCTGTTTGCAGGTGCTCCTACAGTACCCTGTGCTTGCAATCAGTAGTATCAAGTATTGTGACTTTAAACCGATCAACGTACATGAGGACTTGTCATTTGCGTTAATAACTTGCTTTTTTCCAAAATGTACAGTATGGTATCATTGATTTTTAAACCAGTAACGCTGTAACAGTTGTGTTTTGGTTAGGAGACAGTTGTAGCAGGATGGCCCTACTCTCCATACAAACTGTGCTTGGGATCATTGCTTGCTGTGTTGTATTCGTATGAACATGTCCGTATCTCTTTTAAATTCTCTGTTTGCCAGTGTGACCATTTCAGTCTTTGTGGTGCTTTTTGCATTACAAATAACACAATGATTCATCCCGTGCAATTCAAAGCACATTTTCAAGGTTATCTCTGCTCTAATCCCCCCTTTTATTAAAATATTTTTTTCCAGAGAGCTGTTCTCGCCAGCTCAGAAGTACCAGTTGTTGGTTTACCATGCCGATGCCATCTTCCATGATAAGGAATATCGTAATGCTGCCTGCAAATACAGTATGGCATTGCAACAGAAGAAGGTGCTCAGCAAAACGTCTAAAGTTCGTACTTCGACTGGTGGAGCAGCATCAAACATACAGGCGCAGGTGTGTTAGAAAATGCTTAGATATTTTGTGATTGAAGCAGCTACACAACTAAAAAGAAGATGTACTACAGATGAATTTTACAATGCATTAATATTTAATTTATTTGCTTTATTGATGAACTGTGTCAAAGCAACTCTCCTTGTTGATAGAAAGTGTTTAATGTGCAGAAGAAAATTGCCTCCTCCATCCATATCACTGATTTGGTCAGTTTGCATTAAAGGTCTTGAACACTGAATGTTGTCTTTCAGAGCTTGCCATCAGAAATCGAGGTAAAATACAAGATAGCTGAATGCTACACCATTTTGAAACTAGATAAAGATGCCATTGCAGTGCTTGATGGGATTCCATCCCGACAGAGGACTCCAAAGGTAGGCTGCTACTCTCAGTTATTTAACACACATTCTTCATGCTTTATTTTATTTATAATTCATGCCTTTAATCAAATAACTCAGTGGTGTCAATCACAAGATTTCAGTGTGCAGTGTGCACACACAAAAGCAAAATGAAAATTAGGGGTGACAGGCAGGGCAAGCAGAGTTTCCACGTCTTGATCTGAAGTTGGACCCTTGTTTGCATCATGTAAACAAACCTATGTCTGCTATTTTTTTGATGGAGCTAAAGCTGTGGGTGCTATTGGACTGAATATGAAACAAACAAAATTGCTGGTTTTCATTTTAGCATTTATTTTTTTCAATTTTGTTTTGTGTCTGTTAGCATTTTAGAACCCTGTGATAAAATGGATGTTTTTCTTTCTTGCCTCAGATCAACATGATGCTAGCTAACCTGTACAGGAAAGCTGGTCAGGAGCGTTCTGCGGTGACGAGCTACAAAGAGGTCCTGAGACAGTGTCCTCTTGCCCTGGATGCAATCATTGGTATGCATCATCACACAGACACTTTTCAATCGCCAACAAAGTTTCAGCTGCTAAGGCGTGTCTGTCTACACAATTATACTCTTGTATGGATTCACACACTCGCTCACAAAAGCTCTGCTGGGACTTTGCTTCTTTCCCTTTTAGGTCTTCTCTCTTTATCTGTCAAAGGAGCTGAAGTGGCGTCCATGACTATGGACGTGATCCAGAGTATCCCCAACCTGGACTGGCTCTCTGTTTGGGTCAAAGCGTATGCCTTCATACATGCAGGGGACAATCAAAGAGCAATTAACACTATTTGGTAAGCAGAGCAGGATTGCTCTATACCGAGTGACTGATATATTATAATTCCTTGTAATGTTGGGAGATAGTTTATTTGATTTGTGTCGTCTCTCCGTTTCGTCTCAGCTCTCTTGAGAAGAAGTCTTTGTTGCGAGATAACGTGGACCTCCTGGTGAGCCTGGCTGATGTCTACTTCAGGGCTGGGGACACCAAGAATGCCATCCTTAAATTTGAACAGGCCCAGATGCTGGATCCATACCTCATCAAAGGTATGCGGCAGGAAGAGTCAAGCTTTAATATATTGATTTATTAATCTACCATAAACCAAGAACTTTTATTTTGAAGGTAAATATGTTTTATCTTCATGGTTTGTCTGACGATCATTATCTGGGCTCAGGCTGCTTCATAAAGTCCAAGTAACCCTTGATAAGACATGAAAAGGTGGAACTTTTTGCTGTCCATGTAAGTGTTACTTCTCTTGCAGGAATGGATGTTTATGGCTACCTGATGGCTCGCGAAGGACACCTGGAGGACGTGGAAGTCCTGGGTGGACGATTATTTAACATCTCCGACCAGCATGCAGAACCCTGGGTGATCTCTGGGTGAGTTTCAGATTACTATGTTGCTGATATATTTACGGTTATGTTATGTTTACTTCTCCTACATCAAATATCATTGACTGTTGACGTTTTTGTAATCTATGAATTTGTTTGTTATTTAGTTGTCACAGCTTTTACAGCAAGCGTTACTCAAGAGCCCTCTACCTTGGAGCCAAGGCCATTCAGCTCAACAGCAACAGTGTGCAGGCTCTCCTCCTGAAGGGGGCAGCGTTGAGGAATATGGGTCGCGTTCAAGAAGCTATCATCCATTTCCGAGAGGCCATGCGCCTGGCACCCTGCCGACTCGACTGCTACGAAGGCATGTTTAGCTGTTTTATTCTGTGTGGTCTCCGTCTCTTCAAATGTCGTAAATTTGTACTCTGCTTGTTTTGACTTTTTAGTAATAAAACTGTCCCGTAACAGGTCTGATTGACTGTTATCTGGCATCCAATGGAATTCGAGAGGCCATGGGGATGGCCAATAACATCTATAAGACCTTGGGTGCCAATGCACAGACTCTGACCATCCTTGCCACTGTGTGCCTGGAAGACCCTGTAACTCAGGAGAAAGCCAAAACCCTGCTGGACAAAGCGCTGGCCCAGAGACCGGACTACACCAAGGCAGTGGTCAAAAAGGCTGAGCTGCTAAGTACGCACAAAGACTTCCAGTTTTCCAGAAATCCAAATCTATTCAGTGACATTTAGAAAATAAATGTGGAAATGAAAATGTCCTTTTTTCTTGTGAAGGCCGGGAGCAGAAATATGACGAAGGGATCGCTCTCCTCAGGAACGCCCTGGCCAATCAGAGCGACTGTGTCCTGCACAGAATGCTGGGAGATTTCCTGGTGGCTGTGAATGATTACCAAGAAGCCATGGATCAGTACAGCATAGCGCTAAGGTAACTAGAGATTGCTTAACTTCTATACTGGTGTTGCTTTTAAATGATATTTTAGCCACTTCATGATAAGATCATCACAAAGCATGTGATTCTTTTTTTCCCTCCCTGAAGCCTGGATCCCAATGACCAGAAGTCTTTAGAAGGCATGCAGAAGATGGAGAAGGAGGAAAGTCCCACAGATGCCACGGTGGAGCTGGACGGTGACGACATGGAGGGCAGCGGAGAAGACGGAGATCTGGAGGGCAGTGACAGTGAAGCAGCGCAGTGGGCTGATCAGGAACAATGGTTCGGTATGCAGTGACCCCGGCCGCTGTAGGACACACAGTCAGTTCCATCTTCTCACTCACTGCAGCCCGTGAGAAGCTCTCCGCCATCAGGGTTATCAAGCAGGACTAAGAAGATACAATTTACCAGTCTAATCAGCGACTTCACTGTGGAGCTAATTGAGGCTAGCTTGCTCGTCTCTACAGCTGTCCAATCAGTGGACACTCAACCCAAGAGAAAACAAGTCCTCCTTATCTGCTCAGTGTTTGTAAAAACTAACTTGTATCTCTGATGCTACTTTGGCTCTTTGTTCTGCACTTCTTTTCTACATTTTTTTGGCAGTCTGTGGTTATATGCATTCATGCATCACTGTTCCTGGTAGTTAAAATTTCAGCTGACGCTTTTACAATAGGTGTTTAGTGCACTGGTGACCTGTGCCCAGGCTAGATGTATACCAGGAAATGAAGAATGCTGTGATGGGAAATTAAGTTTAGAACACAAATGGCTGGAGTGATTCTTCATGTTACAGGAGAGACTGTCAAAGATTTGTTTTTTGTTTAAGCCTGACTGACTCGTGTTTGCTGTCCTAGTGTCATAACAAAGTTTGAGAATTCCCCACAACTGTGTGTCTCTGACTAGCAAACAGGGCTGTAAAAATGTGACTATGTACTATATCTCTCTTTTCAAATGTGTCATGTTACGTTTTTCTTCTGTCATGTAAGAACGTGTCATAATGTAAATGCTTATCGTTTTTCTGTGGGTCTGTTTAGTCTCCGTTCACATATGAAAAAATAACCTTATGCCTGACTCCCTTATTCGAAAAGTGGAACATAACCATTACAGGACAAATGTTTATAGTATTTTGTACATATTTTTAAAGTGTATAATAAATTCATTAAACACTCTTGACATTAATGTTGTATTCTAGTTTCTCTTGAATCACCAGTGAAAGGCAGCACCTTTGGACGAAGCAAGGAGAGCCATTCCCCTGTTTCTGGTCTTTTCGCTAAGCTAAGCTAAGCTAACCACCTGCTGGATATAGCTTCATACATAGGACACAGATATGGAAGTCATATTAATTTTACTAAGTATTGTTTAAATGAAACGTGATGAAGCGAGTGAGTAAACTCTTCACATATGTTTTATTTACCTGAAACCCAAGTTCATGTGATACATTGTACAATCATCTCTGAAAATACAGTACAGCAGTTTGGCAAAAAATGCCAGTGGAAGGACAGCCCACTGCTCTCATGGTTAACCTGTGCATCGCTGCACAGCCGCAAGTCTGCCTCCCCAGGTATGACAAAATCTGCTCCAAACATGTTGCACATCTCAGTGCAAAGAAACAGAATAAAATAAAAGTTGTTTGGTTTTTAAATATCCCATAAAAGTTTTTCCTTAGGAAAGATGAACTGTTTTTGAGCTTATTTAACATTTGTACTATCTGACGAATGTCTATTCTATTTACCAATACTATACATTGTCTATTACACAAGTCTGGTTAAACAGATGGCTGATTCAGCAGACATGCACCATGAAATATAGTACAAGTTACTGTACACGGTACTAAGATCTTTGTCTAAAAAGATGTAATTGTATTGTAATCTAAGGCTCTTCATGCAGGAGGATGGAAGGACTGATGAGGTGGGATTGGCTAGTTTTCATCGGACATTTATTTATGGCTAGTCTATAAAAAGAATGAATAAACTTATGAGCCTCTGTCCCTATATTACTTAACTGACATGCAGCTTTTGTAAGATGTGCTGCCCAAAACACACATGCACAACACAAAAAACCCCAAAAGTTTCTGACAGGAATTTAGAGTAGAGGTGGGCTTACTTGGCCTTTGCTGTAAAGAAAAGGAAGAGAGGAAAAAATCAAATCAGTAGATGCAAGAATCACAGGCCAAAGTAAGAGCATCTGAGCAGCAAATAACTTAAATCCATCAGTACTTCCTGTCATGAAAGGAGCAAATATATTAAGGCCATGCTATCGGCAAGCAGAGGATTAGGCCAAAAGACATATGCAATTAAAAAAGACAAATAATAAAACAAATGTCCTGTAAGGGTGCGAGGGCACTTAAATGTCAGTGTCTATGCCAGTTGCCAAAACATGCTGCCAGGCTACAGTCAAAAATAACCGGCACTAGTGACATGGTGCCAGTTTTAAATGCAAAAGGCTCCTATTTGTACTCTGTGGTACCTGGCACTTGGTGACATTGAAGGCAAACAAACTCTCCAACACCTTTATTTCCCCCCCTCTTACTCTTGTACCATTCAAAGTATATTATAAAAAAAAACTGCTAGTCATATCAAAAAATATGCAGAGCGGTCGTTCATCCTCATACGAGACATGACGGACGGCAAAGCAAACCGCGAAAAACATGGGCGAGCACTAGCTGGCATGCAGGTCAAAGTGTACTCACTCTGCAGGTAAACAGGTGGAAGGCATTGGAAGAAACAACAGTTAGTTTTAAATCTAATCAACTCAAAGCACTCACTGGCCTGGGATTATTGGAGCAGGCATGCAGAAAGGCTACGACCACAATCAAGTAAACTATTGTAAGTGTATGGAGCATTTTGACAGCAACAACATAAAAAAAACCTATACAGAGATTCTACTTTGAGTGCTATGTACAGATATACAGACTCTTCCAATGACCAGTCGTCCATGTTGTGCTCAGTTGATAAGACTAACAGCTTCTTGGTGCCTTTTTACATATTCAAGTACAGTATGTGCACATTATACATATATAAGAAAGATTACTGTAATCAAGATTAAAAAAAAAATTAAGACTGAAAGTCGAGACTGGGTCTCAAAAAAAAGCAAACTTAAAAAATAAAATCAAAACAAATGTGTTTGTTTTTTTTCAAGTAAACCAACTTAGCAACAGGCTTTATCAAAAATTGCTCTGAATCAAACTGGTGACACATCGTTGTCCTCTCGTCCCTCCGATGACACAGAAAAGACAAATATATAAAAACGTGTGCGAGGGTTTCGTCTCTACTGCAAAAGAAATTGGTGCTTACCTCAACAATTTAAATGATAATTTATGAAATGGTCATTCAGACAAATGTGTATGTAATGGTCACAAAACAGCATTGAGGTAGCTGTGCTCTGCCTACTGCAGAAAATCATGAATGAATATGCATGGAGCTCAAAAGTAACTATAGAGATTCATGCCAGGGCAAATGTACGTCTTTGCCCCTAAATTAGTATTTTACTACACTGTCCTTAGAGTTATATCCCCTTCATACCCAGCAGTGTTGTGCCCACAGCCTTTCCAAAAATTACAAAATATTAATTATTATAAAATAGTTTAAATTCTCTGTACAGCTCGGCACACAGCTAAGACATGGTGGGCATCTCTGACTGTTTAAAACAGGGGGCCGAAAGAAGAAAGCGTGATGGTTAAATAAAACACGTGGACATAATGTCAGTCGAAGTCATTAGAATATGACTAAACCCTCCCCCCGCCCCCACCAACAAAAAATAAATCTGTGAAAATGTTCTAAATAGAAAAGATCTGACAGACTGTCAGAGCAGGTGCAAGTGTTGACTGTGAGTTGTTGTAACCGAGTTAATGTAACTGTGTTAGATGTGTGTGTTAATGTCCACTTCACACTGGTGCACAGGGAGGGTAGTGTACTGGAGTCAGTCAGGGCCACAGCATGGCGGACACGTTAGTGTCGGTGCTGTAGATCCACAGCACCAGGGGCAGGGAGATGGCCACGAAGGGCCAGGAGATGCCCTCGGCACATGCAGACAGAGAGCAGCCTTTTCTGGTCGGCTTCTCCAGCTGTTTACCGAAGTCCAAGTAGTTCCGGGCCATAAACTTAAGCAACTCGTCCAGCAGGATGACGGGCAGGGAGATCTTCAGCACCATCATCCACTGGGTCGTATCCAGAGGGGTGATCTGGAAGATGACCTGGGGAACACCATCACAACATTCAACATGACAGCTTCTTTTTACCAGCAGAATTTTACATGATTACATAGGAGTGTTCATGCCATCAGCATGGGCAATGCTCCTGTGGGAGATACCCATTCTAATGTCATATTCTACCTTACATTACCAATGATAAGAAGGAGCTTATAGGCCAGTGGTACTGGGCTCTGGTGGTTATATTAGCACCTCTAAAGCTCCTTAACTGACCTCTTATACCTAAGTGCAAAATTGTGGGGCAATGTCTTTTTTTGCTAAATCATTGACTTCCTGGAGTTTAAAGTGGTTGCCTTGCAACAAGACTCAAGGAAGCCACAGCGTATTGCAAAGACAAACACAAAGACCTCTGTTTCAAGTCTTCACACAAAGCTAAGCTAGTTTTATGGGAAAGTATTGCCATAAACGCAATATACCACTATCATATTTAAGAATATGTTTTTATTGGTATAATCACCTGAAAATCAAAAAGCGTTTCACATGTTCCCCAGATGTGCAGGCTCTTCTACATGCCTGGTATAGGGGTGTTAGGGTAGAGGAGTTGTATGTTGGTTGAAATCTGCAACCTCACCGCTGCATGCCACTACATCCTACACACTGGGGCTGTGTTCTATGTACTACATACTACATACTACATACTATATACTACGTACTATATACTGCATACTGCGTTCAGTGGTAGTATGTAGTATGGAGGAGCTTTTCAAATTCATTTTGCAGTATGCTACGTCAGGCGGAAGTAAACAATAACCGCAGCTTCTTTAGCTAAAGCGCCCCCTTCTGCTGGAATGCTGCTGCTGTCCGTCATTTCAGCTGTGACGTTCCAGCGCTTTGCATTGTGGGATACAGTAGGCGAGGTAGACTGGTCAGATGCATACTGGAGATTTTTTCTAAATCAGTACAACATCCGGGCATTTTTGGCAAACTGCACATTTTGCTTTTCTTTGTATACTGCATACTAAATACTGCTAGTGTAGTATGGCATTTCGAACACAGCAAATGACTTGTAAACACTGGCAAAAGGAAGCCCATCAGGTTCCATTACACGTGTGTAATGAAGCCATACAACCACAAGGGGGAGTGAAGAGCTCTTTAAATTCAACCTGTGTCCTTTAGTTGTTATCTGCACCACCAAGCAGCCAGCTCACCTCCCTTTAAATGAGTGCCACGAAGTGATTATTGAATAAACAGGTTTTGCAAAAACTCACAGGTAGAGGCTCCACATAGAGGATGAGGAAGTGGAGGGACATGGAGAGGCAGATGGCCCCCAGGAGCCAAATGTTCTCCCAGGGAGGCATCCGCAGCAGGGACTGGTTCTCTGACAGACTGGAGGAAAGAGAAACGTATACAGTTTGCCCTTCATTTTCTGAGTGCAAATATTCCTTAGGTGAGACGTTTGTGAGAGGCTCTTAATTACCTGTTGAGAGCATTGCACATCTCAATGGTGACGAGCACAGAGAGGGCCATTGTCATCGGGTAGGGCGACTCGAACACGTGGCAGTCCAGGCCGTCAAACTCGGGGTTGTCTGGGGCACACTGGAGGAAGTGGCTCTGAGGAGAGGAAGGCAGAGGAGTGAGGAGGAGGCAAGGACCTAAGGGGAGCTGGAGAAGGAGCATTCAGACGGGTGGACTTACCAGCTGGTACAGAGTGATCTGAGGCCCATCTTCAGAGACGGTGAACCACCAGGCAGCAGCTCCCACTGTGGCTGCACCCACATAGCCTAATAACACCATCACACACATATCAGTAATTAATCAAACAGCACTTAGGCAGATTAAAATTCTTTAGATATAATGAATGATAATAGACCAACATCCAATGGCCAGGTATCTGAAGAAGAGCCAGCCGGAGATGAGGGGCTCCTTAGCGTTACGAGGAGGTTTCTCCATGATGTCCAGATCCGGAGGGTTGAAGCCCAGGGCGGTGGCAGGGAGGCCGTCAGTCACCAGGTTGACCCAGAGAAGCTGAACGGGAATCAGAGCCTCTGGGAAGCCCAGCGCCGCAGTGAGGAAGATGCTAACAGGAGAATCAACCAGAGTTAGCAACTAAAGCTGAAGAAAATGATTACAATTCTACATTTCTTTGCTTCTGAGACTCACCAGACCACCTCCCCCACGTTAGAGGAGATAAGGTATCTGATAAACTGCTTCATGTTGTTGTAAATAGCTCTGCCTTCTTCAACAGCGGCCACGATGGAGGAAAAGTTGTCATCAGCGAGGACCATCTCAGAGGCTGACTTGGCCACGGCAGTGCCAGAGCCCATGGCGATGCCGATCTCTGCCTTCTTTAGGGCAGGGGCATCGTTCACTCCATCACCTGTCTGTGGAGAAAGGAAGAAGACATTTGACTTGGTGTTGAGGTTTCTAAAATAAAAGAAAGGAGCAGCAGCAACAACCACAATAAATAAACAATCACTGAATATTTCTGATGCAATGTGTAAGAATTAGCTTTCAGACTCCATACCATAGCTGTGATCTCGTCAAATCCCTGCAGGAACTCGACGATCTTGGACTTGTGGGAGGGCTCAACACGGGCAAAGCATCGAGCGTGAGTCACAGCCTCGCGTTGAGTGTAGGGCGAGAGTTCATCAAACTCCCGTCCGGTAAAGGCCATGTGCTCCACGTCGTCTTCCTCGGTCAGGATGCCAATGCGGCGGCAGATAGCCACAGCTGTGCCTTTGTTGTCCCCGGTGATCATGATGACGCGGATGCCGGCCTGGCGGCACAGCAGGATGGAAGCAGCCACCTCCTGTCTGGGAGGGTCGAGCATGCCGACACAGCCGACGAAGGTCAGGTCAGACTGGACACAGAGAGAGACGGGGACTTGAATGTTAGGTACTGAAAAGAATACAAGCGTCAAATGCAACAAAACATTCAAGCAATTGTACCAGAAATTAAATGAAAACTCACCTCATACTCAGCAAATTTGGCGGTGTCGGCCAGTATCATGTCCTCCATCTTGGGTGGGCTGTCTCGTGTGGCCAGAGCCAGGCATCTCAGGGTGTCACGACCTGTGCCGTACTCACGGATCACAGACATGATCTTCTCCTTAATACCTTTGCTGAGAGGAACTTTATTGTTGCCCACTCTGACATGAGTGCACCTCTCAATAACTCCCTCCGGGGCCCCCTGTGTGGTAGAGCAGAGGAATAAATCATTTTAGACATGGCAGAAGGTTGTAGGGATCAACAAGTCCTCAGTACATGTTCCTCTCATATACCTTTACGAACATCTTGCCCATGGAAGAACGAGACTTGTTTGGGGTGCAGTAGACAGACATGGATTTCCTGTCTCTGGAGAACTCCAGGGTAAACTCCTTTTTCATCAGCTGCTTGATCACCTGATCGGAAAATAGGACAGAAAGGGTGAGAAAAAACCTGCTGAGTGGAAGCAGTTGAAAAACTGCAGCACGTGCAGGTGAGGGAGCTCGTGTCACTCACCGAGTTGCAGGCGTTGGCTCTGTCAATCTTGGACAGGCTTTGGACTTCAGTGTCGAAAACGTTCATCTTTTCCACCAGACAGGTCAGCGCAGTTTCTGTGGCCTCGCCAACCTTCTCATACACACCCTTCACCTGAAACACCAACAACATTCTTGTTAATATTTTTATATCACCAAAAAACCTTTGGGGACAGATCTAGAATCAACATCTCGATCCCTGGTGTTCCAGTAGGGACAGTTTGGGGGGATGTGATGGCTCTTCATCTGTGTAAAAACGCCGGGTGTTCACCTTTTAGCTCAGGACGTAAATAATTTGAGCTGCAGCAACTTCTGCGAAAAACCTCCAAAACCTGCATTAATCCTGCAATATTTCTTTCACTGTTCGATAGTGTGTATCAGTATTTCAGTAATGATGCGAAATGAAACTGTAAGATTGTAATGAAACCATAAAAGACAAAACTGCTGACTGTACTGTTGGCAGCGAGTAAGAAATGTGTCACGAGGAAATGGTTAAAAGTGGAACCTCCCACCATTGATGAATGGAATGAAATTGTCTGTGAGATTTATGTTATGGAGAAGATTTCTTTTTCCCTCAAAGTTGAGAAAGAAAAATTTTATAAGATCTGGACCAAATGGACTGAGTATGTATAACTAGGGATGCACGATATTATCGGCACGTTATCGGTATCGGCCGATATTGGCTTAAAAATGAACTATCGGATATCGGCCAACACGCCGATATCCGCCGATATAATTGACCGATAAAATAATGGGCTGCTGCATACTTGATTAAATGCCCGACCTCAACGCAATGTCCCCGGCATGAAGAAGACCTGCGCGGCGCAGCGTGATGATGTCACGTGTGTCTACCTGCAGCATGAGAGAGGTAGAAGCCAAAATGTCCGTGGTGTGGAAGTTTTTTTAACGTGTACGAAATAGATAGAAAAACTGCTGTTTGCAATGACTGCTCAGCTTCGGTGATGCGAGGAGGAGCCAAGGCAAAGTCTTTCAACGCTACAAACTTGATTAACCATCTCAAGACCCGTCACCCCGACCGTTGTAACAAATGTGATAAGAGTATCACCATTATACTGTACGCTAATTCCAACACAGAAGAGAGTTGATGATCTCTGCAATTAGGTGTGCGGGAAAAAAATATCGGTATCAGTAATCGGCTAAATGAGTTGTAAAATATCAGCATATCGGATATCGGCAAAAAATCCAATATCGTGCATCCCTAGTAAAACCAATCACATCTGATTTCATTTGACTATACTGGTGCTTTGGATGAACCTACCCTCTTTATTTTATGTGATGTACTGATTGTATGTACGTGTGCGCTCCCCGGTTCTGTTCCTTTTTGTTATTGTTCCCACCTGGAATAATTTAGGCCCGTGTAAGAAAACTCCAGAAGGGCAGTATGAACAATATCACCCAAACTTTCTACATCCATCCTCTCCTACGTCCTTGACAAACTAAGGCTGTAATTAATGTATGTGATGGAAATGTGCCTTTCTAAATAAAAAGAGAATTAAAAAAAAAAAAAAAAGATTGTAATGAAAATAAAAACAGCTAAAACAATGACGCCTAAATTACAAACTGTAGTCTGTGAGCTGCGGTGAACCAGATCTAGTTGTTGACATTTCACTAAGGCATCAAAACAATATTAAACATATTCTATATACAGACAGTGAACCAGATCATCTTACTGTGTTTTACTGAGAACAACGCACTTTGCATGGGGGAAAATACTTTGCATATATGCCTGTATTTTTACTGTGTTCTCATTATCCTCACTGAGATGTTGGCATCTGCATCCCCCTCACCATCACACCGCTCTGTCCTCTGACTGCATGTTTTTCTTCGGAGTGCAGAGGTCAAATCTCAATCAGGATAATGAGAAAGCATTAAAAAATACAGTTATAACCCCGAGGCTAGAGTGGGTGGTTTGTTATTTTGGATACAGATCCCATTTTAATACGAGATTTAAAATGGACTGAATGCCGCAGCACATTTACGCCGTGCATTAACGTGCGGGTATATCTTGATAACATGTCAAGACACAGATCAGAGTTTTCCTATTACAGATCCACTGCGTACTGGAGCACAGTGGATTTGTTTTACAGTATAATATATGCAATAAAAATCCCACAAAACAAAATCAATATACAGTCGACACATTTGACGTTAAAGAAGATGCAGGCAGAGTTCAGACCTCGTTGAAGTCCAAAGAGGAGTCGTTGCACAAGGCACAGATGGTAGCCAGTTCAACCAGGGCGTCAAACTGGGAGCTTTTCACTGGTTTACTATCCTGGAATCTGAGGACAAGTACAGTGTTTATATTAACCTTTGTGTGTTTAGTTTAAATACCTATATTTAACCACACACCCTTAACCTACATTTCACCTGCGTATACAGTCAATCAATGACATGCTCTCCCTTTTACAGTAGGTATGCCAGTGAGGGTGTCATCAGTAGAGTACTCACACTTCTCCCTCAGGTGCGTAGGTAGACCCTGTGATGGTGAACTCCGACAGCGAGCAGCCATCACCTTCAGCTTTGTTGACGACAAACATCTGGAGAACGAAAGAGGTGGGACAAAAACAAATATGAGTTTTCAAAGCAGACACATTTTTTAGTTTTAACCAACTGTCAGTTTCCTTTCTGACACAGCAGGTGGCAGCAGAAACACAGAAGACTCGAGGCTCCTTTTTGGAAAGCAGATTAGCCTGCAGTGTTACCGAGTGTGTCTCTGTGAGGGCCAAGACGGGTGGCCCGCTGACTAATGTGAGAAAATGGTGTTTAGTTTCTCTCAATAAGTAAACAGAGGAGACTGCCAGCAAGCCAGAGTTAAGAGAGAGACGCTGCGCCCGAGAGGAAGAAGCCGCAGTGCCAGGTCTGCTCCGGCAGGAAGCTTTCATCCTTTATCTCTCTATCTCTCTCTCTCACACACACACACACACACTGGATTATAGCACCCTAATGAGTAGAGAGAACGGGGATTCCATCAAAACATTTTGAGGAGCAACTTTTGATGTGTTAAAATAAGATTGAGGTGAGATTGGGCCGCTGGTTTCCCTACATATACAGAGGCCACAGTCCTCGACAAACCGATCGCAGGTTCGACTTCCGGTCTGCCAATCATTTGGCGCATGTCATCCCTCTCTCTCTCTACTGCCCACATTTCCTGTCTCTCTTCAGCTGTCCTGTCAAATAAGATTAAATAAGATTGATTGATTGATTTAGGATCGATATATGAAAGTTCAAGTAACTTCTTAGTACACGATATGAGTATAAATTAATTTAGCAGAGCTCTTTAAAGGCTTTTGTCTCCATGTCCTTTTTATAACACGTCTCTCTGTGCTGTCTTCCAGTGGTGTGTAGTGATTTACAATTTGCAGAATCTCAAGGCTATTTAATGATTGCAAGTACAACATGTGGTCCAAACAATACAGACGTCTAAACAACTGTAAATGTGTGCCACAAGTCTAATACAGACTGTGCCAAAGTTCTGAGTGAGCACTTAGAAGGGCAACAAAAGAGGATTAGACTTCGGTTAATGCTGCAATGTCTTCTTCATGTGGGGCCGAGCAGTGCTTGGGCGCATCTCAGAGAAAAAGAAAGAGAGAAAGAGAGAGAGAGAGAGAGAGAGAGAGAGGAACTAGAGGCTGTCTGCTTTGCAGCTTGGTGACGCAAGGTCAGTTATGCAACAGCAGCACTGCAAGTCATCCAACAGCTCAATGTAGATGAGAGGAGCGGCAGCATGTTGCCTTCTTTTTAAAATAACCTGAATACCTGATCACAAGGAACACTCCTCTCTCTCTGTTTGCACAGGCAGTATTAGCATTTTAGCTGACAGACGTATTTAAAGCGACGGAGAGAGAGTCACAGTTTACTTAACTGCCTTCAACTTATTCCAACTCCAGACAGGCGAAAGACAACAAAGATGACGAAGCACAAAGGACCAAAGTGCTCAACAATGCACAATGACAAAGTGCTTGTGTGTGTGTGTGTGCGTGTGACTCACTCTGCACACAGACATCTGGTTGGTGGTCAGGGTCCCTGTCTTGTCAGAGCAGATGACAGAGGTGCAACCAAGGGTCTCCACCGATGGCAGGCTTCGGACGATGGCGTTTTTCTTAGCCATGCGGCGAGTGCCCAGAGCGAGGCAGGTAGTGATGACGGCAGGAAGTCCCTCGGGGATGGCTGCCACGGCCAGCGCCACGGCAATCTTAAAGTAGTACACGGCCCCGCGGATCCAGGAGCCTCCGTGGACGGGGTCATTGAAGTGCCCGATGTTGATGATCCACACGGCGATGCAGATGAGGGAGATCACTTTGGACAGCTGCTCACCGAACTCATCCAGCTTCTGTTGCAGGGGCGTCTTCTCCTGCTCAGTGGCTGCCATCTCGTCCCGGATCTTACCGATCTCCGTATTAACACCGGTGGACACGGCCACACCCACAGCCTTCCCAGCAGCAATGTTAGTGCCCTGAAATAACAAACGATACACATGTTGGCTCAAGTGCACCTGATAACATCTCACACATTCTGAAATAACAAGGGGAGCAAGTTTTTCCAGGAAGTTAACAGAAACTAAACAAACTCAAAGCAGGAGGACGTCAACAGGATGTGTGATAATGTGCACAGCTGAGCTTACAGAGAAGAGCATGTTCTTCTTGTCTTGATTGACAGCTCGGGGGTCGGGAACAGGGTCGGTGTGTTTGATCACGGAGACAGATTCACCTACAAAGACATCACAGGGAGGCAGGTTACATCATTTCAAATTTGTCTCTGCAGGATGATACTGGAACAAAGCACAACCAATTACACCTACAGAGAGATCTACAGCGCCGATCTGTCACATGCTCATGAGCGTTTCATCTCAGAGGCAAACTTGCTAATTTGAAATTGTGTCATGATAGATCTCTCAGCTCATTGTGCAGCCGGCTCAAATGATTGCTTCCCGTGTCATCCAGCTGTTCTCGTTCTTCAAACGCAGGTGGAGGACTGACCCATTAATCCTGGATAAGGTTATCTGGGAAAATTCTTGTTTTGAAGTAAAACAGAGCATCAGTGGAGAGTCTGAAGGTCATTGTAAGCTTAAGTTTATCCGAAACATAACTTTCAAATGAAACCCGACTGTAACCATGAGCATACTGAAGTCAGTGTGTGGCAGTTATTATTGTTCTGTAAGCCATTTTTCAATTTAGGAAGGGAGTGCCGTATTATAGTCACTCATAAAGTAGTTAAAGATCGAAGTGGTGATGTTTCAGCTTTCGGTATCTTCATATTTCAGCAACAAATATAACGCAAGGTAGATTTAAAGCTCAGCTAAAGACTTGCACGGCAGCTATCTCTTCTACTAAATGTAATGGGAAAATATTAAAGGGGAAGTCTTAAAGCTGAACCTAAAGGTCAGCACACCCTATGTAACATGACAATAAAATAATGTTAAAATACAATAGTGTATATTAGCTGGTGTGCAGGTGAAGTTTGTAGTAAAATCATATAATAACAGTTATCAGGTTTGGATGATATTAACAACATGCCTTACCGGTCAGAATGGACTGGTCTACCCTCAGAGTTGTTGATTTGATTGAACAGATACGGATGTCTGCAGGGACCTTATCTCCAACTGAAAGCAAAGAAACACACAATTAGAGAAAATACACAAACAAGAATACATCAAGGAGCATGAATGAACAAAGGAAAATATATTAAAGAGCCCCTCCACGGAACATCAAGTTTCTAACCTTGTAAACATCTCTGTGTGGTGTTTTTCACGTGCTACACGACAAATCAGGGACAACATGAGCAGTCATCTCGATGCTCGTCTGCTTTTAAACTGCAGTGTACCAAGGACAGGCTGAACAACATGTTTTCAGATTGGCAGGTTTGAGACGTCACAAACCTAAGGAGCCAATCCCGCTACGCATATCATTATGTGCAACCTATGGCAACCACTCTGACGATGCGCGAGCCAGCTACAACCATCGTAATTTTTGCAAACTCACTACTGACTACTGACGCTAACGTTACTGCTACTAATTACTACATTTCAAGCTAGCTAAGTTTCAATAAGTTGCCACTAAACGATGGCAGAGACGTTTTTTGTTTTCGCAACGGTGGGTACGGTTGGAAATGTGCATAGTGGGCGGGGCCTATGCAGATTTGGGAATTTTTAATGAGGAGGATTTTTACAAGGTAATTTAACGTATTTTGCAGAAAAAACATATCAGACACAATTTATGATTTCAAGCAATTTTTTTTTTTACAAATTTGGGTTTCAAAATGACTCATAGGAACAAAAACTTTTGGCATCAGTCCAGTAGATGTCCTCCACCATAGCCGCGATACAGCCGCAATGGCTGCAACATAATCCCCTGGGACAATTGTTTCCCCGATCAACGTACGTCCACTAGACGTGCTTGATTTTGCCGCTGACAGGCTCAGAGTGTTACTCCAGGTGTCCGACAACATTATGGAAATGATCCCTACAAAGATCGTCCTTTTTTTAAAGGAGTAAGATCCTTTCTGTGTAACTAGAAACAAGTCTCACTCGAGACAAGTCTCTTGGTAGAGACTGTTGGTGTACGAAAGCGTAGGTAAGTGTATTTGTTCTCTCTCTCTCCTCGTTCTCTCTTCAATTTCTATGACCTCTTCGACCGTATACTCTGGCTCAAATAAATAGGGACGGCCACTGAAATCAAATGCCTCATCTTCATTGTCGAAATCAGGTAAATATTCAGCCGTGGCTTTTGAAATATATTCTTGCTGGCAGTCCTCCACGTAAACGAATCCTCTCCGCGGGATTTCAGAGCGAGACTTCTCCTTGAGCGAGACTTCTGTTTCTGGCTACACAAAAAAGGATCTTACTCTTTTAAAAAAGGACGATCTTTGTAGGGATCATTTCCATAATGTTGTTGGACACCTGGGGTAACACTCTGAGCCTGTCAGCGGCAAAAACAAACACTTCTAGTGGATGTACGTTGATCGGGCCAAAGGGAATTATGTTGCAGCCATTGCAATTGGGCCCCAGGTTTAAAAATACCGAACTGGTCTTGAAAAGAAATAAAAAATAAAACAAAACAAAAGTTAAATAAAATAACTGACACTAGAAGTTCAAGCAACTGATCTGGTGCAGAATAAAAAATAAAACTGTCAAAGCTTTTCGACCACATGAACAGCACTCTGCTATCAATGGAGGCCTGATTTCCACCGACTCCAGCCACGCACTCCCGCTGCATGTGCGTACAGGCTAAATGAAGATTTAACAGATGAGATGTTGTCTATTTTCTGCAGGCAGTAACTCAGCGTTAGTGTAAACTAAACTGACGAAACACAGCTCATTACAGGGAGGTTGCTGTGCCACACAGCAACAGAGCAGAGCTGCCATCACTGCAGGGAAAGAGAAGGAGAGCCAAAGAAAGAGGAGGAAATGAAGGACCTGTGAGCCATAAAAGGCCCGTCTCAAAGGAAAAGGCCAATTTGGGTACATCGGAATTGCAGTGACCCAATTCAGCTTCCTAATGGTACATAAAGGCAATGGAAACTGGGGAAATGGTTCAGGCTATGGCACAGTTCTGTGGGTGTTACCTTCATATAGGCCTACTTAGTTAAATATGCAAATTGTGTCAGATGATTACAAAAGACTCCAACCTAGAACACGATGTGGTGAGAATACAGAAATGCACACGGCTTGCCAAATATCAAAAACACAGCGACAGAGCTTAAATAAAAAACTGTAAACAAACAAAAAGGTTTGATCAAATGTATTCAAGTCCAAGTTCCCATTTGAGGAAGACAAGTAACGTGATCCCCGCCGCCCACCCCACGACCTTGAGTGAAGGGAGGGGAGAATAGCAATGGGACCAACGATGCATGCAGCCAAAGATGGGAAAAGCATTTGAATATATTCCCCAATGAAGCGATCAGGTTTATATGTGGCCTTATACCGGCAGCTGTTTCCTCATAGCTGCCACAGCACAGAAAGGATACAAAGACACATGTAATACAAGTCATCATAAAACGAATGAATGAAAAGAACGTCTACATTTTGACACAATTCCAACTTGACATACAAACATGGCGTCTCGTTTTGAGGCATGACCCCGTGAAGAGCTGGATGGTCGTCAGCGTATAAGATGTCCTAACAGCAGTGCCAGAAACCCTGAAGT
The DNA here is from genome assembly GCF_022749685.1 of Semicossyphus pulcher. Lineage (NCBI taxonomy): Eukaryota > Metazoa > Chordata > Actinopteri > Labriformes > Labridae > Semicossyphus > Semicossyphus pulcher. The sequence continues at coordinate 29,178,712 of NW_027211737.1, read as the reverse complement.
ACAAGCAGGCGTCGGCCAATCAGGCGGACCGTAATAGCTCTTCTGAGAAGGACTAATATCGAGCTCAGTGGATCTTTGAAACATTGTAACCTTAAAACAATGGGTGCATTGGACACAAGGAATAAAATTAGCACCTGCTATCGTCCAAATACAGGGAGAAGTGTAGGTCCCCTGCTAACGTGACATACGTTCTTCTTATAAATATTAATTATGATGGATTAATGATATGATATAGAGTGTTTCTCCTGCCTCAGGTGCATTTCTAAATCATTCTACGTAGATTTAATTGCTGGTAGAACCTGAATGTAAACGTCCTTTTTCAGAGGATAACACACTCCCGCTCAGAGATGGAGGATTGCCATATTTGCAGCTTTCACACTAAGACTGCAGTTCACTTCCTTGATCAGGGTTCCCACTCTTTTTTTTTACGAAATTATTTTCCAGGAGTTTTTCCTGACAATACGGGACAGCACTTGCTCTCAAATATATAATTTACCGGTAGTCATAGTACTGACACATTTAACCCCCGTTTTATTCCTCCTTTTTTTGATGATGCAGGGTTCACGATGAAGTGTCTCAAGTCCCTTTTACACTGCCAGTTCAAGGTGGGATTATTACACCTGTCATGTTCTGTCTTCTGTGTAAAACGCACGGAGGCACAATGATGGAGCGAAGTCGTTCATTACGCCTTCATCTATCCAAGTTACACCTGAAAGGACATAGCAATGTATTGAAAAAAAAAAAGGTGATAAAATTTAAGTGTCGTACTTTTCTATCGTCTTTCAGTCGGTTAGAAAGCGTCTAAAGGCGGCGATCTTACGTCGCTCGCAGGACTCGATTTTGAATGTGACAGCTCTGGGAGCCCCGACCGGGGTTGAGGCGGCAAACTTGTGCTGAGCGTGGGGCTAAATTAAATTTAAATTTTCCAGGACAACATGAAATTATTTTCAGGATATTTGGTCATTTTAAACAATTTCCAGGTGTTTCCAGGACTGGAAAACTAGTCTCTAAATTTCCAGATTTTCCAGGTTTTCCAGGACGCGTGGGAACCCTGTTGATGGAACAATATTCTAATTGAACAGTGGAAGACATTTCAAAGCTACATTTTTAACTTTTCTACAAGAATTGTTCCGCTCCTTGGAAGAGGATGAAAGGATTACCCATAACTGCGCTACAGGAACAAAACATGACATGTTTTTCTATGTCGCCAAAAAGCTTAACAATCACATCCTAGATGATTGTGTAACACATCCTGTGCTAAGGCATTACTTTTGAGGAAATACTGACACCTTCTTAGAGAGTGCTGAGCCAGAAAACATGGCGAGGGACTTCTCACAATGGGGCTTACTGGTGTTCTCATAAAAAGAAATCAGTGAGTGTTAAGACTGTGTGACATTGTGTGACACTGGAATTATCCCGAGGCCGTGTTACACTGCAGACCTGCTCTGATGAAGTGTGTGTGTATATCATCTGTCCCTTTGTGTCAACATCCTACTTGGTAGCAGTCCAAGCATCTCCTCAGGCATGGCCATACTTTCACCTCTACGCTTAACACCAGGTTATAATCCACAATACGGTGACAAAAGCTCAGAACTGGTGACTCATGCCACCTGATATAACTCCCAGAGGTGCCCGTTTTAAACAGACCTTTCAACAGAGGACAGGTCAGCACCTGAACTGAAGCTGCCAGCTTTGACTGGCACCTGCCTCCGCCGTGTGTTAGGGGACAGCGTGTTGGTTCGGGCAGGCCAGGTTTCCTCTGGGCCGGCCAGGAGGCTACATGTGCTGATGGCAGCTGAACAAAAGGCTGACCTTCTGTCATGTTGAGTGGGTCATTTTAGAGCGCTCGACAGCTGAAGCATCCTGCAGCTTTCCAACACAGCTTTGCTCACAAACCACATGTACGTGTGTACCATAATGCTTATATTTGTCCAAATGCATATGTTATAAAAATGTGTCTCCAATAGGTCAAAAAATAACCTGTCATTGTTTCATGCAGCCAGGTGCGCTGGATAAGCTTGCTACCAGCACAGTCATTAAAAGGAAATGCAGCGCATGACAATCTTGTTTTTGCAAATGTGTCATTTACATGGGTGCTACCTTACATTTACTTAACTGCTTTGCAAGTGCAATTTGGTGTGCAGCACTCTCTCACACTTTTTGCTCTGTAAGCACGTGGCCAAAGTGACGAGAAACTATTTTGTAGGAAAACAAGAAGCAGAGTTTGTAACGTTGTATTGCAGGCAGTCCGTTGGCAGGATAGCTGACGAGTTACTCGACTTTACTGCAGTTACATCTTCACAGATGGAAACACGTGTCCGCTGACTTTGGAGATGATCCTCAACTGCGACCTCGGTTATGCAAGCACTCAGTCTCCACACTTTCTCCGAGGTCTCTGCTTTGCTTCTGTTGGGAATGAATCTTAAAGCAGCCGGCTAGGCCTACGCGGAGCATGCGACCGATTCTGTTGCTATAGTAACCAAACATGTCCCAGTACTGGGAGCACTAAAACTTCTGTCAAAATGAACCGGGGGGGTTTATTAGACCCGGTTAGAAATTCAGTTACATAATTGATTCTGTGAATCATATCGCAGTCAAATATCCTGGTCCTTGTCACAGCAGAAAGTCAAGGGTCCAGAGAAAAACATTATTAAAGCAGGGAGGTAGTATAGAAAAAATATAAGCAGACTGAATATGATATACATCTGGTCTTCTCAGGCAGATCAGACATTAAAATGTTAATGTTGTTAAGACAATTATCAGTTGAAGTACAAGTTTTACAGTTTAACAACATGTCTGAAGTGTACTTTGTTTTGTTTTAAAGTCGAGGTGAAATGAAAAATGTCATTTTAATCCTTTTAGATCTCATCCCCGGTAATATTGTGCATCTATTTGACAATATAGGCCAAAAAAAATACAGGAAATCCATTTCTTCGTATTCTTATATCAAAATCTGATCATTTTTTCTTCCCGTAAAACTAAATTTCACACGTGCTTACGTAAGTTAGCACCAAACAATTTCAACCAATCAATCTGCAGCATTTAGCCGCACAGCACCAAGAACGCTCGGTCAGTTAGCTAGCTGCTGCGCTGTGGAGAACGTCTGTCTACGCCCACTTCTCAACCATCAAATCAAATCCCTCCAATGATATGTCCCGCCTGCACGTCCTGTTTCACTCGGAAATACGTCACGATACGGAAGCTAGATACTCTCGAAATGCCGTTTCAGCTCGACTTTAAGGTCAACACTTCAGCAGAGCCCCTCATTAGAGACTTTCAGGGGTAAAAGTCTGACCTCTCACTTTACCATCTAACATAGCATACATTTCCTGCGCTCAGGTTAACAAGCTTACTATGTAATAGAATACAGCTTTAAAATGCAAAAGTGCAGCTGCAATAGGTGCTCAAGATATACCAACAGACATTGTGGTTGATATGTTTAAAGACACATCTTTACAAGCATACCTCAATCCAACTTTCTCATCAACACAGCTCTGTGCCGACTTATTTCAACTATTTGAGCCTTAAACCGTTCTGGTTAAATTAAAACCCCTTTATCAGGTGATTCTAAAGCCTGTCAGGAAATGAGGCCATTTCTCTCTCTTGCTTAGAAGTCAGGAACCTTTGCCAAAAGACGGCCCCTTAGTGACAAAGGATGCTTGCCAGACCACATTAAATGCCACATACTATCCATGGTGTCTGGAATCTTAGTGGGGGATGCGGGCGCTGATGGGTAGGGTCACTGTGCATTGAGCGCGGTGGGGTGGGATGGTTATCCACAAAGCGCTTCCCTATAAGGTCATCTCTCTCCAGCACAATAGGAGCAGATGAGAGATCCTCCCTCCTACACTGCCCCGCGAGCCCCCGTCACTACCAGGCTCCAAAACTTCACAGGCAGCAGAGAACAAACCCACTGAGTGCTACTGTTGGAGAAAAGGCCAACATCCAAAGAGGCGAGTCCTAAACACCAAACTGTAAACTGGCAGCATACAGTTAGTGGTGTGTTTCGAAAAGGACAACTAACATCTCTATCAGCTAACATGATTTCTCTGAGGGGTTAGTAAAGTTAGGCAAGGTAATCCAGTTATCCTGTATCAGGTTATGACTTTTGGCACTCTTAAATTTAGTGGAAATTTAGATTATTATTTCATTTTTACTGATTTTACAGCCAAGCCCTTGGATCACGTGAGAGTCTGAGCTGTTGCTCTTTGAAGCTTTTTACAGAAACAATGCAGAAAGCGATGCTCGAGGGGGATTTAGAAATGTTGTCATCAAGTAGTTTGGCCAGCATAGCATGCTCTGCCTCCATTGTTTGCCATACCATCAGCAATATCTGCACATATGTAGCAGAGCAGACATTGCATTTGCATGTGACTGAAGAATCGGTGCACAATGAACAGTTCTTTTTACATTCCAGCTAAAAAAAATACTATATCAACCACCATATTGATTATAGTTAAAGTTTTTCATCATCCTTACAACAGCAGTCAGAAAACGGGACTACACAGCACATTAGACACATAAGAGCAGCACACGCAGGACAGAAGCCCTCAGTTCTTCAGCAGCTACATTAAACCAAACGTAACGTAATCCAGATTAAATAAAAGCCGGAGGAACGCTTTAAACAGAATGTTATTTTCAGGACATTAAAAACAATTTCAGCGAGCATGCGGCGGGGAGGCTGATGAGCGATGAGGTGTGAGTAGGAGGCAGCGTTCAAACCCACAGCAGCAGCCTGACAGAGAGCAGCACAGATTGGCTGCAGGCTATTCTTCTCACGGCTGAGGCAGCCACAGAGGGCTCGTCTCAGTGTCCTCTAGCTCGGCTCGGCAGCCGGCCGGGGCACAGCATCTGCGTCATCACAATCCTCCTCTGCATGGCAGGGGTCACCTTTGGAGCTTCGGGAAAATATTATTCATGAAAAACGGAGCTTGACAGGAACTATTGTGAAAGATGTTTTGAATTCGGGAGGTAAATTGAGCTGATGGGCTTCTTCTGACGGCAGGATAAAACATCCTCAGTTGCTGCCTGCTGGGCTGCATTTTTGACTAAGTCTCAAGCTGCTGACAGCAAAGCCTCCAGCTAGCTTCATCAGGAGTTTTCAATAACACACTCTGATATGCAAGAGGAGAGCGCAACTGACTCCCAAGTTCCTTCTTTCTTTAAACCAAATAATTAAGCTTTCCAAACGGTCATGATAAGCTCCATGTACCAAATGACACACTATACTGTATAACACCAGAAAAATCCCTCATTAGAATTCCCTCTACACTTTTACTCCATTTGTCCTTGTCAAGGTTACTCCGGAGTCCCGCACAACGCTTTCCAACATCCCCCACAGTAGCAGCGTTCCCCAGAGCCGGATGGGAGGGGCTTGCACCGGGTGGGACCAGACACCTGTCATCTTCATGACTGTCACTGCCTCTATAAATACAGCATTCCATAATCTCACCGGCCTATGACGGCTAAAAATACAACCTACCACCATGCACAGAAAAACTATGCATCACTTCAGCGGCTTGGGGTTAAACAGAGTATCAAGATAACGCTACCGTTTCAAGGACGGAAGCATTCCTCAACACATCCTTCTGTTCATCCCTGAGAGTTGAACATATATGTGTGTGCTGCGGGGGAAACGGCACTGAATTAAAGTTTACATCCGGAGGATTTTAGCCACTGAAATATGCTGACTGGACGTCAGCAGCATGAATCACTCCAGCACTTCACATTCTTCACGGGCGAGGGTGGGGGTTAGGGGGGGTTGAGTTAGGACAAGCTGTGAGGAAGCAATGGCAGTGTTCTCCAACTCGATGTGTGTCGGCAAATACATACGCGCACAAAGTATAGTTGGTATTAATAGCATTTGTGCCCGACCCTTTGAGACAATGGGTTAATAAGAGTTTCTCAAAATACATCACTCTTGCAGGGTGAGTCACCTCCACAGCTCCACATGGGGATGGGGGGAGGCTCGAACTCAGGCATGCGCTAAATATGATCCATGACCACACCTGGACTCATTGATCTGTCCACAGTGGGCTTTACCTGAGGCAGAGCCAAACCACAGCGACGGACAGAGAATTACCATCTCGAGGTCGCATGCCTCCGTCTACCAGACAAGTTGAAGGTCATGTCAATGTGTGTTCTACAGAGTGACTGTAACTTTAGCTGAGAAAGGAGACGAGGGAATTATTTCTATATCGACAATATTTGAATACATTAGCCTTAAAAAAAAAAAAACACCGCATGAGGGCAGACAGAACGCGTTTTAGCAGCTGGGGTTTTTTTGTAGCTGCTTTTTGCGCGCTGCTTTTGCGCTGAAAAAACTTGCAGAAAAGCGCCCGACGTCATTGGTGTTTTTTCTCATTGTCCAATCGGATGAATGGAGAGGCGGGCCTTCTGTCAAATAACAGTTAGGTAAATGACAGTTAACGATTCTGTGGTTGCCTTAACAACAGCAAAAAAAAAAAAAAAAAAAAAAAAAAAAGCAGCCTGAAAAACACGCTCTGTCTGATCGGGACCTACGTCTGGCTACATTATACAGGACAAGTCGCACAACAAACATTTATAGGAAGGAAATATAAGCAGAGAATGTTTATCTCTCATTTTTCTGTGCAGAGCACGTGACTGTCAGCGGGCTCTTCTTGCGACTGCAGAAAAAAAACAGGTAAGCCCGGTGTAGAGCAAGAGAGGTTTGGTCCTTCTCTCAGATAAAAATCTGAGTCTGATAAAGTTCCGACCTGAACTCTGACATTAGACTACAAAAATCTAATCAGTTCCATCTTAATTCAAGCAGACATTCGAGCCAATTTTGAAGAAATTCCTTCCAGTTATTTGTGAGATCTCGCATTCACAAGAATAAGACGGACGTGCATACAGACTGACAACCCAAAAACACAATGCCTCCGACCGCGGCACTCTGTTGCTGGCACAAAGGCTGATAGAAGCTGCAGTGGCATTGAACTGCCAATATTCTGCCTTTCAAGGTTCAAGTAACATCCAGATGTTTCATTTCAGAAGTGCACAAGTCAAACCAATAATTAAAAGTTTCACAACACTTAAAAAATGCAACACAAGCAACACAATATAACAGTAAAATACCAACCAATATCAATAAAGCAATGACCGAGCAGGCCAACCTACCAGCAACCTCCACGATGTCACCGGGCACGATGTCTCTGGCCTTGATCCTCTGCACCGTCTTCCTGTCCTGGCGGTACACTTTCCCCATCTCGGGCTCGTACTCCTTAAGTGCCTCAATCGCATCTTCGGCATTACGTTCCTTATGAGGAGAAAATCAGATCAAAGCCGAAGATTTAAACTGATTATATCACATAAACTAATGCACGTCTGTTCTGTGACTCGACTGTGTGAGAGGCTTTCCCTCTGAGGCGGCACTGATCATCCTGAGCTGGATGTTTATTTTATCAGGTCTTGGTTTGGGGACATTTAGATGTTACATGCATGAAAAAAGGAAGATTAATCACATCACTTCCTGCCTCTTGAAAATATCCCAATTTTACCCTTCACCAGCGAGGGCATCCTCATTGCTCGGAGGAGACTGCCCACATCATTTTTAAATAAACAGATAAGCCTCCCTGTCATACAGCATCATACAGACGGACTGTTCTGTTTCTAAAGGAAGCCTTCTTTGAGATCTCAAGAGACAAAATTACGTTTCAGTTCAGTGTTGATCTACAGCGATAGAAGCCGAGTATAACAAAACATCTCTGTTCACCTGCGTAATCTTACAATATCCAAATACAAAAGTCTTCCTGTTGAAACTGCAAGAAATAATACTGCATTGGATGCATGATCAACATCCTACTACTGCTTATTTACTAACAAGCAGTAGTTTATAATTCCAAACTAACTGCATCTGTTTCTAAGGTATTAAAAAATAAAAATACTGGCTTATTAATTTAAGATGTCCTTTAGTGTCAACTTGTTCTGGTGTAATTAACAAAGCTGCAGAAACGCATTTCACAGAGCATAATGCAATTCTAATTATTTATACCTGTTTTAAAAACAGACTTGGTGGTATTTAAATATGATGACTTTCAAAAGGGTCTGAAATAGTGATGCACGATATTATCGGCACGTTATCGGTATCGGCCGATATTGGCTTAAAAATGACCAAGGGCCAACACGCCGATATCCGCCGATATAATTAACCGATAAATTAATGGGCTGCTGCATACTTGATTAAATGCCCGACCTCGGCGCAATGTCCCCGATGCGAAGAAGACCTGCGCGGCGCAGCGTGATGATGTCACGTGTGTCTACCTGCAGCATGACAGAGTTAGAAGCCAAAATGTCCGTGGTGTGGAAGTTTTTCAAAGTGTCCGAAATAGATAGAAAACTGCTGTTTGTAATGACTGCTCAGCTTCGGTGATGCGAGGAGGAGCCAAGGCAAAGTCTTTCAACACTACAAACTTGATTAACCATCTCAAGACGCGTCACCCCGACCGTTGTAACACATGTGATAAGAGCATCACCATTATACTGTACGCTAATTCCAATACAGAAGAGAGTTGATGATCTCTGCAATTAGGTGTGCGGGAAAAAAAATATCGGTATCGGTAATCGGCTAAATGAGTTGTAAAATATCGGCATATCGGATATCGGCAAAAAAATCCAATATTGTGCATCCCTAGTGTCAACTTGTTCTGGTGTAATTAACAAAGCTGTGAACACCTGTTTTAAAAACAGACTTGGATGGTATTTAAATATGATGACTTTCAAAAGGGTCTGAAAGTTTCTCACCTGCCAAACACCGACGATGGCGTTGGCTATAAGAATGAGTAAAATTACAAAAGGCTCCACAAAGGCTGTGATAGTTTCTTCTCCCTCCTCAAACCAGGCCAGGACCTGAAAACAGAACAAGAAGAAGATAGAAGAAGAAGAACATAGCATTATTTATTAGATACATTTCATGGAACAAGCACGTTTCTGCTTACTGTTACAAGAATGAGGGGAAGAAATCAAGAAAATCTGGATAGTACAAACAAGTTCTCCATAAGTGATGTAGTACTAAACACCCTCTGACAACTGGACAGGCTTTTCTCTCTTTTAGAGCTTATCCCTTTAAAAGAGAGCTTTTTGTTGCAGCAGCAATAATGTGAGGATTTAGCTGTCTTTCAATTGCTAGAAGCTTGACATCAAAGCCAGAGATGCTAAATAGCTGAGGATCGTCCCACACATTTCTTATATAAAACTTCATGTGCTGAGGAAAAAAAAAAAACATCCAACAGCAGCTGAACACCCAAACTCAACACATTCAGTGCTTTAGTTAAAATCTGGAAACAAAGGAGCCTTATTGGTCTGAACATGAGTCTACAGCTGGCGATGTATTTATCTGTTTAAGTGTACCATTGTTTCTATCGTCCTCTGGATACTTGTAGTTATTGATTTTTTTAACTGCCAACACTGCACTGGCCTTTTAAACTGTGTAGGAATGCAAGTCCTTCATAGGCATTTGATTATAAGATACATATGAGAACCTGTTATGGCCAGAAAGGAAATACTCTGACCTTGAGTCTCATTTGGTTTGTTGTTCTTTAAAAAATTTAGCCTGTGTGTCATCAGCAATTAGTTAATGTCCCCTGATGATTAAAGCAATCAAACTTAGTAGGAGGTTGAAGAACTGCTTAGCTGTGGCAGACCTTTTAAATGGCATAACTTAAATGTCAAGAATAACTCTTAATAGCCGTGTCAATAAAGAAGCACAGGGCTCGACAGCGCTCCACTTAACAAGTCACAACATGACCAAGCTATTTACATCTCTCCGCCTTTTCTACAGCAAAAACATATCTTTATACATGCTGGGGCTGTAACTGACTTTTTTAAATAAACAATTAGTTTGAAGACTGTCCATCAGTTCCCACAGAGCCCAAGGTGAGTTGTTCATGATTTGTTTTATCTGACAGAAGTTCAAAAATAATATTTTCATTCTACAATACAAACAGACAAAAGCAGCTTATCGTCACATTTGAGAAGGTGAGCAAAGATTCACATTTTAGCTGATGACTGATGAGGACTAAGACGTTGCCATACTATTTGTTTCAGCCCTAATATACAGTGTCTGCAAACATCCAAATGATAAACACGTTTATAACACTAAACCTCATGAAATAGGCCTAATAAACGATAAATAACTTTTGTTTCAACACGCCAACAGAACTGAGTTAGTTTAGATATTCAGTTTTGAGAAACTAAATATCTTCAGTCAGTCAGTGAACAGTTTGAGATAATCTAATTTGCTTCCAAACTGTACACAAAAACGATGGGAGTTATTTATCTTATGTTCAGTCGGGCTCGTGCGTTTGTCCGATGAGAGTCCTCCCACTGAGGGGTGAGGGCCCAAATTTGGTCTTGAGTGGTGCTCTGTTCCCCTGTCAGACAGCAGCCACTGACACCTCTGTATCACCTGACTGGACACTGTACATACCAGCTAACACACACACACACACACACACACACACACAAACAGTGGCCCTCCCTTATCAAAATGTTCTTCGGCCATCTGTTATTCTACTGTGCAATCGATGCAGTGAATGTGCATAAAGTTAACTTTCTAAAATGAATCACGGTTTGCACAATGACAAAGTCCAGACTTTGATCCAGCACAGATGGCCATAACGTATCCATAAAAACTTTTCTTTTGATTCCACTTGACATCCAAACAATAAGAAGTAATACGATGTGTAAATGTTTGCTTGATTAAGCTTTGAAAAAGGCACGCTGAGGATACCGTTACATAATAGCAGTTGACTATTAAACATTTATCTATCTAGCACTCAAAGTCAGAAGCCCGAGGGAGACCAGGGTAAGTCCTTACACAGCAGCTATGCTTGACAACTCAAATGTCTTACTTGGCGCGTGTTGATAGCAACTCAATGCTGCTACTGCTGTTGTCACCATTCCTCAGATGGGTCGCAAGCCTTCTCAGCTGTTTAGCCGTCTAATATGCGAGCGTAACCTCAGAAGGGTTACACAAACTCAAGACATTTACACTTCGACACCATGCGCGGCATCAACCGTCCCCTGCCATTCTACACGTAGGCGTTAATTATAATCCCATCTGCAGTTTTGACTGTATATAAACACTCTTTCAGCCTGAGGTGGAAATGAGAAGCCATTTGTAGGATGTAGTGGCTTGTCCTGAGATTCCCTGAACCTCTTAAGATTATCTCGTTTTTACTGGAATGCTTAAAGAGTAAGCTGACTTGAACCTAACACATCTCACGCACAGGAGATGCTGCAGAATGCCTCGTTCAATTTAATTGTAAGAGTAAAGAATGAGATAAGTTGAAGAAATAGTCACCCTTAACAAGACAACGTTTTATCAAACGGTGCAGGACAACGTAGTGATATACTTACAAAAGATATACACGCAGCCAGCAGAAGAATTCGAACAAGTAAATCTTCAAATTGTTCAAGGACAAGTTCCCACAAAGACTTCCCTGCAGAGAGGAGAGTTTGATCAAATAATACATTTTCAGAAGCTTGTTATAAAATGATAATGTAACAGCATCAGCGACAGGAAGTCATTACCTTCTTCTGCTGGTAACTCTGTGTGTGTGGAGATGTGGGAGTCAGTCCGGGAGCGCCCAGGCAACAGGCAAAAAAAAACAGAAAAGGAAAAGGAAGGTAAGTGCATTATAAATACTTTTAAAAAAGTGTGTGCCAGATGGAGCCGTGCCCGTTTGTGTTTCTTAATGTGGAACTGACTCCTGGAACAAGAGGAGGTTAGTACATGTTCGGTGAGGAGTTTCAGCCTATTTTGAGAGTGCTAAATCTCAAACACAATGTCAAAACCACCCACATAATCCAAGTTTCACTTAGCACACATAAGTGGGAGAGTTTTGTTCTGAAACCTCACATGTCCGTGAGGGAATGGATCTATTGAATCCATTTAAAAACAATAATATAGCACAATTTAATTTGCCCGAACACCTGTAACTACAGCATACAAGTACTCCCAAAGTCATTCTTACACAATAGGAAAAAAAATGAAGACTCTAATCAAGGTGAAAGTGTTCAAAGGGGAGAGGGATATACCCTCCATGACCTCGCAGGTGATATTAATATAAAACACCTGTTTAAGGCTGGAACAAAAGAGATTAGCTCTGAAGGACAACGTTACTCCAGTGATCCTGTGGCCACCGTTCAGTGTCAAATGCCTGCCAGTTCCCTTGGCACATGGGCCGGTGTGTTGCAGCTTTGCTCTGAGAGACATGCGGCAAGGTTACTCAGTCACAATGTCGCCATACTTTAAAACTACTGTACACAATGGCATCATGAGGTTTTGTTTAACAATGTTATCACGGTAAACAGTGTTACCATGATACAATGCTACACTCCGGAACCATGTTCATTAGAGCTCCTGAGAGGAACTTTTGGGTTGGGTTGATTTTGGTGACCCCTGTGGACAAAGTGGTACCTCTTATCTCTTTGTCGATCTTGTCCTTTACATGTGTAAGTAGTGTTTTTTAACAATAAATCTCATCCTGCTTTCTTTGAACAGTCAAATGGATCACTTGCGGTCAATCTTTGCAATAGAAAATATAGTAAAAAGGCTGATTAATGTTAATCCCCTCATCTGACACCTAGCTCCCGGCATTGGCAATAGGCATTCAAAATAACTATAAAGATATAATCAATCTTGTTGCTCATACAGAGCTGTATTAATTTCAGTCTGTTTCATAACCAGCTAAAAACTCCTCACAGGAGCTTTAACATTATAATAACAGTAAGTTATCAATCAACTAACCTATATTCAACAACGTAACAAAGACCTCTTAGTAATGATAAATAAAATGTAAGCGACGGGAACCCCTCGAGGTGACCTGTGATGACGTCAGCCGAATCACCGGGTAACACTGGCCGGCCGATGATGTTGCTGACTTTTACCCCATATCCTGAATACTGTTCTCACACTGCACACGTTACTATGTCAAGACACGGTCTTAACCGTTTCTCATTCACAGCAGAGGCTTTTGTGGTCAACAGAGTAAATTGTCGTACCGTTTAGGCCCCATTTCTCCTTCTGACGTTTCACCTCATCCAGGGAAAGTCCTGTGCTTTCATTGACGCAGAAATAACTGTAAACTTCTTCCACACTCTTCGTGTGAGCGTTCTCCATGGCGGACGGAGGCTCTTTCGCACACAGCTTTACAGAAAATACTGCCGTATGGCACCTTCGGGATCTTTAAACTGTCTATACTTTCGGAATAAGGAGTTTACCAACTGAGAGCTGAGCATTCACACTCGGATAGCTATCGACAGCTTCTGCCCGCGGTCTAACGTGCTCCCCTGGCCCCTGTTAAGATTTTCTTCCCTCGAAAAAAATATTGTTGTCCAATTCCTCTTCACTGTGTGGATGAGAATTACTCTATGCGTCCTCTCCTCTCCGAAAATGGTGGAAGAGTGTCTGCAGCAGTGTCCTGTATTGAAGACTGCATTCACCCGGTCCAGTCTTTGGTGCTACCGTGCCGTGCCCTGCCTCACCGTGGCGCAGCTCTCTGTGGCTCCACACCGCGCTGATAGTCTGGTTTTATCAAATAGCGTTGTGACGTTCGCGAACGATCCGATTCTTTTGAACGGCTCTTTGGTGCGAAAGACTGGAACCGGGACGTAGTTGAGAGCCGTTCTTCTTATAGTTGTGCCTAAATTTCAGTAATCACCCTAGATCCACTCCCCTTTATGCCGAATTACCACAGGCAGCTTTTTTCAACTGCAACGCCGCTATACTTGGTCACATGCAGCAGAATCATGTCACCACAACATAGTGTTGACAGTGAGCAACACTCTAAGCCTCCGCCAAGTTTGTTTGGGTTTTTTTTGTTGACATCGCTGTAGTCATACAGAGTTTTATCATAAATTATTGGCAAATAATGATGTTGATTAATTGTCCCTACATTATTCTGCTGTTTCCTTTTAAATTTTAGAAGTGTGGAATTTTAAATACGTGTGTGTGTGTGTGTGCGTGTGTGTGTGTGTGTGTGTTGACACGGGAGTCCGACCACTCTCTCACCTCAGGTCTTATGGCTCCATTCCTTTCCGGTGGCCGTTCAGGAACGGAGCCATAAGCTCCAGCTCCCTTCAAAGAGCCTAAATTCCCAACACTATTATCAAAGTGCCTCACTGCTGCCCCTCTTCCCTGCGCTGCATGTGGACTAATATCATTGGACGAACAGTGTCAGCTACGTTCAAACCAGGGAGACATGAAAAAACACAGGAAGCAACCAGGAAATAGCCAACTGGAATACTAACTCGAATATCCCATTCAAACCTGTGGTTTTCGTTGTATGTAAACCAGAGAGCTAGGGGCAATTTGCATTCATTTGAGTGTTCGCGTTGCCTGCCTCGTCGACTTCAGGGTAGATTGTTTGTGACACAGCCAATATGTGACTGTGTTTAGGAAAGCCCGAATAGTGAGAAACTCTGTCAAAATAATGACCCAGTATACCTAAATAATGGAAATTAAGCATTACCAACATAATGAATTGGTATTCATAAATAATAATTGTATATTAATTTTCTTTTTCACAATATTGAGAAACTTTCTTGGTATCTTAAAAGAATGTAATAATACGTTTCTAAATGCGGTATTAAATCATTATTTTGCAGTACTAACTTATTATTTTGAGAGACTGACATAATAACAACTTGCAGGAGCTTTTGTTCACCACATAAGCAGAAATAGGCTTCCACACCTTCCCCATTATATTTTATTTTTTTAAATGATGATGCGCTGTCCTTTTCTTTCCTCCTCACTTCTGTAAATTAATTCTATTTAACAAGTGTTCCAATAAACTAAGATGTAATTCAAAGAGAAGTACAAGTCACCTCTTCCACATAGAAACCATTGTTGGTTTTCGCAAGCTTACAACCTGTTTGTACAGATTCAGAATCAACTTTACACAATTCCCTCAGACTAAAGGCAGGCATCCCATAACAGAAGCCCCTTGTCTTATTGTATTACTACCTCATTTACACTTGACTAGCATCCCCATGTATTCCCTTTGGCAGGGATGAGTTAAGCTCAGAGTAGAGAACAAAAAGACCAGCCACAGATCAATGTCTCAGGCATGTCACGAGCTGTTTGACAAAGGATTTACAGTGGCTAAAGACAAAAACTGGGAAGCACTTCGACACAAAACGTCTCTTCATGAATACAAAATACTTTTTTTATTTGCTAGGCATAAAGGCAGACTGTGCCTAATTAATCAACTACATCTGCATACCAATTGTAAAGGCCGCCAATCCGTGGAAAGAGGTGTGAGGGCACTGGGTCAAGCCCCCATTCCTCACTGTGTTCCTTAGGGTGTATCATCGTCAGATGTTTTACAGGACTGGCGAGCAACGTCTGTTAACACATCTTAACAAAGCCCAGAGAAGCACAAGTTGCTGTAACAATAATAACATGGCACTGCCCAGTTGGATATCAAGCTGCCATTTACAATGCACTTGATCTGTTTGGCACAAGAGCCAACAACATCGGCTGTCAGCAGCAGATTAAGTTTCTGTGGGAGGGAGGGTGGCACTCTGAAAAATCCACTAAGACATTTGTTGGGAACAACATGAGGCGCTTGAACCGTCGTCTCTGTGGGCAGAAGCGTGTGGCACAGACGCTGTTAAAAAAGTAATTGAACTTTATTTATTAAACGATATAAAGGCAAAATAATAATTTGTAAAAGTCTAGTTTAAAACAGCAAACATAAGGCTTTAAATCTGTGTACTTCATAAATAAATTGTGCTTTCTATAACATTATGCTCACCTCACAACATTTAAATACATTTACTAATCATTAATTACAACTTTATGAATGAAATACTTTAACAGTTTCCTTATAGATGACAATTATAATAAAACATTAGTCAAAATATTTCAAGAATATGTTTTAATAGATATCCAGACAACTTAATATCTTAAGATATAATAATATAAAGTCAAATATTGAAATGAGGAACTACCATATGAAAATAGCTTATGTTATAGAAACAAGCAGAATACAGAGACTTTGTCATCCGCCCTGTCCAAAGCAAAGGGTGGTCCCAGAGAGTTCCAAAATTGGCTGGACACCCTGGCCAAGGTCATGGCAGTCATTGCCAAAAATAGGTGACAGCAGCTCCATCCTAAGTGCAGCACTTTGTACGCTGTTATCTTTCAACACTCTGAATGAACAAGTATTCTTAAAGATGTGGCAAAATGAAGTCTCCAGGGGCTAATAAGAGAGAAAACCTGAGCCCTGTAACGCCTCTGGTTATACGTGTTCTTCAAGTTGTTAAAATGATCTTAAACTGCGTCCTCACCAAGATCGTACTGGTCTGAATTAAGAAGATAAACTATCAAGTGACACAGAAAATGGAGGGAAATATAAACCATGAAAAATAACTGACTTCATACCTGTTTTTTTTTAAGTACAATAGTGTCAAATACCAGATGAAATATAACAACTATATTGTAAAAAAAATGTAGATATATTGCAGGAATTAAATATGAACTCTGTGTGCTGCATGTGCTGTAAGTGACCCATAGATGACCCTGCCAAGACGTGTCCTCACAGCACCAGCCTATCCTCTCCTCCCTCCTGGATGACTTGACCGATTGATGCCTGGCTCTGAGCTCTTATGAAGCACTGTCTCTTGCACTCCATCAGCTGCTCCAAGTCCCGCCACATTGTCATCTGCTCCATGTTGGCAGCGTGGCCCTCCCTCACGATCTTCTGCTTCTCACGTAGCTTCTAAAGGCCAAAAAGGAAAAGGGTGATTAGTGAGAATCCAGCATGACTTCTTGTCCTCCGTGTCTGTCCTCAGACAATGTTCCTGACAGAACAAAGTCACACTTTCTCACCTTGCCAAGCAACTCCTGTTCTGAAATGTTCTTCATGTACACTTCCCTACAAAGAAGGCAGCATATAATTATAATAGGCAGGATACAATTAAAATTCAAGGCATTCACATGTTGATCTGACTCAGTGTTTTTAAATAAAGGCGTGGTGCATCAGCAAATACAGTACTTTTTGCTATCACAAGGTGTGGTCGTGAGTTTCTGACATCTCCCTGTGCTGTACGGTGGAACAAACTGACAGCAGTGTAACTGACTGGGCTGTAATAAGAGCTCCTTGAGGTAAAAAGGGTATTTGTCTTGCAAACAGCTTGCTGGCCCGGCTCCGCACGCTCACCTGATGGCCTTCTTCCTCTCTTGCGGATCAGAGGACACATAAGCCTTCATCTCTTCAGCTGCCCGCTGTATTTGCATCTCAATGATCTGTAAAGGACAGAGCCAGATCGAGTTTATTGTCTCAGTGAGTGAGAGGGGGCAGGTCTCATGCAAAATGCTGCAACATTAGTTTCTCTCCTGCCGAGTCCCAGCAAGTCAATGAGTATGAATTATAACTTTACATTTATATATAGTTCTTATAAACTTGCCTCTGACATGGAGTTGATATAATGATATCTATTTTCCTCCTGTGCTGTCTCCTCTCTCAATGCTTTCACTTCCTGTGAATAAAAAACAAAGACATACTGTAAGATGCTAGATTAAGGGCATAAGATATTAAACAACAATACACTGTATAAACGTATATAAACATGTTTAAATGGTCGACTATGTTCCATTAGAGTCGGATAATAACGATACCTGCTCCAGTTTAGATCTGTTGCTCTCCAAACCGGCAGTACAACTCTCATATTGCTCCTTCTTCTGCTCATGTTCCTGGCTTAGCTCCTGGGAAGATGGGAAGTCAAACGGTCATGCACAGGAACTGAGCGACAGACGATTTAGAATGCTGTAGGCTGTGTAAGAGTTGTGACAAATACATAGAATACACTCTTATCAAAACCGCTGTCACACTCTCAGCGCTGTTTCGCATCAACATAGCATCACAGCTGGGATTTTAGCAGTTAAACTTACACTAGGCTCTTACACAGTCTATTTATGTCTTCCTGTTGCAGCTCTTCATTAGCAGACATTACCCAGTAAAATGGAAGAGCGATTCTGGGAACACGTGTAGGAAAATCTAATCCTCTGCTTTAGCTCAGCGATGTGGGGGGCTTTCCTATTGTGCGTTTTATTTATAGACTACGTAAATTATTCTTAATGGACCCTCTGAATGACACAAAAATACAATACAAGTTAACCCTAACTGGATGCAGTCACTTAGCAAAGATCCCACCATTTGTTTTTTTAACTTTGGACAGATTCTTGAAAAAAATCATGTTTGTGTTTTGGCTTTGTAGATACAATTTTAGTCATTTGTGATGAATGAAAGGTTTATTTTGCCCTGCCATACACTCATACAATATCATTTATATTGTGTTTATTATAGCAGTTAGGTATGTATTAGTTATATTCCTTTTATATTAAGTTAGTGACCCACAGGCCGTGTTGAGAACAATTCAAACATCTGTACCAACTTCTTTTCTGGATTATTTCATTCCCAAGTTGTGTGTGAAAATGGGATATTAATGTTTTGTCAGGCCTGTTAAAGATCATTATGTAATTGTAGAAAGGTATCAGTTCTTGTTACAAACATGTATTGATAAGTTGTAAGGATTTCTGGTTATAGATGTATGCCATGTTCTGCTGAGATGCTCACCTGACACCCTTGTCTCAGCGACCTCAGTTCTTTTATGATTGGCGCTAGAGCTGACTTCTTCTCCACTATCATTAAGTTTAATTTCTTCACCTGTAAAAAATGAAGCCAAAAGCACACACTTTATTAAAACTTAAAAAAACAACATGAACTTTACAAATAATGCAATGTAAATAAAAAGGAAAACAGCAATCCACGTGCCAGGTAGCAGGTCTTATATGTTTGATTCTACGAGTAGGAGTTTGCAGATAACTCTAATGACATACAAGCTGCCAAACTAATCAACAAACTCACTACAGTTTTGATCTTGGCCTAATCAGCTACAATTGCTGCCCTCTAGGCACCGTCAAAAGGATATCAGGTTAATGAAAAAAAGATAGAGGCTGTGAGTTAAGCTGGGATAATGTCAACTATGTACCTTGTATTTGACAAATAAAAAGAGCAATGAAAATAAATGCTTATTTGCAGAGAATGCATCAACTTTAAATCAAATGTTATAAATAAAACGCCCTGCACATCCCCATAGGTGTTTCCCCCTTACTCATTTAGACTTCTCCAAAAACTGAAGTGGATAGGAGTTATGTTTACGAGTTTCACACCAAACGCCATGTGGTTATAGCTCTCTTTCACAGCCGACATTCTCACTTGTCAAAGCGGGGATAGCACAGGTGTTACTTATAACTATGACGATGGCTCTGTGCTATTCAAGTGTTCCAGTAAGACGTGGCTGTGCGACAGTGCATGCACAATACCAGGACCCTGAAACTGAAGTACAGATATTGATCATTCTTCCAACGTGGGCGAGTTCATGAGCTTAAGTCGTAACAATGAAGATGTTTTGTATTTCATTACTTAGACTGTGTTGTAAGCCCCTTTAAAGCCCCATGACTTTGTATCTTGTTGCTGCTCTATTATACCCTTACAAATTACATGCAATGTATATGCATTACATGAGTTTATAACAAGCTTCCTCAAATCGACCACACATTAAATTTTCCTTTCCTCCATGTTGCGACTAATTCTATCATATCTCTTTTATATGTGTCCATGATCGTCATCTACAATATGACTGATGAAGCTGTTTGCATGATCCACAAACTTACTGGACACAGAGAGACGTCTGCTGGTACGTCCCTCCTGTCAATTGAGGTGTGACAGCTACTGTTAAATGTGGACCTTCTTAGTGTGTTTTAAAAGATTTTAAGTGCACCTGTGTAGTGTTTGGGTCTTTCTCAAACCACTCTCTGCACCCTCTCCTCACACACTTCCACTTCCTTTGTGCACTCGCATAAAGGGTCTTCCACATGGAGTGTGGTCCCAAACCTCTCAGTGTGGAGTAGGATTGGGTTGTTAAACCCTCCGCCAGCGAGCCTGCACAGATGCTGACTTACTGACTAGGTGCAATGCTGTGTTATGTGAGGCGGAAATTTAAGTTCTGTGTTATTACCTGTACAAACGAAACAGCTTTAAATAAGATAAACATTAAATAATATACTAACGTTCACGTCCAAAAGTTAATTCAGGATCTAATTAACCATTTGCTTGTCTAGAAACAATACGAGTATTTTATATTAACAGGGACGGTTGTAAAAACTCACTAAGTCACCAAGTCCCAAGGAAGCTTGGGAAGTGTTTTCCTTATATATCCGTATATGACTCTTCCTCACTGGTATTTAAGTAGCTTTTATTATTTGTATGACATGAAATCATAGTTACACACATTTCCTGTCTCTGCCGGAGTGAGGGGAGTTCATCTAAAAGCTTGGTGTTTAATCCTTAACGAAGGATGCTCCATTCAGCTGTGAATGTGACATCAAACAGAGTTCACTCTGCGACAGAGTGCGAGTGGGGTGCGTCCGGTTTGAGAAAGGCGCTCTGTGTCATTTCGTCTGTTTTGATCGTTACGACATGCAACGCAACAACTAGCCTCCTTCACGTGCTGCTGTGAGATATGGGTGAAGAATTCAAACATGAGTTGTGTTATCAGCAGAGCAGACACATATAGGGAGAGAGAACAGAAAGAGGCGGGGAGGGAGAAGCAGCTATGTGCAGTTACAGCAGAGGTGTCGGTGTGTGGGGAACAAGAACTCACAAGAAGAGGACTGAGCAGATTAAAGTAGCTTTTAAAACTCGCTATTTTCGTTTCACTGTTGTGCTGCTGTGAACCAGATTATTTTGTAGTCTTTATAAATGGAAGAATCTCAAGTCTCTTTTTCCTGATCAGGAGGGCAGTACTATAAAAATAAGGTACACATTTCAGACTTGGTTCTTCAGGTTTAGAATCAGAATCAGTTTTTTTTGGCCAAGTATGTGGACACAATCTGCCTCCGGTTAGTGTTTATACTTGTTTTCTAACCTACAGTAATTTGGATGTTTTAGGTGGATTTGGCAATGTTACCATTTCAGACATGTCATCCAGTGTGCGGCCCTTCTTCTCATCCAGCTCACTCTTGATGGCCGACACTCTCTCCAGTTCCTCCTGAGTGTTACTGTAGCCAGAGATGCCCTTCTCCGCTTCCAAAGTTTGCTTGAAAAACACAACAGACACACATGGTAACTCATTCATACATTGGAACAAATGGGACATTCAACAAGACGCACTCTGGCTCCACATAAAGCTGAGGTTATCTACTGATGCTGTGACATGAAACACTTTGGGAACTGCTTAAAAACATTTTTTAATGTGTTACAATACAGGTGACACGAGGACAGCTACTTTCTGGTTCAGTAGCAGAGCCACTTCCTCATCACCTCAGTCATTTGACTTTCTCTCTCTGATTAAAGCATGCATGAACTACTGCTGTGCTGATTAATCCAGCTCACACATAAAGAACAAACACATCGCCAGCTTAACATGTGATGAGAAGGAAAACTTTCATTGCTTTTACAAGTCCTAGTGTGGAATGCAGACATCAGAAATAGCAGCTCAGTCTGCGTCAGACAGTTTATCAACAGGTCAGGTGCTGGAACCACAGACAGGCGTGAAGCCATTTCCAGGAAGCTTCTATCACTTCTCTGCTAACACAGATGGTGTGAATGGGGAGATCAAGTGAAAACAGCAAATTTGGAATGGCAGCATGAGTTCAGGGGGAGGGGTGGATCGGATTCAGTATTAGTGCAAGGGGGAACAGAGGGCTTTAAGAGCACTTATGATTACTCATGATCACTGCAACATTTCTGATACTCTTTCTGGGTCGTACTGTAGCATCAAAAAGGATTTCAAATTAGTAACGTACATATTTGTTCAGTATATTTGTCTTACATGAACGTTTAAAAAGCGCTCGTATGATTGTTACCAGTTTCTGTTGGACAGTCTCGTGTCTCTGCTTGAGAATCTCCTCCGTACGCTGCAGGACGCCATATTCTGCGATGAGCTCAGCCATTTCCTGACGTTTCTTCTTGTACACTGTTCCCTTGCTGCGCAATTTCACCACCACACGTTTCAGCTGTGGAGAAAAAAGAAAGAAAGAAACTTTTCAACTTTTGCTTCTTCAACAAAGCTAAAATTCTGTAGTTTCTTTGCTCTGGCTTTTAAATGACTTCAAACCTGCATTAGCCAGTTGTAAACTGTCACTCTGTAAATTTCCCCATCGTGGGATCAGTAAAGGTTTTCTTATTCTTATAACAAAACAAAGGCATATATTTAGCTGAGTTTACATATGTATCCCGAAGTGGTTAGCAAACAGTTAGTGCTGTATTTACACATTCAGAAGTTACACGGGAATATTAGGATTCCTTTCAAGTTGTGACCTGACAAATGTAAGTCCAATATTTACTCTCAGGCTCAGGTTTGGTCTCCACCATCTCCTGAGAAAAATATTTGGCTCTGAAGCTGCTAAATGCTCATCTCATCACACAACACTAATATATAATAAAGAGAACAGTTATTCTGAAGCGAAGACAGAAAAGTTTCAGGTGGCAAAAACAAAACAGGCTGAAAGAAGCTAAAATGCTTTGTAAAGTTGAAGCTGACAATTATCTGTAGGTTATTCTGTGCATACATGTAGTCAATTGATTCATTGTTAATATAAAAGTATCTATTATAGCAGCTCTAAAGCAAACCTAACCAAGCAGCATGTTTAATGTTGGCTTATTGAAATCAAAGTTAGTCTCCTTGCTATTAACAAGAATACGTAAATGCTTCTTTAGATATGCAAGAGGCATAAATGTACAGTTTAAACTTGACAACCAGTGTCCAGCACAGCTGAGATGCTATGAAAGGCCACAGGAGAAGACAAAGGGTTGAGCCAGGGGAGGGAAGGGATTAGAGAACAGCAGTGACAGCGGGCCATGCCATGATCTGGAACAGTCACTCGATCCTTTCAGATTCACAGCCAGCTATGTACAGCAAACAGCTTCATCTGGCAGAAGCACTGCTTCTAGTGGATTCAGTCACTCCCCACCCCGACTGTCTGCTGGGACACAATGAAACTCCTCCACAATGAAGAGCAGCTATAAATGAACATGGACACGGGAGAACAGCCCCAGAAATAATAGAATGTGCTTCATGTCCTTTGGGGATCCACGAGGCTTCGTGTGTGCGTGAGTGAGTTTGTGTGAGTGCGGATGGGTATGTGTGTACATTTATTCTTTGTATATTTTGGGACATCAAGGGCAGACATGGCTGAGAGAGGAATTAGCACAGCAGAATAATACTGCATAGTGTTCCTGACAGAGAAACAACTGCTGTAAAACTGGCCGACAGCACAGTCAAAACACCACTTGTCTCAGACATACAGGGCATTCACACTTACAGTCAATAGAAACATGAATGGCGCAGCAGATACTCCAAATAACTATGTATAGAACACAGTGTGCAGTAGCAGAGTATCCCTTTTAATAAAACTTAAAGCTAAAAGCCAGTAAAGATTACTAGAGTAATTCAGTCACTTGACTGCAGTTGGACTTAATTTAACTAGTGTGATGAGGCTGGGTGACAAAGTGGGTTCATGTAACCGGCCAACCAATGATGCGCAGATGTAGTCATCCCTCTCACAGAGACCCTGCAGTTGGTGGGTGGCATGTGATGACACGTAACCAGCAGAATGGAAAATACCTCTGATAAAGTGATCATCTCCACCGTGGCTGATGGCCTGAAACTACGGAGGAGTGTGATAAGCTGTGTTTGACAAAACATTTTCCATTAACTTCATTCATGTATAGTCTTAAGGGCCCTCTTTGTCTCTCCAAACAGCTCCCTCTTATGCTTTCAGTCGGATTTAAAGGTATGCCAGTCAGTCAAATTAATTGTAATAAATTGGTATAATTAATGATGATCAAGGGAAGTGGTATTTTTACTCTTTCCAATCCTGCTTATATCTGGGGCTGCATCAATACATGTGTATGTACCTTAAGTATATATTTTTTCATGTATTTGATTTAATACTTTTTTATTTACATACATGTTTTTTTATATTTTAATGTTATTTAGCATTATTGTTTTCATTTAGCATTACTGTTACTGAGTTCATGTAACATTATCATGTGTATCTTTTGGCCGTTGCCATGTTTTTATATACACGTGTATTTTTCATTTCTTGGCTTTGAAATCTGTTGTGAAATGCAAAACAGGAAATGTCTATATATTTTATATATTGCAATAGTATTGTTAAATCAATATTGCATATAGAACTAATTCTAACAAAAAACTAAATACATGTGAGCTTCTGTCATTCAACACAGAAGATTAAACATGTGGGAAGTATATTTCACTTCCTCTGTCGTTTGTGCCTGAATCGTTAAAATAACGATAATAAAAAGTTTTGCTTCTGCTGCAAAAACCTGACCCTCTCAGCAACTAATTAGTAGAAACCATGAGATGCAGTGTGGAGGCCAGAAAAGGATGTCAATACTTATTTTAAATAATTCTCTTTATGTCTCAAAGTATTTAAGCAATAATGTATTGAAGCTACTTTTAAAATTGGAATGTTTGCGATTGAGATTACAGAGGAGGAAATTAATTACATTTTTTTCACCCCACACAGGCAGGGCAGAGGTCAGGGTCAGCATCAATGGAACAAATCCCACGTGCCCCATGCACACTGAGTGTTGGCAGCCCAGCAGGACAAAAGGGGAGGAGGAGAAAAAGATCTGTCGCAATTTGTGACATGCTGCGACTCTTCTGCCTCGGCTGCCTCATTGACATCGATGTGCGTCAAACACCAGGCTATAAAAATACTCATCCGCACAGTGCATACGGTTGCAGCAAAATACCTATCTACCAGCGTCCCTCTGCTAAAACAGAAATTTTTAAAGGCAGCATGCATTTCAACATGACAGCCCAGAGTAGCCCATGCCATGTGTCTAAAGGGGGCGTACATCCCCGTCATGGGAAATAAATAAAGACAAAGGTTTTGTCCCAAGTCCAAAGAATATGTCCAGCTGACTTAAATTAGGAGATTGATTACACTAAAGACTCGGGGGAAAGGCAAACTTTTAGGCACTTTGTCGTGCACAGTTCCTTGTTCTGGATATTCTCTGTTGTGTTCTATTTATGGCCCTGCATGGGAATGTGGGGGAGAGTAAGTGAAAAGGGATAAGTAACATTAGACAGTGAGCCTGTCTGTGTTTGGATAAGAGCAGAAATAGCCTCTTGTGTTTTCTGTGGTTTGCAAATCTACTGGTGTGCACTTAGATAAAGTTGAGTTTCAGTTCCTGATGTTAGCGGGGACTTCGGGCACAAAGAAGAATATCTTGCATGAACGTTTTCTCTTGTTGGCTAGCGGCAGTCTCAGAAAGAAAGTGAGACGTCCAGCTAATAAGATCACAACACAGAAATTTGCTGATATATAGATTGCGTGATGTTGTGACTGTGAGAAACACTTTCGACAGAGTACCTCATCACCCCGGATAACCTCTTCCCCATCCGGGCCTTGTGCCTGGCTGTTCCTCTGCCTCAGCTCCCTTTCTGCTGCGGCCAGCTCCTCCCTTGCTTCCTGAAGCTCCTCTGCCTTCGACTCCTTCTTTCGAATGATGATGGAGGCCTGCAAATGTCCAGATACATTGGATATACACACATGAGGAAAGTACTTGTGCTTAGTGACTGTGAAAAAGGGTAAGCCAGTAAAGCTTTGCATTAAAACAAAATCTTTAAAGCCCCCATCCTTCCATCAATCCATCCATTTATCTATACCGCGTATCGGCTGCAGGGGGCTGGAGCCTATCCCAGCTGTCATTGGGCAAGAGGCGGGGTACACCCTGGACTGACAGACAACCTTTCATGCTTACACTCACACCTACGGACAATTCAGAGTCACCAATTAACCTAACTGTCGACTGTGGGAGGAAGCCGCAGCATCTGGGGGGAACCCACGCATGCACGAGGACAACATGCAAGCTTCACACATTGGGCCCTTTTTGTCCGAACTGGGACTCAAAAAAGGAACCTTCCCGCTGTGAGGTAACAGCGCTAACCTCAGCACCACCATGCAGCTCTTAAAAAAAACCCTTATACTCAAAAATGTGGTTTGCTGATTCTTACTTTACGTTGGTGTTTGAGTTTTACTCTTGGACACCAGAAGGCTGTTTTCCCAATCAACTGGTGAAGCATTAAGCATTAAATCTGGCTTTACGCTGAGTTTGTGACATCACAGCTTTGAAGGTAGTGCATTTCACTGCAAGCACATATACTGAAATTGTCCTTGTCGGTGCAGTATGCAACGATTCATCAGTTAAAGTTTGAAAGTTAAAAATATTTGATTACTTAAAGAGTAAATTTTAAATTTCTCAGTGAGGTACAAAGATTAGATGTGAACTGTTCAAAATGAGAAACAATCCCAATAATTAATCACAAAATTATTCTATTATAAATAGGTTTTTTGGACAAATCAAAACATCTCTACAGGTTTTTAGATTATTTCAATTTACATTTGAGCAAAGAGTTTAAAAAAACAAAACTGTTTTCATTGAATAAAAGATTTGATCTGCATAAAAAGGACATAAAATGCTGTTTAAGTACCATAGAGTTATAGTTAACTACTTTAACCACAAGGTCTTCGTTGGCACTAAACAGTACACATATTATATATTTACAGTTTTGTACCATTTAATCATATTTTCTGTCTTCTACAAGCACACAAGCATCCCTCCCTCACAGGAAGATGATCTTTAGCAAGGCCCTTCATCCTTAAAGCTTCCCTTGTTTGTTTTGAGTCTGTCCCTGTTTTGTTTACCTTACACATGTAACATGGAACATGTGATGCAATGTGCAAACAAAGGCAGGGAGGAAGGAGACGCTTTGTAAGTTCACATAAATGTAAACAATGACGACGATGACAATGATTTCAAATACTTAAATAAATCCTCTTTTCAATTGTTTTATGAGGAAGGAAATGCATTCAAAACATTTGTTAGAGCTCAAAGACACACATTGTGTTTTGGTTAGTAACACTTAATCTAAACAGAACTTTGTTTGTTTACAAGTTAACTCCACAGGGCACCTTTAACATCACACAACATCAGGGTCAGCACCCACAGCGCCCAGTTACCACAACACGAATCAGACAAAAAGATGAAAGATTCAAAGACATCAAATAAAGTCCAGACCTGTTGCCTGTTCAGAGTCAGTTTGTCATCCATGGGGTCGTTCCTCATCATCCTCTTCTCAATCAGCTGGTTGATCTGAGAATCAGCTCCTTTGATCTGTGGAAATGATTGAATATTCAGAGACTGAAACATCAGGATTTTGCATTTCATACAGGTATGCAGACGTATCACCATATCCTGGTCCTGACCTTGTCCTCCAGCTCCTGGAGATCAGCCTGGCCCATGGCTGGCTCTGAAGCTATTTTCTGCAAGTACTGCACCGTGCGCCTCATACCCTCCAGCTCTTTGGGTAGTTTCTCAGAGACCATGTAGGAGTTGATTTTGATCTCCTCTTCAAGCCTCTTCATTAAGCCTGAAAGAGACAGAGAATTTAATTAAGCGTTTTAGGCTTAATGCGTCTGAATCCCTATCAGGCTTTCAGCAGCTCTGATTACTTAGGAAACACTGAATATCACTTATACATGCAAATCCATTCAGATAGTTAAAAGAACACCACTAATAACTTACGGATACTGAAACTGTCTTTAAAATGCTGTTGAAACTTACAAAGATGATTAGAACCTGATTAAAATTCAAAGCTCTCTCTTGCACATTGTATTTGTGATAAGTGACTTTAATTGTGCCGCTGTAAGCCTGCACTGAGCGGGTCATTTTAAGAACTGCAAATGTGTAAATCTCTCCTCGGGCTGAAGAAGCCAATACCAGATGAGAACAAAAGAAGTTAATTTCAACATCACATAAGCTCTATTATTGCACTTCAAAGATCTGTACAATTAGAGGGTCTCAACAGATGAAAGCCTATTAGCTGAGAGACCCCCTAATGATCTGCTTTGTCCTTGAACTTCCCATCCAGCTGTGTCCTGCAGAGACAGCAGCACGGACATGCGGACTCACTCTCTGGGTTGGCATCTGCCGCAGCCTGTCGCAAATCCTTCAACTGCTGCTTGGATCTCTGCAGTCTCTGCTCAGCCTGGAACAGCTGAACACACAGACATGATTACTAATACAGGTGATGTAGGAGCATCAGCGCCCGCTAATAATAAGTTCGTTCAACAGTCCAGCCGCTATTAGTGACTCATTTACTCAGTGATTAATCGTCTTGATTATTTCCGAAGGCAAAAATTATTCTTATTTCAAAACCGTAATTGTGAACAGATATGCACACAGACACTTTAAACACACGTTCTATATGTGCAACTTTTAAAATGATTGTACGGTGTATTTTCTATTTTTATTTTTTTGTGTGTAATTTTTAAAAGCTTAAATACATTATAACGTATGAGAATGCAACTTAAGTATGTGCTCTAGTTAAAGATGACTTGTACTGACCTTTTAGTAGAAATGCCTAACCAGGGACAGGGGTTGCAAATTAGCCTCGGCTAGAAACCCTATATGCAATACATATGTCTCATGTTACTGTAACCTGTCACAATGTCTTTGCATTGTCCCTGACAAATAAACTAATAATAATAAATAATGATTACTGTATTACCACCTTGACTAACATTTAAAGTTCATGTTTGGAATGTAAAAACATAATCGACTGTTGGTAAATAAAATATAAAAATAGAACACATCATGTTTTCCCGTCTTCAAAATCACATTTGTAAGTTGCTTGTTTTGTCCTGAGGGTGTTTTCTTTCTTATTATATGAAACTAAGAACCAGAACATTTCAGAAACAAACGTCTTGTTTAGTCTGACCAACAGTAGAAAAAACAATCAAATCCTCTCATTTGAAACTAAAATGTTTTGGCATTTTTTCACTGTTTGTGCTTTAAGAATTTAACAACTATCAAAAGAATAACAGCTTATATTTTTCTCTTGACGGACTATTGGATTATTTGGCGGATTGTTTCAGGCCTATCAAAAAGAAAGAAGGACTCAAGGATCTTAGAGAGTGAGGTGTTGAAAATGTCTAGGGAATAACAGTAAGCATAAATACTGAGACAGCTAGAACACCTGAGACGGCTCTTTCTCTGGATATGTAATTGTGAATGTGCATTTACTTGGTTCTTCTGTTCTTGCTTCTGATGACTCAGTGACTCCTCTCTCTCTTTCTCCACTCGCAGCTGCCTCGCCTGTTCCAGCATCCGTTGATGGTTGGACACTGACTCCACCTAGTGGAGATGAACATGATGATGTCAGACAGCCGGCTGTCACATGGTCAGCAGAAATAACCAAGCACCTCTAACAGAGTCAGCTTTCACCTTTTGGCAGGGCAAACAAGTGAGAGCCATTAAATCAGCACCTCATTACTTCACAGCCTTGTTAAGACAGCCTTACAGCTTGTCAGATCCCTGTCAGGTCTGAACGAGAAGCTGATAATATATGTCTGGGGTCATGTTTTCATTCCTCAGTGAGGCCTAAAGCCATCCAAGCATTAGAGGACTGATGGGGCCTCTTGGAACAGTCTGCCTTACCCTCTTCTTCAGCCTCTCCACACGTTTGATTAGTTGGTCTTTCTCCTCCTCCATCGCACTAATGTCCTGTTGTTGGAGAGGAAATACTTAAGCTCAAAAGGAAATATTTTAGCTTATGATATTAATTTATATCAGAGGGTTTATTATTTTCACATTATAGATAAAATGGAATGTAAACACAGTAATTGCAAGGGGTCATTAAGTCATTTATACCTTTCTAATTTCTGCTGTGGAAAAGCCTGAAGTCCTCAGCTGCTCACACTCCCTGTGATATGTCTTAAACCCTTCCACCAGCTCTTCATACTGAAAACACACATTCATGCAAAGCCTATTTAGCCTTTTAGAACATAATCAATTTAAAAAACTAGGCAATTAAATATGTATCTTTAAAATATTAACAACCTGGTGATACGTGTCATTGATAACATCATCCTGCAGAAACTCTGCAGGCACATCCAGTTTGACTAGAAAACGAGCCAAATAAGCCCTTTTCTTCAGTTCAGGGACCTTCTGTAGCAGCCAGTGGAGGATAGGGTGAACCACGGGCTTACTGCCAGTCACCAAACCTTGTCTAAAACTGCTCCTGCATTAAAGAAGGACAGCATATAATGAAAATATCGGTAAGACAAGTCATAAACAAGTGCTTCACTAAATGAGGTGTGGGCTTTTAAAAGTATAGTCGAGTATAATTACTTACACATCAGAGAGGTTGCCAGGAGGTTTGTATTTCAGCATACCCAGTAGAGAACACATTCTCTTTATTGTCTGTTCAGGCATTTCCTCACGGATGTCTATAGCTTGCTAAAGAAAAGAATAGCATTAAAGTAGTCTAATTAATTAAACAATTCCCCTTTACAGGCTGAGAATATACAACATGAAGTTTGTACAGTCTTTGATGCTAGTGGCCCACCTTTGGATCTATTTCAGCCAGGACATCATTTAAAATCTGCAGCAGCTGCATCGGTTCGAGGGAGTCAAATGTGATGAGGTTAAAGTTTTTCTTGAACGGGTCTTTGTTAAGTTGTTCAACGATGAATTTTAGCTGTTCACTCATGTTTAATGATATTATCCTTGCTTGTTGTATGTGAATGAGTCTTCTTTGCCTTATTAGCTAACTAACGTTTTGCTAACACGTTAGCCTATGTCGTCGTCTAACAGCCAATCCAACCTGTGAACAAACCGTTTCATTCGACTTGCGGGTGACGCTAGAAAAAACACGTATTACAATTATGATTATAAAGGCGAATGTCTATTAGATCTGTTGGTTCGCCTTGAAAATTCGCCAACTTGCTAGTAAGCGAACAGGAGAGCTGCTGTTGTTGTCAAGAGCCCCATGGAAACCAAGAAGGCTTTAGTTGCTAACAGGAAGTAGCTTTGACGTATCTTTAAGAGAGTTATGTTGCTCGAAGTGTGCGCATATTGCTTATCGCTTAGTTCAACAGATACAAGAGAATAAAATTGATGAAAAACATCAGAGACAAAAAAATGTTGTTAGAGTTATTATAGTTTTAGATTTTCACTAGTTTTTATTTTTATGTAGTCTTTCATTTTGGTTTTTGATTTCAGTTTAGTTTTAGTTCATAAGTAGTTTTAATTTTATTTTTATTTTCAGGAATTGACTTGGTTTAGTTAACTTTTTTATTTAGTTTTCGTGTTAGTTTAGTTTTTCAGGTATTAAGATAATAACGCCCTGATTTAAAGAAGCTGAAAATGGTAGGATGAAAGAATGCATGGTATCAAATATGATTTTCATTAGTATTACCTGCAATTTCATTTAGTTTTAGTTCGTGTTGCATTGTTCATTGTAGTTTTTTGTTTTTGTTTTAGGTTTACGAAATATTTTTTTCACTGCTAGTTTTAGTTTTCATTAACCATAATAACCCTGTTTTACACAATAACGTAATTAAATAGTCAAATGGCACTTACATGATGAGATTCACTGAATTATAACATTTAAAGATAATATAAAATCACTTACTTATTGTGTAATTAATAGATTTACTCTTCACCTTGAATGCGAGGTTAAAAGCACGATGCCTACAATGGCATTTAAGTCGAGAAACGTTAACTTGTACAGTTAATACGAAAATGTGGAAATGCTGCTTTCCCTGCATAGGAAAGGTTACAATTTATTGAGCAGATGCACCACTTTGTACGTGAACGCAGCCCTCTGTCAGTCTGAAATTTTAACTCTCCTACCCCAGTCAGCAATGTTCCCTCCTGGTTGTTCCCTCGACCGAAAATAGACCTAAATATAAAAGATTTAAAGAGAGCATGGAAAGAGTGGGAGAAAGGTTATCTAGCAAGCCAGTACTTAAGAAACAAATATTATTATAAATATTATATTATAAAAATATAATATAATATATATAAATAAATAAAATAAATCAATAATATATATATATATAAATAATATAAATTATTTATACAGATGGGTCTAAAGATGAAAAAGATCAAATTGGCATAGGAATTTATATACCCTTAATAAAAGTTAGAATAGGGAAAAGAATACCTGATTAGATGTCAGTTTATACAGCAGAAATGATGGCTGTCATTTTAGGCTTACAATGGGTTCAGGAAGTAAGACCAGCAAGAGCGGTGTGCTGTGTTGATTCTATAGCAGTTATATTAATATTTAAGGTTATAATTATTTTTAAAGAATTATTATTATAAAACAATTTATCTGATGTAAAGTAATTCTCAGACAACTTCCATGCTACATACTCCGGTACAGTAGGTGGCGGTATGCGCCTAAGACGTAATGGTTGCAACCCGCCATTAAACTAAAAGAAGAAGAAGAAGAACAAGTCTGAACTTTTGAACCGTCAGGTGGCGATGTTTTCACAAGGTACGGCATCAGGTTGCAACACATGAACTTTGGTAGGATTACCCAGAGTGTTAAAACCCGAACTGAAAAGACAAGTGTTCTGTTTCAGAAAGAGACATGTCTAATTTACATCTTAAGTTGAATATGTGGTAAATTTCAAGAATATGTGGTCAAATTCAAATTTCAAGAGCCACGAACAAAGGACAGTTGTTTTGAAAATCGGGACCTCGTTGTATTTCTCAGTACGGGACTGTAACAACCTCAAGACAACACCTTTCTGGACATCAACGTTTCGTTCATCACGCGGTGAGACGTTTCTTTGGCTTAAAAGTGTCAGTTTATCTCCCTGATCGCATTTGTCCTAACGTTTTTTCAACATTTTCTCGGGAAGGAAATTGTGCTCTTGTCGTAATCAGCTTTACCTGGAAACTGTTTTGGATCAGAAACAACATTTTGATTATTTATTTTTTTCTGTATTCGGAGTGTAAGCCTAAATCACATCCGTGTAGCCCCTCCTCTTTCTGCTGACACCGCTGACGAAGAGCCAAAACACCAGAGAGCTGCGAGTCAGTCTGACACCACACACAGAGGAAGACAGAGGATCTCCAGAGAATAGACGAGATCAAGAAAGGATCAAGAGCGAGAATAAGGATAAACATCATCTTTCTTGGGTTATGTCAAAAGGAGTTGACCACGGATTTTGCCTCTGAAGGATTTTATCTTGAGTTTGTGAGTAAAGACTGTAAACTTAACAGGTTTTCTTTCCTGAGAAGTGAATACTTATTTCTGTGGACACTTCTATACTATAGCACTATGGGAGCTTTCAGTTGTAAGCAGTTAAGTCTCGTTCATGCTTTAGAAATGCATGTTTGTGTTGTTAGTTTCGATTGATTATTAGTTTTTCAGAGTAATAACAATGGTCGAGCCGGTGGGGTTTGTGGAGGCATGGAGAGCCCAGTTCCCCGAGTCTGACCCCCCTTGCATGGAGCTGAGCTCAATGGGGAACATTGAACAAGAGCTGGACAAATGCAAGACGTCTATCAGGCACTTGGAGAAGGAAGTAAACAAAGAGCGCTTTCGGATGATCTACTTGCAGACTCTCCTTGCAAAAGAGAAGAAGTCCTATGATGGGCAGCGATGGGGATTTAAAAAGACTCCTAAGGTGAGTGATGGAGATGTGCCCAGTGGCGGGGACTGCCAAAAGTCCCCCACTGATGAGACCCCAGTGGAGGAGCAGCAGCTGAGAAGGCCTGACAGGTCATTAAGATGTAAACCACATCCAGAAGGAGAGGTGGATGGTGTATCCCCAGCCACACATAAAGGTGGGATATCACCAGTTCGCCAGGAGTCTGAGATTCACGATTTCCCACTGGGCACAGGCTCAGTGGCAGCTCTCAGATCCAACTTTGAGCGCATCCGGAGAGCAAACAGTCACACAGCTGGAGATTGCAGAGGGTTGTCTGTAATGGGTGGCCAGGAGAAACCTTTCTATGCGAACATGGAGTACCATCACGAGCGAGGGCTGGTCAAAGTCAACAACAAGGAGGTGTCGGACAAGATCAGCACCCTGGGAAGTCAGGCCATGCAGATGGAGCGTAAGAGGTCCCCGCACTCCCTTCCAGGGAACCTGTCAGCCGCCACGGGGGACATCAGCAAAACTGTTCACAGAGGAAGATCCATTGAGGGGAACTGTAGCTACAACGGGTCATGTGATGATGTCGAGGTCAACCCTCACTTCCTGAAAGACAGTGTGATCCGATCCACGGGGGGAAAGTCTGAGCGGCAACCAGCAGAGTGCCAGCCTTACACCAGTGTCTATGTGGGGGGAATGATGGCTGACGGGGACACTCGAGTCATCCACATTAAGGACCACAGCATCGAGGAGGATGCACACCTCACCTGGCCCAGACGCTCCTACTCTCCCGGAAGCTTTGATGATGTAGGAGGAGGCTACACGCCAGACTGCAGCTCCAACGAAAACTTAACTTCCAGTGAGGAGGACTTCTCCTCGGGCCAGTCCAGCCACGTGTCCCCCAGCCCCACCACCTATCAGATGTATAGGAACAAAAGCCGCTCACCCTCCCAGCACTCGCAGCAATCCTTTGACAGCAGCAGCCCACCCACATCCCTGTCTCAGAACCGTCTGAAGCAGCAGGTGATGGTGTCCGAGGCCGCCATTATTGGGGTCCGGAAAACAGGCCAGATCTGGCCCAGCGATGGGGATTCCACAACATCCAGCAGGACTTCTCAGGACAACAGTATTCAAGGAGATCTGGGTAGGTCTGCAAGACACACTGCACAATAAAGACGCTCCACAAGCCTTTTAATTTTCAGGATTAAAAAGAGGAACGTTGCCTAATGTTTACACATGATAACACATTATAGGCCCCTCTAATCACTGTCTGCAGACGTCTGTGCTTACCCAGGCTGCTTTTGATCCCCATAAGTCACTAATTTTGACAAATGCACCTGCAATCTTTTAGAAGAAATCCAATGACTTCATTAACTGAACACAAAGCTTTAATTTCTTTCTGGATTTACTTGAGGAAACCGGAGCTTTATTATGATATAAAGTGGCCTACAAAAAAGTAGGCCGTGTGATACAGTTAATCAAAATTCATTCTCGTGCTGTTAATGAGAATATAATTTTATCTCCTCGTGCACTTTATGCATATTAAGTGTGTCAGGAATGTAAAGCTATTCCAGTTAAGCATGAGTAGCCCCAAAGGCTGAGCAGCTTTTCACCTGCGTGTGAAAAGTAAATCTGCTAGGATAGGGTTTACAGGGTGGCCTTTAGATACACTGGTGTTTCACTGTGCAGTTCTTTCAGTTGTGTTTTCTTTCCCCTTTGTAAGCAGGCCTGTCCTCTCTTTTTGTCCCCTTCTGCTCTTTGCCCAGTGAGTGCTGCAGCACTCTCCCAGAGATGCTCTGCCCGAGACAGTGGCTGCCCCCAGGCTTTCCCAGTCTCTCGGCCCTGTCCACCCTGAGTGTTTTCGTGTCAGCACACATCAGTGTTGTTGTCCTTGGTGCGGAGTAATTAACTTAAAGGGGTTTGTCTAGCGTGATAAATTTAGGGAGGCTCTTTGTTACAGGAGGCGGGTAGGAAAAAGCCCTGACAACTCACTCAAAAAAGAGGATCGAGGAGCTTAAAGTGTGTCATGCGGCTTCCAATCAAAGCGCCTGCCATCAGTGTTTCCTGTTGTTATGTGTGAACACAATAGGAGAATCGCTCATTGAGCACGAGTATTGACATGTTAACAATATAACAATGTTAAGTGGGATAAGGAGAGGGGTCCGGGCAACTTTGTAAGGCCAAGGACAGAAGGAGAAGCGGGAGTGAGTTTTCCTTTGCCGGAACGTTTGTCAAATGAAGTGACACACGAGGACACATATTGTTGCTGGCTGGGGCCAAAGAGGGATTGGGATACAGTGCATGTATTAGGATTGGAGCTGGGAGACTGTCTGCTTCTGCCCAAAAAGGAGTGTTATCCACTGTGGGTGAGATTAAGCAGATGAGCAGAATAGTGTGTTGTTATATAAGGTGATCCAGTCCAAAGCTCTTTGACACAAAGCATGTGACAAACAAGCAGATAGTCTGTGATATAATCGGCGTGAAGCGAAAGCTAGCATGATGCTCGGATGACTGACGGTCCAAATCAATTTCCAACTGCGATTTGCCGCTCAGTACAGCGGAGCTATTGTCAGGACGTTTTGTTTTTCACACTCTCTTCTTCTGTTTGTTCAGCAGAAAACAAAGAAGTGGGCAGAAGCACACGAAGTTTCTGTTTCTTTAAACCATAAAACATTATTGAGTAACAGCTCGTAAAACACAAGACGAGCTTCAGTACTTTATTGTTGCTCATCCCCGAAGTTTGGAGGCTTGAGAAAGAAAACCAGGTGATCCTTAATTTCCAAAATGCAGCCCCTATCACGGTTCCTTTACTTCGGGAGTGCCTACATCTTTCACACTTTGTACCCCCAGATTTTAAGCGCTCTGATGAATGTATAGGGGGATTTTTCTATTAAGACATGATGCATTTTTACAAATAAGTTAACTTAAAGTTGTCATTGAGATGGAGGCTGTGAGATAGTTAGTGGACCTCGATTTTTAAACACTTATTTCCGACGTTTTTGCTCATTACACAGCCGAGTAGTCGCCTACTTCTCGTGGCCAGCAAACGGCCCCCTCACATGTGAAATCTGCAGAGTTCCCCCTTTTAATGCACCCTGTCCAGTGTGACACAGTCTGCTTAAATGTACCGTGCTGCAGGGCCTGACGAGGTGCTGCTTGCGCCCTGAGGACACTTGTTGTTGACATAATGGCGCAGCTGCCCCATGTGGACCTTGCTTTGTGGATTACCACAAGTCTGGATTTATTTTCTGATGCTGTAACAACATTATTGTGCACGTTGCTGGATTAGGGCCTCGGGCAGGGAGCCGGTTTGAGGCGAGCTTTTCCAATAAAATGCTCTTTGTTGTGGTGAGAGAATTTTATGGAGCTTTTGGAACGTTTCTTTGTTGTATTTGTTATAAAGCATTTACTCAAATCTATTAAATCTGCCTAATAAATCTGATTTAATCTCACAGTTGTAAAGACTCTTTGTGCTCTGCTTTGCTAAGCGTTGAGCAACTGTTTGAGTAAAAGACACATGTCAGCAGGTCATGTTCTCACTCTGTCATGGAATCTGTGATCACTGCAGCAGAGATCTGACGTGGTCCCTGCTGCTGTTGTGACAGTGTCTTAGCGTCTGGCACGGTGGCGGTCTGTCTCGGCCTGGGAAAAAAAAGACTGACTTACTATTAGAAACGCCTACAAACAAACCCATAACTGTCCTGCTGCACACTCGGCTGCATCACTGTGTGAAATCTCAGTGTGACTAAAAGCGACACATCTCCGGGGACTTTTTTTTCTCCGAATAGAAGAATAAGTGTTGTCTCCTGGTTTGCGGTTATGTAGGCCAATTGTCAAGCCTGGCTGTGAATAGAGCTGCTGATTAGCTGTGGGCATTAAAGGAGGCCAACTCTCTGATGGCTCTATTTTGCCATAATTAATTATCATCATGACACTGACATGCTCGTGGCCACAGCTTTCTGCGGTGGCTGAGGAAGAGTCTGAGTGTCTCATAGTTAATGTATTACAGTGAGAGGGTGCAGAGGAAGAGGCTGGCCAAAAGGGACATAATAAATCTCCATTAGTTTAATCATAATCACTGTACAAAATCAGGATCGTCATTCAGCTGAGCCTGCCTCTGACAGGATATTAAACCGATTTTGAAGGCAGACGGGTCTCACTTGGATTGATGTCACATTAGGGTCTGTCTGAAAGGTGATGAAGTCCGTCTGAATGTCTTTACCTCGGTGCAGGGTCGGCCCCGACTTGCTGCCTCAGCAAGAGTCGCACCGGGTGCTCGTCTACACTCCCGGTTAATTGCAGACTCGTGAATATTTTAGGTCCCCCGAGGAAGCCCCAGACAGGCCTATCATTGTACCTGGATACCAACATCTGAGGTTTAGTGGTCAAGGAAGTGGAAGAATTCAGCCTCACCCTTTCCGAGAGTAAATGTAGGCCTACAGGAGGAAGTACTGGCAGCTCTCGAGGGCGGCAAAGTTTGCCCCTGTGAGTGTGTGTGTGTGTGTAAGTAAGACACCTGTTCTTCTGTGCAGTGTACGAGGTAAAGTGGTCAAAAGCTGGCAGGCCATCAGTACACCAGGCCAGGCATCGCCAGCTGCTCTTGCAGTAAAAGCCATGAATAGCCTTTTTGTTCCTCCATATGAGAAAACTGAAGTAAACATTTGTTTAGAAACTATGCACGGCCTCTCACAATACGTATTCCTGTTAGCTCTTCCATCCACATCCTTAAACTAAGGTTTCCATAGAAAAACCTTAATAGAAAAAAAATGTTTGGCATGTTTATGAGCCTGCGGGCCTCCCCCGGCTCGGTGATCCTCCCTCGTGCTAAGCCTCAGCCCTCCGGTCCTGCAGTCTCAGCTCCCCTCCCTGGTCCCTCTCAAAGGGCCCTCTGTGCTGCTGGCTGGCAGGCCAAGTGTTTATGGAATGTCTCAGCTGCTTGTGGGGTGTGGGGGGAAACGGCTAATGAAATGTTAAGTGTTGTATGAGTTCACCTCTCTCACTACTGACTGACCCATGGAGCTTGTTGTGTCACTGGTCAGAGACTAAATGTTCTCTGGTGGAGTCAGGCGGGGCTGTCAGAATGAATGAGAGGAGAGCACTTTAACATGAGGGAATTTAAACACATCCAATTACCTGTATTCGGCCATTAAAGGGGTGGTCGAGTTATTTATAGTTGCACTTCGGTATAATAAGGAAACACACCTGATATTGTTAAGAATTAAGGCTCTTTGACGGGAGCCAGATCTTATGGCTCCGTTCCTTTCCGAGAGGCGTTCTTTCGAGGTGAGAGAGAAACAGCAGAATAATGTGGGAACAATTAATCAACGTCATTGATTTGCCAATCATTTATGATGCAACTCTGTATGACTACAGAGATGTCAACAAAAAAAGCTTCATGTGGTAATTCTGCGTAAAGGGGAGTGGATCGAGGGCAAGCAGTGAAATTTGGGCTGTAACTATAAAAAGAACGGCTCTCGCCTACGACTCGGTTCCCGTCGTTCGCACAAAAGAGCCGTTCAAAAGAATTGGATCGTTCGCGAACGTCACAACATTAACCCCCGAGACAGATTAAAGCAGCAGAGCCTGAGACTAAAGGTCCCACTCCAAAAAGCCAGCGTCCTGCATTTCCAATAATGCACCTCAGTAGTTTCTGCCGTTAGATCCTCACTGATGCCCGAAAGTTGTCCTTTTAG
Source organism: Semicossyphus pulcher (assembly GCF_022749685.1). Lineage (NCBI taxonomy): Eukaryota > Metazoa > Chordata > Actinopteri > Labriformes > Labridae > Semicossyphus > Semicossyphus pulcher. The sequence continues at coordinate 29,139,493 of NW_027211737.1, read as the reverse complement.
AAGCCTGATTTCTCCAAGCTCGAGCCAGGAACACCTTGCTGACATCACTATGACATAACCAGGGGTCACTCTCTCTGATTTTACAGCCTGACAAAATAAAAGGTCTACTCAAACTCCGTGTTCCCGATTAATAACACACATTTTCTATTTAAAATTTGTTGGGTCTAAGCCCACGTAACCTTGATGACATCATCAGGGGACATTTTCTCACACTTAATAAAGCACTCCAAGAGCTGTAGCTACTTTTTAAAACTTTTAAAACTTTTTCAAGTCAGCGAAGTGAAACAAATGGTTTCTAATTGATGATTTAGTTAATTCCACTCACACAGTTAGCTTCAAGCTACGTGTTAAAGTCGAGCTGAAACAGCATTTCGAGAGTATCTAGCTTCCGTATCGTAACGTATTTCCAAGTGAAACAGGACGTGCAGGCGGGACATATCATTAGAGGGATTTGATTTGATCGTTGAGAAGTGGGCGTAGACCGACGTTCTCCACAGCGCAGTAGCTAGCTAACTGACCGAGCGTTCTTGGTGCTCTGCGGCTAAATGTTGCAGATTGATTGGTTGAAATTGTTTGGTGCTAACTTACGTAAGCACGCGTGAAATTTAGTTTTACCAGAAGAAAAAATGATCGAATTTTGATATAAGAATACGAAGAAATTGATTTTCTGTATTTTTTTTTGGCGACTTTAAGTCCAAGTGTCTGCTGTTACCAGGCAGATTATGACCAGGCCAAGTGCACCGAAGCACATTAGTTGAGGTCTGTTCACTAATATTTAATTCTATTCAGACATGCAAATGAATATTTGATTATACCTGGAGGTCACTGTCATTTTTTATGTCTGATGACATTTCTTGTGTGTTCATCGTCTGCCCATAATAAGCCGAGTCAGCAGCTGTGTTTGTGCTACAAAGCACAAAGGTAAGACTGTGAAGGTCACGCTCCTGTATGACTTTTAGGTTTATAAATTCAAGCAAGAACAAAATAATTCCCTAATAAAACTTCCAGCTATGACTTAATGACTCCTGCACCACATTACAAGTTCTTTTCTTCCCTTCTGCGTCATCAGACCTGATCTGTGTGTAACCAGTCCGTGCGTGTGCACCATTGTCTATGTTTGTTTTCACAGACTGGAACAATTATTGCACTTTGATTCTCTCCGTTAGGCAGCACATTACACGCAGTAGCCTGACCACCCTGAGCTATTTCAACACGCGCTGATTAGTAGGTGTGCTGGGCTGGGCGGCCCAGTTCTGACCGACACTGCTCAATGACTGGCACTAATTTTAGACTGCCCCCGCGACAGATCAGAGGCGAGTGTTGGTGGGCCTCACCGCCTCCACCGGCCCCCGTGGTTTCGAGGGCCTCCCCACCCAGCAGACACTTCAGATGGCTCACGCTGTAATGACGATGTGTTGGCTAACATTTTTGCCAAAACACACAACTGGTGTCGGCGTTTCAAAAACATATGCCTCACTTACAGCATATGTAAAGGGGCATTCCATCAATTTACGACTCGCAGGGAGCACAACAGCCTGTGAGGCCTGTTTGTTTAATGTTCTGTGGCTCTGTTGAGGCTTTGTCAAGTCTTAAATTACACTTAAGCTACATCATGCGAGTAATCTTCTTGGATTTGGGACGGACTGGATGATAATGTCAGTCTGTTGGTGGGTCTGATAATCCACCCTTTCAGTTCAAAGAGAACTGTCTCAGCCAAAATGTTGGTTTACAGACGTGTGTTCCCCAGAGGATGAATGCTTCTGAGCATGGTGACCTGAGGTCATGAGGTTGGTTTTTAAGAGGAATGTCTCAGCAACTGTCAGACTGATTGCCATGAAATTTAGTGCAAGCATTTGTGTCCCGTTCAAGATGTTTTTTATTTAATTACGATGTTCCCGTGACTTTTCATCTGGCACCAACATTTGTATTTGTTTAACGATTTAGCCTATGAGTAAATGCCTCCATCACTAAAGACATTTCCATCAGTCTCAGCTTTACTTTGTGTTAGGTAGTATTAGCAAATGTTAGCAACATGCTAAACTAAGAGTGTGAACAAGTTAAGAGCTGCAACGGAGGGGGCGCTGGTTTAGCTCAGTTGGTAGAGCAGGCGCCCCATATGCAGAGGCACACTGACGCGCTGATCGCAGGTTCGACTCCCGGCCTGCCGATCCGTTTGGTGCATGTCAACCCCCACTCTCTACTCCCCACATTTCCTGTCTCACCTCATGTAAAAGCCAAAAAAATAATCTTAAGCTTGAGCTGCACAGATAGAATATCAGTTCCAATCGACTGAAGGGCAGAATTAACCGGCGATTCCCAAAAATACCGAACAAAGAGTGAATAGGACTATTGATTCATTACAGAAAGAGCTGGACCTAGAATAGAAGCATCCATAATCCCCCCATTTCACAACCGGGCAGAGGCACTGTGCTGCCCAGCTCGGCGCATTGACTGATCACTGATCGGTGTGTTTTAACAGCTCAAAGGGGACAAACTGCTGCCTGCAATGCTCTGAAAAAGATAGAGACAGAACCAGAGCCCACTTAGAGCTCCCCACTGTGAACATATTGACCATCCACACAAAGAGTCAGCTGATTTTAGGCTCCTGAAAATTAACACCACGCAGCAAATGCCGTCATTGATCCACCTCAGAAATGCTGGAAATGAGATCTATAATTTATCATAGAGCAAAAAAGGTAGAATGAAGGACAGCCTTTCCGTCGCCTCTCTGGTGGCTGTATAGATCTGGAGAGAAAGTTACACCTTTGGGGGAAAAAAAAGCAGCAGAAGATGCCAAAGTGAGATGTTGTTAAAAGCTTAGCACCACTTTATGGCTCCAGCAAATGGATTCTCCTCCAGACTGTGCGGTCGCCGGGGAAACAAAGCGGTGACAGGGAGAGCAGAGAGAGGGGAACGGGCTGAAGGGTGACGGCTGTACGTGGTGACCCCGGCCTGCGGCACGACGATGACAAGTGAAAAAAATCTTTATATATTCATCTGTAATTCATCTGTATTTTAGTGACATGTACAACTTCATACTACAGAGTAGAGATAGACCGATATGGTTTTTTCAGGGCCGATACCGATTATTAGTAGTCAAGGAGGCCGATAACCGATATTTGCAGCCGATATTCATTTGCAGTAAAAGTGAAAATATTGGCGTCAAAATTTTGAATAATACAAACTCCAACACTTAACTTTGTTTAAATGCCTTTAAGCATATGTTTATTAAACAAACAAACAAAAAGCGCAGGGAGTTCCCAGGGTCAGCAGCATCTCTTATAAAGTTAACTGAAAATTTAAATAAATAACTTCCTAAAGTTTTATAAAGTAAATAAAACAAAGTTAAATAAAATTAGCAAAGAAATGAACTTTTTCTCCTCTCCGCCGTGTGTGCGAGCACTCTGCATGCACAGCTTTCACTGCTGATTGGCTGTTACCTGTGCCATGGCTCTGCGTGTAACCAATCAGTGCTGTGGGTGGGACAATGCTGGAGACAGAGTAGTGACTGCAGACAGAGAGGCGCGGCTGCATCAGAGCCAAAATAACCCAGTTTTAAATTTGTCTTATCGGCCGTCGGATTAAAAAAAAAGGCCGATGCCGATATGCATCAAAATATCGGCGGCCGAGTAAAACGTCTGGCTTGACTTGAAAAGGTTTTCTGTCATTCATAAACCAAGCATGAGCTTTCAGTCTCAACATAAAACCAGACATAGTCATAAAATAGAAGAGAAAGCTCCTTCTTCTGTGGGTGCTGTGTGATGCTGTGGTGTAGTGACTACATGATTATCTCTGTGAGAGTGAATCACTGATGCTGTCTCAGCTGCACATCTGTCGCTCTCGCTCTGCCTGTTTATCGTAGTTCATCTCTATGGATTAGGATTAGGGCTGGGAATGTGTCTTTGCTTAGTCATCAATAGGACATCCAACCTGACCGCTGTATTAAACTGCTGTGGTTGTCTTCTGAACATGGCTCTTGTTTACATGCTAGAGGAAGGGAAAATGTTTCATGGTGATTATTCTCCAGGCCTGGAGAGTAAGGAACCAGTTGTTTGGCAGAGTCCTCGTATATCCTTATGTTCTATTTTTAGCCGTGTGGTTGTGTGGGAGAGCAGAGGCAATGTGTGTTTGGTATTAAAAGGTGATTCCAGCTGAAATCTTTCTGTTTTTTCTCTCCCACTGATGTGCAGTAATCTGACATCTGTGAGACCACGGCTGCTGGAAATACAGTCAAATGAAATTCTTGAAAAACGCAGATTTACGGAGATCAGACACAGTCCTAAACCAAATCAGCTTCTCTCTCTGATCCCCGGCTCTGCACAGCTCACGACTGCAGCTGTCGGACTCAGCGATCTTATGTAATGTCATTAGAGTGTATTTGTTACAGCTCTGTTGCACGGTTGAAACCATTTTAAGCTGCAGCGAGTTGGGTTCAGGACATGGAGGAGATACTGTAGAAGTGCCACCCTCCATCCTACTGTGTGATGTCTTATTGGGCAGGTGTGGATTGTTAAAAAGGAAGTAGCATCATTTCTTCATGTGATCTCTAACGTTTAGCGTCTATGCACTCTGTTCTGGAGCATTATTTCTCTTTAACCTCACCCTAACCCAAGGACACGTCAACAGGGCAAATAACATCAGCCAAATCTGGTTTATCAAACATATATTTCTGTCAGCACATGTGTTAGTCAACAAGTAATCATTGTGGTACAGATATGCCATTTCAAAAGGAATTTTCGATTGCAGTTTAATCCGCTTACAAAGCTGTAGCTACCATTGAGGACACAAGGTCGTGTCCTCAGCGGGAAAAAATCGATACACGTGAGGAACGCAGTATTATTTTGATTCTTATAAACACTGTATCAACTTTTAATTAATAGTTAACATGTAAAGATTTAAATTATTTTTCTCAAACTGCACATAAAGTAGTGCTACAGTGTTGGATATTACAGGGGATGTTTGAATACGGATGCAGACTCTTCTTCTGACTGCATCAAGAAGTAAAACATGTGTTTACTCAGGGCGCCGGTTTGGCTCAGTGGTTGAATCGGCGATCATATATAGAGGCTATAGTCCTTGATGCGGCGGCCCCGGGTTCAACTCCTGCCCTCGGCCCTTTGCCGCGTGTCATCCCCACTCTCCCCACTCTCTTCCCCCATTTCGGCCACTATCCACTCTCCTCCCTCTGAAATTAAGGCATAAAAAGTCTACAAAAACTGTTAAAACAGTTTAAAGAATGCAATATATCACATTGCTTACAGTATTGCTATAACATCCCAACATATTGAATCGTAACCTTTGTATCCTGCTACGCATGGTTTCCCTAGATTCTCGTTAATACGCGGTCCTCGTCCTCAGTCATACACCTTTGAAAATGGGGGATTTAATGACAGTTTACAAGACGGTTATACATTCCAGCTTTTGAGGCCTTTTAATGTAGCGGGGATACATTGCTTTTGCAGGTAGCAGAGCCGTTGCAGGGGAGGTGCGAGGCCCGGTGCGGACTTGACGTGCAAGGCTCTGCTCATTGACATGCATGCGCATAAAACAAGCACATAGATATTCCCATCCTAGCTCTGCTGCACGTGTAATCTCGGTGCGCTACATTTTTAGCAAGTAGAATAATGCAGCATCATCATGCTGGAAGTTTTTTCTCAGCACCTGACTCGTGTTTACGAAATCTGTTGCGCTCTCGTGCGGCCGATGGAGCATGCACTACGTAATCTGAAAAAAACCGGAGAAATTTGTTAAAATATTATTTCTAGTAAAAGAACAAAGGAGGGTGCGAATCCAGGGTTGCCAGGTCTGCGGTTTTCCCGCAGTATTGGGCAACTATAGAAGTGTTGCTATAGACACTGTGCGAGGCCCTTTAGAGGCGCAAGGCCCTTTGCTGTTGCACACTTCGCACAGCTCATGCGACAGTTCTGGCAAGTAGTTTGAGGACTTTTAAGAACAGTCTCTGCTTCACTGTATTTGTTAAGACTGTTTCACAATCAGGACAAACAAAGGACATGAAAACAGTTTACACGGACAAACAAGCCCTGTGGGGAAAAACACAAGGGTCTTTACTAAAACAGATTGCATTTTGGGTAACAATAGCTTAAAAGAAATGGTAAAAATCAGTTTCTGGAGGTGGAAGTTTGGCTGAAATGAAAATATGATGAGCAGAGATGAACGTGTGTGTGTACGGAGTGGGCGAGGGAGCTGTTTGTGAAAAGATGACCTTGTGCTGAAAGCCTGTTTCCGCTCTGAAGCCGATGAATAGCTGAATTTTCCGGACAGACCTGCCTAGACACTTCCTCAGTAGCGCTTGTGATCACTAGAACAACGCTGGACACTGAAGAACCTTTATGAAGTCTCTGTTTTTATAACTATAGAGAGGCTAAACCAGCCCTGTCCCTTTAAAACACCTTTAAGAAACCCTCCTGTTATCCGTCTTTATAATGTTTGTCCAAACTGTTTTTCCCTGGAAGCAGATAGTCGGTGGTTCGGAGGCCGCTGCCTGAGAGAGGATGTGTTATTCACCCAGTGTCGCGGCTGATCTATAATCTCTCTAGAACACAGAGTGGCCTTTCACATGGACTTCCCCTGTGCTCTGAAGCTGTTTGGCCTGCAGTATTCTCTTCCTAGAGCAGTCAATACAGCTCACTGCCTCTCTGCCGGGCCCAGCGTGTTTGTTTGAGCCCTTTGTCACGGCCTCTGTGGATGTCATCCTGTCAGTCTGCCTGTGTTTCCAGGCCTCTCCAGGGTGACTCGGCTTTATCCACCCCCTGGTTTCCGGAATCCTCTCTTTCCTGTTTTCAAGCTGAGAGGAACCAGTTTTGGAGCCTCCTCTTATCATACTTTTTTCCATATCGCTAGACATGTCTGCTGTTCGAGATCTCTATCCTGCTTCTGCCAGCCGTCACATCCTTGCCGCCGATAATGATGATAATAATGACGATAAGTGTTGTTGAGTCAGGGGCAGCTGACAGTAATTACAGCTTACAGAGCTTGTTGATCCTCATCTTCAGGTTGTCATAAGAGTCTGAAATCACAGGGATGACGAGCACAACATATATGTCTGACTTGTTAGGTGTTACTCTTGTTACAGGTATGTGGTCGCTGTTAGCAGGGTGTGAAACATTTGAGCTTCTAGTCCCAGACTGAGCCTGAAGCAGTCTTTTGATCAGTAGACTCATAAAGTGAGTATGATAGCAGGTTACAGTAGTGCCCTTCACATCGCCCATGATCCTTAGCTGAAGAGACCCTCTGAACAACAAGGCTGGCATCAGCAGTGAGTGCATTTTCTCCAGCTTATCCAATCGCCTGGCAAGAGCCGTCTGTGGCTGGCGCAGGCACTGTGGTAGATTTGTGACAGGTTTATGGAGGTAACAAGAGGTTTGATATTAAGAGAGGTGCTTGTTAGAGACCGCACGCTAACGGTGTGTCAGCTTATAACAACATTTTACTGGTTTTAGCAGGAAAAAAGAGCCATCATATCAACAACGCACTGATGGAGATACTTACCCTGAACTAAACCTGACATTATATAACTGCTTACTCCTTGTTTTTCTGCATAATGACACATTATTGATGTGTGTAGCGGTATATGAAAGTCACATTAACTTATCTTGTGTTAAAACATTAAAACACAGAGGTAGGTAGTAAAACAACAACATAGAGGAGTATTGGACCCTCAGTATTCGGCCTTTTGTTAGACATGAAAGTCCTTTTTCAAGTTAGCTGGCTTGATGTGCAGAGGATGGAAGAAATGACAGCATTATCTTACAATATAGTAACATCGGTCATTGTCAGATTAACCCTGGAGCAAGATGAACAAGGGGCCCCTACTTACCCCTCACTTTTACACTATTGCCCTCAAGATGTCATCATGTTAAGTCCAACAGCAGACCACAGAGAGCAGCTTCCTGATAAACTGTGCGTCACATTAGGGTAATGAATAAATAAATCACCTTTTTATTTAGGAATATGCACCATGTAATCATAATGTAAACTACAATGATTAGCATATTGTAACATTATAAAGTTGTTTAATTCACCGAAACATAAGCATTGATTTGGAGTATTTTTTGTCCTCCTGATGAATGTAAGTCCAGGACTATTCCTGTTCAGCTTTTGGTCTAAACAAGCTGCTGAGGGAAACATAGGGCTCATCAGCTGCCAAATGCTCCACTATGTTCACCAGTTAGTTCAGTGTAGTTGGCTGCTGTGCTGGTAGTATACAGGGGTTTACCTACTGCTGCGTGCTGCGTATGGATTCATGTGACAGCTGCCTTCGGGGGTGTCACTATGAGTGACACGTAATCACTGAAATATTGTTCATTTGAAAAATATCGATCAGTGCAGCTTTAAGGCCTCGATCGTTTCAGTTCATATCGTCATTTATTGGTGCAAATACCCAAAGCAAAATGTTGCAGCTTCAGAGCTGCTGAAAACATTTGGAAATCCATCCTTGAATCCAGCATGTGAGCAGGTAGCAAGTTAAAATGAACACCTCTGAGCACAAGAGGTCCCAGAGGGAGTCATCCCAAAGGGATCAATAAAGTTGAGTCTAAGTCTAAGTCTAAGTCTAAGGTCTCAAAATTCATCCTCTATCCAATAAGTATGTATGACCAGGTTATTATTATAAATGTTACTATATTGTGAATGAGTTTCTGTTTTTGTCCTGAGCTTAAAATGCATGATTACATCATCACTTCTGAGGTTGTAGTGAACTGTGAAACGCTGTGGCGTCTTAACCACCTTCAGATATCAGTTCCTAAATAGCTTTTCAGCCGCACATGCTTTAATCTCAATTGGCCCAGTGTTAGAATAAAACCAGAGAAGGATATTTCATTTTGCTGCTTGATGTTTCTCCATGTTTAATTCAACTTTACAGTTTCATGACCAATAAAGTGACTTTTGTTTCTCACAGAGGCTCCCTACAACGAGACCTCTTCGTCTTACGGCTATGACCTGGAGCCCTCAGACGAGCACCAGCCCGGCCACGACTCTCTGTCCTTCACGGGGTCTCCGTCCTCATCGCCCAGACTCCGCTCCAAGAGCCGGAGCAGCCGCGACACCCAGTCCTCAGGCTCTCTGGAGTCCACGCTGTCGGTAATGTAACCTGGTTAACCCCCACCAACACGTCTGATAACTTGTGTTCGCAGTGCTGCCTCCATCTTTCTCTGGCTCCTCCGGCTGCTGTTCCCCGTCTACTGCACTGTCCTCACTCCACGCGCCATTACAGTGCCGGGCTTTGCTTCTCCTACTGTCTGTGTGTTGGTGTAAAAGTGCCAAATCAATCCCAAAAATCTTCCTAATTGATAAAACAAAGGAAGTGCATTTGTTAAAGCCCACAGTTTACTTTGAGGTCGTGTTACTTTCATCAATTTATATAAATATTTCTTGCATTTGCACCAAAATCGATTTGAAGTCGATCCAAAGAAACTTGTCGCCTCTTTTGCGTTTTAGACGGAGTGCAAGTGTTCCACTAGATTACACCAACATTTCCTACAAACATCATTCTTCCTGTTGCAAAGAGGATATTGCGTCTTGTTATTCCACTCCTGTGCTGCTGCATGTGCATAAAAGTTCTGCAGACACCCTGATAAGCTTAAATCTGTGTGTAAGTGGGTTTACACAGCTTCCCCTTCATGTTCTGTGCAAACAAAAACACCACTACAGAAATCTGACTGGAGGCAGAAATATAACATGCCATGCACAGGCTCCTAGTCTTCTCAGCAGTTGTTTAGATTGTGAAGTGATTAAAATAATCTGTCATTATTAATATTGTGTGACAGTCCTCAGACATCTGCCGAGATGGCAAACTTACCAGGTATATAATGCACAGAGGGGCGCTCCAGTGATTTGATTTTTCACTCTGCAAAGATGGAGGACTTGTGAGAGACAGATTTAAGAACAATGGTCAACAGAAGCCACAGAGGACAGAGCTTCACTTTGACTCTTTGACCTAGTAAGGGCCAAGCTTCAAAAACACTTGATCCCACATTTCCTACAATACAACTTCTAAGAGTCTGTTGCTAGACTTCCCGGCGTTGTGTTAAACAGGCTTTCTTTTATATATTACTGCCTACCACCACAGTCAGAGCTAATCGATGTCATGGAAGGCATCACGGTTATTTCTTCAGATATTTGAAAGCTGCTCCACACATGGAGGACTTTATTTACCAGTTATAGTCGGTAGAGTTATGGCCTCTTTGACGAGTAAACTTTGGAATCAGAATCAGCTTTATTGGCTGAGTATGTTGGCTCATACAACGAGTTTGACTCTGAGTTTTCTTTGCTCTCAAGTTCAGACACGCATATTAAACAGACATACTAGACTTCAAAACAAGGACCGGTTAGACAAGGTAACACAGACGCTTAGATACTAGAAACAAAATCTTAAACTACTAGATATGGATACAAAAATATTTTATTAATTATTAATATATATATGTATATATATACATTATTTAAGGTAAACACAACAACACTTATAGACAATAGAGAGTGCAAAGGTGCAGAGCTAAATATGGTTGTGAATCAGGTTGTTATGTACGTAAGAGGTAGACGGTTGTAGTATTTACATTATTACCAGAGAATGTGGATTGACCTTCGATGTAGTGATAATATATACAGCTCCGGAAAATAATAAGAGACCCCTCCAAATGTTCCTTAAACCAGCATCTCTCTCTACATGTCACGGCCAGCCTGATCCAGATTTGACCCCATTGAAAACCTCCTGAATGTGATCAAGAGGAAGGTGGATGGTCACAAGTCATCGAACAAAGACGAGCTGCTCCAAGAGCGGCCTAACGTCAGCCAACAGCACTGTGACAGACTGGAGGAGAGCATGCAGAGATGCATGAGAGCTGAGATTAAAAACCAGGTTATTCCACCAGATAAAACATGAACATGAACTTGTTTTCTTTGCATTATTCCAACGTTTGAAAAACAAGTTTTTGTTTTCTTAACCAGTCGTCATTTTCTGTGAATAAAGAGCTAAATGAGAATTTGATTTTGAAGTCGGAGAAATGTTGTTTTCAATAAAACACAGGCTCATTTTACACAAACCTATAAATAGTAGAACCAGTGGTCTATGCAGTGGTCTCTTAATCTTTTCCAGAGCTGTACATGATAAGACTTCACTGTATGTGTTAAAACAGTGGCGTCCCCTTTTAGAAAACTAAAGAAGTGCCCTTCAGCCAGGCATTCTACCCCAGCTGAAGCATCCAGAAGCCTACAGTGAAATACACACCAGGGAGCGCCTCTCAGAATGAAGCAGGGCATTGCTGAGAACCACCATACAGCATGCTGTGGGCAAACAGATGTTAGAAAGAGTCCCCTCCCCCTCTGCTCTGTTCCCATCCTATCTGTGGTATTCTTATCCTCTGATGTGTACTCTTAAAGATCCTCAAAGCCTACTCAGATGAGTGGGTGGGGGGGCACAGCCTAAAAAACAATCCAGCTAATATAACGGCCGGCTGATACGGCCATTCTCAGGACTCCAGTGAGTGTTTTACTGACATGATAGGCAGCAGCAGGATGACTGATGGCTTTGACCTGTTTAGAATAATAAGACCTTGACTAGAAACACATTTTTCATCCTTACGGTGCTAGGAGGCTCCGCTGCAGGCCTCGAGGAATGTAAAACTCCTACAGTTTTTAATCAAATGGTTTTGTCAGTAATCCCACAGCAACCGTTTTTGCAGAGGTGTGTGGGTGGTTTATTCAAGACCAAGCCCTTTTTAGAGGTTACATGTCATATCTTGAATCATCGTGAGCCTCTCGTGTCGGAAGGAGCCGTGATTTTATTTTTACCGACTCTTTTCTCTCTTGCCATGTTTGGATCAGGTGGAGTTGGATCAGGAGAAGGGGCTGGAGATGAGGAAGTGGGTTCTGTCAGGAATCTTGGCCAGCGAAGAGACCTACCTCAGCCACCTGGAGGCCCTACTGATAGTACGTGCAACTTGTAACACACACATAAACATCATTATTTCCATGGCCTGGTTGAACTCAAGTTATAGTTGCTAATGTGTGCTAATCTAGTTAGCAAACACCTGCTAGATATTCCTACTTTAACCAGTAGTTTAATTGATTTTAAATCAGAAATAATATTAAGTTAAATAAATAATAAGTTCTTACTTTTACAAAACAAAATCTTGAATTCATAAATAATCTGGATAGAAAATACTCATGTTAGCTTTCATTAGCATATACATTTTATAGATATTTATAGATATCTTATCTATTTATATAGATATTTTATAGAGTCCCAGATTTCTCTCTGTTAGTGTTACTGCTACATTTTAACATTCCCAACTTTCTTCAGTAAAAAAACTAAATTTCACGCGTGCTTACGTAAGTTAGCACCAAACAATTTCAACCAATCAATCAGCAACATTTAGCCACAGAGCACCAAGAACGCTCGGTCAGTTAGCTAGCTACTGCGCTGTGGAGAACGTCTGTCTACGCCCACTTCTCAACCATCAAATCAAATCCCTCTAATGATATGTCCCGCCTGCACGTCCTGTTTCACTCGGAGATACGTCACGATACGGAAGCTACATACTCTCGAAATGCCGTTTCAGCTCGACTTTAAATACTTTAAAACAGAGGTTCATTTTATTCAAACTGCTTGTGGACTCAGGTTGACAGCATTTATACTTTTCACGTACTTGATCTTAAAAGCTTTTAGAAAATTAACAGCAACAAGACAGCCGCAGGAACAGTTCGTTGTGAGCTGAGTGATTGACAGATTGACTTGATGTGTCAGAATCACATCAGTTTCTATTGGTCCAAAGCTAACGTGGGTGGGAGTGATGGATATGCTTGTTTAATTGGCACAACATGGTCCTCATCTGTAGACATGCACTTTTAAATGATACAGCACAATTTTATAATTTATTATTCATTTATTATAATTATTTCACGGACCCCCAGGCTATGGTTCGCGGACCCCCAGGGGTCTTAGGACCCCACTTTGAGAACCACTGGTGTATAGTATAATCAGTACGTGAAGTGTATCACGCTTTGAGTGGTCAGAGGACTAGAAAAGCATGAGTGCAGTCCACTTACCATTTATAGAATTGGATTTTAATTATAAATGCATTAATGTGTTCATCTTTTTAGTGTTGAATCTGGTAAATGTTGAACTGCTGGTAATTTTAACTACTTTTTATATCGCCTGTCTTAATCGGTTAATATTCATCCTGTTTTAATCACTATAGTTTGTATGAAAGATATAGATACATACAGTTCTTGAACTTAGTTACTCTCCACCCCTGATGACTTTTTGGTTGTTTTCTCATCCAGTATCTGTTTACTAAAAATGGATTTTGATTATTCATTCAGCCCATGAAACCTCTGAGGGCGGCAGCCACAACATCCCAACCGATGCTGACCATCCATCAGATAGAAACCATCTTCTTCAAAGTGCCAGAGCTTCATGAGATCCACAAAGACTTCTACGATGCTCTGCTGCCCCGAGTCCAGGACTGGGGCCCCCAGCAGTGTGTGGGCGACCTCTTCCAGAAACTGGTAGGTTGGACGATGTTTTTACGAGCTTTGGTTGGACAAAGTCATATTGTGGCTGCAAGTTAAATATGTATAGTTTTGTCTATGTTTTCTCCAACCTGCTTTCATTAATATTTATGTAAACACTAGCATACCAGGTGACCCATTAATATGCACGTCATGTAAATAAATATAGTGAACTATACCTCAGGAGTCAGAATTCTCACATTTTCTTTTATGGTTTAGTTAATTCGAGAAAAAACTTTGCAGGAAATGTTTCAGAGCAAGAACAACATAAACCTGTTTTTCCACTTCTTTTGACTTAACTGGAACGCCGCAGGAAATCGTCCGGCGACAGTGTAAACAAGGAAGTCTGAGAGCAGTGGAATACAATGTATGAGTTAGAAGTGCTTCAAATCAAACACTCACTGATGTTTGTAACACTTGTTCGCTGCAGTTTAAGTGTTAAATTACCATACAAAGTTTAGTAAAGTGTGCCACTGCCTTCAGATGATTTAAACACTCCTTTGGATAATAAAACCAAGCGTCAAATAACATGAAAGCTCACAGCATTAAATTGTATGTTACCTCTTCATCAAACAGACCGCCGTTTGACAAGTCGGTAACTTTCAGAAAATAATTATAGCACTCCTTAAATGCCATGCCTTTATTATTAATGGTAGTTAAAAGAGAGGAGACTTTCAGGTTGACAAAAAGGTTGGAGTCTTCGGCTGTTAGTAATGTTCAAGGGATCTTACAGTGCACACGTGAGCAGACTGCCTGGAGTCATCTCCCGGCCAGATAAAAGCCTCACTCCACCACATTACAGGCAGTAAAGGAGAACAAAACGCTCTATAGGAGGTCGCTGAATAAGAGCTGGCTCAGTCTTTGTTGCTGCATGAATAAGATGAAAACACACGGATTAATATATAAACACGTGAGCAAAGATTGAATCACTGATTCCTCCTGTAATACCGCAATGCCAGCTCACGTCTAAGCACAGCGTTCAGTGGCAACGCAAAGTACCAGCAATCATTTCTTAAACCTCTCATCTGTTATGAAATAAATCTAATCTGCACTCTTTTTGTGCCCCGTAGGCCAGCCAGCTCGGAGTGTACCGGGCATTTGTGGATAACTATAAGGTTGCTGTGGAGACGGCGGACAAGTGCTGCCAGGCAAACGCTCAGTTTGCACAGATATCTGAGGTATGTAATCACGCTACGCACAGCGGGACGGAGGCAGCCAAGTGTTTGATGTCGTACAGCTGCCCGGGACAAGTGATGACAGGGCAGTTTTCAGCAGTCCTCGCGGTGTAGAGAGCCACGCAGCTCTTTACAGAGGTGCTGATTGTTTTTAATTGCACTGTAGGGGAAGTCGCTGTGATTTAATGAGGGTATTTTTTTCTCACTAATCCCTCTGGTGTTATCTTCCTGCCAGAATCTGAAGGTCAAAAGCACAAAGGACTGCAAAGACCAGTCGGCTAAAAATTCCCTGGAAAGTGAGTACGGAGTGGAATGAATGGCCATCCTCCACATTAATCAATATTGCTATAAGTAGTTGAGCTGTGACTCTGCCTGTTGCGCTGACTCTCCCTCCTCCACAGCTCTTCTCTACAAACCTGTGGACAGAGTGACGCGCAGCACGCTCGTTTTACATGTAAGTCAGTCCGCCTGACACAACACTGGAGCAACATTTAGTCTTTTAAGAAGAGAGTTTTTATTCAGCTTCTCCTTGTTTTTATATTTTAGGACCTCCTGAAGCACACGCCCTCCAGCCACCCGGACTACCCGCTGTTACAGGACGCCCTCCGCATCTCTCAGAACTTCCTGTCCAGCATTAATGAGGAGATCACCCCGCGTAGGCAGTCCATGACAATTAAGAAGGGAGAGGTCAGTGTGGAAAACTGAGTCACTACATCACCTCAGGGTCGTACTAACGTATTTTTGAGCACGTACCAATACATTTGGTCAGGCCTGCAGACAACCAAATTAAATGTCGCAATGTTTTTGCTGTATAAAAATACTTCAGTAGTTGTTATAATTTAGACAGAAACTTTATTGACTCTGGATTTGATGGTTATTCACCAAAATATGTCCTCTTACTGAATGTCTCTCTTTGACTGAATGTGGCCCAGTTTGTTGTCGTTAATATTCAACAAGGGCCCGGACAGAGGAAAAGGACAAGAGTAGTTGGGCCTCGTTCCCTTTGTGAAGCTCTTGTTCCCTTTGCCAAGGACAAATTCAGTGGTTTGAATGGTGTGGTGGCGCAGCAACGAGGCCAGGCCCCACCCTGCTTTTATATGGTTTTATATTTGTGCAGTATCCTGGACACTTCACTAACTACCAGACATTTGTGGTGGTGTGCTCACTCTCGGTTGTCAGAGTGTTCTGAAATACAAACAGCATTTGTTTTTCAGACCTTTTTAAATACAAATATCTGGAACACACAAAACACAAGGCTAAAGTCTGCGGCCACACTAGCAGTTCTGTGAGGCTGTATTTTTTAAAGCAATGCTAATGTCATATTGTAAGCATGCTCACAGTGCTAACATGCTGGTAAGCATGGTAAATGGTAAATGGACTGTACTTATATAGCCTTTTCTAGTCTTTGCGACCACTCAAAGCTGCTTTTACACTACATGTCAAATTCACCCATTCACACACTGATGGCAGAGGCTGCTACCTGAAGTGCCCAACTGTCAATCAAACTGTTATCATACAATTTGAATAACAGAGCAATTTGGGGTTCAGTGTCTCACCCAAGGACACTTCGACATGTAGCCTGAGGAAGCTGGGGATCGAACCTCCGACCTTCCGATTGAAAGACGACCGATTCTACCACTGAGCCGCAGCCGCTAACATGCTAACATCTTAGCTGAGGATGATAAGAAAGTCATTGGTTTGCAGGCGTGTAAAGTGCTGGACAAATAAACCACATGTATATTTATACAGATAGATTTCCATTCATACAGCCACGCTGCTAGTGCTCAACGAAACTGGGCTACTTGGTATATTCTAATATGTTACTAAAGTTCTTGATTCATACAGCTCTTCATTATTTGGGCTTGAGCTTTAATTTGTCCAGAAAATGAACATGCTGTTCAGTTCTGTGGAACATGTTCACTGATTTGATTTCCTCAGTGAAACGGCAGCATAGATGAATTCAGTATTATATCTGCCCCCGTATATTGCGTCACATCTTGGCTGTTGACAGTAAAAAGCTCGGAGCACAAGGTGTCTGGAAGTTGCCATAAAACCAGAGTGTGAGTCAGGTTGCTGCTGACTCATCTCAGCCATGTCTGCATAAGCTGCGAGGGAAGTGGAGCGCAGAGGAAGCTCGTGACAAAGCAGCGCAAACACTGGAGGCAAGGGGTCTCTTTGCTGCAAACCAGGAAAACCCGTTGGTTACCCCTTCGTTCACTCCCATCCTTCCCTGCTGCAGGATCAACCGTGCTTCCCAGAAATGACCCACAGCTCTTCTAATAAACGTTACTGTCTAACCAGCCTCCTGCACTGGGTGTGTACCAGCTTAATCTTGCTTCCTGACTTCTTCGCCCCCCACCACACCGTGTATCTCAGGGCTCTGATTCAGATGACCTGACCAAGAACTTCCTCTGTTTTTTCCTGGGAATAGACCTTGCCCACCATGGTGGGATATTAATTCAAGGAAAGTTCTGAGTAATGCTATTCTGGGTATTGTCTTGGAAGTCTGAAATCCTGTAAGGAGATTTAAAGATAAAAAGACAGCACATGACCATCAGATTAAATACTAGTTGTTGTTGTACGTGACAAGCTCTTATCTAAGTTTGCACCCATTGTTGCTGTGTGTACTGTGGCTGCCTGTAATGACTATGAGCATTTAAACCATTGCTTTGGTTTAGATTCAACTCTTGTACATGGCTCACCGCTCAGCAGCTCATTATAGTGCATTAAATGAAAAAGAGATCCCACTGTCAGGAGGCTGTGAGCAGTGTGCAGCTACAGCTCTTGTTTTTCCATTGGATTATTGACTGTTTGTGGTCACGCTTGTGTCACAAAACAATAAGCGGATATCGCCCTGCTGCCTCTTTTTGAAACCAGGACAGTTCTAAACATGTCTCAAGGCCTTACTGACATGTCTGTATGCAGCCAGCGCTGAGCTGGATTGGCAGAAAACAGAGAAGGAAAACCATGCCGCAGTGATTTCCTTGTTTTTGCAGAATTGCGGTTGGTGTGGGATGGCAAAGTCTCAAACGGGGCAGTGTCACTGTAAACAGCCTCAGTCCAGAGGTCAAAAGGCAGAGGGGGAGTGTAGATGCACGCTGCTGCAGGAAGAGCTCATGTCCAGTGAATGTGCTTCTAACCTCAGGCTGAAGGATCAATGAGGCTCAGAGGAAGCTCTGAAATTAGGATTCGTTATCAAAACAAGAAACAGGACTGATTGTTCACAGTTTGTCCTACATACTAATTGTTATCAGTTACAGCATACAGGACACAAAAGTAAACGCATACAATTTTATCCTAACAGGAAATGGTACAGCACGTGAGACGCAGGCTGTCAATGAAACTGCAATTTAGCAACATCTCTCTATAAAAGTAAACTTCTCAAATCCACAACTCAAACAAACGTTTTTGTTTTAAAAGATCTTTCTGCCCCTGTCTCACCATCAGCTCTGAACAGCTCTTATATTTCCTCTCTTTATTTTGTGCACTGTCTCGTTTGATTGATTAAAAACACCACATACTCAACAGCCATTTAGAATCAGTATGGCATTGGGAAACCAGTTTACAGCTATGCTAGCATCTGTGTTAGGCTGCACTTATTCACGTGAGCGAAATGCTAACATTAGCGAAATGCTAACATTAGCATGCATCAACATTTTCAAAATGATAATGCTAGAATGATGTTTATAATAATAATAATAATATATTAATAATAATATATTTATATAGCACCAAAACAGATGTTTACAAAGTGCTTTGACAGACAAAGCAAAAACAGGAAGTAGGAAGATAACTAGTCAACAGCCGGGCCAAACAGAGAGTAGTCTAGAAAAGTTCAACACAATGCCAATCCAAAGGTCAACAAGACAAAATGCAAATAAAAACAATAAAAGCGATAAGACAGGTTGACCTAGGAAACGCACTTAAAGCAATAAAGTAATACAAAAAGATAAATAAAAGAATTAAAGCAATAAAAGATGATGAAAAGATTATTAGAAAAAGTTTCACATAAACAGTAGCATTACTACCATTTAAGTAGCATGTAAGCATACAAACTTTAATGCTGCTATTAATGTTGGTCTATAGTAAAGGTACAGCTGATGTCTTAATATCCGATCATCAGAGCATTATATGATAAAACTGGATGCTATTAAAATGCTTCATTCCATCAGCGAGTGCTCTGCTGGTGGTTAAAAATATACTGCATACACTAACTGTCTTCATTGGTCACAAAATAAATGATTTATTGTTTTGGTTGAACGTTTACTTCCACTATGAGGATGTACAATCATTGTACACCACAGGCTGTGCAATAATTACAAGCGTGTACATACATCAGCACATGGGCATCGTTTGAGGAACCCGAATGAAACCACCTTAACCAAACCTTAAATAAGATATTGTACTCTCAGCATCTGTTCTGCTTTTAGTGCTATTAGATTAAAGCATGTTAATAGTGAATCAGTTGTATTTCTCGTTTCCTGTTGGCAGAACCGTCAGCTGCTCCGGGATCGCTTCATGGTGGAGCTGGTCGAAGGTTCCAGGAAGCTCCGTCACGTCTTCCTCTTCACGGACCTCCTGCTCTGCACCAAGCTGAAGAAACAGGCTGCAGGGTGAGTCTGGGTCACTGTCCAGCACCGAGGGTCAGGGATACAGGACCTGAAAGATCCACTAATTTAAATCCCTGTTGGGGAGACGGGGTCAGCCCGCCTGGACAGACATTAATTCTGCCTTAAATGGGACCTTTTCATTGTGACCAACAATTGGTTACAGACGGGGATAATGGTTATAATTCCTACGTTTTGTGTTGCTGGTCATACCGCATGTTTGACATTCCGATCAATGTGATGACTATTGTCTAAAGATAAAATCTTTTCATTACACAAAACATCTTGTTCTTCAACAGAAAAGGGCAACAGTATGACTGCAAGTCGTACATCCCATTGGCTGACCTGACGTTCCAGACCATCGAGGACTGCGAGTCGACCTCCATCCCTCTGGTCCAGGACGAGGAGATCGATGCGATGAAGATCAAAATCTCCCAAATCAAGAACGAGATCCAAAGAGAGAAGGTGAGGTTAACACACAGAGAAACTTAAACTCCACCAACACAAAATGCAAAGTAAACGATGCAAAATTCAACATGCACTTTGTTGGTAGTCGAGGACTTGTAGGAACTACACTGCAACAACAAGAATTTGGTCAAAACAATCTGCAGACGAACTAAAATAGAATGAGGAACTTAAAAATTAGCACACGAGAACTGAATAAATGTCTAGACAGCTTCTCATGTGTGACATTAACTCTGTTACTGTTTATCTGTAGAGAACCACCAAAGGACTCAAGGTGATCGAGCGACTGAAGAAAAAGTTATCAGAGCAAGAGTCTCTGCTGCTTCTCATGTCCCCGAACATGGCTTTCAGAGTGGCCAACAAAAATGGAAAGGTGAGTCAGGGGCGCTGAAGAAGGTTCTGAAATGGGTGATATAAAAAAAAAATGTATAAAAGTCAGTGTGCTTTGTACAATGGGAGATGTTTTCTAGGTTCCCTGATGATTTTTAATGCAAATCATTGCTGGGAATATTTTTATATCTGATCTCTGCTGCCCTCTGCTGTCCGCAGCTGCAACATTACAGCATGAGAGTGCAGTATGATGCATTCTTGTCTCTCTTTAAATTCTTCTAGGGTTTCACATTTCTCATCTCTTCTGACTACGAACGTGCCGAATGGAGGGAAATCATTCGTGAGCAGCAGAAGAAGTGTGAGTAACCCTTGCCCTTTCTATATGAGAGCGTGCGTCTTAACAGTTGTTAACAACAACTTGTGTTCACCTTTGACTGTGTCCTGCAGGTTTTAAAAGCTTCTCTCTGACCTCTCTGGAGCTGCAGATGCTCACTAACTCATGTGTGAAGCTCCAGACCGTTCACACGATCCCAATGACCATGAATAAAGAAGGTACGTTTGACTTTTGTAAGGTTTAATGTATATTTAAATATGTGTGTAGTCTTTTTGATCTTAATCTGTAATCTGAACTGTACTCTCCACAGATGATGAATCCCCCGGTTTATACGGCTTCCTAAATGTCATTGTGCACTCTGCATCGGGGCTGAAAAACAGCTTAAGTAAGTAGCTTATTCTCCTGTTTTGGGCTAGAAATCCTTCCTGATAAATCCAGAGGTTGCACGGGGAGTCACGTCATCCTGTGTGTTAGTCCGAGCTGATCCGCTGTACCCGCCCCCTCTCTCTCTCTGCGGCTGTCATCTGTGAGGGCAGCTGCAGGGTAACAAGTGGGATTAGCCAGGAACACTGTGTACAAGCAGCCTCAAATATGCCTTTCTCCAATCACTGCCTACTCAAACTCTCCTGTGCACTTTGTCACAAAAGATAGTCCGGCAATAGTCAGTGGCAGGAGAGAGTCCACTCTTTACTAAGACAGTAAAAGTGTAATGACACCAGAGAGAGAGTTCTGGTAGGGCAGCATGCTAATGAGACAACAAAGGCCTGATGCATAACATCTTAAGGATGTCTCAACCAGATGACTGTTTCATTCTGATTCAACAATTAAAGCGACTTCTGCTTATACCCACTAGACCTTTACTGCTCCCTTGAGGTGGATTCCTTTGGCTACTTTGTCAACAAAGCCAAAACACGTGTGTACCGAGACTCTACAGAGCCCAACTGGAACGAGGTGAGAGTGCAGATCAGAGGAGATAGTGAATTAGTGAGATCCTTGACACTAACGTGTGGCTCTAAGACATCCTGTTAAGACTTAACTGTTTAGAATACAATTATTTCATCCATGCATGCAAAGAAGAAGTGCTCACATGTAAAATAAAAGCACATTTTTATGCAGCTGGCTGATCCCTACAGTAACCTGTCTTTGTGCTCTTTCCATGCCAGGAGTTTGAGATTGAGCTGGAGGGCTCTCAGACTGTGAGGCTGCTCTGCTATGACAAATGCTTCAACAAAACCAAGCAGAACAAAGAGGACGGCGAGATCACGGATAAGATCATGGCCAAAGGACAAATAAAGGTACGGATAAACCAGGGCCAGTCCTTATGTTTCTATATTCTGACAGCAGCCTAACACTTAATAATAATACACTTATTCCACAGCATCTCAGAACATTTATTTTATGCCCAAAACAGAAAAGTAAACCACGTCTCTGGAGAACAGTGGACATTTTATTCATCGTACTGTTTCCCAGATGGCATCAAAGCTGGAAAATTAATCAATGTTTACAGACTCAGTTTGACCCCAAGTCCGCACTGATCCACTGATAGGAAAACAATCCTAGCCTATGTGGTGGGACCTCGTTTCCCTCCGTTGACTGCAGGACCCTCACAGCGGTGACTTATCTGAACTGCTGACTGACCACAGGGTCTGTTTTGGCTAATCCTGCCCCGTGGGGCCCTTTGCTGTTGAAAAAGAAATGAGCCATTTGGTTGCCGGCGGGTCACTTCAGCTTGACCCAGGGTAGTGTGCTGTGACAGAGGGCGGATTAGACTTCGGGTCGGCCAAATGTAGCCGTTGGCACGGCTCCAGAATATGACAGAGGGACACAGATACAGAGAGCTCTTTGATCAGCCAGTGAAGGGAGTCATCTGCTGGGATCCTCGGTCGATACTAGCCGTGTTATAGAAGAGCTAACAGCCTGTCACGTACTTAAGCACTTTCATGACCTGTGTTGTTATGTTGGCCCGTTCGGCTTGCATTTTAATGTCTTCATCAGCGGTGTGGAGACTGTTTTTATCTTT
Organism: Semicossyphus pulcher; assembly: GCF_022749685.1. Classification (NCBI taxonomy): domain Eukaryota; kingdom Metazoa; phylum Chordata; class Actinopteri; order Labriformes; family Labridae; genus Semicossyphus; species Semicossyphus pulcher. The sequence goes on along the minus strand of NW_027211737.1, from coordinate 29,117,032 downwards.
CAAACAAAAGTGAGTGGACCAAACGACACATGGATCAAGTATTAGGCAAGGCAAGGCAAGTTTATTTATATAGCAAATTTCAGCAACAAGACAATTCAAAGTGCTTTACACAGAACAACAAAAGCAAAGAAACGCATCATAAACAAGACATTAAAAAGCAAAGTGAAGATAAACTAAAAACAGCTAAAATAGAAGCGAAAATGTAAAAATAAAATAAAATAAAAAATAAGGGTAAAAGCTACAGTGCAGATATAAATAATTAGAATAGTTATTAAAATAAATGTATTAAAATAGTTAATAAAAAGCAGCCGTGAACAGGTGAGTCTTCAGGCTTGATTTAAAAGAAGTGTTTCAGCAGACCTGCATGTTTCTGGGAGAAAAAACTGAATGCTGCTTCTCCATGTTTGGTTCTGACTCTGGGGACAGAAAGCAGACCTGTCCCTGACGACCTGAGGGGTCTGGATGGTTCCTACTGTGTCAGTAGATCACAAATATATTTTAGGCCTTGACCGTTCAGCGCTTTGTAAACCAGCAGTAGTACTTTGAAGTCTATTCTCTGACTTACAGGGAGCCAGTGTAAAGACCTCAGAGCTGGAGTGATGTGATCTACTTTCTTGGTCTTAGTGAGGACTCGAGCAGCAGCGTTCTGAATCAGCTGCAGTTGTCTTTAATGATTTGAATTTTGATGGTGTTTAATGTTTAAAAATAAGATTAGAAAAAGGCTTGCACACAGAAAGCACTGCAGGATGAGAGCTGATGACAACTGCAGGATGAACATGAAATGTATATATTTATAATGATAATTTATTATATGATAGTTTTAAAAAGAAAAAAGAAATAAAAACAAAGAAAAAAATTAATAGTAACATTAAATAAATGTAAAAAAAAATAATTTATTATAATATTTGTAAAAAAGTGTTTAGCTAATGTTGCCCATTTTAGATATCGATTTGCCTTTTTCATATCAAAGAAACAAATTAAAAAGCTGGAAAATCCATAATACAAAACCCTGAAATAACCTGTATTAACCTGTATTAATAACCTGTATTAACCTGTATTAATAGCCTGTATTAACCTGTATTAATAACCTGTATTAAGTCTCACACAAAAGATAATTAGATTGTATCAGCTCAGGCAGGACCGGATCTGCTCTGTGGGAACAGAAGAGCTACTTTTAAAAGAAAGAGGAGCCTGTGCTAAATGTAGCTTTTCATATAAAGTAAAGGTCATATCACGGATGTGTTTACTGAATATTGTTTCAGATATGGTGAAGACAAGCCTGGCGTTAAAGGTTGCTAGCACTGCTCAGTTGTTGCCCTGTTTAGTCTACCTTAGGTGCTCGACAGCTCTCCTGGCTGTGGCAGGCGTGAGCACGTTGGTAATGAGGGTAGGAGGGGATTCTCAGGAGTTAATCCCCCAAATCCATCGGAGAAGTAGAACAACAGAGAGGCAAGCGTGCACGGCAACCTGCGTGGCTTTGTTCCTTTCCCCGGATCCCGTTGGAATTAAAAGGATATGGACACTGACGATGCCGAGACATTCATGTGAGACAGAAAGTTTTTGAAAGATAGTGCTGTAAGATCATCAAGATTCTTCAAGGCGTCTGATCGATGTCTGGCTGTCCAGGAAAGAAGGACCTGCCGCTCTTGTTAGAGCCGTGGTCGAGACAATAATCTGTGGAACGACGTTGTTTTTTAGATATTCAGTACAGGAAACATTTAAAAAATCAGAGGAGCTCATGCCTGAGAGAATGAGTGAGAGTTATCTTCTTGAGGAGGAGAGTGTGGATCAGGCTGGTAGCGGTCCAGAGGAAGAGGGAGACACTGCTTCGAGGAAAACCCCGAGCACAGGGGCCCGTCTGTGGGAGCGAGTCCGCAGCAGTCTGCTCAGGCCCAAGGTAAAGATATAGAGAGTCGGCTAAGGACGGAAGTACAAGGAATGTTGTGTTAAAGGAAGCTTTGGGAACCTGCACTGGAAAACAACTTGAATTTTTATTGTGGCCCATGTTCTGTTGATTTATAAACCCTGTTTCAGTTATACAGTGTGTTGTATTTCTCTTTTGAGATTCAGAAGCCAGCGTTGTCGCACCCATTAGAGAGTGTGTTTGTTTGTTTTCCCTGAACAAAGGATTACCTAAAAGAGATTTGATGGTTTCTTGGAGTGAAAGAAAGTCTGCCATGTTGGACAGGCACGATGCTTAGCTTTAAGGGCTTGATGTTATCACATTACTCATGCCTGATCACTGTAAATACAGGCTGGCAGCCCGGTATTAGCCAGACGACCAAAATAGATCAGTGACACGAGACAGCGCTGCCTGGCCGTACGGATTTTACTGTATGTGAGGCTGAGTGTAGTGAACGAGCAGGTAACACTTATATTTACCTTCATTTATTTACCTATATAGACAGTAAACTGAACTCATTAAATGAATACAGTGCTCACCTGTGGTGTCTGGTTAGAATCAAAGTGTTCATCTCATTTTGAAGCTCAAAAAGCAAAATGTTTCCTGGTTTAAAAATAATCTGAATCGAAATTAATTAATACAGAACGGACTTCTGAAATGAAATGTTTTCTTATTTATTTCCAGCTGGATCCTCAGGCACTGCAGAATAAAGACTGGCAGAGGACAGTCATCGCCATGAATGGGGTAAGTGTTTTAACAGATTAACTACGATACTGAAGTTACTTCTGGTTCCTTGCTTTGGATCCTGAGAGGAAGAGTAAAGTTAAGGGAAAGCTAATGGATGACTTAAAGCATCTGATTTCAGGTTTTAAAGCCTTAAAGTTTGTTGATTTGTGAATTCAGCAGCCAAACATATCCACCTTTTCATCGTGCTCTTACAGAATTCAGCCCCCAGATTCATTAATTGGACAAAAATGTCTTGAATTACAATTTTATAACCCACCTGTAAGGCTGCTTAAAGTCGAGGTGAAATGAAAATTGTAATTTTAATCCTTTTAGATCACATCCCCGGTAATATTGTGCATCTATTTGACAATATAGGCCAAAAAAAAATACAGAAAATCCATTTCTTCGTATTCTTATATCAAAATCCGATCATTTTTTCTTCCGGTAAAACTAAATTTCACGCGTGCTTACGTAAGTTAGCACCAAACAATTTCAACCAATCAATCTGCAACATTTAGCCGCAGAGCACCAAGAACGCTCGGTCAGTTAGCTAGCTACTGCGCTGTGAAGAACGTCTGTCTACGCCCACTTCTCGACGATCAAATCAAATCCCTCTAATGATATGTCCCGCCTGCACGTCCTGTTTCACTCGGAAACACGTCACGATACGGAAGCTAGATACTCTCGAAATGCCGCTTCAGCTGGACTTTAATGCCCCACTCCCAGATTTAAAAACTTTTATTTACAATTCATCTTATTTTCTGTGTTCAGACCTCATTAGAACAAGTTGAGGTCAAAACCCAGATTTTTTTAAACCCCAACTTGTTCAGCAAGTAGACTTCAGAGGTTGTTAAAAACACAGTCTCAGATTTGTGCACCAGTCAAACTTGGATGATAAACTTGGAGATTGTTGAAAGTATTTAAAACAGATTTTTGTTCACTCTGCACTTTTTCCATGGAATATGTTGCAGAAAGACTGGAAACTAACTGAGTTAATCTCATTGAGCGCTTTTAAATCCGGACTGAGAGTTCTTGAAGCCAACTCCAAAACATGCACTTGTTTTTAAATTTAATCTTTTTATTTGTCTTTTTGTTTGTGTTTTAACTTTGTAATTTTGTAACTGTGTTTTGTATTTGCTGCTGCCGATCTCGGCCAGGACTCCCTTGAAAAAGAAGTTCTTAATCTCAATGCGATTTCTCCTGGTTAAATAAAGGTTAAATAAAATTAAGACCAGGCCAGGACCCAGACCAAAAACACTTACATTGGGACTAATTCAGAATAGACACCAGAGGCTTTTGAAAGTCAGTTAGCTGTCTCTGCTGCTCTCCACTTTACCGACGGGTAAGGTAGAATGTTTTATGAGCCAGAGCTGTTTGGATGAGCAAAATAAAGGTTTCGCAGCTGACTTACTTACTGCTTTTTTCACAACTACAAGTGGTGCAAAAAAAGACAAATGATAAAATGAAAAGCACCCTTTTTAAATCAGGTTCGTTGGATACAGTCGGGAGTTTTTCCACTGGTATGTTTGATATTACCATGAAATGTCTCTGCTGGACTTGTTCTGTTGGTAACCATACCAGTGTGCTGTTCAGAAGACGTTACTATGCTAGTTTAACCGTCAGAAACACACAGTCATCAAAAAAAGGTTGACTTTCCCTGTTTTAAATAACATGACAATTCTTGTTGAAACCCTTAAACCAGATATTGGACAGCTATCATCGTTAACGTGGACCTCCACTATGAATGTTTTCTAGTCTTCATGTTGTGTTGACGTGTAGATTATCATCACTCATGAGCTAATGTGCCTAAATATTACTGTGTCAACCACAGTTATTACTAGATGCAGCTTCGTTTTTTAGATAGTTCTTTAACAACGACTGCATTTGGGCTGTGTTTCAGATTGAGGTGAAACTTTCGATGAAGTTTGCCAGCAGAGAGTTCAGTCTGAAGCGGATGCCGTCGCGGAAACAGTCCGGTGTCTTTGGAGTGAAGATAAACGTCGTAACAAAGTGAGTTGATGACATTAATTTTGTGTGTGCGTCATGCCCCTGCTGTTTTCAGTTCTGATATTTTATGCAGCCCAATGACTCAATATCAGCGTGTGCTCATTGCTACATTTACTTTTGTTATTTTCAGTTTTAGTGCCAGAATTTAGATTGTTTATGATGCAACATTTTAAATATTCATAGTTGGAAAAGCCCAGGTAATACTTCACACATTATCCATATCAAGTGTTACGGTAAACCCTGACAGTGTGACAGTGAGGCCGCATGCACAATGTCAGGATCCTGAAATTGAAGCAGATTAATGGAATTCAGCCTTTATTCATTTTATTCTTTACACATTAGTTGTTCCTGCTGTGACGTGTTAAAATGTCTTCTTTGTAAGAGGCATATTGACCAGTGCTCCTTAAACGATTATTGACCAATATGTATGAAGATATAAAGACATACACAGATATCATCTGGCTCTAAAGAGCATTTGGAATTGTACAAATATGTCAAATTCTTTAGTAAAACCTGGTCTATTAAACACAAACATGGAACAAATGGGTTTGTGGTCTTTCTTTTGTGAAGCACGAGCACCAACAACACCCCGGTGATGACGGAGGACAGGCTACGCTTATTTCAGCTTTGGTTTCTCGTGCTTACAACCTTCATAAGATGTGTTCATTTGTAACTGTGCCCTTTAAAGCTTGTGTCTGTGTGACTCTGTCCTCACTAGGAGAGAGCGCTCAAAGGTTCCCCTCATTGTGAGACAGTGTGTGGAGGAGATAGAGCGACGAGGGATGGAGGAGGTGGGAATCTACAGAGTTTCTGGCGTCGCGACTGACATCCAGACGCTGAAGGCTGCTTTCGATTCAAGTGAGTCCCGTCTAAATTAGACTTCTTCTGAAAATTTGATTTAAGAAATGCGGAAAACAAACAGCTGAGGAAGAAGTGACGATTTACAATTAGAGGAAAACTAAAGAATAACTCTGGAGGGTTTTTTTAATCCTCATTGTGCACCTTATTCTTAAGTCTTTAGTGACTGTTGTCTCATCTTCCCCTCAGACAACAAAGACGTGTCCGTCATGATGAGGGAGATGGACGTAAATGCCATTGCTGGAACACTGAAGCTGTATTTCCGTGAGCTGCCGGAGCCTGTTTTCACGGATGAGCTGTACCCCAACTTCGCTGGAGGCATCGGTCAGTCACAGATGTTGTTTTTGCATTTTTTTAGTGGTCGAGAGGGCATGAATGGGTTTGCGGTTTGAGACACAACCACATTCATGTGTGCTTTTTCCTCGCAGCTCTCTCTGACAGTGTGGCTAAGGAGAGCTGCATGCTCAACCTGTTGCTGTCTCTACCAGAGGCCAACCTGGTGACCTTCCTCTTCCTGCTTGACCATCTTAAAAGGTGAAAGAACGCACAATTAATACATCATTTCTATCAGTTGGTCATTTGTTTTTGTCATCTTTTTAAAGTTTCATGATATGTGAGACTTTAATTTGTCATTGTAGACATAGCTGAATCAAGCAGAATAATATTGGTTGTGACACTAGCTGTGAAGTATGTAACCTTTAGGGTATCAAACAGCACATTATTCCAGCTATAGGTGAGAAGGTTAATTGCTGTGCAATGCATTTCAGCCTGCCTCACTATAATATAATTTTGCTAGGGATCGACCGATTATCGGCGCCGATATTTGGCATTTTGACGCATATCGGCATCGGCCTTTAAAAAAAAATTATATATATATTATTATTTATTTTTTATTTTTTATTTTTATCCGATGGCCGATAAGAGTGCAGAGTGCTCACACACACGGCGGAGAGGAGAAAAAAAAATTTCTTTGCAAATTTTATTTAACTTTGTTTTATTTACTTAATAAACTCCAGGAAGTTATTTATTTATTTAATTTTTTTTAAAAGGCATATAAACAAAGTTAAGTGTTGGAGTTTGTATTATTCAAAATTTTGACGCCAATATTTTCACTTTTACTGCAAATGAATATCGGCTCCAAATATCGGTTATCGGCCTCCTTGACTACTAATAATCGGTATCGGTATCGGCCCAGAAAAAAACATATCGGTCTATCTCTAAATTTTGCTGCTAAAAACAGACTTTAGGATTATAGTAGCTAATGTTAGCTAACGTTAGCTGATGTTACCAAACTAAAGATGCACTCCTTTTAATTGTCATATAGTGATTGCTGATCATCTAAAATTACACAAGCTAGCTTTAAAGTTTGTAAGCTGTTAAAACAAATTAATTTAACATTACATGTCTCTTTTGGTTGCCTCAGACTGAGGCAATGACGTTTGACATTTTTCACTTTGCTCTTGCAGGGTTGCTGAAAATGAGTGTGTCAACAAAATGTCTCTGCACAATCTGGCCACAGTTTTTGGTCCCACTTTGCTCCGGCCCTCTGAAAAAGACAGCAAAATCTCAAGCAGCTCACAGCCAATCTCCATGAACGACAGCTGGTCTCTAGAGGTCATGGCTCAGGTAAAACCTCTGCCAACATATTAATGAGTTAGACATTTCATTCACGTTTGTGCTTCTGATCACATCTTCTGTGTGTTTGCAGGTGCAAGTCCTTCTCTACTTCCTACAGCTGGACGGCATTCCGACGCCTGACAGCAAACGTCAAAGCCTTCTCTTCTCAACTGAAGTATAGCACTTAAAGATCCACAATCTGTTCAGAGGCAGAATGTCAGCTGTTCAATGTTGTGGCTGGTCTGCTCTGAAGATACTTAACGTAGCCACGAGGTGGAACCATTAACACATTGTAAACTGGAAACAGCCACCATGACTCCAACCGTTTCTGAGGAGATGTGATGATCATGTGTGTCCTGTTTTTAAAAAAAGACAACCTTATTAATGTTTGGCCAAATTACATCATTCCTTTTTTAATTTAATTAAAATTCCAAGAATAATTACCAAAATATTCTCCTCTGCCCCGTTCCGTCACTGTGCACATTAGCTCCATATTCACAGCCTGGATTTCTGCTGTATTTGGATTTTTCTACGTTGTTCTTTCTGTGGATGGATGATGGATGAATGGTTGGATGAATGGGCGTATTTTTCACGTCTATATATGTTTTATTGTTTGTTCCAGAAATGTTTGACTCGGTTGAAAGCTTGCCTGTGCCAATGTTTCCCTGCTGATGACCAGTAGAACATTTCAGTTACCCTAATGTTTACATACTTAATACTTAATTTTGTACAGAATTTAAAGTATGAGACTGAAAACTGTAGTTAACACACAGCAACGTGCTGGCATGTTGACCCAACCATTTGAAGTGTTCGCTATCTGTCCTATACAATTTGTATAGTGACCTTTTTCAGTTACTAGTTCGTCTGACGGTGTCCGAGCCAACATTGATGTAGATATGAGGTTTCTTTTTCGGTGGGGGGAAAAAGTGAAACGCAAATCATTCCAGGAAAAGGCGAGACCTGATTCTAGCAGGGAATGTATACTGTGCTGTGTGTAATTGTAATTTCACAGTTGTCTTTTGTCCATATCTCATATGTTTCCTGTCCACGTTGTTTTTAAGTTTCTGTTGGATTTGATTTATTCAGTTGAAGTTATATACTAGTTTATGTGTTGCTTTCTGCATTCCTTCCCTGTACTCTACCTATATAGGACAAAACCACACTGCTGTAGAAATAAAAGCACCTGGAGATGATCTTTAATACCAAATGTTTCCAAGTAAGCCACTTGAAGCTCAGTGATTCACTCATATCCAAGATGATTTATTAACGTCATCCTGTTCCTAGTGTTATTTTCAGAACTATGTGAACATACACTGCGTGCTTGCATTATGTTTTTTTTCCAAATCACTACAAGTATTCAAACACTTGTTAGCACAAACTCTGAAGGTGTGTGAAATACGTAAATAAAATAAGTGTAAAATAAGCAATAACTTTTTTGATTCTTGGAGGCAGAAATAACGAGTGTATGATTTATGTAAATAAAAACTTGGTAACTTAATCTTGCAATGTGTCATTTTTCCACATGGGATAAAACATATTCACACATTACAAACTGGGACACAACTCTGTTTGACTATCCAGGCTCTTCAATGTTTCAGTCCTCCTCTGTAAATGTGAGGTAAACCAGTACTGTTGTTCTACTAGGTGGTCATGCGCACTGGTCTATCTATCTACCTGGTCTAGCGCGTATTTTCTACTACAAATGTTATGCAAATTTTTCAGTGTAGGACTGTTGAAGATAGAGATGAGCATTCAAATTGAAAACTCAATACATATGTACTTGTGTCTGGGCTTTGATGGACCAGGGTCCTCAGGTATGTGCCTTTCATGACCTGTTTATCTACACATTGTCACTTATGTAATGGTGCAATGAAGAGCAAATGTACCTTCTGTTGGTAATCATTGTATAGCAAGCAACCCTGGAAACAAAACATATTCACACACCTAAAAAGATGTATGCTTACTTTTTCTCCTGACATAATATATCCAGGTAATTTGACAGTCTTATAATTAAAGTTCTAAATGATGTGAAAGGTTTATCTTAACCTTGAAAGATATAATTGCGAATCCACATATAGATCATAATTATTCTGTAATTTTGACAATATGCGCCAGTTTCCCTGCTCTGATTGAAGGTGTATGAAGAGGGTGTAGGCTTTGTTGAAGAGTTGCTCTGCAGACTTTTGGCTCAGCTCCAGGAGTAAATCGGAGAATACTACTACTACTACTACTACTACTAATAATAATTATATAATAATAAATGAATTTATTATATATTTATTTATTTAAATATCCTGAAGGCAGTTAACTGCCCCCCACCCCCGTTCCAAGGGTGATGCTGAGATGATGCAACTAGAGGAGGGGGCAGAGGATCATCCGGCTGCTGCCAACAGAGAGGGGCTGACATCCGAAACCGATGCTGCCTGAAGTCTGAAGTTGTGAATTAGCGAAATGTTTGCGACCGCAAATGAACATTAATCGGACATGTATCAACCCATCAAACAGAACCATTAGAAGAACCTCAGGTATGAATATCTCATCACTTTACAGAAAGAGTGCTGTCTTTTTGCCGGTTATGCTAACATTGTTAGCCTATCAGTAGCCTTGTTAGCAACCTTAGCTTTTCCATTGTTTACTGCCAGTTAAGGGCAAATTAACTGACTGAAAAGAAACACACAAACCTACTCTAAAGTCACGCTAATTACGAACAATCACTTTGTTCATTTAGTTTGTATTAAATAACATGACAATTCTTGTTTGAACCTTTAAACCAGATATTGGACAGCTATCAAGCTAACAAAAATAACTTAGCTCTCTACTATGAAGGATTTCAAAATAAGTCTTCATGATGTAGTGTTGTGTAGCCACAATCAAAATTCATAATCGATAGTGAATTAATATTACCGTGTTAAGCACAATTAATGTTTAATGTAGCTTTGTTTCCTAATTAAACGAAATTAGGGACATTTAGGGAAATGTTTTATTGTTGTCTTCGGTGGTTTTAATACAGTACTGTAACAACACTTGCATTTGAGCATACTTGGAGTTTTATGTGTACCCTGCACGTCATACACTATCTCTACATATTTCAAAATATAATTTTGTAACGCTAGGTATTAAGTGCTTTTGACTTTGTATAGTAACTTTAATTTTGATTTGATAATTCCAGTTTCAGTGTGACTTGATGTCGGGCTGTGCTTACGTGTCTAGCGGTGCCTTTGTTTTGAAATCCTGTAGTAAAACAGGAAGTGAAATTACTGACATTCTCTGCGTACCTGACATTTTAGCTAACTGGCTAGCTGGGTTGTCTCTGTGTTTTTAAGTTGCCAGTTGGTTTCTAACGGTCTCGTACCGACACTGGCTTATTCTGTTAAGTCGGTTAGTTGTCTTTACCTGAAATGTTTGGTTGGTAAAGTGTGTGTTTGTGTCGTTGAATAACACTAATAGGGCTAACATTAGCCGTGCTGCTGCTAATGTGGGTGTAGCCAAGAACAATGTAAATTTGCCATCCCCCCGAGAAGAGTCAACAGTGAACTGATATTGCAGCTTGTCAGTGCCTTTTACGTGACCCAAACGACATACTATTACAGATCTGGGCCTCTGTGTGTGTCTTTCTAAATGCTTCCCGCCCTCACATATTCATGTTCATTAAAAATACATTTTTTAACTGACCGCAGAAGTTTCCTAACTTTCCTGGAACAGCTTAGGAAGAGCAATATTTCTCAGCCCACTCTTAAAATCATTGTCCAGGAGATATGACTTATGAGATATTCCTCCTTGCCTTTGCCTCATCTTTGCTTTGCTTTTGGAAGAACATTTTCCAAGACTACAAAAAGTATAGTCTTGGTAACTTTACCCTTAAGTGACATTGATCAAGGGGACAGATAGAAATGTGTTTACAAGACATACTGACAGATCAGGAGGACCATAACAATGCTCTGTTTGATTTACATTAATGATTCCGTTTTTCGTCCTCACACCTTTATGATGGATTGTCTTGCATTTGCAGTGGGGGTTAATGCTAATGAGGTCAAATGTACAAAAGGGTCAAACATGGTATTTTAGTTACTGATTCCTTAATTTGACTGAAAGCGACATAATAATAATAAAAAATTGCAACCCAGGCTTCTCTATAAATAGTTGGGCACATTTTGGCGAATGAATTTGAAGGTTTGACAGCGTCCGTACTGTATCGAGAGCACTGGTGCCCCCTTGTCCTTGTTCACAGAGTCACCTTTGTAGGGTTTACTCTTTTTCTTTTTTTTACTGGAGACTCCACTACAGGAAGCTGATGTTATGGCAAGGAAGTGCCTCTGTGCAGTTAAAGCATGAATAGGGAAGGAGAGCAGGGAAGGGGTATTAACGAGTTACTACCACCCCCTACTCCCTCTTTTTTTTTCCCAGACTCAACTCGTCAATGTCTTCAGTGTCCTCAGTCTCATGCTTTGTTCTGCCTTCTGTACAGAAACACTATCTCCGCTTGTTTCTTTGGTTAGCCTTGGATCGGATCCATTGAATTCATTAACACTGTAATCAAATACTGTCACTCTATTTAATTTAGTGTTATTGGCACCTGACTTAGTGAAAGTGCTACATGGCTTTGTGTATTTGAGGTGTTTTGCACATGTTGACAACCTCCTTTCTCTCATAGCATCATCTTAGTGATATATTGGTATGGACGTGTTAACAAAAATGATGGACTACGTTCTTTAATTTGATATAATTTAAGCCATGTGGTTGGTTTATGTAATAATATGTACTTTATGATGTTTTGTAGACTCTGATATCAGCCCAACAATCACTCTTTCTCCTCTGAAGATTGAAGCAGTGAATCCCTTGACCTGATGCCCAAAATAATATCTGCTCGTGGCAGATAGACCTGATGGAATCTGGCCTTCTAATTTCAGCTTTGTTTTGTCAGCCCAATGATTTGGAGTCACTAAAAAATGTTTTTCAGCATCACAGAAACAACATTGTTTTTAAAGCAGCATGATTCTTCACAGATGTTGGTTTTATCTTCAGGAGTGCAAGAGGAGAAGCTCATTGATGCTGCGTTTCCATAACTTAACCAAGTGATTCTATTTGCAATAGATGTGCAGCATGAGAGGATAAAAGGAAATGCAGCTGCCTGTGCCCCACTTAGCTGCACTTTTGGTCCCCAGCCTGCGATCCCATGTCTATTCACGTCCAAATGAAAAGCACTGTGCTCTAGCTAGCAGCTCTCTGTTTCAGAAATCTGCTTTGACACACATTCAGCTATGCAGTGATTGGGCGTGTTGTTCAGTGCATATGTCAGTACTCATGGAATCCGCCCTTCCACACATATGTGTTGTGGATAAATACATGCAAACACAGGAAGCATAGAGTTGGGTGTGCTGATAAGGTCTAGAAGATAATCCTTTATTGATTCCCAGAGGCCAAATTCTGCAATTCAGGACTAAAGGTAATCCATAAAGAGGTCATGACATGTCCTATCAAGATGAGTCGTATTGATTGTTCTGTGTCTTCAGCTGGAGAAGTTATCTCCTTGGTGGCATATTGTATGAGTTTCAGGGGGTGTATTAAGATACACGCTTAAGTTCCCAGCAGGACTGTTGGAGTTGTGGCACAGACAGACTGAAAGGCAACCTTTCCAGACAACCATTTATAGCTTTACTACATAAGTGATTTAAGATGACTTGTCAACATATAATGTCTGGATCTGGTTAACATGTAGTGAAAACTCTACATACATGGGGAAGTGCTTGTTCTCAAAGTATGGCCATAACGTAAAGCTTCCAAATAAGGCAAGGCCTGGGGGATGTAGCTGACGTAGCCTAGCATTGACTAGGGAACGACTGGGGAAAGTTTATCTTAAAATGCGTATGATGTAAAGAAAATATACGTCAAAATATACTTTAAAACAATACATTATGTCGTCACAATGAGGTTGCTGTACGTGTGTGTTTAAAATGAATAAAACCTCCGTCACAGAAGCTACAGGGCTGCACCGTCTAAACAGCTGAGACACATTATAAGCCATTTCCTCTGCATGAGGCAGGGAAGATTGTTTGTTTTGTTTGCTTGCGGCTCTTTGTAAACTCACACATAACTGTCTGTGGTCTGATGGTATGTGACACAAACTTTCTGGCCGTAAACAGAAAACAACTGTTTTTGTAGGCAATTTATTTTTAGCTGAGATTTTTATGTCCTGCATCTTGAAAAATGCACATTTTTATCTTTAGGGTCTCATCAAATTCCTCTTGCTTTAGGCTGAGGCTGTGTGCGTTTGTGGCTTGGTCATATAACGTAGGTGTAGTTAAAGACTTCTCAGTATCTATGGCACTGAAGTCCAAGGATAGGAATAATAAGCTGAATAGATATTATCTGGTCGGAAAAAAATGAATCACTTTGACTCTGTGTGCGGGAAATGGACGATTTGGTGAGGGAAGACAGCAACACCTGTACCAAGGAAACGCAGCTGAAATGTATTAGAAAAGTATTTGTTTTTGAATAACTTGCAGTTGTGGTTTAGCAGCAGGTTATTTTAGATTCTCTGGGAGCATCAGGAGAGAGAGAGAGAGTTGAGGATATGTGAGTCAGATGTGAGTATTGAGTGCAGATGAGATGCCTCCCTGCTTTTAGATTCCAAATATTGATGCATTTTTGTCGTGTGTATTTATTTAGCGTAGATTCAAAGACAATATTCAGTCAGTGAATTGTCTAAACATTTGTTCCCCGGCTTCGGCACGCTGGCAAGCTTCTCACAGCGTTCGACTGGAAGTCCTTTTTACAGCTGATATTTAATTATATTTATTTTCACATCCAAACAACAAACTTCTACTCAGGAAAACAACGGAGCACTCAGACTCTGAGATAGATTGGAGCTGGATTTCCTGTGAGCAATAAAAACTTCAGCTCACTTTTTCCTCTTAAGAGCCTCAGTGCAAAAATACAACTCCAAGACGTCCAAGTCTGTGCTAAAGTACTTACTCTCTGTCTCCAGCTGCGTCCCAAATCGCTTTTCTTCCTATCATGGCATCAAGTCAGGATCTCTGCAGACCTGAACGTAACATGTGAGCTGTATTGTAGAAAGCCTTCTGTGATTGATACGAGCTTTTGTTGTTTGGACGCAGCCCGTTTCAGCACCTTGGTCAATGCCAAATGAATGCAGTTTATTGGCAAAATCGCAACAGATAACTCATACGCAGTAATAGGGGCTTCATTTGAAACAGCTTGAGCGAATACTTTTATATCACCTGTTAGTAATTTAACCCACATTTGGCACGCAGCTCACCCAATTATGCTCAAGAATTTACCCCCATTAAATTGTTATTAGGAATCTTTTCTGGGTTGTGAAGTTGTTTGAGCTTAGCATGTTAATTGTGAACTTGTTCAAAAACATCTCACACGAACACGACGCTGAAGGAGTTCTTGGCAGTGATAAAATCCAGTGTGTCAGACTGGCTCCTCAGTAACAGACTAACAGACATCAGCAGTTTGTTACAGCTAGTGTTGGTCCGAGCCTTCACTTTGATCTGTGAAGCTTGTGATGCTTGAAATACCCTGTCCTATATTTGTGCTGCTTGAGAGAAGATTTTAAGACTTCATTATTCCACTATACAGATAGCATGTCTTCATGAGTGTCCACATCGTAGCCACTGGCGGCCAAATGAAACTCTGTCCCGACTGAACTGTCACAAACACACGAGAGCCATCTAGTGGAGGTATCGGTCGGCCTTTGAACGCCTCTATTCCAGTGTTTATCTTACATTCCTGTGTCCTGGGTGGTCTCCCACAGCTGACTTAACTGCCACCAAAAGTAACTGCATTGGAGACTAACTGAAAGTACCCCTGTATAATGACATAAATATAAATAAACATTTTTATAATGCATGATCTAAATGAACTAAAAGAGCAAAGTTACCTCTCAAACACAAACCGTCTAAGCTTCAAACCACAGAGACGTTTTCCAGACGTGCTCAGTTACTCAGTATGGTCTCAGTGTTAAGAGGATTATCGCTGTGAGAAGAATTCCCCTTTCATTGGAAAACCGGAGCGATCGCTCTCCGCACTACCATATATTACCTCTGTCCGTCCTCCTGTGTGCGCAGATTGAGCTGTCAATGCATCGGCATCAGAGAGCTCAGCATGAAGAAGTCGGTCCGACCAGCGGTGAGTAAGGGGAGTGGAGATCGAGGGAAGGCAGATGCCGCAGGGACAACGGGAAAGTCTGCAGCGAAGACCTGCACCACTGCACCTCTGTCTAAGGTAAGATGTGATTGTTGTAATCGACCAATTACATATGGTTTCCTTTAAATGTTTCGTAATTTAATTTTTGTATTTTTTCTTTGCTTTCAGGTTAAAAGCAATGATGATCTTTTAGCAGCGATGGCTGGAGGGAATCCTGCATCAAGTAATGCTGTCACCAAGACCAAGAGGACCACCTCAGTTGGGACTAATGCTAGCAACCTAGACAGCAAGCCAAAGACAACATCAGGTTTGTCCATTATTATGCCTAAATATTCATGTATCTTTTGCGATGGTGTTTTAATGGAAATGTAAGGATAACCTTTTTCTCTCTTGCCAGGTACTTCATCCAAGCGTACAACAACTTTGATTTCCAAGGAGCCAAATTCATCACGAGACCGGCTTCGGACGTCCCGGACCTCAGCCAATAAGAAGCAGGTGGTGTCCGGGACTGTAGCGGGGGATGTGGCCTCGGGGAAGCGCTCTCGCAGCCAGATCCTTGCAGAGTCTGAGGGCCGTATGAGCAAATCTAAATCAGATGGTCAGATAAGTGATAAGGTGGCGCTTGAGGCCAAAGTGAAGGACCTGTTGGGTCTTGCTAAAAGCAAAGATGTGGAGATTCTCCACCTCCGCGGTGAGCTGAGGGATATGAGGGCCCAGCTCGGCTTGGGAGGAAAGGAAGAACCCCCTGAGGAAGGAGCTGCGGAGGAAGAGAAGCCCCATGTTTCAGCCATCACAGCAGCCGATGTTGAGTCCACTCTGATACTCTTACAAGAGCAGAACCAGGCCATCAGAGAGGAGCTCAACCTGCTGAAGAGTGAGAACCGAATGCTAAAAGATCGTCTCAATGCCCTGGGCTTCTCTCTGGAGCAGAGGCTGGACGCTTCTGACAAGCTCTTCAATTATGCCTCCCTGAGTCCTGACCTGGCAGTCGGCAGCGGGCAGAGTGACGGTGGAGGAACGGGTACGCTGACCTCCTCAGTGGAAGGCTCTGCCCCCGGCTCTTTGGAGGATCTGCTCACAGGACACCAGCATGGAGGTTCAGTCGACAACCTCGACAGTGAATCTAGCGAGGTCTACCAGGCTGTCACCTCCAGCGACGATGCTCTGGACGCCCCCTCCGGAGCCTCCTCATCATCCGAGTCTGAGTGCGCACCCAGCAGAGATCGCTCACGGAGGGGCAGCAGTGGCAATGCTAGTGAGGTTTCAGTGGCTTGTCTCACCGAGCGCATCCATCAGATGGAAGAGAACCAGCACAGCACGGCTGAGGAGCTCCAGGCGACACTACAGGAGCTAGCTGACCTGCAGCAGATCACCCAGGAGCTCAACGGAGAGAACGAGCGGCTGGGCGAAGAGAAGGTGATCCTCATGGACTCTTTGTGTCAGCAGAGTGACAAGCTGGAGCTGTATGGCAGACAGATTGAGTACCTGCGCTCTATGCTGGACGAGCATCACATATCTTATGTACTAGAGGAAGACATCAAGAGTGGGCGCTACATGGAGCTGGAGCAGCGCTATGCAGACCTGGCAGATAATGCCCGCTTCGAGAGAGAGCAGCTCCTGGGGGTTCAACAACACCTGTCCAACACACTGAAGATGGCTGAACAGGACAACGCTGAGGCCCAGGAGATGATCGGAGCGCTGAAGGAGAGGAACCACCAGATGGAGCGCATCATGGAGTCAGAGAGACAAGGCCGAGCCGCCATGGGAGCTGCGCTGGAAGAGTACAAGGCAGCAGTGAGCAGCGATCAGGCAGAGCTGAGCCGCTGCAGAGCCCAACTGGACCAGGAGCGGCAAAGGGTGGCCGAGCTGTATTCTCTTCACACTGCGGGGGACAAAAACGACATCTGCCAGCTGCTGGAAGGAGTCCGTCTGGGGAAGGAAGAGGCGGAGGCCAAGGCGGCGAAACTGCAGGAGGAGCTGGAACAAGCCCACAGTGATCTCACGCGGCTGCAGGAGGCTTTCAGTAAGGTTAGTTTAAACTAAAGAAGTTTTCAGATAAACTATCGAGACAGCGGAGCCAGATTCAAGCTTGTTTGAGCTGTCCTGATAAGACATAAAGCAAGGAGCAGTACATTTGTTTGTTCCTTACCAACATAACATAACACAGAGGATAACTGTACATACTTGTACTTAAGATGCACAGGAACAGGATGAAATTAATTCTGATTACTCTATATGAGCTACAAAAGCAAACCAGACTATCAGCGACCAGATTGGATGTTTCTAATAGTTATTTTTAATTCCTGAAAGTGCTGGCGGGGTTCCTCACAGGAGCTTTAATGATGTGAAGGTTCCTCTATTCTTGTGTGTGCAGCTGGACAGGGAATACAGAGACTTCCAGGAGCAGGCGCAGCAGCAGATCGCCGAGCAGGCACGCGCTCTGGAGAAGCAGCGTATGGAGCTGCAGGAGAAAGACACTGAGATCGCAGACATGAAGGAAACCATCTTTGAGCTCGAGGATGAGGTGGAGCAGCACCGAGCCCTGAAGCTACACGACAACCTCATCATCACCGACCTCGAGAGTAAGTGGGCTAGTAAGTAATGTTGACTCGAGGAGGCGGCCAAGGATCAGTTAGCGATCCTGTTGTGTGGAACAAAACGACAGAGCTGTTCAGGAACAATTGGATTTTCTCTCTTTCTCTCTCTGCTGCAAGTCTGCCTCAGTTTTTTATCACCGTCTACGTTATTTTAAAAGGCTATAGAAGGTGAATGAGGCTACGTGGTTGATTGCATTGTGAGACCGAGGGGCTGCATGGTGGTGTTTTGTGCTGTCACCTGCTGTCACCTTTGAAAGCTAGAAGGCTCCTGGTTCGGACCCCAGTTCGGAGGGGGGGCCTTTCTGTGTGGAGTTTGCATGTTCTCCCCATGCATGCCTGGATTCCCTCCAGGTACTCCAGCTTCCTCCCACAGTCCAAAGACGTGCTCGTTAGGTTAATTGATTTCTCTTAAATTGCCCATAGGTATGAATGTGAGCGTGAAAGACTCTGTCCTGTGATTGATAGCGATTAGTCCAAGTGGAACCCGCATCTTCATACCAGGTGTGAACGAGACTGGTATTAACTGGTATGTATTTTACTTCTGTTTCAGACTCGGTGAAGAAGCTGCAGGACCAGAAGCATGACATGGAGAGAGAGATTAAGATTCTTCACCGCAGACTGAGGGTAAGACTGCTGGATGAGTGACAGTGTGAGAGGTAAGAGCTGCTGCTTGTGATGACAAACTAACAGAGAATCATCACCTGACACTGCAGCTCCCTCAGCTCTACAGGGGTTTTGGCATCTTTCAGATCATTTCACTAAAGTCACTGTTAGTATAGTGAATCTAATGTTTCAGTCTTTGCTGCTGTTGTCTCACTGTTGCTGTATGTTTGTGTGTGTGTGCGTGCAGGAGGAGTCGATGGAGTGGCGTCAGTTCCAGGCTGATCTGCAGACAGCCGTTGTCATCGCTAATGACATCAAGTCGGAAGCTCAGGAAGAGATCGGAGATCTCCGGCGCCGGCTGCAGGAAGCCCAGGAGAAGAACGATAAGCTGGGCAAAGAACTGGACGAGGTCAAGAGCCGCAAGTAAGTCCTGCAAAGACGCTCGTGGAAGAGCTCCAGCGGTCATGCTGACATTGTCTGTCTGATGTTTGTAAACAAAACCAGGGAAGATTAAAGTTTGTGTCATTATGAATCTGGATGCTCGGCAGCAGGGTTTGCATTCATCCATCTTTGATTGCCTCTACAGACCCACATGACATCATGATGTTAATGAAATAACAGCCATTCTTGAAACATATTGCCAGCATGCGCCTTCTGAGTGGAGTACTGTATGTTTCCCAGGCAGGACGAGGAGAGAGGCAGAGTGTATAACTACATGAATGCGGTGGAGAGGGACCTGGCTGCTCTCAGACAGGGGATGGGACTCAGCCGGCGATCCTCCACCTCCTCAGAACCCTCACCCACTGTCAAAACACTCATCAAGAGCTTTGACAGTGCCTCTCAAGGTACCACACATAAGTCATAAGATGCTCCACTTTCCTTTACTTTTATATGTATAGTTTAATGCTGGAACCTTGTTCCTGAGTTTCTTTCATTGATTTAACATTTGTTTGACAATGTAACATAATTGTTTTATATTTCCCATTGCTGTAAGTGTTGTCTCATGTCAAGATTCTTTTTGATTAAAGTCTGGATCACTATTTAACTAGAAATTGATTTTGATTGAAGCTCAGCCATCAGCTGTAGTGTTGATTGTTTTCCACTCTTATGTTAGGTCCGCCTACCACTGCTACGAATGGTGCCACTGTGGCTCCAACAGCCACAGCCTCCCCGATGCCACGTACCCCCCTCAGCCCCAGTCCCATGAAGACGCCCCCAGCAGCTGCTGTTTCACCCATACAGGTACAGGAGGAAAGGCTTCGTATGAATGCTTCTCTTTCATGTGTTACCGTAATCAGGGACTTTTTTTTCCCACAATATTGCAAGTATACTTTGGATTCTCAGCAATATAAAACTTTGACAAACAGGTGGATCAATTTTTTTCAGATTATTTGTTCTTTATTTTGCCAGTGATTTAGCAGTTCAGGATACCTTTGTATTCCCCTCTCACCTGTGCTATGTAGTCTAGTCCAGGGGTTCCCAAACTTTTCCATGCCAAGGCCCCCCAAACAGCATTAGCTTCTGGCCGGGGACCCCCAGACCCACAGACAACAGAGAGTGGGACAGCGTCGATTTTTTTGGCAGCATCCTGTCTTTGGTAGCTGGTAGAATCAAATCCTCTCCAATTGTGTGAGGTTTTTTAGCACGAGCAATGTGGTATGAGGCTAAAAATGATGCCTTCAGGGCCCGCTCGGCACGGTAGCTTGCTGTGTGAATGCAGCAGATTGCCTGACCAAATGCTCTTCTTTACGTCTGAAGAAGTCTACTGTTTTATCGGCCTCTGCCGGATGTTTTTGCATCAAGTGACGCTGAAGTTTCGAAGGCTTTAAACACTCGTTTGAGAGGGTCTCCAGACAGAGGACGCATTTCGGGCAATCATGGCCATTTTTCTGTATTGCTGAATTTGGGAATCCGAGATTACGGCAGTTTACGCGTTGTTAGGTTCAGGACAAATGGTTATTAAAAAAAAAAATTTTTTTTGCATTTTTCTTTTTTTTTTCCTCCTATTTTCTGAGGCCCCCCTAGCGCCCCCTGGTGGCCCCCACTTTGAAAACCACTGGTCTAGTCTATAATCTTATTTATTAATTATTTTACAAGATAAATAAGTCATCTCACGTTGTTTTAAATGTGCTATAGAAATAAATGTAACTTTTGGACTTGTAGCAGGAGGGGGGGAGGATGCAGGGTGAGAGAGGGGGAGGATGCTGGGAGAGAGGGGGGAGGATGCAGGGTGAGAGAGAGGGGGAAGAGGGGGGAGGATGCAGGGTGAGAGAGGGGGAAAGAAGGGGAGGATGCCCTGGGAGAGAGGGGGAGGATGCAGGGTGAGAGAGGGGGAGGATGCAGGGTGAGAGAGGGGGAGAGAGGGGGAGAGAGGGGGAGGAGGGGGAGGATGCAGGGTGAGAGAGGGGGAGGAGGGGGAGGATGCAGGGTGAGAGGGGAAGGAGGGGGAGGATGCATGGTGAGAGAGGGGAAGGAGGGGGAGGATGCAGGGTGAGAGAGGGTGAGAGAAGGGGAGGATGCAGGGAGAGAGAGGGGGAGGAGGGGGAGTATGCAGTGTGAAAGAGGGGGAGGATGCAGGGACTTGATTGGATTTACAGTTGAGAGAATAAAGAGAAGCCAGACTGGGGGGAACATTACTAGAACTTGTGCAACTTGTGTCCACTTTTAATTTCCCAGGTGAATCAGAGATGACACGTTGGCTATTTTTATATTAAAATGCAAAATCACGTAACCTAATCTTAGGACGGCAAGTTTTGTTACCTGAAATTGTTGCATCATTGATCCTGACTTTGACCACTCGCAGCATTTGTAACGTTATTCTTTGTTGTTTCAGAGACACTCTATAAGTGGGTCAATGTCGGCTGCCAAGCCGCTTTCCTCTCTGAGTGATAAAAGGCCCAGCTACACAGACATCAGCATGCCAGGTGAGGCAGCCGTCACGTGATGGTTTAAATACACTCACACTGACAGTGATTTTATTTTGTACCTTTTACTTTCAGAAATGTGTTGATAAATCTGCATATAGAAAGAATAATGTATTGTTAAATATGGGTCACACACACATAGAGTCCTCACAGTAACTATGGTAACGATAAACAGGAATGGACTGTCCCCTTTCTCATGAGAAATAATGCTACAGTTTTTCCCAGAGGCCTGGCGTTCGGAAAACAGGTTTACTGTATGTCGACTCCATGTTTAGTTAATCAAAACACCAGAGCGGATGATAAGAGTGGAATAATGAGCCACCAGATACTGCAGAAATCATTCTCACCAGTAGCGAGTTCAAGTGTTTCATGCGAACGTGCAGACTCGACCATAGCCTCGAATGTTCCGTCCATTTTTCACTGATTTATTGTTTCTTGCTAAGTGAGGGAGCCTCGTTTGTCGGTGTTCCCTGAACTCAGAGGGGCTGGAATGTGGCTCTCTTTTTGACCCTGTTACATCTCATTGCAAAGGAAGTCCCTTATGAAAACACTCTGTATGTGATGTAAATACTGTGATGTGTCCACAGCTGAGCACCTTCTCAGGGGAGCCTCGGCGAGCCGGCCTCCGTCTGCCCTCCAAAGGGTTTCCAACATGGACTCCACCAAGACAATCTCAGGTTCGAGATGCTGGTTACGTTATAATATCAATACTGCACAAATCTATTTTAGTCAGTGGAAGGTTTAGTGAGAAATCTATAATGGTCTCCTCTGTCGCCGAGCAGTTTCCCGCAGAAGCAGCGAGGAGATAAAGAGGGACATGGCAGCGTCAGATGGGACGTCATCAACTTCCCTGATGGCTCTGAGTGCTGCCTCCTCCCCGCTCTCCCTGTCCTCGTCCTCCCCCACCGCCTCCATCACACCCACAGCACGCAGTCGCCTAAGGTACCACCTGCTGGGACGCTGACTGAATGTCCTGAATGTTATACTTATTACTAGAAGTGGGCTGCGTTTTTTATTACTTTCCCGAAACCGTGCTCACACTGGATATTTGAATCACTTTATTTAATCAGTTGCCTTTGTATCATCCCCTCTTCATACTGTGACACTGTCATGACTGGTAACCTGATAACATAACATGCAGCATGTTATGACTTTCCTGGATTACTAATCAAACATGCTCATACATGACAGTATACCTTCGGCAGGTGGTTTGCTTACGTGTCTGTGTGTGTGTCTCTTACAGAGAAGAGAGAAAGGACCCGCTGTCAGCACTGGCCCGAGAGTACGGAGGCTCTAAGAGAAATGCTCTGCTAAAGTGGTGCCAGAAGAAGACTGAGGGTTATCAGGTAGGTTCCTGATCTGACTCTGCATGATCCAAAGTGCTGTTCTTCAGTGGCCGAGGCTGAAACTAATGCTTAATAACAAAGTAAAAGGGCTTAGTGGATATGGCTAAGCATATGTGCAGGTAACAGCAAGAACAGTTTAATACTATAGTTCCTATGGACTAATCCATAGACCAATTTGTGTGTAGCCAACATTACTGCGTTGGCAACTTGTCTGCTGCTGACTGCCACAGCAGCAAAGTAAAGATGTTAGACAGCTGCCTTCAGTTACTGATGAAGGTACCTTAATCAGGTGATCTTATTTAGATCTTACGTATTAGACATCGGTTACAACAACAGCCTGATTACATAATGTGGAAATAGAGAAAAAACTTGACCATCCGCCACATACATGATGAAGTGCTGTGTGATAGCTACTAGTTAGCTTAACCACCTAACAGCTGCATTAACAGGGCCTAAGCTACTGTAATAATTATAATATTCTTGATCCACTTCTGAAGAATAACATTTGCGCAGCCAGTGAATTAATTTAGAGCGTCCGGTCTCATGCAGGGGGACTCTTCATGACGTAAAGGCTAATGTATCGTGCACGTTTTATTCTAAAATTAAAGTTTGTCACAATTGTTTAGAGCAGCCGATGACTCCACTGGCTCTTCCTGATGTCCTTTATATTGGTCAAAAGCAAATATACATAGACAGTAACAGTAAAAGTAGAAAATTGTTCATTTCATTGGACAGCTAGCATTGAAACACGCAGATATTGTAGGGAGACGCCACCACAGTAATGACTGCTTGTCAACTTGTGGTAGTTCCTCAGATCAGTGTGTAACTGTGGAGGCAGAAGAAGTGACAAAGTGGTCTGAAGCATAACAAGAAGTGCAAACTCACATTGTTTTAATACAGAAGTCAGAAGAGAGAGGCCTTTTTCCTGCATTTCACAAGCAACCTCAGCCTGATCACATCTTATTTGCTGACTACTGCAATGTTTAAAACTGCTGCGAAGAGATGCAGAAGCTTGTTTTGTTAACGCACGTTTGTAGTTTCCTGCTGAATGCTTTAAAGCTGCCGTAGGTAAGATGGAGAAGAGAGCGGGCTTTGCTTCAAAATTTGAAAGATTACAACCTCCAGGTCCCTCTCTCTCTCTCTCTGCGGCGCTCAGTCCTGCCTCCCCGCAGAGGAGGCTGTCATGCGCGCGCAGGCTAGTAACCGAAGCAACTGAAGAAGCCAGATATACAACATGGCGAACATGAAATGACAGCAACCGCAGCCGTAGTTGGCAATGGAGGGATGGGCAGTTTTTTCATCCTCGGTGGTTGTTTTTCAGCCCGTGTGGACACAAACACTGAAGAAGTTGAGCTTGACCGTGTGAGCATGCACGGAGGAGTGGTGCTGCACAGCGTGTGATTGACAGCAGCCTGACAGACTGCTCGGCTCTGATTGTTGTTGTTGGACTGTGACGGTAGATTTTTTTTGCAAGTGCCATTTGGAGCAGTAGGAGGAGCCAGAGGAACATGATTTTTTTCACAGATTATCTCTCTCATGTTCTACTGCATGGATAAAGTGACAGTTTGAACAAATAATAATGTTACCTACTGAACCTTTAATTAAAGAGTAACACCAGGGGGAATGTTGGGTTTGTTTTAGCAGTAACTTGGCACAGCTGTCCTATGGAGACAAGATGTTAACACATTAAATGGCCTTTAGGGGAAAAAAGGCTGACTACAAGTAGTATGAAAAACTTTTTGAAGATTGTAACTCTTGAGTTGACTCAGTTTCCTTATCTTGTCTTCTGTTTCAGTCTAGTGTGATGGTGTTGTAGATGTGGATGCATATTATCCCAGTGTCTGCTTGTTGGTCGTAGTTGTTGATTGCTGTTTAGCGTCTTCACTGAAACAACTGACACAAGTGAAAGAACCACCGTCTAACTATGTGCAGAGAAGGTTAACATCCAAGCATTGACCTTTGAATGATAGAAGCTCAAATGACAAACAAGAGGTGCTGAATAGTCACTCTGCCAAACTGAGGTGCTGTTTACCACTTTGTCGGTCATGGTTACCATGGCACCTAAGGTCTTCTCCAGGAAGTGTGCATCATTTAACACATCCTGTGAGTTATATACCTGGGACGAGGCTTTCTCTGAAACATTTCAGACGATCTTGATAATCATTTTGACACTGAGACCAGAGCGTGTAGTTTCATAAAACTGTAGTGGTTGTTTCAGATCACAGATTTACTGCCTCTGCAAAGGTCGATATGGATGAGTTGTGATTGTACTTCATATAAAATCCAAGTTGTTTTTGTGGTTAAATCATTTTAAGTAGGTCCATGACGACTTAATGTATTCTGACCATAATATGGTTGAAAGCTTGTTATGTACGGTGGCTGGGAATGACATAAAATGTTGTACCCTCTTAGCTAAGATAAGGCCCAAAAATGTTCAATTTAGTCCTGGACTGTTAATGTGCTGCTGAGTTGAATCAAAGTTCAATTGCATTATTGCCTTGTTTTGCAGAACATTGATATTACAAACTTCAGCAGCAGCTGGAATGATGGCCTGGCCTTCTGTGCTGTGCTCCACACGTACCTGCCTGCTCACATCCCCTACCAGGAGCTCACCAGCCAGGAGAAGGCAAGTGGAGCTCCCAGGAAAGCCCAGAGCTTTAAGCAATCACGACTGTATGATAAGCATTGTGAGACATTTGTATGTATTTCAGTGTGTGTGACTTTGACTCGCTTTTCTTTTTTCAGAGGAGAAACTTCACGTTAGCTTTCCAGGCTGCAGAGAGCGTGGGCATCAAATGCACTTTGGTAAGCTTTTTTAAAATAAGTGATTAAAAACGTTTAAAGATCACACAACTTTGGTTGTGGTTGAAATGCCTTATTCGGACATTGAATGTGCCCGTAGGAATGTGTACAGAAACACTTACATAATTCTCTTTGCCCTTTTTAGGAAGCATGTTGACTCGCTTTAGTGTTTCGTGTCCCATATGCTGGATTTCTTACTTAATTCAGTCATGTACAGTATTCCCACATAACTCATTATGTAAATACATTTCAAACCACTGACATTGCTCATTGTAATTCTTAACCAGAGCAGATCTACAGTTTGTTGTCTTTAGTTTTGCTTTTGACCTCATAAACCTTCCTGTAATGCTCATGTGTGAGCCATCAGAAAAAACAAACTGGCTTTTGACAAGCTTTGACAAAGACCTGGAAGATTAAAGTTGATTTGAACAACCTTAAATCTGCATAGCCTGATGGTCTTTTAGACACTTTCGTGAGAAGATTGAACCCACTCTCATGTCTGTACGGTGAATCTGAAGCGGGAACCTGGAGAAGCTTAGCTTAGCTTAGCATAAAGACTTGAAATGGGGGGAAAAAGCAAGCATGGTTCTCTCCAAAGCATAACAAAATCCTCCTGAACAAAATAGTACGGAAACTGGCGCTGCAAATTCCTGATGCCTCCCCTGGTTGCCTGGCAACTGCAGGACTGCAGGAAGTCGTTACAATAAATCAGCCGTTACTTAGTTGTTATTCAGCTAAGAAATAATCCAGCAATTCTGAACAAGTCACTTTTACTAAATGTTTTTGTATTGCTTGAATAAATGCAATTAAACATGATGATTAGAGAACTTCAGATGTGCTGGCAGGCAGATTTCTTTCTCTTTTAGGCAGAAACAGGCTAGCTGTTTTTCTCCCTGTTTCCAGGTGTTATGCTAAGCTAGGGCTACCAGCCTCTCACTGTTGCTTCATCAGTACTGTAAAGACATGAGTCAAGTATTAATGTTCTCATGTTCTCAGCAAGAAATAAACATTTTCCCAAACTGTCAAACTTTTCCTTCAAGTGGAAATAAAAAGGAAATACAAATGTTATGGGGTTGAATCAGTAAACATCATACAGACTAGCCTGCAATCATGTTGCATCTTTTTTTTTATTTCTGAAGCAGATAAATTGGTTCATTAAATATGAAGGTGGTTCTATTATGATGAATTCATATTGTCTTGTTTTCTTCATCTAAAATATGTTTGTTTTTTTTTCTCACCTGTGTCTTTCTCTGCTCCAGGACATAAATGAGATGGTGCACACAGAGAGGCCTGACTGGCAAAGTGTCATGACTTATGTCACAGCCATCTACAAGTACTTTGAGACCTGACTGCAGCGTCTCAGCCGCCATGCTCCTGCAGCACAATCAAAGCCGCACTGGCCCTCCTGAGCCCTCCACAGTCAACTGTTATACCTCACCCTCCCTCATACCAAACCACCACCCTGTTACCCAAGCTGCATGTTGGTCCCCGGTATTTATCAACACTAAAGGCAGACCACAACATACAGCTACTCCATCCTCCCAGCAGTGTAGAGGGCGCTTTGTATAGAGTTGTAGTCTTAAGGGCTTGCCTGTGCATCTACTGTTGGTTCATTAGGCCTTCAACAGAGTTACAAAGAATGAACTGACATTTGAAGAAGCAGCAAGAAAAAGAAACCAAGTCTCAGTGCCTTCTACTTGGCTTTCCTGTCTAATAATATTCCATCACAGTTAGCTCATTTTACGAGTGTTACGGGGGAATTCCTGCTAAACTGACTTCCAGTGCGCTACTTTGCAAGAGGAGTGATTTCCACGAACACGTTCTTCTTCTGTTTGGTTCTGAATATGTTTTGGAAATAAGCAGCATCTACTCAGTGTCATATCAAAAGTCATCGACTGTTGGAAAATCCACTCTGAAAGGAATTCAGCCTTTATGCACCAAGTCTTCCAGATGTTACACTACGATACAGATGCCTCTCTTTCAATGGATAAAGTGCCTGTGTGAGTTTTGATGCGGGAGACCAGGATCTGAGCTCTCCCTGTCGGCCAATCTTTGCAGAGGCAGTGTCTTTTTTTTCGCTACAGTTTGTGAAGCTGAACATTTTAGGAGTTAGTGCCAAATATGTTTCAGAGCCTTTGATTGTTGATTTCTGGCCTGTTGGTCGTAGTACGGACCGACGCTGCAGACAGCTACGACATCGACATCTTATCATGCACAGAAATATGCTATGTTCTATTACACTAGTACACATTTGTTAAGCAGCACTAACACTGTCACGATGGGGTTTCACTTTAAGAGTTGTAAAGGTGGACTAATATTCATTTGATGTGTATGGGGTATAACGCTAAACAGTATACTGTGAGTGTTTGCATTTGCCATCTTGCACTTCTTTCATTGGGCACATACAGTACACACAGCATCGTTTCTTCACAACAGGAATATGAGTGAGTAGCATTTAGTTATCAGACTACAAACAAAGTGTCTCACACGTGGACTTCATGTTAAAAACATATGGCTCAGTATTCTGAAACCAGCTGAGCAACATTAATATATGGAGACACACTCTTGAAGGTCAATGCAGCATGTCATTAAAGAAATAGTTCAACTTTGGGAAATATACTTAAAATTTAAACTAGAAGATTCATCATAATGCAGGAAATATGAAGCTAAAACTTAGCTTAGCTTAGCATAAAGTGCAGAAACGGGAGGAAACAGCCTGGTGCTGTAAGGCTGCAAATATTACAGGTTTTAAACTTTGGCTGCAAATTAAAAAAACGCAACATGTTGATGAGTAAGCTACAGACTTGCAGGTACGCAGATTTGCTATCTTCTGACAGAGCCAGCTGTTTTTCACTTTTTCACGTCTTAATGCTAAGCTAAGCTAATCCCTTGCTGGCTCTTACTTAATATTTATTGCACATCTTCAACCACAAAGAAAGAAAGTGAACAAAGACTTTTCCAACTAGTCGAACTATTCCTTTTAAAATCAGCAAATGTTGCAAAGCTATTTATTTGGCTCGTTAATGACACAACCTTAACAAGTAATTGGATGATTGATTGTGCCATCGACTTATTTTGTGTTTTGATACTGTCGTGTTTAAGACAAGTAGTTTTTTGAAATTCCAAGTGTGACAAACTGTTACTATGGAGATGCTTTGTATCATTCAATGTTGTTTCATTCGTCAGATTTCAGTCAGCAACTTTATCGTTGCAGGTTACACTTTAAGTCCCCCTTGTTAGGTATTAATAAGCTGCAAGTAAACACTGAATAAATGGTTTATAACACACTAAAATAGTTGTAAAGTATACTTGTATAAGGACACTCTTAAGTGGTAAATGACAATTAGCAATTTTTATATATCGCCTTATGTGATTACAACATATAAAAGTGTCCTATAAGCCATTTATTAAATGTTTATATACTGCTAAAACAATCTCATTCTGGGGGCCTTAGAGCTGTGTGTTTATGTGCCTCAACATACCAAGTTCACTGTTAATTTGCATGGTTTCTAATCATTGTAGTGAGGTCATTGCTTTATTCGTGTGTCTGAAGTCTATATGAACACAGACATGAAGTAGCTGCACTGAGATAAGCTTTTTGTATCCCTCACTAACTTCCTGCCTTGGCGGTTTAGCAGCGGCTTCTGCAAGTGAAACTGTGACATTTGAAACTGCAGCAAGATTTCTTCTAAAGCGAGTTTTGCGTAAGGGCGCGATGCTCATAAACCAGTTTGGGGAAAATGGTCGGTTGAGGTGACTACACACTGTTTTGATTTTGGATAAGATGAAGCTGCCAGAATTTATCAATGGCTACATCACAAAGAAGATTTTAGTCTATATAGAGAAGCACATCCTGCCGTGCTGTTTGCCAAGCCACGTCAGCACAATGTGTACAGATGCATTAGACATTCAGTGATTTAAAGTTAGCACAATGCTTTATTTTCTTTTTGTGTAAAGAGAGCGTGAGTGAGTTTAAAGACATTTGAAAGCATTGGCTCTCTGTTAATATGCGTGTGATGCCATGATGCTGAGGACGATTATCAGCCAACAGTTTTATTGTGTTCTGCTCGATCTCTCCACTGGCCCGCATGTTTTATGGCTTTTGACAGAAATGTGTGAGAGCTACAGAAAGCTCCTCCATCCTGGAAGCAGAATGTGTTTTGATCACGCTTTAGTGATCCTGGGACGTTACGAGGTCCAGCGCGTGCTAATGTGGAGCGATTGAACACTGAACCTGCTTAGGAGAGACCAGACAGCTGGCATCAGCATGGGAAGCACATTCCACCGCCGCATGATGCAGCCGTGACGGACATGTTACACTGTTTGGGAACTGAAGTGATGACCTTAACCGCAACAAGCAAAGCAAATGTGAACAGTGCATTAACTCTTCCTTGGGTCCACTTCGCCATGCTACGTTTATGTTTCCTCTTGTTTACTTGAAAATGCTCTGAGAATTCCACTGAACCTGCTTTTGTGTTTTGTTTCCATGTTGCCTTTTTTTCACCCCATGCCACTTGTTGTTTTTGGTGTGAAATATGTTTTTCTCTTATCACACACTCATACATGCAGTGCTGAAATGGTCCCTGAGCAAAGTTAAAGCTGAATGAAAATATGTGTGTGAATGTGCGTGTGTGTCTAAAGGGACTAAGCTACAGTATTAAGTTCACACTATGATGATAATCAGTTGTAAGATGCTGTCTGGTTTTATGTTGCTTTATTTTTTTGACAATAGTATTAAAAGACAGTCGAAACAGCCGTGATTGTAGTCATAATTGTCTTGAACAGGTGGTTTTAACCCCAAAAGTATTTTAACAGTGATGATTAAATGTTGCTTTATATTTTAACAGTAATTACACCATGAGAGGGCTCTGACTCTGACTTATAGAAGTATGTTTGTTCTCTTGCGTGAGAATTTGTCCAGATAATCTGGATTAAGTTACTAGCCAACACAGATACACTAAATAAATGTGTCAGTAACAGTCATGTAGACACAACAGGCTTTTAAACTGACTCACCCCTGGAGAGGAAACGGACACAATCAGGCTCGATATGTTTTATGGGGGAGGTGTGTGTGTGTTTAGGGAGGGAGGAAAACGCGTTGCATCTGTCTGCAAATGTTCTGTAAGAGAGCAGTTTTATTTCTCCAAATGCGGGCAGGAGGAACTGGTCAGACTTTCAATGTGCTTTTATTTCCTGGACACAAGGCAGAAGTGAAAATCTCATCTGGTAGGCTATTTTAATCAGTTTAACGAGTGAATAGGAGAGGTTTTACACTTGTACACACACAAGTCGCTCAGTGGGAGGTGAAGACGTGGTTTCTGTGACTTCACTTCCCGAAGTGGTCATGCAATCAGTTTTAAGTGGTAGCCTGTTTAATCGTCTTTTTTTCCTCGGTAATCTACATTGACTGACGGACATCAAGAGAAAAGGGTGAGTCATTTAATTTTTAAAAGTGTTAATTAAAACCTGAATAATTAATGTTTGCATTCACCATACTTTAAAGGCTATATTTTTGAATCCGTAATTCTTTATTGTAAGCCTAAGTGTGCATATGCTACCATGATTTATATATGGTGATTTTACGGTATGCTAACCGCGTGAGTTTCATGTGAAGCATTTGAAAGCACGTGGGAAATGTGAGAGGAACGCTGTAAAGAGATGTTTGGCACAAGGTGTCCCACACTGGGTGTTTAGTTTCCTCACCTGTGGGAACAAAAGCAAGCAGCAGGAAACCTGAAGAGAATTTCCTCACGTCTTTCCCGTAGGCATTAGTACGGAAGAGGATTAGGGCCACTGGAAAAAAAAAAATTAAGCTCCAATACATTTTTTTTTTTTAATTTCTGAGATTAAAGCCAGAATTCTGAGATTAAAGTCAGAATTCCGAGAAAAAAAAGTCAGAATTCCATAAGGAAAAGTTGTTCTCTGTGGGTTCCTACAAGACAAACTCCTAATAATTAAAATGATCAACTTGATTTTGGCCTAAGGCAACTCTAAAACAAAGGACTAAAGATGATGGAACGTTAATGCAGTAATGATGCACTCAACTGCATCCTTATGTTCAAGCTTATATTCAACTAGAATATGTGGTTAAGGCTAATTCTGACCTTCTGGGGGTCACAGACCATTTCATCATTATGTTGAAGTGGTAGGCTGGCTTGTAAATGGTAGTTTAATCCTTAATTCGCTTAGCAATCAAATAAAATATTTCAATCATGTAAAAAGTTTTTCTTACATTTCAATTTCTGTGCAGGCTAATGTGAAGTGAAGATACTGAACATATCAGAGTCCTCAGTTGTTTTATTTCACTGTAAGTCCCTGGAGGTTCTCAGATGTGTTTCATGCTTCCATCTCAGGACAGCTTGTTATTGTAAGCTTTGTGAGCATGGGAGAATCACTGTCATTCTTTTCATAGATTCATTATTTCCTTTTTTTGTCCTCTGGGATTTTCGTTTTGGATCCACCGCTGCTGCATGAAACATTATAAGCCACCGCAATGTAACACCAAACGTCTCAGACAAATAAATACACTGAGCTTACAGGAAACGGACCAACAAAAGCTTAATTTGTGAGTCAAATAGATTGAACTATAAAAACATTCTGATAACTATCATCCTTGAAACAACAAGTCTTTGGTATTAATGAAAAGGTCTCATCCAACCCAAAGGGAAAACCGTGACTCTGAGAGCAAAGACCCGGCGTTCCAGCACAGCTGCTTTCTCTGAAAACTCAGCGTAACCTCAAGAAACATCCCTCTGAGGGATCGCACCATGAAAACAGATTTCTGTTCGGTGAGCCTTTTATGGCCTGTGGCTCAAAGATAACTTCAGTGTGAATTATTAATTGTGAATAGACATGGGGTCATATTTAACTTATTGGAATTATAATCAGAAATCCCCTGAAGGCCAACATCTTGCATTAGTACACTTCAACGTTCAACTGGAGGATGAGTGGAGGGCCAACTCTATCTACTGAGCCACAGCTATCACAGCTGAAAGACAATTCATGAGCAAGGACCACACCATCAATCAGATATATTTAAACATTTTATTATTATGATGAAATGTGAAATGATTTGAATATGAGGATATTAATGATGAATAAAGGTGGCTGCGGTGTGGGGAAGGCTTCGTTGAGGATCAGCAGCAGCTCCCGGGCTGGCGGACCCCTAAGGAGAGAGAAAAAGATGGATAGGCAGAAGGGAAGGGGGGGTGGGGCACGAGAAACGAGAACAGACAAGTGAGAAGGGCGGTGCAACTTATATAGGCACATGACAGGAAATGGGTGATTGAGGTGTGGTCCTGCTCCTGAACTTCAGCTAAACTTTATCTCCAACACACGTCCGAAAGTTGGTGGGCTGCTCTGCTGCTTGTTGAGTGTAGGGTGTACTCCCGCTCCATAGACCAGCATACAGAATTAGGAATGAGTGTGCACAATGCAAAGCCCCTAAAGACATGGAGAGACGAGTTTGATGTGGAGGAGCTCCACTACATCTACAGAGCTCTTACCCAACCCAATAAACACCTTGGGGAGACAGCAGACTGCAGGCCAGTCCTTATTGTCCGACACCATTGGCTGACCTCTTTTGGATGAACGGGATACATTTCAAACAGACAAATTCCAAATTCTTGTGGAATGCCTTCCCAGAAGAGAAGCGGGGCGGCAGCGGTAGATTGGAGGCTCTGTCCCCAGCTCCTGCAGTCCACATGAAGTGTCCTTGGGCAGGACAATGAACCAAAGATTGCTCGCCATCAGTGAGTGAATGTGTTAATGTGATTAGATCGTACCTGATGACAGCCTCTGCCATCAGTGTATGAATGTTTGTGTACATTTAAGGCACAGAGGCGGTTCCGACCGATTATTAATGCTTACTGTGAAAGGAATTAGATGTCAACGAGAGCATATCACTGAATCAATCTGTTTTTATTTACATAGTGCAAAATCATAATAAAGGGCAGGACACTTTACAAATAGAGCAGGTGTATTATTTAGAGAGACCCAACAACAATCCACCATGAACAGCACTTTCCAACAGTGGTAGGAAAAAACAAACCAACCAGACTCATTGGTCAACAGCCATCTGCCTCTACTGGATGGGCAGAGAAAGCATTTAAGTTTGATAGTCAAATATCCACAAGAAACTGATCATCTCAAAGTTGCAACAAATCTCGTTTCTCGTTATATTATCACCTCAGTGGGTAAAAGGAGACTTGCTAGCCAGCAGTGGCTTATGACAGAGAGCAACATTTAAAAGTCATTCAGTCGATCTTAACTTCCTTTAATTTCTCTCAAAAGGGAAATATCTGTTCAGCTTTGAAATGCTAACCACGTTACAGAGATTGTGGTAAATGGTAAATGGACTGGACTTATTCAACGCTTTTCTAGCCTTCCAACCACTCAAAGCGCTTTTACACTACACACTGTACACACTAATGGCAAAGGCCTAAGTGCCAATCTCCAGTGAGATCTATGCACATTCATGCCCGATGGCTATGCCTTTGGGAGCAATTTGGGGTACAGTGTCTTGCCCACAAAGACACTTTGACATGTGACTGTAGAAGTCAGGGATCGAACCACCAACCTTCCCATTGAGAGACGATCGAATCTGCCACTGAGCCACAGCCGCCCTGTGCATTATGTATATAAGACCTGGGGGAGAGAAACTATAAACAATACAAATCAGTCCATAAAAAGTATCATGCATGTAGTCATCTGTCATAAAAACAAGCTCTTTAAGATTGTAGCTTAAGATGGAAACTGAAACCTGCCTCATCAAAATTGTGGATGTGGTTCAGTCTATTTTGACAGACAGTGAGGGCCAAATAAACAAACATCCCAACAGCTTCCAGCACATTCTGATCCTAACTGGTGAACAGATGCATGTGAAACGACTGCATTTGAGCGCTGCATTTTAATATAGTGAGAAAAGCATAAATGCATAAAGAACCAAAAAGTTTAATCTTTTACCCAAACCAAAAACACGACAACATGTAACATTTGATCATTAGATTATCGATCATTTGTGCAGGTTACACTCATTTAATCCATTTTATTTCAGAAGACACTCAGTATATTTATTACAAACTCCCTTGAAGCATCCTCCGTGTTTCCTGCAAATGACCGCTCCTCCACCGAAGCACTGGGAGCTCTGCTACGTGTGCGTTTGACGCTGATGAAGTCTACACAAACCGCTCTCCCATCGCTCCTCTGCAGGGTCAAGAGGGGCTGTTTATAGAAGACAGTCCAAAGTCCCACAAAAGTGCACACTCACATAAACATTATTGTAGACTATGACGGTCATCAGACATCATTTGACCGTTAGAACGCCAAAGAGAAAGTATGAATTATTGTGGCTCTGAAAAGTGTTTTACCACATTTAATTTAATTAAAAATTAACAACAAGACACATAAAATACATTTTCAGGTTTACATATAATATCAGTGTCAAGCTGATATTCTTGCAAATATATGAAGTGTTTGGGGAAAGTTAGACAGCTTTTCTTTCACAGTGTTGCAACACGTCGTGCTACATCTAACCATATCTGATGCAAGTGGGAGTGTTGCAATTAACTTCCTTTATTAATAAAGCGTTTCCTCCTTTTCACTTCTGCTCTTCTTTATCTCCAGCGACTTCACGTTCCAGTGATGTGCGTTGCTGGCACCATCTCAGCCACTCAAGACGCTCATGGGAAAAGCTGCTGAGGGGAAGGACCTGAGGGGAGAGGACAGCAGAGGAGCTTTGCACCAGGAGAGAATGGAGGCGAATGTGTCCTGTGCATGGAGCTCGAGTGATGACAGCTCCATCTGAAGTTGAATAAACCTTTTTCCAGCTGTTAGAGTCGAGCAGGTGCGAGGGAGTTTGGCACAGCCGTCAGGGGATCCCAGTGGATGTGTCTCGGAGTGTTGGAGGAGAGGAGGCTGAGCTCAGCGGGTGCCAGGCTGCAGCGATGGTTGTTGAGGCGAGCTTTCCTCCCTCCTCATCAGTGATCCCGCTGTTTGTCTCACCATGTCGGACTTAACTGCTGCCGCCATCTTCTACATCGTCCTGGAGCTGCTGATTGCTGTGTTCTCCGTGCTGGGCAACGTGCTGGTCTGCTGGGCCGTGTGCCTCAACAGCAACCTGCAGACCATCACCAACTTCTTCGTGGTGTCGCTGGCCGTGGCCGACATCGCCGTGGGCGTCCTGGCCATTCCCTTCTCCATCCTCATCAGCATCGGCTTCTGCTCCAATTTCTACGGCTGCCTGTTCATCGCCTGCTTCGTGCTGGTCCTCACCCAGAGCTCCATCTTCAGCCTGCTGGCCATCGCTATAGACCGCTACATCGCCATCAAGCTGCCGCTCAGGTCAGTGGCCCAGAGGACTAAAATGTGGGGAGGTCTTAGTGGTTACAAATGTTGCTATGGATACAAGAGTAGTAATCTTAATAGTTAATTTATAAGCTTTTGATTGGAGCTCTTTCCCTGTTTCATTCATCAATGGTTTAAAGGATACCCTACCAAAAGTTCAGAGGGGAAGAGGAAAGATTAGCTTTAACAAATTCAGCACCTGAAATGAATACTTAAATATAACAGAGACTAAAATGTGCAATCACGCCTTTTCCCTTTCTTT
Organism: Semicossyphus pulcher; assembly: GCF_022749685.1. Lineage (NCBI taxonomy): Eukaryota > Metazoa > Chordata > Actinopteri > Labriformes > Labridae > Semicossyphus > Semicossyphus pulcher. The sequence goes on along the minus strand of NW_027211737.1, from coordinate 29,080,871 downwards.
CTGTTCAGTGGAGCTCTCACAATAAAACTTTACATTTTATCTCAGGCTGTCAGTAAATACTTCACATTTGAACCAGAAAATCTTGGCTGAATGACTGTGTCCAGAAATGGCATCTCCCACGAGGCTGCGTCCCCCCGGAGCAATCAAACGAATGTTCTTCTAATTGCTTACACAGACGACATGAACCCCTTGCAACCCCTGTGTAATCTCACGTTATTACTTTACGACTGAAGAAAACAGCACTCAGACTATTTATGTTTAAGTGTCAGCTTGAATAAAGCATTTAGATCAGCTAAGGATGACATGTACAGGCATTGATCCTGTTGCCTAGTGCATGGCTGATCAACAGTGACGCTGCAGCTCAAGCTATGACATCATCATGCTAACATAACTGCAGAGCCACTTCCAACTCGGCCTTCCTGTTTTCGGGACTCAACACGACCTTGTCTTTCTGCTGACGATACGTGAGATTTCCTCTGCATGTTTTTTTGGTCATCTCTGATCTGGAGGGATTGTTTTTGCAGCATTAACCTTTGAACTTTAACATCTCAAGAATGTGATAGAAATAAGCAAAATATGTCAGCTGCTCTCCCACACTGCGCTACAGGCGCACTCAAAATAGACGCTTCCTTTGAGGAACCCTGAAAGACTTTGTTTGTTTATCCTTTCTCTTTTAGTTCCGGGGTGAGAAGTGCTTCCAGAGAGCCATCAGCTGAGCCAATTATACAGTTTACAAAAGATGAAAAATTACAGTGCTTCTTGTGCACTACATGAAATAGACATTTTAGTGTGGCTGTTCTTTGGGACTAACTTTCACAGAGTTTTGAGCTGACAGACATTTCTGCTGTTTGAAGTATGTGCTCATCCTTTTCCAGGTACAACAGCTTGGTGACAGGCGAGCGGGCTCGAGGCATCATCGCCATCTGCTGGGTTTTCTCCATCATCATCGGTCTGACTCCCATGATGGGCTGGAACAACCTGCACAATGTTAACTACACCGACTGCCCACCTAACCTGATGCAATGCCTGTTTGAGAAGGTGGTGGACATGGAGTATATGGTCTACTTCAACTTTTTTACCTGTGTGCTGATTCCTCTGATGCTGATGCTGGCCATTTACCTGTGCATCTTCATGGCTGCTCGCCACCAGCTCAAGCTGATGGAGGTGAAAGCGCTTAATGGAGAGAAGTCCCGTTCCACGCTGCAGAAGGAGGTCCAGGCTGCCAAGTCTCTGGCCATCATTGTCGGCCTGTTTGCGGTCTGCTGGCTGCCTTTACACATCATCAACTGCTTCACCCTCTTCTGTCCGGGGTGTGACCGTCCTCCGCTCTGGATCATGAATGTGGCCATTATTCTCTCACACACAAACTCTGTGATTAACCCCTTCATCTACGCCTATCGCATTCGTGAGTTCCGACAAACCTTCCGGAAGATTATCCGGCGCCACATCCTGGGCCAGCAGGAGCTGTTTGAAAGTCGGAGAAGGGTGGGCAACTCCACTCACAACAGCATCACCGACTCCATCAGACTCAAGGCAAACAGCCTCAGCATTGACCTTTTTACTGAGCACAGCAGCAGTAGCAGTGAAAGCTCCTATCGCTGCACTGCTCATGTCTCTCCTGTAGGCGGCGGGCTGGTGGCAGTATGCCACCCCCCTCTGTCAGTCGTCATTTCACATTGTCCAAAGATGGGCCCCTGTCCACTGCAAGCCCTCAGACAGGCTCAGACTCCCATCGGTAATGATCTACAGTATGCAGAGCAGCAGCATGACTGTGCTGGACCTGAAGATATAGAGGATAAGGACAAAGAGAACTTTGGCTCCGCCCATGTCGCATCAATGCTCAACAAGCAAACCAGGAAGAGTTGCTACAGTGAGCTGGCGAAGGCGTCCTGACGCATGCACAGGAAGGATCATTAACTTATATTCAGTAGCCCTTCCAAAGCCAACGTGAGTTCTGCAGAAGCCTGCAAAGGATTGGGATAACACTGTAAACTTATCACTGACAATATCACTGAATCTTCTCGACACTTGGAACTGTCTTAACTAATTAATAACACCTTTTAATTTAAATTTAGACTGAAAGCTATTTTAACATCCCACATGATCTGGTGCAGTTTAAATGGAGTGGCTGACACTTCTGTCTGTGACGTGCAGGCGCTCCACACATCAGAAAAGGACCTGCTTTGGTTTCAACCAACAAGAGCTCTGAATGCTCTGCTTCCTGCCTTGTTAATAAAGGTTCATACAAAATCACTGAATCAGTGAAATTGTATGATCCACCAAAGCTGAACGGGTACGGTGTCAAGTGAGGGCATAGAACCATCACTTTGTTACTCACAGTGTGTGAGTGCATTCTGTCATTTCTGGTTCCAGCATCACAAACTTGTTATTAAATTATTGATGGACTTTTTTCAGGGATGTTGGTTTAAATGCACTGTGTTGGATTTCACCTTATAGCATTACCATGAGTCATGGTTAGAGGATTATTTCTTCAATGGTAAATGGACTGTACTTATACAGCGCTTTTCTAGTCTTTGCAACCACTCAAAGCTGCCTTTACACTACATGTCACATTCACCCATTCACACACACACTCATACACTGATGGCAGACGCTGCTACGTAAAGTATGTAAAGGACACTTCGACATGTAGTCTGAGGAAGCTGGGGATCGAACCTCCGGCCTTCAGATTGAAGGACGACTGACTCTACCACTGAGCCACAGCCGCCCCAAAGTCGAGGTCAAATGAAAAATGTCATTTTAATCCTTTTAGATCACATCCCCGGTAATATTGTGCATCTATTTGGCAATATAGGCCCAAAAAAATACAGGAAATCCATTTCTTCATATTCTTATATCAAAATCTGATCATTTTTTCTTCCCGTAAAACTAAATTTCCCGCGTGCTTACGTAAGTTAGCACCAAACAATTTCAACCAATCAATCTGCAACATTTAGCCGCAGAGCACCAAGAACGCTCGGTCAGTTAGCTAGCTACTGCGCTGTGGAGAACGTCTGTCTACGCCCACTTCTCAACCATCAAATCAAATCCCTCTAATGATATGTCCCGCCTGCACGTCCTGTTTCACTCTGGAATACGTCACGATACGGAAGCTAGATACTCTCGAAATGCAGCTCGACTTTAAGCCGTACTGCAGTCATTTGCAGCATTAAAATTAAGCCCGAGGACCTGCAGTACACAGACAGCGCTAACCTTCTAAGCATACATCACACTTATTCTTTTTCCCCTTTGGCCAATTCTTTTCTCTTGCTCTGTATTTCAGCTTTATGGCAGTAATTTTTTTACATTGCAACATAAAACTGGTGGCCTCTGATTTATTTAACGCACCCATTGCTCCCTGTGGGCCTCGTGCTGTTTTTATGAGACTGAAATAAAAAGACGAAAACTTTCACCAAAGACAAGTTCACACTGTGTCAATAATAATAAACAAATGACCCAGAGTTTAAACATGTGGATGCAGAAATGTAATCTTGTGTTGACTTTTTTGTGTGCTTATACATGTGTAAATGTAGACTTTGAGATCGCTGGATGATGAATTGGTTTAAAGAGAATTGTGAACGATATTTTAAAACTTTATTTTGAAGTTGTCCAGTGCAGATGTTTCCTTTTGTCCTTTTAAAAGCACAAAGTTCTGACTTTAAATCCTTTTTACTGTATTTCACAAAATGTTTCGAGACATTTTTCAGTCGCTGTAAGGAACAGCTCCACTTTCCAACTGGCTTTGAATCAGGCAGGGTCGTGTTCATATCAGAACAGGAAGTCTGTAGAACAGAGTGAAAGATCTGCTTTGCTCATTCTGGGAAATAGTTAGTTACGCAGTGAAACTATCTTTGGAGTTCTTTATTTTCCCAGCTTTTATCTTAATTCCCCTGTGCGTTCAGGTTACAGGGCGCAGGACTTCTTTTTAAAGCTTCCCCAGAGGTCTGTAGTGCTGCATAAAAACCTCTGCAGAGACCTCCTGAGTGCTCGTGCTCGGTCTGCTGTCCTGTGTGGCAACATGTCTCATCGTCTCGGTCGTATCACGGTCCTGATTCAAACCTTCATGGTTATTACAGCTCAACTGGAGATCTTGTTATAGAAGCGGTTTTGTCATTGCAAAAGAAGCGTGTCGAATTGCTTACAATCATTTCACTGTAATCAATATTTTCTGTGAAAGGAAAAGCTGCATTTTGCGAAATGGTCTTCTTTCATGAGATGATGTATACAAATCACATTTATGTACAGTCAGAAGCTTGTTAGCTTAGCATAAGGCTGAAAACAGGAAGACAGTTGGCCTGCCTCTGACCAAAGCAAAAATACAACAACTCACTAATAAAAAGTTACTTCCTGTTGAATTAATCTGTCGACCAATGACAAGTGGTAGTTTTACAGTCTATGCACAATATCGACACGTTATCGGTATCGATATTTTCTGCCAACGCTTTCATGTTGCCTAACTGCTCGATCCTTCCCTAATAAAGCCTGACGCAATGCTACGACATTAACTCAGCGCGAGTAACGCCTGCACCACGCGTCTTCCGTCAAGTGTGAAGAAGGTTGCAAGATGTCTGCAGTATGGCAGTTTGTGGCCACTACAATAAGAGTAGGCTTTAATCAATTCCACTACAGGGGAGACTTGATGTTCTCTGCAACTAGGTGGAAAAAAAACGTGTAATCTATCAGCAGCGAAATTGGCAATCGGCAAAAAGGGTTGGAAAATATTGCCATATTGCTTATTGGCAAAAAATCCTACATCGTGCATCCCTAGTTAAACTTTTGCCGCATCAACCTGCAGGTTTAAATCTCCATTTACTGAAGGGTTAAGGGTTTGGAGAAGCGTGCCTGTAAACCCTACACTGATATATTAACACCTTAAAAACAAGGTTTGATCACAACATTGACTTATAATCATAATCAAGTTGCTTCTGAGCAGCATTGGCAGTCATTTTGAGTTGTGTTGAGTGCACTAAAGCTGCTCTTTAGCTGCTAAACGCTCCACTATGTTCACTCTAACTGTGTGTGTCTGCTGTTGTGCTGAGCAGGTGTAGTGGGCAGTATCTATTATATCTTGTTGACTGATCACGGCTGCATCCTGTGACCACAAATGACGTGATGTTAGTGAACCATAAAACATAAAGTTGCAGCCAAATTAAAACACATTATCACCATATTGTCATTTTGAGGTTTGTGGTTCTGACACATTTAAGTTAGATCACAGAGCACCCACATTGCTCTTGATTTAGCCCTGTAATGTGTCACTATACATTTATAACAAATAGTAGTCATCATAGTCTACTTTTTTTTGTGAATTAAATTTGAAATGTTGGAAGTATCCTGTAGCTTCTGCTCAAAGAGTAAAACTGGATTAAAACTCTTCTTCTCACAGTATCACAGTAAGAAACAGTCGTTCCCTTTTCTCGTCTTAGTTCCAATCTGTGGCGGGAAACTGTAAAAAATGTCTTGACATCACGAACATCTATAAAGTCAGAGTGCCAGTCTGTCTGTGTGTTGAGACTCCATGGATACAAACAACAGCAGCCCCTTGTCCGCTCATTTAAAGGCTTCAGCTTTGGAAAAAAGAGGATGCTGGTGCAAAGGAGGTGTGTGTGTGTGTGTGTGTATTTACCATCTCTACATTACGCAGGCCTGTTCATGCAGTCTCCCCCTTAGAGCTGAGTCTTTGTCACAGAGTGTCGACCACCACATGGATTTAACAGCCTCCATTGTTGCACTTTGTGCCCAGTCCAGCTCGCCGGGCTTTAAAGCACTGCTGGTGGCACTGCAGTCAGGACCAGAACATGTTTGTCACCATCCTGTTTGGAGGTAAAATTACTTTTTCCATGCTTTAATGTAGTTCACATTGAAACCAGTAACACTGTTGATTTAAAGCAGGATTAAAGACTTTGCAGCATGTCTTCACTGTGGAGGTAAATGTGCCAGAGTACAGGATGTCCGAGTATAAAGATGTTATTTTTCTTGACAGACAGCAGGATGGAAATGTTCAATCTCAACTGTAAGCTGATAAACTTCATCCATCATTTGAAGGAGAAGTGCGGCCTGGACTTTAGAGGTATTTAACAGCGGTATTAAGAGCAGGAATCATCCATTACTGGAGCTCAATTTTCCATCAAATGTCTTTATTTGTCTTTTTAAAAACAGAGAGCGATGTCAGTATATTAGTCTCTTCTAGCATTTACTTGAATAGGTCTGAGAACAGATCATCTGTTGACTGACACCAAAACTATTTTCAGAATTTCAGTTCTTTCACCTGCTTTTGGTTGTAAGTACAGACATTATATGTGAAGTGTTCCTTCCTGCAGAGTGTGTGGATTTGTTGGACAGCAGTGGCAGAGTGATGAACTTGGAGGGGAAGCAGCACAGTCTGGCTCTGGCCAGCAGCGTGCTGGTGGAGAGACAATTCTACGTCCTTCTGCGAGTTTGCCGTGAGTCCATCAAAGTTTCTGAGCATCACCGAGTTAAAACTGTCCTGCCTCAATAGTTTGGTTATAAGTTTAGATATATGATGTTTGGAAAATGTCTGACATGATGAATCAAAGTTCATGACTTTACTTCCTTTCAGGAGATCCTGACGCTGGAGGGCGGAAATATGTGTCTCTTCTAAACGACTTCAGCCAGAGTCACCCCGAGTTAACAGGTAAAACCCCCTCACTACGGAGAATGAAACTTCAGGGCTGAAACAGTACAGTGGCGACCAACCCGCCGACTTCTGTGGCCCTCTGAGGCCTCCTGCTGGTCAAACAAATCTTTACAGTTTAAAATCAACTCTTCAGTTCTTTTCTCTTCTTCAGAGCTGCTGAGGAAACTGTCAAACCCCGACAAGGAGCGAGACAGAAAGATGAGAGGGCGGACACAAAGGAGCAGCCAGGCCGGCCTCTCCAGAAGCAAAAACTCTGCAAATAACAAGAGCCACAAAAGGACGTAGTTTTTATTAAAGTCATGACAGAAGTAACAGCATAAAGGTAACACATAACCCGATCAATTAACACATTAATATATGAACTTTATCCTCTATCTATGCAGATTAACTGAGTTGTGAGTTTTTGTGCAATAGAAGATGATTGAGACCCTCTACAGTATTGTGTGAATGATTTGAATAAAGATGCTGTGTCATGTTTCATTTTGATAATTCTATTCAACTTACTTTTGCACAAACAATGAACAGCAGACTGCTCTGACAGCCACCCAAAAACCACCTTCAGGCTCTTTACATGTTACAAGTTGGGTTTTATTACACTATTTTATTTGGTATGTAACTTCAAGCATGATATAAGAAATATCACTTTCCTAAGATTGACCAAATAGAGCAACATAAAGTGAACTAGTTCTGCATCATATTTACCAATTACCAGAAAACCAATACAAAGTTTGTACGAAGTAAAAGCCCTGCATTTTAGAGATTTAAACTAGAAGTAAACATTCTCATAATAAAAAAGGACTTTACTTTGTATGTATTGTTTTGAATATAATATATAATAATATTAATTTAGAAATGTAAAAATTATTTTAGTGGTACAGGTGGTGGGGTTAAGGGACTATTTCTTCTGGAGATACATGTTGAGCCTTCTGAAACAAGAAAGATCATGTCATTTGTAATGAAACCAAAATATCCTACGATGGTATTATCAGGTATGTGGTTATTCATGGACATATTGTAACCTATGCCCCACAGGAAAAAGCCTACATTTCAAAACTAAAGTGGAAGTTGTAGTTATTGATCAATTAAATTTTCTTTCAATTCAATTCAGTAAACTTTATTGGCATGAATGTAACAGCTAAAATACTGCAAATCTCTTTATCTCTGCAGAAAACTTATTGTCACAGAAGGAAAGGTAGCCGATATACCTTACTTTAGACACGACGTCTTACACAATGATTTTTAAAAATTTAACTCATGAAGTTTTTAGCAGTTGTCAGCAAGTGATGGAAATAAAAAAGGAACCAGTAAGCCAAAATTACACTTGTTGTTGCTCTGTTGCTACGTAGCTACAGTACTTGGCTAAACTTTCTCTAGGCTAGCTAGCTAGGCTACAGTGATTCAGCTGCTGCTTCTGCCTCTCTCTGCCTCTGTCTCTCGCTTTCTCTCTTTCTGTCTCTCTCTCTCTCTGTGTGTGCGTTGTAACCAATGACTGTATGGTTGCTGACATACAGCTATTGCACGCAAGTGGAGAGGCTGGGTGCACATACGGTTAATTAATGACACAAACGCCCCTGAACAGCCGCTGGACGTATGATAGTAGCTCGTCTTCCCAAAATCCAGAATTGCGTAAGACTACGTGAAAACCGGATTATATAACGAGTGTACTAGCCTAATATACAACTTGCACACAGTCCGTTTCCGCAGACTGCCAGAGAGTCTGAGCTGAACTGTGTACAACAACAACAAACGTGAAGAAACCGCAGAAATGTCCGCGTGCGAGTTCGAGTCGCTGGAGAAATCTCTGGAGAGTCATCTGCCCGAGGCCGAGCTCAGGGAGGTGAAACGCATTTTGTTCGGGAAGGAGACAGAGTGAGAACTTGTTTAACTGTTTTCAACTTTTTCCAATAATCGTGCTTTTTCTTTTCAATTTGTTCCTGGTCAATTATTGTTCTGCGGTTTGGACTTCGGTCAGGTCAGAGCTGCAGTGTACAGCACACAACCTTTAGCCTGTCCAAAGAGAAAAAAATCAAAATGTGTATTTGCAACACTCTTAAAACATATAATTGTGATGGTGATATTGCAGAAATGCACATTATGTAGCCTATAGCCTACATAAATGTATTCTCTTATACTCAGAATAATGCTCTGAAAAATAAGGAAAACACAAATTAAAGCTCCGACTGAAATTAAAAATTATTTAATGGATTCATCTATTTTTTTCTTTCTATTATAATCACACTCAATCTTACAGGAAGTTGGACCTCCCTGCCTCTGCTGTGGAGGCTGCCTCTAAGCGTTGCTTTGAGCTGAAGGGTTTCAGGTTTGAATCTGCACAAGAACAACTGAGGCCACCTCGGAGGATCCGTGTGGGACTCATTCAGCACCACATTGTTCTGCCCACTGATGCCCCCATCCTGGACCAGGTCAGGACTTAGTGTTTACCAACAATACTTTCACCTGTTGTGGCATAGACAGGATGAAGCTGTTCAGATCAAGAAGTGACAACTATAAATCCCGAGTTGTCTGTCTCCACAGATTAACGCCATGCATAGCCGTGTTGGTGAAATAGTGGAGGTAGCAGCCATGTGCGGTGTGAACATTGTCTGCTTTCAGGAAACCTGGAGTGAGTTCTTTCATGAGTTAGATCTACAAGAATTAAAATCATAATTATAATATAAGTTTTCATCTATCAGTCATCACAAGATAATAAGGTGACTGACCTCCTGTCCACAGCCATGCCCTTTGCTTTCTGCACACGGGAGAAAGATCCATGGACAGAGTTCGCAGAGTCTGCTGAAGAAGGAAGCACCACACGCTTCTGCCAAGAGGTGAGATTACAGCGGTCTGACACAGTGCCATGACATGCTTTACTAAAGAACACAAGCCTAATAATGTCTGTCATTCTGTCATTAGCTGGCCAAGAAATACAACATGGTAGTGGTGTCTCCAATTCTGGAAAGAGAGGAGCTACACAGCACCCTGTGGAACACAGCAGTGGTGATCTCCAACTCTGGAGACGTGCTGGGAAAGAGCAGGAAGAACCATATTCCCAGGATCGGGGACTTTAATGAGGTGACTCTCTGATCCACTGTTCCTGTATGAAATAAACCAAACGGCTTTTGTTTACTATGTTTTTTTGTACTCTAGTCTACATATTACATGGAGGGTGACTCTGGACACACGGTGTTCCAGACACAGTTTGGGAAGATAGCTGTGAACATCTGCTACGGGCGCCATCACCCTCTCAACTGGTTCATGTACAGTATGAACGGAGCTGAGATCATCTTCAACCCCTCAGCGACGGTTGGAGCTCTCAGGTGAGGCACACAATTGAAGAAGTGCAACTACTGGAATGATTAAAAAAATAAAGGGGGCAAATGAGGATTATCTTATCTTATCAATGATATTTCTTGTACAAATCTAATCATAATGAAATAAATAAATAAACAAATAAATAAGTAAGAATAATTATACATATTAATATTGTCCCTAAAAAAATCCACTTTTTATAAAGTGGATAAATAAGGAAGGTCTGGGGGGGATTGTTGCTACATCCACTGGTGGCCAGGTGGACTCGGGACACAGCCGGAGAGCTCCACGGCGGGCGACAAGGACTATTAGTCACGACCAACCAGATTATTTTTCAGTTCAAGTTATTGATTTTGTAAACAAAGGGTTTGACACGACCCCAGATCCACCTCCCAAAACTATATGTCCCTACCAATGTTTAGGTAAAAAGCGCGCCCTTGCCTTTTGCTGACCTGTACTAAAGTTATTGTGTTATTTCCTCTCTGCAGTGAGCCCATGTGGCCTATAGAAGCCAGGAATGCAGCCATAGCTAACCACTGTTACACTTGTGCAATCAATCGTGTTGGAACGGTAAGTCAAGTCTCTGTAACTGCAATAATAACATTAGACTGATGAATAACAGCTAATTAAAGCCCATGGAATTGTACATTTGAGTTTAGTGACAATTTAACATTAACATTGCAATAGGTTGTAAAAGCTTGCTTGCAGCTTTGGCCGTTGGCAGCATGTGTGACCTTACGTGTATTATTGTTCTTCACACAGGAACATTTCAAAAGTGAATTTACATCTGGTGATGGAAAAAAGGGTATGAGATTTTTGTTTGTTTTCCACTTCTTCAACTTGTATTGTTAAAGAGCAGCTCCAGTCATGTTTTAAGACTTATATAATGCTCTGCTTGAAATAATAAATTGTGTCTGATATGTTTTTTTTCTGCAAAATAAGTTAATTACCTTTTAAAAATCCTCCCAAGGCATCTCCTCCCTCTCCCTCATTAAAAATTCCAGAATATGCATAGGCCCCGCCCACTATGCAAATGTTCAACCACCCCCTCTCGTCTTGAAACAAAACGTGTCTCTGCCACCGTTCAGAGGCAACTCGTAGAAACTTAGCTAGCTTGAAATGTGGTAAATAGTAGTCGTAATGTTAGTGCCAGTGGTGAGTTTGCAAAAATTACAATGACGGTTACAGCTGGCTCACGCATCGCTGAAGTGGTTGCCATAGGTTACACATAATGATACACATAGCGTCACCCTGTCCATTAACGGGATTGGCTCCTTAGGTTTGTGACGTCTCAAACCTGCCAACCTGTAAACATGTTGTTCAGCCTGTCCTTGGTACACTGCAGTTTAAAAGCAGACAGGCCCAGCCATGGAGATGACTGCTGATGTTGTCCCTGACATGACATGTAGCACATGAAGAACACCACATGAAGATGTTTACAAGGTTAAACACTTGATTTTCCCTGGAGGGGGTCTTTTACAGACTGTTGCTGAATTAAAATCTGCCATATTTTAAAGCCCTTTTCATTCATTGTCAGTTCCACATATTATAAGTAGTTGCACTAGTAGGGTGATTTATTTCAGCACCAGATTCAAACTGCTCTCCTGACTTTTGCAGCTCACCATGACTTTGGACACTTCTATGGATCCAGTTATGTGGCTGCTCCTGATGGCAGCCGCACCCCGGGACTCTCCAGAACCAGTGACGGACTCCTGGTGGTCGAAATGGATCTCAACCTGAACAGACAAATCAGCGACAAATGGAGTTTTAAGGTAAGTCTAACTTTGTTTAGTGTGAGCAGCCTCTCTGTGTGTCCCATTATATTTACTTTAAGATGGATTGTGTTCGTTTGATCCTGCAGTGATCGGACGATTATGTCTTGGACATACTTTTTTCCAAAACTTTGTAGTAATGTTAAAAAATGTTAGAAAAACCAGAATGTTTAAAAAAGACTAAAAGTCTTTTCTCCTGGATGAATGTAATCTAGCTGTTCTCTTTGCCTTTGTTTGCAGATGACTGGACGTTATGCAGAGTACGCTGAGGAACTTACTAAGGCGGTCAGACCTGACTTCAGTCCTAAAATAGTGAAGGAGTAGATGATATTTCACTGTAGTCAATCTTATCTGTTTTTCTAATTGTCGGTCGATAAGATGGTTCCACTATCAGTTTATCAAAGAAAAATAAATAAAGCTAAACCAGGGCACTGGACACTTGAGTCTGGACTTTTTCCACTTATTAAACTAACAGTGGCCACTGCAGCCACTTGTGACAAGAATGGCATAATGCTGATTGTGCTGGGAGACACAGTAGTACAGGTCAGTCAATCAATGAATTTGTATTTTTATATCGCTCAAAAAGAGCAGGTCTAGACCGCACGTAACTTTCTTTTAACAGGCAGAAACCTCGAGCAGAACCAGGCTCATGTTGAACAGCCGTCTGCCTTGACTGGATGGGCCGACATGTGGGATAGAGGGAGATGCAGGATAGAGACAGGCAGTCAGAGCAACAACAACTTATGTTCTTGCTGCAATCACAACAGATAATACAGAATAGAATGTTTTAATTTTAAACATTTGTACCATTATTATTGGTATTGTAACCAAGAGTATGTATTATCTGTTGTTTGCCTGTCTCTATCCTGCATTTCCTTTTATCCCACTTTTCAGCCCATCCAGACAGGCGGATGTTCAACATGAGCTCGAGTTTTCTGCCTGTTAATTTTTTCCTGCCACTGTTAACAAATGTTGCTAAGTGCTGCTTGTGGTGGATTCATGTTGGGTCTCTCTCTAAATAATATTAAAATAAAGTAGACCTGCTCCTTTTGTAAAGTGTCTTGACAAAACTTTGCCGCGTGATATGCCCACTCTCTCTTCTAACACTATCCACTGTCCCCCTCCCCCAAAGAATCAAGGTAGCTATTTGAGAATAAAGAGGATTGTGCAAGCTGGCTAACATCATTTGTTACACCCTAAATCCCCGGCAAAATTATGTAATGAGGTTACTGATATAATTGCCTCATTGAAGATTCGGGCATCACAAAAAAATAACTGAAGACTGAAGCATTTGTTCAAATTCTTTAATCAGAACATATAATTAACACAGCTCTATGTTTAATAAAAAATAAAGTTTGCGGTTTAAAATGTGCTCTTTATTCTCCTCCGAAAGCACAACCAGTAAGAAATCACTTTTCATTAAATTCAGAGAAGTCATTTCATGGTACAATGTTGAATTTAAATAACATACAATTATGCCTGGTGTGAAAAAATGTAGTGCAAATACATAATACCAAAATTAAAAGTTACATAAAAGTGACGATAAGGAATTTACCAGCTTATAACTGAGGACGTGATCAAGCAAAAATGACTCCTTTGTTCTGCAACATGATCAAAACAACTACGCAAGTTATCCATCTATCCAGCATGTTGCCACGACAACAAAGCACAAGATGTTGAGCTGCTTTCTTTCTGGTAAAGTAAATGAAACTGGTGAGTTCATATTTTAGGATGTGGATCCCCCGTCTCTGTTCTTCTGCAGACAGAAGAGACAATCCATAGACAAACTTGGGGGTACTGCATTGATCTTGTTTTGTCATTTGATGTGCATGTCACACTTTAGGGCATTAATTACCTGAGACTCTCAAAACACAACTACTTCCTGTTTTCCCTGTTGATAGAATCATCAGAATAAAAAGGTGATAGACAGGTGAGTTAGGAGGATTTTTAAAGGCAGGTGAAGGTGAGGCTGGTGGTTGCTGATGATTTTCTTAAGATGTCAACACCAAAAAGGAACAAATAAACTGAATCTTCATGTTTTCATCTCCAATCATGTGAACACTATTTCCCAAAATTCTGTGTTATGTCATGATTCCCAAATTTCATCCACTGTAGTTTTGCAGATCTTAAATATTACCGTCTCAGTGTGAGACTTCAAAGGATCCGATATATGAGCAACCACAGTCATTAAAATGCGTCAAAGACACGATAAAATTCATAAAAGAGAAAATAAACAAAATACTTCAACTGAAATTCTTGAACATCCCAGCTGTTCATCCTTCATGGGTTTAGTATTATTGAATGTTTAAGAGGGAGTAAGAGCGGTGATGCTGCAGCGTGTGTGCCTTCCATGTGAGTGGTTGGGCTTATTAGCACCAGACAGGACGATGGCCCAGGCAACAACTGACCACAGGAGGGGCCACCAGTCCGACACTGTGGACCCGCAGCATCATAGTACTATGATGGTGAGGGGATATCCAAGTCCAACTTCGCTATCAATCAACTCTCCTTAAAGATGAACAGGATATCCTCATCTGTCCCGTAGCTCCGTCGAGCCTCTTCAAAATTATTGATGCTGGTGCAGCACACCCCTGAAATAAACACGAACACACAAACACTGTTAATACATCTAAGGTGCATGCTAATGTTAGCATGCTACTACAAAGAATAAATAACATAATAAGTGTTAATAATAATTAAGAAATTAGAAAATAAAATAATCATTATACTTCTAAGCTATGCTAATGTTAGCTGCTGAACATGGTGAAAGTTATACCTGAGAAAAGGCAGCAGGTTTGCGCTGCCCTTTTGTTTTTTTAAGTCGAAATGAAAAATGTCATTTTAATCCTTTTAGATCACATCCCCGATAATATTGTGCCTCTATTTGACAATATAGGCCAATATAGGCGCTGTGGAGAACGTCTGTCTACGCCCACTTCTCAAAGATCAAATCAAATCCCTCTAATGACATGTCCCGCCTGCACGTCCTGTTTCACTCGGAAATACGTCACGATACGGAAGCTAGATACTCTCGAAATGCCGTTTCAGCTCGACTTTGAGATGATGATTTTGGCCTTTTGTCTTTATTTAATAGGACAGTGGATTGAGTCAGAAATACTGGTTGAGAGAGTGGGGATGGCATGCTGCAAAGGCACAAGGATGGAGTCGAGCCCGAGGGCGCTGAGACGAGGACTGAGCCTCTACATGGGATGGGCAATTTAACCACTGAGCTAAACCGCGCCATGTAAACATGTGAGCATCCTGCAATTACCTGAGTATCAAAAGATATTTTTGTCTTTTCCATCAACAGATGTTTCAGCACTACTATAATCTTAAAATGTTTGAAATGGTCAACGAAAACGATGCAAGACTGCTTTGAGAAAAGCAGTTTTCCCCTGTAACCTATTAATACTGTAAATGTTTGTAAATATTCTGCTTGTGCTTCGGACATATGAGATTACTCACGGTCAAAATAGGCAGGGTTGTTGTAGAAAATAAAGCCAGCAGTCCTGTTGAAGCCGCACACTACCACAAAGTGACCCTGGTACTCCGGCTTCCTGCAGAAACACTTCTGGCCGACAGGCAGGAAGCAGCAGTATTTGACAGGCGAGGAGCAGAGTTCACAGGTCAAAACGAAAGCGTTGACCAGCACTATGGCAACATGGCCCTGCTCCAAGTGAGACTGGATTTCTTGAACCGTTGCAGAACTGTGAGAGGAAGATACAAACACATATCAGGGGGAATATTTGCTTTGTCTACGGGCAAAAGCAGGTGGCTTGTCCAAATGATTAATAATTAACAGAGCACTCACCACTTCTTCACAACCACACCTTTGCTATCTGCTTTGAGGAAGAGCTCATTCACTCTGTCTTCTTCAGTATCAAAATGTTTCTTATAGAAGGACTGCAAACAATATCAAAAGACAACGAAGACACTGTCACTCACACAGAATCAGTCAGTTCAAATCTACTTAGGACAGTACTGATTAGTTTGCTCGCCAAGTACCTGATTCCTAAAGCCCTTATCAACGCCAAGAGTCTGCGTACAAAAGCAGTGTTTGATCCCTAAATGGCACATGAGGTAGGCCAGGTCAATAGTCCACACACTCTCTGTCAGCTTCAGATCAGAGCATGCTCTCTGAAAATCCTCCTCACTGACAGGATGGAGGTACCTGGAAGATTTAGAGACGGTCAGTTCTCCTGGGTTAACTGTGGTGCACCTGTGTTATATTATACATGTTAAGCAGTTCTGTTATACTAGGTAGCACAATGTCAGCATCATTTGCATGGGAGTGATATGCAGTCATGCAGTCTTTAATAACAAAAGTTGACAACTTTACAGTGCACTTACTTGAGGACCATCCTGGAGCAGGCTAACCCACAGTCCCAGTGATACAGTTGCTGAATGACAGGTACATTCAGCAAGACAACATCATCTGAGAAAACCCGAAGTATTATTATTTCACTTTGTAATATTCCTCTAATGCAAATTGAAGGCGATATCAGATGCAAAGCATTTTTAGCACAATTCGTATACAGCTCAAATCGTGACACTCACCTGTCATTCTGCAGTACTCTTTCTAGGACAAGCTGCCGACTAGCTAACTCAAGACAAGCTGGTCAGTCTTGTTTACAGCATTTAAGCCGGGGTTGGGTTTCCTCATCGATGCTAACTTTGAGAAACCAGCTGCCCACCCAAGTTTAGCTGTCCGGCTAACACTAATAACTCCTCTGGTCGGGGCTTCCCAGCTATACAGCGAGGCAGCTCGACGAAGACCACTGCTAGACATATAATTATCACGTAACCAAAGAAATAGTAGAAACAAGTTCAAAAAAATCTATTTTAACAAGTTTTTCTGCCGACGCCTCTCCCTAAAATACCTCCCTGCTACACTGCTCTGTTGTTTGTTAGCATACTGAGAAGCTTCTTGTGTTTGGTTGCGTTCCCACTCAAAGTGCTGCTGCCCCCGTGCGGTGCGGAGGATTCATTTATAATTTTACACCGAAAAAGGTACACATAGATATTTAGATTTATACGTTTAACCAGTTTTATTGTCTTTTTTAAATTATCTATTTTGAAGAATTCAAATTATTCCGAAGATATCTATTCATGGCCATTTTTAAGTAAAGATTCATCTGCAGACAAATGTTCCCATGTTGGGTTCCCTATGTGATGCCTATTGATATTTGTGTAATAAAAATAAAAATAAACATATTAACTATGGGGTAAAGGTTCTTCATGAAAAAATAAATGTTCTATTCAAGATTAATTACTACTGGCATTAAAGCTCCTGTGATGAGTTTTTATCTGGTTATGAAACAGTCTGAAATTAATTCTGATTACTCGATATGACCTACAAAAGCAAACAAGACCATCAGCAACAAGACTGATTATTTCCTTATAGTAGTATAGTATAGTTTTTAATGCTTGAAAACTGTTGGCTGGGGGTAGGTGTCAGACAAAGTGATTAACTGCATGCTACCTTTGATTATATTTTCCAGGCACATTTTTTTTAAAGTGGGTGATACATATGACTGTGAAAGAAAGCAGGATGAGAATTTTTGTTAAAAACCACCACTCAAGCATGTACAGGACAAAATCAGCAAAGAGATAAGAGGTACCACTTTGTCCACCGGGGGCGCCAAAATCAACACAAACCAAAAGTTCCTCACAGTAGCTTTAAACTGAGAAAGGAAGGCCTACTTTTATACACAGATATTTATTTATTTATTTATTTTTTACAGATTCATCTGCAGAAAACTGTTCCCATGTTGATGTGACCATGTTACTGGGTTCCGTATGTGGTGCCCATTGACATCTGTGAAATAAAAATATAGAGAAACAGATTAACTGTGGACTGTATACGGTACTCCATAAAAAAATATTCAAAACTAATTTCTGCTGGCATTACGGGATGTAAAATGTGAAACTGCAAGATCAGTCACTTACTGATTCAGCATCGTCATCCTCATTCAGATATGAGACTTTATGTCTCTCGTAAAGACGTCTTTTCCCCATGCATGTCAACATAAAAATGTCAGCAAAAATGGGAACCTGCAGGAAAATTCCATGTGTCATTTTATTTTCTTCTAAAAATACTTTTTATAAGTCATAATTCAAAAGGACTTCAAATATCTCACCAAAGTAAGGAAAGACAATGCTGCACCCAAGCTCACTATGGTTGGTACAATTCCAAATTTCCCTGCCTGCAAGATAAAAGAACAAGGTATTAATGCTGTTGTCAAAGCAAAGAGAGCAGCCACATGTTGCTGATGAAGTTATTTGAAGTTATTTTGTTCAGGCCTCACGGTTCCGAACACAATGATATCGAACCGGATCCCATATGCTTTGATTAAGGTTCTAGCTTCCTCTCCATCAGGGGTCTTGTAGTATTTTGCAAACCTAAAAAGAGGTGTCTTGTTTTAGTTTAATCCATTTTATAATAAATGCATATATTGCTTGTTGTTTATGGCTATCACCTGAAGTTGTATCCAGGGGCCACATCATTGTCAGGATTTTTGTTGTCCAGCCTGCGGAAGCTGTACTTGGGTAAACACTCCCCTGCCCACCAGTCCAGGTCACAGCTCCAGTCAATAATAATACCGAGGATACCACCCTTTGTAAACATGGAAATACACTTTAAATTTAAGTTACACAATTTTTCAAATTAATATGGTGTTGTTGTACCTTCGCAGCCATGTCTTCAAATTCCTCTCCAGCCTCTGAAACCATGTGTTTCAGGCGGAATATGGGGCAGTCAAGATCTGTAGTACGATTGAATTCACACCTCTTCAGGTATGAGGAGTTAATACGGGGCAGTATGTTTCTCCTGGGAATGAAGAAGAACCTTCACGTGATATCATGGCTCATAATAAAACAGTTTGTTCTCATATACTTTACCAACCTGTGGAACTTGAACTTGGGGTATGTAACGCTGTTTTTGATCAACACAGTGAAGTTCTCTGCCGCAGCCAGCAGTGGACGTCTGTGCAACAGAGAAACAACATGTCACACCAAATCTTTTAACTACTGATAAATCACAACACTGTCTTAATGCTTACTCAGGCAGCTTAGTGTCAACTTCAAGAGGGCACCATGAAATCACTTCACAGGTTCGGGCAGTCGTGGAATAATTCTCACACAGCCCTGTCCGTATACCTGAGTGAAACATAGGTGTAAGGATGTGTGTGTTCTGTACGATATTTTTCCATTTACAGACGATAAAATATCACATGTGAATCAAATGTTGAGGAAGGCCTACCATTGCCTCTAGGATCACTGTATCCCTCGATACAGTCACAGTCATCCATACAAGTAGTTGACGGGCCTGGATGCTGGAGGAGAATCACAGGTGTAATCTGTCAACTAATGAGACCTGTTACCATGACGACAGTGCGCACACACAACAGACGTCATGCCTTTTTAGTGAAGTTATTGCCAGGAGCAGGT
Organism: Semicossyphus pulcher; assembly: GCF_022749685.1. Lineage (NCBI taxonomy): Eukaryota > Metazoa > Chordata > Actinopteri > Labriformes > Labridae > Semicossyphus > Semicossyphus pulcher. The sequence continues at coordinate 29,061,683 of NW_027211737.1, read as the reverse complement.
TTGTGTTCATGCAAGCTAAATGACAATGAATCTGAATAATGTGCATTTTCATGACGGTCCCGACCTTGAAAATAACTTGACCAACAAAGGGTAAAGCTATTAGCACTATTAGCACTACAAAGATATTAAGATGATTGATTGATTTGCATTGTTGAAACTGACAGATTAATTAGTAAAAGAAATAAGCATTGGTAACAAATCAATGTGTAATTATTTAACCTCTAATGATCTGTTGTGAGTCAATAAACAATGTATCTGACCAGGTGTCATAATATTAGATAAGATAATCCTGTATTGATCCCCAGGGGGGAAATGTGGGTGTTGCAGCAGTACAAAGACAAAATAGCAAGTAAGTAAATACTAGGGATGCACGATATTATTGGCACATTATCGGTATCGGCCGATATTGGCTTAAAAATGAACTATCGGATATCAGCCAACACGCCGATATCCGCCAACATAATTAACCGATAAAATAATGGGCTGCTGAATACTTGATTAAAGGCCCGACCTCGGCGCAATGTCCCCGGCGTGAAGAAGATCTGCAGCGTGATGACGTCACGTGTGTCTACCTGCAGCATGAGAGAGTTAGAAGCCAAAATGTCCATGGTGTGGAAGTTTTTCAAAGTGTCCGAAATAGATAGAAAACTGCTGTTTGCAACGACTGCTCAGCTTCGGTGATGCGAGGAGGAGCCAAGGCAAAGTCTTTCAACACTACAAACTTGATTAACCATCTCAAGACCCGTCACCCCGACCGTTGTAACAAATGTGATAAGAGTATCACCATTATACTGTACGCTAATTCCAATACAGAAGAGAGTTGATGATCTCTGCAATTAGGCGTGCGGGAAAAAAATATCGGTATCGGTAATCGGTTAAATGAGTTGTAAAATATCGGCATATCGGATATCGGCAAAAAATCCAATATCGTGCATCCCTAGTAAATACAGCATAAAAATAAGAGTAGATAGAAAAATAAAAATACAAGGTATATACAACTGTTATACAAGTAAGTAAGGAGTATGTGACAAGATGAAGTGACATGGTATGCAGCGTGAGGTGACACAGTATGGTGTGAGGTCTAAGCTTTATGATATGGTACAATATAAGGTGCAGTATAAAGTAATATAACGGTAAAAAATGCAATTATATAGAATAATTTTGTATAGTGTAATATAATGTAGTATACAATATGGTAACAATATTGTAATAATGTACATTAAGAACATATACATATAGAATACAACAGTATAAAACACTATATAATATACTATAATATGTAGTATCAGTGACTCACCTCAAGACAACGTGACTGAGTTTGATCAGGGGTAGCGACCATATTTGTTAGCACGAAAAATGAATTAACACCCTGTTATGTTACACAGAAGAGAAGCACAGATATCAAGACAATGAAGTCGTCTTAGTCAAAGTCATTGTAGAGCAAACAATCAGTTTAGCACAGTCCATAGTATACCCCATGATTAATATGTAAAGGTGGGGCGTGACCATTAAGTCTGTGTGTGATTTTATTATGAGTATACCTGAGGTGGGATAACATAATCTGCTACGTCCCAAAATTTAGGCGTCATGTTGGAAACGTTGGTGAAGGCGAAACCCTTCACTTTGGTGGTGACGGTGCTCATGACAGAGTCTGTCTGCTGGTAGGCCTTCTGCACCACGAACACATACCTGCAGGTTTAACAGTGTGACATTTTAACAATGGGATCCAATCACGACGAATCACCAAAACGCCCATTACAGCAGAATTTCATTGATATCTTTCTTCATTTTTTATCCATATTTTACAATGTTGCACTCGTAACCCTCTGTTCTCCCTACAAAGCTTAATGTGACTTACCCCACCGCATACAGCAGCACCAATAGCTGGGTGAACCTGAAGAAACATCCTACTCCCAAGCTTGGAACAACCAGTGTTTTGGTTGTTTCATAATCAAACACAAAATGCAGTAAGCTCTTGCAGCAGCCTCTAGTCTTGCTCATCGCTGCACCACATGCCACTGATGGACTGATGATGAGTGGACAGAGCTGCCCTTATTCAAATCATTGTATTCAAATTATATTCACTGCATAGACACATATTTGGACTCAGTTTTTACACCAAGAGGGCCTGTGGTAGCTTTTAACAAACCATATACAGTTTAGGTTGGTTGGTCTTCATATTTTCTGAACGTATTAAATGTGGTGAGCTGATGAGTCAGTGCAAATATAAGTTTACATTAAGCGGGTCAGTTTCACAGTCCCACAGTGAAAGAAAAGGTGGAAAATATTCTTAGTGCAGCAAATATTATCTGTAAATACTTTAAATGGGAGTGTTGGAACACAGTTAGGATTGTTTTTGTGTTTTGTTTGTGAGTAAATTCCTGTAGCTTGTACTTAACTTTAAGTCGTGATGTATTTTGTATTTTTAAATTCAGCCATTCAGCTCATTTTCTTTCCTATTTGTGAAAAAATGCTGCTAGAAAACCTCAATCACAGACTGAATATCAAACTTTACTTAACATTTGGTACTTTTAAAGGCTTCCATTGATATGTGTTGTGTAATAGTCTGAACAAAAACATACAGATTATACCATAATGATAAATAAATTAAACTTTCACATCTGGAATTAATTTGAATACTTTAGGTGTATCAGGACGTACATGACAGCATATTTTCATTAGATGTGAACAACACGAAACTAAGCAAATATTGTGGATACCACTTATTACTGTATATTAAACTAATAAATGCATAACTAATTTTACAACATATGTGTAGTGTCTTTCATATTACACAACAAAGGAACGCATGTTTCAGTAGTAGTCCTGTCCATTCCTTAGCTAACAGAGTCATAGCTCATAGTTTAGCGTTTCCTACCACAACAAAATTGAATGCTTTCGTTTTTGGAAATTTGTATGCCATGTTGGAAGTGTCACTTCCACCTGCAGAAAATGCCCCGCTCTGCACTCCTCGGTAATGTATTCACTGCTGTGAAGATACTGAGACAATATACTGCAGCAAACTCAATGAAACATTGTTCTGACAACTCATCAGTCATTTACATGCCCCTTTCAGATACTGCAAACTTTAACGGATTAGCTTAGCCTGCACGCTGTGGAAGGTTGTAACTGATAGTCACACGAGCGCTACGTAAGAAGATTTAAAGACTCAATTTTGTCAAATTTATCACTTCATTGGAATTTTCTTTAACATTTATTTTCCACACAATTTCACAACAGGAATGCAGTATTTACATTATGGATATGCAACTGTATATTTCCATAAATATTAAACTCTTGTGTGCATGAATGGTGGAGATAAATGTGTTACAATAACAACATCTGTATAACACTTTGATAAAAGAGTCAGCTGTAACACACTGACCTTCATGAACATAGGACAGATATTATGTCACTTTGGTCGAGTAGTACCTCAGATATAAAGTCTGTATAAAAACCTCTCAGTTCATAGACACTTTGGCATCCCAGTTTTCACTGGTGTAGCTTGCCTTAAAAAGAATATCCTCCAACCCAACCGCTTTCAAGTTTCTTTTAGTTATAAAGTCCATATTCACTTAGTTAGAAACAAAGGCTACAGTAGACTGTATACATAATATACAAATGAATATTTATTCATATATTGAATATATATTCAGTTTGCAATGGACAACATTGACACAAAGACATGTTAATTCAATATAAAACTATTGACGTACACTCCTTATGTTTCAGTGCTGAATATTCAAGTACAATGTGAAGGCATCTACAATGTATTGTAGGACAAAAAAATTAAGATAGTCCACAGTAATGAAGCTACAGTGAAATGTGGATCAGGAAAACATCTTTCATGTTTATGTTCTCCAGTTAAACCCATCAGGATGAGACCGAGACACCAGCCGTCATGTCCGCCCATCGACCCATCTTTAAAAATGCAATCATTGGCTTCTTACACAAGGAATAACAGTCTCTGTGCTCCAGCTTCGTATAAACAGTTTCTAGAACTGCTCATTTAAAGGAAACTAATGGAGTAATGTGTCTGCATCATGCCCATTTAAATAACTGAAGGCATCCACACAAAGCTACTCAAAAAGATTTGATATTCTGCCAAAGTCAAAGTCAACCCCTCCATCATGCAGGTTGCCTTCGTTGGCATTGTCAAAGCTGTTCTTTCCGTGGATCTGTTTGAGGTGCTTACGGAGAACCGGTTTGTAAGCAAAAACCATGTCACAGTAGTTGCAGCGGTGAGGCTTGTCCCCACTGTGCAGGTTAGTGTGATCCAGCTAAAAACGTTTTTGGGTGATGGTTTTACCGCAGATTTTGCTCTGGAAAGGCTTGATGCCGGCATGGATCTGCACGTGTCGGTGCAGGTTGCCTTTCTGGAAGGTCTTGCCACAAAGGAGGCACATGAACAGTTTGTGCATCTTGAAGTGGTTGGCGTAGTTTTCCAGCTGGCGGAAGACACGGGCGCACTCGGGGCACTGGTGGTACCACCGGAGAGGTTTGTCGTAGTTTCTCTGGTGCCCGCTGTGTTTCTCTGCAGGAGGGAAAGAAGGAGGGGGGCTGGGCAAGTATCCAGACACACCTTGTGGAACTGCCATCTTACTGCCATGACTGTCCACAGTGGAGTTAATGAGGGAGTGCTGGGGCTCAGGAGAGTGGATAGCAGCAGGTGGGCTGGTGCAGAACCAAGTGATCCTGCAGTTTCACTTCGCTACATCTGCCAAAGTCAAAGTCAACCCCTCCATCATGCAGGTTGCCTTCGTTTGCATTGTCAAAGCTGTTCTTTCCGTGGATCTGTTTGAGGTGCTTACGGAGAACCGGTTTGTGAGCAAAAACCATGTCACAGTAGTTGCAGCGGTGTGGCTTGTCCCCACTGTGCAGGTTAAGGTGATCCAGCAAAGAACATTTTTGGGTGAAGGTTTTACCGCAGATTTTGCACTGGAAAGGCTTGATGCCGGCATGGACGCGCATGTGTCGGTGCAGGTTGCCTTTCTGCGTGAAGGTCTTGCCACAAAGGAGGCACATGAACAGTTTGTGCATCTTGAGATGGTTGGCGTAGTTCTCCAGCTGGCGGAAGACACGGGAGCACTTGGGGCACTGGTGGTACCACTGGAGAGGTTTGTCGTAGTTTCTCTGGTGCCCGCTGTGTTTCTCTGCAGGAGGGAAAGAAGGAGGGGGGCTGCCCGGGTATCCAGACACACCTGCTGGAACTGCCATCTCACTGCCACGACTGTCCACAGTGGAATTAATGAGGGAGTGCTGGGGCTCAGGAGAGTGGAGAGCAGCAGGTGGGCTGGTGGGGAAGTGACCAGTGATGGAGTTATCTGCTACATCAGACACAGACTCAACTTTTACTATAGTGATGTCACTCTCCATGATGCCCTGCTTTGGACGTCTGCATAAAATCTGTGGGGGAGAATTAGGCTGGATGATTACATCATCATCATCATCATCATTGTAGTCGTCGTCGTCGTCGTCAACATTGCTGTCATTCTCCACCTGCTCCACCTCCTCGTCCTTCTGAAGGACAGTCCGCACCTGCGTACGCTCTTGCTCTCTCTGGGCCTGGGATAATAAAACCTCCTCCTTCTTGTCCCGCTTTATATCCACTTCTAACTGTCGTGCAGATTGAGGCTTGATGAACTTGCTGAGAGCTTGAGTGCACTGCTCCACAATGTGGCCCATTTGGAGGAAGCTGGCCACTGTCAGGTAATGCACCAACTCCAGCTCAGGAAACTCCAGCTGACCTGTGTAGCAGGACAGCAGGAGCTGCCGGCCAACCTCAGCCTCCTGGATCATGGAGATCTGCACCTCCCTGGAGTCCTGCTTAAGGATGAACTGGTCCCTCAGGAAAGAGGAGCCGGCAGCAAACACCACCTTGTGACCAGGAACCTCTAGCTGGTTAATGCGCACAGTGACATCACAGAAGCGTCTCTGGTGACGTAGGAGGTTCATTTTCTGCAACATGGAGTCCCCAAATGTGGCAAAGCGGAACTGCAGGATCACCTGGTTCTGGGCCATAGTGAACTGAAGACAGCAGCAGAGCACCTGTTTAGGACAAATAAAGTTATTGTATAATTTCTCATGGTCTTGCAGTTTTCCCTGCATGCATATCTTTAAATGATTTTGCCAAGAATACACAACTGTAGTCTTCCTCACACTAAACTTAAAATCATAGTCAAGGAATTCAATCATGTTCCATATTAACAGACACTTACCACATCTTAATTAAAGACAAAGTGCTAATTAAGTACCACCACCTGCGTAAGTCGCAATCATCACCATAGCACCACAATCTTCAAACAAGGCGCGTGCTGCTCTCACACAGGTGAGAATGAGCACACAGAACGAGACAACTACCAAATTAACACCAGCAAGCATTTAAAGTAGTTAACTAGTAAGTAAATGAACTAATGAAATGTTTAAATGTATTTTCGAAAACACTGTCCACTTTTCAGTTTGGCGTTTATCCATTCAAAAAAGTGGTACAACAAAAATATATAGTTGTATCAACTTTTACAGCTAGGTGTGTAGCTGACCGTTTTACCTAGCTCTATCTGATAGTGCTATCCCTACGACTAAGAGTCGAATTACATTAAATTGTATAAGGCGTTTTAAACGCCTTGCTAGCCAAAGTTTTTCTAAAGTTTGTCGATAAACAACACACTAATTTAACATTGTCTGAGAGGAAAGAAGCAGTTGGTTGACTGGACCTCTATGGCCAATGTTAGCTTAGCCGTTAGCGCTAAAGTTCTTGCTTTTTTGAGAGGAAAATAGATAGCCTGGATATAGATGTTTGGGTTACAGCAGGAAAAGAAAGTAAAATCGTCTTATATGAGTCGCCTTGCGTAACATTAGTAGAAGCTATGTGCAAACCAAAAGCGCCTCTATGTTTCCCATTGGCCTAATCCCCCTCTCTTTAGCTGACAACTCGGACTGTCTGGTAACATAGTGTAACATTATAGCACATTTTGTAGCTTTATTTCTATTATATACCTGAGTTGGCACAGCGGGAAGTGTTTCTTTTTAACCCTTGTAAACAAATCCGTTGAAGGTGGGTTGACGTCGGTGGGACACTGGCCTGTGTTTGTCCGGGTTTATGATTGAGCTGCTCCGGATGCAAAAGCTATTTAAAGGGCCAGTACACGTCAAATACTGCTCACCCTCTCTCTTAGAATTCTATTAATCCAAATTTAGTGCTATTATATTAAATCTTCACAAGTAATCATATCAACATAACGAGGTCTGTAGAGCTTTACATTATTTTATTTTAAAAGGCCATCACTAGCTAGATATTATTTAATTTTAAGTGGCCACAAATCAAAAAGATTTGAAACTCTAGCTTAATAAACAAAGTAATTTCAAACATGATTTCTTCTAGTTCTAAGTATTCACATCTATTACTCATTCAGTACACATCCAAAAGTTACAGAAAATGGGTTTATTATAATTATTTACAAAATGTACAGGTATGAAGAAAAAAAAATGTAATTAAATTTGCCATAATGAAAATATGCTAATAAAAAATGTAGAACAGGGGTGTCATGTCTTCTTAAAGAACCTGGAAAAGAAGACAGAGGGAAACCCGGTCAGTAAATTACAATTATAAATACATACATAAATATTTTTTTGATGAAAAAACTGTTCAAAATCTGAAATATCTCCAGTAATCATGTTTTACATTCTTGGAAATTCTATAAATAAATTTAGACAGTAAACATTTGAGTGGATGAATTAAGTAATAGATTAATGTTGTTTCACAGATGAAATGACATCAACAGGATGGGTAATGTTCTGTGTTTTTCTGTGTCCCATACCAGATGAAAATGTATCCTCCCAAAAAGATCATGGGAACGAGTCCTACTGCTGAAGCAGCAGAGGACACCTTCAGAACATAGGATATACCTGGAATAAGAAAATGCTGTGTGTAAGTACATTCAATTATACCTTTCAACATTTCAGCGTTCAACGTTTCACATTTTACATTTTATTTTAAAATACTTTCTGTTGCGTTATTTCAAAATGTAGTTCCAAGGTAAAATGTCATTTTCAACATAAAAGCGTTTGAGTGTTATTTCCTGGTTAATTACCTCCTACTTTAGCCCACAGGACACAGGTACTTTTTGAAACCTAGGAGGGAAAACATTCAAGTACTTTAATAAGCAAACTGTAAAGTCTGATACAGTTCTTTCTACATATGTATATGAGCTGCACCCACCGTTTTCCACTGACTGACAGCTCGTAAGATGATATAATAGTCTCTGCCCTTCTCCAGTGGTGCATTAAAGAAGCCTCCATAGTGGAGTCCATCTCCTACAGTGAAGTTCATCTCCGTCCCGACATGTCTGACATCTATCTGCGCTGTGATGTATTCTGTTGAGGACTTCATTTTGCTTGATGGGTGTAAGCTCGCAGGAGAGGAACAGTCAAACATCATAATCCCCTCCAGAGGAAGCACAAACACCTGGTACAAACTGTGAAATAAATAACAGGAGAAATTGTTTCTTTGAAGATGCATCCTCCATATTTTTTTAATATGCTCTTTTTTCAGATACACCACTTGTGCCGCCTCTTGCCCTCTGGGTTTTTACCTTATGGGGTCCAGTGCGTTACGTGACCTTCGTAGCCTCAATGTTGGTACAGGAGTCTCAAATTCTTTGTAGTAGACACCAGGTGCTGGAGGCGCTGTCAAATGTGAATAGATTTAGTGTGCAAAACATTTCGTCAGAGTAGAATTAACTCAGGCATTGGGTGTAATGATACCTGGCAAACTGGTGTTAGTGGTGATGGTGGCTGTGAATCCAGCAGACACTGCAGTGATTAAGATGCTGTAGTTTGTGAACGGGAGCAGGTTCAGACAGAGTTCCAGCTGGTCAGCCTTGGATGTCAGAAATGTATTCCTTTTATCATGAAAGGACCTCTGGTAGTCTCTGGATCCCACGTATGTCACCTGGAATGATTAGATCAGAAGTGGGATCAACAGGGTCACAAAGAAAATCATAAAAGTTTAAAAAAGGGAACTTTATGGTAGTTGCATGGTAAATGCTAAACTGTCAATACACATAAAATATAACCTGAGAAAAAGCCCCTAACTCTAAATGAATGGCATCTCCTGTTACCTTATAAACCTCTGTGTCCTCCTCGTACTTCCCAGCTTTCCAATGCAGACACTTTTCATTGATGACAAAAAGGTGATTGATAGGCGGCTTTATTTCTGTAAGAGATATGAGAATGAAAAGACTGTCATTGCACAATAAATCTTCACTTTTTATTTATCATTACAGTGTATGATAAATCACTTTAACACTAGAACCGCCAGGGGTCACAATATGCCTAAAACCGCCAGTGGGTAAAATTTACCTTCTATTAGAGTGTATTGATTTTCAATGTACGAGTTTAATTTATTTATCATTTTACAACACAACGTTGTATAATGAAATGCTAGATGTGGTGTCTTTTATGCAGCTTACAAAATGACAACATGACAATGAAATATATAACAATAAACTTTATTTGCAAAGCACTTTCTGAGGCGCTTCGCAGAAAAAAACCCAAAGAACAGCACGCAGTCCAGAGACCTCCCCACCGTCAGACTCACCTTCACTCGAGGCACTGAGTAAATCTAATGCCTGATTTACATTCACGCATCTCTTCCTCTTATCCATGCTGAATTGGAGTTCATGACCTGATGAGCAGCTTAAAGACACGCAGTAGTAGAAAAAAGGCGTTGCTATAGCAACATACAATGTATCAATCTAGACGTGCAAAATGAATAGCGCGAAAATGACGCCGTTCTATAGAATTGACGAGCTTTGATCCGGCCATTTTTAAAAGCTGCCTTTATGTTGACATTTTTTAACAATAGGGGGCGCTACCGAACACACTTTTGGGAAAAGTCAAAGACTGGGGGGCTTGAATATTTCCAGGAAAAAAAGTTACACACAATCAAAATCCCGTTGGCGGTTCTAGTGTTAAAATATGTTCACTGTGCAAATCAGTAACATCAAGCATCTGTACGCTTCTACTCTGTAGGCGTGATGAATATTGCAACCTCCAGATGTTCCTGTTGGGTATGAATGATAACTTACTACATTCTTACTCACCTATGCATTTCATTTGAGCTTCCTCCCACAACCCAGAGCTGCCACACACAGAGACGTTGCTGCCCCTCCAGCTGTGATATCCATCCACACAGCGGTGGATCACAACACTTCTGTTATGCCACACCACCTCTGAGTTGGCAAGGAGGGGCACCGGGCCGCATTTAGCTAGGTGATGAAATGATGAAAACAACACTAATTGGTAACTGATTGGTATCACATGATTGTGGGGCTTAAAAGCAACTGTTAAAAACTGTCTTTGTTTGAGTTCCCAATGCCTTCCACTGGTATAGTAGTCTATGGTAAAAGCAGTTCCTTAGTGGAGTCAAATAAGTTGGAAACATTTTCTTTTTCCTCAACTTCATCCAGCAGTGGATGGACCCATAGATATAAATTTACAAGCATATTTTGGGTTAATTGTAATTGTTTTGAGAGTTACAAAACAACATTATTCACCTCAATTTACATCAATCCCTGCAAAAAACATAGAATCCATGCACACATATGCAAGGATATACAAAGAAGGCTTAAACCACCTGCAGCTGAGCAGTGACTTCATTCATCTACAAAACATCAAACTCATGAAGAATCGCAAATCATGACTCTTCCATTGGTTAATATAAGCATTACCATGCATAGAAATGATCATTGTACCTTTGCACTTCATAGATACTTTCCCCCACTCTCCTGATAGTGAACACGTTGAATTATTATTTCCACTCTCCTGGTAAAATCCAACCATACACTCATACAGCACCACACTGCCCAGTCTACTGGTGCCGTCCCACAGGAGGTTAGTATGGGGGAGGTTTAGTGGGGGACCACAGCTTATATCTGCACAGACATTAATTAGCACAACCTTTGTGTTATTTACATCGCATACAGCACTGTTTAAACATGACAGTAACAAGAGTTAGGAAGGGCACAGGGCCGCATTTAGCTAGGTGATGAAATGATGAAAACAACACTAATTGGTAACTGATTGGTGTCCCATGATTGTGGGGCTTAAAAGCAACTGTTAAAAACTGTCTTTGTTTGAGTTCCCAATGCCTTCCACTGGTATAGTAGTCTATGGTAAAAGCAGTTCCTTAGTGGAGTCAAATAAGTTGGAAACATTTTCTTTTTCCTCAACTTCATCCAGCAGTGGATGGACCCATAGATATAAATTTACAAGCATATTTTGGGTTAATTGTAATTGTTTTGAGAGTTACAAAACAACATTATTCACCTCAATTTACATCAATCCCTGCAAAAAACATAGAATCCATGCACACATATGCAAGGATATACAAAGAAGGCTTAAACCACCTGCAGCTGAGCAGTGACTTCATTCATCTACAAAACATCAAACTCATGAAGAATTGCAAATCATGACTCTTCTATTGGTTAATATAAGCATTACCATGCATAGAAATGATCATTGTACCTTTGCACTTCATAGATACTTTCCCCCACTCTCCTGATAGTGAACACGTTGAATTATTATTTCCACTCTCCTGGTAAAATCCAACCATACACTCATACAGCACCACACTGCCCAGTCTACTGGTGCCGTCCCACAGGAGGTTAGTATGGGGGAGGTTTAGTGGGGGACCACAGCTTATATCTGCACAGACATTAATTAGCACAACCTTTGTGTTATTTACATCGCATACAGCACTGTTTAAACATGACAGTAACAAGAGTTAGGAAGGGCACAGGGCCGCATTTAGCTAGGTGATGAAATGATGAAAACAACACTAATTGGTAACTGATTGGTGTCCCATGATTGTGGGGCTTAAAAGCAACTGTTAAAAACTGTCTTTGTTTGAGTTCCCAATGCCTTCCACTGGTATAGTAGTCTATGGTAAAAGCAGTTCCTTAGTGGAGTCAAATAAGTTGGAAACATTTTCTTTTTCCTCAACTTCATCCAGCAGTGGATGGACCCATAGATATAAATTTACAAGCATATTTTGGGTTAATTGTAATTGTTTTGAGAGTTACAAAACAACATTATTCACCTCAATTTACATCAATCCCTGCAAAAAACATAGAATCCATGCACACATATGCAAGGATATACAAAGAAGGCTTAAACCACCTGCAGCTGAGCAGTGACTTCATTCATCTACAAAACATCAAACTCATGAAGAATTGCAAATCATGACTCTTCTATTGGTTAATATAAGCATTACCATGCATAGAAATGATCATTGTACCTTTGCACTTCATAGATACTTTCCCCCACTCTCCTGATAGTAAACACGTTGAATTATTATTTCCACTCTCCTGGTAAAATCCACCCATACACTCATACAGCACCACACTGCCCAGTCTACTGGTGCCGTCCCACAGGAGGTTAGTATGGGGGAGGTTTAGTGGGGGACCACAGCTTATATCTGCACAGACATTAATTAGCACAACCTTTGTGTTATTTACATCGCATACAGCACTGTTTAAACATGACATGAACAAGAGTTTGATGTTTGGAAAATCCACTTATTTGCTTTCTTACCTGGAGAAGCAGAAACTATGAAAGTGCAGCCAGCGGCTTAACTCAGCTAAGCAAAGACTGGAATGGAAAACGGCAAAAATGGCTCTTTCCAGAGGAAGGCAATGTACTATTTCATGTCCAGTTACAGTGACTGGAGTCTTATTGTCACTGTAAGTTTGGCTTGAGAAAGTTACTGTGTTAGGCCAACAAAATGTCTAGCACAAACAGGGATATCAAAATATAGGGGGTTAATTTTTGAGCTCTTAAGGCACTGGTCGGTGGATTTTGTTACTGTTGAACAGAACCATGCAACCTTTTTCTTTGTTTATTTTTTAAGTAAAGTGAAGCTCACTGCTCACAACGGACATACGCCGATCAGCCATAACATTATGACCACTGACAGGTAAAGTGAATAACATTGATTATCTCGCTACGATGGTCAGTGGGTGGGATATGTTCGGCAGCGAGTGAACCCTTTGTCCTCGAAGTTTATGTGTTGGAAGCAGGAAAAATGGGCAAGGTTTTTTATGTGACTTTGACATGGGCCAAATTGTGATGGCTAGACTTGGTCAGAGCATCTTGAAAACAGCAGCTCTTGTGAGGTGTTCCCGGTCTGCAGTGATCAGTATCTACCAAAAGTAGTCTAAGGAAGGAAAAACGCTGGACCGGCGGCAGGTTCATGGGCGGCCAGGGCTCAATGATGCGCGTGGGGAGTGAAGGATGGCCCATGTGCTCAGATCCAACAGTAGAGCTACTGAAGCTCAAATAGCTGAAAATGTAAATGCTGATTCTGATAGAAAGGTGTCAGAACACACAGTGCATTGCAGTTTGGTGTGTACGGGGCTGTGTAGCCGCAGACCGGTCAGGGTGACCATGCTGACCCCTGTCCATCGCTGAAAGTGCCTACAATGGGCACTCGAGCGTCAGAACTGGACCATGGAGCGATGGAAGAAGGTGGCCTGGTCTGATCATGTTTTCTTTTACATCATGTGGATGGGTTGGGATGTGTGCACTGCTTACCTGGGGAAGACATGGCAGCAGGATGCACTATGGGAAGAAGGCAAGCCGGTGGAGGCAGTGTGATGCTTTGGGCAATGTTGTGCTGGGAAACCTTGGGTCCTTCCATTCATGTGGATGTTCCTTTGACACTTATCACCTACCTACACATAGTTGCAGCCCAAGTGCACACCTTCATGGAAACGGTATTCCCTAAATGGAGCAGCCTCTTTCAGCAGGATGATGTGCCCTGCCGCACTGCAAAAATGGCAACGAGTTCAAGGTGTTGACTTGGCCTCCAAATTCCCCGGATCTCAATCCAACCGAGCATCTGTGGGATGTGCTTGACAAACAAGCCCGATCCACCTTGTAACTCACATGGCTTAAAGGATCTGCTGCTAACATCTTGGCACCAGAGCACACCTTCAGAGGTCTATAGTGGAGTCCATGCCTCGACGGGTCACGGCTGTTTTGGATTAGGCAGGTGGTCATAATGTTATGGCATATATCAGTGTATATCATAGTGGTCTCCATTTTTTCCATCTAACTCTCGGTGAAATAAGTACATTAGTATTTCTTGTTGCAACAGATATTTAGAAACATCAGTTCTTTAAACACTGCACCTTCACACCGTAGACCAATCTCCTCCCACAGTCCGTTCTCTCCACACTTTGAGTAGTTTCTCTGGCTCCTGGTGTAATATCCTTCCTCACATTGGTAATACACCACACTGCCAAGACGTGACGTGCCATCCCAAAGCATTTTAGCATTAGGTTTAAAAACAGGCCTCAGACAATTGATTTCTAGAAGAAAAAACACAGCACGTCTTTAAAAGTCCTTTGAATGATGCCAGTAACAATCATAGTGTTAAATTACAGCTTTTAAATGATGATGTATAGAGAACATTTTATTATTTATTTTATTCAAGACAGGTAACCCAATACTGTGGTCTGTAGACTCATGTCATAATCACCTTGACAGCGCAGAGAGGCTCCATCCCATTCTCCACTGGCAGTGCATACTGATACATTTCCTCCTCCCACATTGTAATATCCAGATTTACACTGATAAACCACCTGAGAGCCCATAGTGGCGATATTATCCCACAGCATGACTGAATCAGGGACGGGTCGGGGGACACCGCAGTCAACTTCTACAAGGATGGAAACTGTATTATTGAATTGTTTGAAGAAAAGTTATAAATGACCGATTGTTGAAAATCATTACCTTTGCATGAGATATTTGGCTTTGTCCAGTAGCCATTATTTGTGCAGACTGATATATTACTTCCTTCATTGTGATAAAATCCTGTTTTACAGAAGTAAGTCACTGTGCTTCCAGGGGTGGAGCTGCCATTCCACACTTGCCCAGTGTGATGCAGTATTGGTGGATCCCCACATAATATCTCTGTGACAGGAAATGATACACACAGGTGTTTATAAAGAATCTCAAAAATGTGAGAAACAAACATTTTGAGTGCATAAAAAACACGTTTTATTCTAATGTGTTCTTGGCAATTAAACAAGAGTGGTAGTTCTGCACACCCGCTCTAGGCTACAGTCACACCGGGGATTTCATTTGTGTCGACCCCCTCCTCTCAGGACATGCACAGACTAATCAGCCTGTAAAGTGCAGTGCCATTTTTTGGACATCCATCCATTATCTATGCCGCTTATCCTGTTCAGGGTCGTTGGGGGCTGGAGCCTATCCCAGCTGTCATTGGGCGAAGGGCCAGTCACCAGTCAATCACAGGGCCGACATATAGAGACAAACAACCTTTCGCACTCACACCCACACCTATGGGCAATTTAGAGTCACCAATTAACCTTACACCTGTGGGAGGAAGCCAGAGACCCCGGAGGGAACCCACGCCTGCACGAGGAGAACATGCAAACTCCGCACAGAAAGGCCCACCTTGCCCAAACCGGGATTTGAACTGGTGAGTTTTTTATTTTTTAAAAGAAAACCATTTCATACATTTTATTCAAAGTTGCATTTACCTTGGCATGATAGAGTTGGGCGTGTCCATTGACCATTTTCACTACAGATCGATACATCATGTCCTCCTTTCTTATAAAAGCCCTCTTTACATAAATACAGCACGGTGCTGCCAGGGGCCGCATTATTGTTCCACACCTGCTCAGTGGATTCAATTATCGCAGGAATTCCACACAGTGTCTCTACAAGGAATAACATAAACCACAACAATGCAACATGTAGAGCAGGATTCCCTTTCAGTTTACACATGAACGTAAAAGATATTTTTCTCTCTGAAAGGATTTGTTAAAACAGTGACTGTACCTTGACAGAGCAAAGACGGCCTCTCCCACGCTCCATCAGCGGTGCAGACGGAAACACTGCCATTTCCAACATTATGATATCCAGAGTTACACTGATAAAGCGCCACAGTGCCCAACCTTGAGCTTTTATTCCACATAATATAAGAGTGAGGCAGGGCAGGGGGAGAGCCACAGTCAACATCTAAGAGCCAAAGCAGTGACATGCTGGAGTAAATCTTGTTTATGGGTAAATCTCCAGGAACTCTGTCCAACCAATTAGCTTCATGATCTTTGTGCACCTGGTTAAAAACTCTGCAATAAGCCTGTACTGTGCTTTTTAGCCGCTGAACGCAATGGGAATGCCGTGGCAGATATTTGGTCATTAATGAGAGTAATGGAAACAGTTTGACCAGATGATGGAGATAGATGAATGTTAGTGGATAATTCAAATAATCCTAGTTCATCCTTGGGGGAAAATAAACCAAATTTCATGGCAATCTACCATTATAGTTGTCAGGTATATATTGGAGGACCAGATGGAAAAGATATCCCATATAAAGACTGAGCTGACACAGGTAAGATCTTCTAAAAAACAACACAATAAATGAGCACAACTTTCTATATTGTGAATTAGGGATGCACGATATTATCAGCATGTTATTGGTATCGGCCGATATTGGCTTAAAAATGATTGCCAACACGCCGATATCCTCCGATATAATTAACCGATAAAATAATGGGCTGCTGCATACTTGATTAAATGCCCGACCTCGGCGCAATGTCCCTGGCGCGAAGAAGACCTGCGCGGCGTAGCGTGATGACGTCGCGTATGTCTACCTGCAGCATGAGAGAGGTAGAAGCCAAAATGTCCGTGGTGTGGAAGTTTTTTTAAAGTGTACGAAATAGATAGCAAAACTGCTGTTTGCAATGACTGCTCAGCTTCGGTGATGCGAGGAGGAGCCAAGGCAAAGTCTTTCAACACTACAAACTTGATTAACCATCTCCAGACCCGTCACCCTGACCGTTAACAAATGTGATAAGAGTATCACCATTATACTGTACGCTAATTCCAATACAGAAGAGGGTTGATGATCTCAGCTATTAAGTGTGCGGGAAAAAAATATCGGTAATTGGCTAAATGAGTTATATCGGCAAAAAATCCAATATCGTGCATCCCTATTGTGAATGTTATCATCATACTAATGAAGCTTAAGGAGAGCTGTGTAGGGAGGCTGACATCTTTCTGCAAGCATGTTGTTACCTTCACAGTCGGCGGTCGGTCCTTTCCACAGCCCATCAGCTCCACACACAGAGCTGTTGTCTCCACTCCTCCATACAAAGCCTTCAGCACAGCCAAATATGGCCACACTGCCATAAGTGGTCCGTGAGACTGACAGCAGCACCATGTCCTGCACTGAGGCAGGCTGGCCACAGTCAACCACTGAGTGGGACAAGAAGAAACAAAACTGAAGTCTACATCCAGCTTTTCACCCGCTGACCTCAAACGCATAGATTTCACATTCATGAGGCAACATAAAGCCAGCCAGGACAAAACTGAGGGCCACACATACTGTCATCTAAAATGGGGAACAGGATGTTCACACTTCTTTGGAGTGAAATATTTGTGGAGTGTAGTGTCTCTAAAGGGTTTGAAAAGTCAATCTAGCATTCTGTCGCTTCCTTGACTTTCTGGAGCCTGAAATCCATACTACACACTAATCCTTAGCGGGTGTATTTATATTTAAACTGGCAAAGGGAAAAAATATGATACACTGAAAAATGCTTATGCTAATTGTATTACTCCAATTTTACCTTTGCAGAAAGCTTTGTTTGTGTGAGGGTTGAAGGGCTCTGGTCCGTTGTGGATTTGGTATCCCAGCTGGCAACTGCAGTCGAAACTGCCTTCAAGATTCCTGCACAGAGCTCTGTCTCCACACACGCCTGTGGTGCTGCACTCGTCAATGTCTGCACATACAGGTAAAAGAGCATAATGTAATATCCCATAGAGTTCAAACTATATTTCAGCCTGCGTTCTTCATTCTGTGCACATTGCGTTGGTCTAATTTAGTCTAAAACAACTTAAACTCACCCTGGCAGTGGGTTCCATCATTCGGGATGAAGACGTTAATGTTGTTCGTAGGCCTGTAGCCTGACAGGCAGGTACAGTAGTAGCTGCCGTATGTGTTGTGACAGGTGGTGTGTGGCCCACAGATCCTATGGGCTCCAATCTGACACTCGTCTTTATCTGGACGACAAAAATATTTATTACGCTTAAAAAAACAATGAAAATTACATCGAATCCTTAATGTTACTTCGACCTGGGCTTTCCTGCTGCACACAGTCAAAATGTCTTCTGAGTCAGGTGTATGGGATGAGTTTCCATGAAATATTATGCAAACAATCATCGTCCCCAGAGAACAAATCCTTCTGGCTTTAGTGATCCCATGACTTTTTTTTTAATGCTTTCATTTGTTTTGTTAAACTGCTAAACTAATTACATTCCCATCACCTCATATGTACTCTGTTTAGTGCTAAAGTAATTAATAAATGTTAGCATGCTAACATGCAAAACTAACATACTGACCACGGCAATGCAGGCTTAAAAATAGCATGCTAACATTGTCATTGTGAATAGCTTTGACCCGGTCAAACTGCTGTGACACAGCGTTGCATTAGCATGAGTTGTGTTTGATATATTTGTGCCACCTGATGATCTGCTATCTGGGGCTGAGAAGGTTGGGTACTATATGTGTACTAAATATGGAGAGATTTCTCTTAAGACACCAAAGAAACTGCGGTGCCAAATAATAATCCATTGGGTTTGTTACTAGAGCTACATCTTCCACATTACACACGTCATTTGACCCATTGATGCTCAACTATTTATTAGAGGCAGTTTATTCATTCACAAACAAATCAAGGTTCAGTTAAAAAAAGTTTTTTCCTACCTTGACAAAAAGTTCTTCCATTTCCAACATACCCATAGTTGCAGTTGCAAACTTTGCCGGAGCCGTCCAACTTGTTTTCACAGGTGGCGTTAGCGTGGCAGCTCGCACATACATCCAGAGTCTGGCCTTCTGCTAGCTTTGCTAATGGCACAGAAGGAAAATCCATCAGTCAATATCTTGAAAGACTTTCCTCCCCTTCTCCAACTGTCAGTGTTAGATAAAGATTTGAAAATACAAATGATAATGTGAGTGTTTAGTATATAATATAAACACCCACCTGCAGAGACACAGAGCAGAAGAACAAGGATCATTGCTCTGTTTGTCTCGTCCATCCTCTCTGACAGTCGCCTGTTGCTCTCTTCACTTCACCAGAAACTCAGCCTCCTCATCCACCATCTTCCTTTTTTTCATTTCTTCTTCCGTCTTGTGGACGATGAGCCGTTTGATAACCAGGATTGAGAGGATGCTGCGAGTGGGTGAGCTGAGGTCACTCTCAGGAATAGCTCCTCTTCTGAATTCTTACGGCTGGTGGTTTTGTGGCTTCATCTGTCATCCTCTGACACTTTCAGTTACGCTCCACATGTTGATGATACGCTCACTGCTGACGCTGGTGATCTGCACACTCATGCTGCGGTGTAGATAACAGCTATATTTGGCTAACGAACCTGCTGGATGGCCTCTTAAATACATTGTGCTATTTTGTAACAAAAAATGTGTCCTCTAGAACTTCATCATCATTGTGTGGCAAAAACACATTCATATTAATGACTGGCAGAACAAACTTTTCATCGGTTTGGTTTCAGGAATCAGAACAGTAAGTAACTGCCAATATGAGAGAAGAGAGTGATAAGGTTCCGGTCTTGGAAGTCAAGAGCAGTTTTTATTGACTTGTCCAAGTCATATGATTCTGTTGATCATTGCATTTTATGGCAGGGATTTGCCTTTATTGGATAGGACAGCTGAAGAGAGAGGATGTTTGGGGGTAACATGAACCAAAGCCAAGGACTCAGCCTCTGTATATTTGGCGCACACTCTACCAACCGGGTTGAACCACCACCCCTCTTCAGCTCTCTTAAAGTCACAGGGTTCAGAGTTAGGACTCACCCTTTTCACTGTTTGCCTAAATGATGTGGCTCTTACATTAATGCTTGTGTACATCTTTATGCAGATGAAATCATTGTATATTGTTGTGCAAGCACTGTTGGGCTGTCAGTTGAACGCCTGCAATACGCATTTGACACTATTCAGTCACACCCACAGACTGTATAAAAAGATGGACGACATGAAAGCCCGCCTCCTCCATGTTAACAGGTGGGACATGAGTCAAACTATAAAATCAAAACACACGTCAAATATATTGAGGTTTCTGTCATTATAGTTAGTTCTTATCATGCTGATTTATGTCCAAGTGTTCATTTTTCTGACAAGTTTGTTTTTAATTAGTTATTTGATGCTGTAAAAATGATGATTGACAGCTCTGTTGACAAATACAGCTCCTGCAGCCAATCTGTTCCTGATTAGCAAAGATCGGCGAGAGGAGACGTAACTAAAACAATCACTACAGTCATTGAAGTTTCCATACCTGTGAACGTTAACCTCAGACCAACACAAGAAGCTGTTCTGCTGTTAAACACGCCGGCGTGCGGGATCCTTGCTGTTTTTTTCGGTAAGTTAAGTGTGTGTTTTGGTTAGTGGAAGTGGCTACGGCCGCTCCACCCGCAGTATCTGGCTCCAAATGGCGTCACCAAGATGGCAGCGTCTATCACAGGGGGCTGTTTAGGCATGACTTTCGTACAATGGGAGCAGATGGAGTTGTGTCGTCCATCTATATATACAGTCATTGGGCACACCTGTCCCACCTCAGATGTGCTAACCAGGGGTCGACAGTAACGAAGTAAATGTACTTAAGTACATTTTTTGAGTATCTGTTCTTAACTTGAGTTTTATTTTTTGGGGAAATTTTTTACTTTGACTCCACTACATCTCAATGAAGTTTCTAGTTACTCACCATTTTTGCTCTGAAGTCAGCTGATGAATTTTCTTTTCTTTTCTAAAATCAGAAACACACTAAACTGTGTTTGTGTAGTTCTGCCTGTGGTTTGTCTAAGTGGTGTTGCCGTACCTGTACCTCGCATGTCTCTGTGGTTGAACATGGAGCAAACGCAGAGCAGACGTCACTCAGATCAGGCGTCATTTTGGTAAAAGGGCCTTCTCCTGCTCTGCCCCCTCGCCCTGCAGCAGCCAGGGACTGAAACCGTTGATTCCTCTGAGGGATTTCACAGTATTGTTACAAAAGCTGGAGGAAGAATCGGTGTGGGTTTGATACATAACATTTCAAAATCCACCACCACTTGCCACTTTTGCTCTTCTAGTTTTAATGATTTATGTTCTACTTACTTTACTTACTTTATTTAATGTCCTGTCAGTCTGTAACTTTGAGATCTCTTGAATGAGACCGCGTGTCTCATTGAAATCACCGGTCGAAATAATGGCTAAATTATAAAACAAACAATATCATGGTAACACTTTTTTTCATAGTATTTAAAGTAGTTATTAACCGTATTAAGGTAGCTTAATTAATCCTTTGCATTAGAATCTTAACATTTTTATAACTGGAGTCAAGTCAGAAGGAAATCGCATCAGTCCTCATCCTACCACAGGATCTGTCATGGGTGCTTGGGGGATGTCAGTTGGCCTGATGTGGGAGGGGGAGATAAGTCTGATGAGCTGCTATCTTTCTGCCCAGCACAGCCCGTAGAGGGGTCTCTCTGCTAATAACCCCTCCCACCAGTGCCTGCTGGAGTGGGCTGATTAACCCCAGTGGGTCCCTCAGACATGACAGCCCCCAAAACTGACAGAACAATGTGTCTTTGTGTGGGCCATCGCACTGGAAAAGTTTTTAACAACCATTTTAAGCCAGTTTCAGCAAAGCTTCCGCCATCTTTTTTATAATCTTTGTCTCTTAGGGTCAACATGAACGCCTGTGGTAATTCTGCAAAGACCGTACAATTGATCACTGATTGGTGAAACAGTGTTGTCATGGTGAGCTTCTGTTCCGCTGTATTTACTTTGACTCTTGGTGTCTATTGCTGCAGAAGTACTCAAGTACTAATCAACAATTATTCTGCTGGAAAAACTAATCATTATTTTGATTCAGTTATGTTTACCAACTCTATAGTTGCCAGGTTAAAATGGCCACACTGCATACCTCACCTGCATGAATTGAGTCAGGTGTTACTAGTCAGCCTGGAGCCACACGTTTGTGAATATGAATGAAAAAGCTGATGTCAGTAAGTCAGTGTAAGCATGATTCAGTTTTGGGGCTCTTCCTAAACTAACCAAATGCAGAAAACACATTACTATCACTTATTATGACGTGAAAGTGTACCTCAAAGCAAAGTCATCCGGTGAGTAACAGGAGTGGGTCACCTCCCATTGGCTGCCTGGTAGGGTTTAGTGATGTCACTAGCCTACAGAGTACAGCAGAATAAGATGGCACGGATAGTTCAGTCACTGCTTTCAGAAGTAGATGTAAAGCTTCAGACAGATTTTGTTTGGGATTTACTGAAAGGCTCTCTGTTGGGTTTCTTGTGGGAAAAGTTCTATTGTCATTCAGCGTTACTCACCTGAACACTTCATTGTTAAAGGATAATTCGGGATTTTGCAACCTACACCCTATGTTCCCATGTGTTTGTGTGTAAGTGACTAGTGGAGACAACAACTATTGAAATCGATCCAGTATTCAGGGAGGGAGCACCGGCCGGCAGCCGCCAAATGAGATACGGTGTAACTAAACGGGGCACCGCACATACGTCAATATACAGCCACTAAAAGCGCTTGTTGTTGCTACTGACAGGCTCAGATCGTTATAATAAGTGTCTGACAACACTGTGGCAGCCATGCTACTTTACCTTATGCTCTCTGTTGTTGTCTGTGACCAAGTCTCGCTCATGGAGAAGTCTCACGCTGAAATCTCGCTTTTGCATTCTTATCACTGTTTTTTTTGCACCGATATGGTTTTTTCAGGGCCAATACCGATACCGATTATTAGTAGTCAAGGAGGCCAATAACCGATATTTGGAGCCGATATTCATTTGCAGTAAAAGAAAATATTGGCGTCAAAATTTTGAATAATACAAACTCCAACACTAAACTTTGTTTAAATGCCTTTAAGCAAATGTTTATTAAACAAACAAACAAAAAGCGCAGGGAGTTCCCAGGGTCAGCAGCATCTGTTATAAAGTTAACTGAAAATTTAAATAAATAAATAACTTCCTGAAGTTTTATAAAGTAAATAAAACAAAGTTAAATAAAATTTGCAAAGAAATGAACTTTTTCTGCTCTCCGCCGTGTGTGTGAGCACTCTGCATGCACAGCTTTCACTGCTGATTGGCTGTTACCTGTGCCATGGCTCTGCGTGTAACCAATCAGTTCTGTGGGTGGGACAATGCTGCAGACGGAGTAGTGACTGCAGACAGAGAGGCGCGGCTGCATCAGAGCCAAAATAACCCAGTTTTAAATTGATCTCTTATCGGCCGTCGGATTAAAAAAAAAGGCCGATGCCGATATGTGTCAAAATGCCGAATATCGGCGCCGATAATCAGTCTATCCCTACTCTTGTAGTTGTGGTTAATTCTCAGCTTATTCCAAAAGGCAGCTGGACTTGGTTGAAGTTCTCAAAGATGTTTCACCTCTCATCCGAAAAAGAAACTCACCCTTGATTAATCAAGGGTGAGTCACACATCTATTAGCGTGCTAATGACCTACAGAGGCGTATATTTCTAGCTCCGTCCACCAGTCAGTTTAGAACTGAAGAAGCCTTTTGGATTAAGCTTAGAACTACCATGACCTGGATGACCAGCGGCCCATCGCCAATCAAAGTTACACACTGACACAACATTTTGTTAATGAAGATATCTTTATTTATCGTTAGCACCTGATCTTTCTAGACCTGCTGTGTAGTTATTACAAAGTCACTGAGGTCAAATACAACAGGAACATGCATTTTTATAGTATCAAAATGTTATAACAGACTTCAGAGATATTTTGGTTAAACTTAAAAAGGGTTACGCTCTTTAAAGATAAGTCAAACAGAAAGCATTAAACCTCTCAGCAATCACACATTATATAGTTATGTAAAATAGGACTCCTCACAAAAAAGCATTAGTGGCTGACATTTGAAAGAACACAAAAATGTTTTGCTGGTGGAGAGATTTTAATGTCCAGTAAAGTTAACCAGAAACCTAAAGAAAGTCAGCACACCTATAAATGTGCTCTGCGCTTCAGCAGGAACGTAAATATAAGTCGAGTATTTAGTTTTTCCAGAGCTTCAAAATCATGAACACAAACTGCTGCATGCCTTTAAAGCTATGATCTTTCCTGGTCATAAAACAGTGCAAGAACAGCAGCGTTTCCTTTCATGCTCAGTCTTCACTTCCTCGGGTGGAGGCGCCTCTGGAGCCGGGGGTTCCTCCTTATACTCAGACACTGAGCCACTGGAGGTGGACAACAGCCTCCCACACACCAGTTCAGCTGCTTTTCCACCCATGATAGACAAGTCTGTCACAGTTTTCTCTCTTAGCGACATGTCTCCGTCATCGTCATCATCTATCAGCACAAACTCCTTGAGGTAAACCATCCCCATCCCGTGGAGGCTGTGGTTCTCTGCTGAATCCTCCATGGTGTGGGCATCCACAAAGGTCAGAGTTGAAGTCTCTGTCAGGGTCTCATGTGGGTCTGTGGAGTTGTCCTCTGGGCCTGAGTAGGCCTGGCTGCTGGAATCCATCACCCACGAGGAGTTTCTATGAACGCCCTCGTCCTTCATGCTGTACCTGTGCTCCTGGCTGTGAGAGATGATGTCCGGTACACAGGTCATCTTGCCCGTACCGTCTCGGCCCGTGACCTGGTCTCTCCTGGCGTGAGAACCGTTTTCTGTAGCATGACCATTCTCGGGGTATATCTTGAAAGCCACCTTCTGGTATTCATGGTAGACCTGCACACTGCTGCTCCCTGGTGGTGAAGAGAGGGGGATGCTGGCAGTGTTGCCTTTTCCTTGCTTCTTCATGTGTTTTCCTTTGCTGCACTGAGATGAAAAAAGAAAATTGTTTACTTTTCACGTTATAAAGTGACACTGACCCTTTTTGACCTTCTAAGACCTGCACACGACTCTATAATTTCCAAAAGGGTTGAATAATATGATAATACTAATACTTAGATTTGTCTAATGGTAGTGATAAACTATACTATTTTAAACCTGAGTAGCTCTCCCTTGTATTTTATGCTTAAATATTTTTTATTAGGCCTTTGCCTTCATTGAATAGGACAGTGGATAGAGTCGGAGATGTGTAGAGAGAGTAAGGATGACATGCAGCAGGCTGTGAATCTATACATGGGGTGCGTGCTTTAACTGCTGAAGCAGGACTGCTTTATTGCTTTATTGGATTAACAGGACTTGGATCAGTCTGATGAAGTGCATTCAAATTTAAGGTGGTTAGCATACACCATACTAACATGCGGATTTTGAGCAGACACTGTGACTGTGTACCACGGCCTTCTTGTTTTAGCATGTTAGCAAGGCAATTAGCGCTAAACACAATGTACAAGGTTGATGGAGTGTTTTGTAGGTTTGAACAAATGAAATCTTATCAAATGGAATCTTATCTGTCCAATTCATCAAATGGAGGTCAAAACATCTCACCCCAAACCACATGAACCTTGTGTTAGGACTAGAGGAAATGTTCATCACCAAAGTAATCATGACTTATCCTAATAAATCTCTCTCTAGATTTAATTTCAAGCCCTGAGACAGAAGTTTAAAATATTCTAGTCTGGACAAACATCCCATGTTCGGCCCATCCAGTCGAGGCAGACGGCTGTTCAACATGAGTCTGGTTCTGCTCGAGGTTTCTGCCTGTTGAAAGGAAGTTTTTCCTCGCCAATGTGCCGAATGTTGCTAAGAGCCACTCATGGTGTTTCATGTTGGGCCTCTCTTTAAATAACATAAAGAGTCGGTCTAGACCTGCTCTTTTTGTAAAGTGTCTCGAGATAACTCTGGTTAGGATTTGGTGCTTGATTTGATTTGAAACATGGCGGACCAACCAACCCAGCGGTCAGCATTGCCACACATCACGCCAAAATACATCACATCAGGATAGGTCCATCACTTCCCCGACGCATTACTGTAAAGTGTTCAGCCGTTATGACCTCTAGAAAAGCTTTAACGCTCCGGGCAGTGTTTCCACTGGGGCCGGGATGAGCACAAATCATAGGCGCTCATTTTGAGACCTGGTGACAGTGAATGTTCAAGCTGAAGATCCAGATTCTTTTAATTTTTCTCTGTTTCTTTCACAATACAATAACTGGGGCAGGGACAGGTAATAGTAGGTGCAGTGGAGTTGTTTCACGAACAACAGTTACAGAGAACAAGCTGTCATTTAGCACTGACCTCCCGAATAAATAAATGAAGCTGGTACTTTTAAAAGAAGCAAAAATAACTTAAATTCCCCGAGGGTCGGCTCTTTGAAGGAGGAGACAGATGAGCTCCTCTAAAGTGCTCTAACCAAGGATGGTGTGTGTGTGTGTGTGTGTGTGTGTGTGTTTCATCTCTCTCAAACACTCACACACTCCCCTTCTCCACAGAAACAACATGTGAGATGAAGTTATGATTGCATCACCCTGAGCGTCTTCAGTTGAAGGCAGAATGTCAGGTGTGTTAAAGGTGTATATAGTAGAAAGTCGAAACCTACAGTACTACAGTGCTCCTGCTACAGTATCAGATGGCAGCGTTTCTAAACAAATGTTTAATTGTTACAGATAAATTACAAAAAGATGAATGCGACATATACATTAACTACAAGGTTAAAGAGAGGAGGAGTGTTTCCTGTTTATGCCTCCTCATGCTAAAGACGATACACTGTACAGGAGCTAAACAGGCTGACCCTGTTACACTTGACTAGCTCATATGCATGACAGAATCGGGACTCTATAAATGAATAATAACAGCAATGTACATGTTAGCGCGAGCTCCGGCGTGCTGCACTCCAGCTGCTGATGGTGACAAGTAACAATAGATGAAAAATAGAGTGGGTTTAAACTCAGGCGTCGCACACCGCTTCAGTTTCACCTGGTTTTCTGTCACCGCAGTGACGACCAGAAGGGTGGAAAAACAGCCTTAAATGTGGCAGAGGGACTGTGTACTGGCACAGCAAGAATACAGTACAAAATAAACCCATCTTAAGTAGTCATAGTCTGCTTTCACGCTCTCAAAAAGACAACATATAGGTCATCTAAATATAATGTCCTGAATTAAGACCAAAGAGTTTTCTATCTATGAATACGTGCCCACCATAAGTTAAAGCTTTTAATCCACATTTCCTGTTAAAGAGAGACAGAAAGAGTCACTAGAGTAATATTTAACAAGCCTCTTTTTGAAACACTGTTAAATCAGTCTCACAGCAAACAGTACAGCAGTTACACAACATACTCATTAATCTCCTTTACACTAATTACACTATTAGACTACATGTCCCTCACACAAATGAAATAACAATCTACAGCAGCATGCATGCAGAGATCATACGTTGCACAAAAATCCACTTACAGTCAAACATTTAAGAAATAGTTTTACCTTAAACCTTCCACGGTTGAACTCTTCCCGGAGTTGCTGTAATGAAAATCACATGGCAGGGGTGGGATGACCCAGCGTGTGTCCCTCTGATCTGTAGTACAGCTGGTGAAACTGATTTCTCCTCCTTCTGCACGTCTATAAACAGAGACTCTTCACACACACACACACGCCCTCCCCCATCTTACAAACTACAACTGCACCGTGAGCAGGGAGGCGGTCGCAGGATGCTTCACCGACTGCTGATTTAGTTATTTGGGCTTTTTGCTGAATTTGTGTTTTTCTCCAAAGTAGAGTGACCTTCACTTTCATTCAGCTGCACACATTCACACCTGGAAACAATCAGTGACCTCTGAAAATAAGATGAGACATTCATCTGTAGGATACCTGTTCTCTTATAGAGAAGGACAAGCAGTGTAACAATAAGGCAACACACCGTGAAATACTAGGTACTTTCAAACACAAGACAGAGGGTACCGACCATCCATCTATCCTGTTCAGGGTCACGGGGGGCTGGAGCCTATCCCAGCTGTCATTGGGCGAGGGCGGGGTACACCCTGGACTGATCGCCAGTCAATCACAGGGCTGACACACAGAGACAGACAACCTCTCACGCTCACATTCACAACTATGGATAATTTTAGAGTCACCAATAAACCAAACGAGCATGTGTTTCGACTGTGGGAGGAAGCCGGAGTACCCGGAGGGAACTCACACATGCACGAGGAGAACATGCAAACTCCACACAGAAAGGCCCACTGCATCTGAACTGGGATTCCAACGAGGAACCTCTTAGCTGTGCGGTGACAGTGCTAACCACTGCACCACCGTGCAGCCCATAAATTACCCACTATACCAAAACTTTTACCTGCTTTACTTTACTGAGAAAAAGAAATTGTAGAACATTTTGGGAGATCTGCTTATACTGAGAGTTAGATGGGAAATAAGAAGCTAACACAAGCAGCCAGTTAGCTTAGCACAAAGACAAGAACAAGCTAGCAAATTTCTGCCTTCTAGCACCTGTAAATCTCGAACTTATTATAACATATCTCTTTTGTTAAATCCATACAAAAACTGTTGTAAAAAAGTTACTCTGAGACTTAGAGGTGCTGGCAGGAAAAGACAACAGAACCAGCCTCCTGCTGTATGGGAGTGGTAGCAATGTTCTTATATAATAACTCTTGGCAAGAAAGCAAATTTGTGTATTTTTCACAAAATGTTAAACTTTAATTTAGTTTTCATTGGACTCTAAAATCTAGAAGAGGCTGCTTGTTTCTCCTAAGTTGCCTCCTCCCGCTTTAAAATCACCACCTGAAGGTTTAATGCTGTTTTCGTCATTTTAAAGGTAATGAACCGGTGATGGTACATTTAAATAAACCTTTAATAAACCTGACCTCCAATCCACTTCTGATGAATGTCAAAAGTCCGTTGTTTTCTTCGGTCTTTCCCCTCTTGAACGTGAGAAATCAAGCTGGAAACCACCTCCTTTATTCCATTATGAAATGTTGCAGCGGTGCATGAAAAGCCACTTCTCTCAGTCCCATGCACTGAATGTGTTTCACTGAATAATACAGGAGGACAGACCTTCACATACATGAAAGCTGCAAACAGGAATTTCAGAGGAATCAAATATTGAAAAGTCTTCAGTCCCTGTGGGGAGGATGACTGCATTAGCCCAGTATTGTCAACCAGTAGACATGTCATCTTACAAACTGCTGGTGTACTGAAGATCTATGAAACCTACAGCACAAAGCCCGGTCCATAGAACTAAACAGAAAGCTGACAAGAACACAGTGATGTCAGTAGGATGAGTGTGGTTTAATGCACTGATACACCTGAATGTAATGAAGCCATCATTTCAGGAATAGTTTGACTTTTTGGGATCAGAAATCAATACGTCTTTCTTTTTCACTAAACATGGAACAATAGCCTGCCTCAGGCGGGAGCTCAGTCAGGCATAGAGACTCAAAGGCAGGCTTTGTGGACTTACACTGCTCACATATGAGACGACCTGTATTTATATCAGTGAGGTGTGGTGACTTTTCAGATCGTCATAAAGACCCATAAGTTTGACACCAGACACTGCTGTGTTAGCTGAGCTTGAAGTCCTGAAGTCAATTTTTTTTCTCAGCATCACTTGAAATTGTTGAACTATTCTTTTTAAAAATAAAATATATTCCTTTGCTTTCCCAGCTATGTAAGTCTGCTGTAAATAAGGTCTGTATCCAAAATGACTTTCTACTAAAGTATTAAATCAATCCACACGTCCTCTGATTGGACACGTGGAGAGTTTTACCATAAGTTTTCTCTGCGTAGATTGTTGATCACACACAGATTTAACAACATGCTCTCTGTTAGAAACCGGACTAAATTAACGCGCATCACCAACACTGCTGCAAAAATCATTGGTTTACCTACACCCAACCTCACAGACTGCAATAACAGGGCCATTACACGCATTGCAAACACAATAGAACAGGACTTTACACATCCACTGCACGACCACCTCACCCCGCTGCCCTCAAGGACCAGGTACCGGACTTTAAGGTGCGGGAAAGCTCGGTTTGGGAAAAGCCTGATTCCTGCAGTGTTAGCGGCCCTGAACAACAGGCCCGCTGAGAGCGTCATGTCTTGTTTTTGTTTTGCACAGTGGTTGTATATTTTGTCAATGTTTATTTGGAGTCTATTAATGTTTGTACAGTCTGTGAAAAAGAATTTCTCCTCTGGGATAATAAAGTTTAGAGTTAAAGTTAGATTGCAGGTGGCTTTTTAGATTGATGCATACAGGTAATTATGAAAGACTTATTAGAAATTAATAGAAAATTAATTGATTCCGATTGCACATAAACAGACATATTTTTATTTTATAATGTCAATTTTTACAATGTAGTCTTAGACCTTTAAATATTGTCTAATATTGTCACATTATCAAAAACTCAAACATTATCATATCAATAAATCTGAGAGCATCTTTTACAGTAGAAGATGTTGATCAGAGGCAGGTGCTGTTACACTCATGAGAAAATGGGCAATCTAATTTAAACTTGAAAAAGACTTAAATGTTTAATTCGAATCAGCTGATTGTCAGGACCAGCCATGTTGCTTTTAATTTATTATGCAGTGGTAAAAATTGAAACAGGGCAAAGCGCGTATCAGCACTGTATTTTGTTTTGACATGACAACAAATTTCCACCTTCAACGTTAATCACGACCTAGAAATAGATCCCATCATGTGAGATATGTTGCTTCCATGTTGCTGCATATGAAAGCTGAGGCCTCGGGCAGAGGACAGACCCACGTCTTTGGTCGTCTCCCAGAACTTGATCGTAACTCTGCCTGGTACCGACAGAGTCTCCTGAAACTGGGCAGTGATGTTGACAGGAGCTGTGATGACTTCAACACCTGATGAGACAAAAGAGCAATAAGAAGGTTTCACTGAAAACAAAACACAACAACAACACAACAATAAATTTATTTACGGACATTTTGACTTTCCGTAGCAGGGAAATAAAAACACATGAAAGGAAAAATTTAAATTATTAAAGCTTTCTTTAAATGGCTGCAAAGTGAATGACATAAATGTGACAGAAATTTACCAAGTTTGGTTTTCTTATAAGGTATTACCTTTATGCTTTTCTATTTCGGCCAAGCACACAGACAGCATCCAGAGACTGGTTGAAGTCTTTGATCTGAAGCCAAAGAGCCTGGCCGATAGAGAGAGGAGCCGATAGGGGGAGAAGTCAGAGAAGGACCATTCCCACTGAAGGCCAGCGGTCCTTGGAACTCGTAGCTCTACCTGCTTCAGATTGTCAGGGACGGGCTCATCGGCTCGGCCTGTCAGAACAAGGAAACAAAACAAGAAAGAGTTTGAATCTGCACCCATGTATGTTATGGTGATTGTATGAGCCTCTATTCTCTCAGCAAAGTGAGTTCTAGGTAAAGAGGAAGACATTCTTTTATGTTCCAAACATTCTGAGCAGAAATCATAGCACTGCTTACTCTGGTTTTCATTGTTGTGTAAACATCTGGTGGCTTTGTTTTTGGACAGCAGTGTCAGGACACTCTCCCACACCAGACATCCTGTACGAGCAGTGGCACACAGACAAATGTCCACCTCCACCCCAGCATCGATTTGCCGATACTCCAGTACTCGAACCTCCAGCATGAATGGACCCTTCTTCAGTTCATCAACTGGCTGAAGGGTTTTCAAACTCTGATGGACACGAACCAGACCTGCACAGAATGATCATCACATATCACCATTGGGGTAATTGGATACAGATACTAAAATTAAAGGGGGGAAATTCACTTATTCCAGATATGGCGATGGCTGTAGAGGACTTTTTTTGCTGTACTGGAAACAGACATTTTCTTTGTAAATTAAGCCTCAATATGAATAATAGAAGAAGGCTGCTTTAGACAAATACATAAAATTATACAACATAATTATGCAGGTATCCAGTTTTAGTGCAGACCACCGTCTGCTCAGCTACCTGATGCAGACATTGCCAGAAGAATCTAAATCAGTGGAGTTGTAGCGCTCGCTGATTGACAAAGTTTTCATTTCTAAATCATCGCAAGCATCTTTTCTTTCCATTATGTTCTGTTCAACAACTTTCATATCGGCACATATCTGGAAAATATTTCCGAAACCGATATGTTTGCCAGAAAATGTATTGGTAACCTCTCATTTTATCATTAGCAAACTATGGGAATCGGGGCAGTGGGAATAAACAAAAGTTTAAGTTCTCGTTTTAAACGTTCTTACCTGCAGGGCTGAGCCTGAAGTTTCCGTCAGTAAACACCATCAGCAGAAGTCTGCGACAGAGAAACTCTGGGAAGCACAGTGGGATGTCTCTGTACTCGGTGTCTGGATAATCCCAACCATAACCTGCAGCACTACAGAACCTTCTCAACAGGGGAGTCTCCAGCCTTAGAAAGAAAAATGCACTAACTCAAGTTGAACTTTGCCAGCTGTTACTCTTTCAGTCAGTGGAAGTGACACTGCAATTACCTGCAATTGATGACCGTGTAAACAACTTCACACTTTTTGGTAGTTTCTGTGTACAAGTGGCCTGTCCTCCGAGTGAGAGCTTTGATCATATACTTGATGTAAAGATACACGAAACTCGGAAGCCTCTTGTTGTCGATCACATTTGTTTTCAGCGCCGTATGTGAAGAGTAAATGTGAACATAAAATAAATAAACAGAACATACAGTGAACGAAGCCACAATCCAACTTTGCGCAGCCCCCATTGTTGATTTATCAATTAATCATAACAATCCGAGACGAGGAGATTAACAAAGTTATTTGCACTCCGTATCACACCTACACAACTCGCAATTGTCAAGCGAACAGTTCAACTGGGCTGTGACGCGGGCTAAGTACGGAGTGCGAACTGGGACATACAAAACACCTTCGACTTTGTCAGGATATGAACGCACACAGTTGGTCATTTCAGTTTTCAAATCAAACATGTCAGCTTCTTTGCGACGTTACATTTTCTCAGAAAAACGTAAAAACATTTGTTTTCATATTAACATTTTATTTAAG
The DNA here is from genome assembly GCF_022749685.1 of Semicossyphus pulcher. Taxonomy (NCBI): domain Eukaryota; kingdom Metazoa; phylum Chordata; class Actinopteri; order Labriformes; family Labridae; genus Semicossyphus; species Semicossyphus pulcher. Next base: position 29,028,710 of record NW_027211737.1, on the reverse strand, counting down.
GCAAATTAAGTTCCAACTGTCCAATTTAATGTGCTATTCGAATGATGAAGGAAAATAACCTTTCTAATTAGCTAAATGTACTTGTTTTGAATGAATGTGTGGTATAAAACAGGCCTTAACAAAAAGGTATTGTATAGATAAACATATTAACATTATACAGAAACATCAAATGAAGAAATTCATAGTCCGGTTGACAGTACAAAACATTTGTGTGTCAAGAAATAAAATGTTTCTGCAGAAGGGTTCCTCGGGTGATGGTATGTTTTCCCGATTGCAGATTGCCGGTTTGTCCCATCCTCAGGCTGCCTACTTTTCGTCAACCAAATAGAAGCAGCAGAACAATGCAGACGGAATTGACTGCAATCAACGGTACTGTAAAGTAAAACACACAGAAGATTACATGATCGGTTTTCTCTTTGTCTCCCAACCTTAAACTAAGGGAACGTGTCTATGTGTGTACTAAAGTTACCACCCACCTCTCATCACTGTCCGCACAGAGCGGATAAGGTTCATTATCTGCACTTTGACGCCTGGTTCATCACCAAAACCTCCAACACTTTGGTCCACTCCCCAGCCAACTAAGAAAGACAGAGATAGATTCACAAGTGACTCAATTGTAAAATCACTTTGCCTGAGTACTATTTCTTAAATAAAAGTCTTCCATTATAGTTGTTAAAATAACAGCATCACAATTCCCATCCTTAATATAACTATGTATTTCTTATGCACAAGGTGTTAATTAAGTTGTTTAAAAAGCTGTCAAAAGTAGGAAACTGTAATAAATATTCCTAAGATTTAAATGGTGGGCAACCCCTATTAGACAATTCGTTAAGTAGATGGCATTTTTAAAAACGTCTTTCAACTGTTCGTGCTGTTAACTTACAAGCTAGGTAGTTAGCATTAGCTATTCTCTTTCGAATTTCAAATGACATCTATGGACGTATAAACAATATAACTACAGCCACTTACTTTTGCTCAGAAATCTTTCTTCATGTAATACAGCGACGGCATTGACGCACAAGATTGCAGCTTGAATGAGAGAATACAAAGTAAAAGACATGTTTCTTAACAAGAAGCTAGCTGTTAGTTAGCTGACTGTATTTACTACTGACGTTGCCTACGGTGGCTGGGGCAGGACAAACTTAATCTCAGCTTGTTGAGACATTGAGACATAAACAATAAATTCGGAGGAATATTCTGGCAATAAATGGCAATACGTCCGTATAAAGATAATGTGTAATGAGTTGCAATTGTTATCCAAGTGCTTAATTATTATCAGCAGAATGTAACGGAAGTATCAACACAAGCATTTGTTAGGCAGAAATGGTCTTGCTGGTGTTATAGTGTTTAGCCATTATTCCTGACATATTACTATGTAAAAAGTTATTTCATGTTGTAGTTGCTTTAAATATTTTGGATCAGTAAATTTATAACAATGTATTGCATAATTTACATGACAATTAGAAACACTCAAGTAGAGTAGGCTACAAGAACCTTGAAATTGTACTTAAGGGAAAAAAGTACCGTCTACACTAAGTAAGTTCTTTCTTACATTTTAGCATTATTCATCACCGACTTGAAATAGCCTTTACTAAAGTAGAATAACACAAACATATTAACTTTTAGTTTTATACTATGGTACAATTACCACTATTTGTTCAATAAGCATTACCTGCAAAATATACAGTATCAAAAGTACTTATTTTGTATAACAATCCTTGTATTGTGTAACTTTTTTATTCATAGGTGAAGCAAATAAGATTTTTCTAAATACTATTTATCGTTTAAGAAATAGCATAGGGTCATAATGTTTTCTTGTGTGAAAACCCATTAAGGAAATTATGACAGATTAATGTAATAGAGAAAATTTGAAAAGGTTTGCCTGTTCAATGTAGTGAAGTAGTAATATTAAGTAAAATACAACAAAAATATATGTTGTAGTTTGTAGTTAAGTAATGAACTTCAGTAAATGTACTGTAGTCACTTTCCTCCACTGCTGATATTGTCAGCAAACATTAATAAATGTTCTGCTTAGCAAACATTTAAATAGTATACAAGAGGGTTATGTTGAAAGGTGTAATAAGTTAAACCAGGAGGAAAATGTGTCCGAGAAGCTGCCCATGTTCAACAGTTTAATACTGATAATAGTTGAGCAATAACTGTAGACTTTATCTTCAGTTATGTTCTAAGTGACACATATCTCTAACATTTACAAAGCACACCCAACACACAAAATCATGAGAATAAAAATCTTTATTAGTGTTTTATGAAGTCTGCATAATATGCCACACGCCTGAGAAGCTTATGGTCAGAAAAAAAAAAAAAAAGAACTGCTCTATCAATACCGCCCTCTACTGGTAAAACAACTGCGACATCTACTGTACTGACTGCTTTGCAAAAAGATTACTGTTAAATACACACATACTGTACTACTGTTATGTATATGTACGTCTGGTCCACGTCAGTTTTTGTAATGTATTTTTTCACATTCATATGTTGTAGGCCAAAGATAAAAACAATGTAACACTGGACCCTAACACATGGTTCATTTCCCCAAATCCAAACTTCACTAGGTGCACTTAAAGTACAATCACTAGTGCCAGAAGGTAAACACATTTACATCAAGAGAAAAGGAGTGGGGGAAACATGTTAAACTCGCAACAGCCACATAATGACAATAATGGCAGAGTTTAAGCTAATAAGTCTTGTTGTACATACTGTATTTTATAGACAGAACAAATACAATACACACATTAACACAGAATGTCCCAGTGTGCAGGCACATTCGCTCTTCTTTTCACATGGAAGGAAATGGTTCTGTCTCCCATGTTTCTGTAACATTTTAAAAGCCAATTATATCTGGTTGACCTTAACCCGCTTGACTGAGCACCAAAAGGCTACAAGAGGTCACGTGTGTTTTTTCAAAAAGTGAAGAGATGAATGGATGAACGGCCATTACAAAGTTTTACATGCCTCTGGAATCATTTAAACCATTACAAGAAGGTAGATTAAGTCTTGGGCGAACCTGTTGTTATGTGTACTTTAAATGCACCAGATTTCTTTGGAAAAACAAAGGATAGAAACAGGTTAATTATCATGTGGGGCAGTGAGTTTTTTTTTCTTTTACGAAGACTAAGAGCTGGAATTGGAAATGTACTTGAACAGAACCTTTTGGGTAAAACGAAGGAATGATCCATGCCCTCCATGTCACTTTAGAAACAGCTGTGGTCTTGAAAATATTACTTTAATAAAAAGTGAACGACAGAAAATTTTAAGTATATTTATATATAAAAATACATGAGAATACAAAAAAGTAGCAAAACAATGGGGATATAGGCTAAAAACAGAATGAATTCATTGATACCTTCAATTTCTCCTGGTGAGACGTTCAAGGCTTCACCTTGGAGAGCCCCAGGGCTCCCAGTGTCGTGTCAAAAGAGAAAAAAGCTTTCAATAACAGCTGATATTCTCTGGTCCCTGCCCAGTGCACCTTGCAAAGCCTGGTCAACATATCATTAGCTTCCACGCCAGGCTGTTCAGTGGGGATGTAAATTGACTAAACCAAGGACACATAGAGTGCCATATAATGACAAAGAAATAAACTACAGCCAGATCAGGCTCGCAGTTGCTTGGGGTTCTTTAATTATTATTTTTCAACTAACATTCCTATTTGTCCATTAAGAGGCGCGTCTTATAAAGACACACGTCAAGAGTTATAAAAGTCAATTCAATCAAATTTCATAAACACTCTGTGGCGTTTCCTTCAGAGGAGAACTGCCACCAAGGCCATCGTTTCTTCACCAAGCCACCCTGACGAAAGATGGGGCCAAGTTTCCCACACAAAAGTAAACTTAGGTTCAGAACAATGGTTGGGGCGGGCTGGAACAGAAATCATTTTAGCATTCAAGCTTATGTTACTCATACCAGCAATCTTCAATACTGAGAAACTATTCACAGATATTTTTGGTATTTCCCCTACTTCCTGGACTAAAAACCAATATACATTTTATTTGTACCACAAATAGATCTAATATTAAGGATTTGGGGGAAAGCAATTTAACAAGGTGCATGACATAGATGGGTAACAAAGTGCCAAATTCTTTTCTGAAGTCTGTATATATGTGTGTGTGTGTGTGTGTGTGTGTAATAATTCTTGTGTGTGTGTGTGTGTGTGTGTGTATGATATATCTTGTGTGTATGTGAGTGTAAAGTTAAAACAGGGATGTGGAACTGGGCCACAAATACTATGAAGAATGGTACAGAAAGTTCATTCTGTGGGGTTTCCATTTTTTTATGAAAGGACTTACAAGTTTAGAATTTAATGATCATGTAATGGGGCTGCATTTTTGGGAGGCGTTTCCTTAGCTGTTTAGGACATACTGGAGCAGCGGGCAGACGGGGAACCCATCTGGGTCAGCACCTTGTCCAGCCACTGTAGGGGTCCGTTCAAATGCAGCTCGATCCAGCAAGGAGTGCTTGTGACAGTCTGCCGCCTGGAAAACAGAGACATACATTTAAATGTGTGCGCCGTGCTGACGTTTCCTTTCAGTCCTTACAGTATGTGACTTGTCATGCTTCAGGCTGTGCTTTTATCACGGACAGAATGTATTACTGCGGGTTTGTGGTTTGTTTGATGTTTGTAAAAAAAACCTGCAATGACGACTCCTGAACCAAACAAAAACAGAAGACATTCCTGTGTTGGATTTAGCCATTTAAGTCAAGTGACTCGGTATGATATGATTATCCTGGGGGAAATAATTGTGTTGTTTGCCGTTATCCTGACTGTGAAATATGCTTAAGAAGTTAACAAAAGATACTGCATGACTTTAACCTATATATATATATATATATATATATGGATCAGGGATCAACTATGTTATGTTAAACCTTCTCAATAAGAACAATCAAAAGCTGCTTCTTCTGGGAAAGTAAAAGCTGACTTAATGAAGGATTCAGTCTAAGACTATAATCTATAACAAAGTCAGATAAGGTTGAGTTTGTGAGGCATCAGCCAGAATCATTTCTAACTGAACCTCTCTGATCTATTTCCTTTAGTTATGACTGATTAACTCTGGCAGCAAAAAGGAAACATTTCCTTGTTAAGAATAATTTTTATTCAGACTTGAGAAGATATTGACCATGTTTAAATACAGCATCGTGCAGTGCTCACCTGTACTCGGCCCCCCAGCCTTTGACAAAGCTCATGCGGATGGTGCACATCCTGGTGAGTTGGTAGACGGCCTCAAAGCCCTGATTGACTGATTGAGCCAGCAGGGCTGCAAATTCCTGGTTGTTGAAGATTTTTAGATTACATCCTAAAAAGACAAAAAGTGCCAGCAGTTAATTTGTATTTCCCTCCGTTCATTCGGTAATAAAACTGCAGGACGTGGACAAACCAAGCCGATATTTGGCCATACGTTTACAGCAGTCTCTTAACTTTAGCAGTTTTTGACATGAGCTAGCAAATGATAACAGTTTTGAACACAAATCCAGGGTGGAGAAGTGGAATGTGTTGCAGAAGAGGTTAAAAAGGTTTTCATAGCCAATGTGATACTTTTGAAAAAGTCTTTTTGACGACCACTTTGGAGTATTCGCAACCGACATGAATCCAAGCGGAGTAGAGCTGCTTTCCATGTATGGTCTTCTTCACAATCATCCGCATGTAAAGAAGCTGTACAGTCCATAAGATCAATGGGTTCCTAACTGTCAATTTCAGCACACTTTCCCTGATTGCAACATTAGGGGCACCTTCAGCATCTCACCTGGAGGAATTTTACACACTGTTGCGGGATGCCAGCCATACCGCTGGTTGCAGTTTGGACTCTGGACAAAGATGGCGCTATCACTCAGGCACTCAGCAAATACTTCCCCTCCAATGTAGTAGAGTCGAACTCCTCTTCCTGTAAACACAGTATAAAGAACAATAAGCACGAGAATCATCTTGAAGAAGACATGTCAAATAAGATTTTCTACAGGTTGTTCCATACCTATGTGCCTTCGGGTCATCTCCACAGTGGCGTTCCTGTTTACATTAGACAGCAGACCCAGGCAGAAACGCTCAGAGTTTGATGGATCTGTGAATCCATCCACTGTCAGCGAGGGCTGAGAGGCGTGGAACGTCTCCCCTACACGCTGGTTCAGCTCGTAGTAGGCTATTGAGCACCAGAAGGCTGGCTCCGAGTAAGTCACCGGCTGCAGGTCTAGAGAAAGGGGGTCACGTCACTAACACGTGTCCCAGTATTCTCCTTCTGATCAAAGGCTGCTCATGTGCTGATGGAAAGATTTATATCTATTCATAAACAACATGCTCGTTTGTTTAGCATTGTTTTGGACGGGAAGGATTTTCATCTTACCCATGCTGTGATTGACAGGAGACAGAGTGCTGGGAGATAGCTCTGCTGGAGAACCTGCCAAACAAAACAGGGAGTCATCGATATGGATGGGCTCAAAGGAGACCATAACATGGAGAACTGGTGGATCAGACCAAAGACTTATGAGGAAACTGGTGGCCTCTTTGCAAATGTCAAATAATGCTCTAACACTAAGCGTGTGCATTAGAGTGATGAACAGATGAAATGTATGGCTGTCTGGACATCCTGCTTCTTCTTCGATGGTGGTTGGTTTAGATAATAAAGTTTGAAATGTTATTTAGCACACAGAGCAAAATGGATGCTGTATAAAACAATGAGTAGCTTTCTGCTATGGTTATTATTAACTGCACATTGAGGATGGAATGCTACAACAGGGTAGACAGGGTATATGTGCAAGGGGATTTCATGAACTAGAGACTAGAGAGTATGTACCAACCTTTCCAACTCTCTTATGTCTTTTACAAAGAGACAATGTTTAACATACACCTGCCAAACGCATGTTTAACAGTAGCATTGGCGTGGATACGTTGTGGAGTAAAAACCTCTTCAGGATTCATCACTGATTTTACTGTTTGAGACGGCTCCTCCAGTTGTGTCGCTGACTGTTTATCACTTGTGCGCCTTAAACAGTTTAATTCCATGAAAACATACATTTGACTTTGGCGTGGCCGAGAAGGTGAGGAGATCACAAGGAAAGGAGAGGGAGTTGCTAGTCTAGGGTACCTGTGTCCATACTTTGATTCATCTGTTGATCGCTGGCCTCCCCATCCTCACTGATGTAGCCCGGTGGAGGCGTTTCTGATGAAAAGATGCAGAGAGAAATTGGCATGAACTGTGACGTTCTCATAATTTAATATGGAAGTCAAGCCCAATGAAACTGAGGAAACATACGGTTACTTATATCACTTTTAAAGTAGAGGAAATTCACAGCTAAAATCAGGATCAATACAATATCAGTGTGAAGAACAACAACTTAAAACAGACACTGTGTAATACAGTGCAAACAGTAACCTAGATTAACAGTTTATTCATTGTGTACATTTGCTTTAAGTTTACAGATAAACTCACCTGGTATATAGTTATTTGGAGGTTCAATTCCTGCAGGAAAGTTTGTGTTCTCAGGTATGGAATGAGTGTAGTCATCCAGAGGTGGCAGCTCTGGCAGGATATCCGAGTGTCTTGGCACAAGAACAGGAGGCAGCACTACGGGGTTTGGTAAAAGGGTCAAAGGAGATGAGTTAGACATGCATCAGTTATATGCTTTTACAAAATTACCGTCAGTTGAGATCTCTAACGCCAGAATATTCCTCATTAGTATCATAAGTAACAATTATGGAGCACAGAAAAAATATTTGCTTCTAGACGTTTCGGTGGGAGCAGACAGATTTACACAAACAATCATGCAGACCACACAGCCATCAGGCTTTACAATAACTCGGCCAATAGCAGGCACTCATGACCTGGGCTGTGCTCTCTCCTCTCTGCCCTCTCTCTAGTGTTTATTTTCACACATTCATTTATTTATTTTTATTTATAGGACTCTGTTCTTGTACATTTTTAGCTAATATAGATTGTGTGTGCTACAGGACAGCTTTGCGTCCCCAATGGCTAAATGAAGTATCTCTCTCTCTATCATCCATCCATCCATCCATCAACATGTGCATGCTTTAGGCAACAAATGTCCTCTCACCTGGGGTCTCCACCCTCTGGTAGTGGTAGGGGTTGATGCAGACCTCATCCTTCTTTAGGTGGAAGGCATACTCACAGGCCTCGATGGCGCGCAGCTCGTGGTGGCTGTGAAGGTCGGGCCACCGCCACAAGCGGCAGTAGATAACGTGGGGAAGCCCCTTCCTGTGGGAGACCTGCAGGCGGCCGTCCAGTGATCTGGTTAAACAGCAAACGGGAGATGGTGGTGAGATGGGTAGAAGATACAGGGCGAAGGGGGGTGACAAATAATATGGCCAGGTAGGGGAGGGATATGGAGATGATAGGATTGAGTGGTGCATGAACGAGAAACAAAGATGTTCTAGAAGTCCGTCACCTCAAACATTGTAATAACAACTCTCCCACATCAAAGTTGTATGAAATACCATACAATAGTTGAGGATAGTCACCTGGTTTGGTCAGGGTAGCTGTATAGGCCTGATGTATCCCACTGTTCTATCGTATTTGGTGTACTCAGTCCCCATATTTCAGAGCAATTGCTGTGCACAGAGAAAACAACAAAACAAAAACAAAAAACAAATGATAAACATGGGACATGGCTCATTCAGAAATATCAGTAATGGTAATGTGAACATTAAAAGGCCTCTTTTATTGGAATCTCATGGAAAAATAAAGACATTAAGTGTATTTTAAGTGGTGGAAATGAAGGATGGGAACTTCAAATAAGAGAAGCCTTTTTGACAGAATTAAGGAAAAACTACTACATGTAATCTGCTAACACACAATGAGTGAGACAAAGAGCATTCTTTAACAGTGTGGCATTGCATCGAACACTGAAAAAAAACGTATCTGAAGACATTCAAACAAACACTGAAGACAGACAATGGCACAAAGACGGGGGAAATGGAGGAGGCTTCCTCGAGAGAAAAAAAAAAAATTCAAACATTCTCAAAACATTCACAAGAAAATGGTCAGAAACTGAGAAATTAAAATCTTGGAATGAAGATAAATGAGAGAAGTTGCTTCTGAATAACAGGACAATACATTTCTACATTTTAAATGCTGCACATACACAACAACATGTTTTAGACTCGATGACTTTAGTGGGATCCCAACTAACACTGAATATTGCAATTGTTTTGTTCATGACAGGGCAGTAAACAAATGTTTGTCCACGATCTGTGGCAACTTGTAGATGCTAAAATGTAACAGCTTTTTCTGCAAGACGGTTGGTATTTAGAGATGAAGCTGAATTAGTGGAAAACTGGGTATGACGCTCCCCAAATACATTCAGAAACTATTACTCCAAGTATGGCTGGTAGGTTAGGACAGATATCCTCTGTTTGTCCAGTTCACTACAAGGAATAATTTTATTCACATAGAGCCAGCCAATGGATTTCTAAAAACATAACAGTGTGCCTTAGAACAATTCTCAGGCGATAACAGCCCCTCTGCTATCTATAGGTATACAAACATTTGACGTGGTACTTTGCAGCACATCTTGTTCCCACTAAACGTGAGTCTGGGCCATCAAGGCTGGCTAGCTGATAAAGAGAACATCTTTTCTCACCCTTTTAAATGTCTCTCATCATTAGAGTAATACAAACTGTCTGACTGCGAGTACAGTTGTCAACAAACAGTGAAAATGTAACATATTCAACTCTAACTGTAGGTTATTATGAAATCATACTTATAAAATTTTAAGATCAGCATCTGCTAACAACCGACAACAACCGGTCGTATGGTTTTATACCACACTGATGTGTCAACTAAGCACACCTGCAAAGATAAGAAACGTATACAGCAATCTTGAGTGGGGCAGTATACCTGGGGATGGTGACACACTTGGTGTTGCAGTTCTGTGTGGTGATAGCTTTCTCCAGCTCGTCTAGCTGGCCTGTCTTCTTTAGCTTCTTCACTAAACTCTTCACAGCCTTCTCGCACCATTTCTCCTCTTGCCCGTTCTGCTCTCCACCGCCTGCTCCGCCAGGGCCACTGGTTGACTTCTTCCAGCCCAACAGCCTCTTCACCACAGGAGGGGTGAATGGCAAGATGGAGGACATCTTAGGTGGACAAGCTGGGGGTCTCCAGAGGACTCAATACAAGCTCTCACACACACAGAAAAGAGGGGACCTAGAGCTACAGTTTGGGCCCTTGCTCTGATGGGGCCCCTCTTGTGACCAAATAGTCACAGTGTGGAAGCCAGTGCTAGCAGGGTATATTCAAATGAGGTGGGCACCTTGGGAGAAAGTCACATACAAAGTCCATTATTACAAACAAAACATGAATTAGAAAAATATCCAAATCTAGTCTAGTCAAAACAATAAAAGGCATTTAAAATAATACTTAATTAAACTTATGAATAACGAATAGTGGCTAAATCATGAGGTTGTTTTGGCTGCAGCATTGCTAACGTTACATAACTGCCTGTTTTGTATAGTTCAGCATTTGGTGAGTGGAACAAGCAGAGATGTCCACTTGACGTTAGCCTGTCACAAACACTGCTCGACATCCAAGCTAGCTAGCTGGAAAAACTTATGAAGTTAACACACGGGGTGTGCCTTATATTTTCTAATTCCGTGAACAGAAGCAACAGCGACCGGCTACGACTGTACACAATGATTAACAGAGTGAACGCCAATAAATGAATGTGAATAAGGAGAGTATTTTGTGACAGGCCCCCCCAGTGCTAACACCAACTGGCTCGGGAAGGCCGGCTGCTAGCTGCCTGGTGGGGGGGCCTGCTGGACACAAATCACAACAATAAGTTCATTAGCGTTATCTTTAACAATATAATGCAGAAATAGCTAAAAACAAAGAGCGAAACACTATATGTAACGTAACTATTCAGATTGGAGTCAATTCGGGGACAGGTCTCCATCTAGCTAGTTAAGCTAACGTTAGCTTCACTGAGCTAGCTGCCAGCTTGTTATCAAAAATCCTTTTGTTGTGATCCACGAAAAAACCTCCGATGCGCAACAGTCAAGTCGCGCTACTTTGCTACCTATCGTCGGTCTGTCAAATAAACCCTGGCTATAATGAATCTAATAACACAATGACAAGTCACGAACCTAGACGTTTTAATGTTTTATTTTCACTAAGCTAAAAAATGTTTGTGACTTTTACTAAAATGTAGACACCGCACCAAAATGAGTTAGCATCTTGGACGAACTCTTCAAACTGAGCTCCCGCTGCTAACGGACCTACAGCTCCCACACAAAACAACATGCTTCAAAGTCGAGAAAACAGCTTTAAGCATTTCAATAGTTACCCCAGTTTTGAATTCCAAAGCTTTGCTTTTAAAATAAAGGGAGTGCACAGCCCTCTAAACACCTTGCTGGCATAAAAATGCCTGAACTGTTTTTCACCGCAGCTAATTTTGACAAGGCTTGTAGGCTCCTCTCAAGTTGCTACCAGTGCTACTGGTAGTGTTGTGACGTTAGCGAACGATCCGATTCTTTTAAACGGCTCTTTTGTGCGAACGATGGGAACCGAGTCGTAGGTCAGAGAAGTTCTTTTTGTAGTTGTTCCCAAATTTCACTGCCCGCCCTAGAACCACTCCTCTTTATGCCGAATTACCACATGCAGCTTTTTTCAACTGCAACTCCGCTATACTAAGTCACGTGCAGCAGAATCATGTCACCACAACATAGTGCCGACGGTGAGCAACATTCTAAGCCTCCGCCAAGTTTGTTGTTGTTTTTGTTGACATCTCTGTAGTCATACAGAGTTGTATCACAAATTATTGCAAATCAATGATTTTGATTAATAGTTCGTACATTATTCTGCTGTTTCCTTTTAAACTTTAAAAGTGTGGAATTTTAAATATACGTGTGTTGACAAGGGAGAATAGAGTGTAGGCATGTTTGCGAGTCCGACCACTCTCTCACCTCGGATCTTATGGCTCTGGTCAATGAACGGCTCTCGGGATCCGGCTCCTTTCAAAGAGCCTAAATTCCCAACACTAGCTACTGGAGCTAGTTTGCTAGGTTAGGTAGACCTGAACAACAACACAAACGTGATGGCTACGTCAGAGCTCTTAATCCCTCCTATTCAATAAATGATTGGAGGATTTATTAGAAGACGTTTTCTGAATACTGGTTGATGCCTTTGACAGCCGTTATTGTTTATTTGACAGCAACAAATTATATCTGTCATCCAGAGAGCTTAGAGTTTTTATACAGCATGTATAAAGCACTTTAACTAATTATTTAAACAGTAGATCAAAAGCACAAAAACAAATCAGTTGTAAATTAGTTGAAGCTATTTCTTATTTGAGGAGGTCCATTATGATTTTTTCAGTTTTCACTCGTGTGAATGTATGATAAAATATCAACAAAAGTATATAAAAAATAAATAAATATATAGGCTATATATACATATATATGATATAGAGACTTAGACTTAGACTCAACTTTGGCACAATATGGCACGAAGCAGTAGCTCCTCCCCTCCCCAGGTGTTCAAATCAGGCTGTATTGTTCTCACCTGGAACCATTATAAATGCTACACTAGTACTTAGCACAGTTTGATCCGTCTTATTTTATCTCTGGCGATGGATGGACGTTTGTTTCTTTGTGCAGTCTTATTACAGTCGTTATTGTCATTGCAGGGTGAGCTAGATGTACAAAAACTGCTTTTACACCATCAAAAAAAATCCAAAATATATAGCTACCATATATTTGTTCCAAGTAATGTTTCTCAGCAATGAAGGAGGGAGGGATTCATTATTCGCTATAATTCTCACTTTACCCATGTTTCAGCCGGAAGGAGTCCTTTGAAGTGTGGCCTGAGTTCTAAACTGTGCAAGGATGGGTCAGCTTGTGTCCTCTTCCGCCATGTGTGTGATGGAGAGCCTGACTGCAGGGATGGCTCGGATGAAGAGGACTGTGCATCCGGATGCAATGAAGGTACGGAGCTGTTCTCACAAATAATGCATGGTAAAGTCAAATACTACATGCCTTTACTGTCGGAGGTGCGTTTTGACCAACCCAATCGGATGGATGGTGTTTGCTGAAAGTTCTGACTGTCACTCAAAATACGTCATAAATCAGATTCGAAAATAATTAGAATTATAACATTGCATGATAAATTGCTAAATAAAATTTCTGGTATGATAATGATTTAAACAAACCAAAAGACATTTAGCAAAAGGGCTAATAAGACTACAGGGATTGACTTGAGATCGTGCTGATTTAGCTACTCTAAAATTTGACATGACAACACAGCATTTTTTTTGCAAAGTTTTTCAACTTTTGCATCTGAAAAACTCTGGTTAATGAGAGTGAAGGTACATGAATTAGACTGCATTAGTTAAAACTGGGTACATAATATGGCAACAAAGAACATATCATGTGCCACTAAGTCATTGTTTTACAACTTCAATATTCTGTTTGGTATCTGGACAAACACGATGCTCATTAAAATATCCTAAAATATACTGTTATTAAAAATCATAACCTTTGACTTGATATCAAATGCCTGTATCTATTCAGACCAGTTCCAGTGTGCCCATGGGAAGATGTGTATAGAGAAGGACGAGGTGTGTGATGGTATATCGCAGTGTCAGGACCGTTCCGATGAACTGCAGTGCAAAAAGCAAACTGAGGGCTGTGTTCACCACTGTGACAACGACAGTCGCTGCTTGCCGGCAAACTTCCTCTGCGATGGAGAGAGAGACTGTGTGGATGGCACAGATGAGGCAAACTGTGGTAGGTTGTCATTGATGTGAGAGTAAAAGTCTTTTCACAAGATTTAATCCCTTTAGTATCTCTCAAAGTCTTTAATCATAATGTTTATTTTATTTTGGCGTTGTCTTCAGAAGAGGAAGATGGACATGAGCAGGAAAAAGTGACCAGTCCAACTTCTGTGCCGGCTACAAGTGCTGGCTCATCGACTCCCATCAAATGTTCTTTGGGCTTTAAACCCTGCAAGGATAATTTAGAGTGTATACTCTACAACCATGTGTGTGATGGAGAAGCAGACTGTAAGGATGGCTCAGATGAGGAAGACTGCGCATCAGCATGTGAAACGGGTAATCTGGGCGCTTCTTCTCTTCAACATGGATTAAGACTATGACTTTAATGCCCTCTAGTGGCCAAGCGTAACTCTAATTAGATGTTTTGGGGTATATTCACATGATTTTTCGTGGTGGGCTGTGAAATTCACTAAAGCTGGGAACACAGTTATAACTCCAGTTCTTCCAGCGTCCTGATCGTGCCATGTTTGTGTTCTCTGCAGGCCAGTTCCAGTGCGCCCATGGAAAGAAGTGCATCGAGCAGAGCCAAGTGTGCGACGGTGTGCCTCAGTGTCAGGACCGCTCTGATGAGCTGGAGTGTGCCAAGCAGATGGAGGGCTGCTCTCACCAATGTGATAATAAGAGCAGCTGCATTCCCAGCAGCTTCCTCTGTGACGGAGAGAGGGACTGTGCAGACGGCAGTGACGAGACAAACTGTGGTATGTAGTTGTTAAATTAGGAAATCTATTAACTGTATTATTCAGCTCTGCTTGTCTAGGACACCTCGGTGATCTTTGTACCAATTTACCTCTCCTTAGTTGATGAGGGCTGCAGCGCCACAGAGTATAAGTGCACCAGTGGGCAGTGCGTGTCGGCCACAATGCGTTGCGATGGTCACCCAGACTGTTGGGACCGTTCAGATGAGGAGAGCTGCACCAATGCACCCACCTGCACCACAAAACACCGCTGCCCCCAGAGCAAGGAGTGTCTGGTGCAGGAGTGGATCTGTGATGGAGACCCGGACTGCAAAGATGGCACAGACGAGAAGGTGAATTTGAGAGGGAAAAAGAAAGTAAAAGGAGAAATTATTTTTGAAGCTCTTTGAAGGAGCCAAGTGAATACACGTTTTAATGTATCGTATGTGGAAAAATAAAGCTGTATATCCACACTGATGACTGTAGTTTAGGCACATCTTGAAGACGTAAAGGTCAAAGGTCGGAAGAACTCGTGGAGCTACAAGGATTTTTGTGTATTGCATAAAAGAAGTTTTCAAGTCAACAGTTTGAACTCCTAAGTACGAGTTTAGATGACAGTAAAATAATCTGTTTTCCTCTTTAGGATTGTCCCGTGGTTCCACTGAACTGCGGAGAGTTTCAGTGGTCTTGCAAGTCTAAGACGAAATGTATCCCTACAGCCTGGAGGTGTGACGGCATGAAGGACTGTGATGATGGCAGTGACGAGGCCGACTGTGAGTAGTTGCGCATTATAACACGGAAAGACAGTGAGTTGTTTGTCGAATGTGAAAAGAAGTTAAACAATGCTTGATGGTAAGTGAAGTCATGGTTTCATTGGATTGAGACAAAAGCCAGAAATGTAGGAAGAGAAGCAAAAATAAATGTAACCAGTAATGGGACTGTTATGTACATAAAAAATGTGTATTTGATACCAGGTGGGGTTGTGACATGCCCCTCTCACCAGTTCCACTGTGGCAGTCAGGAGTGCCTGGATCCAGTCCTGGTGTGCAACGGCATAACCAACTGTGCAGACGGCTCTGACGAGGGAGGCAGCTGCCAGATAAACTGTGCAGAGGCAGATATCAGCCGCTGCTCCCACAGCTGCTACAGCACGCCACAGGGAACAGTAAGGACCCTCCAACTTGTGAGAAGTTTACTAATAAATTCAAGTCAAAGTCTGTCCTGCAAAATGGTGGCTTGACATACAGTAGAACGTGAACTGTGAATGCAGCAGAGCAACCTGAAGTTGTATTCAAAGGATCAGTCTGGAAACGAGTGTTTGCTTGATCCAGTAAAATGTCTAAGCTGAGTAAATTATGTCTTAAGTGTCAGCTCCTCTGACTTTTGCGTGGTTCTTTCTGCGCAGCGTTGTCGCTGTGCTGAAGGATTCAGGCTCGTGGAGGACGGGCTGACCTGTGCTGATATTGACGAGTGTGAAGGCCGGAGCTCTGGCGCGTGCAGTCATCTGTGCATCAACACTCCAGGCTCATATCAGTGCAAATGTCACCGGGGATACGTGATGGAGGCAGACGGACGGCACTGCAAGATCACTGGTAAAGTCTTTATGTGGACATTAACCATTAGAAAAAGACCAGTTTGGTGAGGCCCATTATAGATACAAAGTGGGGTAACAATATTGCAACTTAAGCATTTCATACAATTAACTCTCTGCCAAGATGGGGAGCTCGGTTCCACTCGCATGTCTGTCTGTTAAATATGAAGCTACAGCCCCGAGATGGTTTGGTTACCTTAGCATTAAGATTGTAAGCAAGGGGTAACAGAAGATGCGGAAATCAACCAACCAGTTCCCAGCCTCTGGCTGTACCTTTCCATATTTGGTAAACACAAGTGAAAGTTGTATTGATCTTTATTTTCTTTTTCTTAAACTTTTTAATAAATTTCCAAAATAGTCAGTTTCCTTTTTAAAAAGTGTGTTTTGAACAATTGGCCCTCAATCTGCATGTTGGCACTCCTTTTGAGAGAAATTTACTAATAAAATAAATAAAATGTATTTGACATGAAACCATAATTTAGTAACACTTTGCACTATGGTTTAAAAAGTACACCTAGTTAGTTAGAACATCCTTCTGTTAATCATCATCATCATCATTGGCATGTTGGGTCAGTAATGACTATTTCCACCCCGTTTCTCCTCAGGTGAACCCCTCCTGCTGTCGTCGGTCCAAACGGACCTCTTTTTGTTTGGCTTGCGCAGTGGCAGCCTCGATGTGTTGTCGTCCTCTGCCAGGCGGGCCATCCTGTCCCTGGACTACGACTGGAAGGAGCAGAGGGTGTTCTGGGTGGGGCTGGACTCTGAGAGCATTCGGTGGTCCTCGCTGGACCAGAAGACCACAGGAACTTTGATAAAAGGTTTGTGCAACACAAGTGGGTTTGGGTATCGTAGGAAGACGCCTGACATGACAAAAGATGCCATGTCTTGTGACAGGTGTGCGCGCTGATTCTGTAGCTGTAGACTGGCTGGGGAGGAACCTGTACTGGATCGATGGCGTAAACAGTCAGATTGTTGCCATCAGACTGGCCAAAGCCACTGTGAGTACACTGGACCACAGCATCATCCTGGATGAAGACCTGGACCAGCCTCGCTCTTTGGCACTGATGCCACAAAAAGGGTTCGCATGACTTTATTCACCATCACACTATCCTAAAACGTATATGGAAACTTAAGACTAGTAATCAGACTCTTTCATTTTCTTACAGGCTGATGTTCTGGACAGAGATTGGTAATATAGTGAAGATAGAGCGTGCTGGGATGGATGGATCAGACAGGAGGGCAGTGGTGAACTCCAGTCTGGGCTGGCCGGGAGGCGTGGCTGTGGACACCATCTCTGACAGAGTCTACTGGACAGATGAGAGGCTGAGGTTGATTGGGTCTGCAACACTGGATGGAGATGATATTCAGGTAAAGGTTTTGGTTTTTTTTAAAGCTTTTAAACTTTCAGTTTTTATATATTTCTTAAGAAAGCTGACTCATTTAAACCTTTCAACTCAACACTAACCAGAAAATGGTCACCTGCCCTTATAACTACTAATAGTACCTCACAGGTGGTTCCTCGTGGCAGGCTTCTTTTTTCTACAAACAGAAGAAAAGTAACAACAAACTGGAATGCCTAAATAATAACTGTGCTATGTCAGATTCTACAGATGAAGGAGACCACCAACCCGTTCTCCCTGGCAGTGTTCGATGACATGCTCTACTGGACTGATGCCAAGAAGCGAGTGGTGCGAGTAGCTCACAAGATCTCAGGCAAAAAACATCAAGTTCTCCTGAAAAGACCGAGACAACCTTTTGGTGTGAAGGTGAATAAAATGTAAAGTTTGTTTGAGTGATCCAAATTAACTCAGCGTCTCTATTATACAATACCAGCCCCGTTTCCAGCTGTGCTCAAAGTGTTTTAAGTGCTCGTTGCAGTTTGCTGGATGCCCACGCACAGCTCTGACATTGTATGTTGGAAGTTTTCCACTTAAAAGGAATCTATTTACGGAAATGATAAAAATCTTGGGGTCACTGATAGAAAAAATAGCAGGATTGGTATTGGAGATATAAAGTCTAGCATTTGGTGCATTTATATAATATTTTATTCAGTTTTTATAATCACAATAAAAGCCATTATATAAATAATTTTGATGGTAATAAGATTAAAAAAGACATTACTGTTCCCTGCTTGGATTGCAGATTGTCCACCCATTGCTCCAGGTGAGCACTGAGAGCCCCTGTGAAAAGATGCAGTGTTCCCACATGTGTGTGTTGGCCCCGGGACCCAAGGCAGTGTGCAAGTGTCCCTCTGGTCTCTCACTGTCTGAGGATGGCTTCAACTGCTCCCGGCTGATCGACTCGTCGTTCCTGCTGCTGCTGTCTCCCTCCACTGTCACCCAGGTTTTGTTATATCCCATCCTAAATTGTGTAAACTGAATGGATCTAAAGGAAGAGGAGGGCATTTTGGGCAGTGCATAACTCTCATGCACTGTTGAGATGAAGCTGCTGCAGCTGGTTAGCGTAGCTTAGCCAAATACAGCAAACTAGGAGAAAATGCTAGCCTTTCAGCCTTTGAATTAATCTGGTTACTTGCACAAAAAGCTTTTAAAGCCCACCATCAGGACCTCAATTACGTTTATGTACAGAAAAGACAAACGCATAAATTAAGTAACAAAAAAATCCTTGGCTTGGTGGAGAGTTGTGTGATGTGCTATAGCCTAGCAAGGAGAAGTTGCTCTTACTGGTACAAATGGGAATGGTAGAAACCCCGGGTACAAAAAACGAATTGTCAAGACACTTTAACTGCAGACTTAAAGTCGAGGTGAAATGAAAAATGTAATTTTAATCCTTTTAGATCACATCCGCGGTAATATTGTGCATCTATTTGACATTTTTTCTTCCGGTAAAACTAAATTTCACACGTGTATACGTAAGCTAGGACCAATCAATCTGCAACATTTAGCCGCAGAGCACCAAGAACGCTCGGTCCGTTAGCTAGCTACTGCGCTGTGGAGAACGTCTGTCTACGCCCACTTCTCAACGATCAAATCAAATCCCTCTAATGATATGTCCCGCCTGCACGTCCTGTTGCACTCGGAAACACGTCACGATACGGAAGCTAGATACTCTCGAAATGCTGTTTCAGCTCGACTTTAAACAAAACAAACAAGATATGGTGTAACATGTCAGTCAGTGAACTGTGCTCACAGACAATTTAATTGTCTGACAATTAATTTACTTTGAAAACAGCAGCAAACAGCTAGCCTGGTTCTGTCCAGTCACGATAAACTAACTACCAGCTGCAGGTTCCAGTTACTTATTTAAGCAGACATACCAAAGTGTTGTCCAGTTCCCTGAATAAAAGGTGGGGGGAAAAATCAGTAACTCTTCAGCATATTGTATATCAAGTGGTCTGAGAACTAGAATTCTACACCTCTTATCCTGAACACACTTCTTTTGCTAATCTTAGGTTGTTTAAGAGTGAGTGTACTTTTGGCTGTCATCTAAAAATAGTTGTAAACAGTATTATTCGATTTCTAACATGTGCACGTGTCCTCATTTAGGCTTAAGATGTGGTAACAAGGCAGTCCCACGTGCCACACGTAGAACTGCAAATTAATTTACTAGCTTTATTTTATCAATAATACCACCAACCATCTGGTGCATAGAATGATCATAAAACATCACATCAACTCCCAATTTATCAGACATCAGTGAATTTAGTATACATCTTTTTTTTGTTCAATGACTATAATTTAAATACTGTGATCTCTGTAGATCTACTTGCAGTCCCGACACACAGCAGCAGAGCTGAAGGGCTGGCCCGAACACCTGGCCCTGCAGGTGCCCAGCATCAGTGAGGCAGCCATCATGGACTACAGCCTCGGTGACCACACCTTGTTCTTAACAGACGACGGCACGACTTCGCTCAGCTCCTTCAAGCTGAAGGACTCAGCCTTGTCCTCTCAGGGTCAGCTTCTAAAACTCATGGGTGACACCATCACCGCCATGGCCCTGGACTGGGTGACGCTTAACATCTACTGGAGCAGCAACAAACAGCCCCGCCTGCAGGTCACCTCCACTACGGCAGCGCACACTGCCGTTCTCATAAAGGAAGGTATTGGTAGACTTGAATCCATCGCCCTCCACCCTCCCAGTGGAAGAGTTTGTTTCATCAACCTGGGTCTGCAGGGAACGGGTAGTGTGGCTACTGTAGAGTGTGCCAACATGGACGGTGCGGAGCGTGTTGTGAGGAAGGAGGCTGTCCAGTCCACGTCTCTGGCCTTCTCCAGTAATGGGGATACAATTTATTGGGCTGACAAAGGCAAGACTTGTTACAAATTTTAAGTGTACTTAGTAGTATATTTCATGCATTGAAAGCCTTATAATGCTGTGGGATTCCGGTGAATTATGCTGAAGGAAAATAATAACACTGCTTGGATTCTCTCCCAGGTTCAGGGACCATCTGCTCGGTCCAGCTTGATGGATCTGGATACAGGGAGTTCAAGACTGGTGAAGGCCTGGCTGCTGTGGCTTTGAGTGATGATGCATTGCTCTGGATGACTGTAAATGGTAATGGCTCATATAGTATGTCCTAAATGATGTAATGCCATGTACGATACCAGTTACAATGGGCTGATGCAGATAAACATCCCAACTTGCCCGTAATTGTTTCTGTACTGGCTGTTTTTCTTAAACCGCAGGCTTTTTGAGACCATTTGGATGGTTGTATTTGACTCAGTTGGTGAAGACGAATGATTTGGGCATCACAGTGTCATTGTGTTTCTAAAATTGCCAGCTGCAAGCATGCGACTGTTTCCTAATGTAGTGATATTACTTTGTGTGTTTGCCTATTCTTTAAGAAAAAACCAGGCTCTGGTTCCGAGATGAGCAGCAGCAAAACAAGTTATGGTTTGAGGTCGGCACAGAAGTGGTCAGTTTGAAGGCGTTCAGCCAGTCAAGTCAGACTGGTACGTAAGAAAAAGCCACACCATAACCGTTTGGCATTTTACAGCGTCCTCCAACTACTAAGCTAGTAAACTGTAACTGACAGTCTAGCACTTATTTTCACAGGTTCAAACCAGTGCACAGAAAACAATGGCAACTGCCAGCACCTATGCCTCGCCACCCCACGAGGACGGACGTGCAAGTGTGCCCATGACCACGTCCTTGTGAACAGCACCCACTGCATCCCGGAGCAGCACTGCCCAGCCGGCAGCAGGCCCTGTCTGGATCATCTCCTGTGCAAGCCTGCTGAGAAGTTCTGTGACGGGCATGTTGACTGCAACGACCACTCGGATGAGAACTGCGAGTCTCCATACCCGTTTTAAACAAAAGCAATAAAAATGGGAATTCTATAATTCTATAACTATGAAATAACAATGTGGTTTTTCCTAAAATCTTTTCAGGCTTTGGTCTGAAGCAGGGATCAGGCGCCAAGGTCCCGGCTCCAACGAAGTTCTTCGGCTCCTCTTCTCCTCCCTTGCCCCCCCCTCGTCTCTCTGAAGACGTCAGCTTGAACGCCACCCTGAATGTGAGCGGTCAGCTGAGGAACCTGGAGGCCCAGCAGTGCAGCCAGAGACTTTGCAGTGGCAACGGCCGCTGTGTGGAGAACAAAGGAAACACTGCCTGCGTGTGCTCTTTGGGCTACAGCGGTGATTCCTGCCAAGACCATCTCCTGACGAGCATGCAGGGTCCCTTAGTGTACGGGGCTGCAGGTCTCTGCGCAGGAGCGGTGGTCATTGCAGTGATGGCAGTGGTGGTTAAGAGGAGGAAAAGTGCCAACACGAGGTTTGTCGGATTACTAATTTAATGGAAACCTTCTTGTCACAACATTAAACGTAGATGTCTGAAATTTTCTTTACAAGATGTTCACCTTTTTAAAACGAAGTGTCTACAGCCATGCTAGCCATGCTAGTCATGCTAAATGAAGACATGCACATGGTGACAATGCTAGCATGAGTAGTTTCCAGGTTTGAAGTTTACATATTAGTAAATTTAATATTTCCTGTAGGAGCCAATTAGCACTCCGGAGCTTATAAATGGGAAACACTGTTTGTCTGGTCAGGTGTTCCGCCCGTAAGCTAAACAGTTTTTGACCACACACACAGACACACACACGCTGCAGTAACTGGTGGCAGCAGTTACTCGTGTTGGATGTTTGTTGCTGGTATTTGTATGTTCAAGTTTAATGGACACTAAAAGGAAGAGAAAATAAACGGACAAGTGTTCCAAGGAAAAGTTTCTCTTGGACTTTAATTCAACGGACATGCATCAGACCCGGGTAAGGTGCGTCAATTAAGTAACCCGTGGTGTAGCATCTCAGTGGCTTAAAGCGTTGGCTTTGCCTCCTATATTTCCATTTAAAATCAACATATTTTGGAAATATAAATGTGACCTAATAATGTAGTTTAATAGTCGAGGGACAAACAAAGCTTTTACAACAAATCCTGATGAGACTGGCTGAATTCAACTGCTTAGCGCTTGCTAAAAATTACTTTAACTGTATGGGGCCCTAAATGAAAGTAAGAGGATTAACAAAGTTGGTTATTTGATCCTCTGGAAACTATGAATATCTGAACTATTGGATTGTACAGATATGTAAGTGTTGATGCTGATAAACTGTGGTTAAAAAAAACTGAGCTTTAGATTTGTGTATGGCATCAAATGTACTTTCCCCTAAGCTACTAAAAACTGCCAAAAACTTTATCAGAAGGTTGTTGTGAACATTGAGTGTCTCCACATTTGATGTTTGTGCTGACAGGGTTAAATATAATTTCAATATTTGCTTTGTTAGGACTATCTCTTTGTTTTTTCCTCCCAGCAGACGGGCTAACCCATCTGCAGTTAAGGAAACGAGTATGACCGATCTGGAGAACAAAGCTGAGTCCGCCCCCACGACACAAGCTGCCACATCTGACGCGGAGAAACCAGAGGTGGATCTCTCAAACACTTCGTAAACAGGTTCCCAGATTATCTCTCTGTGCTTGTGGTAGAGACAGTCTGACTATTTCTTCCTTTCTCTGCAGGAAGCGGTATCCTCTGTGGACTGAGGCTGATTCATGGGCAAGCAGTGTTTTAAATAAACAATTTGCATTTTCCACTGTTTCCTGTGAAGTTATTTTAGCATTGTTTACTGCCAGTTAGACCAACGATGATGAATTGTTGTACAACAATATCCTCGGTGATGGGTCTGAAAAGAACACTTGTGAAACCATTTTCATAAAGGTAGATGTTGAGCCGTGCCAGAGGTTGACCATTAGTTGGACCTTTTGTAAATCGTCTTTAAGTTGCAAAGGGGACAGGGGATGTTGGACGACAAAGCGCAATGAGGATCAGGTGATGAAAAGAGAAGCCTTAAGCACTGATAGGCTTGTGTTGTAACGTATTGGGCTGGTTTCACAGGCTTTGATTAAGCCAGGACTAGGCTAGGCTTTATCGTGGGGGCTGCACGGTGGTGCAGTGGTTACCGCTGTTGCCTCACAACAGTTGGTCACCGGTTCAAACCCTGGTTTGGGCAGGGTGGGCCTTTCTGTGCGGAGTTTGCATGTTCTCCTCGTGCATGCGTGGGTTCCCTCCGGGCTCTCCGGCTTCCTCCCACAGTCCAAAGACATGCTTGTTGGGCTCATTGGTGACTCTAAGTTGCCCATAGGTGTGAGTGCGAATGGTTGTCTGTCTCTATGTGTCAGCCCTGTGATTGACTGGCGACCAGTCCAGGGTGTACTCCAGCCCCCCATGACCCTGAACAGGATAAGCGGTATAGATAATGGATGGATGGATAGGCCTTAACGTTTACTAGATACCAGGAAATTTAAGTGGCTTTCATGGACGTGGCCTAAGTTTAGCTTAGTTAGTCGGTGACTATGGAGTCCTGGAGTAAGGTAAGCCTAAAAGAACACCAGAATTAGGTGAAGTATGAGCACATGCTGTTGGTCTAATGGTGCTCATAAAACCCCGGAATGGAATGGAAAAACGCTGTGACTGGTGTGAATCTGGAGATAAAATGGCAGAGGCTAAGAGAATTTGTTCAAAATACTTCAGTGAGTCTGAAGAAAACTCTGCCAAAACAAAACTGTGAAACAATCCAGTAACTGAAAGTAAAGACTGCTTTCACTGAGCAAGAGAAAAAGAGTGGTTGGGCTGCAATTTGCAGTAAATTCAACACAAATGAAAATATGACAAAAGTTCAGCACAGATTTTAGAATATCTGCCTTTATTTATTCTGTGGAAGAACCGTAACTGGTGTAAAAACAGAGAATGCAGAGATCAGAGGAGAGACATTTAATACTGGTGAATTGTACACCACATGATGACCTTTGGACAGTTCAGTTGAAGATCTGCGCACACATGATAAATATTACAAATAAATTAGTTTCTGTTTATGGCAAATATATTCCACTGTCTGTGTCAATCTTTATTCTTCTTTCATACTGAGGACCAAATGAGTTTGTTGCTTCTAATGGAGGTTTTAAATCAAATTTTGCTGCACACTATTACATGTTTTAAAAGGCAAAAATAATGAAGACATTTCATATTTAAATGCATCTCATGGTTGTGCTTCAATGTAAAAGCATCTCTGTCTGTAAGTCCTTGTTGGTCATTGCTGGCCTCAGCTATGGGCACATCTGCCTGATCCTGATTTTCCATCGGAGGATCAGGACAGCAGCGCTGCTTCAGGTAGCTGTGCAGCACTCAAGTGCTCGCCTGGCCGGCCTCTGTAGTGCATGTTGGTCTTCATTTAGATATTCCAAATAGTCCATGCTTCTTCACAAACAGTACTAAGCAGAAGTTAAACCTGCCTCTTTGAAGGATTAGTTTAAGCTTTAATTCAGTCCTAGAGTAGCTCTAACCTTCCCTCTTAGTTTGATCCAGAACAAGTCTTTTAGTCTGGGACTAGGCTTAAGCCTTCTCTTTGAAACTGGCCCATTGTTTTTGTTGTAACATACACACAGAGATGCCAATCACCTGGCCACTACTTTAGTCCAACTTACAAATCTCAAACTATTTGAGTGTTTGTACCCAATTTTATGGCAAAGAAATAATTGAACTGCAATAAATTAAGTCAGCCTTTAGTTTTTCCTGTAGACCAGTTTGTCAAACTTTGGTTTATGAGCAATTTCCGCTGTAGCTTCAGCTGAACTGAATGTTTATTGCGAATACAATTTGGTATAACAAGCTAACCTAAGAGGATGATCATGGCAAACATCTCACATGCAAACCATCAGCTTGTAAGCATGTAGCTCAAAGTGTTGTGCTAAAGTACAGCCTTACAGAGCTGCTATTGTAGCTTGAGACTGAAGTCTTGTTTTACTACAGCTGTTGCTAAAGAGCGTTGGCTTGGGTGAAATGCAGTTAAGTTCATTAAACAATTAGATTCAGCTTTGAGGTAAATGGGAATTAACTTTTCAACCTTTCATTTATTGAATTAAGTATATAAATATTCCTTTTTTCCCCTCGGACTATAAATTAAATCCCAAATAATCTCAAGATCTACTTGCAGTCCCGACACACAGCAGCACAGCCGAAGGGCTGGCATGAACACCTGGCCCTGCAGGTGCCCAACATCAACGAGGCAGCCGTCATGGCCTTGGTGACCACACCTTGTTCATGACAGATGACGGCACAACTTCACTCAGCTCCTTCAAGCTCAAGGACTCAGCCTTTACCTCTCAGGGTCAGCTTCTAAAACTCATGGGTGACACCATCACTGCCATGGCTCTGGACTGGGTAACACTTAACGTCTACTGGAGCAGCAACAAACAGCCCCGCCTGCAGGTCACCTCCACTACAGCAGCACACACTGCCGTTCTCATAAAGGAAGGTATTGGTAGACTTGAATCCATCGCCCTCCACCCTCCCAGTGGAAGAGTTTGTTTCATCAACCGGGGTCTGCAGGGAACGGGTAGTGTGGCTACTGTGGAGTGTGCCAACATGGACGGTGCGGAGCGTGTTGTGAGGAAGGAGGCTGTCCACTAAACTTCAGGGGGAAGTTTGTTAGTTTGGTAGAAGATGAACATCAGCACACTCTGTAGTATTAAAAGCTTAACTCATGTAAAGACCTACATTTTTGTCTACACAGGTTTTGTCAACTTTTTAGCAGACTCGAGCACTGTGGGTGTTTTCTGGCTGTGCTCGACTGACATCTCCCTCCGCTCACCTTAGTGACCTTTTTTCATCTTTTAAAGCAACATCACTGGACACTTTTCTAATTAGCACATGAACCCAAGCAGAAAAGTAACACTTTAGTTGTGTGAGGTCATTAAGTAATGAGTCGCTAAACTCATGCTCACATTTCTGGAAAGATTTTTCTTGACTGTTTTCTGACCATGGCAGCTGGTGTGACGTAAGGGGGCGAGGTTGTTTCCATGGAAGTCAATATATTTGTGTTTCTGTGCACAAAGGTTATATTTATTGATTGCTCGATCAAAAAGCATCAGAATCAGTGGATACTGTGGAAGATTGAGGATATTAAAATACATCTTTTCTCAATTTATGCAGCTTGTTGCAGTCAGTGTTCTGAGCATGTATAATGATCATAACCAAGATATTCATACGACATGTATTTAAAGTATAAACCAGATTCTTCCCATTGTTTACACCCAAACCACAAAACACTTGTTTACTGTTCATATGAATAGACACTTTGTGCGAACATGTACTCTCATTATCTCTAAAGAATTTTTAGCTCTGTCTAATTTCACTGTGTCTGGAGAGTTTAATGATTTAGTTGAATTATGCGAGTCATAAGAACATGCAGCAGATGATGATTTACTGGTTTCCTGTAACCACACCTATCAGCAGCTATATAAAGAGATGTCCGATGCAGGACTTAGAAGAAATGAGCATTCATTGATTTGCTCTTGTCAGAGTTGAGTCTTTTACAAGATTTGGTCAGCTGTACATCTTCTGGGTGCAGGGATAACATCAACACATCAGGTAAGTCTTACAGCCGGACTGCTACATCCAGAATACTAACACTGAAATATTCTACCATCTATTCATTTACTTTGATGCTTTTTGCAGCTCATTTTCCTGCCAAAGATACTCTGTAAGTGATGTTCTCATTTCTCTAATACATACTTTATTTTGGAGTTAAAAACTATTCAATTGAATCAAGTGGTTATTTACAGATCCGTTACAACAACGGAAAGTTAATATCAGAGCAGTAAAAATACTTAAATGAACTTGTTTTGAAAATGTACTTGAAATGAGTGCCTCTGTCTTGAAACCTAAAGGGATGAAGTTGCAGCCACAGAATTTTGAAAAAGATCGTTTTAGAAAATTATTGGAAATATGTGATGTGTATTGAAAATGTGTCGAAATGTTTAAATGGTCATTTGTAATTTTAAATAGGGAAACAACATTTCTAGGAGTCAATTGCAGTTTACAATCATTTCAAATGAGAAAGTTTTTACGCTGAATGCTTGTTCATGATGCTAATGTTTATGTTTATGATGCTAACGTTTATTTTTTTGTTCCAGCGAATACAAGAAAGAAATGGCGCTTCTGAGGCTCACACTTTGTGCTGCTTTAATGGTGACTGTAGCATTGTCTAAACCAGTGAGTGGCTCTTTGATTCTGATTCAACAAAATAAAAAACGATCTCAGAGGAAGTGTGAGTAACGTAACAAACGCTCCTTATTATAAAAACAGGTTGCTCAGAGCGAGGGGGAGGAGTCATCCAATGAGTCCGTTGAGTCAAATTCATCAGAGGAGACCATCCCCCATGTTGAGCCTCAACAAGACTCCCTGCATCCAGTGGCTAAAGACATTGCTCTTTCCGTAGAGGAGACTGAGCCCCCTAGTACTGCAGAATTGCTTCCCTCCGTAGACGCAAGCCTCTCTCCAACTACATTTTATACTTCAGCCTTGCCAAACCAAATGGACCCGCAGACCTCCACCGACATGAACACTGTTCAGCCCATACCAGATGACCCTTCACAAACTCCTCAGGGTACAGACATTTTTCAGGACGTGCCTGTCACTGATGCTACACAGACCTCAGTTATTGGTGACACTGTGCATGTTCCACTCGATTCAGAGGTCCCTCTCAACACAGAGCTTACTCATGATGGCACAAACCAACCACAACTCCCCACCACTACATACCAAGGACTCCTCCCGGCTGCCACATCCCTCTCTCCTGCACACATCATCAAACCGTCAGCTCAACCCGTCTCAACAGCCCCACCCCTGCCAATCACCATTGGAGTCGCCGGGACCGCTGTTCCTGTTTGTTTCACTTTCCAGTTTACCACCTCAGAGCCAGATCCACCCAGAGGAGACAGCATGTGATGGAGAAAGTTAGCCATTTAAGGTTACGGGTTCAGTCTGTTATTGTTTAATATTTTACTCAGTGTACTTTTGATAAGTCAGCACTGTATTATCAAGTATCCTTGTATTTTATGCCTTCATGAGTTATTTTGTTGGCTGATGGCGGTGTTGTGATGACTGCTATATAAATACAATTGAAACCTTTGTACTCTTGTAGCAGTAAAACTGTCCTGCTCTTGATTTGTAAAATCGATATTCACTGACAACACCTCAAATGCATTCATGCGAGCAGCTGACAATAAAATTGTGACGCGTTTAATGTTCTTATGTCTTATTCAGTGGTTAAAAAGACGACACTGTTCAATCATCTTTAGTAAAATTCTGTTGTTTATTAGGAGTTGGATTACTTTCATTGTAAAGGAACCCAAACTTTGAATCTGCAAGTAACAAAGACACGAAAAGCAAATGGTGATGGAAACACGGGCCTCGTCTTAGCAGCTATATTAGCAGTGTTGTTCTGACATGTCTATCCAACACATTTTCAAATCCAGCGGAGAGGAGCTGCACAGGTACAGTACTGTATGTGCGACGCGCCCTTGTTCACACGTCTTACAAAAAAAGTTTTAACATTTGTAGCATGTATGGCACAATCCTTCAACTGAACGGAAAACAATCACAGTTAGTCTCCGTCTGTACACCCTCCACCAGCACTTCCTTAAGTGGTAAACCAGCTACATTTTTTTTGTCATGGTACCACGCGGTGGCTCAGTTGTTAGACTACATCCCCCCAAGCAAGACCTTCCTTGGTGGTCAGAGTGACTATGACTTCCTGTAGTCTAGGTGTTTATGTGTGTGTGTGAACTGTGTGTTAGTCCTGTGAATGACTGGGAGCCGTTCTGATGTCTATTCTTCATCTCACCCACTGGGATACGTCCCAGCCCTGAAGGGGATAATCAGGTACAGAAAATAGATTCTTTTTTTGTAATATGTACAATCTAAGAACAAAGGTCCAGTCTATGGTTAAACTCAATGCAACCTATTACAAGTGAGTGCGCTAGACAAATGTCTCAAGTAAAAACATTCGACATTGTGGTTGGACGTAAATCTAATGTGGTGTAGGGGGCTGCGGTTGATCTGGCTGCTCTGGCTCGGTGTCTGTTTCCGCCTCGTTCGCTGTGTCTGGCTGCTCGGGCTGCTGCTGCTGAGGCTGCTGGATGAGTCCTCCGTCTTGTGCCGTGTTATACGAGCCACAGCCGCTGCACTTCATACCCAGCACGTGGAAAGGCACCGTGCAGTGAGCTTGGCAATCGTTACATATAATCTATAATGAGGGAAAAAAATGTCATATTACATTTAAAAATTGTAAACATTGGGCATCCTATGTTTAAAAAAAATTACAACCTTCTTTTAACTAAACAAAAATGTTACATTTGCGTTATGTGTTATTATTAGGATCTCACTTTGACAGTAGCACCCTGGTATTCAGTGGGCATCGGTGACTGGGAGATCTCTTTGTCCATCTGATCCCACTGGTCCTCCATGTTCCAGGCAGAGTGCATACACAGAGGGCAGCGATACGCTCTAAAACAGATGAGACACAATTACATTTAGTGGACAGCCTCACTCAGCTCCTCTCTGTGCACTTAAGTAACAAAGTTACCTCCGGTTAAGAGGGTAATCGGAGCAGGCACATTAGTGGCCTGCGTATACATGCAGCAGAGGTTTAAGCAGATTTAACACCTACCCCAGACCATAGTCTGAACCACGGCTCACTTACTTTAACTGCAAAGATAGAAGACGCTGACTTTGTTTTATGTGTGTGTTTGTGTGTGCTTTGACACAGACTGACAGTGAGAGGAGGACAGCAGACCGACCGAGCAGGCGTGTCACGGTTTAAACATTAGTGTAATGTTCAGTGGGGAAATTAACTACTTGTTTAAGTATTAGTTTGGATGACATCCCTCCATTTACTGATTTCTCTTTTTATCCATCCTTCTGTATTACCGTTCCTGTCTGCAGTGGTTTGTCATGCACATGCGTACTCCGTAAAAAGACTATTAGAAACCTGGTTTCCTGTAAATATGGCAGAGGAATCAATATTCTCCAGGAGAAATCTACCTGAGGAAACAGGATTCCCTAATCCCCTCCGCCTATAAACTACACGAAAATCAGCTTCTTAGTTCACATGACGTTTAAGAAATCAGCTTACTGGAGAAGACCCACTGTAAGTCTGTTTCTTAATTGCATGCCAACGTACTGATGGAAGCAGGGCTAAATTGATTCAGCATGAAATATGTGTAAACCAGACAAACAGACATTAACCTGGAAAAATACAATGTTTACTCAACTAAACAATTACCAGGTTAAAAGACATACCCCGTTCTGACCATGTCGTCAAAGCAGGTCCTGCAGAGAATGTGGACAAACATGTAAACTGTTATCCTTAAGTCGTAGTATATCTTGAACTATGAGAATTAAACAAACATAAGGAACAACAATTGCATAACTACAATAGAGAGCTTGAAAATTAAACTCTTTTTTTATTTGTCTAAATCCCCAACAGTATTTAAATACCTGTTCAATTCTCTTCATCTTTGTAATTAAATCCTATTTCTATCTTAATTAAGAGATACTTCTAAAACATAGTATATAAATAAATCTGTTCAGCAATCACTAAGACAATTGATTGAAGTAAAATAAAATAAAAGTTGGGATAAATACAAATGGAAAAATATGCACAATTCATTTTCAGACTCCATCTTGAGCAACTAGTATTTAGAGAACAATGAGTCTTACTTGTGTAAAAGATGACCGCATGGAAGAACATGAGCCATAATTCTGGATGTGTGAATATCCTGTAATTGGAAGAAAATGTTTCATCAAGCTGTAGGTAAAAGAAAAAGAATAAATTCAAAGCTAATGTCCCTCTTATACCACCCCTTCATGTCATAAATGTCTCATTACCTCCATACACACTGGACAGTTCTGCCTCGATACATTTTCAACACACTGAAACATAAAAGATGACAGCAGTAAGGATTTGCTCATCAAACATAATACATATCATGTGTGTGGACCAGAAACAGATGAAGGATAATAATCACCTTATGATTTCCTCGTAGATTCTGGGCTAAACACAGATTGCACTTCTCGCAATGGAAATACTTCTCCCTAGGCCCAATCCTGTTTGGGTTACAACAGGACAGTGTCACTGACTGACGGATGTTAGAGGTCGTCATACTAACACTAAGTTTTAAGTGACTTAAATGTAATGAAACAAAGAATCTGTCAGCAGCAAAGTATTTATTTTGTGTAACGTTATTGGCAGTTTCTTACATTACAACCCTTACATTGAATAAGGCCATGAAATAACACCAATGAGTAAGTATAAACACACACACTTGTGACCAGTGGTGTCACAATACTTAGGATATATTAACACTATTATTGCTCACCTGCATATTCCACAAGGCTGACAGTGGTACTGTTTCTTATCCTTGTCGAACAAATGGCAAATGTCGCAGTAGTACTCCCCAAACTGCACATGACACTCCTGGCAAGTTTGTTGTGCCTAAAAGAGTGATATGATGATAGATTAATAAAGTTGAACTAACCTCTACATGCGCAAATAAAGCATATAACCAATGGAAACTAAGAGACAGTCATGATTAGCAATAATTAATTGTTCCTGCGACAGCTCACAGTGGAAACCACAATACCTGCAGTGTTTTTTTTCCTCTTACCTGCTGCACTGTGTGACACTCAGAGCACTGCACCTCTTTGACTTTGAATCGATCCATTTGGTGGGTCTCCTCTGCATCATGGCACAGCCGACACACATACAGTTTACCACAGCAAGGAGCCTAAAGAACATAGAAACATGTGATGACACGGTGCAAGGGGAAGTGAATGATGGGTAAGTCAATCAAAAGTATTTATGGCTGCTTCAAAACTCGAAGGTTTAGGCAAAGTAAAATTGAAGTTTTCTAATGTCATGCAGGGAACACAAGAGTAACATATAAGACAAAATGGTATTTCATTACGATATGCTGCATAACCGTGTAACCAGCTAGCTGTGAGTTGGTGCTACTAGAGCTATACATACCACTAGTAGCTATAGCAGCGTTACAGTGAGGTATATTAAAAATGTATACGACTCTACTTCGCATGTAAGGCAAATATTTACGAAATATTTTAAAAAGTTAACTCACTTTCAATAAGCAGCTGCGTACATAATGCTCACAACCAGCAGGGGAAGCCATGATTCCTCCAAAATTTGGTTCTTCTTCGAGGGCGATGACAAGCCGCCCGCTTTTCTTCTTCTTCGTTTTTGACAGTCAAGACGCAGCAACACTGCCACCCTCCGTTCGAGAATCAAGCGGCAACCTCCGGTGTTGAAAAATGAAGCCAATGTGGAAGTGCAAAATATGCAGTGCCTCGAGTGGCCGCTTGAGGCTGGCTCCAAGAGCCAAGAAAAAAACACCGGGGCCCTTACTTAAAGCAAAAATAAACATGTTTACAGTTTCATAGTATACATTATTATTACCATACCATACTGTATATTATATTATATTACACTATACTAAAATATACTATATAATTGCAACTTTTACCATTATATTACGGAATGTATCTTGCAACAATTATCGGTTATATATAGCCAATTTCTCTATTCCTAAGAACTGTACGGGGGTGAATTTTTATACAACTCACCTTTTAAACTATATTAAGCTTAAAACTATAGGGGCGGGGTCACTTGAGTGACAGGTGGATACCCCTGGCTGTCTGCTAGACATCAACACTGCCACACAGTCAATAACCTTAGGCCTACTGGTAACTTCTTATAACTTGTTTCATGCAAGAATTTGAGAAATGATCTGGTTTGCTGTATGTTTTATGGAACTATCATGCCGTCATTTACACAGTTGAGAAATCAGTGGGTGGCGTCAAGGTGGCTACATCCATTATTTATACAGTCTATGTTAAGAATCCTCTTCTTTTTTAATGGCGGGTGGCAACTAGCATTAAAGGTGCATTATTGCCACCCAATATGCTGGATTGTGGTCCAGGTTTTACCTATTTCTATTAGGAATAGAAAAATACCTTATAAGAGTTAAAATAAATTGAATTCTCTTCATTAAACCGGTTGCATTAAAAACTCAAACAAAGATTTATTCTGCCCTTCCTCAATGCTTAATTGTTTTTAAGATTCAGTACTTCCACCCCGCATCTTGTCACTTCCCTTTTAAGCTTTTCTCTATTTATCTTATATTTCTGATCGTCACAGGTAACAGGTTTCACTTTTTCTAGTTCTGGTCACATTCACACAGGTCTGATGGATGTTTTCTTAGTGATTGCATCGATTTATTTAAACCTGTGTTTTGTAATCTTAATCTTGTTTTCTCCTATTGCATTAATTCCTCCAGTTTTTTGATGGATATCATATAAATGACATCCTTTGTTTCTGTCATCCCAAAGTGTTTCCCTGGGAGTCATGATTTTACTTGGAACTAGTGCTTTACCCTCAGCTTTCTTAAAGGCTACCTGTATAACATAAATGGTCAGCCATTTCCTTCCTCCCAATATGATAACTGTATGTAGCTTATGTAGTCTGAATAGTGTTTCATATAGTGTATTTCATATATTAAATCTGGTCTACTTTGGGGTGGCAAGAAGTTTTTAAATATATTTTGTCCTAACTATTGTAATGCCAACTTTTCAACGGTGTATAGGCCTGCTGCTAAATGATCTGGTCTTTAACTTCAAGTCTGGGATGACAAAGGCAAATCCTCTCTTGAATCTTTTCTTATCTTTACTTGTTTATTTCTTGTTGTTGCTGTTACTATCTTACTATTATTGTTTGTAAATACTATTTATCAGTTTTTCTGAGCTGTTGTAACAAGTTAATCTCTCCCAATGGGAGATGAATAAAGATTATCCCATCATATTTTATGCATTTTCATTTCACCATTGCAGTAGGATTCCTTGATTTATTTTGCCTCATATGTCATTCAAGACAAGCGCCGCTGGTGTAGTGGTATCATGCAAGATTCCCATTCTTGCGACCCGGGTTCGATTCCCGGGCGGCGCACGTATTTTGTACCATCAACAATAAGTAAACATGAAGATTATAACGTTTGACAGTATTTCTAAATATTGAAATGCAGCAATGCATAATGCTAGTACATTCATCGAAGTTACGTTACACAAAATGTTCTGGTTTGTGATTTCATTATATGTATTTCGCAGATGTTTTCAGCTTTCATTTCCTCGAACGTTTTTGCACTTTGGTCGATTAAAGCTATGACAACGAATAACGAAAAGACAAAATGTGCACGGTTATAAAAAGACGCAAACCGCGCTATGTTTGCAGCATAAACCATACAGATGTTTGGGCACGCGCCTGTGTGTGGGAGAAAGAGCGCTTGATTTTGGCTTCATTTCAGCGCGCAGGTTGACGCTGCTGACGCCGCTCCTCCGCCATCTTCACTTCCTATTGTTTGCATCAGACTGAGGCTGTCTGCGGTGTGTGTGTGAGTGCAGAATCGGCCACCGATTTATCATTGAATTGTAGATATAGCCATTACGTTTTCGGCCATTCAAGTTCAGCACAAACCATTTGTATGTCATTGGATTAAAGGCCTTTCAGGACGCGACCACTAAACCTTGATGATGGAGGAAGATCAACCCAGAACCTTGTGAGTATCAGCGGCCCTGTCTATGTCCT
This sequence comes from Semicossyphus pulcher, assembly GCF_022749685.1. Lineage (NCBI taxonomy): Eukaryota > Metazoa > Chordata > Actinopteri > Labriformes > Labridae > Semicossyphus > Semicossyphus pulcher. The sequence continues at coordinate 28,993,708 of NW_027211737.1, read as the reverse complement.
GGAATGAGAAGGCTCCGTGTAACTGTGGCCGAAATGTTTCCACGTTGTTGTTTCAATTAAAAACGATAAAACCATATAAATTGTCCACAATTTGACTTTTCATCCGCATCATCATTTCGTCAACAATAGCAACGTTAGTAAATGTAATTGGACACAAAGTAGTTTCGATATGTTCGTGAAGTTCTGTTTGATTTTGTCTCATAAATGGACGGAGCAGCAACTAGCCTGAAAATGAAACCGAGGGGCTAGCTGATGCTAGATATCATTAGCTACAGATGCTAACACATCTAGCCAGTCAATTCTTCTAAATTGGACACGTCTATCTTGAAGGAGGACTTTATTCAAAGAGACAGTTTTGTTTTTTTCGATAGGTCTCAGCTGGACTTTGGAATAAGGGATTTAATTTTATGAAGTGCCGTTAGTTGCCAAACCACCGAGCATTAGGCCCCTTTGAACCGGCTAGCGTGATCTGTAGCTAGCTGGCAGACAAGCCACGTCAACGCTCGGAGACACGGCCCGGGACAGTTTCAGTAAGGGGGAGACCATACTTGGGTTGTTTGTGTTTAATTGAGACTGCGTCTTATAACATTGTGTTCATTGGAACTGATTTTTTTTGTTGCAAATATAAGGAATTGTTGTGGGTTGTAGCTAGCCCGGTGAACTAGCCTTTGTTTGCATGCTACTTCCTGTTTGACAAAGGCTCATTTCTCCCTTCTCTCATGTTGTTTGCAGGTATGTGGGGAATCTGTCCAGGGATGTCACCGAGCCCCTCATTCTGCAGGTCTTCACACAAATAGGACCCTGCAAGAGCTGTAAAATGATAGTTGATGTGAGTGTTATTCCCTCTGGTATATATTGTTTAATATAGGAAATGGCATTCAACACTGGCCTGCTTATAAAGGTCTTTTTCTTCATATGTTCTCGATATTGAGTCTTTCTGTTTATTATATGGTGCATCATAATCCAAACAATGATAGGTGACTCTTGTCATCTGCGGTGACTCAATTTTAACCTTCTTGAGGACTTAATATAAGTGTATTTTCCCGTTGACAGACGGCTGGAAATGATCCATACTGCTTTGTGGAGTTCTATGACCACAGGCATGCTGCTGCCTCATTGGCAGCAATGAATGGAAGGAAAATAATGGGTAAGGTAAGCTATCGTGTCTAAAGGGTGAGTTGGAATAGGTGGGCTGCGGGTGTGGGGGGTCATAGGTCGTGTCCTTAAAAAACTTAAACGTATGTATAGTGGACTGCAACCATTTATATTCTTTTAATCACATAGGATTTTCCAACAGAAAGCTGCTTGACACAGAGTCCAGATCAGATCGTAAACCTTTAAGGGCATTACTCCCGCCAGAAAGTTAACTCTAGGGTTGTAAAATTGTTTCCTGTAAGCCCTCCCAAACCAAAAGGGCATGAAACAAATAAACTTGTGGTGTTAAATGTGTGGAATTTTTTTCCCGTATGTGAATCAACGTAAGCAAACTGAAGTATATGAAGAGGAAAAAAGGACAAAAACAAATCTGGAATATTGTCCCTAAATATTCAAGACCTTGTAAACTAGATTGAAATTAAAGTCTGGGAGGAACTGCATAATACCAGTTTATCTAGGAGACATGAGCGAACATAAAGTTTTTATTTACATTTCAAAAAATATCAGAGTGGTGCTGGATGGTGTTTTAATAAGTCAAGTTTAGTGACTCAGTGCTAGGACCTGAACTAGACAAATTAAAGACGTTGGACACTTCTTGACGAACTAACACAATTTTTTTTACTCTAAAAATAATAATGTTTCAATATTATATTGATCCCGTCTTTGTATCATATTCTGCTTTTTGCAAGGAAACCCCCAAACTTACTTATGAAACTGTGAGTCAATAACACTAGGCCAACTGCAGGTTATTTTGATTTGATAGAAAACACATTTTGTTGCATTATGTCACTTAACACACCGGCCTTAAGTGAATAAGCCATGTCGTGATTATAATAATTATTATTGCTGTTAGTGATTTAACATTTAAACATTTAAAGGATCGTTTAAGGTTGATTTTTAATTTTTTTTTAGCACTACGTCAGCATTTAAACAATACTCTGGTTTAGAGGAGGTTCGCAGGTTTCATTGTAAATGATGTAAACATACCCCACCTTGCCTGTTTTTTCTCTGCCCTTCTCTGCAGGAGGTCAAAGTCAATTGGGCCACGACACCAACCAGCCAGAAAAAAGACACAAGTAGTAAGTACACGTTCTTGTAGACTGAAAATCACAGGAAAATATGTTCATTGCATGTTTGCTTACTTTTTTTTGTAATGTACCGATCATTCAACTGTTGAATGTGTTTTTTCCCCTTTTTTATTCCTATTAAACTGATGAAAACCTGCAATTCAAGACAGGAATCCACAATTTTTTACAAGTGTATGAAAGCTAAACATTTCCAAACCGTGTTTCCCCCCTACAGATCACTTTCATGTCTTTGTTGGAGACCTCAGCCCAGAAATAACTACAGAAGACGTCAAAGCTGCCTTTGGTCCGTTTGGTAGGATATCGTGAGTATCAGGCTTACCATCCCTCACAAAGATCATTCAATCAAGAAAACGGGCGGGGAACTGTTATCCCCTAACATGATTTTATATCTAATAATTGGAGCCTCCCATAAGAATAAGAACTTCTTACAGTTGTAGTTGTATAAACGGAGTGATGATAAACTTCTTCAATCTTGAAATGTGCTACAAGAACTGAAAAAAACTGCAGAAACTTGTACATTTATAGGATTACCCCAGGAAATTTGATTAATATTTAAATCTGAGTTTCCACAAGAAGACTAAATAATTCTTGTTTACACTTTTCAGATCTGTCGGGCATTGTTGTGTGTGTTTTTGATGTTCTCCTGTTGGTGTGTTTGTTCACAGAGATGCTCGTGTTGTGAAAGATATGGCTACAGGGAAATCTAAAGGCTATGGCTTTGTGTCTTTCTTCAACAAATGGGTAAGACTTCAAGAAATCATTAACCTCAGAGAAATGTGATATGTTCTTTGTTACTGATGGTGTTCGTATGGCTTTACCATAAACCTGCTAAAAAACATTTATTTCTGAAAATGTAGGAAGGTAAATATCTCTGTGTGCTTCTAAAGAAATGTATTATTGACCTCATTAGACCCCAGCTCCATGGAATAACCAGATTCTTTCCTTTGCAGGACGCAGAGAACGCCATTCAGCAGATGGGAGGTCAGTGGTTAGGAGGCAGACAGATTCGAACTAACTGGGCCACGAGAAAGCCCCCTGCCCCGAAGACCACCTATGAAAGTGCGTTGTTATATATATACATATATGTACGTTTTGCTTGTTTGCACAGGATGCTGTATTCACGTAAAACCATTAACAATTTCTCTGTCTGTTCCTGGCAGGTAACTCCAAGCACCTATCCTTTGATGAAGTAGTCAGTCAGTCCAGCCCCAGTAACTGCACTGTGTACTGTGGCGGAGTCAGCACAGGACTGACAGGTAATAAATATAATATATATAATACTATTTGTACTATATGTCTGTGAAGGTTCTCAGTCATCCAGGTCATGGTACCTGCAGAGGCTTATATTTCTAGCTCCGTCCACTGAAGAAGCCTTTCAGATGAGGTGTGAAATGTCTTCAGGAACTTCAACCAAGTCCAGTTGCCTTTTGGATTAAGCTTAGAATGTTTGTACGATAGCTACTCGGGATGCACAAAATTATCGTCAGGTTATCGGCATCGGCAGATGTGTCATTTTTCTGCCGATAAAACAAAGCTTTAATTCTGCCTTAATGCTCGATGATTCCCTAAAAAAGCTTGACGTAATGCTACGACATTAACTCGGCACGAGTGTGCGCACGCTCTGCCTGCGCAAAGTTATCAACGATATACAAATAAAGACTAAAAAGTCTCAGAAACTCGAGCCAAAATAGAAGTTAAACAACTTTCTCAACTCTTAACTAGCTCACATTCTCGTCATTTTACCGGACTTAACAACATCAAACATGCCGAAAATACACTCGCGACCAAAGCCAACGCTAACAGAGTGTAACATAAACATCAGTGCAAAACTAACATACATATTCATGGATGCACAGACGATAAAAAGAGTCAGCCGGCGATCACTGATGTCGCCGTAGCAGGTGCAGTAAACAAGTCTTGTCTCCTTCACTGCTGTGTTTCGTCTGCAGTAAACAAGTCATGTCTTCCTCACTCCTGTGATTCGGGGGGGGGGGGATGCTGCATTCAGGCGCGCTCAGAAACGTGAGTGATCAGACACGTGACCTTTTGTACAAGGCCTCTTCTGTCAAGTGTGAAGAGGGGTGCAAGATGTCTGCGGTATGGCAGTTTTTGGTCACTACTGTAAGAGTAGGCATGATATGAATTCCACGACAGGGGAGACCTTATGTTCTCTGCAGTTACGTGGAAAGAAAACATCTGCCTAATATATCGGTATCGCAATCGGCTGAAGGGTTGGAAAATATCAGCATATCAGATATCGGCAAAAAATCCAATACCGTGCATCCCTAATAGCTACCATCAGTATTATAAAGGTACTGGCAGTTAAGGTAGGAAGTAAATATGGCAAAAGTTAGATCCAATAAATATACAGAAATAAGCCATTTACAGACGAGAGCACCCTGTTGGGGTTGATTTTCACCCTAATGACCTGCCCGCTGTACATTACCTCTTACCTGTGTAAGAGATAACGTCCAGATCCTCTTGCCTCAGGCGGTTCAGGCGTTGCTGCAGCAGCACCGCAAATCTACAGAAAAGGAGGCTCGCCTATTTTTTCCATCAGCTACACACACGTCTCTGCAAAAATAGACCATGAATAATCTGTGGATGGAAATTCTGACTTCATATCTGCAATATTAGACGTTTCAGTGTCTAAATCTGTTGACTACGTGACGGACATTGATTAGACTTGACTTAAAACTGAGTCCAAACTAAATTTTAGTTGAAAAAAAAAAAAAAGATTTTTGGCCTTCTTCAGAGGTAAAGTTGGTGTTCAGAGATGTGCCAGGCCGGAGCAGCTGACACAGTGCTTGTGGACACTGCCACAGCAGTTAAGCAAGGCAGCCAGAGTTCTGTTGCATGTAAACTCTTAACTATACCAAGCTGTGGCTACTCAGACAATACTTGGTAGCAATGAATTCATTCGGTAGGTTTGCTCTCTTTACGATGAAAAGACTAAGTAATGGCCGCATTATGTGTTTATAATTCATTATAAACCTTACTCTTCCCGTAGAGGTCGTTCTAACGCCCTCTGCTGTTATCAGCAAAATGTTGTTAATTAGATTTAGAGCCACCCAGAGACTCTTACCTGAGGATGTAACGTTTCTCATGCGGTGTTTTGTTAATGAGGCAATCATAAAAATGATGCGTAATGTTCCCCCTGTTTGGTTTTCAGAGCAACTGATGAGACAGACCTTCTCTCCCTTTGGACAAATCATGGAGATCCGGGTTTTCCCTGACAAAGGCTATTCGTTTGTGAGGTGTGTGGAAGTTTCCTGTTAAAGTTTAATGTGTTTCTAATATCATTCAGTACACGACAGGAGCGAGAACCTGCAAAGCTCTAAACGCTGAGGACGTTGAATGAGAAACACATGCATGGATGGAGTTTATACACACAGGTTTTCTGTCAGGGTTAATTTCACTGACTACAAAGAAGCAGTTCATTCAGTACCAGGTATTCGATCATGCATTGTAGAATTAATTAAAAAACAGAACAGGTCTCCAGTTGTGCTGTCGTCACTGTTGATGAGTAAATATGTATAAAATGAGGTTCAGCATGTCCCCTCTCTCTCCCTCCCTCCCTCCCTCCCTCTGGTTTTGTCCAGGTTCAACTCCCATGAGTCAGCAGCCCATGCCATTGTGTCAGTGAATGGCACCTCAATAGAGGGCCACATAGTCAAATGCTACTGGGGTAAAGAGACCCCAGACATGATGAACCCCATGCAGCAGGTGCCTATTCCCCAGGTAAGGACACATGTACTGTGTAAAGAAAAACACTGTTGCTGTCTTCTTATCTGAAGCACAAATGACATCTGCATGTTGGTGCTCTCCTGTGCATCGTGAGTCTGAATAACTCATAACATCAGTCTGTTTGATCCGTAACTCAGGAAGTGTTGAACATCACATTGTAGGAAGGAATAGAACAACCATTTCCCCTTTTTATTGAATTTGTACCACATAATTTGGCATTAAAGAGGAACATAAAATTAAATTTCATTGTGGCTTTAAGAGCTTTAAGAGCTGAGCTCTCCAGACATACTCGGGGAAATGGAACCCCTTTGCTCTGGCTGAAGTGGTGCTTTTAAAAAACAAATCTTGTGTCACATGTTGACATAATGTTCCTTAACTATGTAGAAGTTTTGCAAGCTTCCAGCAGAGCGAAATGCACATTACCCTGTATGGAAAAAAACCTGAATTACGCAGTACTGCTGCAAAACCAACAATACAGAAGAAGTCGACAGGCTGCTTGTATTTGAGCTGTTCTTTTTTGGCTTATCATTTTGTGTTTTATAGCAAATTTGCGTATATTGTTAAATAACATTATACAGAATCGCTGTGTTAAAACTTGTTGTACTCTTCCTGCAGCAGAACAAGATGAGCTTCCCTGCTGCCCAGCCCTACGGCCAGTGGGGCCAGTGGTACGGCAACGGGCCCCAGATCAGCCAGTACGTCCCAAATGGGTGGCAGGTCCCCACCTACGGCGTCTACGGCCAGGCCTGGAACCAGCAGGGCTTCAAGTAAGTAGCATGGTGTGCACAGGGCTCCCCTTCACCGCCTCCTTCTACTCCAGCACCACCAGGGACCCGGGGCAGCGAGAGCCAGCTCTGGCCACAGGAGGGAGCCATGAACTCCCTCCCCAACCCCCCCCCACCCCCCACATCCTCCCTCCTCCTCCCCTCGCCAGCCCCCCTCCTCGTTCATCTCGAGAAGATTGAGACATAAGCAGACACATTCGCACACACACACACACACACACACACACAGAACAATCTGAACTTTAATTTGTTGTTAATCATGTTTCAGAGCGTCGACACTGCTCGCTGTGCCCAGCACATCTTAATCACTTCTAGGGTTTTGTTCCAAAATGTTCAGTCGCTTAATAATTCACCTGTAAAAACGATATTCTTTTCCAATCATGACTGTTAGAAAACGGACTCAAACCTGCTAAAAACTTCTTTTTTTTTTAAGAATTTCAGTAAATGCAAAGATAATTGATTATATTGATTGAACAAGACAAACGCTAAAAGCTCAGAACAAAGTTTTCACTTACTGTCCGCGCCGGGGACAGTCAGCTGATGAAGAATTAGTTTCCCTCTTTGTAAGGTCACTGTGTGTCAGGACTGTGTTCTTTCAGGCTGTTCAGTTGTTTTGTATGTCTTCATTCATGTTAGAGATTTTACTTTGTAATTGTGTTATTTTTTTTTTTCCATATACCTGAACATTTGATCTTTTTGTGAACGTCAGTAGGACACGTCAAATATAATTTGTAGGTTGTTACTCAATGTTTTAATTTAGACAGCCTATGTGCAGTGACGTCTTGTGCACCCAAGAGAAATAAAAGAGAGGCCATATGTTGTCGATAGTCTAAATTTCTTGGTGAGCAGCTGTATGAATAGGCTCAGTACAAACGTGTGAGGCGATGAAAGCAGTGATGCTGTGTGTCATTGTCAGATGTACAGTAAATGCACAATTCCTAAGGAGAGGCTCGGCCTCTTCTCACTTGAAATTTGAAGATAAATCCTTGATAAGCTGCCTTTTCTCCACACTGAAGTAGTTTTACTACACGAATGATTCAAGGCTGAAAACAATATGTGAATTAGGTGAGAATTATGCTTTTCCTCTGTCACACTTTGTGCCCAAACGAGGGATCGGTTTTCTCACATACAGTGTGGCTCGTCTGTCTGTCGGCTGGTTCCAGCTGCCGTACGTCAGTAGCTGGCAGCAGCTGGGAGGGGGGGTAGAGAGTATTATTTAGCTTGCTGCGCTTAGCTTGTATGCTCTTTGTCTGCTTGTCCACCCATGTTTAATCAAATGACACTTACCTTTGGCCTCTCTGAAGAGCCCTCCACTTTCTGTTTCCCCCCTCCCCTGATTTTTGCTAGCTTGATTTTTGCCCAGCCTGCCTCACCCTCACAACCTCTTATAACTCTGTTTGCCTTCTTGTTCTCATTCTAGCCTGTCCAGATTCTAGTAGCTCTAATATAAACCGTCCCTTTTGCTCCCTTTCGCCTTGTCTCTTCTAACCTGCTGGCATTTTGTCTTTCTGTCTCTCCCTCTCTCTCTCTCTCTCTGTACCTCGTTTTTTGCAGTCACTTACCGGCCAGTGCTGGGTGGACTGGCATGAGCGCCATCAGTAACGGTGGGGTTATGGAGCCTACACAGGGATTGAATGGGAGTATGCTAGCCAACCAACCCGGTATGGGAGCCGCAGGATACCCCACACACTGATAAGTGGGCCGGGTGGGAGATTTGTCAACCATCAGCCTCTTATTGGCTGTACGGTGCCCTGCAGGGCTGTGTAACACCGCCTCCATTTGTGGCAGGACTAAGACTTTTACTGGGATGTGGAACCTAATGGGAAGGTTGACGTCTATAGGAGTTGTAAATGGGAATTCATGGGGGGGTTGAGGTAACGGGAGCCAGGGAGGAGCGATTTGACCCACACAGGTATCTACATCCTTTGTGGTAGGCAAGACTGGCCATGAACCAGGGCTCTTACCATTTTTAAGTTAACTGTAAATGAGTATAAACTGTAAAGGAGAAACTTTTGGATTTTTTTTGTTTTCCGGGTTTTACAAATTGCTTCCATTTTCACATCTTTCCTCTCACACAGCCACCGAGAGGTTTGTCATTTTTTTTAAAAAGAAACGGAGAAAGTTTGAGACGTGCTAAGTTATGAACCTTAGTTATTATTTTGAGAAATGGAAATCTGTTTAATTTGTTCTCATTTCCTCTTGGATTAAAATCAATTGCAGGGATTATTGCCACTGCTGTTTCTCTGTAAGGGCAGATAAATATTGCACAGTTTTTTCCTCTCTTGTACTTGGGAAAAATTTGACTACCAGGAGTGTTTCCTTTTTGCATTCCATTTCTCCTTCATATCTTTCGGACAGCCTCAAAACTTTTCGCCACGTGTAAATAACCATTCATTCATTTGAAACAATGTAAGTAAAATGCTACTGTTAACTGTGGGTGCTTGCTTTTCTTTTTGTTTTGATAACTCGACAGTTAACTCAACATTGTACGTAGCAGAGTGGCACTATAAACGTGACACTGGCACAGTGCAACACACAATTCTTCCATGCAGGGATAAGATGACATTGCCATGCAGTGCATACTTAAAATTTAACACAGTTCAAATGTTAAAGGGTGAACATGTTTGACACTTCTGATGGTTTTTAAATATGTATTGAAACGCCAGTATTTTATATCAAAAATCTGAGTGGATTCAACCTTTACACTTGCTCTTTTTGCCAGAGAAATGGGGAGGCCTACATTGTAACTGTTGCCTTATAGAGCTGGTTTCTTTTACCTGACAAGATACTTTTTAATTAGGCAGTGCCTACAGACATTTTCAGACCCTTTTGTTTAGAAAGGTGTTAGCCCTGAGAACTGATGACTCTGCTACTGTAATCAATGTTTTCTTGCTTTGTCCAATTAAAATGCTAATGCACATAAACCACATGACGTGTTTGTACTTCTTTTGTTTCACGAAGGGGTTATCGCAGGAAACGTTCATTAAGCTTTTATTCAGAAACTGCTTTTGAATATTTAACCGGAGTGTTTTTCTGCTTTGAAATGTTTTGGTATGTGAAGTGATCTTGACGTGTGTGTTTGTATTTTGAGGCCGGCCTTTATTACTCAGACTTTAAGACTAAACTTGGAAAAAACTCTTCTCTTCTTCACCTGCCTACTCGTCTTATCAATCTATTAACTACAGTCATAGAATTACTGGACACTTGTTTGAATTTGGTTTTGTTTATTAACTACTATGAGTAATGTTCTAACCATACCACCATGATATGAAGCATGCCAGAAGAAAAAGGGAAACAAATGTCCCATTACATGTTTGTCAAGTACAGTTGCAGATGCATTCTTTGTAACTACTTTGTGAGGCCAACTGTGGTTTGTACTGAATAGAATATCTTTATTGTCATTGTACATGTACAACGGAATGGAGTGCAATCCTTATTAATGCAGAACACATAAAACCCAAAGTGTAAAAACAGTATATAAAAATATATACATATCGCATAAAAACACACACACACACAGAGCATGTCCAATTCTAATAAAGTGCATTACTTGCAATTAAGTGCCGTTATTGCTTTTGGATAAAAACTGTTTTTTAACCTGTTTTAATTGTCCTGTATCTTCTGCCCGGGCAGTAGTTCAAACAGGTGGGGACCAAGGTGTGAGGGGTGTCTGAGGATGTTGTGGGCTTTATGGAGGTTGCAAGAGCTGTACAGCTCATCCAGGGAGGGAAGAGGGCAGCCGATGATGTTCTGGGCTGTGTTGACGACCCTCTGGATCGCTCCTTCTTTCAGCTGCTGTGCAGCTGGAGAACCACACACACATGCAGTAGGTCATTACAGTCTATGGAGCAGCGGTTGAAGGACACCAGCAGTTTCTGTTCGATGTGGCTCTTCTTGAGGAGTCTCAAGAAGTAGTCTCTGCTCGGCCTTCTTAATCATCGCTGCGGTGTTTGTGCTCCAGGTCAGGTCCTCCTCAATCTGGACGCCCAGAAACCTGAAGACTGCAACCCTCTCCACCTCCTCCCTGCTGATGTCTAATGGCTGAATGTCTGTTCTTCCTTCTGTAATCAATGATCAGCTCCTTTGTCTTGGTGGTGTTCAGGAGCAGGTTATTGTCCCCGCACTACCCGCACTGTAGTAAAAAGCAGAAGTATGCAATTTTATACAGGGAATATGGTAAATTGACTGTACTTGTATATCGTTTTCTAGTCTTTGTGACCACTCAAAGATGCTTTTACACTACATGTCACATTCATACACTGATGGCAGAGGCTGCTACCTAAAGTGCCCAACTGTCAATCAGATATCACATTCATACCCGTTTGGGGTTCAGTGTCTTGCCCAAGGACACTTCGACATGTAGCCTGAGGGAGCTGGGGATCGAACCTCCGACTTTCCGATTGAAAGACGACCGACTTGACCACTGAGCCGCAGTGGAGGAGCCTGTGTCTGAACATTGTCTGTACCCGGTTTGTGGAACTGGAACATCTGAACGTAATAATACAGCAGTAACCAGACTTAATAGCTTTTTTCTATGTTCACTTTGTGTCGTGCATTTTAAACAATAATAAACCTTCAGTAAAACATGCCACCCAGATTCTTACAATTAAATGTTAGTGTCAAATAACGGAATACTTACATTGTGTGCACACACGATATGAACATTGAACAAAAAAGGAATAAATTGAGATTTTACTTGAGGGTTGGAGCGCTAATGATGAGGTCAGCTACTGCTTTAAGCAGGATTAAACTTTCTAGCAAGACAATTACAGAAAGAAATAGGCTGTTACAAACCTTTTAGCCAAAAGGTGCAATAACATCTTGAATAAACAAAGATTTAACAACTAATAATGTATCTGCCTCAGGTGTGAGGCACCCTGAATCTAACAGCTCTGTATATCCTGTGAATGTCCTGAAACAAAAGGAGCCTTTGGTGTTTGTTTGGTATTTAGTGACTTCTGCTGATCTTCCACACGATCATTTGGACCAAGATAATCTCAGTCAGTGATACCATACTTCTTTCACACAGTGGTCTGTAATAGAGATAGACTGATGTGGTTTTTTCAGGGCCTCTACCGATACCGATTATTAGTAGTCAAGGAGGCCGATAACCGATATTTGGAGCCGATATTCATTTGCAGTAAAAGTGAAAATATTGGCGTCAAAAGTTTGAATACTACTAACTCCAACACTTTGTTTAAATGCCTTTAAGCATATGTTTATTAAACAAACAAACAAAAAGCGCAGGGAGTTCCCAGGGTCAGCAGCATCTCTTATAAAGTTAACTGAAAATTTAGATAAATAAATAAATAAATGACTTCCTGAAGTTTTATAAAGTAAATAAAACAAAGTTAAATCAAGAGAAATGAACTTTCTCTCCTCTCCGCCGTGTGTGTGAGCGCTCTGCATGCACAGCTTTCACTGCTGATTGGCTGTTACCCGTGCCATGGCTCTGCGTGTAACCAATCAGTGCTGTGGGTGGGACAATGCTGCAGACAGAGTAGTGACTGCAGACAGAGAGGCGCGGCTGCATCAGAGCCAAAATAACCCAGTTTTAAATTGATCTTTTATCGGCCGTCGGATTAAAAAAAAAGGCCGATGCCAATATGCGTCAAAATGCAGATATCGGCGCCGATAATCGGTCTATCCCTAGTCTGTAATACTGATTACATTCAACGCAAAGACTGCAGGCGCTAGTTTCACAGAGCAATGGTTCATTAAAATCCTCATGATGTGATCATATTATAAAGTTTAATAAATGATTTAAAGTTTAGTCCAGTGGGTCACAGTTTGTATAATTGTATAAAACACATGGAGGTTTACATGTCTTGTAAATGCATGCAAACAGCCAGCACCTTTTTTATAACATGGTTCAGATACTGAGTGTTGTGCAGACTGTGATTGTCGGTTTGTGCACTAGATGGCGCCCTCAGCTCATTTTTGCTGCTTGGTGCTGTAGCAGGTGGCTGGCTGTGCTGTTGTTGAACACAGTCAGTCCGTCCATCTGTCAGCATGTTCAGTGACTGCCACGTTGAGATGTGTCTGTGAGCATACAGTCCAGTCTGTGTTTGAGATACTGAATCTACACCAACAGCTTCCTGTGTCTTCCTGTCGGTGTAAAATGTCAAAAGTCATCTTTTATAAACTTCCTCTGAAAATAAAGTGTATACATAAAACAGCGTATAAATAGACTGTAGCCGCGCCAGCTCTCCTCAGTCAGAGTTATTGGGTCTCAGACAGCCGCGCAGTCAGTCTGGCTGGAATAACAGGCAGCAAGAGCTGACAGGCTGATAAATGGTTTGTCTCTTCACAGCTGCTCAGCCAGGACCCGACTGGGCTTTAATGGACGGAGAGTCTGTGAGGGATGGATAGAGAGAGAGAGAGAGAGAGAGAGAGATGTCAGGAGATGAGTTAGTGAGCAGATTAAAGCTGAAATCAATCAAAGCGGCATCGCTTGCTTTCTCTCTGTTTCTGTCCTGCTGCTTTTCCTTCATCTTTTTCTTCTTCTGTTGTTTTTTTAGGTAGAAAAAATTACAAACATTCCCCCCTTTCCTCTGAATAATGTTTGTGTCATGGTTAAATTCACAAACTTCCGGGAGAGTATGCTGTAGACTGTTATAACGATCAAACCACATTGCAATCTGTTCAATTTGTGTTCCCTTTATTTTATAACTATTTTTTAAACATCAAATCTTGGTCATCTGCTTCATGGTGGTGCAGCATGTTGTTATTCAGTTTTAATTTGAGGCATGGTCCTCTAACCGTGTGGCTTCTGTTAGATCTGTTTCACATCGCTTTGTTTTTAAGCTGGCTGTGTACGTGCAAAATAATCTTTATAAACGGAATGAAAATCAAATGGAAAAACTCATATTTGCACTGCAGTATCTGTATGGCAGTGCTTCCCAATAACATGATGATGTATTCTTTTTTTTCCTGCAGCAACTGTTTATCCAGATATTTTATTCAGCATTTTGTATTACTTCTATATTTTTTATTAAAATTACTTTACAATAAACAGGGATTTATGAATCTATCTGACTAAACAGAAGCAGTAGTCAGGGCAACATCCAACACTTTGCTCATTTGAGACTGTAAGTGGCGTCCGCGAGTAGTGACGGGCTCCAGCACGAGTCCGATTCACCTTGAGAGGCACCAAAAAATGCTCTTAAAAACAGTCACGCAAACGCACAGACTCGATGCGTTTCTAATAAACAGGCACGAACAATCGATAATTACAACACTGTAAATACAAAAGCATGTAGCTGTAAGATATGAGATATTTGATGTATGTAACATATTCTTCCTCTTCATAAAAAGTTTACAGCAGCAGTTCAGTTCAGCGACCTCAGGCAGTTTGCTGCTACAGTTCACATACAGTCAAACAGTCATGTCAGCCCAAGCACAGTACTGGTCTGGGATACTTGCTCTGGGACTTATTTTTGCTAATGTTAGCAAACTTGCTGCATAAAAGATCTGTTACACTAACTACTGTAACTGTGGCTTATCATTTTAAACAGCTAAACAATAGTTTAACATTTAACATGTAAGGGATAATAGTGAGCAGGTTGTTAACCGCATTATCCCGCTTATTACACAGCCACCTACTTACGTAATCAATTATTCGACACAATATATGTCTCGTCACTGTCGGAGTCTGTTAACATTTTCTTTTCCATTCACCGTCTTTAAACTCCGCCGTATCCTGAACTGTGTTCTGTTTAATGTTTACTTCACGTACAATCTTCAGTTTTGTTGTAGCCTTCAGTTTTTGCATCGTTTAACTTTTATTACTTTCTTATTACAGACCGATGTAAAATTTACCGGACGTCTTTCGGCGGATTGATATGATTACAGTTAGTCCCCTGGATTGTGTGATTAGAGCTGCATCCCGAGCAACAGTCTGTTCTTCATGGCAGCGGTCTGTTATCGAAAAATAGCAGACCTGTGAATGCTGTAATTAGCCAATCAGAGTCAAGTATTTAGCACAGCCGTGTAATAATATGACGTAACATTCACCAGTAGCAGCAGTAAGATTCAGATATCAATCTACATGATTTTAGAGCTACAGAGCTGATGTCAAGGTTCAGGGTAGTAATGTTGTAATCTCATTATAGATATTTTAAACCAAACATTATCGGTTAATCCGAAAAGTTTGAGAGGCAATTACAGCAATGGTAAAATTAGCTTAAACTGGCCTTAAAAATGTGAAAACAGTGACCAGAATGGAAATCTAAAGTGAAAATGATGGACGCTTGTTATTCTAAGGTTTGTAAGTGGCGTCGGTTCAACTATGCTTTAATAAGACCGGGCTTAATAAAGTGCCCTTGTTTTGTTTCGCTCGCTGGTGACTCTTGTTTCTGTTGGACGGAGGCGCTGCAGGATTACGCTGTGTTTGTCTTTCAGGTGGCTGACAGAGAGCCGTACAAAGTGTGCTGAAGCAGAAACAAAGGAGCTGGGGAAAATGTTGAGGGACACAAGGTGCCCTGTGAATTGTTTGAGTGAACAGCGTCTGTGTGTGTTTGTCTGTGTTTCCATGCAAGTGACAGCTTGCGGCAGCGGCTGACAGCAAATAAACATGTTCCAGTAATTAACCTTGACAGGCCCAATGTGGTGGCAACAGCAGAAACCTGCTAATGACACAATTAATCCATAATTAAGGCATTCTGTCACACCACACTCACACACATACACAGTCACTGAGCATTGTGTGTGTGTTGGAGGGATTGGTACCTGCGCAGGGAAATACAGACTCGAAAAACTGAACTCGAACTAAAAAAGCTCATCGACTATTTTGAAGTTTCTGTTGCAGTTGTTGTGTTTTCTCCTTTTCATTCTACCCACATGGACTAGATTAAACCTGAAGTGATTAAAAACACAGATATGTATTCAGCAGACAGCGACTGTACAGAAGAACATACGTGTTAATTCATGTATTCAAAAGTGGTAGTGAGGCCACGAGCAGGATACGATACCCCCAATGGAGTCCAGACATGATGAGGTGAAGGAAGGATGTGGGATGTGAAGAGAGGTGAACATCTGAAGGACTCAGACCAGACACTGATGAGACGGATTGGAGGTGACGGTGTGGAGGAGGGCAGCAACGATCCTCCCTGAAATGACAAATTGACGGCAGCAGAGAGGAGAACAGATTTAAAGTCTGACAGCAGCTGGATGATTATGGTCTTGGCAAAATCTGTTTGGTTTAATATTTAAAAGAGTAAACACCTATGATCAGCTGATCAGAGAATCAGGAAGAGAGAGAGAGGTTGAATGATGAATGAGTGAAGAAGAAGAAACTTCCTGCTTGAACTTACGCTGAGTTTTGAAGAAGGTGCATCAGTGTTTCTTATTGATGATGAACTATTCATATGTGTGCAGTCAATAATGGAGGTTTTATTAAATCAATTCTAAATGTGTTAGCCAGCCTGGAGACAACTGTAAAGACACCCTGTCTGTGGCATTTAACCGCCCTTGCATTTGTCTTACTGAACATATAACGTTTAAAAATAGGCAAAAAATATGTTTCATTTTTGGAGCGTGTCCAGTAATTTGGAAAAACAACTGAGCTTTTAGCAAACAATACTTAGAAAGGAGTAATGGGAACTTGTTTGATATTTTTCAATTAGGGATTAATAATTATTTGTTACAATGTTACAATTTAAATTAGCAGACATACATCTCAGATTTAATACAACACAACCAAGGATGAAGAAAGGAGCAATCAGACACAAATCCCGACAGAGCACCAAAAATCCATCCATCCATCCTTCCACTTCTGCTTCTCCAGGGCCGGGTCGCGGTGGCAACAGGCTAAGCAAGGTCACCCAGACGTCCCTCTCCCCAGCAACTTTTTTCAGCTCCTCCTGGGGGATTCCGAGGCGTTTCCAGGCCAGGCTGGACATATCATCCCTCCGGGGAGCTCTGGGTCTGCCCCGGGGTCTCTTCCCAGTTGGACGTGTCCTGAAACCCTTCAAAGGGAATCGCCCAGAATATCATGAGTTATTCTAGTTTAGTTATGTTTTTGATTTGTATTTCGGGGTTTAGATATTGTTCCCTGTTTTACCTTGTCATCTTGTCTCTTGTCATGAGTTCTCATCGTTTAGTTTTGCATTTAGTTTATTCTGTGTTTTGGTCACAATTTAGTCTTGTTAAGTTTAGTATTTCACTTGTGTCTTTTTGGTTAGATCATTTCCTGTTTTACTTTGACACCTTGTCTCTTGTGATATCCACTTCCTGCCTTTGTGTGTTTCCCACTTGTTTGATTGTGTGCCCTGCCCTGATTGTTTTCACCTGCCCCTTGATTGTCTCACCTGCGTCTGATTAGCCTCACCTCAACCTCAGTTTATCTAGTCTCTGTGCTCCTTTGTCTCTTTGCTGGTTCGTTGTCTTTGTCTGTTAAACCCAAAGTACGTCTTCCATTTTTGATCCCCGTGTTTGCCTGTGTATTATTTTGGATTTTTGATTCCCCGGCTCCTTATGTTTTCACCCGTTTTTGTTGGATCTTCAGTTGGACTATTGTTTTATTAAATCATATAAGACTGCATCTGGATCCTTACCTTTTTGTGAACAATGACTCATGACACAGGAGGCATCCTAACCAGATGCCCGACTCACCTCAGTTGGCTTCTTTGGATGCGAAGGAGTAGCGGCTCTACTCCAAGCCTCCTCCGGATGTCCGAGCCTCCTTCTCTAAGGCTGAGCCCAGACACCCTCTGGAGGAAACTCATTTCGGCCGCTTGTAGCTGTGACCTCATTCTTTCAGTCACTACCCGAAGCTCATGACCATAGGTGAGGGTTGGAACATAGGTCGAGTGGTAAATCGAAAGCTTTGCCTTCAACACCCAACAAGGTCAACAAGGTCAATATATTCATCATCATCATGAATATCCTATAAATATCACCAGCCTTATACTATATCCATCGATCCATTATATTCCGCTTATCCAGGGCCGGGTCGCAGTGGCCTTATACTACAAATCCTGTTAAAATAATGTTCATATAATCGTAAAGTTGTGCCCCAACTGAAGGAATTAATGGGTGATGTCAGTCATTCTATAATATCATTAGATTGAACCTGATTAAACCTTGCCACTGACACTTTAAGTAGTTCTACAGCTCATAAAACATTTGTACTTCAATATGCATTCAAATGATCCTTGGCAACTAAGGGAGAATGAACGGCGACCACAAAGGACAGACTTGTTCGTTGTGCTGTAAGAAGTACATCTTCATCCAGCAGGGGAGAAGAAGCTGGTGATATTTTAAAAAGCAGACTCTCAGACTCTCCGGCCTTATTTCCTCTTGTTTAAGTCCCAGCACTGCATTCTTTCTGGATGCAGCTGAGGCACCTCCGTCCCTCGACTGGTGCAGCAGTGTGATCTGCTGTATTCTCTTTAGCTTTGGGCCGCTGAGTAAGAAGATGTTTATTTCACAGATTTCCACTGCTGGGTACGACCCTCTGAGAGCACTCAGTGAGCTGCTTCATCTTCATGAGGACGTGAAGAACAGCTACAGAAGCTAATATATCAGTGTTCATGTCCGATGTTCCCTTTAAGCTAGTGTGTGACTTACAGCCAGACGTTTGCTTTGTTCTATCTTAAATGTAATGTGCGTATTGTTGACTAGTGGTTTTGTTCGTTTTATGGATGATGATGTTGGATATTTGGACTCTGCCCTGGTTTAGTTTTTGCTAAATTTATGTTCCTCCTCAAGCACAAAGTCTTTTGGAAACTCCAAGGATATTTATGTTTTATTCAATATATCCAGTAAAAATGTTCAAAATCTCCAGTAAGTGCTTCAAGCTTTCAATAAACAAATATATGTTGAAAAAAAGACAATTAAATGAAGATAGTTGAATCTGTTTCGTCAATGACCAGATGTAGTGCGCTACTTGTTTAAGTGTTGGAGTATTAAAGGTGCTATAAGTAACTTTAAGAAAGTCCTCATTCCTAGCGACACGGTCGGCCGTTGAGGGAACTGCAGTCAACCTTTTTGTATGTGCTCGCACGGACACTCGCACACATGAACGAGCATCCACGTTTTTTGCTGTAGACACATGAAACTGAGCACGCTCAATCTCGGAACTCACCGGTTCTGTTTACTTTTCGAGACGTGTTCATTGACCGGCATTATATTGTCCAGAATCAACACCGTTTGTCATAATACCTAAGTTAATATCATGTTAGGTTGTGAAGTTGTTTGTCAAGCTAGACTGACGACACTGACATACACACTTGGATAGTATTTTGGTTGTAACATTAGCGAGCATGCTAAGGTTAGCCAACTAGCTCTAACATAACTTCCATGGATCTGGCATTGTGCTTTGTAACCAAACGGCAAATTACTCAATTACCAGCCAGATCAGCTCCTGGGAGTCTGCGTGAGTTAGCTGATGTTATCTACTCGACAGTGTTTTGCTATGTTGCCTAACTGGCAAATCTTCTGCGATAGCAGACAAGCTAACAGTAGCTTGTTACCAGCTTACAGCTGGCTGGCTAACTTTAGCCTAGGCAGGTAATGCAATTATTTTGGCTAATAGAAAACAATCGGTAGTTATACACATTTGCTTTGTTCTGCTACATAATTTACTGTAAATCAACAACGTTTGTCATGTTAGCTGGCAAAGTTATTTGTCAAGCCAGATAACTGACATATACACTCACATAGTATTTTGATAGTCTTAACATTAGTGAGCACGCTAAGGTTAGCCAACTAGCTCTAACATAAATACACGTCATGACTCCGGCATTGTGCTTCGTAACCAAACGGCAAATTACGCCGGCGAACCGGCAAATCATCACAAGCTTTAGCGAACATTAGCCAGGCAGGGCCGGGGCGGCTGGAGTAGGGTGACTATATTTTCAAACCTCCAAATAGGGACCCTTTGATTTTACCACAAACCCACATGTATGAGCTCATGGTACAAGTGGATATTTCATCAGTGCACCTTTCAACACCATGAAAGGTGCCTCAGCAAATGAAAAATCATGTCTCCCAAGATCAACCGAAATTTAGGCCTATTTGAAAAGTGTAATTATACAACACCAGTAAACGCAAAACATATTCATTTATTTCTTACTAGATCGGTAATTTCTATTCACAGATTCTAGAAATGTAGGATCTGTAGAAAGGGACATGGATTTTAGGGATGGCAAGTGTTCTGGTTTCCGTTTGTAGTTTGCCTGTAGTCCGAGTAATATTGACCAATCACGTATCAGCAGGCTGCGCCGTATGCAGGAAAAACTGTCTGTGTGGAGAGCAAAAGCAGGCAGATCTCTCAACGATTTACCTTCTTATTAATCTCTATAAACACATGTCTGTGTTTAAAAGCTTACATATAGCCCCTTTAATAGGTAAATATTTCATGCACAATAAAACTGAGGTTACTGAAGACAATATTTCCATTTACATGTTTTGTGTGTGTGTGTGTGTGTGTGTTTGTGTGGCAGGAGGGACTTAAACTCAGTCAGAGCTGAGAAACATGACATGACATTTAGTATTCCCGTAAAAATTGATGTGACATGTTGTAATTGTGCACGGAGGTTAACAGTGCCAAACAAAACTCTCACATCCTTAAACACCAGCCTCACACAGATTTCTGGGTTTGACTCGGCCACGTTTTTTAAAGCCGACTTCAAAGATTCAGATAAGAGATGTTTCAGGATTACATTCAATTCTTTGTATTTGACTATTTGCATGAAAAAGACATTAAAGTTGCACTCAAGTGATTTAGTGCTTTAAGTCCATCAAACGTGCAGGACTCACTAGAGACAGATTTTCAAAAGCCTGGTCGGGTTAAAACAATGCTGGATCACTGCCTTCCCATAATGCAACTCAGATGGATATTTCATTTGACCCCTCTCGACCTGTAAATGCCAATGTCTCTCAAATTTCACGCCGTCACTTTGAAACGCAGACTTTCTTTGATAAAAGAAAATAGAAGTCTTAAGCTTAAGGGATGGAATCTTAACCCCGGACAGCTTTTGTTTGTCCGGGTTATTACCCTTAAACAAAAGAGGTGAAAGAAATCCCTTATGTGTTGCTCTCAGTACGAAAAATGAAGCAATGAGGACACTGTGTGCGCTCATAGCTCTTGCCCAAATCCAAATAGAAACTAGGCAAATAAAACAACATGCACGGTAAAAGAGTTTTAAAGCAGAGTGAGACGGGTGTCACAGCAGGTCCTACAGACGGCCTCTTCTGATGGATAAGAGGAGGAGGAACAGTTATTCCATCAGATGTCCTCTTGTGACTCGACACAAACTTTCCTTTAAGTCTTGTTTTGAGCTCTGCCCCCCGTTTATAACTTTGACAGCTTTATTATGTACTTTGTATACAGCGTCAGCAGCCAGTCAAATCGCTGGCATGTGTAAATAACTCACCGGTGATTTTGTGGCTGTCAGGCTGTTCGCTAGATTTATAGGCGACATGTCAAACACAACCTGAATAATCCAGCAGGCAAATAAAGATGAAACTGTGCTCGCAGGTTCAGCTGCGTCCAATGTCAACACACACACACGTGCATTCACACACACACAAACACACACTGTTGTCCGGAAAAACGCAGCACCATGTACAGGTGAGGACAGTTAAAGCTGCTCATAAAGTGTGTGTTTAGATAAAGTGATATTTGTGTTTATGTTATAACGTGTGTGTGTGTTCCTCCACTCGCCGAGTCTGTCAGGGTGTGTCAGGCTCAGCGCTGACGGGTGTGTGTCACCTCATCATTCAAGCTGTCAGTGCTGCTGCTGCTGCTGCTGCTGATGAGGAGGAGGAGGAGGCGGGATGAAGGACACCGGTTGTCTGTCACTCAGCCAGAGCCACTTCCTGTGCGCACACAGTTTAGAGGGAGTCTTGGAGAAGTCCTATGTAGGACAAAGGCAGCCTGCGGCTAACTCCCCCCCTCACATTACCACTGTCTGTAACGCTCCTCCATCTGACTTGACTCATCGCTCATCACCAGCACAGACAGAGTAAGAGAGAGTGCCACAGATCAAAGACGAGATGTCACATCCCCCTCCTCTTCCTTAAATTCATCCAAAAAGCCAAAGCGAGGGCTGTATGTATGGATACGTGTGTGTGTGTGTGTGTGTGTGTGTGTGTTGGAGGGAAGCAGCTTGCCAAGCTCCTCGACTTGAAGCGTGTGTTTATGTACTTTGTCACTCAGGAAAATGAGATGTGTAAATCCAAACGTCAGCGGAGAAGAGGAGCTTTCTGACAGCGCTGAGCATCATGTTCCAGATTTGTTTTTTTTTTTCCTCCTCTGCCTTTTCTTCTTCTTCTCTTCACTTTTGGCCCGCCGGACGCTCTGCTGACAGCTTCATGGCTGACTGAGAGGAGAGAAGATCTGAGCATTAATAGAAAGAAAGAGGAAGGGGAGGGGAGGGGGTAATGGTAGATTATGTTTCTTAAATGCATTCACACACACACACACACACACACACGCACAAACACACACACACACACACACACACACACAGGGGCCATATACCAGCCAAGGTCAATGCAGCGTGTCTGCACGTCTGTGTTTGACAGTATATACTCTCTTTGTACGGATGGTTTGTGTGTGTGCGTGCGTGTGTGTGATGCTTTCAGAGTACAAATTGAACTGAGGCCTCTGCAGTATTCAGTTGACACAGTAATGGAGGGTAGGATATGTATGTGGTTTGTGTGTATGTGTGTGTGTGTGTGCCTGTCGCCAGCGCTCAGTGGCTCTGCCATTCAGCGGTACATACACAGAGTTGACAGCTCCCGCTTAAATGTGTCACTCGACATTACCCACAAAGCACCACCAGAGAGGGAGAGGGGAAGGGTGGTAGATATGTGTGTGTATGTTTGAGTGTGGGGAACCACAGCGATACAGCAGGTCTTTTTCTCTCACTTTTACCTTTATATTCTCACTCATTAATCAAATGCTGCTCAATTGGTTCCTGTGTACCACTGCTTCACAAATTTAGCGCTACAGGCACCTGAGGGCCCCTGACAGAGGTCCCGCTCCCCCTCATTGAAAATGAAAACTTTTATATTTCCTTTCTTAGAGAACAGCGGTCGTAGCTGCCACGTCAGATTTGTCTGAGAAGCCACCTGTTAAGAGTTTAGATGTCAGAAGTGATTTATAGAGAATGAGTTTGTGCTTTATTGACAGTAATTCCAGACAAAATACCTGCGACTCCAAACCACAGTGGGGATCTTAATACTTTAAATACAGGCCTTAAGATGCATTAAACTGCACAGTAAGATTATGTTGATTATCACCAGTACTTCCTGTAACAGGAGGGTGTTATTACTTGGTATTTCGGGTGTCCATGGATTCAAGAGGTACAAGCCATGCTCACTGTCTGCTTAGACAAGATAAGGTGACTGGCAGATGGAGTACTTCCAAGACTTGATTGGACATAAAACTCTCCTGGACTTTACGACAGACAGAAAACAATGGAAGGAAATACACTGTAATGTGATGAAAAGTCAGAGATACAAGCGTGTGTATAAAATGGTACGATGTTATGTCTCAGTAATGCACAGTACCTACAGTTTAACTCGCCATTATAGGTCATCATGTGATTGATCAGTCAATCACAGGGTGCCCCGCCTCTTGCCCAATGAGAGCTGGGATCGGCTGAACGGGATAAGTGGCGGAATAGATAATGGATGGATGGATGGATATATTATAAAGAATGAAATGCATTCACAGGTATTTAGACCTTAAAGGGATAGTTCAGATTTTTTGACCTCCAGTTGTATGAAACACCTGCCAGTAGCGAACTCACCGAGTGGATCACGTCACCAAACTTTTGAAAACGCACTTGTTCACTTTGGCCTTCGGCAGAGGATAGTCTCTTTTATTGGGTCTTTTATTTGATTAGGTTTATCCATATTGTTGTTTGTATGTTTTTATATGTTTTATGCTTTTATTGTTTTTATGGTTTCTTCCTGCTTTTATGTAAAGCACTTTGGTTGGCCACTGGCTGTTTTACATGTGCTATATAAATAAAAGTGACATTGACATTGACCTGAGAGACCGGCCTGCCGCAGACGTAGTGATACTGGATTGTTCAAGAGAGAAAATAGTGCCAAAAAAACGTCACAGACGGTGATTTTTGGAAATGGATCAGCTTTGCCTCCGTGTTGTTTTTGTGGGGTAAAACCTTTTGGTTTCATGACCCTGGCATCTCACCGGAACTACTCATTCTACGTTCGGAACCGGACAGAAGTCCGACCATGGGACTCGATGAGTAATAATAGCTTTAACTAATAGCTTTACATCCGCTACACTACTGGCAAGTATTTCATACAACTGGGGGTCAAAAAATTTGAACTATCCCTTTAAGGAAGCCCATAATATGTTCAATGTAAAAACTCAGCAGGCCGCCTTTATTTTAAATTAATTCTGCATATATGCAAAAAGGCCAATAATCTGATGCTGCACTGTGGCTGAGGCTCATGGGTAATGTAGTTGTAGTATATAAAATAACTTTTTTTAATCCGAAGACGCCAAGATGATAGCGCCACAGTGACGAAAAATTCATATGTATGCATACTATAATTGTACCCATTTGTTAAGTGTTTTTGCAGTGATGATCTCTTTACAGTCCCACATATGAAAATTTACCTGTGTTACTCTCCTGGCCTCTCACATATAATCACTGGCTGAACAGTTGGAGCAGCCAGCTAATTTTATTAACAAGACTTTAGGTAAAAACGATTCCTTCCTGCTCTGTTTACACAGTTAAATTGACACGTACAGTAGTTCTGTAGGTCTGGGCTGTGTAAAGCGGTCAGATCAGGCTGGATTATGGGAGTTAAGGGCCGCATGTCAAAACACGTCTTTCAGTCTGCCCCGGGGCGCCAAAACAACAGCCCCCATCCCTCCAAAATCCAGCCACTATCATTCTCCTCATGTCACTCAGCGCCTATCGAAGGGCACAATCAACTCTCTCAGCTCTGTTTCCTGCCAATGTGCTCACTCACATGCATGAACACAAAAGGTAACAGCAGTTACTGGCAGCGCCTCCATACACGCACAAACCAGCATGACTTGTTGTGTTTGTATGTGTCACTGAACAAGAAGGCAGGAGAGATCTCACTCAGTAAATCAGCTCAGATAATCTTCATTGTCAGTTTCATGAAGGATGCCTTTGGAGACATCAATGGTTTGTGTGCGTTTGTGTGTTTGACGCAGCAACTTTTGAGCTGCATTAGAAACATTTATACTTCACTGGGTAAATTAAATTGTCTTTTGCTTTTGTTTTTGCGTTTGGATGAATGCTCTGATCAAATTTTAATGCACTGCACCCTCCAGTATGGCTTTTTGGCAAATGTTCTATAGATCCATATATTATGCTCTTCCCTCTACCATTAGCAGGTTCAAGGCAGCAGGTGGTCTGCAGCAACGATCCCCAGGAACCTGCGAGACAAGGGAGGTTTCTGTCTGTAAAAAGGAAGTTTTCCTTGCCCCTGTACGAAATGTTGCTGAGTACTCCTCATGGTGGATTCATGTTGGGTCTGTCTCAAGAGTACAGTCTGGACCTGCTGTTTTTTGTAAAGTACCAAGATAACTTTGGTTATGATTTGATGCTATTCAAATAAAATTGATTGATTATATACAGAGAGAGAGGGGGGGGAGAGACAGGGGCTCGGTGTGTCACATCCCCTAATGGCATTCTAAGCCTATAGCAACACTACTAAGGGCTGGTCTAAGCCTGAGCCAGCCCTAAATCTAAGCTTTACCAAAAAGAAAAGTTTACTCTTAAAGAAGAGAGGGTGTCTGCCTCCCGGACCTTGACTGGTAGGTTATTCCAAAGGAGCCTGATAATTGAAGGCTCTACCTCCAATACTACTCTTAAGCCCTTTTTACTCTGCGATTTCGCCTCAGCACCGTAATGAAGCTCCACCGTCATGCAGCCGTTGCTATTTGACATTGGACCAAACCAGCCGCCCCAGAGTGTGTTTTTACACTGCGTTTTGGCGTTGTGGAAGCCCTGCCGGCTCTGTTGTTTAGACAGACGCCGTTTCGCCTCTGTTACTACCTCCAATGCAAGCTCAGAGGTGGAACGACTTCGCCCCACCATTCCGCCTCCGTGCGTTCTCCATGGAGGACGGAATGTAACAGAGGCGTAATAATCCCGCCTTGAGCTGGCGGTGTAAAAGGGGCTTTTAGAGACTTTAGATACCACAAGCAGGCCTGCTTCCTGTTCTAGGGGGTTTAATATGGAACTATGAGCTCTTTAAGATATGGCGGTGCCTGACCGAACTTTGTAGGTGAGAAGAAGGAATTTAAATTCTATTCTAGATTTTACAGGAAGCAGTGCACGTGCTGCAGCGTTTTGGACCAGCTGAAGAATCTTTAGAGACTTATCAGAGCAGCCTGATAATAACGAGTTACAATAATCCAACCTAGAAGTAACAAATGCATATTAGCTTTTTTGCATCGTTGCATCCAGTTACCTTTGTCATGTGTTTTCATTTGTGCATATTTTTGTAATCAAGTCAGCATAACTGAAATGATGCCTTATGTTTATTTTAGATTTTAGAACATCTTAATGCCATGATGGACTTATTGTTGTTGATTCACCCTTTTTGTTATCTAACCTGCAGTTTCTTCCCCTGCCTGAGGAACATCTTGTATAGAAGACACTTAGAGGAAAGGGTAGCGATGTGAATTCACGACGGTCGTTTGTTCTTCACATCCCCTCACTTTGTCTTTGTTGTTCTCTCTCAAGTTTAGCCTGGCAACTCATTTTAGCCCTCCGGGCAAAAAACACTGCAGACGCCACAAGACACCAGATCTGCTCCACTCCAGGGGAAAGATGAGGGTGTTTTGCATATTCTTTTTTACTGAGCTTGAGCTTCTGTTTTGGCTTTGCGGCAGTTATTATAAAAATCAGTATTCAATCTAAGACTGCAAATTCTCACGAGGGGCCCAGAATGAAGTTCTTATCCTTGATCACATAAAGCACAAAGACAGGATGTTGTAGGAGCAGTTTGGGGTTGTTTGTACGTGTGTAGCTTAACAGGTTCAGTTGGTCCACTGAAGGTCAATGTCAGAACACTCTCTGGGGTCAGCAGATCATCTCTCACTTGGACCAGCTACATTAAAAATGTAATGGAAACTGCACAGTGACCCTTTGGATATAAATGGCCGACATAATGTTTCTATCTCACATCCTGTCCCCGATTCCACTGAGAAAAAGTGATACTTTTAAGAGGCAATATTTCAGCTCCATCATGACAGACAGAGAAGACGGCGAGGACTAGCTGAAGGAGATAAAAGTGATGGACGGCATGTTAAGTGGATATTTTACTTCAGTGTAACTGTGTCGTGACAGAGAGGATTATGATGTGACACACAGCCGCTTGGCGGGCCTAAACCCACTGACTGACACATGCCTGTGATATTTGTAATGGCTCTACCAATGGAAGTCAGATAAGTCAATCAGGCTGAGAGAAACAACACGTGTCTGACGTCGTCGGCTATGAATTTTACATGAACCCACTGCCGCATCGCTGCGTTTACCCAGGGGTGGGTAGAATGTAAGGAGGGTGGGGAAAAGTTGGGGTAGAGGCTCCCTTGGGAATCTGATTGGCTGCCCCTGATGGCCCCTCCCCCTCTTGATTCTGAACATGAGGAATTGGCATGTTATCAATAATGACAAATGCATGGGTAGACCAACGAGAGAAGCCTGGAAATTAAGAGAAAATTGATCTTTTTTTTTTATTCTTCACCTTTTACGTTTACAGACAAGATTTCACCGTTCCAGAATAAAGACGAGGTGTCATGAGTTTCTAGTTTAGTTCTGGTTTTGTCTTGTATTTCATAGTTCAGTTATTATTTCTTGTTTAACCTTGTCGCTTTGTCTCTTGTCATGAGTTCTCATCGTTTAGTTTTGCATTTAGTTTATTCTGTGTTCTCGTCAGTATTTAGTCTTGTTTAGTATTTCACTTGTGTCTCTTTGGTTGGATCATTTCCTGTTTTACTTTGTCACCTTGTCTCTCGTGTTGGTCCACTTCCTGCCTTTGTGTTTCCCGCTTGTTTGATTATGTGCCCTGCCCTGATTGTTTTCACCTGCCCCTTGATTGTCTCACCTGTGTCTGATCAGCCTCGCCTCCTTAGTTTAGTCTTTTAGTCTTTGTCGTGTTACCTGTGGACTTTTGTCATCCCTGTGGATTTTCCCTGTTCCCTCGTGGCTCCCCGTTGTTGTGTGTGTTTCATGTTTTTCCTCTGGATTATTCTTTTACCTTGACTATGAGACTTTTTGTTCTACCATTTGTTTTTCCGTTTTGTCTTTTGTTGGATTCTAGATTTTGTTTTTGCATTTTTCACCTTTTGTTAATTAAATCATATATCTAAGTCTGCACCTGGGTCCTTTACCATTTTATTTTTTACCCAAACCGTGACACAAGGTGTAGAACAGCAAACAAAAATCAAGAACCCAAAAACAGATCCCCCAGAGTGAGATGACGGACGGACGGACGGACGGACGGACAGAGACACATAGACAGACATAACACAATTGCTTTGTCGCTAATTCTACTACATGTTGATGTAAAGCCTGAGTATATATTGATATGTTCATATGGCGAAAGGAAAAATAGTAATAATCTATCTATCTATCTATCTATCTATCTATCTATCTACACATACACACATATATACTGTATATATGTATGAGGTGTATATCTGAGAAAACTGATCTTAACATGAACCAAACTTCAGTGTCTCATTAGGTCACAATGTAACTGCTGTGTTTATCATTTGCCATTAAAGATAAACTAATGACTGGATTAGCATTATTAACACATTAACAGCTGTCGGAGTGAAAAACTTGAGCTCTGTACTAAAGCCCCTTTTTAATTGAGTTTCTCACTGACAAACCGAAACATAAAATGATAATCTCAAAGATTATTAGTTAAATAAATGTGTGTTAAGTCACTTCCTAAACAGTAATATACTACGGCTGAACAAGCAAAGAAAAGATGGATGACTACAGATACAACTTCATCAATAAGTGAAAATCCAAAGAAGAAGAAACAAACTCCACGCTCAGATGAAGCAAACAGTCTGAAAAGGAAAGCGACCGTCAGCCAGGAAAATCAAGAGTTACAACCGGAGCCAACCGCGGACGTCACACATGCAGCACTGTCTGGATATCTGGGAAGTGTGCTCCTGCAATTACCGTTTATCGCCCAATAAAGAGTTTATCGCCAATAAGTTTATAAAGTCATTTAGCATGTTCTCCATCTCTTAAACTGGCTTTTGCAGATTGTTGATAGCATCTGTATGAAATGCATTCTCCTGCCTCATACTGGCCTGATAGCTGTTTTCGTACGCCGTCAATCCTGATGATAATCCAGCGTGAGGGACTTTCATGACACCTGCACTCATCACATTCTGGTCTTGTCCGTCATCTGCGATGCTAGCTAGCATGACGCCTTCATCATCGCGTGTTGGGTCGAGCGTATTTTCATAGTTAGCTCCGATTCCATTGTCCTTCCTTATTTCCAAACGTGGGTATATTTGTGTCCTTCGCATCTAGGGAGAGTAATGTATTGGTGTATTTTCCCTCTTTGATAGATGCTTTCATTAAACCCAATATCATCACATCATTTTTTGTGATAGTGTGTTATCTGTGATTGTGTACGTGTGTGTGTGTGTGCGCTCTGTCAGTGCAGAAACAACAGATATCTCACGTTGCTTGCGTGTTATGATTTCTCTTTGATCTCTGGCATGCTGTGTTTGGGTGTAAAGTGCAGTCGAGTGTTTGGTCTCATCTGACCCAGACACAACACAACAACACCGCCCTCACACACACACCCATAAGCCACCTGAAGTCAGATCAGATGAGACACGCGGCTGCAGAGACGACAGCACTGATAGTCTTGGGTGGCAGATGGCGTGTACAGCGTACGTGTGGTCTCACACACTCACACGTTCTCGGTCTGTGTCAGCGCAGGTTCAAACTACATGAACGCGCTCTTCCTCTGCTGTTTGTCTCCTCTTCTCCCCGTCCCCGTTTCTCTTTCCCAATCCTTATTTCTTCTCCCTCCTCCTCCTCCTCATCTGTGCCTGGCGTTAATGTGGGAGTGATTGAGGAGGGCTGTATGAGCAGGCTGACAGAGCTCATCTCTGGCCCATGATGCATGGCTTCCCTGGGCCTCCCCGCTGCCCCATTACACCCTGATTAATTGGCCCTGCTTAAGTCAATAACTCATCCGTTAAAAAACAAAAAGCTCCAGTGGAGAGGAGGAGGAGGAGGAGGAGGAGGAGATGGGGAGAGGCAATGAAGGACATAAGAGGAGCAAGCAGGCGGAAGAGAGGGAGAGAAGGAAGGAAGACAATGGAGAGAATGAATGAAGTGAGAACAACTGAAAATGCTTAAAGTGCAGTTTTACAAAAAGCTCTTAAAAGCAAATCATTGAGTAATCTTAAAACCTGACGTATTTATTACCAATCAATCCTTTCTACATGTAAAGTCCACTGATAATCAGACTGTTTAAGGGAGTGTGTTAGCTCTTAAAGGTTTGTTCTTCTGCAGTCCGCGCGGCCTCACAGACTCACAGCAGCAAACTCACCTGCGTGCAGCACCTGTTTTGCTCCGTCTGCATGAAGGCATTGTACATTTGCAGCCACAGCTGAATGGCATCAAACCAGCCTCTGTCAGTCATCGGTGTGGGCGACTCATTCGATCCCCTCGTTGATTTAATGGAGATAAATATTTTGTCTCAGGTTTCCTCAGAGATTATCACTGAGATAATGTTTCTGTTGACGGAAACAGAAACTGCAGACGAGGAGCGTGATGCTGAAAATCTACAAATAATTTCAGCGTAGTCTTTTACTGGTAGCCCAAAATGTCATGTTGACTAAAGCGTAAAAGTCTTAAAACTGCAGTGCACTGTTATTGTACCTTACATGATTTATTGTAACAAATATATTGATTTACTTGATTGATTGAAATTAATATAAAGGTACCAAAAGCAAAGAAATACAGAATATACTTTCCTATCTAAAGCCGATTTGAACTGTATTACATTACCACAGTCCATCACAGCCCATTCAGGAGAGCATACACAGCTTGAAATTAAATCATGTTTCCTCTGATGATCTAAATTGATGCCAACATGGTGCTGAACAGAACTTCTATCCTATTTGCTGCGGTGTAACACTGAAAATGTCCCCGTTGTGGGATCAATAAAGGTTTATCTATTCTTTTCTATTCTAAATATAATGCAGAGTGAAAAACTGAATTTCCCCAAAGAAGGATTTATAAACATTTCTCGTCTTCTTCTCCGAGTAAGATAGTGTAATTTACTCTCCTCTCATTTTATTTTAATGCCTGAATGCTACATCATGTAGGGTCTTGAAAAAACAGGGGTCACATTAGGGGTCACTAGGGTCACAAAGCGATAAGAGTAAAAAAAAATTGCTCACAAAAGAGTAAAAGTATACAGCATTGTCATGCCTTAGGTTAAGTTTTATTTTCTTTTTTCCTCATGTGTCTTGTCTGGTCTGGTTTTATTTTGAAATCACTCACCCCTGTCTCTGTTTCAGGTCTGTGTCCTGCCCCTCCCCCGTCGTGTGCTCACCTGCTCCTGATTGTGCTCTCCCCAGCTGTGTCTCATCACCCCCATTACCTCATGTATTTTACCCCCTGTCTTCCCCTGTCTCGTTGCCAGTTCGTTTGTACCCTTGTGTCGCGTTCCAGCATTTTATCCCTAGCTCTCGTTTTTGACCTCTGATTTGGACCCTGTTTGCCTTTTTGCCTCACGTTTTTTGGATACCTTTGCCTGATTCTGACTGCCTTTTGTGTACCGAACCTTTGCCTGGAATTAAATCATTCTGAAATCTGTCCACTGGTCTGAGTTTGCTGTTGAGTCCTTCGTTCTTGGTTTCCGGTTCATGACAAGCATGGTATTCACTTAGCCACAGGCTAATGAAGGTGTTTTGAGTATGACAGTATATGTACGAGATTATATTACACGTTGAAACGGAAGAATCATTTCTAGTTTGAACATGCAGTATACTCACATCACGGTGAAGTGTTATATTGTAACAGCACCGTCCTTATAGAAGCAATATAGTGTTCAGTGGTACGTGTGATATCTGCCTGTTCTAACACCGTGTGCCACACAACCCCCCCCTCCTCATGCAGCTGCAGAGCATAGATCACAGCCCTGGAAAGCAGATTACACCTAATCACCACAGACACTTAGATCACCGTTCTGATCAAATAACAGCTCAGCTGTAATGTCAACACACACACGCAGATATCCTCTTGCTGAGCGATGGATCTGAGAGCTCAGCCTCTGTTATCTTTGTTATGGTTTGGAGAGCTGACATGTTTGACAGCAGTGAATGTAAGTAGCGCTGTTATGACATGTCTGAGCGACCGTGAAAAAGTCCACATACTGTAGGCCCGGGCCCGGGCCGCTCTTAACGCCGGCCCTGACACGACGGAGATAAGAGAGAACAAACACAATGAACTGCACTGATCTCCTCTATTGTCTGTGTGCTGAAGAGGCTTTTGTTTGGGGACATCTCTGGATTTATTGGCTGTTAAACGTGTGTTTGTGCCTGTGTGTCAGTGTGTGTTACAGCGAGAGACAAAGACCCCGAAAGAGGGAAAAAGAGCGAGATTAAATAAGTAAGTTGGTCATCTCTCCATCTCCCCGTGTACAATCATCAACATCTTTTAATCTTCACCCTCCAGCAGATAGCACAGACAGCCTGGCTCCTTCCTGCTCTGCACACAGATATGGCATATATCACACACTCACTCACTCTCTCTCTCTCTTACACACACACAGAGGCAGAGCTGTCACAGCACACATATGAGCCTCGCCTTGCCTTGGAGGAAACACGGCCCAGCTCCAGTCATAAATAATAATGGGATTGGCTACATGACATGTTGAGTGATGGGGCCCCTCTCAGAACTCATTTACATGGCTTTGTGTAGCAATCATCGGCCCCCTAATGTAGCGCTAAGCAAATGAGCCTTTCGGAATATTGTGCAATTTATCGCGAGTCAACTGGCACCAGGCGGTCGCTCTATAAATCAAGCGCGAACACATGCCCCCAATGACAGCTAAATCAACATGGAGTAATTGCTTTGAAATGTGGAGGAAGTGAGCAGGCAGGCTGGACAAAGCGGTGCGGGTGCAGCGGGGGCTGTGTTGCTAACCTCGCTGTGACTCTGGAAATGTAACATACAGCTGGAGAAACCTCGTGGGACGGTTAATAGGTGAAGTCCCGACGGCAGGCTTGACCAATTTGAATAGAGAAGTGTTTGCGTGCACCCACTGACCAGCAGAGGGAGAGACAGCTGAGCGGAGAGCACACACACACACACGCACCTGCAAGAATTTTTTGGATTATTCACTGAATGGCCGTTAGCAGCTGTGAATGAGTAACTGAATTGTGTGTGTGTGTGTGTGTGTGTGTGAAAGGGAGCTATTTGAAGCTGTCAGCAGCTAGATGTACTGGTGTGTGTGTGTGTGTGTGTATGTGTGTGTGAGAGTGTGAGTGAGCAAACACAATCCTGTCCATCAGTGTCCATTACCCTGACAGCAAGTGAGATTAATGACCACAGGGTCAAAGAGAGCCAAACAACCCCGCCCCACACACACACACACACACACACACACACACACAAATACAGACGGACACACACACAAAAGCACATGGTCACACTTCAACACACACACGCACATGCAAAGAAAAGAGGTTTAAAAAAACTTGCAGTGAAAAAAGTTTAAATAAAATCAAAGTTTGTTCGTGTGTTGGCCCCTAAGACACTCTGCTCCTCTTTGCTTTCTTATTTAACAGCCAGATTTAAAAGTTAAAGCTGCTTTAATTTTTTTTGCAAGTCTAAGAATAATAATATTCCCCGTCCTTGTAGCTCTGCTTTGGTCTCCAACAGTTCCTGTTATTGCAGAAAACCGTGTAGATAAGAGCCAAAGAGTTTTGGGGAGGGACGCCAAAATGAGGAGCTAAAAGGGGCTAAAAGATGAGTTGATTGTTAGTTTAAATAAAATAGTGCCGCTTAAAGATGTTCCAAGATGCATATTTGAGTTTATTTAGAAACATGGAAATACTCGCTGTGTAAGTACATATGATAAACAGTGCACCTATATATAATATATTTGTTAATACATATATCCAAACTTGTGTCGTCGTTGGAACAGCTGACGGCTTCTAAGCCGCTTTGATCAAAGGAATTCTCTTCTGAAAAAAGGCCTTAACATCTCTGTTATGAGCAGCTCAGGACTCGCAGCGATCTTAATTCCATTTGCATAATGAGCCGGAGCTGATAAGCCACTCATCAGAGCTAATGGAGTGGCTTTCATTAATTAAAACATCCCATTCCCTCTGCTGCCTTCATTACTACGCCAGATGGTTGTCATTACGCCGCTGTTTGTCAGTCAGAGACTTGACACCACGCCATAAAGGGTTAGTTAATATTACTAACAGAGTGTAGGGGAAGCGGTACATGTGCGGATGAGTTTTGGGACATATTTCCCCCCGCAGCAAAGTTAGATTAGATCAGGAGTGAAGTTTGCAGGATGTCATCGTGCCTCAGACCACCCTGAGCTCTCTGAGACTGACACACTACTTTACTAACACAATCCAGGACAACAGTGTGTTTTTGCAGCACATTCATTAGCATTCACACCTCACTTTTAATAGTGTCAACAACATTTACATCCCTATATTTATCTTGTAATGTCATCATAGTATTTGTAACTTTCCCAGCCACTAAGAAATCAGTTGTTAAACTATTGTTATTTACTTTAAGTGAAGCTGATTCAAACCAATCAATGACAAGTTTCAACTCACAGTTTGCCAGGAAATAAGTTGGGCGCGACCCATAGACTGTATAAAAAGATGGACAACATGACAGCTCCCTAAAAGTGAAGCCAAAACATTTCGGGCGCCCCCTGCTGACTGGCTGCAGTATAGGTCATAAAGCCCGCCTCCTCCATGTTAACAGATGGGACATGAGTCAAACTATAAAATCAAAATACACGCCGATAATTTTTTCTCAAACATGGTTTCTGTCATTATAGCTAGTTGTTATCATGCTGATTTACGTCCAAGTGTTAATTTTTCTGACAAGTTTATTTTTAATTAGTTATTTGATGCTGTCAAAATGATGATTGACAGCTCTGTTGACACATTCGGCTCCTGCAGCCGATCAGTTCCGGGTGAGCAGAGAGGAGGACGATCCGCGGGTGGAAATGTAACTAAAACAATCACTACAGTCATTGAAGTTTCCACACCTGTGAACGTTAACCTCAGACCAACACAGAGAAGCTGTTCTGCTGTTAAACACGCCGGCGTGCGGGATCCTTGTTGTTTTTTCAGTAAGTTAAGTGTGTGTTTGGGTTAGCGGAAGTGGCTACGGCCGCTTCACTCGCCGATCTCTACTGCGCAGACTCTGGCTCCATATGATGTCACCATCGCAAGATGGCAGCGCCTATCACAGGGGCTATTTTGGCATCAATAACGTACAATGGGAGCAGATTGAGACGTGTTGTCCATCTATATATACAGTCATTGGTGACCATAGCCTGTAAAGCCAAAACACTTTGAGCGCCCCCTGCTGACTGGCTGCAGTATAGGTCATAAAGCCTGCCTCCTTCATATTAACAGATGAGACGTGAGTCAAACTACACACCAAATACATTTTTCTCACACATTGTTTCTGTCATTATAGTTAGTTATTATCATGCTGATTTACACCCAAGTGTTAATTTTTCTGACAAGTTTAGTTTTAATTAGTTATTAATGCTGTAAAAAGGATGATTGACAGCTCTGTTGACAAATACGGGTCCTGCAGCCAATCTGTTCTGGATTAGCAGAGTGGAGGAGGATCACAAAAAACATAAAGAAGCTGTTCTGCTGTTAAACACGCCGACGTGCAGGATTTTTGCTGTTTTTTTCCCAGTTAGTTAAATATGTGTTTTGATTAGCGGAAGTGGCTATAGCGGCTCCACCCGCCGATCTCTACTGTGCAGTCTCTGGCTCCAAAAAGTCATCAGTGCAAGATGGCAGCGCTCGCCTTGGGGGTATTTTGGCTTCAGTTTGTTACAATGAGAGGAGATGGAGACGTGTCGTCTCATTATATGCAGTCATTGGGAGTGAGTGAAGACAAGAAGGACATGTAGGAAGAGCAGTCATAAAATAAATATCACATTATACACATGCAAACATCATTTTCAGATTGTTTTCATGTAACCTAACATTTATATCACTCTTGGATTAAACAAAGGTTATCAAGGATTTCTTAAAATAACTATAAATAACTTTACGAAGAGGTGCCAAGAGACAGTCAACTTCCACACCAAGCAGTGTTTGTCTTCTCCATGACCCCCTGAACATCAGCTGCATCTGTTTCATAGTTCAGAAACAGAAACAACAAGATCGGATTCACCGTGTGTTTGCACATATTTTAAAATCAGAAGCCGTTGAGGCTGGTTGGACATGTATGAATTGGACTGAGGTATTTTTTCTTCCTATAGAGTTGGATTGAACATGAAGTCTGTGTGTGTGGTGTTCAGGTTCAGCTGAGGTTTAGTGTGCAGGCATCATGTGATTGTGACATTGTGGGTCTGAGTCCAGGTTGCAGCTCATTTCCTCTCTGTCTGTCATCCACTTTGCTGTCACTCCTCGGCGTATAATGTTTCAGGAAAGAGGAAGGAATGCAATAAACCGAGCTGAATGTGAAGTGTGTTTTGACTGCGAGTCTGAGGCAGCCGAGCCAGGTTTTCTCCAACACCGTCTCGTCACACAGAGGAAGTCGATGCCTCTCATGCATTTCAATAAACTGTGATCTGAAGGTGATGATTCTCATTGGAAACTAGATCCAAGTTGCCTCGTAATTTCATCAGAGGTGGGAAGAACACTGAGAATATTTGACTCACAGATGAGATTGGTTACTGCAATTGAATTCAAATCTCTAGATGATTAAGTGGGAGACAAAACTACTGACGGGTTGAGGAGAGTAGCAACATCCAGCTCATGTTAATTCATTGTGGAAAAAGTCAAAAGTATATCCCTAAACAGATATCAATCAATCATGCATCCATTCAGCCATTATCGCTTATCCTGTTCAGGGCTGGAGCCTATCCCAGCTGTCATTGGGCGAGAGGCGGGGCTACACCCTGGACTGATCGCCAGTCAATCACACATAGATCAGAATCACTTTATTTATCTCTGGGGGGAAATTCGGAGGTTACAGTTGCTCTGATACAGAGAGAAGCATGGAGAAATATATTGCATAAAAATAGAAAAAAGAAATATGTCAAATCAATCAATTTTTATTTATAAAGAGCAAAATCTTAAGGTCTAGACTGTAAGCTTTTATATTATTTACAGAGACCCAACATGGCTAAACCGTGAGCAAGCGCAGGGATGATTCAGTTTCCAATTTAGACAATCTATAGAGAGGGTCTACACAGTGGTGTAGTCTACGTGATACTGTTACTCCACCTGGACTTCCAGATGTCATTTCCTCTCTGGTACCTGAAGAACACGCCCCTCTCAACACAGCCCGCTGTGTTGTTTTAACACAAAGCTGCTTTAGTGTGCGTCTAAGCAAAACTCCACAGAGCTGCTGGCAGTGGTTGTTGACCCCTCGTCTTGTTTTCCTCCGAGGTCAATTGGACAGTACAAATTGAATATAAAAGAAGGTGTTGCAGGGATCAAACTATGTGACTCCTTCCAGGGTGAGTCTCTGTAACCAGCTGGCCTCAAAGCTCACATCTCCCAGCATGCAGTGTGAGCAGGGCAGCCGGTAAAGGCTGGATGGTCTCTGCCTGCGGGCGGATCTCTCTGTGACTATTTAGAGACTGTTCAAGTTTAGCCTGCAGGTCACAGCAGAGAGAGAGAGAGAGGGAGAGAGAGAGAGAGAGAGAGAGAGAGAGAGAGAGAGAGAGAGAGAGAGAGAGAGAGAGAGAGAGAGGTGGACGCTGGTTGATGTCCGTGTGTGTGTGTTGGGGGGTGAAAGAGAGAGAGAGAGAGAGAGAGATGGGGGGCCGAGGGGTGAGTTAGATTGGGACAACATTATCTTCTCGGCCTCACCTGGTAATTGTCCCTCGTTCTGTTCAATCTAACTGTCCATTCCACTTAGGCTCTCTCTGGCCACACACACCCACACACACACACACACACACACACACACACACACACACACAATGCTGGACAAATACAGTATGGCAGATGTGCAGCTACGCAGATGTGCAGCTACGCAAACACACACGCACACACATTGATACATGTCAGACCTTTACAGGACAGAACACAAATTTACACACCAATGAAATATACACAACACACACCTCCAGGCACACACTCATTGCGCTCAAGCTGGGTAGAGTTGATGTGACTCTCCCCATGGCCCTCTTACTCAACACACACACACACACACACACACACACACGTCACCCTGCCCCAGACCACTGCGTGCTCTCTAGCTCACTGCTTCGAGGACGAGGGGCTCCAATTAGTCGGCGCAGGCTCTCCACTCCCTCTCTCTCTCTCGCTCGCTCTATATCCCTCCGATCGCCCGGCTCTGCTGTCACAGCTAATCGAGCCGCTACCACCTCCCACCGCCACAGACAGGCCTTGTCACCGCCGCTCGGCAAAGGTCAGAGCCTGGCAATTAAAGCTACCCACTGGGGGTGTGGGTGCGTGGGGGACACAGCAGCAGCACTGCACTAACCTCTTATCATGATAACCAACAGGATTAGCTGCGGGGCGCTGAGAGCTTGACACACACAAACACATTCAGAAATGAACAGCACACACACAATAACTTTCTCCAGTATAATCACACGCATACTCCTGAGGTCAGAGGTCAGCCGATATAAACACATAACCGGGACTTCAACACATACACGTCTTTCACCTCCACATTAGTGTGCTGCAATCTTCCTCATGGACATGAACGTGACATCCTCTCATCCCTCTGTTTAACAGTCTGCCTGCCTCTGTCCTTGTGCTCCTCACCTCTCCTCCCCTTCTCTCCCCCCTCCTCCCTGCGTGCTTCTCTCTTCCCCCACCTCCCTTCAGTGCTCCTTCACTTCCAGCTAGACTAATCTGTGCCATCGGCCCCTCCTCTGCCATCCGTCAGAGCCCTCACATTGTTTTGACGTCTAGTTAATTCTGGCCCCGATGATTTATCAAACTCTTATTACGGCCCGCTGAAAGCCTCATTTATTGTCCTGATGTATGGTAATGATAGCCCCGCGCCACCGCCTGCCCTGAATCTTAACCAACGCACTTTTGTCCTCTCTTCTCATCTCTTTCACTCTCTCCGGATCCTCCTTTCTCCCTCTGTGTGTCTCTTCTGTGCCGCTGTCTCATCCTCAGTGGCTCTGCTTCGTTTACTCTTTTTGTACCTCCGTCTCAAACTCTTCATTTCATCGCTCCCACTTCGTCTCCTCTTCCCGTGTTTTTCCATCTTTAGCCATTGTTTCCACCTCCGAGGCCATTCCATCAATGCCTCTTTTAATCCCCCGTGATATTGAGAAGTCGGTCATCTCCCGTTCCGTCTCATTCCACCTGTCTGTCCTGTTTTGAAAGGAAAAGCTTTGATGCTGCCCGGGACAATATTGGAATGCGGCCAGACGCTAAATATCACTGTCACGGGCCTTTCACAACCTGATATGGACACCCCGCTTCAGCCAACACACACTTCAGACTCACGGCCATTGAAAAAAGTCGCAGACATTTTACTCCTGCAGCAGATCATCAAATATCGCCGATCTAGAATTACCCCCGCGGCCCTGACACAAAAACAAAACACTCCTGCTGAATAATTCAGACTGCGGCAGGATCTTAGGGGCATTAGCCGTCGATGGAGTGCAATAAAAGCTGGTGAGAAATCAATGGAGCGGGACTATACCCATTGTCCACATAGCAAGATCCATTCCTAATGTGTCTGCAGTCGTTTAAGTTGAAAGCTCGGTATTTGTTGCGCTGGTGGTTGATGTCTTCCTTTCTGACGCTCCAGCTACGCGTTTATGCAGCGAGAGGATACAGAAACAACTCTTTGAAAAGGCTTCACAGACTTTAAAACATGAGGCTTGTTATTTACGAAAGCCTGCAGAAGACAAAGTTATTACACAAGATGAATTTCCATCCACATGTGCAGGAAAGTTCAGGTTGTTTTGGCTGAGCTGGAAAAGTTGTTGACTCTCTGAATAAAAGCTAAACGCAAAAAAAGTGAAGCGGAAACAACGAGATAAAAACAATAAAGACTGCTAATCCCGTACAATCATAACACGCCGCAGCAGGCGTCCTCTGTTCTCATGACACGCTATGAGATCAAACTATGAGATCAGTGTGAAGAGGAGAGCCGCCTGTAACGTTCAACAAACAGAAATGCCATATACCTGTCATGTTCTCGCACCTTGGCACCTGTCTGGACTGAATTAGTGCTACCAACAGTTTATCTCAAAGCGCCCAACTACTAATATTTGCATAACGACGGTGCATAGAAACACATTTATTTGCATTTGTCTTCTTTGTGAATTCAGTTATTCGCTCCACATTTGGATAGACACCTGACACGAGTGAGGAGATCAAACACAAACGTACAGGCTTTTGTGTAAGCCATAAAACGATTTAAAAAGTCCTTTTACAAGTTAAGTGTTCAGTTCACTAACAATTAAATACAACCTGCTTCATTCAGCACTCTTAGGGGGTTTGCTACAAACGCGTAGACACCTGTAGCTCATGGTATCTGCTGTGTTTATTCAGACTCCTCTCGACTCCTGCTTCTGTTTTGCTTTTGGTCAGTGCTCCTAATAAAGACTTTATTTGAGCAGCTGAATAAAGAGAATCTAACACAATGATAGAAAGTAAGCCATTATCCTATAATTGATAACGCAAATAAATACACTGTAAGCTGTCAAAGCCAAACAAATGGAACAGGTGTTTCAAAGTATTATCCCTAAGAAGCCCACGTTACATCCTGGGTAACAGTCACTGCAGAAAGAGGCAACTCTGGGGAAAAAGTCGTATGAAGCGGATAAAGAGGGAAATGTTTTGTGCTCCGATTCCATTTCTTGAGTGTTTCTGTTCCAACTAGAAGGTTTGAGGTGCTTTCATTCAGCGAGCATCAGCAGGGCAGTGTGTGTTAGATAGATGACCTAACAGACAGAATGAAAGACTGCAGCAAAGCGAGGGGACTCTAAATAACTATATAAATGATGCTTGGTGGTTAAATGGTTAATAATATGAATCTATTCCCCTCAGTCTTTTTGCTGTGTGTAACAAAAAGCAGTGGCAGCTCACCCAACAAAAAAAAAGCGCATTCATCAGCAAATAAACACCGATCGGCGGTGACGTCGACCACCTACCTAATATTGTGCAGGTCCCACTTCTGCCACCAGACAACATGATGTCAAAGAAAACCTGATTCATCAGACCCGGCCTGTTTCTTCCATCGCTCCGTGGTCCAGTTCTGATGCTCATGTTCCCATTGTAGGCGCTTTTGGTGGTGGACAGGGGTCAGCATGGGTACCCTGACCGGTCTGCAGCTACCTGATTTCTGTTGGATTGGACCACACGGCCCGGCCTTCACTTCCCACCAATGACTGTATATATAGATGGACAACGCGTCTCCATCTGCTCCCATTGTACGAAATCGATGCCAAAATAGCCCCTGTGATAGGCGCTGCCATCTTGCGAAGGTGGAGCCGGCGTGTTTAACAGCAGAACAGCTTCTCTGTGTTGGTCTGAGGTTAACGTTCACAGGTATGGAAACTTCACTGACTGTAGTGATTGTTTTAGTTACGTTTCCACTCGCGGATCGTCCTCCACTCTGCTCACCCGGAACTGATCAGCTGCAGGAGGCGAATTTGTCAACAGAGCTGTCAATCATCATTTTGACAGCATCGAATAACTAATTAAAAATAAACTTGTCAGAAAATAAAAACTTCATCAGCATGATAAGAACTAACTATAATGACAGAAACCATGTTTGAGAAAAATGTATCGGGCGTGTATTTTGATTTTCTAGTTTGACTCATGTCCCATCTGTTAACATGGAGGAGGCGGGCTTTATGACCTATACTGCAGCCAGTCAGCAGGGGGCGCCTTAAATGTTTTGGCTTCACTTTTAGGGAGCTGTCATGTCGTCCATCTTTTTATACAGTCTATGGTCCCCACACACATCAGTGAGCCTTGGCCGCCCATGACCCTGCCTGGTAGGTACTCACCACTGCACACCGGGATCGTCTCACAAGAGCTGCTCTTTTGGAGATGCTCTGACTCGTCGTCTAGCCATCAGAGTTTGGCCCTTGTCAAAGTCGCTCACATCCTCACACTCGCCCATTTTTCCTGCTTCCAACACATTTGGACACTTCAAGGACAAAATGTTTACTTGCTGCCTAATATATCCCACCCACTGACAGGGGCCATTGTAACGAGATAAACAGTGTTTCACGTCACCTGTCGGTGGTCATAATGTTATGGCTGATCGGTGTACTTCTGGGCTACTTACAATCTTGCGTGTCTGAAGTAACATTTAGGAGTTGTGTGTAACCTATAAGTTCTTATATGTAAGTAAAGTTCCTGGTTTAATAATATAACATATATTAGAGTCATGTGGTTGTGGTGGTCTGACTCACCTGTCATTGTCATGTGATGGTACATGTCAGAGTTTGGCATTGACTCATGCAGGCTCCAGTGATGTTCTACATTTGTGATGATGATGTGTTCTGACATGTCTGAGTCTCACGAGCTTCCTGCTGTTTACAGAATGGAAACATTTTAAATTCTGCTTTTGAAATATATTCAACAACTGGCGTGAAAATATTTCTTAAGACAACAAACTACTGACATGAGGAAAATATGTCAAACTGCGTCATCTCCTTCAACCTTACTCTCACCTTCTCCCCCCTCTATGGGCCTCAAGTGTCCTCACCCCACCCTGCTGCCCCCTGCACTGGCACCCGGGGGCTTTAAATACTTTATTGGCCTGTAACATTACCTTAATGTCGCCGAGCATCTCGTTCAAACGGAGCCTGATGAAGAGTGAAGGCCGGCCGTGTACTGCGGCCGCTCCAACGCGAAACACATGTGGCTCCGGCGGCCGCTGCAGGTGTGTTTGTGTGCGTGTGTATACGTGTGCGTCACTCTCGATCATACTTGTGCATGAGGAGCAGGCATTAGTGCAATTGAGCACATGGTCCTCTATATATATATGTACATGTGTGTGTGTGTGTGTGTGTGTGTGTGTGTGTGTCCAGAAAGTTAGGATCCATGGTGATGTAAATGGCTTCTGACAAACTGGGGAGAGGGACTAACAGGGAAATTGAGATCATATCGGCAGACATGTAGACACGCCAGAGACTCACAGTGCAAAGTACACACACACACACACACACACACACACACACACACACACACACACTGCTCTGTCTTTTTCTCCTTCCCTTCTCCCCCTTCTGTTGCTCCTGAAGGACGTGTAGTGAGTGAGGTCAGGCATTAGTACTGTTATCTGATGACTGTGTGTGCGTGTGCATGTGTGTGCGCGTGTGTGGTGGTCAGGCCATCTATCAGCCAGCTGTCTGCCAGGACTCTCCATTAGGCCTTGGACCTGAGCGATGGCTGTGCTGGTCCTCGACTCACCGCGCCACACGCCCATATATCACCCCCACACACACACACATGCACACACACATATTTACACACGTACACACACCTGGGGCCTGCAGATGAATGGCTCCCGTTCTTTGCTTCACATGTCACACTGTCTGTCTGAACACACACTCAGACACACACTCACTGACATCTTCACTCAGCGGCAGGAGGTGCGGGTGGAGCTGTAGTTGGATGTGACTGCACTATGACTTCATTAAAGGATATGTATTGTGCCATTAGGCGGCTGGGGGTCACCTTTAGTGTCTCAGCGAGCCGAACACACACACACACACATTCCCTCTTACACATGAAATCCAATCATCTCTCTTTCTCTCTTTTTCAGTCTCTATCGCTTTCCCTGCTCTCCTCTAATTCATCCATCACCCCGCCGCTCGCTCTCCTTGACCTAATTAAGGCAGAGACACCTGATCTCTCACCTTTCAAATGATGTCACTCGCTGGCTACTTCATCAACATCACCTCCCCCGTTCTCCTCTTCTTTTTCATCCTCTGTCACTCTCTTTCTCAGCACCCCCCCCTTCTCCTCCTCTTCTATCCTTTCTTCACCTTCTCTCTGTCTCTCTCTCCCGCCCTCGCCCTGCCATCCATTCATCTCACACCCTGCAATCCTCCCTCTCACCTTCCTGTCCTCCTCCTCCTCCACTCCACTTCTCATCTCTCCCCTCCTCAGCTCCTTATTGCTCTATCAATCTCTCTGGCAGAAGATCAATATCAGCGCCGCGGCTGCTTTTCTTCCCTTCCTTCTCCGCCCCTCTCTTCTCGCTCTCGGGCCCGTCGTCTCGTCTGCAGGAGGATCCTTTTTAGTAGGAAATGTGGCTCTCCATTAGCTCCCTCCCTCCCGCTCTGCTGTTAACCACTTCCATCACTGTTTTACTACCTGTTTCTCTCAGCTGTTTTAAAGGCTAAACACTCTCTTGTGCTTTATTTCCTCGGGGTCCT
This sequence comes from Semicossyphus pulcher, assembly GCF_022749685.1. Lineage (NCBI taxonomy): Eukaryota > Metazoa > Chordata > Actinopteri > Labriformes > Labridae > Semicossyphus > Semicossyphus pulcher. The sequence continues at coordinate 28,949,328 of NW_027211737.1, read as the reverse complement.
GTTTGCAGTGTTTCTCTGTATAATTCCATATGTTACTTTTGAATTATTCATGTTGTGAATGTACTTTGTGCCTCAAAAGCGTTTGAGAAACAGTTGGTGAAATAATTGATGTGAGAATTTACAAACAGAAGTTTAAACTGTCTATTTTAATAACTGATACATGAGAAATATAAACTCAAGTATTCAGTGTTTAAAAAAAAGGGGGAAACATATTTGACCTTGTTTTGCACTTCCCTAAACACACTGATATGTTGATGCAGGTTATTTTTAAATATAAAAATCCACACGTCCCTGGAAAAAGCCGCTGTCAGTCAAAGCTGGTGTTCTCTGTAATCGATAGAAGCAATAATATTTTGGCGCCATAGCTGCGTAGAAAGTTGTACAAACAGCTTGTGGTTTCTCCCATTCTACATTCCTAAAACACCCAGCATGCATTGCGCCCCTCTCTCTGAAAGGAACGGCCCAGCGAGAGACGCTGGAGTGAAATGCTACCGTTTCCGCTGCAGGCAACAGCTCAGAGCGGTACAGAATCTGAAATACGACGAGAATATACCGGTGGATCATCTAACAAAACTTTGAGACGTCAGTCTACATTTTAAACCTCACGATTTTGAACGAGACGTGACTCAGTTATAAATGTGGAATGTCTGGAGGACGGAAAACAAGAGAGCAGGCAGCGTCTCAAGGCACCTCACTGAACAAATGACTACATTTTCCTGTGTGTGTTTTTTTCAACTAAACACTGCAGACGTCGGAGGATTCTCATCACGATCCTAGACTGAGGAAGTCTAGTTTAGCGAGCTCCCTGGCCTCCACCAGACGATGCGTTTTACGTAGTCTGGAGGTTTATCAGAGTCCACTGATAAGCGGATAGCATCCTCCAAAGGCACAGAGCGAAATTGCTTTATTTCCTACCATAATGACATTAGCTCCTCATAATAGCATGATAGCACTGAGGTTGAAAATCGGCGAAATGGTCCTTTAAAATCCTGGCTTTGGTTGAGGTGATGGGAGGCGCTGGCTTACAGCACGCAGGAGGAGTCGTCTTCCATAATCGTGATGGTTTCTGGGTTAAGATCACATCAACATCTAAGTGTAATATAAGGGTGCTTGCCCACTGAACGAGAACATTCGCTGGCATTCATCGTGTTTGGCAAGTGGCTGATTGGCTGCTCAAAGCATGCTGGGATACGTGGTGGCGTGGACCAAGGCATTGCCACTTTGAACAGATTTTTCCCCTCCTTACGTTGGAAAAAGACTCCTCCATTCCTCCAGCAGAAAAAAAAGTCTGCTTAAAGTCGGGGTGAACAGATTTTGCCGAGTGCGTTTACACGTGCACCCCTCCCGAACATCCCAGGACATTTTCTGCAGTGCACATGAGACAGGAATTAAAATGTTAAAATCTCCCTCTACGGATTGAATGTTTAATACATTTAAAAATATGGAAAACATACTACACATATACGACAAAGGTATACCTTATATAACTCATAGTTACCTGGGTCGGTGCTGGAAGAAAGGACCTCTTGAAAGCATGAAGAAGCTCAGTAACCTCCAAAGCAGTCTAACTGTTGGATACTGAATAACCTCACATGCAAAGTTTATACTTTGGTCTGAATGTTGCCCAGAAATCTGCTCACTAAAATTATTTGTGCACACGAGGATTGGATTTGGATTTGGACCTTCTGTTGGTGTTGCAGGAAAGGCCAGAGAAGTGAAGGTGTTTTGTTTTAACCTGACAGTGACATTAGATGAAAGGTCAGAGGGGTCATTCAAATCATTTACAAGTATCGCTTGAGCAAAATCTGCGTCATATGCTCCCTTTATTTCACCTCACAAAACCTCCCCCTTGTTTGAGCCCATGAAAATAAATTTGGTTTAAAAGTCATTGTTGTGTTCCTAACAATAATATTTCAATAATACAAATGTTACAGTAAAAAAAGATAATTTAAACTCATGAAACGAGCTGCTATAAATATTTTAAAAGCTTTGAAAGTTTGGCGGACAGCTGGATGTAACACAACTACATTGTAGATATGAGTCATATTAATGTTTTTAACATGTACCCTGTGGAGTGACCTCAGTGGTTGTGGTGTAGCATCCCAACCCTCCGAGACGGGCGGAAACACGTGACGTCCATGTCAAGGTAGCAGTCAGACAGGCCGCGCTGCCAGCCTTTCCAATTACAGAGACATTAGCAGGCAGCGAGCGGCAGCTAATTTGACAAGCTGAGATGATGCCCATTCATATCCACCCTGCTTCACTGGCCCAGGGTAAATATTTCCCCAAGCTCAGTATAAATAGAAAGACAATATTTGAACAGCTGAGAGGAGAGACAGAGAGAGAGAGAGCGGCAGGGAAGGAGGGAGAGATCTTAATCCTTTATGTATACATGCAATACATATTCATAAAGCAGCCGGTCCTTAAGGTGAAACTGGAGACAGGCTGCACAGGACACGGATTTTATCTGATACAGTAAAGTCATCTGGACCGAAGGACGGCCATTGTTGAAACTGGATTATTGGTGTTTTGACTGAAATAAATTTGGGGATATTTGATTTAGAAAAGAGAGCGGAGCTTGTTATTGTTGGACTGAAGTAGAAAAACACAACGGCAGATTTTACAACCACAGCGAAAGAAAAGAACGATCCATTCAGACAAGACTGGGACAGATTCAGCCATAAATTAAGATCCAGTTTGGTGACTTTGTGGTGACATATTATCATGTTGCACTGAATAAGCAGGGGGAAAAAACATGGTATTAAATCAATCCAATATGAGCAGCCAACTTTTTTTTTTTTTTTAATTCCTATAATAATGATTAGAATTGTTTTTTAAATTTTTTTTAAATTATTATTATTTTTATTATTATTATTATTATTATTATTACGTTATCTATACAATCTTCACTTCTTTTAGTATTTAAACATTGTTACTTAATTTGGGTTGCTTGACCTGAGAATATTTGGTGTATAAATATGTGTTTGTGCTTTACTTTAATGTGACTTGGTGTGTTATGTTTGTTATGTATTGGTCATGTATGTAAAAAAAAAAAAAAAAAATAAAAAAAAAAAAAAAAAAGAACTTTGAAAAATATGTTTATGACATGTTAATAATGCTATTTATGCTTTGGAGGAAACAGAATTGCTTTTACAAACAGGAAGTGTGACATTCCTTATAAGGTCTGGCATGGATAGTTGGGCACACAATGTGCAGGACTGTGACACTAGAAGACTGTAGTTAGAGTCACCATGACACTGTTTGTGTGGCTACTGAAGCAACTACTTACAGAAAGATAAAGTTCATAATTTTGTTTTTTAAAAAGTGAATAATCGTGCACTTTTCCTCATCTAACTAAGTTCTCTGAGTTGGTTGAGCATAATCGTAGAAACGTGATAATTATGGTTTAGTTGCCACCAGCAGATTGCGTGTGGGCTGTTTTTATTGTTATGTACATTATTTTGTTCAGTTGTGATGTGATTTTAGTAGGTATGGCTCACACAGACACTTCTGGGCAGCTGAGGGGTCTTAAGGATGCAGCAGTGCACACGTGTCGTTCAGTAGACCAAGATGTCCGTCTGCAGCCACGCTAAACTGATGTGTTGTGTTTCTGTATTTCCAGGTGGGCTGTAAGTGATGAAACAACATATAAACTAGTGACACAGATGTGTGAGAGAAACGGACGACTGTTATTGCAAATAAGTCGGTTATGTTGAAGTTTTGCAAGCTTATTGATTCTCATTGGAGCGCAACACCTGCCATGTTTACAAGTTAGGAAGTCAGTAACATAACCAAGCGTATCCTTTGATATTAACAGTGTGAGTGTGATGAATATTTTCAAAGTGAACTACAGTGCAAGCAGACATTTTTTTCCTGTACTCTAACTCACATTTTTCACCATCCTGTTAAGGAGGTAACTCCTCACCAGCCGTGGGATTTCAGAGCGAGACTTCTGTGTCTGGTTACACAAAAAGGATCTCACTCTTTAAAAAAGGATGATCTTTGTAGGGATCATTTCCGTAATGTTGTCGGACACCTGGAGCAACAATCTGATCCTGTCAGCAGCGTACTTTGATTGTGTGAAATTGCCCCAGGGGATTATGTTGCAGCCATTGCGACAGGTGGAGGCCATCTACTGGACCGATTCCAAAAGTTTTTGTTCCTATGAGTCATTTCGACATCCATATTTGTAAAAATAGGACCCAGGTTTAAAAACACAGAACTTCTCCGTTAAGTTGAATGAGCAAGAGTGTGCAGCATACATGTCATTCCGTAGAGGGATGTCCGGCAGTATGCAGCCACGTTAAGCTAATGTGCTTGTGTTTCTGTATTTCCAGAGAGTAGAGTAAAGTTTATTTAAAAACCCAGGCACACCTGGAAGTCCCTTATTGTGTCCATGTGTGCAACATAAGGAAGCACGGTGAACATTTTGCAGATGTGTTCAATGTGAACAATTATGGATAAATATAAATATCCATCCAGCCGTTATCTATACCGCTTATCCTATCCAGGGTTGCGGGGGGCCGGAGCCTATGCCAGCTGTCATTGGCGGGGTACACCCTGGACTGATCGCCTGTCAATCACAGGGCTGACAGAGACACAAACAACCTTTCCCGCTCACATTCACAACTCAAATGTGAATATTTGAGGTTCTACATGCCCAATATAGAAGTTAAATCAAGTCTGTATGTTGATGAGTAAAATGCACTTTGTATGAAAGACATTTTAGGAGACAAAGTTCTTGATGACACTGCGCCAGAACAACGGGAAGAATTACAACTAATTTGCAACAGAAACAAAGTTTTATTTTTGCCCTACAGTTTCCTGACCAACATAAATAAAGGCAGGTTTACTGAAGGGATCTGCCAGGATGTAAAACACTGAATGACAACAAATCTAAACTGTTGTCACTACAACATCCAGTCCTGCAATGTGACCCAAAGCACGCTAAATGTTTATTATGGTCGCACAATAAACAACTTTAATATAAATATACAATCCAGACAGAATGCAGAGCAACATGGTGAATGTAATTTGTATAAAAGCTTGAGTGTAAAAAAACAGAGTAGGTCTGAGGTGGTGAATGAGCGACTCCAGTACATGGACGGTGTTCCAGTCCTTTGACTGGTCTCACAATGGGAGCCAGTGCTCAGTATTGTGCCATGCTGTCCCATTGTCCTGTCATATAGATGGATGAGGCAGAGAGCAGCAACAGAGGCTGGGGCCAGCTCTATTATGTATTACATTCTGCTTGTGCACTCACTCCCTCGGCCTTACGCTCCGTCTCTGTCTCCACTTACACCCGGCGCTTCTGCCTCCCCGCACAGACAGGCAGACAGACAGGCAGACAGACACATGCAGAAATGCCCATCACTCCCTCGGGGTCTCCATTGATTCCTGCCAATCACTTCATTTACTGCCTTATCAATGCGCACTCCCACCTCTTTCCCCTTCAGACCAGACCCCGATCGATCCGCGTCCGGCTGAGTGCATGTTCGACAGGAAGTGCGCAAACGCAGGAAAACAAGCACAGATAAAAAGTGTCGTGAGACAGCACAAATTTGCGCCCACCCACCCACTCACCAACACACACGCGCGCACACACACACATATGGACAGCCGTTAATCTCAGTGAAAGACAGGTGTCAGACAGGAGTGAAGGAGGGCAGAAAGGAGACGACACGAGAAGAGAGAGACGTCAGAAAACTGGCAGGTGACTGATGACTGCATGAAAACCCTTCACATCAGTCAGTGACCCAAACACACACACTAACACACACACACACATTGCTAAGACTTCTGTCGTCAATGCTTATTGGATCCCAGTGAGCGCTTGGGCCAAGAGAGCGAGGAGGATTATCTATTAAGACTTCAAAAGTGTAGATTCACCTCTGATATGTTTTATGTCTGTAAATTTAAGATGGAAGTCACATAAATCCGTCTCCCGCTGCCAGCCATTTCCCAAACCTAAAAAAAGAACAGATGCCACGGGGGTGGAAGCCCACTCTCTTTAAATAAAGAAAGAAGCAGAGGGCACAGGAGGAAACCGTGGGTGAGACGAATATGAGAAACAAAGAGGAGAACGAGCGAGGAAAGGATGCGTGTGGGAGTGGAGGATGAAAAGAGTGGGATGGGAATGACAGAGACCGTCTTGGTTGAGGATCGATGTTTTTTTGCTGCAAACAGAGATTCACCTGGGAGCGTTTTTCCCATGACACAGTGAAACCAAGACCAGCGATGAGTCAACGAAACGTCTGTGTCCCCCTACAGCTTGATTTTTATATAACTGCTGCTCATGTTCTCCAGGGGTGGTTATAAAGTAGAGTATTATTTTAGATATCAAATGTTATATTATTTCCATTTGATACGCAAAATTGGATGTCACCACGACGATTCACACAGCGTGTACGCTGTAGCTATTTCTAATCTTATAAAACAACAATATGTTTATGTTATACAGCATTATATAACTATAGTGGTAGATGGAAAACTATATAACCATAGCAACATTTCTATATGTCTATATAATCTAATATGTAAGGGGTAATGTGAAGTGAAGGTGAGACATCTTCGCTTGAGGGCTCCATCCTCAGCGCAGCACCTGACTGAGGTTTTCTGTCTCGTCACTGTCGGAGTCTGTTGACATTTTCTTTACCAATCACCGTCTTTAAACGCCGCCGTATCCCTTACTGTGTTCTGTTCTTAATGTGTACTTCATGTGCAGTCTTCGGTTTTGGAGATCTCTCTGTCGTTGCATCGTTTAACCTTTATTGCTTTCTCTCCTCTGTTCTGTAAACAGACCGACGTCAAATTTACCGGACTTTCTTTTGGCGGATTGATGTGATTACAGTTTGTCTGGATTCTGTAATCAGAGCCGCATCCCTAGCAACGGTCAGTTTTTCATAGCAACGGTCTGTTATCGAGAAGTAACAGACTTGGAATACCACAATCAAGTATTTAACACAGCCGTGTTACAAAACAACAATTACAACATAACTTAAATGACATAAATTAAATGGTTACTAAATATCAAACATTAAATGCCATTTTTAGTAAAATGAAGCAGATCTACATGGACTCTCTCTCTCTCTCTCTTGCTCTCTCTCTCTTGCTCTCTCTCTCTTGCTCTCTCTCCAGCTATTGGTCCATCTGTGAATTTCACTTATTCCTGTAAGTTGATGTCCTCTGCTGGCATTCACAGTATGGTCCAAACATCTAAACACAGTAGATTGTAAAGTAATGGCAAACATCTGTTCATTTTGTTTGGCTTCATGATGCTGTGTATTTATCGCACAGTGACGATCGGCCTGTACTCTGTAGTGTTTCATTAAGCTTGGCAGGTCTTCCCAAATATTGAATCCTGGAGAGCAGAGCTAAGTGATTATTTTCTCCTTTGTCCATCTCTCTGTTTTCCGTTCTGTCTTCTGATCCCTCTCCTCCGCGCTGCCAGTGCTCCTCCTCATCTCCCGCTGAGTTAATACCTCCCGGCGTAATAAATCAGGACAGACAAACAAGCGGTGGTTTGGCTCGACGCAACCTGGATGGATTTAAATTGTTTGTTTAAATCTGCAGTTTCCAGCCCCGCCGGTGACTCTGTGACATTCCGCGTCATGGCAGAGCTGCGGAGGTGAGTGGGGGGCTTTTAGAGTACATGCACATGGACCATCTTAGTCATGGTAATGACTCATCATCAGAAAATACATTGAGAACAACAAATGCCCTCATTAGAGAAAGATATTGATCAGTATAAGTCCTCCCAGTCTGACATAAGGAAGCTTCATTCAGTATTAATGTGACTCACCCCTCGATCCCATAGGATCCGTCTCCGGTGCATTCCGTCTGCGGCGCGTTGCTGGTCCGTCAACGGCGCGATTCCCTCGCCCACAGGAAGCGTGTCTGGTCCGCAGTGCAGCGGAGCGCTGGCCCAAGCAGCTGGATTCGCAAGATCACAAGAGGTCATCGCGTGGTTTCTCAATTCTCGCGCGATAATGTAGTTCTCCCACGAGAATTGAGAAACCACGCGATGACATCGATGTTAGCAGAGCAACACACGAACTACAGTTCAGTTTGCACATCCGAGGTTGATTATCTGCTCATTTGGAAATCATTCCGTGATTTTTGTGCTTCAACCATGGAGGAGAACACTACTTAATTAAAAGTGTTCTTTTTTCGAGATTTCTGTTCGTTGATCTTAAAATAAACGGAAAAAAACGGGGGTCTGTACCGGTCTGAACATGTGTTTAGGTGTTTTATTTTGAAATGACCGGATGCTGTATGCTGCTTTTGTGTGTGACTTCCTGTTTGGAACAATCTGCTCTGTTCAGCTTGATGTGTGTTTGAAGCGGCCTCCGTCAAAAATAGACCCGGCGTGTATCTTTATTGGAGACGGACCGCGGCGTGTGCTGTGGAATCACGAACATTAACTTGAATGGGAGCGATCGACTCCGGAGGTCGCGGCGCACACAGAACGCGCCGGAGACGGATCCTGTGGAATCGAAGGGTCATGATGTTTTTCCCCTGTCCAGGTGTACCCCACCTCTCGCCCTATGGTTGCTGCGATAGGCTCCAGCCCCCCGCAACCCTTGACAGGATAAGCCGTAAAGATAATGGATGGATGGTTAGTTTTCCCATTAAGGAATTTTCTTGGTATGCTGTGAGATTTTACGACACACATTCAAATCTGTCAGTTTGAAAGCTACGATAGATTTTATTACATCCTTGTGGCCAAACTGAAAAAAATACCCTGAGACGGATGGTCATGAGGAAAGATTGAATAATTGCTACCATGATTATTGATAAAGTAAGTTGTATAAAAAGCTGCTGTTCAGTGTTTTAGTGTCTTATAAGGGATTCATGAAGCTGTTGTATTGTCTTTCATGTCTCACAGGCACAGTGACTCCACCAACACAACCCTTTGCAGTGTTTTAAAGCTGACTGTTTCTTCACCTGAAGACCTGCTAACACGTGGGTCACAATAAAACGTTTTTCTTCTCTGTACGTTGCCATTTACTCCGACTGGCAATGACAGAATTGTACATTTCTACAATCAAGGGATACTGAGGGCATGGTACCGTTTGGTAAATATCATAACTGCCTCCTCTTCTTCCTCTTCTTCTTTCCTCTACAGTTTATATCCTCTGTGAACACAGCAAACAATCCACAGCAGCTTCCTGTTTTGGACTCTCCGGCTCTCCGTCCCTGCAAAAGTTTGCACTGTGAAGACGATTAAAGCGGAACATTTGTGTGGATTTACTTTGAATCGAATGATTGACACACCTTCAGACTTCAGACACACGTCCTGGTGCTTTCCCTTTACAGTGCTGCCAGTGTGCAGCCTTTTCACATGAATCAGTGTTTCCCTTGAAATCAACACTTTCCTGACTTAAAATAATAAAGAATATAGTAGATTTTTACAATGTTGGGAATAAAGAAGCTCTGCACTGATCCAGACTGATTAATGAAGATTTCAGCTTGGTTGAAGATAAACATCATTCCCTGTGTTTCATTTGTTTCAGAGGCTGATTTGTTCCCCTGCAGCCCACCCTGCCTCCAGGCCTGGCTGTCTGCAGCTTCATCGTGCTGCCAGTGCAGCCAAAACCCCGGCCCAGAACCGAGGGCCCCCGCCGGCCCCTGCAATGGAAAGCAGATGGTCGGTCCTCTGACGGCAGCCGGCTGCAGTCGGCAGTCCAGGAGAGGAAACTTCTTATTCGCCATCATCCATCATCGGGGCCGCAGGCCGGGGGAGGAGGGGGAGGGAGGGAGGAAAGACAGAGCAAGGCCTGACAGCCGACGTCTGGACTCTTTCAAACGCCTTCGCATGGCAGATTCATGGCTCGCACTCTTACACACATGTAAAAACACACGCATACACATGAAGAGCGGGCCTTACTCAAACACACACAGTGAATTTATTCTGCCTCACGTCTCTGTTTTTGGCCTTTCATTAGCGTTATTATTCTTCTCAGCACCGGGTCAGTTTGTGAGAGGTCTTCTGGTTGTTCTCCCCTCCTAAGAGAGATAGAGAGACTGAAGGAGAGGGAGAAGGAGAGAGAGAGAGAGAGGGAGTTACTGTTTCCTTCTTCTTTGAAATATTTGCAATTCTTTCATGTATGTCGATGTCAGCGCCGTCCTCTTGGTAGACCTTTCCAGTTTCTACAAAAGTGTGTTTCAGAAGAAGAAAAAGAAGAAGTGAGAGAGAGCATGAGTAATGTACCTGACAGCTGAGGATCATTAATCACTGTCACACTTGAAAAGAGAGGTGGAGAGGAGGGGGTGGTATTTCTATGTTGAAACACACACACACACACACACACACACACACACACACACACACACACACACACACACACACACACACACACACACACACGTGCCCTCTCTCCTCCACACATTTTGCTTCGCACATTCTTTCACAGGCCTCCCAAAGAATAAATAAAAAAGGTTGAATAAAGATGACAAAAGAAAAAGTAAAGGAGCGAACACATGCACACTACTGTTAATGCTCGTGTCGGAGGCCCCTCATGTCTGCGAGCCGCTGACACTAATAGGAGCTGTTGAAGGTTTGACTCCACGCGGCAGGCCGCCGCTGCACAGCAGGGACAGCCATTCACAGGCTGTCAACCCGCCCGGCTGCAGGAGGCACCGACAAAGAGCCGCAGAATGTGGGGCTGTGACAAAAGAGATGACGGCGACACAGTGACTTCAAATCTCAGGCATGCAGGCACGCACAAAAAGACAGACTCTCTCTCACACACACACACACACACACATCCTCGTCATCCTCCCTCCTCCTGTCCTCCTCCCTGCCTGCAGAGGGACAGCAGCTGGCCCGTCCGACTGTCACACTGATGGGAGCGCTCAGCTATGTCCACATTCTGTGTCCTCCCTCCTTCAACAGCCCCCCCACAAAACCCCCCAACCCCTCAGTTTTCAGTTTGAGTCGAGTCAGAGAGCTGTTGTGATACCAAAGCACTTTTAACAGCGAATACAGAAGAACCCACAAAGGAGCCGTATCATTCTCATCTTTAAATACTTGTGTTGTAAGTGAAAGTCCACCAATGAAACTGTGTTACCTCGGACTTGTTAATGTGCACTGGATTGTGTTGCTTCTAAAATCACGTCAATAGTTCTGATCGTGAGGAAATCTACACACTGGCTGCGTGGGTGGAGATCCATACAAAGAACATTGAGTGGGTCCTGACCTTAACGATTATTGTGACCACCCTGTATGCTGAAAGTTATGTCTATGTAACTAATGTGCAACAATATGAATGTGTTGAATGACACCTGTTGCTAGAGATGCTAACATATCAAGTCTTACAATACAGCATCTATTTACTGTGACTTCAGCGTTATTATGTGAAGTGTTGAATATTATGTTTTGCTCTTGCAGCACTAAGTTTAACTTCAATCATAAACGTGATCGTGGACCTAAACCATGTTAATTCCAGACGGGACTTTTGTTGCTCAAACGTATCCACAGGATGTGACCTTCCTGGAATGAAAGTCCTGATGTCTCAAAGACCCCCTCCAGTGAAAATCAAGTGTTTAACCTTGTAAACATCTCCATGTGGTGTTCTTCATGTGCTACAAGACATATCAGGGACAACATCAGCAGTCATCTCCATGGCTGGGTCTGTCTGCTTTTAAACTGCAGTGTACCAAGGACAGGCTGAACAACACGTTTTCAGATTGGCAGGTTTGTGACATCACAAACCTAAGGAGCCAATCCCGTTAATGGACGGGGTGACGCTATGTATATGGCAACCACTCTTACAGTCAGCTGTAACCGTCAGCATAGTTTTTGCAACGTTACTACAACTAATTACAACATTTCAAGCTCGCTAAGTTTCAATAAGTTGCCACTAAACGACGGCAGAGACTTGTTTTGTTTTTGCAACGGAGGGGGCGGTTGGAAATGCGCACAGTAGGCAGGGACTTCAACTATTTTTAATGAGGGAGAAGGAGGAGATGCCTCAGGACGATTTTTACAAAGTAATTAAATGTATTTATGCAGAAAAAAAACCTGTCAGACACAATTTATTATTTCAAGCAGAGCATTTCATCTCTTAAAACATGACTGGAGCTGCTCTTTAACAACTTATTTAAGCTGAAAATGTCAGCTCCTCATTGATCAACCAACACATCAGATTGTATTTTATTCTTGTCTTCTAGAAGCTTGTAAAAAATTAACTCCACCTTAATCGGCTGCTACATTAAAATGCTGCTTACAAGTTAAAATACAATCAATAACAATAATACTGTATTACAGTCATGGACAGATTATCATGACCACGAGCCCGGGTACAAACTCGCCCCTCACCAAGCAGAAGAATTTGCACGATAGCACGACGGGACAAGCGACAACCAGCACTGCATTAACAGTGCGCACTATAGATTTAATTGTTATCTGGCCACATTGCTGGAGGTTAAACCTACATAATGTCTTTATATTAATTTTTGTAGCAGTCAGAAAATATATTTTTTCTTTTAACTGTCAACTATAATATAACGATAATCGACTACAGAAGCCAGAGAATACAGCTGGGCCTCAGACACTTCCCACAAGTCCACAGCTGGTGGTGTTAAACCTAAACCTAATAGATCACAGACTTTGTAATCGCACCTATTTTCAACACATGCTGCTGACTCAGCAGCAAACTGTAACCGCTGATTGCTTCAACTCGGTTTGGTCATTTTTACACCAAAATGAAGAGAACAACGGTGACATGCACGGTCAGCTTTATTTCTATATTTGAGCTTCTTTTTGTCATCATCAATCCTTCTTTAAAAATAAGACGCTGGTGTCTCTTATCTGACTATTTAAGTGAATGTTACTGCTGTAATAGCTGTGGGGGCGTCTTTACTGTGATTATGGGGTTTTAGAGTGTTGTTGATGGACTTTGTCTGCGTCTCTAAAGAACCCATAATGGTGCTAAAGAATGCCCTTCTGGGTTTCATTGAGATTATGCTGCACAATGTTAACCAGTGTGTTGTCTGAAACTTTGACTCTAAACTGTGTAACAGCACAACAGAGCACAGAGGACGGTTTAGTCTCTCACAACAGTGTAGCGTGCTTAAAGGACAATAACAGGGCGGCCTGGAGGTTACAGAGACGGTCTTTCAACAACTTACCCCAAGTTCAAGAACACGTCCTACTTAAGTGTCCCTCAGTGAGACTCAAAGTCACAACCAGCTTCAGGGCTGCAGCGTTTCAGCCGACCCTGACCTCTGACCTCTCTGCGGAGGGGACAGAAAAAAAGTTTTTTAAAGGATAGATCACACAGGGGAAGTATTGTGCACATGCAGATGCATTTAGTTAGAAGTGTGTGTGTCTTTAACCAATCAGGTGGCTCAGGTAAAAACGTGTAGGTGGATGGGATGGGAAGGATGCTGAAGTCTTGTGTTTTTCATAACTGTTAAAAAGTCCTACACATGAATTGATGTTGCACGTCAGCATCAGAATGAAATAGTAAACTAATTTTACCTGCACAGAATGTTACATGACTTTAACTAAAAGTTAATACAATAATGTAAATTTGTCTTTTGAAGGTGTGTCCACACACACACACACACACACACACACACACACACACACACACACACACACGCAAATGAACAGCATTTAATTAACCCTTGCTTCTGAGCTTAATTCTTTAAGGACTCAAACAGAAGATGTGGTCAGAGGAACAATTTTAATTGAATTTTAATTGAAATGGAAAGAAAGCTCCTTGCAGCCTGTTGCAACACAGCCCAAATAGTTGATTTTAACACGAGTCCGGCCCCTGACAAGGCAAATAGCCAATCGTAGTGTAGGATTTTGGGGTGGCACACCCCTGGCCACCCCTCTGGATCCGCCCCTGTGAAAAGGTCATTGCAAGGGTGACAAATTAACTCAATCAAAAAGTGTAAAATGCAATCGTCCTTAAAGTATTCCGAGAGTATCTAGCTTCCGTATCGTGACGTATTTCCGAGTGAAACAGGACGTGCAGGCGGGACATATCATTAGAGAGATTTGATTTGATGGTTGAGAAGTGGGCGTAGACAGACGTTCTCCACAGCGCAGTAGCTAGCTAACTGACCGAGCGTTCTTGGTGCTCTGCGGCTAAATGTTGCAGATTGATTGGTTGAAATTGTTTGGTGCTAACTTATGTATTTTGATATAAGAATACGAAGAAATTGATTTTCTGTATTTTTCTTTTGGCCTATATTGTCAAAGAGATGCACAATATTACCGGGTTTGATCTAAAAGGATTAAAATTTTAATTTCACCTCGACTTTAAAAAACAATCCAAGGCACTCTGTAGGATTTTTGTAGAATTAAAAGGCCTTTATTACACACAGAAAAATATACTTTTAAAATAGCCGTGATGAGACAATTTGCAACACCACACATGTTGTTTACACACCTGAGTGCCCCTGTGGATGTTTGGATGTAGGTCGGACTAAAAGAAGACTAAAAGACAGAGATGCACAAAAATGCCAGCCACACTAAGAGTGCAGACTATGCTATGGTACTGCATTATGTGGCAATCCCCAATACACTAACAGTCATAGTCAAGGTGTTGAGAAGAACATTAGAGGAGGTGACCTTTTGGATTGTACAGCTAAAAGCAACAAAACACCCTGGTCTCAACGAGGAGATCGATCCAGATCCTTGGACTGTCTTTTAAAGGACAATTTCATGTTATTTCAGAAGCTTACAGCTAAAAGCTTTGCAGTCGGTACATCTGCTTCTTTTGGGCAACAAAGCACAGGCTGTACAAGCGGTCAAGTGGTCAACTTTGTATGATTGATTAAAGGCATTGATTGACAACAGCTTTCTCCTGCACAGCAGCATATTGTAAATAAGTAGGAACTAATCTTTCTCTGCTCTTTTTCCCTTTTCAAGTTTAGTCTGTGTACAACTTGCCTTTTTACAAATAGAAAGAGAGGGTTCTGTTGCTGCTTTATGCCTGAGACACTTCTGTGTTATGCAGAGTGAGCATAGTGTGCTCATGGATGGATGTGAAACGGACTGCAGTGGAGGTCTATAAGAGGAGCAGCACACAAAAAGAAATAACAGGGGGAGAGAGAGCCAGGCCAGAGAACGCACACTCCCCGACTGGGTGGCAGCGCTGATTCAACAGCAGACAGACCCGAGAAGGATCATCTGTCTCCATTATGGTCTCCCTACAAATCATCTACATTTCCCCCTCTTCTCCTCGGCTGCCCACAGGCTCATAAAGCTAGCTTTTCCATGCTGCTCTTGGCAAGGCGAGTGAGAGAGACATCCATTGAGGTATATTGTGGGTGGTCGAAGGGTGTACGAACCGATGCTTACAGACCCACACATGTACCGCGCACTGTTCAGTTTCAGCGGGTCGACCACAAATCCTGCTATTTCTACCAGAATGATACATGTGCAGCTTTTGCTTACAGCTGAATAAATGCTGCTGTGGGATAACATGCATCTGGGTATGTCTGCACCTCCCATGAGCCCTCTCTTCTGGTTCTGGGTCTGTAGAGAGTGTTTGTGCTTGTTTCACAGCCTGTTTCCGTCACGGAGAAATGCATCACCGTCTTGTAGTGAAACAGTAGTAGGTAGTTTGGTTTTGTTGTGTGTCTGGAAACATTGATTAAAGGTTACAACTGAGTTAAACAAACTTTGACACAAATGAGTGATTGTCATGAGTCATTCTAGTTTAGTTACGTTGTTTTGTATTTTGGTGTGTAGATATTATTTCCTTTTTTCCTTTGTCACTTTGTCTCTTCTTGTCTTGAGTTCTCATCGTTTAGTTTTGTATTTAGTATATAGTGTTCCTGTGTTGACTTAGTTTGGTTTAGTTGTGCATTTCTTGCATAGACTGTATAAAAAGATGGACGACATGACAGCTCCCTAAAAGTGAAGCCAAAACATTTCGGGCGCCCCCTGCTGACTGGCTGCAGTATAGGTGATAAAGCCCACCTCCTCCATGTTAACAGATGGGACATGAGTCAAACTATAAAATCAAAATACACACCCGATAAATTTTTCTCAAACATGGTTTCTGTCATTATAGTTAGTTATTATCATGCTGATTTACGTCCAAGTGTGAGAAGTTTATTTTTAATTAGTTATTTGATGCTGTCAAAATGATGATTGACAGCTCTGTTTACCAAACGTAACTAAAACAATCACTATTAAACACGCCGGCGTGCGGGATCCCTGTTGTTTTTTCGGTAAGTTAAGTGTGTGTTTGGGTTAGCGGAAGTGGCTACGGCCGCTTAATTTGCCGATCTCTACTGCGCAGTCTCTGGCTCCATATGACGTCACCATTGCAAGATGGCAGCGCCTATCACAGGGGCTATTTTGGCATCAATTATGTACAATGGGAGCAGATGGAGACGCGTCGTCCATCTATATATACAGATTTCTTGTAGAGAATTTCCTGTTTTACTTTGTAGTCCTGCGTTTGGTTCCTAGTGTTTCCTGTTTTATTTTGTAGTTCTTGCCCCTTGTATGTCATGTCTTGTTTTACTTCCTTCCTTTGTTCTGTTTCCCGCCTTTTAGATTGTGTGCCACGCCCTCATTGTGTTCACCTGTGTTAATTAGTCTCACCTGTCCCTGATTACCCTGTGTATTTAGTCTCTGTGTTCCTACCCTTCTGTGCCAGTTCATTGTCGTCCATCCTGTGGAGTTGAGTCTCTGTCTTTGACCTTCTTTGGATTATCTTCGTGCCTCCCCTGATTTCCTCGTGGCTCCTCGTGTTCCCTTGGACTACCTGTTTCCTGGTTTTGTTTGTAAGTTTTTTTTCTGTGTCTTTTGATTTTCCTTTTTTGTCTTTTGTTGGAGTTTGTTTGTGTTTATTAAACCTTATATCTAAGTCTGCTTCTGGGTTCTCACCTTTTTGTTTCTACTGAAACCGTGACAGTGATATTAACGAATTAGACTTCTGTTGTAACCTGAACACAACAGAACAATTTACACGAGCTCATCCCCACTGCCAAGCTCCTCTTTGCTCCATCAGGGCTGCTCCCTCTCATGTCCCCGGGCCTGACCCTGGGCCGGATGATAACTTACTGCTAGTTATCACTTTAAAGGCTTTTAAATTTCAGCTACTTCCATCCTTGATTTAGTATTTTGTGATGATTTTATGTGTATTTATAATAAAACTTAATGTGCCTCAGCAGGCCTGTCAGAACTGCTACAATAAGTTAATATTGCCAACAGTCTCACAGTGTGATCATCTGCTGGAAAATTTAACAGCAGTTTAAAATAGACTTCGTATAATTGCTCCAGTGAAAACAAAAACACTTGTGAGGAAATGAAAAGCTCCTCGGTCGGACGTGAAAGTGCCAAAACATTGAGAATAACTGGCAAAAGACGGAGCTTCAAATTCACCGAGACATCTTTTGGAAACGCTGCGAGAAAGGAAGAGACTGACACTTCCAAAACACACTCTTTCTTAAATCACAGCAGGAGAAAAATTCACAGATTCTTTCTGTCATAATTGATTATCAGTTTCCAAGAAAGTCCTTCCCTGTTCTTAGTTTCAAGTTAATGTCGCAAGTTTTCCCCTGCTCTTTTATTACTTGAAAAAACGTGTTCAGCTAAACCACACATATAAAATGTTTTTGTTCATACTCTAATACATAGATGTACATGTGTCATGAGTTAACAAGGCTGAGCCTCCAAAAATGAGAGGAATTCTGTGACTTCTCCTGTCCCTGAAATGTGGAATTGTGGACTCCACCGTGAATATTCTTGGTCAGGTTTAAAGAATAGTTCGACTTTTTGGGATATATGTTCACTAACTTTCTTGCAGAGTTAAAAAAAGATCAATATCAGTCTCAAATCATCCAGCAGACCCTTATACCCCTTTCCCACCGAAGTTAGCGCGTTGACGCAGGTTTTTCAGAACCAGAACGACCCGCTAATAAATGCCGATTGTCTCTTTTCCCATTGCCAGTGAAGTATACTCCTGTCTCTTTTCTTGCTGCGTCACCGTCTGACGTCACAAACGCGCTGGAGACAGGGTTAGTAAACAGTGAAGATGTCACGGTGGTTAGGTCTTTATTGTATCTATCACTCATTCAGTCTGTTTATCAAACTTGCCGCCGACAGATTTTGAACGATGTTTGAGCGCTGCTGAGATGGGTGGAAATTGTAGCTGAGATGACGAGGAGTCACAGAAGTTACCGATGGAGCATAGCATCGCGTCAGAAAGGGGGCGGAGATTAACGCGTCCACTTGGGTTTTGTGTTCCCATCATTGCAGATCGGAGCCGAGGCGATAATTACCCGGGTCGACTGCAGAGTCAACTGAAGGCCGATTGTGACCTTTCCCATTAAGCAAAAAAGCTGAGCGTTAGTGGGTTTTTTGAGCAGTGGGAAAGGGGCTTTAGCTTAGCTTAGCATACGTTCTAGAAACAAGGAGAAACAGCTAAGATGACTGTCTGATGGTAACAAACTCTATCAACCAGAAGCGGAAGAACAAGAGGTGAGACGGAGGACAAACTGTGAACATCCCGGCCTCTTTGTGCTGAGCTGAATTTGTGATCTAATCTAACGACCACAAAAAGTAGAACGACATGGTGAGCTGTTACTGGGGGAATGAGCCGTGCAGATTGGAACAGATACAGCACAGTTAAGTTTAGTTCTTATTTCTGTAATGCCAAACAACTGGCGCAACCCAAATGTGACCACAAGACACTGCTATCAAGTCTTTGCAAAATCCATCTCCCTTTGTTATATTGCACTTGAACTGTGGCGATAACCCAGACTAATCTGTTCTGATGCGAGTTTATATCAAGGCAACATGAGGCCCCGGTTGACCCTGTTGTGTTGTTCTCTGAAAATGTCACAGGGGCTGTAACAGACTGACCTCTGCCCTCCAGTAGGTCAAAGTTCTGGAGATCATAAACTTTGTGCAGAAACAAGATCACACTGACGCTTCGGTGCACACTGCTCCCATCGATGATCAAACTAACTGTCAAATGAGGTGCTGTCGGACACCGCAGACACTATCAGTCATTTCCTTGGTGATCGTATCCAAACAGGAACGTCACCGCTCAGAATGTCGGCTGCCTGCTTCAAAGCAACTCAACTTAGGCCCCAGAAGTCATACCGACACACGGTGTAGACACACGCACTGAGACAGCGGTTTCTGTACGGCTGTTGTTGCTGTGAGCAATTACAGCGCCTTATCTAACAGTGAGGATAATGAGGTTACACAGAGAGCAAATTCTATCATGTCGGCATAATGAGATTTGGGCCCGTGTCTCACGTCCTGGGGTCGAGGACAGGGATGGGGACGGGGGCACAAACACACACACACACACACGTTTTCTTATCTGCCCCACCTCGCATCTCTGCCTGACATTCAGGGGAAATTGCATTCAGGCTCAGTGTGTGAATGACTGAGGCTCTCCCCCTCTTCCTCCCTCCCTCCATCCCTCCTTTCCCCCATACCACTCTCCCCCCTTCATGTTCTCCAACAACCCCACCACCACTTCTGACAGGCTGTTTGATTTATGACTCCAATTCCCCAGCGCAGACACACAGACGCAGGCCACACTCCCGACTATATGTATGTATTTTAGTTCCCCCCACAGCTCTCCCCTCTCTCCTTGGCTACACTTCCCTCTCCCTCTCCCTATCTTTAGCTCGGCCTCTATCTCTATCTCTCTCTCCTTCTCACACGCGCGCACACACACACAGATCTTGGGTGTGGTGATTGATTATCCTAGCAGGACTGTCTGGTGTATTTTTGATCCTTTTGAAATGTAATCTCTGTGAGCAGTACTGGGAGTGTCTCATCACACGTGCATGCACACACAGGCACACGCAGGAGGTGGAGGAGATGTGAGGAAGTTTGGAAAAGGCAAGGCAAGCAAGAAGTGCGGCGGCTTTTTGGCACCATATTTCAAGTTGTATACACAAACAACTTCATCAAAAGTTCGAGGGTAAAACGGGAACAGAGCGACTTACAAAGCAGAGTACTTAGCTTTGTATACAAAGTATAGCTAACCTCAGAGCCAGCCCTCGAAGATTGCTGAATGACATCACAATCCTGTCATCACAATCTCAGGGACAAGCGTGAAGCCGGAGGTACTAGGGTACGCACAACTCACACCGTCCCATCGGGCTGCTCAGTGGTCAGCAGGATGGGACTGCGTATGTGCAGTGATTCCCAAGTAGATTCCCAACATAGATCTATAACAGCTCATATTCTCCACGGAGAGCTGTTATGAATTTGACCGCTCACAAATGTTTAAGTGGGTACACTATGTGAACGCTAATGATCACTTAGCTTCACATGTCCTACTCAGGCTCCTGTATTAAATAGTCACATTCTACACTCGGGGCAGGGTTGCCAGGTCTGCGGTTTTCCCGCTGAATTGGGCTACTTTTTAAGTGTTTAAATTTTTGTGCGCTGGTTGGGTAGACCTGTTTTGCATGCAAATTACATGAATAATAGGCTATCTATAAATAGAAATCCTTTTAGTATTATTTTGGATTAAATAATTTATTTGTACCCAAACCCTAGAGCGGAGGACAATCCGCGAGTGGAAACGTAACTAAAACAATCACTACAGTCATTGAAGTTTCCATACCTGTGAACGTTAACCTCAGACCGACACAGAGAAGCTGTTCTGCTGTTAAACACGCCGGCGTGCGGGATCCTTGCTGTTTTTTCGGTAAGTTAAGTGTGTGTTTGGGTTAGCGGAAGTGGCTACGGCCGCTTCACTCGCCGATCTCTACTGCGCAGAATCTGGCTCCATATGACGTCACCATCGCAAGATGGCAGCGCCTATCACAGGGGCTATTTTGGCATCAATTACGTACAATGGGAGCAGTTGGAGACGCGTCGTCCATCTATATATACAGTCATTGGTTTAGACACAGCAGGCAGTTGTTTTCGGCTATTTTAAACTCACTGTTTGCAACTAGTTAGTGAACATAGTGGCACATAGTCAGCTAAAGAGCCATACATTATTTCTACAGTGGAGTTGGCGAAGACCAAAGCAGTAACTGCTTAGCGTGACCTCCTTTGTCAGGGTGACTGAAGATACCCTGAGTTTGTTGAACTGGCTTTGTAGTACAGGCCTCTGGTATTTAAAGAAAGTATATGCAGTAATTATTGATTTATAATTATTTGTGGAGCGAGCTTAAACTCGGTGTAGCGATGCTGGTGGCGTCCTCTCACTCAGCACTGTGTGCTGAAGCATCAGAGAAGTGACTTACGAGGAACACATGGATGATTTCAGTGTTTATTTCTGTTGACAACATTCCTCAGAGTATTCCCTCGACGTTCCCAAACTA
This sequence comes from Semicossyphus pulcher, assembly GCF_022749685.1. NCBI lineage: Eukaryota > Metazoa > Chordata > Actinopteri > Labriformes > Labridae > Semicossyphus > Semicossyphus pulcher. The sequence goes on along the minus strand of NW_027211737.1, from coordinate 28,928,043 downwards.
GACACCAGTTGTATCCTCTAAACGTTCTACAGTTGAGTTCATATTTCTGTGATCTGTTACAGACAGACTGAGGCTGTGATAATACAGAGAGAAGCAGACTGTCACACAGATGATGATCTATAGGCCACCGCAGATATGTGGACTCTGCATAATCACACGGCCCCACATTCAGCTGGTTTACCACAGAGAGATCCAGACACACACTTTCTCATGATACACTCTGTCAGAGGGAGAAATCCTCCTGGGGAGGCCAGGATGTCAAATCTGAGGGCCTCGACTGTGTAGTTTGTGACCACTTTCAGGACTCTGTCACACAGTTAATCCACCAAACACTGTCATCTCCTACATATTTAACTGACACACAACAATGAGACTTTACTGTCAGAGGAACCAGGAGGATAAATGTGTCAAACTAGCCCTGACAGGACAGTAAAACAAACATGCAAGATGTAATTAAATGTTACATCAGTAAAGTGTGAAAGCTGTGTGTCAAACAATTAGAGTAACTGCATTCAGCTGGCTGTGACTTTGGATGGCTCAGTAAAGGACAAGAAGAATGACTCACTCTGAACAGGCATCACTGTGCTTTAGAGTGTCGGTGGTAACGTGGAGCCACAAAACTTTGTTTAATCTCATCTGCTAGTTTGGGACAGCTTTGGTTGGTGTATGTGGAGCCTCTTACGTCCCAGCGTCTTTAAAGGTTCTGGCGATCTTGGAACCCGTTGACGATGGTCTGGCAAGGATATAACCTCTGGGAGCAATGGCTAACATTTCGTGGGCTTCTGGTGATAGCGATAAAGGACTTCCAGCAAATTCGTCCTTTTCCATGTGCTGCATTGTTGACAGATCAAAGCGAGAATGGAGCTTGTTAGCAGCATGCAGGTATCTGTTTACACAGATCAGTGGTGGACAAAGTCACACAACTTCATGACTTGAGTCAAAGTGTAGATCCTCCTGGTCAAATATTTCTGCAATACAGGTGAAAGTTGCTCAGTGTAATTATTATATGCATTCAAGTACTGGAGTACTACTTTTAAAAATACTCAAAGTACTTTTAAAAAAAACTAAAAACGTATTTTCACAAAACGAGTGCAGTCAAGACATGAGTGTACAATCTCCTACGTTACCTTTATTTGGAAAACATTGTTTAGATCTTTAAACTCACATGCTACAGATTTACAGATCCAAAATAATACGCTGTGATGAAGTTTGCGCGCGGAAAACAGAGCGAACATTTCAAACGACATGGCCATGGGTGCTCAGGTGGAGAATCGTCATCCTTAACCGCCGCCATCATTACCACCAGATGATGAATGATCTGATCTGAGTGAGGTCTGCTCTGCGTTTGCTCCACGTTCAACCACAGAGACGCGCAAGCTACGGGTACGGGTACGGCAACACCACTTAGACACAAACGCAGTTTAATGTCTTTCGGATTTTAGAAAATAAAATAAAATTCATCAGCTGACTTCAGAGCAGAAGTAACGAGAACATTCATAGAGATGTAGTGGAGTCAAAAGAATCAAGTTTCAGTACAGTACTCGAGAACATCTACTTCCACCTTTGATAGATGCATTAATAAAAAGCTAAATAGTTGCCTTTCATTCTCCACACAAACTGTGTCTCCTGCATGCAACCGAAGCCTGCTGATACATGAGTGGTCAACACGACCAAGTTCTGCACTTTTATTCAGAATCTGTTCATCGAGATTAAAGTTCTGGTTGATTTAATTCTTTATTTTTCTTATTTACTCTTTTTTTTTGTTTGGAACAAAAACATAAATAAAAAATTCAATTTACTGAAAATGTTTCGGGCGGTGGCAGAAATTTGGTTTTCAATAATTTTTTTTTACCAGAGGCAGAGTGATTAATCAGACAGATTACAGATGAACTGTATCAGTACTGCTGGATCAATCGATACGTTTCAAGATATTGCAGTACAGATTACTTTTCCACGGACAAGATTGTTCCTTTTTTTTTTTAATGATTTTTTGGACTATTTATGACATTTTAGACAGAGGACAGTGGATAGTGGATAGTGGCGGAAATGGGGGAAGAGAGAGTGGGGATGACACGCGGCAGGAGTTGAACCCGGGGCCACCACATTGAGGACTGTGGCCTCTGTTCAAGTTTATTCCTTAAGTTTTGAATGTCTTGCTCTGTACAAACTGAGGTCACATTTCTTCAGCAAAATACGACTGAAGAATGTTTGTCCGTTTTGTCTTATTGTATCACTTTTGCACGATAAATCACCCAGTATTGTGCCACCGATTGAGGTGAACCGACCCTTTAAATGTTTCACTGCTCCTTTGTAGTCTGGCCTGGATTTTTAGATTAAACAGGCAGGTCTCAAAGCTAATCTCTTTGAGAGGGTCGTCCTCCTGCTTCCCCTCCTGTGTGTCTGAAGTGGGTCTTCGCTGATCGCACATGCTTATATCAAACAGCTCTCTGCATCTACTGTAGTTTTCAAAGTACAAATGGCGGAGGTACACAGCAGAGGTAAATATCGACTTATAAGAAATGGTGCCATTATGAAAGTATTGTGAAAACCACTCTCCTCTCTTTCCTCCCCTCTCTCCACCTCCTCACCCCCTGGTCATCCATCTCCAGACTGGGCCAGTCAGTGGCAGCTCCATTGATAGGGTAATCCAGGCCTGATTAATGACCCAATAATCAGAGGGATCCTCAGATCAATCATGGGCGTGATCAATAACCCCCGGCCAAGGCGATCATTAGCCTGCTAGAGTGCATCCTCTATTAGACCCACGGAGCAAAACAAAGGATGTGAGAGGAAAGAGAGGAGATACAGGGAGTGAAGGACGGAGGAGGAGGAGGAGGAGGAGGGGCAGGTTTTGTAAGACGATACGGGGATGGAGCAGTTTGAGCTTCTACAGAGAGAGTAGAGGAAGCAGTGAATTATTCTATTTATTTTTATACACGTGTAGGTTAGGAGACATGAGAGTATTCAGGATAATGTAAAATAAACCGACATTCCAGCAGAGAAGAGAAAATCTGTGTGTCTGTGCATGTATCTATACTGTATATGTGTTTGTGGGAACTTGTGCCTGTGTGTGTGTGTGTCAGCAGGGTGTGATGGTCTCTGATTTATGGGCCGTGTCCCTCAGTGCCAGCTCTCTGTCTGCTCTAGCATGGAGGATGAATGGACCTCTGTCAGAGCAGCCAGAACTCTCCTCCCTCTCCTCTTCACCCCTCTGTCCCACCCCTTTCCTTCTCCCCCGCCCTCCCTTCTCCCCCAATAACATTTCGTAATTAGCCACAAACAGACTTAGAGCGACTGTTTACTTGTTTCTATAAATGTTTCCCCTGACAGCTGGCAACATATCTGATATGGGTAAATAGCCTCATGCTAAGCAGGGGCTAAGTGATCCGTGTCCGTTAGAATGAGCCTGTCTGTTGTCAGCAGCTCGGTGTGGGTTGTCTCACGTCCAAGACGCGGACGATGGGGAAAATATTCAGCTGTGGGAAACCATCAGAACGGAGATTCCATCTTTTAGAGAAAGATCTGGGAACATGGCGACATCAGTGAAAAGAAGTCTGTCAGGGCAGTTGTTACCCAAACTGTACCTACTTTTGTTAACATCATGTTTTACACATAGGCTTCCTGGTTGAACTTTGACCTGCTGCACACTGGGCTGCGACTCATACAGAGCATCCATACTCCTGTGGTTTTGCTTACATCCACTGGTATGTTTGTATGGTATATCTGTATACATCTGATGCATGTGTGTGTCTGTGTATATCCATATGGGAATGTGTTTGTCAGTCTGAGTCAGAGTGTGTGTGTGTGTGTGTGTGCGTGTGTGACTGCTCTCTGATGTGGCAGCCTGCTGTGTGTACTCATTTATGTGTAATGAATGCTTATGAGGGTAAACAGATGGTGTGTTAACATGGTAAAATATGATCTGCTGCCAGACAATATGGTGGCACGCTGGTGTTTACAACACACACATTACACCCCGGGACAGCAGAGCAGCTTTAGAGCAGCCCGGCTTTCCTGACTGATCTGAGAGGAATGAACACTTTCATCCGAGTTGTTCGTTTTCTGTTCGGGGCTAAAGCGAAGAAACTGTCAATATATTCATGTGGAATCAGCTGTGTCAGTGATCAGTTCCAAACAGGTCGGTTCAGCAAACTGTTTAAGGACAGAAGACTAAAGCTTCTCAGTGTTTGTTTTCTTTTTTCTACTCTTTGTAAATGTTGGGGCAGCTGTGGCTCAGTGGTAGAGTTGGTCGTCTCTCAGTCGGAAGGTTGGTGGTTCGATCAATGACTGCTGCAGTCACACGTCGAAGTGTCCTTGGGCAAGACACTGAATCCTGAATTGCGCCCCAAGGCATAGCCATCGGGTATGAATGCTTAGATCTGATTGGAGATTGGCACTTAGGCCTCTGCCATCAGTGTGTGAATGTGTGCGTGACTGGGTGAATGTGACATGCAGTGAAAAAGCGCTTAGAGTGGTCGGAAGACTAGAAAAGTGCTACGTGAGTCCATTTACCATTCACCATGTTACCAAAGAAGACCATAAAAGAATGGCCAAAACGGGCGTCTACATATAAATATTTTTAACCACCTGCATCAGATGACCTTTTTGGTCACTTTGAGACTTCAAGCTGTAAACACTAACATACATTTATCACCTAATTTAATGACACAGTAATTGATGTGGTGAAAAGGCTCCTTTCCTGGGCTCCGTCGAGGTGTCCTTGAGCAAGGCACCGAATCCCGAACTGGTCGGGGTGCATGTCCATGTGCAGCCCCCTCACTGTGACATCTCTCTGTTAGTGCATGTCCATCCTCTTACTGCATGTCCATCCTGTAAGTTGCATGTTTTGCATGTCTGTATTTCGGGCCTTTGTGAAGCATGTTTGTACAAAGATTGAATTTCCCCTCAAGGATTAATAGAGTATATCTTCTTCTTCTAAAATGGTCTTATTAACACATCCATAGACTGAGAGCCTCATTAGCATTAATATTTGAATGTGTTAGTTGCAACCTTGCAATTGCTTGTCATTCACTCTCCTTCAACACCTGTTTTAGTCTCCATCAACTGAAAAAGGTGTGTCATTTATTCTAAGTGCATTTTCACATTGGTCTAATTGAAATTCATGGTTTCTGGTTTAAACTTCTTTTGTTCAGTTTGCCTTAAAGCAAATAACATTTCCCACAGACCAAAGTACATGCTATAATTCTACTTTCAAAGCAGTGCTGCCAACTCAGCGACTTTCTCATAGATTAAGTGACTTTTCAGACTCTTTTGGCGACTTTTTTTCTAAAAAGCAAATTAGCGTATGACGTCATTTGGAGACTTCGAGCGACTTTTGGAGCTATGCTAGCTACCTTCATTGGAAAACAGTTGGCAACACTGTTTAATAGTATTTTCACTTCAAACCACTTGACGTTACAGATCGCTACCTGTCAAGTTGCGCTGACGGAGTGCGGACCGTCCGTTGAAACTCTTTTAAACAAGGTAAGAATTCAAAATTCAGTTGTTTTACTGGAAAAATGTCTTTTCGGTGCACGTTAATAGTTAGTGGCAGGATGAACAGCTACTTTACAGAGCAACTGTACTTTTTACGCATGTTGGCTAATGCTAGCTGAACTGTTATTTGCATTAATTGCTTATGCTAAGGGCCACATTTTCTTTGCCTTGTTTCTGGTTTTCTTCTGGTTTTAGTATGAAAAGGTTTTTTTAATGGTGCTTGCAGAGAGAAAACCATGAGTCACATTACACGTAATCATTCGATCAATTAATAATCAAAAGTGTTGAGTATCAGCTTCATGAGTTCTAACTTGAAGTTTGAATTGTTGAGTTTTTGTAAGTGGCGTCAGTCGCTGAGTGTTTTGCCGGCCTGGCTTTGAGCGTCGCATCAGACAATCAGCAGCTGGATGTGATTTATGGTTTTTGCTTTTCTGCTCTTTGTTTTGTGAATATTCTGAATAAACACATACTGCATCAAACTCTCTGACCTTTCAACACAATGTTTACTTTCGTCAAAAATAACTTTGACCTATCGCAAAATGTACATTCTACATTTATAAGTTATTATTAAAGCCATAGAACAGTGAAATAAAGTTTTCTGAGACTTGCATATTTATATGAGCTTAACTTAATACCAGCAAATTATTTTTCTTCTGCTTACATTAATCTTATGACAAAGACTTTGTCTAGTATTTATTCAGGTATTAAAACTTCATTAGAGGCGTCTTGAAGTATAACAAAGATGGCCAATCCTTCCTTGTCAGACCATTAGCCTACACCTGAATGTGATGGAGCACCACTGCCCACCAACACACACACACACACACACACACACTCCTCTCTGTGACCCCGTGGCCCAGCTGTCCATGACGAACGATGACAGAGGTGTGACAGGAGAAGCCGTGCTAAAGAGTGATGAACAAGCTGCAGGAGGAGCCGTATCTATCTGTGACACACACACACACACACACACACATAATGACAGATGGTTCTGCCCACTCCTTTACTCACCGTATGATATCCCCGCCATTATTCCCCTCTATGTGCAGCTTGTATTCAGTCTGACGTGGCTGTTGTGTTGCTGCTATACATTAACAGAGCTCAGTTAATGATCATGGATAGACTGGAGGGGGTTGATTCTGACTCCCCACACTTTTTTGTGCATAAAGTTTGACTGAAAGACAAGTAAAAAAAACAACATCCAGAGGTCAGCGCTTTGTTTAAGATCCTGCAGCAACTCATGCAAGATTTGCACTTTCCAAAGTCACATCTTCTACACAGCCTCAGACCAAACCGCCACAACCTTCCTCTAAATTGGGTGATTTAATGCAGATTTATTCCGATACTCACCGTAACACAGCACTAACTTCTGCCTGTTGATGTACGTCTCTAAGCTATTTAGTTCCCTCCACCTGACAAGCCTCATCTTGTGCTTGTACTTATGCAAATGTCATGATTCAGACTGTACTCAAGCATCATTACTGCACAGGTCTGCAGCAAAGTACCACTTAACATGTTTAGATTCTTGAATTGTATGTTGCATTTGTCCCAGTTTTTGCCATCATTTATATCCATTACACCCCTTTCCCACCCAGGAAGACCCGCTAATAGATGCCGATTGTCTCTGTTCCCATTGCCAGTGAAGTATACTCCTGTCGGTCTCTTTTCTGCTGAGTCACCGTCTGCCCGACACAGGGTTAGTAAACAGTAAAAATGTTATGGTGGTTAGCTCTTTATTGTATCTATTACTCATTAAACTCGGCAGCAACAACTCTGGAACGATGTTCGAGCGCTGCTTGGATGGAGACGGGCGGAAATTGTCGCTGAGATGACGAGGAGTTACCAACAGAGCATAGCATCGCGCCGAAGAGGGGGCGGAGAATAGCGTGTCGATGCAGGTTTTGTGTTCCCATTGATGCCGATCGGAGCCGGCTTTAGTAAGAGTGAACCCTGCAAAGTGACTGCTTGTATCTGGTAACAGGATGATGTCCATAAAACAAAGTGTAAAATTGGGGCGTTAAACCTGAGCAGTCAGATAATCTGCATCACATTAATCAGACTTTGTAGACGACTTCACTTGAAGGTAAATCCATACATGAGCACACCCAACGTGTCTCCATTACACAGGGAAACTGGGCTGCACAGCTTTGTTAAGTAAGTCTGTAAACTGTGATGGATGTTTACAACAGAAAGTTTAAGAAGTCATTTTAATTTGAGCTTTTGTTTTCTCTTAAAATCTACATTAGGTAACCTGGAGGATTCACAACCTGTCTGATCATCTGGGTGCTGGACTTTCCTTCAACATTTGACTTGAAGTGACCTTTTGTTTTTTTGACCTTTTTGCTGCATTCGTAGATCCCTTCAGTTACTGTGCTAAATACAATGTCGTTACTGTACTTCAGTAGAATTTACACTCGAAACTTTGTACTTCTTACATTTTTAAAACAGGCTTGTTAATTTAGTTTAATGCAGCTGAGAGGAACTATCTATTATTTTCAATTTGCATCATTGCAAACTGCCATCCCAACATCAAGAACAGTTTCAACCTAAATGGATTGGGGCTAAAAGTACACAGAAAAGACGATACATTGGTGTGTTTGTGTTTATCCCAAACTACAGATGTAACATGACACAAAAAGGTGTAAAGATGTATTAAGACAAAACTTGTGGGTTAGGGTCTCAGAGTCTTAAGAGTCTGAGGCAGTGAGTGCGATGTCTGTGAGGGACAGGAAGTCTTTGAGCTCCACATCCAACTGACTTGCACAGTGGAGCAAAGTTCATGTTCATTATTTTCAGTTGTTTGTTTACATGAAGTCAGAATTATGTTCCAACGTCTTGAAAAAACTTATTTTCCCTGCTTTTACATCGGTGAAGAAGTTAAATAAGTACATTTACTTTCCCAGGAACCTTTTCTTACAAGTATCTATGTCAGGGGTCTCCAACCCTGCTCCTGGAGCGCTACCTTCCTGCATGCAACACACCTGATTTGAATGATCTGCTCGTTATCAACCGACTAAAGCGTCTCAGGGGGTATTCGAATAGGTGTGTTAGAGTCTGAGAGAAACCTAAAACACACGCAGGAAGGTAGCTCTCCAGGAGCAGGGCTGGAGACTCCTGATCTACTGAGTTAAGTGTGTACTTTTCTCTGACTCGGATCAGAATATGTTCATACAGTAGAATGCTGAAAAGGCATCATGTTTAAAAGCTGAATCATGTCAGCAATGCGATCTTGTTCATCATGATTGCACCAATCTAACATGCTGGACCGTGATCACTCGTACGTCTGAAGCCTGTTGGATAAACGGAGATAAATGAAGATGTAGAACGTCTCATCCCATTAAAGTGAAATCTAAATCCAGTAAACACAACTCCAACGAAAGCATCTGCAACCAGTTAGTCGACTCTTTATTTTTAATGACTCTACTGTATCTCCAAATCTCAAGCTGCATAAAGCTCCGCCCACACGTGCCGATTGGCCGGACAAAGTGATGCAGCCTTACCTTGTGTAACCTCGGTTTAGAAACACATCCCTCATGAGAGGCCAGTGGGGGAAAGGCAAACCTGTCGGCTGATGATTGGGCACAAGACGGTTTGTCTGCGAGAGTCGAGATTCCTTTATGTTACTTTGGTGCCAGAGAGGCAACAGGGGACGGCTGTTTACAGTGATTTAAAACAGAAAAACAGCACGGCTGCGCAGGCTCGGCTGGGCTGAACAGGCCTCTATTGAAGGATGCCAACCCCAAACTAGCAAGGCCTGGATTCTGTCAGCAAACACACTGACAGTGAGAGCTGACAGGGACACACACACACACACACGTACACGCAACCTGAACCTATCTCACCCCATGTAGCATTTTACTGTGCAATCATCAAAGCACCATTAAATCAGAAGTGACTGCCAATAAAGGGAGGAAATTGCGGGCAGGGATTACGATGTTTGCATGATAAGGGGTGTGCGTGTGTGTGAGTGGGGGGGGGGGGGCATGGGGGGGATGTAATAGGGGGGCGTCGCAAGATTTATGTAGCATTTACTGTGGAGCAAGTCGTAAAGTGTAATTACAGGGGGGGTCGACACACCGCAGAGCCACAGCCCAGCAGGCAGACTGGCAGGAAGGCAAGGAGACAAGTGATCAAGGCCTATTCATCGGCTCTGTCTCTCCGTTTGTCCCTTCTTCTTCTTCTTCTTCTTTATCCGTCTCACACCAGCTCCACACTCATAAATCAGCCGCAACAAGTCCAAGCTCTGGTGTCAAAACAGCCGAGCCTTCTGTCACGAAGTGCTTCACGGGAACAATGCAGAGTGGGCGTCGGCTGACCGTCCAACGTCCCCACAAGATGACACAAGAGAGATCTCTCTGCGTCACATGCTCATTCAGACATTTATTGGTTTCTTTAGTTTAAGCCAATTATTATTTTTAACTTCTTCCTGTTCTGTTAAACAACTCACGGGTTGACACTTATATTTGTCAATAATATGGTAAATTGGAAACAAGTTTTTTTAACTTTAAAGTATGGACAGAATCTTTATTGGTATTCTCATCTTTTGGCCACATATGTGCGGTTACACTGACAGAGACAGACAGAGAGCTGATATAACAAACTTGTTAGCGAGTACCGGCTAATTTAAACAGCTAGCTGATACAAAATATTTGGTTTGTTTTCTGCTGAATGCTAAGCTGTGTTTACCATGTGGTAGCTTACTACACCTCTTGGTACGGTCCATTATTAGCATCTTTCTTAATGATGACAGAGCTGACCTCTGAGGCTGAGAAACATGATGAGAGCAGTGAGAGAGAAGCAGAAGAGCAGTTTGAGCAGCTTTAATATATCCTCAGAGAGCGAAACTAATGAATACATGGTGTTGTTGTTTTTCAGGCTGCCTTTTTTCTGCCCTTTGTATCAACAGTTTGGCTTTGTATTTGCTGCCTGTTTTGCTTGATACTCAATTGTTTGACCTTGTGCTACTTTCCCTAAATGAAAGGCGCTTTATAAATAAAGTTTTACTTTCGCTGGCAGTATAATTACAGCGGCTAGTTGTAGCCTCGTTAGCAACATCCTATACCGCTTATCCTCTTCAGGGTCGCGGGGGGGCTGGAGCTGATCCCAGCTGTCATTGGGTGAGAGGCGAGGTACACCCTGGACTGATCGGCAGTCAATCACAGGACTGCATAGAGACAGATCACGCTCACGCTCACACCTACGGGCAATTTAGAGTCACCAATGAACCTACCGAGCATGTCTTTGGACTGCAAAACTGCAAACATGCAAACTCCACACAGAAAGGCCCCCTTCATCCGAACCAGGATTTGAACTAAGCTAGCTGCGAGGCAACAGCGCTAACCACTGCAGTAGTAGCGGTAGCCTCACTAGCAACATATGCGCACCTATTGTATTTGTGTTATAGCTCACCCTGGGACCGCTCTGTAAATGTATTGCCCGCATATTGTTTTTGTCTCTCTCCCTGGTAACAGAACATCAGGATGAGCCAGAAATATTTTCAACTCACTTCCTGTAATTCATGCATTTATCCACCTTTGTCATTTATTATATGTGCAATCGCCCTAAAAGCTGCGCTGCATTCAATCTGGTCTCTTCTTTATGATGTGGATGTTACACTTCAAAGTAAAACCAGGACACCACATCCGTCCGTCTCTATCCAAAGAATGGATCATTTAAGAACAGTTTGACAGATTCAGAACAGTTGTGTGATATGGATGACTGTCGTTTCATCAACAGGCCGTTTTAGGACAATCCATCCCACCGCAGAGACGAACGACCGCTGAAGAAAACCGACTGTCTCCCTAAATGCCATCGCGTCCCTTTGAAGTCCCAGAATGGAAGCGGAGAGTTTGGGAGTTTGTCTTTTTGCACGTCTGCTGTACTCGGCACGTGGGTTTGTTTACCAGACAGTTTGAGTTGATTCTCAGGGGAATGAGGAGGAGAGGCTGTGTGAGAGAGAGAGCTAAAGAAGTGGAGCAATTGGGAAAATCCCCGGAGATTTATGTCAATGTTTACCATTCCTCCTCCAGCCCTCGCTTTAAGAAGGAGCGCTTGGACAATAAATCATCCTCTTATAAATGGATGAGACGCCCAGAACCTTTTGAACTGGGCCTAATTTGCCTGGGAGCTTTCAAAAGGAGAAACCCCCCTGAGTTAGTAAATGTCAGGGGCCTCAGTGAAGTGCTCTGGCAGAGCATCAGATGTTAAACAGGGTGACGGCGTTTGTGTGTCACTTTCTCTCTTCGGCCTGGTCCTGCTTTCAAAGAGACAAATCCAGGTTTAACATGGATTCGTTTGCCTGATGAGAAGTTCAACGTTGAAAATATGTTTGTAGTTCATCAATTACAAATATTGATTTGTATGAGCAGGGAGAAAGTCCAGAAGATGTTTATCTGTCAAAGGGCGTTTCATGGTTTATCTCCACCATTATTTATAAACCATTAAAAATATGGATTCAACTGTTCAGGAAATCAGATTTGAGTTAATAATCGAAGATTTTAATTTATATAAATGTCTGTTAAGTCTCTATCTATCACCGAATGAGGTAACGTAAAGGTGATTGAGCCTATGGCCCACTGATGAAAGCCTTTGCATTTGCAGTATTACAGACTGGGTGTCTGGCGCCCAGTTAGTGACGCGTTTTCCATCAGCCAGCAGTGGTTGGTCTGCCAGAGAGGGTAGGCGGAGCTAAGCGGCTGCTTTTCCGGTCTCTGCAAGTGTTGCGAGTAAACAGTAATCTACTATGGCTGAACAAAGAAAGAAAAGATGGATGACTACAGATACAACTTCAACAAGAAGTGAAAATCCAAAGAAGAAGAAACAAACTCGACGCTCAGATGAAGCAAACAGTCTAAAAAGGAAAGCGACCGTCAGCCAGGAAAATCAAGAGCCAACCGTGGACGTTACACATATTCAAGTGTGCTCCTGCAATTACCGTTTAGCGCCAAAGATGCCGCCAAAGAGAACGAAACAGAGACCTTGGAGATTACAACTTTAAAGTCTGTTTGCCATTTCTATCTTTGGTCGCAAGTTTTCCTGTTAACTACAATGTGAAAAGTCAGTGTCATATTTCACTATCACTAAAGCATTAAGCTTACAGTGTTATTTGTTTATACAATTAAAATGTTGTCAAACATCATGGGTATAAAACTGGAAAAATCTACGTCTAACTGAGTCGTTTATTTATCTCCCATCCTCGGGATGAGTTATCATGTTTGACCTCCAAATGACTTGATGCTCTCATTTAAACGCTGGCTGTTCTGGATTTCTACCATAAATTTAAATGTTTATATCGCTCATGTAGAAAAAGTGACAAATTCACATGTAAAACCTTAAATGTTTCGATCAAAGGGACAGTAAGAGTCCTGAAGGACGAGGAGATGATCTGTTGAGTTTTCACCAAAGAAAAAGAAGTCCAGTCCACTCCTCAACCTGCCCACTGCAGAGACCCTGGTGAGGGGTCCGGGGTCACAGAGGGATCACAAGGGTTATTCTAAGGTCAGCATCAGTTCAAGAAGCCGACGAGCCCGCCCCTCCTCCCCCTCCTCCTCCTCCCTCACTCATAAATCATTTCTCTCCTCCCCCTGTCCTCCTCACCCGGCCGTCCCAGGCTGCACATGCTGTTTTTTCTCTGTTTGCTGTCATCGCTCTCTCTCTCTCTCTCTCACACACACACACACACACACACACACACACACACACACACACACACACACGCTGAAGGACTGTTGGCCCTGCTGTTCAGTAATGTCACAAACTGTCAGGGAGCTCAGAGAGTCAGAGAGCTTTCAACACATAAACATACAGGTAGTGAGAGAGACAGAATTAACCTGCTGTTTGTCTTGTCATTAGTCTGCTGGGTGGCAGCTCTGGACCAACTCAACACACACACACGAACACACGCACGCACACGCACACATACACACACACACACACACGCACACAGGAAGAGAGAGAGAGAGCTGGCATGTAGACAAAACAGCGATCTCTTCTTCTGTGGAAGGCCAAAGCTCTCTCCAAACACAGCACTCATCTGCTGTCATCACCCCTATTCTCACACCTCCACTCTGTCAACACACACACACACACACACACACACACACACGGCACACAAATATAAAGATACAACATCCCAAACAGGCTGGAGGAAGGCTCCATATTTGGGCTGCAGCACACGAGTGAGCAGGTCTTTGTGTACTTCTGTGAGCTGTCAAACAACCCAAAGTAGCCCGAGTGTTTCAGGCAGCTGAATCCTCATTCAGACACATCAGGACTAAAGTTCTTGTCAGTAAAAATTATTGGATATCTAATTTGCTCTTTGTCTCCTAGATCATTGCAACAGATCAGTAACAGTTCATTTATAGTTTAAGTATTAAATAATGTGCAGAAATATATTTTGTTGGTAATCAAGATGAGTTTTGTCACTTTGAAATATTGTTCAATGAAATAGAAAATTAAATACATTTTGCCTCTATATTCAGTGGAACTATTACTTTCTGTGTGAAGCTAAGCTAAGCTAAAATGCTAACAAAGTCTGCCCGGAAACCTGACGACCAGCGAAATCAGGATATTAACACTGTCAGAACTGATCCCAACTAAGTGTCTATATGAGTCCACACCACAGACTGTTGATGTAACTCTTTTTGGAGAGTTGGTACCACAACACTAATTTAGTGTAATTGTTGACTCTTTTTGGAGTTTAACACTTTTTAACACTAACCAGTGTTGGTTATTCTCGACACTTGCATCTAGTGTTAGATATTAACTCTCTCACAGGAACTAAGTGTTACCTTCATATTAACACTCTACGGTGTAAATATAGCTCTTGTGAATTACTCCAAATGACATGGAAAATAAAGTTTGATAAAATAAAGAGGTCATATGTGGTTATAACACATTTATTTTCAAACATGTCCACATGCACCACATAAACGTCCACATTTTATAACATATAACAATAGGGTTAACACTAACTTCATGCTAACAGCCCACAACCCAAAGACTACAGTGTTAGCTTACCGTCTTAACTCAGTCAACAGCTCAATAGGAAAACTGTCTTTCATCAAAGCAACAGTGTTTACCATCAAATGTACGGTTTTAGCTAACTGTATGTATGAGCTACTGAAGTTATCTCCGTCTAGGGTGGCTAGTGTTAGTGTGGCAGTGTGTACACCATGGTGTGGCTCACCGTTGAAAAGACTTCTTGTCCCAGAAGAGGAATTTCAAAACATAATGTTTACAGAAGGTAGCTTAGATACTTACAGAACAATTTCAACTTCAGTCGGTGTGTGCGCGACGATGTAGGCGGGGTTTACACTTCAAGTGTCACAGCCAGGAGTGAACCTTCAGAGTTAAAGTTACTGCAATGACATTTACAGGTTTGATTTAAAGACTCTGCGTTTTGACACCAACTATTTATCAACTGAGAGTAAAACATAAGAGATTTGAGTCTGTCCGGAGAATAATTAACTCTACTCTTGCTCACATTTTACCAACACCAGAAACTTAACTCTTCTCAATTTGCTCTAGCAGTTAAACTTTAAGGTCCATGTGGTCCAACATGGTCTTATTTGCTTGGTCATGTAGATTTGCTGTGTGCAACATCAGGAATATCACGCACTCCCTCCTGGCAGGCCTGCAATCACATTCAAGCCTCTGCAGATGATCTAGAACGCAGCAGCGCGACTGGTCTTCAATCAACCCAAAACAGCACGTCGCTCCACTGCTCATATCCCTCCACTGGCTCCCAGTCGCACCAAAGTCACACCCTGTTGCTAACAGAACAGCAACAAAAATGGCCTTTTCCCTGCTTGGTGTTGCATGATTTGGACCCAGAACAGCCAGAATCTCCTGAATCTTTGCTACTGTTGTATTCTAAATGATCCTTCCTCTTCAAGTTGGATGTTATTAATCATCCTGTTATGTGTCACCCTTCTGGTTTTGCACCGGTCGAATGACATAAACGTCATCATAACTCGATCAAGGTGCATGTTCCTGACTACTTCCTGCTGTGTTCACACGCTTCTTGTGGACATTGTACTCGGAGGCTGGCTGGAAAAAGTCTCTTTTAAAGTCTCTGCTGCTGAATGTTTAACATGAACAACCCAAACTATCAGTAAAGTGCCGCGCAGTGATTGGACAGTAAGGGTAACAAATAATCTAGTATTAGTGTGACTGTCTGACTGCTTGTGGCTGATCGTCTGTGAGGGAGGTATTCTGCGTGTGAGAGTGATGCCAGGAGACACGGCCGCGACATGAACATGATGAATCCCACACTCTTTTAATTGCTGTTTCACATTTCAGTGGCAGCCATCAGCTAAATAAGCTGTCACACGCACAACCTGACGACTGACTCGCAATTATTTTACAGAGCCAAAAGCGTCTGTCCTTCGACACGTGTCTTTGTTTCAGCAAAGCTCTGTGATCTTCACGTGCATTATGTTCACAGGTAAAGCTTACTCTAAACCAGAGGGAGAGGTCATATTACACCTGCAATGCACTTTGTTCCTCATACTTTTTTTTTTCAAGTGCTCAAAGTGCAGCTACGCGGACGCAGTTACAAAAACGTGTCTCATGAAATGTTGGATCTGGACTCCTACTGTATCTATACCATACAAGCTGCTGCACATCTAATTACATTAGAACGAGAAGCATGTAAGATCTATATAAGGTTCAAATCATGGCCTGGATGATGCATTCTCATACTGTAACTTTTCCCAGTGGTAAAAAGAACAAATGGTTTGCACTGTGAACCAGGGTTATTGTTGTTGTCAAAAACCAGCACAAGAATAAAAACTGAATCAGGCCGTGTTAGAGAGCATTATTAGGTACGGGATGTCAGCGTGGTACGGTGGTCTGTCTGTTAAATCGAAATCTATCACCTGGTATGATAAAACTTCTCACCTAATTCGTCTCATTCAGACAGCTAACATGTTATCGCTGGGGTAGGCAACTTTGGACAAACCAGCGAGGGTAAGCTAGCTGGATTTCAAAAGTTTTCAACCTAAGAGATATAAAAGCCACTCCCCCCTATAGTATAAACATCACGAGCGAGTGTTGGAGAGACGACTGCAGGACGCCATATACTGTAACCTTAGTTTGTGACAAATATGCTAGTATAAAATGCAGAGACACGTTATTGTGTTATGATATTTTACCTAGACGACGGCGCTATAATCTAGCTAAAGTTGTCGGTTGTTAAGCGATGACGTCACACCTCCGCATTAAACTTTTTCTGGGTCCGAGCCGCTACAACGTCTCCTGTTTACAATATGCCACCGTGCTGTTTTGTGTCACTGTTTTAAGCGAAGAACTTGATTGTTGCTAACGCATCGTCACCGACAGTGTGCAGCCGCCACCCTCACAACAATCAACATTACCGTATGGCTGCCAGCTAAGGCTTGCTACAGCACCAGCTAGCTAGCTAACTCGACATGCCGAAAACAGATGGTAGGCTGTAATTTGTGTGTGTTTTGAATGTGTTTTAAATGAAAATGCATTGACATAGTGTTGACAGACAGTACACTCACTGTATGGAGTCTTTCTCTGCCATTCTTGTGCAACTATCTTGCTAGCGTTAGCGTGTGGAAGACTCTCAAGCTCAATGAGTGCTCAGGCAGAGCGTGTGCAAGTAGCTGTGTTGGTACATAGAAAGGCAGGTAAGCCTTATTTCAGGCAGCCATGGATACCGAATTGTTTTCTACTTTTGTAAGAACATTTTATTTATTGATTGCTGACTGAATATAAAATGAATGTTAACAAATATAACAAAAAGACCTTTCAAATAAAGTGACTGAATAGCTTTAAAATTGCTTCAGATGAGCTTAAAAAATGTATTTCCAATTAGGACTGTCGATTCGAGTATTTGCTTACTAAATGTATATAACACAGCGTTCAGTATAAGAATCGTATTAAGATAGACATGAAAAAATCCAAAGCTTCGCTTTCATTTTAACTGGTGAGAAAGAGAGTGACAGAAAATCAATGAACCAGAGTTGAACCTGTGATAGTCCAACCATGTCCCTCATCAATGCTCAGCAGAAGTTCTCAAAAAGTACAAGTCGTGTGTGAATTCTACACAATCTGGCTCCACATGGTCGCTAAGTGTGTGAGGAGAGGAAATGAGAGGAGCAGGAGGAGGAGAAGGAGGAGGAGAGGCCGGTTTGTCATAGGAGTCATCAGTAACTGTCGCCACTGTGCTGCAGGCTTAATTAACTAGCTTGCTCGTTAGCATTGCTGCCCCCCTCTCCTCTCCCTCCCTCTCCACTCGCTCACTGCTCTGAATAGGGACGCCTGATTATTCTGCGCTCCAGTCGCAGCCAATTACAGGCTCCAAATGGAACAACATTAATCAAATCTTTAGTATGGTGGCAAACTCAGAGGTATCAGATTGCAGAGGGACGCAAAACTAATATGTCACTGTCACCAGCGGTTGCACAGGCATTTAGCAGCTAGCATTAGAGAGACGAGTGAGACGGGCTATCGCCTGGGTGTAATATGGAGCCTGATCTGGAAACCATTAGCATGACATGGCAGCGGGAACGCAGAGCCTGTCTTCACCCCACACTCATTTTTTATCCCCCACACCCCTGTCTCTCTCCTCCCTCTTCCTCTGTTCATTCTCCTCAGCAGTCAGACAAGTGAGGAGCAGAGGCGGATAAACTGGGGGAAGGAATTGTGCAAACTGGATGAATAGAGTAAAGGAGACGTGAAGGGGTAATGAGAGGTGAACCGTAGGAAATAGAAGGGACAACGAAGGGGAACGGTGAGGCCTTTTCACCATCTTTTGACAGGAAAGAAAAATAAAGAAAAAGAAGAGACATCTTCTGCCAGCCTGGCTGATGTGAGTCCTGCTGGATGAGAACACCCAGCGCTTAATGCTGCCATTCAGACTCCGGCCTCCCAGAGAGTGGCACTGGATCCAGAGCAGGAGCAGGACCCACACACGGGACCATGACCCAGCAGAGTCTGTCCTGCCACCTCACAGCGTTCTCAGGGCTTGGCCTGAACCATTGAGCGACCGTCGGAGCCAGCCAGAGGACACCACCGCATAATGGCCTCATTAGAACAAATGATTAAAGCCCAACTGAAATGTGCTAAATGCCTGTGTCACTGAAGTGGCCTTTAAACGGGCATAAATAAACAAGAGTTATGCTGAAGGTTTGGGTGTGCACCCTGGCAGCATAATAAATTACAGGGTAATGATATTAAAAGCACAGAGTCGTTAAGATGCCAAGGAGACGCCATAAATCCAGGCGCGGGCTCCCACTGGCTGTCCCCACGCTGAGTAATTAAAGCAGATTTATGAGGCGCATTACATCAGTGCGAGATAGTTCATATATCGGCCTCCCGTATTGGACAGCCTGACAGGCTCCGAAAAATATTGTTTCGAGTTCCCTGGCCCCTCGCAGCCGAGAGGCCTCTCCCAGCACTCCATCTTCTGTTATGTCAGTCCTGCGTGGACCGAATGGATGGAACGTTCCACTTTTCAGTCACTCCCCTCGCTTTTTCAGTTCCCCGCCATCCCTCCACACCAGGACACTTGTGACAGTACCAAATAGCTTTATCTTCACACGGCGGCTCTTTCACACCCTCCTGCCTTTTCTCCTTCTTACGGGGAGGAAACAAAGAGCGCAGACACAGGTGGAAGACCTGAGATGAACGGCAGGAGAGAGGAGGAGAAGAAACTATAGAATGAGAGAGAGGCACACTTATTCACAGACCAATTACAGTTACAATAAAATACAACGATGTATGTTTTATTTGTAATTCTACAGCACGATGCAATTTTGTATAAGTAGCTTCTCAGCTCTGTGCAGGAACCTTTCGCCCTTTTTACATTGCAATTTCTCCACGGCGCCGTCTACACTGATGCCGTCTCACCTCTGTCGCGCCTCTGTTACTACCTCCGATGTCGGCTAAGAGGAGGAACGACCAGTTGCAGCTCCATAAATTCATAGACAGTATTTGAATGGTTGTTCTTTTTGTATCCCACCTTATTTGATGGAGAAACTCAAGGTCCCCAGAAGATGAATCCCTTTCACTTTTCATCTGGTGCTACACGCAGGCTTTTTTTTTTCTAGTTTGCACAACTGAAATTTACACAAAAGAAATCATTGAATTGTGTGTGTCGTCCGTGAGCTCATAAGCAGTTGTTGATACGAAAGAGCTGCAATCATCTTTTAGATCATCATCTATGGTTGTTCCAACATTTGGAAACATTGGGGATGTAAAAGAAGTGTAGGGAAGAAAATGAAGCAAATGTATTGAAAAGTCGATCCCATAAAACACTGAAATGGAAAAATGAACCAAAACATTTTGATTCTAAAAGAGTCATGTAAAAAAGTCTCAATAAAATGCCTCTTAGTGTCACGGTTTGAATTAACAAAAGGCAAAAATGCAAAAACAAAATCTAGAATCCGACAAAAGACAAAACAGAAAACCAAATGGTAGAACAAAAAGTCTCATAGTCAAGGTAAAAGAAAAATCCAAAGGAAAAACATGAAACACACACAACAACGGGGAGCCACGAGGGAACACGGAAAATCCACAAGGATGACAAAAGTCCACAGGTAACACGACAAAGACAATGAACCAGCACAGAGTCTAAATAAACTTAGGAGGTGAGGCTAATCAGACACAGGTGAGACAATCAAGGGGCAGGTGAAAACAATCAGGGCAGGGCACATAATCAAACAAGCGGGAAACACACAAAGACAGGAAGTGAACCAACACGAGAGACAAGGTGACAAAGTAAAACAGGAAATGATCGAACCAAAGAGACACAAGTGAAATACTAAACAAGACTAAATACTGACGAGAACACAGAATAAACTAAATACAAAACTAATCGATGAGAACTCATGACAAGAGACAAAGTGACAAGGTAAAACAATAATAACTGAACACCGAAATACAAGACAAAACCAGAACTAAACTAGAAACTCATGACGCTTAGTAACGACTCCAACCTTCCTTTGTACTGCCTATTTGTTCCTATATGCATTACACATACTGTATCTCTGCCAGCCGCACCTATTCCATATAAATGTACATGCTGTAATGGTTCAGTGGTTATGATCCTCTGCATATCTCAATAAAAAAACGGTGCTCTTTAACTGCTGATGAACCTTAAATGCCCCCACAGGAAACACACTCCGAGAGCCAGACAACTTAATTGGTTTGGCTGCATGTAATTTTAATAGCTGCTGTAATTAGGTTGCTTATTATAAAGAATGTAGTCATAAATCATGTAAAACAGAGTTACATATACATTTCCTGTCATTAAAGAATGTTGTTCTAGTGCTGCGAGTGTGCCACTCTGAGTCACATGCAGGGAGCCCGAGCGTCCTGTTGTTCCAGGTCTGATCGACAAGCAGAGAAAAAAGAGAGAAGTGACGGCGCTGACGTTAACGAGCGCTGACATTTTTATTATCATTATTTATTTGTTCTTTTTAAGCAACAGATTTAAATCAATATGAAGGAGTGAAACAAATTCAAGAGACCGTTTCGATGAATGTGGGGGAGTTTTTAAAAAATGTAATGTTAGTAAATTCAGCCTGTTAACTCGGGACTGACACGCTGGAAGATTGGTGAGATTTCTAATTGCAAGGATATAAACCGACCAACCATTCGTCGTCTCTCATCTGCGGTCCCAGCACATAATGCTTCCCCTTCTTTTTCTCGCTGTCTCTTGTTCTTCACTGATGAGACTTTCTCTGCACATTTTAGACAAGCCTCTTACATGTGCTGCTACAAGAATTAGGTTATGAAACCCCAACGTAGTTTAACCACAAGAACAACCACAAGACAGTTATATGTGCTTATACAAACACTGCTACTATACACGCACACACCGTCCCGCTGCGTTTGCCCTTTTCTCCACAGGTGTTACCCCAGGTGTAGCATCACTATCTCCCCACAACCATCAGAGCCAGTTTGGAAGCCCTGTGCAACCCTCGTCTCTGTCCCCTTAAATTAACTGCTGTGACAAGTGTTCCACTCTGCACGCCATAGGAGCAGAAAGTAAAGTGTGTGTGTGTGTGTGTGTGTGTAGGTGGATGACATCTAGCCAGCAGCAAAGAGCGCCTGCTTTGTCCTTTAAAATAATGGGCCAGGCCCATATTTTTTAAAACACAGCGTGGCCCTCATTAATTTTAATATCTGAAAATGAGTTCCTTCATCAAAGACTATGTCTATTCAGCGGGGCATTTGGAGCGAGTGTGCAGAATCTCCTGTTTGGACACTTTTCACCTCAGCTGGGCAGAGGAGCGGCCGGTTAAATGTGCAGATAATTCCACAGGAACCGTCTCCGGCGCGTTCCGTGTGCGCCGCGAGCCTCCGGAGTCGATCGCGCCCATTCAAGTCAGTGATCGTGATTCCACAGCACGCTCCGCGGTCCGTCTCCGGCACATCCCAGAAGCGTCTCTCCACTCTGCTCCGCTAAAGATACGCGCCAGGTGTATTTTTGACGGAGGCCGCTTCAAACACGCGTCACGCTGAACAGAGCAGACTGTTCCAAACAGGAAGTCACACACGAAAGCAGCATACAGCATCCGGTCATTTCAAAATAAAACACCATGTTCAGACCGGTACAGATGTTTCCCGTTTATTTTAAGATCAACACACTCTATGCGGCTGTGAACATTTATACTTATGCAGGTGTGACTGTGCCATGCAGGGTGGTAGTGTGGTCTCTCTAGCCGCTTTCCCACTGGTCAAAAACCCACTAACACCTGGCCTTTCTGCTTAGTGGGAAAGGTTATAATCGGCATTCAGACCCGGGTCAAATGACTCTGCAGTAGACCCGGGTAATTATCGCCTCGGCTCCGATCGCCATTGATGGGAACCCAAAACCCGGGTGGACACGCTAATCTCCGCCCCCTTTCCGGCGCTATGCTCCATCGGTAACTTCTGCGCTTCTGAGTTTGATAAATAGACTGAATGAGTAATAGATACAATAAAGACCTAACCACGTCATCTGACGTAAGACGGTGACACAGCAGGAAAGAGACTGAAAGGAGTACACTCCACTGGCAATGGAAACGGAGACAATCGGCATTTACAAGTGGGTCAACGCGCTAAATTTAGGTGGGAAAGAGGTATATGACTGTGCAGAGCTTCTCCTGCTTCACTTCAAACAATCATTCCGTGTACTGAACTTACTGCAATGCAGAAAATATGCACATAAAATACACCTATAGCCATTGAGATTGGGCAACCTTTTAAGTTTTATCTTTATGGTTCAGATTCTGATTCACGATGTTCGCAGCAGCTAGCTATAAAAAAACTAGCGCCAATCACAGTTTCCTCCATCGTTTTGGTGCAACACAACCAAGCAGAGCAGTTATAGTCATGTAGTTACATTTCTGGGTGCAGGTCTGGCTCAGGCATAAGCTATGGTTCGTACTGTACATCATACCGACTTTTCGCTTCACACTGAATAAAGTCATTTATTCATTAGGAGTTAATTTCTTCTCTGCAAGGACGGATACTTCAACCGCCTCTCTCCTTCCAAAGTGGCAGCAAAAGTGACGATTTAGTATTAATTGTGTTTTATCTGTTTTCCACTGTAGTTGGTTTTTCTTTCTTGCAATATTCTATTTTCCTTTGGAAACCACACCATCACCCAGCTTATATACCGTCAGGTATTTGACCTTGTATTTGACCTTGACCTCTATTAGAAGCATTAAACTCTGGCCTAGTCAGGGAGCAGAGTAGTGTGAATCTGTGAGATGGAGCGTGAATGCTGATGTTTCTGTCCTGTGCACACTGTGACTGCATGTGGATAAACTCGTGTAGAGCAGTTGTGAGTCTCTTGCCGTCCATGGCGAGGTTTATTTTGCTAACTGTACAGGTTTTTTATGTTATCTGAGGGTGCAGTACAATTTTATGGGAGAGACAGACACGGCGACCTGTGTTTGAAAAGCATTGTGTCTCTGTTCCTGTCTGTGTCTCTGAACAGGCGGAGAATGAGAATGAGAGCAAACAGCAGTGTGCAGCCAAGAGTAGCATAGCCACTCCATCACTGTGATAGGCCTTGTCATCTCTCTCTCTCTCTCTCTCTCCCACTCCTGCACTCTCAGGCTCCCTCCCTTCCACTCCCAGTGCTAAGGGCGGGGTGTAAAGTTCACTCCTGCCTAATTCATCAAGCACCCTCCCTCCACAGCCCCGTACAGTCATTAGCTGCATACACTGACACAGCACCCCGGCCCACACCCTGCTCTCATTTATTGTCTTTTTACAGCGAGGAACCAGCATCAATTAATTAAAGGCTAAATTGCTCCATGTCCCCAGGAAATGCAGAGAGGGCAAGGGTGTGTTAGGTGGGGTTGGACTGGATGCCAGGGGGGCTTAACGATTCTGATTTCTGCAACTCCAAGATCCTAAAGTTGTGAGCTCTCCTTGGGGCGTAAAAAAACGATGTTTGATAGTCCTTTGCGATTAATATAACTATATATAATATATAATCGAATATTTTTTGGGGGCTGAAGATAGACAGGAAATGTTGGGAGGAGAGAGCGGGGGGATGACATGCACCAAATGATCGGCAGACCGGGAGTCGAACCTGCATCAGTGTGACGAGGACTGTAGCCTCTGCATATGGGGCTCCCGCTCTACCAGCTGAGCTAAACCAGCGCCCCAGACCTCAATGGATTTAACATCATCTCGCTGCAGATGTTGAGGTGCACTCTGGGATATGTCTGTATACTGTGACATCACTGTTGGATTGATTATTGGTGTAAGAAAGCATTCTTCCAAACAGGCATGATCAGTACGGCCGAGGTTAAATAGGCTTGAAACATTCCTCAGATAGTCCAGAAAGGATTCACTGAACTTATTTATACTTTTTTTATCAATAGACAATGATTTAAGGTGGGGTTTTTTTTATCATGACATGTTTCGACTGCTCCTGCAGTCTTCCAGAAGAGTCACGTGATCTCGATGTCACAGCACGTCATAGCAGCATCACGTGTCTCTGAGGCAGTCGAAACATGTCACGGTAAAAAACACCTTAAAGATTTAATCTCGAAGTCTTGTCCGAATTTAACCAGACGTCCACGGTTGGCTCCGGTTGTAACTCTTGATTTTGATCGCTGACGGTCGCTTTCCTTTTTAAACTGTTTGCTTCATCTGAGCGTCGAGTTTGTTTCTTTTTCTTTGGATTTTCACTTCTTGTTGAAGTTGTATCTGTAGTCATCCATCTTTTCTTTGTTTGTTCAGCCATAGTAGATTACTGTTTACTCGCAACACTTGCAGAGAGCGGAAAAGCAGCCGCTTAGCTCCGCCTACCCTCTCTGGCAGACCAACCACTGCTGGCTGATGGAAAACGCGACACTAACTGGGCGCCAGACAGCCAGTCTGTAATACTGCAAATGCAAAGGCTTTCATCAGTGGGCCATATGCGGTCATGCGGTGATAGATCGTGACTTAACAGACATTTATTTAAATGAAAATGTTTGAGATTATCACTTTAAATCATTTGTCTACTGATAAGAAAAGTAATAACTAATCAGAGAAAAGTACAGCTGGTGTCATATTACTCTGAAATGTTTCAGCTGTATACTAAATGAATGAATGTCAGTGTGACTTATATTATTTCTTTTTCTGTTTGTACAACCACCAAAAAATCTGTATCCAATATCTAATCTAAAAACATGCACGTACGATATCTTCATAATTAAACTGGTTTCGTAGTTCTATCTGTCCATGCTCGCTCTACAGAGTGCAGCCATCCTGCAGTGGGTGACACAACCTTAATGGAACACATACTCACATATAGTAAGGCTAAATGGATTGCACTTTTATACACTACATGTCACATTCACCCTTTAACTCACATACTACTCATATATAGTATATAACTCATATACTAACTCATACAATGATTGCAGAAGTGCCAATCGGCCCATTCACACAGTCGCACATGATGGCCATGCCTTCAGGAGCGACTTGGGCTTCAGTGTCTTTGACATCAACACTCCAGGAGCCAGGGATCGGACCGCCAACCGTCCACTTAAAATTTGACCTTCTTAATTTTCACTTAAACTGATGAAAGCCTTTAAACTGGTGATATGAAAAGAAGTCTTTAAGTTGCATCCCAATAAAATAAGAATATTATAAAAGAGAGACTGTTTTTAGTCTGGACCAAATAGGTCAGAGTTTGTGTTATTGTAGCCTTGCAGGCCAGGTGACCAATGTCCCCTTAGTGTGTCCTAACAGGTGCTTCAGGCTCAGTGACCTTGTAAGGGCACACGCTGCAGTACGCTGCTGGACTGTTTACTCTCTCAGTCAACCAGCTGCACTGCACGTTTATAATACTCTCATAAGTACGCTACAGATGGATATGGGTCCCCTCGCTGCCGCTCCCTGCCTTATGATTAATGAGCAGCACTTGGAGCCGCATGTGTTGCCGCCTCGCAGCTCCGACATGTCTTTCCGGACCCGACATTTTGTATCCTCCGTGAAAAATGAGCTCCTTGGTGTCGTTCATTACACTGTTCCACTGCCAGAACTCTCCCATGCATATTCCTGTATACTAAGCCTCATGCCATGCTCGCACTGCGTGTGGGTGTCCGTGTCACTTTGCATCTAACTCACTTATCGAGACAGCTATCCAATGAAATGCATGCCGAGGGAAAGACGTAATTTGGGACCGTTTCAAAGGGAGACAAGTCAATAGAGGAGGACCTGACAGCTAAAGAACGAGGGATTTCAGTGTTCCCGTAGAAGACACGCTGCATAAGAAGCCCTGGCACTGCAGGAAAGTAGCCACTTTTCTGCTGTGCAGGCACACTGATATGACAATGGCCAAGTAATCATTGTTCCCCTTCTGAAGTTATAGCTGTAATTTGGTCTGTCGGTGAATGGAATCCATTCGTCTGAATGCTAGTCGACAGACTTGTGCAGGAGCACACACACCAGGAGCGCCACAGCCCACACGGACACACAAGAACTCTCACATGCCTTCATGCAAGCACACGCTGCATTGTCACACACAGTCGCACACACAGATAAACACACTCCCTGCTACTCAGCACTCTCTCAAGGGCACGTTCCAATAAAGCAGCATTGGAAAACAGCCATCTGATGGATTGGACCTGGAGACGGCGGCACAGGCAAATCCCCTAATGTGGCATAAATAAGGCTGCCGTGCTCCAATCGCTCTCTACAGACAATGTAAATTATATTGTCAGGCGCAGTCACTTCCCTGCTCGCTGTGCGGCTAACAAGAGTCACCTGCCAAGGCTCGACAAGGAGAGGAGGAGCTAGCAGTGGGAGGGGATGGGGGAATTAATTAAAGTCGCAACTCACCTACAACACACACACACACAAGCAGATACATACATGCACACACGTTTAAGCAGATGCATTCACTCACAGCGCCACACATACAGGTATATGCATTTGATTTATTTCCCCTGCTCCTGTGTGCTCCCCTCCCTCTCCTGTGGCTATCAGTGAAGGTCGATGCGACAGCTCTGCTGAGGAACAGAGGTGATGCTGCTCAGCCATTTTAGCTCCATCCACGTGTGCCTGCGGCCTGCCGATTCTCAGGGGCTGACAAAGTGATGCATTGACTTCCATCTATTCAGAACTTCCCATAGTCGGCCTCATCGAAAGCCAAGTCTTGGTCAAGGATTTAAAGTCAGCTGGACCCTTCATGGGTTGCTCCTCTTCTTCACACACTGTCTTTTACCAAGAATGTCCTTCCTGTCTTTTGCTTTCCATGCAGCTGTTTTTTGTCAGGTTTGTTAAAAGACTTTGTCAGAGCACAGCTGTTTTATCTTCGCCAATTATGTGTCCTAGGCTTTGTTGTTCTGGTAGACATCAGCAGACATCAATAAGACCTGTCACCGTATTCTGCTCGGGTATTTCTCTACTCCTTGTAAAATGTTGCGACTCCTTGTAAAATGTATTGAATATGCACTGATACGCCGATGATACGCCGCTCTAGCTTCCAATAAATAGCCTGTCCATGGTGACAGCAATAAACAGACTTTACAAGCTTTATTGACAAATAAACAGAACATGTAGTACACCTTTGTTATCATGCTGCCATACGTGGACACATTCATTAGATGCTTAAAAACTAAAACAGCATCCTTCACAAACACTGAAGCCCGTAAGTGTTTCTTCCTTGCAAGCTACCATGCATAGAAACAGCATTGCCCTCTCTCTGTCAAACATTTCCTCCCATAGCCGGCTAAAAAAGTGTTTCCCAACGCTGACAGGGAGAATGGATGGCCTCCATTACGCCTGGCTACAAACACATTCCACCAGGATGAAGGGGCCGTAAATTATCCTGCGAGCGAGCAGCCCGGGCCACAGCCGTGCCAACAGCCCCCCTTCGCCTCTAATGGGGTCGGCTCATCCGCAGCCTGCACCCCACTGAATCACACACCCCGTACCTAAACATACACTGTCACCTGTGTGTGTAGACGGCATGTGTGTGTGTGCTGCTTAAATGGAAGGGGGCCTGTTTGAATCCAACACCCGAGTAAAAAGTCCTCGAACCAATCATCTTAATAAGTCAGATAAACAAGGACATGAACTGTAATCAAGAGCAGCACGGTTACTCTTGGGATTTCTGCAGAATGGGCACAACAGACTTATGTTACCTTACAGCACAATAACTGTGACGGCCTGCACGCTGACACGTCTAATGCTGCGGAGCTGGAGGGCAAACTGTGGAAACATCAGCAGTATGTCTGGTCAAATTCAGTTCACATGACACAAGTGTTGTTTGCAACTGGAAAGCCATCAAATAGGCGGAGACATTGGCCCGTGGCATGGGTTAAATGCTAAGAGTGTGTGCGTAAATCATTACATGCAAATAGTAAAATGTCAGGAAACACTGTGTTCCCACAAGGTAAAGCTTGTTCTTCTTGTGTGACAGCAGAACTGATAGGAATCTATGTCCTCCCTCATGACAGGTAACAACAAACCCCCAAAGGAGAAATGTTCACACTGTAGCTGTCTTCTTTATTGACTTTCCATCCGCATGTCTGTCTCTGTTTCTTTTCTGTTGGGAGACTCGTACGAAGCCTGCTGTTTAATAAACTGGGTCGCATGTTTGGTACATTATTTTTCTAACTCAAAAAGATTCAGAGCTCTGAGTTTGTGTTTGTGTACTCAAAGTTTGTGTAGTACGGATCCAAGGAAAAGCACGGATAATAATAGCACTTTAGTGCATTAGTAACACCTGGACAAATATCTTTACTTTAAATTGGGTGAACCCTTTAAAAGTTCCTGGACTTATCAGACGCTGAGCTCCTACCTGTACCACATACCTTACAGAATGCACCCCCCCTGCTTAAACCACGGGGCAGCCAGCTGCAGGGTCCCGCCTGAGGTGGAATGGGCCTTGGTGACAGGTCACATTATACCTGGGTGCTGACAGGGGGAAAGGGGTCAGCCATGCTGTCAAGGCTGAGGGGGGAACACATCAGGTGATGGGAGTGGGAGGAGTGAGGAGGAATGGAGCTCCTTTCATCAGGCCCTTTCTTGAGTGACAGGCGGCACAGCTGTGACACTGATGGTGCATACCAGCACACGTGGGCTGGAGTCCACACGGACAGGGGTGGAAAGAGAACCACAGGAATGTGGTGGAGGAGAGACCCAGCGGCCAGCGCTCTGTTTGCACATCGTTAGAATTGCAGAGAAGGTTTCACCGCGTGTAATAAATCATTAATCTTAATCAAGAGGTCTGTCACATGGAAAAGTAAAACTTAATAACATATTCTAATAATCTTACATGCATATATTTTCTGATTGGTTATAACTTTAACATCACGTACGTAGAAATGCGTGTTGTGGCTTATAAAAGGTACTCCAACTTAGTTACTGTTAACTAAAGCTAAAAGTCACTGAGAAAGTTGCATAAGGTAACCAACTGCATCACCAAAGTAACATGTTGTTACTTTCTTTATGATTGTATACAAATCACAACAAAAACCCCTTTCCCACCAAAATTAGCAAGTTGACCCGGGTGTTTCAGACCCAGAAAGACCGCTTGGTTACATGGTAACCTTGGTTCTCTGAGTGAAGAGACTATCTCTCCACGCCAAGGCCCCATACATATGAAATATGTCTTCACTCAGAGAACCAAGGTTACGATGTAACCAAGCGTTCTCTATCGTATCGAGACTATCTCTCCACGCCAAGGCCCCATACATATGCAATATGTAAGGTGGAGAGATAGTATCGATACGATAGAGACCTGAGGTGACAAGGAGGCGCAGAAGTTACAGACCGAGCATAGCATCGCGCCGGAGATTAGCGTGTCGTCACAGGTTTTGTGTTCCCATCATTGCCGATCGGAGCTGAGGCGAGAAATACTGCAGAGTCATTTGACCCGGGTCTGAATGCCGATTGCAACCTTTCCCAATGTTAGCGGGTGTTAGCAGGTTTTTTGACCAGTGGGAAAAGGGCTATATTTTAATGGGAAGTGAAGGAAATGAAAAATGCCTCACTATGTCATTATAATATTATAACTACAAATAAATGTCACTCTTTCTCACAAAAGCTTCACTAAAACCAAATGTGTCATTTTCTCGGCTACAAGCTTCTCAACTCTCTAGCAATGCTAGCAAATATAACAAAACGACTATGCTAACGCAAACACTGTAAGTGGATAGCCTTTCAAATCATGTTTTATAAGTAAGGACTGTAAATTTATGGATTTTTAAGACGGAGGAAGTTGGTAAAGACAGATCACCCTCCCCACAAATCTACTAGACAGCATACGCTGACGGGGTTATGCAGATAGGAAGCGAAGAGAGGGAAAATTGTCTCTAAGGGTTTTAAAGAGTCAGAGGCAGGAAACTCTGTGATGGTTCACTACCAGTCAATACATGCAGCACTGTGCTTCTGGTGGCCATCCTTACATCCGTTTCCTATTCCACTGCGACCTTTGGGAAAAACAGCTTGGCTTGGGGAACAGGGTCAGGTCATGCTGGCAGTTTGTTTCAGTCACTGGTCACATGCAGCGCACATACAAAGTGTGGCCTTTTTCCACATTGCAGTAAAACCCCTAAAATTCAAACTTAATGTCTCGTGAGAAAAAGGAGAGGATGTGATTTTCAAAACGCTCTTGTTTATCGTCCTAGCTGGATTTGGCTGCTTTCAGGCTGCTTGGAAGTGAAGCAAAAAGATTTAGCAGATGGTTTAGGATGGGTTCTGACACGACACTGACGTATCCCACAGGGTTGACATCTGGTGAATACAAAGCCTTCAACTAATATTCACATATTTTAACATTAAATCAACGAGTACCTTTTATTCTGTATGAAAGCCTCTGCATTCATTATGGTCTCGGCTTATTTTACAGCTTTTTAAATGGTTTGTCTTGCTGTAGTTGCTGTAACTAATCCAGTACCTGTGTAAAACATGCCTGATTGAACACTAACTGTGTGATGGAATATGACCCAATGCAACAGCCATAACTTCAGCAAGATATAATTCAATTACATCATTAGGTTTTTTTATTCATATATTTAGATTGGAGTGTTGTAAAGGAGGCTTGTGCACAGCTGGTCAAACAACATGACACATTATCACAGTTGTAGTTTTTGTTGAGAGGTGTTCCTAATATTTCTTCCATCCCATCAACAAACATCCGCAGGTAAACTAATGTAGCAGCGGTATTTTCAGGTGCCATATTGGAAAGGTCAACATCAATGAAAATGTTTTGTTATGATGAAATCTTTCACAATCATCATCTTAACAACTTCGTGCTCCACTCTGCACTTCTTTGGTCATCAGCAATAAATCCGGCACGTGATCGGTATCTGCAGATAATGGCTTGAAAATATTGGCATTGGCAGATATGTCATTTTTCTGCAGATATTTTCTGCCGATAAAATGACGCTTTAATTTTGCCTAAATGCTCGATGATTCCCTGACAAAGCTTGGGGTAATGCTACGACATTAACTCGGTGTGAGCGTGCACTCCCACTGCCTGCACCACGCCTCTTCCGTCAAGCGTGAAGAAAGGTGCAAGATGTCTGCGGTACGGCAGTTTATCAAAGTTTCCGAAACAGACGGCAAGGTGGATTTAATGTATTTGTTCTGTGCAATAGGTACAATTTGTCCTAGTTGTGGCTATTGTCTGGACTGTCTCAGGGAGAGCATCATCCAAGCCTGTCTAAGTTGTATTAATATTGCAGTTTTATTTGAAAGAAAATGTTACATACAAAAAAAATATGGCATTTTGTATGTAACCTAAGTTTAAGTAGTTTTCTTATATCGCCCAGTGAATGTGTACGTTTTAAAAAGCACTGTTATTTCTGCATCTGCCAGTGGGCCACTACAATAAGAGTAGGCATGATATCAATTCCACTACAGGGGAGACTTGATGTTCTCTGCAGTTAGGTGGAAAAAAACATGCCTAATATATCGGTATTGAAATTGGCAATCGGCAAAAAGGGTTGGAAAATATCAACATATCGGATATCGGCAAAAACTCCAATACCGTGCATCCCTACAGACAGACATCCCATACTTTACAGTTAGATTAGTCTAAAATAATCAGTTGTTTTAAATCATTTGCCAACATTTTTATTTCATATGCTCGGCAGGATAGATGTAAAATACAATCAAGAACTCTAACCACAGAGTGAAAGAGAGATGAGTGTGTCTGACTCAACACGCTGTAACTCATCATCTCTGGCAGAGGAAAAAGGAACATTTGAAAAATTGTTCTTGCTTTTCCACTCCTAACTTTAACATGTATTTGTGTGTATGTGCGCGTCGGGCTGTCTGGTGTTTGGACTCTGTGTCCTCTCCTTCCCCTGCCCTGGCCGTGGCGTGGACACTGGCCACCACAGTCATCCCTTTCCTGTCAGCAGCGTTGCCCCGTTTACCCTGCACCCATTCATCAGCCTGTTAATGAAGTAGCAGGTTTATTAGGCTGCGGTAAAACAATCCAACCCTCGCACCGTCCGAAGCCAGCGTGTTGAGACAGCCTGCTGGACTCTGCTGACGAAGCTTGTGTGCCTGCATGAGTGTACAGCAGGTGAGTAAACCGTTATGGCCACTTGGCAATCAACCTAGAAAAACAAAGCCCAAGAGTGGTTTATTCTTGAGTCTTGTTTGGAAACTAAAATGGTAAATGCCCTCTAGGTTGCCCTTCAAGTGGAGAAAGCATGATCAAGAGCCCTCCAGGGTCCTGTATGGTGCCCAGAGAGCTGAGGAAACACAATAGGTCCATCTGGGGCTCCCTCCAAGCTAGAAAACATTGTTCGTGCTGGTGCCCCATCGCATGCAGAAGGTGCTCTTCTAATTTTTCTTACTTTCTACAAGCGTCCAAACAACTCTGACATTTTAAAGCCCTAAAAAAGAGACTTTGAAAAATGCTGCTGACCTTGTTTCAGTTTGAAAAGTTTTCATTTTAGTATTTCTGGAGGCAAACTTTTGAAAGACATCCACATTCACTTCCTGAAACCATTTCAACATTTCACCTCAGTCACCAAGTCCACAGCCCAAATAAAGAAATCTTTGTTCTGTCTTTCCCTATTGCTGCTCCTCTTTCAGAGCAATTTATGCAACTTAGCAAGTGATGGATCTCCATAAGACATGCAACTGATGAGCAATGTCAAAGCAATTAAATGCTAAGTTTTAATTAACGCAAGTGATTTTTAGAAGACAATTTACTCACAGATCAAACTCAAAGAACTGTTTGGCAGAAAATATCATTAATTGTTGAAGAAAACATCGTCTGTTTTTTTAAAGACCAGCTGCAGTCGTGTTTTAAGACATAAAATGCTTGAAATCATAAATTGTGTCTGACATGTTTTTTCTGCAAAATACGTTTCATTACCTTGTAAAAATCCTCCCAAGGCATCTCCTCCTTCTCCCTCAGTAAACATTCCTGAATCTACATAGGCCCCGCCCACTATGTGCTACGTTTCTCCTTTAGTAAAATTACAGCCGAAAACAAAACTTGTTTCTGCCATCGTTTAGTGGCAACTTGTTGAAACTTAGCTAGCTTAAAATGTAGTAATTAGTAGCAGTAACGTTAACGTTAGTAGTCAGTAGTGAGTTTGCAAAAATTACGATGACGGTTACAGCTGGCTCGCGCTTTGCCGAAGTGGTTGCCATAGGTTGCACATAATGATATGCATAGCGTCACCCCGTCCATTAACGGGATTGGCTCCTTAGGTTTGTGACGTCTTAAACCTGCCAAACTGAAAACGTGTTGTTCAGCCTGTCCTCGGCACACTGCAGTTTAAAAGCAGACGGGCCCAGCCATGGAGATGACTGCTCATGCTTTCCCATGAACAACACCACGTGGAGAAAACTTGATTTTAACTGGACGGGGTCTTTAAACAAGTTTGCTTTGTGAAAGCTACTCATTAACAGTGTTAATAATGCTAAAGGCAACAAGCAAGAGGTAGGTGAAAGAAATAGCTCTATTAAGCTGCTTTCCCACTGGTCAAAAAACACTCAGCTTTTTTGCTTAATAGGAAAGGTTACAATCAGCATTCGTACCGAAGTCACATGACTCTGCAGTAGACTGCAGTAGTAATTATCGCCTCGGCTCCGATCGGCATTGACGGGAACACAAAACCCATGTCGACACGCTAATCTCCGCCCCCTTTCCGCCGCGATGCTATGCTCCAACAGTAACTTCTGCGACTCCTTGTCATCTCAGCTACAAATTGCACCCGTCTCTGTCCGAGCCAACGCTCGAACATCATTACAAATTTGTCGCTGCCTAGTTTGATACACAGACTGAAACTGTTTACTAACCCTGTCTCCAGCCCGTTTGTGATGTCAGACGGTGACGCAGCAGAAAAGAGACCGACAGGAGGATACTTCACTGGCAATGGGAACAGAGACAATCAGCATCTATAAATGGGTCTTCCCGGGTCTGAATAACCTGCGTCAACGCGTAAAATTAAGGTGAGAAAGGGTTTTTTGTTAGCTTCCAGCAACTCTTTACCACTATGTAACTGTGACTAAGCTACATAGTTAATTTACATTAATAATGGAGGATGGTTGGGGATGTGTGACAAAAATATTCACATATTAAATCAAAATTGTGTCGTATTTTATCGTATCTGCTTTGTTTTGCACTGTATTGTATCTTTTATAACATATTGTATGTATATTGGATCGCACACTGTGTGTTATATGATCGAAAAGGAACCCACACCCTTGGATTAGCTGTCTCTTGTGTTTGTGTGTGTCACCATGTGTGAGTGTCCTGTGGCAGGGTGACATGCAGAGTGGTGCTGATGCTGATGCTCAGTGACTGGCCCGTGTCCACTGGAGCCGCTCTGCTGTCTCTGTACGAGCCTCTCACTGTCAATCAGACCTGAGCCACGCCCGCAGGAGGCACGCTCACGATAAACAACTGAAATCATAGCCAGGATGCAGGTCTCTGCTGGCTCTTCACCCTTTGAATCATCGTACAGAGTCTGACCTCCAACTGTGTTTGAATCTTTGTTGACTGGAGTGTTAATAATCGTTTTTTCTTTCTTTCCTTTAGACTGCAAGCATCACACACACACACACACCTTCCTTGTGCTCATGTTCACTATGATGACAGGCTAGTCAACATCACCCTGCTCACATGACATTTGCACGGCCTCATCTTGCCGGTCTTGTTGGCCCTTCACTAATGACCACACACACGCGCACGCACACACACACACAGTGCAGGGGATAGAAATCGCTGAGCTATTTGGGTATGTCACTCCGATGTGCAGAGCAGTTTGTTGGCTCACCGGGCAGGATTACATCAAACAGACAGGCCTCTTCTATGGAGGTCTGGCCTCTCTCTCTCTCTCTCTCTCTCAGTACCACACAAACACACACACACACAACACATACACACTTTGTCCTGCAGGTAATTAGAAGCTGGAGGCCTTCCATCAAACACAAACTCACCCTTTTGACTCCACAAATATTGATAAAGAGTCCGTCCACAGCGATTCAAGAGCAGCCACGCGGAAAAAATGCCCCCCATTAAGTTTTTTGCGCTATTTGAAATTATATACACACGCAGCCGTGCATCCATGCCCCCCACTGTGTGCGCTCATATGCAGATAAGGGCCTGCAGGTACACTATACCTGTGCATAAGGACATATTCACACACAAACATGCATGTGTGTCTCACAAACAGAGTTCAAAGCAAAGGCAGCCAAGTATTAGGGTGAAGCCAAGCATGAGGCATGAGTGTCAGTCAGGGCAGATCATCCTGTCTTCTTTGTCTGCCTGTCTATCTATCTGTCTGTTCACCTGTGTGTGTGTGTGTGTGTGTGTGTGTGTGTGTGTGTGTGATTGAATCTGGCTGGCTGTTTGCAGCTCAGCCTGGAGTCTATCCAGGCCATCACTCACACTTTACCCAAGGAGAGGGCGTCGGACAGGTTTTATTAAAACTCTGTCAGAGGGTGTGTGTGTGTGTGTGTGTGTGTGTCTGCCTCGGGCTCAGAAGAGATATCATCTCTCCCTTGACATGTTCTTTCATCTTGCCTTTTTTCATCTTGACAGACACCATTTTGGTTGCCAGTCATTTTTTTTACTCAGGCCTTTCCGCAAGGCTGACTTAATCCATTGTATTGTGTGCGGCAGCGCCTGAGATACTCTCTGTGTAATACCTCCTCAGTCATATCATCAGCAAAATGAATATTCAGTGCTATTGAATCAGAAAACTGGGCTCTTAAAAGATAGGCTCAGGTTTCTTCTAGTTGAAGCCTATACGATACTAACATACAGCATGTAGACTACTGAACATTAAGACAATTATAAAGCACTGACACAGTTCCTACAGGCCCAGCTTGCTGCGAAACACGTGGGACTATATCGTCTTACTATGTACAAAACTACATTTTTAGAATGTCTCACATTTTTTGAGCAGCCCGTTAGCTAGCTAGTGCTAACGTCTGTCCTGCTAGCTTCGTTTAGGAGGAAGAAAAGTCTTCAAAACCCTCCAGCAGTCACATTTGGATGCGGCAAGGCTTTAATTCGCTTCTCATTCTGTCAGCGGTGAGCCTGTCACATCAACAGACTCTCAGCACATGCAACTACCAGGAAATATCTGTCAATGTGTCCGGGTATTGCGTAAAAAGACCTACCTAACCAGAAAGCTAGCTTAGTTCTTGTTAGCACTTTGATAGTAAGAAATAATGAATAAACTGTAGCTTTGTAAAACACACACCTCATATGACTGCATGTATGAAGTCATAATAGATCTGGTTAACCTTTAGAATGCCTGTTGTTGTTGTGCTAGCAACCATGACAGGGAAACATTGCAGAAACCATTAACTTTCAACATATGGGTCTTGTATTTTCAGTCAGTAAAGCAAATGGCACTGGAGGGTGAAGAGGTGAGTTTAACTTTTACTTTTCTACCTGGATGGGGGCACAATCATCCATGCAGCGCAGCACATTATAAAAGTAACACATCACCTGCTGTAGGATGTTCTTTCTCCGCAAATGAATAAGTTCTCGTAGCTACACCAAGAAGAGGAGTAAGAGCCACACACGCAGCAGACGCAGTAATTAAAACACTGAGACAAGGCTTTCCCTGTACGGCGGCTCTCTCCCCCCGCCGCTCCCCCTCGAGCTGCTCGCTCCCATCAACAGGCTGTTAGTTTTTAATCATGTTGAAATGATTTATTTAAACGTCAAGCAATGTGTCACCTCACTTCCTTTCATTTTTCAAAATGTTTGTGTTCTTTGCTGCATGATAAATTTATCTTCAGACAACCCCAATATGACTAATTAACTTTGAAATATCAGAACCAGATGTTGAGCTGAAGGAAGTTTTTAACAGGCGGCCAAGAGGGCCGACTCTCCTCCTACCTCTCTCCTCAAGCGACAGCCCTCCTCCTCTTTCTCACCCCTCCTCCTCCTCCCTTCAAACAACACTAGCCTCCTCTAACCTGATCCTGCCCTCCACCACACTCTTGGCTTGACTTTTTTACACACACCTTCCTCAGAAGTTTGAGCCGTCCTGTTGAGAACCAACACGTTGCACCAGGTCATAAATCTGGCAGTGTGAAGTTAACCTGCACATGCCCTGTGTTTACCTCCTCCTCCTTTTCCCCTCTGTGTCACTCAGCACCTCCACCTAATTTATTCTCCTCCCTCGACTCCTGACCAACTGGCTCTCTTTCCTCCATCAGGCTCCAAACATTCAGGTTTTACTGATTTATTGAGCTCATGCCCAGAAAGTGTAACCAGACCCAGAGTTGGTAAATTTATGCTTGCAGACCCTTAAAAGAGTCCAGATACTTTCAAACTTATTCGGCTGGGGGTTTTTTTGCAGCTAATCTCAGACAAATGTACTTTTTCATGATTTATGTCACTCTTTATTTCCGCCTAATGTCAAAAATGTTTGGATCAGGAGACTTAAGTGGGATATGAATTCTGTCCCTCCGTATTCTGGCTCACACAGCGATAATTCTCGAGTTGGAGCGGTGGTGAAAAATCTTCTGTCCCTGTAGAAATGTCTAGAAAAAGCAAAAGGGCCCCTGCAGGAACATTGCAGCGCTGACACTTTGACAGTTTGCCATGAGTGACGTCTGATCTGTACAAATTTCAGGACTAATAAATCTACCTGTCAGAGCTTGGGACTTGAAAGGGCCGCAGCCCTGCGGCACAGCTTTAACACAACTTGTGTTGATGAAATTCTGTAGGCTGGAGAATTATAGCTGTCAGAAAAACGCCCACATCAAACCTGAAGCCTTGGCGTTCCTTCTTTTTTCCCCTCCACTCTCTCAACACTCATATATTGCTCATTCACCTCCTCCCTCCCTCGCTCCCTCCCTCCTCGCTGCCTCTCCCTTCCAGACGTCTCTCTTTTCCTTCCTCCTGTTCTTTCTCACTGCTTGGAAAATGAAACATAGGCCTCCTTTCATGCCTTGGCGACCATCATTACATCATTTTGACACCCTGTAGACAGCCTTCCCCACAACACACACACACACACTCTCTCTCTCTCACACACACACACACACACATTGTGTCCTATTTTTTTAATCATTTGCTCTGCTAATACAAAAAAAGTTTGCTAACAGACAATAAGTTGTCAGGGGTTACGGGTTTGACACGTCGGCCTTCGTGCTCTCAGCTCTCTCCTGGCATTCGGCCACGATTGAGGACAAGAAGGCGAAGCAACCCCATTGGCCGGCCCGGGTTAAAAATGTGGCCCTGTCACCAGAGTATCAGAGTCACCAGCTGGGGGTTAAACGGGCTGAAAGGTGGGAACGCGGCACATGATTTCACAAGAAGGGGTGTTGTATGCGGGTGATTTAAATACCAAAAGGCCCATAAATCAACTACCCACCACTCCCCTCCTGCCACCTCCTCCCATTTCCACATCCTTCCAGGCCCACTGCCCTCTCCTCTCCCTCCCTTTTTCTCTGGATTTATTCCTGTTTATCTTTGATCCCGGACCGGTTTGGCCCTCGCCTCCTTTCAACCCGAG
This sequence comes from Semicossyphus pulcher, assembly GCF_022749685.1. Classification (NCBI taxonomy): domain Eukaryota; kingdom Metazoa; phylum Chordata; class Actinopteri; order Labriformes; family Labridae; genus Semicossyphus; species Semicossyphus pulcher. Next base: position 28,889,107 of record NW_027211737.1, on the reverse strand, counting down.
CCGGTGCATCCTGTGAGCGATAAATTATCTATGAGTGTTTAGATACTTTGCTGCAGCCGCTGATTTTTCCTGTAAATGTTTCGTGAGAGGTGGATAATATCTGCATTCTTCAAAGCACCGTCGTCGCCGGCGCTAAAAGTTCGCTGGAGTCCCAGAAGAAGAATGGCAGGCCGAGCATATTGATTAATTTAAATGTCAAAAGGTGTAGCTTTTGCATAAGGTTGCGACCCTCCTGGTGCGGTGTGATCATTCATTGACATTAGAGTCTGTGACGGTGCTCGGCTTTATCATTGAAATCACTCAGTCGACCGTGTGAGCTATAGGTAGCATTACACCTATTGGAAGGCAGTTTGAAGAAGGTGGAATTAAAACGTCTGAGTGGCGAGAAATGCTGTCACATATCCAAAAGTTCAGACGTTGAGTCCTCATAACAGCCACTTTGTGCCTGTCATGCATGAGTCACTCCTTTCACAGTGTCATTTTAAATGCCTAAATTGCAAATCAGATCGCATTCCTCGACTTTAAAGCACTTTGATCCCACCTAAGCTATTTTTCATCAGTCATATCACATAAAAGAGTGACAATAGAAATATCTTAGTTCATTAGCCCCATGCTGAAACAGCAGCAGTCATTTACACTACACACACAGCCACCGCAGCAATCTGTCAATCCACGAGCTTGTCAATCACTCCGTGTCTCTGTGGGATGCCGCCTCTGACTGACAGCCCGTGTGATCTCTCCCAGGGGCTGGCAGGAAGGCAACAAAAGGCCCAGCTACAGTAATTGGCAAGATAAAGACGTCCCGCCAAAGCAGCACTGTCACTCATTGGGCTCCAAAGCGATGAATCAACATGAAACACGCCACACCAGTTAACCGAGGGGAAAGTATGCTTGTCGGCTAACCAGTAACCAATCAGGAGGCCAGCTCGGGGTCACTTCCCCTGGTGACTGGCTGAGAGGTGACCTGTTTAAACAAACACATCAGAGCCCCCCCTCCTCTGGATTCACCTCCCTAACCTTCTCACCTCCACTCTCCCCCTCTCCGTGTACACCCTGACCTCTGACTGACCTGCTGGCCCTTTGCTTAGGTCGGCTTAAAACACGACACACCCAACCCCTCCCCTCCTCTGTCTGCTCGATCTTACCCCCATACTTCACACACCTGGTTTTCATTTCTCACATTTCACTTTCCATCAGTGCTGCAGGAGGGACACGCCATCTGTCTGTCTGTCTGTCTGTGTGGAGGTAGAAGGTGGAGAACCTTCAGCTGGCAACATGAAATCAACCAAAACTGTCTGAGAACGTTTACAGCGAGACGAGTGAGTAGGGTTTAAAAAGAAGATAAGGAATTCTTTGACGGGGAATGCTCTTTGTATCAGAGATAGGAGCTCCTAGATAACGATTCAAATGTCGGGCCTGAGGTCAAACATGACCGATCACCTTACTGAGTGATTTAAGTGCAACTGTGTTTCAGACCCACAACTTAACCCCCATGTGAGCACAACGGTCCTTTGCTGGTGTCCACTCCGAGAGGTCACATAGAGTGTCCATGTCTTCTGAAGAGCCCCTGTCACAGTGTGTGGGTTACTGAGTTTGTCTCCTCCTGCCCCGTGTCTGACCTCCCTCTCTGTCCTCTCTCAATCACCCCTGTCTCCTCAGACACCTCTCCTCCTCCTCCTCCTCTTCTTCTTCTGCTGCAACAGGAGAGCAAACTGAGCAGGGGGGCTCCCTCGCAAAGAAAGCCTCCAAAGAGGGACCCCCTGCGCAGCATGTAAAAGCCCTCTCTCATACATACACACACACATACACGGGGATCCCGTGTCTGCCTGCCCGGCTCTTCACAGGGTAGTCATTAGTCATCAGGCAGATCAAAGGACGACCGCAGGAAGTGAAAGGACCCTGACAAGGAGGAGTCCATCTGGCTGGCAGGCCATCGCTCATCCTCAGCTGACAGGGAGGCACACTCCCCATCTGACTGCTGTTTCCGCTCCAGGCTGGAGCCTGAAATGAGGCTAATTTCAATGTGACAATTTTGTCTTTGAAAAAGGATAAAGTGAATGATTTGACATTTATTATTCTCCACCTCTTTGTACAACATCCTCTACAGAAGCCTCACCTTACTGTGAATCATTCATGTTTCACCCTCTGCCTTTGTTCTAACAGATACTGTGTATGCAACACCACATATGTATTACAAGGAAATACTTTTATAAAACAACATTTGTGGTTTTCAGACAGTCACATGTTATGTGTAATTATTTTCCCAGCACTTCCTGCATCCTCAGAAGCTGTGCTGAACTGCTGTTTGTGAAGAAGTAGCTTTAATGCAATTAATTAGTTAAGTGTATTCTGAAATTTTAAAAGACTGCAGCTGTTTCTCCTGCTTCTTTCTTCCTGCTAAGCTAAGCTAAGCTACGCTAAACTTGGTTCTACCTCCACACATAATGTACAGACAGAACTTGTATTAATCTTCTGATCCAATTCTTGGCAATGAAGTAAACAGACATATTTCCCTACCTGTGTTACACCACTGAAGAGGTCAGTAAAACACAAGTATAACCTGTGTGCCTGAACATCAGTCACCTGTACAAGAAAGAGCAACAGTAGAAAGGTAAATTGACTCGCCTACAGCGACACATCAGCAATCACCCAGACTCAGAGCTGCGATGGCCTTTTGTACTTAATCAAATGAAGTCGGCTCTGCTCTTTGACTAACACATAAATCTGTCCATATACATTTACTGGATGCTGCTGCATCAATCCAGTCTTGTTTATTTACCCTGTCACAAACAACAAACACAGCAACACTGTAAATGTGAGGTTATAACATGTAATGATGCAGCTTCTCTGACTGGAACAAGCAACCTCTAATTAACCATGCCAGCAAAAATAACACATAAAACATCACTTAAACTGATTTTATTCTATCTATGAATCTATTTTGAGACAGAAAATGAAGCTTCTTATCCGTCATCTCTGGAGATTAAGTCACTGAACATCGTTAGGCATCAGCCGACCTTTAAAGACGCACAGAGTTCACATGTTGCTCCTCAGGCAGGCTCCTTTGCCTGTTTTGTAAGACACAAATAACTCATGTCTGTTCTATCACAGCCTCAGACGCTGGCATTTCTCATGTAAGAGAGTAGATATATGTGCTCATTGTTGGAGGGTAAGTTGGAGGTTGTTGTAATTATGATAAACATGAGTATTATTATTGCGTGACACACTCAAACATTAATGCAGCATGTTTAAGCAACAACAACATAAATTAACCGTTGATGGCCACGAGAGCTGATGCCCCCTTACCTCCAGCATCATCCCTCCCACCACCACCCACACTCGCCTGTCTGCAGGGTGACCCTTTCCTTTCGCTGCGTGACTGAGCGCCTCTCCTGCCACACAGGAGGCATCAATTACAGGCCCCGGCTGTCCCGGTGTCACTGCTCTGTAATTAATGGGCTCTCCCGGCGCTGCGCCATGGGGCCTGGCCTCACCGTGAACTCCACAGGAATTCAGAGAGACAAACATACACACACTCAAAAGTCTTACTCACACAACAAAGCTCACACGCCCATGCTGAAACTTAAGTGTTGCTTTTTAGATTTCAGAGGCTGGCTGACACCTGTTTATGTGGTTTTTCACATGTGCAGAAAAACTGGTCATGCTTGAACATGAGCATCAGGTGAGTGCATAGAAGAAGTGACACCTAACGATACACAAATAGCTGCGCACATTCTTTCATATGATTTGAATTTTGGATACACTCGTGTTAAAGCAACTGAGCAAAAGTCACACACACACACACACACACACACACACAGACCCAGCCCCCTGCTGCCTGCCCCGTCATTTGTCAATCAGCCAGACAAACAGAAGCACAAGTTCCCCCAGGTCACAGGGTCATGGGATCCTGTGATTCCCCTGCTACCCTAGATCTCAAGACACACACACACACACACACACAAGATACTCCAGCCACTTAAACCAACCCAAAACAATTCTTTCAGCTCCTTCTCTTCAACACCCTGAGTCCTGATGAATTTCGGTTCCTCTGTTTTGGTTGTTGAGTTGGATATTCTTCCTGCAGCGGACATGCTTGCAATACTTCCCTGAGCTTCTCCTCTCCCCTTCAGTTACTGCTTTCATTTTCTTTCTCACCCTCAATCCCCCCCTGCCCTCTTTCTTTCTTTCTTTCTTTCTTCCCCTCGCTCCCTCCTTCAAACATCACGCCTGGGGCTGACACCGAGCGTGACCCTGCCTTTATTGTTGCAGCGGGGCAGAGGCGCAAACACAGGGCAGAGACTGTCACCCGAGTGATTAAAGAGCGCATGTTTTCAGTCAAACGCCTCAGAGGGGAGTGATCCCAGGGAGAGAAAGAGGGAGGACAGAGAAGGAGGGAGGGAGAGGGTTCGAGTCGAGCAGGGAGATAAAGAGCTTTGAACGTTTTCACAGCTGAAGAATAAAGGCATTTTGGAAAGTCAAAAGGCACAAAAGTGACATTTGCTAAGAGGTTGGACTTGATGTATTGCTGATAGTTGCTTTAAAAACAGAATAAAATCTGTTTTTCCACTGATTAAATGTTAGTGTTTAACGTCCTTCGAGGGTGACAGCCTGAAAAATATGCGTTGAACTTTGCATGCCTTACGGAGCTGCTAGTTAGTGTGGAGTTTTAACATCACATGATGGACTAAGTGTTATTTCAGAGGCTTTTTTTCTCTCAACCTGCCATATTTTAAGATGTTAATAGGCACAAAATATATCGGCATTGTCAGCTAAGCTCCATAAACCCTAATTTGGACCACCACATGTGTGCAGGCAAGACCAACCGAATGCTGCTATAGGGGGATGTTGTCCTTGGTGACTCAGAGCGAAGCAAATAAAAGAGCGGCTTGTTGAGTTATGGCTGCGAGTAGGAAAAAGAGAGAGTCATGGATGTGACATTTTTGACCATTAGGCCTTGCTCTGCAAAATATTATTTTTATTAATGTGAACAGGAATCGGTTTCTCCTACAACACTCACGAGGATTAAAACAAATAGGGCCATGAAAGCGCCAGGCAAGGAAAGAAATAAATAAATAGCACGGCTGCCTCCATATTTCATACAACAGTCACCTCCAAGGGCTGTGGGCCTCTGTGTTAGGCGGCCAAGCTAAACACTTGGAAGTTTGCTCAGTCATAAATTAACGGCTTGACAGTCAAAAGTGTTCAAACTAATTTGTCAAATCTCGCTTGCTTTTTTTTCCACCGTTTAAATTCATTACAGCAGTTTTTCTTTCTTTACACAAGGCTTCCAGAAATATGTTTCCCAGTACCACGCAGCGCTCTGAAAAGATAATTCTGGAAAGTAACAGCCTTCAACTGTACATCACGTGTGATGAGCCCAAAAGCCATCAATTCCCCTGCACAGAAAGAGGCTTGAATTAATTCCCACCCAAGTACAATTTATCTCCACGGGTTGCTGTCAAGGGATTGGGCTGTGAAGAACCTCCAGGCATCAGATCAACATTCATGGCTCATCAGCTCAACAACTTGTATTTCTGTTAATTCAGCAGACGTGTTCTGCTAAAGTGGGATAATTACTATTGACAAGTTTTTGCCAAACATGCCAGTGCAGAGTAAACACAGATGATGCCTTTGGCACAGAGCTTCAGACAAACAAATTTCATGCAGGCCAGACAGAGACAACGCTGCACATGAAGGCAGCGCAGCGCACTACCCATAATGCACTTTAACTTCCCTTTGACATGAGGTACGCTGTAAATCTTCCTTATCTTTCCTGACTGTTTCTCTCTTACACGCTTAATGCAGCAACTCCCAACCAGAGGTCCTTCAGTCAAGAAAAAACTGTTGTTACTTCTACATTTATCTACGGAAGAGGGTTAGGGCCACTGAAAAAAAAAAAAAATTAAGGTCCAATAAATTTTTTTTATTTTTTAACTTTTATTAATTCTGACTTTAATCTCAGAATTCTGACATTGATCTTCTGAGAGAGAGAGAGAGAGAGAGAGAGAGAGAGAGAAAGAGAGAGAGAAAAGAAAAGTCAGAATTCTGAGATTAAAGGCAGAATTCTGACTTTATTCTCAGAATAGAATTTTTTAAAAAATGTATTCGACATTAATTTTTTTTTTTCCAGTGGCCCTAATCCTCCAGAGATATCATACCATTGTGATATATCAAATGACTCCATGAGGCAACAAGGAAGAGCAACTCTTTGCCTCTCTTATAGAACCAGAATAGTCTAATGTGTGCCTACAGTGGCAGAGTCCTTTAGCGGCCGTAAGAATACGACTCTTGTCTGTGACAAATTCTGTCAGGTGCTTGAAACGAAGCCGAACGGGCCAGCAGCACGCTGAGGGCAGCATTAATGTATTTAGTTAGTGTGAGAACAGAACCAAGGACAGGATAGCTGAACTGAGAATAATCTATGCTGTTAATACTCCATATAAAGCACCTGAATGAAGTCAGTGCGAAAAGCTGACTGGAAATTATAAATAGTCCACACAGGCTAGCAGCTAGCCGTAAGCTATCATTACACATTATACTTCCATTGTAGTATTGTTTAGCTGTTCATGAAACAACTCTTTGTGCGTTCTGCCTCCAACTTTTCAGACACAGTGGCCATCGTGACGTTCTTCACTGTGAGGGAAATCAGGTGCAGTTCACTTCCTGTTTCCTGGCGAAAGTCATTGTTGGTTTATTGTCTACTGTCTGTTGTCTATTGTCAGTAAAGGATAAAAAAGGGTTATCCTTACAGGGGGGTTATGTGTGGTGCTTTTTCTTAGCAGGGCGAAGTGAAGTTCTTGAAGTAACAAGACAACACTTGTCGTTTTAACATTACGTGTGTGTACTTGGATAGATAGAGTGTGTTGATTAGCGAGCTTTAGAGGTGCTGGTCGGATTATTATTCTCTACCTTTGAACTGAGTCAGGATGCCTGTTCCCACTTGTTTCCAACTGTCATGCTAAGCTAAGCTAACAAGCTGTTTTTAGCTTTCCAAAAGCATTTTGATGTTTGGATTTCAACCAATAAAGTGATGCATATCTTAACAGTCTCCATTGTGGTCCTTATTAGAATCCAATGTCAGTCACATGCCATCTCTCATCATCACTTACAGAGCTACATACAGATCCCTCCTCACTCTGGTGTGTGTGTGTGTCTGTGTATGAGTGTGTGGTCTGTGTGACAGTGAATACTTATGTGTGCGTGTGTGTGCGTTGTATCCGAAGAGACAGACAGGCACACGAGCATGAAATCCACCAAACCTCCTCTAATTCCCCCTGTAATTTATGGCTCTCAGATACATGTCAGGCTGAGGCTAAACAAACGGTCCTTTGTCACTGACAGCAGCCTTTGATCACGATGAATCGGATTCGCTGTCTCGCTGCGGCAGGAGATCTGCCCTGCACTGCTGCTGCTTCTGCTGCCGCCGCGAGGATTTCTACTCACACACAATCACACACACACACATGTTCAGCCTAATGGTGCTGAAAGTTTTCCTCTCGCACTTCAACTCACACATGTTCTTCCGAAACTCAAAGCATGACTCCCCTCATCAGTTTACTCTGAACTTGTGACCCTAGCTAACACTACCCCAACATCCCCCCTCCCAAACACCCAGGCTCACTGTGGGATATCTATACAGCAGGCCCCTCTGGGTGATTGACAGCCGTGGGGGAATTATCGAGCCAGGGGAGGAGAGAGAGGGAGGCGAAGCTCTGAGGTCAAGAAACAGCAAGCAGAAGAGAGAGCTCAACATCTGTAAAGTCACAGAAGCTGACGTGACCCCTGCGCAAACTGCCACGGCCTCTGCCAGGCAAACATACACTTCCTCACCTGTTGGCGGCCATGTTGGAAACCACTCACCGTGCACTGAATCCAAATGAAAACATAAGGTTTTGGCTGGTATGTTTTGAAATGTGTGGCGTGATGGGATTCTATTTAAACTGTCAGCCGGCGGGACGTGTGTGTCTGTGTGTGTGAAATAGCGGTGTAGAGTGATTAAGCACGTCACTGTTGGCCTGTGGGATTGACAGTAACGTTGGCTGACTCCGGCACACAAGCGGGAGAAAGACTGGGGGCACTTGTGTAACAGAGACTCACAGGCAGGTACTGTTCTCCCGCCGAGCTGGAAACAAACCGCTGTTGACATCCCTGTCACCAACACTCATTTCTAGCGCTCAACCAGATTAGACTCAACTGGCGGTGGTAGAGACAGAGGCATCAAATTAAGCGAAAGCGGCTGACAGCGAGCATGTTCAGCGCGCTAGCTTTCTGCAGGCTGTTTTCTTCCGCTTTGCCTCGCATGAAATGTTATCTTTCAGCCCGCATTCCAAGAGGAGGGATCAAAGATTACATTCAGGGTAGATTTGGGGAGCCGTTTGAAGAGCGTGCACACCAAAAGGGAAAAGTGTAGGTTCAAAAAAGGTGAACTTTGAGGCGGAGATGCATCCGAGACGTGCCGGGTAGACAGATTTCATCATTCGCCTTCAACTTATGCAGACTTTGTTGTGATGACATGAGCATAATTCATTGCATTCTCTATTTCTCTGTCATAAACATGCAGATATTATGTTCCCCACCCATTCACTCGTCCACCCACATACAGCCTGTGACACCTTATCCCTCACACACATGCACACGCAAACAAACACACCATCCCCACCCGCCTACCTACCAACGCGCTCACACGTAGGCTTTTTGACAGAGTGAAGTTGTCAGGGAAATGGAGAGGAAATGACACAGGGCATATTTTCACAAATCTCCCCTGTTGGCATACTCCGCTCTGGCACAGGGCCTGTCAGCAGCCTGTCTCCTCAGTTTAGCCATCAGACACAGTCAGAGTGCCAAACACACTGGGACATGCTTGTCCTTAGACAGGAGGGAAGACAGAGAGAAATGTCAACAGGGAGAGACAGGGAGACGTGTACGTGTGTGTGTGTGTGTGTGTGTGTGTGTGTGTGTGTGTGTGTGTGTGGAGGTTTGAGAAAGAGATGTTGAAGAGGAGACAGAAGCCGATCAGGAGAATAGAAATGCAAAGCGAGAAGCCGATGGAGGAAAGAGTGGCATGCTAAAAGGAAAACGTCAAAAGGAGTTAAACGAGATGAGTGATTTCACATCCTTAGAAAGAGGTTAAGTCTAACCCTAACTCTAACCCTGCAGCTCTCACCGCTCCTCCCCCCAAACAGAAATGTCAAATGCCAGGCTATTATCCCTTTTACCGGTACTGTAACATAAACCGCGGGGCTCGGGGCGCCGTGCGTCACGCCGACTTTGGGAAAGTGACTTTGACGAGGTGGCGGCCGGCCAAGGCAGGAGGTCACACATCTACCTGCTTTACTGGAGGCACTGCATGGGCCCTGATGGCTGTCTCCCACAACCCCCTGCTCTGCCGCTGCTGCTGCCCTAAACACACACACACACACACACACTCCCCAGCTGTGTGTGCCATCCAACTGCTGCAACAGACACTCCACTGTTCCGCCACACACCTCCGGGTTAACACAGCCTCCTGTCACACGGCCCACCTAATTATCTTGGCATGAGGAGGAAAAACACCAACAGGAGATGTTGCACATATTTTAAACAAATGCTCAGACCGTGTATCCTGCGTGACAGTCAGAGCAGAGGCCATAGAAGTTCAAGCTCCGGGTATAAAGCAGGGGTCTCAAACTTGCGGCCTCTGGACCAGATAAGGCCACACAACAATTTTATAGGGCCACTAAGATACTTTTAAGCCTGGAAGGGAGTTAGATATGCTTGTATGAGTGTGTGTATTTGACTGTCAACAGCTACTCTCGCGTAGTATCCCCAGGTTGAATCTTCAAAGACAGACATCTACAACTTCCAAGAAACACAAGGAAACCAAGTTGATAAATCTGTTGCATGCACCGCTGACGGTAAGCAAACACTTCTCAGAAACCCAATTACACATCAAGACGTTAAGTTCAGTTTGGTAGCCATGGTGCAGTATTTTCCCAAACACAACAAAGAGGTATTCATGACATAAAATATATCTCTGAAAAGCACCTCAGCCTGGCTTCGTCTCTGGATAGTGTTGTTAAATTATATGTTTTTATTTTGAACAGAATGTAGAAACACAAATGTATCCAGCAACACCAAACCACTGAGAAAGTCTGTAACAAAAAGTCATTTTCCTGTGTCCGTGTTGTTTCCTGAGATTTCTAAAAGGTAGAAGCACAACAGAAGTTGGTGACATTCATGTTGGAGGGTAAACAGCTGAAGGAGAATGGAGGTCAGCCTGCTGCTGTCGGCCTGTGTGGAAGCCTCGTGGGAAAGACCAGGGGCCAGAGCCACCTTTCACCACCACGCAGTCTGCAACAGGGACACTGCCAGGAGTACAACCAAGGACATGCATGTCTGCCGCTGATTCCTGTGTGTGTGTGTGTGTGTGTTTGTTTACATCATTCTACTGTTTTCTGCCAAAGGACTTTTGATTATCCTGTCCTGAGGGAACTGTCTCCCTGGGGAGCGTGGGTGATTAGCTTGTGGCTATTGCCTGTCACCGTCCCTGCACAAACGCACACACACAAAGTTACGACACACACATATTGCTCTCACTGGGAAGGGAGATACGGCTTGCATGTACTCCCTAGGCAGTGTGAGGTCACCCAGATCTCTATTTCAAAGGAGACAGGGTCGCAGCTGAGCCAGCCGAGGCCCTGTGGAAGCAACCAGTCATGTGTGATTTTCCAGTCCACTGCTCCGTGATGAGCAGGTCTGGCCATGGCTCAGCCCCCAGGGCCCGGCCCGCAGAGAGACTGGCAGGCTTGGAGCTTGTCCACCTTCTGCTCCGGCCTTGTCATATCATTGGGAATGAGAGCTCATCATTGCTTGCCAACCAGCACTGCAGTCATCATTCTCCTCTGCTCGCTCGGTCTCAATGGGGCCCCAGCCCTGGTAAATTATGCTTACCCACACCATTATTAGACTCATTATAGACCCATTTGAGTGGCTTTCAGCCTGTCACAGGCGCTCAACTATGTCTTTGGCTTGACTTGATTTCCTCTGACAGGCTTTTCTTAAACTAAAAGGCTGGGGCGGGGAGTCGCAGAGTTTGAAGACTGGAGAGAAAGAAGAGAATGCATCTTGAAAGAGTCGAGCAACCAACGGGTTGAAAGGGTAACGTAGAATATCAATTTGCTTTTATGATGAGGCACGTACTGCTTGTTTTGGCGTGACTCACCGTATCTAAATTTTTCTTATTTGGAGGCACATGAACATACAAGGTTTGAGGGGCAAGAAAACTGGCAGGTTTAGTCCATCCTGCTGCTTGTTGACACATTTTTAAACACAGTTGAGAAATGACCCTCGTTTCTGGAAACCGAAAGGCCTTTCAATTTACTGTGCTTGGCAAAGCAATGCAGCTCACTTGGATTCCCAATTGCCTGTCAACTGCGGGGTCTGCCATCCATTCATTTCCCAAGTCATGTCCCCACTAAGCCCTTTGCTACATCTTTCATTCTGTCATCACTAACATGATAGGGAATTCCCCGGGAGAATGGGAAACTTCATTGGGAAAGGCTAGCAGGAGTGCGTACCAGCTCCCCTCCATGCTAAACGTGAACGGAGCCAAGATCTCTCAATCTGTGACGGCTCATTTGGAAATGTGGCCCTGGGCTCTTGTTCCCTTGCGCCGAGCCAAATACAATAATTCTGATTCATTTCTGCAGCTCAATTTTATAATTTTGTGATTCTTCACCGTCAGCTACAGTTTTTTTTAAGTCTTTCATTGAATTTCCTGCTGGACTCAGATCTCAAGTCCGTTTCTCGTTTTGTCCGGGCTTAGCTCCCGACTGCTGTTTCGCTCTCTGTCTGTTGCAACACGGTCGACCTGCGAAGCCTCTCCAGTCCACTTTCAGTCTTTAACCCACTTTAAAAAAAAATGACTCTTCTCCTACTGCATCAGTTGTAATCATTATTTCTTCATCTGGATTTCTCATTATTTTCACAGATATTTCTGCATTTCACCTCATGACTCTGTCAAGAGTAGCTGCGGGTGATATCATTGTCATGTCACTCCTCATTTCCATCACATGGATTGACAGGACGGCCCGGGCCAGCTCTGCTTCTGATAATGGCTGATCTAATCCATACCACTGTGTACTTTCTCCCACTCAGCTCCTCTGTTCTTGGCATTGATGCTTTTAAACCCAAAAGCCTCTCTCTCTCTCACCCCCCTACATATGTTTGCAATTCCCCTCCGGGGGGTTATGATTCAACAGCGGCATCATCTCAATTCGTCTCAAAGCATGAAGCATCGCAAGAGAAACTAAAGTGGGAGACAAGACGGCCCATTCTGCCCCCCTTTTGGAGGCAAGAGCTTGAGTGTGTTTGGCGGAGTTGGACGTGAGGCTCGCTCTTTGGGATGTGGGAGTTTAAGAAGAGAGTGCCACGCTGGCCTAATCACATTACGGGTGCCATATTATGTGTCAAGCTGTCACTTTCAATTTGAGCCACCGCTCTGCAGCGGCGGGGCCTGGCTTTTCTTCATATTCCTGTTTTGATTGGGGTTTGATAGTGACTAGGCTGGAACTGGGTGTACATAGCAACATCAGAGGTGGTATTATACTGGGGTGAAGTACGCTGATCATATGTTTACGATTATAATTGGTGGGGGTGTAGATGGAGGGTACGTGTGTGTCTGTGGGGGCTGGGGCAATTGTTCCCATTGACCTCTTCACACTGAATCACACGTCTAATCTAATTCTTGTCTCCTGTTTGAACTGATGTCATGTGTCTCATCGTCCAATCTGTCACACTGGTTGACGTGGAAACCATGTCGAAAGCTGGGGGTCGGGTTTGTGCAGAAAAAGTCTGGTGGTCGCTGGGCTCCATGAGCGGGGCAAATTGAGGAGATACAGACTGACAAGAGGGAAAGAGAGGGTAGGAGGGGTTATTGGGCGGGGGGGAGCAGGGCGTGAGTTCAGTCAAAGCCAATTGTTCTCCAATTGAGTGGAATGACTCAGAGGAATTGGTAGAAGTTGGGTCTTTTTTGTGTGCAAACAGCTGAAACATTTGACAGATCGGGTTGAAATCCCCCGTTTTTATACTCCAGAGTGTCTGTTTTTACAGCCATTCAGAGCCAGCCTCCCCTGAGCAATCACTGTCCTCCCCTCTTTACCTCCCTTCATTTCTCTATCCCTCACTCCATCGGCCTTCATCCAGTGTATCATCAGCTCAGTGGAAAAGCCAGAAAACTTGTGAAGGTTGAGGACTTGGAGCTGCTCCGTTAGACAAAGCTTTAGTACTATTCAGCTGAAGATACAACAGTAAGATAAGAGAGGAGGATGGTGGAGAGAGGGACCTTGAAGAGTTGATATCTGTCAATTCTGGTTGGTTTCTATCTTAATCTCCTCCATAAAGGCTAAAAAGTCCCCTCTCATCATAAGGGCTGTTAAGCTTACATTGTTTAAATTTAGTGCGCACATTTTTACACTGTAAGATTAGACACACAGTTCTGTTACACTAAAACATTTTTCTTTGTCCTTGAGTTACCTGACTGTTGGGGGGATGGCACTTCCTGGTTGGAGCAAAAGGCGTGGCCAAGGGTTGTGAACTCTCTTATGCTGGAGCCAGCTCATTGGAAGAAATCAAATGCTCTGATGTCATGGGGGGAATTTGGGTTTAGTTAGTTTAGCTTTGTATTAAGTTTCACTTAGTGTCCATTTTGTTTACCCCTTGTGTTTGAGTTGGTTTGGCCAAACCCTATATATGTTCCCTGGTTATCTCATTATGGAAGGTCTGTTTGTTATGTTCACACTTTAGTTCTTCTCAGCTTAAGTTGTTATAACTTTAGTTTGTACATTTAATGGGTTTTTTTGGGTCAAATAAAAACCTAAAGTTTTCTCAAAACTCCTGCTGTCTTGTGCCTAACTGCCTGGTCCCTAACAGGTAGCCATTAGCTGATCTAGAGACCAGATCACATCCTTGCAATAGCCAAGATTGAAGCAGCAGAAGTAGCGAGGTGTAAGTGTAACACATATGGTTATCTTTGTTCGCTACAAGCTAACTAATGGGCTATTTAGCTTACCCATGTTATTAACTTATTTAATTGGCTAGCAGTTGAGAAAGCTTAAAAACATAATTACTATGGCTACCACAACTAAGGACATCATAATGTCAGTGAAAGAATAATTCAGAGCAATATGCACAAGGCCCAGGTTGTTTGGCTCAGCACAGTTTTAGCACGTCCATGTCAAAATGTTCTCTGTGTAAGTGTAACAAGCTTGTGGTGCAAGATTTGTCATGTGTCATGCAATAGTGCACTGGGCCACACTTGTTGATCTTTTACAGAGTGCTGGGTCTGAACCAACACCAGCAAACCAACCGTATGATTGACATGTATGTATTTACAATACACAGTAGGAGAAAGCCCCCTGTCCATAACTCATCGCAGCGCAGACCAATGGTTGCGTACCGACAGCTACAACTGTACACAGAGCAACACAAGGCAACATGTTGTCAAAACAACTTACCTGTCAGTGCCACTGGAGTAATTGAAGGAGGATGAAAGGTGATGGATAAATGGCTGGAAGAAGTGCAGAGCATCACAACACAAAAACATTGCAGATAACAGAAAGGGAACCGGAGCAACCACTAAGTATTAAAAACAAATACAGAGGCCGATGAGCCCCCTTACTGCTCAAATATTCGAAGCATTGGCCCCGACTTGTAACTCAGATTTGACCTTGAAATTCAGATACTTATAATTACTAGTAAAGTATATTCAAGACAAACAGTCAACATGCTTGGGCAAAGCTGCCAGGAAAATGCAGAACATGAACTTAAACCACTGATTATATATTCATTATAGACTTGCAATTCTATAACGTGCCTCTATATGTTCCAACATTTGCAAAGATACCACGACGCCATGGGGAATGTTTCCATTGCATGGTACTAATGATGGAGCCTGGCAGTCACATTGCTAAAGCTACGTGTTTTCTTCCCCATCATTACCAAATCCTGAATGTCTCTTGCGTCTGTGAGACACTTTGGACAATTTATTTCTGTCACTTTGTTGTTAATGCAAAGCTAATCCTTTGAAAGGCCACACATCCATCGGTCGTCAACATTATTCATGCCTGTTTCCTGTTTGATGCTGGCCAAGTGATACAGCACAAGGACCTGATTATCCGAATGCAGTTAGCAAAGCATCCATATAGGAGCGAGTAACTTGTCATGCTCAGAGTGTTTCATCTGACTTGATTTATTATGCCTCATTTACATTCCAGCTTCTCACAGAGCTAATGGTCCATAAATCCTGTGTAGATAATGTCCATAGATTAAAGTGAAATAACAGGCAGTATAAATCAATCCCAGAACAGAGTGATCTGTTGTTTCAATAATGCGCACCATTAGTTTGGAAAGCAGACCTCTGACACACATGCATACACAGCACTTTAATCTTCTCTCAGTCTGTTTCTCTCTGTATTAATTTTCAACCATAGAAGATGGAGCGTTAAGTTTGAGAGAGGAGGGAAGTCACTGCTTTTCAGCATTCACACTTTGCTCTCCTTTATGATACGATCTGTGTCAACTCTTTCAGTTAGCTTTGCTGTAAAAGGAAATTGTTTTCCACAGGCTTGACGCACAAACTAGTCACTAGTTGTAGTCAAAGAATGTCCTTACGCAACGGTAACCACTGTTATGTTTACAACTGAAGCTTAGAAAGAATTGAGACAAAGGCCTTTAACAGACCTGGTGTTATCATGTGTCCTCCGATCCAATCACAAGTGGTCAGCTTTAAGCTCAGCACTTCACACCTAGCATCAACGAGCCCCTCAGATGCGTCTTCAGTGACCACTTGTGATCGGATCTCACTTTCCCGCTCTGTATGCAAATGGACACGGAGCCTCATTCACCTTAATGAGACGTCATATAATACAAAAACACTGTGATGCAGACTCGCAGCACAGAGAGGGGGAGAGCCGCTGCGCACAAGCATGAGAGACACACACAGATCTGTGTCTCACTGCGCCGCATGATTAAACTCTGTGGATCACTTGATTTTTCGTCTCTCCCCCTCGTCAGTTCGGGATCGTCCCATATTAAAAACTTAAATGCACTCTCCTGACAGAATATGTACAGATACGATGTCTGTTTTTCCGTGCACACTCAGCTCTAATGCATAAACTACACCGTTAAAGTAACATGAGAAATAAATAAAAATAAGATTCGACCCAGCAGAGAAATGTTAAATTAGACAGGAATGAGAGGCGAGTGGTCTCTCCGTATCCACGTGATCATTGCCGTGGATGCGGGGAGCGTGGGCGGTGCTTAATGTGGCCCAGGAGATGTGCGTACACACTGCCGGACGTATATGGATTAATGCGTCCCACCTCCGTACGTGGCCCGAGTGATCCGATCTGAACGCGCCTTCAATCCGTCCTGGGAGCGTTCACACTTTCACGAAAACCACACGTTGATACCAGGTGTGTTAAGGGCCAAAGAGCTGAGCAGAGAGATCAGAAGAGGAGATGTGAAAACGTCGGGATCATCATTTGTGAAAATGAAGGAGGAAATTTAAACAGCAGAGACAGTGGAAGGAGGTCATCTTTCTGTTGACGATCTTTTTATTTGAGCTCTGTCAGGACGAGCCGATGTTAATGGCCTCCAGCGCTTGCTTACTGTGAGAATGAACGTTGAAGCAGCTTGAGGTTCTGTCCTCACCAGTTGATAGTTTCTTGACCCTCAGAAAGTATTACCCTATGGCAATGTTTCTGAGGCGGCATGGAGCAAAGGCCTGAGCTACATTTCGGCTGATAAAGAGAAAGCAGGAACTATTTCAGGAACTAAAAAGTCCATACAAACCATTCAAATGTGAGACGCTAAGAAATGCTAAGAAACGTTAGCTCGCTGTGTGAATAAATGTACAATTCAGAAGTTATAGCAGCCTGAGGTTTATGCTTCTCAACCCAGGAAAGTTCACTGTTGCGTTCTCTGCCCTGATGGTTCCTGGCTCTTTGGAAACAGCACCTGTTCAATATAAAATATAACTTAGGAATGAAATTTACAGCCTGTTTTCTCCTGTAATGCAGGTCAAGTTCTTGGCTTCCTAACAAGGTAAGGCGCCTGTGGTGGAAAAGGGATTTATATCCTTTTCTCGCTCACACACAACAGACTTGTGTACACACACAACCATGGTCGTTACACTTCTTAGACGAACACACAGATGAAACAACTGTCAAAATCATAATCCCAAACTCAGACACACAAACAAGCCCAGATATTTGAACCCGTAAACAAGCGGGGCCTGAAAAAACAACAAGCTCGCTGGTTTATGAACACACTCAGCAGTTCACAGCACAAGTGGGCTTTAATATTTTATGAGGGAGCCAAAGTTATGGACTCTAATAAATATGTGCACATGTGCAACTCGCACAGAGCTATTGGCACTGGCAGGCCACATTAATGTGTCACATTAAAGTAGACCGCCTGTTGACAAGCCCTGTTTGACCCCGGCGGTGTGCACGCTCCACACACACAGACACACACTTGTATTACACTCTTGTAGCCATTGCGAGGCTTCACCGATCAGTATTTTCAAGTGTTATGCACGTGCGTCCTTTAACTCTTGCAGAATACTTTATGTCTCCTCAGGATCAAACTAAATAATGCAGAGTAGATCTTGATGCGCGTCAGCCACCAACGAGAGGAAGCAGCAGCGCTGAGGGAAAACAAGAGCTCGAAAGAAAATTAGAGAGAGAAAGGGAGAGAGACATCAAAGGCCGAGTGTTTTCCATACAAGAGGGCGAGCGGGGCTTTAGATCAGACAAGCTCCTCTGTAAACAGCCTCCTCAGATCCTGCCAGCAGGAGGTTCCCCTTCAGCACGCTGCTTTGTCTATCAAAGTGCTCCCACAGTATTGAGGGGCCACGGAGCAGTGCTCCTTGCCACCTCCCTCCTCATAGAGAAAGATGGGCCGCTGCACCCCCCCCCCCCCCTCCCACTGAATCACAAAATAAAGGTGATTATCTCCTCCCACCCCCACCAGCACTTCCGCTTCTTCTTCCCCGTTCCTCCCTCCAGCTCCTCATCCTCTGTGTTCTCCTTCATGTGTTTCAAAGGTTGCTCTCTTAAAACTTCCTCTTTCACCCCGTCTCCTCCTGCTTCTCCTCCTCCTCGTCCCACCTCTGCCTCTCTTCAAACGCATGTTTTGTTCTTGTGAAAACACTTTTTACTAAAGGTGTACTTTTACTATATTTTGCCTTGTGGCCGTGGCGTGTGTTCCAGACTAAACTAAAGGAAGAAACAGAAGGAGAGCAGGAAGAGTGCACCATGAAGGCCAGAAGAGAATAAAACCCATGCCACAAATGAGAAGTGTTTCTCCTCTGAGCCTGAGTAGAAAGTAATTGTTGGGCTGATTTCCTTCTTCTTCTTCTTCTTCTTCTTCTTCTTCTTCTCTCCGCTCTTTTCAACGGGCTTCAGGAGGCAGCTTTACAAGCTCTTCCCTGCTCTCATCCTCCACTGATCAAAGCCTGCTCGCACAGATATATTTCCCCTCACAGACAATGCCTCTTCTCAAGGTGCTGTCAGGTTCCCTTCTTTGCTTTAATTTCATCTCTTAAACTTTTTTTTAATCCCCGTACCCCCTGCCTCCCTTCCCTCTCCTTCCTTTGTGCGGGCTGTCAGCCGTGACAGTTTGTTGCCAGGAGGGACTTGTGGGAAGAGAAGGTAGGTGCACTTTTACAAAGAGCCGCCGCCTGGCTGCACCTCACTCACACTGTCACTCAAAACAGGCCGACTCACGCTTGCACACACACGTACACACAGGCAAGGTGACACGCCCGGCTTTCATGCAGCAACGGGGAGCTCACACATTTACACTCAAACCCACACGCTGAAACATGGCAGACACCTTGACCTTGTGTTTGTTGTGTCACGTAAGGTATCAGCGCTGGAGAGAGGGGGGGCCGGGGGGAGGGCGAGTGGTGAGTCGGTGAGCCAGTTGCACTGTCTGGGTGTCTCAGATCATAAGCCAGAAGGAAACTCGGAGCGACAGAGCCGTGATGGAGCGCTGGCAGAGTCGGCGCTGACAGGGCTTAGATGACAGACAGAGGCTGACAGACGCTGACATCTCCCTGTCGCCTCGGGGAGACACGCGGCCCTGAGTGAAACCTGAGGAGTCCTCCCTGCAGCCATAACTACCAGCCAGCCCTCGCAAGCCTAATCCCTTAAAGTTCGCACAAAGACGCCCGGGTGACAGAAGGGCAGGAGCAAAAACGAAGACAAGGGGAGTATCGTTTAATTTCCTGAAAGAGAAAGATGATGAGGAGAGCGTTTGCCTTGAGGGAAAAGGATTGAGTTTGTGAAACATTAATTACACCTCCCTCCTCCTCTCCTCCACCCTTCCTCCCCCTCCTCTCTCCCTGCCTATCTGTCTTCATTTTGGCGGCGCTGGGGCAGCTCAGAGCAGGTGAACGGCTTCATCTGTTCTTGTGAAGGCAGTTGTAGGCAAACTGAAGGGTATTTCTGATGTGTTGCTGAGAGTCAAAGTTCTTTCATCTCGGCTTAAACCGATACGATACGAGCAGAGGATGCCGGTGGCCAAAAGTGTGTGGTGTTATTCAGCATCGTAGCCGTGTCAAAGGTTAGCATTGGGTAAAATAGCCTCAGAGCCAATTGTGTATATATATCCTCCTCCTAAATGAAGCTCAATCTGAGGCCTTTCTTTTAGGCCCTCTACATATCCTCGACTTTAGTCTGGTGCCCCTCTTTGATGATGGTGGTTAGCAGTCACTTGTGATTTGAGCTTTCCCCTTTGATTGCCATGTACCAAAGATGTGCAGTCATATTTTTGTCGGGAAATATTGTTTCCCTTAAAAAAAGGTTATTTAATCAGTTATCAGTTATCAGTCAACATAAAGCAATAGAAAATCAATCAACATCTTCCTCTGCAAAAAGATTCACCAGGCGAGGAGGGACAGACAGTCCTGTTAATTTACTGTGTCAGATGTAACCTTTGTTCTCCTGACTCTATTGTCCCATGAACATAACTTTCCGGTTCTGTTGTTAGACAGCTAAAGGAGCATCAAAGAGTGATTTGATTGTAGCTCATAAACCTGTTAACCGAGGTGAAGAGCGGTTCCTGCACATCAATCAAATCTAACCTGCCTGACAACATAAACTATTGTCTCCTGACAAAGACACATCTGTGACACACAGCGACAGCTTTCCCACGCACCCGATACCATCCTGAAAAATCAAACGTTTATCATGAAATTGAGTCAAGAGATTTAAGTGGGGTTTGTCTTTCCTAATATAGTGTCGGTTTTAACCTCGTGGATGCAGCCCTTCAGTCAGGACGGTGGTTCCGTCAGGGGAGCATCAACAACACTTATATAAGCTGAAACTGGCACGTGGTATTAAGAGGCCTCCTGAGTGCTAACAAAATACTTTCACTCTATTACAGGTCCATTGTTACAGAGCTGTTACAGCACTGTGTCACATCACACGGCTCCCTCATTCATTTCAATGAGACCACAGTGTTGGCACAGCAGGGGTCCTGCACTGCGTCTCAGCTCCGTCGTGAAGCTCCACCGTCATGCAGCCTTTACTGTTTTACATCGGCCTGAGCAACGCTGCCGTTAAGTGTGTTTGTACAAAGTGTTCAGGCGTGTGCGGAAGAAAAAGGTGCGCTGTTCGGCCCTGCTGGCTCCGCCGTTTACACTGTTTCGCCTCTGTTACTACCTCGGAGGCAGAGCGATTTCGCCACATCATTCCGCCTCCGTGCGTTCTACATAGAAGACGGAAGGCAACAGAGGCGTAATAATCCCGCCGTGAACTGGCGGTGTAAAAAGGGCTTCACTTCTGCTGGAACATAATGTATTACGTTGCGGGTAGATTTTGTTATCACATGAATGCTGCCATGAAACCTTGTCAGATTAGTACATTATGAACCAGTGAGGACAGCTTTGGCCCTGACAAGCGTTAAAAAAAAGGATCCATCACTCAAACTGAACTTCAAGGAGCATGTGTGTGTCACCAGCACCTTTACAAACATGCCCACACCAACGCAGCCCCTTGTGTTATTTTTGGTTTTAAAAAATGAGGAATTATTTTTCTTTAAATTGACGCCAACATTAATTTGAAACGATTTCAAATGAGAGGCAGTGACGACGGTGGAATTACTGAGAATTAAGAGGGCCGTACGTGGTGTGTGGTGACATCCAAGTTGAAGAAGAGTTTTTGGAATCATGCGCGATGGTGAAGAGAAAGGATTTCTGTATCATGACGTGTGGATAACTGGGCATGGAAGCTTTACATTTAATAGCTGTAGGATAATGAATACTGCGGTCAGGGGCAATTTAAGCTGAACGACTGTTAGCTTTTAGAGAATTAACTGAACATTTAAATGATTCACACATTTGCAAATGTATCCGCATTACTGTAAATGAATTTCCATCCCACATAAGGCCCCCCGTCGCTCGCCAAGGGGCTCCTCACCTCCCGGACCCCCTCCGTCAGCCGTGCTGAATAGGCAGCCAGCTGGGTGCTATAAAACCACCTCCAGCACTCGGTAACCTTCAGAGCTGAATGTCATGGCTTAAGAGACGCTGGTGCTGTCTTTGATGAGCGAAGGTGCCTCATCTCACACCTCCCTTTAAAACTTCAAGAGACGACCACTCAGCTCCCAGGAATGAGGATATTAGCCTGTCAGCGGGGTGACAAGTTTAGCACAATGGGGGTGTTTTCTTAGAGCGGGTGTATTTGGCGAGTCAAAGGGCTCGGAGAGAAGCAGTCACATGCTATCAGGCTTAGCTGGTTAATTTTTACAGAGGAACTTGTTCAAAGCCTTATTGTCCCCAACAAAGTCGCTCGTACTTGAACTCAACATCCGAAACGAAACAATTTGTGTAAACAACTTGTTTACAGTTCCAGTGTAGAAAGCCTTGGCTCGCACGCAGACCAAAGCCAAACTACATCTCTACATGCTCGGAGAAAGTCGGCCTCAAGATCTCTCGTTCCCCCAAAGGCAAGTAACTCGAGTTAAAGCTGCAAAGTTTCAGATCGTATGTTGGAGTCAAGCGAAGACTCGTACGGCCCTGCATCTATCTCGCCGCCTTCAGAGTCATCGCTTGAGATCTCAGGCGTGAAAGTTGAGTGAGTATCTGAGACATAATGTATTCTCTGCAGTTATAACTCTCTCTTTCTTTCTCTACCTCTTCCAGTTCCTCCAGTGGCAAACAACACATTACTTTGACTGACAGCTCCAATCATTCCACTGTGTTTGCTTGGCAAGTTCAAAATGTGACTGACACTCAGCTCATTGGATGGGGGGGGGGTTGGGGGGTGTCAGGAAGGGGAGGAGGAGGAGGAGGAAAGGGGGCAAGAAATTAAACAGAAAACAAAATCCTCCCTGCGTGACAACTCCCCCCTCCTTCTGCCATCTCCAATCCCCCCCGCCTCCTCTCCTCCCCGTCCTCCTCTCCATCCTTTTCCATCATCTTTCCGTTCCTGTCATTCCCTTTTTTTCCCCAGCAAAATCCGTTTTGATAGCAAATCACCATGGGCCCGCCAAATGACAGATAATCCTTCACAGTTTTATCACTAAAGCCTCTTCTTCTTATTTTGTCTCGCAGCATGTACAGTACGTTCAGCTGCCGTGTTTGCTGATACAATCTGCCAGCCAACGCGAGCTGTGGCAGATCTGACTGCAGAACGGAGAGAGCTCGCCTCCACAGCCGCAGATAAATCAGAATAATACTCCTTATTTTGTATTCAAAGGAGAGCAAACATTTACACGTGTTAAAGAGCTCATGTTCATGGCCTTCGGTTTTTGATAGCACCTCATCGTGACCTCCACTAGATACACACACAGATCACGGATACAGATAAATCTTAGTTTTGGGAACATTTTCAAAGACCTTTCAGGTTGAAGCAGAACTAAAATGTGACATTTTTGTGTAGTTAAGGTCGAATCCCACACAGAAACGGTAAGCTAACAATCCAGGCAAGATTCCATTCGGAAACTGGAGGCTTCTTTTGGAAAGTGGAAGTCAGGGCCTGATTCCCACAGGACGCTACTTTTCACTCATGTTATTTCAACACGTGCTGATCGCCGTTGCTCTTGGGTTCGTCACAGATTTCATTTCAAACCTTTATTCTTTATTATTTATTATAAGGACATTGAGACGAATTAAAACAGCAAAAAGAACAAATACACATAATCAATCACAGAAACAATAGATCAATAAAACAGTTACAATCTGACACACAGTGGCTAGAAATCAAAGTCCTAAACTCTGCAAGAGAGGGAAGAACTTAGCGTGTGTTGAAGGACTTTCCACGAGCGAGGGGCATCAACGGAAAATGCTGATTTGATTTCAGTGCGAGCTCCATGGACTTTAAGAACGAGCCAATCAGTAGAACGAGTTCCAAGAAGTTTGTGATGTAAGGAGGTAGCTTACCAATAAGGGTCTGAAAATGTACAAATACCTTTGTTTGCTGCGCCTCTCTGCAAGAGAAGGCCAACTAGCCTCCACATGAAGGACACAATGATGAGTTCCATATCCGTTATGAATCTTAGAATATAGACAGAGTCCGGGGGCTTAAGAGTTGAAACTGCAGCATGCCTATAAATCGCATCAACATAATCCATAACTGAAAGGAACACTGCTTCAACAATTCTTCCTACTAGACAGAGAAAAGCTGGATTTGTTTCTGTAAAGGAAGCCAACTTTTTCTCACAGCTTGGAGACGAGACTGCTCACATGGGATTGAATGTCAATTCATCATCATAAATAACTTTTCTTTCTCTAAAGGAAATTATATTGTTTTTTAAAACGTGATGTTGGGTAGTTAGAAGATTCCTCTAAAAGTACACACCAAGCGTGGTTGCTATACCTACATATACAGCAGTTTATAGCAATGTATATATGAATTCTGTTCAATCTGTGATGCTTAACAACAACGTCCCCTTTGTTCCTCCCAAGGTCACCTTACAGAGCATAAAAAGATATAAAATAAGACAAGTTAAAACCAGTAAAAAACAACGACAGTCAAAACAGAACAACAGACATGTAGTAGGCAAACACGTGTGGGAGACTGTAAGGATATAAGGGAACACAGAATGCACAGAGCATCAGAGTGAGTATGCCAGTTACAACAGGTGGGTTTTGAGGTTAGATTTGAAAGCCGTTATGGCGCAGCTGAAAGCCCTTGCACCCATGGCGCTGAGGCGTGAGGTGAGGACAGTCAGAAGACCGGCAGAGGATGAGTGCAGGGAGCGAGAGCGGGTGTTCTCCTGGAGCAGCTCAGAGAGAGAGGTGGGGGCTAGGTTTGTGAAGCGCTTTAAAGGTGAGCAGAAGGTTTTAAAAATCAATCCGGTATTTAACAAGGAGCTGTTAGAGTCGGGGTGATGTGGTCAGATTATTCGGTGCGGGTAATTATCCGATTAAACATTCAGACACACCTCCAACTGTCCGCTGAGTCCTCCGAATGACCCAACATAAAACACAATCACTTGTAAGAACAGAAGCTTTAACATATCTGAGACTTTCTTCCATGCAACAACATGAACAGGATGTTCAGTGCAGGCAGTCTGACGTATGAAAGACCTGATTTACGACGCTGTATCTATCTGTAGCTAACATAATCACGGCTAATAATAGGAGAAGCTATTGTGAAAATTTAACAACCTTAAACATGCATTAACATCCCTGACAGCATGAGAACTGCCTGGACAACTCACCTGTTATATATCAATCATCTCTATTAAAATATCTACTTAATAACTGATCATAAGCCAGTGTGATTTATCGTTGTCAGTCTCACAGCAAACGGCTCGACAAGTCGGCGCATCAAAGCGAGCAACGCCTCAAAGCCACTCTTGATGACAAACACGGGCGGTGAGAAAGCAAAGCGAGGAATTAAGCACATGATTTACTCCGGAAAGCTCTGCCTCGATAATGGCTTGGCCTGAGGGATGACTCTGATCCAGCAGAGAGGAAGAAAGAGCGAGAATAAAGACAGTAGATAGCCTCGATCCCTCCTCATTGTTTGGAACATTTACCCTCCGATGCTAAAATCCTCGTCTGATGAAGAGGTAAATCCTGCCAGTCTTTTATTCAGCGCTCGATATAAAGGAGGGCGAGCCTGAGAAATCATTCATACACCTGCACAGGGCGGAGCGCCTTCATCTTTCTCCCTTAGGGTCAAACAGGCTCTAAATCTCTCCGCAAAATAACTTCCTTTCAGCGGCCTCACAGCACATGCACATCCATACTCTTTATACAGATACAGATGATGTGCTCAGAGACAGGGGGTGTCGAGAGGCACAAAACAATAAAGGAAGAGAAACAGAAGCAAAGTGGGACGCAGACAGGATCGATGTGGGGAAATGAAAAGGATGGAAGCAAAGAGTGAAAGCACTGCTGCTATCTGAAACATCATAAAGGTCCTACGTCTTCCACAAACAGAGCTAGAGGGACATTTGTGTTCACCTCTGCTGGAGTGCAAGCACAGTACGTGTGTGCGTGCCAGTGTGCGCATGAGGGCGTGTGCTGCGGTGAGAAGAGGATTTGCAGGAAATGTGATTCACGTTGAGAAACTTTGATCTTCTGAGAGTCTTAGGAATTTCAAACAACAATAATTCTTCTGGGCCTCAGCTTTAATAAATGATGTGTGCGTCCAGGAGAGGTTTTAATAGACTGATCGGTGTTGGACACAGAAAGACAGGAAGTGGGAGAGAAAGACTGCGTCTCCACTTGACATTTCGATGTGGTCCAAAGAGTTAGTGTTATTAGATCATCTTACTTTCTATGAAAACAAGACCTTTGAAACTGCACTGTAGAACTTTTTAGATTCCTTTATTTGTATGTAGCAATATATTTTTACGTACATACATGCCGGCTGTCTACAAGGATTTTATAGAGTGCTCATGATAGTTTTTAACCTATTGTTTACATTGTCTGCAGTAGCAACACCTCTCACCACTCAGCATCAAAATCATAGATTAAAAAGGATCTCTCAGTCGCTCTTCTGTATCTTACTAAGTCACCTGTCTGCATATACAGAGAGCTACACTAATGCCTGTCTTTCACTGCGTACAGCTCGGCTTGACTCAGATTGATGCGCTTCAAAATAGATTTGTTATTTGTATTTAATAGAGCGGTAGCCTCCAAGATCTCAGTTTGTTCTCTTTGGCGGCACCTGTGGCGATAAACGCTAATTGCGGGAGCACACTTCCCAGATATCCACACAGTGTCGCATGTGTGACGTCCACGGTTGGCTCCGGTTGATTTTTCTCGCTGACTGGGGCTTTCCTTTTTAGACTTCATCTGAATGTCAAATTTGTTTCTTTTCTTTGGATAGATTACCGTTTACTCAAAACACACCGTAAAAGCAGCCGCTTAGCTCCGCCTACCCTCTCTGGCAGACCAACCACTACTGGCTGATGGAAAACGTGTCACTAACTGGGCGCCGCTTGTGACACCCAGTCTGTAATACTGCAAATGCAAAGACTTTCTTCAGTGGGCCATAGGCTCAATCACCATTGTGTTACCTCATTCGGTGATAGATAGTGACTTAACAGACATTTGATTAAATGAAAATCTTCGGTCGAGTAAAGGATACTCCCTCCCCAAGTTTTAAGGGCCATCACTATAAAAATCATCTTAGAATCCTGCCCACATTCAGGGGGTACTATGTGCAGTCGTTGTAAACGATGTAGGACAAGTACCAAAAGCAAGTTGAGATGAATCATGCTGGGCCGTATCTTGCATTGGAAGTTTCATCCAAAGAATATGAACCCATCCATCCATCAATCCATTATCTATACCGCTTATCCTGTTCAGGGTGGAGAGGGGGCTGGAGCCGATCCCAGCTAATCTACATTAAAAATACTGTATTCACTTTAATATTTCACATCTTCACATTTCTCTTGGCTTCCCCTCTGTGATGAAAAAGGTCAGAGGTCATGCTCAGGTACAATGCTGCAACCCTGGAGTCACTCTGTGCCTTTGCTCCACAGCTGAGTGCTAACTCCCGGGCCTTGACCTCCTGTCCTCCGGTTAAAGGGCCGACTTTCTGTACTCACCGCACATAAACAGAAACAGGACACCATCTCACGACCACAGAATGAGACACAATGCGAGGCCTTGTCTCAAGAGAACACGGAAGAGATTTTAAAGAATGCCTTAAATGATTTCCAGAGACGTGGGATTTCTGTTTGTGTGTGAGGGAGCGAGGTCTGTGTTTCTCATTAGGGCAGTGATGAAATTGCGGCTGCCTGCTTTCTAGGTGCTTGCATGTGCAAATACACACACGCGCACACATACACAAAGTTTTACAGCTGTGTTATAAGATGAGGTCACCATTAAATGAGCACTAAGTCTCATAAAGGACCTTATAAGGTCAAGACAGCTATCAAAAAATAGATTCACTTCAATGTAACTTTGAACATTGATGAGAGCAGACATAAGAGCAAACACTTTCTTATAAACAAACACACATATCTATAATCTGTATATAGACACATGCACACATGGTGGTCTGAGGTAAAAGATTCAGAGGAAGCTGGAGGACTCGTCTACTTAGCGTCCACGTTAAAACTCGTTTCTTTCTGTCAACCGACCGTTTGAGTTCCACGAGCTTCACCTCCTGTTTCACTCAATTTGCAAGATATCATGTAAAAGCCACACAACATTACCTCCTGGAAGCGCAACTATAAATCTGATGCAAGGACAGGGTGATATATGCTCAAGTATACACTCTAATTTTCTCCTGTCTGTTATTTTCCCTTTTATTGAAAGGACAGGCGGTCTGTCAGGAGAAGAATTCCTCCCCGCAGGCCCGCTGAAATGAACGACCTTGGCCCGGCCGCGGATTTGGTTTTAATAGCAGCTAACAAAAACACAGTAAATTTACAGCTGGGAACGGCTCACTGAAGAGAGGCTCAAATTTGACAAAGCCATAAGTCCAGTCAGCAGTCTCTCGCTCTTACTGTGTATCCATCTATTTCTCTCACTCCTTTAAGAGGTAAGTGTTTCTCACTTTGTCTTCCTCTTTCACAGAAGTGTTCCACCTGCATACAGCGGTCCAGGCCGGGACGGTTTTCGGACATTAATGTCCTGAACAGAGCTTGCCAGTTTAAAGCCATTTTTAGCCGTGATAGTGGCTTGGCTCTAAGATTGGCAAAGTCGGTGTTTCCACAACTGAGTGTTTTTTAATTTTCTGCTCAGGATGAAACAGAATAACTGTAAAACTAAAAACAACCACAGCTGTAGTTTGTGTTTACTGCCCATTAGTAAGGATAGTATGCTAACACAGTGAACTAACACGATGAACATGACATACGTTATACCTTTTAAGCATCACGTTAATCTCTCATTTGGAGCATTCATGCAAGATGGCGGAGATAAACCTTTAAATGTAAGTTTTTGGTTTCGACTCAATCGAATAGCTAGTGATGCACATTTTAAAAAAAAACAACAGAACACAAATTATCTTTAAAATAATAGCTTCATGTTAGTTATGCTAGCTAGTAAGACTGCTAGCTACCGGTTGCTAGGCGACAGGAGCACCATTTGGTGCAGCTGACGAAAACAGGAAATCCTCCGTAGACCAGACCGTCTCTTTACAGTTAAAGGTCTGCGCAGGCTATGATTGACGCGTCCTCCGTAGACCGCCTCCATCCAAGGCTGCAGCCCGTGGGCCAGGACACAGCTATAGATTGACAGAGACAGCATGGCTGTAGTCTTGTTACACTCAGGCAGATACTGTTTATGATCTAGTGTAACCTACGAGATCTTTTGCCTCCTTACGAAAGGTTCAACATTGTGTTAATATTTCTGTTCAGGCAGATTTGGGATTGAAAAGAATTCATGTTAACCTTGATTAATCCTTCAGTCCTAAACAGAAGGATGAACGCCAAACGTTGTCACGAAAGTAAGAGCATGCTTTTTCTCTACCTTGTGACCACACACGGTGAGTAGACAAAAAGTGAACTTTATATTTCAATCACTGTGAAACATTCATTATTTGTAATCAAAGCCTAAAGTCAGAGTTTTTCCATTTTAAACCACAAAAAAACTACCGCTGCATCGAGCGGAGCCAGGAAACTCCACGTGTTTTAGGAGTTTCTCTGTCTTTCCTCGTCTCCGGCAGCTGGAGGTACTCAGCACTGACTCTAACACGGAGCTTTGAAATAGCAATCAATGCCTTTATACTGCAGGGAGGGCTCGTAAAAGTGTCGTTGGGAGGAATATATGATGTCGTATTTCACCCTCCCCTCCCTATTTTTAAACACTGAGTTATGGCTGCAGAAATGTGTACCCATTAAAGGTGATATGATGTATTTTCTGCCTTGTTCAGAAGCTCATTCATCACCATGGACCAAAAAGAAAACTGCACTTACTCTTTCACCCCTTCCTCTCCCACCTTCCCTCCCCTTCTTACCCCGACACCCCCACCCAACCCTGTTCTTGTACGCTGTCGTGGGTAATTTACGATACACCGGTAGTGCAACCTTCTGGCAGGAACTGCAAGAGCAGCTTGCTTTCTCTCCTGGCAACTAAATAACCTTTTATAAAGGACCGAACTTGGCCGAGTCGTCTGCTGCTGCACATTAAGTCAGGCCGCAGACTGCAGAGACAAACAGGAAGAAGAGGAAGGTGAAGAGGTGGCATCCTGAGGACCCTTCACTATATTCTTTATACGGACTTTGTATGGAAGCAGAGAGAGGCCATAATAGTTTGAACTTTTAAAAAAGCAATTTCACAGTCTTTAGGTTTTTCCAGATGTTTATCAAATTCCCAATAAAGTATTTACAGGAGGTTATTTAAAGTTTGGCAAAAATGAAAAATGTTTCCCGTCACTAATCTGAATTTCTCTGTCTTGGACGAAATGGTCGATAGAATGTAACCTGATCGGATCAGTTCCACTCAGACCTAAATGATTATCCTCGGTAGATGTCATTGTGGTCATTTGGTTTTTAACCCACTGAGTAAAACAGTCTGAAATATACTTACACAAAAAAAATCTAAAACTTGACTTTGACTTAGACCTTCGACATTCATAGTTTTAAATGAAAGACATTCCAGTGCTTTAAAGTCACTGGTTTACTTGATTTCACCATTAGGAATGTAGCAGATCGGATATCGTCTGAGATGACAGAGAGAAGAAAGCAACTTTTAAAATGCTCATTCGGAACCATCATTTCTGATGCCTTCGAGGACGTCAGGAAATCTAAACGCTTTCGTGACACAGCGCCAAGGGGATTTATCTCAAGTTGAATTTTTCAATTATTAGCTGAACTCGCATGCAGATGTCATGTTCATACATTTCTATGTAGAATCTGTAAATAGAGATTAGGAATGTAGTCACGTTAAAGTCGAGGTGAAATTAAAAATGTCATGTTAATCCTTTTAGATCACATCTCCGGTAATATTGTGCATCTATTTGACAATATAGGCAAAAAAAACCAATTTCTTCGTATTCTTATATCAAAATCCGATCATTTTTTCTTCCAGTAAAACTAAATTTCACGCGTGCTTACGTAAGTTAGCACCAAACAATTTCAACCAATCAATCTGCAACATTTAGCCGCAGAGCACCAAGAACGCTCGGTCAGTTAGCTAGCTACTGCGCTGTGGAGAACGTCTGTCTACGCCCACTTTTCAACGATCAAATCAAATCCCTCTAATGATATGTCCCGCCTGCTCGTCCTGTTTCACTTGGAAATACGTCACGATACGGAAGCTAGATACTCTCGAAATGCCGTTTCAGCTCGACTTTAACATTTCACAATAGTCATAAAGTTGATTTTAAGGACTTTGTTTGATAAAGTCAGGCCGGCCTGTCGGAGCTCGAAAAGTCTGTGAGGAGACAAAGATTATTAATATATTAAAAACACAATAAAATAGTACGACATTCTTTCTGTATTAGTTGTTGTTGTCTGCGATCTGCTCTCTAGGGTGTGTGCAATATTAGCTGCATGATTGTGGTTCATAACCTTTAGTGGCTGCCATCTCACTCTCTCCCCACCTCTCATGTATCTGGCGCGCTATCAAGTAACGCTGAAATAAATCACCACAAGCTGTAATTATTACTAGAACAGAGTTGTTGCCAGCGCTGTTGCCACTGCTATGTTTTGTAGTCACCACAAGTAGTGTGTGTGTGTGTGTGTGCTGTAGCAGTCTGCTCCCAGTGTCTGCCGACAGAGGATTAATCTCCCCAGCTGAGGCAGTAGCTAAGGTCAGCAAAGGAAATATTTCATAAGTGTCAGCTTGGCCCGTAGCCCTCAACGCAGAGTTCGAAATGAGAATGCACGGCCGCGTAACAAACGGCCGTGTGTGACTTTGCGAGGCTCACACAGAGCACGCGAGGGGGGGGCGCGTGATATATGGCCGTGCTTCACTTTCATGTATTCATCTGAGCCGGTGAATTACTGCCAGGAACAAGCACGGTGCTTTGTCACCACAAGGACCCTGTTGAGACAAATATTTTGGCCACACGAGGTCTGTGTCTGGAATGCCTTTTCCATTACTGCCTGTTTTTTTATTAGAGGAGAATTCATAAAAGTAAATCCCTACTTCACGTTAAGTTCAGTTCAATAAAGCAGGATGGTTTTATGAAACCCAACTGCATGTGTTGTTTCCATCAGGCCTAAAAATGCTCTTATATATTAGCTCTGTCATGCTCACTGCATTTCATACTCTCACAGTTGCAGGTTTTTATGCTCCTGTGGTGACCCAGGGTTGGCAAGCACATGCAGAGAGATTAATGGCATGGGCGGGCCGCTTCAATAACCGTTTGTTTGATGTGTCAAGCCTGAAAGGCGCTGATTTACTTACACATTGATAGGCTTTTAATTGAGCAATGCCATCCATTGTCACGTCAAAGCCGTGGCAGCTGACATGACTCGTCCACGCTGCTGGTTGTGATGACATGCGATGCTTCGACTCGCCCGACCCACCCCTCATCATCACCGTCATCATCCCTGGTTATGTTTGGCAGGAACTTTGCGGCTACTGAAACCTCCAAAAACGTCTGTTGTTTATCGTGTGAACGCCAGAATGAGTCTGTTTTTTTTCAAACAGACTCGAGAGGCTGAGATTGAGAAGCTTGTTTAAGCAACTTTCATTTTCAAAACTAAACTTCATGATTAGAAAATGTTTTCTGACTAAAGAGGAGTGGTTTCAAAGAAAGACAGAATGTTCCCGGCAGCCTCCCCCTCAACAAAGGCTGGATGATGAAGACACAGAGGCGGTGACTCTGACCATGAGTGGAGGAAGCAGCATTGACTTTAACAAGCGTGAGGAATGTGCTGCGAAGATTTCCTTTGCGAGGCCTGTTGTTGTTCTTTTACCAGACCTGTCACGGGTCCAGCTCGTGAATACCTTGATTGTGCTTCTATCAAAATGGCCCCCCTCTGTCGTCAGAGCGATGGGGAAACATCTTTTGATGTCATCTGAAATTTCACACAACAATGTGGGACGATCTGATTTGAGGCAGACACTGTCTGGAAGAGCAGGCCTGTTTTCCCCTCGTCTCCTCCTCCTCCTCCTCCTCCTACTCCTCCTCCTCTCTCCATGCTCTTGATAACTTCTCCGTGTGCAGGACAATAGCTGCTTTTGTTTCCGAGTGTGGAGAGAGAACTTGAGGTTGCACGGGTGTGGGCGGTGTGCAGCCTCCACGCCTGTCTGCGAATGTATTTCAGGTGTAGCGAGTACGGCAGAGTGGAACCCTGCGCGGTGTAGGATTCAGAAATAAAAGTGCCAATCAGCCAACACAGAGGGAAGCCTATTATCCCGGTGTGATTATAATGCAGACAGATAGACGGCAGGTAGGCAGAGTGGATAAGAGCGTTAGCTTGCGAGACGTGAGGAGCTGACAAGAGAGACAATCTTCCTCCTAAACTGGAGAGATAAGGTTGTCAGCTGCAGCTCTGACTCTGACACACATAGATACACAGTGTAGACACTCAGATGGATGATACCTTATACGAACAACAAAATCACACCTTAAAGATGGTATCATGCACAATGTGGCCACTCTGTTTGTGCGTGTGCACAGGCTACATTTTGTCGTACGAGCGCATGCACGATCGAAAGGATTAGTACGTGTGTCACAGACAGAGGGAGAGGTTACCACGGAAAGATAAACGAGGAAGTGTGAATACATTAAGAACACTGCGTAGATATTGTTTGTGGACCTTTCAGCTCAAGGAAATCCTTGTTTCAACATTCTGTCCTGGCTGGAATGTTGCCTGCGAGGCTCTTTTTAAGTGTTTGGGTCTAAATGCCATGTCTGCTACACCCCATGAAACTGTCTTAATCCACTTTTTTTTTCTCCTTTGGTTTTATTACCGCTGGAGAAAACACTACGGGTAGAGCAGAGCCCCAGCCTCAGGCCTCTATTCCCATTCCACACACCCCATAAGTCAGTCACAGATAATTAAATAGGAGTTATTTACACTCGTTTCCCTCCTCAGCCTCTCTGGCGCTTTTATCATTTCTCTCTCCTTCTCTTTGTACAGTACAGCACGCAGCCAGGCCTTGTCAAAGTCTGGCTGACACCAGCGAAGGCCTGTACAAGTATAATAACTCGAAAAGAAAAAAAAGAAACAAGACTCTTATGAGCTCACATCAATGTCAGCCCCTCATTAAACAATCACACAGAGCATCTACATAACGCTAATCCCAGTGTGCGCCACAAAACGCCTCAGCACTTCTAAACACAGAGCGAGAGACAAACGAGCAGACGAGGATTTGCTTGAGCCAGGTTTGAAGAATTCAGCTGCCTAATGTCAGCGTTATGTATTTACTCTGGAGTCAGGCAAACAGCAGCTTCTCAACGCGGGGATGAATTAGAGCTATAGCGTCCATTACAGGCCTCAGCGGCTCTATAAATCACAGGATCACAGGGGCATGTGGGGTCTGCTCCTCCTCACTCCTACTCAGACCCTATCAGGTCCATCCTGGGGGGTTTGTTTGGCTGCTGTTCCAGCCAAACCAACTGCTTTGATACAGCCATGGAAAGGCATGGAAATGCCCCGAGGGCCGGCGGGACCTGGACATGCTGAGAAGCCTCTTTAACGGGAAAGCTGTCCCCTTAAAATATCCACAACAGGAAACAGCCATCAGTCATCGACACGCCAAAACAGCTGTTACCAGCCTACATCAAGGGGACACATGAAAGGAGTTGCTCCCTGTTGTTTGAGCCCTCCCTTGTTTCATTCTCTTGCTGCCTTTGTCTGGCTTTTCCCAATGCCCTCCTCTTTGGTCTCCTTTTTTAAACGCCCCCCTTCCTTATGCAACTCCACCCACACTGCAGCGACTTACCCACTCACCCTTTTAACAAGTGGATGACTGTGGGATAAACAAGAGCACAATCGGAAATCTCACAACTTAACTAGCAGTCTGTGTTGTAAAGAAATGTTTGAAATCTCCTCTGAGCTCTCGGCGTTACCTTTAAATCCCCGAGTGAGAAAGCTGTTGTTACACGTCACCTGTTTATGTGGCTCGGCCCGCGGTGCCGACAGACACTTTTAAACAAACAGACTGATTCAAAAGAAGATTGTCGCGCACTTAGCCCGGCAACTACACGTTGGCGCTCACATATTCTTGGATCTCTGCAGGTCATTGAAGCGTGAGTGGCAGTGTGTGGGTGATGATTGATGGCTAAGCCTAATGATGACAGGTCAAACAGTGACAGTGTTGAGTGAGGATGAAGTGACTTCATCCTCCTCAGACAGCTTTTCCTCTCAGCTGCAGACAAATGGCAGCAGCCATTATAATCAAGTTTGATAAGGCCAGCCTGTGCTGTGAGCTGTCACAAGTTCACCTCGTAGACCTCAGAAGAAAAGCTTGTTCTGCTTTTCTTAAGCCAGTAATCAATGATCCATGACACCACTTAAGACAGACTGAAACATAACAGCGCTATTATATGTTGGATTATGGATCGGAGCCGTTTGGGCCAAGACATCTGATCAGCCGAAGGGGCACTCCAAGCAGGACGGAAATCCCTGTAA
Organism: Semicossyphus pulcher; assembly: GCF_022749685.1. Taxonomy (NCBI): domain Eukaryota; kingdom Metazoa; phylum Chordata; class Actinopteri; order Labriformes; family Labridae; genus Semicossyphus; species Semicossyphus pulcher. Next base: position 28,854,112 of record NW_027211737.1, on the reverse strand, counting down.
AACACAGCTTGTTGTTCTTCGTGGGAAATTAAGTTACTGGTTTTATCAATCTTGCAAACACAGAGCGACTGCTTTGTATTTCACTTTTCTGTGTTTTATGCTCATACACGAGCTGCACGGACTTTTAAAGAGGTCATTATGTAATACTGCAAAAAACAAACACATAAGATCTGAGGGTTTTTGGAGTGTGTGGCTGTAAATGTAAAAACGTCATGTCATTCACTGTCACAGCAAAATACAGGAACACTGAATCATGTCCATTTGTTTTTAATTAAAGTAAGCTTGCTCGCTATAATGCAATAAAGTCATTAACATACCAGAAATATCCAACACCATTGAATTACTATTTTGGATTTATTCCACTATTCAGCAGAAATGGGTGGACACGTTCCAGTGAAATCTGTGATCAAGTATCGATGCTTTGTACGTTTATCTTGCATGTTGTTTATGGAGGTCACTGACACAGATTTCCACCAGTACATCACATCCCGGGTATGAGGGTGAGGCCAGAAGACAAGCCACGCCCCCTCTCACTGTCCCGCCTCTGCTTACGAATGCGGGCACTTGTGATTGGACTTCGGCTCATCGCTTTGAAATCCCTCCCCTCACGTCGTTAGTATGTGGAAGAAGTAAGGTACTGTGAGGCTGCTGCAGAAGGGGAGAGAGACACACGCCGGAGGACTGTCACACACACCGACCTCTGCGGGGATATTCCGTCCACTTGCGCCGTATTTTGATGAGCAGTGACTTGTTGGTGTTTGTGTTTTTCCTCGATTCTTCTTTTTCTGGCACTGGATAAAGGAATATTTAGGAATCGTCAGCGGTTGATACTGAACAGCCCGATAGAGGATGACATTTGAGCGATTTTTTCGTCTTTAGAGACAGATCGGGTCCGACACGGTGGACGCGCACTGCGCACATGCCCTTCTGGATTACCGCACTATTAAATTAATCACCATGAACAGTGCTGGTTAATGATTTTCAATTCTGCGTCCACTCGTTGCCTGCCGCCGTCCCATTTTGTGCCCCGATCCAGATGAGAGATCCCCCCGGTGGAACTGAACCGCTTTTACGCAGCCAGTCCCCGGAGCGCAGTGCCACCAAAGCCAGCGGTGATCTACACCGCACCGGAGCGGAGAGACCGTCCGTTTCCATACCCACATCTTGTCCTTCTCCCAAGGATCCCTTGCGCCAGGCTAGAAGGCTTCCCATCCGGATCATAAAGATGTTGACGGCGCACAGCGGCCACTTGCTGCACCCGGAGTATCTCCAGCCCCTCACGTCCGCGCCAGTCAGCATTGAAGTAAGTAAATAACGAGGATATGACATTTTCGCCAAATTTTCTCTTCCTATCACCAAAGGTCGTTTGTTTTCCTAATATAAACGAGACTATATAACGTTCAGGAAGTAGATTGCTATTAGTATTAATCATAAAACGAAATATGCCAACATATGCGCCATTTTACGCACAGCAATTTAGTGGCAAGTTCGCGAGACACCGTGAGTTCGGAAATGTAAAAGTACAGCAAATAGTGTAGTACCTTAAAGGTATTGTATTTAACAGCGCGTTTATTTTAAACATTTAATATAGTTTAATTTGTAGCTCTAAATGTTTTAGGGCTCTTCCTTTCTTTCTTTCTTTGTCGTTAAACTTTGCTTTAACTTTGGGTCCTGACTTCCTCTGTATATGTTAGATTTTCAGCTTATGTCGACAAGATTGTTTTTAAACTTTATATAGAAATTGTTTTGAAAAGAAATTGTTGTTATTACATATACGTTTTATAGTTATAAAACAGTGTGTATGACTGTTTAGGTTTAAATTGAATCACCTCAAAAACAATTTGTTCACCTCCTGCTCTCTTTTTTTCCTCCTCAGCTGGATGCCAAGAAGAGTCCTTTGGCTCTGCTGGCCCAGACCTGCTCTCAAATTGGCAAACCTGACCCGTCCTCCTCTTCCAAGCTGGCCTCCCTCTCCTCTGGCAGTCTGGGAGACAAGGACTCATCCAGCCGATCATCCAAGACCGGAGAGCAGCACCACTCCCTGGAGGACAAGTCCAGCTTCAAGCCTTACTCCAAATCACCGGGCGACTGCCGCAAGGATGTTCCAGCGACAAAGGGGCCTTCAGATAAAGCTTTCAGAGTGCCAAATGGCAGCTCCAGCAGTGGCACTGCTTCATGTCCACCCTTTCCTCCCCATTCCCGGTCACCCAGCTCCAGCTCTCCCCCCCTGCACACTCAGAGTCAGCCCCACAGACAAAGCCATTCCCCCTCCACGCAACCCCCGCCACAATCCCAGGCCCCGCACACGGACAACAAGCCCGGGAGCTCAGAGCAGGCCGGCTCGGACAGTAACAGCAACAGCGCTGGCAAAAAAGACTCAGATGCAGCTAAGTCAGGGATGGACGGGGCTCAGTTAGCAAACTCCAGCCACATACGGGCCAGTGCCAACTCCAGCAACGCCAGCTCTGCCAGCAGCCCGCGGCCGGAGAGCAAGTCCGACCCGCAGGCATCCTCTCAGCCGGGCCTGGGCTCCGGGCACATCGCCCCCGTCTCCCCTTTTAAACCAGGACACCAGGTCTTCCCCTTGCCTCCTGCTACCATGGGCTACCACGGCTCCATAGTGGGGGCCTATGCTGGCTACCCCTCCCAGTTTGTTCCCGGCTTGGATCCCACCAAGTCTAGTTTGGGGTTAGGACTTCAAGGAAAGCACCCCAGCTCCAGCCCGCTCACAGGGGCTTCACCTCCATCCCTGATGCAAGGTTTATGTCGTGACCCCTACTGTCTGACTTACCCCAATGCACACCACCTTGGAGGAAGTAACTGCTCCACCTGCGTCCATGATCCCACCTCCCTCAAGTCTGGTTTCCCCCTGGTTTACCCATCCCACCATCTCCATTCCCTGCACTCCAGCGCCTTGTCTTCCAGCACCACCCCCACCCTGTCCCACCCCCTCTACACCTACGGTTTCATGGTCCCCAATGAGCCACTGCCTCATGCCTGTAACTGGGTATCTGTTGGAGGTCCCTGTGACAAACGGTTTTCCACATCAGAGGAGCTACTAGCCCACCTGCGTACCCACACTGCCCTGCACGGGATGGTGGACAGTAAGCTGTTGTCAGCCTACCCTTCATCAGTTTCATCCACAGCCTCCTGCCACCTCCACCTGCCGCCACCAAGCAGCCCAGGTGCCCTGCCCAGCTCCTTCTCCCTCAGAGGCTCTCCTGGCTTGGGTCTGGCTCGCTACCACCCCTACAGCAAGTCCCACCTGCCCGGAGCCCCAGGACTTCCCATGACATCCCTCCCCTCCTCCACAGCCTATTACTCCCCTTATGCCCTCTACAGTCAGAGACTGGGCTCCGCGTCAGCACTGGGATACCAGTGATATTAGAAATAGTGTTGACGCCACCGACAGCAGGCAGCAGCTTGGACGCTCCACAGCGGTCCTGACGATGGATTCTTGAAACCGGGGTCATCACCAGTACAGGGCATCATGCTTGCTGGCCTGCCTGCCAGGAGTACCACCTGTCAGCCTCGGGATGGTGACTGGCACTGCAAAACCTAAGAGCCTGTGATGGATTGTCTGCAGCACAGAACCAACAGACTTTGGCGATTAAAGATGGCGGGACACAGAGCTTAAAAATGATGGAATTTTGGGATTATAACAACAGTTTTGATTTTGTTTTATTTTTCTGTCTCCCAGAACTGAAAGTCTGTATTTATTTTTCACTCAAGCGCTTGGTATTCAACTCTGGGGGAAAATATTTTGCTGTCCAAATACATTGCTCTGCAGTATTCTAAGTGAAAAAGAATGATTTAAGTATAGTACCATTATGCCTATCATACTCTAAAAATAAAAATCTTGCACCACAAAGAAGATGGACAATGAGGCTTTATTCTGGGGACCTCTTTTAATCTCCTTTTTTTCTCTGCTGTTGTTTTCTTTATCTTGTTCAGACTCGGGAGAACTGCATGTCCACGAGGATGATTTTGAACGATGCCATTATTTTTATTTGTAAATATGCAAAGATGTAATATTTTTTCAAGCTTGCTTGGGGTCAGCAAGTTGGGGTCGCCCCTGCAAATGGTACAAAGATAAGAAAAGATGACATAAATAAAAACAATTAATGATGGCTGTGCTATCCAACCAACAAGAAAAGGTCTTATTTTGTTAAATAAATGATACATGATTGCATTTAACTTGTTTTTTCCTTACTTATTTATATAAAGGAGCATGAAATAGCTTTTTGTCACGAGCATTAGAGGATGAAATAAATCATGCAGAACCGCAGTAGCTCTATCTATCATTACGTTACAGCGGGGCTGTATGATGCTATGTGTAATATTTCATGGCTCATATCAGTTGACAGGGCTGTCCCAGAGAGGGCAGGCCGGGTCACATTAGCCCTGTTAGCTAGTCTCTGAGGACTTCCATCTCTCCGCCTCTCTCCATCACCCACATTGCTTTTGTTGTTGCGAGTGCAGCTTTTAATTGCTGATTCGTGTTTGTGAGGCCTGAAAACAGCCTCCTCAGCAGAGTGGATGGCTGTGTGGAGTGGCCGCTGGGTCACTGGGACTTCAATAATGACCTGAGGGAGGCGTCGACCCAGGATCTCCTCACGGTCTGACGGATTGGCCTGCAACACAAAGGCCAGAGCTGACAATGGGAGGCGGTTAATAGAGAAATATTCATCAAAGTGCTGACACCTCCCCTGAGGAGCGTGGGCTCTCTTACAGGAACCACAAACACGGAGGCCTTCGTCCTGATGAGGAGCTATTTTCTCGCCGCTCTCTGCTGCGCTGTGGTTTAAGTGAAGTCAGCGTTCTCGACTCAGAGCGGTTAGATACTAATTCAAAGAGAAGGAGTCGGTTTATCTTAAAGCCGCACCGCTGCCATTAGAGTGTTTCGGCCCTGGTAATGTCGCTGCGTCTCCACTCTATTTAGCTGACAGGGTGTAGGTGGCACAAAGCGAAGAGGCTGTAGTCTCCGAGGCGGCTATTGACCCCGACTCCCAGACTCCTCTACTCTCGCGGTTCATTAGCACTCCAGACAGGGGAAAGGCGAGCACAGGTGTCACTTGACAGGACCATTAACAAAATGGATGACCCTCCCAAACCACATCCAGCCCCTGCCACACCAGCAAGGTCACGGCGCCCTGATCACCGCTCTGGGCAGCTCTTGGGACGCTACACTTATTTTTCTTCCTTAGAAACTGGAGCCACGCTCTTCTCTGGAACAGAACAAACTTCATTGTGGGTTGCTGCTTTTTTTTCTTCAAAGTTTTAAAGTAGTTTAGACAAAATAGGTCATGGATATTTTCTATTAAATGATGCATTTCACGTATATATTCAGGTGCAACACACTTCTTTGTGACTTGCAGCTGTTCCACGAGAGATACACTGGATTGTGTTGCCCTCTAAAGTTGTGTTGGTGAAGTGCAGGTGAAATCTGTGGAAGAAGGGCAGGTACTCACACATTTACAGTGCTGTCTCGCCTCTCATATCAGTGCTGGGTGCTGTTTTACAAACAGTAGATAAAGAACTGGTTACATTGGCTTGAGTGTGAGGATGATTCACGCTGGAGGTCACGCAGAGGGGAGGACTTTCAATCTTGTCGGGGAGGTGGAATTAATTCCACTGTTGCCAGTTTACACTCGTTCATCAAATGCCTCACTATTCTCCCTATCCCCGCACTCATCAATCTCGTCCATCCGTCTTCTTCCCCCACACACTCTCGCAGCTGAGTCAACACCCACACACTCCATTTATGTCGCCAGTGTGAGGCTGTTTGTGTGTGTGTGTGTGTATTCAGCCCCCAGTCCTTTGTCCACAGAGGGTTACACATGTGAGGCTGAATTCTTCTTATTCTTGTTATTTAATAATTTGTCCCAAAAAGACGAGAGTCTGTTGAAACGTGGCGTGACGTCGTCCTGGTTTAACATTTCAGTCTTGGAATTACGACAATTCTTCAAATGTGATTTTTTAGAAGCCGTTAACATCAAAGAAATATTGTTTAGTTGTGTAAAAAATAAGTTAAATTTAATTATCAGGCTATATCATAAGCACCTTATACTAATGGTACACAGGGATTTGTCCAGTTTTTTTAGGTTCTAAAAATCTGTTTTTTTTAATTATTATGAAGGAAGCAAAGTACAAAACATTTAAAATTATTTAAAGTTGAACATTTTTAGAAAATGTCTGCTTGCTTATAAAAAGCTGTAATGTAGCTTTAAGTTGCGTTCTTCTCAGCGCACACCCAAAGTGTCGCTTTAACAACAGCAACAACTTTGTTTACGTCTGTTGGTCTCTAACACAGAATCACCTCATATTTTTACTATTCATTTTACTTTCAAATCTTTTGGCTGCTCGTTCTATTAAAAGGATGGATACCTTTTTTGTATTTGTCTGTTAAATATGAAGCTACAGCCAAGAGCTGTTTAGCCTAGCTTAGCATAAAGACAGAAAAAGGGGGCTGGCTCTATCCAGTGTTTCACATTATCTCACTATTGAATTCATACTAATTTCTCTTTTGTTAAAAGAACATGCAAAGATGCCAGGTAGCTTACACGTGTTTCCCAAAATGCTGCAAATGTTGCATTATGGGGAATTTTCACCATATTTTATGTGTGCCTCCAATCATTGTTGATACAGGGGCTGAACTGTATATGGTTAATAATAAAAACAATCCTCAGTGGCTGCTCTCATGAGAAAGCTTAGTCGTGGAGCCAAACCAGCAGTGCCTACATGTACCAGGATGCATTGTGGACAACCTTCGCACTGTGCTTTTCTTCAATTGTGTACTTTACCTCAATTATTACATCTGAATATAAAGTAAGCATTCCCGAATTTCTACTCTGGGGATCAATAAAGTATACTTTATCTTAAAATACTGTAAAAAGTAGCTTCCACAACATCCTCTGCATTTATATGTCTGGATAACATTTAAAGTTTTGGAAGCGGAAGGTATTTTGCTAAACAAGCAAAGGTCACCAACTACGTCACACAACATTACCGGTGATAATCAAAGAAGTAATAGTATATATCAGCAGGAATAGTGATGGTGATGGAGGGGACTAATATTTTCCCCTGTGTGCGTCAGTGCTGAGACGGTGCAGAGTGTCACTGTGAGGTCCTGAGCAGCCGGCTGACAGGCCCGGTGATTAATGACGACAGGGTGTGGAGCTGCTCTTCAATTAGACGCCAGCTCTACCCCCCCTCGCCATCCCTGCTGACAGCTAGGACAGAGAGCGAGCGAGCAAGAGAGAGAGAGAGAGGAGGGTACTCAGGCTCACTCTCTCTCGCTCTCACTCACTCACTCTCTGCGTCTACAGAACAAAACATTAACCTCAACTCCATGACTACCACCTCTGTGTTTAACATCAGGACACAATACAGAGCCCTCGGCATCCAACAGTGACCGCAGTGTTAAAGCAACCCAGATGGCGTGAACACATCGCTCATCAGGGCCTGTCACACGCGTTCTGCTTTATTTCTCCACATAAACCCTGTGACTGACTATTTTACATGCCTGCTACAGCTCCCCTGTCTGCAGTCAGCCGTGCTGTAATGCTCACTGTGAGAACAATGACAGCCGCGTTAAAGACTTCCAGGTTGTTTAGCAGGTCGTGCGCTAGTTTTAAGCAACTTCCTCCCACAATTTCAAGTACAGTAATGTTCTCTCAATCACAGCAGTTGGAAGATATGATGAGAGGTTAACTTCCCTCTCAGTAAAGGGCAAACTCGTTCCAGATATTGGTTTTTAAAATGTGCAAACTTTGCTTTGAAATGCTGGTTAATGCGTTCTGTCAGGGGTGGAATTAAAGCCGGGCTGTGCTGTCTTCTGAAACAAGTGAGAAAAAAACAAAATCAACCAGCAACAACAACAACACAAAAGGCCAGAACGTAATAAATTGCACACTTTGCTTACTGCTAACTTTACCAACCAAAACGTCACATGTAGATATTACAGTATAATCAAGTTAGCAGTTAACCTGCCCACAAGAATCTAACTTAAGGTCACAAAGGACACACATTAGATCTATAGTTCTTATTGATACGTTGGTTTCCCCTTACTTACTTGTAACTAATGCTAGCATCATTTTTCTGCAGGACTTTTTGTCAGTGAATCAACGATTTCCCTGTCACCGCCTGAACAGATGTGCAAGTGCATCGTCTGTTGTGGAACAAAGCGTACTGGAACACACACACTGTCTCCGGAACGACCTCTCATTGGCCAAACTCTCCTGTCAGGGGCTAGCTCTTGTGAAGCCTGAGCCAACAAGAGTCGCAGCAGTCTCGATGGAGACCAGTTGAATTACAATTTTCCAGTTATAGTCAATTCAGCTCGTCGTCGACCGCCAAAATACCAGACTCAAGGCTTCAAAACTGTCGTCCACGAGCCAAAGGTGGATGTACCGTGGCTGCGTCCGCTTCTTTCAAACCGTCTATAGTCTTTGTTAGCATTGCTGTAACTATGTGATTTGAAAAGAGCAGTGCAGCTAGAGTAAGAGAGAAACAGTCTTTGTTTTATATTTTCAGGGGCAACTACAGTGACGCAACACAGCTAGGTTAATAAGTTTAATATATGTTATATTATAATAAGTTTAAATATACAACATTCAAAACATTACTCTGACACGTTGGGAGAAACAGTTAATCATTTTCTTGCTGAACGTTTGCTTAAAAGATTGATTCCACTCTAAGATTTGTCTATTTAATATCAAGCTAGCCAGTTTGTTTAGCTTAGCATAGAGACTGGAAGTAGGGGAAGACAGCCGGCTTGTATTCATGTATTTCAGTCTTGTATGCTTATTCAGCTTTCTCACTTAATAATGAAAAGACATGAAGAGATGGAAGATGTTTTTGAGAAGAGGTGGCATCGTTAGAAGGGAAATTATAACTACATCCTCTCTTTTTTTTCTCCATTTAATTTTTACCGTTATCTATTCTTGTACATTTGCTGATTTTTATTATTATTATGTGTTTTGTTTGTTCGTTTATTCTGTTTTGCTTAGTTCAGATTTATTAGTTTAAGATTTTTGTGTAAATAATGAAAAGAAAAAAAGAAGAGTGATAGATTTTTTAGTAAGTAAGTGCCTTTCCTAAAAGTTGAACTATTTTTCTAACTTATAAGTGATCAGTGAATAGTGACATCTTAATAAAATACAAATCTGCCCTGTTTGTTAAAGGTCTGTTAATATTGAAGAGGCATATTGTTATCAACTTTAAAGCATCAGATGAGGAGTTGTACTTTTTTCTTCAGGGCTAAAATGTGTTTTAAATAAAGCCTTGAACAAGTTCATAACTGAACTAAACAACTCTTGATTCTAAAATCCTGAATATTGAAGGCTATACATATTTTGTACACACATTTTAAACATGCATATTTAAACTTTCTACTACTTATTGTAATATGAATTGTCAGTTACTGGTTTAACAAGACATCAGTGTGCAACTGATCTAAATGACTGCTAAATTCTTGCTATTGACTAATTCATTGATTGGTAAGGTAGAAGGCTGTCAGCTCAGCTGAGTTTCAGACAGAGGAATAGTGCTTTTGATTTAATTTTCAGCCAGCCCTGACCTTGGCAAACCTCAGCTGGCCTCGACATGGAAAGCTGCCCGGAGCTGCTGTGGTCTTTCCAAAGTTCCAGTGGTGTGAGTGAGCCCTGTTAATAGACATACCCTCCCTAACCACCGGTGGTGAAATGAACGTTTCAATTACAGTACGCTGCACTGCTAATAGCACTTGGACCGAGTGTCCAGCTGGATTCCATTTGTTGCCGCGCTGGGAGATCGCCGGGGAAGATGTCACGAGTGTTTGCCAGTGAACGTGTCTTGGCGGGGAACGAGGGGCAGCTGTGATGGTCGTGAGTCATGCTCTGATTGACACCTCGGTTTCTTCTTCTACTTTAGGACGGCCTGTGGTCATAGTGTACACACTGTGAGCATCATGGGCCCGATGTCAGTTTTATGTCTCTCCTGGACAGGAATCCAGACTCTGAGGTCGCAATTATGATGATTGCACTCATATTATCCACGGCACTGCTGGCCAGGATACACAGTTAATGCCCACTTATATATTAGCTGCTTAACCTGACAGGATTATTGCAGCCACATAAAGCACATACCTTTCTGAGAACAGACGGATGGATGGGAATGCAACATAGAAAACCAGGTAAATCCGAGAGTGACATTGGGTTTTATTTGTCACATGCAATCATATAATATACTACGCCGGAGTTTTAGGGCCACATTAAAGAAGAAAAAAAAATTAAGATTTCGAGAATAATAAAAAAAAAAAAATTAGATTTCAAGAATAAAGTAGTAATTTTACGAGAATAAAGTCATAATTTTATGAGAAAAAAAGTAATAATATTACGAGAATAAAGTAGTAATATTACGAGAATAAAGTAGTAATTTAACGAGAATAAAGTAGTAATTTAACGAGAATAAAGTTGTAATTTTACAAGAATAAAGTCATAATATTACGAAAATAAAGTCGTAATTTTACGAGAATAAAGTCATAATATTACGAGAATAAAGTAGTAATTTAACGAGAATAAAGTAGTAATTTAACGAGAATAAAGTCGTAATTTTACGAGAATAAAGTCATAATATTTCGAGAATAAAGTAGTAATTTTACGAGAATAAAGTAGTAATTTTATGAGAAAAAAAGTAATAATATTACGAGAATAAAGTAGTAATTTAACGAGAATAAAGTAGTAATTTTACGAGAATAAAGTCGTAATTTTACGAGAATAAAGTCATAATATTACGAGAATAAAGTCGTAATTTTACGAAAATAAAGTCGTAATTTTACGAGAATAAAGTCATAATATTACGAGAATAAAGTAGTAATTTTACGAGAATAAAGTAGTAATTTTATGAGAAAAAAAGTAATAATATTACGAGAATAAAGTAGTAATTTAATGAGAATAAAGTAGTAATTTTACGAGAATAAAGTCGTAATTTTACGAGAATAAAGTCATAATTTTACGAGAATAAAGTCATAATATTACGAGAATAAAGTCGTAATTTTACGAAAATAAAGTCGTAATTTTACGAGAATAAAGTCATAATATTACGAGAATAAAGTCGTAATTTTACGAAAATAAAGACGTAATTTTCCGAGAAAAAAAGTCATAATATTACGAGAATAAAGTCGTAATTTTACGAGAATAAATATGACTTTATTCTCAAAATATTAAAACTTTTTTTCTCGTTATATTACGACTTTATTCTCATAATATTATGACTTTATTCTCGAAATCTTAATTTTTTAAATTTTTTTATGTGGCCCTAATACAAGTCGTATTATACAACACACATCAAAAATAATGTAACTGTAATTCCTCCCCAAGGATTTAAGATAATACACAGATATCACTCTTTTTATTGTAGTCCAGTGTGTATGTGTGTGTGTGTGTGTGTGTGTGTGTGTGTGTGTGTGTGTGTGGTATGCGTGCCACCATCGCTCAGCTGTGGGGTATTCAGACATAGTTGAGTCACAACTGTTCAAACAGATACTTTATTCCACTTGTCAACACATAGCAGGAGCCCAGGCCATACACACACACACACACACACACACACACACACTTGCTGTATACATTTGGACTCATCTGAACACATTGCACACACACTCAATAAGCATGTGAGCCGTGTTTGTCAGCATGTGTAACGGAGCATTAAAGCTGTGAGTAACTGGGTAAACTGGATGTGTACAACAATAATGCTTTTTTCAACTCTGAGCAGTGATTCATTTTATTTGCTAACTAATACTGTCTGTTCGACTACTGACAACAAAAATAATACAGATTTTATACAATGATAAAATATGTGTTAAAGGGAGAGTTTGGTTTGTTTGAAGTGGGGTTGTATGAGATACTTATCAATAGCAGGTGTACTACATACAGTGGATGCCGGTCAGCACGGCCCCGGTGTTTAGGAACCGGCCGCAGTGCCGGCACTGAAGCTACGTAGTACGCTTACTATAAGTATCTCATCCAACCCCACTTCAAACAAATTGTCCTTCATAGCCATCATGTGTACAGCAGGAACAGTTCTCCTGTCTTTAATCATTAGTGTGATTAATGATGACCGTGTTCTTATTCTTGTTTTTCAGTGAATGCTATTTTGAATGTCGCCAACATCATATCATTAAATGGGACCCACAAGTGAGACTCACAGGTGACAGGTAACGAAACAAATCAGCGCAGCATTGGGCATGATGTCTTCATACCCTAGTAGTGCAGGTCAAGCTAGAAAAGTAATGCAACTTCATAACATCTTAATATTTGGGCTCCTTGCCGAATACCAAAATACTTTGACCCCAGCTAGATTTGTTCTCGGACTAAAGCCAACATGTCCCAGATGTCGTCGTCCGGGGTTATTCTAATAATAACTTTATACCACGTCTTTGACAGGATGAATAGTACTACCCATGGATAGTTTAGAGGATTGTAAATCATAGCAATGCCACTATAAGTATGTCCCACTGACAAACAGTTTCATATCGATCAGTTCAACAGTACAAATTGTGTAATTAGTTCACCGGCTTAGAATGAATCATATTGCAGATGGACAGTCAGTATTTTAAGATAAACAATAGATCACATGACTCGGGTGTTAAACTCCAGGTGCTCATGAGGGCTGAAAAGTAAACTGTCGAGGGAGGGATGCCACTGGGCTTTCTTCAGGCACACTCGCACCGAGCCAAGGATTTAGTTTAAAAGAGTCAGAGATGATTCTTCCGAGCCACGCCTTGAGAAAGACCCGATGAGAGACGACAGGTCGGCGGCTATTTCTTTTATATTGATGTTTTTTATGAGAGATGCCCCGAGTCAATAAAGGCATTCTAAACTAAATCCTTGGCTCGGTGCGAGTGTGCCTGAAGAAAGCCCATGGCATCCCTCCCCCCGACAGATCACATGACTGCTTTAATGCGGTAGGTCTCTCCTTCTCACAAACCCACAGATAATTATCACCCAGTAGTTCTTCTCTGCTTTACGGAGTAATTTAGTGCCATTAAGCTCATTGTTTTGGTTAACCAGCCTGAGACTTTACTGTTTTGGTTTCACATAACCTCTTAGCATTACTGTTAGCCACAGCAGGCAGATGTTTACAGCAAGCACAGCTGATAAACCCACTGTGAGCTTCCTCCCTCGCACCAACTGGCAGAGAAGCAAAGTTAACAATGGAGAAAACAGTGGAGCAAATTTTCCCTCCGGAGTTTACAAAGAGTCATTCTTATTATGAGACCAGAAGCAGTAAGCACTCTAAAAATGCTAATAATTCTCCTTGTCTGCAAGATGTGAGAACAACTGACATATTCTTCAAACATCAATGTGAACAGAGCAACACAAACTACAGCTCAGTTTGCACATCCGAGGTTGATTATCTGCTCATCTGGAGATCATTCCGTGATTTTTGTGCTTCTACCATGGAGGAGTACACTACTTAATTAAAAGTGTTCTTTTTTCGAGATTTCAGTGTGTTGATCTTAAAATAAATGGGAAAAAACGTGAGTCTGTACCGGTCTAAACATGGTGTTTTATTTTGAAATGACCGGATGCTGTATGCTGCTTTCGTGTGTGACTTCCTGTTTGGAACGATCTGCTCTGTTGAGCTTGACGCGTGTTTGAAGCGGCCTCCGTCAAAAATAGACCCGGCGCGTATCTTTAGCGGAGCAGAGTGGAGCAGAGCGGAGAGACGCTTCTGGGACGCGCTGGAGACGGACCGCACTGCGTGCTGTGGAATCACTATCATCGACTTGAATGGGCGCGATCGACTCCGGAGGTCGCAGCGTACACGGAACGCGCCAGAGACGGATCCCGCAAAGCCTGCAAAAACTGCAAATACTGAAAAGCCTCTGTAGCCTGTTTTGGAATCACCTGGTCATAGAACAAACATGTTTCAGTGCTTACATAGCCTCACAAAAATCTTTCTGAAAAAAGATAAATACTTTTATGTTACAATTAAATGTACTGCACAATTAAAGCAGTTAAATAACAAAAACATCGGCTGCTGCCACCTTATTTGCCGATGGGCCGACGTCTGTCAACACGGCCGATATCTGCCGATAACGATGTTCAGTCGATGCATCGGTGCTTCCCTAGTAATGACAGCTGTAAACAAAAGGCAAATTTCAAAGTTGTTTGTAATCCTTGCAATTTGCCAATCTGGAACACAAATGAAAGGCTGTTAAACTGAGGAGATCTCTCTCTCCTGTCAGCTATGAATCAAATCAATCAAAGTTTATTTGTATAGCGCCAAATCATAACCAGAGTTATCTCGAGACACTTTAGAGAAAGAGCAGGTTTAGACCGAACTCTTGTTGTTCTTTAAAGAGAGGCCCAACATGAATCACCATGAGTAGCACTTAGCAACATTCGGCACATTGGCAGAAAAACTTCCTTTTAAAGTCGAGGTGAAATGAAAAATGTCATTTTAATCCTTTTAGATCACATCCCCGGTAATATTGTGCATCTGTTTGACAATATAGGCCAAAAAAAATACAGAAAATTTCTTCATATTCTTATATCAAAATCCGATTTTTTCTTCCTGTAAAACAAAATATCACGTGTGCCTACATAAGCTAGGACCAACCAATTTCAACCAATCAATCTGCAGCATTTAGCCGCAGAGCACCAAGAACGCTCGGTCAGTTAGCTAGCTACTGCGCTGTGGAGAACGTCTGTCTACGCCCACTTCTCAACGATCAAATCAAATCCCTCTAATGATATGTCCCGCCTGCACGTCCTGTTTCAATCGGAAATACGTCACGATACGGAAGCTAGATACTCTGGAAATGCCGTTTCAGCTCGACTTTAACAGGCAGAAACCTCGAGCAGAACCAGGCTCATGTTGAACAGCCGTCTGCCTCGACTGGATGGGCCGAAAATGGGACGGAAGGAGATGCAGGATAGAGACAGGCAAAGACTAGCTATACCTCCCTTGTCGCCTTAAGGTGCTGCGCTGCACTGTTGGTCCAGTGGACTGATTCCCTTACAGCGAAGTACTGACTGAAAATTAGACGCCATAATGTTACCTACTATCGTAAAAGTCTAAGATTACTTTGACTGTCTTTTACTGAAACACCTTCAGACGGAGTTCTGCTCATAAATTGCTTTTATGTATCAATTAAGTTCTATTTTAGAAAATTGAAAATAAACTCTTTCAGCTCCTCGTCAAATCAGCTATTCTTCTCCCAACACATACATTCACACATTCCTGACACCCTTTCCACATTAAGCTCATGGTTCATGTTAGTGGTCGTGCTCCCTGCATGAGTTCTCTGTGTTTAAATAAGCAGGACTGTGTCAGTGTCAGAGTGTGCACTCACATACACCAGTTTATATTAGCAGAGGCCTTGCGGTTTGTTGAGTGAGGCTGAAAGAACTTTTTTCCACAGGCAGCGCGTGATTATTTTTACTTTTTCGGAGAACCCTTTTAGACGCTGAGAGACCCCTCCCTCACCTCGCCCGTCCCTCCTCCCCTAATAGCGAGCTACCCGCATGCCTATCACGGTGCTCGGGGCAAAAAAAGGAAAGAACGGGGAGGGGATGTGAGGGAGAGCCAGGGAGAGGGCGGGAAGGGAAACAGAGCTGATTATCCAAATACAGTCATTAAAGGGGAAATGTGTTTTTCAAGCTGTCAAGATGATTAATGGGCGAGAGCAAATCCTCACAAATGCTCTTGTTTAGTCTAACTGGCAGACACGATCCTGCCCATTGATTTATGGCAGGCCTGCTGTGTGAGACCATAGTGAGGTTACAGGGTGTGTGTGTATGCATGTGTATGTATGCCTGCTTGTGTGCGTGCATGTTTGTGTGTACACGCATGTCTGCATGTGTGTGGTGGCGCAGACGGAGGAAGGAGCGTGTCGGGTCCACATGACCAGAGGAGCCGAGGAGGGATCGGGCAACAAAGGAGAGCAGTGAGAAAACTCTCCTCATCAGCTTTCACCCTGTGCTCCGACGCTCAGCTACACAAACCCGAGAAGGATGGCCGAGCTTTTTTTTACTTTATGGCTCCATGATTGAACATCAACAACACGATCGATGATTCATCCGGAATGAATCAAACAGCTGTCCAGAAGTACTTAGGCTTTCATTTGTCACTCGCCAATATCCCTCCTCGCAGATGAGATTGGAACAGAATGAGCAATATTTCTCTCATTGCTCAACTGTAGTGAAGTTTATCTGGCCTGTGTTGTAGATGAAATTACCTAACAGAACCTTTTCATAGGACGAGGCAATCATCGGTGAGAGTTTAAATAGAGAGAATAGTTACATGACATGTTTTTAAATGAACACGATGCCTTAAAGGATAACTTCGGGATTTTTCAGCTTAGACCCTATTTTCCCATGTGTTTATGTGTAAGTGACGAGTGGAGACAACAATTATTGATTGATTATTATTCAGGGAGGGAGCACCGGCCGGCAGCCGGGAAATGAGATACAATGTAACTAAACAGGGCACCGGGCATACGCCAATATACAGCCACTAAAAGCGCTTGTTTTTGCTACTGACAGGCTCAGATCGTTATAATAAGTGTCTGACAACACTGTGGTAGCCACGCTACTTTTGATCTCTGTTGATGTCTGTAACCAAGTCTCGCTCACGGAGAAGTCTCGCGCGAGACCGTCGCTGTTGCAGGAAGAAGGAGAGAGGAGTGAGAGGAGAGGGAGACGAAGAGGGAGAAGTGCCTTTTGTTGAGTTGGAGTACAGAAAGCGTTGCTCAGTGCGATCTAAAAGATTGTCATGGCTGAAGATTTATCTGATTTCTATGATTCGCTCCTCTCTCCTTCTTCCTGCAACAGCTACGGTCGCGCTCGAGATTTCAGCTCACAGAGTAACTTTTCGGACCATAAAAGAAATGGAAAGTTTATTGAGCGGCATCATGAAGAACTGATGTTCTTTCCAGCTCTGATTTTAGTTCATGTTTCTAATTCTGTCAAATTTCATGAACTTAAACCAAAAACATTCCTTTTAACCACAACAGAAGTTCCCTCACTCATCAAACCCTGTTAGAGAAGACACACCACGTGTCTAAGTGCTTTCATGTTACAAAATCAATTTGCTGTTGGAGCTACAGTCTTCACATGATTCTGTATAATTTATAATCCACAATTTGTGTCAGAGGGAACATTTCTTTTAGAAAGGCCTCAGAGACTTTGTTGCAGTATGTTGTTGCTATTTCATGCCCACAAACGTGTGTTATACGTGTGTTAACTTGGTCGAAAAACCCGCTAACACCCGGCTTTTTTGCTGAGTGGGAAAGGCTACAATCGGCATTCAGACCCGGGTTAAATGACTCTGCAGCAGACCCGGGTAATTATTGCCTCAGCTCCGATGTCAACGTGCTAATCTCCGCCCCCTTTCTATTTCTATGCTCTGTCGGTAACTTCTGCGACTCCTCGTCATCTCAGCTACAAATTCCGCCCGTCTCGGTCCGAGCAGCGCTCGAACATTGTTACAAATTTGTTGCTGCCGAGTTTGATACACAGACTGAATGAGTGATAGATACAATAAAGACCTAACCTGCGTAACATCTTCACTGTTTACTAACCCTGTCTCCAGTGTGTTTGTGACGTCAGACGGTGACGCAGCAGAAAAGAGACAGGAGTATACTTCACTGGCAATGGGAAAAGAGACAATCGGCATCTATAAGTGGGTCACACCTCTGAACAATTTATGAAAAACTATAGATTAGCTATTCTGAATTCATATTTTTGTTGGTAAAACTTCTTGGGAAACAAACATTTTGTTGAATGATTTCTCGGATCAAAGTCTGTTCTGGAATTTATACTTGTACTTCTTGGGAAAATTACACCAGGAATGAAACCGCAGATAAAAATAACAGCAAGACATGAAACTTAATCAACAAGAACACTTAAGAAAAAAACAGACGCTCCCAGACTGACAGAAGATCTCAGAGAAATGTAGCACAATGAGCGCCAGAGATTACACACCGCTACAAAAAATGTATGTTCTGGTTCTTGGATGATGTCGAGTTACTTGAGACATGAAAGTTATTGCATTTAATGTATTCATAGTTGTGCACATTTGTTTTTTCTTCCGGCCATAGATGACGTTTTATTTTATTGAGGCTTAATAAACCGGGCCTTCAAGCAACTTTAAAACATGGATTTATTGTAAATACTTGGAAAGTTCCAGCGCACTGCTCTCCAGTAGGTGAATACGTCACCGCGCAGCGGTCCAGTCGGCTCTCCAGGCTGGTCCAGATGGATGGATAGCAGCTGTTGGCCCCACAACCTCTTCCCTCAGCACAACCATTAGCCCTATCTGTCTGCAATTTCCTCATTCTTCCTCAGTTTCCTCTGAAGTCCACTGTGATCGCTTTCCCACACCCCCACAGCTCGGCACAGCGGCTCACTGTAAGTACACTGCAGCAACGTTTGGCCTGAGCGGACCCGGATAAATTCACTGGACCAATTACTCTGTCCACCCACACAGGCATGCATGTACATAATGACAGACACATGCAGACACACGCAAACACAAGAGATATGCTTCATACAGCCACTTTTGGAGTGCTTAGATGGACATTGTGGTTTGGTCTTCTCTGGCACAGAGGTGTGGTAAACACTTAACACACTCGTTTTATCTATAAATCCTTTACTGGACATTTACCACCCTATACAACATCCAGGCTTACCTGGTCCCGTGCCGTAGCCATCATTACCAGCACTAAATGAACCGTGAGACGCGTGAGGTACAGGTACGGCAACACCACTTAGACAAACCACACACAGAACTACACAAACTGTTGTAGAAAAGATTTAAGAAAGGAAAAGAAAATTCCTCAGCTGACTTCAGAGCAAAAGCAGCGAGTAACGAGAACATTCACAGACATGTAGTGGAGTCAAAGGTACAATATCCAATACCGTGCGTTGCTTGCGTAGGTATACAGGGCCGTTGTGCGGAGTAAGAAATAGTGCCGAGGTAAAGGGCTGTCTGACACACTACACTTAAACCTAAAATGTTTGTTGACTCTTTTAAGTGGTTAAGTATGTCGTACTCCTGACTCCGTCTGCAGCCGTGCTTAGCTTAGCTTCCATGTAGGAACTCCAACCGGCTTCTCCCGTCAGGGGCCGTGCTGACTGTTATCTACTTAGTACACTTACTATTGATAAGTACCTCATACAACCCCACTTCAAAAAATCTGAACTATCCCTTTAAAAATTCAAAGCATGTACAAAAACAACAACAACATAAAACCATCAGACACTTGAGTTAGCAAACAAGATGGGTCTGATAAAGTTTGTTATTTCAAGTTAGAGTTTAATATACTTCCTATGAATGTCATGAATAAGTAATTGGAATCTTCTGTCTTAATGGGGAAATAATGCGGAAATTGATTTTATATAAGCTTACACACACAGTTGCACAAACGAAACACACACGCACACATTTTAAGGCTGTGAATTAATTTCACCATAAATCAGACGAAGGTGGATACCCATGAGGACGATGTTAAAGGTAGATTTCTGCAAACAGGACATGATTAATGTGTCGCTGCAGAGAGAAACAGTCGTGTAACTTTTCCGGGACCTCCGCTGGGACCCTGCAGCAGCGTGAAGAACAGGACATCCTAAACTTTCAAATAGGAACGGGAACAAATGATACGGAGAAAGGAAGATGAGCGCTCAGATGAGAGATTCAAACCATATGTGTGTCATGAGACGGCCATGTTGGACTTCAGCTAGAGCCAGTACACTAAATGTGACACAGACACAGAGACACCTGAGCCTGCAGTTCTTCAGCTGTGGGGGGTGTATAGGGGCCTTCGACTCATTTTTTCTGGAACAGTTTATGTTCACCTTCAGCCTCTTCATTCAATAACGTTTTACTGTAGCAGGCTTTTGCTTTAAAAGCCCATTACCTGCATAGGACCAACCTTCAGTTAACTTAGCCACAAGCTTGCGGGCGAAGTGGAGCATTTGGCAGGCAGGTATTTTATTACCTTTTTTTTTTATAAAAATGGTGGAGACCAAAATCTGGGCTAAAAGAAGAGTAAATACTGGACTTTAATATTTCACCATTAATGGGGCGCGACTGCGAGCTAGTTGAGGCAGACAAATCGAGCTGCACTGATTTAAAGTATTTCCGAGTGAAACAGGACGTGCAGGCGGGACATATCATTAGAGGGATTTGATTTGATCGTTGAGAAGTGGGCGTAGACAGACGTTCTCCACAGCGCAGCAGCTAGCTAACTGACCGAGCGTTCTTGGTGCTCTGCAGCTAAATGTTGCAGATTGATTGGTTGAAATTGTTTGGTGCTAACTTACGTAAGCACGCGTGAAATTTAGTTTTACCGGAAGAAAAAATGATCAGATTTTGATATAAGAATACGAAGAAATTGATTTTCTGTATTTTTTTTGGCCTATATTGTCAAATAGATGCACAATATTACCGAGGATGAGATCTAAAAGGATTAAAATGACGTTTTTCATTTCACCTCGACTTTAATCATTGTTATACGTCACTTCCACATCGCCTGACAACACTTCCTCCCAATTGGCGCTCTATTTAAGCTGCAAGATTTCCTGTCTCTCCCTCTCCGCTCTGTCATTGCCGTCGCTGCCCTGCGCCAGTACTGCGCTCTTACTTCCAGCCCCACCACCACCCCAGCATCCACCTGCAGGCTCCCAATAGGAGGGTTCAAGATATCATCTCATCACTCCTCAATTTCTGCATGTAAAATAAATCTGCGAGGAGTGATGAGGTCGGAGCCGAGACGCCAAACACAGGCTGTGTTCTGCTGGTGCAATAAACATTTCAAACTCGAGTTGTCTGACTGAACTGTAAATATTAATTTTGAATCGTGATCTGCTAGATGGCCAAACACTGTTCGCTATATTTAGAGCAGGTCTAGACAGAACTCAGACCCAACAGTTCCTCGATGAGCATGCACTTTGTTTCCTTTCGACAGGCAGAAACCTGGAGCAGAACTGGACCCTGGGTTGACGGCCATCCATCTCAAAGTGTTGGGTGGAGAGGGAGACAAAAAGAGATTGCTGATGATTAACTGCAATCTGTCTCCATAATGTGTGCACCTAAGGCTGGTTCAGGGTTGAGCAATCATGTACAAAATGCAACCCGAGCTGACCCCAGCTCTGCTCCATCCACATGAGTCCTGTTGGGTTTGGGTACAAGTATGCAGCTCTGGAGGAGTATGGGAGCTCGGAGAGGGAGTCCAACATCAACAGCCCAGCTGTGAGCTCTGTGTGTATATGTACACACATACTGTATACATTCACTCAGCGTGTATACATGTTCAGTTGGATTTATTCCAGCTGCAAGCTCAGCAACACACGACATGGCTACGTGTGTGTGTGTGTGTGTGTGTGTGTGTGTGTGTGTGTGTGTGTGTGTGTGTGTCTGTGTGTTCATATGTCAGCGACCAGTGATTAATGACCCGCAGCCCGGCTTTCTTCTACTTCCTTCCTCTCCAGTCGTGTCACACACATCATCACGCGTCACCATAATGGATGCCGGCAGACGGCTGTAGCAGCTCCTGCTCGGCCTCATGGATACAAACAGACCATAACATCCTGCACATGCAAATGCACTGACACATTTACATTTAAAGCTGCGCAGGGAGACGTTACATGTCAGGAGCAACAGAATGTGACATCAGGAAACTTTCTGCTCTGACCTGAAGCGGAGGTCAGCTTTGTGATGCTCCACTTTTTCACTGGCTGCTGTTTTAAGACCTTTCATGGCTCATGTCAGAGTTTTGACATTTCATTTAAAGAGTTTCGTCCCTGAAGAAAGCAGAAGAAGTTCCTTCATATCATTCAGACAAAGACAGTAAAGCTTCAACTTTATCAAGGTTATAGTTTGACGTTATGGGAAATGTGCTAATTGTTCCTGTTCCTTTATTCTTCTGTCAGATTGTTCAGAACACCACACGAGTCAAAGCTTTAATTGAGCTTTATGTCTGTTAAAGATGATCAAAATTTTAGTTAAAATAATATATTTTAAAGGACAATCTGTAATGTGAAAGTTGTCACTCATAGCTGAATCTACACAGAACTATTATGTTTACTGTTCACTCGCAGAAACTCCACTGAGAACTCATCGCCACATGCTCACACATTTAGCAAGCAGCTGCTGAACGCTGCAGCATTTAGCATGTAAACAGACAGATATTTGCCTCAAGACTTAGAGACTAAAAACTGAGCTTAAAGAGAGGGAAACAGAGCTCAGATAAAGGCTAATATTGCTCTATAACTGCTGGATGTGTAAAGAAGGAGCTGTGTTCTGATAAGTGTTTGTGCCACAAAACAAAAAGACGCTACAGCTGCTTAGGACAAAGACTTAAAACTGAGCTCAAAATAAAACATCATGTTTGTAAGTGATCGGTGCCAAAACCAGGGTACAAAATGACAAGTTTTTTTTTTTTCTTGGCCAGGATCAAGCTCCAGTCTTTATGCTAAGCTAAGCTCTCGTCTGTAGCTACATATTTGGTAACATCAGATTACCATATTTCATCTTACTCTCGGCAAGAGAGCGAATCAGCAGATTTCAACATTTGACATGGCTGATAGAGTGCTGTTTAAGGGTGGGACAAAATATCGATATCGCAATATATCGTCACCCCCACTGTTATTCAATTATCGAATTGCTGGCGCCAAATGGCGATGTTTTAATTCGGTAACAGATCACCATGCTAGTTTGTGTCACCGCATCGTTGTTAATCTTAATTTGTGTCAAAATCTGTAAGTAAAGTATTATATGATTGCCTTGCAATGTATCGATTCTCGCAGAATCGCTGTATCTGTATCGACATGAGTTGCCCTGCGATTCCCACGCCTACTACTGTTATACTCACTAACTCACTCACAATTACTCACTGATCATTTAACAATAGAACAATACAATAGAATACATTTTAATAGACCAGAGATTGCTACCTCAGCAAGGTCAGAAACTCTCAGCCTATAGAAAAGCACATTTGTAACATTATACTTGTACTATGGCCACGTATGCTCGAGCCAGTGAAGGCTGCTCATCCATCAAAGAATCGCAGACTTTCCAGACCCGTCCTGTCAAAAACACTTATTCAGTGGGACGTGTAAGAAAAAATGGTGCAAAAGACAAGTGTGTGTCCGTGTGAGCACATGTGTCCCGGACTGTCTGCTGACACGCTGCAATGTGCTGTGAGCGTCTGTGAAAGAGAGGGAGAGATAAAAGAGAGAGAGAGAGAGAAAGGCAGCGGTACTGACAAAGAAAGAGACGAATGAGAGTGGGAAGGGACGATAAAGGAAGAAAAAGAATGAGCAGTGGAAAAAGTGGGAGAGAAAAGAAAGAAAAGGGAACAGCAGAGAGACAGAGAGCAAGCAAGTCGTGCATGTGTGTTGGTTCCCAGCCCTGTCAGGGCCCTGTCAGCCTGTGATTTATGGCACCGAGACTGGGAGCAGTCTTCGCTGCCAGCTCAGTATTGTTACAACTGACAGCTAATGAGGCCGGACGGGCTTTCAAGCACAGCACTTAACAGAGGCCTCCATCTTCACGAGTCACGAGCTCTCCCCTTTCTTTTCTCCCCTCGCTTTCTCTCTCCCATTTATTTCTTCTTCCAGGGTGGCAGCAGTGTGGCGAGCTAGCTCCACATTTCAGGGGGTGAGGAGAGAAAATAAGGCAGGCCGACAGAGATATATGGGCGACACTCTGTTACTGCCGCACTTCCACTCTCTTCCTCCTGCATGCTATTAAGCCAGAGGCTCGGCTCATATAAATGAGGGAGAGAGGCTGAAACACACAAAGGGAGAGATCCAGCCTCTACGCTGCACTTCACTTTTCTTTAAAACAAAACATCCCTCTCCCTCTGCAGTCGTGTTTTCAGAGCCTGCAGCTATACGTCCTGTCAGTCTCTCTGTGATTACGTGAGTGTGATCTGGGTGAAGGTACCTGAACTTTATAGCGTTGGCTGTGGCGTATTTTACCTTCAACACCCCTGGCCCGGACTGCTTGGACCCTGTTCTATAATCACTACCAGAGTCTCTGGCAGGGCTGCCCTCCCTCCCCTCCCTCCCCTCCTCCTCCCTCGGCCCCTGGTTTCTTGTCAGTCGTGATTAATGGCACTAGGGCCCCGGCGCGGCTTACACTGCCAGTTCCAGCGATGTTCCCTTGATACTTAATGAACTCTGACAAACTTCTTTTCCCTTGCTCTGTTGTTCCCTTTCTCCCCCCCTCCACCACCACCACCCGCCCCTCCCTGTTTAAAATGCACGGCACAGAGCTGCCACTGCAGCACCTTGGGGTTAGCTCTGGTCCTTTGTAAATTTCTCAAGAGGCCGACGTCTAAAAATAAAGCGCCACAGCCATTTTAGTGTCAAGACCCTTAACTGTGTGTCACTTCCAGTGGCTTGTTGCTGACTGTAGATGATATACATTACATTATGTGCTTCAGGGATCCTTCTTCTAAATTGGTTGGCTAAATTGAAGCCTGAATGTCTTTGATACAGGCCTATCAAACTTTCGGTTTATTGACAGCCGATCATGTCCACCTCAAATTCTAAACTATTAAAATAAAGTTGTGCAAGATAGCAGTGAAAGACTGTTAATGTTAAAATGTTAAACTCATGGCACACTGAGGGAGAAGGATCATGAAGCCCTGCTCCTTTAAAGATGGAGCAGTGCGTCTGCTGGTCTCTGTCGCCATCTGCTGCTCACCTTTAGTTGAAACACTTTTCTCTTAAACTTTCTGAACTTTACTGGAAGAGGGTTGAGTAGTTTATAACTTTAGAGTCACCCTTAGGTTGAATCACTTTGAAAATTAAATAAACAGGTGAAAATTATTAACTTAAGTATGAAGGAAAACATTTGTTGCCACACGTGTTGGGTTTCACAATTGTTTAGATTTGCCTGTGAGAGAAACAGTCAGCAGCAGTTTCCAAAACTCACAGAAAGATTGAATAAATGGAGTAAATATGTGGATCAAATAAAACACAACTAAATGTCTAAGTTTGAAAAGATTGAAAAGTTATTTTAATTTATCTTTGTATATGTAGTAGGTGTCTATAGATGTGCATGAATGTACTTGTATGTATGCTTTGGTGTATATGTATGTGCACTATATAATACTAGCATCTTATTATATTATATATTTTTTTGTCTATTATTATACTTCAAATATAATCATTATTTTTCTTTATGAAATAAAAACATATTTTGAGAACACTAAAGTTACAAACGTTTTTTATTTGACCAAATAAAAAAGTTTACTTTAACATTTGTAACACCTGACATAGAAGTCGGTGATAAAAAAACAAATATTCATATTTTAGCACTTAACACAACACAAATTATCATTTTAATGCCAATATGATGGACAGCTGTAGAAAATGTTGAGCAAAAAAGATTCATCTATTTCCTATCAACACTTGTTCCCTGGATGTGAAGGCTGTGGAGGCTCTTCAACGAGGACTTAAAGCTCAGATTTTCCTGGTTTCAGCTCATACATTTCAGGAAGTGAGGTGAATAATCAAGTTAAGGAAACCTTCCATCTTAAAACAAAAACAACAACTTTTTAACTATCAGGAAAGAAGGGAGAGAGAGTCTGCAGATGGACTGGGCTCATGTTTAAAAGGACGGACCAGTCCAATCAGCGAGGATTCATGTCGCTCGAGGGTACCTACCTTTTCCGGTTTGGTTAATGCCGTTGTGTTCTCTGATTTGCCGTTGCCGTTGTGTTTTCTCTTTTGCCGTTGTGTTTTCTGATTTGCCGTTATGTTTCTGTTTTGCCGGTTTGATTTGCACTTCAGGGCCACCGTACATCTTTGTGCTGGTTTTTGTTTGTGTTCACACTACAGACACAAACAGGCTACAGCTAAACAGGGAGGTCTACATGGTCCCTCCTCTTTCTGAATACTGTCAAAAGTTTCATAATAGTTCTATCAAAATTCAAATAAACAACTTAAGCAGATTTGCTTCAGGAGGCTATTTCTGGAGCAAATTATGACTGAATGAATCTGGTCGACCAACTCCGGCACTTTACATGGTAACGACAGTGGCTGTCACACCGCCCACAGGAGGGCGCTAATGTTACAATCTGCCTGCCGAACTCCAACGAAGAAGAAGAGGAGGCGTAAGGTAGCAGGTGCCTAAAGTGCCTGATTTATATCCGTTGTTGGTGTCCTTTCGGACGAAATTAAAGGTAAGACGCGCCGAGTGGAAGGACCTTTCTTTCTGTATATTTAAACAAAGTATCTGGTGCTCCCGGTCTTGTTTAAAGTGACTGTAGCATATCCCAAGGAGATTAGACGTGCCGAGATTGTTTTGCTAACTTAACGTTAGCAGACGTGAGGTTCATTTGGCCTTGTGTTGTGCTTTGAGGCTATCTGTAAAGTGTGCCTTGCTTCTTACATGCAACTAAACGATATTGTCCCCTGAGCCAGTCTGCTATTGAAAGAAGCGGCTCTTTTTGTTGCAGCACCAATATTCTCACTTGCATTGTGCTACAGTGGCTAGCTCCGAAGCACTCGAGACCAAAGTCTATTCAATGTTTGTATATTTTACAATAACTTTCAGTTAGTGATACATTCGTGCAATAATTTGATCATTTTACGTCTGAAAACAAGTCGTCAGACTTACTCCCTACATTCGGCATATATGTGATTGCTGAGATTGTGTTTCTTTTGACAAAGTCTTAGCTTTGAACTTTGAACTGCTGTAAGAATGTTTCCGCAAACAGAGGAAGCCTTTTGGTCAATCATTTATAGTTTAGTTATAGTTTTGAGTCTTTGCCTTGTTACAATTCTAAGAATTTAAATGTTACCCTCCTCACGAATCGTTTGTTTGGATGTCAATACACAACTGTTTTATAACTCATTCCTAGAAACGCATGAGCAACATCAAAACAAAAAGCTGCAGACCTGTTTTTTTTTTCTAAGAGCAAAGTCAGATTACAGCCGAAACAAATTTAAATAACGGATCAAATTTAAATAACGGAATAAGATAACAAAATTGTAGAAACACTGTTGTACACAGTGAACCTGAGACCAGTTCAGTGTTGAGTCTGAATGGTCACCAGATTGTTTTATTGCAAATCCTTACCAACAAAGCACAGCTGTCAGCTTAGACTACCTAAAATAAACAGTATCAGATCTAACAGAATGTAGATACTGTTGTAGTTGTTATACTACTATGGTAAGACTTATTTTGTAATTGACGAAAGGTCACAACGATTTCCCACTGTGGCCTAAATCCTCTTTAAGTGTGACAAGGTCACTGAGTCCCAGCTGATGCCTGGCTAAGCCTGAGCTGAGAGGAGATAAAGCAGTGAGTAAGAAGCTAACTACAACTTGTTTCTGATTTGATGGATAGACAGAGTTTATTAGCATCTAGAGTTGAGAGAATTTGATTTTGATTGTGAGGATATTGACGCCCAAAAAGAAATTCTGTTTCCATCTGCTCATTCACACATGCTGTCTGCCCTGTTTCTCTGCCAGGATGGCACAGTGGGGTGCCATATTCTCAATAATTGCTGCCCTCGGAGGAGCAGCGCTCTTAGCCTCTGTGCACAAGATCGATGAAGGACACACTGGAGTTTACTACAGGTGAGACTGCAGCACACATTGTTGTGTTCCTTTTTGTGGCTGAGACATGAGTGTGAAACTGCTCAGTAAGAGACTATGAAGAAGAGAGCATCTGCGTCAAAGGTGTTTGCCTTAAGCAACTTATCTGTGGACACTATAAATACCTGGGCGGTAAGAGTGCAAAAATGGTCAGTTGTTGTTGTATGCCTCTGTGCTGTCTCGGGTGCAGAGTATTTAAAGTCTAATCACAAGTTTTATAACAGACAAGATTAAATAATATCTCTTCACTTGCTTCAGTGGAGCTCTTTAAACAAATGATGATCGGCCTCTGAATAACTTGAGGGTCATGTTTAAGTATCTACAAATAAAGATGGATTCTACATCATGGGAAAATATTAGTCTGGGAACATTTTTTATCTTAAACGTTTAGAAATGAGTTGCCCAAGTATGATGGACTGTAAGAAAGGGGTTTCTGTTTTTGCCATCAGCAGTTAAATAAATAACTGTTTACATTGACTAAAATACCAAAGCTGTTTCTTTATGTCTCCTAACAAAGTTCTCCTCAAGTCTTACCATTTGAGTTTAGACCCACATCATTAATTAATTTTACCACTATTAATCAGACTATTTTTTTTCCTCTATAAGCTTCAATTCCACCAAATTATTTTTTAATTCAGTTATGTAGTCTAGCCTAAGTTATGATGATGATGCTGTGTGTGTGTATAATACAGAGGAGGGGCTCTCCTGACGACCACCAGCAACCCTGGTTTCCACCTTATGCTTCCATTTATCACCACTTACAAGCCTGTTCAGGTGAGTCGAATGAAGTCGGATTATTTCTAAATCCTAAAATCCTTTGAGCCTCTGTTCATGAATGAAATGAAACTTACGACAGATACTGTTTGTACGGAAAAAGGAAAAGAAAAATAACACATTTGTGTGTGGGTGTGGCCACGAAGTGTAACAGAACAAATATTGTCATGTGTCATAGAGACGTTGATTCAGCTCTAAGGGATGTTATATTACGTTTGGTGACACTGGCCAGGACTTCCTGTAACTATATTTACAACTAAAATCCAGGTTCCCTCAGTTTTAACCTGATTTCATACTGTGTTGATTTACTCTCAGTCCCTCCACTGTGTGCCTGGTGTTTTTCTCACGATGTCAGCGGTTTGTTTTTTGTCCCTGACATCAGAAAGAGGAATTTAAACATGAATATTTGTTTATTGTCTTGCAGACGACGCTGCAGACAGACGAGGTGAAGAATGTACCATGCGGCACAAGGTAGGTCTGATTCATGAATGACGCAAGTAGTATCAGATGTGGTCTTGAGATCTGTTACACTGGGTTTTCTACACACACACGCACACACACACACACACACACACACACACACACACACACACACACACACACACACACACACACACACACACAAACCCAAACAACACTTCTGTAATACGCACATGCTTCGTTGGAACATCTGAATCACTCGCTCAGACTGAAAATAGAGTCTCTTTATCTTCTATTTGTTTTTTGATATTGTCTTGCAGTGGAGGAGTGATGATCTACTTTGACCGCATAGAAGTGGTGAACTACCTCGTTCCAACAGCAGGTAAACTCGTCAGTGTGCAGCAGGCCCAAAACATCAAACAGCGTGTTTGTTCTAACCTCTCTGTGTATTTTCCATCACTTCTGAAGATAAAGCAGCACTGACAGACACATGAGACATTATTCTGTTGCCCTCTCTGCAGTGTACGACATAGTGAGGAACTTCACGGCAGACTACGACAAAGCTTTGATATTCAACAAGGTGCACCACGAGCTCAACCAGTTCTGCAGTGTTCACTCTCTGCAGGAGGTCTACATCGGCTTGTTCGGTGAGTCTGGCGGCTGCAGGCTGGATGTAAACTAACTACTAATCTTAAACACCTCTTCTCAGCTCCTTCATCGGTACATCTGCATAACAGCATGGAGTCAGCCTACAGTGGAGGGTTCGGAAATCCCCCACTTTATAGCTCGTTTCATTAGGTGGCCAGTGCCTCGTTACTCAACAACTGCAGAGCATATGGGCAGTTAGACCAAACATGCCTCATCGATCCTCAGAAAACAAACAGACATGGCGTGATGATGAGACATTTTGAGTGTGATCATGAATCATCATTAAAAGAGCAGATAAGTCATCACGTTGACATACTTTGTAGCAGTGTTGTAGCACTCGAGATGATGATGATGATGATGACTCGGACTCTGACTCACGCGCTGACAGCATGCAGACTCTGAAGATGGAGAGGGGGACTCTGACCTTTTCACTGATAAGAAATGATTTATTGTTTTCAGTAATAAGTTACTCACTTTCGAGCGAGCGCTGGCACGCGTGTTCACCTGCATGCACGTTCACTCGCCGCCTTGACGCCTAAAGAGGCGCCACATATCGTTCGCCTTGCTTTCAAAGATTTCACAGTAAAGTACAGTTACAAAGCTACCTGGGTATTTTTTGAGTGCGAGTTCACAAAAAGAATATCTACATACGTGGATGATGTGTGAAGTTAAATGTACGGCTACGTTACTGTCAAACTGTACATTTCAATATATGTGTATGCAGCATCGGGTGTGTCGTGGCGATGGGCAGATTACAGTCATATCTGTGTGGATTAGGCTAACGGGGTATTAAAAATGAAAACCTTAGTTAACAGTGGGTGGGTTGAAGGTATTTTAGAGTGTATCAGACGCCTGCAGTGTTCGCAGAAACGATGAGTGCGCATTCACGCATGAGGCACAGCGCTGTAACTTCATTGATAATTAATATCTCTAGACACACACAGGATCAGTCAGAATCTAATTTTCTTTCACATTCAAAAGGTCCCACTGTCAGTCGAGGTTCCAGTGAAATAGTTTGGAGTGAAACAGCTGTCCTCCTGATGAATCCTGCGCTCCATCAGAGCCGTCTTCAAAGTTTGATTTCCGATGCTAAAAGTTTATTCAGTTGTCTCTGGAGTTTCTTCTGTCCATTTAACACAAGTAAACCTTAAAGACTTGGACTCAGGTAATGGGGACTCGACTCAGACTTGACTCACATTCTTCTTTGGTGACTCAGACTCGACTTTGACTGGAGACACACTGGAGTCAACTCAGACACAACACTGCTTTGTCCCTACTTGTGCTTCCGAAGGAGTAGCACTGCAGAATGCGCTCATATTTCTACATGCATGTTTGGACAAGTTAATATTGATAAAACTCTGCTGATAACCTCCTGTGTTTCATGGCAAGTGTTGTCTGATACCAGTGAGTAGAATGATAGAATTACCAGTGCTGGTAATCGCCTGAAGAGTAACTCTCTGAAAACGTCATCTGAGGTCCCACACTGGGTTTCCGTTATCCGGGAATTGCAGTTTTTTTACTGGTAAAATCTGGTGAAGTCCAACATGAAACATGACAACAAAAAAATACATAATAATAATAATAATAATAATAATACATTTTATTTGTATTGCACTTTATATTTAAGAATCTCAAAGTGCTACAGAGAAGAAAGATAAAACAAGACAATTTTTATGTGTTAAAAGGAGCTTTCTTACGAAGATAAGTTTTTAGGTCCCGTTAAAAAACATCTGCAGTCTGTGGGACCCTCAGGTGGTCGGGGAGGGTCTCCCACAGCCTTGGAGCTGCAGAGGAAAAGGCCCGATCACCCATAGTGCGGAGCTTGGTTCTGGGGACTTGGAGGGTGTTCCTGGTTGCAGAACGGCATCACTGATTCATGCTAACTCCCCTCAGTGCTTCAGGAACATGCTAAACCAGCCGTCCGCATCAGCAGCAGCAGCCACAGCTCCTCTCTTTGATGCCACAAGCGCACGAGATGCCAGAGACATGTTCAGCTTTAGCCTATGAATTTCAGTTTTGTGAAGTTATTGAAGCAGAGTGCACCAGCGGGGGCGTGCTCCTGGGTGTAACGTTACGTCAGACTTAGAGCTGAAGGTTACTACAGACTTTAAATAACGCCCTGTGCACCAGTAAGACTTACATGAGACTTAAATAAAAGGGCGAGAGAGAGAGTCGGACAGTAAGTTGATCGACAGGTTTCGTTTTGTCAGACAAACCTGTTTGAAAGAATGAAAGAGCTCTCCCCTCAGCTGCAGCATGTGTCGGACAGAAACGCGACGCTGTCCCCGCCCTGCAGGTGCTGATTGAGCCTCAGATTTTCAGGGCCTTTGAAAACACACGTCACATGGACGCCCATCATGAGACCCGGGCGCAGCTGCGATCGGTGTCAGT
This sequence comes from Semicossyphus pulcher, assembly GCF_022749685.1. Classification (NCBI taxonomy): domain Eukaryota; kingdom Metazoa; phylum Chordata; class Actinopteri; order Labriformes; family Labridae; genus Semicossyphus; species Semicossyphus pulcher. Next base: position 28,822,271 of record NW_027211737.1, on the reverse strand, counting down.
TAGACCTGCTGCACTCCGTATGAATTCCAATCAAGAATCAGTCATAGCTGTGTCGGACGTAAGAGATGAGACCTATGTTTTTACGCCCAGCTGGTGCACTGGGCTCCCTTGAACTGTAGAAGGGAGTCCTTGTTTACAGTGACAGACGGCGTGACGGCTGACTCATGCGCGACTCCTCCGCAGGTTGAAAGTGCAACATCCATACCCAGTTGTACGCTCTTGATATAGCCTGCCTATAGATTGTTTTTAAGCTAAATAAACGCAGATAATATTTGACCGTAATTTCACCCGTTTGTCCCGAACATTGAAAACTTCCAGGAAACGTGGACCGGCACAGATTCATTTATTTGTGGTCCCGCATTAACTGTGCCTGTGCTCTGGCTGCTGTTATGTAAAGTATTTGACCAGTTGAGAGATGAAACATGAAATCTCTTTTTCTTTACCCCAACAGACCAAATCGATGAAAACCTGAAGTTGACACTACAAGAGGATCTCACATCCATGGCACCTGGTATCATCATACAGGTACAATAAGAGCTCCAGAAGAGGCTGCAGCGGGTAAAAAGTTAGTGAAGTCCAGCAGCTGAAATCCAGAGTGTCTCCCAAAACTGGAGCTGGTCAAGTCGTGTTATGAGGACTGTGGGGTTAGTGTAGTTACATGAAATGCCTCAGCTCTGGTCATGTTCTTTGTGTGTACTTTTGTACACATTACTACTCATGGAGCAAAGCTTTGAAGGTACTTTTTCAAGATACTTTATTGTTGTGAGACAATTTGTCATGAAATCCAAGCTGACAAAAGTATTACCCGCTTTTTTGATTGAACTCCACTAGGGATGCACGCCATTATCGGCATGTTATCGGTTTCTGCAGATATTTTCTGCCGTTAAAACAACACTTTAATTTTGCCTTAATGCTCAATGATTCCCTAGAAAAGCTTGACGTAATGCTACGACATTAACTCGGCGTGAGTGTGCACACACACTGCCTGTGTAACGGGTGTGATCTTGCATTGTGTCGTGTCGTTTAAAAGTATCACAGGATTCCCAGTTCGGTTGTTTATTCTGGTGATGGACAAATAAGGCTATCACTGGAATGTTCTCGAACATGCATTCAGGATGAAGCTAAAGAGAAACACTCATGTTAACACACATACACGCAGCTTAGCAAGCGGCTAACTTAGCTAGCAACACAGCATACATGCTAATGTTCGTAGAACAAATATAGTGAATATGCAAGTCTACAAATGCGCGTACGTCTTTGTCCATGTCTCAACTACTCCAGGTACACTTTATGCATTGATATGGTAACAGATTTGTGAACAAAATAAACAATTTCAAAATTATCTGCACAATGCCGTAGACATGACCTACCTCTTACATCGGTAAGTTAAACTGGGAAGAACGTAGGGTACGTCCGTCCCTGGTGGACAACCACGCAAATATTTTTAAAGTGACAGAACACTGAACCAAAATATGTATGTATAAACACATAAACATAATATTTAGATCTGATGGCATGGCAAGTGGAAGCATAATTAACCATGTTACACCTGCACCACGCCTCTTTCATCAAGCTTGAAGAAAGGTGCAAGATGTTTGCAGTCCGAAACGGACGGCAAGGTTGATTTCATTTAATGTATTTGTTCTGTGCAACAGGTCAAATTTGCCCTAGTTGTGGCGATTGTCAGGACTGTCGCAGGGAGAGCAGTTATATCGCCCAGTGAATGTGTACGTTTTAAAAAGCACTGTATTATAGGCATGATATCAATGTTCTCTGTAATAAGGTGGGGAAAAAAACATGTTAAATATATCGGCATATCGTATATCGGCAAAAAATTAAATATCGTGCATCCCAAGGCAAGGCAAGTTTATTTATATAGCACATTTTCAGCAACAAGACAATTCAAAGTGCTTTACACAGAACAACAAAAGCAAATAAACACATCATAAAACAAGACATTAAAAAGCAAAGTGAAGATAAACTAAAAACAGCTAAAACAGAAGTGAAAATATAAAAAGATAAGAGTTAAAGCAACAGTGCAGATATAAATAATTACAGCATAAAACCTGAACGCTGCTTCTCCATGTTTGGTTCTGACTCTGGGGACAGAAAGCAGACCTGTCCCTGACGACCTGAGCGGTCTGTGTCAGGAGATCACAAATGTATTTTGGCCCTTGACCGTTCAGCGCTTTGTAAACTCCACTAATAAAGTGATGTTGTACATCATCGTCACCTTGTTGTCTCGCTTTAAAAGAATGCTAATAAAAGACATCTAAAGATGGACTGGCCTGTTCGGAGCCCGGGTATTGGAGTGTTTAACAGTAAAGTCAGCCTAGTGAAACTCTATATAGAGTCCATGACAGTAAAAGTCTTGTTCACAGTTTGCAGCCTGCAGGGACTTTAACATCCTGTATAAACCCCTCTCCCCAGCGTGCAACACTGTGAGACAAGACACTGTTCTTCAGCTAAGTAAAAAAAAACATTTTGTCTGACTTTAAAATGAGCCTGCGTGCTTTCCCCCCTGCAGCACCCCCCCCTCTACGCCCACATACACACACTCAACTCCTGATGTTAAATGCTCCATCAGGGTTTAATACTGGGCCCCGTGTTTCCTGTAAATCTCCTGACATGGTTGAAACAACAATAGCACTTCTTCTTGCACAATAAATAATTACTTTTCAGACGCTCTTTGAACAGGACTGTCTTTGTCTCAGGAGTTTTCCCTCACTGCCTCTTTTGTGATAACTCCCGGTCGGGTTTTTTGTGAACTTTGAACTCTTTACCTGCCTTCCTCCCAGGATTAAGTGCTCCTTTCTCTTTGTGTGTCTCACTGATCCGCAGGCAGTCCGTGTCACAAAACCAAACATCCCAGAGAGCATTCGCAGGAACTACGAGCTTATGTGAGTTTTCTTTTTTCTGTGCCCTACAAGGAATGTTCCCTGACCCCTCAAGCCAGTGTTGTGTATTTGTTTTCCCTCCCAAACGCATGGACCCGATGTTCATCCAACTCTCCTGCCAAGTCCTGTAGAGAAAGAAAGACTTGGCTGTTTCTTGTCAGTCGGTGAATCAGCAGAATGTGGTTGGTTACAGCAACCCTGGTAATGAGAGGGAATTCAGGACTGACAGCTGCAGTAAGGCTCAGTATTTATTAGTCAGGATGTGCACGACCCCCAGAAGAGCTGATTTCAAACAGAGCTAGTCAAGTCCAGCAGCCGTGGTCCACTTCTGTAGAATCGGGCTGAAATGAGAGCAGGCAAAGTTATGTTGTTAGGATCATGTGGTCAGTGTTGTTTACTATCACTGGACTAAATCCTTCGGCTTTGTAAAAGTGGCTTTGTATTTAGAGGACCGTCTGACACTTCTGTGGTATTTTACTGACTTTGTTACAGTGTGGACAGTAGAGAAAAGCTGGGAAAGTTTTTGAAGTATTTTTTGTTCCCATTGACTCATTCTTCTCCATCATTCCTGTGGGTTACAGTAACTATTAAAGGGCCACGATCGGGGGAGTTGGTTACATCACGGACGGTAAATGAAATGCAGCAGCAACATGAGCAGACTGGGAACCACAAACGTTTTCCCATGTTGACATTTAAACTTGTATCTGAAACATGAGGTATTTCATGATTCACATGTGTTTCACTGCAATGACTCGTGTTAATTTTAATAGGCAAGGAGACTTACTGTGAGTAAGCATGCTTTTGGTTTCGATTTCTAATAAGTGGTGCGTGTTGGAAGTGAGTTTTACAGTCTGTGGCGCTTGGCTTCAGACTTGTTTGCACTCCAGTAATGTAAACGGCTCTCAGCGGTTCAAATGCGATGACTGAAAGATGGTCCAGAGCACCAGGACCAAGACACTGGATTTTCTTTTTTAATAAGTTATATTATTTCAGCTTAGAGAGATTAACCAACATGAGCAGCATTGGGACCCTGATTGATTTGCTTATTTTAATAAAATAATGTTTTCCAAGGAAGCAAAGGCTCGCATGAATTTGCAGGATTTAGTGAGTAAGCACTAGCAGAGCATTTCAGCCGATGGTAGCACCGGGTTCAGCTGCTCCATTCAGAGTTTGGAGCAGGATGTTTTTACTTTGCAGTTGAGTAAGTTGCGATTGTGCGTGTGACTGAAGTCGATGTCGCAGTAAAGTGCAGATTATTAAGACTCTAAGATGCACCTGCTTAGGTTTACGACTTGCCCTCACATTTGACCTAAAATGCAGTCAAATGGAGTTGTTGATGGAAGAGAGGACTGGAAGACCTACTGCTGATAGATGATCTGCTGACACGCCTATACTTTATGCATGAGTGAATCTATTTCCTCAGCAGAAAACGATCATTGAGTCTGTCATTTAAACAGCAAAGCTCAGGCTCCAGGACCACCTGGTTTTAATAGTGAATGGGCTACTGGGTTACTTTGTGCTCAGGAGAGCAAAGTTTAACCAGCAGTAATGGAGTCGGACTCAGCAGGGTTTAAAGCTGCCTCACTGTGAAATCGTCCGATGAAGGCTGCCTCATGGACTTGAGCTCTTTCTTCACGTTTTGTCAATATGCAGTTTTCTTCAGGGAATCAACTATTCGTTCTTACGGAGCCCCTGAAGTCCCAAAAGGGGAAAATGTTACCTTGTGCCCACCAGATAAAAACTTGTTCCAACAATGATACATTTGTTTTTGTTACTTTTGGGACGTCGGGGGCTCGGTACGTTCGGCTGTTACGTGAAAGAACTTTGAAGGAATCAGAATTCTTGAGAAAAAAATCTGAAAGCAAAAGTGCTGCAAAGAGATTGTTTCCATCCTCATAACATTTAACACCGTGTCCAGCTCTTTATTGGCATCTACGTGAAGTCCTGTGCACCGCCAAAGAAAAGTCTCGGGAGCGTGCAGTGTGTGGAGCTTTTGCTGCTTTTATTTCAAAACTGTATTAAGAGGCTTCTAAGCAGCGTTCATGTTGGCATCCAGGGCTGCAGTGGTTTGCGCCCCCACCTCACAGCTAAAAGGTTACTAGTTTGAAACAAACAAATATGGACGCCTCATGTCGAGCAAAGTCCATCACTGACTGTAATTAAACCACAATTTAACACATGGAGAACTACATTGTCATTTTTAATCCTCATGTTACCAGCTTTCTAGTTATATAGTGCCTTAAACTGTTGAAGTGAACACATGAAACAGTACACGAACGCATCATCAGGGGCTAGTTGAAGAACAGTTTAGAAGAACTGAGTTCTTTAATTAGGCCTCTATTAGATGCTGGGAAAACGTACGTAGTAGGTCTAATGTGCCAAAGACATTAATGTTGATTCGTGTGTTTATACGTCTGCAGGGAGAGCGAGAAGACGAAGCTGCTCATCTCTCAGCAGACTCAGAAGGTTGTGGAGAAGGAGGCAGAGACCGAGAGGATCAAAGCTGTGATCGGTGAGAAACAAGAAAACAAAGAACCTTTTCACAGTTTGTTGTTCAGGGAGACGTGCGCTGTACACAGTCATGTATTTTTTGTTTTACAGAGGCTGAGAAGGTGGCACAGGTAGCAGAGATCAAGTTTGGACAGAAAGTCATGGAGAAGGAAACGGAAAAAAAGATCTCTGAAATCGAAGGTTTGTATTCAGGAGTGGAAGAAATGACAAGATCCTTGCTGCTTCACAAGTCCTTCTTTAAGGAACGTCTGTATTATTTTACTAATTTATCTAAGTATAAGTTTTGAATAAATCTCCACCTGTAGTTAACATGTTGATATATGTATAGATCTGTAAACATATTGATATATGTCACATTAATTGATTTTGCCAGCTTAGCAGATATTAATACAGACATTGTAACTATAGAAGGTTTTGTGAAGTATAAGTGTTAAGTAGCTTAAAAATCCTACATAGAACTTAAAGAGGTAAATCTCTAATATCTCAGTTTCCTTCTCTTTGGTGCCACCTATGGGGATAAACGGCAATTGCGGGAGCACACTTCCCAGATATCCAGACAGTGTTGCTTGTGTGACGTCCACGGTCGGCCACTGTTTTCTCGCAACACTTGCAGAGAGCGGAAAAGCAGCCGCTTAGCTCCGCCTACCCTCTCCGCTGCTGGCTGATGGAAAACGTGTGACTAACTGGGCGCCGCTGGGGATTTTTTCCGCAATAGTCGTTCCCAGTCTGTAATACTGCAAATGCAAAAGCTTTCATCAGTGGGCCACAGGCTCAATCACCATTGTGTTAACTCATTCGGTGATTGACGGTGAATCAACAGACATTTCAGGGAAAATCTTTGAGATCATCAGTTTAAAGCTCCTGTGGGGAGTTTTTCACTGGTTATGAAACAGACTGAAATTAATTGTGATTACTCTACATGACCTACAAACGCAAACCAGACCATCAGCGCTAATATTATTTCTATATAGTTATTTTTAATGCCTGAAACTGCTGGCGGGGGTAGGCGTCAGACAATTTTCACAGTTGTTCTTGTCCCAGACAACATCGGTCATTGAATTGGATCAGTTATATACTTGTACAATCTGTACACATGCCTTTAAAAGAGACTTTTCTCCTTAACAGGCCTTGAGGCATTTATCGGCATGACTAATCTTTACATGCTGTTGAGGTTTGCTAATTACACAGCCCTGGTACCGCACATGCTGACTCACTAAGAAGGACACAAATTTATGAAACAGCCCTCATCAGTGTTTTCAGTTCCAGCTTTGATTTTCCAGCTATGACAAGTGAAGTGGTGTTCTTCATAAAGCAGTTACAAACGTGCGTGTAAACAGAAGGGACTGAGATTACAAAGAAAAGCTGCTGTTATGACTGAGTACATCGCTCATTGCTTTCAGCAGCTGTGCTGTGTACAATCAGACATGCTTATTTCTAACCATATTTGTTTTGAGTTCTGGTTAGCTCTTCGTGTCTTGGATCCAGCTGTTTCATCGTATCTCATGTCTGTAGAACTCAAAACTCAGTATTTACAGCAGCTTGCTACTTTCCCAGCAGTGAAGCAAATTCAGATTCCTTTTTTAAACCGTCCTCCCGCTGTTGATTCTTACAGTGTTTGTCTCTGATTCGTAGACCAAGCTTTCGTGGCCCGGCAGAAAGCCAAGGCAGACGCGGAGTTTTATACATCGCAGAGAACAGCTGAGGCCAATAAGGTAAAGCAATGACACAGACGCACACCCCACCTTTGCCGGGACGAATAGATCCTGAAAGGTTTCTGATCTGAATTCTGCTGCCCTTCTTGCAGCTCAAGTTAACACCTGAGTACCTGCAGCTGATGAAGTTCAAGGCCATCAGCTCCAACAGCAAAATATATTTTGGGAACGACATACCCCAGATGTTTGTGGACTCTGCAGGGAGCTCTATCAAGGCCTCTGCAGCCATGGACATTGTCGGTGAGCAAATTTTGGACCTGGATTAGCAAGGACAGCAGTTGGACCCGCAGGACCACCCAGAGGTGGAGGACTATATGCTGAAGGGCAAGAGCCATACCCGCAGGCTGGCTGGTAGGTTCTCCCTCTGGCCCGTAGCAGCTCTGCTGACCTGGACCCGTATTTCTCAAACATCTCAGAATCACCCTGAAACTCTTCTACCTGAGAGCAGAGGACTCGAGGGCGTCCTGTGCTTCTACTCTGTTCTGATAGAGATTGTCTAGACTTGGTAAATTTAGGTGGAAGAACAAAACAAAAATAGCATCACCTGCGGGTGTACAATAAGCTCCTTTTTAAAAACTGTTAATTAGCCAAAAGAATCATTTCCAGGGATTTGCCTTCTCACTGCTCAGCTCCTCTGGTCTGTGCATCATGAGAGCCCAGTCTGCCACAACATCGAGGATCACAAATCTATTACAACGTATGTGTTTGTGTTGTGTTATTCATGTATGTGCATTTGTTCTCATTGAGCATTTAAAGCAGTAAAACTTTCAATCTGTTCAAACTAAATAAGAAAAGGCAAAACAAACTAGGTAAAAGACTGATTATTCTTCTTCATTAAGCTTTCAGGTGCGATGAATCTTTACAGTTATCAACAAAGCGGATAGTTGTTATTTTATCTGCATTGCCCTTGTTACAGGAATTGACCGTTCGCTAATCCCTCTGAGTTACTGCTGCTGAGCCTCTCAAGCTTTTGATCTGAAAAACAGATTTATCATCAAATTAGAGAGTAATTCTTCCAGACACTGGGTCCTTGATTTTAGAGCAAAAGCAGGCTTCTCATTTCTTCTTTCTCAGCCGCCGTCAAGTTTGTCAGCTGCTATGACAATGGTAGCTTGCTAGCTAATTAAGCTAACCACTCATGGAAGTGGTTGACAATGCACCCAACTGCCTTTTAATGCGGCTTAAACTGACTTGTTTTAGAATATTTTAAAATTGTTCTTAAATATGCACTCGGTGGACACATACATGATATCACGCTAAGAAATTGATGCTTAGGATGCGGTGTGTCCCAGACAAAATAGGCTGCATCCTTACAATTCATGATCCATGTAGAAGGAGGGAAATAAATTGATTATTCCTGTATTGCAGTGTAGAGCTTGTTTGCCTTAGAATTTAAGAATGTCAAGGAAAAGTTCAGGTTGTGTTATTTTGTTCTTACATTAGCCAGTTTGGCTGCTTAGCAACAAACAGTCTGTTTTCACTCATAGATTAACACAAAGTTTCAGTTTGTGGATAAACGGATGTTTTGGCTAAAACATCCGAGAGCCTCAGGACCTGCGTTTGCTGAGTGGGTAGATACAACACGGTGGATGCACTTATGCTGAATGCTTTTTTTTTTTTTTTTTTTTTTAAACATCACAAAGCAATGTTAGCAAAAGGCTAACTGTTGGCAGTGGAGGTAACCCTTGGTTACTACTGTAGGTCGATGTACATGCTAGAAACTGCAACACAAAGTTCAATCCATTCCATACCATCTATTTCCAAGAGGTGATTAAACAACACATCATCCTCCACGCTTGTCAGATGGAGATTATCTCTCTTTCTACAGCTCGTTGCACAACTTTCATCTTGTTATTTTAAATTGCGTGTTTTACATTCCAGCCCAGGGCAGCTCTGCTAATTCCTAGAATGACTTGACAAGATTAAGAGAGTTATTAAAATGTAGATATTCTGCTGAAAAGAAGGACCAAATATGTGTCGCTCTTAGGACCAGAGGCCGTGACCCCTCTACAGACCCTGACAGGAAATGTCGGTGCTGACACAAGAAAGGGATGATGAATGTACTGTGTGGTAGCTGCTGGCTGGCAGATGTAATATCATCACTCCGTTGGTTTGTATTTATGTGTCTTTGTAAAAAATTCTTTTGAGTATGGGGGACCTGTTTGATATGAATCGACCACATTTTGCTGCATATGTATGTAGCACTGTTATATCTGATCTGCATCAGGAGTTTTGTTTAACAGTGCCCAATTAAAATGATTTTGTTGGGTTGTTGTGACAAGAAAAAAACAGTTTGTACTTGATGTTTCCAGAACCAAACTAATAAAGCAATGCTAAATCAGGTTTTAACACTAGACCCTTTTTAGCAATTGTTAATTTAATGTAACTGTTTCATGCATGTCATGTGTATCCAGGATAGAGATAGACCGATATGGTTTTTTCAGGGCTGATACCGATTATTAGTAGTCAAGGAGGCCGATAACCGATATTTGGAGCCGATATTCATTTGCAGTAAAAGTGAAAATATTGGCGTCAAAATTTTGAATAATACAAACTCCAACACTTTGTTTAAATGCCTTTAAGCATATGTTTATTAAACAAACAAACAAAAAGCGCAGGGAGTTCCCAGGGTCAGCAGCATCTCTTATAAAGTTAAATAAATAAATAACTTCCTGAAGTTTTATAAAGTAAATAAAACAAAGTTAAATCAAATTTGCAAAGAAATGAACTTTTTCTGCTCTCCGCCGTGTGTGTGAGCGCTCTGCATGCACAGCTTTCACTGCTGATTGGCTGTTACCCGTGCCATGGCTCTGCGTGTAACCAATCAGTGCTGTGGGTGGGACAATGCTGGAGACGGAGTAGTGACTGCAGACAGAGAGGCGCGGCTGCATCAGAGCCAAAATAACCCAGTTTTAAATTGATCTCTTATCGGCCGTCGGATTAGAAAATAAAAAAATAAAAAAAGGCAGATGTCGATATGCGTCAAAATGCCGAATATCCTCCCCGATAATCGGTCTATCCCTAATCCAGGATAAGTATTGCCTTAGCGCCCTTGGCAACATGTCCCATTGCCCTGGAGAAGGGAGAGATCAAAGGTACTGCATTATTGAGGCTGATGGAACCTTAGAGAGCAGCGTCACTGAGCTCTAACAAGGAACTCGCTAGAGAAACAGCCTGTGTGCGTCAACATTGTCTTTAGGTATCATTTAATCATTTTGGGCGCCTGGATTGGGACCAAATACCAAACCGGACATTAATGTGTATCCGGGATTTGGCAGTCTAGTTTAGTTTTCCAAAGAATTACCAATTAAGTCATGTTTTTAAAGGGGACGCAGGAATGTGTGGGCATTGATTTGGCATGGCGATTGGAGCCAACACGGTGCAACAATATTTTTGAATAGTCTGAAGCCAAATTCACTGCAACACAGTCCAGCCTCTGTTCATTCTCTCCTGTACAAACAGAATATGGTGTGTTACTGGCGCGGCTCAGCTAAAGGTGGTTTCAGAATTTCTCTGGTTGATGAAAACATTTGTTTTTTGCACTGATTTTAAATTGTGAATGTGCAATCAAGATATTGTCATATGACAATAAAGTCTTCTGGGTTATTCTTTGACAAATCATTGGCCTTATTTAGATTTTATTGCGAGTCCAATGTGATGTTTTAGATGTCGGTTATTAATAAAAGTGTTTTACTTTAATGTTAAAATAAGAAGAAATGAACACGTTTTAATTGCTTTGTAATGACGATGTTCTTACAGATGGTAACATAACTTCAAAAAAAGAGACCATCCCTAACTTCCTGGTTGCTAGAGCCAAGATCTGTTTAAAATATCACTTTTACTTTTGCTGTTAAATCCAGGGGATGATGTGTTTATGAATACCCCGCGGCACTCTCCACCACAGTCCAACACAAACTCCACACCAGCAGAAAAAAAGAAGTGATATCTAGTGAAGGCTGCCTTGTCAAACAGAAATCCTCATCGGAGGAAAACCAGGCTTCATTCATACAGAAGGAGCAATTAATTAGAATGTTAGTCAAGCTATATCTACAGAGAATACTGAAATATCAACATGAAGCTATTCAGTAACATTCAGTCAAATGTTTGTGCTTTTTTTATATAGTTTTCAATTCAAAGGCACAAACGTTTCAGAAATGTTTTTATCAAAGTACAAAATGGTCAAATAAAGTCACACGAGAGGCAGGGCTGTTGAATATCAGCACTGCATGGATTTGGTCACTACATAATCACAGCCGTGCTGATATTCAGAACAAAAACACAACCTTGAGTGTGATATCATTTTACAACATTTACTAATTAGCAACAACAGATTGTTATTTTATGTTTCTTTAATCGTTCAGACCACCTGAAGCTGAGAGATACATAGTTAAAAGTCCCAGCGCTGCTATACTCGTTATCAGCACTCATGGAATGTTTCTGGTCCAATCAAATTACTTGGCTGGAACTAACTGTTGCAAAAGAAACCACATCACTCTTTTGACAGATAACCTGGTTGTTCAGCGGTAATCTGATCAGATTAAAGCTACCGGATTGGATCATATCTTGGAAACGGGTTGTTCAAAAGAAAAAACGGATTACTTAAGCGGATAAGATCAGGTTTATCCAGATAAAAGCTCCAGTTTGAGTTGTTCAGAACTTTTTAGAAAGATTGGGATAACTTGAATCCACAAAATCCAGATTACCCTGATCCAAGTAGAGGGGAGGGTTCGGGCTGGATCAGGTTAACAGAATGTAGTAAAGCTTTTAATTTGGGTCAAACAAAACAACATTTTTACAATGATGATGGTACTTTAGATATTTTTTAAAAAGTTTGCTCTTGGATTGCTGATTTGCTACCGTGACATAGTAGATGAGGTAGACTTTAGGGTTGTGGGAAAATATTTAGCAAAATAGCTTCAGTATAAAATATTCCTTGGCAACTGTCATGAACTTTTGTTTTGTGTGGGTTCTGGCGCCCCCTGTGGACAAGGTCTGTAGTTTGAAGTCCTATACAGAGCTCTGGTAATCTGGATTTGGTAATCCTTAAAAGTCTGTATCTGGATAAAATTTATCCTATCCAGTTTTCTTTGAACAACCGGGATAAAAGTTAGCTGGATTACCTGATCCGGGACAGGAAAAAAGTGGATTTCCAAATCCGGATCATTCGTATCCGGATTAAACGACCGGGCCCTGGATTTTTATTTGATTTTACAGCTGCTAATTTAGGGGCGACTGTGGCTCAGTGGTAGAGTGGGCCGTCCTTAAATCGGAAGGTTGGTGGTTCGATCCCCAGCTCCCTCAGGCTACATGTCAAAGTGTTCTTAGGCAAGACACTGAACCCCAAATTGCTCCCGGTAGCATGGCCAGCGGTGTGTGAATGTGATGACTGATTTAGGCGCCTTAGGTAGGCAGCTTGGGTGGTCGGAAGACAAGAAAAGTGCTTTATAAGTACAGTCCATTTACCATGTAAGTTCGTACACAGGCAATAAGACGCAGCTGACTGCAGTTTAATTACAACCACAACCACCAGTGTCATTTATGACTGGGTAGTTTTAGACAAGTTGTTAATCTCCTGAGGGTTTATACTTTATAACAAGACACATGACAACTTTAATTAAATAATAAACAAATAAGGAATAATATGAAAATCAATAAATCCCTTTAAAGTTCCCGGAATACTGAATCACCGACTAATCTGCTTTCCAAGAACTACTCACAGACGACATGACCGGTTCCTTAGAAGGGGAGTCATGACTCTGGCCACCTGTTGAATCACAGATATCAATATTCACTTTCCTTACTTCTCCAAACTCCAGAGAGACATACCTGACTCTTTGGTGGCTAGGTGTTCTATTATGTTTACCAGCTAGTAGCTACGAGTGTGTTGAGAATGAACATAGCGGTAACGGTTGCAGGCCACAGAGCTAAACGATGAGCTACAAAGCTCCCTACAGCTGTAACACAGTGTTTTTAACATTCTCATTTAATACACAGAAAATATAAAAGACCGAGTTATAGTAGCTGTAAGTATGTTTGAACAAGTAAACAATATGATTTAAATAGTTTAATTTTTCTCTCTATATCACTCATCACATCACATCATCATTGATCCTGTCCTGTCATGCCTGAAGATGTCTTCTTGGACGAAACCCAGACAGAGAGAAACATGATCTGCATCTAAGTTGACACACGCACTGAGCTGAGTAATCTCATCAGTGAAGTAGAGCAAAAATAAACCAAACAAAATGGTCTTCTGATGTTACAGCCCTCTCTCGGGAATCCCCTGAATTTCCAGCAGCAATTTTATGGTTCAAGGGCGTCAAAGGTGCCGCCTGCAGGATTGCTTCATGTCAGTAACGCAGCTCTTCAACATAAAAGAAACAGGAGAGTAAGTCACTTTTATTAGAGTGTAACTTTGGTGTAGATGACGGCCCCTCCTCCTGGAGAAGTGAGGGGAAAAAATCTTCAGCTGTACGAGCTCGACTCCCAGAAGAAGTGGGACAGCAGCGGAGGAAAAACACCAACATCACCTTTTCCTAAAATACATGGAAAAGAGTTCATCCAGGATTTCCTTCAGGAGTCCACTCAAGTGGAGACATTAGTTTAAAGCGGGTACTGGCTGTAAAAGGGAGAACAAACTGCCGCATCTGAAAATAGTTATTTTTGTGGGAGCTGGAGATGTAAGAGGTCGTGAAAAGAAGTGAAAGCGGTGATGAATGAAACCTGCACGGCGATTGGAGAGGCATTTCCGCCGATCCTGCAGGGGATATGGGAGTATGTGAGAGCGAGTCAGGAGGAGATCCTGCTCTCCCTTTACCTGCCTGCGTCCTGCGCCTTCTTCATCCACGTGCTCTTCTGCGCACCTTTCCTCGTGCTGGACGTGCTGGGCAGCGTCAGTCAGCGGGTCCGGTCGTTGAGGATCGCTGCGGGCTCCGGTCCCCCGCCATCTCTCCGTCAGTGGGTTGACTGCTTTTGGAGGGTGCTGTACATATACCTGACCACCGTGCTCCCTGCCACCGCCGTGTTTCAGTTCCTGAGGACCCCCTCGTTACCGGAGCTGGCTCCGTCCTGCTGGCAGCTCTTTGTGGAAGTCTTCGCATGCTTTCTGCTCTTTGACACGCTCTTCTTCATCTGGCACCTCTCCATGCACAGGTGAGCAGCACGCACCTATTACATGTCAGATGTAGGCTATGTCTGTACATTCTAGCCTACACTGATGAGATCACTGATAATGTACTTCGAGTTTTGAGTTGGAAATGTTATCCATCGCTATTTCTGTCTGCTTAAGAAGAAGTTTAAGAAGCATCGTCATTCTGTCGAGAATAAAAACATTAAATAGTCCCCATGTGCGTGAGCGAAAAATCCGCTGTTGGCAGCTTCAGCTCAAAATATCCATATTTATATAATTGCTTGATTACTCAATCAGCCAATAGTTCAAGTGCGCCTACTAATTTACTGATTAAACTTTTTAAACTTTAAATACTAGGCTTACTTACTTTTTTTAACTTAACTACATGTTATAGACAGCTGTTGTTGTTTCATGTTCAGATTTTTAAAATAATTAAATACAAATCAAACCAGCCAATAGTAGGTATATAGCTAGCATCAGTCCATTAGCTATATGAATAATTATCCGTATTCCAGCAGTATAATACTAATAATTATCTAAAGGAGATCATTGTAAGTTCATTTAGGTTTAATGCCTCTCATGTATTACTAAATTAAACCTTTGAGTTCAGGACCTTTACTGTTGCATTAGCCTACTTTTAATTAATTATCGCATAAGTAGTGTGAGTGTTTCTTTCACCACTGAAATGCACTCCTTTCCCATACCAAAGCGATTTGCTGTAAACATGTGCAGCTCATACAGAACAGATGTGTTGTTGTTGTGATGAGCTGGGCGACGTAATGCGTTCCACCTGGCTGTGCACATTTGATTAATGGCATTAATTGCATTAGAATGGTGAACAACAACCAAATTAAACGACCTGACAGACTGCTTAAGATGTTGTAAAATAATTAATAAGTGTATCTGAATGCATTGTTTTTAAAGGGGTGCTCAACGAGACAGTATCGAACCTTGATACAGTTTGGGCTTTAAAAAGACGAAGCAAAGCCTCTTCAAAGTAAAGCTGAAGAGCACAAGATGAATTTTACCCTCTTGTGATTCAAGCTACAAGAACTCTGAATCCTACATTTCCCACAATGCAACCAATTAACATATTTCTTTGTATGTGGATGGTATGTTCCCCGCTTTGCAACATTGGCTGTCTGTTCAAAATTGTTCTGAAAAACTGTTTCAAAGTCCAGCCAGAGATAAGCCTGATGACATCACTATGACATCATCAAAGACAAGTAAAAGGATTTTCCTGAGCTCAGTTAGGAATCTTAAACTTGTATTAATAGTATTTGGATGTAGCACTGGTGTGGTATCTACTTTCTATCTATTAGACTCCAGCATGTCTACCTGAGAACACCGTAGAGATTTTCCATGACAGTAACAGTCTAACCAGAGACAGCTGTTTGTCTGTTTCTCTTCAGGAATTCTTGGCTCTACCGAAACGTTCACCAGCTGCACCACCAGCACCACATTCCTTTTGCTCTGGCCGCTCAGGACACCAGCCCGGCCGAGCTGCTGTCTCTGTTGCTGCTGGCTCTGAGTAGCGCCTGGCTGCTCGCCTGCCACCCTCTGAGCGAAGCCGTGTTCCACCTCATCAACAGCTGGCTGGCGGTGGAGGACCACTGCGGCTACGACCTGCCCTGGTCCCTGCACAGACTGCTGCCCTTTCTGGGAGGAGCCCCCCACCACCAAGCCCACCATAGCTTCCACAGTGGAAACTATGCCCCCTACTTCACCCACTGGGACCACCTCTTTGGCACATACCGGTCAGCTGTGCCGTGTTCACGTCAGTGAAAAGACTGCTGTTTGCAGCTCAGTGGGGATGATCTAGGATGCAATGAAGGACATTTTCTGCACATTTACTGTTTACCTTTTTATATACGAACTGTGAAGAGACATGTGACCTACAGTTAACAGCAAACCTACCATGCCATTACAATCACATGTGCCCTACAGTGTCAGGACATTTTCAGAGCTGAGACAATAAGATGCAATTTCTAATTCAAATGATTGAAATATAAATAATTCCTACAAACATTGTGAATTCACTACATGGACAAACGTCCTTGTCATATACAGTATTTGTTACGGCGTGAATGCTGACAATGCCATCGTACATTACAATGATTAATGTGACATTTATTTTGATTGATGCTGATCATAAAGTAAAATGTGTTTAGTGAAAGGGAAAACAAATGCTACTTCATGTCTGCAGTGAGCTCATATTCACTCCTGCCATGCACCCTTAAAAACTACTAAAAGGAATATTACAACATTTAAGAGTATAAGAGTTACATTAAAAGATGGATATACTTCTCATATTGGAAGCTACAAGCAGCAGACAGAGCGCTTAGCTTAGCACAAAGACTGGAAGCAGAAAACAGCTTGCTTCAGCAGACACTCCTGGAAGCGACTGCTTCTGTCCAAGAATAGTCCGGCACAAAAATGTATAATAATATAACAAAGTATATTACCTAGGTATATAGATACCTACCCTCTGTCAGCAGTTTCAGGCATTAAAAATAACTATATAGAAATAATCAATCTTGTCGCTGATGGTCTGCTGCACTTACACAGCTCTTTTCTAGTCTGACTCTTTTACACTTTATGTCTGGGGTTCAGTGTCTTTCCCAAGGAAACTTCCGCATGTAGACTGTTGCAGTCAGGGATCGAACCGCCAACCATCTGACTGCGAGATAACCAACTCTACCACTGAGCGGCTGCCCACCTTCTTCCATCTACTACCAGTTTTTATGCTTAGCTAAGCTAAATTGGCTGCTGGCTTCGTATTAACAAAAATTTACAAATGTATTTCACAAAATGTCAAAGAATTGATTTAATATGACAAAATGATCTGATAAAAGTCAGTTTATTATGAAAGGTAAAACCTCAATAATTAATTGGACCTGTCTACAATCTAAAACATGTAAATATTTAAAGTGAACATTGATTGGTGTGATGATTCCTTTTTAAACCTAAATGTGACACAAACTAAGGACGTGCATAGACTTTAGAAGGAACTAAAACCCACCACCTTTAACTGTAATTAAGGGGGACACTGTGGAGCGCGTCACCACCTTTAAGTACCTTGGTGTGGTCGTTGACAATAGTAGTCTTTTAATGAAAACAAAAAATCACAGCAGCGTTTGCACTTCCTCCGCGTGCTCAATCGGTTTGGGGTGTGCAGCGAATTAACGTCAATGTTTTATCACTACATGGTTGAATCTGTCCTGACCTTTGCCATCATCTCCTGGTTTGGCAGCCTCTCATTAGGAGGTAAAAAGAGGTTAGGACACGTTGTTAAAGTTGCCAGTAAAACCATTGGTGTTACACTACCTGATCTGCCTACTACCTTTTGCAGGAGGCTCAGGACATCATACAGTGTCTCGATCATCCTCTCCATGCCGAGTTTGAGGCCCTACCCTCTGGCGGGAGATTTAGATTGCCAAAGGCTGAATCTAGCAGGATGAAAAATTCATTCATAACACAAGCCATTACACACAATGAACAGTTATAATGCATCTATTCCTCAACAATGTAATGATGGTACCGCCTTCAGTTGTCCTTTTGTATCTGAATTTGATTGATTGTGTTTTCTATGTTTTATGTTTTTTTACCTGCCTGCAAAGCAAATTTCCCTCAGGGGACAATAAAGTGAAAGTTGAAAGTTGAAGTTGAGCCAAAGCTGTTAATTTGTACCATATTTTCTTGATTAGTGTTTTGTAACGACTGTTATAACTAATGCTTTTCAATCGCACGTAAATGTGTGATTGAAAAGTTCAGCTCATGAATCACAAATTACTCTGCTGTTGCGGTTAGTGATCCGTTCGCCCCGGGCCTCTTAGCCGTCTACTATCTCCAACACAGGGTCCTCTGGGACGAGACTGGACAATGAAAACCACATGTTTATGGAGAACAGCCTTTCAGTCACTTCCTTCGGCTGTAACCTTTGTAGTCATTTCTTTCACTGCAGAGGAATTGTCATCAATAAGGCTTAAATCCAGTAAACCCTCTATTTTTCCTCATAATTCTGTACAGAAGCCAGCTGGGATTGTGCCACATATTTTGTTGCTGCCTATTCTTTTCACATGAGTGTAGTAAAGCAAGGAGGTAGAGATTGCTCAAGCCCCCTACACTTCATCACAGTGAGATATGTTGCCAAACACTTAATGACTCACCAGCGAGAGCCAAGCGCAGTCTCAGATGACGAGATATCGTTACTTTAGCAATGAGGTGTCTTTTTCAGCATGATTTTAACATGTGGCAATAATAAATATAAAAGTAACAACTTTATTGAAACTTTCACTCAGCCAAGTTAGCTGAGAATCAGTCTGAGGGTTATATTACTTGGCTCGCAGGAGCATGTGAACTACACGAAACGTCTGCTTTTCATTACCGCTTCTATCAATGGACTTTTTGAAATTTCGCAACGTGCAGAGTCCAACAAATTATTGAAAGGTGCTGTTACATTTGGAGGCATGTTTGTGTGGTCGTGAAGTAATAAGCGTACTTTTCATGGGAAATTCAAAGAAAAGACAGAGAGAGAGAGAGAGATGAGCACTGGGTGGTTGCTTTTCAAGAGATGGACTGATAAACACGTGACCCAAAGCGGAAACAATCAGACCTTATTACAGACCTACGTCAGCTGCAGGGCGAGTCATGTGTCTTTAGATGACACGCCAGAACACACGTTCACAGGATGAAATACCTCGAGGTCCTGCAAGCTGACGTCATGATGTGTTACAGGATTTTAAACTGATTCCTCTGTACATTTTGAACTGTTTGGATTGCTTACATGTTTTTAGGTGTACTCCATACTGAATCACGTAAGGCTAAATCTCTCAAAACTCCAGCATAACAACATAAATTCTTTCAGCCGAGACAGAGAAGGCGCAGAGCTCTCTCCAGCAGTTTTTATCATCAGAGCAAACACTGAACACTTCCCATTTCATCATATTTCCTGAACGTTCCAGTGACAAAGGCCAGATTCATATTTCCTCCTCCATTCTGTAAATATTCAATTAGTGAGCTTTACATAGCTGAACCCGGCTGTTGTCACAGTAACTGGCCGAGGTTCTTGCCCTCTGGTCTGCAACCATTTATAGTTGACCTCTGTCTCATCTCATACAAGAGGTCAGCCAGCGCCGACTTGTTTGCTTTCTGAAACATCTCAGTACACTTGTCATTAGTGGGACGTTGCCAAAGAGGCTTCTTGGAGTACACTTTGAAGAGACAACAGTATAAGCCTGTAGGACTGTTGTGACAGTGACAGCATACTTTTGAGAATGTATCTGTCTGGTGACAAAAGCATGAAGCATGCATAACTGTGACTTTGTTACAATGTAGTGATTTTATTTTCTTTGTAACATCTGTCCATCACGTGTGAGGGTTCAGCTAGGAGACAGTTAGCTTAGCTTATCATAAAAGCTTAAAAAAAAGGGGGTAACAGCTTTCTCCATCCAAAGGTTAAAAGGTCCCTCTTCATGCACCCTATAAATCTCCACCAAACGCCTCACAACATCACAGCGCTGACAAGACTTCAAGATCACTGCAGCCAGCAAAAAACAGTCCAGCACGTAACCCTCCAAGATATTACAAATTGTTGCTCAGTTGTAATCCTCCTTGCAGCCATTATGCTAAGCTAAACTTATAGTCTCCAGGCTTTAGCCTTACATTTAGAGTACAAGAAATCAAAGTATTGCATTCCTCCATAATGTCGAACACTATCTTTCACTGGGTTATAAGCAGCCTGACATGAGAGACTGTAAACTCACTGCAGACATTCAGTCAGATTTGTATCTCCAATATCCATCCATTATCTACACCGCTTATCCTGTTCAGGGTCCCGGGGGGCTGGAGCCTATCCCAGCTGTCATTGGGCGAAGGGCGGGGTTACACCCTGGACTGGTCGCCAGTCACTCACAGGGCTGACACATAGAGACAGACGACCTTTTGCACTCACACCTATGGGCAATTTAGAGTCACCAATTAACCTTACAAGGACTGTGGGAGGAAGCCAGGAGGGAACCCACGCATGCACGAGGAGAACATGCAAACTCCGCACAGAAAGGCCCACCTAGCCCACACTGGGGTTTGAACAAGTGACCTTTTAGCAGTGATGGAACAGCGCTAACAGCTGCACCACCGTGCAGCTTATCTTCAATATGTACACCATATTTCCTCTTAGAGCTGCTCTTCAATAATTAAGCACTAACACTCGCCTGCCATCCATGTTTCTTGTTATGTCTGCCTGCATGATAGTCTTTAATTATCGTCTTTAACTGAAATTACTCTGTAGTGTGGGACTGTAGCTTAACACAGCAAACAAGTCTACCAAGGGGGCGGAAGGTCCTGTCATAGAGTCCTGGACAAGACCCCCAAACTGCCCCCGAAGGCAAAGCATGAGCATTAAGGGGTGAATGTGACACTTGAGTGCTCTAAAACTAGCAAAGCGCTAAAAAAAGTGCAGCTCATTTACCATGTAAATGTGGCCCCAGCCTTTACAACAAATGGGTAGTAGTAAATGTAACACATTTCAGAGCATGAATCAGATCTTTAACCTTTATTTACATCTTCAGTGTGCGTTGGTACATGAAAAGAACAACACAATGCTCCTCTATCAATAACATTCATTGAACAGCTTGTGAGAACAGAAAGAGATACCGGAGTCCAAATCTTTGTTTGGTTTCTCGTTCACATTTTCTCTTGACGAACAGGTTTTTCCATCGCAGCTGTCTGCGTCTGCTAGCTGTCAGCGTGAGCAGCAGGCTATCCATTTTGTTCATTAGCGGGCCTTCCACTCAGTTTCCCATGGTTCTCTGTTTGTGTATCATGTATGAACTATGACCCGTGAGCTGATACTGTCGGGCTAAATTATCTGACCGTCACCGATGCATTGTATCATTGTTCGAGCAGCTTCTTACTCATGATGGAAAGGAAAGTTGACAGACCGAGATGCTTTGAATGATAATTGTAATATGTGAAAAACAACGTATGGTGTTAAGCTACACATCTTTATGTTCTTCTTGTCAATGACGTAATGAATAACATATTGTGTTTACTTTCTATAACAGCACAGACGAGTCATTCGTTTTTCATTTAGGATTTATTAAGTTATTGAATTGTTTCCATGTCTCTTCCCAACAAAATTAATTTGTTCACAAACTTGCTCTACACTAAGTAACTTTAAATTTACATACATAGTTATCTACTCTGTTGTAAAAAATAATAAATTAGAACAATAAATATTTTATTTGACATAAGCAGCAGAGGTATCAAAAGGCTTTTAACAAAAGAAACTTTAGCTGTATTCCCGTTGCATATCCACAAAGGGAAAGTTCCACTTACCACTCTTTGTTTTGGCCTTCAGATAATCACTGTCCAAAAAGGCTTTTGCCATAAAAGTGATGAATGACTCAACTTTGAGTTAAAGATATGTTAGGGGCAAATGGTCCGAAGCCAGTGCCACTTCCAGTTCAGAGTTTATGTGTACAAAGGAATGTGGAAAACCCCTGCACCCCTTGAACTGTCCAACTCCCCCATTCCACCACCTCAAAAGTTGTCCAGAGGGGCATCCAGTTCTCCAAGCCTGAGCAGTACATGTTTCTCAACCCCCCACACCTTGCTATCGCTGTTGCTCAGGGGAGTGGAAAAGAGGCATGTGAAGTGGGAAACAGGGTTGGGATAGATAACCCTGCCACTGAGACCCCTGAACAGCGCCTACGTATCAGGAGGCTGCAGGAGGCAGGAGGTGGGCCTGGAGAGTTCATGTCTTGTCAGGTTGCCTCAGGGAGGTCATGTCACTGCGCCAGGACACATGAAGTGCTGATTAGTGTTTGCATCAAGTGGGGAGGCCAGAGATAAGTGGAGAGGAAGAAAGATGTCAGGGGGAAGGAGAAGGAGGGGGACGACTGGCCCGCTGGTTCCCACCAGGCCGCACACATGGTAGGATGTGCTTGGTAAGGTCCTTCGGGAAAACTTGTGCCTTTTTGTTCTTGAAGGTATGACGACATACCTTTGCGTCACTATTCATGTTGTCATTAAATCTGCAACACACTGTCTCTCCACAGTCTGAATGATGGCAACTATTCATGCCAATGTCCGTCTATTCTGAATAGTTGATGTGTACTTCCAACATCACTGAGTAACCCTTAAAGAGATTCTAACAATGATCCATTTGTTGACAACAGTTTTGTCTGAAACTCTCTCAGAGCATGAGCTATCTGCAGCCACACTCAGCCACCACCATGCCTTCAAACTTGTACTTGTAGGTGACCACACCTGTGTCATCCAGGTACAGCATGGAAATGGGGTCCAGCTTGGTGGGAACACAACAAGCTTTTGCTGCTTTCTGAGGGCTGTTGATGTTGATTAGTGTCTGGACAATGGCATGCTTGGTGGGTGTGACATGCTTAGTCAGTGGGAAGGAACAAATGCCGCTGCACTCGAAGGCTTCGTAACCAGTGGGTGCCAAGATCCAGCTGTCCCATCCGATGTCCTTGAACTCCACATATAAAGATTGTTTCTTGCAGTGGTTTCCCTTTGCATTGCGACGAATGCGGGATGCTGTGTCGTAGATGAGGTTGGAACGCATTTGGATGAGGTCCTCTTCATCAGGCTCAGCTTCTTCGTCGCTGTCGTCCTTGTCCCCGCCCAGCTCTCGCAGCTCATTCAGGCCCACCCCCAAGTCATTGTCGAGAACCATGTTAGAGGTTTCGTGGTCGATCATCTCGTTCAGCTCGCGCTTGTCCTCACGATGATCACTGCTTTGGTCATCAGAGAAAACAATTAGCAGAGGTTTGTGCTTTTCCTCAGGGCTGGTGTCAATCTTCATGTCCCCTTCAGGTGGATTCCTTTCTTTGGTGTTCTCCGTCATACCTTCATTATCTTCCGTAGCGATGCTGGCAATGTGCACTTCTAAGCGGTGCGTGGTTCCATGGTCAGATTTGCGCCAGCGCTGAACAGCAGCAGTGAGGTCAAAAGCCTCCCAGCCGTTATCCAGGCCATAGACCTGCCGTGAAGCCAACTCCACCAACTCGATCCGCTCTCCTCCAACTTTGAATGCATCACCCCTCATAGTGTTCTCATCAGTGGTGTTGTCTTCTCCGTCATGTGATTCCAATTCATAAATAGTGACCTTGCGGTCGACCCCAGCGTAGAGGTGGCGGTCAGTCTGGACAAGGGTGTAGAGGCGAAGCTCAGCCGCTGTGATGCGTTCATGATGGGGGACTGACGCATTGAAGAGGAGAGGGTGACGCCGCACTCCTCCAACACCCACAACACTGGGAGATGAATCTAAGGAAGACAAACACATGGCCAAAGTTCAACTTATGTACATTTTGTATTGTCTTTTCATTTAGGGTTTCAGCTGAATGCCATATTGGCATGAAGATGGCGTTGCAAAAAGCAGAGAAAGAGAATCATGACTAACGCTCTGATTGAATCCACAAAATTCTGGTCTGTCCATGCCTGAGGCTAAACAAAACTGTACATACAAAGCAAAGACAATTTTTCTCAGTTTTACTTGTCACATCATATCGCCTTGCAGACCAAAAGTCTAATGAAGAAAGTATGAATGAGCATGTCACAAAAACTATTTTTAAAAGAATGTCAGCAACTGCAAGAAAAAGGTTTTCTCATTGCTAATCAATGCTCAAGGATTGTTACCTTCATTTTTAAAGCTGCGGATGATGTTCGCAGTGGGCATTGCACTGTGGTCATTAGCAAAACGGTTATAGAGCTCCATCATGTACTCAGGCGGCTCTTCTCGGCTGCTTCCAGGAGGCATGGGAGGAGGACCCATGCCGGACACGTTGAAAGTCCTCAAAAACTGTTCCTTTAGGCTTTCCAGCAGGCTCTGCATGTTCATGCTGTCGTCCTGCTCCAGCAGTGACGGATCCACGACCCCCCCATGCCCATCTCCCAGCCCCGGAGCAGGGCGATGCCTCTGATGGGTGCCGGAAATCGGGTTACTCTGTCCACAGAGAGGCCCCTGGAGCAGCAGGGTGGAAAACAGCAGGAACAAAGTCGTGGAGCTGCAGATGGTTCCCAGTTGAGAGACCCAAATGCTCGCCATGGGAAAAAAGTATCTGCTGCTTTCTATTTTATGCCCCCTGAGGTTGTTTTGTCTGAGGATGAGCTGGTACAGCAGTATGACAAAATTATAGTGATCTCTAAATCCAAAGGTTAATCAAAACAGTCTTCAGTTCAACTGCAGAAAGTACTGGTTCCCTGTCTGTAGACGATAGTGGTGTTGACCCTTGGACGGACTAATGTAAGCCCTCTGCAGCAGTGGGTATTCGTGTTGCTCTCTTCCAGATCTCACAGCATTTATTCTCATGCACACATTTTGATGTCCTTTACGATAAGGCTGCAGTTCCTGTGACAGGGTGGCCAAGGTTTGGCTTCGTCCATCCGAGTCATCTCTGTTGTGTCCTTTGGTTTGTCAGTCTCCCTCTGTGCTCTGATCTCGTCTTCCCAGCCCTTTCTTTCAGTCCCTTATCTATGATATGGTGGGCTCTGCGTTGCTCAGTGCTTATAGTCTCCTTGCTCGTGTGTGTGTGTGTGTGTGTGTTTGTGTGCGTGCCTTCAACTTTGTGTGATGCACATGAGCGTGTGTTATCTCACAACTTCCTTAATGAGGATCTTGTAAACACTGTCCTGTAGCCTCTTCCTTGTGGAAGTGCTATTTTGTTTGGGTGGGTGCTCCAGGGTTGATATTCCTTATTTGTTTATTTGCCTTGTAAATGGTCGAGTCCTGCAGGCTGCTGTCTGGGCTCCATTGACCATTTATTTTTGTTATATTACACCAAGTGTCTGTTGATTTTGTTGAATGTAACAGGATATATCTGTTAGACAACACTTGTCCCACTGAAATTGAAATGCAATGAGGTGTGAGGCCTTAATGGTCGTGGATGAAAGATACTGTGCCGACTCTCGAGAACATTTTAAGTAGCTCACGAGGACAACAGAGTAGTACAAAATAATTATGTATGTCCATTCAACAACGTAACAATCGCCATCCTGTTGTGATGGCTGAAATGTTTTGAAATGTGTACTTCCACGTAAGTGACTGAAATGGGTCCTTAAAGAATGCAGCAACCAGACCGTTCAAAACAAGAATAGAAGAGGCCCATTCTCAAAGGTTTGTGAGTTTCATGGCTTTATGGAGACATTCCTCTGGATAAGGGAGGCTGCAACAAGTCGAATTTAATGGATATGGAAACAAGTCAATACTGTTTGAACGAACATACTGCATATGGTGAAGCAGATCGCCACTGCTACCAACTCGTAAAGAGGCCGGTGGGATATTTTCTGAATGGATAGTTATGACTCACGCTGGCTCCTCAACAGATTTGAGAAACTGTTCCATTCGGCACCTGAACCCCCCATTCCACTACACAACCGTCCTTCATTCCTGAGCTTCTTTGTGTGACCTGCAGATACACTCCTGATTGCGGCGCGTCACAGAGATGGGAAGGAATGAGCTTTTCCTGCCTCTGCCACTCATCTGCCAGGCTGACAGTTGACAGACGTTCTGTTATCTGTCACTCTGCTGAACTGCTGCTGCAACAGACTCACATCTTCCTGGTGGACGTAGGAAGGCTTGATAATGGCAATGTCCTTTTGCACACACACACACACAGACAAACTGGCGCACACACACACACAAAAACACATAACTACACACCGTCAGTTCCATCCATGTGGTCTGAATTATGGACTTAAGGATGTAACAAATGTGGAATCAAGGCCCAACTTGCTTCTTTTGGACTGAATCTTCGTACAGAAAATATTTTTTCCTACTATCCCACTGATATTCAGTATCCTACTACTACTATTATTTTCATGTGCATGTTCCCCACAGTGTTGTATTAGTTTTAGAAAAACATTAATGAAAAACATTTGAAAACACGCTCTTAGATGGCGCCACCATAACCACAAGATATTTCATTAAACCCCAAAAAGGTTAAAGGATTTAGACTATTTAGACGGCAGAAGGCGCACAGTCTAAAGCGCACGGCGCTAAATGATTTAGGGCGTGTCTGACGCACTTTTGCTAGTCAGACAGCGCACAATCTGGGCGCAAGGCGCAAAGAGGTTGGCTTAAGTCCCTGGATTATTCATAGGCGTGTTTTCGGCGTAATATGAATCAAACCAATCAGAGTGTCCGCTGTCATTCCCTTTAAGAGCCCGGTGCGCCTGCATCAGGCGTGTTGCTATTTACACAGCGGATTTCAGCCAACCGGCATATTCAACATATTTCTTTCCACTGTGTCCTTGAACATGCAGAAAAAAAACACAGGTTACTGTAGCACAGATTGATGTTAAAGCCAGTGAAGCGATCCCACTGCCAGCAGAAAGGAACATGAAAAGAGTCATGAAGTGTACATTTACGCACGAAGCAGAGCATTAATGATTTAAGTCTTCAGACGGACAGGATCTTATGTTTATTAAAGTTCTGTGTGCTGACCATCAAAGAAAGGTCGGATTTAAATGTTTATTTACTTATTGTTGCTGCTGGATCACATGGCTGCGTTCTGTCCGTGCATAATGGAGACTGGACAGTGTATTAATATCTGTGGGCACAATTGTTGGTGCCACAGGAAGTAATGTCTGAGTATGTTAATTAATTTACCTCCTAGCTGCGTGTGTGTGTGTGTCTCTGTTTCTGCTGTATTATAGAGAGCGTGTGTCTGAATGAGCGTGCAGTATGGAGAGCTTTATGTCGGTCTCAGCAGTTTTTGGCCCGTGCGTGGCTCGAGCAGGAATCTCCCTGAGGTGAAGCAGGTGTGTGTGGAGGCAGCGGTGAGCTTGTCCACGTCTTCCTGCCCTTCTCAGCAGATCATTAACAAACTGAAAGCAGTGTCATGATTTAAGGAGACGAGGGAAACAAAAGCTTGCAGTCTGTCCCTTAAACAGATACAGCAAATATTAGGATGCTAACACGCTAAATAAAAGCCAAAGATCTTGCAACAGCACCGTAACAAAGCTCTTCCATTACGCCACTTTTATACTTTTACACTGAACCAAACACCATAAAATATTGCTGTTACAGTGTGTGATTTTGCACAGCGTTATTGCCTTGCAAAAGCAGCACGATGTGTAAACAAACGAGCTTCACATACACACACTGCTCCTGCACCGTTGCTCCACCGTTTACGTAGACCCTGTTTCGCCTCTGCTACTACCTCTGCTGCAGACTCTGTGACGGATTGACTTCACCCCACAATTCTGCCTCCATGACTTTTACACAGACAGTGAGTTGTAACAGAGGCATAACAGTTGAGACTATGCAAAAGGGGCTAAAGATTGTTAACATTTTGCTCGTTAAAAACAAGCTGCAAACTCCAGTGGCCCATAATAACATGCCCGACTTCACTAGTGTATGTTTAATGCTTTACTTTTACATTCATGAAAACTGAGGGATGAAATTTAAATTTTTTAATTAAGCCTTGAAGTTATGCATGAATAGGGGTGTGACAGGCGGGTGCCTATAGCTGTCTGCTATCAGCAGTCACTAACTGTGGCCATGTTTGTGTTGTTGCTGCCTTTTGAAGACTTTTTTTATCAGACAAATATTATGGCTTACCGTGTAGCTTCTTAGCTTCCTTAGTCTGATAAATAAACAACTCTGGTCAGCTCATTCACGAGCTAATGAATTAGCCATGGCCACAGGCTGCTTTGATAACTTGGCGTTTGCCTCTGCTCGCTTCTCTCCAGCGCCACCCTCTCGTCCAAATATGGACACTTCTGGTTCCAGAAAACCAACATGGCGGCAGCCAAATGCCAAACTCAAGTCTTTATTTATACAGCCAGTGGTTAAACATCAGCATGTTAAACTCTTAACATTTAGCACAATTGTTCACACAGCAATTTTGATGGTCGTGTGAACA
This sequence comes from Semicossyphus pulcher, assembly GCF_022749685.1. Classification (NCBI taxonomy): domain Eukaryota; kingdom Metazoa; phylum Chordata; class Actinopteri; order Labriformes; family Labridae; genus Semicossyphus; species Semicossyphus pulcher. The sequence goes on along the minus strand of NW_027211737.1, from coordinate 28,794,136 downwards.
ATTGTGCTTTGCAGTAATGATGCTGATGACATTAATGTGTGTAAAGTAAATATGTGTTGTAAGATTATTTAATGCATCAACAAAAAGACTCACATTTCTGCAGTTTTATTACTTTACCACTCAAATTAAACATCAAATAACGGACAATTTACTCCATGTATGAAACAGCATTTTCTCTGCCCACCATCAGGATGATTCAGTCCAGCTGACCTCTGATCAGAGGGGTCGGTTTAAGCTGATATTGTTCGGCCTTGGAGTTTTTGTAGAAACTCATAATTGCATTTTGAAGTTGCAAAATCGGTACATAATCTTCCAGGGATGGTGTTTCTTTTTGTGCATGTCTTGTGTAACAGCTACACAAGATCAAAGCAGTTCATACACAGTAACAGGAATCCTTCAGCAGGGAGGAACAAACTGTTAAAAGTCTTTCATGAGCATATTGAAAATAGAGCCTATTTAGATCTCTGCTTAACACTTTCTTCACAGGCACAAACAACTGAGCCAATAATTTATCTTGAGGACCAAACAGAACTCAAACGGAAACCCTCCAGTACCCCGAGGGACAACCAGCTCATAAGAAACTAGCTCTGTTGAGTTTATTAACCCATAAATCCGTATACCAGTGAGTCTGAACATGACTGTTAGGTGGGAGCTTGTTGCTCTTTGGCGAGGAACCGCTGACTGTCTCTCTGTAGTTCCTCGGTGCGTCTCTGGGCCTCGTCCCGGCTGCGCTCAGCATTTCTCAGACAGATCTCCAGAGTGGCAACACGACGGCGATCTGCCTCCAGAGCGGATTGGAGCTCCGTTATTGTGGCCTTTAGCTCTTTGTTCTCCTGCTGCAGACTGCAAGAGACAGTGACCGACACAGAGGGTTCAGATAAACAGTAGAAACTTCTGGAACCAATGTCCGTTATTGCACAAACAAATGAATCCAGTCCAGATGTCAAGACCTTGTGAGTAAAGTACGGTCCAAAAATACATTTAGCCAGCGACAGGAGATTGCTTCATCAGTTTTGAATTTAAATAAACTTTCCTTTTCTTGGTTCTAAACCAATTTTCTGCTTTAGTTTGTCTTTCTGTTCCTCCTAAGATCACGAGTGTTCTGAGATAGTTCCTGAAGGTCTATTTTAATGTTTTTTTGGTATTTAGCTATGTTATTGAAACAACCTTAAGAAGTGATGAACACATGTCGGGGTTAGTATGGGTCAGTCAGTACAGTTAGCGTGAGAAAGCTGCTGTTTCTCCAGTTGATTTCTTACCTTTGTACAAGCTGCTGGCTGTCTTTCTTCTGCTCACACTCACTGCTGACCGGCTGAACTGAGTTGCTCAGCATCGGGTTCCCTAGGATCCTTTGAGGAGACAGCACCAGGGCGGGTGGCGCGTCACTCTCAGGTTTTGTGGACCCAGCAGTAGAAGAACCTGTGTTGTCACTTCCTCTCCGGGCTGTTAGTCTGTCCTCTCCCTCCTTGTTGCTGATCTGAGACCTCCCGAAAAACGAACCTGAACTCCGGAGGTCCAGGATCTTAAAAATGTCCTCGGACAAAGTCCCCCCCTTCTCGTCTATGCTCTCCTGGACGCGGCTCCACCTGTTGAGGGCACCGGCCTTAGCTGCCATGCCTGTGAGGGGACAGTTGAAGGTGGGGAGGGTCTGAGTGCGTTTGCGGGGACTTCCGGACCAGTCTTCTGTGGAAGGTGAGAGGGGCTCCTGAGGTATGTGTAAGGGGCTGCAGTTTCCTCTGTCTGGAGTGGGACTGTCATTGTCGTCCTCCTCCTCTGGAGACTCAGACTCACCCATCTGAGAAAAGCACATGACAGAACATTTACTTCAAATATACTACGCATGCTTCTATCCATCTATTATCGACACCGCTTATCCTGTCGCGGGAGGCTGGAGTCTATTCCAGCTGTCATTGGGTGAGAGGCGAGGTTACACCCTGGACCGATCGCCAGTGAACCACAGGGCTGACACATAGAGAGAGACGCCCTTTCACACCCACATTTACACTTACAGGCAGGTTAGAGTCACCAATGAACCTAACGAACATGGTTTTGGACTGTGGGAAGAAGCCAGAGGAAACCATGCATGCTAATTTGAAGCCGGAACTTTCTAGCTGTGAGGCAACAGCCCGAACCACTGCAGCAACATGCAGCCCCTACTTAATAAATGTATTAAATATATAAAAATGTCCTGGATATTACTTACTTAATCATACCTCAGTGGGCTAAAGAGCATTTATAAAGCATACAGTCATCAAAAAAATGTACATCTTAGTACTTAAGCCAGCAGGTACTCATACTACACTAGGCTGTAAATAGAGTCATAAATTGCTCATATGCTAAAGGTTAGTCTTGGAAGGTCAGCTTACATTTAACCATGTTTTATCAAATGTTAGGTTAAGCCGTATGCTCTTTAGTAGTCACATTATTCGGTCCCTCTTTCTTTTGGCTGTTAGTGGGCGGGGCTTATCAATTAACCCAGTTCCTCAGGTGTACTAAGTTTGCTGGGTAACAGTGTCCAGTGAGAAGTTTGGGCGCTACACCACCGTGATGATTGAACTCCAACACCAGAGCCGCTTTTGTTTTGTGCTTTGATAACGACAAAGACGAGAAGCCCGCTATCTCCACTTGGTTGTTTCTTTTTGGACCAATCACCAACAAGAAACGTCTACAGACGCCGCCTGGGCTGGCCGCTCGTGGGGAGCTCTCGGTTTGAGCTAGCCACTGTTGCCGACCGGAGTATGCAACACACCACCCACTGTCTGCCAGCCTATTGTGTTGTGTTGGAACTTGCCCTTGACACGCCGGGAGCCAAACTCCGAGTTGTTCTCATAACACAGCTTTCTTTTTCACACGATGCCATTCAAACAACAAAGGTGTAGTTAAATACTCTGGGAAAACCAGGGATTTAAAGATCAACACCACTCTTATATCTGTCAGTTAAACAAAATACAATTTAATTTGATTAGCTCTTTAGTTGAAAAGGGACACACGTTTTGTTGCATTTGGACAGAGCCAATCTGCTTCCCCTGTTTTCAGTCTTTATGCTAAGCTAAGCTAACTGTTCTGAACATATTTACCCTACCAATCATTGGCTGTATAAAGAGATGGTATCAATCACCGAGGAAATTCACCGTGGATACATGACAACTTTTTTCTATCAACATGAATTGTTGGGGTATTGTTGCATGTGTCCTTTCCGTCCTTTCTAAGACATATCCTGTGCAGTGCCATAAACAGGTCACTGAACACATAACAGGGGCTTAATGTGTGGTCAGCCGCTCGTACCTCTGCAGACTCCCAGCCCACGAAGCTTCGGGGTGTGTTCTTTTGGCTCTCGGCCTTGTTTGATGGGGAGGAGGGAAGCACGTCTTTGGAGAGAGGAAACAAAGTCTCATGCTGTCTGATCATCACTGTCATCAGCTTCTGGATCTGGGGAGTTGCTGCAAAGAACAACAAACACAGATGTAAAAGGACTGTGATCGAGATTTGTTATCTTCAGCTTCTTATGCAAATTCTTGATTCACTTTATGCAGTCTCACTCGAGCTGGATTACTCTTGCTTTGTTTAGGTTAGACGCAGCCGCACAGACATTCTGTACGTCATGTAGCAGACATGAGATATGTGGTAAAGTCTATGGGATTGAGAAAGTAGCACATAGTTCTGCTACTTCATCAGTACCACTTATTACAAGGGTTTCTAAATGAGACTTCCTTGTAAGGGCTTTTTTGTAAAAGCTTCACTAAAAAGTGTCCAAAAAAAGAGAAGGATGTAGTCATTTTACAGTATTGCTACATAACATTGCTTAAGGGAATTATAGACGCACATCTTTTGGTTTACCAGATGGTGAGTTATACAGACAGAGAGATGCATCATATGATAGAATTTCAGACACATCCACATATGGTCATGTTGGTTCAGTGTCCTTACCCTTCATCACATCGATGGGGTCTTCTATCTGAGGTTTCAGCAGGTTGATCCCCATCACTGTGGCTAAGTTCTCTACATTCATCTTATTCACATTGGAGTGCTGCTGCACCTCAAACAAAAACCTGCAAACAGACAGACACGATCAGCTTCGTTAGGGCGCACAGGCCAGTATGTGAGAGGAAGAGAAACTGATCTCAGGACAGCGTTCGTCAGATCCGGTAGATTGTACAACAACAAGCATGCTTCCAGTAATGGGGCATCCTCTCTGACCACAAAGGCAGCCTTAGTTTTCTATGGAATATCCCATAATGCTTTGTTCTGCGGCTTTTACTCACCGGCAGACATAACTGAGGAGGTTGTAGTTCATTCTGGGGAGGAGAGCAATTTGTTTGTCCAACTTCTCCCAACCCTGAGGGGACGCACAAGCGAGAGATTGAAGGACACACACATAAAGAAAATGCCAGCCTCTCTCCCTCAGGTACACACTCACACAGTCTTTGGATACAGACATTATAAAGCCTTTATTATGTAGCTTTACCTCCGACCTGCTGGAGTCCAGCATCATGGTGCAGTCCAGGAAGTCTTGGTACTGAGTCCAGGGCACCACAGGCTCAGGCAGCTCGCGCAGGTACAGTTTGAGCAGTGATGCCACTGTGTGGACATCTGTGTCACTGCAGGTAATGACACATAAACAACAGACATCCAAACCATAAACACTTGTTTTTTTCACTACATGGAGCCAGCATTGGCTGCAAGAGTTGCTTGTATTATATTAAAATTGGAAATAGCAGCCCAGCAGATATAGAAGCCCTGGACCTGTCATGAATCTAATATAACACTGGACTGTACAGACGTGCATGTTAAGTTGCTGTGCTCGTTGAAACATTGTGTAATTGTTTATAGTAATTGTGGTTTTCAGTGTTTACTCTAAGTGTCTGTGAGCTTCGAGCTTTATTGAGGTTTTTTTTCCCCCAACTTGACAAGATCTGTGTAAATGTTTTACAAAGCTCTGTGGAGTATAAACAAGATCCTTTCAGCAAAGTCCATCTTGGATCTCTCAGAGGATTATATAACGGCAGGATTCAGTTTTGTTCTTTCAACGTTGTAATGAATACAGCTTAAGGCAGCGGCTTCTTAACCGCTCTAGCCTCAGGACCCACCACCACCTCCTCAATGACAAATCCTGAAATTTTTCTACCGCTCAAATTTAATTAATGAAAAATGGTGCAGTTTGGACCTGAGAGGGAACCAAACCATCGCAGTATGTCAACATCACAAAACAAAACAGTATAATAGCCCAGCAGTGCAGAAGAGGAACATATTTCTTCTACAAATCATTCAGTTAACAGACTTAACTTTTTTTTTCAACAGAATAAACTCAAAATAAATGCGACTACTGTCGGCCTCATCAAGTTTCAAGAATGTAACTGACGCTGGGATTATCCAGTCAGCGGATACATGGAGTGTGAATAAAATACACTACTACTGCACAACCCACATCCTTCAAAGTAAAAGCACAGCATAGACTTCTTGCACAACTTTTTCTTTTTTTTTCAAGCACCCACTGAAAACAGCTCCGTGACCCACTTTTGGGTCCCGACCCACCAGTTGGGAACCACAGATTTAAGTGAAAAACTCACTACTGTTTTCTTCTTTAAATCTTGACCATATTTTAGAAGCCCTTGCTGGCTACTGGATTACACATAAACAAGTTAGAAAGAGATGTTCTAGTGCTCAGTGCTCTGTCAGAGGAGCTTGCAATGTTGAGTAATGCCGGCTTCCTCCTGTGTGCCTGCCAGTACAGGATGTGGTGTCGGCTCTGAAACAGAGATCTATCAGCCACTTTGCATCTCTCTCATCTCTCCTTGCTTTCTTAGTAAAAAAGCTGATGTGTCGATTCATTGAGGTGAAGACAGTCTTCGCCTTATATAGCAGTGACTCTCTTTAGCTCAACCATGTCACAACGAATTCCAAAGGAAATCCCTCTTAGAGTTTAGGGGATGTTTCACTCTCCAAATAACCGCTTGAACACTTTACTCATTTCCTGTGTATGTCAATAACCAGAATACTTATATATAGTACATTCAAATGTGGTATTAGTTTAGTGGTTAGGTGTGTGTGTTACCTGGGGAAGGAGGGCCTCTCTCCGGCGTCAAAGGCGTCTCTGAACTGTTTGACAGCATTGTCCTGACCGGGGAGGCGGAAGATGCCCTCCTCATCCAGGCCGTGTTCTTTGATGAACTCCACACACTTCTGCACCAGGATTGGCACCAGGTGAGGCCCGAACCGCTGCTCGTACGTCACTGTGTCCCTGAGCCCCTTTCCAAACACTGCAGAGACGCAGACAGGTTAAACACGGGGACCGTAAATAGAATGGCGCAGAGGCCTTCAGAAGCGCATAAAGAATATTATTATATTAGTATTATCGATTAATTATTATTACAGTAACTTTGGCCCTTTCTGACTGACCTGTCGATGGCATTTTGTTGTTCATCAGTAATGAAATGATCTCGTATATAATGTTCCTCTGCTAGTTAGCATAATCAAGAGCTGCTTATAATCATTACAGACCAGCTGTATTAGCAAACATATAGAAAATACTTGCTGAATGAATATAAAACGTATTTGCCAATCCAACTAGTCTGTGATGATTATAAGCAGCTGTTAATGATTCATCTAACTAGCTAGTGGAATAACTTTATATCACGCAGCGCATCATCACGTATGTGGTGGAAGTTTTTTGTAATCAGGCTGTTGTTGTAACTGATGTCTAATATGTAAAATCTAAATGTGATCACCTGATTAAGGTAACTTCATCTGTAACTGGAGGCAGCTGTCTAACAACTTTAATCCCACTATGCTGCTGTCACAGTCAGCAGACAGCAGACAGCAACACACAGCAGTAATGGCGGCTACACAAGAACAAATATTTGTTGGGATGAACACATTTCTATTAACTTGAAAGTATTAGAATGTCTGCCACTCTAATGTCTGGATGGTAAACACTAAGCTACAGCTAGCAGCTGGTTAGCTTACATTAGTTTAGCACAAAGACTGCAAACAGGTACAGCTAGCCTGGAAACAGGGTAACAAAATCAAACAAAATCTGACTACTAGCACCTCTAAAGTCATATTTTATTTGAATAATCAGTTAGAAATGTTAAAAACAAAATGTTGTGAGGCACTAAGCTAGGCAGTTTTTTTCATTTTTGGATGCTAGCTAACTAGCTTCAGTTTCTCTCTGTTTCCAGTCTCAAAACTAAGCTAAGCTAATTACTGCTGGTTTTAGTTTTTAAATCACATTAAGAAACTTTATAGCTATTCTTTTATTTTCTAAAAAGCCAAGTTTGAGTGTCACACATAACACACAGTTTTAATAACATAAGGTTTTACTGAACCTCCGCTTGTTGGCACTCCAATGACCCTGCGCATGGCACGGACCCACTCCTCCATGTCGCTCTGGGAGTTTGCCATTAACACGTAGGGACATCGCTCTCTGTCTCCAGCCATACCTGTGGAATGATGGGTATCTCAATAAGTATTTTCAGAGAAGCTGAGATAGAGATTGCGATCAGTTGTCGGCTGACTTCCAGGTAAATGCTGTCATACAGGCAGATATCAGAGAGGAACGTGTAACCAATTTGGAATTGGACCATTATTGAAAACACCTTGCATACTGTCACAAAGACTGCCCAAAGCTGTTAGTTTTTCTCCCGCTAAAGGGTTGATCACATGCTTACGTGGTATGATCTCGAAGAGGTACTTCCCAGGTTCATCTGAGTTCAAAGGGAGTTCATTAACTTTACTGAACCGCAGCTGGATGACTCCCTGAAGAGCAGAAAACAGAAAAAAGCACATAAGTCTGTCATGTCATGTAATGTATATTCCCTTAGAGACCACCATGTGCTGCCATTAACATTAGCTGTTCACTTTCGAAGGTACCAGACACTCTATAGTCTTTTGTAAATTGTGTAGCAAGAGCTTACAATAATCTGACAAATGCAGGAAAGTGCCCGCTGGTGTTGTACGATTATTTACTTTTCTACTCATGTTGTTTGAGTCCAGTGTTACATTACAGCAGTACAGTACAGTGTATTTCCTGGTTGACAGTATGTAGCCTACAGCATACTTCCTCTATCACCAATTACTCACCCATAGCTCCATAGCTTTATTCCTGTTTAAAAAAGAAGGCCAAAAGTTGACCTGACTGTTATTTCTTTAAATGTGCCTGTCTGGGTTCAGTGGGCCTGAATGGGATGTTTCACATATTCACAATGCTCCCTTCCTGTGTCGCTACCAGTTATTTTGAAAGCAGAGGTAAATTGGAAAGAAAGCATAAAACAAATGAAGGAGTGAGCAGTGTGAACCTTATAATTTATACCCAAATAAACGAACACGTTATTTATCAAGCTGAGGCTTGTTTTGTCTGTTGTTTTTAATTTTACATGTTGATACAGTCTGCAAATTTGACCACACTCCCTGCATAGCAAGGGAAGAAGTTTAGTTTCCCCACATGTCTAGCCAGCTCTGACATGTGTATTAATGACAAGGTACTAGTCTTATTTGGAAGTTTGCACACACATTGCACAATATTCAAGGGAAGACTCACATCTCGTAATTGTCACAAGTTGACGGATCTATGGCATGATATTAAACACTATAAGGAGTTCAATGTTAACCACATGAACAAGAACTAATCAAGCACTAAAAAACAGTTATACATTTTTAACTAGAAGGACTCTCTTATGGAAAGTCTCTTTAATAAGGCTTCAACCGTCATTTATTTGTTCACAGGAAGTGTGCAGAGTTAGCCACAGAGCTAGAGTGTTTGTGGTGTTGATTGGAAACAACAAGCTGTTTATAAATCTGTGAATTAAGGTGTGAACATACAAGAGTTTTAATACGGAACTTTTAAAACTAACTTTAGATTGATAAATGCAACAGCTGGATCATGCATGTTTGAATTTATTACTTGTACATATGAATGTAAGATAAGTGGAGCGCCAACATGTAGAGACAGGCATGTTTTTGATGACAGTCTTCTTGTATATAATTATGCATTCAAAAGTGAATTGCAGCCTTTACATTTTTGCAATGTTTGATCTGGAAATTATTATTACATGTGTTCCATGCCAACAAATGACAAAGATACCTTAAGATTTAAATATTAGCATTAGTGAGAGTAAAATAAACTATCTGACCTGGACAGTTGACTCCTTGTCATCTTTGTGGTAGGTCAGCGTGCTCCCTCTCAGCACAAAGTAACGCTGCTGCCAGTTCTTCACTAAAGACCTCTGCTGTTTCTTGAGCCAGCCGGCCTTCAGCGGCCTCTCCATGGACCTGGAGGAGCGCGGTGAGCCCGGGCCGGGGCCTCCCTCTCCAGGTATCACACTCTTAGATCGCGCTGCAGAACACCACAAGACAGTGGTAGGTAAAAGTGTCATTTACAACAACAAACTTGCTGTGTCACAGCCGGAGCCGTCAAACATTTCCAAAATATCAGCGCAATGCTCTACTGCAGCAGAGCTTCCTCTTTTGATATCAATATGCATCAGCCTATCAAGGTCGAGGGGCTGCTCACTGTGGCCTATTTTTACAGCCTAAACAGTTTCAGGCTGAAAGGAAACCGCTGGTGTGAGCTGACCCGTTTCCTGTTGAATGTGTATGAATGTGACTGTGATTGTTCCATATAAATAGCAGAGTGGTCCCTATGAGACTGACCCGCAAACAATAAGCTTGAAAGGTCACACATCAGGTTTATGTTTGGACTTAAAACTTTACTTGAACTAAAACTAACAAATCCTATATTGTGATTTTTGAACATGTCACCCTAGACTCATTTCAATTTAATGGAAAGCTGAAAGACCAGAGGAAACAGGTCTACGTGGCCCATGAAGGTGGAGACGGTGTGAGGTACACGCTGGGTGGTAGCACCGCAGAGATAGATTGATTAGATGGAGCCTTCTTGCTCAGTTGTTCTTAAATTCACCGTGTCCGGTTAAGCAAGATGATAGAGGAGAAGAGAAGAGGAAGGGCCGCACTGGGGTAAACAGGAAGCTGCCACATCATCGCTGGAGGGCCAGTGACACTTTGAAGGTCTCCACCTAGAGGTTTGAGAGTTCTTTGGTCTAATTTTACTAGCATCACCCTTCCTTGATCAGTGGAAAGTTAAATGCTGTTGAGGAACCCTGAGCCCACACACAGAGGACGATGTGACACCACACCCTCAGCCTGACACACACACAGCTGCTTGCACCTCGCCTCAATTCATGATGAGCCCACATAAGCCCAAAGCTCCTTAAAGGAGTGTTCAGCACCCACCATCAAAAGGAATTTACAGCAGATACAAAACCTTTAGGCTTAAGGTGGATACAGGGAGAATTAACACTGTTGTGAGGACGGTTTACTCATTAAATATTGATATGAAGACATTTAAAATTGGATGTACAGGCCAAGACTCATGATCCTGCACAATAGGATGTGAAGATTTGATTGAAGTTTCTTAAAGTAGCACATTATGATGGCATGTGTGATTGAGTTGAATGTAAAGGGGTTATGACAAGTTTGACATTTTGGGGGGGGGGAAACCCCGGTGCTTTCTTGCCAAGGATTGAAGGAGAAGATCGATACGACTCTTATGGCTTATGTTAACTATGAAGCTAGAGCCAGTAGCTTGTTAGCCTAGCTTGAAAGCTATAAAACAAATGGAAACAGCTAGCTTAGCTCTTTTGGTAATGCGTCCAAAAAATATTGTCAAAATGTGAACCTTAGGGGGCGCTGTTTAGCTCAGTTGGTAGAGCAGGCGCCCCATGTACAGAGGCTACAGTCCTCGTCGCACTGATCGCAGGTCTGCCCGTCTGCTGATCATTTGGTGCATGTCAGCCCCCACTCTCTACTCCCAACATTTCCTGTCTATCTTCAAGCTGTCCTATAAATAAAGCCAAAGGCCAAAAAAATAATCTTTAAAAATGTGAACCTTAGGTGGGTGGACTTTGATAATTGTTGCTCTTGGAGAAAGCAAGACAAAATGTTTACTCCTTTTCTAGTATTTAGGCTACGCTAAGCTAACCAGCTGCTGGTATGACTTCAGTTCCAAACAGATGTAAGTGGTGTCAGTCTTTTTCATTCGACTCTCAGCAGGCGAGCACCAAAGCAGTTTCCCCCTGAGTATTCCCCTAATCTTTTCATGTTTACTGCGTCAGCATGAGTCACGGTCAGTCTATCTGTGAATCAAAATTTACTCCTGTCCACTGACAGTTTGGTGGTTTTCACACATGCATTGCACACGCATATACATACGTATTTACATAGGTGTGTAGGCACAGACACATGCGGACAGCTACAAAGTCAGAGCTCTGCAGAAACTGAGCTCTTGCATCAGTTTCCTGCTGAGAGCCTGTGTCACCACAGTTCCAGGTTATAAGATCTCTCATAGTCCACAGAACGTCTCAGGGTAAATGAATCATGAGGGGTCGCCAGCTTTCAGGAGGTCAAGCTTTCATACTAAAAGAAGAGCATGAGGAGAAAAGTGGCTGATTTTCACTCAACATGAAGAAGAAGATAAAATAGATTAGCTACAGCAGCAACTTCCTTCCACAGTGCTGAGCAACCAGCACCACTGATTGTAAAAGTGATTAGAGCAGAAGCTAATATGACGCAAGCTGTGAACAATAACACAACTGTAATGTAAAGAATTCCTCCAGTCTCTACTTGTGTTCAAACACATTTTATCTGGATGTTGCAACAGTTGTGCCATCTGAACCTGAGAGGAAACAAGGCATGTTTCATGCACTGATTCAAGCCACATGCAAAGAGTGGTTAGCAGGGCACCTGTAAGCCTAGACCTGTGCGCGGTTACATGACGGCACACATAGGCCTCATTTAACTTATTTTAAACCAAAAACTTTTAAGTGAATTAAGTGACTGTTTAAATGTCAATCTAGGTTTTGATATAGTAACAATTTATCAGCAGGTAGCAGGTAGCCACCGACATACATATAAATCCAAATTGAGAAAAACAAGGTGAAAAATCTGTCACATAAAAACGTAACATAATGCCTTTCATTACTTAACCAATATTATGGGACCTCAATTATACTGAATACAACGTAAATTCATTAGAAAAAATATGTATTTTTGAAGAAAAGGAGAAATATGCATTGTCTTTAAAAAACAGCTAGATGCTCAAACAAATGTGCCTAAAATGTGAAGAGTGGAAGCACTGCATTCACGGTGCTGACAGTGAACGCAGCACGGCCGGCGGCTTACCTATGCGAGCTGTCTCAGCCTTGAAGGTGCTGAAGTCCCAGTTGCGAGGCAGCTTCAGAGACATTGTCCTTAAGTCACAACACAGGTCAGCGTTTCATTTCACACATACAAGCCACCAGAACACACACACACACACACATTGATACACACTCAAACACACACTAAGTGGAGATATCGCAGATCACACTTCCTACTTCCTGTGTGTTTAACTGTCTTCTTCTTTTTTTCAGCCCTTCTAAACGCGTCCTTTCATGCTGCCTCTACTTCCATGTTCATACTTGTTCTGATAGAGTTCTCTATAAATGGTTCCCGGGCTGATTCACTGAGAGATGCATAGCTCCAGGGCTCGTAGAGAAGTAACTAATGACTAACATTCACTGGTGTCAGAAAGAGAGAAACCACGAGTGTGCTCAGAAAGGAAATGGTTTTCACCTTTTGGTTGACTCCTTCAGAAAGCTTGTCGCTTCACATCTCAGACTGCAACGAAACACACAAGACTGCACGAGGCAGACTTTAAAACTGTATTTCTATTATCTGCTCACACTTGAATGCAGTGATTGCATCTTTCCCCCACATTTCAATCAATAAAACTTTGATAACATGAGTGTTAGGAGGATGAACAGAATATCTATTTCAAAAAGGGGAAGGAGGCCAAGAGGGAAGAAACCAGGTCACACACATCAAACCACATGATTTTTTTTCACAACTTTAATTTTCTTTGTACCAAGGCGAAGCACATTTCAGCATCAAAGATAGCAAATTTTCTCTAGACAAATGTACAATTCAACACAAACCATTGCACTGTTTAAGAATATATTGAAATTATACAGCTTGAGAATAAGCACAAAATAAAATGTCCACAAAAGGGGGGAGCCTACAGTGTGTGGGGACAGACATAACTCCCATACATTCCTTATATGGTCCTGGCTGGGCAGGATTCACACCAGCACTGTGGCACTGTTTGATTAGAAAACGGCACTGATGTGTTTTCTGGGTGCCATGAAACTAAAAGACAATCAGGGTTCTTATAAGTGGTATGTTAATCCCTCATATTCTGCTTCCATGTTAGCAATCCTTAGCTTCAGGTGGTACTGGAATGTATCAAACAGCAGTAACAAAGGGTCAAAACCTTCCTGCTCAGATTGCAGCATCAGTGTCACGCTCGATCGGCCGACCACAGGAGCTCCAGCTCTCTCTAGTGGCCGTCTGTGACACCGGGCAGAGAAATGGCAGTGCAGAGCAGCAGAGCTCAAACCACAAGCATCATAACCACCTCGGAGGCAAGCAAGTCCTCACGTTACTCTGGAAACTTCCTGTCTACTCAAAAGGAGACGATGCAACACAGTGCTACAGTATCTGCGTTGCTTCAAGTTGCACTGCGACAGAAGTTGACACACGACAGCTACCGGGGGAAGGAGCCAAGGAAACACCCAGCTGCACGAAGGTCACAGCAGGAAACGACAGAGACAATACTTCTCTGCTATCTCAACACTCTCTCCTATATGGCAATAATAACACTTTAAATATTCCTCTAACCCAAAATACTTAAGAACACTCAACATATCTCTAAACATCTTCTTAAATGTACAATATAGTAACTTTGAAACGCTTCATTTTCTTACAGTAAATAAAATAAATACTTTAAGCATTAGACTGGTTGGATATCACACAGACGCACAAATGAAGTGAACAAAAGTATGAGTGAAGTTTTTTTTCAAATAAGGAGACAGACTTGTAATGTTGTGTTACTGATTGCCAAAAGGAAGTAAATTCGGAGTTACTTAAAATTTGAGTCCTTTGCTTAAGAGTAAAATTCTTGAGGAAAGAATCTGATGAAAGGAAATTTAAGGCGGAAAACTAATTCCAAAATGACCCTGATTCATCACCAAATAGAGACACAGAGATACTGACCCCTCACATCCCTGCTACACTGACGACTGTACGGATGTTCATATTGCTGTTGTGTCCTGTAACACAGACGTAGTCGTGTCTGGGTCACACTTACACCTGTGGTACCTCCACAGAGTGCATTTGGTTTAACTGACGAGGAGAAATCAATTCTTTTCTCTGATGGGATAAAAAGTAAACGATGACTCGGACATGATGGACAGCTTGAGGTGATTGGTTGATTAATGAGTGTAGTACGCTGACTGGAGCCTAGTGTGTCTGACCGGAGTTGGACCCAGATATTGTACATTGAATATCACGTTAATGTTTGCAACAATGCCTTAGCTCCTCTGCAACTTGGCCAAAATAATTGTAACAATATTTTTGATTTTCTTTTTATGGTGAAAGCCTTTTTAATTTTACCTTTACTAACCAAAACCAGCAAACAAGTCGTACAGATCTTCCTGCAGTCTTTAAATGCATGTCATTGCACGCTGAAAGTTAAAAAAAAAAAAATTACAGTCTTTTTGAAAGAGATTTAAAGTAATAATCTCGAAAATGTAATTTAAATTAATGTGTGTTGCAATGCCTTTGCATTTGCAGTATTACAGACTGGATGTCTGGTGCGACTTTCACGGAAAAAAGCCCAAGTGGCGCCCAGTTACTGACGAGTTTATCAGCCAGCAGTGGTCGGTCTGCCAGAGAGGGTAGGCGGAGCTAAGCGGCTGCTTTTCCGCTCTCTGCAAGTGTTGTGAGTAAACAGTAATCTACTTTGGCTGAACAAACAAAGAAAAGATGGATGACTACAGATACAACTTCAACAAGAAGTGAAAATCCAAAGAAAAAGAAACAAACTCGATGCTCAGATGAAGCAAACAGTCTGAAAAGGAAAGCGACCGTCAGCCAGGAAAATCAAGAGTTACAACCGGAGCAAACCGTGGACGTCTGGTTATCGAGATTATCATTTAAATCCGAACCACCACTGATGCATCAGAGATATTCTGATATTCTGAGCCCTTGTCCTTAGTATGGGTTTTATGCTTGATACTACATTTCCCACAATGCAACACAATAACATCTTTCATTAAACCCTCCCTGACTGCAGTGTTTTTGTAAATGTAGGTTGAATCTTGATGTTTCCACACTCAATCAGATAACCCTGATGATGTCATAGTGATGTCATTGTTTTTATTTGATCAGACTTAAAGCTCCCTCCACCACAGAAGACAATCGACTGTTATGACAAGCTTTTTAGTTCTTCCTGTGACAAGCAGACTCATCTTCAAGTGTACAATCAGTGGAGTGCCCCAGTTACAGACAATTAACCACACGCTGGAGGTATTTTACCTCCAAATCAAACAAACATTTGCCAGTGGCATGATCAGCACAGAATCCCGCTGTAAACCTTCTTGAACACTGACTGTATTGGCAAACTCCATCTCTGAATCAGATGCATGATATCACAGAGAGCACAACTGCTGTCACAGGTACAGGTTAAGCTGACCAGTGATAGTTTAATGAGGGTTACTAGGCACAGATAGAGATATTGGCAGTGTAGAAACCATCATGTACTTTACTTTGACTGTCCCCAAATAGAAGCGATAATCCCGTCCAACCTGACTTAACATTTGTAAAACTTGTGTTGAGATAAAACATATTAAGACAGAAGAGGCCGGTTAAACCAAAAGATAAAAAGATCCTAAGCTTTCTGCTTTCGCCCCATGAAATAGTGACCAGCTGTGCAGAGACTGTGACTATGACGCGATGGCCTTCAGAGGTATCTATGACTCACAATAAAACACACCTTTCTATGGAGCTCTGCCGACTGCTCCTCTCAGCACAAAACCAACACAAAGCAACCAACTCTCAGACTGGAATATGTATTTATAAGATGCAATGATCCCGTCAAACCCTTCAGGGTCACTTAGCCGCTCATCACAGGACGTGACAAAGAACAAAAGACGCTTTGAAATGATGAATGAGCGTAAAAAAAACACAGGAAACAGACACATAAATGCACATGGCAGATGGCAAATGTGAATTCAGTCTGATAAAACAGACACGACATTAAGATATAATAGAACATACCAAATATAAAAACCATCTATGTATAAATAGAAACAATCACAACAAAGAAAATTAAAACTGAAGTTTGGCGAGGGGGTGCACCTGGGGTAACGATACAGTGAGGAACAGGCCGAGAGCAGTGCATTAAAACAGGTACAATAAAATATCAACACACATTTTAAGTATATAGAGGTTATCCTGAATACAGGTAGAAATGTACAGCTGACCAACATTCCAACAGTGTGAGTAGATAGAAGTCTATAATGTGTAACAGTAATTCACTAACTCAACCTGAAAACACTGGTGTCAGAAACATGATTCACAGACTGCCTGAAAACAAAGATGCTCCACTCTCGTACCCAAATGAAATGGAATGACCCAAGGCTGTAGTTTTTTTCTTGCTCTTTTTTGATTCTGATGTGTTCAAGCTCACTCGAAGCATTGTGACTCTCACAAAGCGCCGAAGCTGCACCGGGCCCCTGGGTGCCGCCCTCCTCTCTGGTCTCCCTCTTTGGGGCGAGCTGAGGGGGGGGGTGTCTCTAGGCGGCGGCCTCCTCCAGAGCCGGCAGGAGGCCCTTCTCCGTCAGGTGAGTCTTCAGAGAGTTGAAGATGTGGAGCTGCTGATCGACGCGGAGGGCCAGGAGCTGCTGGATCACCTTGCTGGGGTTTGGGCCCCTGAGAGGAAGGAGAAGATGATCAAACATACACGTCTCTGTTCAGAAACCCATGTTGACAAGTAGAGAGACAACAGGGGGAGCGACACGTTTTCAAGGAACTTTACAAATTCAAATGAAAGTTTAATCTGCATCATCAGCCCGGTAACGGTACCTTTTTAAAACTAAAGCTCACTGTATCCTCCTTAATGTGACTCACACAACATTACACCGTACCTGCGCTGCAGGTGTAGCCTCTAAAATTAAACACTCCTGGCGCAGCTGCTCTGTAAACAGCCAGCATGTAGCGACAGCATTAACAATCACCGGGACAAGGTGACACTGATAACTGGATGCCTGTGTTGACATCATCTGTGACGTTAGCAGCACGTTTACAGACAGGTGACACACAGACTCTGCGGCACAGCCGTCAGTTCACTGCGTGTTTTGATGAAGAGCTGCACTAATGTGATAGATGGACTTTTCCTGTAGATAAGTCATTGAAAACCAGAAACTGCCATGTTTTCGTTTTGCACCAAGCAGCAATAAAGTAGCAGCATGACGTGCGTCAGGTCATTTGGTTGACATCGCACGTCATGCGATGTAACTATCGCAAATGCGCACATCACAATTGTTTTGGTTGAACGATTTATCGTTCAGCCCGATCCATGATGAAGTGGGAATTTACCTTTGTCAAATCCCTCACTGTTCAGTCAGAACTAAGCAACTATTAGTATGCTTCAAGTGTCTTAAAAGGTAATAACCAGGTGTTCGGGTTAGGGTTAGAACCTGCTTAATTGTTTACTACATACAGGAGCAAGCACTTCTAAGTCTAAGCATTAGCTGCCAAAATAATGTTTCAGGTTACAGATGATGTCAGGACAAACAACTGTGTGGCAGACATTTGCAAAGATAGTTTAGGCTAACATTAGTGACTACTCTTAATAACTGAATATCAGGGAAGCTAAGGCTTCAACTCCAGCTTAGCTCGATACGCAAGATAGTGTCATGTTTTTGTTAGTCCTCATTCACAAAGCCATTTCTCTCATTAAAGTTTAACACACTGTTTGCAAGAGCAACAATAAAGTATAACACTTTTCCGAGTATGTGCTTTTATAGTAGGTATCCAAAAAAGATGATGATTTCATATAAGGTGCTACATTTTTTTTAAAACTAGTCAGTACAATAAAATACAATACAAAAGCCTACAAGACCGTGGACTTGTAGGCTTTAGCTTCATAAGTGTCCTGCATTGACTCAGCGTACCATGTTTGTACATGAAATGCAGATTTAAAACCCTTCCAGAGATCACATTTTCATACACAGCTGTTAGAAAGATTAAGACTCTAAAAGGGAGAGTTTTCAACTGATCCACTGAGTTAATGGTAACTTAGCTTTTGTCTACCCGTCTAAAAACAAGGACCAATTGTTTTCAACATGACTTTTTATCTCAGTGATAAAATCTGCCCCTGCTATGATTGCAAATTGCATATGTGCAATGCTAGTGTTACACACCGACTCTAAAAACAGCTGACAGTGAACATATTCAGGTGTTATGATTTAACATAGATGAGTGTTTACCTGATGAAGCTAGCAATGTAGACATTAACGAATGTGGCCATGAGGTACTGGCAGTCGAATCGGTCCATAATGCCACCGTGACCCGGGATAGTGTTGGCAAAATCCTGAAAGGACAAAGGACAGAACAAGTGTTTGGACTGCTCCTCGAAACAGAACATAAATAGAGCAAGGTCGACATTAACAGATTAAGTTTAACTTAAAGCATAAAGCATAATACATTATTTATTCTGTAAAAATCTAAAGCTATTTAAATGCTGACCTCACACATAATAAGCACTCAGCCGTGCAGCAGACTGACAATGCATTCCTACCTTGATCTTAAAGGCTCTCTTGAAGCCGCTGGCGAAGAAGCCCCCGAAAGGTCCCACGATGGAGGCGAAGGAGGAAAGAGCGATGCTGTGGATCTGGAATGGATAGAGACGCACGGTGGTCTGTGGAGACAAGACGGAGGAGTCAGACCAAAGCAGTGACCAGGAGTTCACAATATCCAAGGACTGTTTGAACATTGCATATAAAGAGTTATGCCGCATATAGATTAAGGAGAAGGAGGAGTACGGGTGAGTCTTACCCATCCGGTGACAGACTCCAGGATGCTGGGCAGGGCGTAGTCCTGCAGCTGGAAGAGCTCTGATGGCTCACAGTCCACCTGGAAACTATTGGAGTCGTTGTTGAATTCCACCGGACACACAAAGTAACGCCAGCCGGCCATCACGTAGGAGAGCTGTGAGGAGAGCAGGCATCAGTTACTCTGCAGCTAATCATCTGTCTTTTAATACGGAGCCCTGTAAAACTGCAGACTGAGGAGGAGGAGTGTTTTAGTTCATATATTTTATGAACGGTTTATTTGTATGTTGTACAGCTCAACTCCCAGATCTTAAAGAAAACAAGCATCTGTTTGGTAACTCAGGAGACTGACAAACTCTCAATATAAACATGTCGAGTGCTTACATGTCTGCCTGCCTTTTCTTGTTTTAATCTGTATTTGTAACTTTGGCCAACCAACCTCGTGTCCACAGAAAATGGGAACTTAAACAAGAAACACATTTAAAGATAGGGCTCTGAAGATTCTGTTCTTTTTCATGCAAAGAAATATTTGTGTTAACTAAATATTGCTTTGAATCAGGGCCCGACTGATATATCGGTTGGAACAATATGAGCCTATCCCAGGTATATATTGGTTAGTTTTCCTGAGTGATGTAGAAATATTGTCATCAGGTAGATTTTCCAGCAGAGCGCGCTCCAACTCCATTGTTTGCAGTACACTCGGGCACAGTCTGCGGCCGAGGAGGGCAGCAGCACAGCTGGGCAAACACTTATTCACACTAGAATTTGTCATAACAGTGTTACATAATCTTGCATTTGGCTATTTCTTTATTAGTCTATTAGTACTTAATGAGTTAAAGATATATAGAGTGTTTGTATTATCGTAACATGTCTAAAACTTTTGGGAGAATATGAACACTTGTGTGGATTGAAGCTTAAAAGAAAGAGTGTAGAGTTCTCTGTTAAGTAGTTAAAGCCCTTTTCACACATGCACTGCACTCCTGATCATGTCCCGACTTTACCTGGGTGGGCTGCAAGTGTGAACGCAAACGGCCATATTTTTGATCTCGACCTTCTCCTGCCAGCGACCTAGCATCATGTCGGAAGAAAGTCAGGGGTCGGCTGATAATCGGAGGTAATACGAGGACGAGGGGAAGGAAGGGGCGGGGGGTACCTTGCTTCTCTTCAGTTATTTCTCCCCACACACCTTCACCTGCTGTACCTGCACACAGCAGCTCTTTCTGCTTCGCTCTTCCTCTCCGTCTGCTCTGTTTACATTCATCATGAGCTGCATGTTTTTCAAACTCGGCCAAAAACAAAACTCTCGTTTTGTATTATTTTACCTGCAATCTCGTTTTCACAGCAGCGGGTGACGTGAGGGAGGCTCGTTGTTACGTGTCGAAACGATCAAACCCGACTAATGAGACCGACTACACGGCTGCACTTAAAATCTTTTACAAAAGTATAGGATTGTCAGTATTTAACAGAAAAGGTTGCACCTCAATCAATGCATTTACAGGAGAGACTTAATAGCGTGCATGTTTTTCTGATGAGCATGTGGGAGAGACAGAACGCGAGGAACGAGTGTCCAGTAAGTTAAATCGATCATGGATGACAATCTTGTTGACAGATAAAAAGACAGAATTAGTCGCCAAATAAACTTGCCTGCACTTGTCAGACAGGGAAAAATCTCCCACTGTGAGGGACATGTGTGAAAGTGCAACTCTGGGTAATGTCAGGGTCAGACCGTCCTGAGATTGTCAGGATAATGTCAGGAGCGCATGTGTGAAAGAGGCTTCAGTATCCCATCTTACCATGATGCCGAACACGATGGTGGAGAAGAGCCCACCAATAAATCCCTCCCATGTCTTCTTAGGTGACAGCTGCAGAGGACACAGACAAAGAGCGGACATCAGGATAATATATCACCACGTACAACGCAATTCTTTGTCCCTAACAAAGTCAGTACCCAGACTACACTGCATTACAACAAAACTACTCTTCAAATACTGGGTACAAATTTACTAGTCTGGACATGTGGTGCATAAGAAGTGATAAAACCGACCTTAATGAGAGGAGTGCGACCAAAGAAGAAACCAAACATGTAGGCCATGATGTCGTTACAGATCACACAGGAAATTGGCACAATGAACCTATTCAGAGAAAAAGGGTTGTTATGTCAGCGTCATGAGACTGAAGTGACACACTGAGTGTGTTTAATAAAACAAGAACTTGGTGTTAATGTTGCTTCAAACAGACACTATCTCATTGTCTTTACAGGCTGGTGGCTTATAAAAGAACAGAACTAGATTCCAGCATAATTACATTTTCTATCAGAGAAGTCGTTTAACTCACTGACATTATGAAAAACGAGATAAAGGATTGTTTACTAACCAGATCATCCCTTCAAACAGGTTGTGGATGATAAGGTGAGACTGAGTCACCACAATCAGCAGAGTCACATGGGTCCAACCAAACTGTGGAGACAATATAACAGCATCAGTCGTGTTTACACAAGGATAATCTGAAATTCCAAACCTTACTGTTTGCGATTAAGGTCCTTCTTGACAGACTGGACGAATAGTAACAACATTGCCTCAGAGAAATGGCTTCGTATCGGCAGTAAAATCGATGCCGCAGACGGGGAGAGTCTGTGGGTTTAAAGACGCACTTCCAGGATCTTGTTCCACAAAAAATGGGCAAAACATATTGACAAAAACGATCCCAAAACTCTAAATAAACTCTAAAGATAACGAAAAGAATACATTAATGAATAAACTTGTGCTATACTGAGCAGTTAAAGTTACCCGTCACTGACCTGACAAAACCCTACGCCTCTGTAGAAACAAATCAAATAGGTACGTATATAAAATTATATTCAAAATTTAACACTTTTTCTCATTACATTAATCTTAAAATTTAAGGCAAGCTAAAAATGTATATATTAAAGTTTAAATGTATTGTTAACAGAAATGGCTACAACATTCTGGCCCCTAATTATTGCTGTGCGACAAATTACCAATCAAGCATATGTAGCCATAAAAAATATATAATTCTATAAAGAATATCTGACACATCCTCAAACATCACTGTGAACAGTGACAGCACAGAGAGTGGTTTTCCAGGACAGCAGCTGGCAGCAGCAACAGTTGACCACATAATAGCTTCATTAAATCAACAACGTGTCTGGATGTGTGGGTGGATGAAGTGTCTCCTCCTTGACATTAAGAACCAGCAGCACGCCTCACTTACAGACAGTGAAGGATTAGGAACATAGTGAACCAGCAGACAGGAATGTTTGCGTATGTGTAGCTTGTAAAGTTGCCTGTGCTCTGCAAACCATCACTGTGTAAATATTTTCACAAGAGATGTTCCAATAAAATGTCTTCCTTCCTGATACACAGACCTGAGCAGAGGCCGATACGGAGTCCCTTCAGATACCAGTGCAATAAAATATATATACATATATTACTAATGGAAAAATACTGACTGCTGACAGTATGCTTGCTTTGACTATTATACCACACAACCACACGACTGATGTTTATTTGAGGTAGTATCAGATTTGAGGTAGTATCACAGTCTGATACAGTCACTCTAATCCGTATACCAATACTGGTATTGTTAGCAGAACAATTCTAATTATCATAAGTTCCACTTATACAAGAGCAAATGTTCTTTCAGTATGTGAACTTTTCTTTTCTTCCTGCCTGGTCTGCTGGAAAACAAAGACATAGTGTCGTAATGAAGCCTATACATTTCTATTAGAGCATCTCCGGCCCACTTCTCATGCACTGGCCTGTAATTTTGCCGGCCTCATCAATAACCCAGCAGCCTTGAGGCCAGCACGAGGCAGCGAGCCACTTACCATGTAGAACTGAAGGCGATAGTGCTTCTTCACCAGACTCAGCACGAACATGCAGAAACCTGCGACAACATAAACAAAGTGTGAAACACTTCATGAGGACACAACCGGGGCTGAGGTGCTCCAAAGAAGGAGATTAATTAAGCCAGCATGGCGGCCATCTTTGGTCAAACTCGGACTAAATTTAGCTTGACCTATTTCAGACAAAGCCCATAGTTAATGTGCAGCGAAATTGCTGCAGCCTTTTGTTTCATACTGTATGTGAGAGGTCAGAGGAGGACGTTGAAGAGACAGAAAGAGAGCTTCTGCTGACCAGACAACGCTGCTCTCTTTAAGGTTTTAGAAGGACATTTACTCTTTTTCAGGTAAGCCCTGGCATGTAATACGTATGTCATGTCGAGACACTGCAGTATTGAGCTGTTTCCTGCACTTAAAGCTATGACACCATTGTCTTAAAAGTCTTCACTTCCGGTAGGCAAAACTTAGAAACAGTCAGGGTGCTTCCTTCCTCTTTACATCCTGTTTGGCGCCAGCCAGCCAGCAGCTGTAGTCGCACTGAACTACCAACTGACAACCTGCAGTACAGGAAGTGGGACTTGTTCAGTTAGACTGGTGCCTGAAATAACCAACTTCTATGTGTCTAACCTAATAATTTACACTGAATGAGAGCACAGAGTTATTAAGTTATTATTAATATTTCTGATTCACCCTCTGAGATAAGCCGATGCCATCATGTCTGAAGTGGTCAAACAGCACCTCCTCTCTGTTTCCCTCACTTTAATGATTTTATTTGATATATAAGTAAATGTAATCATTTCTTTAAAGTGATCATCTCGAAGATTTTCATGTTAATAAATGTCTGTTGAGTCACCGTCTATCGCCGAATGAGGTAACACAATGGTGACTGAGCCTATGGCCCACTGACGAAAGCCTTTGCATTTGCAGAATTAAGAACCGGGTGTCTGGTGCGACTATCGCTAAAGTAATCAAAAGAGGCGCCCAGTTAGTGACGCGTTTTCCATCAGCCAGCAGTGGTTGGTCTGCCAGAGAGGGTAGGCGGAGCTAAGCGGCTGCTTTTCTGGTCTCTGCAAGTGTTGCGAGTAAACAGTAATCTACTACGGCTGAACAAACAAAGAAAAGATGGATGACTACAGATACAACTTCAACAAGAAGTGAAAATCCAAAGAAAAAGAAACAAACTCGACGCTCAGATGAAGCAAACAGTCTGAAAAGGAAAGCGACCGTCAGCGAGGAAAATCAAGAGTTACAACCGGAGCCAACCGTGGACGTCACACATGCAGCACTGTCTGGATATCTGGGAAGTGTGCTCCCGCAGTTACCGTTTGTCACCACAGGTGCCGCCAAAGAGAGCGAAACTGAGATCTTCGAGATTACCACTTTAACTGTGAGGACACTCGCTGCTCAATTTGTAGAAGAAAGTGGTGATTAGAAAACCTTTGTGCTGCCAGAGCTGGGTAAGAGCGTTTAGAGTAATGATGTTTATGGTACCTAACACGCCTTCATTTCTGCACAGTTAAAAAACTGTCGATGCAGTTGAATGTTCTAGAACAATAATGTGGTTCCTGTATAATGATCATGACATGAGTCAGTACTGAATGACCCTTAGTGGACTTATGATGTTACCCAGTTAATCTCGTCCACACACTGCCTTGAGGACCTATGTAGGATGTATTTTTCAGTCCGAGTGTCAGACTTTGTACCTGTGAGGTAGAGGGCAAAGGAGATGAAGCGGTGGTATTTGCTGAGGATGCGAAGCGGCTCCTCCCTTTGCACCAGTGTGAAGAAGTAATCTGTGACGGTCTCACCGTAGAAGAAGTAGTTCACGCACAGCAGGAAGTACCTGTGGGGAGGATGGGTGGAAAAAATGTACTCATCTAACAGCTTTAAGACCAGACAGCTAAGCAGACCTGCATTCAGTATGCCAGCAGGAAACCCGGTGAGGCAGAGACATCAAGTGAATACACTTTGCTCTCTGACTCACTTCCTGCATGATGAATGTTGGACGCCCAAATTACTCTGTTGGACTACAATCTAAATGTTTCAGACTCACGGCATAGTGAATGTCAGGACTCTGTTATCTATCACACTAAACTGTACAGCACTAACACTATAATCAAACATCACTAATGATTTACAACATGTTTGCATTTCTTTATGATTCACTGATTCATCTACAATCTACTCAGGATTCAGAAAACAAACCTCAGGAAGTCTGCAACAAAATAAAACATGAGATGACACAATAAGACAGAAGCCAGTGAGGAGATGTACTGCGTTCATGACACCTCCAGAGAGAGTGTAATATGTGTGTGTGTGTTTGTGTGCAGTCTCACCAGCTCAGCGTCCTGAACCAGGGCAGGTGGTAGGAGTGGTACACGCTGTAGCCGATGGTGATGATTTCTTGGAAGCACTTGATCTGAACACAGAGGACCTGCACAGAGACACGCTGCGTCACGCGGGACAGAACCCCCAGAGCATAACAACTGGGCGCGCGTACATGTGTGTGCGTGCATGCGAGTGAATATGTCCTACATCCTCACGTCCTAGTGACACAAAATGGCTGACAGACCTATTTTCAGGGAATTCCCAGATGACAAGAGCAGGAATCCTGCATGTTATGAGAGAGACCGTGAATCTGACATTCTTCACGTGTGCCGGAGTTCAACTGAATGTTAGGAGAATTTGTGAAGCTTAATACAATGAACAACCCCGACTGAACCTTAAATATAGATGTGTAAAAAATAGCTCATATGTTACATTTTAAACTATGGATTTTGTTCGTTGTTACACCTCCCCTACCGCTGCACGATATATCGTTTAACAATCAAAGTACGATGTGCACATGTGCAATAGTCACATTGCAGGACGTGCGATAGTGAAGCAAATTATTTCAGCTTGGTGCAAACCGAAGACTTGCCAGTTTCTCGTTTTCCATCACTAATCTACAGGAAAAGTCCATCTGATTAGTGCAGACTTTCACCTGAGCACAGAGTGAACTGACCGCTGTGCAGAGCGAGTGTCACCTGCCTGTAAACTGTAAACAAGCATGCGACGCTGCTGCGGTCACAGATCATGTCGGATGTGGGATGATCGAGGAAGACGCTCCGTTACTTGAGGGTAAAGAGTGTATTTCCATTATCGACGGCACCTCGTCCCGGTGCTCGTTATCGCTGTGGCTACATAAACAGACCGTTCACAGAGCGGATGTGCCGCGGAGTGTTTACTTTTAGCAGCTACACCTGCAGCGCATACACGCCGACATGGTAGAAGACGTATAAGTAACGCAACTGCAGCCTAGAAGTCTAGTTGTATTTATTTTAAAGAAAGATTTCGCTCCTTCCTCTCTACTTTTTCATGCGGCTGTCAGAGTCACTGAGCCTAGAGGAGTGAGGTTTTTGGCTTTTAGAAGAAAATAGACCCAAATAATAACAAGTATGATTGTTAATTGTTTATATGTAAATAACAACACACTGCGTTTATCTGGTAGAATCTTCTGTATTTTTTTTTAAATAGCAATAAAAGTTGCAGGACATCATGTGAGTTTTTTCCAAATATTGTGCAGCCCCACCTCTTAGTCACAATTACCTGTAAATATTTATATGTATTATATTTTCAGACATGGTCTCATTTTTCTGTAGAGCAACAAACTTGGGAAGTGTCCAAACTTTTTACATAACACCATTAGTGCTGTTTGTACTCACAATCATCATAAGCACCATGGGGCCCAGGTAGATGATGAAGAAGAAGAAGGAGATCATGGCTAGTGTCAGGATGCCTCGCACCCACCAGTTCTTCCATCTGAAGGGTAACAACAACAAACACACACACACACACACACACACACACACACAAACACACACTTCAGTTAGAAGACGAGAAAGATGAGTCAGCCTTCTTGCGCGTCTTAACTCCAGCATGAATTCAATGTTTTCTTAACCATTGTCCACCCGTCAGGACACCCCACTGCATGCTTTCACCTGTATTTGTAGTTAATGATCGTCCATATTAGACTATTAGAATACTATTGTAATACAGGGACCAGCAAAGTTGAATACCAGCTATGTTTTTACCAAGAACACAGCTCAACTGTTAAACACATATCAACTCTTTATGTATGTAGCACCTATGATGTAACATCCTAAATGCTTCAGACAGCAGGATTATAGCAGCACAGATAAAAAAAAGAAAGTAAACATAAAAATAGAAAACAATAAATAGCACGTTGCCTTTTCTGTGCAGAGTAAAATATGTGTAAGAGGGAGCATGTGTATGAATCATGCCACCTCCTCATGTGGAGCACTGCTGTATAAGCATTTTTGTTAGTTTGCAAGCTCAGGACAGAACAATGGAGCAACCCCCCCGTCATATTGTGAAACACTATAAAGAGACAGCAACCGTTACTGCACACAAACTCCTCCACAGTGCTGGTACCTTGAGGAGAGTCCGGACAAGGCCTTGTTTAGAACCACAGGGGTGTCATCAGCAGGAACTGGCACCTCCGGGACCCCTGTGTCCACCTTGGATTCGCTGTCTGACACCCCATCTTTCTCCACCTTCAGCTCGCTGTCCGAGCCCTAAAACAAACAGACAGAGTGGAGATAATAATGACATACAGATGTATTTGCATATATACAGCAACACGGGGACTGTGCAGCTACAGCTCTTCATGTACATCTGTGTTTACAGTCAGTTTAGAAGTTAACAGTATTTGCATGACGAGTGCCGTAGGGAGAGCTTTAAACTAAGTCACATGATGTATCTAGGTTAAATGGCTCTTAGTATTTTTTTTCTCTTTAAAGCAACATGAGATTCAGCCGCCTCAGCTGAAGACTTTCCTCAATATACTTTAACTTATGTTCATTTTAAACCAAGTGTCATCAGTCTCTTTGAGCTGGATACAGTCACTCATGATCACATCTTTGAAACTAACAGTTAAGTGTTAAGAATCAATGCAGAAATAAGCTGCCACATTGTCCCTCATATTTCCTTTCTCCACAATCTGGCTGGAATCACCAGCGTTGTGTTTATCACAGTTGAATAAATATGGGCCTCTATGAACATATTATATGTTGAAACCATATCAAATAACCTAAAGACATTTTTCTATACTTTACTGATAGATTACTATAAAAATGATTATTAACTAACATTTAAATAACCAACTCTAACAATCTACTGCACCCAAAACTATACAACAAATGTAACCAAAAGTACTTGTGATAATAGATCATTAAAATTAAAATGTCACGGTTCTGGCACCTTTTCAAAAATCAGATTCGATGCTTTTTAAGACCTTTTTAAGATCTCAACAAATATAATGTACGAGCCAAAAACATCGAAACAATTTCTTCGATAGGAAAGAGAATTTACTGAATCCTCCTTTGGAAAACAAACTTGAACAAAATTCAACTTTTAGTGCCAATTCAATCTTTTTCAAACCATTAACCAATCAGAGAAGACTTGATGCATATTAGTAAGCCTTCTTTCTGCTGATTTACTTTCACGATAAGGGAGGCTGCCCCACGGTCCCTAACGGGAATGTCTTCGAGCTCAAATTGCTCTTTGCGTATCTAACCACAAATCACGACTGACGAGAAGGAAACGATGTCACGCAGCCAGACGTCACTTTATAGCTAACTAACACAACGTAAACACGTAAAGCTCGCCGAGTGTCTGAGACATTACGGTCAAAAAACTTGGAATGCTTTTATACTCGTTGTTACGATAACGTTAGGGAACTGCGTGACAATTTCCCCATCACCCTTTAGCACACCATCTGCGTTAGCCTAAACACGTCGATTCTTGCATCTTAGCGTTTGTGTTCTTTGTTTAAGTAAAGCCAAAAAAGGCTCCATCACACAGAAACAGCAGATGCTAACGTTTTCTCTTCCAGCCCCGTGTACACTTCATCTACAAGTCCTCTCCTTTAGAGGTAGTGTTCTCCATATGTGCGCAAACAATTACTGATATGAGATTGCACAGACGGCTGCAGGTGAATCACATCAGTCGTACAAACAGTATAGAGCAAATAGTAACAGGACTGCCAGTGCAGGGTTGTGTGTGGGCGGCTGAACGCTGCTGCGCCAAATCTCTTCCATATTGTTGATTCCTCAGAACCGTCTGTTTAGTGATGGAGGCCTGTTGAAGACACGCTGCTCTCAGCCTCTCCATGGTAACAACATTTAGAGAGTAACACACAGTTGCAGCTCGTCTAATGAAGACCAGGAGGTTTCTTCAGGTCAGCTCTGCCTTTCACTCCTCACCCCCCCGCTGACCTCTCTGCTGCTGGTGGCCAAATTAGGCTCAGAGTTGTCATCCCACAGTCACGAAGCAGATGGTTGTCTCGCTGTTTTGTGATGCCTGCTTGGTCTCACACTACGGCCCTTAATATTTTACACTTCAGCATCACTGCAGCTGTACATTTTCTCCATTAGTAATCAACCTCTGTTGCTTTTTGCCGTAACAGCATTCCACCTACTTTAACCTTCACTGTACTTTGCTATCTCTGCTGTTTTGTCGCCCTTTCCTGCATTTAACTTTGGTTACAGCATTTTAACAAGAAAGGTTATGCAGGAGCATTTACAGGACCTTATTCATGTGCGTTATATATGACAGATTCAAGATTCACTAAATACATCCATATTTGTGTTTAGTCATTTGGGGGTAAGATTATTAAAGTCTGACGGTGCTATGAAATTCACTCTGCACATTTTACATGTGAACTGATTGTAAATATGCAATCGATATTCAGTTTTAGTGTATGATACAATTGTGTAAATAAATCAACATAATCTGCATTAAGAGGAGAACCAATCAAATCGACCATCTGTACATATTTTACTTGTGTACGGCCTATTAAATGTACCCGTGCATTAGTTTGACAATAATATTGTTTGTCCTTTTCTGCTTAAAACAAGACAAATGTTCTGGTTTTACAAGGATCCTTTACAAATTAAAACAAGACACTATTCAAATAATATATCTGCTGTTTAAACTAGAACTAAAGACAAATGTAAATACAAGGGAAATGTTGTTATGTCATATTAGGAGCTCTATAGAACTAGAACGGTTTAGCCTACTTTTTTAAACCAAACCTTTTTAATGGCTGATATATATTGCTGTTCTGATTTAACTGCCTCTTCAAATCATTAAATATAGAGGTCATTTTGCAGATCAGAATTTAACAGCTACAAAACTCAGTGTGTGTCCACATGTCTGTCCACCTCTTCTCCGTGGATCAACTCATCCAACAAAACGGTTCATTTTCCACGATTTGGAAAATGTCATTGATTCTCCTTCAAATGATGTAAAACCCTCTTTACAGAAACACTGCCACTACTTGTCAAAACCCACCAACCGAATGCAGGAGCACGCACACGAAAACACACACATGCTGACAGCCCCCCCCCACCATTCTCCGCCTACTGGTTTCTATGGAGACAGGATCCGTCATTCAGGATGCTTGAGTTAAAAATAGGTGCTCCTTTCACAAATCACTCCTCTCCTTTTTCATGCTTTGTGGTAGACCAGCGGCAACCCTGACTGTCTCTGTCCTGTTGATCCCTAATATAATAGCAAATTATCGGCAGGCTGTGAAAGGAGGACGTTTACAGGGTTTTAACAACAAGGAATCTGAACCCTGATGAGCGAAGGCTGTCAGACATAAAGCAGAAAGAAAAGCAGGAGGTTGTGAGTCAGGCTTTCAGCTGTGTTACGCTGTGAGTTCATCAGCCACAGATATTTTACAGCAACTGTTTTAAAATGTTTTGAATGGCTGAAGACAACACAGGTGTCCTTAATGTCATTTAAAATGAGACTTCCCGACATCCACAGGAAGAGAACACAATGTCTTTAATCAGAACTGCAAACAACCTGATGATGCAACACAGAGACATCCTGAAACTGGCTAACAAATGGATTTTAAGGCCTCTTTGTTTATGCAGTCTGACCACAGAGTGACTCATTCCAAAAAAATTGGGAATTTCACTCGACTCTTGCCTAAACTTAAGTCCTTATCCTCATTTCATAAACCCATGTCATTTCCTTAACAGCTGCATTTATAAAAGTAGGGGCAGACCAGATTTCATCATCGCCGCCTTTTCAACTTTCCCCCACATTTCACTTGGAGTGATCACTACGCCTCTGCATGGGAGTCCCCTGGAACAGCTTAAGTAAATAAATACATTCTGTCGTGTCGATGTCTGGTGTGAGATATTTCCTCCTCACCTAGAGCCATGATGATTTACAGTAGGGTATTCCTGAATTTTCACATCCACACAGGACACTTGTTGTGGAGCACTACCACCATGGTCTCATCTCCTGCATTTACACACGATTATCCAACACTAAATCCATCCTTGATGTGTTCTAGCATTTCCAATCTGTACTATGTTTGTCTGAATAACGTCGCTACCAAAAGGCACAAAATATAAAATGAAAAATAAGTCATAGCAGTGAGTGGGCTTTCTAGTAAATGACCAGCCCCATGATTTGCTCTGTGCCGTATACCTCAGGGATGCAGATAATGCCTCGACTAATTTCTCATCCGCTTTAGCTGCTTTCCGTTTCTCTGTAATCACGTCCTCTCGTCCTAGATAGATCCCTACATCCATCACACCATTGCCAGGCCCCTTCCCAGGCCTCGACTAGCCACTGGGAAACAACTTTGACATCCATGTTGACAACATAGATAATGCATATTTCCTGTAATTTTGAAACCAAAAGGACGGTATAATATCTTTTTAGACAGCATTATTCCTGGGGCAGCGGTTTTTAGCTGCTGTCAGACCAGCAAAGCTAATCTTGTTTCACTGACAGGGACGATGTCAACTCGTCTCTCAGTAAACAAGCTAAAGTAAACACTAAGTTAACGCTGTCGGAAAAAAAACAAATATTTAGTACTGATATAACTCCCCAGTCTCGGATCCCATCGGCTATAGACTGATGACGATATAGCCTCTGGAGACAACGGTGAACATGCCGGGCTGTAGCCAGTGATTAGCGATAAACGACTTCCAGTCAAGACTTCCTTTTCCACATACTGCACTGTTTACTTGTTATTGTTTTGCCTTTGCTAAAATTTCAGCATCATGATGCAGATTTTTGAAAAGTACAAATGAAGCTTTGTCAGGTCTGTCCTCAAGAGGAGAAAAAACTACTTTAAAAATGCTCGTTTTGAGGTCAAATCATCTGATGCATTCGAGAAGTCGGGAAATCTGAACGCTGTAAGGCTTTCGTGACACAGCGTCAATGGAATTAGTCTCAATTTGAATTTTAAATATAGAACAGATTGTTAGCTGAACTTGCATGTAGACGTCTATTTATAGAGATTAATAAGAAGGTAAATCATTGTCAGATGACCGCTGATGGGAGCCGGGTGTCATTACGGGGCATTACTTTCCGCCTTCTTTTGCTCTCCTCACGGACTGTTTTTCCTGCATAAGCCGCAGCCTGCTGATACGTGATTAATCAATATTACTCGGGCTATAAGCGTAGTATAAACTGAAACCATAACACTTGCCTACAGATAAATAGAGATTCGTCTGCCTAACTAGTTCATACAGGAGGCGACATGGAGAGTTTCGCTTGAGGGTTTTCAACACTTGTTTTCCCGTGATGTTTTAAAGACCGTGTTTGTAACGTGAACGCGTCCTTACGTCAATCAATCAATAATATGAAATAAAATCAGCGGCTCGAACATAACTTTAGGTGATTCCCTTTACAATAACAGCCACTCTATTCATCGGCATATACCTGATAAAGAAAGCACATATAATTGATCTAATTTTCGCATTTGGTTTCCGTGTTGTTTTCACGAGCACACCCAGGAAGGTCCGTAAGAAGCAGCAGCCAATCAAGTCAAAAATATCACCACTGTGGCGGATGATTTGTTTGCTATGGCGCATTTCAGTGGTACAGCTGTAATTGTAATCGCCTACGAGCGACTGTACCCAAAGGAAAAACAACGTAAATCATCAGATTTTAATCTATTTTGAAATGACTTTCTTTCTAGATACACTTACCACAGGCTAAAGCATTAGGACTGCCTAATAGCTACATGGCTAGCCAGCGCTAGCATCGCTTCGCAATGGTAGTGAGTGAGTCCTCGCTAACGTTACCTTGTCCTCTGACGTCTGCTCTTGTAACGTTGGGTCGGTGTCTCTGGCTCCACGGTGCCTTAGCTCTGTCATCTTAGCTGATTATGGCCGAACGACAACAGCGAAGGTCCTGTGGCTCCGAGACACTAACTCGGTATTTGGACTGACAGAGCTCCTGCTAAGCTTCTAGCTTAATTTTTCACAGCAACACTTTTCACCCTCGAAGAATCCAGTCGGCGTCAAGTTAGCCGAAACAAAAGATAGCAATTATTTCCGGCTTTCAAAATAAAGTCAACGGCAATTACCGTACATTTGAGACTGGAAATGCTACTAGCCTATTACACAACGTAGACGTAAAGTAAAAATACTGATCCCCTGTCCTGATATGTAGTTATTGAGCCCAAAAGTAGGTGACACACATCAGTTTAAAATATTAAACTCTGTTAAGATGTAAAACTCAACTTTAATATTAAATGTTACTGAAAATCCATAAATACAGCAATGGTATACATTTAGAGATTTATTTCATGAAGAGAAAGGGGGTGGAACCAACGATAGTTATAGTGAATAAACAAGCTAGGCCGTTGTGAAAAACTGGGGATTCATACTCTGGCCCGTAAAAAGTGACAAAATTATAACTGACATAAGAAATTGTAATGTTTGATTTTCTTGTTATCGTCTGGTGTGCTCTTGCCTCTTGCAAATAGATTTTGATAGTTTTGAATACTGTAAAAGTAAGTAGCGGAAACAAAGCCGGCATGAAACTGTGCCATTCCTAACTTAACAAGTTGAAAAACAGTAAATGTTTAAGAGGAATTATTAGACAGGTATTCATGGAGGACTCTTAAACTCACTCACTCGGAGAACTGGTTAAATCAGTGTCTGTATCTGTTGTTTTGTATCTGTATTCTTTTACTTGTTGACTGTGATGTTTTATTGAATACAATTGGGAATGACATTTGATAGCTGTGCATTTTTGCCTAAAGGAAAATGCTGCTTTTATTTTGAAGGTATAGTCACCTCATATTTACGTGTATTCTAGCTGACTTGACCTTGCCATCACAGTCTTCAGTTGTCATGGGAGGTGTGGGCTACATTCAAGGCAAATGCTGTGTAAACTCATCCTTTAAAGGACTCTACCTTCAAATAAAATTGAATTAATTTGTTTTTTGTTGATTAAATGCCATGAAGTTGTACTTCATTAATTTGGGGTCTTTATAAATAAGATTCCATGTAGGCCAATGACTGTAGGCCTACACGACAGAACGTTGCAGAACAGAAGCTGTCACTCACTGTCCTACTTACCCTTACCATATTTCCTGCTTAAAATCCTACCTGGAAACACCAAAATAGCTTATGTTAAGAGTATGATATGTAATTTATTTGCGTTTTTGTTTTTTTGTCTACCTTTTTTATGTCATATATCTCTATTTTTTTTTTTATGTATTATCGTCTGTGCACTATATTGAGCTTCACACCTGTTGCTGTTGTTGAAATGCTAAACCTGTTTGGGAGTTTTTTAATTAGGATTAAACTGACTGAAAAGTGAGGGTCAAATTAGGCCTTATTTTGCTCTTGGTATACCCACATTTTTTCATACATTTTATACTCACACTATCATGGCATTAGGGTGTAACAGTGACAACTTAGGCCTCTTATTTCCACGAACCTTTCAAAATAAAACCCCTTTTAAAATGATCAAACATTAACATGCTCCTTCCTCTTCAAGACTTTAAAAATAAAGTCTGCGTAATTTTCCTTTCAACAAAATGTACCAATAACTTAGAAGAGCATTTACTAGACATTTGTGTGGACTTACTAGTTTAATGTTTCCTGATGTCGTCCAGTAAAGATCTTCTAGATGTTAGCTGGGCTGGGTAACTGTGTCGCTCCTTGTTGTAACACCATCTGTAATTTGCACCTTTAACACCAAGTGGCAGCAAAAGCTCACTGTAATTGTGTGTGGGTGTGTGTCTGTCTGCGCGGTTGTGTGTGTCAGCTCTGTGGCCTGACAGCAGCCAGCAGTTATAAATACTTAATGGCCTACCACTGTTGCAGCAGAAGTGAAAGGGGGGCGAGCATTGCAGCCCAAATACAACAGTTCAATAAGATCTGACATCTTAGTGTAGTGTTCACCACAGGCCAGGTGCAATGGTGCTAACAGGGCCGGAGAACTGGAACAAGCACGTATGAGAGTATTTAAGTTCATCCGGGGGATGTAATGCACTACTCTGACAACAATCCGCAACACTGAATAAGAACGCACTTTGTCTCTCTGTGTGATTTCCGCCTGACTTTTTCCCAAATCCATTTCTAATACAACACAGAGCGGACACAGTCGGTGCATATTGAAGCATGACTCACCGGGTCATTACAGCTTCAGGGGGAAGTGAGGAAATCAACTTGTGCAGGAGATGTTCGATACATTCAGATAGACATTTATGCAATGAAAATGTCATTCTTTCTTATATAAAGCACTTTGAATTGTCTTGTTGAAAGGTCATACACAAAAAGAACTTGCTTTTAAAATCAAGTTAAGTTTTTCATTCACTTATTGAAGTATTTTTTCATTTAAACCTTCAGCTTTACAGTCACATTAAGACATAATTACAACACATATGACATATAAAAAAATATATATTGTCAGTACCAGTGATGTCTCAGATGCATTCCTCTAACCTCTAATTTTCCCACGTTGTCTATGTGACATGAAGGCTGCTTTTCTGTCACTGGTGCTGTTACTTATGTGAGACTAAACATTGAATGTAATTAATTACAGCTGACCCTCGATGTTAATGTGCTCCTACATTCTGTCTTTATAGCATTTAATCTGCATAATCCTTTCACCAACTGTATTATAAGGTTATCTGTCCCCGACTGACATCTGAATGATTAAATACAACCCCTCTTTAAGACGTGCATCATAGAACAAATACATGTTTGTAATAATGCTGCTCTTTGAGGTGCACTTTCTCCAGTATCCGTCCTTGAGGTTATGAAACATGTAAAGCTTGTTAAAAAAAAATAGAGCCGTGACTCAGCAGCTCCTTCAAAACCAGAATGTAAGAGCAGAACACGGAACAATCAGGAATGGTTCAGAAAGTCATGACAACAAGAAAACCTTCACACACACACCCACCCAAAGATTCTGACTGCAGTGCTTTGACTCTATTCAGTGGGGGGCACTTCATCCTTGCTGCAGTGTGATGCTTGGACGCAGCACGCTGCACATGTACACTGCTGCTGTGTAGAGTCACTGTGTCATGCTGGCGCTGTCCCGTCCTGGCGGTTCACAGCATTCTGTGTCCGCTCCCCTGCATGAGCTCTGTGTGTGTCAGGCAGACAAAATTTTGGCTGGGACTCCTCAGCAGCTCCTCCAGAACTGCAGGGCTCTGGGACATCTGCAATGCAGAAGTCTATATATAGACATGGAGTTAGAGAGAGAGAGAGAGAGCGGGGGAGAGAGGGAGACAGAGAGACATGAGGATGAAGGGAGACAGAGAGGGGAAGGACATGACAGAGTGAGACAATGAATGAAAAGAGTGATTCTTGAACTGAACATGATATGGAGACTCATACAGGGCTGACAGAAGGCAGCTTCGTCAACTTATCTCTCGTGCCAACAGCCTACTAACTTTTGCAGCTTCTAAAAAGAACATTTCTTTGTGCAAAGCGCAAATTATGAAACGTTCATTTACTGCACAAAGTCCCAGAAATACCCAGACTTCCCAAACCAAACAAGGGTCCAACCAGGACGTCAGCGCTTTCAAGGGCAAGGTCACAGTGAAGTGTGTTTGCCAGTATCACTGTGTTTAACTCACTTAAAAGAGGGAATGGAATTACATGCCAGTGGACTCACGGCATCAGAAACAGGGAAGGGAGGTTGTTAAACGCTGAGGTTGAGTATTTATTGCTTTATCTCAAAGGGTCTCAGGAGGGCACTGGAGGAGGAGGAGAGCGGTTCAATTATGTATGCACCTCCACAACAACAGAATCTGCTGACAGCAGAGCTCAGCACGCACACAGCAGTGGCATGACCAAATCAAGGACAACTGGGCTGTCCGGCGGGCAGCGGGCCGCGGGCCTGCAGAGCCGTGGGATTGATCGGACTCTTGAATTTTCAATAAATTTGCCCTCTGACACGCTCCCTGTCTGACGCTCTATCACAGGGGTGCATGCCGAGTCATAACTCTCGCGGTGTCACGGCCGAAGGAGAGCGCATCCATCACGCAGAGGGCTGGAGCAGCAGCAGGGACGTACATCCACACAATATATTTTATAGAAAGATTAACTTTACTGATTTACAATCATGCACAAATTACGAATTCCAATGAAAGATTATTTCAGAATGTTACAAAGCTGCACAATCTGCACAGGTGAGGTAAAGTAACATCACACTCTGCAGATACTGAAGGATCGGTGTGTCTGACTTGTTATTGACTGTCCTCAGCACATCCAGAGACACATTTGCAGCTTTT
The DNA here is from genome assembly GCF_022749685.1 of Semicossyphus pulcher. NCBI lineage: Eukaryota > Metazoa > Chordata > Actinopteri > Labriformes > Labridae > Semicossyphus > Semicossyphus pulcher. Next base: position 28,756,749 of record NW_027211737.1, on the reverse strand, counting down.
GCCCTTTACTTTGTTGTATCAGGTTGCATTCCTCTTCCTGGAGCTCACATGTGCTCCTTTTCACCTGATACTTTGGCCAAAAACATTTGTCCTTGCTACTTTCCTGCTTTTCAGTTTTATTGATTGTCTGTTAGTGCTGATGATGTTTTGCCACTGTGCTGATTATCTGCCCCATACACACACCCACACATACACACACACACACACACACACACAGGACCACAGTATGTGAGCAGGGAAACAAACAGTCTCAGGCTGTGATGAAGTTGTTGCTGGTGACAGCTGTGCTGGTGGGCCAGTGTTGGCAACTGCCATCCATCTTAGCCGGCCCCATCTTTCACCTCTGGGTGCAGGCGGGCAGGTCTCAGCAGAAGCGGAGATGAGGCTAACACCCAGAAGACATTATGCAGCTCCTCCCTGTAACGATAAGGTATTGACTGCAGCCTGAAGGCTAAGAAGACGAAGGCTTGTGACTGCCAGTAAAGTTACTTTGGGTGGGAGTAAAAAAGTGCACACCTCCTCGAATTCTAAATGCTGTCAAAGACCCTTAGGGGACGGCCTAACACCTACTGCTTCACATCTATGTTGGTAGAATTGTATAAATTAATAGATTATTCCAAAGAAGCCATGTTGACTTGTCCCAGTGGAAAAGAAAAAGTGCAAATAACTGATGATAGCTGATTTACCTGACACCCTGTGTTGTGCATGCTTTTGTCTGACTGCTTAAACCTGCAAGGCAACACAACCTTATCTGTACAGTACATACAGTAAAAACTTTGCAAAGGAAAACATTTCTAAGTTTTGATTTTTCAAATTTTGATTTGAATGCAAACATTAAAAAATAAGAACAAGGACCGTGAGAGAGAGCCTCCCTAATGAATAATCATGCTAACAGTCCCCCATGTAAACATCATTGAAGAAGCACTTCAAAATGATTTACTGAAGCTATTCAAGGAATTATAAGGATCACCTCTGCTCCTTCCAAAGGTATAGGCAATTTCTCCCACAGCAGGCCCCTCCCATATGATGACTTGGCACCCCACATCTGTTAGTCAAGGTCGACATCCTCCAACACACTGGCCCGGGTCCAGCTCATTTGCCAGCAGCAGCCCTTATAGTTTCTGGGCCCCACCCCTAGTGGTATTTAAACCCCCTCAATTCACCATATTCACAAGGCGGCCATTTTCCTCATGTCATGCATGGGGAGGGAAGCTCAACTGCTAGCATAACGTTGTAGCCTACTGCTACATTCCAGGTTGTTAGTGGCAAAGATTTAGGGTTTCTGACGATATTTATCAATACTTCTTGATTGATTAGCAATTGAAAGGCAACAGATAGTGAGAATCTGGAGTGATATCGCGCCATATTTCAAGTTAAAACAACACACTGGACAAGCAATTATCTACAGTCAGGTAACAGCTAGCGTTAGCATCCAGCCCCTTGCTAGATAATATTGCCGTTAGCTAGTGGCTAAAAGCTAATAATACCATTTGGGAGTTGTTCTTGATAATGTTAGCTTCTAACAAATAACTAGTTAACATACTCACTAGCTAATGCACTGTTCGTTATGTTATCTGGGAAGTGCTTGAATGCTAGCATTAGCTGTTGTCTAAAGGCAGCTGCTGGGTGATGAAATATGTTGTTTTACTTTGAAATACGGACCGATTTTCCTTTAAACTTTCACTGTCACTGTCTTTTCACTCGCTCAGTTCGAGAAGTAGTGAAATGATAACAATTTTCAAGTACCCTTGATTTATATGACGAACAACCTGGAATACAGGGGGAGCCTACAACATTTGAGCTTCCCATCCTGAGCACGATGTCAGTGGAAAAAATGGCCACCATGTGAATTCGCTGATGTTAGCCGATGTGTTGACAAAGCAGGACTAAGATTCAAGCACAACCTCCAGTAATAGAAAGCCTAAAATAGTTGCTTTTTGTTGGGATGGTGTTCATGGGCCAATGATGTATCTTGCTGCATTCAGGCGCATCATTTATTCGTGAAGTCACAACAAACCACCACAGCTGATGTTTGTAGCCTTTGACAGTGGGGGCACTCTGAACGTGTCAGTCTAAGTGTAGTTTCAGGCAGGGTTGCACTTTAGTATCAACAATGAAAGCAGTAAACTTGTCAGCTTAAGTGTTAACAATAGAAGCGGTTGACATAAAAGTTGAAATGCACCTTCTGAGCTAAGCTGAGGTTTCAGTTTCATGTGACCTCTGGAAGCAGAAGAAGTGTCATTTGAAGGAAAGTAATGTAAGATGTCAGATAAAATGTTAGCAGGGAAAATAGTTAAAAGTAATAATCTCAAAGATTTTCATTTAAATAAATGTCTGTTAAGTCACTGTGTTTTCCATCAGTCAGCAGTGGTTGGTCTGCCAGAGAGGGTAGGCCGAGCTTAGCGGCTTTTTTTCCAGTCTCTGCAAGTGATGCGAGTTAACAATAATCTACTATGGCTGAACAAACAAAGAAAAGATCGATGACTACAGATACAACTTCAAAAATAAGGCACACAGTCTAAAAAGGAAAGCAACCGTCTGCAAGGAAAATCAAGAGTTACAACCGGAGCCAACCGTGGACGTCACACATGCGTCACTGTGGGGCGGCTGTAGCTCAGTCCTTGGGCATACATGTGACATGTAGTGTAAAAGCGCTTTGAGTGGTCAGAAGACTAGAAAAGCACTAAATAAGTACAGTCCATTTACCATCACTGTCTGGATATCTGGGAAGTGTGCTCCCGCAATTACCGTTTACCGGCTTAGGTGCCGTCAAAGAAAAGGAAACAGAAATCCTTGAGATTAGCACTTTAAGTATAGGCCTAGTTTAAGTCAGTAAGAACATTGAATGATGAAAGTTGTTGAAGTGACAGTTGGTATGTAGGAACTGAAAGTAGTTTAAATGTCATGTTGAAGAGAGACTGTTGAACACCTGAGTCTAACGCTCCAAACTGCTTTGCTTTAAGAGTAATTTCTTTCAGCAACCTCAACTGCATTATTCGATACTGTCAGCGAAACCTGTTCAACACTGTGCATACAAATAGCCAACATATTTCTTCAAATGTATTCATTTAATATACAAGCTCCATATTACTATGCTTTGTACTTCCTCAATATCTACAACACTATACTCAATAGATTGTTAATCCATGTTTGGTCATGTTTAACCTCTACTGAAGGCACGACAAACTGAGGAGTAAGATGACATTCATATCTAGTCTAGATCTTCTTCAGACAGTACCATGCCATTTCCTATGAAGTGTATTTCTATATAATTGCAACAAACATTGAAATTTGAATCTTCACATTGAAAATGAAAATTAAATGGTTAATGGACTGCAACACTCAAAGCTGCTTTTGCACTACATGTCACACACATTCACACACTGATGGCAGAGGCCTAAGTGCCAATCTCCAATCAGATCTATGCATTCACACCCGATGACGATGCTTTGGGAGCAATTCAGTGTCTTGCCCAAGGACACTTCTAATTTAGTTTATTTCGAATATGTCAATAAAAACAAACAATTCTGCAATTTAAAATCATAGAGAAAGACATACAAAGTGAATAACAGATTAAAATAGCAAAAAACAAGCAAAAAACAAAAAAACAGAAAGAATCTCAACATATCCGAAAAGGAGTGAGAAGAAGTAAAACTTATATACTCTCACCCCTCTTGTGATGACTTACATTAATTCAACACTTCGACATGTGACTCTACCACTGAGCCACAGCCGCTCACAACTTAAGTCTCTTTTAAGATCTGTAAATTTTACCAGCGGAAAAATATAATTTTACATATTTTCATTTACAAATATCAGTCCTATTTAACCTCCTGAGACCCGAGCTTTTGTTTGGTATGCATTTTTAATTTCTCCTACCTTTTGGGGATTAATAGGACCTAATAAGTATAAAACCTAAGAATTGTCTTTGTGTTACATTGAAAAAGTCCCAATGTCCTCATGTGAGTACCTTGTCGTAACGGTGTTGTAGCTTGTTGCTGTTGATAAAATTAGTCAAATGTGTCTGCCACATCAAGCTACAACTGTTCATACGCATTAAATTAAACAAGTTTCAATCATAAAATCTGAAGAGGTTTTGTACCTGGGTGAGTTTTCTGTAGAGACCGACTGTAACACATGTTGATCACGGCCATCTTGAATGTACGCTGATCAGTGTCATTTGCTTTTGTGATCACAGGTTGGTCAACGGGTCTAAGTTTCACAGAATTAAATATTATGGTGCTGTGAAGCCAAAGTGTACTGTCCCCGTATGAGGACGCAGGGAGGTTAAAGACAGTAAAGACACAGAGACGGTGAACGTTTGGTTAATAAATGTCTTTATTTGGCTTTGAGAGGAAATATCACTGCATGAGATAGCAGCACGTACAGTCACAGTTGTATAGCAGAGGTCTGGGCGTGTCAGCACTCCTCAGCCTCCCCAGAAACAAGTGAGATGCAGGTGAAGACATGTTTTAATTTTAACTTTCAGTCATGGTTAAGGCAAGTTTTTTAATTGAACACACAATAAGCAAAAATCTATCCCATCCAGCAGATATTCAAGCTCCAAGAGTCAGGCCATGCATTCATGCCCGTTGGTTGATTCATTTGTCGTAAAGGAAAGCTCGGGGGATGAAATGATGAACAGCAGTGACATTAAACCGTTCAGGGCAAAGTGCTAGAAGGGGTTATGTTGAAATAGCCCTTTTATTCCAGTCTGTACCATATAACCATGACCCCTGTGGCCCCACCTGCCACTTACAGTCTGAGCTGAGGGCTGTCAGCGTCAAGATCAGCTGCCTGACACCGACAGCCACGCTCGCCTTCGACTCGTTTCCTTCAGCTAAATTAAACAAAAGCACCACTACGTTAGTAAGAAAGAAAAAGGTTGGTTTTAAGGAAGTAGAAGATAAATAATAAACTCATGAGATGTCTGATTTCATTGACAAATGAATCAAGCAAAGGGGGGATAATTCATATTCCCAAAAAATATATATAGCGGCATTTTAAACTCTACATTTTTCATTCTCAAAGATGCACTTCCTCGCGGAGAAGCTGCAGCACCCACCCACCTCACACATTTGTATATACATTGTTTCAGAGCTCCGAGTTGCCATTATTGCCGTGCTGTGACAGTGCAGTGAATTAAAGAGAAATGGAAAAGGGCCTGGATGGTCAGTGGTACATTTCATCTTGTCGTGGTGGGATGAGATGCAGAACTAAGTGGAGACTGGACGGAAAGGAGTGGAGGAAAATGGGGCGTGCAAAGCATTCACCTGCTGTGGACTTACAGTTCAAATAGACGCAGGTGTTAGTGTGTAAGAAGCCTACATTCAGGAATGAGCTGGTAGAGATTCAGTCTATGATTTAATCTTTTACTTGCAGTACTCCCCAACTTTTATATGTAAAAATCAAATAGCACCGTAAAAGTTGGACTGGCTGTTACTCATGCTCCGAGATCTGTGCATTTATCGTTAAGTCTGTGTGCTGATAATATTGTTACTTTCAAGGTTTTGATTGCTCTTGTTGTGAACGTTGATCATTAATGGCACATTCATTGTTGCTCAGATGAGAAAAAACCCTCTCCTGATTCAAACTAAGGAAACATGTCATCATGCTAGCTCTCTCCTCGTCTCTCGGCGTGTATGATGTGATGTAAAATCATGACGACCTCTGCCATCTGTTTCCTTCCTTTCTTTTCCATCTAATAAAGTTTGTACGACTCGCTTCTTACAGAGCAAACAGACAGAAACACAGAAGGTGTGAGGCATCTGGAGTGTGCAGAGTGTGTGTTTGTGTGTGACAGAGATGATGTGATCAGATCCACAGAAGTGATTGATGGGATGAGTAATGTGTTACTGATAATGATGAAGATGTCGTCACAAGCAGTTTAGCTCTTGCTGTTCTTGCCGGCGGGGCTCTCCTTCTTCTTCTCCTTCTCATCCTTCTCCTTCACCTTCTCTTCCTCCTCCTCTTCCTCCTCGTCTCCCTCACCCTCGCCCTCTTCCTGGTCATCTCCCTCCTCTCCATCCTCTCCCTCTTCTCCCTCCTCACCCTCCTCCTCTCCCTCTTCTCCCTCCTCCTCCTCTTCCTCTCCCTCCTCCTCTTCCTCCTCCTCAGGCTTGGCTTCGGACTTCCTGTAGGCTCCGAGAGAGTAGGTGCGGGCTGACATGTAGGAGAAGCTGGGGTAGCCAGACTGGACCATGGCTCCGCCCACGGTACTGAGACGGCACTCCTCTCCTTCCAGCAGCTTCCTGCAGAGACAGACAGACGGGGGACAGGCGATGATGTCACCTCTAGTCTGGTTTTGTTTCTATTTTTACCTCAGTGTTTCTCTCCTGAGGGTTCTAATGTCACAGGAGTATCAGTGCTGTCTGTACGTTTGACCTGAACATTATCAAAGCTGCTGAGGTACATTATCGGAAGGTTTCACATTGTGTCACTTTCGTTCATCTCCAGCGGGAAAGAGATGATCAATATGCAAACAACACTAACTGATTGTTAATGTGAGCTCCTTCTAAACTTGTTTAAACTATGCACAGTGTAGATATAGACAGGAATTAATGTCCAAAAGGGCTTTAACTAAATGTTGTGGAAATAAATGCTCATTATAAAATCCACTTAATCAATAATAACACTTAAAAACACAGAAAAAATGACTTAAATAGTTTTATGTAAGATTCTAGTCTAAGCAATTAAAACCTTAAAACTTAAATATACTTAAACATAATATATATTTCAAATGAGCAGGGAATAGATCTAAGATTTTCACAATGTAAAATGTTAAACGTTTACACTTATTCAGTTAAGTTTAATCCCTGATTTCTGCTGTATTGTTTTTACTGCGACCTACCTGTAGGCAGCGATCTCGATGTCCAGCGCCATCTTGACATTCAGCAGGTCCTGGTATTCACGCAGGTGACGAGACATTTCTCCTTTGGTGCTGCGAAGGGCAGTCTCCAGCTGCTGGATGGTATCCTAAACACACACACACACACTCATAATCATTTTGTCATGCTGTCATAAATAAGTGGGATTGGCCATGTCTAGTAGTTTTCCCTTAATGAGTCTTACCTGGTAACATAAACCTTACTAACAAAACTAAACTATCATGTACCATTTACATACCTGCATCTCTCCAACTTCATTGTTATGACGATCCTCCATCTCGGCGATCTGCCTCTCCAGAGCCTCGTTGTGGCCCCTGAGGGCCTCGATCTCCAGGGTGCGGGCCTGCACCTGCCTGCGGTACTCGCTCAGCTCCTCCTTTGAGTGTTTGATGGCGTCCTGGTTGCGGGCAGCCGCCTCAGTCACGCTGGCAAACTTGGAGCGGTACCAGTCCTCTGCCTGGGCCTGGTTCCTGGCAGACAGGTTCTCGTACTGAACCCGGATGTCCTTCAGGGCTGCAGTCAGGTCCGGTTTGCTCATGTCCATCTCCACGGACACCTGGACACAGGAGAGAGGAATAAAGAAGACATTTGTTCACGAGTGTCTTTCAGCACAAGGCCCAGACATAGAAGTTATATTTGAAAGTAAATGTGAAAGACTAAAACTGTTTCAATCATTTGTTTTGCTTATTGTTAATAAATTATGTGACTTAAGTAGGTTTTATTTACATCCCATGGTAATTAAAGTTTAAAATGCACCAAGCAAAGGGCAGTTAAAGTCATAAAACCAAGATGGTGACTGGAATGCCACCAGTTTAAATCGTGACCGCTACACTAACAGCCTGGATACCTTTAGTGCTTCTCTTATCCATCTGGCAGATAATTACATCTGTGACTGTTCTCTACACAGCACCTGAAGCTCCTGCAACACCCTAATCGAATTTCACCCTGGATCAATAGAAAGCCTGATTTATTAGCCAATAAACAGACACTCTGATAAAAGCAGAAATTATATTTCTTTATGCTTATTTACTATGTAAACACAGATATGAATGAAATAAACATGTAATTGAAAGATATAAAATGATCAAATATAAGATGCCTGAGGTGTCATTTCCTCGGCCTTCAGTGCACTCTGCTCTCGTGATAAAGTTTGACTGTATTTCTCCTGGTGACATAGAGCCATCACAATGCACCTGTCTTTATTCTAGCTGAGCTGGATTTTATTACTGATAATGATGCTACATTGTCGCAGAGTACATGACAGTAAAGAATCTTGACTATATGTATAAGGTGAGCGCTGTGTTGATGAGCCGAGTTGCAGTCCAGTGAGGTGGACTGCTGCAGGACTGATAAATCGACTGCTGACTCAGGCTTCTCTGCTGGAGAACGCTTTGCTGTCAATAGCTTACATGGCAATTATATTCCCTGTAGGGAAGAGGAGAAACCCAGGAGGAATCTACCCAGCAACCATCACTCCTCTGCATGAGCCCACTCAACTCTCCTGCTCATTCACCTTATTGATTTATGTTCGAAGATGCAGTGAAAAGTTGCAGCTGCCTTTTTCTGTTAAATATTTTTTCTTTTCTTCTTTTAAGTTTGTTCCATTAGCAACGAGGTGAGCTCTAACGCTGTTCCATACATAACAACTCAGATTACCTCGAGGAGAAGCTTTATTTGTACGTGGATCGATATTATTGATGATCGTGTTAGTGGCTTTCTGTTAGCGCTGTGAGGGCAAGGCAGAAAAAAAGTTTTAATTTGTCAAACTGTGAAAGTATTTTCACCGTCGTAATGATGTTAAAACAGTTTGTATGAAATGTACAATGCACAACAACTGCTAGTGTACCCCACAGGGTTGCTGCTGCCTGCTGCCACTTGGGACGACCACACCCCTGGATTATGCGATATTTCTCCGCATCACCCCACCCCTCCCTCCCTCCCTCCCCCTTCTGCCCCCTTCCGCCCCCTTCCCTCACCTCCTTTAATGAAAACATCACGGTTACCCCCAAAATATTAGCTTGTTAATGGCGGCGTACGGTGCCATGTCCTCAGTCTCTTATGACCTTGTTGCAGTAAGTGTATATTTGAAGAGGCGCCCCTGTAACATGATCCTCACGTAATATTCCTACAGAGCAAACAGTTTAATGATTATCTGTACAAGACGGTGTCGACGAACAGTAGCATTCCTGTTCCCGTAGAGGAAAACAACACCCTTTTAGCTTTGACGTCTTAAAAGTTCGCACGGGGGCGTGACGGAGTGCGCGGGACGTTGCAGGGACGCTCGAGACCCCAAAATGTATGTGAGGGGGAGGGAGGGACAGCGCGTGGTGCTGAAACGGAACTGCAGTGCCATTAATTATCCAACTGCGCAGTTCTCACTTCGAAGAGGACGGAGTCTGCCGCACACACAGGACAGGGATTTATCAGAGCCAACTTTACAAGTCTAACCCTGTTGTGACGTCAAGTTATTGAATTTCGAGACTACAGCGAGAAGCGTCCTAAAATAAAAACAGTAGCTTTATAAACAGTTGTAGGACCTGCGTATTCGACTACCTCGGCTATTACTAGGAATGCAGGGAAAAATCTCCCATCAGGTTTAATAAATATTAGACTGATATTATTTTGGCTTATGGTAAAAACATGTTTGGATGTAATATAGAAACATAAAGGGCATGAGGATGGAGGAATATCAGTGTGTGTGTGTGTGTGTGTGTGTGTGTGTGTGTGTGTGTGTGTGTGTGTGTGTGTGTGTGTGAGACAAACTATGGTGGATAATTAATCTGGCAAGTGGACCGGAGCACCACCTGTGAGTGTAACGGCCCACAGGTCAGCAGTGGGGGTGTACCTGCGTGGCCTGCAGAGAAGTCTGCAGCTCCTGCAGCTCCTCTTCATGAACTTTCCGGAGGAAGGAGATCTCGTCCAGCAGCGACTCAACTTTCTTCTCCAGCTCCAGGCGCGCCAGGGTTGCGTCGTCCACGTCCTTCCGGTAGCCCTTCAGGGTGTTCTCCGCCTCCTCGCGCAGCCTGGTCTCCTCCTCCAGCTTCTCCCTCACGCGCTCCACCGTGTCGTTCATCTGCACGCAGTCCAGGTGCATCTGGCTCTTCTCGTGCGTCAGCTCTTCCACGCGCGCCCGCAGCTCACGGATCTCCTGCTCGTAGAGCTCGTGCAGGCGCGAGGGCTCGTTGTGGCGCTGGCGCAGCAGCGTGACCTCCGCCTCCAGGACTTTATTCTGCTGCTCCAAGTTGTGGACTTTCTCAATGAAGGACACGAAGCGGTCATTGAGGCCCTGCAACTGCTCCTTCTCGTTGGTGCGGATGATCTTGAGCTCGTTGGTGACCGCGGTGGACTGGGTCAGGTCCATCATGGAGTCCTGCATTGAGGAGAAGACGCGGCCGGGCGCCGCTGTCCTGCGGTAGGTGGCGGAGGACATCATGGAGGGGGAACCATAGGTGCGGTGGCTGCTGCGGTATCCCGCAGAGTGCATGCGGGACGGGCTGCTGCTGCTGCCCACACCCACGCGGCCGGACCGGGGGGCATCTCCGAAGATCTTCCTATAGGAGCTGCTGCTGTAAATGTCGCTGGAGTAACTCATGTTTCCTCTACCTTGGTGATGTCCGGTCCTGCTGCTCTGAACGGGAGAGAGAGAGTGTGCGTGGAGTCCAGGAGAGTGTGAGGGTGAGTGTGTGTGAGAGAGAGAGAGAGTGAGATGCGAGTGATGTCTGGCCAGGACAGGTGCTTTTATAGTGAAGGAGCCGGCGCATCATTTGACGCAGGGACAACAGAAGATGAGGGGAAACCTGCAAGCTTTTGCAGAAAGCCTCCACCCTCTGGGGAGACACGAATTCACTCATGCAGCTCCTCTTTTCTGCCTTGTAGCTCAGGCATTAACACACACAGCCCTGAATGAGCACGTTTCGCAGACAGACTTTAAAGTGGTCTGTCTGACCTGAGGGCTTATGCATCCATTGAAGTTCACTTTTCATTAAGTTTCAAACTCACGCTTTCCTTTCATGATGTGCAAATAAAATCCCTTCATAATAAAATCACACGTGTCATCTCATTTCCCCTGTAAATGTTCTCCCACAGGACTGTCTCATGTTACCACAGTCCATACTGTCCACTGTCACTGCAGTTTTTCTTTGCTGTCCCAGCAGAATGCCAAATGGGATCGATGTATAGAGCTGTGCGCCGGAGTGTGTTTTGGTGCTGCAGTCTGCATCCAGCCGCACTCATCCCCCCCCGACCTCCGCAACATCGGAATACAGGATGAGACTCATTACAGCGGTCTGATTCCTGCACCCACACATCATCGCCTGTCTCATCTGCAGCCCTTTATGGATGGGTAAATTGTAAGTTAGAGAACTGCGACCTCCTGTTGGTCATCATCACATTGCATCACAGCATAAACACGAAATTATGTAAACGAGAAACATATTTACTTATTTCTTCCTCACATAAACAGTCCTCATCAGAAGCCCCCACATTAAGCAAAAGCTGTTTTTTCCCCATATAAAGTCAGATGTTTAACTGCCTTTTAACCGCATGTGGATACGAGTTGATCCTGCAGCTTTACACTGTATGCAGATGTATAGGATGCATACATTAATTCTGAGCCAGCGTGAGATATCACAACAGAACATTCAGTTCAGTCTTGTAATGAGAAAAAAAAAAGTCCTGTGTGGCCTGAGTGGTGTGTCAGCGCTGCGCAGAACTGTCGCTGGCCTTGGTGCTGATCCAGGCCGGAGGCAGGAGACGGACCACGCCCCTGCGAAGGAGAGAACGGCCACCAACAGGACTGCAGCCCTCGCCACCTCCTCACACCTCACAAGGCGCCTCGGTGCTCCTGTTTACACTGCCGGTCTGGAAAACAGCCCAACATGTGCACCAGAGAGCCTGCCAAGTCGTCCTAAATCACCTCAGACAGCTTCTGATGCTCGTTTTACAAGATGATTGAGGTAATGGCTTACTAAGAGACATTACATTGTTTTTAAAGTGAAAATACGTTTTCCACTGCAAATAAAAATGTTTATTCTTGATACAGATATTTTATTAACCTGATTAGGCCTGAAGTTTACATGACGAGAAAGTATTTAACAGCATAAATCACTGATCTTCATTTAGTCTTTTATGATTTTAAAAACTCTTCAGCAAGTATGACTTCGTGTATTTGCAAAGGTTTTTATTATTATTGCACATGTGTCTTTAAATATAAAAAGATTATGTATGAGTTGGTCTAATATCTGGATTCTTCTTTTATTCATTTCTGTTCATTTTAAAACAAATTTCAGAAAACTGGAATCATGTCTATATGCTGGCTTTTTTTTTTTTTTTTTACAAGACAAACAGACACCAGGGGGCGCTAAAGCATCAGTTGTCCTTCAGACTCCAGCAGGCCTGAGCTGATGCTGAGCGTATCACTTACAGCACCACTTTCATGTTGTAACTTCTACATATTGTGACCACTACCTTCACTTATATATGCAATCAGTTGAATATGTATTGGGCACAGCTCTCTAAATCTGATGCAATCCAATAAAACGTTCTTACAATGAATCCTACCTTCATAAAGGAGGATGTTGTTCGGGGTAACAATTTAACAAGTTAATGACAGCAGATATAAAATGGATATAAAACCATGCATCTACGCCGACCAGCCTGCGGCAGGCAGCTCTATATTAGAAGAATGTGATGTGTGGGTCAGCCACCAAGGTCACTCATCTAGTTTACAGGATGTAAAGCTGCACGTCGACACTGAAGACATACAAACACAACACATGATGACAGCTAACTCCCTACAACTCATGTAACAGCTTCACGGTGAGGTGGAAAACATATGAGACCACACACAAGATTACAGTTGAGTTTATCAAGACAGAGCAATCATCGCAGAATACACACTTCTAAAGGTTGACTGTGTGTTATAGATGTATGTGTGTGTGTGTGTGTGTGTGTGTGTTTGAGAGAGAAAAAGAGGAAGATAGAGCCTGTAGCTTTATCCTGGCTGCACAAGCATTTTTTACAGTCGCTGGTACACAGGGCCCCTTTGAGGAGGGAGGAAGTGAGTGACTCAGCAGGAATGAACAGGTAGCCAGAACTGATTCCTATCATTATGAGTCTGGCTCAGCTTCCCGTCCCAAACAGCACAGTGACAGAGCAGGTGCCTCCTTTATCTAACTTATTATACATGTTATACATGCCATCAAATCCTCAATCACTGTCAGCCGCTGCATCCCATCAGCTGCAATAAAAAGCTGGCGGTTCCACTGCAGAATCATAAACTGACTGTCAGTTCGACGTGCTGCTGCCTTTCGCAGTGTCTTTGAATCTGTAGTAACAACTTGTGTAAGGAAACAAACAAGACCATAGTACCATAGTAGGCAGCCTTCAGCAGCAGCCTTTTGCAAGCATAATGTCCAGTGGTAAAGTCTGCATGTTGTACAGGAACTACTGTGGTGCTATGTCAGAAAACACAGGAAGAGGGCGCTGTTACCCCAGCAGAGACAGAGAGGACAGCGCCAGGGTTTATGGTGATGACAAATGATGGACCTGGTGAGGGGTATGATGGGAAAAAAACATCTAGTGTGTGAAGAGGTAAGAAACTGACATGAGATTATAGGACAAGCACTGGCTTGTAACATTGGCTACATTGCATTTCCATAAGATTCAGGGCCCTTATACTATGCACACTATTTCACTGGCCTTACTTACTATAGGAATTAAATGAAACACAATCACTAATGAAGTTCCATTTGGACCAGTAAAAATAACCTTAGACTTACCTGAATTTAATAAAGACAATAATAAGTTTATTTATAAAGCACTGTTAATCAAAGGGCCTGACTTTGATTCAAATGACAATAACAACATTTTTAAAACAATATAAAAACATGTTCAAACAACCTCAAGACACATACACAACAATAAACAAGTTGGTCTTTATTTTTGCTTTAATAACAGAGTGCGGTTTGTCCTCAGACTCTGGCCTTGTTTCTGTGTCCAAAATCATTAAATTGCATGTTTAAAGTTTTACACAGGTTTGAACAGCATATATTGTTCATCCAAAGAATGCAGATGCTTCAGTTATTGTTGCAGTTACTTGTTCTGCGCATGTTGACGGCAGCATGAGGATTAAAGCTCTGGGAAGAACCAGAATGTGGACCTGTAGTGGTGTAATTTAGACGAGGAAAAAATGTTCCTTTGCACCACCTCAGCTTGTTAGCATAAACATTTACTGGAACCACACATATTAGCCCTGTATCCATAATGATTATTTGGGGTTTTAATGCATGCCTTTTCAAAGACATGCACACTTAAATTAATGTTAAATTGAGATTTAAGTGATCCGTGTTTTACAAATAATTTATTCTTCTCTTTTCTTTCTCTTCAAACTACAGACGAACGTGTGTATTTCTATTCTCTTTCAGGTTGAAACAAACTGCTTCTCTGTTTTTAGCTTGGTGGAGGGTCCTCACTGTGTCTGTGGGTTTAGCAGCGCTCATAATATTTGTTCTGATAGTCAACATGGACGAAGAGTTGACGGTGAGAAGATTCACAGTTGAAACTTATTAACAAAAACTTTTGCTCGACCTGAACTTTCACTGCAGCTGCAGGCGACTCTTTCTCTCTCTTCAGGGAATAAAAACAAAGATCCATGAAAACACGGGGAGTTTGGAGAACCAAGTGATGACATGAAGTACAGCCTCCAAAGAGACCATCGATCTAAATCAACCTAACTGACACAGCGTCAATAAAAAGTCATTATGAGTTCCAGATTACCATAAAATGATCACATCATACAACATGTATTGATTAAACTGCTCATTCAGCAGCACAGGTTGTATTGTGGTGGTTGAAAGAACTATGTGTGCTGCTGTGGATAATCTGTAGAATAGAATCCAGGGAAAGAGATTAGATCAGACAGAAAACTAATGGTGCATTCAGGGTCTGCTGAATCGACTATGATCTGTAGTTAGCTTCAGTAAAATGTGTGTTTGGGGCCTTTTGGAGCTAAAACCAAGTCGGAGAATCTTTCGCTTCACTCTCCTGCCTCTGGATGGTGTCCGGCCCGTCACATCGAGGAGCTTGCTCTCATATGAGTGAATGTTTTCTCTGTTAAACTGAGGTCAGCCTCACTGCAGACTCGCTGCGGACTGAGTCACAGTGTCAAAGATGTGTAAAATGTCTGTGCAGCGGAGGCTGAGAGATCAGAGGAGCAGGACTGGGATCAGGAAGTTGCCTGTTTTGTGTTTTAGTATGTGGGTTTAATTGTGTTGTGTTGCTCTCACAGGTGGATGATGATGAAGATGATACAGTGAGCTGTGAAAGCATGAAATCTTCTCATGGAGTTTGTATATAAATCATATCAATAAGAAATGTAAAAATGTTCATGGTGCAGTAAGTTTTATTTTTAATGTCAGGTTGTCCTGCAACTCAAGGAAGTCACTGCTCCCAGCTAAGAAATACTCCCACACATAACACTTGAAATAACAGAACTTTTTACACCTAAAGCTTTAAACAGGTTTATTAAACATGATCTAAAGTGTTATTAAGGGAGCTTCAGATGTACTGGGAGATGAATGTTGTCTACCTTTAAGCACTGGCCCCACAAGCCACCAGGCCCCTAAATTTGGTGGTCCTAGAATTTTTTGTGGATAAAATATAAGCTTAAAATCAATAAATAAAAGGCCTTTTAATACAACAAACACCTGCTTACATAACTGTGACAATTCAAGAAATCAAAAGAAATAAACAGAATGACAAAAAAGTGTTGATAGGCCTACATACGTATATCTTTGCATTAGGATAGCCCAAGCGAGACAAGCTTTGCTAATGCTAACAACCACATCCAGCTTGGACAAACTGAACTCATACCCACTAAGTCTGCCCGGAGCCTGGGTGTCACAAGTGACGACCAGCTAACCTTTAAGGTTCATGTGGCCTCGATTGCTCGGATATGTCGATTTGCCCTGTACAACATCCACTGCTGGTACAGGCTCTCGTGGTATCGCGCATTGATTACTGCAACTCCCTACTGGCAGGCCTTCCTGCATGCGCATTCAAACCTCTGCATATCCCTCCACTGGCTCCCAGTCACCGCTCGCATCAAATTCAAACCTTGTTGCTCACTTACAAAACAGCAACAAAAACAGCTCCTGCCTACCTGAGCGCCCTCATCCAGGTCTCCAGTGCGTCCCGCCCACTACGCTCTGCCAATGAAAGGCGCCTGGTACTCCCATCTCAACAGGGCCCTAAGTCTCTAACTAGACTCTTCTCCTCAGTCGTCCCCCGGTGGTGGAACGAGCTACCAAACTCCACTCGGTCCGCAGAGTCCCTTTCACCTTTAAGAAGAAGCTGAAGACCCAGCTCTTTATGAACACCTCTGACCTTAATGATTTTCATGATGATGATGATGATGACTATACTGAGCATAGTGGGGTAAAACTCAGTGGCTATAAGGGGCCATTTATAGGCTATGAATTATTTGGTGACTGCAGTGTACCTTTTTCTGGTAAGTTCAAGCTTTAGACAGAGCCCAACTTGATGTTTCCCCCACTAGCCAATCTTTATGCTAAGCTAATCAGTTGCTGGCTTTAGCTTAATAATTAGTGTGCAGGCATGGGCGTGGAATCAGTCTTCTTATCTAGCTCTCTGCAATAAGACAATTTCAGAATTTCAGAAAAACTGCAAATATGATCTGCTGGCAGGAAGTGAAAAACATGCAGTCACTCATTCTGCATGTGGGAAGGGAACACAGTTATTTATCTGGTCCTGGGATGCTAACAGAGTGACCATACCCCTCCTACCTGCTACTCTAACCTCACTCTCCTTGTAATGTCTCAACCACTGCTGCGAGCACAGCCACAACACTGAGAACACTGTGCTCGCACTCTTAGGCTGTTTAGATGCAGCTCAACAACCAGATGAATCTGAAGTAGAATTAAAACAGTATCATTGAGTATGAAGTCAGTGGGGTCAACCAATGTAGTTTGTATAATTACATTTTCATTGCATTCAGTACTGCAAGTAAAATGTTTAAAACCAACCAGCTGCAGGTGGATGGAAGACGTTATTCCACCACATGTACTGATAGCTAAATGTAATGTCTTATCATTGAATGGCCTTATTTTTCACTACATATAAAACAGCACAGAATAACTGTGAGTTTCCCACATCTCCACGGAGACCCTGATACAGAACTCTCTCCAGCAGCCCTGCTCCTTTGAAACTCGTCTCCCTTTGGTGCTTTGATACGCCAGGTGTTACTCACAGCACTGAGCGAGGGTTTCTGTGAAGAGCTTTACTACGTGTCACGAGCAGGCCACTCAGCTCGCTCGCTTTTGTTCTATCTTGGATGCACTGATCTTTTCTGATGTGCACTCTTCACCACGGCCCCCAGGGACCCCTCTTTCCTGCATGCACGTGATCTGCTCCATCTGTTTGCACACACACACACACATTATCACACACACATACAGACACGTGCAATGCAAACACACACGCACACACACAATATCTCTTGATCTGAGGTGTCAGCAGTGATGGAGGATGATGGTGCGAGGCTGTCACTCAGCCACTTCCTGCACATCATGATCAGACATGGAGTCACACTGTATCTTTCAGGTGATGAAATCCAGGCAGGCTCAGATCGTATCAGTTACTAGTGTCTAAATGAACGCTCATTTGCATATGAAAAGTGATTTGTACCACATACTACTTATAGATCTTTTTTCAATCAGTATCAGGAGAGACATTTGTCCTCCTTCAAAATTATGGATGATAGTTGTACTAATTATTTTATGTAAAATAAAAATTTTTATGTATTATTTTTTCATTCATTAAATGAAGTTTAAAACGTAAAAGTATACAAAATTCTGTGTAACTGTAGTCCAGACTAGCAAAGTCAAAGTGATGATCTGATTCACAAAGTGATTCCAAACCTCATCTGTGGCTCAGCGGTAGAGATGGTTGTCTCTCAATTAGAAGGTTGGGGGTTCGATTCCTGACTGCTACAGTCACATGCTAAATGTGCTGAACCCCAAACTGCTCCCAAGGCATAGGTGGTGTACAAAAAGCCGTACTATATACTATGTACTGCATACTGCGTTCGGCGGTCCATGCTGGACTGGTCGCCAGTCAATCACAGGGCTGACACATAGAGACAGACAACCTTTCACGTCACCAATTAAAGTACAGTCCATTTACCATAAAATTTTTCCCAGCATGCATTGTAACTTCTCACACACAGGCATACCAAACAATATGAATTTGCCGCATTGCAATGCAACAATCACTGCTAACACATTGCTAATGGTAGCAGTAGCATCAGTGCTATCATGCTAGACACGGCAGGATTTCTGTGAGCGAGTTTCATTTAAACAACATAATAACTCATACCTTACAAGATGAGTTGAGGAACTTGAATATTGTGAATGTTTCCTAAAATTGCTGTTGTTTTCTGTAAATAATTTAATACCATGGCAATGCAACAACACAAAGTGCTGCTGATTTAATGATGCATTTGAGAACTGCAGTTTTCAATTGTATTTGATCTGAAATGGACAGACTCCAGCAAACAGCAGTTAGTTAAGCAAGTGTGAGTCAAGCACAGACGCAGGTGAGCCTCGTGTCTTTGTTTGTAAAACCTCGGGCAGTTTTGGTAAACATTTACCTTGTATGGAGCATTTTAGCTACAGAAAACAGGAGTGTCATATGTCATGAGAAACGTACAGTTCTGATTTATCTCCCACTTGGGGGCAGCAGAACAACCTATAAACACATCATCCAACACAGAGCATCATTAGCAGTCATTCAGCCCCTCATTACAGTGTCAGTATTAAACCAGCCGGCCAGTGTAAGTCTATTATTCACTCTCCTTTTGGCCAAGTTTTCTTCTTCTGATAGATAAATGTGACTATTTAGTTAACAAATACTCCAAAATGTTCACCAGCTGGAGGCTAAATTTGCCTGTTAGCAAGTCAGTTTATCTGAGGCTTTTTAACACCTGCCAGAGGTCGATGGAAATGAAGCCGGAGCAGTGAGAGAAAATAAACAATCAATCAAGTTATCTCAAGAGCCTTTACAAATAGAGCAGGACTACACTGCTCTCTTTATTATATTATTAGAGAGAGAGCCAACATTAATGCACCATGAGCAAGTACTCAGCAACAGTGGCAGGAAAAACTGTCTTTTAACAGGCAGAAACCTCGAGTAGAACCAGACTCATTGGTGAACAGCCGTCTGCCTCGACTGGATGGACGGAGGAAGTTGGATAGAGGCAGAGAGAGAGAGAGAGAGAGAGAGAGAGAGAGAGAGAGATGAATAGGGACAAACAAACAGAGAGACAGACAGGAAAACGTAAAAACAACAGCAAAAGTGACAACAGATAATAAGGACTTAGCAAGAACAACTATAATAAGTTATTAAGATTAGCTGTTAGGTAGTTGTGGCTGATTACAGGCAGCAATTAGTGTGTTTATCACAAACCCTCTCACAGTACGTAGGACTACAAACATTTAATCCCTGGTTAATTTATTCGTTGGAGCAGCTTAAAGATATAATCTTAAAGATTTTCTGTTCAGTCACCAATGAGGTGACTGAGCCTATGGCCCACTGATGAAAGCCTTTGCATTCGCAGTATTACGGACTGGGTGTCTGGAGCGACTCTCTCGTTAGTGACGTGTTTTCCATCAGCCAGCAGTGGTTGGTCTGCCAGAGAGGGTAGGCGGAGCTAAGCGGCTGCTTTTCCGCTCTCTGCAAGTGTTGCGAGTAAACAGTAATCTACTATGGCTGAACAAACAAAGAAAAGATGGATGACTACAGATACAACTTCAAAAATAAGTGAAAATCCAAAGAAAAAGAAACTCGACGCTCAGATGAAGCAAACAGTCTGAAAAGGAAAGCGACCGTCAGCCAGGAAAATCGAGAGTTACAACCGGAGCCAACCGTGGACGTCTGGTTATCTGGGATCTTTGAGATTATCACTTTAAAGCGGTAGTTTGAGTCGCTAACATTTTTCGCTCTCATCAGAAAGGCATAACTGAAAAAGTTCCATGGGATTACAGAAATATAATATTTATTTGACTGTGATACCAAGTCGGTAAACTACTTTTCATGCTTCATTGGAGGGCTGAGGAGGTCGGAAAATGTATTCAATTGTAATTAAGACACGAAAAACAATCATTTACACATTTTGACTTGTCTTAGCAAGAAAGTTAATGATGGCTCAGCTCCATTTTGTGTCCCAGTAAGCCATAACACCAAACCCTGTCCCTTTGTGCCTCATGTGAGATAACAAACACAATGTATGTGTATTTAAAAACGCAGTATCAAATGGAATACAGTGATTACCATTGATCCTAAATGTCATCCCACTTCTTACTTTGCTTAATCATCATCAATCAACTATCACGAGTGTGGGGGGAGTCAGGGGGGAGGGAGTCTGTGCGCGCTCTGATGGTGGCGTGAGGCCTCTAAGTGATTGAACTGCTTTGTACTCGCTCAATTGTTCTCAAGGGCTTGGTGTTGTTGGGTTTCCATGGCACATGCCATTTGTTGTTTGATCGTGTCACTGCAGTGTGCGTGTGTGTAATGGGGGGGTGTTCCCTGCTTTAGGTTTCTGCTTGCATGTGTGTGTGTGTGTGTGTGTGTGTGTGTGTGTGTGTGTGTGTGTGTGTGTGTGTGCTTGATTGGTCGGGGCAGTCTTGGGAGGAGAAGGTCAAAGTAAAGTGGGAGTGCAGGTCCCGGATAAGCTGCTGGATTTGTCTAATCTGAAGAGAGGTGGGTCAGTAGGCCTGTGACACCGACACACACCCACAAATATACACACTATGTTACACAACTCTGTCAACAGCATTTCTGTACACACACCAGCAGTTAGGTTATGTCAATACACTCAGCTGGAGCGTGTTGTGCTTGGCTCCGGCGAAGCTGCATTGCGGTGGCCGTCTCGTGTTTCATGTGCAGATTAAACGTAAGGTGTGTCTTCTAGTGGCTGCTTTTTAAATGCTTTACACATAGATAGATAGACAGACAGGCAGGCAGACAGACAGGCAGACAGTGCCTTTTGTAAGATAAGTCACAGTGGCCTTGCGTCTGCAGAGAGGACGTCAGGGCACCACCACAATGGAAATCATCCTGGAGTGAACACACTTCAATAGTCACACAAACATTCAGCGGAGACCTTCCGTTCCACTCAATTGTGCTGAGCCTCTCTCAAACCTTTCCTTGACAGCCGTGACCCACTGTGCCTCCCCCGCCGCATAGTGGACTCATCTTCGTGACCTCGACACTGTATGCTGTCTGCAGAAAACACAAAGCTCTCCTTTCACCAATGCTTAACACATGGCTGCTTCACTTTGTTAGTATTTCTCAGCTGCTAAGAGATTTAGTTTTGTACTAAAATGGTGCGTCACAGGATATTGAGTGTTACTTTTTTTAATAAAATAATTCAGATGACCTTAGTCATGTTTATTCATTCATATCAACAGTTATAACCAGATGTCGAGGCCTGGAGTCGTTGCATCAGCTGTTTTTCAATCGTGACCCAGTAATTAAACAGGTTGCACTCGTTCTTGCTTTAGTTGTAGTTGCTGTCAGGGAAAACTGCTGTCTAACTGAATTAACCGATTAATCTGATGTTATCTCGATCATTTCTGACCAGTCGTAAAGACTCAAAGATTTGGTTGACACAGCTAAATGATATAAAATTATGTTACGCAAATTGACACCTCAAATTATGGAACGTTTGGCCCCTAATGTTCGACCATGACCCTTTGATGTTAGCTAGGTTAGCATGACTGGATAATTCAAACTCTTGTTTTGAACTGCATGAATACAACATATGTATACTATTTAATCAATAATAATAAGATTTCTGGTGAAATATTGTTTTATCCCCTGGACTTTAAACTACAGGAAGTAGCCTAATGCTAATGCTGAAACTATCAATTCTCCAGTGACTTCCTGTTAACATAGTTGTAGCGACTAAGATGGTAAAGTGGCGCTAAAACGGGATTAAGTGGGCTTGTTACTGCGACACGTCCGTACTCGTCCAGATGAGTTTAACTGTTTATTAAACTAAACTGATAACCGAAATCCAAAACAAAAAGCAAACTTTAACATGTTGTGACGGTCAACAGAAAACATCTGAGCCAAACTCACCCTCTTCGTCTGAACTCCTTTGTCTGAACGAAGGTGAAACCACCAATTACGGGAAGTGATTGAACCATAAAAGGAGTACAACCAATCAAATGATAACCAACATAGGAATAAATAAAATTATGGCTCCTACAATGGTTAATTACTTTTTATTGGACGACGTAACAGATCAACGATTCGCAACAAGACTGGATGCAACTGCCAAAAGAATCCCCTGACATCTGATCGTAAATGTTCTAAAACTGGGCCGTTCATATCAGAGCTACGCAACGCACACAGACACAGCTGACCGTCTCCATAGCAACAACGCACTGACATGCCCCACTACTTACGTTAGAATTAGGCCGAGGTTACATGAATTATCTAGCTGGATTTCTGTTATAAGGTGGATGACATGCTCACAATGTTAGCTGTAACACTGATTAATAAACGTCGAAGACAGAGAGTTTGGAAAGAGAGGATCTGGAGCCGTCTTTGGCTGCTGCAGCGCCAGAGACAGGGTGCATACGCCAACTTGTGCTGTTTCCTGATTGGCTGAAGTGAAACAGTAAATCATTCAGTTGTTAAACTGCATTTGGAGATTTGACAAGTCAAATCTTCTGCAACGCCACGTAACGGCTTCAGACGCTCTGCAACTAACCAGTTCGCACCGCTGCGATTTTCCCTGCAACATTCTAAAACTGTTTTGTTGCGTTGCGAATTATTGATCTGAACTGGGCTTTACAACAAATCTACTTACAATGTCTTTGCAAACTAAGAAAATGTATAAGGGAAAGTATCACTATTTTCCAACCTAATCCGAGGAAAGTTTATAGAGTGAAAAAGGCTTTTAATACTTCCTGATGTTGTCTGCTAAATCTGGTGTTAAGGTAAAAGCACCATCATTTTAGGTCGTTGGTGGCGTCCTATTTAACCTCAGATTTCAGGTCTCTGCCTTCTAAACTAACAGCCAAAAAGCATCCCAAAATATGCATGTAGAGGTTTGTGTGAACAAGGGGTCAACAGCCCAAGTAGTGTTGATCACTTCTACACTAAATGTGTGATTGAAATGCTTTCTCTTCATCGTGTCACATGTAATTTGCTTTCTTTAGAATGAAACAATAGATTTCTGATGGTGCATTTGGGGATAGCAGCAAAGACAAGCCATGTATCCAGATAGGATATGTGTCCACAGAGTACTTCTACATTTTACCAATTGGATCTCAGTCGTCAGGTGTGATTATGGATTCAAGATCCTTCAATGTATTGAAATGGTATGGAGCTAACCAGGCGTCACAGGGCTCCCCGTGGTGGAAGAAAACGCCCTCTCCTCTGGCTCCCCTCCCCCTCAGCAGCCAGACAGCCTCAGAAAGGATGTGGGATGCTTTACAAGAATCTCATCCCCCTCTTTCTTCATCTTCTTCACGCTTTGTTTGTGTTGGTTATTGAGCAGCAGTCAGATGGCTATTATCCTACAAACCTGGGATTTGGCCAGCAGATTACTCTGAAACTCACACAGGATGGCTGGCGAGGATCAGGCCCCCGCTGAGGCTCTCTTTCATCTGCTGTGCAAAAACCTCCTCATTACGGTCTATTCAACCTCTACATGAAGATTACTCATTGTATGAGAAACTGGTGGGTTGGGTTTCATGGTTAAAGCAGCCATTTGTGCCCAGAATGTAACCACTCTTCAGGCCTTTGTATCATACGCCACAAATAAAGATGAAGACAAGTTGGTAGGTAGGTAAACAAGGGTTTCAAATGTTTTATTCTTTTCATATCAATGGCAAATATAAATTGCTGCTCCACATTTCATTTTCAAAGGGTTTTGTTTCCCACATTTTAAGTGATTTCTTTAGAAGACAGTGTCCAAATTCTCCAATTCTTAAAAAGTAAGTGCACAAAACGCCCTCCTTTAAGTTATTGTTCAATAAACACACGTTAAGACCTTTCTGAGGAGAAAGGCGGCAGGCGACGACGATGTTCATGGAGCTATGACGCGGTGTGTCGGTGTGTTTTGTGTTTATGGTGTAATGCATGAAAAGCACCACGCCTGAGACCGTCACAATGGAAGGGAATGGCCTTTGTGATACACGTCATACATCATATACACTCATACGTATCGTATCCTTCTGTTGAGTCGTACATTTGTCTGCTTTAAGGCATGATTAGCCACTTTAAATGCAGGGATAAAATGTGCAAAAACCAAATATACACATGTAGTTGACTTTTTTTTCCCCTGATGCGGAAACCTGTAGCTTAAACAACTGGTCTGACTGTAGTCTTGTTCTGTGAGAGATTCCACACCTGCTTCTTAAGGCAGATGCTGAGAGCACCGGGGTCTTTGAAGAGGGGGGAGGAAGGACGGAGATGAGGAGCAATAGTTGCATCACTGACACACACACACACACACACGCCGCCCCACCACAGATGCCAACGCAGCATGTGGAGGAGGGAGTCACGCTCACACATGCATACATACAGGAAACGCACACACACACGCCAATTGGTGGAAGACAGACAACAGGCCATGGATGGAAAAAGTAGGAAACAGGAGACTCCCGTGGACAGACATTAATGCTTAAATACATGAAGTCTTTGTCAAGTGTTTTTTTTTTTGCATTTTACGAGTAAACAAAGAAAACAGAAACAGAGCCTTACAATTTTTTTTAAAACCGCCCCCCCCGCCCACCCCAAAATATTCTCTCTGAAGACAGTGACGAAATAAACACACACACACACTCACACTGTTCACACACGCACACACCGACAGATGGCATTTCAGAGAACACACCTGCCCTCTCACACCTAATTTTAAGTACATTTCCCCATTAGTCCCCCTCATAACGCGGCTACAGTTCCTCTCGGTTTGAAAAGGTTTCAATTTGACAAAAAAAAATAAAAGCAGCATTCCACACTCAACGACTAAACAATCCGAAAAGTATTTTTCTGATTCATCTTCATGCTTTAACTGAGGTTTGCAGGTGGCGGATGCAGGAGCGGGGAAGGTTTCTCTTTGGCGCTGTGCTGCCTCACTGCAGGCCTTCGGGACATCTACATTCAGAAAAGCCGCACTCCTCTCTCTCTGCCCCGAAACAAAAAAAGGCTGTCATCTCAGAAGAAGAAGAAGCAGCCATTTTGTTTGAGGCGACACAGCTTTACCAGAAGGAATCGCCACCAGCTCTCGACACAGCCACCAGCTCCCCTCACTTTTATACTTTTTAATTCACATTTTAATAATTTATTCTTATTTTTTTGTCCTTTTATTCCCCCGTTAAAGGGCAGCTAAAACTTATGATCAACCACAAAGAGAACGTTTCATTTTCTAGGAGCCGCCACAGCCTCGAGGCACAGGAGACGTTTCTAAATATTCTATGGATCGACTAGGCTGTGCAAACAAACTACACGTAGGAACTCTCAATAAACCTCACGAGAAGAACATAAACTATGACTAATTAAATATATGTATATATATTCATCTATATATTTAGTATATCTAATAAATACATTTGTTGATAGACATAGAGATCTTTCTTTTAACTATTTACATTAACAGGTGTACATTTCTGCTCAAACAATAAATAGCTATGAAGGCAAAGGAGAGAAATCTGTGGTTAACATTTTAGTGTTTTTCAGAAGAGAACACATTTCTCAGCGTGTTCCCCTTTCGAAAAGTTACAGCCGGTCGTTCTTTTTTCGGGTGACTCGGCTCTTCTCAAACTGAACTCTCCCTTCATAAATAATTGGCAGGAACATCCACTCACAAAATATAATGCTCTCAGTCTTACCTGCCTGTCCTCTCTACATAATGGAATGTGCTTCAGTCTCTCGACTGCTCTCAGTAGATCGGCTCTTCTCTTCCTATTAATACCTGGCGAACGGGGCAGTGAAGAAGTAGTGTACAAAATGTACCAGCACCTGCCTAAATATACCAGCATTCGGCTTGGTGGCTGGTGTTTAAAGTTTCCAAACCTGCTAGTGACCCCTGTTGTACCAGTCATACACACATTATGATAAAAGGATGCTGTAAAAACGCCACCGTCATCAGAGAGAGGCAGAAAACATCAAACCCACCCGCAAAGCCCTCCCACGTCCCCGGCCCCTTCACAATCTCATGCTGCACAATTTTTTTTGTTTCGTTTTTTTGTGTTACATTTTCCTTTGAATGGCAGGTGTGGACAGAAAATGACAGGATAGTTACAAGCCTGCCTGCAAAGGCCTGGGTACTAAGGGACGTATTGCTGTCTGCCCAACAGTGTGACGACGCACAAACTCTGCAGACGACTGACGTGTTTTCAAACACTAGCTTCATCTGGCAGCATTACTGCAACAGCTGTAGAGGGGGCCATCGAGTTTAAAAGAGACAGCGTTTTGTTTAAAAAAACTATTTAAGTGCAAAAGACCATGCACAGATGGTGAGCAGGGCAGAGAAAAGGCCCCACGTCATGTCAGTGTCACACCTTTGGGAGGACTCTGTCTCATTAGGAGCGATGGAGGTGTGTGTGTATGTGTGTGTGTGTGTGTATGTGTATGTGTGAAGTAAGGGTGAAATCTCATAAGTGCTTCCCATGGCTCTTGAGGCATAGAAAAAGAGGCAGTGGGATATTGTGTGGTAACATTCTCTGGCTGAAAAGTTGTGTTTCTGAAGGACGGATGGAGGGACGGATGGAGGGGTGGAGTGTCTTTAAAATCCTCGTTTGATTGGTGCAGAGCCGGTGACACCCTAAAGACTGACCGCTGATGATGTGCTGGATGTGGGCGGCCGTCTTGCAGGAGCTGCAGTCTGAATGGAAGTCAATGTGGGGACAGGAAGTCTGCAGGACCCTGGCTGTAGGAGAGGCCTCAGACTCGGTCAGTCTTGGTCGGGGGAAGGGGGCAGGGAACTGGGGGGAGGGAAGGGGGTGAGGTCTTAGCAGAACCGGGAAGTGGGGAGACAATTTGAGTAGGGATTGGCTGGGGGAAGGAGGTGGGTTGTTGGGTCGGTGACCGGTGCTGTCTATAGGCTGCAGCCCAGCTGCTTGACTATCTCCTGAGTGTCCTGCAGGCGCAGCAGGCTGGCGCTGGAGTAGCCCTCGTCGCTACAGCTGCTGCGCAGGCTGCCTCGCTCGTCCCCTGAGTCGCTCACACTGCTGGTGCTCCACTCCAGGTCACCCAGCAGGTAGTCCGTCCCCTCCACATCCACGTCCAGGTCCTCTGTAGAAGCAGAAAGAACACAAAAACAACTCTGTTATGGGACTTTAGGGTGATTCAAAATGATCATTTATCTCTTCCAGTTTCCCTGGAGGCTGCGCTCAAGCATGTTATCATTTTCATCCCTCCTGAGTAAACAAGAGCACAGCGTCTTCCGTCATTTGCTCTAATCACTTGTTCTGGTCAACCGCAGCAACATGTCCAAGTCTGCAACTGTAAGCAGCTGCTAACCACCCCGACTTTATAGTTAAACAGTCTTTACTAAACTCCATCATGTGCCACAACAATAGAATACTGTGTGCAGCATGGGTAAGGATGTTTTGTTCTGACCAGTAGATAAAGGGCCCCGTTTGTTGCTCTCACCTAGCCGCACCTGCTCCATCAACTATTTAATGGAAAGCAGTGAGTGTATTAAGTCTGTGTCTGTGTGAAGGCTAACCTTGGTCAGAGTCGGACTTGTCGGAGGACTGGGTGGAGCCGGTACTGTCCATGCGGGTCCTCTCCACCCCCAGCTGCTCCAAACGCCTCCTCAGGTGTCTCCGCTCCCGCTGTAGCTGCTCCAAAGTGTGCTGAGATCTTCTATCGCTCTCCTCCAACCTCTGCAGGGTGGGAAGAGAAAATAACACAAGGGGAAGTTGTCAAAAATGTTGCAGTGGGTGTTATCTCAGACATTTCAGTGTTCAAACACAAATGATAACACGCTGACCCACCACAGCGCTTGACAAATTGACCTCTTCGCACCGTCTAGGTCAGTTCCAAACACAAAGACAAACACAAAAACATGAACACACACCTTGATATGATCTTTGGCCTTCATCAGCAGGCTGAGGGTGGTGTGCCTGTTAGCATCTGGTCCGAGGGGAACGAGGGATTTCAAGCGCTCTAAACACAGCCGTAGATGTGCCCGTCTGCAGGAGAGACAAAGAGAAACCATCAAACATGATTCGACTTCTTCACGTCAGATACACAAAAACATGGACGTGATTTGTTGTGTGAAAGTTCATTCATGGCCTTGTAAATTCTAACTTTAAACTCCTGGTCATCTGTGGAGGGAGTTTTCTCCAAGGTATCCAGTGAGTCACGATGACTGAACTATCCCTTTATAAGAGCTCTGTCTGCTGATGAAGACCACGAGACATGGTTAGAAAGCTAGTAAGATCTAAAATATGGATGTTTTTGTCAAATATGAATTGTTATTAAAGTGAAAACCTCCAAGATTTTCATTTAAATAAATGTCTGTTAAGTCTCTATCTATCACCGAATGAGGTAACACAATGGTGAATGAGCCTAAAAATTAAAGGCGGCGCCCAGTTAGTGACGCGTTTTCCATCAGCCAGCAGTGGTTGGTCTGCCAGAGAGGGTAGGCGGAGCTAAGCGGCTGCTTTTCCGCTCTCTGCAAGTGTTGCGAGTAAACAGTAATCTACTATGGCTGAACAAACAAAGAAAAG
Organism: Semicossyphus pulcher; assembly: GCF_022749685.1. Classification (NCBI taxonomy): domain Eukaryota; kingdom Metazoa; phylum Chordata; class Actinopteri; order Labriformes; family Labridae; genus Semicossyphus; species Semicossyphus pulcher. The sequence goes on along the minus strand of NW_027211737.1, from coordinate 28,728,089 downwards.
ATGGATGACTACAGATACAACTTCAAAAATAAGTGAAAATCCAAAGAAGAAGAAACAAACTCGACGCTCAGATGAAGCAAACAGTCTGAAAAGGAAAGCGACCGTCAGCCAGGAAAATCAAGAGTTACAACCGGAGCCAACCGTGGACGTCACACATGCAGCACTGTCTGGATATCTGGAAAGTGTGCTCCTGCAATTACCGCGTGTCACTGTTAGGGGGCGCCCAAGAGAGCGAAACGGAAATCTTCGAGATTAGCACTTTAATGCGAGGCTAAATAAAGCTTATATCGATATACTCAATTTTCAATATTCATTGCAGTGAATAGAAACATATTTTGGAGTCAGACTAGTAGCTTGGCATTTTGTTCGGTAAACCCACCATCCCGGTCCAGACTGAAATATCTCAAGTATGTGATGCATTGACCTGAAAGTTTTTTCTTTGCCAACACCATGAAGTTAATATTTGTAAAAATATAACGTTAGCATGATTACACACTAAAATAAGTAGGTGGAGATTGTCATTATGAGCATGTTAGCATCCTGATGTTAGCATTTATCTAAAAGTTACTCAGATTTGAGCATCTAGCTAAAAGCACCAATAAAGTTCCGATGAATGATCTCACAGAGCTGCTACTGTGGCAGTCGACTCTTGTTATACATGCTTTTTTTTTGTATAGTGTCTGTATACAAGCAGCATGACAAGCTTTGTGCATCAGTGACATAAAGTCAATAAATGACAATTGTAATACCCAAAGCTGCAGGCACATATTCAAGTTCCTCTGTGATTAAGACATCAATGAAACTTTTGGATCAACAGATAAAGAAAATAAATGTCAGCTAAAAAGACAAATAGGGAGAATAAAAGGAGACTAGCTGTGTGCTAACTCAAGCTGCTGTACATGTGTGTTTTACCCACTGCTTTTAAACACAAATACTGGAGTCTGGCGCGAGTATGGAATAAACTTTCCGGTTCGTCTTTAGCATTGAAGCATTATTAGCTCGTGTTGCTACATAGGATATTTTACTGTACAACAGGGCCCCTCCCCTTGACATGAAAAAAAAAGAGCGCTAAAATCCAAAGATCCTCAGTGAAATGAGTTCAAATCTAAAATTAATATTGATGTCACCTGTCCAATAACACACACAGCCCTCCCCTCGTACCCTCTGACGCTCTAAGCTCACAGCCTTGGCGTTTCCTGAGGTCTGGGGGTGTTTGCGACCACTTGACCCCACTGTTACACAACACACACCTCCGGCTGCAGCCTTGGCAGAGTGTGTACGTGTCTGTGTGCCTGAGCGAGTGGGCGTGTGTACGTCAGACTCTTCCTGAGAGGGTGTACAAATGTTTTTTGCAGCTGAGGACTCTCTGGATGAGCTGTTCATTTATTGTCTGCTGCAGGCGATCCTGATGTGAGTGTCACTGCTGGATAGAGTGTATTCAGATCGGACACAGGGACAAAGGATAAGGCTGATTGGACTGTGGGTGCACAAAATATATTCAAACCTCTTGGCCTTTTAAAAACACACATACACACACAGCGTATCCTACGCACGTCCAATCAAAGCGGCATTCAGCAGATGAGAACAAGTGGCTGTTTCTCAGCTGACTCAGTCCAAAGGGCATGCACACTGTAATTACATAACATGGAAGTGCCCTTGCCTGTGTTGTTCTGACATAATAAGGGATCAGTCGGGCTAGCTAATGTTTGTTAAACAACACTGACAAGCAGCAGACTCATAAAACAGCCCAGGCTAACAGCCCAGGTCACATGGTGTCTGAGTGCGAGAAAATCGCTGCGGGCGTGGCTGCAACGCGCAGCACTACTTCAGCTACAGGTTAGTCTGGTTCAGTGTAACTTCAGTGCAGTGTGTCAATAGGGGAATGTGTATGTAGAGCTACAGGGTTGTGTGCTATCAGCTGCAGGCAAGAACCTACATTTCTTTGCCCTAATTACACGCTTGTGTCCTCGTCTGGGTCCGCCTCTTTGGTCCCGAAAGGAGGTGAACGTCCAAGTTGAGCTTGTTGCATAACATCTGCAACCTAATCGTTCCCTGCAAACCAAGATGGTTTCTCTTGCGGCAGTCTGTCAAATGTTACACCTACCGCAAACTAAAAAAAAACAACCAGGTCACAGAGATGCTCTTTGACTGACCAGCAGTAAATCACCCAACTGTCCTCCTCGCTACTGACCTCTGACCCCCTAAAATAACTGCCCGTGACCAGCTGGGAGGAACTTTGTATGTAAAAAAGGTGCGGTGGCTGCTGGGGTCGTGTTTCGGGATGCAAACATGCACACGCACACATTTTGGACCTGTGCGCAGCGAGGGGAGGGGGCTTGTACAAAATAGGAATTTCAAAGTATGTATGGAGATTTGACTGAGCCAATATTGCTGGAGGAAGGGGGGATCTTGTTGCACTCCTCTGGCTTTGCTAGCAGTGGGTCGCTATGAGTAATTTACTATCTGCCTATGATTGCTTTCTATCATCAAACTACTGGTGGGAGAAACTGGCCAAAGGCTATGAATGTTCTCAAGTGTAATAGGACGGGCCGCGGCCGTAATTTTGACTTACTGCTGGGCGTGAGGCGTCTCCACACACGCTCAGGCACACACATGCGGAGGGCTAAATCCCAGGCACACGCTTCAGTGCCATACATTATTCAGGCTGTCCACCGAGCTGCTGGTTTGGATCAGCTAGCACAGGCGGGATGGAGGCACCGAGAGCGACGGGGGGCAGCTCAAAAAAATTCACGTTCAGGACTAAAATGGCGGCCTGAGAAATTACTGAAAATTGTAACGATGCAAAACCAAAAATCAACCAGGTAACAGGCAATTATTATCACTGCGACGTTATCTTTTCCTACAGGTACTATAGTTATATTACATATTAAATCATATCAAGTCTTTATATGGTGTTTAATTATAGGAGTAAAAGTCCACAGTCTCACTAGCAGCTCTGTGAGGTTGCACTTTGGCACAGCAGCACTTTCAGCTGAATGCGAACATCAGCATTCAAACATACTCACAATGGCATCGCTGCATTACGAAGGTAAACAGTAATGTTTACCATGTCCACCATCATAGTTTAGAATGCAACAGTCTTAAAGTATATTTAGATACATTCAAATGACGGGGGTAGTTCAGAGGAGTTCAGGTCACATTAATTAATCATCTGCGGCCATGATTGCATGAACCAAACTGTATTCAAATAACTACTGAAGTCCCTCCCTTGAACGGCCACTGTCCAATCCTACGTTAGCAACTGTACCTGGGCGCAGTAGGCCTGTCAAGCTTTCAGAAGCCTATGGAACCTGCAAGTCCGACAGCAGATATCCTCAAAGTTTAGAGGGGGGTGTCATATTATTCACTTTTCCGAAGCCAAAAACTCGAGAGGAGAGACGTTGACATGGATTAAAAATTGTGGGAGACAGTCAAGTGGTCTCTGCTTGCGATCCTGTCTGGCCCTCGCTACCACCACCGATGATATCAGCACAGGCTTTATTTTACCAGCGCTTGGTTTGTGCTGTTGTTGTGGCAAAGCTTTCCTGTTGTGCCTTTAGGAGATCCAGCGTCTGGATCAAGCCCACGATATGCGAGCGATATCCTGATGTGCTTTAAGAAAAATGAAAAAGTGGGATCATTTAGCTTTGAAAGCAATTGGCTTAAAACATATGAAAGTTATCGGGAGTCTTAACTAAACATTAGCTTCAAATAAAATTGTTGGTCCTGTGTATGATTGTCCTTAACCTTGATTTTTATGTCCTCATCGTTCTCAACACAAATTATATTATTATTATATATATGTCGACTTCTTTCTGATATTTTGGAACAATATTTCCAGAAATTTGCTGTTATGTCCCTTAGAACATCTCTCACTGTTACAGTTGAAAACGCCATAATATTTTCATGCCGGTGCGAACGCTTGACAGGCGTAGCAACAGTAACCAAGGGGGGCTGGACTTAGCGAAGGGTCAATTAGGGTTGGGCACTGTCCTTTCACATGATGATGTACAGAGTGAAATATACAGGTGGCTGATGATGTCGTTTTTGAGCGATCATTGTATACAGAGCAGCAGCACGTAGACGTCTGTAAACAAGTCTGGAAGCCACAAAACTAACTGTGATGCAAGTAATGAAGCGATTGACACGTATTGAAGCGTGAAGCACGGCAGGGCGAGCACAGTTTGTTGGCTGCTCAGACGCTCTCTGCTCTGTTGATGAATGAACCATTTCAAACCTTTTGTGTGTAAAGTTAGCACCGATTTCAATCACTGTGTTACAATGGTAGAGGACGCCATGACTGTCTGCCATCTACAATCAGGTGATGGCATTGTAATCAACCCGACCTTCATTTTAATATCCAATTTCCTTTGTCACATTTAATTATGGTCTGGTTAAACTAAGTTCTCGAGTGGTAATTATTTGTTTGCTAAAAAATCACAAAAGCAGACATGAACACACACGACCACACACACATTCTGACGTACCTGTTCTTTTCCATTTCATTGTGCGTAGACCTGTGGAGAGAAAACACATATGAGAAACCACACATAATAACAGAGCAGCTGATTAAACAGGGGAAGGTTTCCTCTCTGTGTACCATCATTGCTGTCCAAGCTTCCTGCAGGGGAGGGAGAGAGAGAGAGAGAGAAAAGGCTGTGTGGGAGTTTATGAGCAGTCAGAGCGGCTGACAAAATGAAATCCTACGGAAAAAGAAGAACAGGTTGGGTATTCTGACGCCCGAGGCTTGTTCTACGGAGGAGACTGCTGCTTTTTTAAGGACCGCGCTCAGATTCGCGATGAGGAGGCCAGGGGTAAACATAGTAACAGTAACTAGAAACAGAAGCCAGGAGCAGGAGAGGAAGGGACTATGACCCCCTTCATATTGTCTGATTATCCACCGTGTACGTAGCACTGAGAGGTGGGGGTGGGGGAGGACACGGTGCTGAAGGTAAACTGAGAGATGGAGGTGTGCTAGTGGGCAGCGCGACTCCTGCATTGCAGTGTTAAAGCAGCACACACACACACACACACACACACACACACACACACACACACACACACACACACACACACACACACACACACACACACACACACACACACACACACACACACACACACACACACACACGGGAAGAAACAGACATGGATTTAAGTGGAGTTTCTGGAATCAATGTGAAAAAGGCGGACTGTGTGGGTATGTGGGGGTAAAAGGCACAGAAGGAGATCCCCCAACCATTCCTGAACTCTTATCTACCTCCACCTGACCTCCTGACCTCCACCCCCCCTCTTCAGGTCCAAAAATAGTCTCTGCACCTTCAGCTCTGCTAGGCCCGACGGTGTCACCCTCCCATGGATCCTCAGAGGACTCTCACTCTCTCTCACTCCCACTCCTCAGCTTGATTCACCTCCTTGTTTAACATGTTATTTTCAACATTAAGCTCAGAAATGGTGTCTCTCACTATCCACAGACACAACTTGCTACGCAGCAGTGGGGGTCATGCCCGTGTGTGGTGCAGAGTATCATGTTTTAGCTTTGGGTCTTCTCTATCTCGCTTCCAGCCAGTGTGCATTCCTGTGCAGTCAGACAGCCGCTGGTGACATAACAGCGCGAGCAGGGAAATGATCCCAGTTATTCAGGCTGGATTTCAGACACCTCCCAGCTCCTGTCCCAGTCCCACAACCCTCCACCTCTCCGCCTAATGCAGCCAGGACAGGAGAAAGTACAGCTGATGTTCAATAACATTGTTCATTATGCTTTGTGTTAGATAAGGGATAATGTATGGTTTGAGCTTATTCCATATATCAGCACATTACATTGGATCCCCTTGGTCTGGAAAGCTCTTTTTGCACGGCGGTTCCGCCTCGGCGCCGTAACGAAGCTCCACTCTCATGCAGCCATTTTACATTGGACCACGCAACGCCGGAGTCAAGCCGTCCCAGTGTGTGTTTTTACACAGCGCTCCGGCGTTGAGGAAGCTAAACGTGCGCAAGGTGTAAACAAACAACACGTGCTTCGAATACACACAGCGTTGTTCCGCCCTACCGGCTCTGCTGTTTACACAGACTGTGTTGCGCCTCTGTTACTGCCTCCGATGCCGGCTCAGAGGCGGAACGACTTCGTCCCACCATTCCGCCTCCGTGCGTTCTCCATAGAAGTCTAACAGAGATGTAATAATCCCGCCTTGAACTAGCAGTGTAAAAGGGGCTAAAGTTGCGCGCTTGGACCCCAATGAATATAACACACTTGATGATTACACTAAATGACATGCCATTACACTGAATAATCCTTCTACCCCTATAATACATCACTGCTCTACTGTATTTTATCCAACTAACTCTCTCAACTAAAACAGAAAACAACTTCCTCTTCTCTGTACCGAGGTGTGTGCTGAATGTCGCCACTTTCATCAGTTCATTTGCCTAACTTCTTTCAGACCCGAACAAGAATCTCTCTGGGTATCAGCAGGTGCAACAACGTGTCCTTGAATATGGAGGTAACTGAGCTAAAGCTGTATTGAACATGCATTTAGCCTGTTTGCTGTTGGTGACTTCGATCACCAGGTGGGATGCAGTGCGTTAACCAGATTCAATATAGTGAAGGTGGCGGCACAGTGCTGCGGTGGTTAGCACTGTCAAGCTTTCTGGTTCTCCTGGTTAGACCGGCAGGGGCCTTTCTATGTGGAGTTTGTAAGTTCTCCCTGTTTTCTCCGTTACTCTGGCTTCCTCCTGTCCAAAGACTGTGTGGGTGTGACAGTGACTGTCAATAGTTGTCTGTCTGTGTGTGTGTGTGTCATTCCTCTGATTGATTGGTGATCAGTCCAGAGGGTGCCTCGATTCTCGCCCAATGACAGCTATGATCGGTTCCATCCTCCAATAGTAGAGTAGGTCAAATTTAGATTTTCATTTGGCTAGTAATTTTAAAGATAACATATCTGGCTGCTCATATTTCTTACCCTGTCCATCTTCCCTTTTGAACAACAACACTTACTATTTCCAGAGTTTTAGCAATGGTGAGTAAAAGCTGATAATAAGGAAAGGAATGATGCCCAAAGCTACAAGTAAGGGCTCCAGTCTGCGACCAGTTAATAACAGACAGTGAAGATGTTTTGATGTTCCCATGCTGATCCCTTGTCTAAGTCTGACTACATGGGCTTCATGGCCTATAATCTATTGGGGGCCCTTAAAAAAAAGGGGTTAAAAGTTCAGATGAAACCAAAAAAAAATCCTTTTAAAACCTTTTAGATCACATTCATCATCACTTACTTATATCTGCTAAAAAATAAAACGTATTATAAAATGTATTTCTTTGTTTTCAATCACGCTTTCTTTCTGTAAAACAACCATCTCAACCAATCAATCTTCACCTTTTAGCATAGAGGTGTTAGCTTAAAAGCTAACAGCAGTGGTTCAGTGTTTAATATCTTCCTCTTACATTGACATCAAATTCTTCCCTACATGTCCCGCCTGCCTTTCCCGTTTCAGCGGGACATGTGTCACGAGAGGGAAGATAGACACTCTCGAAATGCTGTTTAATCTCGACTGAGCTGTAGTAAGATGATTCATCAGTGTGTCTATCCTTCAGCTCGGTTTCTTCTACAGTACCCTACTATTAACCTTTATTTACACTTCTGGAGCCTCACACAAGTCAGTGACATTAACCTGAACAACAACGCAGTGTGGTGAGCACGGAAAGACTCCATTTGCATGCTCAACAAGGAAGGCAAGATCACTGTATGATTTCCATAGTGCACTATAGTTGCACAGTGTGTGTGTGTGTGTGTTTGTGTGCAGGGTGGGGGAGGATTCTCCATCTATGTAATGGAGGAGCTGGTGCTCTCCTCTGCCTGCCAAGAGTGAGAGCAGGAAAGACACAGAGGGGAGGAGGAGGAGGAGGTGAGGAGAGAGGGAAAACACAAGAGGGAGAGAGCGGTGAGGGGGATGGGGGGAGTCACTACTACTGACACACATGCACTATACACGCCAGAGACACGGCGACTCCCCTCCCCCATTTCTCACACGTCCACGCCACTGGGAAACAACAAAAACTGGAGGGGCTTGCTCATACAGGGTTCAAAACACATGGCTGCCTGCTCTACATTTCGGCAGGTCTCACCAGCAGCTAATACACCACCTGATCAATTAATGATCCGCTCTTCTCTGCAGAAATCAACCACCCCCCACCCCAAGATGAAAATTCATTCAGTCATAGTGCTTGTCAGCCTGTTAGTGATCAGAGCCATCATCAAACAAATCATCTAGGCTGAGCAGAAACCCTTATTAATACTGCGAGCGGCTCTGCTGGCCTTAAATAGTTATGAGTTGTAGCTGATAAAGTGGTCAAAGCTGATGAGGGAGGAGCTGCAGCATAACCTTGTAGTTAAACAACAGTTTGTCCTAATGTCAATGCTGCTAATCTAAAAGGTTCCCTGATTGCAAACAAGGACAAATCTGCAGCAGCGAGTGGTCGACTTGACACACAAAGCTGGTCCCACACTCTCTCCACCACGCATGTCTAAAAATAAAGTGCCTGCTAAGCATGTTGAGACATGTTGGGAGCTGGAGGCAGGTATGTTCTTACAGCAGCCCACATCCTGTATCTTTAAGGACAATACAAATCGTTCACAGATATCGCCGACAGGCCAAACGGACATCATCTTTGCAAACAGGCTAAACCAAATATTTGACTAACACCAAATTCTTTCTTAAAAGCAGCATTTTCTGCTTCCATGTGGGTATCAGTGACGAATGGAAAATGGCTTTATGTTTGTCGAGTGCGCTAAAGACGTCAATGCAGAAAACGATTTTGAATTCTGCAATCAAAATCCGCTGAATGAATGAATCAATGAATTGGCATCATTTTGACAATCTTACTATTTCCAGGTAAATTATCAGAAGAAATGAATGAAAAATTACATTCTCTGGTTGCAGGATCTCCAATAGAAGGATTTGCCGTTTTTAATATAATGGATTATATTATTGGGTTTTGGACTGTGGTTTAGGCTCAGTTTAGGCTCTGTAATTTGCCCCTGGAAAAAGCCACTGTCAGTCAAAGCTGGTGTCTTCTGTAATCGATAGAAGCAATAATATTTGAACTTGCCGCCATAGCTCGTGGTTTCGCCCATTCTACATTCCTACAACACCCAGCATGCATTGCACTCCTCTCTCTGAAAGGAACGGTCCACCGAGAGACGCTGGAGTGAAGTGGTACAGAATCCGAAATCCAATGAGAATATACCGTTGGATCGTCTAAGAAATCTTCCAGGTCTGCAGTCTACATTTCAAACCTGACGATTCGGAACGAGACGTGACATCGGAGGCGGGCGTCCTAGATTGAGGAAGTATAGTTTAGCAAGCTCCCTGACGTGTTTAACGTAGTCTGTGGGAATTTCCAGGGCTTGTTCGAGAAGCAGATCACGTCCTCCAAAGGCACAGAGCGAAACAGCATTTTTATCCTACCATAACGGCATTAGCTCCTCATAATAGCATGATAGGACTGAGGTTGAAAATCGGCAAACTGGCTCTTTAAATGTTAAAATTATCTCAACAATGAATTAAAAATATAATCAGGTAATTAACCAATAATTAAAATAATAGTCATAGAGACATAGTCAGGACAAATAAGGATGTGAATATTTATAATATATATTAATATTATATATATATATAATATATATTTGAAGGTATGGAATACTCAAATGTCGGTGTGTAGCAGTAACTTTAGATCAGCAGATAATGTAGCGTGCTATACATTGGGTTATGAGGGGTAACAGATCTATACATAGCCCTATTTAATGTCTGTATACATGCTTCACCTCATGTGCTCTGTACTTTGAATACTGAACATGGGACCTCATCATCCCACGCACACTTCAGGTCATGACTGTCATCAAGCAAACTGGTCACAAACTAGTATGACGTGTCTTCCCAGTTCTGATGCTGGAAAGGTGTGTACCTACACCTGCAGAGCATAGAGGAGATGGGTGTAGTGGCTAATCTCTCCTTATCAAGGACAATGAACTTCTCGCCTTTGACGACAACGTTGAAAAGCCAGAGCGCCTTTAATTCTGGCTAGACCAAATATCAGAGCAACACAAGGTTACTTTTACGGAGCGATATCTTGAACGTCCTCCTGCTCTGATAGATGAGTTGAAGGACGGTTCCATTTTTGCTGATAGTCATACAAAGACATTAAGACAAGCTAAGGAAAGGTTTCGATGGTTTAAGACAATGAAATAAATATTTAATACATTTTGCAAACAGAGCTATGAGTCAACATCAGAAGGGTGCTCATACCGCATTCAGCGTATACGTGTATAGCAGTCTCAATCTTGACATCACAGACAGATGGTAAAGCTTGACATACATTAGGCTACAGAAGGTAGGAGGTGTTTAGATACCTATTTATATGCTTCACCTCATGTGCTCTGCATGCCCATTTCAACACATCAGACTTGCAGCGGAAAACTCAGCACCACGGAAGGTGGGTGATTGACAGTTTGTAGTAGTGTGCCCTCATGGTTGACATGCCTGATGTGGGTTCAGCTAAGTCTACAATCAATCTAAACAGTGCTAACTTACATAGAGTAGCCTGACATGACCTGGCTGCTTCTCTACTCGTCTGTAACTCTGCTATATGAAGGTGGGTTACTGCTGCTTCATGCCTAACATGGTATTTGTGGTTTTTACAACAATCAATTGCTACACACTGTGCAGAGTGTTTGTCTGTTAGCTTGTTTGTTCTTCCCTTATTTGTCTCTCTGATGTAAAGAAGGCACGTAGCAGTGGGTGGCAGTATTATGCCATTGAGTCTATACTGAAAAAACAGGTCCCTCAATGTCTGAGAGATGTTTCCATCTGCCTATATAACATCTTCCCCATATTGGCATGCCAACTTTTCCGCCTCAGCCAAATATAAAACTGATTTTTGCTATAATTTGGTGTTTTTTTTCTGGTATTGCAATCAGCGTTTTCTATACATGTATAATCCAATTGTGATCATGAAGCCGCCCTAACTGGCTCCCTAAATACAGAGTTATAAAGCCAAACTGAAATCTGATCACAGAGCGCACATTGATCCGTGGGGTGTGGATGCAACACATATCAGTACTGATATGACTGATTAATGGACTGCTGGTTACAGACTCTGTATGTACACTATGTGTTTCCATTGGGGTGTCTGGAGCTCTCAGCACCCCCCTCCCCTGACATGTCTTCTGCAGTCACCTTGACTGACCCACTTTGCCTTTAACAAGTGGCCATTCGCTTTCAGCCAGACTGATGTTTGCTGCGGTCAGTCACACACTTTAAAGAAGACAAGGGGGAGTCACAACATGACACAGACACAAACATATGCAGACACAGCTACGGGTCGTATCAATGGGAGAATACAGCACTAACTTCACTCACCATACATTCAAACACAGGTGAAAAGACCTCCTTTTTGGTGTCAAGCCAAAAAAAATGACAATCTTTTTGTTTTTAGCATCGTCGTGATGAACATTAATCACAGTGAGGAGGGAGCTGAATTTCATATCACTGGTATCAAATGTTTTTCTTCAGGACCAAAAAATGCAAGGTTTAAAATATGATTTTGTTACCACAAACGGAAAATCAGACGAGGGAACAATGGATTAATCCTGCTGCACTCAGTGGGGATGCAATTAGAGCGGGGATATTATCAGTGCCTTGTTGTTGCAGAGCTAATTAATGAGACATTAAACATTTTTGACCACAACAAGCTGAATGGTCTTTACCTGCTACTTGTGTTTTTCTTGCTTTTGCTTTTCCTTTTCAAGCTCTCCCTCTCTCGGCTGCTGATGAAGGGTGGCATGGAGGCATAGCCGTGTTCAGCTTCTGCAAGCAAATAAACAACATAGTGGTCACATGTCCAAGATATCTGGCAATGCAAAATATAGCCACAGTGAAGGGAAGCCAAACAGGGAATATCAAGAGTGTAAAATGTGCCACTTTAATCTTGGGCATATTTGGTATTCAGTAGCAATGCCTTGTGCTGAAGCGCAGGCATGCAATGAATGGATTTCATGCAGCATCTTTCTACAGTGTTTTCTCCCTCAGCCTGGACAATGATGTCATCTTGAACTGGAATAAACCCCACTAGCAAACCACAACAGAGGGAAAGGAGGGGCCTCCATGAAAACAACGTCTCCCTGCACATCTGACTGCATCTGCCACATATGCATGCATCTTTTATCGTGAAAGAGAGGCAGATGCATGTTTTTTTCCTTACCTTTTCGGTTTATAGCAAATATGTCAGAATATTGATTGGCATCTATTTTGTGTAGGCGGTGCATTCTACTGTATTGTTGTGCAAAATCCGTGAACATTTCTATATTTAATGCATGACCCGATTACTTCATATAAAGAATAAAGGGCTGTAACAGGATTTAAGGGTTTAAAATGACAGGTGCATTAAAATGAAACGTGATTTTGGAAGATGGGTGTCATTGTCATGTTTGCAGAAACACACGAGATCGTAGAACACAATGCAATTACACTTTACCTCGTTCCCTGCGATCAAGGTATTCGGCTGCTTCGATCAACATCTGCACCAGTCCGATAGCCGCCATTTTCAACAATAACACTGATATTATAACAATCCGATGAGGGATTCCGTGGCTGTACACAACCTGCTTTAGGTCCTAAAACTGGCTCTCCTTCTCAGGTGTCGTGCTGCTCTGTCACTTTCGGTTATTAATTTAAAAGGTAAAATAGTTACTCCTGCAGTGTATCAAACGGGCTATTTAAAAGTCAAAGGTCGTGAAAATTGACAGCACCAGGCAGTTTTAAAGAGCTGAACTAGTCTCCTCCTTAGTGATTGTTAAAATGGTTCAGGTGAGGTTTGGTTAGCAGGCTGGTTAAGGCTGACGCCAACACTTCTTCAGCAGCTGAGGTTGCTTTGCCCTCTTTATTAGGCAAACTGTTTGTTAAATACTGCGACTTTTCAAAGCAGTTATTCGAGGAAAAAGCTTGTTGACAAAAAAAACACACGAAAGGTAGCTTGATATATAAAAATAAGCCGAGTCTTGTTGTATTTGGCAAAAAAAAGGTAGTTGGCTGACGTTATCGCTCGTGACAAGTTGTCAAACGAACGTTCGAAAGTTCTTCTCGGCTGTTTAGTGGTATATAGCCAATCAAAACACGGTGGCTGTTCAGTTGTCACAGACTTGCCTGGTGTGAAATGGAAAGAAAAACGAGCTAGCTCTTTTAAAGTTCAACCGACGCTGTCTTCTACGTGGCTGGCTAGTTTAGTGCTGGTTTATCGATGATCACGCGAGATATGTCTCGTTGGAAACGCAGATAGCGACTGACATCAACTGAGGAATAGCGACTGTTTATCAAACTGCTTCCAAAATAGTGGCTTGTTGATCTGGACGACAGCTAACTACTGTACTTTACCACAAAGCTTCTGTGTTCTGCCATATGATTGGGTACTGGACATAGCTTCTCAGGCTCCTATTGGGCGCTGAAACCGTCAATCGTCAAAGGGTCGGTACTGACTGCAACTGAAGGCCGAGTCCAGCCATTTTGGTTCTAATTCGCATTGGCTAAGGTACACTGCTAAGAGCCACAATGGACTGTTTCTGCGCTGCACACTGGTGGACCGTGATTGGTTACCTTCTGAGTAACTTGTCAGCTATTGGCCACAATGCCCACGAGCTAAAGAGACAACGCCCGCTTCTGACAGTTGACACGCCTCTCTGCCATGCTGTTTCGCGGTGTATGGCAATGATTGGCTCCTGCTATGTTGTCTTATTTCCTGTTCAGGGATAGGTCAGATTCACATGCTCTCTTACCATTGGTTTATCGCTTGGCCTATCACAAAGCATATACCCGCGCAGCCGCATTTCACTACTTACTGAATCATGATAGCAGTAAATGCCTGCTTCGAAATGGGACGGATGTAAAAACCCTGGACCTACATTAACAACATGGAACAGGTTAATTTACCTTAAACGCCCTTTTTTAGACTAAATTTAATCCTTTAATGAGAGACCTTTCCTTGGGTTTCACTTCTAGGGAACACCAAAGTTGATAATGTGGCTACACTAGAAAAACATTCAATCTTTACAATATCCATGTTATATTTCAGAGTAAAGGATAAAGTATATGTATAAAGCGGTTGCACTATGCTCTGCACTACCATAATTACTTTCATGCATTAACAGTTGTAATGCCATTTATTGAGTCACTAACAATTACATAGCAGAAAAATATCAGGCACATATGGCAGATGTAAGAGGCAAAAATTACTTCAAAAAAGTTTGTATTTTTCAGTTAAAATGCCTTTATTTCAAAAACAACTCAAGAACAAACAGCTCCAAGCATTGAGATCACAGCCGCCTCCCATCAATACTCACTGTGTCTTACTGAAAGCAAGCACTACTATTTACATGTATGTTTACTTAAATGGTATGTACAGAATTATCACACAACACAAAACAAGTTAGAAATAACAGGGAATAGCACACTTCAATCCAATACTGTGAAGGGAGGATGAAGGCAAGCATCTCGAGTGTCACAGTGAGTTGTTGTTACGTTTAGGCGATGAAGTCCAGTGGTCTGTTGAATCCACCTTTTCTGTTCATGTACTGCCTAAAAAAAATAAATATATGTGAAAAACATTGCATCACTGTTACCCTCGCAACACTTGCAGATTACATCATCGAGCACCAATGGGAGAGCCAGGATGTCTGCATAGAAACACCTGCAGAGGTGATTGGCTACAATAACAGTGGTTGACACAGAGCGCTCAGAGTGAAGGGACTTTTAATAATAACTTCAAAAAGATATCCTTATAATAAAACAAAGCTTTATGAAACATTTTCCAAACCTGTATGATGACATGTGCAGCATTGTTGTGATGCAGCACAAACGACAAACAGCTCTATCAGTCAGAAACATTTGTTTTCCTTGTTGTTGACGTACCTGTATTTTCTCTTCATGGTCACATTGACAGCATGTGCATTGGCTGATCCATCACTTTTCCTCCCCTGTGTGAAAACAATGTTACTGCCTCTCACATACAAAACATCACATATAACAGTTAAATTACTTTTAGTTAAATGTGACAAATTACATATAAAGCACACATAGAAGACCCTTCTTGACATCCTTTGCTCCTTTTATTCACACAAACTAATTTGTGAGAAAGATTTGGAATGGCAAAACTCATAATATCTACTCTATAATAAATTAGAGATACAACTGTTAACGACAGCTTAATTAGGTTGAGAATTACTATTCAATGATTGTTGGTAAACAAAACCATGAAGGCAGTTTTCAAATATTTTTAAACAGAGAAAACTACAAACTTGCATTTCAAAATACTAAGAAAATGAGTCCAACAGTTCTATCAGCAAAGACTTAGCATGTCAGTTGCTAACTTCTCCTTTCCCATCACGCCTGCACCTGCTTCACAGAGAGACACTTCCAGCTGCTGTTAGTATTTCTCTATAAAGCATTTGCATGTAGAGTATATGATGTAAATTTAACCCGACATTGAACCGGCAAGTTACCATATATCTACATTTTTTATCGTATGCAGTAGGTAATGATTATTGTACAGCTGCATCCAACTCAGAATTTTGCCAGTCGAACCACATTTGGCTGTTAAATGTTTGGCATGCTTTACCTGTAAGACGCACGTTTACAATAGCGCCTGCTGTTGGCCTGACATTAAAACATTTCCTGTTGAGTACGTTCATCTGGTTTCAAGTCATTTCAATGATGTCTTTACGCATGTCATTTAGCTTGATGTAGGTCATTAGTTATTGGATCTTAGTGGCTCACAGCTCCTGAAGCCCTACTGAAAAACGCTAAATAGACAATGCATATATTTACATGAAACTGCTTTGCCTGTGTTGTTTTTAAACAGAATTCATTATCCTTTTGTTTTGATTAGGATGACGAGACGTCGTACATGAACAGGCTTGGTTTGTCAAGTTCACGGCCTACCAATGCTAGATCAATGCTCCTGCATTCATCTATGTGTGGTGCAGCTATAAACAAAAGTGCAGATACACAAGTGCCAAAATGTGATCGTACAAAGGGTGTTCTAAACTGATAAATTCGAATCGTCTTCTGGGTGGAGTCCAAAATGTTTTGAAAAAGAAATTAACTTCATCATACCGTCTAAAAAACATGGAAACAACAAGGTAGGAACACGTTTGAATAGTGACCACAAAATGATCAAGGGCAACCTACACTGTTCATCCTGACAACTCTAGACATTCATCTTGTTTGTCAAAAATCAAGCACAATGGAAAAGAATTGGTACAATCAAGCAGGTCCACCACCATCATGAATGTAAACAACATTAAGCCAAGCTTCATTTTAGTGGTGGAATGGATGAACACAGTTTGATATAAACTGCACCCCCTTGTGGCTGTACAACCTATGACACCCTTTAGCTCTCACCTTGGTGCTGTCAAAAGAACCAAATCCCATCTGTTTCATCATCTCAATTTCCTCCTCTGTTTTGCCCTGCATGTCTTCCGCTGTACAAAAAAATAAAGAATGGTCAAAAACATAAATGTTGACCTTTGAATTTTCAAAAGCCCAGAAAAAGTTTAATATCTTCTTATACACAGGAAATAGATGTATTTTAATCATGTGATACCTGAGATCTGAATGGGTTTTGAGGTTTTATCCTTAGCGTCGTCACGTCTGTCCTTTTGTCTCGTAGGAGATGAAGAGGATGAGTGGTGACGTCTGGGAGGAGACCTGCAGAGAGAACACAAAGATGGCTGCAGGACGGGTTACATTTGCTGTGTTTGAAATGCCATACTATATACTGTATACTGCATAATGCGTTTGGAGGTAGTATGTAGTACAGAGCTGTTCAAATTTATTTTGCAGTATGCAACAACAGATGCCAGTTTCCGGTTTTGGAGAGCGGAAGTAAACAATAGCCAGTCAATGTCAAAAAGCTGCTTCTTTAGCTTTAGCGCCCCCTTTTGCTCTTCAGGACTGCTGCTGCAGTCTGCCTATTAAAGTGCTGTTTGACGTTCCAGCGCTTTGCATTGTGGGATACAGTAGGTGAGGTAGACTGGTCCAATGAATACTGGAGATCTTTTCCGAATCAGTACGACATCCAGGTATTTTTGGCATACTGCACATTAAGCCTTTGTTTGCATACTACATACTACATTTTGGCCAAATCAGTACGTACTGCTAGTATGGTATGGCATTTTGAACACAGCCAAAGACTAATCAAGGAAGACAATTCTGCATCTTAAAGTCATCAATATTGTCCTGGTTTGTTGAAGTCTGTTTAGGTTGCAGATGAATGTGTTTGTTTTCAAAAAGCACCAGAGCAAGGTAAGCAAACTGAAGGAAAAGGCTTTTCTAGTGATAATCGTTCAGACAATACGTGAATTAGGGATCAGTTGACTTGGGTGACTGGAACTTGGTGACAATGGACACAACATATAAAAATATACCTTCCATCTCACACCTTACAAAGAGAAATACTATTTCTTGTTTCTTTACCTTGAACGCCTCCTGTGAGGAGATCGGGAGCGACTTCTGCGACGTTCCCGGTCACGGTCTCGAGAACGAGAGCGTTCCCTCTCCCTTCGCCTTCGCTCACGCTCCCGTGAGGTTGAGCGGGAGCGCCTTCTCTCTGCATGAAAAGAGGAAATGAGAACATGGCATCGACAGTGAAAAGGGGACTGAAATTCAGAGCATAGTGACATCCACACACTTTTACCTGTTCCTCTCTACATAGATGATTTGCAAGATTCTTCTTTTAATATACTTACACTATAAGGTTTTAAATAT
Source organism: Semicossyphus pulcher (assembly GCF_022749685.1). Taxonomy (NCBI): domain Eukaryota; kingdom Metazoa; phylum Chordata; class Actinopteri; order Labriformes; family Labridae; genus Semicossyphus; species Semicossyphus pulcher. Next base: position 28,710,281 of record NW_027211737.1, on the reverse strand, counting down.
GCTATACAACATGGTGAAAGGGTCTTGGTACCACATAAGTCTGATTTCAAAGTGGAATGAAAGTCTCGTACAAAACTTCAAATCTATTTCACAAGACAACTGAATGTCAGAGGTGTCTTGCATCAGATTTTTAATAGAGAAGATCCAAGCACTGAAACTGCCAATGCATTTTTTAGATGTACAATTATTCTAGTTGATAGAATTATATTTTTTTCTTTTAACATTTCTATGCTGTTTTAAGTCTGTATTATCTGTTGCTGTAGTTGATGTAACAAGAATGTTGTTGTCGTTCTTGTTGTTGTTGCTCCGTCTGCCTGTCTCTATCCTGCATCTCCTTCTATCCCACTTTTCGGCGCATCCAGTCGAGGCAGATGGCTTTTCAACATGAGCCTGGTTCTGCTTCAGGTTTCTGCCTGTTAAAATAAGCTTTTCCTTCAACTGTTGCTAAATGTTTCTAAGTGTTTGCTCATAGAGGATTCATGTTGGGTTTCTCTCTCTAAATAATACAACAAAGAGTACGGTCTAGACCTGCTGTTTTTGTAAAGTGTCTTGAGATATCTTTGGTTATGATTTGGCGCTATACAAATAAAATTAATTTGATTTAATTAAAGATACTAGAGAGTTTTCAACATATTTTTTACCTCAACTTAAACCAGGTACATTTTGATCCACTGAGAATGCAAGATCCCAGCAGTAGCTAACAGTTGTTGTCGTACATTAAAGTTATAAGCCTTTATAATTTAAGAAGGCAATGCAAAGGCAAACGGGAATGCACTACATGTATGCAATACGGTGTACTGCAAAAAACAAAATCAGTTCTAACGAAACCTGTATATTAGCTCTTCTAAGAGTATGAGTCCCCGGGCTTCAAATCCGCTACTAATTTGACCATTACATTTACTCACACAACACAAAAAATCTTCTAATGTAATTAACATATTTCCATATTAATAGTTTTTCTCTAAGTGTAGAAGAGGATAACAGTTAGCCTTAACAGTCAGCTAACCAAACGTCGTGTAGCCGTTAGCTAAGTTAGCATCTTCTTGTTTCTTACCTCGTCTTGGCGGAGTTCGACTTCTGCTCCTGCCCATTTTCCTGATAGATCAAATCTTACCCTCTTCAAGCGATGTCGTACCAAATAGAAAATAATTTGAGGTGAGAAATATCGAGAAACGTTTGATTGTTTCGGTAACTGGACGCAGGCTACTCTGTTGTCTCTTTATACGAACTTCCGGTATCATGCGTTCATAAGCGCGCCCCCTACCGACATGGAGGAGAACGGACATCTGTGTTTTTTTTTCCGGAATACTTTAGTAATTGGAATTAGAAGTTAATAAATAACTTAGACTATCAATAAACCTGTTTATGGAGATATTTATATATCTGTAGCACAACAAGGTTACACGTTGTTAAATTAAAAGCAATAATAGTAGACCTGCTCAAGTGAAGACTTCCAAAAAAGGTGAATGTAGGTGAACTGTATCTACCGAGTATGTAGTATTCTTTGAAACTTATATGCAATAGTATTGCATGGTTTTCTCTGCATGGCCAATTTAACATTTTATCAAAGTGGTAAGAGGTATATAGAGAAGGAAAAAGCTTAAGAAAAAGACCAAGAACAAAACAATAGACATGAACTAGACGTCCAGCTGGTTTTAAATCAAAGTTGATCTTTAATGACTGATACATGGTAACCTTGCAACACTCACTTATACATCCTAATATAAAATAAATTAAAACCATGAGCAAACATCGCACATCAGCATTTATGCTAACAGCTACTTAAAACAGAAAATAATTACAACTGTTAAGAGGTATTTTGCACACATACATTTAAAAGAAAATGAGAAAAGTGGAATGTTTAGTACCTTCAGTATTTTCTATTACTGGTATTCAGACTGCATCGGCAAGCAACAAATTCTTTATGCTTCATCGTTTATCATCATTTTTTGGGTAAGAGTGGCTTTTTTAGCAGATTGTGTTTTGTTGCGAGCCAGTATATTTTCTCCGCTGTCTTTTTTATTGTTCGTCCCTGCTGTATTAATGTCAGTAGTTCAACACAAAACCAGCAGTCAGAAGAGCACAATCAGTAGCTATCAGTATATTTCTACATGTACTGCATCCCTGCTCACATAGTAGACCTGCAACATCTATCTGATAATTAGAACCAAATCATGACTAGAGGATGCCTACGATGATCAACAAATGCAACACACTAGAATGTGAATATACATGTGGTAAGTGCCTATACATGGATAAAGGGTGCATAATTCAAAGAGATGTAAATTTTGAGTGTGTCTTGCAGAGTTGTGGATACAAAAAATGGTATGAAAGAAAAATTTGAGCGGCAGGTGCGCAGGATCACACTGGTAACCCCAGTGGTAGAAAGGAACATGTTTGACTGCCTATACAGCGAAGTTAAGTAATGGTTTGATAGCACAGCAGGTGAAAATAAGACGTGAGTAGCACTGGGACACTTTGTGTGTGTGACGTGACAGTGTGTCAAAATGTTGTCTCTGACCTGGGTGAAATAGTATGTGAAAATAATCTTAGTGTTTTTAACCTGCTTAAGATGAAGAACCACATAGATTTAATCAGTGAGTATCATTGTTACAGTTAAGTATCTCAGAGTCATTTTATTCAGCGTGTCTGTAAATGAGATCTTATCTGACTGTGTTTGAATAGATTTGACGTGGTTAACTCATCCGACACTAACAAATGTTTCACAGTAGTATTTCACCAAGGTCTGGTGTGTCTGAGCTCTTCAGGTTTCTGCCTTCTCCTTCTGCTTCTTGCTCTTTTTCAGGAACGACGGCGGCTTGAACTTCTTTTTCTTCTTGGACGGGGATTTGGAGGGCGAGCCCTCAGGGGTGCCACCTTGTGGTTTGGCGGGCGGAGCAGCAGGTGTGGAGGTGTCGTTGGTTGAGAGAGCCTTCATCCCTTTCTCCAGCTCCTCTGTTGTCTGCTTCTCCTCCTCACCTCCGTTCTGTATGGCTGGAGAATCGGGCTTCGCCTCTTCTGCTCAAAGTATTACAGAAAAAATAAGTATTTAGCAACGAGACGAAGAGCCTTGTGTTGGCTGGAGCTGCAAAAGCTACATGTTAGACAGGTCACAGCAGATGAACATGCTTGCTTAATGAGGAGTGGGTTGCCATACTGTTGTCTGTATTTACTATTGAGACAAGACCAAAGCACCAGATGTGTGCCATATGAATGAGTGTCACACAGAAAAGGACAGACAGACACACAGACAGATACAGAGGGAGAACAGATACAGTGGGTACAGTGACAGAAGGATTTCCCAACAAAAGGCGGAAATGTGGCAAATGATGATAAAACAATGACAGCAATGATAACAGGCTTGTACCAGACATTTTGACTTTCACAGGAGTAACTAATAAAAGATCTTTCATCTACTTGTAGCCATTTTCAGGCAATGTTGGCTCGCTGGCGGAGCTACGTCAGCTTCTATAAAAGCTTGTGCTGAACCTGGGCTTTCCTGCTTGGGCAAGTCATAATGTGTTTGATTAGAAAGATTCATTGCACATGCGAACACAACCTGACAACCTGTGTTGCTCCTCTAGGTATCATACCTTTTACATGTAAGTTATTAACATATTAACATCACTAGGACCAACAGAGGTGAATTATTTTAATTTCCAATCCACAGATCTTTAAGAGTTTGTCTTAAACTATAATACATTTTTCTTTCATTTGTAACATTGTTCATATAAAGCCCTGGTAATATTTCTCTGATGGGAAGTACATCTACTAAAGTACTGGGACAACTTTAAGGTACTTTAAGTATTCTAACATTGTGCTACTTTATACATCCACGCCACTACATTTCAGAGGGAGTAAAAGTATTTTGTTGCACATCTGGGAACTTAAAGTCGAGCTGAAACGGCATTTCGAGAGTATCTAGCTTCCGTATCGTGCCGTATTTCCGAGTGAAACAGGACGTGCAGGCGGGACATATCATTAGAGGGATTTGATTTGATCGTTGAGAAGTGGGCGTAGACAGACGTTCTCCACAGCGCAGTAGCTAGCTAACTGACCGAGCGTTCTTGGTGCTCTGCGGCTAAATGTTGCAGATTGATTGGTTCAAATTGTTTGGTTCTAACTTACGTAAGCACGCGTGAAATTTAGTTTTACCGGAAGAAAAAATGATCGGATTTTGATATAAGAACACGAAGAAATGGATTTACTGTATTTTTTTTGGCCTATATTGTCAAATAGATGCACAATATTACCGAGGATGTGATCGAAAAGGATGAAAATGACATTTTTCACGTTAGCATTTTTCAGATTCTGGTTTAACACACACAATAGATGTTAAAATATTTGTTATTAACCACCCAACACTTCAACCAACTACAGCAGTGAAAGGCTAGTTTACATAGAAATGCAAAAGTAGCAATAATCCTGCTTTTTGAGTACTTCTACTAAAATACTTCAAGTTCATTTTGCTGATAACTCTTCTGTTGTTTTATTCAGCTATGATTTGGAATGCAGCCCCTTAAATGTTGTCACATATTTATGTGTTTATATTTAGAGTGGATATTGTTCTGTAATCCATGGCTAGAATTACGACAGTTCATTACAACGTTTCACCGTTTGAGTTTCAGATGTGTAGAAAAGCGATGCTATTTGTTATCTTCCAGGCAAATCCTTTGAAAATCTATTGTGCAAATAAGCAGAAAAATGGCATTAGATGGCCCAGCTGTTTCTGAATGTGTGTTTTAACTAAATAGAGACAGTATCAGCTGCAGATGAGGAGGTGCAACACAGTCGTCAGGGAGCGTTTGAAGCATGAGAGGGTGGAAGCAGCACTGAGTCACACATGAGATCATGTGGAGCTTGTAGCAGGCTGCAGCTCAGGTACACAGTGTGCGAGGCGAGCAGGGCAGACAGTCAGCGCTCTGCAAAGCCTCACCTGAGAGGGGAGGGTGGCTGGGCGAAGTGCCCTTTGTGGGGGAGGTAGCAGGGGAAGACTCCTTGTCATCTGCCACCTCCTCCCCTACGTACACAAACACAGAGATACACAGAGATACACAGTGATGGACAGTGAGAGTTCAGCTGCGCAGGAAGTGATATTAGTAAGACAAAGAGAAGTGAACACAGTTTACAAGACACAGTCACGAGTGTATAGAATTTGCTAAAGGCGGCTGTGTGTAGCAAGTTAGCTCCCTAATGCCTGTTAGAGAATTTAATAAGGTAAGTAAAGGACATCCTCTCACAGCATCTATACTTGATTGATAATTCAGGTGGGATGAGTTGAATCTGAAATTGAAGGCGTACATTGGCATTTAAAACACTCCACACAGCACCTTTTAGATGGTTAGAAGACAGTATGCAATGCATTGTTAGTGAAACTGAGTGGTAGTATATTAAGCGGCCTTTACTGCACTATGTAGCCAGGACTATGCAAGCATCCCTACGGCACCAGTTACACCACATTTACGAGACGAAATAATACATCAACATGAAATAACACAGTGGTCTATTAAGGTGCATTGTGTCCTTAAATAAAAATAGAAATAGAACGGTCATAAGTTAACTTGCTAACAAGCTAGCAAACACGTTTAGCAGCAGCCTTTATCGTTAGCTACTTAGCTACGTTTCTTCATGACACTTCAGTCAGATTACTCTGAGCCATGTTGGATAACCCAACCTCTGTGGCGAACACCCCAAAGGGAGCAAATCTCTTCCATCATCCAGCGGAAGGTCTTCTGAGAGAAGTGGCGGCTATTATGACAGCAGGTTAATGCCCGTGGTTATTTATTTATTTATTTAACTTTAGATTGTTTCTATTATGTGACTGCTTAAAGGATAATTGTAATTAAGACATAGACAGATACTGTATGACTATAAAAGGTGGTGTAACTGTAAACTTAATGTTATAAAAGGAAACTGAGTTGAGTTGTAATCATACCATCGGTCCCTCCGTCCTGTTTCCTCTGCACCTCCTTGCGGTACTCATCCAGCTCCTGGTCTGTCAGCTGGTTGAAGGGGTTGGGAGGTTCTGGCTCTGGTGGGAGTTTTGGTGGGCTGACTGGAGACTAAAAAAAGAAGAGACACAAAACCACAGCTTTCAACTCGAGAGGAGGACTCGGAGAGGAGAAGATGGTGATGTTTGACACGATGTGCAACTGCAGCTTACCGGAGGACTGTCAACTGTTATTACACTCGCGAGGACTTGGGACTGCGGTCCAGCTGTCTTCATGTCCTGGCGATTCTGCTGCCGAATCTGAGGAGAGAAAAATTATTGGTTAACATCTGATCATGTGAAGCTGAGCAGAAGGCAAAGAAAGGGATTGTGGGAGACAGAAAAGGCCTAACCTTGTTTCGTGTCTCGATCACCTCTTGAGGGTTGGTGAAAAGAGGCACAAACTGGTTTGGGTTCTCTATCTTGATGGCTGTGCTGCCAGCTTGTGTCATTTCTTCTGCCTTCAACCACTAAGAGAAGAAAAACAACATCAAAACATATGAAAATCCACTTTACAAGAAAATTAACCAGATTTTTATTAATATATCCAAGATGCAGAGGACCGTCTGGATTATAGCTTCATTAAAAATGTACTTTTTCCATCTTTGAAAAGTATGTTTTTTTTAAATCAAGGAGCCTTGACAGTGTGTATCTTTGTCCACCAGAGGGCAGACTGTGCACTGCAGTAGTCATCACAGAGCAGTGGGCTTTCCCCTGCAATGCAGAGAAGAGGAGAGAGAGGAGGGTGGGAGGGACTGAGGAGGAGAGAAAACAGAAAGGGAGAGATAAGCTCCTCCCACTGATGTAAGGCAACCAGTCTCAGGTTGTTTTTGTCTCTAAAGGACTCATCACTGCAGCTCTGCTGCTTCTTTCCTCCAAGGTGCATAGAAAACACACACCGCACAGTGCACATGAGCCTCCACAGGAATCAGAGAGAGAACTGTTGATTTAAGATACAGAAACAGCTCTGGTCGATTGCCCATCAAACACTTTCTTTTCAAATCATTAGAAAGATGGTGGGTTGAGAACTCTGTTGCTATGTCCGTCTCTTTCTTGCATCAGTCATCATCACAACGTGGCGTCACACATGTGCATGATTTAAGCCCTTTCCTCCTCAGAGCTCACTAATCTCCCTCCTGGTCCTGATCTCTCTGCTCTCCAGCTTCTTTAAATATATTTTAAACCTTCATATCACTGCAGGTTCGTGCCGATCGCTGCCTCTTCGAGCAAGAATCATTCACAACTTTAAGGTCATGACGCCCATAATATCGAATCATCGGTATAACTTTGTGATGAACTATTAGTGACAGTTAAGGGTGATAAAAATAGAACAACTCCTCCAATAGTGTGATCTGTTGTGATTCAGAGAGGCTCACAGTGGTGCGCTGGTGTCCCGGGCTGGCCTGCTCCTGGCTGACTTTTTGGTAGGTGTTTGGGGTGTTAAGCCACCGGGTCCTCTCCTGCTGCTGGCGCTGGGCAAACGGGTGCTGCCTCAGAGCTGGGTGAACTCCGTCATCATCAAACTGGTAAAAAGTGGTGGCGGTTGCTGGCACCTCCACCTCTCTCCTTGTCCTCGATCGCTCCAGCAGCACGGGGAAACGGTAGGCGTAGCCTGTACGGTAGCCCTGAAATACAAGAGGGGAAAGAAGCTTTAGGATGCACACGAATGGAATGATGCAGAAAGCAGGCGCGTAACCACTGCTATTACACACTTCTGCAGCATAAATTGGTAGCTGCTGTGTTATGCAGAAGTCAGTGTGGTTCGTAGTCGTATTCCACTGAACAAGTGTATCTGCTGTTTGGTTATTTGCTTTACATTAAAAGCCTTTCATCTGGTTACCAATGGAAGGCTTTTATGTCTTTATTGTAAAGAAGCTACAGGAAATGTAGCACTTAGCGTCATCACACTTACGCTGCGTTCACAAGATATAATATGACAGATGGGAAAGTTCCTCATGTTTACGATAAGCAAGCGTTCACATCACGAGACAACTGTAGGATTTCAATGTGGGCTGTGTAAGGGCCCGATCAGACAGAACGCGCTTTGCAGGCTGTGAAACGCGAGGCGCACCGCACTGCCTTTTTTGTGGAAGTAAACACCCGATCAGACAGAGCGCGTTTTAGCAGCTGGGGGCGGCTTTTTTTCCCTACTGTTGTTAAGGCAACCACTGAATCATTAGCTATCATTAACCTAACCGTTATATTGTAAACCGACAGAAGGCCCGCCTCTCCTTTCATCTGACTGGACGATGAGAAAAAACGCCCATGACGTCGGGCGCTTTTCTGCTTTGAGTTGAAGTTTTTTCAACTCGAGGCGCTCGGAGCGTTTCCTGAAAAACGCGAGGCGCACAGAGCGGAAAAAAGCGAGGCGCTCTGCAGAAAAGCAGTGCGCAAAAAGCCTCTCATTGAAAACAATAACAAAAAAGCCCCCAGCTGCTAAAACGCGTCCTGTCTGATCGGCCCTAAGGGTTAAAAACATTAAACAGAGACACAGCACTACATCCAGTACATCTAAATTTACTAATAGAACGTTAGCTGATGCGAGGCATTCATATTTTTTTGTCTTTTTAACACTTTCATGATGCACTAGGCTGGAAAATATTGTAACCTTCAAAAATCACCATGTTGACATGAATAGTATTTGCTATTAATACATAAGTAATTACGTTAACTTCCAGGGACGCAAATCACAGGTTTCATTGGTATATTAAATTTGCTGATATCACAAACTGAATACAGTTTCCATTCAATTCAATTCAGGGGTCTGCAATGATATGAGACAGGATTAAAGGCCCATAAACACACAGAACAGAGTCTGATGACGGGACATGAGAATTTCAAAATAAAAGCACAAGTTAAAGATAACAATATTAATCAATGGATGGACTACTAACCTCTAATAGCATCTTACTAATAATTTTCAATGAAAGTTTATCTACATCGAAAGGTATTGACATTTCTGGTGCTTTATATTAGTGAATAGGGTGGAGGAGGAGTGGTAACAGAAGCAGCCTCCACAGTGAGCTGGTACGAGCTGCAGCTGATCGACCTCCTGCAGTTTGTGTGAATCAACACACCTCCCACACACATCAAGGTGAGTAACCTTTTAGCGTGACAACATTTTAATTTGAGCTAATTTAATGTGGGGTAATCTTTCATTCGACATGGCTGCTTGATACCTTCCAAAATCTATGCTCCATGTCGTTCATGCTCCTGATCAAGATACCAATGTTTAGTAGCCTTATAATAACTTAGTTCATGTTGATGTTCATGTGTAAAATTGTTAAAGATTGATGAATCCTCCAGAATCATTGCACACATGATTGTGTTCAGCATACCTGTAATCGTTACTTACCAAGTTATCCAGTGTTCTCATGAGAGCTTCGAACTCATGCTCCCCGATGCGACTCTTGTGCAGCGGTCCAAAGGTGGAGCCAGCCCAGCCCACGGTGCCGGCTATGTTTGGTTTATGGACGGCGCGGTCCAGCAGGATCAGGTTCTGCTCACCGCCTGCACTGCACAAAGCCGTCACCTGGAGTAAACAAACCCAACAACAAACACAGGGTTAACTGCCGCTTCTCTACGTTGTTATTCAGGAAAAAACTTCAGATCAGTTTACAACATAGTTTTACCTCACACACACACACATTTAAATGCAGCGCAGTGTCTTAGTCCATGTTAACCATAACAACTGTGAGAAGGGGAAATATAACACATTATCCTCCATGACCTTCCCTATGGGCGACTGTTGGTCCTGTAGGACTACTGCAGTGTCTTTTGGCACGCCACACTCCTGTACTGTAATATACTGCAGTGCAGAGCTACTGGCTGTATTACAGAGAAAGGGTAGCAAAGGAAGGGCGAGTGCCCAGCTGTATCTACATTATATGCACATGCAAGCTCACTCACACGTGCAGTGTAGGGTGTGTATGTGTGTGTGTGTGTATTACCTGGATCTGACAGGCAGCCTGGATGTGATAGATGGTGTAGAAGGCCTCCTCCACAGACTCCCCCAGAGCCACAATGCCATGATTCCTCAGCACCAGAACCTGCACATCATGAAACCAACATTTACACCAAACAAACACACCTCTATAATCTTTATAAAAGCTGCATGTTATTGAGAAATGTCACTGTGAATGAGAAGGCAAACTAAGATGACCTCCCAGGGTTAGTCACCACGCAGCAGCAGGAGCTTCAATAATTAATCCACTGCAAAACCAAGATTGCCTTATTTCCTCTCTTTATCCATTCATAAAGCTGAAACAACCCACATGGGAGGCGCACGAGCAATAACCGCTGACTCAGGCGATGATATTCGAGTGTCAGATTCACAGCCTTTTCTTCCTCTGCAGTCTGCTCACCTTACAGGTCGGCCCCAGGCTCTTCTGCAGCTCCACTCGGTCCTCCTCCTCATCCATCACTCCATTGTAGTCGTAATAAGCCACATCCCCGACCAGCAGAGCCTCATGGGAGAGCGGCAGGAGGCCGCACTTCATAGCTGACACCTGGACACAGTTGGCTTTTAGTCGGTGTTGCAAAGGACATGAAACACTCTTGTACTGAGAATGTTCAAGTTGCTATGCCCTTCGCACGCTGCACTGTGACAACGTTATAGGACTCAGATGATTAAATTTTTTAAGCTTTAGAGGTGCTAAAGTATGACAAAAAAGATCTAAAATGTGTATATTTGGAAGTTAATAAAATCCCTGATTCTTCCTCATGTATCTGGATGTGAGCAGCAGTCGTGTAAAGGTGTCTCTTCTAACAGAAGAAGGCAGAGCTGCAAGCTAACGCCGACCTCTCTCCTGGCACGAAGCCGGGCTGACTCACCGCGGCCGTGGCCGGTGTGTGGAGGTGAAGCAGGCAGCGAACATCAGGCCGGGCCGAGTAGATGGCCGAGTGTAGGCTGAACTTATCCGTGTCCACGCCGAGGTTGGTGCTGCCCTTCTCCACCACCTCACCCAGGATGTTCACCTTTACCTAGAAAACAAACAGCACATATCTCGATGTGTCACTCAGGCTACGTCCGCACTAACCTGTTTTTTCTTTTAAAACTTATGCTACTTCTAAGCGTCCACACTCCTCCTACTCCTGAGACTTCTGGAAACATTGCTGAACCCTTTCTTTGTTTGAATTTTCTGAGAGAGAGTCAATGTTACGGATGGCGGGTGGGAGGGAGTTCGAGAGGTGGGGGGCAGAGCAGCTGAAGGCTCTAGAGCCTGTGATGGTCAGGCGGGCGAGTGGTGCAGTGAGGTGAGTGGACGAAGAAGACCTGAGAGTGCAGGTGGGTGTGTTGATGTGCAGGAGTTCAGAGAGATACAGAGGAGCGAAGTTATGGACGGCCTTAAAAGTGAGGAGCAGAATCTTGAATTGATGTGATGTTTGAGCCAGTGAAGCTGCTGAAGGACGGGAGTGATGTGATTAATGGACCGGGGGGTTCTGGTGATGATGCGAGCGGCAGAGCTCTGGACCAGCTGATGTTTATGGAGGGACTTAAGAGAGAAGGGGATTGCAGTAATCAATGCGGGACGGAGCTGCTGTTGGGTGTGAGGGATGAGCGGAGGCGATTAATGTTACGTAGATGGAAGTGTGCAGACCGAGTGGGATTAGTGATGTGAAAGACTAAGTGATCAATCAGTTCATAGAATAAAACACAATATATATAAATATTTAAGTGATTTAAATAATGTATTAATTATCAATAATAATGCAAGAATACATAATACTGACATAAACCAATTAAATAATCACAACGACATCGTGCCAATGTATCATTGTTTTACTGATCAGTTATATAACAAAGCTGTTGTGAAAATCCGGTCATCAGTGAAAAATCTTGGTGTAATATTTGATGACGGGCTGTAATTATATCGCCAGGTCAGTTCGGCCGTGAAAAACAGCTTTTTCCATTTGAGGATTTCATCGAAAGTTAAAGGGTACCTGCCACGTAAAGATCTTGAGAGTGTAATCCATGCTTTTATTAACACGCGACTAGATTACTGTAACTCATTGTATTTTGGCCTGGACCACTCACTCTTGCACCGCCTGCAGCTGGTACAAAATGCAGCTAGCCCCCCAGTACTTGACTGAGCTCCTCCGTATCCATGCCTCTGCCAAAACTTTGAGATCCTCAAATCAACTACTACTGGTCACCCCAAAAATGAGGCTAAAAACCAAAGGTGACCGAGCCTTTGTGGCGGCGGCCCCTAGGCTCTGGAACAACCTGCCTTTGCACATCCGCTCTGCGGGATTGATTGAGGTTTTTAAATCCTCTCTTAAAACACACCTCTTCTCCCTGGCTTTTAATCAAGTTTAAGTGGACCTCTGGCAAATGTATTTTAGTATTTATGTTATTTATTGTATTGTTTAATTTATTTATTGTAATTGCTGCATTGTATGGGTCCCTGCTTTTAATCCGTACAGCACTTTGGTCAACCCCGGTTGTTTAAAATGTGCTCTACAAATAAAGTTTGAGTTGAGTTGAGTTGAAAAATAAATGGTTTTATGATCTGCTTGTTCTCTGCTTCACTTTGTAAACTCTTGTTTTTAAAGGTGCTATATAAATAAAGTTATTATTATTATTATTATGTTAACATTAGGCGGCTTAATGTACTTACATAGCGCCAAATGAACATACACTCACAGACAGCTAAGTAAGCATACCTGTACAATCTAATGCAATCCAATACAACTGTTCTAAAATAAAGTAGACTTTCATAATGGAAATCATATTCAGTTAGGTTGCTGATGTCATGTAGTTGTTTAGGAAGGAGTGGTATTAAGCATTATATTCAAAGGTGTTTCAAATGTTATCCAGTATTAAATATATGAAGCGCAAGTGCAACACCTTGAACTACGATCTCAGTAATAATCACATAATTGACTCTACACCATCCTGACACCCCGAACAAAACCTGAACATTATAGACTTTGTTAGGGTATAATGAATGGCTGAGCTCTTTAATTAAATTGCATTAGATTGTGGCCATTGAGTGTATGTGTAACATATATCCTGACCGTGATTAGTCTTACTCACCAGACTGGATCCGGTCACCTCACTGTAAGCCAGGCCGTCCGGGAGAACCAGGAAGTGTTCCTGCTCTTTGCTAACACGCAGCTGTCGGGGAGGAGGAGGACGTTAGTAAAGACAGATGATGCAAGTCAAGCTCAAGTCAGCTCATTACAAATATGAGCCACACTTCTCCTGATGACCCGAGCTGATCTCATGGTGAAATCTAACCATCAACAGCCAGTAAGATGACTTGAAAACAGGATAAAGTGAGGAGTTTAATTTGAAAAGAGAGTGAAGCTCACAGTGAGACAGGTGCGACTGATCTGGACCCAGCCGAAGAGGTCAAACAGGCGATGGGTGCTGGCCAGCTTGCAGCGCATCAGCCGCTCCCCCTTCACCATGCTGCCGGGCTCCCAGCCGTGCAGGTCATTGATGGGTGTCACCATCATCATGTCTGTGGGAGGAAGAGGAAACCAGAGAGAGCGCATTAAGGATGACGGTCTGTATTAAAACAAGATTTCAACATAAGGAAAATGGTAATGGTGGATAACGTCTTGTGTGGACTTGTTTTTATCCTGTAGCTTTAACCATGCATGCTCTTTTGTGACAAAAGTTACAATTTATTTGCAATGAGCCTTAAGCGAGAATTTTATTGTATCTCTGAAAAGCAGCCCCTCTCCCTGATGAGGCAGGCAACTGGAATATTTACCATTATCATTATGAATACATGGACTCAGCGAACTCGTATCATCCCTTGCATGGCTGTGCTAATGTTTAACCTGAGCAGAGGAATAATCAATAATTGCAAACCTCTGTGGGTTTTCTGATAGTTATTAGCAATAAATAGCTTGCCGTCCATACTCTCCTGCCTTTCTCAGCGAGCAGATGATGCTCCGTGTGAGAGTTACAAAACTTTTCCTCCCAGCTTACACACTCTGGTGTGCCAGTGAAACAGTACCAACAAAAGCAGGCTCAGCATATTTAATTTAATATTATCATTTGAATGCAGCCACTGGCGTACATCATCAGGTCAGCCAACTTATTAAAGGACAGGACGACAGAGGGGGGAAATCTGTATTATTTAAACTAGTTCATATGATCTATATCCTGTTCAAGAATGAAAGGAACAGCAGTGACTGTAATTTACACTTCTTTTATTGCATCAAAGGCCAGGTGAACAAGAGAACACCTGGTTGAGAACCTTAATCAGGCTCATGCTTCCATAAACCAATCAAACTAATCATAGGACACCAAAGCTAACAATTACATGAGTCACTTGGATTCTGGCACTTCCTCAAAACTCACTTGTGACTTTCTGCGTCTGCTGAGCAAATGTGTCCCTGGCAAACTTTGTTTGTGTGGCTAACAAGGTTACAAACGCTAACAGTGAAGCAGATAAGTATTCCTGGACAAACTTCCATAGAAAAAATAAGGTGATTATCTGCAGACGAGTTAAAGTCGATGTGAAAGGAAAAATGTCATTTTAATCCTTTTAGATCACATCCCCGGTAATTTGTGCATCTATTTGAAAATATAGGCCAAAAAAAATACACAAAATCAATTTCTTCGTATTCTTGTATCAAAATCCGATCATTTTTTCTTCCGGTAAAACTAAATTTCACGCTTGCTTACGTAAGTTAGCACCAAACAATTTCAACCAATCAATCTGCAACATTTAGCCGCAGAGCACCAAGAACGCTCGGTCAGTTAGCTAGCTACTGCGCTGTAGAGAACGTCTGTCTACACCCACTTCTCAACGATCAAATCAAATCCCTCTAATGATATGTCCCGCCTGCACGTCCTGTTTCACTCGGAAAACACGTCACGATACGGAAGCTAGATACTCTAGAAATGCCGTTTCAGCTCGACTTTAAGACTTGCAAAGTGAATTTTAAAGGTCGAGTCAATTTCGCTCTGGGCTGTTTTAACTTGGGCAGAAATGTGTGCTTTTTCAAATGCTTTATGATTCCAATGAATAAATGTATAGAAATAAAGGGGGTTTTATTAATATTGAGACATGTGTGTGTACATACTAGAAGGGGAGACAGGCAGGGCGGCCGGAGAGCCATGCGAGGCCATGAAATCAGCCAGCTGTCTCAGAGCCCACAGGTTGGAGGAGCTGCCACCCTTCTTCATCTGTTCCTGGATCAGCACATCCAGCTCCTCCCTGAATGACTACACACACACAGACAGAGAAGTTAATATATTATAACACATACATGTACACAGACCACGCATCATAAAGAGTGTCAGTGTCTTAGTAATGGTCTGATAAAGCCTCTATGTGTAGAATCACATAAAGCTGCATGGGGGCTTTGAACTCATACGCTCATTAACAAACTCATTCACACCACAGGAGTGAGGGTGAGTAAATAAATTTAATGAGTCAGCCTCTCGTAATGAGTCTTTTCACTGCATGGTCCCCCTCTGCCTCCACACACGACTCCATCAGGCTTCATGTAGCCTTCTTGTTGCCCTTCCATATGCACAGACATACAGAGTCAGGCACTCAGAACAGGCTCCAGCACTGACTGCTGCCCGAGCTGTCAAGTGGCATTGGAGAAGAGATTAATTGTAATGTGAGGAGATAACCACATCTAGAGGAGAGGAGGCAGAGAAGGAGAAAGAAAGAGGAAAAAGTCTGAGACAATAAATCACACACACAGAGAAACGGTCGGCTCACCGGACTCTGCAGGAGGCTGGAGATGCGTTTCTTGTGCTGGGGTCCGGAGCCGGGTGTGGAGTGCTGAGGAGACGGGAGGCTCTCAGGGACCCCATCGCTGGGGCTGCGCTGCACCGGGGTGCTTTTGGGGGTCGGGGACTTGCTCATCTTCAACTGTTTTGCGATTTACAACCAAGCGTGGGTGGGGAGAGCTGTAAAGAGAGAGTGGCAATATTAGCAATGCTGCTTAGATAGCACTCTATACTGCCAGTACAATCAAATAAAGTAACTACTCCGATGAGATTAAACAAGATGGTGGAAGAAGAAGAAAAAGGTTAGATTTTGACTTCTTAATTATTATGCTGCTTTTCCTTTTATTTCCAAGAAGTAGATCAGAAGATTCACACAACTCTCAAGTCTGTGTCAAAATTATGGAGCCACGGCTAGCAGTTGGTTAGCCTAGCATAGCACAACGGTTGGTGGAGGCAGGAAGTAAACAGCTATGAGGGATGATTAAAAATGCCAACTTGCAATTTTATGGAAGCAGGCTACATCTCTGTCCGGACCAGAAACTTACAGGCCGTGGACCAGTGCAAAGCGTAGAGCATCAAACATTGATTTTAATGGTGTTTGGCGATGGACATGGCGAAGGCTAGGTGTGGCTGGGTGTTCTCTCACTCTCTACTTTGCAGCACACACTGACAACATCAACCACACTGATGACATCAGATGAAAAGGTACAGGTGTCCTGAAGCCAGCATTAAGCCTGAGTATGGATTCTTAAACTTCCAAGTCACCCATACCAACTGCAATTTAGTGGTTTAATGTGGCAGTAAGTCAGTAGAGGCCATTTAGAAGAAGGGAACATTATAGTAAGCTTCAGCACAGTCAGACTGAGGACAGAGAGAGAGAACAGGACATTGGCCTGAAGGCCCATCGTGACGCATCATGAATCAGAAAAGCATATAAATCCCATGCACTCCCACTTATTGGAATAATGGAGTAAGTCATGGCAACTGGACGGGCCCTTCCTTGTGGCAGGTTCTTCAGACAATAAGAGTGCCGACAAACCGACTAACAATGCTAACACAGCATGCAACAAGCTGGATACAAAGAGTTGAGCCTTCTCCTGGCACTGTGTTGCTCCACCTTGGACAGAGTTTATTTGAAGACAGATTATTTTAAAATATCTTTCAATCCATCAGTTGCTGCTCATAACCATGTTTGAAATTAACAGAGTGAATGTACTGTAGAGCAGGGGTGGGTATGATTTAAAGATTAAAGAGCTGATATAATAGAAATAATCCTGAGGTTAAAATAAAAATCATGGCTTATCTGAAGAAATGTAAGTGCAGTGAGCAGAATATTCTCAGATCCTCCTGAGCCTGTGCTCACAAGAGTCTCCAAAAGCCCTGCTGAGAGGATCTAGTGGTGCACTACAGTCCAGAGGTAGTTAGACACTATGAAGAGATCCAGCACAGATGATCAAATATTAAATATCTGTCAGTTCAATCAATATGCTCACTTCTGTACAAAAAAAACTCCAAGCAAATCCATTTGTATCTTGCATTAACATCAAAGCTGAGCTTCCTCTTGCAGCGACAAAAATAAACAATATATCAAACTGAACATTAAGCCCTGATTTCTGTCTATTTTCAAACGGCAGCATTGAGATGAAAAACCTACCCTCACATTAAGGATGCTGTATCCCTCAGGGCACCGGCCGGGGGAAATGCAGAGCTATAGCAAATGGAGCATTAGCAGTAAGAGCTCACGTGCAGACAGCAGAGTCAGAACCGCCAACAGGAAGTTAGCTTGTGATACGGCTCGGTAATTGGAGAAAGAGTAAAGAGTTACCGTAAGGATCTTCAGAAAAGAGCTAGCCCCACCCCGAATGAAAAATACTCAACTCCAGCACAGGCACAAGTTCGACGCACGCACACACACAGACAAACAGATGCATACACACAGCGCTGCAGGGAGCAGATAAGGTCCCAAATACACCACACCCTCTCTCATGTCACTAACTGGCTCAGTAACATACGTACTCAACTACTTGCCCCACAATAACATGACAGTCCTAAACCTCGTGTCTCCAACATGCAGAGAAAGTTACATCAGATCCTTTTGACTCACTCTGTCTCATTGCGCTGCATGTGAAAAAAGCCGACAGATTACGAAACCTTTAATGGACTTTCTGGATAAAACTGCACTTCATCCTGACAACGCTCACAAGCACTGAAACATTATAATGCCATTCACTAAAGCAGGAACAAACTCCTCAAATATGCACTGACATACAGGCATTATGTTGTTTGCCTGACAAACTTCTCCCAGACCAGAACAACTATATTTAGATAGTAAAGGAAATCCTGCTCTGTTACACTTGGTATTAAAAATAAAAAAAGATGTGTCACTTTTTGCACATTAATTTGAATCTGACTCATGATATTCAAATGTATTCAGATGGATGTCATTAACAAATTTCCTATTTTAGAATAAGCAGCGACCACTCTCTATAAGCCTTAATTTGAGGCAGCAGCTCCCTCTCTCTCTTTTACTCACAATAGATTTTGGTTCACAGTGAATTTGACTCTCTGTGGGGGTAGAGGGGGCCCAGCTGCTGACAGGCAGCAGACAGAAAGCCTCTCTCCTCAGGGAGGGCCCTAATGACTAAGGGGAGACATAGAGATCTGGCTGCTGGCCCACCGTCACTGCCTCCTCCTCCTCCTCCTCCACTTAATCCTCAGTCACACAGTGATGGCTGAACACTCAGCATCATTAACTCGCTTTTCTTTCATAAAATCTCAGGAAGTAGGGGAGCTGATTTCCTGCCATTCTCTGACCTTTTTACCATAATTAGAATTTCAGCAAAACTTGTACTTTTCTTTTATGAAAATTGTTTACCGTAACGCTCTTCAACAGAACATCACTCAACCCATTCGATGCTGCTGTGCACCTGCTGCTGCACTCTGAGATAAAAAGAAGTGAACTACAGCCTGATTGTGTTAGTTGCAGCTTCACATATACATGCCTGTATTGACCGCTGTAAATCTACCCACTCTCGGTGGTTTCAGGAGGTCTGAGTCTGAGCATCGACATCCAGCAGCTGAGAGGCAGAGCGGTATAATTACCTAAGAAGCTCTGGATTGATTTCCCCTGGCTTCCCTTTCATGAGGTTCATGTCATAATGGCCGGCCAGTGGATAACATCCAGTTATGTAACGGTTTAAAAAAAACAGCCTTTATGTGAAGTTTTTAAAAATAAAACAGCGCTGAATAATTATTGAAAATGTTTTTTCACATCCACCATTCTAAGACTCCATTATCATGTTAGTACTTGTTATCTAAACGCAGTGAAGCCCTTCATATTTGATTATTGATTATGCAAAACATGAGTTCCAAATACTGTACGAGTAAATTAAAAGGCTAAAAACACAATATTTTGTTGATCAAATTTATGATAATCTAACAAAACATTATGTTAGATTTAAACACGACTTGATGACAATAAAAAATGTAGAATACACTAGATATGCAAATGTACATTGTATTTTTACCCTCAATTTTCATACAATACTGTACATTAGCAGCCCTATTTCCATATTAGCTTGTTAGAGAATGAGTCCTCACTTTTCTGTAAGTATCTATCATGATTACTGCTGAGTTGCTGTATAATTTAAACTTAGATGCACTCTTTCTAAACATAATGTATATCCCAGACTTTTAATTTAAAAATCCTGCCTAAAACAGCACATCAAAAGACTCCTGTTATGGCATGTTTAAATATGCTACAAGGGCAATTTTGTTGTATTTAGCTCCAAAATAAATGGACTCATTACCATCGAGCAGACTGAGTGCTCTGGAGAAATGCTGCATACGCAAAATGAAAATGCATCAATGCATAAATGATGTAGAGTTAGAATACATTTTGTTGACTCTTTGCACGAGGACACTTCTCTCTCTACAGCCTCTAAAGACAAATTTGGCTTCCACCTCAGAGAATGGCGCAAAATGTAAATAAACAATATGTAAATAAACACTTATGGAAGAAGCAAGTGGACGAGCAACTGAAGGCCTAGTGAATGTGATGGAGTCCATCACGGTCAAGGGAGCTTTAAAGTTGTTCCTTACATATTAGCTAACTATTAACTACGTATTATTGTATTATTGGTCATGTGACAGAAACTGCTAAACGATAATGCAGTCTGACAAACTAAGATAGCTCATAGGCTTGATTAACAGAGCTTCAGCAGTGGCTTTAGATCATATCCCATTATTATTAACATTTATTTACTTGCCTTACAATCCATCTTTTGAATTTTGAACAACAAACTTGATATTAAGGTGTTCTGAACTTCAGTAAACAAACTTTTATTGGAAAAGGCAATCTCAGTTTCTATAGGTCGATTTATTTAGGGTTAATAAAAGGTTTGATTAATATAAGACACTATTTTAGTAATTAAAGACCCCTTATTTGCAATAGCAATGACTTCTTTACTGTTGTGGCTGTGCTGAATTCATCCTATAGGTCCTCTGTCTGCCATTGTGCAGTGGGAGATAGAAATCTGCAACCCCACTCCCTAACACGCGGTGCCACATGGGGGAGGAAGAGGAGGACAGGCCTATTGATCAGATAGTCATGTGAGTGCAGAGCTCCATATTGTGCATCTACAGCGCCATATTTCAACGTGAAAGCACAATATCGTTTTATGGGTTTTAGAATTCCTCCGTTCCGCCACCCGCCAGCGGCTCGCGCTCTGCATGGCTGCCTAGCAACACTCGCACGCGCTGCAGCCTCAGCACCAGCAGAGCGAGGATCTGCTAATGGCCACCAGCGAAATGCAGAGGCCAGCAGCGACGACACATCACTGCACGACTTTGCTCTGTGAATAACCTAGCGAACGCACGTCATATATCATGTGATATTCCTATTAAACAGAACACCTTATGATGTCCCGCATATTTATCGTAACACCACGTAGATCGAGCTCCTGTAAAATATGCGAAACGCCATCACTGGCACGCTAATGAGCGAGATTAGACCCTGCATGGCTAAAGCACTGCCATCACAGACTTGCACTCTCACTCTGAAAACACAACACAGGCTGCACATATGGGACCTTCCTCTCGGCACGAGCCTTTATCTAAAAGCACAATGAAGACATTGAAGCATGGGCAATATGGAGAGGGTGCTGTACGCCTAAAACTGCCCAAGTTCAATCAATTTAAACATGCACAACCTACAATCTATCTGTAAAAAGGGAACGGGATGCGACGTATGACCGACATGAAAATGGTAAACATCAGGCGGTAAGGACGGTGCAGTGTCAGACTGAGACATCATGCGCACACACCACTCATGCACGCGGCAGGGAGGACCCTGTGCTACGCCCAGCCATTTCACCATGATTGCCTTGTTCGACACAACTAAACACAAATGTTAGCAAGCAGTGTACTCACCTCAGTGCATCCTAAGGACGGTGTCCTCTGCGTGGGTGCGGCACACCCACAGCCCACGGCCGCCCTCAGGATACGCAGATGTGCTTAATTACAACAAATCTGTCAATGCTGGCTCGCGACACCAGGTTTCCTTTGTCAGACTAGTTCAGGGCCTCAGCTGATACCAAGTCAATGGACCCTGATGTGTTTCATCTCTCCGCGCGCCTGGACCAGCCCACTGCCACGCCTGTCCACAGCCTGACATCCAAAAAGGGCTCCCGCTAGTGCACTGTGATTTAATCTTAGCAGAGCACCTGGTTAATGTGTTTGTAAAGCTTACGTTCAGTCCTGCTGGATTTTGCGGTCTCCTAAAACGTTGTTTAGTTTTCTAGGCCCAGTTCTAGTCGAAAAACACTATAACACATCAAACAAGGCGCCTCCTGCTGGTCTAATGGAGAAGAGCATGTTCACTGTAAAATGTAGTCACGTGGTTTTGTCACATCTGTGTTACGAGTTAAGATTTACTGATAAGCAGTGATGGAAAAGTACTTTATATTTCCTCAAGCTCTGTACGTAAGTATAAGAAAGAGGTGGCCTACAGTACTTTACTTGAGTATGTAAATTTATACTTCTACTTTTTACTTGACTACATTTACATAACATATACAGCTGCTGCCACCTAAATTGATCAACATAAATTGCATAGAGTAAGATTATCCAAGGTAAATGCATTAGTAATAATAATCCAATTGTATAACATAATACTATTAAAGGTCCATTGTGCATAATGAGCACTTGTAAGTTTACATTTGTCTGAACGTGCTTGTGATCCTTTAACCGAGTACACAAACAGGCCTTCAAGTTGTTTAGGAATAGTGAGTATTGAGTATTCTTATATTATGGTATTGCTACTTTTTTTTAAATGGTAAATATTCAAACATTCTTCCATCACAGCAAATCGTGATTATTGACATAGCAAAAACATTTTATTTGGATTCTTTCCAGTTGGAATGGTGGGTCGTGACTGTGTTGAAAATCAGCCCTGAATGTGATGCTTTTAGCACGAGACAACTTGGCAAACGCATCATTCCAATATAAGAATAAAGTAAGAACATTAGAGCAGGATATGTGAAAAAAGTCTGCACCCTTAATACAAATTTAGTCCTTCAAAAGCCAGTTCAAGAAAGCTGTTTGATTCATAATTACAATCAAGTGTTTAAATTAATGACATGGCATCTATCGACTTAGAAAACATTGAAACCGTTTAAAGCAGAAATCAAGAAAATAAAACTGAAGCAGTCTGGAGGGTTTTATTTCAGGGCTGCCAAGGATACAGTTTGTTTTGTTTAAATGAAAATAAAAGCACACACATATGGACTCAAACAAAATTTGAATTTCAAAATTTAAATTAAATAAAATTGCATTTTCTTCAAGAACAATCCTTTTCTTCAAAGCAACAGGGCCCTAGAAATGAAACAAGAGTTACTTAATGAAAAGTGACACAAATATAAGACAGTTAGTAATTTAGCTTGTTGATAGAAATGACTTAAGTTATTTCCTCCCACCACCACACTGCACTGATGTGTTTAGTACTCCCTGACCTCCCTGAGTTCTGGTCACTAATGCACAAGAGCACGGCTACTTTGGTGTCCTGAGGAAGTTTGACGCCCCAAACTTCAAATGGTATAAAATACTTTTTTGCTGCCACACAATTCAGTGTTTTTATATATTACCTGCAGTTTTGCAACACAGGTATCCTGATTATAAGATTTGATATTGCAATAAAGATTGAGCTTACAATATGTTAGGATATGATGATAGGGTTGAACATTTAAAATTGCATACCTCAACTGCAATCGTCAAACTTTTATTGTCTAGAGCTGGAAAAAGAGAATAATTTGTTACCATTAGTTTATTGTAATGTTAAAGGGAAGTTTCTTCTTTTCTAGACGTTTCTCTCACTTTGTCTCCATCATTTGTGCTTCTGTCTCTCATTCCCTCCATTTCACGATGCTGCTGTTTGTCTGTCTGTCTGTCTCACATTAAACGCTGTGAGATTAGACGAGTAGGGCGAGCTAATTAAACTAAAGAGCGTGCAATATATGTTCATCAAAACATACCACTTTTTACCCTCCCGTCCCCTCTATTAAAATATATCGAATTTGTTTTTCAACCTGGACCTGAACACATCTCTCCTCTCCTCTCGTTTGTTGGCAAGAGCTCAGTGAGCAAGCGGTCGGGAAAGTAAGAGAGAGCAGCAGCATGACAAGCGGAGCAGTTTGAATGTGAAGGTGTCAATCTGGCAGTAGGCTTATACCTTACATTGTACCTGAAGCTACATTCAAAACTTTTGAGGCTCAAGCCAGCGCCCCCCCAGAACGTGGCACCCTAGGTGACTGCCTACATCGCCTATGCCTTGAGCCAGCCCTGCACGAGAGCACACAACTGAAACTACCCATGAGTGGAGCTGGTGATTGAACATTCAACCAGAAGAGGGCACTGTAACAATGCATTTGTGGGACAAATCAGTGGGAGTGTGTGTGTGTGTGTGTGTGTGTGTGTGTGTGTGTGTGTGTGTGTGTGTGTGTGTGTGTGTGTGTGCGTGCGTGCGTGCGTGCGTGTGTGTGTGTGCTGTACTTCAAGCACAGGGGTCAGTGTGGTGGTGGCAGGTGAAAGATACAAGGATTAAACATTAGAAGCTCAACAAACAAACATTTCCTCTGGTTGGAAAACTGAATCAAGGAGCCCACTGTAACGACGAAATATCGAGCAAAAGCAAATCACTTAATGTATGATTATCTGTAATCAATGTAAGGATAGATTGATCTCTCTTTACTTTAAAGTAAAATAAATCCTGCATATTTTCCAGAGGTCAGACTGATCTCTGCGTGTCCTTTACATCACTGCACGGTTCTGCTCTGTGAATAACCGAGCAAACACACATCATCTCATGTGATATTTCTATTGAACAAAACACCTTTTGTGTTCTGCATGTTTATCACAACACCATCACAGACTTGCACTCTCACTCTGATAACACAGCACAGGCTGCACATATGGGACAGCATTCATTAGCATGAGTTAACATCTTTAGAAAACAACAGTCTCAGTTGATCAGACTGATCTCTACAGGCTACACTGCCTGTCTTTATAAAACGCTATCTCTGTGGACATTAAGGAAGATGTCAGGTCAGTCAGTTCCCCTGCACTGAAACATTGACCATGAATTACTGTAGTCATCACAGTTTAAATAAAACTCGTCTGTAAGAAGCTTCACGTTGAAGATGATGTACAGATTTCTGTGTGAGGAGGATTGTGCTGCAGCTACAGACAATTTTCTGCCTTATGCATGCAAAACATAGACATGTTCAAACATGGTGATTATGGGCTGTTGAGCAGATCTTTTAATATAAAATGTAAATGTCTAAAAAAGTCTTAAAATTTATGGTCAGTTTTACTTGCATGCCATTTAAATCCCTTATACTGGTTTGGACTATGAGTTTACAATTAGTACTGGGTTGCACCAGCTATGTGAAAGTTCAAACATGGCCTTGAATGTAATTTCAAATTTAGGATGGAGTTTACGCACTGCTAACATCATAGAGGTGGCACCAGCTGAGATTGTTCCAACAAAGGCACAAATCCTCCACATAGCTTTTAGTAGGTTTAAAGTCCTCGTAAAGGCGTAAAATACCGGTTGTCATGGCGGATTGTTTTGAAAGATGGGATAACTTGTGTATCCCTTTTCCACCTAAATTTAGCATGTTGACGCAGGTTTTTCAGACCCGGGAAGACCCACTTATAAATGCTGATTGTCTCTGTTCCCATTGCCAGTGAAGTATCCTGCTTTCAGTCTCTTTTCTGCTGCGTCACCGTCTGACGTCACAAACGCGCCCGAAACAGGGTTAGTAAACAGTGAAGATGTTACGGTGGTTAGATCTTTATCACTCATTTAGTCTGTGTATTAAACGCAGCGCCGACAAATTTGGAACGATGTTTGAGCGCTGCTTGGACAGAGATGGCCGGAATTTGTATCCGAGATGACAAGGAGTCGCAGAAGTTACTGACAGAGCATAGCATTGCAATGGAAAGCGGGCGGAGACTAGCGTGTCGACACAGGTTTTGTGTTCCCATCAAAGGCAATCGGAGCCGAGGCGATAATTATCCGGGTCAACTGCAGGGTCATTTGACCCGGGTCTGAATGCCAATTGTAACCCATTAAGCACAATAGCCTGGTGTTAGTGGGTTTTTTGACCAGTCTGAAAAGGGCTTTGGAGGATGAGGAGGAGCAGAGGGTTTTACTGGCTGAATTGCGTCACAAAAATGTTATTGGTACTAGTGCCAGGATATTTACAGTGAGGCTGGATTGAGACATGGTGGTGATGATAGATGAGTGTGAAGGAGGTCGGGCATCAGTTTGTGCCCACCTCTGGAGGCCTGAGAGAGGGTTCGGTGGGAGAAGCCCCCGGAAAGCAGGAGCCAAACCCGGCAAGAAAACGCCTGCGATCTGTCTTCCCTGTCCTCAAACGTAGCTCTGTTTGTCTCTGACTGTACTGGTAGTGACCCAGCCATTCCCCTGCAGGCCTGATAACTACAAACTCTTGTGGACTTTGCATCCTAACTTAAAAATATATTTTTATAGATTTCAGTTTTGTTCTACAGCTGGCTCTCTTTGTCCCCGATTGTAACTCTTGATTTTCCTCGCTGACGGTCGCTTTCCTTCTTAGACTGTTTCTTTTTCTTTGGATTTTCACTTATTTTTGAAGTTGTATCTGTAGTCATCGATCTTTTCTTTGTTTGTTCAGCCATAGTAGATTACTGTTTACTCGCAACACTTGCAGAAGCCGCTTAGCTCTGCCTACCCTCTCTGGCAGACAAACCACTGCTGGGTGATGGAAAACGCGTCACTAACTGGGCGCCACTTGTGATTTTTTCAGCGAATGTCGCCACAGACACCCAGTCCTTAATTCTACTATATACTGCACATGCCAAGGCTTTCATCAGTGGGCCATAGGCTCAATCACCATTGTGTTACCTCATCTGGTGATAGACGGTGACTTAACAGACATTTATTTAAAAGAAAATCTTTCAGACACAACTTACACATAGCTGGTTCAACTGGCTACAGGTCTTTGAGTGAAGTAATCGTTCCTGTTTGGATGCCATGACCCCAGCTGCTGCTGAATATATTTGAAAATCAAATGTAACATATAGTGCTATTTCAGCACTTAATCATTCATTAAGGAAATAGAAGTCTGGTAACTGGTGAGTCAACAGCACTTATATATAATGTACTGTAGTGTTCACTCATTGACCCTCGCCTCTCGTTCACTGCTGATGTGTTTATAAAGACTCATTTCAGTCTTTAATGGAAAAAACATTTACATTTCTAGCTTTACTTTACGGTGTGAAAATTGATGCTCTGCTCTCCATTAACCTACGCACACCGGCCGCTCCATTAGGCATGCCTGCACAATCTAATGTAATCCAATACACCAGCTTTTATGTTGCCTGTAATGTACAGGCTCTTTTCTGAGGTGTTAATTCAATGATAGTTCAGCATCAAGGTCATAATTGGTGGTGGGGCTGTACTGAGCTGCGTTATATTCAGAGGTGTTTCTAATACTCTGGCGCCTCATGTATGTAAAAAATTAGAGGCACATCTCAATATAATTGAGTTCAGTACAACACCACCTTAAACTACACCCTCAGGAATAAACATCATTGAATTGACACACTTCAGACTCTCAACAAAACTAAACTAAACTTCATGACAGCAGAATCCGTGGCAGCGATGTTGTATTGAACTGCATTCGATGCTTCAGGTGTGCCTAATGACTCAGAGATCCACTGCTGAATGCTTTTTCTTCATTTACCTCGACGCAGCTCAGTGTAAACACACCCAGAGTTATTGTTTGTTGTGGATCAGCAACTCTAAGTTAGTTCAGTCAACTCAGAGTTTCCTTTTTCAGGGTTAGTTACATCAGAGTTCGGTTATTGTGAAAGTTAAACCCGCCGGTCTCAAAGCTTTTCATTCTGTCCAAGTTTTGATGATTTGATCAGGATGACAATAACCTTTCAGACCGCATGGGGGCAGCACTTGTATACTGAATAGATGGGTCAATAATACATTTAAATTATATGAGATATATAGATATAATCTGCTTGATATTTACATACGTTTTCACACATATTTTTTTTTGTTTACACCCTGCAGTCATCATCAAACTAAATACACAGAAATGTAAGGACCTGGTTGATTTCAGAACGATTCAAATCATGTACAAGGTAAAAAATCAACAGGTACCAAACTGTATCCAGAGGTTTTTTCAACTGAGGGAAACGAAACACAATCTAAGAGGAATTTTCAAAAATCAAGTAGTTAGAACCAATGCTAAACTTCACTGTGTTACAACAAAGGGGGTCAATCTGTGGAGCAGCTGTAGTGCAGAAATGAAAACATTAAGCAAGTTTAAACAAATCTAACATATTGAACAGATACAGAACAGAAGAACTAAAGGCTCAACTGGACTAATATAACTACTGTGTATCTTGTGTAATTAATATTATTTTGTTGTTACTTTTTTTGTCTGGGTAACTGTATCTATATATCTGTATTCTTTAGTGTTATTTTGAATGCTTCGGCCTGGCCCGAATTGATTTAGTTAATAGAAAAAAGGGGTAGGACTAGATACGTTTTTTTCACTTCCTCCTACACCCTTTTCGAACAGACTTTAGTTATAAATTGAGACTGTGACGGCGTCCTATTGGAGCCTGCTGGTTTTCCTTCTTCTGGTGTTGGTTTTTCGTTGCAGGTTACTGGTGGGCGGGGTTTCACTGCCCCTTGGAATGCCTGGCCAGTCTCCCAAGTGCATTTAAGAGCTGCTCGTCGACCTGCACACTCTCTCCTCTCCTCTCGCTACTCTGCTCGTCTCGGTCCTGCGACACACCAGTGGGATCCGCGTGGCGGAATGACTTTGTTTAGTTGGCTTCGGCCGTCTTTTGTTTAGGTTCCACACCCTACAACAGGCACTATACACTTTCCATTCATCCAACACCTCATGTCCTTTGTACCTTTTCAGTCCATTATTTTGTAATAAATAATTACTTTTGAATCGTTTAAGTCGTGTATTTCCCTTTTTGTCATGTCTTGTGAGCCGGTTCATGACAAGACTCTTTAGAAAGAATGTGGTTATTGCCATTTGCCTAATTTGCCTGAATGTTATTTTTCTTTCTTTATGTTGACATTTAATGTTAGAAAAATAAACAAATAAATAAATAAATAAAAGCTGTGTTGGACTTCCTGACTTTCATTCATCTGGATTTCACCTGAAAATGTTTTTCTGCTTCCTGATTTGATACGTACACAATAAAAAAAATACAACCTGGCGGGTTTCCAGCATTGGTCCAACTCGGCCATCTGCTCTGAACCCCGTTTAGAAAGGTTGAGACACCTGTTGAATAAAGAAGTGATGAGGTTTAAGTTCTTTGTGTATATTTCTTTCAGGCTGAGATGGAATAACAGACCTTTAGACTGGAGGCGTGTTTACCTTGACCACTGCTTTGTGACAGCCGCAGAAAGGTTCAAACCTGATCAGCTCGTCATATCAATTGTATGAAAAGCAGAATGGCACAAGTGCGGGAACTATGAAAAAGCAGTCACGTCGTGATCTAAACCTCTTCACCTTGAATTATCCAATCAGATGACGACGTACTTGTTTTGAGCTGCTAGTTCTGGCTACACTGAAGACAATCAAATGTTTCGTGTTGATTGGCAGTTGTAATTGTACCTCTGCCAGATCATTTCAGGAATTAAACAGGTGACTGATTGCCTCCCGGTTAGAGAGTCCTTTATTGGAAGGCTGCCTGTTTTTTCTACTATTGATAGAATATTTCACTCAGTCTGTCGTTGGAAGGATGTCATTTTGTGAGCTCTCAATGAACAAAACAAACTGATTAATACATTCATTATTTCCGTGTTGAAGAAGGGGCTGCATACCATTCGTGCATTTATCTCCTTTTGATCACCCCACTGTACATAAAGATGCTTTTTATTAACCTTTATAATCTCATGCCGATCAGGGATTATATATATATATTATTATGAATCACTTTATTCCCTTTCACACATGTCCCTCACAGCGGGAGATTTTTCCCTGTCGGACGAGCGGGGTGCGGGGCAAGTACGTACGCTTGGCGACTAATTCTATCATGTTTCTTCTGTCAAAAAGATCGTCATCCACGATCAATTGACTTACTGGACACTCTCCCCTTGCGCTCTGTGTCTCACCTCTCTCCATACATGCTCGTCAGAAAAACACACACACACACAGACGTCCGCTAGTACGTCCCTACCGTGAATGCAATGATTGAGATGTGACGTCTTCCGTTACATATTGAAGTTCTTATTCTGTCTTAAAACATTGTAAGTGCAGCTGTGTAGTGTCGGTCTCATGAGTCTGTCTTGATCGTTTCGACACGCAACAATGAGCCTCCCTCACGCTGCTGTGGAAACGAGAGTTGTGTGTTTTTGAGCGACTTTATTAAACATGCAGCTCATTAAGAATGCAAACACGTGGGGAGGAGCAGAAGGAGCTGCTATGTGCAGGTACAGCAGGTGAAGGCGTGTGGGAAGAAATAACTGAAGAGAAGCAAGTTATAATGGTATTACTTTCTTTAAACAGGGTGACATATTGTTCGCTGCAGTACCCCCCAGCCCCTTCCCTTCCCCCGTCACTCGCTCGCCGTGAATGTTCCTGAGTATGACCTGCTGCGTTCACACATCGGCAGACCCAGACTTTCTCCCGACATGATACCAGGTCGCTGGTGGGAGAAAGTCGTGGTAAAAAATTCAGCGGTTTGTGCCCAGCTGACAAAAACCAATCATAAAATTCAACATAATAAGGAGAGTTGGAGAGTTACCGAGCTCTGATCAGGTGCTACTTGGATGATGAACTGGTATGAAGGCATCACACAATGTTGCAACACCAGACGGCTCATGTCTCCGTCCTCTGTTCCTGGTTCTGGTGTTAAAGTGAATCCATCTTCCATGCGCTCCTCTGACATGTTCAGCAACTGTCAGGAGAAAGAACGTCGTGACAAATACATCAAAACATAGCCTCGATCTTATACTCGCCTAATTAAGGCGTGAGAAGCAAATTCATGACAGTGACAATGAGTGAAGGCAGGAAAAAAGATCAGTGGACAATGATACACATCCTCCGTTCATATAGACTTAGACTCAACTTTATTGATCCCTTTGGGATGACTCCCTCTGGGAAATTCAGTCTCCAGCAGCTTATACAGTACAATACAATAGGAAAGAATCAGCACACAGAGGGTAAGAAATAAAGATCAAAATATATATATCTATCGATATATATATATATATATATATACAAAAAAGTACAAAATTAGATAACAAAATATATAAAATATACACTCTTAGAAATATACAAGTAAACAGTGGGTAATTGACCTGGTATTTAGTTCGATTAAACTAAATTAGGTTATTGCACTGTGGTTTTAGGTTATTGCACTGTGGTGAGAGATTATTGCACATTGACAGGACATATGCACAGACAAATCAAGTTATTGGAAGCATTAATTGAATGTTTCGCTCCTTACCAATCCCCTGAGACGCTTCAGTTGGTTGATAACGAGCAGATCATTCGAATCAGGTGGGTTAGAGTGCGGAGAAGCCTTAAACATGCAGGAAGGTGGCCCTCCAGGAGCAGGGTTGCCCACCCCTGATTAAGAGTGCATCAAGTGGTAAAATATACTGTAAATCAGGGTTCTCCAGCCACGCTCTTGGAGAGCTACCTTCCTTCATGCCTTAGGTTTCTCCGTACTCCAACACACCTGATTTGAATGATCTGCTCGTTATCAATTCCCTGAGACACTTCAGTTGGTTGATAACGAGCAGATCATTCCAATCAGGTGTAAATTAACTTGTGAGTTTACATTATTAGTAATTGAAGGCCAGAACTCCTTTTTTACCACATTTGCAGCAGCTCATTTTGTTGATGCAGGAAAAACACTCTGGCTACATCAAAGCTTACAAGCAACATACTAAACCCTCAGGTTTATATCTCATTCCTGATCTTTTCATTTACAGAGAACAAACTAATTTCACCATGCACAAGATCAACGAGATCTCATTTCCTACTTCTCGTCAGAAGATCAGGAGAGTCTTTAAGAGACCTGTTAAGGCAGCCTGATAACAAGGTATTGCAATAATTCAGCATAGAAGTAATGAAAGCAAAGACTACTTTATTTTTTTATCTTTTCAAGTCAGGATGTGTCTGTTTTTGAAATAATGGTAGAGGAAAGGCAGTCCAAAGTTAGTTTTATGTGGGGGGTAAAGGTCACGATAAACGGTGCTTACACACCGAAAATTCCACCATTCATTGTGTACTGCAAGCGGCCGATACGCTGCTCAAAGTATGCTGGGATACCTAGCGACTCGCACCAGCTTTTCTCCCTCATTATGTCACATTCATCCATTTTAAGAAAACTGTGTTATACTGTTTAGTGTACAACCTTGTGGGGAGCTGTTTGGATTGAAAAGACTCCTCACTTCACACCAGTAAGTGACCAGCGAGCCTGAGCGTCCGCATGAGTAGGCGAATCGGTGGCGTGTGGTGTGTCTGCACCGTTACAGCGGTGCAGAAGGCAAAGCAAAGGCCATCTAGAGTAACTTTATCTTTAGATTATGTGAATTGAATTGAAAACAACAGCTTCCGTTTTGTCTGAATTTTTAAGATGCTGGTCAAGATGCTCTGCAGAACTTTTCTACAAGACAAGACGGGGACCAGTCCATTTGAGAAACATCCCTAAACGACTTAAAAAAGGAGTATGTTAGTTAAAGGAGGACAATAATAAACACCAGCAAGTGGTATTTTTTGTTAGCCTTGCAGTCCAAATGTTGGTCTTTAAATCCATGATAAATGGTCACCATAAATAAATACTTCATGACTTAACAGTAACAGTAGAGACATGTGTAGAGGCAGCAACATGGACAAGGTTGATACATTTTGTGATAATATGTTTATGGATTTTGTCACTTCACAAAGCATACTAATGTCTCCACTGTGTCGGCATTTGTGAGGAATGCACTAACGACACACTGGTCCCATTATGTAAAGCCATAAATATGACCTTGTAATGTCACTGATGGAAAACATGCACAAAGTATAATACATTGGTCTTTGACAAGTCTGAACATTTTAACATTTTTTTACCTGTCAAAAAGATCGTCATCCACGATCAATTGACTACCTGGACACTCTCCCCTTGTATAATACATCGGTCTTTGAAAAGTCTGAACATTTTAATTCAACTAAACTGGAGATCCAATTACTTTGATTTATTCCCCAGGCCTACAATGCGGCATAACAAGTCCAATACTCGTTCCAGTTCTACGTTTATACTGCATCTAATTTCTACAGGAGAAAAAAAACGTTATTCCACTTTGCTTATCTTGGATGTCATTTTAAAAACTGTATAATGTAATCTATACCACTTGGGAATTTCTAGACCCTGACTTGATGGCTCGCTGTGCCTTGTTGAATGGAAATTCATTTCATTTACATGCAGGAGACGTCCTTTTCCTCCCGCTGTCCTTAGCTTTTGAGACCTTATCAATTTTATTTCCTCAGTGTGGATGTCTGAATATGCAGACGAATACGATAACCAATTTAAAGAAACACTAAATTCTTATTTGTTCAGTCAGACAATTTCCATGTTTTGATTCCTCTTGAGGCCTTGATATTGTTGACCCAGTCGCTGCAGGGTTGGTAATGTGGTTTATATACCAAGCTCTCTTGTGTGAATACTCATGACCTACAGCGGCTTATATTTCTAGCTCCGTTCACCAGTCAGGTTAGAACTGTGGAAGCCTTTTGGATGAGATGTGAAACATCTTCAAGACCTTCGACCAAATCCAGTTGCCCTTTGGATTAAGCTTTGAAAAGTGTGAATATATTTCAGCTACTCATTCTGGATTTTGTGTCTTTTGTATGATCTCTGATTTGATATCACTGGGCCAGGGGTCAGGAACCTTTTCTATTAAAGGAGCCATTTTTACAAGCCCCTCCCCTCAAAACATCTGTCTGGAGCCGCAGAACATATTTGAACTTTACAATAAAGGTTACGCAGTTAAGTCTAAGCTTGTTAACATTACTTGCGGATGTCAATGATCATTCAGTGATATGTTTAACCACTTTACACATACATGCCTACATTAGATAGAGTGGCAATGAACTGCAGGCGTACTTTGGGTTCTCATTCGAGCAAAAGACAAATAAATCAAATGTAGTTGTTGTTTGCTAATTTCGCACCGCAGATCAAGCATACCGGTTAGCCAGCAGTGTGAAACAAATCTGTCCATGTGCTGTTAAATTCTCAGTTTCCATATGAGACTTTCCTTTTAAGGATTTGACATCCATGACTACTCAAGCCAGTGAGACTCGTAACTAGCCACCAGTGAGACTGGAAAGGTGCCGTAGACGCAGGATTTGACGCACATTTAAGTTGACAAAATAATTTGGAGTATAGGCTGCACATTTTTTACAGTTAGATAATCTAACACTTTGCTATAATAATGATAAATTAAAATTAAAATGTAAAAAAAAAAGTTGTTATTTTCTGGCAAAGCCACAGGGAGCCACTGGACAGGGGCAAAAGAGCCGCATGTGGCTCTGGAGCCGCAGGTTCCCTACCCCTGCACTATGCTAAGTGTTGATGCCCACTGTACCAGTGAAACAAGGAACACACGACACAGAATATAGACTAATTGCAGAATTAAATTCAACTGGAAAACAAAGTAGACCTTTGCACATTCAGTTGTTGTCTGTTCTTCCACAGTAGGTAAACTTACTGAAGTTAAAGATATAATTTTTTAGTTTTCAGTTTTGTTCTATTTAGCGGCACCTTATGGCAATAAAAGGCAATTGCGGGCGCATACATCCCAGATAACCAGACGTCTACGGTTGGCTCCCTTTGTGACAGGTGTAACTCTTGATTTTCCTCGCTGACGGTCGCTTTCCTTTTAAGACTGTTTGCCGACATCTGAGCGTCTAATTAGTTTCTTTTTCACGTATTTTTGAAGTTGTATCTGTAATCATCAATCTTTTCTTTGTTTTTCAGCCATAGAAAATTACTGTTTACTCACAACACTTGCAGAGAGAGAAAGCTTAACTGTGTCATCCTGTCATAGCTCCACAGTTGAAATAACAAACACTCACATCATCCACTCTCCACAGGTCACTGCTCAAGGCTTCAGTCTGGCCATAAGTGATTGCATTCTTTAGGAAATCAGTCCCACTGCCATCATCCTGAAAAATAGAACATGACACTAATCAGCATTTCAAAGTAAGGGGAGGTGCTGCCCTTGGAAAACAACCAAGGGCACTTTTCATTTGACAGAATCCTGATGACTGTGTACTTACACTGTCGGCGTCTTGTAGGACTGCAACAAGCAATCGAATGTACTCAGTCGCAGCTTTGAGTGTGTCCACTTTACTGGGCTTCCGATCCGGTCGCATCAGCGGGACCATGCGCTTCAAGCGGGAGAACATGGTGTTCAAGTTCCTGATCTGCACAGCATTATTCTGAGTATGTTAGATGCTCTCTTAAGTTAGATATCCATAATTTAAACAAAGCAAAGATTTGACAACATGTATTGTAAGTTTTTAAAGTACATGAAGAAGTGACCTTTCTTTTAACGTCATTATTGACAATTAATTATAAATACAATTATAAATACAATATAAATACATTTGTATTTGTATTTGACATTTCACAATTGCTAAAACACTAAACCCCATTCTCTGAACCAAATGCTCAGCCGCCTAAATCCATTTGTCGAACCTTAAACAAGTTCAGGTCGTTAGACACCATTTGCAAATCTCATCCACTCGTCTTGCACATTCTCACTCACTAAAACACATTCTGCACATGTGTTGCAAAATGGTTAACATGGGCAGCAAGAGTGAAACACAACGACAACACATCAGTCATGAATCATTGATGGAATCAACCTGACAGGCAGAGGAGGAGGAGAAGGAGGAGGAGGAGGAGGTGGAGGAGGAGGAGGATGAGCTCGATCAAGAACAGTCATTTCAGATTAAATTCAGTCAACTATCATAGACCATGTTCTTGTTCATTGGATGACAGTGAGGGAAGCAGCACAAAGACATGATGCTGAGGATGAATGATTCCCTCACTGACTTTGGTTTTGCAGTTGTACAACATTTTTGAATATACTGTGATGTGCTTTCATTTAGAGTTTCCTCTGGGCTCGCTGCGTTTATTACTTTACTTACTTTTTTTTGCAAAATGCATTTACTATACAGGCCTACAAGAAACTTTTTTTCGTTAACTACATGGCCTGGCGGATGTGTTCTCATTTTTTTTGAAGTAGTGTCTAATGAATGCTCTGTAGTGTTTATATATTGACTCGCTGTGTGTATGATCTGAAACCAATGTTTCATTCTGCTAGAAGAGACAGGGTTTTGTGAAAGTAGTTTTGTG
This sequence comes from Semicossyphus pulcher, assembly GCF_022749685.1. NCBI lineage: Eukaryota > Metazoa > Chordata > Actinopteri > Labriformes > Labridae > Semicossyphus > Semicossyphus pulcher. The sequence continues at coordinate 28,674,639 of NW_027211737.1, read as the reverse complement.
TTTAAAGTTTTGATAAAATGGGTGAAGGTTCAAGAAATGTGTCTGAGCGATTGTAAAAAAACTGTAATGTTATTCCTAGGCCTAAACCGAAGCATCTAGCTGAATGCTATATCTGAATATCCATACAAATATTAAGTGTCACAGCACTGTCATAATTAGGCCTAATATCTATGTAACCAAGTTAAGATATAAGAAAGGAGGAAAGTTGTTTTTTTGTCAAGGTACTGTTTTAAATCCATTATTTATTTTCAATGTTTGACTGTGCCAATTAAAATGTAGTCTGCCCCCACATTATTTCAAACTGCATTAAAAAGGGACTTCATACCTAGGCCTGCAATCAAACACAGAACTCCTGAAACAGTGTTATATAGGCCACTGGCATTAACAGTTTAAGCTATACGTGTCAGACAGGAGGATGAACATTATAGCAAAAGTTAGCTAAAGTGTTAGCCTCTTACTGAGGGGGGAACTAACTGCTTAGTAAGGTTGGGGTATCATACATTTAGACTCGGTTCATACAATTTAATTCCCAAACAAAACTCACCCTCAGTCGCTCCTTGGCGTTGACCATTTCTCGCTTTTTCACGGTTTCATCTAAGTCTTTCGCGACAAAGTATAAGCCGTCTTTTCCTCGTTTGAACTTTTCAATGTTGCTGTACACAGGGAGTGCAGACTCGCCCGTTAACCGCTTCAATATATCGCTCATTAATTCCTCCTCTGGTACCTTCATTTTAGCGAGTGACATGTGTTGATATTGACAGTCTGTTCTTTCATACATTTTCCTCTGTTGCCTACAAAGTCATGTCGTCATGTAATTATGAAAGATAGGAGGGGAGCTCCTCGGACTACACACCTGTGCTGCGTGACTAATCAGGTCCCTGCGGTAACATGGCGCTGACGCTGTCCATCAAAGAGGTGAGTTGAAGTTTCAAGCGCGAGCCTCAAAAACTGCTCATTTCTTCTGCGTAGTTAATGAGTTGTTATTTCAAGAATAACAAGTCGACCTACTGTTTAAGTTCTAATTAACTGCTTATCTAACAAAATATGTTTAAACGTGCATGAAGGTAAGAGGAATGTAGAAAGGGAAAAGAAAACGAGGAACGTTGACAACAGTCGACAAAAATGTTTTTCTTTTTCTTGACGTATAGCTAAACCCTTTGTCTGTTCCTTGAAAACAAAATGTAACTCTAGTTTTTTCATTCATATAAAGTGCCTTTATACAGCTTAAAATGAATCACTAACAAAGCTTTAATAACTGCTGTAAGCATTATATTTTGTCTTTCACCTCTCCCTCCACCCAATATAGTTTTCCAGCGACACATGTCCACAAAATAATAAAATAAGTATGATGGATGGATAGTAATTGAGTTATTGAGGGTTTTTTTCCTATTTATGTCGGTCACATTCATATAGTGTGACGTTCACTTGCCATATGGTCTACATTTTCACTGTTGTTTATTTATGTATTTTATTTCTAAACATCGCTTGTTAATTACTTTTGCTCATTACTTCTTCCCTTATTCCTAATTAATACAGCATGGCTTGACACATGGCGCCTAGCTGCTGATGACATTTGCTCTGCTTCTGCTCAAACTGAGTGCTTGCTTTGAGATATACCGTTTATATATTGTCTGCTCTCCAGCTTCAGCCCTTCTCGTCACACTTTCAGTTTGCTTCTGTGCACTCATGAAACTTCTGCTCTGCTCTCGGATTTTTTTGTACAATCCCCTGCCAAAATCCCCCAACCAGAATGTCCAGTGGTGTTGATGAAAGGTTCCCTGCTTTGTTGCTGGCATGTTCACTTTATGCTTTAAGTTCTTTATTTTACTGTGGCTACAAAAACCAGCTCCTTCAAGAAGGTTTCTTTATTTTTCTATATTTTGTACACTGGCATGGATCAAACACATCCTGTTGAACCATCGTCAGCTGCATAATAACTAGAAATTACAGACAAAAGGAAGTTGCCAATAGCATAGCATTCTGTGCGCCTCTTACTAAGCATGAACTGACTTTTTTCAGTTTGACATATTTACCAGTGCACAAAGTATAGCAAAAAAACAAATCAACTTTAAATACCCTGAAGAGTTTGTTCCAGTAAGAGTTCAACTTCACTGGAACAAAAATTCTTGAGTTTCTTTATTTTGGCAGTCCATGTTGGCAAGTGATCAGCTGAACACTGCTGCTGAATATACAATACCAGTCCTTCTCTCCTATTAAAGGGCCAGTCGCGTGTTTACAACCTCAGTCCTATCATGCTATTATGGGGAGCTAACGCCATTATGGTAGGAAAAAAATGCAATTTGCAAGGAAAGCTGAGTTACCATGCTGGTAAACAAAGCAGACATTGTGACCAAAATATCAGAAACTTCAGTTTTCTGAAGGTCAAGAATGATTTTTGATCAATCAGTTTAAACAGAGTCTGGTTTTTAGTCCCATCTTCTACCATTAGCACAAATTGGTTTGTGAATATGATCAGTCCGTAAGCTTACCTGCAGAGAAACACATATCTGCCCCCACACTGAAGAGTAATTTAGCTGTGCAGACAAAGATAGATGGAACAACTTCAGTAACTTCATTGAATACGTTCAGTATGAGTCATAGTTCATAGTACATCCATAATAAGATGTTGACCCTTGACATTTTCACAGGATACAGCATCTACAGTAAAGTTAATCTAAAGGCCGCAGAGTGGTGTCAGCTGAATGCATGCAGCGGAGGCCCTACAGATAGCCACTTGTGCCTTCACAAAGAACCCCTGTAGTTCTCAACATCTTTTGCTTCTGGTTAAATCAAATTGATTGAATCAAGAGGGAGGTCATCTCTGCAAATACAATTTCATTATACACCAGATAGTGTCATTCAAGAAGCTCCATCATGTAGTGTAAACTATGAAACATTTAACTGTAAAACTTTAACTTTAAGACATTTGACCATAAAAACTTTAACTTTAAGACATTTGACCACTTTAAGACATTTGATTATAAAAACTTAAACTTTAAGACATTTGATTATGAAAACTTTAACTTTAAGACATTTGACCACTTTAAGACATTTGATTATAAAAACTTAAACTTTAAGACATTTGATTATGAAAACTTTAACTTTAAGACATTTGACCATAAAAACTTAAACTTTAAGACATTTGATTATAAAAACTTAAACTTTCAGACATTTGATTATGAAAACTTTAACTTTAAGACATTTGATTATAAAAACTTTAAGACATTTGACCATAAAAAATTAAACTTTAAGACATTTGATTATAAAGTTTCAACTAAATCATTTAATTATAAAACTTTTTGTTATATAACTGCAACTCTAAAACATTTGATTATAAAGTTTCAAAAACATTTCCCTCCTGTGGGACAAGAAAGTCACATACCAACAACTTTAAAACAACAAATTATTTATATAAATAAATATATATATACCTTATAAACCCACAACACTTAGAAAGGAGACAACAGACAATAGTGCAATGGTGTAATAGAGAGTGCAAAGGTGCAGTGATATTATTATTCACTTTAGAAAATAGGACATTCAGAGTTGTTCTGAAAATAATGATCTAATAACATAATGAGTTAAATAATATATAAAAGTTCCATTTATTCCGGTTTCATTTGTTTGAGGCATTATACTCATTTCAAACTTTATTCGGGTTTTACAATGCTTTTCATTTTACACTGATTCAAGACGGGCTCATCATGACGACATGTTCACTTTAAGGAACTGTATGAGTTGCATCATGCATAAAAGCCTGAAAGCCTTTTGAAAGACTCTATTCATGTTCTTTGAATGAAACTGGACGTCTGTTGTTGTCACGACTCCAGACTAGTTAGGTTCCCTTTTGTTCCCCTGACGTTTCATGTCTTTTGTTTCCTGTTTCATTTGTCTCGTTTCAGATCCTCCACTTCCTGTCCTCCGGTGTTTCCTGCTGTGTGTTAATGTGGGTTAACGGAACGGGCTCCACCCGCCGATCTCTACTGTGCAGCTCTGGCTCCAAATGATGTCACCATCGCAAGATGGCAGCGCCTATATATACAGGACAGTCATTGCTGCAATATTTTTTAACAAATATTTTTTGTTTAAATCTGAAGGCCCAAGTGGAAAGTACAGCCTAATGCATGAAATGTTATTGTTAATTTATCTGAGTCACACCTCATTTTTCATTAATTAAAACTTAATTGTGCAGTGACCTTCATATTTGACTGAAAATGTTTGAGTAGCAGTTACGTTCCTGTTTATGGCTTGCTTCAGCTTCTCTCAGGATTTCAAGGTGTTTAGCTTTTGATTTCAGATTAAAGTCAGAATTCTGACTTTTTTTCTAAGGTCCAATAAAAATGTTTTTAAATTTTTATTTTGAGAAAAAAAGTCAGAATTCTGACTTTAATCTGAAATCAAAAGCTAAACACCTTGAACTTTTTTTTCAAAATCATGACTTTTTTTCTCCGTATAAAAAAAAAAAAAATGTATTGGACCTTCATTTTTTTTCCAGTGGCCCTAATCCTCTTCCGTAGTTTGTCCACTTTCTCTTTTTGAAGAATTAATTAGAATACATTTTTATTAAATAAATAAAAAGTCAGCATCAACCATTTTCAAATTGTGCGCACACAACCGTGACGTGGACTTCTATAAGGACACTCTGTTCATTAGTGATGCAGTCCTCTATGTTACCCAGTCTGTACATACAGAATATTTATTCTGAAAGGTCCTCAGCACTGCCTCACATGTACAAAGATAGTACACATAATGATGCCAATATCGTTTCACTGTAAATGGCTGTCTCTTCATATGGCTATGTTTAGGCTTATACAGCAACAGTGGCAGTGCAATATACCAGCCTTGATCTCAGAGCAAAATCCACGCACTCTTACCCTTGAGGTATATAATTGACAACCTTCTTACATGTTAATATATTGCCGTTCACCTGTGCAATGTGCATCATATGTCCATTAATGAGTCATGGAAGCATTTTTCAAGCGGCTATTGTGTGGGTCCATTTCACTGGAAACCTCTTTCCATTAGATGGCCCTTCTCTGAAGGCAGAGCAGTGTCTCAGAAAATGAAATAAAGGGATCACTGAGAATGAGATGCTGCACTGCTTTCAAGCTGTACTTCGTACAATTGATAATAATAGATATTGATAAGATATTATTTTACTACACTACTAGGAATAATCAGGCCATAATTAAACTTAAAAAGAAAACATGAAATGGTAAAAGTGAATTTCAAATGTAAAATGAAAAAAGTGAAATTTAAAATGAAAAGCTTAAATAGAAATGCTCAATCTTAAAAGCTTAAATTGTAAAGATGGAAATAAAAATGGAAATATCAAAAGGTAAACACAAAATAAGAAATTCAAAATGGTAAACGGAAAAGCTTACATGGAAATACTTAATTGGAAAGATTAAATAGAAAAAAACTAAATTAATATTATTTTTTATTTGCATTTGACATTTAAATTTTATCTTTTCATTTTCGATTTGTCATTTTAAATTCAAACTTTTTCATTCCAGGCCTCCTTTATGCTCTCAATCTGAAATTCCCCAAGACATTCAATATAAGGACTGTAAGGACACTCTGTTCGTCAGTGATGCAGTCCTCCATCTTATACTGTCTGTACATACAGTATATTTATACTGAGGGTCGTGATGGTCGTGGATGAATGGCACAACAGTGGGCCTCAGGATCTCATCACGGTATCTCTGTGCATTCAAAATGCCATCAATAAAATGCACCTGTGTTCGTTGTCCATAACATACGCCTGCCCGTACCATAACCCCACCGCCACCACGGGCCACTCGATTCACAACATTGACGTCAGCAAACCGCTCACCCACACGACGCCATACACGCTGTCTGCCATCTGCCCTGTTCAGTGAAAACCGGGATTCATCCGTGAAGAGAACACCTCTCCATCGAATGTGAGCATTTGCCCACTCAAGTGGGTCACGACGACAAACTGCAGTCAGGTCGAGACCCCGATGAGGACGACGAGCATGCAGATGAGCTTCCCTGAGACGGTTTCTGACAGTTTGTGCAGAAATTCTTTGGTTATGCAAACCGATTGTTGCAGCAGCTGTCTGGGTGGCTGGTCTCAGACGATCTTGGAGGTGAAGATGCTGGATGTGGAGGTCCTGGGCTGGTGTGGTTACACGTGGTCTGCGGTTGTGAAGCCGGTTGGATGTACTGCCAAATTCTCTGAAACGCCTTTGGAGACGCCTTATGGTAGAGAAATGAACATTCAATTCACGGGCAACGGCTCTGGTGGACATTCCTGGAGTCAGCATGCCAATTGCACGCTCCCTCAAAACTTGCGACATCTGTGGCATTGTGCTGTGTGATAAAACTGCACATTTTAGAGTTGCCTTTTATTGTGGCCAGCCTAAGGCACACCTGTGCAATAATCATGCTGTCTAATCAGCATCTTGATATGCCACACCTGTGAGGCGGATGGATTATCTCGGCAAAGGAGAAGTGCTCACCAACACAGATTTAGACAAATTTGTGAACAATATTTGAGAGAAATAGGCCTTTTGTGTACATAGGCAAAGTCTTAGATCTAAACCAACCAGATATAGCCTCGACTTCTGTCCACCAATCATCCGGCTCTCAAACTTTAACTCTCTTCTCCTCTCTCCGCGGTCAGTCTGTCGTCACCTCAAAACCTGCCCCAGTCACTTCCAATCCATCGCATCAGTGTCCAAGTCCAGTTCTTCAGCTCACCCGGCATTCTTTTCTTTCTCTGGTTCTATTATTTATAGGTTTGTGTTTGTGTAGAATAAACTTTTGTTTTATTGTAAACAACATTTCTCACGACTTAAATAAGATATAAAATTTAGGGTCTTTTATTTGCAGAAAACGACAGCTGGTTAAGATGCATAACAGACGTTTTTCAGACAGAATACTAATGTAACTCAGAAATCATATAGAGTGGAATAAACCCTGATACATAATTACAGCTTTTATCCTGGATGTGGTCATAGAGACTGTGACATTTGACATGAGGGCACATTCAGTGTGGAGATTCATCGTGTGGATGGTGTCAGGGTGGAAGTCTCTGTGGGAGGATGGTGGAGATAATGAGCTTGGAGGAGGGAAGCTTTGTGCAGCTGTCTGAGCTGCTCTCTGCAGAGGCTCTGCTACATTCTGCTGCTGTAGTCTCAGGTTTGCTGTCAGCCTAGTACTGCCTTAAAAAGTTGTGGGGAGGAAAGAACACCAGCCACTCCACTCAATACATGAGCAGTCTGATTTCAGACAAGCGCAGCAAATATTGTCATAGCCATCCCACAGTCTCCTCTCTCAGCATGAGCCCTAACCATCCGGTATGATACAGAGCTGCAAAGCAATCCCAACCATTTTAATCTGAACCTACTTCAATCATTATTTTAATATGTGTGTTAGGGTCCCGTGTCTTTTCTCCCTTTGTTTCCCTTGTCTCTTCCCTCATGTGGATGCATCTGCGTTCCCCTTGTCTGTGTTGTCTGGATGTTTGTCTGGAGCTGGGGCGGAGTCAAGGATGTCTGTCTACTCTGATCAGTCTGCACACCTGCTGCCATCACGCACCTGTTCCTGATCATGCAATCAAGCCACCTACACTGATGCAGGATAAAAGACCGGCTCAGTCATCCACTCCTCGCCGGATCGTCCATTACCCTACTGTGGTATGTTGTCAGGCTCCTGTTTTTTGCTAGTCTTTTCATGTTTTTTGGCTTTGTATTTACCTTTTTGTCTCTGTGTTTAGACCTCCTGGGATCAGTCGCCAGCTCCACCTGCCTTTTTGCACTCCGTCGTCTCCACTCCTGCTCTGCTCTGCCCAGCTCACAAGAACATTCATCTTCCTGGATCCCACTGCAACAACTCCCGAGCTACCCGTGCCCTGTTAACTCTCCGTCACCCTAACAAACTCTCCTGCTGCTGGAACCTGTCCGCTCCTAGGAAACTATTTTGAAAGAACTTTAACTTACTCTCTGGTTTTCCAATAAATTCCACATTGTCTGCGTTCTCGGTCCAGTCATTCATGGTTCCTAAAAATGTGTTCTTTTCACTTATCTTTGTTGTGAAATGTGCAATAGGACTAATGTGCAATCTATGTTGTTAGTGGTGTCATTGGTATGTGCTTCTCTGTCTCCATGTTGATTGTTGTTTGTTTTTATTGTTTTTTATTCATTAATACTGCGATGGAGAAAACGGTAAAGTATATGGTACATACTTACTCAGCGCCACTCCTTCGGCTCAGACGATAATAAAATACTCACCTGAGTGTCACTGTAGGTCCAGTCTCCACGTGCACGGTATTGGTTGATATCCATCAACCATGTCTGAATTGTTTAGCCACCAGAGGGCGCTTTGTCACCTTGATTTGATACACCTTTCCAGGTTAGCTAAATTAAATTACAAATGTTATAATGGTGATTCAGTGATAGTGATTTCTGATTACTTCTACACACAGTTGTCTCACGCCACATACAACCCCTGGCAAAAATTATGGAATCACCAGTCTCGGAGGATGTTCATTCAGTTGTTTAATTTTGAAGAAAAAAAGCAGATCACAGACATGACACAAAACTAAAGTCATTTCAAATGGCAACTCTCTGGCTTTAAGAAACACTAAAAGAAATCAAGAAAAAAAAATGCGGTAGTCAGTAACAGTTACTTCTTTAGACCAAGCAGAGGGAAAAAATTATGGAATCACTCAATTCTGAGGAAAAAATTATGGAATCACCCTGTAAATTTCCATTCCCAAAACTAACACCTGCATCAGATTAGATCTGCTCATTAGTCTGCAGTTAAACATGAGTGATCACACCTTGGAGAGCTGTTGCACCAAGTGGACTGACATGAATCATGGCTCCAACACAAGAGATGTCAATTGAAACAAAGGAGAGGATTATCAAACTTCTTAAAGAAGGTAAATCATCACGCAATGTTGCAAAAGATGTTGGTTGTTCACAGTCGGCTGTGTCTAAAATCTGGACCAAGTACAAACAACATGGGAAGGTTGTTAAAGGCAAGCATACTGGTAGACCAAGGAAGACATCAAAGCGTCAAGACAGAAAACTTAAAGCACTATGTCTTGAAAAGAGAAAATGCACAGCAAAACAAATGAGGAACAAATGGGAGGAAACTGGAGTCAACGTCTGTGACCGAACTGTAAGAAACCGCCTAAAGGAAATGGGATTTACATACAGGAAAGCTAAACGAAAGCCATCATTAACACCTAAACAGAACAAAACAAGGTTACAATGGGCTAAGGAAAGGCAATCGTGGACTGTGGATGACTGGATGAAAGTCATATTCAGTGATGAATTGCGAATCTGCATTGGGCAAGGTGATGATGCTGGAACTTTTGTTTGGTGCCGTTCCAATGAGATTTATGAAGACGACTGCCTGAAGAAAACATGCAAATTTCCACAGTCATTGATGATATGGGGCTGCATGTCAGGTAAAGGCACTGGGGAGATGGCTGTCATTACATCTTCAATAAATGCACAAGTTTACGTTGACATTTTGGACACTTTTCTTATCCCATCAATTGAAAGGGCGTTTGGGGATGATGAAATCATTTTTCAGGATGATAATGCATCTTGCCATAGAGCAAAAACTGTGAAAACATTCATTGAAGAAAGACACATAAGGTCAATGTCATGGCCTGCAAATAGTCCGGATTCAATCCAATTGAAAATCTGTGGTGGAAGTTGAAGAAAATGGTCCATGACAAGGCACCAACCTGCAAAGCTGATCTGGCAAAAGCAATCAGAGAAAGTTGGAGCCAGATTGATGAAGAGTACTGTTTGTCACTCATTAAGTCCGTGCCTCTGAGACTGCGAGCTGTTATAAAAGCCAGAGGTGGTGCAACAAAGTACTAGTGGTGTGTTGAAGTGTTCTTTTGTTGTTGTTTTTTTTTCATGATTCCATAATTTTTTCCTCAGAATTGAGTGATTCCATAATTTTTTCCCTCTGCTTGGTCTAAAGAAGTAACTGTTACTGACTACCGCATTTTTTTTTCTTGATTTCTTTTAGTGTTTCTTAAAGCCAGAGAGTTGCCATTTGAAATGACTTTAGTTTTGTGTCATGTCTGTGATCTGCTTTTTTTTCTACAAAATTAAACAACTGAATGAACATCCTCCGAGACTGGTGATTCCATAATTTTTGCCAGGGGTTGTAGAAAGCATGCTTTACTCATAGAGATATAAAAAGCTGTTTTATGAGACTTTCAGCCATTATGCTCAGAGATGGTGGAGCAGCCTGCTTCAGATTCTGAGAGCCTGACAATTGTTTTTCAGTGTACTTGAAATGTACACAACATAATACCTATAATTTATTTTCTATTTCTATGGTAACCGGGGCCTTTCTGTGTGGAGTTTGCATGTGTGGATTCCCTGTCAACCCGTCCATGAGACCAGGGGGGCTTCCACCAGCTTGTCCTCCAGCTTCTCCTTCAGCAGCCTGGGCTGGATGGTGTTGAAGGCACTTGAGAAATGGAAGAGTTTGCAACTGAGTGGTTAGATCCGTCCAAGGTGGAGTATGCTCTGCAGCAGGTTTATAATTGCCCCATCAACATCTACATAAGCCTGGTGCTGAACACACTGCTGGTCTAAGGTGTGCTAAGACCATTCTCTCAATGACATCAGGCGAGAGGTTGGTGCTATGGGCCTGTACTCGTTCAGGGCGGCAGGATGCCCCTTCTTGTGCACTGGGACCCGGCATGATGTTTTCCATAGCACAGGAACTCTCTGTAGTTGAAGGCTCATGTTGAAGAGGTGCTGTAACACACCACACAGTGGATAAGCACATGCCTTCAGCACCCAAGGACTGATGCCACCCGGTCCAGCAGCCTGTCCCTGGTGGAGTCTCCCCAGCTCTCGCATCTCCTGATCAGCTGTGATCTTAAGTCCAGACTGGTGGGAGGAGGGTGTAACAGTGTCTGTGGCGGGTGTCGGCAGAAAAGAGGGAGGTGGCAGTAACAGGGGTCGAACTAAGTTGGAGCTGTTGCAAGAGCTGGTATGGGAGGTATGAGTAAGTCAAGGGTCCACAGCTCTGATGAACTGGGGGGCTTCTGGAGGTGGGAGAGCCTGAGTCGAACCAGTTGTAAAAACTGCTCATTAGCCCACTGAACATTCCCCTTAGCTGTAGCCACTCCATTCCTCTGAAAGTCGGTGATCTCTCTCATTCCAGTCCATACATCCCTCACCCTGATCCTCTGCAGCTTCTCCTCCACTTTTTGTCTGTAAGACTCTTTACTGTCGGCTCTGTCCCCTGACCTAAAGGCCTTCAGGTCGCTGATAACCCAGGGTTTGTTATTAGCATAACAGCAAATGTTTTTTGTAGGGACAAATGTATCAATGCAGAACTTAATGTACTCAGAGACACAGTCAGTGATGCCATCAATGTCTTCACTATGTGGTTCACTCAGGGCTTTCCATTCTGTTGCTTCAACGCCGCCACAGTATCTCCATGGCCTCATGAGACCATTTCCTCACTGCCCTTGCAGACACAGGCTGCTGCTGAACTATTGGCCTGTATGATGGTGTAAGCAGGACAAGGTTGTGGTCTGACCTGCCCAGTCTGTTTGACCTGCCCAGTGTGGGGAGGGCAGGTCAGAGGCCGCTGGTCTTATTGAGTTTTTTTAATCTTTTTTTAATCCTCAAAGTATTGAAAAACTATTAACTACTACAATTTTCCATCGCTGCCCATTATAAAAAAACTAAACAAAAAGGATTTTATTCAAATTTAAATTGATCAATGCACATTTCAAGGGTTCAGTATTTTGTCCACAATCAACATTGGACATTGAGTTGGGTGTAGAAGTAAACGTCATGTGCAATAAAGAAATTCTGAACACTTAAGCCCTTTTCTCACTGGTCAAAAAAACAGCTAACATCCGCTAACACCGAGCTTTTTTGCTTAATGGGAAAGGTTACGATCAGCATTCAGACCCGGGTCAAATGACCCCGCAGTAGACCCTGGTAATTATCGCCATTGATGGGAACACTGAACCTGGGTCGACATGCTGTCTGCCCCCTCTCCGACGCGATGCTATGCTCCGTCAGTAACTTCTGTGACTCCTCGTCATCTCAGCTACAAATTCTGCCCGTCTCCATCCGAGCAGCATTTGAACAACGTTCCAAATTTGCTGGCCCCGAGTTTGATAAACAGACTGAATGAGTAATAGATACAATAAAGACCTAACCACCGTAACATCTTCACTGTTTACTAATGCTGTCTCTGGCGCATTTGCAGGTCTTCCCGGGTCACGTCAATGCATTAATTATGTTGGGAAAGAGGTATTAGATGCATGAATGTGTTACCTTTTTTTCTTTTCACTTGTCATTATTTCATATTCCAGTTTTCCTTTCTCTATTCTGTTTGCTGGCCGGTCTGTGGATCTCTTTATCTAGCAGGTTTTGTCGAGAAGAATTAATACCATCACCCTATTGAGTCATAAAATACCAACGTAATAGCCTGACGTCATGTCCAGGATGTGAAGAAGCGCTCTCCAAAATAGATGTCCGATAAAGGATGGATGAGTCAGCCGACCAGACTAGCCTCATACAACCTGTTTCACTGCACTCTCTCTGCTGCTGGTGTTAGAGAGGGCAGAGCAGGGCTTTCCACAGGGATGAAAGAAAGTAGACAAGGTTGTCTGAGGAGAAAGATTTGGGCTGCAAAAGCTCAAATTTGATGGCATGTGGCACTATACAATATATTGGTCTTAATTGTCGCATAATTTAGTGTGTTTGCCTTCCAACTGCAAACACGTGCATTATTGTGAAGGAGAATGTGACTGCAGGTACACCGCAAGCCCACACTGTCTGTGAATAGCTGGTGACGATTATAACCTTTTGTTCATTAGAATAAATGGACCCTTGTTAATTTGATTTGTTGTTGTTTGTTTGTGCAGCTTCAACACCTCTGTGAGAAGGCTTTATTGTTCAAAGCACAATTTAATTAAAGATCATTCATTCATTTGTCAGTAAGTACATATAATTCTTTAAAGCAGGGGTGGGCAACCCTGCTCCTGGAGGGCCGCCTTCCTGCATGTTTTAGGTTTCTCTGCACTCTAAGACACCTGATTCGAATGTTTCGCTCGTCACCAATCCCCTGAGACGCTTCAGTTGGTTGATAACGAGCAGATCATTCGAATCAGGTGTGTTAGAGTGCGGAGAAACCTAAAACATGCAGGAAGGTGGCCCTCCAGGAGCAGGGTTGCCCATCCCTGCTTTAAAGCCTGTAAATTGTAAAAAGTTGAATCTCCTCCATGCTAACAGGCAATCTGTAGTGCCGCACAAATGATGACACCGGCCCGCTCGTCATGTTTTATGGCGTCATCTATGTTGTATGGCCGAATCTTCTTTTTACCGCCACCTACTGGACTGGCGGTGTAGTGCAATTACTGTTATTGCTTCTCCATACGTCGTTGACCTGATTTGCATAATCTTCCCGGGTATGCCAAAAGTACCCGGATGTCGTACTGATTCGGAAAGAATCTCCAGTATGCATCGGACCAGTCTACCTCGCCTGCTGTATCCCACAATGCAAAGCGCTGGAATGTCACATGACGGACAGCAGCAGCATTCCAGCAGAAGGGGGCGCTTTAGCTGAAGAAGCGGCGGTTATTGTTTACTTCTGCCTGACATAACATACTGCAAAATGAATTTGCGTAGTATAATGTATGTAGTATGTAGTACAGCATTTCGAACACAGCCACAGTCCTGAGTTTGTTTTTAGTGTTTCCTGTATGTCATGTCTTCCTTCCTTCCTCTGTTTCTTTTCTTTTGGATTGTGTACCCTGCCCTATTTGTTTTTTACCTGTGTTCATTAGTCTCACCTGTCCCTGTTTATCCCCTGTGTATATAGTGTTTTGCCTTCCCCTGTGTCTTTGCTAGTTCATTGTCTTCTCTGGTCTGGATCCCCCTGTTTCCTCGTGACTCCCCGTGTGTTTCTGTTGACTTTTGTCCTTTGGTTTATTCTTTTACCTCAACTTCAGTAAGACTTCTTGTTCTACCTTTTGGTTTTCCGTTTTGTTAAGATTTAAGATTTTTTTGATATGCATTTTGGAGTTTTCAGATCTTCCTAATGAGAGCTTTGGGTTGTGCCATCCTTATGTTTGGATGTTGCTCTAGCTGTATATCAGTGAATTATTCAGATGAGGACAATCCAAAACTCTGTAGATTGTGTGGTTTAAACTGAATTTCCTTTTAATTTCTGTTTTTTTATATATAGTAGAGGATGTTTGTTTGTTTTTAAGTCACTTTTGTTAACTAAAATAGGTTCGACATATATGTGTCCTTATAAATAAACTATGTTCACCTACATAGCTCATTTGCCACTGTTAATGCACCTTTTTATAGTTTTCGACTTCAAAAAGAGGGCTATAACAATTAATAAAAATTCACATGTATGCTCACATGCTATAATATTACGGTTACTTTCAATACGTGTTTGATTTTATGACTGTTAAGTTACTTACGGCTTTACCTGTGCTGTAGAAATGTTAAAGCTCCTGTGAGGAACTTTCTGTTTGCGTTGATTTTGGCGCCCCCCTGTGGACAAAGAGGTACCTATTATCTCTTCGCTGATCTTGTCCTCTACATGTGTAAGCTGTGTTTTCTGGTGAAAAATCTCCTCCTGCTTTCTTTTATCATTTAAACATATCACTCATCTTGAATCTTTGCAGTGAAAAATGTAAACAAAGGCTGTTTCGACCACGTGATGTTACCTCCTGTCTGACACCTACCCTGCAGCAGAGGTTACAAGCATTCAAAATATCTATAAAGAAATGTTTAATCTTGTCACTATTGGTCTTGCTTGCTTTTGTAGGTCATATGCATACCCTCTGTGACCAGACATAACATTAAAGCTGAGGCGATAAAAAAGTCATGAATCTAATACCTGGATCAGCGGCTATTTCACCTCAAAGGGTGTGCTGTCAGGCCGTTTGTGCAGATATGGATATAACCTAAATTAATTGTCTGGAAGTTATTCTTCTTACACTAATCTCTAACAGGGGGTTTTCTTTATAACTGAATCGTTAGCAATGCAAAAACAATCTCATACATGCAGGTCTGCAGCTTCTAAGTTTTGTATCGAGTCTCAATGAATGTCAGGTGTAGGCTCCTTTCCTCTAATGTCCTCTGTACAGTATTCATGTCTGAATATTGTAACAGGGAAAAAAAAGATATTATAAAGATGCTATTATTTTGCAGCTTGTTCAATAATGTTGGGCACCTCAACAATGTCATCATTTTGTATTAAAAGTGTAAATCTAGTAAAGTATATTGAAACTACAGCTGTGGAGTAGGCTAAAAAGTGAAGTAGCATTACATTTAAATAAGTACAAAACATCATTATCCTGGTATTTAAGTTAAGTACTGGAGGGATGTAAGTTAAGCCTACACTTTCAACTACTTGCAAATGATAATAGTGAAAATGAAAAGCTTATTTAAGCTTATTGGCGCTATTTAAGCCAGGCTCGTTTTGTTTTACATGCATGAACAATATCTAAAGGAGATCATGTCGCCGCGCCTTCTCTACAGCCAATCAGCGCTGTCGGTCTAGAATGACGTCAGATAACTTCCAACTCCAGGAAGTTGGAAGTGACTTAGTACGACTTTGTTTAAAGTTTGGTTTTAATACACCGGTTTTTAGACAACAAACGGTACGCTGGTTGAAGTACTGTTGTTTTATTGTTTAGAGAAGCTGTTTTGTCGTCAAACGCTGAGTAATCCTTTAGCAGGAGGACAAACAGGACGTAAGGTCTTCACACATCACAAACTTAAGATGTTAGCCCCGAGTTTACTGGCTAACTACTGCACGGAACATCACGATGACCAAGCACCAAAAGTGAGTATGGGAGTCAAAAATATTGCCTGGATTTTGTTTGGGAACGTTTTAAGAAGGGACGTTTGAATGTGTAAGTCAGTGTACCGGTGAGAAAGTGAAAATAGGGGTCAAGCTGGTAGCCTCTGTCCTAGCATGTCAAAACGCAGTCACGTCTCGCTCAGAGTAAATTCCCCTTAATCGTTATTTAAATCACCTCTGTGTTCAGGCAAGAAGTTTATAATGAAAGCAGTTCACACAGTTTGCACGGCTACACTGCATGTGTGGTTTAATGCACTCTGTGTAGGTTCAAAATGTTTCAAAGAAGACGTTTTGAAATGTCGCAGGAGGAAAAAAACAGGCTAAAGGTGCTTTTCGACCAAAAGTACCCGGAACTTGTAGTTCCGGGAACTTTTAGAGGAAGCGGCTTCATTTTTATGGTCCCTGAATGGTGCTACCTGCTCAATGTCACAATGCTATGGCTGACTGGGTTACTTGAATATAAAAACCATTGTTAACGTTAGGGGTTGCACCGATCAGGATTTTTAGGGCCGATACCGATTACCGATTTTTTAATAGTGAGATCTGCCGATCACTGATCTGTCCGTTTTCTGTCCGAGGCAAAGATGCAAAACCAAATGACAATCGCCTCTCCAGCAATCTCCCCCTGATTACACACAATAGAATGTTACCTTCGCTGTCACTGCAGAAAACAAATGATTAATCTGCTTGTGGTGAGCGAAAGCGGCTCATAATTTTCCGACACGCAATCGGCTGATCACTGATCCCCACATTGGCTTCTTTCGACCAACGTCCGATTGATCAGTGCAACCCTAGTTAATCCATATATCTGTGTTTTTCTTACTATTATAAGTAAACATTTCCACTGTGAAAAAGGACTTTGCAAACAAAATATACCCCTTTCCCACCGAAATCAGTGTGCTGACGCGGGTTTTTCAGACCCGGGAAGACCTGCTTATCGAAGCTAAGTGTCTCTTTTCCTATTGCCAGTGAAGTATACTCCTTTCGGTCTCTATTCTGCTGCATCACTGTCTGACGTCATAAACGCACTGGAGACAGGGTTAGTCAACAGTGAAGATGTTACGGTGGTTAGGTCTTTATTGTATCTATCACTCATTCAGTCCATTTATCAAACTCAGCGCCAACAAATTTGGAACGCTTTTCGAGCGCTGCTCGGACGGAGACGGGCGGAATTTGTAGCTGAGATGACGAGGAGTCGCAGAAGTTACAGACGGAGCATAGCATCGTGTTGGAAAGGGGGCGGAGATTAACTTGTCAACACAGGTTTTGTGTTCCCATCAATTCCGATCAGATCAGTTAAATTTGAAATATTAAATTATTAATTTACTCTATAAGTAGTTTTATGCCAGCTTTCCTCTCTTGTCCATTTTAAAGTAAAATTGTGCCTTTATTTTTCAGATATCCTCGATCGATACAGCATCTATTATAATCACAGATATATTTCCTCTGTTCCTCTTGACTGAACTAGGTGCACATGATCGCACTGTTTTTGTGCTGAGGAATTCAAATGCTTCATAATACACCAAATGGGAAAGCACAGAGAGCTTGAAAAAGAAAAGTAGTTAACAAAGTTAGAGTTAAAAAAGACAGTTGATGACCACATTCATGATACCTGCTGTCTCTTACTGGGGTTTCAGGTTTTGTTGAGCCTGTGGCAAAGAAAGGCTGGCTATGATTTTATTATCCCAGTGAGATGCAAGATCTCTTTTACGAGGGAGTCGTGGCCAAGGCGGCAGCATAAAAAGTTTCACAACAAACAGACAACAGATTTAAGACGGCAACATAAAAGTTTCAAATACAGAACAGTCAACTGACTAACACAGGCAAGAAATTCATCTACCAATTGCTCAATAGCATTCAGTACTATAACAACTGCATTTACTGAACAAATGCTCCTTAATTCGGCTTTTATAGACTTCCAAGCGAATTAATTTCTCCAGTTTGAGGTGACCCTGTAGCTCGAACCATGATGAGGGAGCAAAGATGATGAAGCAGTCCCTCTGGTCTGATGGCATTGCACACTAGAGTAAAAAAGAAAACAGTGCAGCTTTTTGAAAGTGAGGACAGGAATAAAACAGGGGAGGGAGTCAGCTTGCCTTGTAGTTGATACCCCAAAAATACCTGTTATGTGTTTCCCATACCTAGAGATTATTGGCACACGGAAGTCATCGACTGCTTCCTTACACTCAGCATTTAAAGCAATGCAGCACTAAATTCAGTTTAGTTTCAACTGAAAATGTCTCACTGATGTCGTGTGTGTCAGCCAGCAACAAGCAGAGCTGCTTTTAAGCAAACACAAATGTAGTTTTGCAAACATTTCAGTTGCACCATACCTTAAACATGCTGCTGACATACCCCTCTTCAAAGACAGTAGGCCTATACCAAATTGGTTGGACACTACGCTGCATGCACCCAGCAATATATGAGAATATAAGAATGCTGGGAGACAGGTTGTGTTTACATAGTGCAGAGTTGTTTTTCTGTATGTTGGTGGGTAACTTGTTCAGTTAACTGTAGTGTGTATTTGTTTTTGTTTTAACTCCCATGTAAAGCGACCGTGGGTTTCTTGTTAGGCGCTCTATATAAATCCAAGTTATTATTATTATTATTATTATTATTATTAGTCCCATGCAAGAATCCTCAGCTCCACAGTTATACTTTTTCCTCTCCTCAAATGGTTTAGGTGGACAGATTCCTGCATCATTTCCAGCTGTCAGATGAAACTATTATGGACGTGTCGGTAAGGTTTCGACGAGAAATGGACAAAGGCCTGTGCAGAGACACCAACCCTGCAGCTGTTGTCAGGATGCTGCCAACATTTGTGCTCTCCACTCCTGATGGAACAGGTAATTTTGGTGCCGAGCTTTGTGATTTTAAGAGGAGCGACGGAATATATTTTGACTCCCTGATGAAGGCGAGTTTACCATGCTAATACAATAAAGGCATTTTGATTGTTTAAAGAGAGTGCCTTTTTTACAGACCGAATTATGTTGCACTACAGAGTAAAGATTCATCTTTTGAATGTCCTTTTTTTTTGTTGACAACTCGTGGTTTGCTATCACAGGCACAAGAGGACACATGTAAAGGCACAAGCCGTCTTCTGATTAGAGCTGGAGAGGAGTTCACGATGAATTGTTTTCTGATCACCAGTTTACAGTTTGATTTCTTTTTAAAGCAAAAAGGGCAACAACAGCAGACATTTAAGGATGTTTAATTAAGCACTTGGAGATTGATGTGGATTTTTGGACATTTATCAGACGACTTATTAATCAATTATTCGAGGAAATATAATCGTTATTTGCAGCCCAGCTTCATCTTGCCTGAGGTTTTAATCCATTCCAATGCTTGACAGTTGTAGATTGTGAAAACAAAAAACAATCAATCAATCAATTTTTATTTATAAAGCAGCAACAAGTAAAAAACAAAAGTAATCTCAGGACACTTTACAAATAGAGCAGGTCTAGACTGTAATCTATAACTAAGAAGTGTGCCGGCACAAGGTGAGAATAAATCGACTTCAAATTGATCGAGGATTTAAATACTGAGATTATTAAAGAAATACAGCTTTCCTAATATATTTTGTGGAAGGAACTGTATGCTATATGCTGTAAGTACACTCGAGTATACCCCTAATATGTTGTATGTTATTGTATGTTTGTTTTTTGTTCAAAGAACAAGGTGAATTTCTGGCCCTCGACCTCGGCGGAACTAACTTCAGAGTGCTCCTTGTCAAAGTTATGGCAAATGGCAAGCAAGAAGTGGAGATGGAAAATGAGATTTATGCCATTCCTGAAAACCTCATGCGAGGGAGCGGGTCTGAGGTGAGGGGCATTTCACATTATCATCATTGGTGACTGTGTCATCGGAGAGACTTCGTGGCCTTCCATGAAAAGTCCAGCATGAACACACACGCAAACAATACAAACAATTCTAAACAAACGTTGTCTCGCTCCTGTAGTTATTTGATCACATCGCTGAGTGTCTGGCTGATTTCATGGAGAAGTTGGGCATAAAGGATAAAAGGCTTCCTCTGGGTTTCACCTTCTCTTTTCCCTGTCAGCAGACAAAGTTGGATGAGGTGAGTAATTTAGTGTCTTTTTAACCATGTTGTCATCATCTTGTAAACCTCATGTCAGTGAAAAGAGGGATGCACCGTTTCGTGCAGCTTTCCTGTAGCCTTGTCAAAAGAATAGAAATGGATGCACAGTTACGGGCAATCAGTACAGCTGAGGCCACCACCATATGACGAGGCTGAACTGAATGAGGCCGACGTTCTCTAATCTATTGTGTTTTTTTTGTGTTGTTTGTAGAGTGTTTTGCTGTCTTGGACAAAAGCCTTCAAGGCAAGCGGAGTAGAGGGAAAGGATGTAGTCAGCCTTCTGAGGAAAGCCATCAAAAAACGAGGGGTAAGTGTCCAAATTACACTTTTGTGATTCTATAATTCTAAACATATAAAGACCTGGAACTTCTTTTAAAGATACAATCTTGAAGATTTCAGTTTCGTGCTCTTGAGCACCGGTGATAATCGGTAATTATGGGAGCACAGTTCTACGGCCGGCTCCCTTTGTCACGGCTCTAACTCTTGATTTTCCTCGCTTTCCTTTTTAACAATTGTGATTTTTCCCGCGAATGTCGCCACAGACACCCAGTCCATAATAATACTATATAATGCAAACGCAAAAGCTTTCATCGGTGGGCCATACGCTCAATCACCATTATGGCGATAGATTCAGAATCAGAATCAGCTTTATTGCCAAGTAGGTTCACACATACAAGGAATTTGTTTTGGTGGTTTTGGTGCAGAACAATTAACACAGAACTAGAATAAAATAAGTAAAAGACTTAAATAGAATAAGATAAAAATATAAGCAATAAGAATAAAAATATTAAAAATAAGCAGCTTCAGTCGGGGGCGATTGACACGCCTTGTCATTCATTTTCAATGAAAGGCGGCAGGTAGGGAGGCGCGAGGGCGATCTGACAAGCAGGCGCGATCCCGTGAAATTGTTGCGGTTGTGCTCGTCGCCCACACACGCACACGCCCGCCCACTGCCAGAGTTGACAGTGCTTGAACTTTTTTCTACGTGTCACGCTGTAGTAACTGGAAAAACAATGGATGAAAGACTGATCCTTGCTGTGTGTGACTTCCCGGAGTTTTATAACCACCTTTTTAGACTGAATGTTTCAGGTAATGTATCATAGTTTTTAACTAAAGCCGGGCTATACGTTACGTTAGCTGTAAAGAAAATACAGTTGTACCGACAGGGATACGGTAGTGCGCAGAAGCCGTTTCCATGGTTACCACACGCAGAGCGCCTGGTGTTTACTCGCGGAGCGCAGGGACATCCCCGTCGGAAAAGACCTTAAGCCTGTGTTTACATGCCTCCTTTGCAACTGACCGAAATATCAGCTAGGAGAGCTGGTGCCATGAGCTTTAAATGGTGGTGAGAGATGTTGTTATTTATCCCAGCTACAGTGTATCCTCATCAGGGATGTGCGAATTGATTTTGAGAGTTTAAAATATTTTGAAAGGTGAAACAATATTGGAAATGTATAACGTGTATAAATGTATAACGCTTTGGCTACATTAAATATGCACTGTACTGTACGGGTTCCATCTTAGAGTAGCTTCTGCAACACTTCTAATATAATCAATGAAACTGGTACCAGGTGAGTAAGGGGTGTTACATGTGCACCACTGAGATAGGCCTGCCATCTCTTTTCTGTGTGCGAGGTGTGTTCAGCTGTGTTATGAACAAAATGAATCATAGTGTCTCCATATTAATGAATTTAAACTACCTACTTAAAGAAAATGACTCTAGCTTATCGGGAGTTAGGTTATCACAGTACTTTTTGATGGCTGAGAGATTGAAATAGACAAGGCAACTGTAGGACTGGTTGTGACGAGTGGACAGAACATATAACAAACACATTCCCAGAGTGAAATTGGAAATGCATTTGCCTGTGTATACAATGTATAAGCGAATAGTAAATATTTATTAAGGGTACGATTTTAGCTTAAACAAAATGAACTAAAAATGTACCATTTAAAATAATGAGGAACTGGATTTGAAGAGGAAGATTGACAGCTCTTATCCTCGCTCTTATCGCTCTTAACTGTTGAAAAATCCATGTCAAAAACCTGAGAAACTTATATTTGCGACTCTTTCTCATTTCTCAAATATTTTATGTTATTACCAAACAAGATAATTCTCATCCAATGAAAGAACCACAAACTTTTACATTCAAAACGATACCTGAGTTTTGATCGTGTTGTCCAAATTTATGACCCATTTTTTTACCCTCTTGAATGTAAGAAGTCGTGATATGAAGAACTGTTGCTGTATTGCGTATCATGACACTTTACTAAGTTTTTACAAAGTCTATGGTGGTTTTAATGTTTACAATTAAATCTCTTGGCAGGACTTTGATGTTGACATTTTAGCTGTTATCAATGACACGGTGGGGACCATGATGACCTGCGGCTACGACGATCATCTCTGTGAAATCGGCCTGATCGTGGGTAAGTCCAGTCCAGCTCAATGTCATTTTTTAATTTTTAATTTATTTATTTATTCGAACAGGTTAAAAGAAAACAAAATAAATAAAATATACAATGTGCTGTGGCAGAAAAACAATTAAAAAGACAGCTCTATAACAACATAGAGAATCATACCTTGTTCGACAGGGTGTAGGATGAAGTTAATAAACCGTATCTATTCCTACCCCTTTATCGTTGTGTTTATATAATTTAATCAGAGCATGTGTAGGAAAACAGAACAGAAGAAAAGAAAGGAAAAAAAAGACAATGTATCAAAATGAATAAAAAGGGACAGTAAAAAAACAAAAGCCAATAAACAGATTTTCAGGAAACTTTTACAATAGGGCTTACCAACATTCACAATGTGAGTCACTATTTACTGTGTGCTTTTGTTAGTGGGGTTGTCATAAACTTACTCACGGACAATAAAAGAATCTGGTGACTGAAGGCCATTGCACGTGATTCACGTACATTTCCTGCAGTAAAAATCTGTTGGAAGCACCTGCACTTTGTGTGCGACAGCTAGATTGTCTATGAAGCCATTAGTGGGTTCATCTTGCTGTTGCACCTGTTGTTCTGATATGTTACAGATTTCTAGTTTACACTGTACACTTCGTATTCCCATCTGGTGCTCACGAAGCTGCCTGATTGTTTACCTCCCTGCCTCACAGCTGACGATTTGACTCATAATATTGGAGAAACACAGACGTTTCTAATATAAATAATGATGGTTTGATCCCTTGTGGTTGAAGTTCACACTAAAAGAAGTTAGGGTTCAACAGGTCGGTCTGACAGTCTCTCCTCTTCAGTTCGATGTATCTTTGGGCAAAGTGTTCTGGTAGCGAACACATTTATGCACATGGATTTTAGGGCATTTTAACGTGCGTGTATATACGTATATTCACATGACATACCGTTTTAATCAGAAGAAGTTTGTGTAAAGCTTGTTAAATAAGTTATACCGTTTGGTGTCTGAGAAATCTCAAATGGCACAGGTGGTGCCAAAATGTGCCCAAATGGCCAATTCGGAGATTCTGCCTGAACATGGCTCGACTAAAACTTCTCTGACTTTACTCTGCTGCACTTTATTGGCACCAGCCATGTTCAGATGTTCTAGGTCTGTGTAGGCAGCTGCATCATTTCAAAGGGGATAATCACTCTGAAAATGTTACGTTTTGTTAGCATAATGAAATAATTAAAATATGTTCCATCTTTATTTACTCTGACCCAGTGACATCTGTACTGATTCTTACACCACTGCAGAAATCTCTAAAGGGTTAACTTTATAGTGATACCAAGATTGTTCATATAGACCTTTTGGTTCCAGAGATACACTCTATTCCAGGGGTCGGCGACCCTGCTCCTGGAGGGCGACCTTCCTGCATGTTTAAGGTTTCTCCGCGCTCTAACACACCTGATTCGAATGTTTCACTCGTTACCAATCCCCTGTGACGCTTCAGTCGGTTGATAACGAGCCCTCCAGGAGCAGGGTTGCCCACCCCTGCTCTAGAGGCCCCGGGATGAAGAGGTTGAACTTAGATGTTCACCCTACCAGCCATCATTCAACATTCACTTTTACCATTTGCAGTTTACACATTAGTTTTCTTACATATGCCCATAACACAACTTCTTAAAGATGTAACTTTTCACATAAGAACTAGGGGAGCTTACGCTTTTATTGTGTCCTAAAAGAGGGGAGGGAGCATGAGTAGTTGGTGGAGTCATACAACGTCTGCTCTGATTGGGGGGATACATTTAATCCACTTATTATAAATCTGATAGAATTGATCTTTTTGGATCCCTGAAGGAACCGGGACCAATGCCTGCTACATGGAGCAGATGAGGAATCTTGAGCTGCTGGACGGTGACGAGGGGCGGATGTGTGTGAATACAGAGTGGGGTGCTTTCGGAGACGACGGTGCCTTGGAGGACCTGCGCACTGACATTGACCGAGAAATAGATGCGGGCTCTCTGAACCCGGGCAAGCAGCTGTGAGTGTCTTTTTGAGATTATCTGACAAGGTACAAAAGATGCATCCTCTGGTTATGGCTTCACTTGACTGCAGACAGGCTTGTATTAGAGATTTTCATATAGAGAATCTTCTAATGGCGCTCCTTGTTGTGTGCTCATGTTTTCATTTACGTAGCTGCTTTTGATATATAATACGTATAATTTTTTTATGCTTAATTTAGCAGAATGTTCATTTCCACAGCAACAACGTTGTCATGCTACACTCACATGCAAACTCCACTCCATTAAATTGTATGTTCTTTCATACTGTGTTTAACAATTATGCTCGATGGTATTTTCAGTTCCAGTTCTGTCCAGATATATAAAGAAGTCAATAATAATTCCCAGTGGCAGTGAAATTGACTTGCTTGATTAAATTGATTTCTGTATTGTTGCCCTCTAATTTTCCCCCAGAGCAGTGTTCGACAGGTTATGTGTGGTATGGTGCAGCTGCAGAGGCCGCGAGTGTTGTAGGTCTGGTGTGGGAAGTAAGCACATGTAGTCACAGTCAGTTCAGTTCATTTGAAGGTGTTTGTCATCAGGCGATTCCTCCCTTTAGTCTAAAGTTAGTCCACTATAAATTCAATGCCATATCTCAACTAAACTGTCAAATATAGTCCCTCAAAAATGACGCTTGAATCTGTTGCCCACCATAAAAGGTAGATAATAAAACAAAGGACACAAGTTATACAAATTAACAGATGAAACCAAATGTCAAAGGACATAGTTACTTTAATAATTGCCTATCTGCCTGCCCAGGAATCGTGGACTCATCTTTAATCAGGATGTGACTTTCTCGATTATTACAGTTCCTTATTTTCAGGCTGCCTACACAAGCCTGTCCAGGGAATGCAGGGCGTGTACTGACAAGTACTAAGAAACATACAGTATAAGCTTTGCAGCCCTGGCTCCCTCTTCAGTCGATAATGGCCTTTGAAATCTTTCTCCTCTAAAGATAATGAAAGGTGAAGTTCAATAGATCTGTGTCCCTGCAGTTGTGTCTGTGACAATTGATTCTGATGAATGATTCTGAAGGTTCTTATACGCCTGTGATGCTGATTGATTAATAAGAATGATCACGCTTTCTTTTGTAACTCATGACCTTCTCTGATATACCTGTCAACTTCTCATAGTTGTAAGTTATCTGCAGTGTTGCATATCACTTGTGAGATTTGAGCATTTAATCCTGTAGAGATAAGGAAAATGTGAAACGTCAGTCTCACTCCTAAAAGCTTTCATAGATCTCAGTTTGTGTCAGAAGAGTGAGAGGGATCTCTTTTAGTAAATATAGGTGTGATAATAAATGTTGTGCGTTTTTGCATGCAGGTTTGAGAAGATGATCAGCGGCATGTACATGGGGGAAATGGTGCGTCTCATCCTGGTGAGGATGACCAAAGAGAAGCTTCTGTTTCAGGGCAAGACTACAGCACAGCTCCTCACAAGTGGACGCTTCAATACCAGCTACATCTTTACCATTGACACTGACAAGTAAGTTTGTGTTTGTAATGGTGTGTTTAAGAAACTGAGTTAGAGTGATAATCTCTAAGATTTTAATTTAAATAAATGTCTGTTAAGTCACTATCTATTGCCACATGAGGTAACAATGGGGATTGAGCCTGTGGCCCACTGATGAAAGCCTTTGCATTTTCAGTATTCCAGACCGGGTGTCTGGAATACTGCAAATGCAATCGCAGTTAGTGACGCGTTTTCCATCACGCAGCAGTAATTGGTCTACCAGAGAGGGTAGGCGGAGCTAAGCGGATGCTTTTCCGGTCTCTGCAAGTGTTGCGAGTAAACGTAATCTACTATGGCTGGACAAACAAAGAAAAGATGGATGACTACCAGGGCTGGGTGATATGGCCAAAATCTATACCTATATCACGATACAGGACTTTCATTTTTCGATAACGATATATCAATATGGCTTTTTTTCTTGTAATTTAACAAATAATTAGTCCATATGAAATAACCACAAGGTAAAGCCTATTGTTGGATAATCCTGTGTGAATTAAATACTTAACAGACGGACAGACAGGCCTCTCATGCTCGTGTTGATTCAAAGCCGAGGTGAGTGCTTCTAAAATGAACAGGAAAAGCAAAGTTACATCTTTGTTATCTTTGATATGACACTTGCTTATCACGTAAAAAAAAATAATATAACGATATGATATGACAGCCCTAATGACTACAGATACAACTTCAAAAATGAGTGGAAATCCAAAGAAAAAGAAACAAATTGGACGCTCAGATGAAGGCAAATTAAAAGGAAGGAAAATTAAGAGTTACAACCGTTACAAAGGGAGCCAACCGTGGACGTCACACATGCAACACTGTCTGGATATCTGGGAAGTGTGCTCCGGCAATTACCCTTTTGTCGCCACAGGAGTCGCCAAAGAGAACGACATTGAGATCTTCGAGATTGCGAGGCATTTCGTATACTGTAGTCATCCAGAGACACTTAAACAGTAGTTATCGCTTGTTAGCACTTGTTTGCTTGTTCAAGAGTTATGAGAATAGTACTAGTTAAAGGCTTTGGAGCAATACAATCTTAATTTAAAGTCACGGCTTAATCTGTTTCTAATCACACTTAGCAATCAAAGGTTCAGTGAATGGCTTGTTTTCTGCTTTGCCTGCAGAGATGAAGAAGGTCTGCTGAGTGCTGAAGAGGTGCTCCGAGGCCTGGGCCTGGACCCGTCGGTTGAGGACTGCATCGCCACTCAGAGGGTGTGTCAAATAGTGTCGACACGAGCCGCACACTTGTGTGCTGCCTCTCTAGTGGCAGTGTTGCGGCAGATCCGGGATAACAAAGCAGCTGAGAAGCTGCGTACCACCATTGGAGCGGACGGCTCTGTTTACAAGAATCATAAAGAGTACGTGTGCCGGACCACCATCACTTCTAGTTTGTGCATCTTACAAACACACACACACACACGCACACACACTTGAGCACTGAGGCCTGGTTTGTGCAGTTATTATCAACGTAGAGTCTCGGCTGAATAGAGTTGAACAAAACTGAAATAAAATCCTCTTTTTGTAGGTTTTCCCGGAGGCTCCATAAGATGGTTTGTCGACTGGTGCCAGACTGTGATGTGCGTTTTTTGCAATCTCAGTGTGGCAGTGGGAAAGGTGCCGCCATGGTAACGGCAGTAGCCTACCGTCTTGCCGCTCAAAATGCCGAGCGTCAGCGCATCCTTGACACCCTGCGTTTGAGCCGTGAACAGCTTCTGGAGGTGAAGAATCGAATGAGTGAGGAGATGGTGCGAGGTTTGTCAAAGCAAACCCATGAGCAGGCAAGCGTTAAGATGCTTCCCACCTTTGTGAGATCCACACCAGATGGAACAGGTAGCTTCAAGACGAAAACACCTTCAACTTCACTTTTCTTTCATCTTTACTAAAATGGTTCATGTATGTGTTCTGGATTCTTGTCCTTGTGGTCCCCCTCAGAGCATGGCGACTTCTTGGCTTTGGATCTTGGAGGCTCCAGCTTTCGGGTGCTGCTGGTGCAAGTGCGAAGTGGAAAGAAACACACTGTGGACATGCAGCAAAAGATCTACAGTATCCCACAGGAGACCATGCAGAGCACAGGGGAAGAGGTAAAATATCAAACCAGGTTCAAGTACTTTAAAATTTCACAATAAGTGATTACGAGAAATAAAAAAAGACCCTAAAGGAAGCTCTGCCATTTTTGTGAGATTGAATTAGGGCTGGGCGGTATATCTGTAACGTTCTGCCACTACCGCGATAAACACAAATGTTGATCTGTTGTTCTGATATCACATAGTGCATCTCTTCCGCAGAGCACACAGAGACCTGACGCTCTGCATGTAGTGTGTGTGTGTGTCTGTGTGCTTGCCTGTAAACATGCGCACAACGCTGCAGCAGTCATATATAATGTCGGCGTGATGATTGAGTCAGACGCGCAGTTACGCCAGTTGGTTTTTCAGTGAATGTGTCCCTGTTATTAGCGGAACTTCATCCCACACTGTGGCCACATTAACGGACCATTAATGGAGCAGAGGTGCCGCGGAGTGTTTACTTTCAGCGGCTTCACCTGCTGTGCACACACGGCATGGGGTTGTGCGTTTGGCGACAGGAAGTAGGATGTGTGTTTCCATTAGAAACGGTAGATCAAAAGTAACCCAGCTGCAGGCCACAAGTCTATTTGTAGGCGCTGAACCAAGTGTGGTAAAAGTAGGAGGAGATTTTTGTTTTGTAAAAAAGAAAATAGACTTTAAAGTCCCAAATAATTTTAAAGTCGAGCTGAAACGGCATTTCGAGAGTATCTAGCTTCCGTATCGTGACGTATTTCCGAGTGAAACAGGACGTGCAGGCGGGACATGTCATTAGAGGGATTTGATTTGATCGCTGAGAAGTGGGCGTAGACAGACGTTCTCCACAGCGCAGTAGCTAGCTAACTGACCGAGCGTTCTTGGTGCTCTGCGGCTAAATGTTGCAGATTGATTGGTTGAAATTGTTTGGTGCTAACTTACGTAAGCACGCGTGAAATTTAGTTTTACCGGAAGAAAAAATGATCTGATTTTAATATGAGAATACGAAGAAATTGATTTTCTGTATATTTTTTTGCCTATATTGTCAAATAGATGCACAACATTACCGGGGATGTGATCTAAAAGGATTAAAATGACATTTTTCATTTCACCTCGTATTTAAGGATAATTGTTAATTGTTTATATGTACATGAAAACGCATTGATGTGAAAGAGTACCTTTTCATTTTGTTATACTGCAATATAATGCTGATAAAAAATACTGTGATACACCATGACACTGGCAGAATATAAAAAAAAGATTTTTTAGTCATACCGCGTTTAGTCAAGTGTAATCAGTTGTCTTTGTCTCAATTCATTATCACACACACATTGCTATTTAAGGTTTAAAAGTCATCCAACATGTGGAACAATGTATAATGCATTTAACTCCAGGTTGATTGTTTTATATGTTATGCTTTCTTTTGGATTTATGTTGCGTACATGATGTCTTTGTCATTTATACTGCAAAGAGTTGCAAATCCTGAATCTTTAATGAATGAAACAAACTGTAAAACTATCAGATATGTTATTGTATACATTTGCATTTAAGTAGCTCGTGGAGATGGCACATCATTTTTTTAACCTGCTTGTCCTTTTCCAACAGCTTTTCAACCACATTGTGGACTGCATCGCAGACTTTCTGGAATACAGGGGCATGAGAGGGGCATCGTTACCTCTGGGTTTTACGTTCTCCTTTCCCTGTCGTCAAAGCAAACTGGATCAGGTAATGTTTGATTCATTATTAATCAGCCTCAAACTGGCTATCATATACATGATAACAGGTGGAATCTACCTGATTTACTGCACACTTAGCTGAACTTCAGATCATAGTAAGTTGATAGATGATGTATTTATTCTTTCATCTGTCTTCTGGTGGACTTCCAGGAACTAGTTAATAGATAATCGTGAAGCTCATCTGTGTGAGTAAAGAAAGACGTGCATCTCTTGTTTGTATTCATTGCCCAAAACAAGAATAACCACAGGTAGCGGTTGGACAATATATCGAAAATATACTCAATATATTATTGCAGCTTCTTGTAGGTAGGGCTTTGGCGTTTCGATTCCCTTGGGTACCTCTATGGCTCGCTTCTCACTCGAAAAGAAAAACACTCAAAACACACACCATACACTCACCTGCCCATGCAGGCCATTTGTCTTGTGACGTATGAGGCTTGTGTTTGTGTATCTGGAGGGAAGCAGGGAACGGGTAAAGAGCCTTGAGAGAGGGGAATTGCAAAGCAAGTTGAGTCCAGCAATATTAATGGAAGACAAAGATGGATGAAGCATAAATAAAGCAAAGGAGTAGTGCTTCCTGAGTGCAACAAAGTGATGCAGACAGTAAGGAAATAGAATTTTCACAGTTTGAATAAACACTGTTTTCTTAGATTAACTTCAGGGGGAATTCACTAAGAGTGAATTGCGGCTGCTGGTAGAACCATAAATTGCGCCTCATTTGCACCCGCTATCTGCCCCGTCTCAAGGTCCGGTTCACAAAGTAAATGGCACTGATGATATTCAAGCGCAAACACCCATAAAGTTTCGCAGTTCCGTGTGGTTTGCTCTCGTTTTGTGTCTGATTGTGGAGAGAAGCTGTCTGCACCTCCACTCTCTGCTGCGCTCTCAGGCAGTAGCTGAGCGCACACTGACAGATCTCAACTCCATGCACGGATCAATGATGAGCAGAAAGAGGAGGGGGCAGCTCTGTTAAAAGTTTACTGACTCGACGAGTGTTTACTAGCTTCACTGTCTGTAACGCAGCCTCATTTTTTAAACAAGCGTGCAACAGCAGCTCATCCAGATAATAATCCCCGTCCTGTGTGATGGCTCCAGAGTGTGCCCGTGTGTCGGGGTTGAACCTCGCACAGCTCCGGACTGATTGCTCTCCTGATTATAATAATAATGGCAATATATTATTAACAGACTGTATGTACAGACAAATACAGTCTGAACGTGACAGCACTTATAACACTATGCTGCAGTTACCGCCTGAGAGAGCTGGTGGTAACGGCAGCGTATTATATATTTTCACCCTTACTGTGCGGTGCTGTTAGCACTGGTGTTTGTGAATTAGGTGCTTTTGCCACGAGGCTCATTTACATAGAAAGAGGCCAAATTTGCCCAGAATGTCTGGACAATGACACTTTGGGGTGCATTTAACACTCGTGCGTGTGCTTGGAGAATTAGGCGGAGTCTTTTTGTGTCATTTGCACAGGTTTAGCGGGCGCAAAAGCTAGAGATAGACCGATATGGTTTTTTCAGGGCCGATACCGATACCGATTATTAGCAGTCAAGGAGGCCGATAACCGATATTTGGAGCCGATATTCATTGGCAGTAAAAGTGAAAATATTGGCGTCAAAATTTTGAATAATACAAACTCCAACACTTAACTTTGTTTAAATGCCTTTAAGCATATGTTTATTAAACAAACAAACAAAAAGCGCAGGGAGTTCCGAGGGTCAGCAGCATCTCTTATAAAGTTAACTGAAAATTTAGATAAATAAATAAATAACTTCCTGAAGTTTTATTAAGTAAATAAAACAAAGTTAAATACAATTTGCAAAGAAATGAACTTTTTCTGCTCTCCGCCGTGTGTGTGAGCACTCTGCATGCACAGCTTTCACTGCTGATCGGCTGTTACCCATGCCATGGCTCTGAGTGTAACCAATCAGTGCTGTGGGTGGGACAATGCTGCAGACAGAGTAGTGACTGCAGACAGAGAGGCACGGCTGCATCGGAGCCAAAATAACCCAGTTTTAAATTGATGTCTTATCGGCCGTTGGATTAAAAAAAAAGAAAAAAAAAAGGCCGATGCCGATATGCGTCAAAATGCCGAATATCGGCGCCGATAATCGGTCTATCCCTAGCAAAACCTGTTCAGTCCTTTTGTGAATTCCCCATTTAGTTGTAATTTCCTCTCGAAAGCCAATAAAAACAATGTTTTAGTTCAGACATATGTTGCAGGGAGCACTAGAATTAGCATACTTGTTTGGCATATATGGACAGAGGTTCCTCAAAATTGTTTGTGCCACTATACATGAAAAATCTGTGCACAAGGATTTTCAGGAGAAGGAGTTTGATCTAAAGCGAACTTGCCATAATTGGCTTGTTGTGTTCGAGTATGTTTTAAGCCATATATTCACACTATATGGCTCTCGTCTTTCATCAGGAGTATCAGTGTCTTTGGTTGGGAAGCCAGTCTGGACTGTACTCTGTTGTGGCAGCCTAAATCTTATTAGTTTCCACAATGACATTAATTAGAAATAAATTACTAACAAGAGTTTGTGGCAGTTAGAAGTTGAAAGAATCAGGCAACAATGGGGGGGTATTGTTTAGCTAATCACCGCAATGAGAAGTGCTGCACTAAGCCCTGAATCGCCCCCTCTTTAACTTCAAGAGTCTAAATTATGGAATGATTTACTCATTTGAGTGTATTGTGTATGTGATTGTGTAACCTGCTTGTTTGTTCAGCTTAAAAACATGACGCAAAATTCAAACACAGCCCACCACATGGGACGTTCATCAAGCGTTCCTGCCAAGTAATTTGTTATGTTCTTATGTGCATGAGATCATGTTCACGGACCACATGTGTCTGCACTTTGATTTATTGAACATTATGTAAAAGCTTAAGGACATAGTGTAACGGAAAATCTGCTGCTTTTTTTTTTATTGTGCAAACATCTGCAGAAAGTGCAATATTATTAATCAGTGGCCTTCAGGAAAGCACAGTGCATTCTTCATGTATAAATATAGCAACATTTCCATTCTGCTTTACTGGTAAACAACATTCATTTTTCAATTTAAAAATCAAAGCACTTGATATTTATTATTTATAATGTAGTATACACACGCATAATGGAGACTCTTACCAGCTACTGCAGTGACCCTCACACATATTGCATTCAGACAAGCCATTTTCCGTTGAACACACAGAACCACACTCCCACAACAAATCACAGCTGTGCTTTTGTCTAGGGCATCCTCCTGAAGTGGACAAAGGGTTTCAAGGCCAGCGGCTGTGAGGGGCAGGATGTCATTATGTTACTCAAAGATGCAGTCCGCCGCAGACAGGTCGGTACACACTATATTATCAAGACATGTGGCCTGTGGGTGTTGACATTTGAAGAATATAATAAGATGTCTGTCCAAAGGGTCTACAGGCAGCTCTCCTTGTTGTCATTTAAAGAGCTCAGAAGAGCAGGGATCTGCTTGTTACTGCATGTCAGGAGGAACTGAGTTGAAATGTTGACACTGATAAAGTTTGTTTCCTTACAGATTTGTATTTTAATTCAGTTCTCCTAAAGGTTTTATCTGTTTAAAAGTCAACAACTTTGTTCCCCGTCTTTCTTTCTTCCTCACGAATCGTCTTCACGTCCGAGCAAAGTATAATCTTTTCAGGGTCTTTAGATTAATAGACCTTACATAAATGGCACACACATAATCCACATAAAACACTTGCTGAGGATTTAATTAAGAAACTTGGCTTTAAGAATTAATTGAGGTTAAATTTATTCGACAAATCAAGGTACTAAACATTTGCCAACAAAAGGTTAAGTCAGAATACTGCCAGAAGGCCTTTTCCCTCATTATTCACAAGATGAATCGAGTCCCTTTGGGGAGGTTTGAGGATATCTCCAGGCACTCAGTTCATTAATAATTCTTATTCGGAGCACTTTCGGGTCTGACTTTAACCCTGTTTGCCTTTTGCATAATGCAACATCTAGACAAGACTAATCCATTATGGATCTGTTTCATGCACTAATAATTATTTAGTCACAAATAATATTTTCAATATAGACATTGTTTTCGTTGATAATTAGGTTGTACAACAAGATTTTTAGGGGGATGTTAAAAGTCAGTCTGTTCACAGTCCTCAACAGAAATCTGTCCTGCCAAAATAACTGACACCACCTGTGTGGTTGAACCAATGACTGTAGTTGAACGACCCGTCTCCATCTGCTCTCATTGTACGAAAGTGATGCCAAAATAGCCCCCGTGATAGGCGATGGTGACGTCATTTGGACCGCCGCCGTAGCCACTTCCGCTAACCAAAACACACACACACTTAACTTACCGGAAATAAAACAGCAAGGATCCCGCACGTCGCCGTGTTTAACAGCAGAACAGCTTCTCTGTGTTGGTCTGAGGTTAACGTTCACAGGTATGGAACCTTCACTGACTGTAGTGATTGTTTGAGTTACGTCTCCTCTCGCCGTTCCGCCTCTACTCTGCTAATCAGAAACAGATCAGCTGCAGAAGCCCGATTTGTCATTAGAGCTGTCAATCATCCTTTTTACAGCATCAAATAACTAATTAGAAATTAACTTGTCAGAAAAATTACCTATGGATTACCTATAATGACAGAAACCGTGTTTGAGAAAAATGTATTTGCTGTGTATTTTGATTTTATAGTTTGACTCATGTCCCATCTGTTAACATGGAGGAGGCGAGCTTTATGATGTATACTGCAGCCAGTCAGCAGGGGGCGATAGAGAGGGTTTGGCTTCACTTTTAGGGAGCTGTCATGTCGTCTTTTTATACAGTCTATGGGTTGAACCATGGCTGAGTCAGGCTTAGAGATAACAAAAGTCACTGATGAAAACAGTTTGATTTTAACTTTTAAAGTATTAGTATAGTATGTCACTAAAATAAAAAATAAAGCAAAAAAAAAGTGAAAAACTGGACAACAAATAGAAGTGGACAATATATGCATGTGTTATATACTGTATATTTCAAAACCTGGACAATAATACAATCAGGACATTTTTTAAAAACAAAAGAAACCACAGAATCAAAGTCAGTCATCCCCTGTGTCAGGTGATTATAGGTGCAAGAGGCTGCAGCAAACCAACATGAGATATCTGCATTTGATATTTAGGTAATAAAACTTGGTAGGAACCACAATTTAAAGCCTTCCTGTGTATTTCCAGTGTGTTAGATTTCAATGTAAAGAGGCTTCAGCTGGTTTTTGATGATATTACATAGATAATACATCGTAGTTTTATTGGTTATAATTAGAATATTTGGATTGTTTAATTGGAAATAAAAGTCAGAAGTGAGTTTGTTGTCACTTTTTCTAGGAGTTTGACTTGAACTTTGTCGCGGTGGTGAACGACACAGTGGGCACCATGATGACCTGCGGCTATGAGGACCCCAAATGTGAGGTCGGGCTCATCGTGGGTAAGTGTGTTTGACTCAGATTCTCTTCTCTGGGAGCCAGTATTGTCTCTTTTTGATTTTTAAACATGCAAATCTTTTTGTGTAAGCAAAGCACTGATGTTTTTCCTTTCCATTCCTTCCCACCTGTCTGTACCTCAGGCACAGGGACCAATGCTTGCTACATGGAGGAAATGCAGAACATTGAAGTGGTGGAGGGTGATGACGGTCGAATGTGTATCAACATGGAGTGGGGAGCGTTTGGTGACAACGGTGAACTCGATGACTTCTGCACCCAGTTTGATCACATTGTCGATGAGAACTCTAACAACCCTGGGAAACAGAGGTACTGGATAACCTGTCTGACTACACAGACCAGACAGTAGCAATAAGATTTTTGACGGACCGGGGGGGGAGTTTCAACACGCATGTGCATAAATCACGGTCACACGCACAGAAATACAAACAGATCGTATCTGTATTTATTCAGTGAGGAGGCTGCATCCAAGTGTTTTTTTTATTAATACAGGACGAGCCGACGAGAGGGACGGCGCGATCCATATGAGCCATAGTGTGATCCTAGCAGTTTCTCTGAATTTATAATGTGATCCAGCAGGGGAGGAGACAGCCGTTAGGAGAGGAGCAGATATGATGCAGACCTGTGTGTGTTTTGATGCTCATACCTGAATCAATAACGTTGCGATCCGTCCATATTTCTGTGCACAGTTAAAGTATAAACTTCGTCTCCACAGGCTGTCATATGCCCAGATGCTGTGTAGTTCATATATTTCACTGATAAACACAGAGCTTTAGAGCGGCATCAGGCTTCTTGATCAAAGTTAAATGGGATGCGAAGCCAGGGTTGCCAGGTCTGCGGTTTTTCAAGCTGAATCGGGCGACTTTTGAAGTGTCTGTAGAGGCGCGAGGCCCTGTGTGTGTTGCACACTTCACACAGCCCATTCGACGGCTCTGACTCCGCGAATGTTTGGAATGTCACAGACACTTGTTGGGTTTTGCGGCCCCGGTGCTGAGTAACAGGCAGCAGGGGAGCAGGCAGGCAGACGGGGCTTACATCATCTAAATCCCTCGAGATCAATAAAGTATCTATCTATCTATCAGATAGATACTTTCTGTCCGTCATTTTAACTGCCGTGTGACGTTCCAGCATGCATTGTGGGATACAGTAGGCGAGGTAGACTGGTCCGATTCATACTGGAGATTTTCTCTGAATCAGTACGACATCCGGGGAATTTTTGGCATACTGCACATTTTGCTTTTGTTTGCATACTGCACACTACATTTTGGCCAAATCACTACGTACTGCTAGTGTAGCACGGCATTTCGAACACAGCACATGTGACAAAGTAAAACAGGAAATGATCTAACCAATGGAACACAAATGAAATACTAAACTAAACAAGGCTAAATCGTTACAAGAACGAGGAGACGCCCAAAAAATATGTAAGCATGTTCTAAAAAAAAAAAGTCATTTAAATGTTACTCTGTGTAATTAATGCCAAAGTGGCAGCAGTACAGAGTCTAAACTGAGTGAAATTAATTGGTGAATCTTTCCAGTATCACATGTCATAAACATCGCACACGTAAAATGTTATGTAAGATGTATCAACAACAAAGACGCACTGTGCAGGCTCTAACATAGCAGTGAATTTTCAAGTACTGCAAAAGTACCCAGGCCTCTTGTACGTCCTTAAATCACTAATAGCCTCCAGTATGTACTATTACATGATGTACTCTAATGT
Organism: Semicossyphus pulcher; assembly: GCF_022749685.1. NCBI lineage: Eukaryota > Metazoa > Chordata > Actinopteri > Labriformes > Labridae > Semicossyphus > Semicossyphus pulcher. Next base: position 28,637,761 of record NW_027211737.1, on the reverse strand, counting down.
AATTCCAGGTGGATTTTCCTGTACTGTTACAACACACACAGTTTATCACAAGTGGTTCTCTGACCCTTGTAACACCATGTTCCCACTTGTGAGCTTATGAAAATGTATTTTCCTTTCATTTTCATTAATGTCTGCATAAGCACCTTTCACGTTTTACCTGAAAGCTTTTCACGGCATCAAAACACACTGTAAAGTATATATTTTTGCAGGGGACATGACTGCAGAGTCCTAGACTTGAGTATAACTAATGGAGTTTTTAAAAAAAATTATTATTATCAAGAGAATGCAACCAAGGTGTAGAACAAAGACTTCTGGTAGAGGACATTGACAGTGTGTGCAGAACACGACAGGGAAGGCATTGTGCATGCAGGTCATGTACAATAGACGCATAAACTAAGTGTAAACCCAGAGGACTGAAATAAACTCTCTGACTCCATTAGCTCATATGAAAGATGAGTCTACTTTTTCTCTAATAGACTTACTGCCAGTGTCTCTTCAGTAACAAGGCTGCCAGGCGCTGCCAAAAGCTCCCACTTTTGGCTACCTGGGGACAGACTGACTGTGTTTTCACCTGAAACACAGTTAGCTGTTTGACTTGTATTATATGGACACGTGCTAACAAAGAAATACTCCACGTTAAAAAGTGCATCAATATTAACCTTGTTTATTTATATAGGACATTTAATACAAGACTTTACAAAGTGTTTTGACAAACAAAGCTAAAACAGTGTACTCGGTATGCAACAGACAGAAGCCAAACAACATGGTCAGACCAATGACTGTATATATAGATGGACAACGCGTCTCCATCTGCTCCCATTGTACGTAATTGATGCCAAAATAGCCCCTGTGATAGGCGCTGCCATCTTGCGATGGTGACGTCATATGGAGCCAGAGACTGCGCAGTAGAGATCGGTGAGTGAAGCGGCCGTAGCCACTTCCGCTAACCCAAACAGCAAGGATCCCGCACGCCGGCGTGTTTAACAGCAGAACAGCTTCTCTGTGTCGGTCTGAGGTTAACGTTCACAGGTATGGAAACTTCAATGACTGTAGTGATTGTTTTAGTTACGTTTCCACTCGCCGATCGTCCTCCGCTCTGCTCACCTGGAACTGATTGGCTGCAGGAGCCTTATTTGTCAACAGAGCTGTCAATCATCATTTTGACAGCATCAAATAACTAATTAAAAATAAACTTGGACGTCATTCAGCATGATAATAACTAGCTATAATGACAAAAACCATGTTTGAGAAAAATTTATCGGGCGTGTATTTTGATTTTATAGTTTGCCTCATGTCCCATCTGTTAACATGGAGGAGGCGGGCTTTATGACCTATACTGCAGCCAGTCAGCAGGGGGCGCCCGAAATGTTTCGGCTTCACTTTAAGGGAGCTGTCATGTCGTCCATCTTTTTATACAGTCTGTGGGTCAGACACAGGCAGACAATATTAGATTAGAGTCAGTCTGAAGATAGACCAAGAGGAGAAGAGATGTTACAAAACGCAGCAGAGAGGAGACTGAAGGGAAAAGGGTAAAAGCAGTAAAAGAAGCACAGCACGAGATGTCATGTCGTAACATTAATGAGGGGAGATGTTATCATCGAGCCTAACTGGTTACACCTGGTGATTTATTCCAATTAAACCCATTTCTGGATCAACCGAGCTGCAGCACACATCTGTTGCTCTCAGAGCTTTCATTCCTGATGATGAGTTGAATTAGATTTTTTGACTTAATTTAATAATCCACTCAGTTTGATATTAAAGTTTGTACAATATTCTTTATAAATTGTATTACTAATGGAAATATTGTAATTGTCTCTGATGTGTGGCTGCGGATTAATCAGTTTGTGTGTCCTGTCTCCGAGGTATGAGAAGATGATCAGCGGCATGTACCTGGGGGAGATAGTGAGGAATGTGCTAATGGATTACACGGCCAAAGGTTTGCTGTTCAGAGGCAAACTGTCCGAGCGACTCAAGACGCGGGGAATCTTCGAGACAAAGTTCCTGTCGCAGATTGAAAGGTGAGTGACGGACTGCTTTCTGCGTCACCGTCTCTCCTGAAATAAACCCGTGTGGTCGACAAACCCATGTGACGCTTTGCATTTTCAGTCACAAGGCTGCAAAAAAGCCTGGACTAAACTGAAATGCAGAATATTATATTCGTAGCGTTTGCTTTAAGTGCAACTATTATATATTTGAGTCACGGCTGAAAAATAATCTTTTACACTGATCCTAATAAATAAAACAGGCCTGGGGAGGAAGCTTAGGCCCACACACTCTAATCAAATCATCTGGCCTCACTAAGCTGTTTTTCTACTCTGGCTTTAGCACCCTGCTACAGTGTACGTGGATTTGCCTGAAAGATCCAGATCATGTTATTTGTCTGTTGATTGCCTCAGTGTAAGTAATCACTGAGATAAGAGGTATAAACACACAGCTAGTATAGTATACATAACAAGCATTAAATCGTGCAAAATATCTCCACAAGCAATAAGGTCACGTCTGTGTATAATTGTCAGAAGTCACCAGGGGGCGCTACCCACGCAGGCCTGTAGTTATTTTAGCCAGAGATCTTTAATCAGGTCCTGCCGCTGTCTCTGTGCAGCCTTACTGTCACGTAAAAACAAGTTGTCACGGGAGAAAGCCGGGAGGATCAGACACTCAGCAGGAAGGGGACGTGGCCCGTCTTTGGGAAACTGACGTTATTTATTCATCACTCAGATAAATGAAGAGAAGAGATTTTTTATTTATCACTACATTTTCTATATTCAAAGATTGTATGAATTCCTATATGATTTCTGCAAACACAGTCTTTCCTTCCTTCAGGTGCTGTCAGTCTGTTTTGCTAAACTAATTTCCGGTGAAGGTTAAGCCTTTTTCTTTTTACGGTTTTAGGAGGTTTTTCCCAGGAACTTCCCAAGTTTTCCTCCTTAAAGATGGTTTCGGTTAGATTAAGCCTTAAGCCTTTTTCCTTTCATGGTCTTGGTAGGATTTCTAAGAAATTCCCAGGGTTTCACCTGTTAAGCTATAAAAAGAGAAGAAGAGGAGGAAGAAGAAGAAGTGCTAGAGCTCTGATATTCATTCTCTGAGCAGAAGGCACAGGTGTTACATTGGTTGTAAGCACCCACCTATTGTCCCCCCTGCTTGTGTGTCACAGAGATGTGTGTTCATGTGTAAATTGTCCCAAGTTGAATGAAAGTTCACGATGGATGAGTTATAGGCCTCTCCTCTCCTTTTCCTCCCCTCACAAAGTGTCTCAGAGTTTATCTGCAGGAGTCGTCGGGTACAGGTTAACAGATTCTGATGCTCACGTCAACAGAAAGTTCCCAGACTTCCTACAATAATTTACTGCATTATAATTATACACCGCAGGTTTTTTAATCTATTGAACTTGCTCTAAAGGTAAAGAGTTTTGTGTATGTCCCTAAAGGTGCACATTTCTTTCATATATCTAACCCTTGTGATTCTCTCTGATCCCAAAGGGACCGTCTGGCAATGCGACAGGTCCGCTCAATTCTGCAGCACCTGGGCCTCACCAGCTCCACATGCGACGACAGCGTGCTGGTGAAGGAGGTGTGTACTGTGGTCGCAGGCCGAGCAGCTCAGCTCTGCGGTGCTGGTTTAGCCGCTGTGGTCGACAAGATACGACAGAACCGCAACCTGAACCAGCTTTCCATCACCGTGGGAGTGGACGGCACGCTTTACAAGACACATCCTCAGTAAGGAAATCATGTTTTTTTCTATTATTAATCAAGTCTGAAGTGAGGGCGCTGATAGCACCACAGCCGCTATCTGCTCCGTCTCAAGGTCTGATTCACAAAGCAAATTGCACTTCTGATATTCAAGCACAAACACGGCTTTTCGCAGATCCGTGCAGTTTGCTCTTGTTTTGTGTCTGATTGTGAAGAGAAGCTGTCTCCACTCTCTGCTGCGCTGTGCTGCTCTATCAGGCAGGCACACTGATGGAGCTCAACTCCATGCACAGATCAATGAGGAGGGCGCAGCTCTGTTAACAGTTTACTGTAAAGTCCAGACTCGACGGGTGTTTACTAGTTTAACTGTAACGCAGCTTCATTTTTTTAAACGAGCACCCGACAGCAGCTCGTCTACAGAATAATCCCCGTCATGCGTAACGGCTCCAGACCGTCTCCACACACATGGACAAAGTGTGCCCGTGTGCCGGGGTTGAGCCTCGCACAGCCCCGCACTGATTGATCTCCCAACTATAATAATAATAATGACAATATATTATTAACAGACTGTATTTACAGACAAACACATTTTTTGATCGCATAAAAGGTGGACTTGTCGTCATGATCACTGGAAACTCGTGTGACAGCACTTGTTAGCGCTGTCGTTTGTGAGTCAGGTGCTTTTTGCCTCGAGGATCATTTACATAGAAAGGGGCTAAATTTGCCCCGAATGTCTGCATAATGACTCATTTAAATACGCGCAAACGCCACCGGAGCACAGAGAGGCTGTTTGCTCTGCAGTACACTTTAGGGTGCATTTAACCCTCTACGTGTGCCTCAAGAATGAGGCGGAGTCTTTTGGTGTCATTTGCACAGGTTTTGAGGGTGCAAAAAACGTGCAGTCCTATAATGAATTCCCCCCTTTAGTCTACAGAACTGAGGTTTAGATGAAAACTGTACAAAGTGCTACAAAGTGAGAAGGCTGGCCGTGTCACGTCTGACATTTAGAGACTTTGTCAAAACAGGCTAAATTATTGTTGTTATTGCTATATTAATATTCTTATTCTTATTATCATTATCATAATGATTGTTATTATTATTGCACAGGGGGCCTTTCATTGTTTCATAATGAAATAGAAAATGAGACATGATGATACTTGAATTGAGAAGTGGGTCTTTTTCGAACATTGGTTTGTTACATAGTGGTAATAATAGTGAAAATGTAACCTACTTATGTCACAACTAAGTGCTTAAAATAAAAGAGATGAACAATGAACCTTTATTAATCTCATTTCTCCATCATTCTTTCTAAAGCTTCTCCAGCATCATGCAAGAGACTCTGCAGGATTTGGCCCCGCAGTGTGAGGTGACTTTCCACAAATCAGAGGACGGCAGTGGGAAGGGAGCAGCACTGATCACAGCCGTGGCCTGTAGGATCGAGAGCGGAGGGCAGAACTGAATGGGTACAACATTAGTGAACAGGTAGAAGCAGAGCTTCCATGACTGACTGTCTGTACTAGGTTACCAAAATAAAGTCCCACACACCTTCACCTGAGTTTAGATCTTTAAAACTGTTAAATCTAACTTGCTTTGTGTGTTTGGGTTCAAATACAGTAATGATTGTTCATCTTATATGTAAGCACCTTCTGAGAAATATGACTGTTACAAGCTGTGGGGCTCATTTTTCTACACTTTTTTTAGCACCTTCAAACCCCAAGGTTCCCTCCAAGACGAGTATCCCTTTAATTACATTTTAATCATCTACTGAATAAAATAATGTATTTGTACCGCAGCTTTAGATGAGACATCCCTAAGTGCTTCTCTATAAAATCCAAAGGAAGACGAACAATCATCATGAAGCTCAGGGGACATTGTTTGCTCGCACCCAAAAACAAGATGTTCAATGTTTAAAAAATCTTACTTATCTTTGAAATGAACTGAGCAACAAACACATCCGCATGATTTTAGCATTTTTACAACTTTGTTTTATAATCCTTATTTCGGCTTGGCTTCATAACTTGTTAAACCAGGAGTGAATTTAGTTTCACATCCAATTTAAAGGGATTATCTCAAAGATTTACTCGCAAAACTTGTAGAGACCGGAAAAGCAGCCGCTTAGCTCCGCCTGCCCTCTCTGGCAGACCAACCACTGCTGGGCGATGGAAAACGCGTCACTTGCTGGGCGCCACTTGTGATTTTTTCCACGACAGTCGCACCAGACACCCAGTCTGTAACACTATAAATGCAAAGGCTTTCATCAGTGGGCTCAATCACCGTTGTGTTACCTCATTCGGCGATAGATAGCTGACTTAACAGACGGTTATTTACATGAAAATCTTTGAGATTATTACTTTAAGACAAAATTTGAATTGAAATACTTTTTGGAGTTAGACAATACTTTTCAATGTAGCGTAAAACAACAATTCAATAAAATCATTAAATACTTTAGCTTATAAAGTAATTTGACTAATACTGTGAGTGGAGCATGAAAAGAAAGAAAAGCTTTGCTCGACTGACTCTGACTGACAGACACAATGGAACCAAAGATTATTCATACAGTGTTATTTAATGGCAGCACAGGTCTTAAACTCTGTGCCGCCTTAATCTCCCGTCTTACTGTATGGCCTAACGACAGCCACCAGCTTATCCTGGTGAAAAGAAAACATAAAATGATAAGTTCAACATTCAAACTAAACACAGAGACCCTCATTTGCTTACCTGAAGGGGGAACTTAATGAAACCACAGTGGTAAAGTAAAGGCCGGGGATTAGAAGCACTCCCGGGGCTGCGAGCTCAAAAGAATACTGGAAGGTTCGATCTTTTTTTGGTTTGTTTTTATTTTATTTATTTTTTCTCTTGTGTATTTAAATTGGATTGTATGAAGAAACATTAAAAAAAAACTGACAATCTTAGACATTCAGTATTTGTCATAGCTGTGAAGGAAGTTCATGTAATAAGTGAATCAAAGAGGAGCTTCCCTGAGATACTATGTCAAAACCATAAACACCACTAACCCAAATGATCTTTGTTTAGTGAACAAATGTGTTTGGAGTTGTTCACAAACACCATAAATATCACAATATTGTATCCACGTGACTGATTACGCTGTAATGTTTGATTGGCTTGATCAGAACATGAATCTTCCTGTTTTTAAACTCTAACTCGGCTTTTCTCTTTGCTTCATGAACATATCATATTTATAGAACGTTTTCATTAGGACTCAGATGGAGTACATTTTTTTTTTACTGTCTTAGTCTGATCATTGTTACCTTACAGTGCTGCTGTCTTCAACAATGTCCATAAACAAAGACTGTCACAATAAAATTGTCTTTGAATGAGTCACTCTCTCTGTTATTCAGACGGGTTAAAAAAAGAGAAACATTGTGGAACTGCTTTTAATGAAACAAATACAGATCACAGCTACTTAAACCAAGACTGGATTATGGAGATGTTGTCAGAATACCTCAGAAACTATCCTTCGTCCACACAGTCTGTAATAGTCTCTGTAGATTTGTTTTGAGGTGTCCTCATAGAACCCATCACTGCTCTGTGTATGAGTCGTTAAACTGGCCAACACCTAAATCCAGAAGACACTTTCACTGGTTGCCATTTATTTTTAAATGTATTTCATCTAACTATCCATCCTACTTAAAACAACACTGAATCCCACAATAACCTCAGACGGTCTGAGGCATACTGAATATCCTTTTTCCTTCGTCCCTAGGAGAGCTTTTGTATGTGTGTTGTCTTATCTCATATACTGTATCATGTATTGTGTTTCAGATCCCCTTTGAAAACAAGGTGGTTCATCTCAAAGGGTTTATCCAATTCATAGCAAAAAGTCCACTGTGCTCAAGGTTTAAAGAGCAACTTGCAGGTTATGTTCTTTTACTACATCAATACTCAGTGTTGTCTGAAAATGGCTGTGGAAAGGTTAATCCTCGCTTTAATATTATTAACAAGACATAAGGGCTCAACGTGCAGAAGTAGGTGGTAGTGAGTCTGAGCGCTCGTATCGTTGATAGGGACGCACGATATTATCAGCACGTTATCGGTATCTGCAGATAATGGCTTGGAAATGACACATCGGCATCGGCAGATATGTCATTGTCCGCTGATCAAACGCTTTAATTATGCCTAAATCAGTGATTCTCAAACTGCGGGGGGCACGGCAGCGTGACGGGGGGGCACGTCACCGCTCCTGTGTTTTTTTTTCCTTTGGAAAATGTAGCAGGCAGAACTATGTTTTGACGTCGGACAACCCGGACTCATTTTCGGGTGGCACAGTACACAAACGCGTTGCCCTGGTGATTTCCATGACAGATTTCACATTCAGACGCACTCAAAGAAAAAGTCTAGCATTGCCAATGTACAAATATATTACAGGGGCGAAACGAAAAACAGCTGACGCGTCAGATACCAACAAGACGACGTCGGCCGACGTTAACGCTGACCAACCGCCAAAATCCTAGAAGTCAAGACAATATGATGACGCTTTTCTTGCTCTTGGATTTACAGCGAATATGGTCGGAGACGAAGAGAGACCTGTCTGTGTTTTATGTCTGAAAAGTCTGGCAGCTGCAGCAAAAATCTGTTTGTTGTTTTTCTTAGCACAGATTGAACTTTATTGTTATTGTTCTGAAAAAGTTATTGTACATTTTATTATATTTCTATTCAAAAAAGTCTGATGGAGCAATTGAATAAAAGTTAGACAATTTTGTTGGGGCGGGGGAGCCTGGAACTTTTTCTTTCTCCCAAGGGGGGCATGACAGAAAAAGTTTGAGAACCACTGACCTAAATGCTCGATGATTCCCTAAAGAAACAAAAGAAAATGAAAATTTTGTACATAACCTAAGTTCAATTACTTTTCTTATATTGCCCAAAGCACCATATTATGTTATTTCTGCATCTGACAGTGGGCCACTACAATAAGAGCAGGCATAGTATCACTTCCACTACAGGGAAGACTTCATGTTCTCTGCAGTTAGGTGGAAAAAAATGTGCTGAATATATTGAAATCGGCAAAAAGGGTTGGAAAACATCGGCATATCAGCAAAAAATCAAAAATCGTGCATCCCTAATCGTAGATATTATGTCAGTAGTCTAACATTGCATTTCACCAGTTCCCATGATAGTCATTGTTGCACAAATTTTAGCTTGACGGGACATCGAGCCCACCGTTCTCCTGGTAAACGGAGCTAGCTTTCCTACCTGGGTGCGTTCTGTACAGGTGAAGAGACGGGACTTCAGGACGGGACACACATGCACCGATCAAACAAAGTATCAGGAAGCAAAACAAGCAAACAAGCTGTAGTGGCAGTCAGTGTATAAGCAATAAAACTGATTTACTATTTCAGTCTTCATGTTGTTAAAAAATGCCTCTCTGCCGTTTCTACTGAGAAAAAGCTCCATCAATATTTTATTCATTCTATCTTAGTGCCTATTTCCTTCGGTGCAAACACTTTCCTTGCTAAACCACCTCCACGATCCTCGCTGTGGCTGAAATTATTCCATTTCCATCTCCCCTGCAGAGAAAGATAAAGCTAAACAAGCGGAAAGTAAGCACTGAGATGTTAGATAACATTTCCTTCACCACAGGCTGTAGCAGCAGCAGGCTGCTCTGTCCGCAGTGCATCAACAGAAGCAAAGATCTGCCGTTCACTGAACTTCAACCACTGAATTTTAACTGGACAAACATGTTCAAGGTTTAGACGATCTCATCCCATCGTCCTAACAAACATTACAGTTTGGGTCTTGTTCGTAAAATCTGAAGAGTCATTCAGGATCAGGTAATATGATCTAATAAATGGCCTTAACAGCCAGCCCCAGGCATTGTGAATGACGCTATAAAATACTGAGGAACAAAAAGCCTAATCTCAGGCTAGTTCCAAGTAACATGACATTTATTGGGGGTAGATTTTAAGAAATAGAGGAAAAAAAACAAGGACCCTTAATTGCTTACCAGGAGAGGGAAGTAAATGATTCCACAGTGGAGGTAACGAGTGAGGATTAATGGCACTCCTGAGGCCGGTAGGATTAAGCAGAGGTAAGACGAGGAGATGTTTTTAGATGTTTTGTGATAAAGAAAAGAGAGATCTGCAAAGACTGGTTAAGGGAAGCTTTCATTAATTACCGAAACAGATGGAATGTAAGTTCGTATGTTAGAGCGTATTATTATCGTGACTAGAAGTAATGTTTTTCCTAAACCACGGCACCCAGTATGATAATCACTACTATTTAACATAAATATATTGGCTGAAATATTCTCCCTCATTACACTTTAATGTTTCTTCTGCTTGATAGAGCAGGCAATATGTTTTTGTGCAAAATAAACCTCACAATCTAAAGCTTCCTGCTCCTCTGAGCGCACTGAATACATCTGGTGTTTTCCTTACATTAACTGCAGGATGTCCGCTGTGCATTGTCCCTTTGAAATTTAAAGCATGCAGCCTCATTAGTGTTACTGTACTTGGCTTTGCTTGACATCATTCTCACTATGCAGACCTCTAATGAGCCTTCAGTTATATGATTTTTTTTCACATGAGAATAATCCATTTCATTTAGCACATGCTGTTGCCACACACTATATATGTTAGTATTTTCAGTGATGTAGCAGCAGGTGGTTGATGCCTTCAGAGATCAGAGTTCAGGGAAAAATATAAATAATAAAATGCGAATTAAAATTGATGAAGAATTAAGTTCAGAATCAGAAATACTTTATTTATAACCGGGGGGAAATTCAGGCAAAGTTATCAGTGAAACACAGGATGAACTACAGATGGAGGGAGTCATCCTGACAAGGCATAGGTCAAAGGGCAGCTGTGGCTCAGTGGTAGAGTCGGTCCTCTCTCAATTGGAAGGTTAGGGGTTCGATCCCTGACCGTTACAGTCACATGTCGAAGTGTTCTTGGGCAAGACACTGAACTCCAAACTTCTCCCATTGCCATCGGGCATGAATGTGCATGGATCCTGATTGGAGTCACACTCAGGCCACTGCCATCAGTGTGTGAATGGGTGAATGTGACATGTAGTGTAAAAGCAGCTTTGAGTGGTTGAAAGACTAGAAAAGTCTGACAGTGGTTACAAAATGACCTTGTTTGTCTATTAGAGTGTTTTTTAAATCAATAGTACTGACAGCACATACATGCCTGTGCAGCCATGGATGAGTTGTAAGACAACAAACAACAAACAACAAATGCAAAGAAAAACTTAAATCAACTCATAATCAACTCAAGCAAAAGCACGGCTACACGGCTGCACGGCTTTACCTCTGTTCCCCCTCGGGTGCAAAACTTGACTCCCTTTATAGGGAGCATAATTGAGACCCTACCTGTCCTCAGCCTATACCAACACAATATGGGGTCCTCTTAATTCAAACAATTAAATCTAGAAATGAAAACTCATCCTTAATTTAACACCAACTCATTTACTCAACTAAATGTGAATTAATCAGGAAAGTAATGTCTTTAACATAACTCAAAATGCATAAACTGAACACAAGGAAAACACATTTCAAGAAAGAAAACCCCTACACTTGGCGCGGCCCAGTGATGTCACTGATGACATCATCTACTCCATAAAAACGAGGAAATGCTGGGCCGCAAGGTGACCTGAACAAAGAAACAAAGGTAAGTATGTACAAGGAAACAATCAATTTAATATGTAAAGCGGCAACTTAAGAAAAGTGACAGAATTTAACCCATGACTGTGTGTTTGCTTTAACTTACTCAGGTGCTTTGATGTGACCTGTAACATAATCAGGGTTCCCACACGTCCTAGAAAACCTGGAAAATCTGGAAATTTAGAGACTAGTTTTCCAGTCCTGGAAACACCTGGAAATGGATTAAAATGACCAAATTTCCTGAAAATAATTTCATGTTGCTCAGCACAAGTTTGCCGCTTCAACTCCAGTCAGAGCTCCCAGAGCTGTCACATTCACAATCGAGTCCTGCGAGGGGTGCAAGATCGCCGCCTTTAGACGCTTTCTAACCAACTGAAAGACGATAGAAAAGTATGACACTTGAATTTTATAATCTTTTTTTTTTTTCAATACATTGCTATGTCCTTTCAGGTGTAACTTGGATAGATGATTGCACCTCCGTGTGTTTTACACAGAAGACAGAACATGACAGGTGTAATAATCCCGCCTTGAACTGGCAGTGTAAAAGGGGCTTGAGACACTTCATCATGAACCCTGCATCATCATAAAAAGGAGGAATAAAACTGGGGTTAAATGTGTCAGTACTATGCCTACCGGTAAATGATATGACCGTTTGAGAGCAAGTGCTGTCCCGAAAACTCCTGGAAAGGTCCTGGAAAAGTATTTCTTAAAGAGTGGGAACCCTGATAAATGCTTACACTAACAAACCCAGGATAGTAAGTGCTGCAAAGTTACAAAAGCAAAGGTAAATTATAACTACAGAAATGAATGTCCATAGTAATGTGATATATGTAAATGAACATAAGGGACAAGTGGTGAGAAAGGAAACGGGTCACACCCACTTTGTCACAAACTGCAATGTTTGTTCCTCTTGATCTCTGGGTAATATATCTGAGGTAAATCCATATGTGGCGATTGTGTGTGTCTTTGTGGTCATTTTCTGTGTCTAAGTTTAAGTTTATCCTTTTGCCGCTTTGTGTCCGCGGCTGTTTTGCGTCTCCTTTTTAGCCATTTGAGTTTCTTTGATCCTGCAGATGGAGAACTTGTCGGTGCTGCAGGATTTTCTTCTGAATGGAGATGCACGCTGTGTACTGGGCACGGCTGTATCCATTAGCACTGCTTAGTAATGTATCCATGACTGCATTAGTGCACCAGTTTTTTAATACATACATGTATTTCTTTATTCTAGCTTTATTAAATGGCATTATAAAGCTTTTTTACAGTTAACGTTATGAAATGTTTTTTCACTTTCTATTTGTTCTTTAGCACAACATGTTAAGTGTGAAGGATTTTTATGTTAACAGTGTTTGATCATGTGTTTAAATTTCTTTATTACTCTAGAATCAATAATCATGGTGTAATCAGCTAAGGTTAATTTTAAGGATGTGTATTGTCTGCTCCTCTCCAGGGTCTTGTGCATGATTTGCTGTTGCTCCTTCTGTCTTAGAGAGATAGTTGGTGGCCTTGTCTGGGGCTGAGAGCTCCAGGGCAAGGGGTAAACTCTAGATAGTCAGGCGCTTCAGCTAAAGTCATAACACCTTGCTTTGTCTCTGTGAGAGGAGTTCTTTCTGTATTGTATAACATACTCTGTGAACCTTGAGTCTGTTCCAGTCAGACAGCTGCGTTCTGTGTAGTACTGATCTGACCCAGCTCGAGTTGTTAATTGCTTTTACTCATTTATTATTATTCTTCAATTAAAAGACATCAAAAGACAACTTTGTTTCCCTGAGAACTTTATTGGTCTCGTCATCAGAAAATTGCCACCACATTAAGAACACTGTTGAGTAGCAATTTCCTGTAATAATGCTTGTAATGAAAAGGATTTATAAAACAGCAGGGAACGGGTCCAATAGAGCCAGTGGCATAGTACAAGCTGGGAAGCCATAATGACTGTCAGGCGCTCTGAGGTGTAAGGAGGGAGACATGAAAGGAGGCAGGTCCACGGGGGGTGTAGGGCAACAAATAGCTCCATGGTTAGTCTGATCAGTCCTTTCCTCCAGATCTTATCACATCCTGAAGAAGAATGAAAATGACCGCTCAAAGACTTCTGCAAACTTGTTGCTGTGGAAACGTATATGACGGTGTTTGTCTTATTTTCCTGTCGTGTGCATGTAGTGCCAATGCAAAAGTACAGCTGCGTTGCGGTGGTCAAACGTTTCAATACTTTCTTTCCAACATTACATATTATTCTGCACATAGGTCTTAAAGAGTGTTTAACCTTGTAAACATCTCCATGTGTTGTTCTTCATGTGCGACAAGACATGACAGGGACAACATCAGCATCATCTCCATGGCTGGGCCTGTCTGCTTTTAAACTGCAGTGTACCAAGGACAGGCTGAACAACACGTTTGCAGATTGGCAGGTTTGAGACGTCACAAACCTAAAGAGCCAATCCTGTTAATAGACGGGGTGACGCTAAGCATATCATTATGTGTAACCTATGGCAACCACTTCTACGATCCGCTAGCCAGCTGTAACTGTCATCGCAATTTTTGCAAGCTCACTACTGACTACTAACGTTAATGTTACTCCTACTTATTACTACAGTTCAAGCTAGCTAAGTTTCAACAAGCTGCCACTAGACGACGGTAGAGATGTGTTTTGTTTTCGTGACGGAGGGGGCGGTTGGAAATGTGCATAGTGGGCGGAGATTCTGGAATTTTTAATGAGGGAGAAGGAGGAGATGCCTCGGGAGGATTTTTAGAAGGTAATTAAATGTATTTATGCAGAACAAACAGACACAATTTATTATTTCAAGCAGATCATTTTATGTCTTGTAGTCATGTATCTGTAGTCATCCATCTTTTCTTTGTTTGTTCAGCCATAGTAGATTACTGTTTACTCTCAACACTTGATACCGGAAAAGCAGCTGCTTAGCGCCGCCTACCCTCTCTGGCAGACCAACCACTGCTGGCTGATGGGAAAACTCATTAACTGTAACTTGTGATTTTTTTTCTCGCAAATGTCGCACCAGACACCCAGTCCGTAATTCTACTATATATTGCAAATGCAAAGGCTTTCATCAGTGGGCCATAGGCTCACTCACCTTTGTGTTACCTCATTCGGCGATAGATAGCGACATTGATTTAGATGAAAATCTTAGAATAGATGATTTTCTCCGGGAAATATTAATTAGTTTCACTGTAAGATAGACTGATGGAGTACTTTATTCACCCCTGAGAGGAAACTAATAAATAATGTAATGTAATGAACTCTTGTTACAATCTTGAATAAAGAGTCTCTCAGGCCTGACAGACCTCTGAGGCACTGAGTTTATTCAACACTGGTCGCATGTTGGCGCATTATTTCACTGCAGTGCCTGAAGCAAGGTCAAGAAAAGGTCCTACTTATGTATGCAGAAAACCTGACCTGTTACCTCTGATGATCGCTCAATTTCAGTAAAAAAGCTATGGTTCTCAGCGATTAAATCTTACTTCCATTCTATCTGTCACCTTTTCCAAGCTCTCTATCTTATTCACGGTCGCAGGCAGCTGGATCCTGTCTCGGCAAACTAAGGGGAGGAGGCAGGACTCAGCGTGGGCAGGCTGTCAGACAGTCACAGGGTTTAAATATACTTCTGAGGCTCATAAATGTAAGCATGTCAGCCTGGTGTTGAGCGCAGTCCTGGTGTCGACCCAGCTCACAATGAGTCCAAATCCAATATTTGAAGCAGCAGAAAGCTTACCTTCCTCTGTCTCCAACTGTGTATTAAATGTCCAGTTGACATTTCAGCTGAAGCTTTGTAAGCAGCATAGCACAGGGGATGCAAATGTATCAGTCTAAACTCTCTCTTCCCAGAAGGCATCTGAGGCTGCAGAGATAACGTAAGTTACCTTAAATGCCTCAGTGTTCAGTGTAAGCAAAACGCATGAACAGAAAGACTTTTGAGTGACTCATTTATTAATAAGGTAAGCATCACAAAGAGGCACATTTAACATGAACACACACTGAAGATTGCTGTTTACAGGGACACACACATAAACAATTTATGTAGGCATCAACATAAAAACGCAGATGCTGTAAGAAAGCAGCAGAATACCCGCTGCTGTAGCAGGTAAATAACCACGTTCAGCTCCTCAGCTACAACCAGAACCAAAGGCAGCAGTGTGACACACGCCTGTCTTTGAACCTGATGTGAAATCACAGTGTCAGGTAGAGATTAAGGTTAAGTGTGTAAAGATTGATGCGCCATACAAAGTGGCTAATTGAATGCAATAAACAAAGGATTTATTTTTTAACCTGATCTTTAGATTTCTGGAATATCCTGCAGTGCTTATAATTTTCAGCCACACAACAGAAAGCGCTGTTGGTTTGTTGGTCAGTCGATTACTAAGTCCAGACTTCACCACTGGAAGGATTGCCACAGATATCTGTGATACAGATACTAATGGTGCCCAGAGGTTATATTTTAATAATGTTGATGCCTTTAACTTTCCTCCAGCACAACCATTACATCAATATTTGTGATTGCAACATCTCATGAGGCTGACACTATTTGGTCCCCCTCCGGATGAGTTATAACAACTTATAGCATTGAAACTGATATTTGTACAAAATTACATTTTCATCAACTTAAGCTGGTGTTCAGTGCTAATTAGCAAATGTTAAACATTCATTGCGAACATCAAAGTTTCTGCAGGTAAAATTGACACCATTATAACTTCCTTTAACGTCCTTTAAAGCGTCCTTTTATCGACGGAACGCCTTTGCATGTGAGGTGAGTGGACTTTAGCACATGAGGGGGGAAATGGAGTAATTTGAGCCTGCAGGAAAATCAGGGAAGTGTGCACTTTCATGACTCACACAGTGGCCAAGGAGAATTGTTAATAATGACCTGACTTGCCGTTTCAGTGAGACAATGGACTTAGGTAGAAGATGTGGTCGCGTGAATCATCGTCTGGCAGCCAGCACTTGGTGGGATATCTCTGAAACGTCTCTCTCTGCTGGGATACTCGTTAACAATGAAGATGATTTTTGTTGAAAGAGAAGCCGACTCGTAAATAAAACGCTGCTGCTTGGTTTGAGGTTGCTGCTGAGCAGATAAATGTTTCCTTCCCTTCAAAGCATTTCTAATACATCGTTTAATAAAAGTGGCCAAAGTCAAAGATGAGCATTTAAACAAACTAACGGCTACATTACAAAAATACCAACCTACAAAAACACAGAATTGACCCTGAATAAACACATATCAGCCAAACCCTTGTACATGAACAGAAACAAACCTACAGCATCACAGAGCAACAACATGCACTGAGTAAAGGTTTTGCATTTGAAGCCACAAACAAAGATTAGTCTGCATCATCTGTTCAGGTCTCCTGAGGTGTCATCGTGATCTGTCTCTTCTGATATATGTAATACATTCAAATGGATTCAGCAGTAACGACAAAATTACAGTCCACTGTGTGCCTAACATCCTTTGTCTACGTAACCTGAGCTGGCATGCTTCACTTGGAACACTTGGAAAGAGCACATGAAAGAACATAATTTCCTGTTACCACAGACATTAGAATGGTTTTGCATGAAAGCAACAAGCTCAGCCACTTAAAAGGGGCATTAATATACTTAACTGATTGAAAGCGAGCGTAACAGGCCTTTTCAAGGCTCAGCTCAATTACAGAAACAATGCTGCACACAGTGACAAGGCCACAACCCAAAATACATAGAGCCATTTACTGCTAAGCGATGAAGATGGCACCAAAACACATGATCCCAAAGAGAAGGACTCTCACAAAATCTTTTATTATTATCCAATTCTTTGGTTGTGGCTGTTGCAGATGAATCTGTTCAGAGCACATATATGTTTGGGATTTTTACTCTGGAATGCAACACTGCACGTTATTTATCTGTAAAATAGCTTTAATGTTATTCCACCCAGTTTCACACTTTTGAGCAAACCTCTGATCTGTTGGCAACACATGGCAAATAGCCAATCATAGTTTAGGATTTGGTGGTAGTACCTGGGGTGGCTAATCAGATTTCAAGGGCCCAGGCCACCCCTGGCCACCCCTCTGGATCCACCCCTGCCCATTTATTATTCAATTTCTAGGGCTTCTAATTCTGCTGCAGTTGAATGCCATCTATATTCATTCACATCTCTGTGAACTCTATGAAAAGGTAAAAATCGTTACATCTCATCTGATATTTAATATTGTGCCCTTGATCTATTGATGCTCTATGACATTAATTTATAATTAAACTATTCCACTCTCACAGCTAGTGGAGGGACGGCTGTGTTGAAGAATTTCTGCCACTTTATAAAAACGGATAACTTGAGCAGGGTTTTTACCTTCTCATTCCTGCTCTCTTTTCATCACGCTTTACACAACTAAATCTGCCACTTTCAATGTGTACAAACACGCTCAACACTATGAATGGCTTCTAGGAGGACTGACGAAATATTGTGCCTTGCCCGCTCCTCTCTGTCACTGAAAACCACCTTTAAGTGCGGCCTTTTGGAAAAGCAATCAACACTTGGCCTTGCTTCATTGTAGACACACATCATAACCATTTCTGGCACACCAAAGGCTTCAGCTCATTTTGTGATACAGGCTCCATTATGAAATCTCAGTCTCCATTGAGGTTGAGGAGGAGTTCCATGAATTTGTCAGCGACACTTACAAACCCTTGACAGGAACACAATACTGATTGGTCATAGGAAAGCATTAACATGGCCTTAGTTTGGGATTGTTCAAAAATATGCTTTTGTCTTAATTTTTTTTTTTTTTACCACTTGCAGGTTTTAAAGGTTTCATGATAAAAACAAACGCCTATTATGTGGAGTTAATTTATTGTGCACACGGATGGAGCCTGAGGTAGTTGAGCCATAGCTTCTGTTTAGATTGTTTCATGATGTGTAACACAAGGACAGCTGGCGGTGAGGTTTTACAATTGCAATGTTGTGGAGGTAGATTTTCTATTGTTTGAAGGCACAGTTTGTATTGACTGCTGCATGAGTGTATGTTTCATAATATCCAATATGTACCTATCAATTATGTATCATAAGGTGAAGGTTCCACTGAAGCACTTGTTAGCCATCACATGTACACTGTATACATATTAGTTCTCTCGTAAGAGAACGGACCTGGTCTGGATGTAAAGTGACACCGGACAACTTTTGCGACGATATATAATTAATTAATAAATAAATACATTACATGAATAAAAATAGATTTTAAATTAATTGATTGTTCATCTTCATATACAGTTTACACATCCTATTTTCTCTCCATGAGTTCTGTCAGATACAAAAATGATTGTTTTACTTTATATAATGTTGCTGTTACATACTGAGGAGTGAAACACAGACACTTTTGTTTGGGGTCAAAAAGTTAAAAGTCTTCACATGCATTTACCAATTCTCAAAATTGTAACTGGTTATTTTCTGTCAGTCGATCAAAAGACTCGATGATTACTGATTTTACATTCTTATAAATATAGCACTGAAGTCAACCAACAAAAAAATCAAATCAGATGTGGCAAAAGCACATGGTCTAAAAGCTGTAACTCGCGTAACGGCACGAACACACATAAACATCATAACTTACATGCTGTGAAAATGATGGCCTCATGCGGACTGAACTGAAACAGTGCCTTGGTCCAGTGTTGGATGAGACACTTGCAGACAGCAGAAAAATCCATGCCGGGGCTTTTAAATAGAACACCACTGAAGTGTGTTGAAGTATGATGGGTGAAGATATGCTCTGTCGAGGGACAGATCATGTATTACTCAGCGTGTCATGTCTGAGCTGCACGAGTTTTAATAAGCCAGAGATGAATAACATGCGAGAAGCTTGAACTGTGCCAAAGAATTGATTTCCATTTGAGTTTAAAACGCTTGATTGAAGAGCAGCTATGATTGATGAAAGCAATCGGCTCGACGTGCTGGGCTAAGCATTGGGCATTGACTGTCGTACAATGTGTGCAAGTCAACATATTTTATGGTGGGAGTTCTTATGCTCTGTCTGCGCTCCGAATAAGAAATTTAAAATTGGATTTTATAAAGTGGAATTGTCTGAGGAGCATCAGTAGTAGGTTTATCTTGTTTAGAGAAGCCTGCAGGGTGCTAACACGCCACGTTCAGCTGCATGGCGACAGTGAGGCGGTGGAAATATCAAATTAAAGCTACTTACTCTTTATATCTATTGTTTTAATAAACTCGCTGTTAGTTATCTCATACAAGCCCACTCCAACTATCCCTTTCAGCTGTCTGCTAAGTTTTGGATTTCTTGGCTGTCCATGGCTTGTGTTTCCTTTGCCCTCTAGGACTCTAATGTAAAGCTGAATAGAGCACTTACATAATCTTGGCTATGTCTACATACACACCTCCACCTCATGTGGGTCCTTGTCGCTGCCCCGGTTGGCTTAGCGAGAGCATTGGCAATTTTAAGTGTGTACCTTAAAGATGAGGCACTGCCTAGAGCTAGGATTGCAACATGTAAACATTCCTCCAAACAGCAGCCACACAAAGTGCTTCTTCTTCTTTTTACACAGCTTACTATGGCTTTCTTTTGTTCCTTTCTGGGTAACACTGTGAACACTCAGTTATCCCATGCCTGATAAACTGCTCCTGAACTAACCCTGTCTGACTCTCCGCCATTACTGCTTTTCTTATGTATATGTGCCATTTCCAAACCTTGATCTGAGTGGACCAATACGCAGCCCACTCTGCCATTCCTGTTCCCCTCTGCTGTGTCACATAACTTGTTGTCGTTATGAACTCGGTTTCTCAGTCCCAGGACAAGGTGGTTGTGGTTGCTGCTATCTCTGAAGTCCTGACCTCCACACGGTGCTTGTACGGATCTGTCTTTCCTGCCCCACCTGGCCATCCTCCTCCGCAGCTGGCACTGCAGGAGGCAACAGAGGGGCCGTGACTTGCACACTGCCTGGAAGCCCCTCTTAAAGTTCTCGTTGTAGTAGCCGTAGATGATGGGGTTGACGCTGGAGTTGGCGAAAGCCAGCCAATGGGCAAAGGGGAAGATATAGCTAGTGAGAAGGTCCAGCTGGTCTCTGTCCAAACCTGCGTAGTCCGTCATCATCAGGAGTGTCCAGAGAGGCAACCAAGACAGCATGAACAGCAAAGCCACCAGGATGAGCATCTTAATCACCCTGATCTTTTTCTGGGATATCATTGGATGACCGCCTCTTCTACCCCCGACCTGGACCGTGGCGTTGGCCAGCTGCGGCTCTCTGTTTGCGACCATGGTGGAACACAGTTTGGCCCCGATGCTTCCGTACATCAGTGTGATGACGGTTAGGGGCACCAGGTAGATGTGAGCAAACAGAACCGCAGTGTAGACCTTTCTCATCTGAGGGTTGGAGAAGTTTTCGTAGCAGGTGTACAGGGGGAACGTGTGGTTGAAGTCATTGTTGTACACCATGTAGTGGAAAGGAACTTTCTCCACAATCAGTGCCACAGCAGCAGGACACATGATCACCATGGCGAGCACCCAGATTAACACAATGGCTGCCTTGGCAACGAGTACAGTCAGCTTGGGCTGTAGAGGGTACACTATGCAGCGGAACCTGTAATAGATAAAGTGAAGAACATTTTAACTTATTAGCTATATGGCTAGACATTATCACTAATCATAAACAAAGTGATGAATACATTAAAATAGCTATAAATCCCAAATGTTGCTGGGGTGCTGTCCTGGTGGCCAATGGCAGTACTGCAACAAAACAAATCCATGTGGCCAAAAGCAATTTTCCCTGTTTTCCACTATTGTAAAACTAACGTCTGCAGAGCTGTGACAGGACACCACCGGAATATACTGTATATTTATATACCTATATATTTTTTTAGCAACATCATCTTAGTGTAAAGTCTATGGGCAAAAAAGGCACATGAATATGAATGAAACACACCAGGAAAACATCAGCATGTTGAACATGTTAGCATGTTAGCACAACTGTGCCAAAATACAGAAAGAATGCATTGGACTGGTTATTTAAACAATAATCATGGATTCATTTTCAGTTTGCCAAATAATAATTTTATTGTTTCCCAGCATCAGTCATATAAGGTGCTTTTCGACCAAAAGTTCCAGGAACTAAATGGTTCCTGTGGCGTTTCCACAGCAGCCTAAAGTGAAGATAATGCAAATCAGGCCAACGACATATGAAGAAACTGTCAAAGTAACTGCACTACACCGCCAGTCCAGTAGGTGGCGGTAATGTACCTTTAAGCTGGTTTGCCAACCACCATTAAATCTCAAAGAAGAAGACGGTATCATCATTTGTGCGACGCTACAGTTAGCCTGTTAGCATGGAGGAGATTCAACTTGTGCTGTGTGTGATCGTGCTTTATTGCATCGCAAATTGATTGAGCACGAAAGCTCGCGTCTCCTACGTAATGTCGGCACAAAACCTCACGCCGTGTGTGTGCTGTTGGAGTAACCACTCCGCAGTGCGTCCTCTCCGTCAACTACGTAAACGGTTCACGGAGCAGACGTGCCGGGGAGTGTTTACAGTTACGTCCGCAGCACAAGCACAGCGTCAGGTTGTGTAACGACCGGAAGCAGGAGACGCGAGTTTTCTTTTTGTAAAGTTACTGTCACGGTCCAGATCACGGTGATTAAACTTAGATTTCAACACCATTAGGTTGATGACGTACCGTATAAATAACTCAGCAGCAGCCCACAGGTATATTTGTATTTATTTTATGAAGAAACGTGTTGCTCCAACTGAAACATCCTACTGTTTCATAAGGTTGTCTTACGTAAAAGAGAGGATTTGTTATGTTAAAGAAAAGTAGACTTAAAAGTCCCAAATAGTCCCACATTTTTGAATATCGCAATAAATATCGCAAAACAAACAAAAAGATGTTGCTACTATGTATGTTTTTTTCCAATCAGAAATTATCCGCACTGCAGGCCCCGCCCTGAAAGTTCCTGGACCTTCCTGTAAAGTACTAAGTCAACTACCCTGGAACTAAATTTAGACCCTGGTTCCTGCTGTTGAGTTCCTGAAAAGGTTCCTAGTTCCTGCAGCCGAAAATCACCTATAGTTGATGTCATATATAACTATCAAACCACAGAGTACTTGCCTTTCCACAGCGATGGCCACCAGGGTGAAAACGGACGCAGAAACAGACACTCCCTGCACAAAGCCGCTCATCTTGCACACAGTGTTGGAAAAGGGCCAACCTGTTGAAAATGAAGACATATGATCAATAGAGAAGTGCTCAAGCTGGTGACTGATCCTTCCGAAATGAAACAGTAACATAACTGTCAGTCATGGAAGACTCAGGTGAGTCATTCGTAACTTTTTACAGAGTAATACAGCAGCAGTTAGAAGTTTCAGGCAGTGTACAGATGTCCTTCAACCTGGGTTTCAAGTTCAGAAATGGATGTAGATCAAGTCAGACCTAAAAAGTGGGTAAATCTAGATATACTGTATCTAAACATATCTCCAGACTACTACTAATGGCAGCACTGGTGCTACCGACCTTCTCAGTGTAAAACCTTGCTTCCTCTTTTTCCACACAATCGCTGTTTGGTCATTCCTTCCACAGGAGAAATGGAAGCTTCAAACACACTTGTCCCATTGATTTTCTGCTGGCAATTTCTAAAGTGGAGCATGAAGGGATAAGAATTGGAATCAACAAACACTGACCCCGAGGTGGAGAAAAATTGCAGTGCCATAGGCTCATCTTAAAAAATTCTCATGATCAGTCTAGAAAAAGGCGGCAACAGAACGACGTACGACAGTATTCCATTTCTGCAGGAACAATGACAAAATCAAAACAGCTGTGACTGGAAATCAATGTGTTACAATGTGAAAGGACTGCTTCAAAGGTAAAAACAAGTTCAGAAGATTTTAGTCAAATGACTCAAATAGAAGGATGCCTGCAAAGTAGTTCAACTCGACCTCGACATGTCTCGTTCTCCAAAATCACAGGACAAATGCATCCCCCCGATTGGGCGGTCTATTTTAGGTGGACCATTCTCCATCTCTCCCTCTGCTCCGTCAATGCTACTGCTGCCCTCCACCACCACCACCACCCCAGCATC
Organism: Semicossyphus pulcher; assembly: GCF_022749685.1. Lineage (NCBI taxonomy): Eukaryota > Metazoa > Chordata > Actinopteri > Labriformes > Labridae > Semicossyphus > Semicossyphus pulcher. Next base: position 28,614,400 of record NW_027211737.1, on the reverse strand, counting down.
CACCTGTGGGCTTCAACGTTACTCATCAATCCGTCCTCAAATTTCTGCATATAAAATCAACCTGAGGTCGAAGCCGAGACAACAAACTCAAACAATGTTCTGCTGCTGTGATGTGTGAATATTTCAGATGCGAGTTGTCTGACTGAACTGAAAAATTACGAAACTTTAATGTGACAAATACATTTTAACGCTCAAAGAAAGAAACTCAAAATATGTGTAGCAGATTAAACACACATAATCACTGTCAATGGTTTGGTGGGATGGTGATTATGTGCCAAGACTGTGTACAATGATGCTCTATTTTTGGTCTCCACCAGCTCCTGAGAGAAATACCTGGATCATCAGTTAGTAAATGTTTAGTTGTGTTAATAAGCGGTTGCTTCCTCACTTAGTTTGCTGTTCGATGCTCAACAGGTTGTGAACAGCCCCACAAAATTCTGTCACCACTTTCTTAAAGTCGAGCTGAAACGGCATTTTGAGAGAATCTAGCTTCCGTATCGTGACGTATTTCTGAGTGAAACAGGACGTGCAGGCGGGACATATCATTAGAGGGATTTGATCGTTGAGAAGTGGGCGTAGACAGACGTTCTCCACAGCGCAGTAGCTAGCTAACTGACCGAGCGTTCTTGGTGCTCTGCGGCTAAATGTTGCAGATTGATTGGTTGAAATTGTTTGGTGCTAACTTACGTAAGCACGCGTGAAATTTAGTTTTACCGGCAGAAAAAATGATCGGATTTTGATATAAGAATACGAAGAAATTGATTTTCTGTATTTTGTTCGGCCTATATTGTCAAATAGATGAACAATATTACCGGGGATGTGATCTAAAAGGATTGAAATGACATTTTTCATTTCACCTTGACTTTAATGACACAGTAGCCCCTTTTACACTGCCAGTTCGAGGCGGGATTATTAAACCTGTTACGTTTCATCGTCTATGTAAAATGCACGGAGGCAGAATGGTGGGGCGAAGCCGTTCTGCCGCTGAGCCGGCATCGGAAGTAGTAACAGAGGAGAACCGGCGTCAGTGTAAACGGCGGAGCCGGCGGGGCGGAACAGCGCCGCGTGTGTGTATTTGAAGCGCACACTGTTTGTTTACGCCTCGCGCATGTTTTGCTTCCGCAACGTTGGGACGCTGTGTAAAAACACACTGCTTGGTCCAATGTAAAATGGCAAAGGCTGCATGACGGCGGAGCGTTACGGAACAGTGTAAAAAGACTAATGAGAGTGCTGAGAGTGAACCAATAACCAAAACAATGAGCTGAAAGACACTATAATGTTTCGTGTAACTGAGGGAAACTGCAGAGTAACATAAATGTAAAATTCTCTCTCTGCATATCAGTTATTTCTGTGTTCAAGTTTGACTTTATCATCTCTTGATATATTGAAGCTGAGCTGTTGTCCAACCTGTGTTCACTGACATTCACTTGTTTTGAAAAAAGACGACGATAACATGCTGTGTACTCATACTTGTATATCATAGAAATACTAGTTAAATGCTTCACCACATGTGCTTACAGCACAAGGAGAAGCCAGCAGAGACAGATAACAGGCAGTCTCACATCACATCATTTGCGAGCCCAGTTAGCACATGCCGTTGTGATGAGACCAGAGCAGAGAGCCCGCTAATTAGCCTGCTAATAACGAACATGGTGACTGGATATATGCTCCCATTAAGTGTTGTGGAAGGAGAAGGCTTCCGTGAGCTGATGGTGTTTGTTGAGCTTGAGTACAAGCCACCGTCACGCCGGACAACAGTTGCGAGAGAGGAGAAAATATGAGTTACGTGTGAAGCAACACAGAACAGTCCGTCCGCTACCGCTGTGACGTTTGACAACAGAATGTTACAACAACGTTAATTGAAGGGTCTGTTTAGGTTGTTTAATGCATTTGAAATTGCATTTGCTTTCTATTGTTGGCTGTTTATGTACATTAATGTGAAGGTGTTATATTGTAATGTTCTCTTACAGTACTATAGCCAACTATTTCCGACAATATGTTTGTTTTTTTAGCGGTAAAAAATATATAATTTGCGAGTAATCCATTACACGTTCATGAGGTAATTATATAACTCGAATATTGAGATGACTGGAAATGCCCATCCCTAATAACTACACATTTAAAGCTGTGTTACAGGATGTGAAACTTAAGTGTCCCTTTTAATGAAAACCCCTCCTTCAGAACTGTTCTTGTCAAATCTCTGCATTTTCTTGTGACAGGTCTGACATTTTCACGAATGGTAAAGTGAAACTTTAATTCTTGCTTTAGCGGTCGAATGAGGATAGTTAAGGCCAGCCTTAAAACGAGTCAGGAGTATGTAGGGAGAATATAAACGCTTATTTCTTTTAATATTTTGATTTCAGTTTAACTCTGTTTTAGCACAAAGGTCTGGACAGGATTAATCTAGACATTACTTAATCAAAGCATCAACAAGACAAATGTAAAATGATCCTCTGCTAAAACCTTCATCTCAGATCAGAAGTAGCAATACAGCATTTCTCTATTTTGTGCCTCCTCGTCTCCTCAGTCCTCCTGCCCGTGACCTGGAGGATCGGGGATCTAGGAGGCTTGCCGGAGGGGCTATGAGCGAGGCTGCACCGGTGTATCCTTTGCTGAAGTCTTTTCGGCACCTGTGGCGTAAAAAGAGGCGTGAAACACAGCTGGAATATACAAAACCACAGCGAGAGCAGGACTACACAAAGGTAAGTGTTGCTTTTGTGTTCATAAGTTGTAGGGATGTGCACTGCAACCAGTTAACCGTTAACCGACAGTTAAGAATTTTAACCGGTTAATACTACCAGTTAAACGGTGAACTAAAATGTTGTCTTTTTTAAATATACATAAATAAACGAGCAGTTAAACAATTGTTAACATGTCCACATGTTGCTATTTCTTCATCAAAACCAGCAGACAAACGGTCTCCTACACAATGAGGACTTGTGTAGGCCTGGCCTTTTTATTTTAAGTTTCCATAGCCTGTTGTTAACGTATTGGATGTTTCTGAGCAGAAATGAAAGTTAACATTTACTCACGAGGCACAGGAGGTAACTCTAATTATTTAAATCTGCAGATATGCTGTCGTCATGATGGGACAGCATCTCATGTTTATTAAAGTTCTGTGTGCTGACCGTCAAAGAAAGGTCGTCTGTAAATGTTTATTTATGCACTCCATGCGTGCATATTTGGACACTGGACAGTGTATTAATATCTGTGGGCATGACTGTCGGTGACACAGGTAGATAATAATAACAATAACAATAACTTTATTGATCCCCAAAAGGAAATTCACTAGTCTGGCATCTCATTTACCATTTACTGAAGAATTAAAAAGTCTGATGGCCGTGGGTACAAAAGATCTTCTTTATCTCTCCGTCCTGCAGTGAATGCAGTGAAGAGAGAGGAGCCGTCCACCAACGTTATTTCTATGGTCCATCGAGGTGTTATGAAGCGGATGATCCGTGTTGTTAGAATAGTCTGTATCCTGGCAACTATTTCATGGAGAACGTCACATGGAACTTCAGCAGTTGCTTTGGGTGGGATGTACACGAGTAAATTGCGATATGACTGAATTCTCTTGGCACACAGTGTGGTCGCATACTAACTGCGAACTAAATAATTCAATGTCTGGACAACACATCTTCCCCTTGACAGCAACATGAGCAGGATCACACCATCTCTGGTTCACAAATAAAGTCGGAGATGTTTTCATTCAACCAGGTTTCAGCAAAACACAGAAAACTGCACTCACGGTAAACTTCAACAATAGTCTTCACCAATATCTCCAGCTCATCTCTTTTGCAGGGCAGAGAGTCGACACCTCCTATGATGACTGATGGCAGAAAGGGCTTACATCTCCATTTCCAAGCCTTCAGCCTTTGCTCCAGCATGGCAGCCACTAAAACACCTCTCCGTCTCAGCTGGAATAGGGTGGCATCCTCCAGATTTGCTCCGTTTCAATGAAAGAAGCTCTTCTCTTGAATAAACTCTTCTCCCCACAGAAATATCCATCAGTAGTGGACAAGACATGATACAAAATAAAACAAAAATAAAGCAAAGATTCAGAGAAATTCAGAGGTACCAGACTTTACTGCTACCAGTTGAAGCGCACCTTTGTTTTACCAGGAATATTCCAATGGAGATACAAAATATGTTTTACAAGGGAGTAAAAAAGTTTAACATAAAAGGACAAACAACAGACAAACAGAATTTACATAAAATTAATTAGTAGCATTCAGCAACAAGACGAGTGATTTCACTTGTCAAATAATACTTAATCCTGTTTTTAATCTCCCAAGCTTATGAAATAATCTAGTTTAAGGTGACTCTGTAGCTCAGACCAAGCAAAAATATCAGATGAAGAGCGATAAACCAATGCTCCGTCTGACGGTTGTATAAGGAAGACAAACCAATGTTTTCACACAGGAGGCAGTGATGTGTGTGAAAAGCTGAAACAGGGACAAAACGCAGCGCTGCATGATGACAGAGTTTTCAGTGAAGATGAGTTAGAAAGCATTTATTTCTTTATAATCAATGACTGATATGACTTGTTTTCCTGCATCAGAACAACATTTGGTTCTACAGAAGAAACCTGTTGATGTTTTTTGTAAGACACCTGATGTGATATCTTAATGTTTTTCCTTAAGAAAGACTACAAGTATTCATCTGTTGAGACCGGTGAGAAAGGTTCTTCACTGTCTTCACTGTGCAAAGTAAACAAGTCTGTACAAATATTTCTCTGGACTAGGTGAAAAGCAGCTTGTTGTTCCTTAATCACACAAAGTACATGTAATGGTATCATCAGTATAAAAATGAATGATACCGTACCTAACATCATTTTGTCATATTGCTGTAACGCCGTGGACACACAGGACGAGGAAGCGCTGCGAAGCGCCGCACAACGAAAATCGCGCGCGACCCGGAGCACTTCCGTTCACATCAGACGCGCATTTCTTCGCGCCGGTCGACAAGCGCCTCTGCTCCTCAGCTGTCGTTTACTTACTGTTTTTTCATCATGCTCTCTCTCTCTGTTTGCGTGTGTGTTTTTTACACCCCGCCCCCACCCCCTATAGCCAGTCCACTTTGTGTCTCTCTCTTTCTTGTGTGCGTCTGTGCGTGTATCTTCATCTCTCTCGCGCTCTGTTTAGACACTGACAAATATATAAAAGCACACAAATACAACATCGCATTTGTCAATCGCTGTGTTTTATTTTGAAAATTGACCGGATTCTCTCGTTGTTTCATGTGTGACTTCCTGCCAGGATCGACGCGATCGCTCGTGGCTCACGCAAAAAATAGATGGTGTGAACGACACAATCGGTTAACATGGGCGCCGAAAGGAAACTGGCTCCGCTTTGTGGCGCTTCGTGGCGCTTCCGCGTCCGGTGTGTCCCCGGCGTAAGGCGAGACGAGTATTGTGATTGGCTGAGAAGATGATCAATGATCGAGCCTCCTTTGGGATCCTATTTGGTGCTCATTCGACTAAAACCTTTCTTTCACAGAATGGACTCTGTGTGTCCAAATCCATGCATACATTCAAAAGCATGTTGTCAGCGGACATAGATGAAAGGAAACAGGAAATGTTTTGTTCATGCAGCCTATTCTATCACACATCATGTGGTGACAATGTACCTTTATAATGTCTGAATAAAAGTGTAATGGCCCTGCTTAATCACGCTCGTACACAAAGGGAAGCTATGGGAGTCTGAGTTCTTCCTGCTGACAGTCTGATGATTCGTCACTAAACAATGAGCGACCAGGTTGAATGTTGCTCTGGGTTGTCTGCTATGGCAAGAACTTCATATTCCCTTCAAATAATCTCTCGCTCCGCCACAGACAAGAAGACGTTCACAGCTACACGAAAGAAGGTTGATTATCGAACACAAGAAAATAAACTCAAAGAAATTAAGTGAAAATGTTTATCACTTTAATACAAAAAAGAATGTAATATTGAAATTCATTTGTTCGTTACAGTCATGATGCATTTGTAATGTCTTTTCAAACTTAATGGCCAAACTAGGGTGTGTTATATAGACGCAAAATATAACTTTAACTAATTTAAAAACGATTCAATATTGTAGGTTAATGAACTGCAATAGTGATCACTTCATATTCAGTCAGTTAAGGAGGGTTTTCATGCCTTCCTCTGGCTGACATGCTGTTTAAAGGTTGAATCAGTGATTTTAAGAGCTGAAGTGATAGAGAACCTGTTTTCCATTTCTCAGCCATTCAGTATTCAAAATAAAGGCCCCCTCTGGTGTTATTTTCTTCTACCCCTATAAGTGAGGGATACAAGCATTTAATCATGTCATAAAATATGACATATCTAGTTAGTGTCAAGAGCTGAAAGGTGTCATCATTTTACTGGGATGTTTAAATCTTAGATTTTATTACTATGGCTGCAGGTACACCGTTTGTTCAATCTAAAATCACACAATGAACACATGACAGGCTCAACCTCTAAGCGACTTTAAAGTTTGTTTCAGTCGCTACAATGGGTATGTGGGCGGCTGTGGCTCAGTGGTAGAGTCAGTCGGAAGGTTGATTAGAAGGGTTCGATCTTTGACTGCTACAGTCACATGTTGTGTCCTTAAGCAAGACACTGAACCCCAAAATTGCTACCGGTGGCATAACAGGTATGAAAGTGCATAAATCTGATTGGAGATTGGCATTTAGGCCTTTGCCATCAGTGTGTGAATTTGACATGTAGTATAAAAGCAGCTTTGAGTGGTCACAAGACTAGAAAAGCACAGTATATAAGTACATAACTACAGTCCATTTACCATTTACCATTACAGGGACCAAGGTTATTTAAAGCACTCTGACACTGGGGATAATGGAGCCACAACTGGTTCAGGCACAAAGGTGGACAGGAGAGAGAGGGAGGTCAGGCAACAGTCACCGCCCACATTCAGGGGAGGCAATCTCGTATAGAATGGCAATCTGGCTGCTATGATAACCTAAGCTATGGCGTTCGATAAATTCTCTCAGCTGAGTCATATTAACTCTTAGCATCTGACCTTTAGGGTCAAAGGACAACTTCACTGCAGATGCATAGCCAGTAATGGGCCCACGGGCCCACCCAGGTAGAGGTTAACAAAATACACAAAGTTATATCAAAAAGATAAAGCATTGTTTAGTTGTTACTTTGTTGTGTGTGTTTTATTTATTTGTATATTTAATTTGTCCTATCAAAATGGAACAGTTGAAAAAGGTGGAAGCAAGCCTCCAGAACGTAACTGGTTGCTACGGTTACAACTGGCAGGAACGGGCAGCTTTTAGCCAGTTAGCTAGCTGGCTTTCTATAACCGCTGTCGATACTGACAAAACAATGGCAAACACCAACATCTTTAACGTGCTGTTTTAAAAAACTAAAAGTTGAGGTCGAGGAAGGAGACTGAGTCCAACCAACAGCTTTCTACAGCCTCATTGGGCCACCAGAGGGTTAGCTCAGTTGCTGGCAATTGATGACCCACCTTCACGGCCAAATTAAAATGTATTTCCCTCAACTTTCAAGAATGGAAAATCAAGGTGCTTCTCATCTCAGTCGTATGGACGATTTTCTTGGTTGGAATACAGTGTAAAGACGGATGCGTTTTCCTGTAAAATGTGCATTTACCCAGCGGAGCAACACCAGACAAGCAAGCCTCACTCTGTTTCACTGGGTAAGTTTAATGGCTACAAGTCTTAAACTAAATGAACCAAGACGCTATGAATTATTAATTTATTGAGGAATCTGGACGATCTATGTTGTTTTGGATATTGTACTGTTTTGTGCCAAGCAGGACATCCCACTACGTGGACACAGAGAAACTGCCAATGCCTTAAATAAAGGAAACTTTTTAGAACTTTTTAAGTTCAAATATGATCCACAGAAACAAAATCGCCTGGAGCAGCTGCCCAGAAATGGAACTTTGATGAGCCCGATGTTCAGAATGAGCTGCTGGAGTCAGCTGCCTCCTTACTTTGGCGCAAGATCAAAGCAGAGGTCCGTGAAATACCAGGTTCCTGATATGCCCATGTGGCAGAAGAATATAAGGATGAGTCAAAGTGTGAACTTGTCGCTGTTTGAGTGAGATATGTCCACGCAGGGAAAATAAAAGAACAGGTTATCAGGTTCATGGATACAAGTGACATGAGCGCAAGTGGTATTTCAGATAACATTTTACAAGTGATGCATCATCAAGTGCTGTGCAGCATCAAAGGTGTCCAGACGTCTGAGCACATATTGAATATACACAGTTCATGACAGGCAGCAGCAGGCACACACGGCTTGTGGAAGTGCAAAATGAGCCTTATCAAGGACGCCTGCGCTTGAAACTCGAGCAATCCACAGAAACGCGCTGGAGCTTGAAATATGGAGAAGTAAGGTTTAACAGTCAAATGTCTTAAAGTTTCACAGTCAAATGTCTTAAAGTAAGTTCTTATAATCCAATGCTTTAATGCTCTAAAGTAGAATCTTAAACTGAGAGACTCGCTGGGCTCATTATAAAAGTGAGGTGCAGATCAAAGTGTGGGAAGCCGGCCGCCTTGTCTGATCTAGAGGTGTCCCCCACTAACGAGGCCCCCTTTTTCTGCTGTAGCGTGTGAGAGTGTGCGTAATGGCCGGAGTGAGGAAGCGCCCTGTTGAAAAGTTGTAACTGTGAGGGCAGAGAGCCAGTGTTGGGGGGGCTGAGCTCCAGCAGGTGGTGGCACAAGTCTTCTACTTGCGACACACTTTAACTAATTAGGCAGAGATCTGACAATGAAAAGAAAAAACGTGCCGAAGCCCAGCGAGGGAGGGGCTTCAGAGTATCTAAGTCCGAGCGGCTAACATGTGGGTAGTCTCATCTGGATGGATTCGGGTTTATTTGTTCGTATTTATACGGGAATGAACTCTTTTAGCAGTTTCAGTTTTTCAACCAAGTTTTATAACTATATTTATAAGAGTTTTTCCTCCATGTTTCATTTCCTAATGGAGATTGAAATTAAGTTGCTGACAAGAGGGTTCTGGGCCCTTTTTTGCCACAACATTCATGGTCATATGGTCAACAGTTGACCATAAAATATTACTTGACCGTCTGGAAGACTGGGTTGGACTTTCTGGCACAGTACAGGTTTGGTTCCTATTTAAAGGACAGGGACTACTTTGTGTCTATAGTTAACTTCACATCTGAGCAGACAAAGATTACATGTGGAGTTCCCCAAGGCGCCATTCTTGGGCCTCTTCTTTTTAACATCTACATGCTTCCACTGGCTCAGATTATGGAAAACAACAAAACAAGTTACCATGACTACACAGATGACACACACAGATCTACATCATGATGTCACCAGGGGACCATGGCCCCATACAAGCACTAGTAAAATGCATTGAACAAATCCAAAGAGTGGATGTGCCATCATTTTCTTCAGTTAAACAAAGACAAAACTGACGTAGTTGTTTTTGGAGATAAGATTAAAAGTCAGCGCACAGCTTCTGTCATCAGTGTTGAAAACCACTGACCAAGCCAGAAATCTGGGTGTAGTCATGGACTCAGACCTGAACTTTCAAAGCCACATTAAAACAATTCAGCCTACTATCACCTCAAGAATTTATCAAGGATTAAAGGACTTATGTCTCAGCGGGATCTGGAAAAACTGCTCCATGCATTTATCTTCAGTCGACTCGATTACTGCAACAGCGTCTTTACAGGTCTCCCTAAAAAATCAAGACACCTGCAGTCAATTTAGAATGCTGCTGCTAGAGTCCTCACTGAGACCAAGAAAGTAGATCACATCACTCCAGTTCTGAGGTCTTTGCACTGGCTCCCTGTCTGTCAGAGAATAGACTTCAAAATAGCACTGCTGGTTTACAAAGCGCTGAATGGTCCTGCTCCCCCACTCCGCGAGACAACCTACTCACCATACATTATCCCACACTTATTTATTCCTTAGCCAGTGCAGAGGTCAGGAGTTGTTGTTGGCTTTTCCCTGGAGGACCATAGAGATGAAAAGACCGGTTATCACTGGGTGAAGTGAAGGGCAAGTCTGCTGCTTCTTTAGTCTGATAAGCACGGCCACCGACACCGAAAAAAACCTTTTGGAAGATTTTATCAAAAAATATACAGTACTGTGCAGAAGTTTTAGGCAGGTGTCCCAGACAGACTCGATGATGTTGAGATCATGGCTCTGTGGGGGCCATACCATCACTTCCAGGACTTCCAGGACTAAATTATTATTTATAATTTGAAAGCATTCTTAGTTAACAGCATTTTTTCACACCTGAAATAAGACTACTTGTGCAAGGGTCTTTATGTCCATGTATTTGAACGAAGATCAAGAAGTGTTGTAAGCAAACATAGCACTATCTGCAATGGGGGCGGAGGAGTTAATTGAGAGCAAGGTGATACAAAACGTTATATTTAGCTAGCTTAGCATACACAGGCACATGCCTTTTGCTACACAATTGTAACTAAACCAACTCACCAAACCAACTCTGTGGGTGAGAGGGAAATAAGGGAACGTTTCATAGTATTTAAAGACTTTGCAGACAGGAAGAAATTGCAGCAATGGTTAAAACATCATTTAGAGAACATGGAATTGATGTCGCTATGACAACAGAGCTAACATTGCAGGAAAAGTTAAGGGAGTGCAAGCCTGCATACTAAGTATAAATCCCCTCGCCACATAGTCTCTGTGTGTGTCTCACACATGAAACCTGGTTGGAGTCCATGCAGTTCAGGCCGGTCCAGAATTAGACTCATTCTTTGGTTGTATCAACAACCTGTACACGCTGTTCAGTGGAAGCCCTGAACGACTGCATACAAGCAGTGCGCCCGGTTGTAAAGCATTTGCCTGGTGTGATTAGGTATACTTTCAGTCCTATACTGCAGTCGTACTCCTCACGTTTTGGGTCAAGCTGTTACAGTCTATAGAGGATAGAAGCCTCGTCAGCCAGTTGTGCCAGCTGCCAGTATAAAGGCCTTGGAGGAGGAGATGGCCTAACAGTAAACATGAAAAAGTGCCAGTTCTTTAGAAAGTCTCTGAAGTTCCTTGGCCACGTGGTTTTCCGTTGCTGGTGTTTAAGACGATGAGGAAAAGACCCAGGCTGTACAGGCATGTCCCCCCCCAAGAAGTCTTTGTATTTTTCTAAATATAATAAGGGATGTTGAGGATCCTGCATTCTTCCAAACATGGGGTTTAGCATTTTGATCGGGCTTTTTCCACGGTAAGCAGTCCTGGGTTTATTGTGAATTTCAGACTGAATGAGACACATTAGTTCCTCCTCAGGACTCCCAGGGAAAATGGTTGACTGTAGTCTTTGTCGTTGAGTCTGTGAAGGTTAAATGAATTGTTGAGAGTTGACTGAAAGCGTCGGTGCAGAAGCATGAACAAGTGTTGGGGGCTGCATCGAATGCGTGAAGCTACGATGGCTTGACACATCCTCTGACAGTGTGTTGAGGTTAACTGCGCTGTGTGTCACTTCCGCCTCCAAACCTTGAATTGCAGATGCCATTGTTGTAATGACAGATTTGAGATCTGTTAATAGTTCCTCATGACATTTTCTTTTTCCATTTCAAAGTTTTCCTGTCGCAGGGGAAAGTGTAAACATGGAAAAAGTCCTGTTGAGCATCACTGCTTTTGTCACGTCCGTCATTTTGCAAGGAATGTCGCCTCATTAGTGACGCGTCACCATGGAGATAACGGCGCACAGCCTGGCGTCTTGAAAACGCCGTTTACCACGTCTCCGCGGAAACAGAGTTTCTAAAAGGCTTCGCCTTGGCCGGAAGTTTTACAAAAGATCCGTTCTCAGTGACCTAAAACTGCGTTTGTGTGTGGACGAAAGGCCAAAACGCAGAGAAAAAGCTACCCGTGTACGTGTGGACATGGCCTAAGTCTTCTCCGAGCATTATTGTGTCATTTTTACATCTTGCAGAGAGAAAGAAGAATGTTAAGAATGGGTTGTCTTTGGTCTTTGATGTTTCCAATGGTTACTGGGTTATTTATTATAATAAACGTTCCTTCAGGGTCTGCTGTCGTGATGTTGTGGACAAAAAAAATATTCTGTGATCGATTGCCGAAGTAACATTGAAGACTATTTCAGTTTGATGTGTTTTGCATGTGTAGGTACCTGCTGTGCTTTAGTTATTTTGGTTTTTGTGGTGTTAAAATGATTCTAATTATTATTATTATCATATTATATATTATTATTATAGTGCTTCTCACAGAAATCATTGACATATGCGAGGGCAACGCGTTTGTGTAATTTGCCACCCGAAATTGTCCGACGTCAAAATATAGTAGTATAGTTCCGCCTGCTACATTTTCCAAACGAAAAAAAACACACAGGAGCGGTGGCGCCACAGTTTGAGAATCACTGCATTAAGCCAAGGCATTAAGGCACAAAGTGCAGAAAGTAACCTGCATGCATTTATTATTACATGTGAACGTGTGTGTCACGACAGGAAGCCCAAGAGAAAGAGACATTGTTTGTTTGAGTGTGTGTGGAGAGAAAAATAGAAAGAGAAGGGAGGGAGGGGCGGTTTACATCTTAAGCTGTCTATTGTTGTACAGCACATTTTATCCACTGCATTCTTTCTTCCTTCCTGAAGTAAGTGTTTTCTGATGGATAGAGCTGTTTTTGTCCGTAAACTATGACCTCTAAGTGTCATTCAATCAATCAATCAATCAAAATCAATCAAATTTTATTTGTATAGCGCCAAATCATAACCAGGGTTATCTCGAGACACTTTACAGAAAGAGCAGGTCTAGACCGACTCTTTGTTAAGTTATTTAAAGAGAGGCCCAACATGAATCACCATGAGTAGCACTTAGCAATTCGGCACATTGGCAAGGAAAAACTTCCTTTTAACAGGCAGAAACCTCGAGCCTCGGGCCGAAAATGGGATAGAAGGAGATGCAGGATAGAGACAGGCAAAGAGAGCAACAACAACATATGTTCTTGTTACCACAACAACATATGTCCTTGTTACATGAACAACAACAGACACATACTTATGGTTACAATGCCAATAATAGTGGTAGACTAGGGTGAAGATTGGCTAAATAAATAAATAAATAAATAAATTAGCGAGAGAAGCAGAGTAATGATAAAGGCTGAGGTAATCGTAATTGTAACAGTTGAAGTCAACAGGTCTACTATTAGCATTAGCAGCAACAATAATGATACTATGGGGAAGGCTGATGTTAGTAGTTGTTGCAGTCGAGCAGGTCCACAGCAGCAGGTGGTCTGCAGCAACGATCCTCAGGAACCCATTCATCATTTCATCGACAGTCCGTACCTCTACGGTGGAGGCGTGACAGGTGATGTTAGCAGTTGTTTCAAACGGTATTCTGAGCGATGTGACAAGTCATTTATTTATTGTCTCTCTGGGTTATAAGTGTTTCTCTTTTAGCAACGCCAGAAACGATCAGATGGTCCCTTCCATTTGTTGGTTTTCAGGTTGTGACAGATGTGAGTTGGGCTGTGATCGTGTTTGCAGTGTTTTGTTTCTACAGTGTGTGATTTCCTATGAAAGAACTCAGTCTCAAGCTGCTGAATGTTGTACATTATTCACCATCCTCTTCACTGCGTTATCAATAAAGGCAAAAGGCCAAGTAATTAATCTTAAGAAAAAAGCACATGTATGCGTTTGTTGGACACGATGCTGATGAGAGCTGGAAACCGATTCACTGAAACAAAGAGCGAGAAGATGCTGAAACATGTAGATGTGTCACATTCAGTTAACCTTTCACACCAAACACGTCAATCATTCCATCTATTGTTACTAAAACAATACTGATAGGAGCCGCTATAAAATTACTGTCCTCTAAAAGGAGCTACAGAGATATAGGAAGAAGCCTGCTGGTGGATATGTTGCAATCAAAAAGAGAATTATGAGCTATTCGGGGAGGCAATCAAAGATGCTAAACTGTGATTATGTGTTGCTTCATTTGGATATTTGTATATTGCTGTAGTTTGTTTTGTCTTGTTTTGAAAAAAAGAAGCAGGCTGGTTTTGTACTCAACATGGTTATGGTAAGAACAAAGAACAAGAAACACAGTTATTTAAGTACATTTTTTTAAACAGTATACATTTATAAAAACATAACAGGCCTTATTATAGGAAGAAACAGAACACGTTTGCTGATCAACTGTTCCAAAAACAAGAGACGAGGTCAAAACCGAGTATGTGGCTGACCACATCAGGTCAGTGTGTTACAAGGACCGTCCGTATGAGGCTGATGACAACGTGTTTGAAAGCAGGTGTGCGCTGCTAGGTGAGGACAGCGGACGAGCAGCCCCGCCTACTCCCCAAACAAAGTATCCAGAGCCGTACAGAGAGTCGCGTCAGTGGAGGTCCAATATGCTCCGGGATCCGCCATTGCAATGTCGCAACTGTCTCTCTCTACGACTGTGAGACTCAAGTCACAAACAGACCTGGGCTGACCCCGGCGGTCAGCCAATAAAAAAGAAATATAATGAAATATAGGTTATTAAAGCAAAGTAACAGAGGGTCTCATGTTGTGGTTTGCAGACACTGATCAAGATGCTGGTTAGTAAGAGAGCGGTCAGAGCTCTGGGGCGGCTGTGGCTCAGTGGTAGAGTCGGTCGTCTGATTGACAGTTGGGCACTTTATGTAGCAGCCTCTGCCATCAGTGTGTGAATCTGTGTGTGACACAAAGACTAGGAAAGCGCTATACAAGTACAGTCCATTTACCATGTACCATTACCTCTGTAATTAAAGACTTAAAAAGTGAAGCAGATATTGAAGAAGGAGATATAACACAACATAATGAATAAACACAATTGTCCCAATCCTTGATTAACACTGACGTCAAAGTCATCACCAATCAACAACACTTGAGATGATCTCCTCCATGCATCTAATCAAGACATACCTTCATCAAAGGGAGACAATCATCTAAAAAACGAGCACTAACAGGGACGAGGAAAACAATGAACAACACTATCATGCCTTACACGTCCGTACATTTTCAACACGCACAACATTTTAAATCAAACAACACTTTAAGACCCTGTTCATCAACATGTGGTTTTTGTGATCGAATCACAAGTGGACAGCCTTAACTACAGGTGTGAATGGACCCGGGACGGATTGATTTTCTGTTGTTTACTGAATTCCTTGCTCCAGGATGGTATCTTCCAACTCTGCTGCTGAATGTTGTACATTATTCTCCATCCAGTCAATAACTTGGTGGGTTTAGTCCTGGGAAGTTAGTGCATCATGGGTGGATCACAGAGATGGGTGTCTTTTTTCTGAATGATTTTCACGATACACAGCGGAGCATTATCGAATCAGCCAAGAATGACTAACAACAGGTGTAACATTCATTCAGAGTTCAGACTATTTATCCACATAAGTCTGACAGTGTGTACGCACACATGCTCTGGGCCACAGAAAGCACCGCCCAGTCTCCGGGCAGCCATGGCAACGATCGCCTGGAAACGCAGAGCCAACTTTCATTCCTGTGTGATTTAACGTTTATCTGCTGTGTCTCGTATAAATTATTTATTTCTCTTGTTACTCCAAGCAACTGTAAACGTAGTTTATGCATTAGAGAAAAATACAGAGAGATTTAAGTTTTTAATACGGTCTGTTTTTTCACTGTTAACAGAGACTCCAGTCTGCTGTCTAGTTCATATTTCACTGATAAACCACAGAGCTGTGGATGAGCATCGGGCTTCATGATCAAACAAAAAGTTATATGTTATGTCATCACCTAAGTCCGCTGTCACCCGCTCGCTCACTCCCTCTTTGCTCGTGCACAGGAACGCAGCTCTCCCCCTCTCTGTGCCGTGAGTCTGGTGTTTTTTAAAGTCCAGTGAAGAAGAATGAGGCTCCGTGTTCAGAGCGGGAAAGTGAGACTTTCACTGAAGACGCATTTGAGGGGCTCGTTGATGCCAGGTGTGAACAGCTGTGCTCGTGATCAGATCATTCAGGACACGTGGGGCATGATATCAAATGTGAACAGGGCCTAAGACAGCAGCTCGTCCACCCAAAGGACAAAACAGCCGGACACAAACAGCAATGCAATATGTGCAACAAGGAATGCATTGACCCGCGCCTTGGGGAAACAAACGAAGCGGCCCAACAGCCAGCTCCTCAGGTCGGGATTCATCGTTCTGTGTATCCAGTGAGTCTGTGTATTAGTCTGGAGACTGGAGTCTTAACAGTAACTTAACAGTGATAACACAGACGAGAAGATCCGTGAGATTAACACACAAATCCAGTTTATGAAACATCTGCCTCCTCACTGCGCTGCATTATTATAAACTATGATAAACTGCTTGTGGGTCACATCTCTTACCCGCGCTGTCTCACCCTCGTCCCTCATCAGTTCGTGGTCTTATTAAATAAGTAAATGCTGTCTCCCTCGCTGAATAAATCCAGGCCACGATATGTCCTGTATGCACGATATGTCTCTCACACAAATATATAAATATATTAAATGAGTCAGTTGCCGTGGATACATGGAGAGTGGAGAGGCCTTAATTTGGCCCAGGTCACATGTACGTGCACACTGCCAGATGTATTCTTTACTTTATAGGCTTCATTTATTCTTTTTTCTGGTCCAGAGCAGCTTGGAAATAACACGTCATCCGTGAATAGAATTACACTAATTATATGACAGGTTCAGCACAGCATCACTTTCACACAGAAAAGCAACGATGTGCATTGCCTGGTAACTAACTTTGAAAATTAAATCCGAACTTCAGAATCAGGTTCATCACCAGGTACGTTTTTTCTTCATAAAGAATTCGCCTGGGTGTGATGGTGCAGACAATACAGATGAAAGAATAAAAGACATTAAACCATCCATGAAAATGGCGGACAAAAGGCTTTACAATGTTACAATTTCATTTAGAAGACACTTTTGTCCAAAGCATATGGACGTACACCTGAGAGATTATACAGCAGCAGCAGCGGTGTGTGTGCAGTACTGATGTAGCAAGCGTAAGTGAGAGGAAGTTGCATTTAAAGGGACCGCCTTGTTGTGAGAAGCGTCAATGTGTTACTGTTTCGAAACAATGATTCAATCAGCAGGCCGAAGCTGGGCCTATGACTAAAATGTGAACATGAAAAAATGTTCAACACATTAAAGCATTGCTAAAAAACTTAACTCCAAATTATATAAAGGGTCAGTTAATGTACTGAAGTAAGACCCACTTTTATAAAGGTTAAATAACAAAGCAAGAATGTTCACCGTTACAAGCAAAAATGTTTTTACTGTGTGCCAACGTAATCAGCCCTGAACACTTTGACAAGAAGAAAGAATACAATGCTGATATTGAAATGTAGCGTCTAGTATCTGTGGTAGAAGGGTGGTAGAAGACAGTGTCAGTGGGAGAGTCTCCTTGTGCTGCAGCCTCCTAGAAGATGGCAGTGTTTCAAAGAGTCTATTTCCTGTAAGCATGAAGGTCAACCCAATCACCTCCTCAGAGGAACAAATGATACACTGCAATACCCCCTTTTACTTGTAGTTGTACCAGATGGGAATGGAAGATCTAAAGAGCATAGCGCAAGGTCTCTTAACCAATCAGAGTGTCATCACTCATGCTCTTCCTCCTTGGGGCGGCTGGGGCTCAGAGTCGGTCGTCTTTCAATCAGCAGGTCGGAGGTTCGATCCCCAGCTCCCTCAGTCTACATGTCGAGGTGTCCTTGGGCAAGACACTGAACCCCAAATTGCTCCCAGTGGCATAGTGACAAGACTCAAAAAAGGACCCAAGAGCACGACTCAAAATTCAGGAAAATCAAAAGGTTTATTTTAACAAAGGAAGTCCACAAAAATTCCAAAGAAACACAAACTACAACATAAAATCGCTGCTGAGCAGGAAAACTAAGATTAGGTTTAGAAAAACACAAAATCACAGCAATGCTGGAAAAAAGGCTTGACCAAAGTACAAACAAAAAATCACAGCTAAGCTGAAACTAAAGACCAGAGCAAAGACCACACTAATATGAACGACGCTTACTTGGACAAGAGGGATCAGGACGAGACTAGAGACAAGACGATCTGACACAGGACACAGACTTAAAATACATGAGGAAATGGGAAACAGGTGGACACAATCAGGGGTGGAGCAGACAATCACACTGACGAGGAAACACCAGGGCAGGAAATAAAGTTTCTGAAACGAGAGAGGACAGTTACTACAAAATAAAAGCGGACATGGCAAACATGGAAGACAGGACTAAAAAACATAAAACTTAACATAACCGACGAGACATGACACATAGCTGACAGGTATAAGTGTGATGGCTGACTGACAGTTGGGCTCTTTAGGTAGCAGCCTCTGCCAACAGTGGCCACAGCTGAATGTGACATGTAGTGTAAAAGCAGCTTTGAGTGGTCGCAAGATTAGAAAAGTGCTTTATAAGTGCAATCTTTTTACCATTGCCCTTTAAAAGTCAGGTGGACGACAGCCGGGTTCTGCCCTGCTCATGTGACTTCTCTAACATCCTTGGTGTCTCAACACAGAACACAAACAGGCCACTGTATGTTGCTGTTGCTCGGAGCTAAATTCACGTCACTCATAATAAAGTCTTTCCTGATTAAAATGCACTGACATTTAACTGAGGAGTAGGTGTGCTGCTGTACATCCCTGTTAGTGTAACAAGCGAAGTGGAAGTGCATCGTGAACTCGCCTACCTATGCCTGTCTTACTTATATGCTCTCTAAATACCAAGACAGTTCTGCGCCTGCCACCTGTGCGCCTGTTCAGCTGCTGCAGGAACTTCTTTCAAAACTGGTCTCATCAGATGTCGGGGGATTCTTTTGGCAGTTGCATCCAGTCTCGTTGATCTGAACTGGCCTTAAGACATTTTGGCTTGATGGCAGAAAATCTGGGCGCCAGCCTTATTCATGTGAAAGTCAGTCACTGAGTGAAGAAGATCTATTACAACCTTATTTAGAATGCCGTCCTCTGCCGAGACCGGAGACCAGATCTCAACAAAGCCATGTGGCTGACAGATCATAAAAGCATCCAGGTGAACACGCCTCCGTCTCTGTGCCTCGCTTGCCTCAGCCCAGATCTGTAGGTATGATCTTTATGTTTGCTGTACTGCACAGTTCTATCAACATCTGTCAAAGTGTTGCAAGTGCTGGAGGATGGCAAGTGCCTGTCTTTTCCCTTTTTTAATTTGGACTTGAATAGAAAGGGGGTGGACCACAGTTTCTCTCTTTCTGTATTAGCTTTAGCTAGGTCTTATAAATCAACCTGTTTATTTGCTATCTGCAGTGAGTGGGGTTGAGCGAGTCCCTGCCCTCCTCGTACAGAAGGTCAGTTTTGATTAACTGTTCCTTTAGATTTAATTTGCTCTTGCTGACTTCCTTCCGCCTGTACAGGACATATAGCAGGATCAGGCTGGTTATTGTTTTTGTATTACCTTGTAAACATTGTGATGTAAGTTGATTATTACTCATTTGTAAGGGCTGTATCGTTATGGCGACGGTAAAAAGCATGATTCTCTTCACGTCTGTCTGTCTGTCTATATAATCTCTCCCATGCTGCACCTCACACACAGCCACTAACTGTTATTCAAATTAATACATGATGATGTCACCAATATGCAAATTAGCATATGATGTCATCTGGCGACTTCTAGTGACTTTTGGAGCTAGTGCTAAAATAGTTGTGGCAACACTGCTCAAAAAAACAAAATAAAACCCAGAGTTACCTCCAGTACCGGGCCGTGAAGGTCGTCCGGATACCAGGATCCAGAGAGTTCCTAACGGGCATAATCCAGAGACAGTGTGTCCAAAGGGAGGAGAGCCAGATCCGAGGGATGACAACGACTGCAGACTTTACTTGGCCAAAGGCAGGGGCAGCCATGGACCCTCATACACTGACCTACTTTGAACCATCTTGGTTTGCTGCGTCACAATTTTTATTATTCGCCGGCCGCATCGTGAGCGAGAGCCCATTGGCTAATAAGTGAATTGCTTCAAGGCGTAGGAGGTAACATGGAAGTGAGACCAAACGACAATTTGGGATGGATCGCTACAACATGACCCCACGGTCGGAGCTTCGGAAAGAAGTCAAGGAAAGAACTCTTGGGTTGACTGCGCGAGGGCGTCTGATGTTGACAGGCCCGAAAAAACCCGATGACCCCATCATGTACAAGGATAAATAATTTTGCTGCTCTTAACTCAACTTGTTACACACTTGAATAACATTGAGGTGCTTGTAATACAACACCAACATTTTGTGTCATTTCATTTTATCACCAGTCTTTGAGAGGACGGCTTTTTGCAACTGATCTTAACTACACATTAAGATGTAACAGTTGTATAATGTTTTGTATGTGTCTGTGAACAATGTCAGGTTTAGGTTTATTTATTAATTTTCTCATTTTTGTTTGTTTTCAAGTTATCTGTTGAGCAAATTTCTGTAATAAATGGTCACTGGGACGGACTGGAAGACATTTCTTCTCCTCATCTTTCATTTTCACATGTCAAACCTGGAGTCCAACACAGCCACCAAAGGAAACAAAGGAACCAAAAGTCAACTGGAAATTGCTGATACATTAGTCAAAGAACTACCTTGGATGGAGCTGTAGCATAAATGTTCTGCCAGGAGACTGAATCAGTTACACTCTCTGTTTGTAAGAGAAGAGTGTTTGATATTGAAGTCAGGTACGTTTCAGACAATTAAGCAAGTGGTTGAGCTCGGTGCAATTCAAAATGATCCAGCTCCCCCTCAGGAGAAGGGAGGCCTTCTTACTTTGTTGAAGGCACAAAAGGCTTAAATTGCATACACTCAGGGGTGAATACCGCGTGCCGCTGAGAGCACAGTGGGTTTCACTTAAATGCCTTCTCAAGGTCTCATTCACAAAGTGAACTGCGGCAATTAATTACAAGCCCAATTAGGTAATGAGTTAATGCATCTCTCTGCAGTTTTCACTTGTTTGCTTTGTTTATGGAGAGGACCTGCCAGCACCTCGGCTCTCTGCAACACAAAGCTGCACTCTCATGCTGATGGAGTTGATTCTCTCCATCAAGATAGAGGATGTGCAGGGAGAAGAGGGAGCAGCTCTTCTGACAGTATATCGTGAAGCTCAGACTTAATGATTCATTTTTGTTTTAGAGTCGCTGTTAAGTCCTCTGCACTGTAGCCTACTGCTCTGAGCTGCTGGGCGAGGATGCAAGGGAGTGGAGTCCTCTGCTGCTAGTGGTGCTCACACAAAAGCTGCAGAAAACTATAGATGACAGACTGCTCATTGACATAACAATAACCCCCTGGCTAGTCTAGTCCCCACCTGCCCCCTTCTTCCACCACAAAGATGCTGACTTATATTAATGGAAATGCACTTTAGTTTCACCATACCTCACCCTTATTCTTTTGTTTTTAGTTTACATGAAATGTTACGGTTTATGTCCTTGTTTTGTATTTCCTTCTTGCTTTCTGTTTTTCTCATATGTAAGATGACTGAGGCGACCCATATCTACCTTTCTTCCCATGCACACGCACAAACATACATACACACACATCGCAGACAGATGCACATGCACGAGTACTTAACAGGCACAAAAGCAGACAGGCGCAGCACACACACACACACACATAAAGAAAATATTTAAACCTCAGACTCGTGCATATTATCAAACTGAATTCACATAAATCTGTAACATGGAACATCTAAAGAAACTGGTTCACAGGCAAAAGAATCAAAGTATTGAACCACAGAAACACATTACAAACTGATACATGCCTCTTCTAACACGTATATATAAATCTGACTGATCAATAACTGAGAACACCACATTGAAATCAATCTTCTCTGCCCATTTCAACTCCAGGCTTAAAGGAGCAGCCATTTTAATCCACATTACTATTCATTACCAATTACTATTGCACACATTTTTCTCATCTCTTTGAGATACTGACTTCCCATTAATTGGCAATTGAGACATCAACACAGTCATCTCCCGATCATTGGACAGATCTAATGATCCGAACAGAACATGCAAGTCCCAGTCCACAGAATCAATAATCAGTTCATGAGCGGTGTTTGTCTTGGTGGGAGTTGGCGTTACAACACCTAAATGCCAGAGAATTATTATTCCCATCACAGATTCATCTTTCCGACTCTCACATTGATTTATTTTTAATTAGTAACTCAATAGTTTCCAAGATTGAAGACACATACATCCCATACGTGATCGTGCTCCTGTCTCGATCAACTTAAAGTCGAGGTGAAATGAAAAATGTCAATTTAATCCTTTTAGATCACATCCCCGGTGATATTGTGCATCTATTTGACAATATAGGCAAAAAAAAATACAGAAAATCAATTTCTTCGTATTCTTATATCAAAATCCGATCATTTTTTCTTCCGGTAAAACTAAATTTCACGCGTGCTTACGTAAGTTAGCACCAAACAATTTCAACCAATCAATCTGCAACATTTAGCCGCGGAGCACCAAGAACGTTCGGTCAGTTAGCTAGCTACTGCGCTGTGGAGAACGTCTGTCTACGCCCACTTGTCAACGATCACATCAAATCCCTCTAATGATATGTCCCGCCTGCACGTCCTGTTTCACTCGGAAATACGTCACGATACGGAAGCTAGACACTCTCGAAATGCCGTTTCAGCTCGACTTTAAACATCAGCCAATCTTGCAAAATGTATGACTTTGTAATGTCCCAGAATTTGATAATTCTATCAAAAGAGAGTGGGCATCCTTTCAGGAATTAAATGATTCACTGTCACTGCCTCACTTTGGGAAAACATCTAAATCTACATCTTGCAGCTGAATGATCACATTAAAATGAAAACTCAAATTTCTCCAACAAAGACTCAATGTGAAAAACACCTGGCTAACAAAATCCGGCAAAACAATCAAACATCAACAATCCCCTCACGTATGAACTTCTGGACTCAGCAGGGAAGATACGCAGACACCAGATGAAATAAATTAGACATTAGACAAATTAGACAATAAATTAATAAATAATTTTTATACCAACCAATACTCATCAATACATTAACCAAACCAAGAAAACATTTTTCTAAACAATATTAATCTACCACACTATACTTAAGTTCAAGATCTCACCTCATCTTAAACTACCATCCCCGCTTATCACACCAGGTATAAGCAAAGCTCTAGCATCACCTTTGACACAGTTATTCCATTCCATCGGCTTTATTAGAGGAAGGCACTTATCCAACGATCGCAACACTATTCACTATTCATCCAACACTGTACGGCTATTTAACTGAATCCATCAGACATCTTTACCAGTATACCAACAGTCATAGTCTCACTGGATGCAGAAAAGGCATTTTAACAAAGTAGATGGGGTCTATTTATTTTCAACACTTAAACATTTGGCTTCTGTTAATCATTCACTCACTGGGAGAGGGTCCTGTACACATCACAAATGGCCACCATCACCAGCACGGCCAACACGGCAATATCCGCCGATATAATTAACCGATAAAATAATGGGCTGCAGCATACTTGATTAAATGCCCGACCTCGGCGCAATGTCCCCGGTGCAAAGAAGACCTGCGCGGCGCAGCGTGATGACGTCACGTGCGTCTACCTGCAGCATGAGAGAGTTAGAAGCCAAAATGTCCGTGGTGTGGAAGTTTTTCAAAGTGTCCGAAATAGATAGAAAACTGCTATTTGCAATGACTGCTCAGCTTCGGTGATGCGAGGAGGAGCCAAGGCAAAGTCTTTCAACACTACAAACTTGATTAACCATCTCAAGACCCGTCACCCCGACCGTTGTAACAAATGTGATGAGTATCACCATTATACTGTACGCTAATTCCAATACAGAAGAGAGTTGATGATCTCTGCAATTAGGTGTGCAGGAAAAAAGTATCGGTAATCGCTAAATGAGTTGTAAAATATCGGCATATCGGATAACGGCAAAAAATCCAATATCGTGCATCCCTAGTATGTATACATTTTTTATCTCAATAGAGTATTCATCTGTGACAAGCCTCCATATGTCTCAACGCTGTATACTGACACACATTAACATAGGTTGAAGGTGTGAGTGTGAATTGAAGGTGCATGTGTGTTTGTGCAGCTGTCCGTATAGCCTGACAGGTATGTTGTTGGTATTGTAGAGAAGACAGGGGAACGTGTCACCCCGGGTGCATTCACAGTTGAAAATGTCTTGTTTTGTGTTTTTTATGTTTTACAGATGTTTCCAACAGCAGGGCAATGCCAACCTGCGGCCTCCGGCTCATGACTCCATGTTCAGGCTCTGACTGCTGAAACAAGGATCAGGCACGCAATTGAACAAATCCCATCACAAGTCCCAAACCAGACACAACAATGTGTTGGATTAAACTCTAAATCCTTTCTGACTTGCTCAGCCTGCATGTTGCTCTCAGTCCACAGTCTCATAGTTTCTGATCCGTGTTGGACAGCCACGGCATTGAGAAAGAAGATTTATTTTTGGCCTTTATTCGTAAGGACAGCTGAAGAGAGACAGGGAATGTGGGGAGTAGAGAGTGGGGGGCTGACATGCACCAAATGGATCAGCAGACTGGGAGTTGAACCTGCGATCAGTGCGACGAGGACAGTAGCCTCTGTACATGGGGCGCCTGCTCTACCAGCGGAGCTAAACCTGCAGCCAGACAGTCAGAAACATCTTGAATATAACCTGAAATATCCTTTAAGCTGCATTAAGGGGTAGCTGTGTATAGCCGCAGATCCTTGACCCTTTTGAGCACTCTCTCCCTTCTCAATGCAGGGAGACGGTGAACTGTAAGAAAAATAATAACATGAGCCAAGCGAGGTCTAGTTATATCCATCGCGGTGAATAATATTATGTTAACAAGGTGACTGCACAGAAGAAGCCAGCTATTCACTAATGAGACAAAGAAAACCATCCCACCGCCCATCACCTTATTCCAAACAGTGAATTAATTTGAATGTTATAAAGATACTGGGGAGAATATAAACAGAACTATACAGCCAAATCATGTGTAAGGGGTTGCAGCAGGGATTTGAAAAGGTTCTCAGGGTAGCACATGAGCAGGGTTGACTCTGCCCGACATCTCGAATGGTAAAAATTGCTGCCACACAATATGTAATTGTAAATAAATTGCATGTAATTTTGCAACGCAGTTATCTTGATTATAAGATTTCTACAATGTGTGTGGGGGCTTAGACCCCAGCAGGGGGGTCTGGGGGACATTAAAAGACTCTTTATCATTGAAAGTAATCACTGTACCACTGATTTTAAAAAGTTTAACTGCTATCATTTAAATTGACAAGAGTTGGAAAAAAGTGAAATGTATTTGTTACCATTCGTTTACTGTGATATTAAAACGGTTTATCTTCATTCACAGAAACAATACGCAGCTAGAGTTTATGCTTTGAAGTGCTGCAGCCCTCATCGTCCGCTACTATCTCTTCTCTCCTTTTCTCTCCATCACTTGTTCCCTCGTTTCTCTCTCTCCATCACATTCTGCTGTATTTATTCATTCCCTTCCTTTCTCTGTATGCTGCCTGCCTGTCTGCCAGCGACGACGTATTCCGTCATTATGTGAGATACGTTTCCCTCATGCCCTGACTTTTCCTAAACACCTGTCCTGCACATGCCTGCATTGTCACAATGAAGTCATTACATTTAAACAAACAGATTGATGCCTTTTGTTCTTGTTTTTCACCCTCAACGACCCTCCGATAATCACCGAGTGATGTTGTGCTTTCTTCCGTGGGAGGTGAAGAGACACTTGCATAATGGCCTGATAAGTGCACCGAGACAATTGCTCCGACATCAAAACTAATTGTGCACACAAGCACTCACGTGGATTTAGCACAATAGAGGTCAATAATTGTAGGCGGTCTTATTATTTACCTGCAAAAAGCTTTATAGATTTAACAACTGAGATGGAGATTATTCTGTGAGAAAATGGTGAGCCGACACTGCAGACAAAGTGAGGCGTCTGATTCTGAGCCAGAACTGGAGCTAGAACCGGAGCCTGACTGTGTCCCTGTCCCGCCTGCTGCCTGGGTCGCATGGTGTCCTTGCATGCACCTCTTTAAAGATGACGTCATCGACCCATTAACTAGAACGAAAGCATACAGACACTCTTGAGCGTCGAAGTTGGCCAAAGCAGTACCCAAAAAGTGCTTGGCGGTTCTAGTGTTAGCAGATCGAGTTTGAGCTTTTGACCCCGGACCTGAACGCTCGGACACGTCTCCTTTTCTCTCTTTGTGTCGGGGAGAACGCAGTGAGTGGTCGAGCAAGTAAGAGAGAGAGCGGCAGAGTGACGGTAAATGCGAGCAGAGAGAAAGGTTGGCAGTGAACGTGTCAATCTTGGGCTTATATTCAACATCGTACTCAGGGCTACATTCAAAACATCTGAGGCTCAAACCAGCGCACCCCCCAGAACGTGGCGCCCTATGTGCCTCTAACCCTATGCATTGAGTTGGACCTGGCTCTTACCCCTATTTTGACAGCCAGCAACGAGTGACGAGGTCCGTTCCTGCACTCACGTAACTTTACTGTGCTCTAGCTCTTTAGTCTTCGCTGGCCGGGTCAGATGGTCAAACGGCTGTGATTGGCATCAATAAAAAGTGGGGTGGATGGAATTTTGTTTTGTAGAAAGTTGCATCACCCACAACACCCACGGGGCAACGCGCCGGAATATAGATATTTTATAGATAAAGTGATAAAAGTGATGAATAACCAAAACAAAAAGAGAACATAAACAAGGCCCGACTAACATGCATGTTGTAGCATCGTAGTCAGTGATATATGACCTGTTTGCTCCACTGTAGCAGTAATTGAACAACTTTTCTACAACACAATGGTGACAGTACAGTATTACATACATCCAACAAGGTATTTGTTACCTGTAATGAGGTTGTCCACTAACGTCGTAGGGATGCAGAAGATGCCCACCAGTAGGTCGCTGATTGCCAGGTTGAGGATGAAGAGGTTGGTGACTGTCCTCATACGACGGTTTTCCAGTACGATCAGACACACCAGGATATTTCCCACCATGCACAGCAGGAAGATGAAGAAGTAGGCCAGGATGTAGCTGGCAGCAACATACACAGAGTGCTGATAGTAGGGCAAAAAGGTAATGTTGGTGACATTTGAGGCTCCATCTAAGCTGGTGTTCATAAAGGCGGTGGCTGATCCCTCCAGCTCCATCCCCTCCATCCCCGTGTTCTCCAGTACGTCCATCCTCGGAAAAACCAGCACTGCAGGGGAGATCAAATGAGATGAGACGAGAAGAGACGATTAGTAGATTGGATCGAATAGTAAATGGATTGTACTTATATAGCACTATTCTGGTGTTCCGATCACTTAAAGTGCTTTTACACTAAAGGTAACTTCACCCATTTACACACTTATTCACACACTGAGGGCAAAGGCCAAAGTGCCTCAGCAAACATTAGCTGGCAGCAAATAAAAACACATTATAAGAGCCGTATAAAACTACATAAGATTTGATGTAAAGTAGAAACTACAAGAACAGTTCAAGACAACAATGCACTGCATGTGCACCGGGGCATTACATAACGTTATATTATACTCTGTGATGTTACATGACGTAAAATAAATCAATATATAAAGAGCCTCTGTCATGATGGCACACCGAGGCCCCGGACTGATTGCACTCCCGATTATAATAATAATGACAGTATATTATTGACAGATTGTTTTCAGGGACAAATACATGTTTTGAAATTCAGAGCGTGACAGCCCTTATAATACTGCGCCGCAGTTACCGCCAACTCTCTGCAGGTGGTAATATTTTTCAATCTAGCTGCTGTTAGCGCTGGCCACTGCTGACAAAGCTGCTGTTTGAGCAGATGAGTTTACGTTGACGCACAAGCTGAACTTAAAGACCAAAGTGAGTGAAAGGGAAGACCTGTTTACTTTCTACTGGCCGGTGCTCCTGTTCTTGCGGCCCCCTGATTTTAACCGATGCTTTAAGTTGGTAGTTGATGCAAGTGTTGGGGGTGTGCTTCTCCAATAGGACTCATCAGGTGTTTTACAAAATATTTAAAATGCATCAGAAAAATTACTTTATAAAGAGGCTTTGGACCTTCTTCTTGCTATAGGGCATTTCGAAATGTGTCTTCCAGACCATAACCCCCTGGTTCGGTAAACTCGAACCAGCGTCTAACGCGATGGAGTCTGTTCGGTGCTGCAGTTCTTCTGAGTCAATTTGGGCTGGTGTCGCAAAGGAGAATGTGCTCAACAATTCAAAGAGGAGTGGGTCATTTCCGTATGTCGCGGTTCACGTTGGACTTTATACTGGAATTGACTGAGCCGTACCTGAGGCGCAGGACAAGTAACTTTGCCAGCCTCTGGAACCCCAGCTAAAATAGCATACCACCACATGTGTGCTCCCCCATGTGAATGTCACTGCATTAGTTGTATTTTTGGTGTTGCCACTGTCTGTGTGTTGGTACGCCAAGTGACTGCAGCTCTGAGGAGAGCCTTTTTTAAATGTTTTGTTAACCTGTGGATTGGCCCACTTCTTCAGGAAACTGGACGGTTTTGCTGAACAGGGTTACCCAATATGTGCTGGTGCCACAGATGGGACACATACTCCCATAATCGTCCCCAATAACAGCGCACAAGCCTACTACGATCAGAGGGAGTGGCACTCTATTGTTCTCCAAGCTGTTGTTGACCACAAATGCTGGCATCATTCCCAGCTGTTTTAGTACAAGTACAATAATTATGTAGGCCTACATAAATATATGTAGAGTTCATGTAAAATATATGTAAAGCACATTCACGCACACTCACAGTCATGCATTTCATTGCCTTCGAGAGCAACTTGTGGTACATTATCTTGACCAAGGAAGATTTCACATGCTGACTAGAGTAGCCAGGGATCAACCTATCGTTCAATTAGTGGTCAACCCGCTCTACTGAGCCCCAGCAACACGAAGCTTGTGCTGTGTTATTTATGTTACTGATCATATGTATATATGCGCCTCGCTCTCTCATCACAACAGGGCTCTGAGTCGCTAACTACACTTCTCAGTCGTCCCCCGGTGGTGGAGCGAGCTACCAAACTCCACTCGGTCTGCAGAGTCCCTTTCACATTTAAGAAGAAGCTAAAGACCCAGCTCTTTATGAACACCTCTGACCTTAATGATATTGATGCTATTGATGATGATGACCTTGTTGATGTTGTTGATAATGATTAACAAAAAAGAAAGGCCCTGTGCGCTGCCTGTCAGCACCAGTGTCCGATCGCACTTGAAGCTGTTTGTTGGCTCTTACTGACTTCGTTCCCTCCTGTCTCGTTCGCTGCTTGTGTTGTATTAACTCTCAGATGTACGCCGCTTTGGACAAAAGCGTCTGCTAAATGAAAATGTAACATTGTATATAAAATGTAAGTTTAAATTACATTTCTCCTTCTATTGTTTTCCCCCTCTTTTTAATCAGAAGCAACGTTTTTTTTTTTAATTGGGTGCTTTGTGTTGATTGTGTTGCGTGGGTGCCTCCACTCACACAGCATAATCGCAAACACAACAAAACTGAAATATTATTTATATTCTTCTGCAGTCGGATTTTTACAATTCTTGCTGTGGTTTCCGTAACATCCTTTTTGCCTGTGAGAGCAGTGAGCTGGGCGGATTGTTTGACCTGAATGGCTTATGAGGCTGCAACATCAAGAGGATCAGCTACACTGTTGACAGCACTCTAATGCTGTACATCTGGGAACTGCCAGGAAATGCCAACCCATGTGGAGAGCAAATGCTGCCAACCAAACAAGCACAAGCAGCGCCAACAGAGCGAGACAACTCCTAAACAAAACATTAGCTCAGAGTGGCAGCTAATGTCATGAGTTTCTAGTTTAGTTCTGGTTTTGTCTTGTATTTGGGTGTTCAGTTATTATTTCTTGTTTTACCTTGTCACTTTGTCCCTTGTCATGAGTTCTCATTGTTTAGTTTTGTATTTAGTTTATTCTGTGTTCTTGTCAGTATTTAGTCTTGTTCAGTTCAGTATTTCACTTGTGTGTCTTTGGTTCGATCATTTCCTGTTTTACTTTGTCACCTTGTCTCTCGTGTTGGTCCACTTCCTGCCTTGGGATGCCTGGGAATGTTTTTTAAGAGACATGAGACGTCCTTTCCGATGAAGCGTCACGTGCTGCGACGTCCGTTTGTGATTATCGCGTCATCTGATCACCGCTGGATCAGCTGTCAGTCTGCTTTAACAGCTGTTTGTGTCTGTACACATGTGCACTGTATTAATTCAAATAAAACACACAGTAACAGTGTTTCCTCTCTGTGTCCTGTTACCTGTGTAACAAACACCTGCACATGAAGAACAGGCTGCAGTCTGTGTTCCTGCTGCAGAGCCAGACGGACATTTCTTACCAGCACTGTGTCTTTATATTATTTGTTCATTATTTACATTTTTGATCACTGATCATCTGATCTGAATTAATTATTTAATAAGCCCAAATACTGTCTGTTCATGAACTATGAAAATGATTTATTAGGTTAAAAGTTTCAGGATAAATAGAAATCACGTCACGCTGATCAAATCACTCTCACACTTAGTGTTACCTGCTGACAGAGAGACTCACCTGCTCCCTCTGAATTCATTCATTCATCCATAATAAAAGTTATCAGGGGAATAACTGATCATGACGAGAGGTATGTTTTTAGATTAAATTTAATACAAATGAATCTGTTTTTGCTACTTTTGATTTTTGACAACTTATTTCTACTCAGATGTTGACCCAGAAAACAGATCAAATCTGCAGTTATTCACTGCATTTTATATATTTTACGACAAGTTATGATCAATATTTCGTCTTAAACGATCTCAGCTTGTCAGATACCAACTCATAATACCGACGTTGTTTATAGTCGGTTTCAAGGCGCCCTGTAAAGTCTGTTTTAAGGTCCGCTTCTTCCTCTCTGCGATATGAAACTCCGGTGATGTTGTGAAGTTTCACATAAGTCCGATCAGCTGCAGCGTCTAATCACTAACTGATCTCTAATAAGGGGGCGTGTCGGCCAGTAAAAGACTTCCGTGGAGGCTGCTCTCGTGTATCCTCGCTTATCGCTCCTCGGAACTCCCTCCTCTCTCCTCGCTCCTCGCTCCTCCGAGCAGCGATAAGAGCTTTGAGACGGTCCTCAATATGGCGGCAGTGGAACTACTTCCGGTTCGGGCGAGGAGCGAGGAGCGAGGAGCTATCAAATAAGAGACTTGGGAAGCAGCCTTAGTCTTGTTTAGTTAAGTATTTCACTTGTGTCTTTTCGATTAGATAATTTCCTGTTTTACTTTGTCACCTTGTCTCTCGTGTTGGTCCACTTCCTGCCTTTGTGTTTCCCGCTTGTTTGATTGTGTGCCCTGCCCTGATTGTTTTCACCTGCCCCTTGATTGTCTCACCTGTGTCTGATTAGCCTCACCTCCTAAGTTTATTTAGTCTTTGTGCTCCCCTGTCTCGTTGCCAGTTCATTGTCGTCCTTCATGTGGAGTTGAGTCTATGTCTGTGATTTTGTTCCTCGTGTCTTCTTTGGATTATCTTCGTGCCTCCCCTGATTTCCTCGTGGCTCCTTGTGTCCAAGGGAGGATTACCTGTTTCCTGGTTTTGTTTGTAAGTTTTTTGCTCTGTCTTTTGATTTTCCTTTTTTTGACTTTTGTTGGAGTTTAGATTTTGTTTGTGCATTTTTGCCTTTTATTTAATTAAACCTCATATCTAAGTCTGCTTCTGGGTCCTCACCTTTTGGTTTAATCTGAAACCGTGACAGTAAGTAATTAGCCGTATTAAGCGGGCTGTAATAAGCTTTGCGTCTGAGATAACAACCTGCTCACTACATTATCCCTTACGTATTCTGTCCTCAGTCACCTTGAGACTCTGCCTGCACCCCCCCTGCTCTTTTTTTAATTTAGTTTTGTATTTTTGCCGGGTTTTTTTTCTGGTTCTTTCATGATTAATGTCATAATCACTCAGGGATTAATAAAGTACAAAATCAATCTCTTTCTATCTACAACACATTACTCCTGTTTTAGCAGATTTTTTTTAATGTTATGTTGCTGCTAATTCATCACTCTGTTTCTGATTGTATCATTATACTTGTTACAAGCCTTATTTTGGTTTTCATTACATTATGTATCAATGCTTTTATTGTATCATTTATTCAGTGATGGTCTCAAGTATGGTTCATGTGCACTGGGTAACAGTACGCATCAGGTGTGATGGTCCTCTGAACTGCACGGCCATGGCTGATACCGGAGAAAGGTAGGTGAGAGGGTCGTTCTGGAGATTTTCTCCAAAATATGAACAATAGTAGGCACAGTGAGAAGGTCGACTCCATTGTACGGGCTTGGGATCATGCGATTCGCACGCTTTTCTACACTGGAACAACAACATAAAAATGTTGCATAGTTGATGTTACTCTTCTTCTTCTCCTTGTTTTTGGGGTGCATTACCGCCACCTTCTGCTTCGGAGTCATACCGCAAGTGTACTCGGGTACGGAACGAAATAATGTGAAAGCTGAAATATGAAAACACCCTTATTGGCTGCATTATAAAGAATGCAGTGTCCTGTTGTTTTTAAATGTATAGAAACAAAATGACTTGAAAAATAGATGAAAAAAAGTTAAAGAAAAACAGAAACACCAAGCAAAACAACAACAATCAGCCCATGACTCCAGCTCCACATCTCTCTAAATGACGGAAACAGCGGGTAAGGCGTTCTTGCAGTTTGGCTGAGCGCAGGTTCACACCTCCTAATTGCAGAGCTCTACATCACAACAGGCACTCTGTATAGTGTGAGAGTAAAAATCAAGTACACTTATGTTGTGAGAGCTGCTTGCTTTAATGAGAACTGCTACCGATCCTTACATGGGTTTCAGAAGTCCGGAATAAGTAAAGGCTCTGAGGCCGGAGCCAAGCAGAGCGTAAACAAAAGAAAACAGGCTTCACACCCACCTGGAGCTGCAGGGAAACTGACCACAATCAGTAACAGGATTACCACCCCGAGGTTGTTTGCCTTGCCAACTAAATTGCAGTGAAGCTCCACACATGTGTTTGCCACAGCATAAAGGTGGGCGGGATATATTTGTAAACTGAAAATATATGAAAGAACATAATGACCTGAAAACAAAACCTCTCCTGTTCAATGCACGCCAACCTCTGCCCAATCCTTTACAGCAGGGACATATTACCAGCCTCTTTCCCTCTGTGTTCCTCTGAGCAGCATGTAATTGTCAGCTGACCTTCTCACTGTCGGCAAACGAACAGGTACACGAGAGGAAGAGCGAGGGAGACAGTCCGTTAATCAATCTGATGGTGTCCTTCTCTCGCACGGCTAAAATGATCAAAATAAACCAGTTGTAAATAAGATCCCTTCAGGAGTTAAAGAGATAACACGGACAGATGTGAGGTCACAGTGATCTGAATGTTTGACAAATTTCCCTTCAGGAATTGCGTAAATATTGCATTTAACAAGAATGGGACAGGAGCCGTGTCCTTACTGTACGAATTCTCAACATCTGATCAGTCAGTCACTGAATCCGCGACTGTGCCACATTCAGATAAACCAGCATATTCTAAAACAATATGATAATAAACATTATGTTGAATGTGAAAAATGTAGAAAAAATATGATTGATTAATAGTTTATTGTTTGCTTTAAAATTATAACCTGCCAACATCAACACTTTACAGTTCTAAAAACATAACTTAATAGGAATTAATAGTAATAATCAATACTATATAACTCGGGCTGCATGGTGGTGCAGTGGTTAGCGCTGTTGCCTCACAGCTAGAAGGTTCCTAGTTCAAACCCCGGTTCGGGCGAAGTGGGCCATTCTGTGTGGAGTTTTCATGTTCTCCCCTTACATGTGTTGATTCCCTCCAGGTAATCTGGCTTCCTCCCACAGTACGAAGACATGCTCATAAGGTTAATTGGTGATAGCTTATAGATGTCAGTGTGAAAGGTCGCCTGTCTCTGTGTGTCAGCCCTGTGATTGACTGATGATCGGCTGGAGCTGGATAAGCTGTATAGATAATGGAGGGCTGTATGGATGGACTAAACAACGAGCAACACGAAATTTACCTATTATACAACAAAGATTTATATACAAGGATTACATAAAAATACAGCCTTTATCCTTATGCAAATGAACACCTGGTGTTTTTGCAATTCGAATAAACAACCCTTCCATCTGTCAGTCAGTAGAGAAGTTAGAAAAATGAGCCCACCTTCCTGCGATCCCAAACAGGGAGCTTTGTCTTTCTATATCCCCTCATTATGGCAGTATGAAGCAGCTCTGCAAATTGTTTACCTTGATTGTGTCACCGATTAAATATTGCAGGGAGAGCACTCTAAGTCACCTCTAGTGGTCTCCTTTACACAGAGGCTGTGCAGTAATGTGTCCTCTGAGTGCTGAATTTTCCAGCAGTGTGCTGTGTTTTTAAAGGCCTCATCAGTTTCCTCTAAAAGTTGTCCTATAGAAGGGATTAACTGTTAGTGAGAACGTGCCCATGTTGTAAGAACTGCCACAAACTGGAACTAAGGAATTTTAAACTCTTTCAGCACAGTGTTTTTCTACAGGGTTTACAGGGCCCACGAAGCTCTACTGACACACAACTTTGGGTTAAACCATGTGTCTCTGAATTAAGATGAATGTCTATATTATGGATCCTAGCTACCTTTTTCCATGTGTCCTGCAGATAGGATAATAACTTGTAGAGTAATAATATGTTTGTTTAACAACAGATTTAAAAAGTTATTTTAAAAAGTACGTTCTGCGGGGCGCTGTTTAATAATAATACATTTTATTTGATGGCGCTGAAGGCTCGGGCACCCATGGTGCTGAGGCGTGATGTGGGGATGGTTAATAGTCCAGCAGAGGCTGAGCGGAGGGTGCGGGAGGGGCTGTGATCTTGGAGGAGGTCGCCGAGGTAAGAAGGGGCTAGGTGGTGGAGAGCTTTGTATGTGAGGAGGAGGTTTTTGTATTGGATGCGGTTTTGTAACGGGAGCCGGTGAAGTTGGATGAGAATAGGGGTGATGTGCTCAGACGATTTGGTGTGGGTGATGATCCATCATTTAGCTCAGTTGGTAGAGCAGGCGCCCCGTGTACAGAGGCTACAGTCCTCGTCGCACTGATTGCAGGTTCGACTCTGCCGATCGTTTGGTGCATGTCGTCCCCCACTCTCTACTCCCAACATTTCCTGTCTATCTTCAGCTGTCCTATAAATAAAGCCAAAGGCCAAAAAAATAATCTTAAAAAAAAAGTATGTTCTGCCCATATCATCCATCCATTAACCGTTGATCTAACGCATGTCTTTGGACTGTGGGAGGAAGCCAGCGTACCAAGAGGGAACCCACACATGCACGGGGAGAACATGAAAACTCCACACAGACACGCCCCCTACGTCTGAACTGGGAACCAGTGCACCATCACGCAGCAATGTTCTTCCCAATATTGCAAAACTTAATGTAGCAAGTCGTAAGATTAGCAATAAAAAATATTTTTACATGATCGTTTTGAGTACACTTACATAAATCTTAGGTTGATAATAAATATTTCTTATTTTGTGGTTGAAACACTTTAAGGCACATTCAGCCTTTCCTCCTGTCTAACATGTCTTTCTCATGAACATGGAACAAAAGATAAATGCATTGTTCATCATGCTTATCTTTATTGAGCCACAATCTTCGAGCCACAATCTTCGAGCCACAATCTTCGCCATACTTCTTAGTTTGACCTCAGACTACATTCTGATACTACTACCAAAATAAAGTATTCCATTAAATTCAGCAATTTGTGAAGGGTTGTTATGGCTATTGTCATAACCTGGCCCATAAGGCCATGACAAGCAACTAGAGGAGACACGAGTTGCTGAAAGTAAATGAATTAATTTATTACAAAAAGAACGTAAGGAGTTTACAAATACTATGAGATGTGTGAAATCTGTATTATCAGTAGTGTACATGTGGGTGTGTGGGTCTGGTGTGGTGAGGTGTTTGAAGAGTGCACCAACACAAAGAACCAAACTAATAATGGTGCTGGCGTCGAGTCCAGAGAGCGAGCGAGAGACAGAGAGAGAGAGAGACGGAAGCTGCTGTATTTATACTCGTGGAGCAATGGGCCCAGGTGCTCCATATAGCGGCAGCTATTCCACCAGCTCCTCTGCAAAGAAACACATGCATTAATACAGTAGACTAACACTATGCAGGGGCCGTCACACTATAATTGAGAGAACTCCTGGGTTAAGTTTGATTTACAGTACTGTTATACGTGCACCCAAGCCTTTACTACTTGGTATGCAAGATACGACTGTGGGGAGTTGGGATGATGTATATGATGCCTTTCCTAATTTCCCCTAAACTACGACAAGCACGTAATCATTAAAGCTCATTGTCACAGATCATATGTTAGAATCTAGCATGAATAGCCAACTCAATAGTTTAACAATTGATTGATAAAAACCATTGTGTAATATGTAGAGCTGCAACAACTAATCAATTAAAATCGATACCTCAGAGCACAGCACCGTGCAGCAGAGAGCGGAGGTGCTGATGGCTTTACAAGAGCAAACCGCGCCGATCTGCGAAACTGTATGGGCGTGTTTGCGCTTTAAAATCATAAGTGCAATTTACTTTGTGAATTGGACCTTGAGACGGAGCAGATAGCGGGGGCAAATGATGTGCAATTTATGGTGCTATCCCCCCTTAGTTTTTTGTCATGATTGCCAGAAGAAACCAAATCAATTTCCTGCAATTCATGTGGAATTCAGGTCAACCCACCCACTGTGCCCTTCTAGCCTTCTTCCACTTATTCCACCACCCCGTTGTTTAACCTCTCATCAACAAACACAGCCCACAGGTGCACCTTTTAGTAGTATGCCAATCTTCAGAAATTTCATTAAAAATGTCTGCCCACGCCCCATCGTCACATCATGGATTCATTCCCAGCAAGAGAATAGACGTGGTTCAAAGACTTTCATCCCGTCCCACTTGACTCCCTGCTCTGCTGTCCTGCTCCTGAATCTAGTGAAAGTAACAATGTTGATGAGCACAGAGACGCCTTGAATATGAACTATCGAGGTGCTATAATGCAAGTCTACCTCGAGCCAAAGATTGAACAGTGCTTATGGTGACTGTCTGGCGATAGATTTTTATGACAGGATTTTCAAACATACTGCTTATCCTGTTCAGGGTCACGCCTGGAGCCGATCCCAGCTGTCACTGGGCGAAGGGCGGGGTACACCCTGGACTGGTCACCAGTCAGTCGCAGGGCTGACACATGGAGACGGACAACCTTTCGCACAAACACATCATGGTAATTTAGAGTCACAGATTAACCTTACAAGCATGTCTTTGCAAGCTCCGCACAGAAAGGCCCAAACTGGGGTTTGAACCAGTGACCTTCTAGCTGTGAGGCAACAGGGCTAACCACTGCACCACCGTGCACCCCCTAATAATGCTATTTTTTACTAATATTTCTTCACAATCCAACTATTCCATACTTTAGGCTAATATTTTGATTCCCACAACAACATTTTGTTTTTGTTTCTCGTCTGCAACAGACATGAAGAGCGTCATAACTTTGCTGGCTCACTTCCTCGACTGTTCTTCTGGTTCAATGTTTCTCAAACCGCTCCTGGAGTAGCCCTCCCCCCTGACCACAATGTTTTTCATCCCATCTAACCCTGCTCCACCTGAGAGACAGCCTCAGCTAACCCCGGTGTGCTGAGCTCAAAGCTGCACTGATTTAAGACAGTTGTGGTGAAGAGGGTTGGATGGAAAACATGCTGGACAAGTGGCACATGCTCCAATAAAGGTTTGGGAGACACTATTCTAGGTTAGTCTGCTGTTGTGTCGGGTGAGGGAGAGAGCAGGGCAGCAAATCAACTTTCATATCAACAATCTTTGAGGCCGACTCGAGCAAAATATTAAATATAATATATATATATATATTTCTACAGAAACAGAAAGTGTCAGCTGTCATCCCCTTTAAGAGCCCGCTGCGCCTGCAGGCAGGCGTGTTGCTATTTACACAGCGGATTTCAGTCATTCTTCTTATATAAACCGGACCCCAACCGGCATATTGAACTTATTTCTTTCCACTGTGTCCTTGAACACACAGAAAAAAACACAGGTTACTGTAGCACAGATTGATGTTAAAGCCAGTAAAGATCCCACTGCCCAGCAGAAAGGAAAATGAAAAGAGTCATGCTGTGTGCATTTACACACAAGGCAGAGCATTAATGATATAAGTCTTCAGATGGACAGGATCTTATGTTTATTAAAGTTCTGTGTGCTGACCATCAAAGAAAGGTCGGCTTTAAATGTTTATTTACTTATTGTTGCTGCTGGATCACGTGGCTGTGTTGTCTCCTGCATGCGTAATTGGCACCGGACAGTGTTTTAATATCTGTGGGCACGATTGTCGGTGCCACAGGTAGTTATGCTTGAGTATGGTAATTAATGTACCTCCTAGCTGCGTGTGTGTGAGTGTGTCTCTGTTTCTGCTGTATTATAGAGAGCGTGTGTCTAAATGAGCGTGCAGTATGGAGAGCTTTGTGTCGGTCTCAGTAGTTTTTGGCCCGTGCGTGGCTCAAGTAGGACTCTGAGGTGAAGCAGGTGTGTGTGGAGGCAACGGTGAGCTTGTCCACGTCTTCCTGCACTTCTCAGCTGATCGGTAACAAACTGAAAGCAGTGTCATGATTTAAGGAGACGAGGGAAACAAAAGCTTGCAGTCTGTCCCTTAAACAACACACCGCCTTTTCTTTATGAGTCAAAGCACTGCTGTGCGTCCCCGTGTGAGTGACAAGCAGACTCGTGTTGTAAACTCGCCGATGCGCCAATAACGCGCCCTCTAAATAGCAAACACAGATTGCGTCATTAACTTACTAGACATTAGGTTTGTGTTTGTCTATGGCGCAGTCTCTTTCTGCATCCTCTAGATAGCAAAGCGCCATCTGTTTGCCTGACCACAGCTCGTTTCAAAACCAACATGCCCACGGGCGCTAACAGTGCTGCAAGATCACTTGCTATTTACACAACGTGGGCGCTGGGCGTGAAAATGACGACTGCGCCGGGTGAAAGATGGCAATGACACTTGCGCTGTGCGCTTTGCGCCGGGTGGACGATAGGGCCCTGAAATTGTGTTTTGTAAACATAATTGTTTAGATTCACAGATTTGACCTAAATTAAGGAAACATAAGTTTGGTAAATTTGTATTCTATTGTACCCTATGTTTACATACACTGAGTTCATGGTGTAATGGTTACATTAACGTTAAGTGCATATTCTGGTATCAGGTATTTCAGCTAGTGGGCGCTGTTTAGCCAGCTGTATTGTTATTGAGGGGAGAAATGGGGAGAAGTGAGAGAGTGGTGAGAGAGTGTACCTTAGACCAAATGTAACTGAGAATGTACAAATTCTCAAATTCTCTTAAAGTTAAAATAGGAACATAGTTTGCCTTTTTGTTGGTAAAAAGGTAATTCTGAAATAAAATCAAAGTCATCACTCAATCCAGTTTTATGGTCATACTGCACCCTGTAACAGAATGTACCCAGGAGTTAAATAATAAATACAAAATAAGTTCCTCCCAGACGTCCTGATTATTGCTCAGTGGGTCATGCATTTGAAGAAGGTGGGTAAATAGCATTTATGTGCAGTTTACTCTCCTCTAATACATCCCAAATAATACAATCAAGAGGGCTATAATGCCAAGTATTAACAGTCACATTACACTTAAAAGAGCTTTGTCGTCCCATCTCCACAGCCGAGAGCAGCGGAGAAACATTGGCCCGCAGTTCTAGATGAGCAGACTCTTTCAGTGGTGGGTCCGCGGGGGCTCTGCAGGTCTATTACATTGCACCAGCAACATAAAGTGAGGCGATCGCGCTGGCAAAATTAGCTTATGTTGACGTGCAAATCGGTTCGGCATTTCGGCAAAAGTAAGATACTAGTTTCCAACATATGCTAGCCTCTCTTTTCCGATGTTCTGATTTCAGTCCATGACCACAGCGAAGCTAAATGTGTCTCACCTTTGTCAGTCAGACTCCTGTGTGGATCGACACACTGTGATTGACAGCTAAAGCACGCTGAGGCAAACAATCGGCTACGGGTTCGACGGAACCATTTCAGAGGGGCAGTCAGATTTTTTTAATTACTTGTTTTCATCAGTCGCTGAAATAGTAAAATGACCAGTGATGTATAATCACCTGACTGCGGGGACTGTATGATGATACGTTTATTTTTAAAAAGACAAAAAGTCTTTTAAAACTAACGGCGATGCATCTGCTCCACTTTGTCCATTGCTCCATTGTCTGGGTCCTCTTTTGTTCAAATAGGACACATACTACCCAGTTCTTTCATAGCCTGCAGCTATTTCTCATCACTGACCTTCAGATAGAGACTTTTGTATTTCAGTTTCTTAACAATTAAATTCCTTTTTCCTTTGACAGTGTTTTTCCAACTCTCAGATCCACTGTTATCACAGCAGATCAGCCTCTTTTAACACTCAAAAGACTGTGCAGATGCTTTTAATTTTTATGTTAGGTGGGTCCCTTGTGCAAGCCCTCAGGGTGTTTTTGATCCCACCTGTGCATTATGATATGTAAATGTAAATGTTTTGCACAAAGAAAGAAATGGGGTTTATAACTGCCTTTAACATACATTGCATTTAGCTTTATTTTCATAAAACATTGTTATTCACATTTGCTCCTAAGAACCACAGAGCACAGAATGTAAACACGCAGGTTAACAACTCTATTTGACTTCCTAATAGGAGTTTGACAGCTACATCTGGCGACCTTTGAATGTAAACATCACAGATCATGTCGGCGGGGGGATCAAGGCAGAGGCTCCGTTACGTGAGGCAGCTCCTAAGTGCGTAACAGCAGCACTCCGTCACGGTTCTTGTTAGTGCTGTTAACCGTTCATGGAGTGGGTGTCAGCCAGTGTTTAGGGTTAGTGTTTAGCAGCGACTATATTTTTTTACGCATTCACAAATTTAGATTTAGATTTAGTTGCATGCAAATAATGTTCACACAAACCTGCAACATGCAACTGGGGGCTGTGAAATTACTTGTGAACCTTTTTCGGGAGGTGAAAATCTTTTTGATCTTTATTAGCTGGAATATTTCACAAGAGTAGGTCAGTCACTTTGCATTTAGGTACTTTACAATAACTCACCAGCTACCCCCTGGTGTTGAGGCATAATAAGATACATTATGTGTAATATTAAGCACAGCAAAGATCTAGTGTTTCAAGTGGACTGTGTTCCTTTCTTGCTATTGTCTCTTTTTATGAGT
Source organism: Semicossyphus pulcher (assembly GCF_022749685.1). Taxonomy (NCBI): domain Eukaryota; kingdom Metazoa; phylum Chordata; class Actinopteri; order Labriformes; family Labridae; genus Semicossyphus; species Semicossyphus pulcher. The sequence continues at coordinate 28,573,167 of NW_027211737.1, read as the reverse complement.
TAAGAAGAAGGGCTCAGTACAGTGAGGGAGGCAATGGCACATCTTAGAGGCTAAACTGTCCTCATAGCCTCTTCTACATTAGATTTAACTGAAAACCCTGGACTAGAATGAAGCAACTGTCTCAGACGGTATGCGATGTGTTTACACACTGTGCTTGTTAATATTCAAAGTGGTAGCTTACACAGTGGCTCACCTTAAGGCATGAGACTAATTTCAGCTCTCCCTTGGGAAGTTAGAAATGTCAAGCGCAGGAGGAAAAAGTCAAGCATGACATCAGTGTGGCAGAATGCGTTCATTGGCAATCTCTGGAGTCTCTGTGGTATATAAAACTTAATGAGGGACATTCCAGATTATTTATATATTTCATCTTTTTTAACGATAAATTGTATGTTGCTAATATTGCCTTTTACAATTATAGTAGCATTAATAATTATAATCATAATAGTTCTTATGGGGCTGCACGATGGTGCAGTGGTTAGCGCTGTTGCCTCACAGCTAGTGAGTGCTTGCTCCTAGTTTGAACCACAGACTGTATATATAGATGGACGATGCGTCTCCATCTGCTCCCATTGTATGAAAGTGATCACCCTGCGATAGGTGCTGCCATCTTGCAATAGTGATGTCCTATGGAGCCAGAGTCTGCGCAGTAGAGATCGGTGGGTGAAGCGGCCGTAGCCACTTTTGCTAACCAAAACACACACTTAACTTTCTAAAAAAACAGCAAGGGTCCCGCATGTCGGCGTGTTTTACAGCAGAACAGCTTCTCTGTGTTGGTCTGAGGTTAACGTTCACAGGTATGTAAACTACAATGACTGTAGTGATTGTTTTAGTTACGTCTCCTCTCACCGTTCGTCCTCCACTCTGCTAACCAGGAACTGATCGGCTGCAGGAGCCGTATTGGTCAACAGAGCTGTCAATCATCATTTTTACAGCATCAAATAACTAATTAAAAATAAACTTGTCAGAAAAATGAACTCAGACGTAAATCAGCATGATAATAACTAACTAGAATGACAGAAACCATGTGTGATAAAAGTGTGTTTTGATTTTATAGTTTGACTCATGTCCCATCTGTTAACATGGAGGAGGCGGGCTTTATGTCCTATACTGCAGCCAGTCAACAGGGGGCGCTCCAAATGTTTTGGCTTCACTTTTAGGGTCACGTCGTCCATCTTTTTATACAGTCTGTGGTTTAAACCCCAGATGTCTCTGTGTTGTCTATGTTGTCTCTGTGCGTTGGTTCCCTCTGGGTACTCCGGCTTCCTCCCACAAACCTAAGACATGCTCGTTAGGTTCATTGGTGACTCTAAATTGCCCGTAGGGGTGAATGTGAGCGTGAAAGGTTGTCTGTCTCTGTCAGCCCTGTGATTGACTGGCTATCAGTCCAGGGTGTACCCCGCCTCTCGCCCAATGACAGCTGGGATAAGCTCCCCGACCCTTAACAGTACATATAACGGATGGATGGATAGTTGTTATTGTTAATACTGGTCATATTTTATTATACTTATTGTTGTTTGTATAACTGGTATTATCAATCAATATTATCATCCTAGTTGTAACTGGTGTTATTGTGTTTGCTGTCTGTACATCCCCCCATCTGTCTGTCTATCCGACTCTATCTTTCTATCTCACTTTCTTAAGCAAGCCTGTGGCAGATGGCTGGAGTGTTGTTCTTTTCAAGGTAGTATCTGTAGTCATCGATCTTTTCTTTGTTTGTTCAGCCATAGTAGATTACTGTTTTACTCGCATCACTCCCAAGACCAGACAGCAGCCGCTTGTCAGCCGCTTAGCTCTGCCTACCCTCTCTGGCAGACCAACTACTGCTGATGGGAAAACGCGTCACTAACTGGGCCGTAAAAGTCGCCAAAGACAGCCAGTCTGTAATACTGCAAATGCAAAGGCTTTCATCAGTGGGCCATCGGCTCAATCACCACTGTGTTACCTCACTCGGCGATAGAAAGTACCATTTTATGAACTATTAAACAGTCATCTTAGCTAAAGCCGTTAACGTTTGAATGAGAATTATACAGAACTTTCGTATACAGAGCGTCTGCCATGACGAACACAACACGGCCTTGCACGTGGTCAGTCGGTCAGCATAGGTGTACAATTGCTGTTCGAGGGTTTTACAACCCATTCCCACTTCACACACTGTGGGTTCAGATTGTTTAATTGTGGCGGATCCTCCATGCCCTCAAAGGTTTCATCACTCTACATCTGCCTTTGTGGCATATTTCTTTTATCCTATCTTGGTGCTTCTCAATTTGTAATTCTGACAATGACTGCTCATGACAATAATAATAACATAATAATGTTTTCGTCATTACGTCATACTTCGATTGTCCTTCCTTTAATTGCTTCTGTGCAGCCTTCTGGGGTACCTGGATGAACTGTATTCCATAGACGGTTTATTTCCCTTGTCTGTTTATCCTTTGGGGGGATGACATAATGATGTCTACTCACGTTGCTGCTCACTTGTACTTGCAATGCAAAGCTTTTTGTGTCTCTGTTGCAAGGGCTGCAAGAAAAACCTTGAACAATAGACGAGAGCAAAATGAAAGAGACAGTCACACAGAGCTGAAATGAAAAATGAGATCACATATGTCTGGTAAATAATGTCTCATATTGCTTTTTGCTGTGGTTTGGCGTGTGTGTATGTGTGTATTGTCTGATTTTGTGTGGGTCTGTTTTCGAGTTTCTCTGAGGGTAAGGCTCGGCCTCTGATGTCACAGACATGGAGCTCAGCAGAGGACAGGCAGAGCTGACGACAGCTGCGCTTGTCGTGTTGCTGTGTTTGTGAAAGCTTAGAGAGTTAAAACACCTGTGAATCTGTAATGTAAACAGGATCAGATCAGGCTCAATTTGGCCGATAAAGATCAGTTAAAAGCTGTCTTGAATTGAATCATACGAATCTTTGAGATCCCAAATTTATCTGAGGGCTTGAGCATCAAACGATGCGAGGACCCTCTAGGTATGCTAAGAGTTATTATTCTTTGCACAAATTAATCGCAATTTTGAGGGACTGCAACTGTTTAAGAAACTCAAAATGTATGTGTCATGTACATGGTTTTGCGCATGGGCATGGCAAATCGCCTCTATAGCGAACCCTAGAACTGTTACATATATATATTTCACTCAGGAGAGACTTCATTAAGATTGAACAATTATTTATTTTAAGTTGGGAAAGAATGAAATGTGCAAAGTCTTTGGCGATTAGACTCCATCATGATGTCTTCATGTACTAGAAGATGTCGAGAGGCCGAGAGCAGGATGGGATACCCCCCGATGGAGTCTAGACACTGGTGGTGGTGATGATGGTGAAGACAGGGTGAGCGGAGGAGCTGGACTTGGACACTGATGAGATGGATTGGAGGTGAACGGGGTGGAGGAGGGTCGCAATTATCGAGCTGAAATGACGAGCTTTAAAATTTGACAGCAGCGGGATGATTGGTTGACAGACGTCGAGGCTAACTCTGGTTGGTTTAGTACATAACTAGGATACGCCCATAATCAGCTGATCACCAGACAGGAAGGACAGAGAGGGAGAGAGAACGTGACATGATGAATGATGGCTAATGGATGAATGAATTAGTATAAACAGTCTTCCTTCTTGAACTCACGCTGAGCTACATTTTAAAAAAGCGTATTATTGTCATCATGTTACCATTTTGGTTTACATGTTTTGATTTAGGAGCCTTCATCCAGTCCTCCCCAAACTTGGTCAACATATAGAAAAGAACCTGACAATCAGAAGTTGTTTATATCCTGAGTTTGAGTCAAAGTGTGTGGCCGTGGTGGCATGCCAAAATTTTGGTCAAAGACTGTGAGTTTTATTTGAAGGGCGTGTCCGTGGCAACGCCACAAACGTTGATGCCTCGCCATTAATTCCAAAGTTATTGTTTGGGTGCTAGGGTTGAAAACTAAAAAACATGTCAAGACTATCAAAAGCTTTTACCTCATCTGTATGGCAGCATTTAGTAATAGTGACAGCTACTGGTAAGAGCCAGTAAGCCTTGTGTGACAAACATCATTCACTTAGCATTAGATTTACACTTTGAGTCTGCACTTCATGCAAGGCTACATGCTACAGCAAAATCATGCATTATTATTGTGTTCTCTAGTGCCACATAGTGGACACAGGAAGTGACATTTCACGCTTCATGCAATGACCAAAGCACATTAAAATTGAAGGCTAGAGCTGCACAGGAAATGACATTTTCATCATCATCCTAATATGAACGTGCGCAATTGCAAAAGACTGAAACGCAATAATAAGACAAACCCATCTTAGGTAAACATGCCATGCGTTCACAAGCAGCATCTACACAACTGTTGAGCTGAATCTCAGGAATGGGTCGAGAAGGACTACACTTCCCAGAGTGCACCAGCAGCAGCAAACCGGCTGCTTGTCACCTAATCAGTCATTGGCACTGATTTGGAGCACCTGAGAAGAAATGGAGGTCAGTCATTCAGACAAACTTCAGAGAGAAGACGCTCCAAGTTTACTCAGAAGTTCAATCCAAAGACCCCAACGGTCGGTGAAATGTTTTATTTACTTTCATGGTGTTTGCAATGCTGCTTAAGATGTTCAAGTTTATGTTTAACTGCTGTGTAGATTGGTTAAGGCAGATTGGTTAAAGAACACATTGCAGCATTGATTTCATTGACTTTCTTTTGAATGAGTTTGCTCTAAGATTACTTATCATTTTGAGTTTGAAAAATTAAAAGTATAAGATACAAATAGGATAATACAAAGTTAAAAATGTTAAAATTCTGTTAAATGTTAAAACTTGACTGAAAAAGTGGTTAATTCATGTATGTTTAATTAAATGTTTAAATTCCTTCAAAAATGTTTAATTAAAATGTTAACTTTGTTTCTCTGTCTTTAAAGGTTTACAACCTAATTTACTAAACACACCAATCAACTGAGAAAGCCAAAAGAAAAAAAAAAGTGATTGAATTGGAAATTCGAGTTGTACTTGTGTCCTTTGTGAAGCTGAACAAGAGTAGGACTTGACAACAACCCTCAGATTAACTGGTGTCAATTTGGTGACAGCAGTGAGGTTAGTCTTTGTCTAAGGAAGGACCGAAGGACAAATGTGGGGGAGGAAAACCTTGTGGTGGAAAAGAGCTGCACTTGCCCCTGTTTGGAATTATCTTTAGGAGAGACACTTAAACAAATATAAGTGCTGTATACAACTTGCAGAATAGCAGAACAACAGAGGAACGTATAGCTAATATGCAAAGTCCAATATGTATTTATTGCACGTCATATCAGCAAACAATATTATTGCACGTTTTTTAATATCGAGCAGACCAAATCCAAACCTTTGAATATCCAACTATTACTGTTGTCCCGAGCAATAATATTGATTTGAATAAATGTAATGTAGCTATTATAATGCAGGTTCTCACACTAATTCAGTCACCTGTGTCTCATTAGCTTATCCAGCTGTGGGGGTGTGCGGTATAACCGGTTTCAATACCGTCATTGCCGGTTTACTGGATTTTGTACACACACGTTTTGGTTTTCGTGCACACATGAGGGAGACCTTACGTCCCCCACACCAATAACCTGAGTAACACCCACAGCAGTGTTTCCCACACATAGACTATGCCCAGGTATATTACCAGCCGCTCAAGTATATTTGGCGACTAATTCTATCAGGTTCTAATTTAATCTTGTTTTATCTGTCCAAGATCTTCATCCACGGTTGAATGATTACTGAAATCCTCCACTTGTGCACCTGTCAGCGTCTCCACACGCTCGTCAGAGAAACCCACACATTCACACAGGACTTCTTGTACATCTGAGGTAAATATGGAGCACTATTTTCAAAGCTTGTAAGTGCAGCTGTGTCATTTAGAACCACGTCGTTTCTGTTTGTTTGGACACGCAACGACTTTAACGATGAGTTGTGGTTATTTTCGCAGCTCGCTTAAGATGCACAGCTCATGGTGAATGTCAACAGAGCAGACACATATAGGAAGAGAGAAACAGAAAGAGGCTGGGTGGGATAAGCTCCCTCCATCCAGGCGTTTGAGTGATCAGTGAAGCATTAAAGCCTACCTTCGAGATTTCAAAAATGCCCATCAGGGGAGGAATATGTCGGCATCTATGTGAAGCAAGTCCATCTAAGTTCAGATGCCTTGAAGCCAGAAGAGGACGTCTTAGATTACTTCCCCATATTCTTTTTTGCTCAGTCCCAGGTTGCTCACCAACACAGTTCACTCACAGCTCAAAACAGGGCAGACAACTCCTCCCTGGACACATGAAGGCCTCATTTCCATTCCAATGTTGCACCCTTCCTATAAGAACACATTTGTTTATTCAAAAATCTAATTTTCTCTTTTAAGATATTATCCCTTGCATTAAGAGTAGAGCAAAAAGAGCTAAAATCAGGTTGTAATACCGAGATATAATGCTGTTACCAGAAAAAGGAAATCAAAAACATGATAAAGATTTTAGGTCATTTCACCATCACCCACCGCTACCACCTTTGCATCCCAAGACAATCCTGCCTAACCCCTTCTCTCCTGTTTGTCTCAGATCTCAAGAACCCCCCAACACCATTCCATCAAATCTGTTAATAAATCTGATAAACATCGCGACTGACCCATTGTGTGTGTGTGTGTGTGTGTGTGTGTGTGAGAATGCAGATACACACGGAAGAGCCAGCCGACAAGAGAGTTACAGAGACACAGAGGGAGAAAATAAGTGAGTCGGGGAAAGGTAGACATGGCGTGTTCTAAAATGAGAACCGAGCTTTAAGACTGCAGACTTGTTTATGTTCCTTGACCGCGCGTGGTGATTATTGAACGCAGACGCTGAATGACACGGTCACTCCGTTTGTCTCCGTTAACAGAGACTCCAGGCTGCAGTTTAGTTCAAACACTTCATAAGCCCGAGAGTTACACAGAGCTACGTCAGGCTTCATCATTAAATTACCAGTTCTCCTCTTATGTTCGCACTTCTGTTCTGAAGTGGTATGTGTCCTCTCTCTCTCCCCCTCACTCTCGCTCTCTTCAGCAGTCTGTCGGTGTGCAGTGCGTTTGATATTATTTATTTCATCGCCTGCAACTGCAACTGCTTTTTGGCAAAACTCCAAGCAAGTCCTTTTTTTAGCGGTACTTCTGTCTTTTTTTGGTGTGCTGACTTGCACCTCTCTGGAAGTTTTCACTTGTGAAGTGTGATGGAGATTCTGAAGCATGATGAACCCAGAGATGAAGAAGAATCAGAAGAAGTTGAAGAGTTTATATTCTTGATCAAGGAGAAGTGACAATACAATACACTCAGAGCATCAGTGTAATGCCAAGTCAATTCTAACAGACCCGTCCTTGAGTTCAGCATTCAACCATTACGGACGATACGGTGCCTACGTAATATCTCCCCTAGAAGGACATATACTCAAGTCTAATCTCAGAAGTACAAAATAGGCAATCTTACCTATGGACAAATAAGACGTGAGACAAGAATGAGTGTAGGGAGGGGAAATATGGGCATAGAGCCCCTCAGTCCACGACAACAGATAACTTGAAGGTCATGCAGCAAACGTTGCACATCTTCACCAGCGTACAATAGGATTTACGATCTATACGGCTACGCGGTCATATCCCCCTATGCCTGACCTCTGAGTCCGTTGGGCCTCAGTAGATGCTCTAACATACCTTCTTCCTACTCTAAGACCCGCATAAAGAAAATTCCACCACATGAAGGAATGACTTCACATGACAACCCTAAGCAACGACAAATCCTGCAGTCAAAGCCGCTTGATCGAGATGAAGTTCGTACGCTACTTCTCTGTTATCTCAATCCGGGACCAGCGGTGATTGCACAAACATGAAGCTCCACATCTGGTCAGCAGAGGATCTGATCCCCTGGCTGCCAGAATACTATGGGGATGATAGCATCAGAGGCTGCGCAAGGTTTGTTTGGAGAAGAGACGCTACACCTGCTTGCGATGGGGCGGTATCGCCGGGTGACGTGGACCATATGGCAGTCAGGAGCAGCTTTACTGTTAAGTCTGTTCAATGTGACACACACAAACTGTCCAAGCCGAAAGCTGGGGCTGCAACAGAAAATGCAATTACGTGTGCTACTTAGTTAACTTGTGAAAAAAATCATTATCTTCTAAATTTAAAAGGTATAATATCAAAGATTTTAATTTAATGTCTGTTAAGTCTCTATCTATCGCCGAATGAGGTAACACAATGGTGATTGAGCTTATGGCTCACTGATGAAAGCCTTTGCATTAGCAGTATATAGTATTATTATGGGCTGGGTGTCTGTGGTGACATTCAAGAAAAAAAATCACAAGCGGCGCCCAGTTAATGACACGTTTTCCATCACCCAGCAGTGGTTGGTCTGTCAGAGAGGGTAGGCGGAGCTAAGCAGCTGCTTTCCGGTCTCTGCAAGTGTTGCGAGTAAACAGTAATCTACTATGGCTGAACAAACAAAGAAAAGATGGATGACTACAGATACAACTTCCAAAATAAGTGAAAATCCAAAGAAAAAGAAACAAATTGGACGCTCAGATGAAGGCAAACAAAAAAGGAAAGCGACCGTCAGCGAAGAACATCAAGAGTTACAACCGTCACAAAGGGAGCCAACATGGACGTCTGGTTAATTGGGAAGAGTTGCCGTTCATCGCCAGGTGTCATCAAAGAGACCAAAACTGATACTTTGCGATAACATCTTTAATACTGATCATCTGCTTTACAAGAGTTATTCAAAACAAAACCTTCATACTACACATAATTTATTGTAAATACCAAAGGCAAAAATGTATCCCTTTGGAAACACCTGAACAAGTTAACCAACACACGGCCGAAGACGAATCAATGAACTAAAAATAAACGGAAGAGTCATCACGGATAAGACCCCAATGGCACATTCATTTCAGACGTACTTCATTCAATCAGTGGAAGAATTAACCCACAATTTTGATAGTTCAGTTATAACAAATAATTCAGTATTGTGTCATCTGAATTATTTTGTATAAAGGAAGTCACTGAAGCAAAAATGGCAGAAATAATTATCATATTCTTAGGCTAAGACATTTTTAATTAGGATGCTCTTTTCATTCAGAAATACAGCTCACAGGGTTTTGTGACTGGATTAGGAACTAATGTCCAATCTCTATTCTTTCTGTGCCGGCAAAAACACTTGAAAAGGTTGAGGCAGCACAGCTTATCGACCGTCTAGAGATAGATGAACTCCTTCATGGAGGCATCAGGTGAGCGCACACTGACAGATCTCAACTGCATGCACAGATCGATGACGAGCAGGGAGAGGAGGGGGCAGCTCTTTGAACAGTCTACTGTAAACTCCAGACTCGACAGGTGTTCACTAGTTTCACTGTCTGTAACGCAGCTTCATTTTTTAAACAAGCCAACGACAGCATATAATAATCCCCGTCCTGTGTGATGACTCCAAAGTGGGCCCTTGTGCCTCGCACAATTTATAATTATAATAACAATGAGAAAATAGTTTGTTGTTTGTTTTACAGACAAATGCATTTTTTGATCACACAAAAGGTGAATTGTCGTTATTATTACTGAGTGTTACAGCCCTATAATACTGCGGTGCAGTTACCACCAGCTCTCAGCAGATGGTTATATTTTCACTCTAACTGCACGGTGCTGTCAGCGCTGGTGTTTGTTGATTAGGTGCTTTTTGCCACGAGGCTCATTTGCATAGAAAGGGGCTAAATTTGTCCCGAATGTCTGCATAATGACCCATTTAAATACGCGCAAACGGCACCGGAGCACAGAGACGCTGTTTGCTCTGCAGCTCACTTTGTCGGGCATGTAACCCTCCACGTGTGCTTCGAGAATGAGGAGTCTTTTTATTTCATTAGCACAAGTTTGGAGGGTGCAAAAGGTGGCTTCAATTATATGGATACAATTTCACCTGGCCTGCAAGATAGTTAGATATGTCTATCATAACTGGCCCGCCGGTATACAGTATGCACACTGCTGATACTACAAATCCCAGAATGCACTGCAACAGCGGGCGCGCCAATCAAGACCTGCGAGCACCAGCTGTGTGAGTTGGCATTTCTGTATGACGTAACGAAGTATCTCACTCCGCTAAACCTCTGGCTTCAGGAACGCCACTGTGTGATCACCAACATGCGTGATGCAGTGAGAGCTTAGCTGCACCTGTGGGAGACTCAATGGCAGCAAGGAAAGGTCTGCACCACTGTTCCCAACTGCTCAGAAATTTAAATTTTAAATTTAAACTCAGAAATTTAAGTGCTCGGTAATCCGTTTGTAGTTGACGTGGAAAGAGCACCTGTAAACATCCGAATGGATCTGATAGAACTCTGAAACGATGCCCCAAGCTCCGCCTATAAGCTGCTCGAATGCTCTGCATGTTTGGAAGCACGTAAGCAACTGATGCACACCTTCACTCCATCCTGAGCGTCAACAGCTCAGAACCTGACCCCAAACATTCATTAACCTGCAGCCACGAAAAGATGCCAAGAATCTGGCTCCAACAAATAAGAGCAGAGTGCACTTTAATATATCTTTTCTTTTGCACCTTTTCCTGTAATCACAAGGTCTAACACTGTGATAAAACGTGAAATGACTGCTGATAGAGAGGGAGACATAAACACTTTTTTTTTTAAATTCCCTTGGTTTGTTCTGAATTCTATAAGATGTCTTTGGAGCAGCAAGGTTCATATTTCTGTATGACTAATTTGTCATAATACCTCTGATAAAAACGTTTATCTGTTTGTCTGTAATGCTGACCCTGTTCGGCCCTCGTCTGATTGAGTTTGAGACCCCTGCTTTAGTGAATTCCCCCCTAAATCTGTACGTTAGATAAGAGAGGCCGTCACACGTAAGTCTTTTAAAAGCTCTTTCTTTCGGTATACGGTAGACATTTAAGAATTTGGTTTAGTTTACCCTTAAAACTGTAGAAATATTGTCTTCAGCTTGTGCTTCAGTATGATAAATGACACATAAATAACTAGAATTATCATAACAATATCTTTTAACTGTGTTGGTACGTCATATCTCCTTGCTGATGTTGTTCTGCACATGCGTAAATGGTGCTTTGTATCTAAAAACCCTCCGACTGTCTTTTAACTATCAAATGTATCACTCAGTGTCAATCTTTGCTGTGGATGTAGATAAAGGCTCTTTTGTCAGCATGCTGATAATTGTCTCGTCCTGCTGCGGTAGCAGAAAAGAAAAAGTCACTCTGAAACATCATCCATCTTTATAACATACATACAGAGCAGTTTCAGTTTGTCAGCTACAGAATGACGGCAGTGGTGATGTCTTTGTGACATACAGTAAACCCCCGAGCTGCTCCTTTGATAAAACATAATGGGACACAATGACAGCCGCCGTGGTGGTTTTACTGGGATCTGTGCACATTTTGTGACACAATACAAACTCGTATCTGCATGTAAATGATCTTACAAACAAAAGCATTTACGAGCCCGGTGCTTCAGACACTGATTTAACGTCATTGATTTCGAGGCTCTAGCAGACAGCGTTCTTTGTGAGGAGAGACTTGCATCTCGGAAATCTTTGAAACGACACAATGTGATCTGTAATTTCAGGTGATTATTTCTCTGCAGCTGCATTTGGGGGGGGGGGGGGGGCATCATTTCATGATTGTGATGTTTCAAAGATGCTCATGGCTGGACTTTTAGACCCAGTATTCATCAGGATGTAAAACTACCTGTTGAACGTAGGATGTTAGTACTTATTTAATCACTCATTCAACACTGTTGTACTAAAACATAAACGCCTTTTGTAAATACCAAACATCTTGAAAGGCTTTTTTTTACAACAGTATACAATTGTATTGACCTTTCCTGCAGTGGTTCCTGCAATTACATTTCATGCTCAACTGGCAGCTTAAATTTCAACTGTGAAGCAAAACATTGAAGAATTACTGACCAAAGGGGAACACGCAATCTGTATGATATTATTATGTCTGATTACAGGCCTTTGTTCTTACACCTGGGATGAAAGATCCAGTGAAATAAAACAAACCTAGTAACTTTGTTGGTTTCTACTTTGAATAAGCCAAATGTATGCAAGATGCTACCTATGATCCTGCAGACTCAATCACAGCTATGACAACAGACATGTCGTGAGTTACTCAAATATCCTAACATGTAAATAAAATCAGTTGCCAGTTTATGAGCTGAAAGTGATGGCATTTAATTCAGCAGTCCTGAAATGAATTCTACCTTCACCGAGGTTATAATGTTCAGTTATTGTTGGAACAGTTTAAAAAGGTGTTGATTCAACTGTTTAACCTCTTGGAGGATGTAGTTTGTGAAGCTACTATGCATAGCATCTTCCTGTATAATGCAATACTGTCATGAGTCATTCTAGTTTAGTTATGTTGTTTTGTATTTTGGTGTTTAGATATTATTTCCTGTTTTCCTTTGTCACGTTGTCTCTTCTTGTCTTGAGTTCTCATCATTGAGTTTTGTATTTAGTATATAGTGTTCCTGTGTTGGTTTAGTTGTGAATTTCTGTTTTACTTTGTAGTCCTGCGTTTGGTTTCTAGTGTTTCCTGTTTTGTTTTGTAGTTCTTGCCCCTTGTATGTCATGTCTTGTTTTACTTCCTTCCTTTGCTCTGTTTCCCGCCTTTTAGATCGTGTGCCCCGCCCTCATTGTGTTCAACTGTGTTTAATAGTCTCACCTGTCCCTGATTACCCTGTGTGTATTTGGTCTCTGTGTTCCCACCCTTCTGTGCCAGTTCATTGTCGTCCATCATGTGGAGTTAAGTCCATGTCTGTGACCTTCCTGCTGTGATTTTGTTCCTCGTGTCTTCTTTGGATTATCTTCGTGCCTCCCCTGATTTCCTCGTGGCTCCTTGTGTTCCCTTGGATTACCTGTTTTCCTGGTTGTGTTTGTTAGTCTTTTCATTTTCCTTTTTTGTCTTTTGTTGGAGTTTAGATTTTGTTTGTGCATTTTTACCTTTTATTTAATTAAATCTAAGTCTGCTTCTGGGTCCTCACCTTTTTGTTTCTACTGAAACCATAACAAATACACTTCAACAGCACCACAAAATATAAACAACAAAAACTGAACACTATCTAATATGATGATGATCAATGACTAGTATGTATTTTGCAGGGCTGTTGTGTAAAAGGGCATTCATTTTAGCTGGCTGTCTAAAAATACACAGACAGGAGATTGAGAGGGAGCTAGGTACATGGCTGTAGACATCTCTTTGACATGCTGCTCTTTTTTTTCAGTGGTGCAGCCTCCCTTCCCACCCATAAGATAAAGACATACACAGTGTATGACACCTGCATTACGGAGCTGTTTGAGGTGTGTCCTGTGTGTCAGCGTGCATGTGATGTTCGGACCCGAAGGCTTGGGACATTCTGGGCCTATCTGTGGAACAGCGTTGCCCACATTGTCAGTTCTCACTACACTGGAATAGCCAGCCTCTTGTGGGAAGTACTCCAGCCGGTGACCTTCACCTTTCCGTAGCAGTGAAACCCGAAAGAGTTAAATGAAGAACCACTACATTACAAGCCATACTCAACAACTGCTGCCCAGAGTTGTTGAATATTGTTGAAATTACAAGAAGTCTTTTTTCATACCATCAGATCTTCAGCATGAACATCGAGCAAGCAGTTGGAATGGAAATGGAAAACATCAGGTAAGTGTCATGGTATATGGCAAATGTTATATGCCATCAGACAAGTTATCGTAGCTGTCGTATTTCCATGCTGCATCTGTTCTCAAGCTCTGTAGGCATCGTTGCACAATTTCCGCATGTGCACCTATACAAAAAACAAGAAGCATACATTGTCAAGCTAAGGTGAATGAGTAGTGAGCTCATATTTCAAATGCACATCAAGTTGGGATTTTATAGATACGACATACTTTATTGTCCCAAAGGTGAAAATTAACATGGGCAGTAATGCTATACAGCTGCAAGCAACTGAAGTACAATATATAGCCAACAAACACTACAGTGGTACACCAAAGACAGTAATAAATATACAACATACGTAGAAAAAGGTAAATTGTTCTGTGCACATGGAGCAAAATATAGCTCGCTAAACATTGCACACTGCCCCGAATTCTGAAAACTGACTAGATGACAATGATACCGACTTTGTTGTATGTTCCAAAACATGTTTATGTTGAATTATAGCGGAGTACTTTCATTATAATGTGAAAAGAAAAAAAAAGGTTGCGTCACGTAAAGGACGCTGTTTTTATATGCATTTATTAATTTGTCAACATCTATCAAAATATCTATTAACTTTACAACATGTGACGTACGTAGTGCTTACATGCATTTTACCAACGTTGGATATTTATACAACCAAAGTTGGTGAAGCGAATGTAACCTTACAATGTACAAGTAACCTTAGCTGCCTAGCTTCATGTTAGCCACCATACAAACAAACACATCGAGTAGCCTAAGTGTAAAAAAAAAATGTTAACTTACCATTCTGAAATGTAGTTACACGGCGCACAATCTGGGCGCAAATCGGGGCACAAGGCACGAAGAGGTTGGCTTAAGTCCCTGGATTATTCATAGGCGTGTTTTCGGCATTACATGAATCAAACCAATCAGAGGCATATTGAACTTATTTCTTTCCCCTGTGTCCTTGAACACGCAGGAAAAAAACACAGGTTACTGTAGCACAGATTGATGTTAAAGCCAGTAAAGATCCCACTGCCCAGCAGAAAGGAAAATGAAAAGAGTCATGCTGTGTACATTTACGCATTTATTTATTTAAATCTCCACACAGACAGGATCTTATGTTTATTAAAGTTCTGTGTGCTGACCATCAAAGAAAGGTCGGCTTTAAATGTTTATTTACTTGTTGTTGCTGCTGGATCACATGGCTGTGTTCTCGTGCGTAATGGACTCTCCCCGTATGGGAGAGGGACTAACAGTGTTTTAATATCTGTGGACACTATTGTCGGTGCCACAGGGAGTTATGCTTGAGTATGGTAATTAAATTACCTCCTACTTGCGTGTGTGTGTCTCGGTTTCTGCTGCTTTATAGAGAGCATGCGTCAGAATGAGTGTGCATTGTAGAGAGCTTTGTGTCGGTCTCAGTAGTTTTCGGCCCGTGCCTGGCTGGAGCAGGAATTTCTCTGAGGTGAAGCAGGTGTGTTTGGAGGCAGCGGTGAGCTTGTCCACGTCTTCCTGCACTTCTCAGCAGATCGGTAACAGACCGAAAGCAGTGTCATGATTTAAGGAGACAAGGGAAACCAAAGCTTGCAGTCTGTCCCTTAAACAACCCATTTTCACTGTATCTGCAAACACACTGCTCTTTCCTTATGAGTCAAAGCGCTGCTGTGCGTCCCCGTGTGAGTGACAAGCAGAGACTTGTGTTGTGAACTCTCCGATTTATGTCCATAATGCGCCCTCTAAATAGCAAACAGATTGTGCCATAGACTTTAGACTTCAGACAAAGTTTTTGTTGGTCTAAGGCGCAGTCACTTTCTGCGTCCTATAGATAGCAACACACCACCTGTTTGCCTGACCACACCTCATTTCAAAACCAACACACCCACAGGCGCTAACAGTGGCGCAAGATCACTTGCTATTTACCCAACGTGGGCGCTGGGCGTGAAAATGCAGCTGCGCCTGGTGGAAGACAGCAATGACACTTGCGCTGCGTGTTTTGGCGCTTTGCACCGGGTGGACGATAGGGCCCTTAGTGTTTACTTCTTACGTCTTCTACGATTATGTACAACTTTCTGTCTTTCATTTTTATGTGTCCCTCACCTCCTTTTTTAAGTCGCTTCCTTCTCTTTTCTTTTGTTGCCACAGTACACAGGCTGATGTTACATTTATAGGACTTCTTTCTGCGGATTGATATGACTGGAGTTAGTCCTCCAGAGTCTGTGATCGGAGCTGTGTCGCAAGCAACGTTCTGTTTAAGGCAGCGGTCTTTACTGTTATACAAAAGTAGCAGACTCTGAAATAAAAACTATTCAACACTAGCATGTAATAAATCTACATCAGTAAAACAACTGTAACCTCAATATCTTTGGGTTTTCGGAGTGAAGGAGTATGTAACTTTATTTATTTAACTTATTTAAGTTTATTTAACTTTAATATGCTATATTATTGCAAAGAAGTCGGAGCTGTTTAACTTGACAACAAACGTGGTGGAGCGACACAGAGTCACAAGGCACAGAGGGCTCTTTTGAGTTGGAGGACTTCTCCCCTCCAGAGTCCCCTGAAGAGCACTTCAGTGCAGTGGAGGACCTAATGGTCCCGAGCCCTATCAGTTCTCCAGCCCCACTAATGCCTGAAGCTGGAGCTTACGGAGCCGAGGCAATGCAAAGGCAAGAGAGGATGGGCGCGATCTGAGTGGTAACGCAACGTTAGCTAGAAGGCTAACGTTAGCGAAAGTTCGAATAAGTTATAAATCTATGTAATTACATGAATCCTTCATGTAGCTACGAGGTAAAATGTTCAGCAAATCTCAAGAGCGAGACACCCACTGCCGCCCACCTCTGTTAATAGGCGTTAACATTCTTATGTACATTTAATTATGTAGCTTTGTCTCAAACGGTCGACTCTACGTTGCCATCGGCTGGCAAGGTCCAGGGCTGATTTAAAACCATAGGTGGTGTTTTTGTGCCATTTCCAACCCATGAAACGCAGATTTTTATAAATTTAAATTAGATTACAGCTCAAAAAACATGTTTAAGTGTGCAGTAACTCTTTAAACAACTGGACTCGACTGCAGTGTTTTGGCCACCGGCTCCATCTAGCAATCGGTAAGCTAACGCCAACATTTGTACATTTAATTATTTATGTTGTTGCACACTTTGCACACCAGTTTCTGCAGGCAACAAATGGGATATTGTTTGTGATGACACTGTCACACTGTCGTGCCTTACGTCTATGCAAGGCTTGTGAATGATTTCCCTGTAAGGCTACTGCCACCTACTGGCTAAAATTGGTATATCCAAAGAAGAGCCACGTCTATGTTGTTTAGATGACGGATCCCATTTAACATTATTTCTATATTGCCTTTCTGTGCATCTACAGAGAGTGGGAGAGACGACAGGATAAAAAGAGCAGTTGGAGTATGTAAAAAAGAAGAGAGACCTGGCAGCAGCTCAAGAGGTGCTCAAACTACCCCAGCACAAGATGGTCGTAGACTGGCCTACCAGATGGGGGTCACGTCACAAGATGGTCCAGAGAGTGCGGGAACAAGAGAAGGCCATGGCACAGGTCATGTTGGCTGACAAAAAGCCCCCCGTGGCAGGATATTGTTGTCCTTGAGTCATTCAACAAGGCACTGAATCCACTTCAAGACTTCACCCGTTCCCTCTCTGGGGAAGAATATGTCAATATATCTCACCTCAAACCAGTCCTGCAACCTTTCAAGGAGGAGGTGTTAAAGAATTCAATGATGACAGTGAGTTAACCAAAACCATCCAGACAGCGGTCATTGAATATTTAAACGAGAAATATGATGACGCGATCACTGATGACCTCCTGGACATGGCACCAGTGGTAGATCCAAGATTCAAGACCAAGTTCTTAAAGCAGGAGAAAATTGACACCATAAAAACCAGAACCATGACTGAGATGTTGGAAGAGGGAGCAGCGGCAGGAGCCACAGAAGCAGGAGCTGAGGGAGGAGCTGCTGCACCTACACCTGCCAGCAAAGAAGCAGAAGAAGACGACACTGCGTAGTTTGTTTTTTTATCCTACACCAGCACCACATCAGGTCTTACAGAACAGCAGGCTATTGAAGCTGAACTGAACAACTGCCTGGTAGCTCCTGACGCACACAGTGAGACCAATCACCTGGCGTGGTGGAAGATCCATGTAGCATCCTTTCCCTACAGTGTGCTGCCTGGCAAAGCGCTACCTTTGCATTACACTACCAGTCAGAAGTGTGGACACATTTTCTCATACAAGTGAATGGGAAAGTGTGTCCAAACTTTTGACTGGTAGTGTACCTGCCACCAGTTCCCCCTCAGAGTGTGTTTTTTAGCACAGGTGGCAACATTGTGCCCTGCCATAGGGCAACTTTAAAGCCGGAGGCAGTCAACAGAGTTGTCTTTCTTGCACGAAACCTGCAGTGAAGTTGCAATATTAAAACTTCAACATCAACTTTTATTTATTTGTCCCCAAGGGGCAATTTGATTTGCAGCACAACAAAAACAACAATACATAACAACACATACCCGAGTACAATGATATGAGAGGTCCACCACACCGGGAGATGCAACCGCAATCAACAAAAGAGAAAAATAAATATAGTAAATATATGCGAAGGATAAAATACATAGTGCTAAAAGGACCATATGCCTACATACATAAGTTAAAACTGTGGACACAGTAAAAAAAAATATATATAAAAAAATATTTAAAAAATATAACGCCATGTTGGTCCTGTTGAATGTTTATCACCTTTTCGGTCTGATAATAAATAATCGGATATTATAAACCTCCTGGTTTCTTTAGGGTTCTGTCCTAAGGAGAAGTAGTGCTGATATGGAACTGGACAGTCTGGAGTCAGTGGCTGAGGAGCATGAGAGACTAAATTAAAGCCATCTTGGACAGCCCCTCTCACCCTCTCCACCATCAGCTGTGGCAGACAGTGCTTCAGGCTTTGTGGCCACTGCTGTCAGACTTCACAATAGCAGTGAAAGCCGTGGCAGACTGTCATCAGGACTCCCATCACTTCCACTTCATTGACTCTCTGTTGGTCTGATTTAATTATATATTCACTATATACTGTTATATCCTCATTCTGTACTTACTGCTTATCTCCATATTATACTGCACTATATTATATATTATTAATACTGTTATTATTATTGTATAGCAGATAGCATATTCTAGTATTTTATAGTCATATTATGCTGTACTGTACATTCTGTACCAAACAACACATATTTAATCATATTACTGTCAAATTCACAGCAGGAAGGTCACGGACAAAGACTCAGTGAACTGGCACAGAAGGGCAGGAACACAGAGTAAATACAGTAAATAGCCTTGTGGCTCGCGGTTGCTTTTCTCCGGCTCAAGCAACCGCGCTCTACCTCAGCTATAGGGCTACGACACGGCGGGGGAAACAACGAGACAACGGGAGAGGAGAAAGACAAAGGTGGGGATGATGACCAGGGTTGCCAGGTCTGTGTGACAAAACCAGAACCATGGCCAATCAAAACCAGCCCAATACTAGAACTCAAAATGTACCACTGTCAAAACATATACACTGCTTTTAAAGTCTAACAGCGTTCACTCACGAACGAACCACGTGAATGAATTATATATTAACCGTCCACTGGAGCAATTTATTGCTTTGCATGTAGAGTTTTATCAACACATTCCAGCACATTTGTTGCTGGATTTACTGACTGGAAACCCCAGGAGAGAATAGCAGAACACAAGATGAGCGGTGCACTCAGATAATGCATGCTTTCACTTATTTAAGCTGCTGCTTAATTAAGAAAATCTACCGGGCAGGGAGTTTAAGCATCTGGGAGTCTGCCCTCTATTATGTGCGTGTTATTTTAAAGGTATAATAAGTAGGATTTGTGCTTGCATTTTATCAACAACACATTCAAACTTGGCCCCTCCTCCTGGGCTCTTCGTCACCAGAAGCTCACTCTCGCTCTCCCGTGCGAGAACACACCCACCCTGTTGAGCTAGCACAGACAGCATCACGGTCACCTTTGCGCTAGCATGCTAACCGCCAGGTAGTTTTTCCTACACAGCTTGAGGCACCAACCTGCCCAACAGAAAGAACTCTGCATCGCTCTTTCGCCATGTCCACTAGTCTGAATGGGGCCCAGTTGCTAATTTTAACCGCTCACACACTCACCTACAGTACTGTGCAAAAGTTTTAGGCAGGTGTGAAAAGATGCTGTAAACTAAGAATGCTTTCAAAAATGGAAGTGTTAACAGTTTATTTTCATCACTTAACAGAATGCAGTGAATGAACAGAAGACAAATCTAAATCAAATCAATATTTGGTGTGACCACCCTTTGTCCTCAAAACAGCATCAATTCTTCTAGGTACACTCGCACACAGTTTTTGAAGGAACTCTGAAGGCTGGTAGGTTGTTCCAAACATCTTGGAGAACCAACCACAGATCTTCTGTGGATGTAGGCTTCCTCAAGTCCTTCTGACTCTTCATGTAGACAGACTCCATGACGTTGAGATCAGGGCTCTGTGGGGGCCATACTTCCAGGACTTCTCACTCTTCTTTACACTGAAGATAGTTCTTAATGACATTGGCTGTATGTTTGCGGTCGTTGTCCTGCTGCAGAATACATGTGGAGCCAATCATACGCCTCCCTGATATTGCATGATGGATCTGCCTGTATTTCTCAGCATTGAGGACACCATTAATCCTGACCAAATCTCCACCTCAATTTGCAGACATGCAGCCCCAAACTTACAAGGAACCTCCGCCGTGCTTCACTGTTGCCTGCAGACACTCATTATTGTACCGCTCTCCAGCCCTTCAGAGAACAAACTGCCTTCTGCTACAGCCAAATATTTCACATTTTGACTCATCAGTCCAGAGCACCTGCTGCCATTTTCCTGCACCCGTTTCTTTGTGCTTTTTCAGAAGAGCTTGAACAGCACATCTTGAAACCCCAGTGTGCTTTGAAATCTTTGTCTGGGAGAGACCTTGCTGTTGCAGTATAACTTCCTTGTGTCTTGTTGCTGTGCTCAGTCTTGTGATGGTGTACGACCTGTGACATGAAACTGTCTTCCACAACCTTACATTGGCAGCAGAGTTTGTCTGTTCCTCACCCAGTTTTAAGCGTCCTACACAGCTGTTTCTGTTTCAGTTAATGACTGTGTTTCAACCTACATGTGAAATTGATGATCATTAGCACCTGTTTGGTATAATTGGTTGATCATACACCTGACATCCTACAAAATCCCTGACTTTGTGCAAGTGTACCTATAAGACCTGATGCTGCTTTAAAAGCAAAGGGTAGTAACACCAAATATTGATTTGATTTAGATTTTTCTTTTGTTCGCTCACTGATCAGTTAGTAAATTGATCAAAATAAACAATTATTTTTTATATTTTTGAAAGCATTCTTAGTTTACAGCATTTTTTCACACCTGCCTAAAACTTTTGCACAGTACTGTATACGCTGTGATTGGCTCAGGTAACCAAAGCGTCCCATGAAAAGCAAAACAACAGAATAGATGCAGAGAGAAGGGTCTCACAAAATCCTACTTAGTATACCTTTAAATAAATGTTTTCAATAATAAAGTATTAAAATGTGTGTGTATGGATACTTGGCTTAGAGATTTGTGTGTGTGCGTGCTTTGGGGGGAGGGAGGTGGCCTTTGATGTGTGAAATGTCTGATTTCTGGCATTGCTCAGGAAGACTGAGTGCTTTACTGCTTTAGATGAAGGGGCTACACAACATTACAAAATCACAGCTTCATGTGAGCACTTTAACCACTTAGTCAATGCTGCAATTTAAATCCAATGTACCAGGGAACAAATATAGACATCCTGATGGAAGCATGACAGCGGTTTGTCTCCACCAACACCATTAGGCTTTCCTTTTTTCTTAAGAGCAACAGATGCTTAACGACACTTAGCGTTGACTTGTGTTTCCTTCATGTAGGCGAAGGAAAATAGTAGCATCAAACGCAGCTTGATAATTGCAGGTCAGTGCTTTATGTCGTCCAGTTCTGGTAGTTAAACGCAAGGGACGATAGCTGGACTTTTTACACTCACTAACACTTTACAGGCGACAGCATCTTAAACAGAAAACTTGTGGGTGATTAAACTTGGGTCGATACAGTTGTTTTATTTAGAAGTAATGTTGTAAGAAAAGGGTGTTCAAAAGTTCAAAAAAGGGCTGGCGGACAGCTAGCGTTCAGTTAACTATTCAATAATTTTATCGTTGTGAATTTATCGTTTGCTTTTTGTAAAAGCAGGTGTGTGTGTGTGTGTGTGTGTGTGTGTGTGTGTGTGTGGTAAGATAAGACAAAGCCCAATTAAGTCAATATTATGTTGTTCAGAAAAAAACGGTGAGCTGCATTAGTATTTATAACATTTTCCCTATAAATTTACCTGAAACGTGAAAATAAACCTACCTTTGTGGTATCAGCCGCTCTGTAACTTTCAGGTATCCGCGTCGACTCGCGAAAAAGAGCGAATAAAGCGAAACAAAACGAAAAAGTCACAGATGCTCCGCGTCGTCCAAAGATATCACAATATTCGACCGGTGTAAAGAGTTTTAAACATGACGAAAATAATGTAGTTAAAAGTCATTATTTACAATCTTTTAAGTTTTAGTTCATCCAGAATTCACAGAGACAGAACGATGGTCCGCTGCCTCAGAGAATCCACTCCGACTGTCTGAGCGCGGAGGGGAGACCGGGCGCAGATGGAACCTGGTGTGTTTGAGCAGCAGCATTCTCTACAGACAATGAGGAGAGATCACTCTGACTCTGCAAGACTGGTTGTTTCAAAATCTCAGGAAGACCAGGAATGATTAACAGTTCAGTTAACCTTAAAGCCCACGTGGGGAGTTTTTCGCTGGTTATGAAACAGACTGAAATTAATGCTGATTACTCGATATGAATAAAAGCAAACCAGACCATCAGCGACAAGACTGATTATTTCTATAGTCTATATAGGGCAAAAATGTAAAGTGAGTGATACATATGACAGCTTTAAATTTAATAAGACTATGTAACAAATGCTGTACATCACTTTCTCGTAGAGTCAGGGAATATAAAACGTTCAGTTAAACAGCATTTAAAGCTCCTGTGAAGAACTTTTGGTTTGTGTTGATTTTGGCGCCCCCTGTGGACAAAGTGGTACCTCTCATCTCTTTGCTGATTTTGTCCTGTACATGCTTAAGTGGTGGTTTTTAACAGAAAATCTCATCCTACTTTCTTTAACAGTCATATGTATCACTCACTTTAAAGTTCAGCCGTGGAAAATGTAAACAAAGGCAGCGTGAAGTTAATCGCTTCGTCTGACACCTACCCCCCGCCAGTAGTTTCAGGCATTAAAAATAACTATACAGAAAGAGTCAATCTTGTCGCTGATGGTCTAGTTTGCTTTTGCAGGTCATTTGGAGTAATCAGAATTAATTTCAGTCTGTTTAATAACCAGCAAAAAACTCCTCCCAGAACGTCTTGAAGAAGCCAAATCCAGCAGCCTTTAAAGGAGACTTTGCACAAAAGACACTCCCGAACGACGTCTGGCAAAACTGCCACAGACGTCACCCCAGCCAGAGAAAGGGGGGGTTAAGATGAAGATGATTCAGCTTCCTGCTGAGCCGGAGAGAGAGAGAGAGATGGAGAAACCTAATTCAAGCCGAATCGGCCACGAGGGACAAAAGCCGTCCTGAAAAGGCCCGAACGCCAAAAGAGAGCCTGCTGCCACACCCATCAGATGATCATCAGGTGATACAATTACATCTCCCATGTGTTGACGCTTGATGTTAAATTAAGTAGGATTAATTAACATTAAACCTAAACCTAAAATCGTTTAAAATTAGAATTACTTTGGAATTGCTTCACAATCTTCCTTGGTGCCCTTTTAAACTCTCAACTGCCAAACGATGCATTAGTAATTAAATCCCATTTAATTCTAAAACATCGGAGAAACCAGTCACAGATGCTTTCTACAATGTGGTCCGTTGTCATTCATTTATTGTTCATCGTTGTATTCATTGTCCCTGTTCATTTCTTCATTAGTATTCTTCTTTGAAGTAGTTAAATAAACCATTCCATCAAAGACCTTGATCCATGTGATTTGTGTGTGTATGAAATGGTACAGTCACTGTACACCATGACCAAGAACCTCGTAGCAACCCTGAGATCATGAGCCTAAAGTCATTAATTAACTCATTATAAGTTTTCCCTGTTTTGTCAAAATTGGCCGGCGTCCAACACCTAAATCCTTTTAATATTAATTAGTTATTAGTTATTAATCTTGCTACCCATTTACGCTACAGCAGTTCAATCAAGTCAGTATTTTTAAGTGATCTGGGGCAAGATACTGAACCCTTAACTGCTCCTGTGAATGAGATAGATTACATCCTGAGGTACTAAACCAACCAGATTCAGCCTCAACGTCTATCGACTAATCATCCCGCTGCTGTCAAATTTGAAATCTGTTCTCCACTCCTCCGCAGACAGTTTGTCGTTTCAGCTCGATAATTGCGACCCTCCTCCACCCCGTTCACCTCCAATCCATCTCATCAGTGTCCAAGTCCAGCTCCTCCGCTCACCCTGTCTTCACCATCATCACCACCACCAGTGTCTAGACTCCATCGGGGGGTATCCTATCCTGCTCTCGGCCTCTCGACATCTTCAAGTACATGAAGACATCACGATGGAGTCTAATCGCCAAAGACTTTGCACATTTCATTCTTTACAAACTTGTAGATAAATAATTGTTCAATTGTCCATTTACCATACTGACAAAACACATTCAGAACACAAGCTACATGTTTCCAAGCACTTCTGAAAATAAAGCACACCAGAGCTTTCTTCCTGGTCTGACATCAAACTGCTTGAGAATAAAAAGTGACGCAACCTCAAAGCAGGCGTGTTTGTGTTTCAACAGAGGAACTTCCCAATGATGGTGACATCACGTACCATTACAAAGGAAGTAGTGTTACACCTCTCGGCATTAATCAAAATATAAAAAAAGGAGTAGATAAAATAGTCAAATACAATTAAAGGCTGAATTATATACACTAAACTATGACGTGTAAATGACAGAGATAAAATGTCCTGAGTCATTCTAGTTTAGTTATGTTTTTGATTTGTATTTCTGTGTTTTGATATTATTTCCTGTTTTCCTCGGTCACTTCGTCTCTGTTTTACTTTGTAGTCTTGTCAGTCCTGAGTTTGGTTCCTAGTGTTTCCTGTTTTATTTTGTAGTTCTTGCCCCTTGTATGTCATGTCTTGTTTTACTTCCCTCCTTTGTTCTGTTTCCCGCCTTTCAGATTGTGTTCACCTGTGTTACTTAGCCTCACCTATCCCTGATTACCCTGTGTGTATATAGTCTCTGTGTTCCTACCCTTCTGTGCCAGTTCATTTGAGTCTTTGTCCGTGACCTCCCTGCTGTGAATTTGTTCCTCGTGTGTCTACATCGGAATATCCCCTGAGTAAGTGTTTTGGAGTTTGTCTTTTTGTTTGTACTTTCATTTGCTCTGCCATTTTGGATTTTGCCTTTTGTTTCATTTAATAAATAATTTAGTCTGCACCTGGGTTCTCCACCTTTTTTGGTTTAACCTCAAACCATGACACAAAACAAGAATAAAAGTCAGGGAACCTTTACCGTAACTTTTATACACTTTTGCCCGCTACATATTGTTTAATCCAGTTAAAGTGCTGCAGTGTAGTTCTCTGTACAAGAGTGCAGTTCAGGCAGATATTTCTATGTGAGAAAGTTGTATGATTGTCCCTTCATGTTAGAATTCAGTGAATGTTTTCTTGCACATCTGTTTGACAGTTTTATAGATCACTGAAAAAGCACTGCCTTAAATGAAGTTGGTCCAGTGTAAACAGTAAGTAGCTTTGGTGTAGTTGGTTTCATTTGATGTGTTGTAATGCTGTTAGCTTGCTATATCTCTCTCGGATAAAGCTTTAGTGTATTGAAGCTTTACTTAGTTCCAGTGATTGGAAAGCTGAGCTAAGCAACCAGTGACTCTACATTAACGTATTGCAAACAAACACTAAAAGTGACGTGTTGTCAAAGTAACAAAAGTCAAAAGTTCGGACTGTCAGGAATAGACTGGTTTACAATTATAAGAGCAGAGAATTTAAGGGCAGAGGGGTGTTTTTTTTGTTTTTTTTTTAGTTCAATGTCTCCCTAGCGGTGACAACTCACAAGTGACCTCTGTGACCTCTCTCGGCCTGTAGATCTTCAGCGCTTAAAAACAGACAAAAACAGTGGTCTGGCTTCACGTACAGCCCAAGAAAAAAAAATATAAATCGCTCAAAATGTACCTAAATCCACATCTCTCTCTCTACATGTCAGGGCCAGCCCAGTGCAGATCTGAGCCCCATTGAAAACCTCCTGAATGTGATCAGGAAGAAGGACGATAGATGGTCGCAAGGTCATCAAACAAAGCTGAGCTGCTTGGATTTATGTTTAGATACGTCAGACCTTGTTGACGGGCAGATTATTAGTGGTTATCACCTCTTAAAGTAATAGACCGCTGTCGTTCAGAATCAGGAAAGTGCCTTCACTTGAAATCATCTTTCTTTCTTTATATCCTCTCCTGCTGGCCATCTATAGGTACTTGGAATAAGCTCCTCAGTACTGTTTGAAGTAACAATATGTAATACATGCATACATACATGCATGCATCAATCAGCTGAAGGCTCTAGACCCTGTGGTGGTCAGGCGGGCGAGTGGTGCAGTGAGGTGAGTGGAAGAAGAAGACTTGAGAGTGCGGGTGGGTGTGTCGATGTGCAGGAGTTCAGAAAGATACAGAGGAGCGAAGTTATGGATGGCCTTAACAGTGATGAGCAGAAACGATATTGATGCAATATTTGACCGGGAGCCAGTGAAGCTGCTGAAGGACGGGAGTGATGTGATTAATGGACCGGGGTTCTGGTGATGATGCGAGCGGCAGAGTTCTGGACCAGTTGATAGAGGGACTTGAGAGGGAGTCCAAAGAGAGGGGAATTGCTTTTATGACCCAAATGATTCTTGACAATTAGCAAAGTTCTTGCTAATTAGCTGACTACCACAGGAATATGGAGTTGAATGTAAATATTGGACATGTGCCTACAGTACTTGTGCAGACTTGCATCTTTAATTTGAGGGTATTTAAGCCAGTCAATAATAACATCTCTACAATAGTTAAACAAAATTAATAAATTGTCATCATTGGTTGTAAATCTGTCGCAGTCACTAAACGTTGAAAGACTGTCCGTTTAAATCAGCCACAGTAAGTCATCTCGTGAGGACTGCCTTAAACTATTTGAATTCCATTTTTAAGAATAAAATATTTTAGATTACATTTTAAAAAATGTCACCCCTGACATTTCAACAGGTTCCCGCGCCTCTACAGTGCTGTTTTATCAACTTTAATGCCTTATGTCTAATGTCGTCTTAAATGAGCTTATGATCATTATGTTGCATTTAAAGTGCTCCACAGGCCCAGTAAAATTTAATTTCTCTGTGAAGTCACTGGCCCTTGGTTACCTAATAACTACAGTTTTGCTGTGTCACAGAATATCAGAAGACCCTGTGTGAAAACACTGAATAAAAAGTAAAGCCTCGATCCATTAGAATGCATCATTTCAAGACCAATCAAAATCATCTTTAACTGCAAAAAACTCTACAAGACTGTCGTCTTACAACTTCTTGTTGAAACAAAACGTTTATAAAAAATGAAGGCGGCGACACACTGAGACTACGCTCCATCTCTGCACTAATCTGACTATTAATTCCAGATTGAGCAGCTGCAGCACTGGGTTGGTATATCTGCGGCTGCCCTGATGTGGATTTCTGTCAATATCTCCCCTCACTAATGGAGTCCTCAAGAGTTGATATATACTTAATTACTTTATTTCATTATTTCAGACATAGGTCCATATCAAAACACAATACATACAATAAAAGTGCCAGCATATAGGCTTGTGCATACAGTTTGCAATACTGGCGCTGTCACTTAGGTCACAAAATCAGGAATGACTTAAGTGCTTTATTCACTACACTAAGCGCTTGATCCTCTTTGGTTTTAACAATCATGATGACACTCTTCTTGAGTTAAACTTGATGTCGTTCTGCACACCATAATTTGAGCAGATTCTGAGCAGTTGCTGTAAGCTAGCACTGTCAGGAGACAAGATGACTAAGTCATCAGCACACATCAGATGGTTGACAAGACTACTCCCCACCATACGTCCTGTCCCACATGCTTTCGGCTGTTTAGAGAGATCATCCATATGCAGGTTAAAGAGAAGAGGTGACAATATTCCACCTTGTTGAACGCCATTAGTCACTAAGAAGGGTGCTGATATACTCGGAGCATGCATGGTTTGATCCGAATACCAGAAATGCAATATTCTTATCAAATATTCAGGGACGTCTCGCTTCTGTAGTTTTAAAAACAATTTACCATAATTCAGTCTATCAAAAGCTTTGGAGACATCCAGAAAGCGTGGAAATATTGTAGTATTATGTTGCCTGTACTGGCTAACAACTTCCTTCAATACATATCCACAGCCTGATGTTCATGTATTGACTCTGTTTGAGCAGAAACAAAACATAACATTTTCGCGCGAGGCACAGCAGGTAACTCATTAATTATTAAAATCTGCAGACACGCCATCAGGTCCGGACAGGATCTCATGTTTATAAAAGTTCTGTGTGCCGACCATCAATGAAAGGACGGCTGTAAATGTTTATTTACTTATTGTTGCTGCAGGATCACACGGCTGTGTGCTCACGTGCGTGCATAAAACAGACACTGGACAGTTAATATCCGTGGGCATGATTGTTGGTGCCATGTAGTTATGCTTGAGGATTATAATAAATGTACCTCTTATTTGTGTGAGTGCGTGTTAATTAAAAAATAAACATGTATGACATCCGTACATTCGCGTGACATTATGCCACGTTGTGAAGTCAATTAAAGGTAACTTGTCATAAACACTGTTCTGCTGACAGAGATCATAAAAACAGCAGGCTGTAACAGATTATGCAGCTGTGCCATCACATTTAATTGACGTCGCTTTTAAATGACGGCTCTGAAGCAGGGATATCTCTTGTGTTAAATGTCTCTCTCTCCTCGTGTCCCTTCCTCGCCTCCTCCGCTCGCATCTCCTGTAGGAGGGACTAAGACGCGAGGAGAGGAGTCAAGGAAAGGACTCGAGGAGGTACAAATTGAGAGATGAGAAGAGCCTATAGCCACTTTAACAAGCCAGAAAAACACAAAGGAAGTAACACTGCAATTTTATGAGTAGCATGCTTCAGATGTTCTGCTGTTAAGGCCGCATGCTTTGTTTAATAATAATAATAATGACCACACCATCATTGTAGGTGACATAACCAACATTATATTCATCACTCTTAACAAAGTTATATATATATATATAATATAATATATCCCTATAATGTTTTCTCCACAGTTCAGAAATATTATCAGACCCAGATGGCAAGGACATGTTAGTGTTGTTGATAACCCTAACATCCTTCCAGATTCCACAGACATTATTCTGCATATATATATATATATATATATATGTGTATATATATATATATATATATGTGTATATATATATATATATATATATATATGTATGTTTTGTTATGAATAAACTGTAATAGATTTTATATGTTCTATGTGTTATGATGGCTGCAGCTTGATGTCGACATTGCATATATCTCTATTGTTGCATGTTCAATCTTGTTGTATGTATTGTGAACTTTGTATTTTCAATATACTTAGTGTTTCTTGACTGTCTCTAAAGACACTCTCTTTAAACTTGTAGTCCATTATACTTAGGACTACAATCCTCCCGATGCTTAGTCACACAAGCTCAACAGATTGAAGTGTTCTGCATTAATGCTAATCAAGTGATGTTCTCTTTACCTGCTGCACTCACTTGTTACCTGTTCATGCCTTGAAGAAGGTCTCTGACCGAAAGCTTGCAAATTAATTAAGATGTTTGCACACTTATGTGCGTATGCTTTTTTTCATTCATTTACTACTTTTAGTTGTTTTTTTCTATTTTTGGATCTCACCAGCGTTATGCTACTAACATTGCAGCTTCAGTGTTATCCGCCTGAAGTGCATGAATGGACTCCTGTTTCCTGTTTTCTGTTAATTCCAAACTAAATAGTCAGAAGGAAATTAAACACGTGACAACTGACGTACTTTTAACAGGTGGAAGGTAAATGTCTCTTAAGAGTGTTATAATCTTCAAATAACTAATCTGTTAGGAATGGACGGACTACAAACAAAGTGTAGGCAACATTCAAGCGCAGCTTAGGAAGAAAACAGTTGTAAAATGCCAGCAGTGAGAA
The DNA here is from genome assembly GCF_022749685.1 of Semicossyphus pulcher. Classification (NCBI taxonomy): domain Eukaryota; kingdom Metazoa; phylum Chordata; class Actinopteri; order Labriformes; family Labridae; genus Semicossyphus; species Semicossyphus pulcher. The sequence goes on along the minus strand of NW_027211737.1, from coordinate 28,543,167 downwards.
TAAGTCAGCCTAAAAATATCGACAAATATATAATTAATCAAGGGTCAGGCACCCAGACTAGCTCAGGCGTTAATGACTCTGATGGAAGTCGACACAAAGCTTGAAAATGACACGCTTCAAACTGATGATGTGGAAAGATAATTAAAGCAACACTGTTCCACGATGAACCCACTGATCAGTATTGTTTCAACGAAGTTGTTAAAGGTCAATTTCTCCCTTTAGTGACGCAGTGCATGAAAGCTTATGATCTCCTTTAAGCTGCTGATCCAGAACCATATTTCATATTAGCATGTGTGTTTTTGCTCCTTAAATCTTCATCTATAAGTGCGTATGTTAAGGAGATTTAGTACCTCAAATGTCTGGAAGGTTATTTGAAAGTAAAGATCGAAGCTGAAATTGTGCGGTATGAAAGGTCTTTCTTTGAAGCTAGTGTTGTAAAGAACTGTCTGAATGACTCATAATCCTTCACACAATTTAAACCATTTGAATTAAATGTCAAGTTCTATTACATGTTGTTTTAAATAAATGAGCTTTAATGGAAGAAGTCGTGGAAAGGTGAGTCACTCTACACTGAAGCCGTCTGCTCCAACCTGACAACTCAGAACTCTTGCGCAAAGTGCAAAGGTCAACCACCATGTTTAGGTTTGTACTGTTCTACTTCATAATGAACAATGGCAGCACTCATAGTGCATGAATGTAAATGGTAAACTAATATAAAGGACACTTGCCTCTACTTAATAAAACAATACATGAAGTAAAACCTCAGCCAAATGTAAATTCTTGCCAGAACATGTCATCAATGTTAGCTGGTTAAAGGTTCATTGTCTTTCACACGGTGCAGACCTCTCCAGCTGACGTTGGCTCTGCTAGATATGTGCTGGTAATGTTCATTTTTCTTGCAACTTTTGGTTTTACGTTAGAATCCTGTTGGTGATCTCTGATCACAATCAACTCACTCGGGTGCGGGATGAGCATCTCACCACGTTGTATCCTCTCCTCCTTCAGCTAATGCAACAGTTGTGGATTTTCAAATGTATTCACCAGTTAGAATAATGGAAAATAGTCAATCCCGACACACAGTCAAGAAAGACCACCTCTGACTCCATCTTGATTCCCAGAGGAAAAGCTCAGGTAACTTGTTGAGATGAATTGTTCGAGAACCTGCCCATACGGATACTTATCTAGCAGCATCACGCCTACAGGCCTTGGTTGGTGGAAAGGACGCTTCCAGTCTTGCGTTGTTTCCAGAGGCATGTGAGGTGCTGCGATGTGACCTAATCCTGACATAACATACCTCTCCCCCCCCCCCCCCCCCCCCCCAAAAGATTGAAGCTGTGATGTCCTTTGTCACTTAAACTAGGCTGTATTCTGGAGAGCCATTCAACCAGTCTGGTTTTGTTTACCGGTCTGACAGAATAGAGGGAAAGGAGAAGGCCTCTGCAACGGCCTGCAAAGACTTGAACTGCTCACAGACTGGTAATTGTGATGCTGCGCTCACTGTCATGAGAACACAAATTGGACAGACTGACGGGACTTCATTTATACGTAGTTGTATTTAAATGGGGCTGCATGGTGGTGCAGTGGTTAGCGCTGTTGCCACACAGCTAGAGGGTCCCTAGTTCGAATCCCGTTTTGTGCACAAAGTGAACCTTTCTGTGAGGAGTTTGCATGTCCTCCCCACGCATGCCTGGGTTCCTCCCCAGGTACCCCCTCCTCCCGTTGGGTTAATTGATGACTCTAAGGGCGCATTCACACCTACAGTCTGTTTGAAGACCAAATTGTTACAAAGTTGCATTTTGACTCCAGTTTGGTTTGTGTTGACGTTCTCTCCAGAATCAAACCGGACCGTGGTTCGCTTGGAAATGGACCGAGAACCTCTTTTCCAGCGGACCATGGTCCGGTAGTTTGGTCAGCGAGGGGACAAACGCTCCAGGGTTTGGTTCAATCGACTAAACAAGGCTGGTGTGAACCCGCCCTAAAAAGGTGTAAGCGAGAGTGTGTGAGGTTGTCTGTGTCTGTGTGTCAGCCCTGTGATTGACTGGAGATCGATTCCAGGTGTAAACCCGCCCCTCGCCCAGTTACAGCCGGGATAGGCTCCAGCCCCCACCCCTGCGAACCTATAGAAACAGAAACGCTGTCTACAAAGCTTTACCCTTACATCTAGAGTACACAAAGTAAATCCTGAACTCACCACTGGGCAAATGCTTGCTTTAAAACAGCAGTACTCCAAGACTTGTGTTAAGAAGACGCTACAGTAAGTATGTGATTCCAATCTGGTGTTCAGAATCAGAAACCCAACCGGCCAAGGATGATAGCTGCTCACCTAGAGCCTGGATCTCCACCTGTTGAGAGGAAGCTTTTTCCCGATGCTGTCACAAAGTGCAAAAGGCGGGAATTTGGGGGTCTCTGCAAATATTATAAAGACTATTGTCTGTACCTGTTCCATTTGTGTCCTAAGATACATTTTGAGGTTCTGTAGGGTATTCTGTATTCACTAGTGTACTGTAGCCGTCAAGTGCTGTCAAATTCCTTTAATGTAAAACACATTGCGGCAATGGGTTACATCAATCAGGTTACTAAAGATTTGTACGTCCTTCGTGTTCTGCCTTCATCTGTCTGCCAAATGTGCCTGTGCCTCTCTTTTATCTTATTCTCTCTGCACGCTGGATTAAATATATAATTTGCTGCCATCAAAGTCAAATGTGTTTTCTTCCCGACGGGCTGCTTCGTAACAGCAGTCAATAATTTCTTCTGCAGCTGAAATGCACAAGAATATTTCAAGTTTGCTTTCAACTGTAATTTTGAGCAACTGTGTCATGTTGATTGCTTGTGTCACTGTTAGAGAGCACTCTTTATATTTTGCTTTCTAGCTGTAGAGAATTTAAATGATAAGAAAGCAATTTCTAAAAGCTCATATTTGAAGGAGCAGTTGTGAAACACCCACATCTGATGATCCCTCTAAACCAGGTCTTTCCTTTTCCCTGATATTATTGTGAGTGATATTATATACCACAAACCGTCACAACCCCAGAGTCCCTCTCAAAACCATTGAATCCATAAAACACCTCCTCCTTCCTAGCAAACCCATCTGAAAAGCTATCTCTATTCTTCTTCTTCTATAATTATTCTGAATTTGCGCCTCTGCATCTTATATGTGGAACCAGTGACTGTATATATAGATGGACAACGCGTCTCCATCTGCTCCCATTGTACGAAACTGATGCCAAAATAGCCCCTGTGATAGGCGCTGCCATCTTGCGATTGTGAAGTCGTATGGAGCCAGAGACTGCGCAGTAGATATCGGTCAGTGAAGCGGCCGTAGCCACTTCCGCTAACCCAAACACTCACACTTAACTTGCCGAAAAAACAGCAAGGATCCCGCACGCCGGCGTGTTTAACAGCAGAACAGCTTCTCTGTGTCGGTCTGAGGTTAACGTTCACAGGTATGGAAACTTCAATGACTGTAGTGATTGTTTTAGTTACGTCTCCTCTAGCCGTTCGTCCTCCACTCTGCTAATCCCGAACAGATCGGCTGCACGAGCCGTATTGGTCAACAGAGCTGTCAATCATCATTTTTACAGCATCAAATAACTAATTAAAAATAAAATTGTCAGAAAAATTGGACACACTTGGACGTAAATCAGCACGATAACAACTAACTAAACTGACAGAAACCATGTTTGAGAAAAGTGTATTTAGATTTTATAGTTTGACTCATGTCCCACCTGTTAACATGCGCCCCATGCACAGAGGCTGAGTCCTCGCCCAGTGGCCCCAAGTATAATCCCAGCCCTCTCTGACAATCTTTAACAGTGTCTGTTGTTGAGGGTCTTATGAACATAAAAGTATTCAAAATAAGTGTCCTTCCAAATTTGAAATATTGTCATTTAAGTTTCTCTATAAGCCTTTATTGTGTAATAACAGATATCTGCATGTAAGTGCGGCTTACAATCCGTTCTAGAGCAAAGATTTTAAATTGTTCCAGGAGCGTTAAGATTTTCCTGACTTCCTTGAATGCATCACAAATGATCAATCCAACCTCCGTCAACAAACAAGCATTGAAGAAGCTGTTTTCTTCTCCTCTCAAGGACAGGCCAGACAAAGTTGCATTTTTACTTTTTACACATCTGCATCATCAGGGCTAGAGCCATCACAGAGAGGGCCTTTGGCATGATGAAGACACGGTGGCGAGGGAAGTGGCCCTGGTAGGGGCTCCTAATGTGTTTGCAGTGCTCCATAACGTCTGCGTCGCTTCTAGGGACATCCTGGAGCTGCCTGAGCGAGAGGATTCACTGCCAGCACCTGTGCATGGAGACAAACATGCAGGTCAACATCACAGTGACAGACTGGCAGCCTTGAAACTTGTTTCCCCCTCCACTGCAAGATCATGACTACTTGAATAAATGGTTGTGTTGCATTTTGAATTCTGTCAGTAACAATAACATACATTTACATAATAAATCATGAACTCGTCTTTTCTTTAACAGTGTTATAGTTCGTTAGAGTAAGAGTATAGCATCTGGACCATTCATTAACTAGACCTTGATATTTAGCTCTGCCATTTGCATTTAGGTGAACTGTGGTAAGAAATGTTCTATGCTCTCACAGTGAAGAAATGTATGCACACTAAAAAATGTATTGAGGGAACTTTACACCTGTTATTGGCTATATTATAAGAGGTGGAAGAAAGTGTTTTGCTCATAAAGAGCAGCATCTCTGGCCTCATCCTTTATGGCGTGCTCTTTTCAAAAGGCCAACATTCTCCCACCTCTTTTTGCCCTTTTAGAGGAGGCTGGGAGCAGGTGGAGGGCATGGACTCTTCCTCCTCACTGTCTGTACCCGGCAGGAGGGACACTTCAGGCTCTTCACCTGCAAAGGGTGAGGCTCCAGCGGCGGTTGCGCCATGGTTTGGCGACATGCATGATGCAAAGAGGGTGGGAGGCTTAATGTAACGCCTTTCCCCTAGTACCTCAGGCCTGGCGTCACAGCCAGGTGGCTGCTGTCCCCTCACCTCTGTCTGTGCTAGTGGGGGGATTCTTCAACTCCTATTGACATCATGGATAACAGAATGTTACTTTAGGAATTTGCTGTCGTGTATAGTGAACAAAACTGTCACTGAAAAGTTTATCTAACGTGCAGATAGCTTATTCACAGGCACATTGCACTTACACAGAGAAGGCACCAGTGAAAGCGTGTTTTATGGGTAAAAAAATATATATCTTAAAACACTAGCCCACCATAACAGCCAGACAGGACTTGCTCTACCTTGTAGTGAGTTTCCAAAGTGCACCACTTCTTGGAGACCTGCGTGGCAGTCACCTGGCCCTGCAGCCCTAAGGTAAATGGTAAATGGACTGTACTTATGTAGCACTTTTATAATCTTGTAACCACTCAAAGCTGCTTGAGCTGTCGACCTTAATAAGTGCTACTTAATAATAGGTGATTTATTGTGATTATACTTCAAAATCATTCGACTAAAACTTTTCAGTTAAAGATGAACAGAATTAGGCGTGTTAATTAAAGGTGTTTTCCGTAACTATACTCCGAGTAAAGCCCTTAATGATCAAAAATAGGGAGAAACAGTACAAGCATTATGAAAAAATTACCGTAAAACCCCAAATACTCATTAAGGCCCGGGCAATTTAAAGTATAAAAATATGGTTAAGAATACAAAATATTCCAACTTCAATACAAACTTTGATAGCAAACTCAGTTAAATAGAAGTGTCGTGGATTTTTGTGGATTTTTTCGAAGCCCTCAAGACATAACAAAGCACACAACCTTGATGGATTTAAGACGAATGAAAACATGGAGACAGAGCAAACACAAAGGTTAGCAAGTGAACATTCCCCTGTCTCATCTAACAAAGACAAAACCTTCTATAGTTTCCAAAAGAACAGAGAATTGCTGGAAAGAAGCCATGTCCATGTGACCACTTTAAAACACTTCTGTTAATGATTAGATAAGCTGAGCCCTTTTCCTGGAAATGACACCCTCTAACAACAAGACAGCGTGGAACAGGCCAGCTGTTCACTTACATTTTGAATTAAAATAATAAAACAGCCATATTATCTTCTTTACATCCACAGCCTGTCGGGCAGAGGTAGAGGGCTCCCAATTCTCACGCGCACTTTCCTCCTGCTCTTCTGCCTCTTGCTCATCCTCCTCACTTGTAAGTTGGCCTGTGGCCACCACAGATGTGGAGGGAGCAAGGGCTGCCGTCAGAGGCCACAGAATCCACTTGTGCCCTTGTTATTCACGGCTGCAAGAGTCGGATCCTGTGGAATCAAAGGGTTAGAACAAGAGTCCATTAGGACAGAGTGCATAGCAAAAAGCCTCCCTACAATGGCCTAATGCATTCAGGTTAACCAGGATCAGGCGGCCGCTGTGGCGTCCCTTCAGTCTGTCACTGTTCATCTGAAGAAGATTCCTGACAGTAACTCTTTCATACAGTTACTTAGGGGGCATAATGGGGGAACATACAGCTGATGTTAAAGAAAGCAGCTGCAGCTGATATGTGAAGGATTTAAAGGTCACAGAAGGAAAGAGTAAATGGTGAAAGGACTGTACTTGTATAGGACTTTTCTGCCCACTCAAAGCGCTTTTGACATTACATGTCACAGTCACCCATTCACACACACATTCACACATTGATGGCAAAGGCCTAAGATCCAATCTCCAATCATGTATGCCCATTCATACCCGATGGCGACGCCCCCAGGAGCAATTCGGAGTTCAGTGTCTTGCCCATTTGCCACCAGGGGTTGCAGAAAGGGCTTCAACCTCAGCTGGAGTTGCTTAGCCAGGATCCGAGGAAACAGTAGGTGAGCTCAATGGAGAAGAAATAGTGGAGGTACAGCTCTTTAGAAACCCTCCATTCACTGATAAGCCCAACATTTTACTGGACACCCTGTCAGAAGACACACATTCCCTCTCTGAGTCGGGGGTGACAATCCCGAGTGCATACAAGATGCTAGATTCCATGCAAATTCAGCTCATCATTGCATAATTTTTTATTTATCTTACCAATGGGTGTTTGGTTTATAACTGTCAGGTTTAGACTGGATCTTATGCAATAATCAAGGGCAGGTGCATAATGAGAACATTTGGCAATGACTACTGGAGACCAGGGCTGCAGTCATTTTCTTGATTATCTCTCGCAGAGGAGAGACCGGACCTTCTGAAAGGAAAGAGAAACTAACATCCCACGATTCTTTGCAGCAGCTGTCATGAGTAATTATTGTTCAGTTTCGTATTTAGTTTAATCTGTGTTCTTGTCATTTAGTCTTGTTTAGTTCTGTATTTCATTTGTGTTTCATGGGTTAGATCATTTCCTGTTCCTTACTTTGTCACCTTGGCTGTGTTCGAAATGCTGTACTATATTCTACATACTACATACTATATCCTACATACTGCATACTGCGTTTGGCGGTAGTGTGTAGTATTGAGGAGCTTATCAAATTCATTTTGCAGTATGCTACGCCAGGCAGAAGTAAACATTAACCGTCGCTTCTTCAGCTAAAGCGCCCCCTTCTGCTGGAATGCTGCTGCTGTCCGTCATTTCAACTGCCGCTGTGACGTTCCAGCGCTTTGCATTGTGGGATACAGCAGGCGAGGTCGACTGGTCCGATGCATGATGGAGATTTTTTACTGGAGATACCCGACGCGTCACAGAAGCGTGTCTCCGTTCTGCTCCGCTAAAGATACGCGCCGGGTCTATTTTTTGACAGAGGCCGCTTCAAACACGCGTCAAGCTGAACAGAGCAGATCGTTCCAAACAGGAAGTCACACACGAAAGCAGCATTCAGCATCCGGTCATTTCAAAATAAAACACCATGTTCACACCGTTTATTTTAAGATCAACAAACTGAAATCACTTTTAATTAAGTAGTGTACTCACGGTAGAAGCACAATAATCACAGAATGATTTCCAAATGAGCAGATAATCAACCTCGGAGGTGCAAACTGAACTGTAGTTTGTGTGTAGCTCTGCTAACATTGACGTTCTTGCGTGATTTCTCAATTCTCGTGCGATAATGTTGTTCTCTCGCGAATCCAGCTGCTTGGGCCAGGGCTCCGCTGCGCTGCGGACCAGACACGCTTCCTGTGGGGGAGGGCTCGCGCCGTTGACGGATCAGAAACGCGGGGCAGACGGAACACGTCGGAGACCGATCCTGCAGGATCGAGGGGTAATGGACACTTCTATTTAACTCTGTTTGAGTTTGCTATCGAAGTTTGTATTGAAGTTGGAATATTTTGTATTCTTGACCATATTTTTATACTTTAAATTGCCCGGGCCTTAATCAGTATTTGGGGTTTTACGGTAATATTTTCATAATGCTTATACTGTTTCTCCCTGTGTTTGATCATTAAGGGCTATACTCTGAGTATAGTTACGGAAAATGCCTTTACATGTTATAACCTTTAATTAACACGCCTAATTCTGTACATCTTTAACTAAAAAGTTTTAGTCGAATGATTTTGAAGTATAATCATAATAAATCTTTTATTAACCAGCACTTATTAAGGTCGACATGTTTTCAGGGGGTGATTGATCCTCTCTTCTCCTGGCCGTGTAATTAGTCGGGGTCGAGCAACCCAGCTTACCTAATCATTAACAGAGGTGTGAGGCCCCATGTTTCCTGTGTATGTCAGTGACACTCATGCTTCTCACTATTGGATGCAGTTGTGTAGTGACCACGTACAGATCAATGATTTGTTCCCAAGAAAACTAAAGGGGTTGTTTTCTCTGTGCCGAGGATTGTTTGGCTGCAGATGATAGTGTGCTTTTTCTCAACTTATGTTTTTTATTTTAATGCTGCAGAAATAAAATGTTAGTGTTCCTTCCTCAACTTGCAGTCATCAAACCAATAATCTGTCAGGTGGCACCTCAACATACAGCAAGAAAGGGAACACCAGGGTGCTATATGTTGAATATAGAGCCACAAATAAGACGATGAATAAAACACACAATTAAAAGATCAGATAAATCCAAGTGGTTATAGAATAATCACATGTGCGAAACAATGTTAGGGCCACTCTAAGCAGTGGTAGACACAGGTGGAGTGCAGAGTTGTTCAGCCAGCCCATGCCTCCAAACAAACCCTCCCCACTGAATGTGGATGTGCACAAGGGGTTTGTTGATGTATTAAACAAATGTTGATCGGTTCCGCTGAGACAGCGATGGCAGGGCCCTGAACAGCAGGGATCTCCAGTGGGTCTTCAACATGCCAAAGAATAGATCCATTTTTGAGCAGTCAAAGGCAGGCTGCTAGGACTTGCTTTGCACCCTGCAGTGGCTCTAAATCAGGAACATTTAGAGCCACTGTGACATACCCTGTGACGTACCCTTGTTACGTCCTTGTTCTAGCTTATGGCCTTGAAACCGAAAACTTAATTGTCTTCCCACAAAATCCTCTTTTATCAGATCACTATTTAGTAACATTCGATGTCCTATTAACCGACTACTCGCCAGTTAACAAAAATGTACTCACAAGATGTTTGTCTGATAGGACTGTAGCTAAATTTAAGGAAACAATTCCAGCTGCTTTTAATTCTTTACCACATCTGTTTACTACAGAAAGCTCTTATGCTAATGTTAGTCCCTCTCAGCTTGATCAGTTTGTTGATAGTACTGCAGGTTTGCTGAGAAGTACTCTAGACTCGATTGCCCCCTTAAAAAAGAAGATTATTAAACGACAGAGGCTAGCTCCATGGTATGACTCAGAAACCCGTAACTTGAAGCAAATGTCGCGTAAATTTGAAAGAATGTGGCGATCCGCCAAAACAGAAGAGTCTCGTTTACTCTGGCAAAATAGTCTTAATAAATACAGGAAGGCCCTACGGCATGCTCGAGGTGTCTACTACTCCTCCCTCATAGAAGAACATAAAAACAATCCCAGGTACCTTTTCAGCACTGTAGCCAGGCTGACAGAGAGTCACAGCTCCACTGAGCCAAGTATTCCTATAGGCCTCAGCAGTGATGATTTCATGAGCTTCTTTAATGACAAAATCCTAAAGATAAGAGACAAAATTTGTAACCTCCTGCCGTTAACTGGTGCAGATGTATCTTTGGAAACTGCTCAAAAACCTGATGTTTACCTTGACTGTTTTTCTCCAATTGACCTTCCTGAGCTAAATTCTCTGATATCTTCATCTAAACCATCAACCTGTCTTTTAGACCCGATTCCAACCAAGCTGCTTAAGGAAGTCTTTCCCTCAATTAGCACTTCTTTACTAGATATGATCAATATGTCTTTATCGACGGGCTATGTACCCCAGTCTTTTAAACTAGCTGTAATTAAGCCACTTCTTAAAAAGCCTACCCTAGATTCAGGCACCTTAGCTAACTATAGACCTATATCTAACCTTCCTTTTATCTCAAAGATCCTTGAGAAAGCAGTCGCTAATCAATTATGTGACTTTCTTCATAACAACAGTTTATTTGAGGACTTTCAGTCAGGATTTAGAGTCCACCATAGCACTGAGACAGCCCTTGTGCGAGTTTCAAATGATCTACTTACTGCTTCAGACAGAGGACTTCTCTCTGTACTCGTCCTGTTAGATCTTAGTGCCGCTTTCGACACGATAGACCATCACATCCTGTTACAGAGATTAGAACATTTAATTGGCATTACAGGATCTGCACTAAGTTGGTTTAAATCTTATCTATCAGATCGATCTCAGTTTGTTAATGTTCATGATGTGTCCTCTATGCAAACCAAAGTTAGTCATGGAGTTCCACAAGGTTCTGTGCTCGGACCGATTCTTTTTACCTTATATATGCTTCCTCTGGGTAATATCATGAGGAAACACTCCATTAATTTTCATTGTTATGCAGATGATACTCAATTATACTTATCTATGAAGCCAGATGAAACCAATCAGCTATCTAAACTAGAAGCATGCCTTAAGGACATAAAGATCTGGATGACTAGAAACTTTCTGCTACTTAATTCAGACAAAACTGAAGTTATTGTGCTCGGCCCAAAACACCTTAGAGACTCTTTCTCTAATGATATAGCTGCCCTAGATGGCATCAGCCTGGCATCCAGCACTACTGTTAGGAATCTGGGAGTTCTATTTGATCAGGATATGTCCTTCATCTCCCACATAAAACAAATATCAAGGACAGCCTTCTTTCATCTTCGCAACATAGCAAAAATCAGACACATCTTGTCTCAAAACGATGCAGAAAAACTAGTCCATGCATTCGTTACTTCCAGGTTGGATTATTGTAACTCGTTACTATCAGGCTGCCCTAATAAGTCACTAAAAACTCTGCAGCTGGTACAAAATGCTGCAGCACGTGTGCTGACAAGAACTAGGAAGAGAGATCACATCTCTCCTGTATTAGCCTCTCTGCACTGGCTTCCTGTAAAATCTAGAATAGAATTTAAAATCCTTCTTCTTACTTACAAAGCTCTTAATGGTCAGGCACCATCATATCTTAAAGAGCTCATAGTGCCATATTACCCCTCTAGAACATTGCGCTCCCAGGATGCAGGCCTGCTTGTGGTACCTAAAGTCTCTAAGAGTAGTGTTGGAGGTAGAGCCTTCAATTACCAGGCCCCCCTCCTCTGGAACAATCTACCAGTCAAGGTCCGGGAGGCAGACACCCTCTCTTCTTTTAAGAGTAGACTTAAAACTTTCCTCTTTGATAAAGCTTATAGTTAGGGCTGGCTCAGGCTTGGACTAGCCCATAGTTATGCTGCTATAGGTTTAGACTGCCGGGGGGATCTGACACACCAAGCTTCTCTCTCTCTCTCTCTCTCTCTCTCTCTGACTCTCTCTCTCTCTCTCTCTCTCTCTCTCTCTCTCTCTCTCTCTCTCTCTCTCTCTCTCTCTCTCTCTCTCTCTCTCTCTCTCTGTCATATTAATGCAGCTCATTAACTCTGTATTTTCTGGTCCCATTAACATTACTAACCACATATCTTCCCGGGAGTTCTTGTGCTCCCTTGTCTTGAAGGTTCCTGAGGATCGTTGCTGCAGACCACCTGCTGCTGTGGACCTGCTCGACTGCAACAACTACTAACATCAGCCTTCCCCATAGTATCATTATTGTTGCTGCTAATGCTAATAGTAGACCTGTTGACTTCAACTGTTACAATTACGATTACCTCAGCCTTTATCATTACTCTGCTTCTCTCGCTAATTTATTTATTTATTTATTTATTTAGCCAATCTTCACCCTAGTCTACCACTATTATTGGCATTGTAACCATAAGTATGTGTCTGTTGTTGTCCATGTAACAAGGACATATGTTGTTGTGGTAACAAGAACATATGTTGTTGTTGCTCTCTTTGCCTGTCTCTATCCTGCATCTCCTTCTATCCCATTTTCGGCCCATCCAGTCGAGGCAGATGGCTGTTCAACATGAGTCTGGTTCTGCTCGAGGTTTCTGCCTGTTAAAAGGAAGTTTTTCCTTGCCAATGTGCCGAATTGCTAAGTGCTACTCATGGTGGATTCATGTTGGGCCTCTCTTTAAATAACTTAACAAAGAGTCGGTCTAGACCTGCTCTTTCTGTAAAGTGTCTCGAGATAACCCTGGTTATGATTTGGCGCTATACAAATAAAATTTGATGATTGATTGATTGATTGATTGACCCTTGGGGAGGGGAAAAGCGCAAAGCTTCTCATGGAGGAGAAGAGATTTCTAATTCTGTGGTCCTGGCCATTGCTTTTTTTGTTTAATCAAGTGGAATCCATCGGTGGCACAGACGTAATGCATGGCACAGGACTGTTTGCCAACAGATGGCTGTAGTGTAAATGGGTAGCAAGATCAATAACTATCAAAATATATAACAATAATCCACAACTCAAAATGAATCATAATCACATAAATTGGTGTAAAAGGTGAAGGAGAGTGATGCCACTCAACTTCGGCTCTCAGAAATCATTACCTTTAATTTAATATTGGACGCCGCCCAATTTTGACAAAACAGGGAGAACGTATTATTCGTTAATCAACTACTTTAGGCTCATGATCTCAGGGTTGCTACAAGGTTCTTGGTCATAGTGTTCAGTGACTTTACCATTTCATACACATACAAATCACATGGAGCAAGGTCTTTATAAATGAGGTTTATTTAACTACTTCTAAAAAGAATATTAATGAAGAAATAAACAGGGACGATGAATACAACGATGAACAATAAGTGAATGACAACTGACCACATTGTAGAAAGCATCTGTGACTGGTTTCTTTGATGTTTTAGAATTAAATGGGATTTAACTACTAATGCATTGTTCAGCAGTTGAGTTCAAAAGGCACCAAGGAAGATTGTGAAGCAATTCAAAGTTGATTCTAATTTTAAAAATATCTTTTTAGGTTCAGCAGGGGACGAGAAAAATCAGGAACAAGAGAAAACGAAACGGGAGAAGAGCCACGAGTGGAAGTCTGGTCTTGGTGTTCCCTCTCTAGCCCCGCCCATGAGGAGAAGGTTCTGAGATTTAAATTTCTTTTAAAGCATTAGAATCAATGTTGCCTACGTCACATATTTAATTCTTCCATATTTGAAAGTCTGTCAACTACAGAGCGATACCAAACACTTTATATTAATTGTTGAATCAAACCTGTTGAAAAGGGATTAAAATTAACTAAACAAGGGTGATGGCAACATCCGTTACGACGACAAATAGTATACATATGCACAGGTAAACCTTTCTATACATCAAATGAATGCATAAAATGACTCACTAGTCCATGTGGTCTTCCTTTGTTAGGAGACAGACATGAGGAGGAGGTGTGTTTAGGAGGAGGACACCTGCAGTTTCAGATTCATGTTAAAACAATCTTCACAGTATTAAAATATGTTAGCTCAGCATAACATTACTAAAAGTACATTTCAAATTGCATAGGAGAATCAGTCACTTTGGTCCTTATATTCTTCGCAGAAAGGAAGTCGTGTGAGAGTTTCTTATCTTCTCTGGAAGGTGAGAAGGGTCGTAAACCTTGGGGATGGTTGGTGCCTAAATTGACCGTTGGTAGCATTCTTGTTAGAGACTACTTTGTAAGAAAAAGATACAGAATTAAGGTTGAGGCGATTCACACTACATGACCAATACAAGCTGCATCTTGGTGGGAGGAAATCGCAGGAGCAGGGCTGGTATCGTCCTCACTCCTTTGTGGACCAGCCTGCACACAGGAGTGAAACATTTGGGCAAACGTTTAAGCACTCCTTATCACACTGTGGAAGAATCTGTGCGTCTATGCCATGTGAAATGACATACCTGTAAACATTAGACAAAGGCCCAGGGCACAAAGCTGTGCAACATCCCTTCAAGGTTACTTTATTATCTACTTACTTTGTTTAACCGTTTTAAAAGCCAATGGCAGCAGGGACAAAGGAGTTTGTTTGTTTGTGTCTGTTGGTCCTGCATCCCCTGTGCCAGCGAGTGCACAATGTGATGTGGTGTCCCCAAACTCTGTGTCCACTTTGGCTCCCCTCAGGTTGCAGTGGTGTTATCACAGCATTCACTCAACACAGATCAGGTGGTAGTCCCGCATGGTGTCATTTTCACCGTCAAAGTCGATCCTGAGGACGAGCACAGAGACAATTTTCTTCACACGTTATCGTGCTTGTTTTTTGGCCTATTAAAAAAAGCAGTGTAGGACTTTAGCTTAGTCGTTGTGTTAAACATACAACAGTGAATATGTTGTCTCTAAACACGTCATCATTTGTGCACGTCTCGTCTGTGGTTATAGGTCTGATTAATTGGTGTAGAAAATTGTATGTGTACTCTTTAATGTTACAACTGACCTTGGAAAAGCATATTTTGCTGCACATTTGCTGCAGTTTAATACCCTGCTGTGTATTTAAACATATTGCATGTAATATAATAACAGGATCCTTAAAAGGGATCTTAGGCCGGCATAATGCAACTGGAAAAGAAAAAATCAAAACTTGAAGTTCATCACCTCCGAATGAAGGAGCTATGGTTTAATTTGAACAAAATGATTAAAGATGCTCGAGCTGCCTACTTCTCAGGGTTAATCTCTAATGATAAACACAATCCTAGGTTCCTTTTCAATACAATTAACCATTTGCTCCCATCTCTCTGCACACCCTATTTCAATACAGTAGCTCATATGAGACTCCCTAAATGATTATTAAATAAAACAAAAGGCAAAATCCAAAATGGCAGAGCAAATTAAAGTACAAACAAAAAGGCAAACTCCAAAACACTTACTCAGGGGAGGCGCGAAGATAATCCAATGTGGACACACCAAGAACAGATTCACAGCAGGAAGGTCACAGACAAAGACTCAGTGAACTGGTACAGAAGGGTAGGGACACAGAGACTAAATACACACAGGGTAATCAGGGACAGGTGAGACTAATTAACATAGGTGAACACAATCTGAAAGGTAGGAAACAGAACAAAGGAGGGAAGTAAAACAAGACATGACATACAAGGGGCAAGAACTACAAAATAAAACAGGAAACACTCTGAACCAAACTCAGGACTGACAGGACTACAAAGTAAAACAGGAAATGCTCGAAATGAAAAGCACAACTAAACCAAGACAGGAACACAATATACAAACTAAACAGGAAATAATATCAAAACACCAAAATACAAAACAACATAACTAAACCGACTCATGACAGTTCTGCCTGTTGTAGGCCCCAGCCTCCTCTCTTTTATCAATTACTCACTTGCCTCTGGCTCCGTACCTAATTATTTTAAAACTGCTAGTATTCAGCCACTACTCAAAAAACCTGCTCTAGACCCAAATCAGCTAGAAAATTACAGACCAATCCCAATGCTTCCATTTTATCGTCCTTCTATCGCTGCTCGATCGAGAGCATCCTGACATACTGCCTCTGTGTTTGGTTTGCCAGCTGCACAGTGGCACAGAAGAAAGCGCTGCAGGGGGTCATTAAGGAGGCCCAGAAAGTCATCGGCTGCCCTCTGACACCACTGGAAGAACTACACAGCTCCCGCTGCCTCAGGAAAGCTCTAGCTATCCTACAGGACTCATCACACCCCGGACACAATCTGCTTGAAATGCTCCCATCAGGCAGACGATACAGGGTCATCAAAACACGCACAAACAGACTAAAACACACTAAAACGTTTTTATCCTACAGCCGTCGTTGCAGTAAATTCTGCCAGGCAGCGACTCGCATAACACATGCACCGCTGTCTTACACTGTCTTATACTAGATGCACTTTAAGGACTGTGTGAAATATTGTTTTGTGGACGGGTGAGTGGGTTGTTTTATACTGTTTGTTTTTTTCTCATGTGTTTCTTCTTTTTTATTATCTATAAGCTCTTTTGCACAACAAAGGATTGCACTTAATTTCATTGTACCTGTTACAATGACAATAAAGATATTCTGATTCTGATTCTGTTTAGCAATTTCATGATTGCTTATCACTGTTATGCCAATAGTGTATCACAAATCTACTTCTCTGCAAAACCAAACAACCTCAACCAACTGTCTTCCCTTCACAATTGTTTAGCCACTATCCAACAGTGGATGTCTCTACATTTTCTTCATTAAAATCCTAATAAGACTGGAATACTTTCAGTTGGACCAGATAACTTCACCTCTGCAGATGAACAGTTTATTGGCCCATTTTAATCACGTATAAAAACCTACAGCTAAGAATCTCGGAATCATATTCGACCATGTATGCCTTCACATCACGAAGCTCGTCCAGTCCTGTTTCCTGCAGATTAACTGGAACCAGTCGTCGGTCCCATATCTCTATCCTTATCTGGCATCCCTCCATTGACTTCCTGTAAAATTCAGAATAAACTACAAGATCCTGTTAGTGACATATAAAGCACTGCATGACCTCGCCCCCAGTTACATTTCAGATGTTCTCGTCCCATATTCTACTTCTCGTCCTCTCCGCTCTTCTAATCTCGGCCTGCTATCAATCTCACATTCTAGAACAAAAGGTGATCGTGCATTTGCTGTCATAGCCCCGACTCTCTGGGATCATCTTCCACAATCTGTCAGGTCCGCTGAATCGTTGGACAGTTTCAAGAAGTTACTAAAAACTAATTTGTACAGACAAGCTTTCTTGTAGCTCCCCATCCCTTTCTGGTGTTTAAGTTTGTTCTTGTTTTGCTTATTAGGGCCCGAGCACTGCACGCAGTGGCGAGGACCTATTGGAATGCAAGGAATTATTATTAGGGCCCGAGCACCGAAGGCGGTGCGAGGACCTCTTGAAATTGAAGGAATTATTATTCTTTCTTTGTTTGTTTGTTTGTTTGTTTCTGGTGCCAAATGAATCGCATATTTGGCGGCTTTAACATGCCCCAAAACTCATCAAATTTGGACTGTGCATCAGGTCTGGTGAAAAATTTGATATTTTGTGGGTTTCGCAGATGACTGTTGCAAAATGGCTCCATAGCGCCCCCTAGAAATTTTCAAAAACGCCTCCCCATAGAGGTTACTTTCACCTAGGTGTATGAAATTTGGTAAGCATATTGAACAGCCCAAGACGCACTAAAAAGCCTCTTGCACCCATACCTCAAACCAAACAGGAAGTCAGCCATTTTGCTTTGAATTTCAAAATAAGACGTGTTTTTGGCGATTTCCAGGGGTCATACTTTAACGAACTCCTCCTAGGGACTTCCTCCCAGACTTTTCAAAGTCGCTCAGTTTATTGACAACACATTGAAGATAAAAAGTTATCAAAAGCTTGAGTTTTGGAAAATGGGCGTGGCCTTGGCTGGGGGTCAAAGTCTGATGTTTTTTGGGCAAAATGCCAAAAAATGAAAATCACTGTTACTCTCACATACAGTCTTCTATCCTCTTCATATTTCACATGTCAGACAAGAATCCCAGCCCCAACACAATTACATGAAAATATTTCCCATCAGGCCTAGCGCCCGCTACTGGAAACAGGAAGTGAAATATTTTACTCTACAAGCCCCTCCTCCAAGGTGGTAAAACATGTTAACCTCAAATTCATGTCAGGAAACGCTTAAGACCTTGATTAAGGTCTGTGACAAAACATGGTCAGGTTACAACAGAGGGCGTGACCCTGGCGGCGCGGCGAATATAACCTTCGCCATGATGCCTCGCCATGACATTTAGGCTGCGATAACTCGCCTGTACTTCATCCTGTCTGCACCAAATTTCACATACTTGATCAGAGTCCCGCCCTGAACAGATCTACACACTCCTTTCCTTACCAATCCTATAGCGCCACCCACTGGTGACAGCCTGTATCAACTCTCATATACATTGTCCAATCTCCACCAAATTTCACAGGTTTGATGAGGGTACTGCCCTGAACAGGTCTACATATTAATCTTTCACTCATAGTCATAGCGCCACCTACTGGGCAGAGCCTGTATCAACTCTCATATACATTGTCCAATCTCCACCAAATTTCACAGGTTTGATGAGGGTACCGCCCTGAACACATCTACAGATACATTTTTCACTCAAAGTCATAGCGCCACCTACTGGGCAGAGCCAGTACTACCTCTCACATACAATGTTATATCAGCTTCAAAATTTACATGCATGATTATAGTCTCGGCCTGAACAGGTCTACATATTAATCTTTCACTCACAGTCATAGCTCCACCTACTGGGCAGAGCCTGTATCAACTCTCATATATATTGTCCAATCTCCACCAAATTTCACAGGTTTCATGAGGGTACTGCCCTGAACACATCTACATATTATTCTTTCGCTCATAGTCATAGCGCCACCTACTGGGCAGAGCCAGTACTAACTCTCACATAGATTGTCCGATCAGCTCCTAATTTCACATGCATGATAACAGTCTTGGCCTGCACAGGTCTACATAGGAATTTTGGGTGATGCTGACCAAGCCCCTACTGGTGGAGAGCCTGTGGCTACAGCACATCCTGTGCTTCATGCACACCCCGCTTCTGAGGTGCACCCCGTGTCTGCAGCACACCCCGCGGCAGCGACAAGCCCCAACGTGGCCACGGGTGCGAGGGCCCGTTCATCGCCGCTTGCGGCTTTAATTAGGGCCCGAGCACTGCACGCAGTGGCGAGGACCTCTTGGAATGCAAGGAATTATTAGGGCCCGAGCACTGCACGCAGTGGCGAGAACCTATTGGAATGCAAGGAATTATTATTCTTCTTCTTCTTATTATTATTTTAATCCGCAATGAATCGCAAATTTGGCGGCTTAAACATGCCCCAAAACTCATCAGATTTGGAATGTGCATCAGGTCTGGCGAAAAATTTGATATTTTGTGGGTTTCCCACATGGCAATGGCAAAATGGCTCTATAGCGCCCCCTAGAATTTTAGCAAAATTCAGCCCCTAAAGGAGGTTTCACCTACGGGCCTGAAATTCGGTAGGCACATGTATCATGTCCATACCTACAAAAAAGTCTCATATACATATGCCCATAACCCAACAGGAAGTCAGCCATTTTTCTTTGAATTTCAAAAGAAAGCATGTTTTTGTGGATTTCCAGTGGTCATACTTTAACGAACTCCTCCTAGGGACTTCCTCCCAGACTTTTGAAAGTCGGTCAGTGTATTGACAACACATTGAAGATTAAAAGTTATCAAAAGCTTGAGTTTTTGAGAATGGGCGTGGCCTTAGCAGGGGGTCAAAGTCTGATGTTTGTTTGGCAAAATGCCAAAAATGTAAAATCACTGTAACTCTCACATATAGTCTTCTGCCTTTTTCATATTTCACGTGTATGACAAGAGTCCCAGCCCCAACACAATTACATGAAAATATTTCCCATCAGGCCTAGCGCCCGCTACTGGAAGCAGGAAGTGACATGTTTTACTCTACAAGCCCCTCCTCCAAGGTGGTAAAACATATTAACCTCAAATTCATGTCAGGAAACTCTTAAGATCTTGATTAAGGTCTGTGAGAAAACTTGGTGAGGTTACAACAGAGGGCGTGACCCTGGCGGCGCCACGAATATAACCTTCGCCATGATGCCTCGCCATAACATTTAGGCATTGATAACTCGTCCGTACTTCATCCTGTCTGCACCAAATTTCACATGCTTGATCAGAGTCCCGCCCTGAACAGATCTAGACACTCCTTTCCTTACCAATCCTATAGCGCCACCCACTGGTGACAGCCTGTATCAACTCTCATATACATTGTCCAATCTCCACCACATTTCACAGGTTTGATGAGGGTACTGCCCTGAACACATCTACAGATACATTTTTTACTCAAAGTCACAGCGCCACCTACTGGGCAGAGCCAGTACTAACTGTCACATACATTGTCCGATCTGCTCCAAATTTCACAGGTTTGATGAGGGTACCGCCCTGAACACATCTACATATACATTTTTTGCTCATAGTCACAGCGCCACCTACTGGGCAGAGCCAGTACTAACTGTCACATACATTGTCCGATCAGCTCCAAATTTCACAGGTTTCATGAGGGTACCGCCCTGAACAGGTCTACATATTAATCTTTCGCTCATAGTCATAGCGCCACCTACTGGGCAGTACCAGTACTAACTCTCACATAGATTGTCCGATCAGCTCCTAATTTCACATGCATGATAACAGTCTCGGCCTGCACAGGTCTACAGATACATTTTTCACTCAAAGTCATAGCGCCACCTACTGGCAAGAGTCAGTACTACCTGTCACATACAATGTTATATCAGCTTCAAATTTCACATGCATGATTATAGCCTCGGCCTGAACAGATCTCCATAGGAATTTTGGGTGATGCTGACCAAGCCCCTACTGGTGGACAGCCTGTGGCTACAGCACATCCTGTGCTTCATGCACGCCCCGCTTCTGAGGTGCACCCCGTGTCTGCAGCACACCCCGCGACCGCGACAAGTCCCAACGTGGCCACGGGTGCGAGGGCCCGTTCATCGCCGCTTGCGGCTTTAATTATTCTTCTTCTTCTTCTTATTATTTTAATCCGCAATGAATCGCAAATTTGGCGGCTTAAACATGCCCCAAAACTCATCAAATTTGGAATGTGCATCAGGTCTGGCGAAAAATTTGATATTTTGTGGGTTTCCCACATGGCAATGGCAAAATGGCTCTATAGCGCCCCCTAGAATTTTAGCAAAATTCAGCCCCTAAAGGAGGTTTCACCTACGGGCCTGAAATTCGGTAGGCACATGTATCATGTCCATACCTACAAAAAAGTCTCATATACATATGCCCATAACCCAACAGGAAGTCAGCCATTTTGCTTTGAATTTCAAAAGAAAGCATGTTTTTGTGGATTTCCAGTGGTCATACTTTAACGAACTCCTCCTAGGGACTTCCTCCCAGACTTTTGAAAGTCGGTCAGTGTATTGACAAGACATTGAAGATGAAAAGTTATCAAAAGCTTGAGTTTTTGAGAATGGGCGTGGCCTTAGCGGGGGGTCAAAGTCTGATGTTTGTTTGGCAAAATGCCAAAAATGTAAAATCACTGTAACTCTCACATATAGTCTTCTGCCTTTTTCATATTTCACGTGTATGACAAGAGTCCCAGCCCCAACACAATTACATGAAAATATTTCCCATCAGGCCTAGCGCCCGCTACTGGAAGCAGGAAGTGACATGTTTTACTCTACAAGCCCCTCCTCCAAGGTGGTAAAACATATTAACCTCAAATTCATGTCAGGAAACTCTTAAGACCTTGATTAAGGTCTGTGACAAAACTTGGTGAGGTTACAACAGAGGGCGTGACCCTGGCGGCGCCACGAATATAACCTTCGCCATGATGCCTCGCCATGACATTTAGGCTGCGATAACTCGCCTGTACTTCATCCTGTCTGCACCAAATTTCACATGCTTGATCAGAGTCCCGCCCTGAACAGATCTACACACTCCTTTCCTTACCAATCCTATAGCGCCACCCACTGGTGACAGCCTGTATCAACTCTCATATACATTGTCCAATCTCCTCCAAATTTCACAGGTTTCATGAGGGTACTGCCCTGAACACATGTACATATTATTCTTTCGCTCATAGTCATAGCGCCACCTACTGGGCAGAGCCTTTATAAACTCTCATATACATTGTCCAATCTCCACCAAATTTCACAGGTTTGATGAGGGTACTGCCATGAACACATCTACATATACATTTTTCACTCATAGTCATAGCGCCACCTACTGGGCAGAGCCTGTATCAACTCTCATATACATTGTCCAATCTCCTCCAAATTTCAAAGGTGTCATGAGCGTACTGCCCTGAACACATAGGCATATTACTTTTTCGCTCATACTCTTAGCGCCACCTACTGGGCAGAGCCAGTACTAACTCTCAAATAGATTGTCCGATCAGCTCCTAATTTCACATGCATGATTATAGTCCCGGCCTGGACAGATCTATATATACATTTTTCACTCATAGTCATAGCGCCACCTACTGGGCAGAGCCTGTATCAACTCTCATATACATTGTCCAATCTCCTCCAAATTTCACAGGTGTCATGAGGGTACTGCCCTGAACAGATCTCCATAGGATTTTGGGTGATGCTGATAGCACCACCTACTGGTGCACAGCCCCTGGCTGCAGCACATGCTGTGGCTCATTCACACTCTGCTGCTGCAGCACGCCCCAAGGCTGGCTCGTACCCCGTGACCGCGACACGCCCCAACGTGGCCACGGGTGCGAGGGCCCGTTCATCGCCGCTTGCGGCTTTAATTTGTTTTTATTCCTGTGTTTGTGGAATAAAAACAAACACTTATTACCTGCTGCAAAGGAAGAATGATGACACTCAGTCGGGCTCTGTGGCGCCTGGAATGGTTGACCTCCTTGTAGAGCTCATGCCAGACCCTGCCAGAGCGCACAGTATTTAGACTTTGTCATTTACATTGTGTTTAAATGATCTTTAAATGGACGATCAACCTGGAAGGATCTTTCACCTTTATAGCCGTCAGCTGGTAACTGATACACCAGCTGAGGCACCGATGTATAATTGGACATCATTGAAATCTGTCATGAGTTCTTATTGTTTAATTTTGTATTTAATATATTGTGTTCTTGTCTTGATTTAGTCTTGTTTAGTTATGTAATTAATTTGTGTTTCATTGTCTAGAGATTTTCTGCTTGAGTTCTGCTGAGTTTGGTTTTTAGTGTTTCCTGTTTTATTTTGTAGTTCTTGCCCCATGTATGTTTTGTCTTGTTTTACTTCCTGCCTTTGTGTGTTTTCCCGCCTGTTTGATTATGTGCCCTGCCCTTATTGTTTTCACCTGCTCACTTGATTGTCTCACCTGTGCCCGATTAGTTTCACCTCCCCAGTGTATTTAGTCTTTGTCTTCCCTTGTCCCTGGGCTAGTTCGCTGTCGTCCATCCAGTGTCGTCTGTCCATGCATCCTGTTATTCTCTGTGATCTCAGTGTTCCTTGGATTTTTCACCTTCTGTTTTATTTGGATTACTTCTGTTGGACCTTTTTAACATTGGATTTTGTTTGCCTGCCCCCCTTGGATTCCTCCTATGAGTAAGCCTTTTGTTTCGCCTTCTGACTTTTTGTTTAAATAAATTCTTATTTCAGTCTGCATCTGGGTCCTCAACCGTTTGTTTAAACCCTAAACCATGACAAAATCTAATTGACGAAAGCGTATTCTGAGCAAAACTAATTAATGAATCTTCTTCATTCTTACAGTGCTTACTTTGTATTGTTGCGTATAGAGATTAACTGTCATTTCTCTGTTGTTTAGTTTTTGTATTTCATATTTTTCCTCTGAGGAAGCTTTTCTCCAAATATTTTATTGAATTGAATTGAATGCTTTTATTGTCATTATACACACACACAGTGTACAACGAAATTAATAGACAACTCTTGTGGTGCAAAAAAAGAAATAAGAATAAGAAAGATATACAGTAGAAATAAAAATAAGCACACAAACGGTAGAGATAAATATATTGCACACTGAACATAATACAATAGTTTCAGTATTCAGGACACTGAACTACTGTTTGTTCAGTAACCGTATTGCACTTGTGTAAAAAGTGTTCAAGAATCTGGATGTGCGTGCCTGGATGGATCTGTACCTCTTTCCTGAGGGCAACAGCGAGAACAGGCTGCGTCCGGGGTGTGAACCGTCGGAGGTGGCCCTGCGCAGACATCTGGTGTTGTAGATGGTGTTGACAGAGAGGACAGCTGTACTGTTTGCACCTGCCCTCGTTTGTCCCACCTGTGTCTGATTAGCCTCACCTCCTAAGTTTATTTAGTCTCTGTGCTGGATCATTCTCTTTGAAAACCCTAGTTATGTCTTCATGCGTTTGCCTGTGAATTATTTTGGATTTTTGATCACCCGGCTCCTCGTGTTTTCTCCTGTTTTTGTCGGATTTTCAGTTGGACTTTTGTTTTCCCGGGTTCTGTGGACAAAAGAATAATTTATGTTGTAACAATATAAATTGTTATAACATTAGACATATCCTACTATAACAGAAAATAATGACCTGAAACTCGGCTTTAATGATGAAACAGTGTGTTAAGTTCGACTGCCTGCTTGTGGTGAAATGTGACAAGATTCTGCTGTTACACGACACACAGAGGGATATTAGAACAGATTGGACTTCCATCATCAGGTCAGGAAAGACTTTATTTCTGTCAGTTACGTTTATCACTTGTGGATGCGTTCTTCACAACTATTCTATATCCTATATGAAATGCTATATGCTACATAAATCTAATATATGACAAAATATAGTAATATTATATCCAATTATTGGATATTATTACATACTCAATAAGAATGTAGTGCCCACAATGCACAATGTTTTCATTTGCTTCCTGTATTTGGTCCCACTTTTAGTCTGGGTATGTTCTCACCTGAATCAAGCCGGACCGTGGTTCGTTTGGAAACGGACCGTGACCCGTCTTTTCTGGCGGACCACGGTCCGGTTGTTTGGTCCACATCAGAGTTTGAGTGCCTGTCCACACCTGTCCAAACGAACCAGACTTTCAGAGTAAAGTCCTAGGGCCCAAAGTGCGCAGCAGAAAGTGCCATTGCTATCGTCGACCCGTCGCAGTCATAATTTTCACGCCCAGCGCCCACGTTGTGTAAATAGCAAGCGAATGGGCGTGCGTTGCTGTCTAGAGGACGCAGAAAGCAACTGCACCTTAGACCTACAAAAACCTTGTCTCAAGTCTATGGCAATCTGTGTTTGCTATTTAGAGGACGCATTATGGACATACATCAGAGAGTTCACAACACGAGTCTCTGCTTGTCACTCACACGGGGACGCACAGCAGCGCTTCTACTCACACACGTCTACACACTTCTACTCATAAGGAAAAGGCAGTGTGTTTGCAGATACAGTGAGAAAACATTAATGGGACAGACATGTCTCCTTAAATGGTAAATGGACTGTACTTATGTAGCACTTTTCTAGTCTTTGTGACCACTCAAAGCTGCTTTTACACTACATGTCACATTCACCCATTCACACACTCACTCATTCATACACTGATGGCAGAGGCTGCTACGTGAAGTAGCCCAACTGTCAATCAGTTATCACATTCATACCCGTTGGCTATACCATCGGGAGCAATTTTGGGGTTCAGTGTCTTTGCTCAAGGACACTTTGACCTGTAGCCTGAAGCCTGTAGCTGGGGATCGAACCTCCGACCCTCCAATTGAAAGACGACTCTACCACTGAGCCACAGCCGCCCCATCATGATACTGCTTTCGGTTTGTTACCGATCTGCTGAGAAGTGCAGGAAGACGTGGACAAGCTCACTGCTGCCTCCACACACACCTGCTTCACCTCAGGGAGATTCCTGCTCGAGCCACACACGGGCCAAAAACTACTGAGAGCGACACAATGCGCTCCATAAGGCACGCTCATTCTAATGCACGCTCTCTCTAATACACTCAGAATACAGAGACACACTCACACACATGATAATAAAACACTGTCCAGTGTCCATTACGCATGCAGGAGACAACACAGCCACGTGATCCAGCAACAACAATAAGTAAATTAACATTTAAAGCCGACCTTTCTTTGATGGTCAGCACACAGAACTTTAATAAACATGAGATCCTGTCCGTCTGGAGATTTAAATCATTCATGCCGGGCCTCATGCGTAAATGTGCACAGAACGCCTCTTTTCATTTTCCTTTCTGCTGGGCAGTGGGATGGCTTCAGTGGCTTTAATATCACTCTGTGCTTTGACATGTATCGTTTTTTCTCGAGTTCAAGGACACAGTGGAAAGAAATAAGTTGAATTTGCCGGTTGGGGTCCGGTTTATATAAGAAGAATGACTGAAATCCGCTGTGTAAATAGCAACACACCTTCCTGCAGGTGCACCAGGCTTTTTAAGGGAATGACAGCCGGCACTCTGATTGGTTTGATTCATGTTAAACCGAAAACACGCCTATGAATAATCCAGGGACTTAAGCTAACCTCTTTGCACCCCGTGCCTCGGTTTGCGCACAGATTGTGTGCCGTGTACATGCAAAAGTGCGTCAGACACGCCCTAAAGCAGGGGTTCCCAACCCCCGGTCCGTGGACCGGTACCGGGCCGTAGGTTGTTCAGCACGGGGCTGCAAAACCCAATAAGTGTCTGTGACATTCCAAACATTCGCGGAGTCAGAACCGTCGAATGGGCTGTGTGAAGTGTGCAACCACACAGGGCCTCGCGCCTCTACAGACACTTCAAAAGTCGCCCAATTCAGCTGGAAAAAGCGCAGACCTGGCAACCCTGGCTTCGCATCCCATTAAACTTTGACCAAGAAGCCTGATGCCCCTCTAAAGCTCTGTGTTTATCAGTGAAATATATGAACTACACAGCATGTGGGCATATGACAGCCTGTGGAGACGAAGTTTATACTTTAACACTGCACAGAAATATGGACGGATCGCAACTTTACATTGATTCAGGTATGAGCATCAAAACACACACAGGCCTGCGTCATATCTCCTCCTCTCCTAACGGCTGTCTCCTCCCCGCGCGGCGTGATAACTCTGATAGACTCCGCATGGAACACCTCCGGCTCATCTAAGTCACAGCGTGTGAAGATGTATTTTATGCTTTATTAAGGGTTTTCATGGAAATACGGGACCGATCACAAGGCTATTTAGTCAGGGGCAGACCCTGAGAAACACACAGATCAGTCCCTGCGCTGAATGATTATAAACTGCTCACTGCTGGATCACATTATAAATTCAGAGAAACTGCTAGGATCACACTATGGATTGCGCCGTCCCCCTCGTCGGCTCGTGCCGTATTTAAAAAAAAACGTATTGCTACTGTCTGATCCGTGTAGTCAGAAAGGTTGGGAACCCCTGCCCTAAAGCATTCAGACTGTGTGCCTTCCACCGTCTGAGTAGGGCCCCTAAAGTCTGGAACCAAAGCTGTCTGGTGTGAAAGCACCCTTAATGTTTAACATGGTAAATTAAATAGCATAAACTGCTTCTAAAATAATCTTTCATACGACATGTTCACGTGTCATATGTAGTGTTTTCTAGTCCGGTCACTGTTGTATGAGTAGAGGTCATTGAAAGCTGTATGCTTTTGCTTTCTAAAGCTTCCTGAACTGACAGGAATGCTGGTCTCTGAAGTCAATCATAAAGGTGAAATAGTTCAATATGGCCATAAGTCCTTGGGATACTGGGCTCAACAGTTTAGGCCAGTTTCTACAAAATAAGCTATCGTACTGATGAACATAGACTTGCATCTGTTAACACATCTTACAAATTGCATTGAAGCCCTCAGTGCTTGTATTACGCCCCTGTCTAGGGGTAACCTGAACACAACATAAAATTGCTCTCCCCTTTTCCCAACTCCCAGAAACAACTAAGACCAGAATATGCAGTCCAACACCAATTTATTGTTAACACAAACAGGTAGTTCTTTTCAGGGTGAGCACGGCCAAAACAACAACAAAATATCTCTTTTTCCAACTAACTTACCTCAACACCAATAAGTATAAAAGAAAATACAGGGATCTTACCTGCCTCCCTAACACAAAACAGGAGAAAAAGGGTTCCCGAAGAAAAAGGCTACTCGCCCCTACCTACCAGGACTGCACTATAACAAAAGGTATCTGGGTCTGAACAATCAGACAAAGAATTAACACTCCACCATCAATTTACAAGCACAATACATGTGGTCTGGCTGGAAGTCAGGATAAAGGGCCAAAGAGAGGGAGAACTCTTCAGCAGCCATCCTTTTAAAGCTGTCCTGATCAGCTCCTGTCCAATCAGCGCTCCAACCACCACCTGGTAAACAAAAGGGAGACACACACAAAAAAAGGAACAGCACCTCCCACTGGGAGGGAGGATTATCTACATTTATGTGACTGAAAAATACAGAGCAAAACCATATGACCCATGGTCATAACAGCTGGTATACCATCAAAATTGAAAGTGGCAGTTTTTTATATGCACTATGTCAGGTTCCCAGTGCCCAAAACCACATATCAGCATCACAGCATGAGTGAGCCTCCGGCCACAACATGTCGCAACCTCGCTCCTCAAATATAACTTGTGTGAGAGTGTATAGCTGAGGTGTTGCAGGTAGAGCGTGTTTATGCACGGATCTGCAAAACTTTGTGCGTGTTTGTTTGCACTTGAATATCATTAGTGCAATTTGCTTTGTGAATCAGACCTGGATACGAAGCAGATAGCGGGTGCAAATGATGCACAATTTATGTTGCTATCAGCGGACGCAATTCATTCAACAAGTTTTCATGTTACCATGAGCCTGGAGCATCATCACCTAAAGCCATGTGCTGGGGGGGTGTTTCTGAGGTCACGTTGGTCTCACTCTCACCAGCTTTTGGTTTTGAAAGGAAAATGATATTTTATTTGCTTTATTAAGCATAAATAGTTTGTTTTGTTGTGTAGTGGTTTCCTGAGAACTCTCAGGAGGCTTGGTACGCCAAGTGACCCTGACTCTTGAACACACTGCTGCTGTGTCTCAATCCAGGGGCTGCAGCCTTCAAAGGAGGCGGTCTACGCAGGATGCGCCATTCAAAGCCTGGGTAGACCGCTAAAGCTGTTCCCGCTGTTAAAACTTGCGTGGCCCAATGCTCTCCTGTCACCTAGCAACAGGTAGCGGCATAACTAGCTAGCATAACGTAACTTAACCTATTGTTTTAAAGATAATTTATTTCGAAGGCCCTTTGTTGTTTTTAAACATTTGTTTTGCTAGATATTCGATTGAGGTGAAACAAAAAACTTTGAGAGAGCGGAAAGAGTCCGCTGTCTCCTTTGAATTGGTGCGCAATGCAACTCGGGATACGTTGGGCCGTGAAGGATGGCCCTGGAAAAGGAGGACGCATTTGTCCGCCACATCTGAAGGAGCCTTCGAAATGGGACAGCCTTCGACGAGACACAATCGGCCTTCAAATACTCCCCTCGAAGGAAGCAGCCCCAGGATTGGGACACAGTTTACATGCTGCATTACTGTAAAGGCTCAACACGTGACTCAATGCTTCACACCTACCCATGTCCTTGACTACTGCAGATTTTTACATTTTCTAATAGTTACCAAACACCAGCCAACCAACATCACATCCCTGCAACCAGTTATGATAGGGCAGTGTGTTTGGCTATCTTGAACCTTCCCCTCAGTGTCTAAGAACTTGGCTCCCTGTTTTGAGTGCCCTTTTCCCATCTCTAGGGTCATTAACCCATCTGTCACAACTGACCTTACCTTCCACATCTCCAGGTTTAAACCTGTCAATGACATCCCCTTCAACCCTCCACCAGACACCCACCACGCCCCGGCTGTGTAGTTAATCACCACAAAAGAGCACAAAACAAATTCTTGCATTAGCATAGTCCAACCTCCAAAATAAGTCTTGAGAAAGATATGTGGACGTCACCTCTTGTTTCCACAGTAAAGCTAATGAGGAATTACCTAAAACCTACATTCTTTGTAATGGCAGTCACTGGTTGCGAAAGATTTCTAGTTTGAAGTCTTTTTCAACACAGCATGATGATGTTTTGTGTGTTATGGTCCCATTTAGAGTCACATCACAGTGAAGCAGGGGCATGTTTTATTGCATGGCTTCCTGGGCTTCCTGTGATGGACAAGTCTCTTCAACAACATGTCAATCATATATAAGAATACAAGAGGTAAAACCAGCAGCTTCTACATTTGTCATCCGTCTGTGTGGCAAGTGGACTTTTAAGCTGAAATAACTAGTGGATTAGCATTGCTGTTTTTATCCACATGACATGCATAACAGGAAACCTGGATGTGTTTTATGAACTTTCTTGGAGGAGGATGAATTATATGCACGGCCAGGCGCAGGGGAGAAAACTACGTCACATTAGGAAGGACAAAAAGTTCTGTTTTGACAGCTAACTAACGTTAACTTGTTAACAGCAATCAGCTGAGAAGTCGGTGCTGATCGGGTCTGATTTGCCCGGCCTGGGTCGGGTCAGACTTTTCTCGGTTCTACGCAGGTACGGGTCCCAGCTTTCAAATAAAAGACAGGCATATTTCCGTGTCTCTTTGGGTTCGGGCACGAAATTTTGGACCTGTGAAGACCTCTAGTTCTCATACCAGGAGTTGAACCCAGGCTGCCTGGGTGAAAACCAGGAATCCTAACCGCTACACCATATGGAAATAAAGTGGATATACAGTATATAACCTGAGAATATCTCTCCCTCCTGTTAAAGCAGGTGATTCTCAGTAGAACCTTCGCCTGACAGCGGCGCACAAGAGGTCGAGCGTATGGAGAATGTTCTGTAATTGATTTAATCAGTTCCATTAAGATTTGAATAAGCTTTATAAATGTAAATCATTTCCAGTATTTTTCTAAGAGCTTTTACATTTTCCTTCCTCTCTTTGAGAATAGACATAAAATACATGCTGCCAAGGCGAAGGCACTTAACCCTCATTGGTCGTCATAAGAATGAGTGTATAAAGCATCAGTAAGTGGCAACAATAGTCTATCCCTCCTCTCGTGTTCGGTTCAAATCTGACCGATTTCCAACTTTCCATTTGGCATTTGATTGGCTCAAGGTCCGACGATATCCTCCACACAAGGCATTTGAACATATAAAATTGCTGATCACCACTTTCATTGAATTTTGAGTAATGTAATCAACTTTGTGGTGTTCCCGGTCAAAAATGGCCGCCAAAGGAAACAATTGGGTAACACTCGATCAGGGGTCTCCAACAGGCAGGTTCACAGATTCTGTACAAAAAACCTGACGACAAAGAAGCTCTCAGATGAAGAAAGGATGGAGACCCTTGCACAAGATTATGTCCGTCCATCAGATGGAAAACATTTCCATTCACACCCACACATCCACACATTCCCCCACGAGCACAACACATTTCCGACTCAACAATTTTTGAACCAGATGAAGATTGAAGTCGAACCAGAGATAGAGGAGGATGTCTCAAAAATGGAAGACATCGATGGAGTACATTCTCAGTGTCTATTCACTGCAGTTATTCATGTTAACCACCAGCGTGAGACATTTTCACAGCTTAAAAGGGTGTTAAAGAAAATTTGGTCATGATTCATGTTTTTTGTGTTCATGTAAGAGCAGTTAAAACAGACCGATCAAATGTGACCGGGAACACCAAAGTAAGGGGGGGAAACGAACACGACAGGAGGGTTAAGAGGCGTAGAGCTATTTGTTTAGGTACCAGAGCAACTATGACTTGTGACTTGTTGCTTAATTCGAAGGTTATGTTACAGCTATTCCTATAACAAAGGGAGGTATTATCATGCTTCAACGCTTTTGTCCAAAGCACGTACAGTACATCTGAGAGTCAATACAACACAAGCAACTATTGACACAGGAGGGAACAAGGTCAGTAAGAGCCAACACACACTGGTGCAGACAGGCAGTGTATAGGGCTTTTTTTGTTGTTGTTTTAAATAATAATAATCTTCATCAGCAACATCAACAAGATCAGAATAGTCATCATCATCATCATGAAAATCATCCTCGATGTCCTCATCATCAATAGCATGAATATCATTAA
Source organism: Semicossyphus pulcher (assembly GCF_022749685.1). Lineage (NCBI taxonomy): Eukaryota > Metazoa > Chordata > Actinopteri > Labriformes > Labridae > Semicossyphus > Semicossyphus pulcher. The sequence goes on along the minus strand of NW_027211737.1, from coordinate 28,511,295 downwards.
GGTCAGAGGTGTTCATAAAGAGCTGGGTCTTTAGCTTCTTCTTACGCCGGGGACACACCGGACGAGGAAGCGCGGCGAAGCGCCGCGCAGCGAAAATCGCGCGCGAGCCGGAGCACTTCTGTTCACACCAGATGTGCATTTCTCCGCGCCGGTCGACAAGCGCCTCTGCTCCTCAGCTGTCGTTTACTCACATTTGGAGCTGTTTTTTCATCATGCTCTCTCTCTCTGTTTGCGTGTGTGTTTTGACACCCCGCCCGCACCCCCTATAGCCAGCCCACTTTGTGTCTCTCTCTTTCTTGTGTGTGTGCGTGTGTCTGTGTGTATCTTCATCTCTCTTGCGCTCTGATTAGATACTGACAAATATATAAAAGCACACATATATAACATCGCATTTGTCAATTGCGGTGTTTTATTTTGAAAATTGTTTTAATTTTGAAAATTGACCGGATTCTCTCGTTGTTTCATGTGTGACTTCCTGCCAGGATTGACGTGATCGCTCGCGGCTCGTGCAAAAAATAGACCAGAAGCCAAAACTATTGCTGCAGGGCGCGAGCCAGCCGTGGAGGTGCGCGCCGTGGCACGTATGGTGTGAACGACACAATTGGTTGACATGGGCGCCATAAGGAAACTGGCTCCGCTTCTCAGCGCTTCGCAGCTATTCGCGGCGCTTCAGCGTCCGGTGTGTCCCCGGCGTGAGGAGCAGAGTCTAGTTAGAGACTTAGGGCCCTGTTGTGATGGGAGAACCAGGCGCCTTTCACAGCTGTTCAGTTTAGTAAAGGCTCAGGCCTAGTAATAGTAAAATCCATTTCTAGTTTCTGACGGATGAATAGATGTAAGAAGAAGTGGAGAGGGGCCAAGCTGAGGTGCAAATTAAATATTTGCATTAAACAAAAATAGCTCTAAACAAAAGAGCTTGTGCATAGAAGAGTAATCACATCACGACTAAGAGGTGAAGTGTTGAGAGAAGTGCTGTAGGCAGAAACACGTTGATACTTACAAACACCTCTCGTGTTGGCTCCATGAAGAGAGCGGCCGGACAATAAGAAAAGGCTGGCGTGTACAGCAAACCTTGTTGGAGTCCCTCACTGGTGCCACCATTAACAGTAACGACCCTCCATGACTGCTGGCTCCTGCTCGAGGTAACGAGACAGTGCAGGATGAGGGGCGGCTGGAAAGTCAATTTTATTGCCCTGCACCCGCCTTGTGTGAGTACTTGCCTCCATCTTTTGTGCCAATAGGTGTGCTGGTCTTAAAAACAGGTGTAGTCAATATCTTAAGGCAGCAGATGGATTTTGACACTGATACTACTTTGATACTACAGATACTAAGAAGTGCTTGAACACTCTCCTACCATGTGCTCATATGGAGATCTAATGGGACAGAGATTTTGACCTGCAAGCTGTTGTCTCCAGAAATCATTATATTGCCGCAAGATGAGGACTTGCTCACTCCTACCTCCTCCCACACCTGCCTCGCCTCTGGGAGCTTTGGTGGATTCTCGCTGGAGCCCTGTAACCAATCTCTCCTGCGCTCTCTCTAGTGCACTCCTCTCTGATACAGGCAAACACATAATGTACACACACAGACACACACACACTCACATACAATACTCAGAGATACATGTATTATAGAGCTCGGGCTTAACTCCCAGTGCAATCGATATTGTGCCCGCAAATATTAACAGACTGCAGTGTCCATGATGCATGCAATAGAGATATAAACCAAGCTGTGATGCAGCAGCAAAAATAAGTAAAGTAAATCATTACTGAAGATGTGCTGATCCGGCCGCTGCTTGAAAGTATTCCTGCTTCTCCCTGTCCTCCACCAGCACCTGCTCCGTCTCCCTCATCAGCACCTCATTATTGCTCATCAAGTAGTGCACTCTGTCCTGCGTCGGCAACTATCCACACAAATGTTCAGAACTAGAAGCTCTTCACCTTTCTTCTTATCTCTACCCGTAAATGGTCAAAACATCACGCTTTAAAAAAGACCTTATCATTTCTGCTGCTTTGTAATTAAAGTGAGGAGCAAGCCCAAAAGTACAGACATAGGCACACTTGTTCTCACCACAGGTAAATTTCGCTGCAAACTGGCTGTCCGGGAACAAAGCGGCGAAAAGACGGCTCGTGTCCTCGGATGACTCGGAATGAGTAGTGTGAATTCATGATTTTTAGTGCCCACAGTATCTCCGCTTTGAGGACTTCATTTTTTGCAGAAACGTCCAAAGTTGTCTGCTTTGTTGCTGTGGAAACTGTAGTATTGTTCAGCGTTCATAAACTCACCTATGGGTATTGCGCTGCTAGCAACTGCGGCTACAGTCTCATGCTTTTTCCCCTTCAAGTGGCTAACGAGCGCTGCCTCGCCCATATTCGAAATGTCAAATGTTTTACAGCACAGTTTGCATTTAGCACGTCTTGGGTCAGTGTCTTTGGCCAGCCATAATTAGTATTTGTCCTTAAAAAGCCATGTATTGTTGAAGCTGCACTTCCCTGGCCTTTTGTCGGCATTGTACGTTTGCTAGCACTAAGCAACTCCAGGCTAGTGGGTGTGCCTGCAGTTGCTACGCGCTTGCACGACGCATGCCCAGGAACACAGACTGAGCCAGACTGAATAAACTTTTCACACCAACAAAATATCATGACGGTCCGTGGCAATTTACATTTTATTACGACTTGTTTGGATTAATTGATTAAACTTTAGATATAGTTCCATGACTTTTCCAAAACTTCTGAAAAAATATTATTTTCCATAACTTTTCCAGGGCCTGGAAATTGCATTTTAAAATTTCATGACTTTTCCAGGTTTTTCATGACCGTACGAACCCTGAAGGAGAGAATTTAAATGAGCCTGTGCACAACGCGACCGCGGTCTAAAAACAAGACATATACATAGCAACATGCCACATGCAGATGCAGCTGGCTTTTAAAGGATCTATCTATCTGTCTATCTATTCCCAGCAGCAGTGCCATGAAATTGCACAAATTAATATGTGGTGTGGTGATTAATGAGTGGTGGACGATTCAAAGTAGGTCAAAACTTTAACATGCATTCATTTTAATATGCTGTGCATTAAGTTACGAGGGTGTGTGTTTACATTTTCGGAGACAGCCAGTCCTTCATCTTTTGTGCGTACGCATTGTCTGAGGAAGTTCTAACTTTGTTCGCATAGTACGAACAAACTCGAGTAAGAACATATAGGAAGTATAACGTATGTTCCTTCAGTGCTCACAACCTCTTATGCCTCTTCACACAGTATTTGTGAGGTTACAGGAGGCGCAGAGACCTCTGGCAGTCCATGACCTTCCATATAAAAGGTTCAGCAGCTGTTGGACATTAGAAAGACAGACAGAGGAGATGCAGGACGCGAGAGGAAAGAGACCAAACAGAAGATACTCATCTGGGAAGGGTTCCTTTCACACGGCATACAATGGTGAAAGCAGCGAGGCTCTCCAGTCCACATAGTTGTTTCTCCACCATTGTCCTCATTCAGCAGATTTTTAATACCAAACAGCTTGAAGTGTCTCTACTTCATCTCCTTTAAACAGGGCACTGATATGCTGCGTCCATTATTCACTGGAAGCTGAAGTTGTTCCATGAATGTTTAATACCCGGTTGGGGCTTTCCATGTGGGGTTTTTAATAATAATAATACATTTTATTTATGTGGCGCTTTAAAAGGAACTCAAAGACACTTACATAAAGTACGGTGGCCCTGAACTGCGTGTAGATCACACTCTGGATCATCTGTCTCTGATCAGCGCCGTCTCTTCCTCTAGTTGGACCCCCCACCCCCATTGAAATACTTCACACAATAATGCAGGATGTCTGGTCCTTCCATCTCGTCCCAGTCACTCAAAAGTTCCACAGACCGTCCACACGCATGATTTGGCTCAAATGTGCTCCACAAAACGGGCAAAACATCGTCCATACGCCATGAATCACTTTTGGTTCACTTACGGTTTTTGGTACAATCCTTTTCCGTGATAAATCTGAATTTGTTCATTTGTTTTACACAAATTTGTTTTCTAAAGATGTAAATTAGTTTCATAAAATGTAAAAATGTTTTCCAAAATGTAAATTTGCCTCAAGCTTTTGTAAAAGTGTTCCAGACTTTTATTTTGCACTTCACTTTATTCACCGTAAACAAAGAGAGTCTCCATCTTAAAAAAAGAATCATTCATATGATAAACAGCAGAGACACGAACACCTGTTACAAGGATTTTGTGGATGATATGAAGTGAAGATTCAATATCCACAAATCCATCGGGACATTTTTCCCAGTCATTGGATTAGGGTAGCTCAGTTTCTTCGACGTGCTGTATCGAGTGGATGGTTTAAATTATATCCATAGAATCTGTAGTGGAAGGGTGGTGCTGAGTCTGGCGGGATTATTCGGCGTTGGTTTTGCATAATCCTCCTCAGAAAAATGATCGGTGCAGACGTGGAGCTGTCTCAGTGTTTGTGTTTATATATACCGCTATCTAACACCACAATCACGCAACAGAACTCGGTGTAATCTATAAGGTAACCAGGACACTCTTTGTTTGAACAGTCCAGAAAAAAACACAAGCACCACCGGGGATATCTTCAGAAAAGTTAGATTTCCGTCTGTGTGTGCTGTGGCACGTCCTCACCCAAACAGTTGACATACAGCCTAATACACTTCACGACATGCGTAAGAATATAACATCCTCTAGACCCAACTGTGAACAGAACTTCGTCCCTTCCATGAAATAGTTTTTGCTTTTATTTGTTGTCTCTTGAACAAACCGCTGACCCAAACAGCTGTTGTGATACCGTGCACTGCATGCGTGGGCGTACAGGACCGTTGTGCGGAGCCAGACATGGTGCCGAGGGAAAGGGCGTTCTGACGTCAGTGAGAAGCGGTGACGAAAAGGGAGTTCTTAAGCTCCCTTGTCTCATAGGTTCCTCTGGATCGTTGCTGCAGACCACCTGCTGCTGTGGACCTGCTCTACTCAGACTTCAACAATTATTAATATCAGTCTTCTCCATAGTATCATAATTAAGCTGCTAATGCTAATAATAGACCTGTTGACGTCAACAACCTTCCGCACTGACAACCTATCCTCGGTTTCACTCAAAACACAAGATTAAATATGTCGGGGTCACGACAGACAGTAACCTTAATAACTTGTACAAGCTTAATTTTATGCGCTTGTTGCTAAAGATTGAAAAGGACTTATGGACACCCCTTCCTTTAAGCCTCACAGACAGAACAAATGCCATTAAAATGAACAAACAGCACACCCCGGACTAATGTACCTGTTCCAGGGAGGATTTGGACTCCCTGATAGACAATTATATTTTTGGGCTGCCTAGCTGAGACCAATTTTTTACCGGTTCGGAGGAGAGGAAATCCCTTCTTGGACTGAAAGACCAAATACCGGCCACACATTTTTATAGATATCTACAACTGCAACATTTCATACGATCACAGCTGGGTGGATCTTTAGAAAGACCACAGCGTTCTCAAAGTGTGTGTGTGTGTGTGTGTGTGTACGCTGTGTATACATGTTGTGACCTAGATATACACGTGAGCTCATTGTTGCTTCTTAATGGGTTGTATTTACTGACATGGTCCCCTGTCAGCGTCTATCTAAACTGTAATTTATGTTTGCTAAGTTCCCTTATATGTGAAATGCTCAATAAAAACAATGTTAAAGAAAAAAAAGTCTCTACTCCTGCTCACATGTATCTCTTTATGTAGTATGACGGCGGCTCGTCTTTTATCTGCACCCTGAAAGATCAGATATTTCTGTGCTTTCAAAGCATTCACCATGTCCTCCTCCTGTCCGATTATCAGCCACTTTATATTCCCACCTTTTGTTAGGGGTGTTGGAGAAGACCTCTTATTGTCAGCGGTTGAAGCTGATAATAAAGGTGGAAAGAAAGTCTATTTGTCTCTGAGGGAGTGTGGGCCGGTGTGGCCGATGAAAGGTTGGTCACGGGTGGATTTCCATTCTCACTGGGGGGATGGTGAGTATCAACAGACTCCTGAGAGATAGTGGAGTTAGATACAGGAATACATTTAGCCATATGGCTTCTAAAACATGAAACGAACGTTTAACTGCAGAACAATGTTTGTATGGGTTTGATGCAATGAAATCATTACATGTTCAAGCTGCCAAATTCCTTTGGGATCAAAGACGTGAGTGTAGTCATACAACTCGATGTATCTAGGATCTTATTACATGTTCTCACCCCTTTCATCTTTATTATGGCAATTCCTCGCTCTTTTGGTTCCCATGGGAACAACTGGGATCAACAATGTCTCCGTCTTCCTTGCACATAAGATTCGAAACAAGAATTGATCTTCAATAAACAGAAAATCCACCCTGATTCCCTTTGAGATGGCGGCTCTCTGCACGTGTTCATCAGTCAATGTCAAAGCCAATATAATCCTCAGCAGCACATGTGCAGAGCGTTTTCATCCTTAATCAAACTTTCCCTCAGGCTCCGTTATGATGATCTGTTCCCGCTTTGGCAATCTGACAAATATGTGTGTCTGATTAATGTTGTTTGTAGAGGCTGAAACTGTGTGTAATGGATCTGATATCCAGGACCAGTTTCAATAAACAAATATCTAAAAACGGATAAGGAGACGTAAATAAGGAGTAAAATCTTCCTCTTCACATTGTTTCTCAGGTTTCCCAGTGACATGTGAAGCCAATGATTTGAGTTCACAATGGAGAAGTGGCAAATGTGCAAAAAACAAACAAAAAACAAGATGAGAAAATAATGAGTGAATACTAAGAAACAAATATTTTTCTGCTTTTTATATGTACACTTTTACCCCACAATGCAATGCACAAAGAAACGGAGGAGCTACACTCAAATGCAAAATTCACATTGATGGTTGATGAGACACATCAAGAAAGACCCTGTAAATGTTGTTCATGTTGGATCTCTCTGAATAACACAAAGAAGAGTACGGTCTAGACCAGGGGTCCGTTTCACAAAGCAGGTTTATTGAAAAGTCTGTTAACCCTGAAATGAGGGAAACTCTGAGTTGTCCGTTTCACAAAGGGAGGTAACTCAAACCAGAGAAAGAGGGGTAACTCTAGCCTGTTTCACAGAGAGAGGTAACTTAAGCTCTCGGTCAATTACCGTAGTAACGGACTCAGAGTTTCGCTCTGTGTCCTCCCTCTAGAATATAAAACCGACTTCGACTTCCTCATTCATTCAGCCCGTCTCACGCGTGTGTTTGAGCGGTTACCGAATGAAAAGAAGAAACGTTGCGTCTCTGTGCTGCTCTGACCGCTTTGCAAAAGTCTTTTATATTTATGATAAAAAAAAAATCGAAAGACAAATCTGTGTCAAAGTCATCAGTTTTAGATTTTCCAACACCACTGCCGAGAGCACTCAAATAAGACGCCGTAAGTTATTGGATTTTTTTTTTTTAACTAACACATTCAGTTTAATCAACATGAATTATAATGTATGTGAAGTCAGCATCATGTTAGGGATAAAGCTAATGCACATTAAAACAGCCACTGAATGATATTTAATCTGTTTAATATTTAAAATATGATATATAAATATATATATAATATAAATTTTAGCTTCCGGTCGTGATGAAGTATTAAATAAATAGACCAGTTCAAACTTGCAAATTAACTCGAGCAGCAGTTTCTTCCCACGCCGCTTCTCTCTCTTTTGCAGCTGCAGCCGTGTTACTTTATTTTTCTAAAACATGCTCGTATTCGCTGAACGTCCGCATGAGGATTTCGAGCTCCACTGGTGTGACGTAGGAGGACCTCTTTTTGTGTACCGTTGCCATGGTGAATCGTGGTGTCGGGGCTCCATTAATTAATTAATGCTGTCAGCGTGCACGCACTTAACTCCGGGTGAACCTACTCAGAGTTGATTGAACTAACTCTGATCAGCTGTTCTAGAACTGAAAACTCAGAGTTTCCTATCTCAGAGTAGATCGACTCAGAGTTCAGGGTTAGACTCAGAGTTTGTTGAACCTTCTTTGTGAAACGGACCCCTGCTCTTATGATTTGGAGCTATACAAATCAAACTTGATTGATTTGATTGATTGATGGTAAATAACAAAACATTTGAAATACTTTGGAAAAAATAAAACTGTTTCCACTGTGGAGTCTCTCTGCTTCCTGGGGACCATCATCAGCCAGGACCTCAAGTGGGAGCTGAACATCGGCTCCCTCATCATAAAGGGACAGCAGAGGATGTACTTCCTGCGGCAGCTGAAGAAGTTCAACCTGCCAAAGACAGTGATGGTGCAAGTCTACACCGCCATCATTGAGTCCATACTCACCTGCTCCATCACAGTCTGGTATGCCGCTGCCACTGCCAGGGACAAATACAGGCTGCAGCGTAACATCCGCTCTGCAGAGAGGGTGATCGGCTGCAATCTGCCATCTCTTGAGGACCTGTACACCTCCAGGATCCTGAGACGTGCAAGTAAGATCAAGGCTGACCCCTCTCACCTCCGGACACAGTCTCTTTGAGACCCTCCCCTCTGGCAGGAGGCTGCGCTCCATCAGGACCAAAACCTCCCGACACAGGAACAGTTTCTTCCCCTCTGCTGCCAGCCTCGTCAACAAGGCCCCGACCATTTTTATTCTTATTGCTTATTTTTTATCTTATTCTATTGAAGTCTTTTACTTATTTTATTCTAGTTCTGTGTTAATTGTTTTGCACCAAAACCACCAAAACAAATTCCTTGTATGTGTGAACCTACTTGGCAATAAAGCTGATTCTGATTCTAATGTGCTACATTAAAGAGGTGAACATCAGATCCCTGCAGCGTGAATGCTGTTTATTTTCTGTTTAAATATTTCAATCAAAACATGCTCTTCATTTGTATTTGGTCAGTGCTTTAGTATTGATCCTGTATATGACTCCATCTGTCAATCTCAATAGACAGCGCTGATCCACATGGAGAACTGCCATACATAGATGTTTACAACTGGCTCTGGCCTCTGGTTGTTGCATCTAAACAAACAGATGCCTCCATCACATGAGAGGCCAACAGCATTTGGAAGTAAAGCCTTCCTGCGGCATGCTTGAGCTCAATCAGCTTTTTTATGAGGGGACATCATGGACAAACGCGGAAAATCATTCCCAGTTCCATACAACTCAGTTCCTGGCTGTTTATTTCATGCTTTCACGCCGGCTGATTGTATGCCCAGTTAATCCTTTTTGTGAATTGGAGGACGTTAACTTTTTCTCAGGTTGCACTGCACACATATAAGTCTTCCTTAACAAACAGGTCGACTGCTTCTATTTGCTGAAAATTGTCTCCTTGCTTTGTGTTTACTTGTTTCCCAGTCAGGGACAGAAGATAGAAAAAAATTGAAGGGGGAAAAAAAAATCTCATGTTAATTGTACTTTAGAATTGAAAGTAAAAGTACAAGTACATAATGTTATTAAAAAAGAAAGTGCTCTGAATTTTGAGAGTTCTTAACTTATTTCTTCCCTGTAAACTTTCAAAAATGGATTCTCTTGAAGATAAACAAAGTCTTCACAACTTAAGATCACATTTTTACGTCTTAACCATGTAAAATAATTCCGTGTACCTCACATTTGATGCACAGCTGCTATTATTAAACATTTCATGATTAGAGTTGGAGACAAAGGGTTTTCATAAAATCACACATTTTCAGATACATTGATGAGGTGTAGTGTCTGCTGTTTACCTCTCATCATCTGCTGCTGCTGGTCCCTCTGTCCCGTCTGTTACTTCAGGGTCTTCTTACTCTTACTGCTGTTTGGAACAACCAGGAGAGACTGTTTATTTCCGCAATGATAAGATCGCTGCAACGTTTCTCCTGTCCTCCTGCTGTGCCTTGTGTCGGAGGGGCAGGGGGGCGGGGAAGGAGCAGGGGTAAAGAGAGAGGGAGATCGGCAAAGTGCAGGCGAAGTGACGCTGCACAGGGTAGTTAACATTCGGCCCAATCCCAATCTCCACCTTAAAGCCGAATCAGTGAAAGCTCACAGACTTTAATGGCGTCAGGCGCGTAGTGTGTGAGGGTTTGAGAACTGCATAAAAATGAGGAACGGGACACACTAGCCTTTGAAGGCCAGTTGCGTCACAGAAGCGGGTCGAAGGCTGTCCCAATTCGAAGGTAATTTCAGATGCGGCCGACAAATGTGTCCTCCATTTCCCCGGCCACGAAGGATCCATCGGGTGCATCCTTCACGGCCCATCATACGAAATGGCGGACTTTTAAACGGGCGAGGAATTTAAAATGCAAAAGTTTTTGTTTTCATCTCAATCGAATAGCAAGTGTTACACGTGTTTAAGAAAACGAAAGGGCCCTTGAAACAAATTATCTTTAAAATAAGAGGTTAAGTTATGCAAAGTTAGTTATGCTAGCTAGTTAGCCTGCAAGCTAGCTGTTGCTATTGGTGACGCAAGGGTAGACCAGACCGTCTTATTTCAGTTCGGCTTTAACGGTCTATGCAGGCTATGAATGGAGCATCCTCCGTGGACCGCCTCCTTCGAAGGCCGCAGCCCGTGGATTGGGACACTTACCGGGAACGCGCCTCAAAGTCCGTGAGTCTGTGTGGAGATTGAGATTGGGCCCCTGTCGTCTTCTTCTTCTTCTTTGAGGTTTTTTACACCAGCTGGCGTCCACGATGTTGTGTTACTGCTGCCATCAGTGTTTAACCTCTCAGTTTCTGTTCATTTAAAGCCGTATTTTCAGTTAAAAATCCACGCTCATTAGACCAATGAGTCTCCCGATTGATGAAGTAACGAGTAACAAAGATTATTCGGGGAACTGTATCGGAGCTAAAGTACACATTTTACTCAGGAAATGCAGAGGAGTAAAAGTAGAAGTTGTCAGAAATGTAAAAACTCAACAGATACTCCGAGAAAATGTAACACTATTACTTTGTTATTGCCTCTTATTTGCTGCAACCTTTGACGATAAACTGATGTATCACATACACAACATTCATTCAAAAGCCTCATGACTGAAGAGGGGAATAAAACATAACCAAGGCAACACAGACACATCAACCCCTCTTACACTGCCAGTTCAAGGCAGGACTGTTCTTGCATGTATAAGGCACAGAGGCGGTATTGTGTCATTAGAGGTAACATCAGAAGTGAGTGTGAATGGCAGAGCCGGCAGGGCAGAACATGCTGTACATGTGATGTCGGATGACTTTATTTGTGCAACCAAGAACCATATAACAAGAGACGACTTTAACAGAATTGTTATTATCTCTGTAACTCCATAACTGACCTCATATAGTCTTGTGTGTTATCGTCTCACTAGACAGAAGGCTGAGGCTCATCATCAACTTCATTGAAAAGGGTGAAGAATAACGGCTGCGGAGGGCCGCATGCCTGCGTTAGCCTTGGGCCCCCAAATTGCTAAATGCAAATTGAAACATAATGTAAGTGGCTGTTTACCAAAACAAAAACAAGACTCACACAGGTGCATTAATGTGTTGACAAAAATGGAGTTGGAGGAGGTTGGGGAAAAAGAAAAGTTCAGATGAAACTCATTCACTGTGGTGGAGCCAGTCATGATTGGCACAAAGTAGAGGACTACTTTTTCTATATAATAAAAAAAATATGCTTAATCATGATTCTGAATTTCTTCGTTGCTTCTCAAACTTACTGCTTGTTTCTGTATTAACTTAAAATTGTTTTGGCTGATGGAATGAGTTTTATATCTATTTCATAATGACCTGCACTATAATACAAGGGCTGTAAAATGGTAAATTGCAAGTCTATATGGGCGGCTGTGGCTTAGTGGAAGAGTCGGTCCTCTTTCAATCGGAAGGTCGGCGGTTCGATCCCCAGCTCCCTCAGGCTACATGTCGAAGTGTCCTTGGGCAAGACACGGGTATGAATGTGATATCTGATTGACAGTTGGGCACTTTACGTAGCAGCCTCTGCCATCAGTGTGTGAATGGGTGAATGTGACATGTAGTGTAAAAGCAGCTTTGAGTGGTCGCAAAGACTAGAAAAGCGCTATATAAGTACAGTCCATTTACCATATGATGCTTTTCTAGTCTTCCAAGCACTTTTACAATACGTCGCATTCACCCTTTCACATGAACAGCTCCGGAGTCCGCTGTACACAACATTTCTCATAACTTCCAAATAAAATATTCTCATTTAGGTCTTTTAGTTGCAGAAAATGACAACTGGTTAAGAGATACAAAAATCAATAGAAATCAAATATTTGGTTGAATAACCTGGTTTTTAATTACAGCTTTCTTGGATCTTGGAAGACGTAGGCTGTGTTCGAAATGCCGTACACTTGAAGAAGAAAGATGCTGATTTAAGGACAATATGAAGAGCTCTCTTTATTTTTTCCGGAGATGTATGTACACTGATGGCAGAGGCTGCTATAAAAAAAATGCCAAGGATACTTCGACGTTGTGAGTGCAGGGGCTGGGGACTGAACAGCCTGAGCCACAGCCGCCCTCCAAGGTAAAACTTCTATTCTGCAATACATAAGCTGTGCTTCTCTTTTTGGCTACACCGCAGCAAAGCAAGTGTAACGACCCCCCAGGGTTTGAAGGGGAAAATTAAAGTGATTTATTTACAAAGACGAATCATTTTTAAACACAACAAAGGTTCACAAAACGTTAATGTTGTTGAGAGAGGAACAAAATGGTTATTTATGTATACATATATATATACACACACACACACACCCATATACATACATATATATACACATACATAACATAACGGTTAACCATAACCACATAACTATACTGATAACTGTGTACAGGCTGGCACACGGTTTATCGTACAGTGTGGTGTCCCGGGCCTTTCAACTTCCCAGAGCCACTGCCTGTCCACCACTCCCTGGTGAGGTAATTAAACTCCAGCATGATGTAATTAAACTGCCTGCTGCAAATTTTGTCATTCTCATTGTGCTGATTTTCTGTTTCAATGTGTTTTATCACCTCTGATGTTGGTGTGAATTTAGGTAGCAAAAGTTAAGTGTTTAAAAACCTTTAAAGTATTAGTATTACAATCCACATCATTTTCACAGTCTATACTGACCAAATAAGCAAGACTCCTATTCTCACTTTAGCTCCTGCTATGCTCCTGCGAGCAGTATCAAAGCTCTAACCTGTTAACATGCAAATGAAAAGTTCCATGACCTACACGCACAGCTCAGGCAGGCGGGCGGTGTGAAACAACAGAGAGCCAAGTCACTCATCCCCCTCTCATGCTGACTGTCGGTTTTGCTATCTGCCTTCCTCCAGCCCAAAACGGGAAAGATATCCTCCTTATTTGAATGAACACTGGATGCTTACACAATCAGTGTTGAACGTGGCTTCTTTTCCTCTCCTGATCGCTCTAACTTTAAAGGCTTAGATCCAATCTTTAAATAGAAGCTCGCAGGAAAATAAATCAGGAAGCATTGGGAGTGGGAGCTTTCCTTAGTGAGCACCTGGAGTAAATCTCCACGGCCTGTCCACTTCCACTCTCAGAACACACAGTGTAAGAAGGGCCTGTTAGGAATATTAGACTTCCTCAGTAAGTAAGAGAAGCAGGTTTATTCCCACGAGTTTTTCAGGCACGATAAAGACTCACTGGTGGATGAAGGCAAAATTAATAACTGAAACTATTTAGAGAAAAACATCAGGAAATTAAATTAATGAGGACCGTGAACACGCCATCTTCCCCTGAATGTGTTGATGGCATCCAGGCACTGAGATCTTTTCTTAAATTTGCAATATATTAGTCTGTTAATTATATGACTGTTGCTAAGCGAAAAAAAGATGTTTGCCTCATAATGTAGAAAACATTTTTTGTGCTCAGATTCAAAGAGCGCTCTTTATTTGAGAAACTAAAAAAACAGAAATCTTATATCAGTCAGTCAATCAAAAACATATCACACCCCTCGCATCGATCCACACCTCTTTTTCAGTCCTTCTAGGTCAAGTGTCTTTGAAATGAAATCTGAACAAGCCATTCAACAGCCCGATGCAAAAAGGCAGAGGGAATTCAATAGCAATGAGCGCTGCCTATTGGGTCGTCTCGGTGCATGCAGGTGTTTGAATGTGTATCAGAAAATGTGCAGGTATTTATATTTGTTTAGTTCATGGAAAAATTCTTATTTTTCTGAAAAACATTTTGTTTTCTCATATTTGAATGTATGCCACAACATTAGAACTCTTTTTTAATGGATCTAAAAAGATAATTTAATTTATATCTTTTGCATTTAATGCTGCAGTAGGTAAGATGGAGAAGACAGTGGACTTGGAAAAATTACAACCTCCAGGTCCCTCCCCCTCTCTCTCCACAGCGCTCAGTCCAGCCTCCAAAGCCCTCCCCGCAGAGGAGGCTAACATGCGTGTGCAGGCTAGGAACCACATCAACTCAAGGAGCGAGATATACACTATGTAAAATGACAACAACCCCAGCCGTTGTTTTACACCAACAACACTATCGAAGCAGATACACATCAAACCAGTGGAAATCAGTGTTTTTGCTGTGAACGGTAATCTACAGCTAATTCTTTTTGGCAAAACCACCAGTCTTACTGTGCTGACAGAGACTGTGGAAAAAACAGAGCCAACTGAGCAGTGACACACTGATGTTGAGAACATTTAGCCGTGAGAGCACAGGCACACAGAACTATCAGGAGGAAGTCTGAAACGGTCACACTGCCTGGGCACTTAACAAACATATTTTCAGCCACACTGCCATGAAACAACACTGAACAGTAGCCACATTGAGAACAAGCTAACGTTAGCCCGACTGCAACACCAACGTAACACAACGTCATAGTAACCGCAGATCTTAGCAATGTGAAAGGAATGCTCGGAATGCTGCCCCAATGTTTACTCTCGTTTCTTTTCTGTCGCGGTCCAACTCTTTCTTTTTAGCTTGCTTTTTCTCATTTCTCTTCTTCAGTTTAACGGTCCTGTAGTGTAAGCTGTAGTTAGCAATAGAGGGATGGGCAGGTTTTTCATTCCTGGTGGTAGTTTTTAAGCCTTTGTGGACACCAACCAGCAAACACTGCGCACACTGAAGAAATTAAGCTTGACCGTTTGAGCATGCGCGGAGGAGTGGTGCTGCACAGCGTGTGATTGACAGCAGCCTGAGAGACTGCTCGGCTCTGATTGGTTGATGTGGTTCGGGAGCGTTGGGTTCTTACAAATGCCATTAGGAGCAGTAGGAGGAGCCAGAGGAACATGATTTTTTTTTTTCACAGATTATCTCTCTCATGTACTACTGCATGTTTAAAGTGACAGTTTGAGCAAATATGACAAAAAGTTAGTTTTAATAACGTTACCTTCTGCAGCTTCAATAGAAAAAGTCAAAATGAAGATTTTATTTCATGTTTTTTGGTTGCTTTTGTGTAAAAAAAATGCACAAGACTTCTTTAAAAAGCTTAAACTAACCCACTGTGATTGATCTACTTACCTTCACCCGAGTGCAAGCTGAGTCCCAGGTACACTTTTATTGTCAGGGCCCTTTACATTGATTCAGTCTAAGTAATCAATTTCAATTCGCTGAAGACATCCTGGTTAAGAGGTGGGTATTTATATTATACATATTTCTCATTTTTCCTTGACAGCTGAATCATGTACTACAGTAAAAACAAGAAGTCTGCAAATTGGACCGCAGGGCCTGACACTCGCACACATTCACTCTTTCACTTGCTGCAGCTGCTGAAGCTAATTATGTGTATTCGTGCAGCTGAGTGCTATGAACGCTATGAATTAAATAAACGCATCAATGCTAAGTGAATTCATTTAATAACATTCATTAAAAGACATTTAATGGTAAATGCATAGAAATCTGCATTACAAAACTTCCACAGGACTAAATGATGAACACGACCTTTGTTCAATATCCATTCAGGATTCTTCCTCTGCTACATCCATCTTCTGTTATTTCAGCCATTACAAAAGACACACGGTACAGTCCAGGGTCAGAGAGGCCCTTTTACGATGAGATGTCTATTAACACATAAGCTTGTCCAGGAAGAACGGGAGCATTTAAGACACAAAAGAGCAAAAGTGCAACCTCATCTTTAAAAATACTACGACAACGTATCTACAGCCTTTCAGGTTCCCAAACGTACGATGGTTTTTTTTGTTTCCCACTCTCTGCAGCGTGCTTTAGTGAGGGTGATGGTGGCTACCTCTGCAATGAAATCACTTTGATTATCAACCCCCCTCAGATGCGTTTCCAGCTGGGGGAGAACAAAGCAGACATGGCCAGCAAGGTCACTAATGTACCTTGTACACCACTAGTACCGTATTACTATATGTATGTATTACCTGTTGTTGATGATGTAACAAGGACATTTGTTGTTGTTGCTCTCTTTGCCTGTCTCTATCCTGCATCTCCTTCTATCCCACTTTTCGGCCCATCCAGTCGAGGCAGACGGCTGTTCAACATGAGTCTGGTTCTGCTCGAGGTTTCTGCCTGTTAAAAGGACATTTTTCTGCGCCATGCCGAATGTTACTAAGTGCTGCTCATGGTGATTCATGTTGGGCCTCTCTTTAAATAACATAACAAAGAGTCGGTTTAGACCTGCTCTTTCTGTAAAGTGTCTCGAGATAACTTTGGTTATGATTTGGCGCTATACAAATAAAATCTGATTGATTTGACTGATTGATTACGTAGCTGCTCCATGCTCTACGTGTGCACCCCTGTGAGATGACTATTTTTTGACCTTAGGTAAAGACCTTAGGCTTCCACACTTAATGATAAGCCCTATACCTTAGATAGATATTTATTTTAGTTACAGTATATTCCCAGAGTCTCTAGGCCCTATCTCACACTCGGTACATAGCCCCGCAAACCACAACGCAAGTGTCATCCCTATTTCTAATGAATGCAGTTTGCTGATATACGGTTAATTAACATTACATCCTGACAAATCCTGTCGGTGTTTCTGGAGATCTAATTAATCAGAGTAGTCACACTGCTGTTCCTTGTGCGTAAACACTCTCACCGTCTCTCTTAATGTGACACAATTACAGTTTGTGCTGCGGAGGGATTGCTGCAGAGTAAAGAACAATACCGGCACACGTGGCTGTGAAAATGAATGGGAGATAACTCTGATTGGTTTGATTCATGTTACACCCAAAACACACCCATGAATAATCAATAGACGTCATGCTCCAATGGGCTGTATATTCCTGCTATTTAGAATCAGCTATGCTTCTCGTTTCTCAGTTAAATATCAGTGCTTTTTCTGATGATGGAACGGAGGTCTGGGAGATGGCAGGCTTTTATTTCCTGTCTCCTGACGTCATTTTATCGCTTTCTGCATGGTGCTGCTGTACCTGAATTACAAAACTTCCACAGGACTAAATGATGAACACGACCTTTGTTCAATATCCATTCAGGATTCTTCCTCTGCTACATCCATCTTCTGTTATTTCAGCCATTACAAAAGACACACGGTACAGTCCAGGGTCAGAGAGGCCCTTTTACGATGAGATGTCTATTAACACATAAGCTTGTCCAGGAAGAACGGGAGCATTTAAGACACAAAAGAGCAAAAGTGCAACCTCATCTTTAAAAATACTACGACAACGTATCTACAGCCTTTCAGGTTCCCAAACGTACGATGGTTTTTTTTGTTTCCCACTCTCTGCAGCGTGCTTTAGTGAGGGTGATGGTGGCTACCTCTGCAATGAAATCACTTTGATTATCAACCCCCCTCAGATGCGTTTCCAGCTGGGGGAGAACAAAGCAGACATGGCCAGCAAGGTCACTAATGTACCTTGTACACCACTAGTACTGTATTACCATATGTATGTATTACCTGTTGTTGATGATGTAACAAGGACATTTGTTGTTGTTGCTCTCTTTGCCTGTCTCTATCCTGCATCTCCTTCTATCCCACTTTTCGGCCCATCCAGTCGAGGCAGACGGCTGTTCAACATGAGTCTGGTTCTGCTCGAGGTTTCTGCCTGTTAAAAGGACATTTTTCTGCGCCATGCCGAATGTTACTAAGTGCTGCTCATGGTGATTCATGTTGGGCCTCTCTTTAAATAACATAACAAAGAGTCGGTTTAGACCTGCTCTTTCTGTAAAGTGTCTCGAGATAACTTTGGTTATGATTTGGCGCTATACAAATAAAATCTGATTGATTTGACTGATTGATTACGTAGCTGCTCCATGCTCTACGTGTGCACCCCTGTGAGATGACTATTTTTTGACCTTAGGTAAAGTAAAGCCTGTGGTTCAGGCTTCCACACTTAATGATAAGCCCTATACCTTAGATAGATATTTATTTTAGTTACAGTATATTCCCAGAGTCTCTAGGCCCTATCTCACACTCGGTACATAGCCCCGCAAACCACAGCGCAAGTGTCATCCCTATTTCTAATGAATGCAGTTTGCTGATATACGGTTAATTAACATTACATCCTGACAAATCCTGTCGGTGTGTCTGGAGATCTAATTAATCAGAGTAGTCACACTGCTGTTCCTTGTGCGTAAACACTCTCACCGTCTCTCTTAATGTGACACAATTACAGTTTGTGCTGCGGAGGGATTGCTGCAGAGTAAAGAACAATACCGGCACACGTGGCTGTGAAAATGAATGGGAGATAACTCTGATTGGTTTGATTCATGTTACACCCAAAACACACCCATGAATAATCAATAGACGTCATGCTCCAATGGGCTGTATATTCCTGCTATTTAGAATCAGCTATGCTTCTCGTTTCTCAGTTAAATATCAGTGCTTTTTCTGATGATGGAACGGAGGTCTGGGAGATGGCAGGCTTTTATTTCCTGTCTCCTGACGTCATTTTATCGCTTTCTGCATGGTGCTGCTGTACCTGGGATGCCAGAAGACGAGGACACACATGGTTACCTCCTTTCTTGCCTGTTTTTTTCCTCCTGCTCGAGCCCTGCATGGTCCAAAAACTCCAGTCCGAGACTGACACCAAGCTCTCTCTGATGGATGCTGTTTCTAATACATGCAGAAACCCACACAGGTTTTTATTTAAGAATAAAGGCTGGAACCTGCCATTTAAATAGCAATCGCCAGAGCTGTTGAAGCGGATGGGAGATGACACTACGATTGGTCTAAAAAACAACTGAATATGCACAAGACTTAATACAAACCCATCGCACATATACTCTGTGCTAGCAAAAGGGGTTTGGACACACAGTACCTGCACCTTGCACTACCGATGGTTTAAAGAGGCCTCTTTAAGTGTAATAATCCCAACCTTTGAAAATGAAGAGAAGAGAGCTTCTACATTATGTGTCATTTTAGCTCATTTAAATGTGTTCGTCATTTTAAAGACAGCAAAAATAGTGTGTCACCAAATAATAAATGCATAAGTCGAGTTATCAATACAAAGTACGCCTTTTTAATGCATGTATGCTGTAAACTGAATTTAGAGTTTAGTTTGAACACCTTATGTTTTAATGTGTTCTTGATCTGTTTGGGGATCTTCTTCTTTCTGTGCATCATCGAAGCCTGTTTTTTCCTAACATTGCCGATTGCATGTCTGCTCATCCCTAAGGCTCAATTATAAAAGATGTACGTACGTGATACATGAGATAAGTCATTTTTCCACAACCTTCTTCTTAAAGGGCCAGTATGCCGATTTTCAACCTCAGTCTTATCATGCTATTAAGGGGAGCTAATGCCGTTATGGTAGACTATGTAGAACGTGTCTTCTAAGCTCGCTAAACTACACTTCAATACCTACCTACCTCAATCTAGGACGCCTGCCTCCGATGTCATGTCTTGTTCAAAATCGTCAGGTTTGAAATGTAGTATTTCAGATTCTGTGCCGCTCTGAGCCATTGCCTGCAGAGTTACAGTAGTATTTCACTCCAGCGTCTCTCGCTGGGCCGTTCCTTTCAGAGGGAGGAACGCAATGCATGCTGGGTGTTGTAAAAATGTAAAATGGGTGAAACCACGAGCTGTTTGTGCAATTTTCTCCACAGCTATGGTGCCAATTTCAAATATTATTGCTTCTATCGATTACAGAGAACACCAGCTTTGACTGACAGTGGCTTTTTCCAGGGGTGAATGGCTCCTTTAAAGAAGGATTTTTGTACAGGTTTGTTTAGACATTAGACCACTTGGCTTAATTTTTCACACCGAAATGACACACAAATCCTTATGGAAGTGAGGTGAGGTCATAATACATACAAAACCCACCTTATATATTTCCTGTTTAATCCAAGTGTCCATTTCTGTGACACTTGTGTGGAGCTCAGTTTTCCCTTTCTGCTTATCATCCGTCTGACTTTGCTCTAATTAAACGTGTCGACTTATTGCTTCCCTTTTATGATCGCAGACAGAAGCAATTAATGATTAACTTTTGTAAAAAGGTGTCTCTTGTCATCAAAGTAAACTGAACATGACTAAAAAGATTAAACAGTGGAACTTTACAAGACAAAGTCCGTCTGTGTTATTAGCGAGGTAATGATGACTGACTGATGAGACACATGCAAAGTGAGGGGAAGCTATAGCAAACAATACATTCAGTAGCTGTGTCGACACTGGTGACAGCACGATGTCATACTGATTATCTCACAGTGCAGTTATGATGGATGGAGAAAATCAGCAGGTCTAATCAATCCATAGAGCTTCTGTAGTCGAAGGAATAGTTGTACCAGGTAGCTGTGGGGGAACCTGTAAACTGCTGAGGTTATCCTGTGTTTATCTGTCTGTCTGTCTCGATCCATCTCTCTCTTTGAGTCACTCTTCTTTCTCGGCCCATCGGGTCACAGCAGATGGCTGTTCACCATAGACCCGCTCTGTTTGTAAAGTGTCCTGAGGAAACATTTGTTAGGATTCGGCACAATATATGGTTGTGTCTCCCCTTCCCTCTGTGGCCCAGTGTCAAGCGTTCCAGCCCTAGCTTCTGCTGTGTGAGATTTTAGGGTAATGCTTTTTGGACTACGACCTCGCCTCGACTCTTTTTTGATGCCTTTTTTGCGAGGCTTCTATCCTGAGACTGTGCCATGCTTGTGAGTCCGAGCACCTGTGGTTCTGAGGCCGTTACAACGTTGTGATATATAATCAGAATCAGCTTTACTGGCAAACGCACACAAGGAATTTGACTCCAGTTAAAGATGCTTATCGACCCTCAAGTGCAGCGGTGTAACTGGTGCTTACTATACATGAGGTAGATAATCACTTTGTACAGTGTGCACATGTTCAGGTTGATGCAGTTGATGGATAGCAGGGTTGAGAGGGTTTTTTGTTAGCAATATAATATTTGGATATCATTTCTATGGTAAATGGACTGCACTTATATACACAGTCTACATATCGAAGCGTCCTCAGGCGAGACACTGAACCCCAAATTGCTCCTCGTCTTACCTGTACATGTTTCCTCAAATTAGATGTTGAGTCTTTGGATAATGACAGCACTTTCACAGTCAGAAGGCAGACCTTGCACTGTACCGTGATGTTGCTCCCAAGACAAAATTATGGGCAAATTTCCACCCAGTGAAAGCAATTTTTTTTCACCATAGGCCACCATAACCGGAGACTGTTGATGGCAACTTTTAGGAGCGATGTTGTGAGACTTGTGTGTCATGTGCGCGCAGGTGCAGGGGAATTATCAGAGACGGTCAGACGGACGGTTTAGAAATGAGACTCCAGATGTACAGAGCATCTTTGGTATTATATCGTCTTCATTTTAATATGCATTTCAAAATTGTAATCCCCCAAAACAGTTGCCTTTTTTTGTATCCTAATTATGTAACGCCGTTACATGTATTCCATTACTACCCAAGGCTGATGGAGAGTGAATGGTGCATTTAACCATGAGACTAAGTAACACATAATACAAGTTACTGGCATGGTGGATGTTTGTGTCACATGAGCTATTCCTGCCATTTTGTGCAGAGTTAAGTCTTCATCAGAGTGACGAGGAAAGAAGCTGTTCTTATGTCTGGTTGTTTTGGTGGTAATGACAACCGGAGGGGAGGAGTTTTTGTATCCAGGGTGTGAGGGGTCTGCAGCGATGTTTCCTGCCCTCTTCCGGACACTGAACGTGGTCCTCTCTGCAGACATGACTGTCTGTTGTTGTCTGTTCCTGTCCTGGTTGGCGGCAGATCCGAATCAAACAGTGATGGACGTGCTGAAAATAGACTGGATGATTGCTGATGATCAAAAGCTCCTGAGGCAGATTGAACTTGCTGGGCCTTTTTTTCCTCATGGTGTCTGTGTGGGAGGTCAGCTTCCGGTCTCGGGTGGATTTAGGATTCCAGAAAGCTGAAGGTAAACAGTGCTGTCCAGTACAGCGATTTGTTGGGAGTGTCGGAGGGCTTCTCCTGAAGTCTACTGTCATGAGCAGTGTGGGTGGTTCTGACAGCACCAAAGGACCATCTGTTCCATCCCCAGTCTGAATGCATACGTAAGATATCGGTACATTACTGTAGAAGGTTTGCAATACATCTTGTTCAGTTAAGTTTTTATTTCCAGTGTAAGGTATTTTTGTTAGTGCTGGGTGATAAGGTAATGTTAGCTGTGTTGATGTATACTTTCTGTGGTAATATTTGAATACAGCTGACTGACGTGTGTTTGGGTTCTGTATATATCAGGGGTCTCCAACCTTTTTTCATCTGAGAGCTACTTTGAAAAAATGAAAGTGGCCAACAGCTACTTGTTTTACATCACTGTAATTGCCGGTAGCGCCCCGTGATGATTCTATTGTTGATGAAACGTTATGTATTGGAGGCAGTGGGACATCTGTGAATTTGATTGACTTGAAGGGGGAAGAGGCTTTCAAGGTGCATTTATTGTCGTCTGATTTTTTGTACAGAGTCTGTGAACCTCTTGGTGAGCTACTAAAATCCATGCTGCGTGCTACCTGTTGGAGACCCCTAGGGCTGTCAATGAATATTCTAAATTCGAATATATCACCAAATTGTAATAAAAAACGGATATTCGGATATTAAAATTAATAGTCGTTGTGACAAAAAAATCAGCACTACCGCGGCTGTTTGCGAGCTCGCAAGTTCTCGTATGTCCTCACGCGCACTCTTGGTTATGGAGCATCATTGAATGCATCACAACGTCACTATGATACATTAATAATTAACTTTAAGCTAAAACAACAATCGTGTGGCGTGCGGTAATGATGTCGGAGAATTTAAATCCCGGCACGGCCAGACAGAGAGATTCGCCAGCATAACAGACAGGTGTAAGTATGTTGAGTTTTTTTTAAAGGCTATGTTTGAATAAATATTCCTGTCACAGCACAGCTCGCTTGGAACGCTGAATGTCCGTTTCACCGTAACCTAATGACTTAATTTGTTTATTTTGCAAGCTGTAGGATCTTTTAAAAGGCACGTTTCTGTTTAAATCGATATATATTTGCAAGTAAGTTTGTCTCTCATTGTGTTGGTATGTCCTCTTGTGGACATACTGTGCAAAAATAGATATTCGATTAGTTCGAACATTTGTGGGTTTTTTTGAAGGAATAATCGAACGTCATTTTTGGCCAATTTTGACAGCACTAGAGACCCCTGGTATATATTCAGCTGGAGAATTGTTTTCTTTGTATGTAGTTAAAGTAACTAAATGACCCCTGAGAAAAGTTTCTCTGTGCATCCTTTATTCGAAAGACTCACCCTTTCACTGGTGCTATGAGAAAACATGGCATTGAGAACACATTGAAAATATCTCCAGGTTTCCCTTGGAGAATCACTTCACCATATGGAGGTGGATTATTCGACCCTGAGCCTTCTCAGCCTCATTGTGTCTTTGTTCACAATGAGGTCTTTTCAGACATGACTGACATTTACTGATAAAGGGCAACCTGAAGCCACAAACACATCATTTCACTCACATGACACGCAAATGTTTACTGTCAATGTAAGCGATGACATCATGACCTCTGGTAATGTCACCAAGAGATATAACTAGTGAGGTCGGCTGAAAAAAACGCAATGCTGTCCAATAGTACGATCAGATATGATACGCACGTTAGGAGGGTGATGAGTTATGAAATTGCAAACAAAAAAGGTAAACAGGACGATGTTTAGGATCCCAATTGTCTTCATGGCTATTTGCAGAAGGCACATAATTATAACCATTCAATGCAAAGAATAAAAATACTGGCACTTGGACTTGTACTGCTCCTCTGCCATCTCATTCATAAGTGCCAGATCTAGGGGGAGATTATTTATATTTCATGGTGTTCATCTGAAAGTCACCTGGGAAAGCTGCTCCTGTGTATCTTAACTCCTTGATCCTCCTCGATCCTTGGAGCAGAAAGAAGAGCTTTAGTTTGGCCTGCAAGATGATAGACAAGAACAACTTTCAGTTCATGCAAGGAAATATAAAATTAGAGACTTAGGATGAACATATTCATAATAAAGTTCTGTTTGCTAAAACAACATTAAGTAAGTACCTGTAACTTTTCCCAACATACTTGTTAATGAATGACAGAAAACCAAAGTTTCATGGTACGAGAGAAGGAAAGCAAATTATCTGGATGAGTATGAATATAAACTCATCAGTGGTGGCTCCGTGGTAGTGTGTCCCCTCTCAGTTGGGAGGTTGGTGGTTCACTCCCAGGCTCCTGCAGTCTACAAATCGAAGTGTCCTTGAACCCTAAATTGCTCCCCAAGGCATAGCCATTGGCAGAGATGTGGACTTGAGACTTGGTGACTTGGACTTGAGTCTACTCGAGTCACTGTTTTGATGACTTGTGACTTGACTTTACAAAAAATAAATGACTTGATACTCGACTTGGACTTGAGGCATGATGACTTGGATGAATTAAGGGGGGTTCATGAGTTCGAATGTTAGCTGTTAAATATAAAATGATTTAATTCAAAGTTTCTGTCTAACTATCAAGTATGCAGCGCAAACTGGGAATCATGTTTGGACGATTCAAAAAGCTCCCCGGTTTGTGATTATCATGAGTGGAGGACTGGCTGTCAGTCAAACGCCGGGAACACACCGGACACCGAAGCGCCGCGAATAGCCGCGAAGCGCCGGGAAGCGGAGCCAGTTTCCTTTCGGCGCCCATGTTAACCGATTGTGTCGTTCACAGTGGCCGGCTCGCGCCCTGCAGCGATCGTTTCGGCGTCTGGTCTATTTTTGGCGCGAGCCGCGTGCTTTTATATATTTGTCAGTATCTAAACAGAGCGCGAGAGAGATGAAGATACACACAGACACAGACACACAGACATAGACACAAACACACACAGACATAGACACACACACGGACACAGACACAGACACACAGGCACACACAAGAAAGAGAGAGACACAAAGTGGACTGGCTATAGGGGGTGCGGGCGGGGTGTCAAAACACACACGCAAACAGAGACAGAGAGCATGATGAAAACAGCTCCAAATGTGAGTAAACGACAGCTGAGGAGCAGAGGCGCTTGTCGACCGGCGCGGAGAAATGCGCGTCTGGTGTGAACAGAAGTGCTCCGGCTCGCGCGCGATTTTCGTTGCGCGGCGCTTCGCAGCGTTTTGGCATCCGGTGTGTTCCCGGCGAAACTCCTCGCTATGGCAACATCAAAGCCCCCAAAGAGAAGCCTCATCAGTCGTACTCGTTACTACTCAATACTGTCTCAGACCAGACCATCATGGCTGCGTCTGTGCCAAGAGAATACAGATACAATTCACTGTCATACTTTTTGAACAGTTTATATAAATTTGCTAATAATACTATTATTAGACGGGCTGCTAACACCTTGTCTTTTCTCTTTATAAAGACCGGATACTACAGGTAAGAGTGCTGGATCTTGGGTCGTAAAAAAGACTTGACTTAACTACGGACTTGACTTGACTTGACTTGCCCAAGAAAAAAATGACTCCAGACTTGCTTGAGACTTGAGCAAAGATGACTTGGTCACAACACTATTGGTGTGAGTATGTGTGAAATCCTGGTGGGCAGATTGGCAATAGCAGCATCTGCCATCAGTGTGTGTGTGTGTGTGTGTGTGTGTGTGTGTGTGACATGTAGTGTAAAAGCGCTTTGGGTTGTGGAAGACTAGAAAAGCTCTAAAGTGCACTCCTTTTTTATATAGTGCTTTTCTCCTCTTCAGACCCTTCAAAGCTTTTGCACTACATGTCACATTCACCCATTCATACACTGATAGCAGAGGCTGCTTTGCAAAGTGCCAATCAGGACCCATACATGGCCTGATTCTGAACTCCTGATTAGCAAACACAATCAGGCCTTTGATGAATGAATGTTGTTGGGTCCTGATTGGCACTTTGCATAGCAGCCTCTGCTATCAGTGTATGAATGTGTGTTTGAATGGGTGAATGTGACATGTAGTGTAAAGCGCTTTGGGTTGTCGAAGACCACTCAGAGCTTTTACACTACATGCAGGCTTGGGGAGTAACAGAATACAAGTAACGGCGTTACGTAATTAGGATACAAAAAAGGCAACCGTATTCCCCTACAGTTGCAGAAAAGAAGATGGCATCCAAGATGGCGGCAGGTGCGACAGGTGCAATCACAGCTCTCTTAATAAACGGATACTGTTTGGAGTGTGTTGCCTACCTGGAGTGTCGCAGTTGGCGTGGAGGTCTCGGTAGCCGTTGGCGGACTGCTGAGAGCTTCCCGGCTCCGGGTGGACGGACCACGTCGGACAGCTATGAGGAACGAGGGAGATTCTGTTCTGGCACTGCAGAATATTCAGACCATTGCTGACTTCAGTACCAGTAATCCACATGTAGTTGGACTATAACGCACAATGTAACCAGGAAACTGGTAAACCCGGCGATCGCAAAGAACAGGAGGTGGGATGTCTTTCGGACTGTGAATCATTCTAGAACAGTTTGGGATCCTAAAGCTCAGCCAAAGGGTCTTTTAGGTGGACATTTGAACATATTCTACATCCATCATTTTTCACTGGACTCAAATCTAGACTTCCTTTGTTTATCTGAGACGTGGCTTCACGAATCCACCCCAGCAGCCTTTAAAGTGCCTGGTTTTAATATTTACAGGAGACATGGAGTGTCATGCCATGCACCTGCGCACACACGTTACAACACTTACCAACACACAAGTCGCACAACACCACCCCTCAGAGTTAAAAATTTCACCATCATTTTGTCTTCAAAGGAGAAAATGGAAGCAACAGTAAAGTGCAAGTTCTGCCTTCTGACTGTGTAAGTGCTGTCATCATCAAAGGGCTCGACATCTAATTGGAAGAAACATTTACAGGTGAGACCGACCGCTAACGTCAGCTGCACAGAATTCCAGTTAAAAATGTTTGCTAACCTGTCATCATCTATAACTACTACTCAAACAATAGTTTGTGACTGTGGTGATGGCCGCAGCCGGGATGGTGTGGGTAAAAACACAAGACTGTAATAAGCTGATGGCAGTTTACTTCAAGTTTGAGTGTGAAGTCGTGTGAATAGCATACTTAACAAAGTACATTTAAATGCACATAATTACAGCTATAAATTTAAACAGGCATTCGCGCAGTGTTGACATTTCTTTCTTCTTGTTTTTAAGGATTAGGCCATGTCTACACACACAGGTATTTTTCAAAATGTAGCTTTTTCTCTGCGTTTTGGACTTTCTTCCAAACATAAACACCGTTTTGGGTCACTGAAACTTTTGTAAAACTCCAGCCAGGATGAAGACTTTTAGAAACCCCGTTTCCACGGAGATGTGTAGATGGGGTAAACTGCACCTTTGGCTCGTGACGTCAGGCTATGCGCCGTAATCTCCTTTGTGCCGGTTGTGACAACAACAGTGATACTTCTAAGCTTGCTAACAGGACTCTTTACATGTTTACACATTAATGTACACTTACTCCTCCACTATATATTGAGGAACAGATTGCAGCCCGCCAGGTAGTCTGCCGGCAAGAGATTTTTGCAGACTTCTGATTGGCCGCGATTTTCTTTGTCTTCTTTGCATGACTGGGTGGCATTGTTTGGACATTTTTTTTTAAAACCGTGCTTGTGTGGACGGGGTTTTTTCACACACACATTCATGCACTGATAGCAGAGGCTGCTGTGCAACGTGGCAATCATGACACAACTACATTCATACATCGAAGGCCGGGCCAATTTGGGGTTCAGTGTCTCGCCCAAGAACACTTTAACATGTAGACTGTGGCGGCCAGGGATCGAGTCACCAACCATCTAATTAGGAGACGACCAACTCCACGACCGAGCCAGCGCCACCTTATTTATATAAGTGCAGTCCATTTATCACGTCTTGTTAGAGTGTGAAAAATCATCATGTTAATAACACACTGTGTTAACACACTCAACTACAAGACAAATCTCATCTGATCCGAAGGTGTGCGGTATAAAGAGTCCAAGCCATCCACCCCCAGTAGTATAAGATAGCATGAGATTTGCCCAAGCAATGAAAGTTCTTGGGAATTGTGCAGTAGTTATTAATTTCCCAACAAACAATGGAAGCTCACCACACACATAATTCTGCTGCCTTCTTTTGAATTTCTCTTTCTTTTCGCCTGGTTCATTCATGCTGCCGTGGGGCACACTGCTTATCTTTTTGCTGCAGCTGCTTTCGACTACAAATGCTGCTATATAGCAGGGGGGGGCACTATCACTCTCTGTGGCTCCTCCTGTGCAGCACGTGGGTTTAAGATAAGGCAATATTAAGTATAAAGAGCGACAAAGTCCAGTTCATGTGAAACAACAAACAATAAGGGGCCTTCGTCAAGGAGATCATCTTCAAGTAAATAGTGAAGTCCTCCTGGAGCCCTGACCGTCTGGTAATGCACATGGACCTTAAGGAAGCCCACCTCTGACTGACTAAAGAATCCCAGATGATCCCAAATGAGGTGGACCCTGGTCTGCACACAGAAAATGATCGCATATATTTGAGATATTTGCTTGAATCTCACAGGCATAGCATACCTTCACAGGCATAGCATCACCTTCACATAGGATACCTTTACACCGAGGGACACAGCAGTATGAGAGCAATATTAATATATTCCCTTAAATCTTTCAGGCATACCGTGCCTGCACACAGAGTAACACAGGAGAATAAGAGCCCTTCAGGACTAATATATTCACATAAATGTTAGACGCATGAGAACCAGCAGTGTTTGCTGCCTGCTGCACAGGTAGAATGCAGAGGCACACTCGTAAACACCTGCCATTCTCCTTCCTTTCTGTAAGATGCATAGAGCTATTAATAAAGATTTCACAGGTAATTATTGCGATCATAAAATTAACTAATTATTATCAGAATTTAGAGTGAATTATTAACTCATTAGATTTTTAGAAAAACACTCATTTTGCCTTTTAGGAGGAGAACTAAGGGAAGCTGACTCCTGGTGTCAGAGCTGGCCCCACCAACTCCCCGCTAAGATCGTCTCTGACTGATGCCAGACCTCCCTCTTCGCTCCTCTCCCGTCCTGCATGTCTCCGTTTGTCTCCGCTTGCATCCCCAGGGTTTGGACCGCCGTATTGTCAAGGTTTGGATTTTAAACAAGAAGTTGAGGACCCAGATGCAGACTTAGATATGGTTTAATAAACAAAAGGCAAAAAATTCAAAAACAAAATCTAAAATCCAAAAAAAGGAAAACCAAAAGGCAGAGCAAAAAACTTACAACAAAACCAGGGAACAGGTAGTCCAAGGGAACACGAGGAGTCAGGGTAAGCTCAAAGAATATCCAGGGTAGAAACACAAGGAACAAAGTACGGGTCACGGACGTAGACTAAACTCCACAGGAAGGATGACAATGAACTGGCACAGAAGGGTAGGAACACAGAGACTAAATACACACAGGGTAATCAGGGACAGGTGAGACTTATTAACGCAGGTGAACACAATCTGAAAGGCGGGAAACAGAACAAAGGAGGGAAGTAAAACAAGTCATGACATACAAGGGGCAAGAACTACAAAATAAAACAGGAAACACGAGGAACCAAACTCAGGACTGACAGGACTACAAAGTAAAACAGGAAATTCTCTAAATGAAAAGCAGAACTAAACCAAGACAGGAACACAATATACAAAACTAAACAACAAGAACTCAAGACAACAAGAGACAAAGTGACCGAGGAAAACAGGAAATAATATCTAAACACCAAAATACAAATCAACAACATAATTAAACTAAAATGACTCATGACGCGTATATCTCCTTGTAATTGTAACATTGATACGGAGCCCCAAAGGTCGAGATTTTCTTCTGTGGGAACCAGTACATAAATCATGAAAATGAAACTGCATGAACATCTGCAAAACACACAATTATAAGGGCATGAGTATGATGTATAATGTAATATACAGTATGTCTTATCAATAGGATCTAAGTATCCATTTAAGTTTACTTTCACTAGTTACATAATCATTCCTATATCAGGAAACTTCATGCCTAGTTCAAAGTAAAATTCAGAGAGTTGATCCTTGCTGGTGCATTGTGTTGGGAGCAGCTGGGCGGAAATAGATTTATCGCTCAGAAGAAGAGGGAGAAGAAGAAGAACATTATTGCGAGGTGTTGAAGGAATTTTGAAAAAAAAACATTCATCTTGACTGTGAAGTAAATCATGTAACCTGAGTGAAGATTATATACTGTGTTAAAAGCATGTATTCTGGTCACAGTCACCGCCGTTAAGTATGCCCCCGCAGCCCCTGCGAGGCGGGGGGCCCCTGCAGTCCATATGGGCCCTGCCCCCGCCTGTCAGCAACAAGGCTATCGGGGCTACTATTTACAGATGTGGGACGTGGATTTCCGGGACGGCAAGTGTTCTTGTTCCTGTTTGCAGTACGCTTGTAATCCGAGTAATATTGACCAATCACGTATCAGCAGGCTGCGCTGTATGCAGTCCATGTGGAGAGCAAAAGCAGGCGGAACGTAATGCGTGGTAATGACATCCCGGCTCCCATCGGCGGCTAACGATGATTTAGCTTCTTATTAATCTCTATAAACATCTGCATGCTAACAGCTAACAATCTGTTCTAGATCTAAAATTCAACTTGAGATACATTTCCTGACGCGGTGCGACAAAGCGCCAAAGACTTCTGACTATGATTCATTACCACATCATCAGTGTGTAATAAATATTTATCTTTACTACATTCACATGTCCCTCCTCATTGAAATTCATGAAGCAGGAAGTGTGGGACTAAAGTGTTGGCTGCAGGCATTCAGTAGACTACCTAATGCATCATGCAGCTGAGAAAGTGCACCAGCAGAAACATGTTGACAACAACGTGTCAGGATTTTTCCCTGTCTACAGTGTTTGTTTCGGTACATCAGGCGGGGAGTGTGTTTCTCCAGTCCGTGATGTTTACAAGGCCATTACGCGTTTGATTCTTCTTCAGCCTTTCCCCTGTTTACTAAAAAGATTAAAGTTCGGGGGTCCACCTTACAGGTGAACTCAATACAATGTAAAGATTTCTAATAGCCTTTGTTGTTCTAGATCAGGGGTCGACAGGGAAGTATAAGTTCTTCTTGCAATTCTCTTAATTAAGAGAAAATGTTACGATTGGTGGAGAGCACTTTTACCAAGATAAGAAAAAAAACCTCTGGTTCCTACAGTCCACAAATTGATTGTAAAATCAAGACTATAAAAACCCTTGGATGCTTGTGTGCTTTCTTGTTCTGTCAGCCTTGACCAGAATAATTTCTGTCAGCTTGACACAAAGATGGAGTTAGGCACACTGCTGACGTGGACCTGCTCTCTTTGGGCTCTTTAGTTCTGCCAACAAGGAAAAATTAAACTTTAAAGTCGAGCTGAAACGGCATTTCCAGAATATCCAGCTTCCGTATCGTGACGAATTTCCGAGTGAAACAGGACGTGCAGGCCACTGTATCTAACCCTCTCTTTGTTAGTAATCAGCTCAGCTGTACACCTCCTCTTTCTCTTCTGAGTCTCTCCTCATTGAGCTTTTCACTCAGGTTTGATTCTGCATCTTTGTCCTTCAGGAGATACAGCGTCCTCTTTTGTCTGTCTCTCCTTCTTTGGCCTGACTCAGACCACAGGAGGGTCGGGCATTTGTCAGTCCGGAGAGGAGTCTGGTTTGGGCCTATGATGTCTGGCCCAGATATCTGAACAACTCACAGACTCATCCAACCGCCCGGATCATTTCGAACATGATTTAAAATTTGCATGATTGCCTCGGGGGGGCTGCACTGCGGTGCAGAGGTCAGCACTGTTGCCTCACAGCTAGATGGTTCCTAGTTGAATCCCGTTTCGGACAAAGTGAACCTTCCTGTGTGGAGTTTGTATGTTGCATGCGTGGGTTCCCTCCAGCTTCCTCCCACAGGTGACTCTGTTGGTGGTTGTCTGTCTCTGTGTGTCAGCCCTGTGACTGACTGGCAGGTGTACCCCGCCTCTCGCCCAATGACAGCTGGGATTGGCTCGACCCTGAACAGGAAAGCAGTATAGATAATGGATGATTAAGGAACTATGAAGCTGGACCACAAGAGCCAATAAGAGAGAGAGAGAGAGACAGAGAGAGAGAGAGCAATGGTAAACCATCTAGCCCCTGAGGCTAATGTTAGCTGGTTTAATTAACAGATAACTAACAGATAAAATCTCACCTCCAGGTGTTGCTGAATAATAGACAACCCATGTAAACCGTGTATCCCCAATCGTTTTCCAGACTTGTTGAGCTTTCTCACTGCAGAGAATCACTACAGTTAGACTTCATCTTGATTTTACTTGATTGATCTGTGAAGTTTCTGTAGGTGTGTTTTATTTGGCGTGTCGTCCTTGTCTCTCTCCCTCTCTGATTCTTTTTCTTGGTTCGATACCAATTAATCTAGATTATGTGCTCAGAATGGGATGCAAGTTGAGACATATCCATTTCTTGGTATTGATCCCTCTGACGCTATAGTCAAAACAAGATCATACGGCTAATATTGATCCTTTAGATATTGATCCACCAACCCTACTGACTCTAAGGGGAATCCTATCTTTCTCTGTCTCTCTTGCGTACATCAATAAGAATAGTTGAACATTTGATCTCTTCATGTGAGACTAGTGTTAGAATGTTTGCTCTGGGTTTGTCATTTTAACCCAACATTTAAAGTGATAATCTCGAAGATTTTCATTTGCGACTTTCATGAAAAAAATCCCAAGCGGCGCCCAGTTAGTGACACGTTTTCCATCAGCCAGCAGTGGTTGGTCTGCCAGAGAGGGTAGGCGGAGCTAAGAGGCTGCTTTTCCGCTCTCTGCAAGTGTTGCGAGTAAACAGTAATCTACTATGGCTGAACAAACAAAGAAAAGATGGATGACTACAGATACAACTTCAAAAATAAGTGACAATACGAAGAAAAAGAAACAAACTCGACGCTCAGATGAAGGCAAACGAAAGGAAAGGAAAGAGACTGTCAGCCAGGAAAATCAAGAGTTACACAAGCGACACTGTTTGGATATCTGGGAAGTGTGCTCCTGCAATGACCGTTTATCACCATAGGTGCCGCCAAAGAGAACGAAACTGAGATCTTCGAGATTACCACTTTAATATTACGCCATTTTGGCTTATAGGTTTTATGCCATGTGGATTTTGATTAGCTGTTTACACCATCTTCAGTATTTATGCTAATATAACTTAGCTTCATGTTAACTTCAATCTTCTCCTCTGACTCAAAGACAAGCAAGCAAATAAAAGAATGTCCCGGAATGTCTATAGGCCCATATGTGTTGAAATTATGATCCATACGCTCATCTCTGTCGTCTGCAGTATCTTGTTCAGCGCCCCTACACCAAACCAGAAAACGTGGTCACGTGTCAGAGCACTGGTTCCCTGCACATGTCAGATCTGATTTTAGACGTGTTTCACCTTTAATGTTGGCTTTCAAAGCCCTTTCAGACCACACTAAACCATTGCTGCGCATGTGCACACAGAGAAGGTCTTTGAAGCCACTTAACAGTAACAGTCACTCTGTCTCTGTTCATGTGCTCAATAAAGGATGAACATAAAAACAACTTGTTGCAGCGACTTTTGCAAAAGCCTTTCCACCTGACCAAACCTCGTCTTGTCTTCATGTATGTTGAGACACGCTGATGGGATGATGCACCTGTTGTAAATATAGAGGGAGCACTCACTTAACAGAAAGCAGGCCTATCACAGCCTTACAACCCGTGACCCCAGCACTGCCCTAAGGTCACCACAGAGAGTTTTAGAATAATCTGCTGTACAATGTTCTCTTTAAAGCAAATGGCTTCTTCTTTCTCTTTCCACCAGACCTTTCCTCGTTCGCTTACGACGATTGGTGAAAGGTCTTATCTCATGGCCCTTACATATAGAGCAGGCCGAGCTCTTTATAAAGATAACCTTCCTTTTAACAGACGGAGACCTTGAGCAGAACCAGGCTCTGGGTAACTGATCATCGTGACGAGACTACGCTGACGTTATTGATCAGGGGAGAAACAATCAGTACAAATATGGAAGTTATTGGACATGACTTTACAGCACTGTGTTTAAAGACACATGTAAGCGACATACACGCACAGGGCCATCCACATGATGTCAAAGAAAACGTGATTCATCAGACCAGGCCGCCTTCTTACATCGCTCTGTGGTCCAGTTCTGATGCTCGAGTGCCCATTGTAGGCACTTTCAGCGGTGGACAGGGGTCAGCATGGGCACCCTGACCGGTCTGTGGCTACGCAGCCACACACACAACAAACTGCGATGCA
The DNA here is from genome assembly GCF_022749685.1 of Semicossyphus pulcher. Classification (NCBI taxonomy): domain Eukaryota; kingdom Metazoa; phylum Chordata; class Actinopteri; order Labriformes; family Labridae; genus Semicossyphus; species Semicossyphus pulcher. The sequence goes on along the minus strand of NW_027211737.1, from coordinate 28,476,731 downwards.
CTGTGTGTTCTGACTCCTTTCTATCAGAACCAGCATTACATTTTTCAGCAGTTTGAGCAGCAGTAGCTCCACACAGGCCCAGCCTTGCACCTTTCCTTGGACCACTTTTGGTAGGTACTGACCACTGCAGACTGAGCACCCCACATGAGCTGCAGTTTTGGAGATGCTCTGACCCAGTTGCCTAGCCATCACAGTTTGGCCCTTGTCAAAGTCGCTCTCATCCTTATGCTTGCCCATTTTTCCTGCTTCCAACACATCAACTTCGAGGACATAATGTGCACTTGCTTCATAATCTTATGGCTGTATTTTGTGTCGTATATTTGTATTGTATAAATCAGTGGTTCCCAACCTTTCCTTTCCCTGGAGCCCCCCCTGCTCTAAGAAAGGCTGAGCCCCCCGAGCCCGCACACACGTACACCAAAACAATTAGGTGATTCATTCCAAATCTTTATTGGCAAAAATTAACACCCATCAACCTATAGTTTTTTGTCATTTTAGTTTATCAGTTATCATTAGCTATCATAATAAACACCCTTTTTAGTTAAATTTAAATATGTGGATGCAGCGTTCAGTTTTTATGCTCCGTATATCTGGAACAAACTCCCAGAAACATGCAGGTCTGCTGAAACACTCACTTCTTTTAAATCAAGCCTGAGGACTCACATGTTCACGGCTACTTTTTATTAAACTATTTTAATACTTTTATTTTAATAACTATTCTAATTATTTATATCTGCACTGTAGCTTTTACCCTTATTTTTTATTTTTATTTTATTTTTATATTTTCGCTTCTATTTTAGCTGTTTTTATTTTATCTTCACTTTGCTTTTTAATGTCTTGTTTTATGATGTGTTTCTTTGCTTTTGTTGTTCTGTGTAAAGCACTTTGAATTGTCTTGTTGCTGAAATGTGCTATATAAATAAACTTGCCTTGCCTTGCCTAGGCATTTCTGCATACATGTATGAATGTATGTCAGAAATATATGTGTGTGTATACATGTATGGATGAATATATTTTTCTAATAGTTGAACAGACTTTTGATTATCAAGTAAGTGCTTTTTTAATTATTTTATTTAACATCTAATCTATCAATCTAATTTTCTCAGTGCAGACAAAACCTTGCACACCCCCAGCGATCTTTGGCGCCCCCCTGAGGGGGTCCTGGACCCCAGGTTGGGAACCACTGGTATAAATAATTCACATATTTCACAATTTCTTACTTCTATTTATATTTTCTATATTTCTTTTGTGTATGTGAGCAACTACAAGGCCTGAATTTCCCCTGGGAATAAATAAAGTATTTCTGAAAAAGTCACTTCACAAACCACATTTTCACTTCAATGTTTTTATTTATCGCGCAACATAAAACAATATTGTGGGGTCTTTACCACATACACTATGTATTCACATAATACACCATACAGCTACAAAGAGAGAGAGACTGAACAAAAACACTTTTTTTACATACTGCATCCTTGACATGAAATAAAGAACCAAGAACAATCCTAAAACTTAAAAAGGAATGTAGCTGCCAGTTGTGTAGGTTCATCTGTATTTTTTTGTATGGGCCAGGGTCCAAGTCTTCATCCCTAATTTAAAGAGTGTTAATTAAATGAGGTGTTATAAAAGTGGGCCATACACGGTGAGATGCAAATGTATATTCATGTGTGTGTGTGTGTTTGTGTGAGAAAGACAAAATATACAAGGTGATAAGAGAAAGAGAGGGGTTGAGTAAAGGAAGTGCATGACAAGGGAGAGGAAGAGGGAGGCAGTACACGATTGCTATTCCTGTATTGTTCAAATATCTTAGCATTCAGTTACCATGAACATGTACAACAAACTCAAACGATAGTTTTAATAGCCTTTGGTACTTGAGTTGTACCAAACTTGAAACCCAGATAACAGTCTTCATATAATATGATTCTCTATCTCACCCTAGTTTTAATGAGTTCAAGTACAGTATGGAATGAATATTAATAGGATGTAATGAACTGTTTGAGCGCCCCCTGCCCTCAAAAAGAGATGTCGATTTGTATTTAGCGTTGTAACAAAAGACTTTTCATAAAGTCAGCACCAAGGCAGCTTCCCGTCCTGTGAAGCTGCTGAAATCAAAAGTATAGATCTCTTGACATTCGAAGAGCTCAGAAAAATATTTGTGGTAATCATTTATCCCTCACATTTTTTTTTTTTTTTTACACAGTGAATTTAAGGTGTAGCTTCATAGCACCAGCTGACCGACCCCCCATCTCAGTACGTGCTTGGGAGGTGTCACCTCTCATGAGAACCATCCACCACACTCGTGAGACATTTAGAAATTTACAAAGTTATTAAGATATCACGTACACTGTATCCTCAGCACCCATTGTTAGGCATGTGTGTGTGTGTGTGTGTGTGTGTGTGTGTGTGTGTGCAATGTGGGCCGTGTGTTATAGTTAAAAAGCACCTCTTAAACTACTGTCGGTCGTGATGTGTTTCAAATGATTTTTACAAACTAAATGTCTTGTGTCTTCCACAGGGGCTAAATGATTTTTAAACCAAGTGCATACTTACTAGTATGAGAACTAGAGGAGATAATAATGATAGATACATCTAACAAGCAGGGAGGCAGTCTCTTACCTGATAGTCTAACACAACTGACAAGGATTGCTGGGCTATTACTTGCTAAAACATCACTGATTAACCTCAGACCGGCTCTGCAACAACAAGTGTGTTTCTTGACTAAACCCCGCCCACTTTGGATTTGGATCCTACTCGTGAACCGTGGGAAAATGAACAAGGGCAAATCTACTGATATTAAAGAACTGTTGTAAATGTGAAACTGAGCCAGCGTCCAGTTAGCTTAGCCTAGCAAAATGAGGGGGGGGAAGCTAGCCTAGCTGTGACCGAAGGCACAATGGTTGCCTACCAGCACCTCCAAAGCTAGTTTGTTTAATCGTACAATTTTACAGAAGTTTATCTGTAGTAACTTTCTGTTGTCTTTGCTGCTTGCTTAGTTACATGGAAGGATCAATGTGGCCACATGACCACAATAAAACTACAATTTTATGTGTTTAGTTCGTAAACGAATTAAACAAACAAGATGTGATATGATGGTGAGCTTTAAAGGTCCTGGTATAGCAAGGCTCACTGTTTTCCCCCTGTCTGTATGCTAGGCTACGCTAACAGCTGCTGGCTCCAGCTACATATTTCTAAGCATCACTTGAGAGGTAGCCATACTATTATTTTACTCTCAGTAAGAAAGCAAGAGAGCATCTCCAAAAGGTTTAACTCCCTTTGAACAACAAACAGCACATCAGGTTTAAGGCTGCCTTTTAGATGTGTCCTTCGCTTACTGGTAGTAGATCACTGTTGTTGACTCCCACATGAAAACAATTCTGGTAAATGTCAAGCAAAAACTCTTCCGTTGTTGAAACGGCTGTTAAATGTCGTGACAGCCATCGCTTTGAAGATGGCGTGTTTTTATTGAAACTCTAAAATTAATTCTTTTCGTAGGTTTGGGGTTTTGGTCTGAGAACTCTAACATGGGGGGATACTCATGACGGTTATGATTGAGTAAGTCAGGTGTCGTTTCATGTTACCTAACTGGGCAAAAGAATCTGTTTGTAAAAAGTGACAGGTCTCTGTCAGTTACATGCTGACAAGGGCTACAGTACTTACGAAAGCAAAACAGCAGTGTTGCTAAGCACACATGAACACACAACACATTGGAACCAAGTGTTGTTTACTGTTGTTGAGGGCTGTCAAAGACTTCAAAATACCCCATTGTCATTCATGGTTACTATCCTCACCAGTTAAATAATCTTACCTAAATATTTTAATATTTACATTTTTTAACTCTCTCTTGAGAAAATAATAAAAAAAAAAAACAATAAACAAAAACCTAAGCTTCAAGTTGTCAATAATCGGCTCTTTCTTTTTGTCATTAAAATCAAGATTAAAAGTGCTTTTATAAATCTTTTCTTCTCTATGTACAATTTGTATTAGCTATATAAAAAAAGATGAAAAAAATAACATCAAAGACAATCATCATCATCACCATGTAGTAATAAATAAGAGTAAAAAAAAAAAAGCAGGTTAAAATGAGTGTGGAGATCTAGAGCACACAAAGGGACATATGCATGATTCTCTGCCCTCAGTAGCAAGTTGTGATTGTGACCAGTGTCTCTACAACGTGAGGTAGAGAGCTGGAGACCCTCGGGAGAGGTAACAGGGTCTTTCACAGATGACCAGGGCCTTGACCCAAACAACCACCCAGTGTCCAGGAGTCGGCCTGCATCGAGTTCCAGTAGTTCTCTTTTCAACCCATGTTGCATGTAAGCATGTCACCATTTTGAAAACAGTCACATAGTCACATGGTCGATGGAGAGAAAGTTATAGTGATTCACTGTACTCGAAGCAGGCTATCAAGTAGTCTCTCTCTTTGGCTTTTCTCTTCCATGCACATACAGACAAACACACACACATACGCGCGCACGCACACACACACACAAAGTGAGAGATTTATTGATTGAATGCATTTGGTGCCAACTCCCAGAAGCAGTAATTTCCCAAGGTCTCCCTTTAACTCTCAGGACTATAGTTTTCTCTGTGTTCGGGTTGAAATGTACTGTATGACTGTGCTTTCTCTGCTCTGTACAGTGTACTTTGAGACAGTACCACTTTGTCACAAAAAAAAACAGCAAAAACACCTAAAATGGAACCAGTTCTTGAGTCAAAGAGCTTTAACCATAGGGCAACCACTTAGGTTGGCTGGCTCTGTGGTGACAAGGTGCCTGCAGAAGGACACACCCCGCTCTGCTTGAAGATGACAGCACCATGCAGAGGAAGGAGTGGGCCCTTAACAGTAAATCAAGTGTAATTGAACAGCACCAGAGTGTGTGTAAAAGCACCAAACGCACTGCTGTCCCAACACTGTTTCCTTCTGCTCTATCACAGGGACATGTTTCCCAAAAGCATCTCAAGACTTCATTCACATTTGAGCCACAATGAGCCAAAGATAAACTTTGCTTTGAGCTGCTTTGGTGAGGCCCGCCCATGCTCAGCAAACAGGGTCTGAGACTACCCTCTACTGGCCATGGATGGTTAAAGCAGCAAAGCAAGGCTCTGTGGTCTTCTGAATGCAGCTCAAGTGCTTGTAGGTTTGTTGGTACACTCCTCTGAAACAGCAGCCACTGCTGCCCTCTAGAGTTGACTCTGTGGAAGTGCTCACCCCTACTTGAATGTCAAAGGAAGATAACGGAAGATGTTCCATCTCTATGTGGTATTTGAAGAGCTGAGTCTAATGATATTTGCAACCTTATTTTAACCTCAGTGAAGTACCAGACCCAGAAGTGTTTTTTCCAATTAGGAAAACATGGCAGGAGCATTTGTAAGAAAAATTAATTAGACTTTTCTTTGCATGAGAAATTTCCTGCACTTGTGCCTTTTTTAAAGCACCAAATCCCATCAGCACCATAAGGTACTTCACCTCGGTCAAAATGCAGATATATACTTGCTAATACTAGCTGAGCCAAATTTGAGTCAGAGCACCTAAGTACAGCATCAAGTGCCATGAAGAGTAGCAGAATGAGAATCATTCAGGGCTGGAAGTTGAGCACCAGTTGAAAGCTGGAGGGGTGCAGGACAGGAGGAGGAGCATCATCATACGACAAGAAAAGCAGCAATGTTTTCCACCGATATTATTTAAAGGGTTTTTACCATTCGTTTTTTTTTTTATCTGGGCATTATCTTCCTGTGTTCTTGTGACTTTAGAGTCCTACTGACTTTGAAACAGTCACAAAAGCAGAAATCCAATCACTGCTCTTCAGCTGTACTCCCGTAATATCTCGTAAAGACTCTGCCTCCATCTGGAGTCCTTCTATGTGTTCTTCTTCTTATATTATATACTGTATACTGGCTCATGGGACAGATGACGAATATAAAAAGTATGGTAACATGTTCCAGTACAGCGTGACTGCTGTATCAGACAGGGGTGCTGCTGATGAACTAAATTACTGTCCACCTCAGCGATGACCATTTTAGCACAATTTTTATGAAAGCAAAAACTAGAAAATAGAGGCCCGTGTGAAAGATACTTTCCTATCCTAAACTATCCTTTATGTATCTTAGACACGCCTGATGGAAAGGCTCTTTGTATACACTGTACGTACGTATGATTACTGATTATAATAATATTGACTTGCTGTTTTGCCTGACAGACGATGGCTCCTCCTCTAAGTACAGCTGGAAGATTGACAAGAACAAATAAAATCAAACATAAAATAGGGTACACATTTTCCAAACATGGAAAAAGCAATTGTCTGAGTCTGACTGACGCAGACTGATTGATTTAAAAAAATATATAACCAAAAAACAATCACATCATTAATAATAACATTAATGAAAACAGCAATAATAAAAAAACAAACAAGTCTTCATTATAATAATACCTGTAATAACAACATTGACAGTAACAATAGCAATCATAATAATATTGATAATAATAGCAATAATTAGAATCATTAAAATTCTATAAACAAGAAAAAGCAATGGAGTTCCTCTCCAGGGAAGAGAGAGGAAGAGCACCACAGGCAGTGGGGCTGAAGCCCAAACCACTGCCTGACATGAGGTAAAAAACAATAAAAATGTCCCCTCCTCCAAGTGGACTGCGGAGGGGGCAGGATGGAGAGATGCCAGACTGCGGGATGGCTGAGAGACATTCATCCTGCTCATTGCTCTCTCCAGCCCTCCACTGCACCACTCTGTAGCTATCAGTCTGTTTGTATCTGTCTGACCTCAGACAAAGTGGCTGTAGGGCCCAGTGAGGCGGGTGAAGGCATAGGGAGACACAGTAACCATAGAGGTGGTGTGGAAAGTGGGGGCTAATCGCGTCACGGGCCCCTCCCTCTTGTCTTTAGATTGTCCAGGTCCTGGACTGGCACCTGCCACCGTAGCCCCCCACTTGCGTTTCTTCCCGAGGGCCTTGATGTCTTCCTGGGAGAGGCCAAGGAGAGCCGCTTCCTGCTGCCTCTGCAGCGCTCGCTCCGCCAGCAGCTTCATTTTGGCCTCCCACAGAGCCAGGCCGTGCAAGGGCTGGTTGAGGTTCTTGTGCTGGTAGAAGACCAGGGAAATGCGGGTGGGGTGGGAGCGGTCAGGCTTTTTGAGTGGAGTGGTAGCATGTAGTTCCCGACGGGCACATTCAATCAGGATGGAGCCGTGGGCGGGTGCTACTGCTACACCACCAATATTAGGATCAAGGAAGTTGTGCTCGCTGTCAGACCACACCTCATCATCATCTAATTCACGGGCCTTGGCGTTCTCAACGTGACTCTCAGCTCGGCTGGGGTTCCAGCAGGCCTGATCTGACTGCTGCAGGGCATCAGGGAAGAGGCGCCCTTCAGGGGCAGGGGATAGGGTACTGCCTGCCACTGAACCCCCACAAGATTTCCATGCCTTCTCTTGGAGCCCAAGAGGAGTGGAACACCGACTTTCCCCCGTCTTGGACCAGATCTTGTCAGGATAGGCTCCTGCAGGATGGCTGTGCTTCAAACCAGGGCTATATGCCACAGGCCCCATGGCCCAAGGATTCGGTTGAGGACTGGGAGCAGGGCTGGCCCAGTGCCTCGGGGTGCCCGGGCCTGGGGTACCTGGGCCAGGGGTGCCCGGCTGTGGTGTAACTGAGCCTGAGCGGGAGCAACCAGGCTGTGGTGTACCTGGGTGAGGGGTACTTGGGCGTGAGGTGGCAGGGTGCGGGGAGCCGTGGTGTAAGTTACCTGGGAGCATTGCGCTCAGGTGAGGGGACGGAGATGGAGAGGAAGGTACCTGTAGAGATGGTGATGGGGCAGGGGAAGCCATCAGGCCATTGGAGCCAGGGTAGGATGTCCACTGCTGGGGGTAAGGAGAGGGCTGCCTCTGTTGGGGATGCTGGTGAAACTGCTGCTTGTCCGGGTTCAACAATGAGGCTTCAGGACTTGGTTTAGGGTTCAGATGGCCTTCCCAGTTAGTGGGAACGATACTTCCATTAAGCTTGTGCCCTGGCCAGGGTGCAGGCTGGGGGGTGGTGCTAGCTGCGTTGGCACCTGCCTGGCTCGGCATTGTGCCTTCATAGACTGGCAAATCCAAAGGCTCCTGTTTGATGACTGGGGTGCCTCTGTTGGAGGGTTCAGAAGAGACAGAGGAAGGACGGGACTGGTTGTAGTCCGCAGGCTGGTTGTAAGCGCTGTGGTTAAGCTGGTTGGCTTGCTCTGGGTGACTGGGGTAGGACTGGGCCAGTCTGGCATGAAGACTCTGGATATCAGGCTTCATGTCCACCTGGTCAGCCTTACTGCCCGCTTTAGGCAAAGAGCCATTTCGACCCTCGTAGGTCCTCAGCTTAGGGGGGAAAAGTGCATTGGGGGGGTAGTTGTAGTAGCCATAGTGCAGATTGTGGTGGTAACCATTTACTGGGTCTGGTGCAGAGGGCTGGCCAGTTGGGGGGAGGCCTCCCCTTGCATAGTAGGCAGGGTGTGGATAGATGTTGTTGAATGGGTCTGCTGCCTGCACAGGGTATCCATCTACCGATCCGTTGAAGGGCTCTTTCTTGATGTTGGGCTTCACTTCTTGTTTTATAATTGCTGAAAGTTTGAAAAAAAGAAAGGTTAAATTAGAAACTAACTTCAAATCCATTTCAGCTTGTTTATATTGTGTGTTTTGTGCAGATCAAACTGTTTAGGATCTTGATAAATGCATTTCAGGTAATCAGACAAGGACCCAAGTTGAGACCTCAGTTATTTTAAAATAATTTGCCTAACAATATGGACATCTGTTAACTACAATCAAAGTATATCATTAAAGGAAGAGGGGAGTAGTACCTTTATTGCCTTGGGGTTGAGGGAAACCGGTAATGCAGGCTTCTGTCTTGACCACAGCTTTCTCTGGCGTCTCCCCTGCCTGCTGCAGGAGTTTGTTTTTCTTCTTCTCCGAGGTTGCCTTCTTGGCCTCCAGTCGGCGTTGTCTGCAGGACTTGGCAGGTTCGGGCAACTTGCGCACCTCACGGCGGAAAGCTTGAAGCATTTGGATGGCTCCCGTCTGCATCTTGAGGCGCTGGGCCTCCTCACTGCCAAACTCATCAGTCAAAGACACCTTGTACAGAGGCAACACGTGGAGTTGCTCATCCTCAGGTATCTCCTTCACTGCTCGGTTATCCTCCTTAGTTAAAGTGCACACCTAACAGAGGAAGGGAGGGAGAGGACGATGAAATTTAGACTGTTCTAGGACGAAACATATCAACAACTCATTCACCAAAAAGATGATACATTAATTGTTTATTCACATCAGAATACCCAAACAACACAAATGTAAGAGTATGGTGAGTCCTCTTACCACTGTGCAACCATTGTAGAGATTGTGTTGATCCTTATGAGCATGGGCACAGAAATCCATGCAAGCAGTGACTCCAGAGAAAGGCCTCCCTTCCTTCGAGCCAAGCCTGCACTCTGGAGCTTTCGACTCTGACTGGCACTGAGGAAGAGGAGAGATATATCTTTATTACCTTGCAAACATTTGAGATAAATACAAACAGCAGTGAAGACCCTTTAAGGTGGCACTTTGCAGGTACAATATGTTATATTGTAAACATAGTTTCCTTTGAAGAGTCTTCTCTGTTTCTCAGGTTTTTTTTGCAAAGAAGCAGGTAAGGTCTCAAAGTTCAGTGAAATGTAATGTTCACTGTGCTTCTGGAAGATGACAGGTGTAGTTGGAGCTGCATTAGTTTGGTACTGTATGAAGGGTTGTACAGTAAATGTATAACAAACCTGGTTACTGTAAGCCTGTGGGGCCAGCCGCTTGTACAAAGGAGCCACCTCAGTTGCCAGATGCTGAAAGTTATCCCTGAGTTTTTCCTCCTGACAAGCAAAAACATGGATCACAGGTCAGATCAAAACATTGTTGCCTTAAAATCAAACAGGTGAAACATATTTATCATCCTGTTTAACGCTTTAATTTGTCTCTTTGATGTGATGAGTACCTCTTCAGGGTGATCTCCTTGTAGTCTGAACTTGCGTGGCAATTTACTCCGGGCGTACTTGCACCCGTTGAAGTACATACTCCAGGAGCACCCAAAGGAGAAGGAAGCACCACAAGATTCAGGGTCCTTGCCTTGACACGCGCAGGTACGACTGCAGGGGGAGAGAGTGAGCAGACTCTGAGTGTCATGTATAAATAATGTGTAACCTGCTGATGTTTCACATCATGTGAACCTTAACGTAGCTGAGCGGGATATAACAATGTAGCAGAGAGAAAATTGTGCATTTCAATTTGTGCATTGTTAGACATTTCATAGAACAAATATCCTATTATTTGATGTTGCAGTTATACATATACAGTTTGAATAAACCAGACAAGGTATTTAGAAAAAGCTATTTCTGCTATCTATTTAACAAGTGAAAGAGCAGAGAGGCTGCTAGGATTGGGGTATCACTTCCATCTAAGCCAGAGATAGTGAATGGGTATATGTCTATACAAGGTTAAACAAGAGATCATAGCTGCATGTAACAACACAGACAATGTTTACTCATCAATTTGTACGTATCTGGAGACTAAATGAATTTTGTTTGCTTTTGTGCATGCACACATTATTCAGTTTAAATTAAGCCTGACGCCTCTGGAACATATGACCTTATTATGTTTCATTCATTAAAACAACCACATATTGAGAACACTTCTGGACATTATAAAGATGGTCTGCGATATAAAAGATGAGCTCTTGCTTTGAAAATAACTCAAAACACAGGAAACACAGGTGCAGTGAAAGCACAGTAATTTCTGACAACCTGCCTGTTAAACGTTCCTTCTTAAACGTGTTCATTAGATAACCAGTGTAAAACGGTACTCACTCATCATTGAGGCCACAGCGTCGGCTGGTGGGGTTGCCATATTTGGTGAGGGTGTCACTGAGCTCGCGGTACAGCTTGTCAGCCAGGCCCCTTGGGACACCTTCCCAGGCCATAATGAGGATGATGATGACAGCGTTGGCACAGTGGTGGCCGGCACGCTGGCGCACCAGACACAGCAGCTTCTCTGTCTCACTGCCACGACGGATCACCTGACAGGAAACCGAGCACATTGTTGTTTTAGCTTTTACTCATGCAGAGGAGTTTAGGTAAACAACCTAGCTCTTAACCTCCATTAAATCTCTGATTTTAATACTGAAATACAATGTCAGTTAACCAACATAATGCTGCAAAACCATTATTGTTTCATGCTATCCATCTGTCCATCCACTATCTATACCGCTTATCCTGTTCAGGGTCGCAGGGGAGCTGGAGTCTATCACAGCTGTCACTGGGCGAGAGGCGACGTACACCCTGGACTGACTGACAATTTTAGAGTTTAGAGTCACCAATGAACCTAACAAGCATGTCTGTGGACTGTGGGAGGAAGCCGGAGTACCCGAAGGGAACCCCCACATGCACGTGGAGAACATGCAAACTCCACACAGAAAGGCCCCCTATGTCCGAACTGGGATTCAAGGCCTTCTAGCTGTGAGGTGACAGCGCTAACCACTGCAACACCCTGCAGAATGTCTCATTGTATGGTAACAAAATTTGTTATTTGTGCCTGCAAAACAGTCAACTTGAGTTCCAGCACAACGCAAATGCAAAGAAGCAGTAGGTGACACTATATTTTGGAATGGTTTTCGATACATTACAGGCACCTGTATATTTTTTCTTGAATGAGACCATTCTTATACTAAACACTGACACAAGTGAACAACGTTTCTGCATCTCATAACTAAGTATCTGATGATTCCTCCCAGAAAAGATCAGTTAAATCTGATATGTGCAAGCCTGCTCTCTTTCACTTTTATTATCTTAACACTTCTTTCTCTGTCTCCAACACACACACACACACACACACCAACACCCACGCTAACTCTCCCTGAGTAGGATGGCCGTTTTGAATCCATAAAGTCATTAGCGGGATGTGTCAGGGGTGACATGGGAGGGGAGTCTGGGAAGTTGTTAAACAATGAGACCTCCTACTGATCTGCTCACTGTGGGTGACAAACTTGGCCAGGAGTCTCCCCAGGACCCCTCATTATACACACATACACACAAGTCCTGACGACACGTACACACACACTGCATAAACCTGTTGCTTATTGGCTGTCGTTTCTGACATGTGGGACACCTCTCTCTAATTTTAAAACAATCAGGCTTTGACTGACTGGTTGACATACTTTCAAAAATGTCTTTGAAGGCACAGCCTGTTTTCTGCTTTCTGCTACCTCACTCATATTGAAAGTTATGTTTTGTAAGACTCTTAAGGAACTTAAATCACATGGCAAATATGATTTAATGTGACACTACTTACCCACTTAGCGATAGGACATCCTCGTGAGCTCTTCCCCTCTTTGCCTGTATACACCACCTTCTCAATCCGAATGGCATCCCCTTTCTCTCCATACCTACACGGGGGGAGAAACAATTTGGATCTTTTATTTCCATCCACTTGAACAGTTCATGTATGGATCTAGAATGGCTTCTCTTTAGGATTGGTATTTGATTGACTTTAAGGCTCTGTCATACACTTAAAACTAAACACAGGAAAAGGAAACATTTCTTATCTACTAAACTGAACGATCTGACAGCTTGATTAAACACGCTCCCATAGCGAAATTGTTGCTAATAAAGGTCAACTTGTGCCAATGATTCCACACTGCCAACACATGGCCATTTAAAAACAGTCCAACAGCACCTGGAGCAGCTGATGGCTGCTAGCTTGGTGCATCAGAAATCTAACTGGAGACACAATCCTGCAGCTCAGCTTTTGGTTGTGATCACCAAGAGTGTTTTTTCCTTTTTAATACCAACTATTGCCTTTGCCAGTTTAGTCCTGAAACAGTTTTAACTGTTCGAGCTGTACGAGTCAGTAGTATTTTACTGTGTGGCTCTTTGGACAAAGAGAGACCCACATCAGCAGTAGTGGCTGCTGTGGAGTGTTCACAAGGATCTGCTGAGATTCACACATGCATGGCAGAGTAAACAAGAACCCACTACCCTCAACACAATGCCAGCAAAAAGGGCCTTCTCCTGGGAATATGTGCAGGTGTTTGTGTCCCCATGTGCACGTACAGGCTTTTTTTTGAGTACACACATTTTTATTTGTTTTGGGTCTCTGTGTGTATTTCTCTGGAAACACCTTATTAAACAAATAATGGACTGTTTGGAGATCATTTAGTAGTAGCCAGAATGGTTCACGTGTGTTTTTCTGCTGGTCTGATGGTAGAGTGACAGGTTCTATAAGAGAAGGAAGGGGTCAGAGGTTGGGTCGGGCTCGGGACAGGTCAGTGGAACCTGTCAGATGTCCGCTCACATCTCATATCAAGTCTCCTGCCTGCCTGATACCTGCCATTGTGAGTAGGTCAGCTCTGAGCAGATCCCGAGTGACAGTGAATACAAGGGGCTCCGGCTGAATGGGAATCACCCTGAGGTGGCTGAGAGATTGGGAAGGGAGTAGGCTCTATCACCACAGGGGTGGCCCGCTGGGGTCGGGGGTGGGTCGAAGGTCAGCTAGGGACATTGGGGCCTTAACTCTTATGTCATCTCTCAAACAACAAAGAGTGGTGGTCCAACATCCCCCCCTCACTCAGTCTGTTCTCTCCAGGGACTAATGACTCATTGTACCTTTTGAATCCAGCTTCTCGGGAAAAAGCAGCCAAATGTGCACCTCAGTTAAATGTTCAGTACTGCTAATATGAACCACAGCACAATGAAGCACCTGTTTTAAGAAGGTTACTACACAAGCACAATGTTTTTGCATTCATTGTCAGAATGTGTAAACTAAGCTGTAGAAAATATGGGATGTTGTTTGGGATGAATACAGTATAAATGGATTCGACTAGAGTCCCGGTAGCTGTTGCTATATACAGTATAATCATTTGTTGCCTCATTTATTTGTATGTTAAACGTGATCCAACACCAAATTCTTGCTGTAATCAATGCTACAATTATAACAGAGAAATACTTCATGATATAAATGACAGATCTGGATATTATTGCACTAAAATGCACCATTTCCATCACACTGTCTTATTTGTATTTTTCCTCCCTGCCTTGATTCCTTTCATTCTCAGCTATCATCTGCTGCTACTCCTGTGTCTTTTTTGCTCTGCCTCTGATATGCTGATGATGCTCATACTTCCTGTTCCTCCTACTGGATTCTGGGTCACAGATTCCCTAAGGACAAAATGTGAGGAGGAGGGAAGCTGGAGAGAGAGAGGAGGGAGAGGCAGAGGCAGAGAAAAAAAGCAAGAGCATGTAGGAGGAAGGGAAAAGAAGAGAGAGAGAGAAGAGAAGAGGGAAAGGCTCACCTCGTCTCCATTAGGTCTCGTATGGAGGCTACAGTAGGTCCAGATCCCAGGTGATTATAGTAGGGCCCTTCATCTTTCTCCAGGATTTGTTCTAGAAAGAGAGACAGGACAGGGTGAGAAAACGGGACATAAAAGTTCCACAGTTAAATATGCACAAGGATTAAGCATATTCAACAAATTACAATTGGTGATGATTTATTTTGTAGCTAAAGCTTTTGAGTGAATCCTTATAATGCTGGTTGTTCTACTTTTTAACTAATTCTAGTATTCATTCTTCATTTAAACTACTTTTAATATTTATCCTCAAATCTCTTCTCCATTTGGAGAACAATGACACCAAACACATAAAAGTTTGCTTCCACATCAACATTTTGTTTTTCTCCTACACCTCACAGCATCACTGGAATTCCTGCTCTTCTACTACCTAGGATTTCTAAATGTTATTTTTCACATCACATATATCAAATTAATAATTTCCCTTCCCTCCATCAGCGATGAGTGAGGGTTTGATTTTTGCGGCTAATCGCATCTCAGTTTCTGTAGCGATCTGTGAAAACTTAAAAGGGTTTGTTTTGATGTATTTTTGGACAAACTCAAAGACATTCTCTTTGAAGCTGACGCCAAGTCATTTTTGGAAAAGCGTGAGTGTGTTACTCATTGCAACCTCCAGTCCACACAAACACACGTGGACTAACGTGCCCTCTGGATGCACAAACAGTGGGCCGTGACTGTTGGGTGTGGTTCTTGTGTGGGACTTTGCAAAGCAGAAGCTTTTTGAGGTAGTGATGAATGATTCCGTTTATGTCAGCATTGAGAGGAAGTGTACGTGTTTCTGTGTGAGCTCTGTCTACCTCTATGTTTATTTTTTGGCTAAGTGTGTGTGTGTATAAGTATATGAGTGCATTTGATCTTTGTACTACACGCGCCTCTGGTCTACATTTAAGTCCCATGACAACAGTGCCTATTACAATCTAATGGACTTTGCATTGCCTGGCTCTATAACAGCTTGCTATGTGTTTTGTAACAGGATTGTGTGGCAAATAATGCTGTGTTGCTACTACTACTCTCTCATAGAGTAGCATAACAAAATTAGCTAAATGCTCTAAATGTTCAGGCTCTACTCTATCAGCTGATGACCTAAAATGTAGACACACACCCTGTGGTGTGTGTATCTCTGGATCAGAGGCAATATGAGGTCACATTCCCTGTTAATGCAGGGAGGCACCGAGGCGTGGCTCAAGGCAGGAAGTGGAGGAGTCCTACTAAATACTTGGGTGGAATCTGGTTTAGTGTGCATGTGTGTCACACTATGGTTTGTGTGTGTGTGTGTGAAGCCTTGTCGTCTGCCTGTTGTTACTGTTAGTAACAGCACACAGCTAACAAGTGTTTCTCTGCAGCTGCTCTCCCCCTGCTGTGCAATCTTTTCAATGTTAAGGGACAGTAAGGGTCGATTTTCCCAGACCTTAACCCTTCATAGCCTCATAGCCTCATACAGCTAACAGTGTAGGTTGTTCCTCTTGGAAAAAAACTCCTTATTCAGTTATTGCTGCAAGTAAATAAACTGTTTCACACAGTGGCTAAGGCCTTGATTCCTGATTGACATTTATACTATAATAATGTTGGTGTAAGAAGTGGTAAAACCTCTTTAAATAATTTATGTTGCTGTTATTATTTTTCTTTATTATTTGAAAGACAAAGTGTGTGACATATGAATGTCCATGGCTTCTAATGCGGGACCACCTGCTCTGTTGTTGACATATAACCTGAGCAGCGTAAGACCCAAACCATGGGACTGAAACCTTTCAACAAAGGCTCTGTCCTGCTTGCTTGCCTGCCAGACCCAAACTTACACAAAAGGCTCCTTCTGCCACCGCAGCTATTGTTCATGTCTGCTGCCTTCAGTGCCTCACACTGTTACAGTTTGGATGATCACAGCCACACACCCTGGCACACACACACATTCTTAGATGCATTTAACAGGCTTCCAGACACAGAAGCTGAAACTGAAGGGGACTGAAAATCTAATAGTGGACCTGCCTAGTTCAATGGGTTTAGTAAATAACATACCTTAACAACATTATGGGTTTTGCTCCTTAGGTAGAGAAATGAATGAACATCTTTAGATTGAAAAAAAAAGGAATCCCCAAAAAGTCCTCCCTGAAACATTTGCAAACTCTCTTGCTGCAAGAAGGCCCATCAGTGTTGTGTATTGAATACTTGTCCTAAAATTGCTAATACAGCATGTTGATGGAAAGTCACCTCATCCCCCTGCATGCACACAAGTAAAGACAGACACCAACACACTGACTTACCCACACAGGTGCAGACGGGGAACTCTGCCTGCAGATCCTTGGATGGAGTATCCAGCAATGTCTTGGTGGGGCTGTCCAGATAGCGCAGAGGAGACTCTAGGAAGCCTCTGAGAGACGGAGAAGAAGGCAGACTGTCCTTAGTGGGTGTGTCCTCCTCAGAATAGCATGTGGTTGAAAGTACTGCTATATCTCCCGAGGTTTCGATCTTCATGCGTTTGGGTAGCGGAGAACCTGGCATGCTGAACATATCCTCTAACACACAGGGCTGCTGCTGCTTCTCCATAATGGTATCCTTATTCTGAGAAACATGTTGGGGCCCCTCATGCTGCTTCTCCATTGGGCTTTCAGTGGATGCCTGGTTCAAGGTTGCTTCGACAGGAGTCCCTAACTCATCCTTACTAACTTCCATCTCCTGATCGTTTGGCCGAGGTGTGGAGCTGGCTTGATTGGTGAAAAATAAAGAAGTCGACTGGGATTTGGATGTTGATGTAGGACTTGGGTCCTGAGGACTGGTCTGGGGTCGATCCCCAAGCTGAGGGGCTGTAGCAGTGTCCTCCACAGGCTGACTGGCATGTGCGTCTGCGGCTGAGTCCCCAAATTCAGCCTCAAACTGGCGGATCAGTTCTTCATACTTCGGGGGTATGTTAATAAGACCCGGTAATTGTGATGTGCTGGATGAAGATGTGGAGGTCAGAGGTGTGGTGGTGCTGGTGTTACTTGATGCCAGGCTGCCTGTTTCTTCAGATTTTTCATGGGCTACAGGGGCCACTGGTGGGGGCAGAGGACCCATGAGGGCTGGAGTGTTTTCTGACAAAGTGGAAACAATGGAAGAGGGAGTTGAGGAGTTGGAAATAGATACCTGAGATTGGGCTGGGGCAGGGAGGCCTGCAGCAGCAGCCTGAGTGGAGTTACTGTGGATGGGCAGAGAGGGGAAAAAACCTGGTTGCAGGCTCGTCAGGGCCGGTGCTCTGTCCATCATGAGGACTGGTGGTTTTTGTACGGAAATCTGTGTCTGAGGCAGGAAGGTTGGCGTGGAGGCTTTCTGCTTGGTCTTTTTGATGATTATCTGTTTGGGTTTGGGCATGGGAGAGACAGAAAGCATCCCACTCATAGCTTTTATGACAGGAGATCCTTGGCTGCTTTTTCTTTTCTTGGGTTCCTTAGGTTCCTGTTTGATGGCCAGATGTGGCAAACCTTCTGCCTCCATCTGTGGCCACCACTTTTTCAAGTTTTGGCAAGCCAGAGGTGCACGAGGGCCTGGTGCTCCAAAGCCAGAGGAGTGGTTAGAGAAGAGGTTTCTCTTGTAGTGAAGGTGCTGTTGCAGAGCTGCCTGAGTGGAGTGGCTGATGGCTGCTTGGCCAGGAGACAGGGGAGTGCCAGGGTAGTGCTGACCCTGCTGCTGACAATTAGCCATGCCGTAATTTTCCATGGAGGCAGTGTGATGATAGTGCTCACCAAAATCCGGCTCTTGCTTTATCCTGGCCAATGCTGGGTTGTCCTGGACCTGGATACCTCCATTCTGAATCAATCTGAGCTGCTGTGTGACTGGAAGCTTAAAAGGAGCATTGCTGAATTTGCCACTGGTGTCACCAAGCAGCTGTTTGAGCTCTGACATGGGGTCTGAGCTACTGTGAGGTGCGGCAGCATAGTGAGACTGGGGCTCAGACTTCATACACATCCACGGGTTCTTCTGTTCAGACCCTCTGCCGGAGCCCTGCTGCCACTGCTGGGGACTGGGGTTGAAGCCTGGATGTTTTCCCTGACCTGGGAAGGGAGAGGTAGAAGATGGGAGAGGGGAAGCATGGGGTGGCTGGCCCTGGGACTGGGGCCTGTGGTGCTCACAGGACACTGAGGCCGGCTGGCTGGTGTGTAGTCCTGGAGGGACGGATTGAGAGCGTGAAGAGGATGAATGAGGGCCGGGGGAGGATGAGATCAAGCTAGTGCCATTGGGGGGCTGAGATTGTAGACTCTGGGTGTGTTGGTGGTGATGGAGGTTACTGTTGTATGGGGTGTGACTTGGAGAGCCGGCAGCTTGCGGACCAGTACCAGATAACTGTGTTAGAGCTTCTATGGCGATGGCTGTCTGCAGACTGATGTTCTTTTCCTTGGCTATGGAGAGCACCTGTGGAGAGCAGGGGATTGGGGGTTTGGAGTAGGGCGCTTGGTTTGTATGAGGGCCTTGAATTCCCTGTTGCTGTTGGGGGTATGAAGTGGACAAACGGTGGCCACCATTCACTTGGGGGTAGGGCTGAGGGTGGTGTTGCAAATGTTGTTTAATCGGATGAGGCTGTGAGCGTGAAGGAGCATCAACCATCTTGCAAGCATCTTGATCCTCGTTTGTTGCCAACTTAATCTTCTTCTCCAACCACTCAAGGTAGTCAGGACAGTCAGGCCCGTCACAGTTGCAGTTAGGGGGCTTGTGCCCATGTTTGGCTTGGCTCAGTGCTGTTTGTAGGGTGTTCAGGTCTTCTGGAGGTTGGCAGCTACCCTCAGGTGCCCCTGTAGAGACTCTGGTCTGAGCCCCCTCCGCACCCATCTCCTGTGTGAACTTCTCGTAAAGCTGGGCTGTATTACGCTGCACGAGGCAGGAGGAGGAGGAAGAAGGAGGCAAGGAGCCAGCAATAGCAGAAAACGCCACCAGATTGTGAGCATCCTCCATGTTTGCATGGTGGACAGGTTCATCAGGGGTTGTACTGCTGCTTCCATTCCAACACGGTTGCTGTTGTTGGGTGTCACTGACCTTGCCGTGTCCTGACATAAACTGTCTTGGGGGCAGGCCTCCAGCCCTCTGTTGCTCTGTTTCCATAGAATTCTCTTCATCGTTAGGGTAGGGATTCACCCCATTGGCCAGTTCCAGGCTCAGCGCGCCTTCCTGGAGGCGGTCATGTGACCCAATTTCCATCTGGCCTCCACTTCTGGGGCCATCCACTGAAGTGACTTCACGTACAGTCTAAAAAACAAACAGGGAGGTAGGTTAGTGAGGTTATAAGAATCCACTGCAAAACAGCATCACACACTGTACAGAGCACAAGACAAAAATGACCGAATGATGAATAATGATCATAATAAAAATACATATAAAGCTCGTTCCCTTCTCCTATTCAGGGTTTCCATCACACCTCTCACACATTTAGAATGCACACTGTGCGGTCACTAGGGCTGAGGAAAACCGAATTAGCTATTACATCAGTGGAGGGATTTCGCAACAACTTATTTTGTAAGGCAAGTCACAGGTCATGTGACAAAGTTTCACTGTTGTTTAAATGAACAGTCTGCTCTATATCAGTTGGGTTATGCAAAGTAGGCAGTTGGAAATAAAACATGTCGTCCATGGTGCTAGGAGACTGTGTGGCAGAGGTGATGACCTGTAATACCAACTGAGGGGTAAAGAAAACAAAATAGAATATATACAATGACTGTGAGATCAAAATTACTCATGTTATTTCATACCAAAGTTTTCCCTTCAGAGCTTCAAACTGCAAGTAAAGTAATTCTCTGAATGTGTGCACTGTAACTTTCATCCACTGGAGAGATTATCACAAACCCAAGAAACATTTCATGCAAAAGATACCTTAAAAGGCAAGTGTAAAATGAGTGTCTGAAGACTAGTGTGCACAAAAATAAGATTACCTGTTATAGTAAAAAAAAAAGATCATACTGCCATTGTTGTTAAAGCACACTCAAATGAGGCAGAAAGGACTGCTGGGAGGGTAGAGCTATAGATACTGCTATTCTTTGATGAAGAGTGAAGAAAATCGTATTATTATTATTATCATTATTACTGGTGTTTGATTATTACAGTTGTTTCAGGCAGAACACTCAAGTGTTTAACTGTTAATTTCAACAGTCCGCTTTGAAGTTTGGCCGTGTGGCTCTGCACATGTGATGCTCTCAAACTGTTTGAGCAAACCCCCAGCAAAGTCTAAGACACAACATTTGATGAACAGAACAAATATTTAACATTAAACATTTAATTTCAACTAAGTGCAAATAAAGGAGGGGGGTTGGAGCAGTGAAGACGATTGAGTTGGGTTAAATTGATAGCTTGAAAGCTGCAGCTGTCTGCTATCTTGATATCTTACAAGCCCCATTTCCTCTGCCCTGTGACTGAATGTAGTTGTTGCATCTGTAAGGTTTAAAGACCTTCTCCAACATTTGGCAACATTAATCAGGAGCTGATCAAAGCAACCACATATCTGACTTCCTTTCTCTATGTCGACATTAGGACAGTTACCAGATTAGGGGTTACACTGCAAACTGCAAACACATCATCTTGTTCCATTTATGTCAAATTACATTTTCAAAGCAGTTTAATTTCATGTGCTTGAAGCAGAAGAATATGAATATAGATTATAAAAAGGTAGTTCTGCTGACTACTAATACTACCAAACAAAGCCAACTATGTTGCTACAATAGACTTCAATGCTAAATGTTTGTTTCAGTACAGTTCTAAGCCCAGGTTGGCTTCCCTTATTTCATAATCAAATGAGTTCAGCGAGGAAAAGCAAACAAAGATAATCCAAGGGCAGGTTTAGAAATCATTGACAGAGTTCATGTTGTGACTACAGAGTGTATTCTAACAAACCTAATAGTCTCCTTTGAGAAGAAAACAATGGCTTCACTAAATGGATGCGTTATTATGTCAGGTCTATGAAATAAAGCCAACACACTTTACTAATAATATTTCAAGTGTCAAAGACTTCAGCCTCTGTGTTTACACTAAACAAGATAACCGAAACAAGCACCAACTGAATACTTCACACTGTACAGTAGTTTCACCTCTATAACAATTGACTAAAAGCACTACCCTTCCTGCCAGAAGACAGAACAAAAAACCAATATTGATTGACGGAGGGATAAATATTACCTTACCCACGAACCAAACTCAAGCTTTCAAATGTTTATGATTAACTTGAAGTTTCTAAAAACAAAAAGAAAATGGCCTCTGTTCGTAGATCCATCTGTGGATGATAGTAGACGAGAGCCTGGCGTCCAGCGTCCCGATCATTTGAATATTATTGAAATAAGCCTTTGAAGTGGCTAATTACTGGACAGGCAGTATGCTCGGGTCTTTTGAATCTACCTTCTGCGCCGGGTGTCTGTTGGGGGTCCCAGGGGGTGGCAGTGGTAAGATGTGATGTGGCGTTGGAGGGAAGGGAGTTGAAGGGGGGGGTGGCAGTGAACAGCCGGCATGCAATACGTGAGAGGCCCCATGTCTGCACTATCAGTGGCATCAGACGGGGAAGAGGAAGGAGGTGGGGTAGTTGTGCGCGGCAGTTATGAGAACTGCAGTGTGTTGAAACAGAGACTGCAACACTGCACAATCTGACAACCCACAATCACGCATTATCAGTAACCCTGACGCTCTCTTTTCAAGTCAAACAGCCACAGACAAAAGTCACATGGGTTTAAAGCCCCTCATGCTCTACACTTAGAACTTCACCGGCTCTGCCACTGCAGATAACAACTAACAATATAACAGCTCTTGAAATCCTTCTATGATCGGAGCTCGTAGGGTAGTTTTAAAGCACCTGAATGCTGTTGACCTTGACTGACTTTATTTCTGAGTCCATATGCCGGTCCAGGATGGATATTCTGCGCTCACACCTGCAGCGCTTTGCACCTATCCAGCTGCCTCAGACTGCTCAGACCACGTGCTTTGACAAATATTTACACCAGGACAGAACTTACTCTCTTGTCAGGAGCCTATTTCTGTGCCACTCTATTTCAGAGCCAAACACGTACAATTTGTACAATCTTGACACACAACAAAAGCGTTAACACACCTAACCGGATCAGATTGCCGCAGAACCTGATTGACTTGACACTTGAGTCTAGGAGCCCTTTAAACAGGAGGGCAAAGGAAGGGCTTTTTAACACTGTCACTGCTAAAAGACAAAATGTGTCAGGATAATAGGGTGAGAGGGTTCAGTTGTCTGCTCACAAGTTCAGCTTCTCAGTAGACAGCTGAACCTAAATCTCAGATACAACCCCCCTCCCCATCCTGCCCGTTGTCCTCCTCCTTCATCCCCCACCCCTTCCTTTGCCGCTGTGCCGAGCAGAAACATAAAGCAGATTCCCTGACAATATGAAGCCGGCTGAGAGCCCCGAGGAGCATGGACGCATACTTACGTGGTCCTGAATGTCCAGATGCGGCTGCCGGTGAGAGAGCAGAAAGCAGAAGACGAGACAGAGAGGAGCATGAGACTTGCTTGCCGGCAGAACGGCTCAAAAGCAATCCGGTCTCGTTGGGTTGTATTCCTTTTTATTTCTTTCGGTCTGTGCGGCGCACAGATGGAGCAAGCGGCGAAATACACATGCATGCATTCACACACGCACACACAGCCAGCCACACAAACACAACACACCTCCCCCCAGCGAAGCACACACGTTTCTCATTCTCTTGCCTCTTCTTATGGCCGACGCTTTCTGTTTTCTCCTTTTTCCTTTCTCATTATCTCTGTCTGCTCCTCCCTTCCCTTTTTCAATATCCTCTTTCTTTCTCTCGGCTACACATGCAGTCGGCTTCTCTTTGCAGCCCCCACCTTCCCCCTTCTCTCTCTCTCCCTCCCTCCCTCCCTCCATTCCCCTCCCTCTCGCGCAGCCTCTCCCTCCATCTCCTCTCTCTCTTCAGTGTGTGCAGAGCGAGAGGCCATTATCTGAGCCACAGCGGGCACGTACGATGGAATGGAGGAGTGTGCAGTGAGCAGAAACAGAGAGAGCTGTGGGGGATAGTCGCTAGCAGCAGCAGCCTAGGAAACAGCACAGCGCAGCAGAGCTCTTACCAATGAGAAACCCTCTCTCTGTCTCCACGCCCTTCAACATTGCTTGCTTTATTGCATTAGATTATCTTACATATAAGGCTATGCTGTGTTTGTTTATCCACAAATGCCCAGTGTAGGCAATTCCGTCTGTGACAGTGCTTCCCTGTTTGTGTGGAGGCGAACCAGCGGCTTCCAAGCGAAAACGCAGTCTCAACGCACAACGGCATCAACAGGAAAGAGAAAAAGGAGCAAAAAGAAGCAAAGTTACGTTGCATTTGCCTTCTGTAAATGGATCTGGTCCTCCTTAAGGAGATTTTGTTCCATGTTCGCGCATCTAGATTCTGCTCAGCCATGGGCCAAAGGAGACGGCATCGATGATGGTTTTCAATCTCTATTTTCTTTCCCATCCATATTCGCATCCATTTACCATTCTTCACTTAAAACAGAAAGCCTTCAGTCTTACACCTGTGTTCGATAATAGATCCTTTAGCAAGCCTGCATGCGAAAGAAAGAGAAAGATTGGGAATTGAAGAGGGAGCTGGCTTGTTGGTGCTCTTGCTGGCCCTTCCTCCAAGATGCAAAGGATGCAGACGAGATGGAAGGCTTCTGACTGAAGGGTCACTTGATACACGCTCGTTCCATCAACACATAACTCGCCTACAAGGGGTAGGAAATTGGAACAATGAAGACTATGTGATATCAACAGAGGTAAAAGAGCAAGGCAATGAAGAGGGAACAGCGGATGACACTTCGGCATCGGCAAGCGAGAGTAGCAGAAGTCAGGAGGAAGACATCGAAAAGAGGGAAGACAACAAGAGGGAGACAACAGCTCAACGAAGGACAGTCGCTCAGTTTTTCATTTGACTAATACTGTAAAGGGCGTGAAGATGATGTAGAAGAGAGTACAGAAACAGAAAGAGGATCGGCGGGTTGCTGCCAAACGAAGACAGCAACTGCAAGTAATCAACCCATTACAGTTCGCTGAGGACAAGACTACGATCCTCTCCTGTCTGCCAGCCTACGATAACGTCCTTTTGTTGTTCTCTCCTCACCACCGTTCTTCCTTGGCATCATTGCTATTATCATCATCACTGTCTTCGTGATCGCTGGATGTTCCCTCTCGCCGACTTGCAGGCTGACTGGCCTTGTGGCATCTCCTCTCTTCTCTCCAACATTGCTGGAGTTTTGTAGCAGATTTGAACAGGAGTAGGAGGAGGAGGGGGAAAAAACATGGCCGTCTCCCCCATGCAGATCGTTGTCAGCTCCTGCGTAGTATTTTTCTGTTATATTACTGAGCGAGTGGTGGCTACACAGCGCTGTGGCTGGATCAACTTCAGTAGCCTTCCCCTGCCTCTCTTACTTTGGCTTTCTCTGTTGCTCTTGCTCTCCCTTGATCTCTCATTTTCTCTGGCTTTCTTAAACTGCCTCTGCCTCCCTCTCTCGATTTGTCTCTCTGTTTTGTTTCC
Organism: Semicossyphus pulcher; assembly: GCF_022749685.1. Classification (NCBI taxonomy): domain Eukaryota; kingdom Metazoa; phylum Chordata; class Actinopteri; order Labriformes; family Labridae; genus Semicossyphus; species Semicossyphus pulcher. The sequence goes on along the minus strand of NW_027211737.1, from coordinate 28,451,860 downwards.
TAAGCTTTTTCCTCTTCTAGCATAGCTTATTGCATTACCGTTCCAACACTTTCTGACGCAGCCGCTCTCCGGCCCTGTAAAATGAACACTGTCTGTCTCTCTGTTGCCACACATATTCGTATACACACAGATAAGCGTCAATCCCAAAGAGAAACACGGCGCAGCATAAGCTGTCTAAGGGAAGGAGAGGAGAAGTGGAGCATTAGGTCACATGACCAGGGAGTGCCAATGAGCGAGAGGGAGAGCAGTGAGCAAGAGAGGTAGGAAACATGTGGCGGTGACGTAGCTGCATCGTCACCATCAACATCCCCATCATCAGTGTTTCCCACCGGGTTGCTTGCGTTCACCGATTGTTCAGATGACACATGTGCCCACTCTCAACTATCGCCAACACCACACACCAACGGACACTCGAAAAACATGCTCTTTCATTCACCCGACTCACTTGTGCTCGCTCACTCCCCCGGCTGCAATGACACAGCATTTCAAGCTCAAGCCCCGACTTAACCCCTGAATCACATGCTCTCCCCGCACACTTCCTCATTTTGAAGAACTACTGAGCACAACGGGCTTTTCTGTATGCTTTAATGCTCCGTTTGTCTGATCATTTAATTCTTTAAGTAACACCGGCTACGACACAGTGGCAATCATTTATCAAAGCTAAGAAGCTGTAGGGCTAAAAGAGACCTCAACAGACCAGCAGTCATCACAAATCTATAAAAAAGTGCATGAATAAATGACATCACATGGCTTCCACACTTTCGCTTTTAGATGAACAAATGGAACAGAAGCGTTCGCTGTCCTCGTGATCCAGCGTAGAGAACAGTAATTCAGCGGAGGACAATAACTCAGTGTCCCACGCTGTCAAAACACAAGCTACGTGTGTGTTTGTCACGTCCATGTACACCGCTGACTGGAACAAAGAAATATGATGTGACCAGAACTTAGCAGAAGGAACTTCCACAATCAGATGCAGAAGTTTACTGACTTTACAACGTACTGTTTGTAGGTACAGAGAAATACACGATAGTATTATGATTCAAACGCACGTGCTCACTCATGACTCAGGAGTCATTTCAAGTAAAACATTACCGCTGATTACATCAATTATGTTTCACTATCCTTCACAAAGAGAGATTTATTACAGAGAACAATAGAAGTGACTATAAAGTAAAAGTTTATATTAGTAAGCTGAACACAGAGGCAACACCACAATGCTGATTTGCTGTTATGCCCGAGAGAGCTGTCCTGAAATAACCTCCCGAGCACAATGGGTTACTTTTCAACTACAAAACAACGCAACAGGTTACACTATAACTGGAAGTCATCCAGCCTCCTGATTAACGTGTTCCACTCACATGACCCCAGAACCTCCAGACACTGGAAATGACAACATCAGTGACATTTTAGTGGAAATGAAATGGAAAACATGAACCAGTATGATGGCACACTTACGGTAAACCTGCTGTAACCCGGCATCGAGGGAGAGAGAAGGTACAACAGAGGCTCCGATTCTCACATTGATCGCTTCATCTCACAATCGCGTTAAATTATCGTCCAAATGAGTTGCTTCACGCCCTCGTCTCTCTCTCTCCATCCATCCCTCTCACTTTTCTGTCTCTCGCTCACTGTTTCTCAGCAGCACGGATGAAAGGTCTCGGTTGTAGGAGGTATGACTGACAACAAAAGTCCGTCCTCAGCGGTGTGTGTTGGGTTGGCTTGCATGACTAAGCCTGAGTCATCTTTCTCTCTTCTTTTCAACTAAGTCCTGACATGAAACCCTCACACACCAGAATGAGCTTTTTAAAGTTGCACCAGAACATTAGTAGGGGGAGGTTTTTGTGTGTTTGTGACACTCCAATAAAGTGGGACATGTGCTGTTTCAAGGGAACCACGGGGGAAAGGTCTTTCTAAGAAATCATTCAACTATTGCTTCACCCTCATCACCTCTCAGAAGGGGGGTGTGAGCCATTTAGGGTTAAAAAACCTCACATGAACATCGGGGCCATGACGTGCCGGTCCTTTCCCCTCCTCCCTTCTCTTCCTGTCAGCTGACTCCACCACTGCTCCCATCCTACCTCCATTACACCCCCCCCAACCCATATTGCCCTGCAGTCGAACAGCATCAAGGTCATCTGATCTGACACACTCTGTGACTCTCTCCTTCCCCCTCTCCTTCTCTTTTCTCTCCCCTGTCCCTTTATCTTTAACTGTCTTTCACTCTTACTGCCCACCCACCCCTCCTCACACACACACACACACACACACACCGACACACACGGCTGTTTCTCATCACATGCACACACCGGCAACAAATGCAGAGGCACGCTTTAATGATTTTTTTTCCCCCCACACATGCATGCTAGTGTGCATACAGTATTGGATTGTTCTCCGGGGTCACTGGGTTTATTGGTGGGCAGGACGAGAGGCTGCAGAGCCGCGCTGAGCACATATTTTACAGAGTGGAAGCAACACAAGTGGTTCAGCCTGGTTATACAAACAGGACTAATATCTGACTGGAATGCGTTTTATTTTTGTCTCGTAACGAACAAACCAGGCGCTAAATGTGTCTTATTTTTGACGTCACTCAGTTTAATGAAAGGATGCAGAATTCAAACTGCCTAATAGCTTGTGTATAAACTTACTGAAGCTTTCTGTCGGCCTGTGTGAAACACACTGTTAACATATTGCTCAATTTCAAGGCACCACCTTGTTATTTTATGCTTGCGTCTGTCTGTTTGGCTGGTTTTCTCTCTTTGTCTTTGTTTTCATTGCCATCTGCCCCCCACCCCCCACCACCCCCCGCATACCCAACACGCTCCCGGGCAGAATGGTGTTATGTTCAGGGTGTGTTAGGGTGTAGATCGTAGTACCGAGTGTAGGGTAACCAGCCTGAGTCATACCTCCTGACTTTCGGCACGTGCAGGTCGGCACGAATAGCCCAGCTGGGGAAGGCCTCCCCCCCCCCACCCCCACCCGCCCCAACCGCTCCTCACAAAGAGAAAGGGAGGAGAGGTTTTGGAGGGAGGAGAGAGAGAAAAAAGGAAAGGTGGTGATGGGTGGGGGGCTTTTGGGCAGGGTGGAGCCGCAAAAAAATAATGAGGAGGAGGAGAAAGAGGAGGGGGGCGCTGTTTTTAAGAGGCAGCTCTTTGTGCTTAAGGTTTCAGACATGAAAAGAAGGAAGGGAATTCAATCAATATACACAATACGTCCAATTTTGGTTGTAAGACAAAGGCAGAGGACGGATGACAGAAGGGGGATGAAATCAGGAGAGTTAGAAATGGTTAAAAAATAAATTTTATATCTGTCAGACTGATGGTGACAAGTCAGGAGAACGAGCTGAGCCTTCAGATCTCATAGGGCAGTGATGTAATTATAGCACTTGTTTTGAACACTAGAGCAATATTTTCATATCAAGCCAGAAATAATTATGCAATGAGTGTTAGTGGACAATATGAGGTAGTTAGAGCAGAAACTCAGATAAAGAGAAAGAAAGAGAAACCTTCCTTAGCTCTGCAAGGTGGCTGGTTGCCAGCGTTGTCTCTCTCAGGACTCGGGCTAAGATTAGCTTCCCATATGTTCAAGTCAGGCATGGCCGGGCTTAAAGGGCCAGTGCTCGACTCTGCACTGTGAAGCCATGAAGCCACTAAATCATCAAGATTTAAAATCAAGGCCAGACTGAATTTTTAATCATCCAAATGAAAGCTCAGGAGAAGATGATGGCGGGGTGATGTTTTTACATTCAATGTATTTCTGACTACTTCTAGTTTGATGTCTTGCCTTTCATTTCTAACAGTCCAAACATCCTTTTTCAGACAACAGCTTCCACTGATACATAAAAGCAATATAGCCATCGTTTCAGAAATCAATATTTTCATGTGCCCGTTTCAATTGTGATGAAAACTCCAACAGCTGTGGCGCTGCATTACGTAAAACCTGGCAGCGTCGGGCAGCAGTGGGATTCAGGATTGTATAAACTGCGCGCCCAGTGGGAGCAGCAGAGCAGCCGCCAGAGAGGTGAGAGTTAAAGAGCTCGAGCAACAGCTGAGGGCTCCTCCCCCTTCTCACTCCATTCATTTTTTATTAACTGCGGCACCAGGCGGCTGACAACCTCCCTCCGACATCAGACACAGATACCACCAACGATGCCAACCAGCCACTAACCACAGCTCCTCGTGCCATGCAGGGTATCGATCCAGCTCAGGACTCGGTGCAGGCTGAGTCCGGGCCATTTTCACTAGTACAAGCAGGACTATGAGCAGTGCAGCAGGACAGACAGACGCCTGATAACTGCCATTAATCACAGATTAGACATGATGTTGGCTCAGGGATTATGCAGTCCATATCTATTAATGATAGCATGTAACCCAGGTGATTGTTAGCGACTGTAAACATTAAAATAGCACCTGTCAGTGTACAGGACTTCTGGTATCTCTTCTATGTATCTCTCTTTCTATCACAATCACTGAAGGAAGCCTGAGTCACACTTGCGCTTCTACACATGATTCACTGTAGATACAAGAGTTTACATGAGTTCCTGGCAGCAGCCTGTTCCTTGGTTTGCATGCAGGGTTGTCGTCAACTTTTAACGGGTACAATGCAGTGAGTCACTATTTTAATAACAGACAATGGTTTACCTTGAACCTAATTCCTATAATGATTACTTTAAGGCTCATGGGAGATTCTGTAACACTCAGTTCAGAGCACAGGATACATGAAAGCTTTTCTAGCCTTTTAAATATGTATTTAATTATACTATTAGAGTTGTTTATAGAGGCACATGGGTAACAGAGCGCTATTTCTTTACTGACTGAGTGGAAACCTCGCCGAGCGGTAAATACATCGATGAATGGAAGAGGTGATGTCAAACCCTCCACTTCCTGACTCGGTGCTATACACCAAACCTCCTACTACACATATACACACACATTATGCAGGCTAGTTGGTCACGTGACCAACCTTGGATGCCGGACCTGAGCTAAAATTAAAGCAATGATGTCATCAGACATTCAGTGTTGCCACGGAAACTGGGTCAGTGTTAACCCTTTGCAAACGAGGCTGGGGATTCCATGCGGGGCTGAACGTATGATTAACTATGTCCCATCTGCTGTCACGTACTCAGCGGTTTGAGTTTTTTCTGTTCTGCTTTTGACTCTTTTCCCCCACGAGTGCTCTGTGTGAACCTCTTCTCTTTTATTCAGAGGAAATCCTGTGTATGGGTGTGGAAAAAAGTCACACGAGTGCAGCGTGTCTCTCATGTAACCTGTTGTGGTAAACTCTAGACTCAGCTCTGTTTCCTGAACAGCTAAGAAAACTACAAACACAGTGCTGTAAAACTGAGATATATCATTAAAAGTGCTGCCTGACTCTCTTTTAACTTTGTGTCTATTGTTACACGATGTCTTTCGGTTGTTGGTTGTGTGGGTCTTGAAAATACTTAATGATACTGTATAACTGCTTATTAAAACTGGCAAATATAGTGCCCTCAGCTTGTTGGCTGTAGACTGTTTGCCTTTGTGTTACCGGGGAAATGTTTGACAAGGAAACAAGATATTCTTGTGATAAACACTCCACCAAGGACACGCACAGTAACCATTACCCTTTACAAACAGGAGCTCAGGAAAGCCACAAAGGCGGAGAAGACAAACTTGTTAGACACAACCTACAGCTCTTCTCACGAGCGGACAGTTCAATGTTTTTCTCCCTGCAAACCAGATGGTCGTGTATACCTTGCAGATAAAGAGGCTGTCTACACATGGACGGGGATTACAGCAGGCTTAGTGTTAAGATAAACTATGTCAGTGGAGCCCTTTCATGACATTTGAAACTGATTGACTAACCTATATTTCAAATCACTGTACTGACGCAAGTCTTTGTATCCGCCTGAGTCATGTCTTGTCATGAATTTCTCATGGGGAGGCTGACAACATCGTGTTTCAGTATGAGTATGACGGCAGGTGAAATCAAAGAGCTCTTGTACTTTAAGAAGACATCACACATTTCTCTCTAATAACAGCTTGCTCGGTTCTCAATAAATCTGTTCTCTATGAAGCGTCTCCGCTCAAACTTCCTTTCCACATAAACACACGAGCGTGCCCCGACGCGGCACGCTGTAGAACAGCAGCTCTCAGCGGCCACACGCCACAGGTTACTACGCCGACAATCAAACACGTACGCATGCGTGACCCACTAACTTTTACTCCCTTTACCTCATTTGACTCCAGAACCTAGGAGAAGAAGGACGGCCCCCCTCTGGCTCCTGAGCCAGTGCGTAGGGTTCCTCCTCCCTTCTCCTCCCTCCTCCTCTCCTTGGTCTCTTGTATCTACACATGCCTGGCTCTGGCACCAATCAGCGGGCAGCGTGGGACGCTTTAAACTGAGGACGCCGCCACTTCATCACAGAGGCGCACAGCTCACCGCGGCTTGGAGAAAAACTAGTAGCGATTTAAAATAATCAGCTTCCGAGCAGGGACTCGGACGGGAAGACTGATAATAAAGGTGTCTAATACACCTTTATTCCAGCCGGCGATGATATCTGGGACAATGAAACATACGCAAGTGTTTGCCAGTGAGAGCAGCAAGTAGTCAAATGACATCAGAGCAACAAAGAACACCAACCCAAAGGCTTTTCCGTGTAACAGACAGGCACACAAAATCACACGTTTACATAAAAACTAAGAGCGTTTCAACATTTGTAAATAATAAGACACACATAATAAGAATGGAGGATCTGTCGCTGTGTTGAATAGCCACCATATTTACACCTCACAAGAGCCTCACAACACTGGTGAACCAACAGCTGCAACATGGACAGAGCTTACGCCCAGATGACAGAGATGACACACATACACACAACAGCAGGCAAACACAAACCCAATGCCCTCTCTTACCTCAGCTGCCAGTTCACTGTCTCCCAAGCAGCCTCGACTGCTGTCTTCAAAATATTCCACCTTTACAGCCATTCAACAGAACAAGAGCGGGGGGAGTGAGAAGGAGACAGAGAGGTGGGAGGGGGAGAGAATAACAATCAATAGAATAATGCGACAACGGCTCGCTCAGAAACACTTGTCATTAGGGACAGTAGGACTACGAGGTGCAGCGTTCGTGCCTTTTCACACACAATCTCTTTACGGTTCACTGTCATCCTCAGAAATCATCAAAAGGCAGACAAGCAGCACAAATCTCTTTTCTTTGATTTGTGCTCTTACAGCGAGCCGGCACTTCCCTCTACTGCTGGGACGGAGAATGAGAGACGCCAAGCGAGATTCAATTTCAATTATAGAATTATGTAATGTCTGTAGCCAAACCTGAGCAGCCTATCTAATATATATGCATTAGACAAGTCTGCATAATCCAGTTTTTAAAAGGGTAATTGGTGAAATGTGCACAAGTGTCAGTGTGCTGAGGATAAGATGGATTACACTGAAATGTTTCATCAAAGCAGGCTGATTATTGTAAAACAGCATCTTCTTATTTGGCACTACATGCCCCCCTTGTCTACATGGTGTTGCCTGTCTCAATGTTAAATGGTGTGTTTTGTCTCGAGCTGTTCCCCAGTCCCGCCAACCTCATCTCCCCCCTCTCCACCCACCAACCCACCCACCTATCAATTCTAAAATAGTCTGGAGTGATGAATATTTACCCTCCAAGCCTCTGGGCTGCCTCGGTTTGTACTCCTTCGTCCACTGGCCGAATCCCCATCAGAAGACTCGGGCTCCCTCTCGTCTTCACCTCTATCCCTCTATCCCTTTCTTCTCTCTCGCTCTCTCTTTCTCTCTCTCTACCTCTCCACTCTTCTTCTTTCTCGGTCTCTCTCTCTCTCGTCTGTGATCCAGCAGCCCATTCAGGAAGCCATCTTGTGTTTTTAATCTGGTTTTACATGAGCCCTCGTACGCACGCTCTCTCTCTCTCTCTCTCTCTCTCTCTCTCTCTCTGTCGCTTGTGCTCTTGCTCTACCCCCCTCCCTCTCCCTCTCTCTCCTGCTAGTATGCCAATAGGTTTACCGCACACACGCTCACACACACACACGCACACATACACGCGCGAGAGAGATTTTTTTGTCTCTATGATCGCTATCACTCCTTCTACACACTCGCTCCGTTTTTTTTTCTCTTCTCCTTCTGCACACACGATGTGAATACCCCCTCAAACACCCCTCCCCCTCTCTCTCTCCTTTCAAACATAAACACCCATGAACAAATGTACACACGCGCACAAAAACACACACACACACACACACACACAGCTTGCCGGAGAGACGTCACGCTAGAGATAGCACACAAAGGCAGTCCGTCCACCAATCAGAAGCCGGGCTGGGCTCTGCTGCTAGGGTGAAATTGAAGGAGAGCAAGTGAGGGCGGTGTGTGTGTGTGTGTGTGTGAGATAGAGAGAGAGAGAGAGAGAGAGAGAGAGCTAGTAAAAGAGGAGGTTAAAATAAAATGAGAAAGGGTCTGTGAATGTGTGTGTGTGCAGCACCATAAAAGAGAGGCTGACATAAAGAGACAGAGTGAAGGTGGATGGGAGGTGCATGTGTGTTAAGGGGGGGATGGGTCCTCTCTATGCCTGTCAATTATCTCCTCGAACTCGCCTTCCCTAAACAATGCCTCTGGTATGTGGTATCGCTGAGCACCATCTGTGTCAGGGCTGCCTGCAATAACTGGACTGGACTGCCTGCGCGTGCACACACACACACACACACACACACACACAAACACACAGGGACCTCCTCAAGCAGCTACACAACCCCCCGTCTGACAGGCAAAATGCACAATTACACAGCAAAGCCCAACATGCTGACTCAAAGCAAGTGAAGACTCAGTGCAGCTGATGCTGTGCGATTATATAAGCGCGGTACACTCTGACACTTCATAAGCAAAATGTGTAAAGTTGTCATGTTGATGACAAACCGTCTGCTGTTATGTTTCGGCAAAAGAATCAGTAACCTGCAGAGCACACGTGCAAACACTACCTAAACTGCATACACACGGTGAGTGCGAGTATGACATACCAGGCATATTTTGGAAGCCTGCACTCATAATGTTTACACTCTGAGTGTGAAAGATCATCTCCAGCTTGCACGTTTCTACACCAGACATCAGCGCACACTCTTGCCAAAGTGCTGAACATAACCACAGGAGCCAAGGGGAAATGGTTTTGTCCAAATCAGCAGACAGGTACCGCTTCCTTCATGTGTTTCTCTTTTTTAACAAAGCCGTGTGATCAGCTTTTGAAAAACAAGAAGTTAAACAAAACAGATAATGCGACAAAGTCTGCGGCAAAGCGCTTTGTTGAGATGTCAAAAAAACAGGTCCGAGGGCTGCTAAATAAGTAACCGCCGGGAGACGAGACAAAGTCAGCGAAAGTTCAGGCAGGCTGGCGAAGACGCAGCGGATCGAGGCGAAGGGGACAGACAGCGAGAGGCAGACGGAGACACAGAAACGGAGAGAGGATCGAGAAGGGAGAGGGAGCTGTGGCGTGGTGAGGCAGCCACACAGTGACACAGCATTTGTAGTGTCGGTCTGACGCTCTCATATGGCATGGGAAATCCCCTCTACTGACGTCACACAGGCCACGTGTGTGTCTGCGTGTGTGTGTGTGTGTTTGTGTGTGTGGAGAGGCGTGTTTGTGGTAAGCTGGACAGCGAGACCGGCTGCTTAGCGTCAGGGTGGTTCGTTACAGGTGACCGAGGTAAGTGTAGTACTCAAAGCAGTAGTACTCAAAGCGTAAGCGTTTCAGTAGCTGCAGTAATCAGAAGAGCAGCTGCGCTTCTGGATGTAGAATTAATAAGGACAGTTTGAATCGAAAACTTAGAGGGAGTAGTGTAACAAGTTAGTGGTATGAAAGCAGTGGGTTTTGTCGCACTATAAATCCTCTATGCATCTCTGATTGAAATGCCAGGCACCACCTGCCACAGGAGGCTTGTTCCCTCGCTCCTCTTTCAGACTTCAATGGACACCTAGTAATCACTGACAGAGCATAATCACACACAGACGCAAATCCTGTCTACTCCTAGACAGCGTCATAATCCTTACGTACACATGCTTCCATTCACAAACATTCTGTCTGTTGCTGTTATCTGCACGCATTTATGAAGACATTCATAACACCTGCAAACTCGTAACAACCAGACAAGCGATGCAGATACAGCGGAGGAAACTCATTACAGTATGTTCTGACAAACTGTGGATGAAATGTCCATTTGTTTGCTGGAGAGGGGACAGATGAGGATTAGGGGTCTTTCGCCTGAAATAAGACTAAGTAAGCTTATTAATGGTATTCATTAAGCTAGTCTATCCTGCTTTTTGTCTTTAAGAAAAGCACTGCATAATCTTCTGTTAGCCAAACTCTTTTTATACACACATAAACTAATAAAGTCAGCTGTTTGAAAGGGTTAAACTTATTATTGATTTTGATATCGGGGACAACATCAGCATTCATCTCCATGGATGGGCCTTAAACTGCAAGGACAGGCTGAACAACACCTTTTCAGATTGGCAGGTTTATGCATATCATTATGTGTAACCTACGGCAACCACTTCTGCGATGCTCGAGCCAGCTGTAACAGTCATCGTAATACTACTACTCACTACTGACTACTAACGTTACTACTACTAATTACTACATTTCAAGCTAGCTAAGTTTCAACAAGTTGCCGCTAAACAATGGCAGAGATGTGTTTTGTTTTCGCCTGTAATTTTAATTTTACTAAAGGAGAAACGTAGCACATAGTGGGCGGGGCCTATTGGGGAATTTTTAATGAGGGAGAAGGAGGAGATGCCTTGGGAGGATTTTTACAAGGTAATTAAACGTCTGCAGAAAAAACACATCAGACACAATTTATTATTTCAGGCTGAGCATTTTGTTTGTCTTACAACATGACTGGAGCTGCACTTTGAATAAGAAAAGGTTATATGAATGTAAAGGCTTATACATAAAACACATATTTTATAGTCATATTTGAATTGTACACTCAGCAAATGTTATGAAATTGTATCGTAGTGCTCACTTTGAACAGCCAGAGGTTAACGCTACAGCCCGTATTCTTATTGTACAACAGTGAGCTGCAGAGCATTTGTCATAGGAGAAGATGGAAGATGTGGTTGCCAGGCAATAAGAGACTCAGCTGCTGCATCCATACAGAGGTCAGAGGGTGGAGATGAAAGGATGTGGGGGAGGGATATTGATCGACGGATGGACAGTTGACTAAGAGCTGTTTATGGAGAAAAGCTTCAGCCTTTGTACGTGCTCTTGTGCACCATCTCACTACACTTTGCATTGACAGTAGAGACCACTACAGACCTTTGATGGCCGATTGCTGTATGTTGGAATGAAGCTAGTTATCATTCTGTAACAATGCTGAATATCTGTTTAATCAGGATTGACATTACCTAAGGCACCACACCACCACAAGACGGCACTAGCCTGAACTCCACAGGGCAAGGCCGCGTCCTATTTCAGCCACACGAGTGAGTGCTTTTGCTTCAACAGAATTGTATAAGTGTGTCCCAGAATGATTAATATACGTGGCTGCTGTGTTTTTGACAGAGCTGCGTCAAGCAACAAATGAGCCATGCAGGAGGTCAGACACCTGAACGGCAGAGTGAATCTGGTCAAAATAATACGCCCTGTGCACACTCCTGATCCTATATCACTAAAGTACATCCACGTTTAACAGTGTAACCCACAGTTCATTCTCAAATCTCAAACAAAAAAGGTCAAATCAGCATGATTTGGGCAACATAATAATTTACACAGGCTGGCAAGATTCTCCGGACGGAGCAAAATTCCCCCCTTTGCCAATGTTACACTTACATTTAGGTTCCTTATCTGACAACACAAACAACTTATAATGAGTGAAATAGTCAGCAGGTCTTGTGTTCCTCTAAAAATGCTTATTTGCATTCAAACAAGACCAACAGCTGTGTCTGTTTGAGGCTCTGCTTGAGGCTAAGTGTCAATGTCAGCATCAACATGATAACACTGACACTGCAGACATGCTGATCTTCAGCAGGTATAGTGTCCACTGTGTTAGCAATCTTAGTTTAGTAAAGTGGCTCCCAAACTTCTCTGCAGGGCCCCTCTTTGTAGATGAAAATATTTCCCCCCACCCCTCACCATACTCATCAGAAACGTGCTGCTCCTCAATATCTTTTGACATGTCATAAATGCACCTCACAATGGTATTGCTGACAGAGGGATAGCCTTAAGTCTGCTGGCTGTTGCTTCATCAATCGTAGGTGAAACCACAATAGCTGGGGGTAGTATTACTTCCTCAGCTATAGTGTGCAGCTTTTTACATGAAGCAGCTCTGTAAGCTACTTTGTAAGAGGCGAGTTGAGCATTTGATGGCACAGATGCAAATTTAGTAAAGCCACCCTGTTTGGCACGGCAGTTGGGTAATTGCCATGTGTGCAGGTGCGATAGTCACATCGCAGGGTGTGCGCTAGAGACGATGAAGCCGAGGGACAGATATGACTCTTTGTTTTAGTAGTTGTGACATTTGGTTTAGATTCATTGTCAGCCTCATGTTCACAAAATTGGCCAAGGTTTGCTAGCAGCGCAGAACTGTGTGCATTGTTTTTATTAAGGCTTACCAAAAAGTGGTCCTTGGTGTTCCTGTCATCCAGACAAAAACAACCACAATAAAATATTGAAATCAGACACAGACGGTAAAAGAAAGTTCATGGCAGACAGTGTGGATAGATGAGGAATGATGTGCAAAAGTATAGGTTGAGTAGGGGTAAAGTTCCCTCAGAGGTCAGGAGATTTTTGAAATATGGAGGCCGTAAACTTCTATTATCCCTCAACAACAAGAGCCCCTTTGAAAAGGACAATGGTTATAATTAGGAAACCTCTTGAAGCAAGCCGGTTTCCCTCCGAGCTGCAGTGATCACATGACACAGACATGATCCTATCAATCCATGTATATTGTTTGCAAACATGTACAAGAATATGTTTGTGTGGGTTTGATTTCATTCCCCGATAGCCTAAGAAATATGTAAGTCTTTCATGTCTCTCTTTTTATGCCTTAGTAACATTAGCCCACCTTTGTCCCCTCAATTAATAAGACAGTACTAACACAATGTCTTTTTCTTATTATTCTCCTTTACAGCAGACTCACACATGTTGTTGCTACCACATTAGAAACCTCTGGTTAGACAAGACAGGACGGGACGGGACAGGTCTCAACGTTGCTGATGGAGACCTGGATTTCCTGTTTGTGGCTAAACAAACCTTGTGACCTCCTTTTGATTTTACCTCCACTCTTCAACACCAACATGTCACACCCTCGTCTACAAAGCCATCGACCCCTCTGATCTACACAGGAGGAAACACTTAGATGTTGGTGTTTTGTACTTATTTGTTTAATTATATTTGATCCAAGCAATGCACTATTTGGCAAACAACAGTAATAACAAGTTGTAATTTGGAAAATGACCACAATGGTGAATCAGGCAGAACTGGCCTTTTATTACAGAGTTGGATATCAACAAGGCCAAACACTAATGGACCAGTAGTACTTCTTTGATGTTCTTAATCTGAATTGATTCTTCAAATAAAAATTCACTGAAGAACAAAAAAAATATTTTATCATTCCAATTTTTATTACAAACTATATTTTAGTGTCTTGTGATTCATATGCTGTTTCAAATACTTTCAAAACGTCTAAATTATTTGCTAGAGAGAAAATATTTTTACCAAGGTAAAAGCTGTCCTTTGAAATAGATTCAAATGAGAGCATTTAGGTTTGATTTAAAAAATATTAGTAATTATATTTGCTTGCCAAAAATCTGGTTCACCCTAATTAGTAAGGGTTAATGTACAGCCCCTTCAGGGTCTATACAGGGTCAGGGTTCCAGTCCGTGATAACAACCTGCTCACGATATCTGATTCCACTTATTACACAGCTTTTTACTTACAAAATCAATTATCTGACACAATATATTGATTTGGAAATGATGAATTATTACTTTAAAAATGATTATATTTCCATTTTCCGTTTAAAGATAGTTACACTGACAGTCAATCAATCAATCAATCAATCAAATTTTATTTGTATAGCGCCAAATCATAACCAGGGTTATCTCGAGACACTTTACAGAAAGAGCAGGTCTAGACCGACTCTTTGTTAAGTTATTTAAAGAGAGGCCCAACATGAATCACCATGAGTAGCACTTACCAATTCGGCACATTGGCAAGGAAAAACTTCCTTTTAACAGGCAGAAACCTCGAGCAGAACCAGACTCATGTTGAACAGCCATCTGCCTCGACTGGATGGGCCTGAGAGAGCTGCGTCCACAGCAACAGTTAACTCTAGCCTTCTTAAAATGAGCTAAGCAACATTTCCACTGATGGTGAAGTGAGAACCGTGAATCAGTGCAGCACCTGATTGAGACTTTTTCTTTTACATTCACTGTCTTTAAACACCGCCGTAGTCCCTAAGCTACTGTGTTCTGTTTAATGTTTACTTCATGTGCCGTCTTCAGTTTTGCAGAGCTCTCTGTCGTAGCTTACAGTTTATGCATCGTTTACCCTTTATTTTTGCCTCATTTGTTTTTTTGTTTCTCTCTGTTAGCCGACGTCAAATTTACCGGACTTCTTTTGGCGGATTGATATGATTACAGGTAGTCCTCCAGATTGTGCGATTAGAGCCACATCCCTAGCAACGGTCTGTTCTTCAAAACAACGGTCTGTGATCCAGAAATAGTAATTAACCAATCAGAATCAAGTATTTATAATAATATTATGTAACAATTCCAGCCCTGTCTTGTTTTTCACAAGTCATACCATAAAACATAAAACATTATTAGAAAAAGTAAGTGAATGTTGTTAACAGAAACAGCGGTTATGTGTGGCTGCTGTCCTTCTGGGGAGGCAGATCCATGCGGTGGAAAACAAGTTCACTCCTTGGTCAGGCTTTAGAAGCCCTGTCTGGTTTTTCCTGCTCTCCTAGTACAATACTGCTGACCGTTTACTGCATCTTCCTTCCACCTCCTGCTTGACTTTACGGCCCTCCCCCCCTTTAAGATGCTGATGCACGTACACAGAGCCACTCACACACAAACACGCTCTTCCATTAACAGAGAAGTGCACACTTTACAAACATCCACTCTTTCTCTTTCTTCACACACCCACCCACACACACACACACACAAACACTAAATGGCATAAGGTTAACCCCCACCCTCATTCGCAGCCTCAGAGGTCAGAGGACAAAGCCCAGGCAACTGCAGGAATTCTCCATTGCTGCTGCTTGGTAGCACTTGCAGTCTCTTAGCCTTGCAAACACACACATTGTCAACCCACAGTCTGCTAAAGGGCACATACAACAAGCATTTTCTCACACCTTCTCAGACATTTAAAACTCCTGTGGGGAACTTTCGGTTTGTGTCGACTGAGGCGACCCCTGTGGGTAAAGCCGTTCCTCTTATCTCTTTGCTGATTTTGTCCTGTACATGCTTAAGTGGTGGTTTTTAACAACAAATCTCATCCTGCTTTTTTAAACAGTCATATGTATCACTCAAATTAAAGTTCTGCCGTGGGAAAATGTAAACAAAGGCAGCCCGAAGTGAATCGCTTCGTCTGACACCTACCCCCGCCAGTGGTTTCAGGCATTAAAAATAACTATACAGAAATAGTCAATCTTGTAGCTGATGGTCTGGTTTGCTTTCGTAGGTCATATAGAGTCATCAGAAAACTGTTTCTGTTTCATAACCAGCGAAAAAAAGTTTTTTTCATTTTAAAAATGTAAGATCGGCAAGTGAAATACATTAATAATATGTCTACCTTTGTGGGGACAGACTCTCTTGCTGATTTATGATACAGCTTCAGCTATGTCTGGGACATGCTCAAAGGCTGGAGTATGTTTGAAAACCTGAAGATCAGATCTACAGTTCAGAGAGCAATCACAGAAAGACAGAATAAAGCTAGATAAAAGTAAGGTGCTAGAATCTGACTGAAAACAAAAAACGTTATCAGAGGCTGCATACATGTACATTTTTTGTCTGTACTTATATTACGCTTTTCTCGTCTTCCAATCTCTCAAGGGCCTAAGCACCAATCAGCAGCTCCAATCAGATCTATGCCCATTCATACCCGACGGCTTTACCAATTCGGTGTCAGTGTCTTGCCCAAGGACATGTGACTGTAGCAGTCAGGGATGGAACCCCCAACCTTCCGATTGAGAGACGACCGACTCTACCACTGAGCCACAGCCGCCCCATTAAGAGGTGCTTATAGTGGACTTAAGAAGCAGAGAAGAAACATGCCCCTCTTAATATCAACAGGTCCTCAGTGAAGAGGGTGGACATAAGTACCCTGCTTACCACATCGCAGAGGGCGTGATCTGGGTACTGCATACTGACTCAATAGTGAGAACAGCAAGGCACAGACAGGAAATCCCAGGTGTCCTATCAAATACTGAGGAGATCCTAATTCTGTACCCAATTACCATCATTACATAGTGATCTAAAAGCCCCCACCCCCCTTCCTTTTTTTTTCTTCACTTCAGCGCAACATTTATCTCCAACAATTTCTTAATGCCTCTTAAAAACAGTGATGTGAATCCTCAGATTTCCACAGTCAGAGAAAGTAAATGTAAGCGTTGTACTCATAATCAGTTATGATACATTTTTAATTCCCAGTGCACCAAAGCAGGTTGTAACGTAACAGTCATCAGCGGAGCAGAGAGAGTTGGAGCAGCCGAAAAAAACTAGGGCTGCACTGACTCATGCTTTCGGGCTGTTGCTCCTACATTGCCTCTTTACAGCATCACAATTTTACTCAGGAGTCTGTCAAATGCCAATTTGATATTTAGAAGACATTGCCCAACTAGATCTAAATGTTGAACAACAGCTACTTTTAGTCAAACTACTGCATCACACAAAATAAGGCAAAGTAGCTTCAAGCACAGTTTTAGTGCGATGCTACAAAGCACACCAACAGATGCTGCAGATGTTGCAGAGAATGGTGGTTACATTGCTGGGTGGATGCATGTCAGGGTCCAAGGTGTTGAATAAATTGTTCCCAAATTATTGCAACATAAAAAAAAGCACTCCACACTTTTGGTATGATGAAACCAAGCATACCAATCAAGAAACGGTAGTCGACCTGCTACAGTTCCCCTTTTATACATTTTGTTGTAGTTACTGTAGTATAGGCAGTAATCACAGAATTGCATAATTGTACAAAGTGTGCCCTATAAATATATTTGAGTTTGCAGGACAATCGCTTCCATCATTTCTGGCTCTGCTGAACAGTAGTTAATGTTCACAATCAGAAGCTGGCACACATGGTCGGTTGGAATGAGGAGAGTTAAATATTAAACTGCAAGTGCAAATTCCTAAATTTCAGTTTTTGGAATGAAATTCCTCCTACAAAAGTCACATCTGTTTACATCACAGTGTGAGACATTGGCCAGTTGAGTAAATGCTTTAAAGGCTATACACTCTGCATATATGGCACGTGCAACCAACTGGCCCTCTAAACACAGCCTGAGGAGACGCATGTCAAGGCTTGACAGAAAAGGAATTCCAGTAGCAGCACCAGCAGCTACAAAGCTCAGTGCTATTGGTCTGAATGGACGTCATAAACAAGATGTCTGTAAGGAAAGGAACAAGTGGATGAATGAATATTCACTGCTCTCTTCTAGTCTTCTTCACAACCCTAAAGAAGATTAATAGACGTCTCACATAAGCGTCTGTGACTGTGCATGTATCTGTGATAATCATTCAGACCGCAAAACCCACTTTCAGACAAGAAATATATTTGAATGTCACTCACCTCCCACTCATTCTGTCTCTTCTTCAGATGTTCACATTTGCGCAGCTTACAGATCTGCTTGCCTATCTTGCGGTTCAGACAGTTTGCACAGGTCCCGCAGTTCTGTTGGCGGAGGCAGGGAGTGCAGGCGCCACACTTCTTCCTCCTTTTTTTCTGGAGGTCTTGAGCAGCGTCTAGGGAGGCATCAAGGGGGGACAGGGAGAAGAGCCCTGCTTGCTGGTGCTCGGTGTCGATATATTTGCTCAGAGGGGACATGTTCTCTAAGGCTTTCCTGTGCGAGAGGACAGACTGGTCCTCCTCGGCATCCATGGAGAATTCATAAACGTCCTCTGGTGGCGGTCCAGGCCCTGCCCTTGGCCTGGGCATGGTGACTGTCCTGCCTTATGCCTGTTCTGTCACTTAATAAATGATAAACACAGTTAGCTGCAAGTTTGTCTGGTTTTAACAACACTTTTGTCTTGGATCAGATTTTACAATTTACTTTGTAAATCTAGATATCACAGCAGCTGGAGAAAGCTTCAAAAGCCTCGAAAACTCCTCAGAAACTCTGTGGGCTGGTGCAAAAAAAGTTGGCTTGACAATCATCTTGTCTTTTAGTCTAAGCCCTCCAGGAACAAGGTAATTATTGTATCGTATTGTTTGTCGCTGCGGCGGCCCTGGACAATCCGAGTAGTGAAGTCCAGTATGGAGACCATCTTTCCCAGCTACCCTGAGGGATGGTTGGCAATCCACCTGAGTCTGGGAAATAATGCTGCCGCCTCGACGGTCATGGCAGCGTCTTAGAAGCCTGGGCACAGTCTGGAAGTTTGCAGAGACAGCAAAGACAAAGAGAGAGAAAAATATGGTGTTATAAATATGAGAATGCAAAAAAAGGATTGAAACTCAATGTCTACAGAGTATCTCTCAACCAGTTGTTGGAAGCATCTGCCTGCATTTGAAAGGAATATGCCTCAAGATTTGCCACATAAAAACATGTTGTTAAAGCTGATCATAAATCATAACAATGCTTGTAGCCACATAGTTTCATAACACAAACACATATATCTGTAAACGGTCTGATGTATTTATTAAAATTATATTTTGTCAATGGATTTGCTCACAGAGTAAAGGTACATAACGCATGATGCTTTCGTAGAGTCCTTTCCCAAGCTTGTGCTGAGTAGTCGACAGGTCATGGGCCCATATACAGCGTGTTATAATTGAAAAGTAACTTTACCACACTGGCATCTAATCACACCAAAGTGAAACTTGCAGGTACATGTATGTGCTGTTTAATGTGCTGCAGCTGAGCAGCTAGCTACCTAGCCTGCTAACTGACTTTAAATGTGTGTTTGCTCGCTTGGCCGGAGCTAAAATGCAGGAAACTTGTGTGTTATTGTTTGTAGGTAAGCTAAGAAGAACACTTTAGCAGGAATGTCAACAACAGTGTCAGTTGTTGTTTACATTCTGTGGCTTTCCTGTTGGCTGCTGTCATGCTGTTAATTCAACGTTTGCTTGGCTATATAATACTAAAATATTGTCCCCATCTATGTATGGTATCAGAAGGGTATTCGTTTTGATTAATGCACATTAGCAAGCGCCGTTTTCCTCAAAGAATCACTGGAAAAGTTTTTAAAGAGCAGATAATTACGCTGCTGCAGACATAAAAGACTACTTAATCTCAGTTTGGCTGCTATTGCCGACACCTGGCTGTCCCAAATCTAGGAAGTTTTCATATAAGCCATGTCACCCTATACAATTGTACACGTCCCTAGCCTGCCAAATGAAAAGCAAGTACAGATCTTGTTTTGCCACAAACAAATCTCGCTAAAACCAACTAAATGAACTTAAAGTAGAGGCTATGTGTGGCTAGATTTCAGCACAACTCCTCTTCAGAGGACACGCATATAAATAATTATGTGCCACTTACTGATGTATCTCTGCACCAAGACTTTTATGTGTGTTTGTGGTAAAGTTGATATATGAGTCTTCCATGATGAATTTCCAGAACATCAGCAAATAGTCATATAAATATGGCTTGTTGATAAGATATGTAAATCTTACTCAACTGCCTCAGAGCCTCAGTGTTAAGTGTTCTGGCCGTTTCCTTACACTGTGTAACTAAGAAAGAGAGATAAGATAAAGTAGGAAGCAACTATAGTTAGAACCTCCAGGATCTCTGGACACCTACGCATAAAGGCTTTCAAGTCGAGTCAATTCAAGTCAAATCTATTTAAAATGCCAAATGACAAATCATGGTTGTCTCTCTCCATGTGTTAACCCTAAATATTGTATTGTCGGATGTCATTTCACAACTCTTCATGTACTGGTATAACAGGTCGTGTAGCGTTTGATAACACTTTACCCTATAATAGAGTTCAGTCTGACACCCCTGGTTGCTGTCTGGACACTGTCTGGTTTCCAAACCCAGCTGTCAGTGCTGTGAATCCAGTTGGCTCAGCCAAACAGGCCTACGTGAGCAGTTTAAGAAGATACTGTGGTTTAATAGCAGACCCAACATAGATGGGAGGGCTGGTGAGTCCCTGAATGAAAGCTGGGGGTTGAGAAGTTGATGCCAGGGACAGTCCCCTTTGTCTTGTGGTCACACGCTCCAGTCAACCGTCAATAAAGTGAATTGTGCTGAGAAAGCCTAATGTTGCTTTGCTATTATGGATTCACAGCTTACACTGAACCTGTTTTTTTTAAGTGTGAACAGAAACGCTGTCGTGGATAAACTAAAAAATAGCTATACAGGCTACTTACATACTTCTGATGTTGTCAAGTGGTTTATGTAATAAAATATAATTTAAATTAGGGCCTTATAAGGTGGAAACTTCACAAATTAGCTGTCTATAGAGTACAAATAACTGTTGCTAGCGTTTATGGTTGTTTTGCTTTCTGGCTGTTAGCACAACACCAACTGAAGCTCCAGAAATAAACAAGAGGAACTTGTTTACTTAGAAATAATCACATTCAAATTAGTTATTAGTTTAACAAGTAAACAATTTAAAGGTATACCCAAATGCTGAATTTTAACCTGAATTTAAATACATATCGTTTAGCTTACTCGCTAGATAACTTAGCTAACCACGGCTAAACGCTTTGACTTTAACCATAAGCAGAATACCACTGTTGCTGTATGACAAATTATTTTATAACAAGTGTTATATACTATCAAACTGTTACTCATTGACAACAAAAAGCTTACCAAATGAGAGTCCATGGTGTAGCTAATTATTTGAAGTACTGACCAGTAGATTACACAAGCAGAATGGACACTGCGAATTCGTAGGGTATAGCTAGGTGAGTTATAAATATCTTCAATGGAAATACAGGACTTAAAACAACATGGCACCATTTTTTTGTGACACATATGTGTGTCACAAGAGTATATTTCCCCCCAACTGTGAAACTACTTTGATATCAGCAGCTAGCACCCACTCCGCCAACTCTGCACGTGGTTTAATTAACGCTGGATTTCGCGGCATTTGCAGCTCTCAGTCGGCGCACGCTGTCAGTCCTTTAAATGATCTCCCCTTTGCTTCTGTTGTTACTGTTACTGTATCTCCACGTGGGTACTGACAGGGAACTATAAACATCCCTACAGGCACCCCAGGCAGCCCACAGCGATCAAAGCAATCAGATAAAAAAAGTAACAGATTTACTTTAAGATAATGCTCATTATCTACAGCAGAATACATTAAACACATTAGGGTAGTGAGAGGGGGCAATGGGATAATTGCTTTGGGTGACAAAACCAGCACTTTCAACTGGTGTGAACACACATTTTGATTTGCATCCACGCGACAGTCTCAGACTTTGTTGAAGAGGAGAATGGCCTTCCTGCTGTGGTTGATTATCCTATACGTCAAAAGGCCTCGAATAAAGGTATTATAATTTAGGTAAAAGCATAAATAATATCATCCATAAACACCACAACTTTTCACAACTTCCAGCCGTCTGCCTATAACTATATCAATTATAGATAGGTTTAAATGCTGCTCGTAAATTTGTGTTACTCACGGTCATGCAAACACATTAAAATGACTTTACCGACAAAAAGTAAAGTCAAAATTGGTTTGTACGAAAATATCGCAATATTCACAGTTAAGGGCCAACATACCTCCCGCGATGAATGGTTCTTTAAATGCCTCGATATTCCGCTTCCAGTCTTTAAAAAGCGTTTGCAAAATGAAAAGAAACTCGATAAAGTCTTACAAAAGTACAAATACCGAATAATAAAAGAGCATGATAACTTAAAATACGCCTCTAAAAACTTTTCCACGTAAAACAATACTCAGGCGCAAAAAGGGAGAGGGAGGGAAAAAGTTAAAGACTGATGACATAACTCTGACTTGAAGCTGCTGTCTGGTCAGTGATGCCGGAGGTGAAATCGAGAGAGAGAGAGAGAGAGAGAGAGAGGTTGCATCTTTAGGAAGGGTTAAAGTCATCAGTAAATTATGGAGTGGAGTCCTGCCAGCTGGAGCAAGAGGGGTGGGTTGACGTCACACAATGGGGGCTGTGAGGGTTAAAACTGGCCCCTGTGATGCTGAGGTAAATGTGTTAGTGTTAAGATCATAGAGTGTAAAACTGCCCTTTAATGGAAGCTATAACGGTAGCTTGGATGTCGAAGAGTGGGTAAAATAATCAGGTTCATGCGATGTCATGAGTGGGTTTACACCAGAAGCTGTGACATCATGAGGGGAATGAGGATCAGGACCTGGACTGAAGCCCTGCATGCCTCCTGGACAAATAGTGGCCTAGTCTGGTCAGCAGGTTCCCCAGCTGCCTTTTATCACAAGCAAGGGCCAGTCTCATGATACAAACCATCCTCAGCTGCAGAAAGTTAGTTATATAGGACTGTGGTGATCAAAAAGATGGAAACGGATCATGTTTATATAATTCATTGGTTCGAATCCCCTCGTGGACATGCTCATTTAATTAATAAAAAACATGTAACTTTATACCTTAAATACATTATTTTATTAATTCTTAAAATGAAGATGATGTGAAAAGCATTCTCAAAATAAAGCATCACAGAGTCATGAGGGATTTCTTCGCTCTGTCCTTAAAAGTACTGATAAGCATTATATCATTGGACGCAGGGTCCGTTGAGAACTGCACCCACCGTAATTTATTGTTAAAGTCAAAGAGTCAGAACAAAATAGAAACAATCCCTGTGGTTGCACCCTTCCCACAGTTATGACTGCACAAAACAAACACTTTCTAAATGCTGCGCTGAATTCAACTCCTCCGATCCCTCGACCACAAGTGTATCTGACTGTGGGTTTGCAGCCCAGTGCAAATATGTTTAATGATCTTTGACATCACTTCATCACTGCACATACAAAAAGCAATACAACATATTCATAGTATCACAACATTAACTTGTGAGCCTTAAAACATTAAAGAAATACACATTAAAACGCTATGAAGGCTAATGCTCATAGACGGATTACCGCATGGGCAAAGTGGGCACATGTCCAGGGCCCTGAGCCAGTGGGCGCCTTTGGCCTTAAGAAGGAATATCTTTCTTTACTTTTGTTTTGAATGTTATTTGACAATGTTGTTTGAATTAAGCTGTTAAATGGTTGATTAGATTCCTCAGATGTAATTACACAGGTTGCAAGGTTTGCTACCTTTATATTTGGCGGTCAAAAGAACATTTTGAAAACGGAGGCTCGTATGCCCAGCAGGTCGGCAAAATGCAAACTAAATAAAGAGATGCTGAAGATGCGGCTTTGGTTCATAAAAACACCCTCCATTCCTACATTTTCCAACAAACAACAAGTGGAAGGGGATTGTGATACTTTTAGCAGGGGGCCGGTGCTACAGCGCTGCGTCCTGGGGACCTGGATGCTAATGCCACATGTTACCGTGTGACCAAACGTGGCGAGTATGTGCTCAGGGCCCAAGGTCATGATAATCGTCCATGCTAACGCTAACGCCAAATGTGTTTAAAAATTGAAAATTAAAAGAATAATTTCCAGATTAACCATGTCTGGCTACATGTTTTACTTGCAAGTATAACTCACATTCAATAATCAGTGTTAGCACTCGGTTACAACACATCAAATCTTTATTTTTACACCATTATAAGACTCCATTGGAGGCTGTTTAACAAACACACACAATGCAAACCTGCAACATTTCGTCTGAGGAACCCGGCCATGTTGGTTTTATTTTGAGCTGTTAAACAGATGTTAGGATGCCCATTATACACGTTTCTCTCACTGTAAGGATTACGATGCAGAGGAAACATGTATGTGTTATTTGAAACACCGTGTTAAGCAACAAATTGACAGGATGTAAAATCTGTTCTGATGTTGAGAACATAAAATAATGATGTTCATACTGTTTGGTCATAATATCATTAAATACAAAACTTCTGTAGAGTTAAAGCTTTAAAGAATTTAATAAACGTTTGCAGGAATGGGAAACATTGTACACAAGACATAACTTTAGCAAATTAATCATTTGTTTTGTTTAATAAATAATATTATAAGAGAAATAAACCTGACATTCTCCCGGAAATCTTCATGGTAATAAATACCTCAAACAGATTCAGCATCTCCACACCCTTCTCTCCAGCATCAAAAGGAAATGTTAGTACCAGCAGATCTGAAAGTGCATGATTGAGGACGGTTCCAGTGTCACATTCTCATATGTCAGCGTGCCGACTCCAGTGCTTCAGACGACATCATCAAAACATCGCAAAGACGGGAAAAAGAATACAAAAACAGAACAAACAGAAAAGCAAACAGAAACAAGCCGAGTGCTAGAAAAGGCTTAAAAACTAGACAGGAGAGCAAGACGTTTTCATGGGGGGGACAATCAGAAAAAGGCAACGTATGACCATGTGTTTTTAATCAAGGAGCATATTTTTTTCGGGGAAATAGATACTGCTAATGTTTACTTTAATTTAAGTTGTTGTTAAACAATAAAAGCTGAACTGTCTCACTGATTTAAAGCTAATAACTCTGCTGTTGGAGCATATCCACCTGATCAAATAACTTGTGTTTTTACTTATTTTGAAAACGCTGACAGTTCTTACAGCTCACGCTATCATGATCTATTATTAGGGAAGTTATTGGGGCACTATCTCTGTCCGCGAAGAATGAATACTGTGTGGAAAGGTGGAGGACAGATAAGTGTCAGACACGAAATCCATCGCTTGATGGAGCCTTGATTGACACAAACTTTGAGAACTTCTCATGTAACAGCTGGGTTTGGGTCTCGGGATTTAAATGATCAGTGAAAAAGGTACACATAAGGAGAAATACATGTATATTGGTATCGGTTTTGTTTGGCCCGGCTTCAGCAACGACACAGACTGAAATGTTTCATTACACTTGCTTCAAAGCTCTAACCAGTTCACTGAACATTTGATGCTTTTACTTCACAGATTTTTATGTGCAATGGTCCGTTCTTAACTGCTACAAGGAGCCCCCAATATTTTGTAGGTAAATCCTGAAATGCATATACACAGGGAATGTACCAACTCCCCTTTCCCCCCATCACATCACCCCTCAGTCTCATGGTGGTTTGGTCCGGCGGGCACAGATCAGCAGTCTTTATGTCCGCACCTGGAACTTGCCAGCCTTTGTCATGTACTTGATGCCTTTGAAAGGTTTATACTTCTCACCGTACATGTCCAGCCGGTTCACCTTCAGCCCTGTGAGAGGACAAAAAGAACATTTCTTAATATTACTTGATTGATTGATTTAAGACACAAACATTGCTGATTTATATGTGCACGTTAACAGAAATGTAACTACAGGTCGATGACGGCCCTACAGCAGTGGTAGGTCTGCTTGGTAGTTTTGCACCAACACTGTGGCAAACACTGTGCTTGAAACTAGTTTGTAGCTAGCTTACAGCATTAAAGGGGGACTGCCAGTCTCGGTAACAGCAGGCATCATGTGCGGATACTTGCAGTAATTTTAGTAAAACTCCACCTATGACACAATCTCACCAGTTGAGTCACCATTTCTTACAAGGCATGAGGAAGCCTGAAAAAGCAGTTGCATAGAAACCTCAACACCAACCAGCATTTTGCCGTGTAATTTCTGAGTGACACAGACACACAAGTATCAATGCTTGTAACAAGCTGTAGGTCCCTTACGTAGAATACTGCGTAGGATCTGAGATGTTTCAGTGCACAAGCAGACATCAGGCTTGAGTCATTTCTTAAGACCGGGCCAACAATACCTGCATTTATCAACCATGTTTGACTCATTTGTCAAGGATGGAATATTATTTTCATCCAGATAAAAACGAGTTTTTGCAGATTCTTGAAATACCTTCAGAACAGCAGCAACTGTTGTTTTATAAGATCACCAGATAAGGTTTTTAGAGAGTACTGGACTGTGACTCAAATGTGATGCTGGTACATGAGGAGCACAAGCGGGGCTGTTTACACCAGTGATTTTTTATTGACTAATCCGGCAACCAATTTGTGTGTAGCGCCATCTTGTGTAGCCGCCATTACTGCAATGGCAACTCAGTGTCTGCTGCTGACTCTGACAGCTGCATAGTTCAGTGGTTCTCAACTAGTGAGTCGGGATCCAAAAGTGGGTCGCGCAGCAGATTTCAGTAGGTCGCGGATATTTGCTGAGCTTTTATTTTGAAGGACATGAGTTTCGTATGACCTGTGTGCAGTAGAAATGTAGCTTATTCACACTCCATGTATCCACTGATTGCGTAACAGTTACATTTACATTCTTGAAAGTTGATGAGCCAGACAGTTGCTGCATTTATGAAGCACTTTTTAGTTCATTTCTGCTGAAAAAACACTTGAAATTGAATTAATTATCTTAGTGCACCCTTGCTGGTCATTTTGGCTGACCATTAAACTGTCGTGTTTTGTGATGATGACATACTGAGATGCTTCGTTCTGTCTCAGGTCCAAACTGCACCATTTTTTATCAAACACATTTGAGTGGAACGATATCTCGGTCACAAATTGCTATTAAGGAGGTGGTGGGTCCTGAGGTTGTTAGACAGCTGCCTCCAGTTACTGATGAAGGTACTTTAATCAGGTGATCATATTTAGATTTTACATATTAGACATCGGTTACAACAACAGCCTGATTACATCACGTAGAAAACAGAGAAAAAACTTGACCATCCGCCACATACGTGATGAAGTGCTGTGTGATATAAAGTTATTCCACTAGCTAGTTAGATTAATCGTTAACAGCTGCATTTAATCATCACAGACTAGTTGGGTTGGCAAATATGTTTTATATTCATTCAGCAAGTATTTTCTTTATTATTTCTAATACAGCTGGTCTGTAATGATTATAAGCAGCTCTTGATTATGCTAACTAGCAGAAGAACGTTATATACGAGCTCATTTCATTAATCACCTGGCGACAACAAAATGCATCTACTGGTCACTCAGAGAGGGCCTAAATGACTGATAATAATACCCGATCAGTAATAATAATATAATATTTGGAATATTCTTGATCCACTTCTAAAGAATATCTTAGTCCTCAGTCTCTCTTTTTTTTTCACCAAAGTTAATGTTTGTCACGACTGTTAGAGCAGCTGAGAAGTCCAAAGGTTCTCCAGGTGTCCTTTACATCGTTATCAAAAGTAAACTTACATAGAAAGTAACGGTTAAAGTAGAAAAATGTTCACTTCTGAGGACAGCTTGCATTCAAATGCGCAGATGTTGTAGAGAGACGCCAGATTAGTTTATATTATAGACTTTGAAGAACACAGAAAAACTATATACTCATGGCAATAAATGATGCAAGTCATATGTGAAATTAAGATTTTAGGAAGTTTTGCTTTGACTATAACTTTATTATATGTCTGTTAACCAAGCCCAGAACTCCACAGCTAAAGATTATGTTTAAATCAAATAGTAATGCTGCTTTAATAAACAATTAAATCGGAGAGTATCTAATGATCAGCTAATAGAGCACTTCCTGATGTCATGTGAGGAGCTGTTTTTATTGCATTTGGCACCATCTAGTGGCCGTTGTGTGACTGTGCTCAGAGATCAGTCACAGTCAGGTGATGGTCAGCTGAGCAGGGAGTGTGATCAAAGCTGCACTCGTGTGTGGGGGTTGAGTTCAAATTAACCTCTTTGAAATACAACGTGGTAATTGTATTTGTTAGTTACATCAGTCTGGTTATTTGTGAGTCTTTAGTAGTAATATAAAACAGGTTTTATTTCACAGACAATTTTCATCCTCTAGAACTATTCCTACAATAAATGAAGGAATACCATGAAGGAGCAATCATAAATGTGTAAGGATAGTTGTGATAGTGGTAAGAGTATATGTGTGTGTGTGTGTGTGTGTGTGTGTGTGTGTGTGTGCGTGTACCTGAGATGGCCATCTGTTGGATCTTGAACTGGATGTTGATGGTGGGGTTCTCGTCGGGTTTGGAGGCTCCGGCCTGCAGACTCATCGTGCCTTTCAGACTAGGAAGCTTCTGTGGGTTGATCTTTCCAACATCCCACGACAACATCTAGCCAAAACGCACAACATTGAGATAGCAATGTGAGATCACCTAAAAATAACAGGTCACACCAAAGCAAATAATGGTTTCTTTGAGAAGGGAAGATTTGGGACCTGCGTCCCTTCCTCCCTCTTTTAGGCGTTCAAATTTCTCCATACCTTTGTGACTGGGTCAAAGGTGTACGTTCCCTGGGAGGGGTTGAGGTTGGCGTTGAGGACGCCCCGGGGCAGCTGGCTGCTGACTAGCACCGACTCCACGGCTTTGCCCATGGTCTGTTTGGGTCCCAGGGTCAAGTCAAAGCGTCCCTGGGAGCTCCCCTCCCGGAAGGTGATGTTGTGTTTGACGTACACAGGGATCGCCACCAGGCTGAAGAAGAAGAAGCAGGCCAACGAACAAAGAGTTCAGAGTCATAGCAAACATTTATACAAATGTTTTATGGCTCTTTTGTTCTTTGCTTAAGTGACATCAATGACAACAACACTGACTTCTGAGAGCTGACGTGGTAGGAGAGCAACCGGAAGTTTCCATCAGGGGGGATGAAGGAGAGGATCCGCTCCGCTTCCCAGCGCTTGAACCGAACACACGGGTGGAAGCTGACATCATCCAGCAGCCGAGGATTCTGGGAGAGAGAGAGAGAGGCAGTGGGATAGGATGCTATGGAGCAATGGCCCTGTATATTTGAAGTTATACAAACAACTTTACCCCTACTGCTACTTCAAACTCTTTCAGATCCTTTTGGCCTAAATGAGCTCATAGGGAATATTACAACTTGA
Source organism: Semicossyphus pulcher (assembly GCF_022749685.1). NCBI lineage: Eukaryota > Metazoa > Chordata > Actinopteri > Labriformes > Labridae > Semicossyphus > Semicossyphus pulcher. The sequence goes on along the minus strand of NW_027211737.1, from coordinate 28,422,848 downwards.
CAGTAAGTAAATCAGTGGATCGGTCGAGTCTGCAGGTCAGTGAGAAGTTGCAGGAACATAGTGAAACATATTTTACTCTTTGAATTTGACTTGCAACCTCGTATCCATTTACAAATGCTCTATGTGAGTCTGATAGTGGGGCTCCACTAAATACATAAAGAGAGTTAGGGCGTTAAAAAAGGAAAAGAGGAAACTCACCATAAATGACAGAGTGAGGTCGGGCATGCCTGTCAGCTTGACACAGGCGTCAATAACTCCCTGAATTTCTGCTGTAATGGTGGAGCCTGAGGATGAGGGTCGGGGGTTATGTGAGACATGGACAGACAGCAAAAACCATTTAAAAAGGAGACACAAATAACTGAAGAGTGAAGCTGCTGGTAGCTCATATCTTATGCTGTCGTTCAATATTTTTTATCGTTCATAATCTTGACACGCTAACGGAAATGCAAATGTGGTGTTACTCCCAAACAGAAGTGCAAACATGCAAATTAATTAGATCAAATAACATCAAAATGTGCATTAAACTTCCACACCATACAAGAATGTATTTAACATTATAGTAAGTTTGATAGTAAGAGACATTTTTCCTTTAACTTATCAGCAGAAGCTTGACAGAAATCAGAGTGGCTAAATAATGATGCAATGCTGCAGTGTGCAAGTGTTTGACCAGCAGGCTGTTGAATGAAATACCTGATTTATCGATGATTGCATCGATCTCCTCCACCACGTCAAAGTACGCTTCATTGTTGGTGTACTTGACTCCTGTGCGTCGCCATGGCACCACTGACAGCTGGCCTGTGGGGAGCTGTTCACCAACATTGGTGCTGCCTGTAATACAGACATGAAGCTGGTTAAGCTATATCACACGAGAGGGAGTGATGTTGTACTGAATATCAGCACTGCTGTGATTTGGTCATGGGCACCAGGCCGCAGATAATGACAGTGTGCTGGTATTCAGTATAACACAACACCTCAAGTTTGATATTACATTTATACAACAGCTTACAAGCAGCAAATAGTAAAGAGTAATAAGAAACTACAGATCTTCAGATATATATATATTCAGAAAACCTGGCTGAGGCGATTCACACAGTTAGAAGTCGTAGTGCTGTTGTACTCTATATCAGCGCTCATGGAATGTCTCTTGTCCAATCAGATTACTTGGTTGGAACTAACTGGTGTATAATGTACACAGAGTCCATTTGCAACTGGAAAAAGAAATCTGCTGTTGCAATAGATGCTAAAATAATCCAAACTGATGGCTGATATTGATGCTATGCAGTGTCACCTCAGTGCCTTGTGATCTCACTCGACCTCACAACATCATTTTATGATCGCAGCTTTATGTCTATTAATGCAAAATGAAAATGTATCAATGGATTTGTTATGTTATTATTATATATATACCTCTGAAGTACATAGAGAGCACAGCACATTAATAGCAGTCCATGTTGCTAATAGATTACAAATACTTTTTTCCCTCCAAGTGACATCACCATGACCGTCATCACCATGCCGCCACTGTGATGAACGCTTAACAGTCACAGAGCGTCAGAACAATCAGTGTGGATAAACCCTGTCACCTGGAAATAAGACTGTTTATTCTTCATCTAATCGTATGGACACACTTTTTAGTCATGTAAATATCATCTGTCATCTGGCAGGAATCTATGCACACTGTTTGTTTTCCTGTAAATACTGGAAACTATCTACCTCATGTAAATTAACCCATCTGTTACATAATTACATATTTCTTCTAAATCATATTATATATTTCAGCATTGTTGCACTCCTCATATTTGCACTACTGTCTTATATAATATAATATTTAAGTGTACAAAGAGAGCAAAGCTAAACCGGAGTTAAATTCCGTGTATGTGTACATACCTGGCCAATAAAGCTGATTCCCCTCACGTACACTTTGCCACACATTAAATCAAACATCACGATCATGAATGTTACAGCCTGTGGTGAACAGGTAAATGTCTGTACCTGTGATGGTGTTGACCATTGTTCGGAGGATCGTTGGAGGCTTAATGAGCTCTTTGAGGATGTTTGACTCTGTGGCCAACGGGAAGCCGTTGTCCAGCATCTCCTCCAGCAGTTCGTAGACCACTACCACATTGTCTTTAATGGCAGCCTCTGTACACACTCCAAAATAATCCTGAGAATAAAGAAACATATTTAATATCAGAAGCATTAGTCATTAAAACTAAACTAACAAGCCTACTGAAAAACACAGGAAAGGCAAGAACCTGGAATGTGTCGACGACTCTGTGCAGAAACTCGATGACAAACAGCGGGGGCACCTCACTCTGGATGACTGCGACAAAGTAAATGCGATGCCGGAGCACACTGATAAGGTAGTGATGTGGTGTGGGGATCACTGGCGGGACGTTCTCCGGCTCAGTTGCACGCTCCTGAGCCTCAAAGAAGTAGTCACACACGGAGCGGCTGACCACGCTCTTCCAGTGCTTCTCCAGGAAAATGTCCCCCGAGGCATTTACTAGGAACAGGCTATGGATCATTTTGGCTGGAGGCTGAGAGGCTGAAAAGAGAAACCACAGCATTTCAAAGGAGAAGAGATTCAGTTTGCACTTTACACAACATTGTGCAGCTTATTGAATCATTGAAGAGTGAATTTATATATGTTGTAAGTGTTAGGATCAAAAATAGAAATGATAAATGTTTTAAAAAACTGTTGAAAAAACATTTCTTCCTCTGGAGTCTGGATAATGCCGATGGGTCTGCATATTTCATACGTATATATTTACCAAGTGGATACAATTAGGGATGCACGATATAGTTTTTTTTGACGATATCCGATATGCCGATATTTTACAACTCATTTAGCCGATTACCGATACCGATATTTTTTCCCGCACACCTAATTGCAGAGATCATCAACTCTCTTCTGTATTGGAATTAGCGTACAGTATAATGGTGATACTCTTATCACATTAGTTACAACGGTCGGGGTGACGGGTCTTGAGATGGTTAATCAAGTTTGTTGTGTTGAAAGACTTTGCCTTGGCTCCTCCTCGCATCACCGAAGCTGAGCAGTCATTGCAAACAGCAGTTTTCTATCTATTTCGGACACTTTGAAAAACTTCCACACCACGGACATTTTGGCTTCTAACTCTCTCATGCTGCAGGTAGACACACGTGACATCATCATGCTGCGCCGCGCAGGTCTTCTTCGCACCGGGGACATTGCGCCGAGGTCGGGCATTTAATCAGGTATGCAGAAGCCCATTATTTTATCGCCTAATTATATCGGCGGGTATCGGCGTGTTGGCCGATATCCGAAGCCAATAGCCAATATCGGCCGATACCGATAACGTGTCGATAATATTGTGCATCCCTAGATACAATGTAACAAAACACTATGTTATAACACCACTTGTTAATTTATTTATTATTACCATCATTATTATTATTATTATTATTATTATTATTATTATTTTACATTTTAGCCCTTAATTAAGTCTTTATCAACACTAACATGCCCATTAAATCCATAGGTATAAAAATAACAAAACAATTACAATTCATATACAATTAACATTTCTATATCTTTAGTAATACTAGGGCGTTCAAAAAAACTTGCACACAGCAAAAAATAAATGAATAGTTTGAGCGTATACACTACGGTAAGTGTAATGGGTCAGTTCAAAGGTAATATTAAATTTCCGCTTTTTTTAAATGGACTTTTGCACACACCTATATCCAAAGGCAGAAGCCAGTAGGTACACGAGATAAACTTGATACTGCCACATTGCCATTAAAGTCTTCTTTGGTTAACGTCGACTTGTGCTGGCTGGGAAACATGACACCGGAATATTCATTAAATATGCGACAAAGCTATCAAGTTCGAGCCAGGCATAACTAAGCGCTACAGGAAGCTGATTAAAATGTATCTACACATAGCTGTTACTTTGATTAAATGTAAACTATGTAGCCATCTTCTGTAATCGCATATCTGTTGGAGGCCTTGGTCTCCATACAAGATGCTACAGCAGTCCCTCCTCCAACCTCACACAGTCTCATGACAGAGGAAAAGCCCCGTCACCCGGTACAGAGGATGGAAATACATCATTAAACTGGTGCCTTTCTGACTTTAAAATAACCATACGCCATCCGAGCCGGTCGTGAACTGCAGTTGACTTACCCAAGACAAATTTGTATGTTCTCGTCTCGCCTTTCACCCCTTTTCCCAATGAAAGATTAAGCTGCCGTCGTTGCTTCCCGTTAGGTGGAGCAGATCCTGATGCGAGGGAGGATAGACCCGAACAGCGAACCAATCGGAACACGCGGAGGCTATCAAGTCCCGCCTTTTCGATAGAGTCATAGGTCAACAATACGGAAGCTAGTGACTCGTGACTTAGCTGTGATTGGACCTAAGAGGCAGGACTTCAGTAAACACCAGTAACACTACCCGCTGATTGGTTTCAAGATGTAGCTGGTCTGACATTTTGTTTCCAGTATCAGATTTCATCTTGTGGAGTTTCTCTCCATTCAAACAAACAGAAGGAGGGGCATAGCTCAACTTTACTGAGACTAATGCTGCAATGCTTAGAGTGCGTCCCCAATTAGTCTGAAGAATACAATAAAGGACTTCCAATTTTGCTAGGTAAATGGAAAATATAATTTTATGAATTCAAGCAAACAATGATTTATTTAAATAGAAAAATGAAACATGGAAATTGCACATAATACCATTGGATAGTGTTGCTGCAGCCATTCTTATTTATGCATAACAAAATAACATACATAGAACATTTTCTCGCCAGCCACTTAAAATAACTACATAATATTTAGACAACAAATAAACGCTTATATTATAATCATTTCCTTATTCTATGAAAATAATACCATAATAATATTTCAAATCAACCAACTAACTTACCAACACTGGTTTCTTTAAAATGTCTAACAAATTGCTCGCCAGTAAATAAATACGAAAGGTATCGCAAATAGGGACAAGAAAACTCGTAACTAGTAACCCCTTTACAAAAACCTGCATACTGTTTTCAGTATATTTCATGTAACTACTTAGGAGCGTCATAACCTTTAACCATGTCACAGCGAAAATACAGCTCTTTTTAACTTTTAAGAACTTTTAAGAATCCAAGGAGGAATGAACACCAGTTGTAAAATGAATACGATTTCTTGTTCTGTTGTTTTTGTATTTGTTCCACCTTCTTTCCAAATGCAGCCCACACCCTCAAGACAAAGTTTGCACTCCAATGCAAACAATAAGGTTATGAGAAAACTTACCCTCAGTGTCAACAAGTTCAATTCTCTCGGTAAATGTTTGGTGAAAAATATATATCAGAATATAATAGTAAACTATCAGGAGCAGTATTTCCAGGTCATAGCCTGATCCATCTGTGACCATCATAAAGAGCATCTGGATGCAGAAAAAGTTTTGGTGACGAGTGTTAAGTCTGAAAACATAAACAAAACACTACTGAAAGACATATTACATTCACTTTATGCATTTAATGTAGTGAATGTGTAGATGAATAGCTTCAACCAAATTACACCTTCTGATATCAACAGCTGATCAGAAAGTGAGCTTTTACATTACACACATCTGACACATAAGATTCCTTTGTGTTCGGAGATATTTCATTAAAAGTGACACCATTTCGTTCAAAGTCCAGAAAAATTAAAGGAGGCAAAGTCTCAAGTGGATAAAAGATATCACTGCTGTTCAGAGGCCTGCTTCACTACATGCCTTGCACACATCCTACAGGGACATCTAGTGGCCACAAGTGGTCCAAAGAGCTCCACAAGTGACTGAAATGATGCGTTGAAGTCCATTTCTAATGTTCACTTACTATAGGGAGTTCAAATATCCACCACTTAGAAAATAGTACTATAAAAATACCAGAGAGATCGGGTCTTATATGACGTGTTAGTTATTTAACATGAGAGCTTTCTGAATGTTGTGCTCGTCCTTTTCTCCCCAAATACTTTGATATGAGCTGTGTTTGCAAAAGCTATTGCTGCATTCAGGGACGCTGCACAAAATGCAAGGCCCACGTACACGGGCATATTCAATTGGCCTTTACCCGCAGTGATGGCATTTCATTATTTCATCCCCTCCGAGTCTAAAGGCCCTGGCTGTTTTCTTCTGAGTATCAAAAGCAAGTTTGAATCAGAGTCTGTTGACAGGTTGGGGGTGCTTTGCTTTACGTTGGCAGCACTGTCAGAAAAATGTTATCAAGAAAGAACAGCAACGTGCTAATAAAACAAATTAGTGGACTAATTGATTCTTAAACTTTAATTTACACTTCACAATGAAGGTTTTAAAAGACACTAGAATAATTGTTCATTTGTAACAAATTGCTCACCAGCTTGTTCTGCAGTACCAGTACATGGCTTTTCTGCTGTGTTCAAGGTTGTCATGATTTGTCCTGTGCACAACTTACAATTCCTCCTCAAAAGCAAGTCCAAATACAACTTATTCAAATTATTCAGACTACTTATGAACATGTGTATTTAGCATAAAATAACAATGTCAAAACTAGGAGTGGATAGAGAGTAGGGATGTAAGAAAATATTGTTTCAGTTGTGTATCATGATCGTATGTTTTGACACTGTATAAATTAAAAAACAATCAATGTTCTTTAAAGGTTTACATGCTAAGACGTTTCTTACTGATGTAGACAAACGTTCATTTCTTTGCTCAGATTTGACATAATGTAGTGCTATGATGCTTGGCGTTACACGGACTGTGATAAATAGTTAACCTTATTAACTTAGATTTTATGCAAACGGTTACAGGATCTTTATACAATGAAAGTTTCCCTAAAATTAGCTTGAGAAAGAAAATAAATGTATGTATCGTGATACGTATTGTATTACAAAGTAATGCTTTGCCAATGCACCGCCCTAATTGAGATTATGATCACAACGATTTAATAGTCGAGCTGACTTTGATCAACTTTAAAAAGCTCAAGGAAAACATGAATGGCTCAACATAATTTATTTTCATTTTATGTTAAAATGTACAGAGTTCTTTGAAAGTACTTGCTAAGAAAGAAAGAAAAAAAAAACAGAATAAATGGAAATACATACAGGGAGAGAGTAGATAGTTGAGGCCGCTGAGCGCAAATCAACCTTCACTGTGTGCCCAGCCGTCACTCCTCTCTTTATTTTGCGCTCTCTCTTAGCATACAACGCAACATGTACAATTACAAAGGATACAAAAAGGGAAGCGATATAAACAGACAGAAATATACTGAGCTCCTTTTTACATGCCTCTTAAATGTAAGGAAGTCATCCTATACACACACAAGTAAAAAAAAAGAAAAGAATGCCAAGTGACCTTTAGATATTTGTAGTCCTTTTGTTTAAAATAGCATTAATATACTACACAAAGATAGAAAAACTCTAGAGATGAGATGGAATGGAGAGGTTAAAGGCATCTTAAAGTCACTAAAAGTGAGTGGTAATTTTTTTAAATTTTGAATTTCTTAGTAATTATTACCCAAGAGGCGAGCTAAAAAATATGTATTGTTTTTTTTTTTCCTGAAACAGAAGTGAAAAAAATGACAGTACCAATATCAATGTAAGAGTTTCCTTTTATATTATAGAAAAAACATTTTCTCTACAATAGGTTTTCTAAAGTCAAAAAGAGTCAGCTTGTGTCATAAAAGAAAGCTGCCCAGTCTGATAAAATTCAGAAAGAAACACAACAGAAAATAAGTACAGAACAGAACGATACACACAAAGAAAGTATGCAATGTCAGGTCTGTAAGAAAACCAAAACTCCTCTTTTGACTCTGAATACTGGTACATGGAGCAACAAGGTCAACCGTTTCAGAACCTCCAACACGTATCACCTCTGACCCTGCTTTCATACGAGTGTGCCTCTATGTGAGGGCCGAACCACGCACTAGATCAGGCATTCGAGCACACCTTTTATAAAGGCTGACTGTGTGCTGCCATGTGTCTAGCCAATGGGAGTGCAGAATTTAGCAGAAGAGAAAAATACAACGTAAAAAAAGAAGAAGATTTGAACAGAATTCACCGTTCAGAAGCGGACTCCTCGACCTCTTTGGGTCACTAACACTTATGAGGGGAGGTCAGCTATCGTTAACTGACTTTCCTTAAAGCAGTTAAATTGAAATCCCACCGTTTGTTCTGCAATCCGTAAACTGCTAAAAAAGGCTGACATAGTACACCGTCTGTCAGTGGAGTGTGGACAAGAACAGCTGAATGTTGAACTTTCCTGAGCTAGCCACCTACTGGAAACAGCTAGCCGGTGTGTGTTTGTGTGTGTGTATGTGTGCTGGATATTGGGAAGTACCAGAATATTTACATCTAAACGTTTCAGAGTGGCAACAAACTGGAAAATAATGCTACTTGTTTTATTTATGGACATATAATAAGACAATGACCCACTCGTGTCTTCTGTTTTTGCTGTTTTTTTGGTACAACACCGTCCATCTGGGAAGACAGAGACTCTGGAAACAGCTCAACACCTCAAACACCGGAGGGCCCACTCCTCCGCTTTTCTGGAACGAGGTGAAAAGCCTTCTGACCGAGTGGCCGCAGAGATGTTTGGGTATTTCTGAGAAAGCGAGTGTGTATCTCCATTTCAGAATGCCACACATATAAAGACCAAAGCATATAAGAGGTCGGACTGCACACAAGTATTTCAAAAAACAATCAACAAAAACAACGACAACAAAAATAAGATTTAACATTTTGTTTAACAAAACAAGAGTCTGCCTACAATGTTTCATTGTCTCTTTTTTCAAGGTAAGGCTTCCTATATCAATTAAAAGATTGTGTGCATGGTCAAATATATTCAGTTTTTCACTCGCAGTCTGACAGAGTAAGGTACTCCTGTATTGTCTTTCTCTGTGCATCTTTCTCGTCATTCTTGTCCTCCCCTACTCTCCCCCCGCGTATCATGAGGAGGAGGCTCCTTGGCCTGTGTGAAACCACATTACACTGTGTAAGCCTGGCCTGGAGCAGCACAGCACGGCCGAGGTCCATATACACGCCCCAACCCTGAATCCTACCGACTTGTTCCCGTACACAGCCAGCTGGGAGGGGAGGGAAACGAGCCCAAATAAAAAGGGACGAAATGACAACATAGAAAAACAGGAAACCTAAAGACCCTCTCTGTCTCCAACACCTCCACTCACTTGTGCCTGCCGCGGCACTGGAGAGGGTGAACAGGAGTAATGGACATTTAGAGTACAGCGAGTATCAGCTCAGGCCCCATCATATCTCCTTTTTCAGTTCTGCCGCTCATCTGCTCATGTACGGTGACTGTTTGGGGACACCAGCGTAGCTGTGATGGGAGGGGCCAGTGTACATCATGTTGCCGTGATGATTGGGCTGCATAGGCTGCTGCGGGTAACCCTGCCCTCCCATCATGCCCATCTGCATTTGCATGGGGTACTGAGCTGGTTGATTCATGTAAGGGGGGTTGCCATGGTAACCACTGTTCATCATGGGTTGAGGCATTCGGTAGCCGGCCGACATGGCGTTGAGCGGCGTCATGTTCATGGAATTGTACGGTGCTGGCGTGGGCATAAGGTTTGGCATCATACCACGCTGCACTGCCAAGGTGCGCGGCGTGCCCTGCATGGCCACGGCCCCTGAGCTACGGCCATAGAGCTGCTGCTGGTGGGGGGCGGGGGCCAGCTGCTGAGTGGCTTTGGAGCGGATAGAAATGTGTCCTTTGACCGTAGCCATCTGGCCCTGTAGCCGCTGCGTGTGCGGCGGAGGTCCCAGGCCGATATTGGTGGTGGGCATATTGCATTGCAGCTGCAGGGAGCCCAGGTTCATGGAGCCAGAGCTCAGGTTCGGAGGGGGGGTCATAGTGGGCTGGCCTTGAGCGAGAGGAGTGTGGGGTGATGGGGCCAGCCCGGGGTTGGACAGAGAAACACTGGTGGCGTAAGAGGTGACGGAGGCTGAGTGAGAGTAGGGCATGGCATGGGGGTCCATGATGGTGTTTGTGAGCTGCTGGAGTTTGGCCAGGCTGAAGGTGGCCGAGGGCTGGGGGTAGCCCCCTGTGCCAAAGTCCTGACCCATGCGCTCATACAGGGTGCGGCCCCCTCCTCCGCCTCCGCTCTCGGGGATCTCCATGATCATAGGCGTCGAGGCGAAGCCGTTGCCCATGCTACACTGAGACAGGGCCTGCTGTTGTTGCTGTGGGGGTGGTGGTGGAGCTGACGGTGGAGGCTGAGGGTTGGGGGCTTGTTGCTGCTGCTGTGGAGGTTGCTGAGGAACCTTTTTTTGAGACTGCTGCTGCTGCTGCTGCTGGTTGGTGCTGGGAGGCCTCTCGATCACGCCGCAGCTCTGAGGAGACTTAATGCCACAGCTGGGGGTGTTGGACGGCGGTGGGGGTGGTGGGGGCTGGGGCTGGGGCACAGCTCCGCCTACATTACTGGACCCAGGTCCGTTGTTGGGTCCTGGTCCTGTTTGCTGGATGAGGCTACAGCTGCCCATTGCTAGTTGGGATCCTCCAGTTCCTGTGGAAGACGTGAGGCTGGGGGCCGGCACGAAGGAGCAGCTGTTGGACTGAGAGGAGGACGGGGTTGCCGAGCTCGAAGAAGAGGAGGCTGATGACGAGGAAACTGTGGAAGCTCCTGCAACTACAGCAGCTGACATTCCCCCTCCATTCCCCCCATTCCCTGTTCCATTGCCCCCTCCGCCCATGGTGGAGTCGTAGCTGCTGGGGTTGTCATAGTTCTCTGTCGTGCTCTCGATGCTGCCGAGGTCGCTGAAGCCGCTGTCCACCACCTGCTGCGAGTGGTCCGACACGGATGGCACATCCATCATTGGCGATGTCTCCATATTCTGCTGGGAGGGGGCAGACAGAGAACTGGGATGTTCTGGTGTGATCTGTGTGTAGCCCGCTCCAGGACCTCCACCAGTGCCTCCTGTTACATTGGGGCCAGGTGTCCCTCCCCTCTGGCCGGCTGGTGTTGTGTCCAAGATGCCAGAGGGCAACCCCGGACTGTTCACCGAGCGCACAGACTGACTGGGCAGGGGCGGCACTGGGGGATTTGGGAGGGGGCTGCTGTGTTGGGAGGCCCCGCACTCCTCCACTAAGGCCAGGGCCTCCTCCTCGGCCTCCCCTGTGTGGCTGTAGCTCTGCAGGGTCCGGCAGGCGGCTAGGGTCTCCTCACAGTCCTGGTAGGCCCCGTGGTGTGGCTGGGGTTCAGTCTCTTCATCCTGGGCTTCCCCCTGCGTCAGGGACTGGACCGCCTGCATCGTCTCCAGGTCCAGCTCATTGGAGTGATGATGGGGGTGATGCGTGTGATGGTGGCTCAGCTCCTCTTTGAAGTCAGAGTGCTGGTGCGGGTGGGAGTGGGTGTGTGTGTGTTGTGGTTCCATCAACAGCGTGACGTCTTTGTCGTCTGGGTGCAGCGGCTGCAGCTCCATCGGCTCAGAGGGAACAGACATGGCCGTAACCGTTTCCACTGCTGCGGCTGCTGCAGCAGACTCCTCCTGCTCTCTGCGCCTCCTCTCCTCCTGCTGTGGGTCAGTTGAGGAAGGACGACACTTGGCCTCCTGCACTTCCTCCTCAGCCTCCTCCTCCTCCTCTTCTTCCTCCTCCTGCTTGCTGACATAGTCCCGGGCCACGCTGTTCTCCATGTCTAAAAAAGCCTCTCCACCTTGGGGTTCTTCTTTGACCGGAGGAGAGCTTGCTCGGGAGGCAGGCTCCTCCTCCTCGTCTTCATCCTCATCTTCATCTTCAGAGTCCTGACTTTTTCTCTTCTTACTACCGTTGTTGCTGCCGTTGCTCTTGTCCTCCAAGTGTCCGTCACCTTCATCATCTGCATCGTGGTCTTCACTGCGCCGGCTTCCAGAACCTGGTGTGGGCACTGCCCGCCTGTTGATACCGCCACTGCTGCCCAAGCTGCCAAACTCCTCTTCCTCCCTCTCCTCATCGTCATCATCTTCTTCCCTGTCACCCATATCTGTGTCCTGAGGCCGGGACTGTGGCGCCCGGGGCCCTGAGGTGGAAGAAGAGGAAGAAGGTGAAAGCAGGGGACGGGACGGTGGACGGCTGGGTTTGTCTTCCTCCCAAGCTCCTCGAGTCTCCTCCTCCTCATCCTCTTCCTCCTCCGGCTCAGAGGTTGGAGGTGGTTTGGGGGCAGGCTGTGGCGGCTGGAGGAGGGGGCGATTCTTAGGCGGTCTCCCTCTCCTCTTGGGTATCTTCTGCTCAACAGGCTTAGGGAGATAGTCGTCCTCTTCATCAGAGTCTTTCTGTTTGTTGTCTCTGTCGGTGTTGGTTCTGCAGACCCGTTTGCTGTTACGATCATCTGTCTGGAGCAGCTGCGGATCTTTGTCGAGCTGCTGCGCCAACGGCCTTTTTCTTTCCTGCTCCTGCCTCTCTGCCTCTTCCTGGGCCCGCTGCAGGTACCAGCTCCGGGGCTTGCGGCCAGGCTTCATCTTGATTTTGGGCTGTGAGGGATCCCCACTTTGAGCCTGGCTGTCTGCGCCAGGTGGCTTTCCAGGCCCCCGTTTCTTCCAGTGAAGTGGTTTGCGGCTCTTTCCCTTAGGCCAGCCTTTCTTCTTCTTGACTGGGACTTCAGGGTTAGCTGCAAGGGTCTCTGATGCTGCAGCTTGTAGAGCAGCCACAGGCTTCAGCACAGGTGTTAACTCTGAAAAGAAGCAAGAAGATAAACATGCGTTAGAGAATGATGCACAAATACTTTTATATAGATATCACTAATGCTGCCAAGTGTGGCATTAAAAAGCTGTCTGCTCACCGTCTTCCTCTGAATCCGAGAGGTTGGAGTGCCGGCCTCTTTTGGGTGCTGGGTCAGACAACCTCAGAGCAGAGCGAGCTGGGGGGTAGCGGTGCAGTGGGTGGCCTAAAGGAGTCTCCTCCTCCAGCCTGGGCATGGGCCGCTCTGAGTCTGAGTCCACAAATGGCTCATCCAACACCTCTGTTGTCTCAGAAATGGTCTCTGTCACCACGCTGCTGTGAGGGTGGCTGCGCTGGCGAAAGCGTCGTTTCCTCAGTGGCTTCTGGGTAGAAAGGAGAAGAAATTAAGTGTGCTTTTGACTTTTTGTTTAATGTGACAATACAGACTTGAAAGACCTGTGCTGACTGAGATCAAGAAGATTATGGTCAAGTTCCTAGCATGTAACTCATTCAGCTCTCAGTAGGACTGAATGCTGATTTGTTTAGATTGCTCGATCTCTAGAAACAGACGCTGAATCCATCTACATTCAGGTGTTTTAACATCATTTCCCTATCAGTGAATCTAAAGTGTGTTTATTACCTTGCATTTGAGCCCCATGGCGGGCTTGGTGAGAATGGGAGGAGAGCATGCCCTCCTCTCCTCATCATCTTCGTCGTCGTCATCATCTTCCTCCTCTTCACTGCTTTCACTGAAACAGCTCTTCCTAATGGGCGGAGAATCATTCAACCTGGAGACCACGGGAAGCTGCGTCAGCCCCTCTCCGGGCCCCTCTACCAGTCTGGGCTTCGGACCTCTCCTTTTCCTCGGGGGCCGGCCTCGCCGCGTGGGGGTTATGGAGGGGTGCCTGGCCATGTCCAGAGAGTGAAAGGCTGTGGACTCTGCTTGTCTTTCCAGGGAGAAAATGGAGGGGGGGCTGCTCCCAGAGCCTGTGGTTTTTCCTCCCTCTTTCCTCTCCTCGTCTTCATCATCCTCGTCATCTACTGGGCGGATTTTAGGTGGCCGGCCCACCCGTGTGTTGTCTTTCACCTTGCCCCAAGGCCAGTTTTTGGGTGGGCGCCCCCGTGGTCTGCGTTCTCCGTTTGTTGGGGGAGGGGGTCGGGGTGGTTCAGGGACAGGGGGTGGACAGCGAACGGGAGTGGAACTTGGAGAGCTTTGGCTGATAGGAAACCCCAGGAAGCCCTTTCTTTCCTCCTCCTCATCTTCTTCTTCCTCCTCATCATCATCCTCGTCCTCCTCCTCCCTCTTTTTCCCCTGGCGCATGTGCCAGGATATCGGTGGGACCTTGTGACTTGGTTTTATCTATTAACAGACACAGTGAAATAAATAAGAATGTACAGAAACTTGAGATTAATTTATTACATAGAGGAAATGAGAACAGTGTAGCTACCTCCTTGTGGTTGTCTTCCTCTGGTTCTTCTTCCTCCTCTTCATCGTCCTCATCTCCTTCAGCGTCAGAGACCACAGTGTTGGTTACAATGACGGGAGTCCAGCGGAGACACTCGGGGTCCACCTCCAGCTGCCGTGGCCGGGCCTTGAGACGTGACATGTGGCTAACCACCAGCTTCTCCCTTCGCACCAGGACCATACTGTGAAAACAACAGCAAAAACAAACACCAGCATTATTATTAGCATTATTACTCTGTATGGACAGTCTTCTACATAAAGTGTATAGAAATCTAATAAAGCTTTGTAGGCACCACCCATGTGAAGATCGTTGTGAATGGGTGTAGGGATACCTGGGTGCATTAGGTAACAATAGATTCACATTTACAACCATGTAAAACTGTAGCTGTGTCCCAATCCAGGGGCTGCAGCCTTCTACGGATGATGTGCCATTCATAGCCTGTGTAGACCGCTGAAACCGAACTGAAATGAGACGGTCTGGTCTACAGAGGATTTCCTGTTTGTGTCACCAGCTGTTCCCACCCTCACCCTTGCGTCACCAAACGTCGCTCCTGGCAACAGGTAGCTAGCGGGCTAACTAGCTAGCATAACTAACGTTGCGTAAGTTAACCTGTTATTTTAAAGATAATTTGTTTCAAGGGCCCTTTCGTTTTTTAACGTGTATCTCCAGCTATTCGAGTTAAAACCAAAAACGTGTTTTTTTTTAAGATTATTTTTTGGGGCTTTTTGCCTTTAATTGATAGGACAGCTAAAGATAGACAGGAAATGTAAGGAGGAGAGAGTGGGGGACGACACGCACCAAATGATCGGCAGACCGGGAGTCGACCTTGCGATCAGTGCAACGAGGACTGTAGCCTCTGTATATGGGGCGCCTGCGCTACCAACCGAGCTAAACCAGCGCCCCAAAACGTGTACATTTAAAAGTTTATTCCTTGGCTGTGTAAGAGTTTCGTTTGAATTGGCACGCGATGAATCTCGGGATATGTCAGGCCAGGAGAAGGAGGACGCATTTGTCGGCCACATCTGAAGGAGCTTTCGAACATCCTTCAGCAGCTGGGACATCCTTCGAAGCGCTGCTGTGACGCAATCAGCCTTCAAATACGGCTTTCGAAGGCTGCAGCCGCTGGATTGGGACGCAGCTGTTGTCTCTTACGCTTCCCTTTCAATCCCACTGTTGCTGGAATTTGGCTGAATACAACTCAGCAAATGGCTTGGGTACATGTCAACGTAGCCTGCAATCTACCACAGTCACAGTGGGTCACTTAAGCAAGACGTTTTGGCTGAGAGCCAGTAAAATTAGTACATGACTGCAAACTGAGGATTCTTAAAGTGCCACCGCGGTGTCAAATTAAATAAAGCTATTAACGGCTCTTTTTAAAAAGCTTAATAATGAGGAGTCAATTAATCACGGCAGAGGCTCCTTACCATAATTGATGGTCAGTGGAATTTAAAGACATCAGAATGCATTCACGTTTTATTTATGGGAGCTCTTTAGGCTATGATCCCGCAAACGTCTACTTTAGAGGCTGGCTTTGTTTACATGCAAGGTGTAACCTGGCTGAATGCCATATTCTGTTACATAGTATTAAAGCTCTTATGTAGCCTAATCCCTGTGTGACTGGGTATTGGCTGGAAACCAGATCCTCCTCTTGTCTTCATAGTAAACGCTAATGAAGAGGAAATACTGATGTGAACAATTAAAGAAATGCATCTATCTGAAGGAATTTCAAACTATACAGGGCAGTGGGAACACCTGGACTGCATGTTTGATCCATTTAATAATATGTTGCATTCTTGAGTGTGCGCAGGTCACGCTCTGACCTTTCCCCTCGCGGCTCCAGCATGTTGAGGCTGTGCAGGGTGGTGGTGATGTCCTGCGGGCAGATCCCGGTCAGTTTGCTGAGTTGTCGTATGGTGATCTGTCGATCGCGGACCTCATGGAGACACTCCAGCACCACGCTGCGCCAGTAGGCCATGTAGGACAACCGACCTAGGTCAGACAGAGGCTTCTCCGGAGATCCCGGCTGGCCCTCGCGCTTGGACAGTAAGTAACCTGCAATAAACCAAAGAAACAGATACCATGAGGCACAAAAATTAAGGGTATCTCTAAAACAAGTAACAACGGAGATGTTTCCCTGTTGTATGTGTTGTCACTGTGCGTTTTGCCCTTACTGAAGTC
Source organism: Semicossyphus pulcher (assembly GCF_022749685.1). Taxonomy (NCBI): domain Eukaryota; kingdom Metazoa; phylum Chordata; class Actinopteri; order Labriformes; family Labridae; genus Semicossyphus; species Semicossyphus pulcher. Next base: position 28,406,570 of record NW_027211737.1, on the reverse strand, counting down.
AATGAGAAAGCGTCCGTAGCCCTGGCGCTGGTATTGTGGAAGAATCATGATGCATGATACGTTGTACTTCTGTTGACAGTGCTTCTCCTGGAAAAGAGAGAAAGAGACACATTTCAGCATTAGGAAACAAATGATGGAAACTACATCACATAGCAGGACTGTGTTGGTGTTGGTGTACAGCAGGGGTTTGATGGTTCTGCGTCCTCTTACTAACTGCTGCGTTTTGGCAGTGAGGAGGCATGTTAATGGGAGCACCTGTGCCTATAAAGTCCACAGAGGGAAAACGGAGCTCACAGCTCTCAGTGTTTATCTGAGACACAGCAGGAGCATTTGTATGTTTGAAGAAATGCACCAGTGGGAGGTGATGCCAATACATTTCATCTTTATTTAATTTGAATACGTCTTTCTCTCCATGTTGGTTCAAGCTGTTTTATTAACTTTGTGCACAATGATTAAAATTCACAAGATATGTATTCCTTGATAATGAAGTAGCACGGTGGTGTGGACCCTTAGAAATATAACACTGAACATTAAGTTAAAGGGCCAGTTCAGCGATTTTCAACCTCAGTCCTATCATGCTATTATGGGGAGCTAATGCCATTATGGTAGGCAAAAAAATGTGGCTCTGTGGCTTTGGAGGACGCTATCCGCCTTTCCAATGGGCCCTGTTTTACGTCATCTGGCGGAGGTCAGGGAAGCTTGCTAAACTACACTTCCTCAATCTAGGACGCCCGCCTCTGATGTCATGTCCTGTTCAAAATCGTCAGTTTGAAATGTAGACTGCAGACCCGGAGAATTCGGATTCTGTATCGCTCTGAGCCCTTGCATGCAGCGATCAGTGTCCTTGTTTGGAAAACGGTAGTATTTCAACATTCCTGTCAGATGGAGGGACGCAATGCACGCTGGGTGTTGTAGAATGGGCCAAAATAGCAAGCTGTTTGTACAATTTTCTCCACAGCTATGGCGTCAATTACAAATATTATTGCTTCTATCGATTACAGTGAACACCAGCTTTGACTGACAGAGGCTTTTCTCAGCGGCAAATTGCTCTTTCAAGGCAAAGGGAAAGGCATATCATGTCCTTACCTTGGAGAAGTAGCCGACAAGGTGGCAACCTTTGCTGTCGTTCTGGGTCAGGACGTAGAAAAGGAAGGGCTCAACGTCATAGTAGAGGGTCTTGTGGTCCAGGAACAGCTTGGCCAGCAGACACAGGTTCTGACAGTAGATTGTGCTCACATTCCCATCAACCTGTAGTGAGATAAATGAGAAAGTGCATGAGGGCTACACAATAACAAAGTTTCCTAAATGGCTGCTGTTTAGTCGCAGACACACTGCTGCTCAGCGGCATATCTTTAAGCTGCTGTTAAGGAGCTGTGGAACAAAGTGAAGGTGAATAGAGGAGTGAAGTTAATGTTGGGCAATGATCTCAGCTGTGTCCCTGGAGACCCTGACAGATAGAGAGGGTGGAGGAGAGAAACAAAGAGCTGGAAAGAGACAGAGAGGGAGGGAGGTTCAGGTTGGCAGCTCGCCAGGTATCTCTGCTCTCCTCCGAGTGAGGATGGACTGCAGAGCGGGGGGAAACAGGAGCTGCAGTGGCCTGCAGACGACAATCCACTGAATTACTCTAAAGCTGCGCTACAAGACCCAGAAGATCAGCTTAACTGTAAAGTGGTAATAATGAGTTCTTTTAATTATTACAGTTAGTTTCCCAGCAGAAATAATACAAAAAAACACTATGGTAGGCTGGGTCAATTGCTGTAAAATTTGGTGTATAAGAAAAGTGGGCTGCGTCCTATATACCTGTGTGACCAATATACTAATATAAAATGCAGTGACAGGTACGTTATTGTGTTACGGTATTGTACCCAGATGATGGAGTATCATCCTATTTAAAATATCCCACAGTGTAGTCCTCGCTGTTTTAAGCTAAAAACTAACGTGATTGTTGCCAATGCTTCGTCACGGACATGCACCGTCATGATCGCCATCGCAGCATTGTTCCTACACTGTACATGTGTTTGTAGCCTAAGACTTAGAACCCTAAGTGTCATTTGCTGTGAGAAGAAGAAGAGAGAAGAAGAAAGGTCGTGTGGTTAAGATCGCTGCTGTAGTGGGATAAACGCATGCCTGACTCTGTTACAGTGTCATCACTCGCTTGTTTTTTTGCTTCTCTTTCAGTTCATTAATTATAACCATCGTTTTCACTATCTTTCTGAACAAATCACTCACCTCAAATACAGAGACTTCATCCTTCCTGTAGATCTCATTAGCAGGGGGGTGGAACCAGCTGCACTTCTTCATGTGCTGGTAGAGGATGCTGCGACTTTTCATGTAGCGCAGACAAAACTCACACAAGTAGAGTTTGGGTAGCCTGCAAAGGGAACAGGAAAGGGAGTGAGACAAAAGAAGGAAAAGTCAGGATTCTAGTCTAGCTGAAATGAAGAGAGGATTTAATCACTTCATCAAAATCAGATATTTACATAATATTTTATTCAAATAATTAGATTATTGGTAAATATGGGTAGTTATTTCTTTAGCTTTTATTAGCTGCTTATAATATTGTTTATTTGACATCTTTTAAGCCTCCTAATGACGTTGCTTCCTACAACATTCTTTCAAAATAGTAGTGCAGAATTTATTTAACAGTTACATGCACCCTCAGAAATCTGAATCAAATTACCTCCCTTGCTCTGGCTGGTTACCTGCCAAAGTAGGTGGTACTGTAAACAGCGTTGTAATTGAGCTCCATTACGCTGGTGCTAATTTCCACACCTACTAGGAGCACTGAGAGCTGAAACATTACTCTGCTGTGATTCATTATAGTGGTATTAATTACCTGCTGTATTCCTGGGGGTACGGAGATGAATACCACGTCTGGATTTCAAACTTGCCAAATTCGATGACTGACGGACAGCGCATCTGAGGGTCCGGTGGACCCGTCACCCCGACTTTCTGTATGAGCGAGCAACAAAGATGAAGGAAGAAAGAGAGGAGAGAAAAAGGGTTTACTTCTCAAGTATTTAACAGATCGTGGGGCAAACCAGTGGAATCCAAAAGCGAGGGGGCGCTGGGTTCGAGGCCATTTGCTGCAGGTTGTCCCCACTCTCTCTTCCCTCACTTATAACTCTATCCACTGTCCATTCAATGACGGCAAAGCGCCTTAAAAAAATATAGAAAAAAATTTAAAAAACTCCAATGAGTGACCAAAAGCCAAACATTCTTATTGCCTTATATTTCTCAGAGTTTCAAGGCTACAGTTACCATTAAGTTAGTTTTTACTATTTCAACCTCATGTCTCACTGGGAATCTACACCGACACTGCAGCGTCAAACAAACGTGCGCGACACATGAGTGTCACGGCAGCATCTATTTTGCAACCTACACCGGCTGCGACTACAACAAAGATGAGTCTCAAAGTTAGCTGAGATTCCTGGTTATAAATAGGGGTGGCAGTGATGCCACAAAGTGTGCAGTCTGCCAGAAACCGTAGAAGAAGACAACTTTGCAACAGACTTGTAGACTTATTTCTTAATTGTGCATAAATTCTGTGTTTATGTCGGATGTAGAAGTAAAATGAGAATGAATAGCATTGATATACCCAGATGTTGAGGAAATGTACATTTTCATTGCTCTTTTAAATTTATCTTACCTGCTTATCTAGCCGATCAATAACTTCAATAGGTAACTGAAGTTGAAGTTGAAGAGATCACATTAAACCATGGATTCCTTGGTTGTGGGCATGCATTTACATAGCAGTCAATGGCTTTCTGCGTGCAGCTTACGCGGCTGAAGGAGATTGCAGCATTGAATAACATTGGAGTGGTTCTGTTGTGGCACACACGTGTCAAAAATACACTTCAAATACGTTGCCTGTGTAGATATCCAGTCAGAGTTAAATATATAGTTTTGTTGCAGATGTTGCAGATGTTCACCTTGTGCCGGGGTGCAGTTTGGTGCAGCTGCAAAACCTATAAAGATAGTTGGTGGCACAGAAGAACTAGAGGCTATTTTGGCTTGGTTTTCTAGTCTCCCCCTCGTTTCAACTGCGAACTAGCTTTTAAACTACAGCACATCCAGCAAACATGGCATCCCAAATCATGAGTGCAAAGGATGCTATGGAAGAGATAGATTGTACAGTTTTTTGGTTGACTGATATTTAGCCATGTTTATTCAGGTCAGAGTATACAGCTAAAGAAATGCAGTGGAGTAATGCAAGGCTGTAACTGCATGCTTGCAATGCACCCTGGTGCGTGTAGGAACTGCTGGCACAGGTCGGTGAGCAGGAGAACCTAGCTTTCGCTTTCAATACAGCACGTTCAGAGGAACTCCTTATATTGACTTCATTTTCCATCAACATTGAATCGGACCACCACATAAAATCTGACAATCTTTTGCCTCAGGATTTCACAGGACCAGTTTGGACATCCCTCCTGTAGTTTAATGACCATCATGTATTCTTCTCCACTGCTACTGAGCCTTTTTTGCACATTATTAATGCTAACTACTCTGCCTACATGGAGCACTCAAACATCCGTGTGAATACCCCAGTTGGGATCGGGGATGGTGCATTGCTACCATGCGACTCCCACCATGCTGACCAAACCAAACGCTCCCTGGTAATCTACAGCTGCGTGAACAGGGACTTTAATGTCGCTAAGTAATGTTTCCTTCCTGTACCTGCACTGAGTAAGCTAACCGGTCAGTGCAAGACATCATCGTCACAGCTGCCCTGTGTCATGTTCACTCTGTCAAACGTATGATGTTTGACACCAACACTCACTTTGTGTCATGGCAGACGACTCAGGGTACGGCTCGCTGACCAGCCCGTTTAAACAGCGATGTGGTGAAGCTGCTGTCCTTTTAACAACCCTTGTTATTTCCATCTACTGGTTATTAAACCTTTGATCCACACTCAGTCCTACAGTCATTCTTCTCTTCTTCATGCACTCTGCATATAGTAATGGATGATTTTAATATACAGGCTGAATCTGGCAGCTGTTTCATCACAAATTAATTTCCTTCAGTGCTGAAACACAAAGCCCTCTCGCAGCTCATTGACTTTCCACCCACAAACATCGCACAGACGCTGTTTAGGACTGTGACTTCATCTTTTACAACCTGGCTGTTGTTGACTCCGCTCTTTCTAACCACATTCTCATCACCACTGAAACACAACATCACATCCAATCCCTCCATCCTGTCTCAGCCTCAGTCACAGACAAGCACGTCCCTCCTGATGCTGTCTCTCTCTACACAATTTGGCCCCTCGTCAGCGCCTCCCTCTATTTTGGCTTCTCTGTTCGCACAACAAATATATAAGACATCGTATCTTTTGTCTGCGTACCTGTAGTGCCAGCTCTTGGATGTGTCTGAACAGTTCAATGTCTTTTTCCGTCAGGTTCTCGTGGCCAGGCAGTTTCTCGTCGTCTTCACGCCAGTCGCTGCCGTCCTGATTGTCTGTGGATTCAAATACAGAGTCAACATTGATGTAAATTTAGTGACAAGCTTGCTAGACTGACAGCCAACATGTCGGCTGATTGACATCTTGTATATAGTTTACAATTTGTGCTATATATACCCACATAGTTAAAGGATATTTCTAGTAGGAGGGATTTAGCTGCTTTAACACAGGAGATCAGGTGACACACCAACTTGAAGGTGTGGGGTTGTTCTATGAAATAAGCTGTTTGCCATTTAGCTTTATCTAAGTGCACTTTCTGCTCTGCTTTGTCTCAACAGTAAGCGCAACTACAGCAAGCTTTTAAACAAACAATGCATAGTGCTCAGGCAAGGAGTAGTATGTGTGCTGTATGCGTGCTTCCCACTACGGACGTTGAAGTGTATCATTGATGGCTTATTCTATGTCATATCATGACAGATGCTGGGGCTGTCACTTTTCCCCAAAATCAAGACAGAACGAATTCAACGCGATGTGGAATTTGTTCGAATTAAAACGAACACTAACGCCCCCCTCCAAAAACGACAACTACATGAGTACATGGTGGTACATTTAATGCTTCTGAGGTGCGTTGGCGTTGAGTTGATAAGTTCTGTAGCACAAACAAGCATAGGTCTGTTTTGGGAAGTGCGTGAGAGTGGGGTGGTAGAGCGAGTGAGAGACATCAGAAGTGTGTGTGCACGAGTTAGGTGAAGTCTTGAACTAATGTACAGTTTAGGCTGCGTGCTCCAATGTCTCGCTTGCTGCTGGTGTATTAAAGTGACAGGAAATAGCCCCAAAGTTAATTGCAACTTCGGCCCAGGAGCAGAACAACAGTACGTTTCCCCTGTGCTTTCTGACTACAGTCGGGACGCAGGAGAGGTTAACAACGGCTTGGCTCGTTAGTTTATTCCATTGGTTTGTAACAGGAAGCGTGTTATCGCTACCTGTTGGAATACAAAGCTCACTACTTTAAACATGAGATCATTCTGGGACTCGGGACAGCAGATTACTAATTTGTTGTGGGTAAGCATTTTCTGCTGTGCTTCATTGCTGAATTCGATCACATCATTACAGGTTCAATATTAATATTTCACCAGGTTTGTACGATGTGACAGATGCACATATATTTTCAATAACAAAAAACTATCAATGGGGTATATTGTGTTTTTTTCTATACATAAACAGTTTAAACTTGTTTTGAATAATCACTTTTCTTAAAACCTGCATAACCATTGTTCAACAAAGTCTTCTAATTGGGTCAAAACACAGAAACTGGTGCCAGTGAAACCTGACGTGAACGCTCTCCAATTCTCTGTCTCAGTTTTTCTCTTTTATTGTGCTGTACTTAAGACTCTGTGTGTGTTTTGGCTTCAGTAAGCTCAGTGGTAATAGAACTGCAGGTGGCCCCTTCAAATTTCAAAGCCATTTCTTTTGATGCAAAAGCAATTATTTTCTGAGGGAAGAAATTACAAATAAATTATTGTTATTATTATACTCCGTCTATTATTTCCAAATACACAAAATGAGGGCTGGATCATTTTTCTAATGGGACAACAACGCTGAAGCACGGCGTACTTTCAAAGGATGCATGAAGTAATTTTATGCTTTTAATGTTAACATGCTGATGGCTCATTAAAGTGGGAATTTATGCTGTGGACGTTAAATTTCATTACCCACTTGCCCTTGACCAAATATTATATAGGATGCTTGTTAAGGTGGAGCAGTATCATTTGGAATGGGGGCATAGTCAACCCTTTATTATTGGCTTTTAAAAGTGCCTCCTGCTCATTACAACAGCTGGAAATAACCCTAATGTAAAGACCTGGGGGGTTTTACAGCAATGGTTTGTCATTGGTCGTGTATTTATTATCGCTTCAATTATATTTTATGACTAAGTTAAACGTTAACATTGTGACGTGCGATTGAAATATTTACAGATGTTGTCTATTGTGAAATCAATAAACGATTCATCTTTAAAAAACAACATGGCCTACTTTTCATGTACCACATTAATAATTAAGACGCTGCACTGCCGCAAATTAGCTTCATGCCTCTTTATCTGAACACAGTAGAGTGCATTCACTTCATGTATGACACTTACCACTTGCAATCCCAAAGCTATTTCTGATATGAGAACTTTATAAACTAGAAGCTTACGCATAACAAATGATTACAATCAATTTTTGCTTAACTGCCAATCTTGTATATTTTTGTTGTAGTGCAACTATTAGGAGAAAAGGTTTGATTAATATCTTAACCAAAGCTGTTTTACATTTCTGAAGTGGTAATAGTTTTTGTCTGTATAAGCAGAAAAACAAAGCTCATCCTTACCCCCCCTGTCATCTCCTTCTCCTTTACGACTGGATTTCTTCCGGATGCGGCACTGCTGCGAGTAGTCCACCACTTCCTGCCGTGCCTTGCGGCCCTCGGGCGACGGTGTGAAGAACTTTGTGAGCGCGTCGATGAGCCCCTTCGTCTTGTTGTTGAAGCGCAGGCTGCTCTGCGACAGGTCGTCGTCGTCCCGCAGCGAAAAGAGAAGCCTGTCATCGCCGGGGTAACCCTCGCAGGAGGAGCTGGAGGAGGAGTTGGCTGAGGCCGAGCGCTTCCGCCGACCACGACCGCCAAGCTTTTTGAAAGGCCGCCCCGGCCTGCAGAGGGAGAGATTAGTCTGGTTAAGACTGGTGTCAGAAGATAATGCAGCTTGGTAGGTCCAGATACTACTTGATGACAGACCCCTCCACTATATTTTATATACAGTACTGTGCAAAAGTTTTAGGCAGGTGTGAAAAATGGAAGTGTTAACAGTTTATTTTCGTCACTTAACATAATGCAGTGAATGGACAGAAGAGAAATCTAAATCAAATCTAGTTCTTAATGACATTGGCTGTATGTTTGGGGTCGTTGTCCTGCTGCAAAATAAATTTGGGGCCAATTTTACGCCTCCCTGATGGTATTGCATGATGGATAAGTATCTGCCTGTATTTCTCAGCATTGAGGACACCATTAATCCTGATCAAATCCATTTGCAGACATGCAGCCCCAACTTACAAGGAACCTCCACCGTGCTTCACTGTTGCCTGCAGACACTCATTATTGTACCGCTCTCCAGCCCTTCAGCGAACAAACTGCCTTCTGCTACAGCCAAATATTTCACATTTTGACTCATCAGTCCAGAGCACCTGCTGCCATGTTTCAGCACCCCAGTTCCTATGTTTTGTTCCTATGTTAGTTGAGTCGCTTGGCCTTGTTTCCATGTCAGAGGTATGGCTTTTTGGCTGCAACTCTTCCATGAAGAACACTTCTGGCCAGACTTCTCTGGACAGTAGATCGGTGTACCTGGACAACTTCCAAGTTCGATGGGAAATAAGCTCGATGTGTTTTTCATCTGCTGCACTAAGGATCCTTGGCCGGCCACTGCGTCTACGCTCCTCAGCGTTGCCCGTTTCCTCGTGCTTCTTCACAAGAGCTTGAACAGCACATCTTGAAACCCCAGTCTGCTTTGAAATCTTTGTCTGGGAGAGACCTTGCTGTTGCAGTATAACTACCTTGTGTCTTGTTGCTGTGCTCAGTCTTGCGATGGTGTACGACCTGTGACATGAAACTGTCTTCCACGACCTTACATTGGCAGCAGAGTTTGTCTGTTCCTCACCCAGTTTTAAGCCTCCGACACAGCTGTTTCTGTTTCAGTTAATGACTGTGTTTCAACCTACATGTGAAACTGATGATCATTAGCACCTGTTTGGTATAATTGGTTGATCATACACCTGACTATAATCCTACAAAATCCCTGACTGCACTCTGTTGAAACAGATACATGTCATCTTACTGCGACTCTCCACTGTGCCGACACTGAAACAGACGCCATAAGCTGAAGGCATTTCCTTACCTGTTCTTGGGCCGCCCCAGCGGCGCGTTGTAGCGCCGTTTGATTTGTGCTGCCTTTTCGTGTAAAAGCTTCTTTCCCTTTTTCCTGGGTTGGCAGATTTGACAAATCCACATGCCTGGGAGAAGAGGAAAAAAAAAAAGCACAGGCTCACATACACTGAGGTGGATTAGACGAGACAGGCTTCAGCGCAGATAGCAACACTCTCTGGGACGTCTCGCATACATTAGCACTTAATGGTGAAGCATTAGGTGCTTTATTAGAGATGGAGGCAACAGCTCAAGAAATCACTTAGCATGACTTTATTACCATAGAGTGGTAATGTTTGAGTTTTGTGCAGTCTTTCAGATGTAGAACAGATACAAGTTAAATTCATGGAGGGGATATAAATAGGTAATGAAGAGGTGGGAAATGAGTCAAAGGAGCTTTTACCTTTTGGCATCCGCGTGAGGGGAGGATCACAGCACTCCATGTGGAAGCCCCGGTCGCAAGAGTCACAGAACAACATGTTGTCCTGTGCAGAGCAAACGCACAAGCAGCGATGATTAACAAAGGCTTTAGGTGTGTTACAGACGAGGTCAGTCTCGGTTAACGAAATTCAATAGTGAGCCGTTAATTATGAAATACGTGAAAGCTAGGACAATTTGTTGGTCAAATATGGGTCAGTCTGCAGCATCCGCGTCCAACGAGATGGATGTGGTGCACTGCGTTTGATGACACAGTTACTAGGAGGATACTGATGAGCTTTCCTTATAATTATGTACTGAAATACCTTTAAATACATTAAACACTTATATTTGAACAATACTTTTGAAATATCCACCAACACTACTTTAAGCCAAGACTTTCATTTCTCTCTCCTCAGATATTTTTTATCATCTTGGCAGCGATGTTTTGCATCTTGTCTCACTGTTAAACCTCCCAGCAAACATTTGAACAGCGATTCCTCACTTGTCAAGTAAGAGAACAGAGTGAGATCATGCTGATGCTGACTAAAATAGCTCAATCCCAGGACCACAGATACGTCTATCAGCAGCTCTATCTGGCACCTAAGCAGAGAAGAGACGTTCACAGACTCTGTGAGGCTGCCAGTCCGCCATATTTGCTCATCTACTCACCGCATTCTTTCCTTGATCCTGACAGCTGCTGCAAGTCTTGCATTCGATGCACTGCCACCACAGAGCCTTGACTCGCGCTGTGAGCTCTGGGGAGAACTTGAGACAGGACGGGTGGCCTGCAGGTAGACACACACGCATACACAAACAAGTGAGTCAACGTCACAGACTTTTTTTTGTCACTGCTGACTGACAGCTGTGACCCACTTGCATCATTTCAGGAGGAAAAAAAAGAGCTCCTTTTGGAATTGAAAGCCCTCACTGAATCAAACCTGGCTGCATAAAGAGTGTTTAAACATAAATGACAATCTGTCAGAGCCGTGCTTTTGCTCTGTTTGAAGAGTAGCAAACAAGAACGGCATGTCTGGGACAGAAACCCACTGAGGGAAGAGGAGGAACACAGTCTCCTCTGCTTTCAATAAGCAATGTCAGTGAGACATTACATCTCCTGGTAGACAGAAAGAGATTTTCAGGCTAAAAAATTAAACTGCAATTTCATACAGAGTCTGTTTTCAATTATTCCATTTATGTTATTTAAGATTAAGCATCCTGACCGTAAAAAAAGGGTCAGAGAAAAAAGAGAAAATAAGCAACATAATTACTAAAACGTCTTTCGAAATTGAACGAGAGGGCTCAATTTTCTGAGGAAAATGTGAGTGTGCTCACCAGTGTTAATTTCGTTAACACACATTATGACGAAAAATGTTCATCAAGGATCATTCCTCCGTGATGAAGACAAGACGTACCAAACGATGAACCAAAAATAGATCGTTGACGACCCGCACTTTTATGATTTGAATCGATTCTCATTTGAATGACCAAAATAGATTCATAAATCCCTATATTGATCTTTAAAAATATGTGTAAAAATATGTCTGATCTGCCACGTTTCTGAGCGCCCCTAAATGCAGCACATCCCCGCCGAAACACGGCAGTGAGGGAGACATGCCTGGACTTGTTTACTGCAACTACTACGGAGACATCAGTGATCGCCGACGGACTCGCATCGTTGGTTTTGCATCAGCTCAGGTATAATCACTAAGAGCCAATCAACTCAAACATAAAAAAACAGAATGACTGCAGGATATTGGATTTTTGTTTTGTTTTGTTTTGCACCCAATTTGGCTGGTTGCTGATGCCAACACAGATATATGGACATCTTTTTTCCCACCGAATGGCAGACACCAAGAAGTCCCTCTTTAAGTGGAACATTTAATAATGCCTACTCTTACTGCGATGGACCAGAGGCAGACATAAAATACAACGTATATTCACTGGGCAAAATAAGAAAAATACATGTTCTATGTAAAACATGTAATCTAAGTTGAAGTGTATAACGAGTGTGTAGTGCATGGCATTACATCATAGTATTAGTCAACAGTGTGTGGTGTGAGCAGAATTAATGATCTTATCTGCCTGTCATTCATTCGTGCTGATGCCTTTGTTTAATTTTTAAAGCCTTTATTAGCTGATACAGATGATGTGCAGATATTATTGTGCATCTAAAGACTAAAGCAGTGGAGCTGTCAGATAAAGTGTAAACGCCAGAAGCGGTTGAATTGCTAGTTAAAGCAAGAAATAAAGACAGTTGCAACTCGGGCTGCACGATATATATCGTTTAACAATCGCGATTGCGATGTGCACATGTGCAATATTCACATCGCAGGACGTGCGATATTGAAGCAAATTAAGTGAAATACGTCAAGCTGCTACTTTTTTGTTGCTCAGTGCAAAACAAAATCTCGCCAGTTTCTCGTTTTCAATGACTAATCAACAGGAAAGTCCGTCTGATATCACATGAGTGCAGCTGTTCGTAAACATTTTAGCCACAGCGTTAACCAGCACCAGGACGAGGTGCCGCTGTTAACGGGGAATAATCTCATTTATAAGCCACCCCGCGTAGCCTTGATCATCCCGCCGATATTATCTGTGACGTCAGCAGCTCCGTTACGCGAGGTGGCTTATGAGTTAATGAGGAATGAGGAAGCAGGAGACGCGATTTTCGTTTCATAAGGTGACTGTGACGGGGCTGATCATGCCGATTAAACATACATTTGATCAGAACTAGCAATGGTTGATGACATACCGTATTAATAACACAACTGCAGCCCACAAGTCTGTTAGTATTTGTTTTATAAAGAACGTGTCGCTCCAGCTGTACAGTCTACTTTTTCATGCAGGTGTCAGAGTCTGAACCAAGAGTGATAAAAGTAGGAGGGGTTTTTGTTTTATTATAAGCAAATAGACTTAAAGTCCAAAATAATAAAAAGTATGATTGTTTATTGTTTATATAATTAAAACACACTGCGTTTATCAAGTATGATTTCCTGTTGTTTTTTTTTAAATCACAATATACATAGTAGAACAAAAAGATATCATAATGTACGTTTTTTCCAATATTGTGCAGCCCCAGTGCAAAGTAAAGAGCTAAGTGTGCCGCTTCCTGAAATAACACTAACAATCTTTGGACAGCTCCAGGATGTTGACTTAGCAGTGTGTCTTTAAGTCTACATATTTGAGACCACATAACTGCTGTTATCTAAACTAATCACAACTCTACTTTGCAGACAGGTGATTGGATCTTCTTCCTCTGTGGTTGTTCTGAACCATAAAACTAGGAGCTCAGGTCTGTTCGTACAGCACCGTACTCACCACTGTTGCCACAGTCGGCGCAGGAGATGAGCTCCTCTGGCCTCTTATCGCGGTTCTGCTCCTTGGTGCCCAGGCAGAAGCTGCAGATGGGGATTGGCTCTGCCACCGGCTGGCAGACGGACAGAGCAGAAGGGAAAAGCGGGGAGGGGGTGGGGATACGAGAGAGAGGGGAGAAAGTTGAGACTGTCAGTCAACTTAACAGCCTAATTGTACAAATGAACACAACAAAGTGGCCTTGTGTGTGCTGCCACAGTGGATGACAGTAGCTGTGTGTATTAACAAGAACAAGAGCAGATTGAAAACTACAATGACACCACAGAGCATGTGAATCTGTGAGCAGACAGTTTAGGTTAATGAAGAGCATGAGAGCCACTGTGATGAGTGCGATTGCATAATTTATGTGACATGTCATGTTAGAAGCTGCCATCTTGTGCCGGGGTCTCTGCTGACTCCTGTGTTGTTTGATCAGAGGCTGTGACTCACTTCCTTTGGTTATACTGGCTGAGGAGTTAAACTCCAGCGCAGCGTGTCCCATTTTGACACTTCGACTGAAACATGCCATCAGACACTCACCTCTGGGTTCCGCATGAATCTTTTAGTGTGACAGAAAACATGTCAGCAGGCGTGTAACTCAGGCATGAAGCAAAGACATCATATGATATGCACACAAGCACAAACATGAGCCAGCGTCCGAGAAAACAAAAGGCAGGAAACTTAACATGTTGCTCGACATCAAATAGAACGGTGTGTCCAATAAAGCTGAAAAACCACATCCCTGAAGCGCTGCAGGTGCACTTCACACAGGAACAAACACAAGGGGGGCGGGGGGTAACTCTCCTTGAAAGTTTCTGGAGCCTGGAAGCCCTGAGGGGAAGTGTTGGCTTACTGCTACTTCAGAGTTTACCACAAGTTATTTTCAGCACCACTTTCTGTTTACTGCTAAGCAACAGTATCCAACAGATAGGAGCATGTCTAAATAAAACCATTAAAATATTTCTATTTTGGATATGATATTTACAACTCCTAAATGTCATGTAGACAAATGATTGTGTTGCATCAAATGCCAGGAGAATTTGTATCGCTCTGAAATTATGTTACAGCTTCGTACTGTGGATTAGTTGCATATAATCCTGCTTTTGACCTTTTCACTTGGATTTTCAGACAATGATCACATTGAAGAGCAAAACCAAATTCTTCAAATTGATGCAACACATTTAAAATGCTTAATAATCACCAGTAACGTATCCAGCCGAATATCAGCACGGATACAGCCATGCAGGCCACAGGTTTAGTAAGGAATGAATGGAGAGAATGTGGACGGTCTGCAGGATATGTTGTTTAAGCTTCTATATCGATATGTGCGCATGCACAAACAGTCACATTGCAAGATGTGCACCAAGCAAGGCTTAAAACACATAATGCTACAACTACTTTGCTTTAAGATGCAAACAAAATGTGCATGACTTGTCTACAAGTTGGTCTGATATAACAACATTTTTATTGCAGACAAAATTATATCCCAATATTTTGCAGGCCTGGTGGTAGCTTCTACACATGCAGAGTCAACTTTGTTGCAACAACCAAGTTATTAAGTTAAGTTCCACTAAATAAAGCTGAAGTCAGTTTAAATATAACTGTTGCACAGCCTGCAGAGAACAAGCTGTCCTTCTTCCTGATGGAGTCTTTCTGTGCGAGGCGTGATGGACACTCTGTGTAGCTCAGTGGCTTAAATGGGAAACACTGTGCATACAAGACTTGTTGCTCCACTGCTTGCACATTCACATGTTCATGATGGAGCAGCAAAGAGAAAGCCACTGTTAACAACTCACATGACATCTTGGCTGGTGTTTGCCAGTGGGCACATGGGAGACACAGTGGAAGAAGGTTTTATGATCTGATGAGACTGTTTGACCATAATATTTAACTCTTGTGTTTGCTGTGATTCCTACGCTGTAAGTCAGAATAAAAACTGTATGGTAACTGTGCTGTGGGGTTACTGCTCTGCAGCCAGCCAGTAAAGTTAGGGGGTGTCATGAGTGGAGCAGAAATCTACAAGAGAACCAGCACATGGGAGAAGAAACATGCCCACACACAAAGAAAACGCTCTAGACAACAACAATGTCCTGGAGCTGGAAATACAGAATTCAGACCTCAACCTGATATGACTTAAAAATTGCTGTTGCCTTCCAGTCCACCTGAAACATGTGCAGTGCGACAGCTGTAACAACTTAACTTTAAACTGCCTTGTGGATAAACAGTTTTACATCATGCATAATCTGATTTGCAGAGATTTCTTTTCCACTTTGAAGTAATCGCCCGGTGCCAACAAAATCTTTATAATCCCACAATGTTCAAAGATGTCACACCACTAAACACCAAAAAGCCTGTGGCAGATTAGTGTTCTTCTAACAGACACAATGAAGCCAAATCTTTCAGTACTGTGAAACAAGTTATACCTACAACCTTTCTGACGTCTCTTGCTAGTCTCGAGTATCTGAGTGAAAGAAGTTTTTCACAAAAGCAAGACGTGCCTACAATATTATGAAGCAATGTAACAGCACACCACGTTTACACAGCATGTGTTTTGTTGAGGCGGTGTCAGCCAGCTGTTGATTCAGTCAAGTCGTACACAAGGCTGAAGTTTGTGGTTAAAAAAAAATTGTTGTTATGAGTAACACATGAATGTTTTTCTCGGTTGGCTGCACTTAAGCTCTGCAGAATATTTGTCTGTGACCTGTGAAAATATGTGTTAATTTTAGAGGCAGATACTGTAATCATAACATGCCAAAGCTCCAATAGACAAATGAAGTGTATTTTATAGCTGCAAAGGTTAGCTGCAGAAAACTATGTTTCTCAAATATATCCCTATGGATTGATTATCATGAAAAATACACGCATGAGACAATTTAAGAGTTCGCTAAATCAATGATGAATCAAATATTTATTTAACGGGAATAACAGCACACATGAAACAATCACCGGAGCTGGTGTTACGAGGTTTTCTACAGGACAAGAGTGTAAATGTACACAGCAGCAGAGAGCTGGGGAGGCAGCCGGTCCTAGCAGGGAGGAGACAGGGACAAGAGCTTGATTTATTGGGTTCATTTCCTTCTTACTCGAGCTGTTTCAAACACCCCCCGCTACACCTCTACCCACCTGCCTAACAGCACGGAGAGAAGGAGAAACAAAAGGTGTGGAGTTAGGGAGTGAGGGAGTAAGGGGAAGAGAGAGGTAAACAGAGAGAGGAGAGTTGTAAAGAATGAATTGAGAGGAGAGGGGGGCAGATAAGCAGAGACAAGCAAGCTGCAGAGAGGAAGATAGGGAAGGGCTTTCTATTTCTTCAATCATTTTACACTCTTGCAGGTACAATTATGTGAAAAGGTGATCATGTTCTGGATTAAACTGAAGGATTTTTAACCTAATAATTCCACCATATGATCTATAGTAAATGCATGGTGAAAAAAGAGCTGCAAAACACCAACAATGTCCTTGAAGAGAAACGGAATTCAGAGACAAGAAGAAAGAAAATAAAGAAAAGCAGAGCGAGGACAAAAATAAGCATCCAGAGGGCAAGAGAGCGAAGGGAATGGAAAGTGTAAAGAAAGAGAGAAAATCTGCAGCAGTCCTCTGAGCAGCCTGCGTGCGACCAACACCTCAATCATTCCTGACGCTTAACCCTTTCCCCGCTGGAGGAGGTCAACTGCTCCCACTCGCCCTGTGAGCGCTCGAGTAAACACGAGCTGAGAGCGAGCAAGCGGGCTTCGCCTTTCACACACACAGACAGCTTGTATAGAGACACACGTTACAGTGTGGCTTCAGTTACTGGTTGCCACTGTAAATTAATCCCCTACAGATACTAAAAAATGAAAAGCTAATCCTCCCTCCATGACAGGGATATTGGGACAGCGAAACACAATCCTCAAATTCCTCCTGAGAGCCGTTTTTTCCTCCCTGTTTCAGTCTTTTCTACCTCAGCCAGAGCTGGCTGCCAGGACTGCTCTTACACTAAATCGGCGCTCTAGAAATTTCACACATCCACTGGCTGTTTGAGTTAAGTGTCATGGGCGACATTTGACTTGGGATGTTTGTGTGTGCGGAGGCGTGCGTGTCTATTTTAAGCCCGTGTGTTCATGTTTTGGCATGTGCTCGTCTTTTTCCAGTGTAAAGGAGGATCCAGGAAACAAAACCTTTTCTGAGCCAAGAAGACACGCCTTGTGGCAACTGTTAGCATCTAGCTGTATCGACTGGGTGGACTTGAAATGCCTTACAAACATGTCTTACAACTTACAGGTTCCTCCAAAAATACACGCCTACACACACACAGACTGGTGAGGGTGCCCTCGTCTGACCCGGCTGACACACCCACCCATGTTTTATGGATCACTTAAGCACAACATGTCAAACACACTCCACATCCTGTAGTGCGTTTTGTTTTCTATTGGTTGAAATTAATACTCAAGGCACCATGTAGCATTGTCTGAGACCTTGTACAGGCGGATAATAGGTTATAGAAAACATCTAGCGTTGGCCTAGTTTCCCCTTTATAAACTGGCTTCTGTTATCCAGAGACAGAGGACACGAGAGTGAGACAGGAAGGAGGGAACAATAGAGGAAGGGCGAAAGGGGAAGGAGAAATGGAGAAGGGGGAGGAAAAAGGGAGGGGAGAAAGGATAAAAGGCACCGAGTAAAAGTAAAGCGGGAAAGCGTAGCTGCTGTTGTCCTTGTCTTGTCTTAAGTCAAGGATCTCATTAACATGGGAGCCAAATCTCAGCATCCCCCCTACTGCACTTCCCCTATGGCCGCCCCCACCTTGAACACAAACTCATTGATCACCATTACAGGACATTAGGCATTAGATGCTGGTACTCATGAAACATCAAACAGTCACACTTTCATAGAAGAGCACACAAGCATGCATTCAAGCAGCTGTTGACACGTAAAAAAAAGAGTAAACTTGACATTACAAATCTTAAATTCCTGCAGCCCCTCTACCTGGAAAATGCCTTGAAATAACCTGGTCTACTTTTCCATATGACATCTACATCAGCCTGAGGAAGACCCTGTGTCGTGCCAAGATGCCCTCCCTTCAGCCAGGCATCAACCTCCATTAAAATCGGGGTTAGCCAGGGAGCACAGAGCTAAATCACTGCATCAAACGGAGCAGGGCTGGCCTCGCTCCAGCCGTCACTTCCACAGCTGCTCAACACATTGGCTCTATTTGCGGGGCGGCGAGGTTAGCCATACGCAAGGCCTCACACAGCTACACTTCCCGTGCCAAAAGCCATTCACATCACAGTCACTGGTGAGCTGGAGGTAACTGCTCCCCCCGGGCGCTGACACTACTGCTAATGCTGTTTCTATGGACTCTTGGCTAGCTGTGTCTGCTCCTGGTTGTTCTTCTGCAGCCAGCAGGGTCAAAGTGGAACACCTGCGCTAAAGAGACGCATGATGGTTAATGCTGAGGCTACACACTGGCCAAGCTTTGATACTGTTTAAACACACTGTCCTGCATGTATTTGGCTTGTGACAAACTAGGCACAAACCTCACCTAGGGTAGTTTTTATTAGTCCTTATAGTGATATGGGATTTTTGATAGTGCTACCAATAGAGTTCAATGATTTTAGAGAGAACAAAGGAAAAGATTGCCACTTCTACTGCTGATGTAGTCAATTTTGAGCTTCATAATGTTGCTTTCTTTAAAAAAAATACTGTATTTCTTAGTATATGTAAAATTGTTAAATTGTGACCTATGGGCAGGAATCGCAGGGTAACTAACATTATTATATGCGATACGTGGCCCATGTTAGCAAGAGAATCTTAAAATGATACATCACAATATCTGATAACTTCTTTTTCAGTCAATTAATTTCCATTTACGTCATTCATGTCATAAGCGCCATCACGAAGAGGAATGAAGTAGTGAGGCAATGAGGCAAAATCGCAGTCAAATCTGTTAGGAGCACCATATATTTGTAAATCAAAATATCGCTATTTGATGCCAGCCTACCGATAATTTTACTGCACGAGTCAGGAAGACAGTATATTGTGGTATCGATATTTTGTCCCACCACTATTGTCAACCAACTGTAGTGCAGACCACTGTCTGCTTAGCACATTAGCTGTAGACAGGGCTGAGGGAATAGTAAACTTTGTTATACGGAGTGCGGTCTGCTGGACAAACTACATGATAAAACCATTTATAAACCACCTCATGCATTGTTTTCTGCATTACATGATCTTTGAAAAAAATATATTTTATCAGAGCATATTGCAAAAAGTATTCACATGTACCGATATATTGGTGAGTGGCCCATCAGATGACATCGGTCGGGCTCTAATAATCAGTTTTATAAGACTGTGAGAACAGATGAGAACAGTTCACATGTCTGTGGGGTGTTTTGAGCAACTTGGGGACTGTTTCTAGAAAAACTCATTGTGTCAAGCTGTCAATTTTTTTCTCTTCTTTGAGCAGAAGTAATGAAATGTCATCCCCCACGATATCGCAGATATCACCAAAATATGCCCATAAAATACTAAATACACAAAAAAGAAAGAGCGCGAGGTAAAGGAGGAACATATCTTCATTATTATTTGAGTGAACGGACCCTCAAATAAATTAGCATTTCTTCTATTTCCCTCTTCTTGTATGTACCATTAAATGTCAAAAAAGAAGTGGTTTTGTGATGGCAGCGCAGCAGGAGGTTAAGCTGGTGACATCAGAGAGTGGAACGAGCCTTTTAAACTTTAGGAACTAATTATGTGTCAACTGAGGCCAAAGCTCAGGCTAAATGGAAACAATAGATGACTGTCAAAGACACGGACGCAGAATTTAAGAACATCTACAAGTTTCACCTACTCCTGGATCCGTCACAAATTTCATATTTAAGAAAAGTCAACAATAAAAGTCATGAGAAACCATTTCATGACTACCATCATTTTCCCAGCATTCCTGTGGTGAAATGCTAAGCCTGTGAATATTTCCATCCATGCAGCAAACACACAAAATCAGCTCCTGTGACTCCACAATGTGATGGAGCAGCGACGGGTGATGGGAGAGGAAGAGGGGGAAAAAAAGACGAAGAAGCAGGTTGCACCCACGGCATATAATCGATGTCTGAGGGCATTTTGTATTCACAGTCCTCCGAGTGGTGATACATGATGTCTTCACCTTGAGCAAACACAAGCAGAGGTGATGTGTGTGTGCGATATTAGAGGGACAGGTGGGGGGCGATCCAATAATGACTTATCGATTACAGTGGATAAATACATCTATTGTGGTTCATATTAATGTAGGAGCTCTGCAGCTAATACCAGCAAAGGAACTATTAGCTGCAGGAATCTTGTCTCTTATTGGGTCAGTAGGACGTTTTGGAGGGAAGTCAACACAATCATAACAGTGTGTGACCAGAGTGTGAGTGTGTGTGCTGTTCACGAGTCACTTTTTTCACACGTCCTCACCGTGACACTGCACGTCGACATCGAGAACTCTGGTTCACCCCGCTCCAGCTGTTGGGGGAGAGGGCAACCGCAGGGCAGGGAGATTGCTCTTCTCTATTATGACGGGACGAAGATCACACACACAAACAACTATGTACCCACACGTACACACATACAAAGGCTCAGCATCGAGCCCATCCCACCTAATGGCCGTAGCCTCATACTGCTAACGGGCGCTCAGGGAGGCAATGAGGTTTGCCATCTATATATCCATGACCCTTGGTTGACTTCCCTCCCCCATTCACCTCCCCCTTCATGACCTGGCAATGGCACCCTATTAGGGTGAGACGAGGGAGACAGAAATAGGGTCTGGGATCCCGTTTGAATGGAGCGCTCTGACACAAACATGAGCATGTTGAGTACACAAATCTCCCAGCAAATGGGGTCAAAGCCAGTGCTTAGCCATTTGTTTTGATTTTCCTCCCCCTCTCCACCCTTCACTTACACTCTCTCTCTCCCCCTTTCCTTGGGAAGTCATAACTGTTTGCAATCATGCGGGGCAATAAGGCAATGATGCATCAGTGGACGAGTCGGAGAACGGAGGAGAGCGATCGTGCATACACTAGACTCTGTCTCTCTTGTGCGCAGTTACTATCTCTTTGACGCATATGCCACTCGCACAGGCACCGACCATCATATACATCAAAAACACACCAACAGTCAGTGGCAAAACACACATGATTGAGCAGCAATATTGTTGCATCCTCTGGAGAGATATATGAAGGTAACATCACAAGAGGAGGGGTAACGAGGCTTGTGTGAATGCCAGACACAAATGTCAACCTTCTCACTGCTGCAGCAGCTTCTTGGTGCCCTATCAGGCCTGAAGATGAGGCGTACAAACAACAAAACACCCTATTAATGTCCAATGTTAAATAATACATATTTTACAGATGTATAATTTCACTTGTGGGATGAACAGGATGGCCATATTTAAACAATATTGCCTGTGCAAAAGTAAAATATTTCCGCCAATGTTAAGTTTGAATTTGCATGATTTTACACGGTTAACATCGCAATATGAAGACAAATTAATTTATATAGCAACACTGAGGTATGCATTACTGTTTCTGTCTCTTCATGTGGTTCTGTGAGGCAGAGTAGCAGGCTGATCAGTGCCTGAGTCAGAGAGAAGGAGGTGAGTGATCTCTGCTCATCTTAAGAGTTGGGCCATCTGCAGCCAAGCAGGTCACTGTGTTAGGCAGACCCCATGTGACTCCAGCCTGCTCTCTAGGCTAATCCTGCTTTGTGTGTGTGTGTGTGTGTGTGTGTGTGTGTGTGTGTACGGGCGTCTTTACCCGTAGCTTCTGTTGCTGCTCAGACTTGTACACACACACCCACACAGGGGCCAGATAAAGCTAGCAGCCAGTCAAAACAGTGTTTAGGGCCGGTCTAGTGTCCGCCAGATCTACCGGCTGTCTGATAACCTTAGTGATATACGACCCAATGATGGGCTACTATGTTGGCACAGAGAGCAGCATGTCACTCCAACGGGTTTATTTACATGCTGCTTGTTAGAACGGATGTTTGCATGTCTGCTGGCATCTGAAGAAGAGGATTCATGACATGTGAACTGATGTGGTTGTGTGTGGTCTTTCACTCTGCCTGTGTTCATGTCTGTGTGCCATTCTGTGTTTGTTTCTTTGCATGCAGTTGTAGTTTCATGTGCGTTCGTGTGTGCGTGTGTGGCCCTTAGAAGCAGAGGGCAGCAGCCGGCTGCTCTCTCTGATCAGGTTACAAAAGTGGGTGTGTTCCCTCTCTCCTCTGTCGCCTGCATGTCTGCCTCTCCCTCTCTCTCTCCTAACTCATTCTGTCTTTCTCGCTTTCTTCTCCCTCTGTGCGTCTGCCTCTCTCTCTCACTCTCTGGCTTTCTGGTTTCACAGGCCCGTAGCTTGCGTCATCTCGGCTTCTTCCTCTGGCACCACTACAGACCACTCTCTCTCTCCTGTCTGAGTTCCTTCCCATCCCTCTTTTCCTCTCTTCCTTTCTTCCTCCCATCTCCTGACAGCTCCTGACAGGGAGCAGCCCTGCAGCTGGTCCACACTCCCTGCAGGAGGCTGGGAGCCATGTGACTCTCTTCCCTGACCTCTTCCACCACCAGCTCTGCTAAAAACTTGCCCACCAGACACCAGTCTAGCATCACTCTAGCACTGCTAACCTGGACCACAGCACACACCCACCCCTAGGAATTGGTCAAATCCGATGATGAACTGATGAACTGGGTTCTGTGAGGTCTTTCTGACTTGATATCTCCGTCTTAAACACAAAGATCCACACTCCAGTTTGTGGACAGATGCTCCCTCTGCCATCTGCCTTATCTTACAAACATTGCCCAACCCTTCTTAACCACTTCTAAAAATGTGCTATCTGGTGTAAGCCACTACACAATATGCTGGATGAAAACTCCCGAATAACATTCACACAGACAGAGACCTGAAGGTGCTGTCACGAATTACAGCCCTAGGCCAGGACCAATAAAAACAAGTGGAGAAAATTCATTCTCAATGTCTCAAGTATTGCCAGCTGATAGATCTGGACCCTTCGGTGTGTGCTCACGCTATAATGCAAGGGGCTTGTGTGCTGTGTAGATTGCAAAGATACTTTTTTAAAACCGTGTTTTGTCACTTTCTCACTCACTTTCTCTTTGTTGCTCCAAAAAGTTTAAACAGAGGAAATACATTTAATTTCCCGTCTCAAATGCTGCACAAACAGTTGTTAGGATATTAGTGATCCTGTCAGTCACAAAACACACCTAAGTGCCTAACAGCCATTTGATGTTTTACATGTGTGGCATGTTTATACTGCTATCAACTGTGGTGAGCAACATCCAAATGTTGGACCACACATCTGTTTGACATGCTAATAATGCCCATAACAACAATGTGACAGGTGTTTACAATCTGATGTACAATCTGATGTATTTGTGGCAGTTGTGCATGCAGATACAATACCTTGTCTTTTTCATGAGGCAACAACCGGACAGGTGGCAGTGATTCCAAAGACACTGTCCCGGTCCCATCATCCAGGGAGCTGCTGCGGCTGATGAGCTGGAACATTGGACCTTGTTTGGCCACACGTCCATGGGCCACAGCCCTCTTCAGGGCCACCCTCAGCTGCTGGTGGAAGAGTCCAGGACCCATGGAGCCACTGCCCGACAAGTAGGCCGCCACATCAGCCTGGCATTTGAGAAAGCGCTCAATGTTCTTTAAGCTGGAGCCGCCAGGCTCGTGGAGCCCCTCCAGAGCCCGCTTGATCAACTTGTTCCAGTCAAGTCCCGGTTTCTTTCCTGAATGGGAATGGGAGTGGGAGTGGGAGTGGGAGTGGGAGTGGGAGCTACCACCACCACTGCTGCTGCCACCACCTCCACCGCCACCTCCGCCGCCGCCTCCGCCTCCTCCTCCTCCTCCACCACCACCACCACCACTTCCTCCAGAGCTGCCACTACTTTTGGGCTTGGGTAGAGCCAAGCGCCCAGGGTTGTCAGGGTCCTTGTAGGAGTTGAGACCTTTGTTGGTGACCTTAAGGATGGTGCCATCCTTGACACTAAGCTCCAACTGCTCAAGAATCGTTTTGCGGTCCAGGCCATGGGACATGGAGACTGCATTGCAAATGCGCTCCTCTGATGGTCGCTGTTTCTGCTTCTTCACTTTCTTGATGGCCTCTAAGATCCATTGCGTGTACATTGGATTTGCCAGTTTCACCATGGCGGTGGTCTGTGTGTGCGTGGGGGCCCTGGGGCCTCACCACAATGACCACACACAAAAAATAGGTACTGTTAGCCAAGGAAAGTCCTGGCCTGCGCCGTAGCGCCGCCTCTTTTTCCTCTTTGCCCTCTGCCTGCTTACTATCCCTTGTCCTGGGGTCGTACAGAGAGTCCCTCAGAAGCTGAGTATGAGCAGCACGGTAATGAGCAGCTGACCATAGCACAAACCCCCAGAGCCAACCCTTCACCTGGTAAAACGCAGTCAACCCGCCACCCACTCCCAGCCAGGAGAAGGTCCCTGGCAAGAAGCAGGGGGGGGGTTAGCAAGATAAACTCCCCAGTACACAAGGTTGAGTGAAGTAGATCCTGATGAGAGGGACTTCACAAAAATTAGGGGTTCCCCACTTGGCCAGTGGCAAAATACCTATAAATAGTTTAAAAACCTGTTAAATCAGTCCGTGGTCACGAGCCAAATTTCAATGTGGACACTGGATGATCATGGTCTCCAAATTATGAAATCAGTGCTTGAATGATGAATGTGCTTGAAGGGCAATACACTAAAGATGTTTTCTGTGGATTACAACATTCCACAAGATTTTTTCTGTCTTCACGTTTCCTCGTCTTTACTTGTCCTCTCTCCCTGTCCTTTATTCTTCCAGCAGTCTTGACTTCTCAGCACTGGGACGGAACAGATATCTCACCCCAGGGAGCAGCCAGGGCTGATTATGTTCATGCCTATTGCACTTCGGTAGATGAGGAATCCTGCACAAAAAAAGGAAAGAGAAGACAGATAAAGTTAGCAAAACCTTGCAGAAAATGGTTAAACATCTTTTGTAAAAGTAGGGAAAATGGCAACTAATTTAAATCTGTTATGAATGATGTGTTTGAGGAATATGCAGATAGGCAGGCATGGAGAAAAAGAGTAGAATTTTTTAAACAACACAGGCAACGTGCCCCCACACAGATTATAAACAAAGCCATGCATCTCCTTTCAAGGCACCATGAGGTTAAGCCATGCATTACCAACAAAACTGGAAATTACAGCAGAAGCAATAAACCTACTAGCACCTGTTACCTCTTAACGTATCATTTCTTTAAAAGAGAAAAAGTATGCAGTTTTCATGTTACATTGATATCACTGGAAAAATCAGTGTAACACAAGGACTATCAACGAACGCACATTACCATAACCTCTGATAACTTCTAGAAATTACACATAAGTGTCATATCATGATGTAAACGATTGTAAACAACATCATTCTTAAAACTGCACTAGCAAGTTGACCGTTGGGCTAGTTGGGTTGCTAACGTAAACATGATGCAGTCAAAACACAGACTGTTAGCAAACATTAGCTCAGAGGCTAGCTAAAAATCAAAGCTAAGTCAATTGCCGCATTGCCAGACTGTTTCCTGTGGTGCTGTTTACTCTCACTGATATGTTGTTAGTCAGCGAAGTATCTGACAACAAGTCTTCCCGCTAACAGCTGTTGTTTAGCACGCTAACGTTAGAGGCTAACAGAAGAGCTAACGTTCGATTCTGTTACCAACGTTACTGGAACGTAAACAGCGTGAAACCAGAGGTTAGCCAGCGCCCAGGTTCAAAGAGACAGACAATTTTTGAGACAACACAAACCTTCACCCCGCAGCAAACACAGCGATAATCTTAGTTTGAATGTCATTCAGATATTAACGTAAGACCGCGGCCTTGTAAGAGGCACAATGCAGCTTGCAGACGGCCATCTCGGCTAGCGGGCAAGTGCAACATTGAGGTATGAGAGCAGCGGATTCCGCAGTGTTATAGCTCCGTGGCCTCCCTCTCAGCCTTCGAGCCTCTGCCCGCTCAGACGCGTCCCCACCTCGCTGACTTCCTCCCTCCACCAGCCGCCCTCCCACGTAAAGCTACAGCCTGCGGTGCGGTGAAGACAAGGCCGCTGGAGTAGGCCTCGGCTCCCCCCTCCGTACCCCCCACCCACCTCCGCTAGCACCATCCCTCCGTACCCCTCTCTCCCTCTCCCTCTCGCGGTTCCCCCAGAAAGCCCGAGCGGGTCCGGTTCTGGTTTCCGAGGGAAGCTCCGGTAAAGCAGCCCGTTTAAAAAATCTCATATCTCCCTTTATCCGGCTTCCGCTGCTACTCACCGGAATTTCGTGTCGAGCCGCCGAGTAGTAGGTGCCAAAACCGTGCGAAACGGAGACAACAACAAGCCTAAAAATGCAGCCACAGACCAGGGGTTCTAGAGCCGACGCCATCTTTGAGTGAAACAGGAGCACGGCTGGTGGGGGAGGGGGGAACACTGAACCGTCAGGCAGGGCCAAGGGACCGTCTGCATGGTGCGAGGCGCAGATCCAGGGGAAGAAAAATCCACTGCAAGGCGCGGGGGGCGGCGGCGCTGTGCTGTTGCTATGAGAGGGGTGTGGATATTGCTTGAGCACATGAAATGGAAGAAAGGGACAGATGGTGGTGGTGCTGGAGGGAGAAAAAAATAAAAAGAGAGGATAGGTGTTCTCGCATTCTCTGCTGTACTACAGCTACATAGAGGGAGATTCAAGGGAGCGTCTGTATTTTGCCCGGCAGTTGTGAAAAAAAAAAAAATCAAAGCCAATGAGCGTGCCTTAACGTTAGAGGGTATTTAAAGATCAAAGTGAGACACCCCTCCACACTGCAGTCTATTGTAGCAGCTGTGTGTTTTTTAAGCAGGAGATGGGAAGCGAGCCACACATACACGGTCCCCAGAGATGATCAGATGTTGCATGTGTAGCTATCTGGAGTATTACAGTACATGATAGAGCATGTTATTATCCGTCTATGCAGAGTAGCCCACTGATGCATTGCTCCTCAGACTGTGAAACGGAGAATTATCCTTCCATCTAAGAAAATTATTATGTAAAGTGTCTGCAGCTGATCCACTTCATCGCATTTCACCAACTGACAGCTGAGTCTAACACCTTTTCCTTATAATTTGTGTTTGGATAAAGGAGTTGTTTTATTACAGCTCTCAGTGCAACATCAATTACAGCATCTGGTGACAGATGGAAGCAGCATAATGTATAGGTATCACTATCGGTGCGTTTGAATCTGCAATGTGCTCAATTTAAAGGTAATTTGCAATGAATATGCACAAGTTATGGACACTTTAGGCCCTAATAAGCCGTCTTGTGGAAAATAAAGAATACAACATTAAAAGTGAGATTAATCATGACTGAGAACACAAAGATTTCTGCACAAGGATTGATAAAAGCATCACATAATGCTATGTAATATCTAAATCTGCCTTGGGGAAGTTTGGACAACTTAAGTACAGCCTTCTGCTTATTCAGAAGAAAAACAATCAATAAAGAAAAACTGACTTTGCTGCCTCAGTTTCATGATCAAAGTGATACAGAGGCACTTGTATTGGAAATCTGGCAACAATCTCCCTTTTCTATTACAGGCTAATGCTGAGAGCTCCCTGGGTGGAAATTAAATTATCTGCAGCTTTGTGTAAAATGATGTGTACAGCAGCCCTCAGAGACAGTTATAAAGTGTCTTATAGGGAGCAATTAGATGGGAGGTTTTCCCATGTTAGAGGTGTCTTGTGAGAGGGTGAACTGCTGTAAGCACAGGGGTGATCAAATAAAACCCGGTAAGGTCACACTTTACTCGCTGTTTATCTAGCACTTCTTCAGGGACAGATAAATCACATTGCAACGACAGAGCACTAATTATAATTAACCGTAGTGTTATTACACAGATAAATAGTGTGAAGCGTTAACACATGGTCGGCTATTAGTACGCCTCCTGAGGACTCACATATTATATTAGTGTGTACAGTAGGGCGGCTAACAGATGGACAATACTCAGGAGAAGCTTGCACCACATCTATCCTTCCCGGCCATGAATTAATAATGTTGTGTGTCATAATCCACTGCAGAGGCCATGTTCACAGACACACAACAACAGAAACAAACTTTAAAGGAGTCATTTTACTGTATTTTTATAATCTAATTGATTTTCTGGCAGAAAAAATTGAGACAAAAAGACTTTTACTTATTCCTAACGAGTCCTGTAAACTTTTACAATAATTGGGGTAATAAAGGGAGAGCTGTGAAGGATGGTAAATTCACACTGTCTTTACATCTTTATAGGAGGTAATTCCACTTTTATAAGATGTTTAAATTGTTATGCTTTCATTATATCAGTATAACTTACGGCATGTATGCGGCAATATAGTCAGATAAGGAAGAGATGAAATGATGAGTCAATTAATTAATAATGTCATTAACAGAAAATTAATGCACAATATTCTATAGTTAATACATTGTTTAAAGGACTAGTTTCACATTTTAAACAATGTTTTGTTTTTTTTGCTTTCATGAGAGTTCGATGAGAATATTAAAAACCACATTCATGTTTGTACCATCAATAGGAAGCTAAAGCCAACAGCAGGTTAGCGTAGCTGAACGTAAAGACTGGAAACAGGAGACAATAGTAAGCCTGGCTCTGTGGAAAGATGGCTGAATGTTCCTGATGGTGATTCCATAGCTCACCATCTTCTTTAATCAAGTGACTACGGGAGCAGTGACTTCCTCAAGTCTCATCATAATTTGGAGACCCAAGGAATTCATGCTCCTAACCAAGAATTATAACCCAGCTTAAAGTAATAATCTTGAAGATTTTCATGTGAATAAATGTCTGTTAAGTCACTATCTATTGCCAAATGAGGTAACACAATGGTGATTGAGCCTGTGGCCCATTGATGAAAGCCTTTGCTTTTGCGGAATTACGGACTGGATGTCAGTGGCGACTTTCGTGAAAAAAATCAAAAGCGGCGCCCAGTTAGTGACGCATTTTCCATCACCCAGTAGTGGTTGGTCTGTCAGAGAGGGTAGGCGGAGCTAAGCGGCTGCTTTTCCGGTCTCTGCAAAGACAAAGCCACGCAAGCCATTCTCACCTGCTATAATTTAGTGGGAAGATATGTGAGAGTTAATAATTTTCTCATCTAACTCTGAGCAAGAGAGTATTTTTCAAAATTTCAATGATTATTAATTATTTTAGGTCAAATTATTGAGAGAATGTGAATAATTGTCAGGTTCCTGATTCTTTTTTCTCTTTGTAGGTTTGGTCAAACTAAAAAAAGCCATCATTATTGTCTCCGGGAAATTGTGACTGATAATTCTGACTAAACAGTAGACTTATTGACCTGAAATAATAACAAATTAATCTGTAACAAAAACAAATAACATTTTCAATCCTTTATTTGCATTTATATGACTAGACTCTTGCACCTTTAACGTATTAATTGCTATTTTAAAACATTGGTTTCCCAAATACAAGCAGTTTCTCATCATATAGTAGAAAGAGTGTTGCATTGGCTGATACATTTTGTCCTCACCCTGAAATGGATGTTTTGGTATGAGAGCCATGTCTTGTATTCTATCCTTGGCAGAGAAAAGGAGACAAGTAATCCTTAGCTTCCTTTCATCCCCTTAATCCCTCTTTTTCAAATTTCTATTCTCCGAGCATCCACCTGCTAGGGGCCCAGAGCCCCCAGCAAGCTGCACCAGTGTCCACCTGCCCCCTGCAACCCTCCCCTTCTGTGACACACACACACACACACACATATACACACACATCCTGCCCACCTGATGCACGGCAGCACCTCCTGCTCTCCAGGCCTGCTGTCGGGCCTGCTGGCTCTTGCTCTGCTCCACTTCTTCCTGCCCCCGGTTCAAAAGCTGGACGTTTGCCAAGCCAAATAAACTCACGGCATCCCTCTCAGTCTAAGAAAACATTTCATGCATGTACAATTACCACGCCTGTTTGCTGTTGTTGCTGTTTTATTCTACCAGTTTTTTATTTGTGAGTTGGTCCCTTTCCACATCGTCTCTAACCGTTTGTTTTTTAACTGAATCCTTTTGCATGTCAGATCCCCTGTTGTGAAATGTACTTTAAATAGGATCTGATTGATTGCCTGTTTAGGTTCAGTAAATGAGGATGTTTACATATTGAGTCCGGCTGCGGGGACATTTTCCAAGAAAACAAGTCCACCTGACACATGACTAATTTAAAATGAACCATGCTGAATCCTTGGCAGCTTTGGATCCTTCTGAACAACGCAATTGTCTATAAATGTTGAATTTATGAGACCTAAATAATTAGACATTATCAAGTGGAAGTCTGGAAGTGATTCAGATGGAAAGAAAAAGGACATGACTCTTCTCTTTCTGATGGTTTTTCAACATAAAATAAGTCAAATGAATGAGCGCAGCTGTGAGGAGGTAACAGTCAATCTGTGCCGCCACCCGTGCAGACCTCGTTTCTGAGTTCCTGTTTTTTTGGGTGACGACTGAAGTGCTGCGCTCAGATAGCCAGGCAGTGTCCAGGACTGCTTTTTTTGTCCGTGTGAAACTAGCAAGCTTCCTGCTGTGGCTGGCTGGCTGCCAAGTCCCCAAACCCCAACCCAACCACCACCACCACCCCCCCCCCCCCCCCCCAACCCAAACTCTAACTCCAACCCCTCCCATCCTGAAAAGAGCTGAAACATACAGCGGAAATTTCCAGGGCCTGTCCACCCAAGAGCGTGCCCCCACCCGTCCAGTGACCCCCACCACTATCAAAACCCCTCCTCCCTCCTCGTGGGCCCTGCTCCCTCCCCTGCCTTGAATCCAAAGGGACAGAGAGCAGCTGGAAGGTGAAGTGCAGCTTGTCGGCGCTGAGCTGAAAGTCAAGCCAGACACCTTTCACGCTCCCGCCAACTCCTCCTGTCTGAAATCCTCCTGAAACACCTCCTCCTTCACTTGAACCCAGAAGTGCTTAAGAGTGCCACAGAGTACACTTGTAGGCCAGACATAAGCGTTAGAGGGAGATGTGGAGAACTACTCTGTTTGACAAATCAATTGTCCTGCTGTGGCTAACAGTGGTTTTAAGTGTAAGTACATTTCAAGCAGGGGCCACTGACAAGGTCATTAACATGCACAAACAGCTCTGACTTTAACACTATTAAGTGCAGCAGAGGAGGAAACCAGTCAGGGAAATCGATAGCACTGGAGTGGGCAAACCTCTGACATGTGTATTTCCTTTAGTTTTAAAGTCATGGTTCATAAGGTTGCTGAATATAATCAGAGGCCTGGGAAAAGAAACAGAAAAACATGCAAACAACAAACAAGAGCATGCCTAAAGCTAGAAAGTACAGGCAACTAATTCTGATAAAAGAAATAAACAGCATTAAAAAACATCAGTTGATAAAACTTTCAAAAGTTAGCTTGAGGGCAGTTTGCAGTTTATTCCATTCAAAAGTTGCAAAGTGAAGATGTTCTATAAAAATGAGTGTGTACATGTGGAATATGTAAGGTTGCATAGACTGTTGTTTGTTGTTTGTTTCTATTGTCTTTTATTTTAAATACTACTGTGGGGGACGGCTAATTGTAAGCAGCATTCAAGTCCAAGACAAATTTCCCTACAGAGACAATAAAATCATCTCGCGTCGTTTCATATCGTTTCATATTGGATCATGTCGTCTGGTATTGTTTAACATCATGTCGTTTCATATCGTGTTGTTTCGTATCGTGTCGTTTCATATGGTGTCGTTTCATATCGTGTTGTTTCGTATCGTTACGCTTTGTTTCGTTACGCATCGTTCCTTGTCGTATCGTTTCATATTGTTTTGTATAGTTTCGTACCGTATCGTGTCATTTCGTATCGTTTCATATCATTTCAGATCGTTATGTATACTTTCATATCGTATTGTCTCGTGTCGTATTGTGTCATTTTGTATTGTTTCATATCGCATCGTTTCGTACTGCATCCTATCGTACCGTATTGTATCGTATTGAAAGGAGAGAAAGGAGAGAAGGTAGAAGGTAGTTTGAAAGAAACAGTTGAAAATTAATATCATTAGACCATTATTTCTTCCTTTGAACCAGAAAATCTGCCCAACTTTGTGATTATAAAGCTCGTGGTGATGACAAAATGGACCTGCAGGACAGAAAAAATGCCTCTGTAATCAAGTGCAGACATAAATGTTGACCAGGCAAAGTTGTATGGTGACAAAAGGCAGACAGTGTTTAAGTGACTAGTTCTCAGAAATGTAAAGAAATACACGGATTTGTTTTCTTTTGGAGAGATCGTATTCCTTCGAGTTTATACAGAAAGCCTTGTTTTATTAATGAATACTCTCGTTTGGTTTAATATTTATGTAGACTAAATAAAAGTAACCTCCAGTAAATGTTTTACCTTGATTTTTGTCACATTAAACAAGATATAAAGTGAAGATATAAAAGGACTTAAAGTGAAGATATAAAAGGACTTACTTAGCTCCAGAGGTTCTGGAAGGCAGTCCAGCTAATGCTTACCGAGAAAGCATCAATTGGCTGTAATGATGAAGGATTAGCAATAATTAGCTTAATGTTAAGCTAGGCTAACTGCGTTTTGGCTTTGGCTTCGAGCTTAACACACAGACTTGGGAATTACATCCACCCTTTGGCATGGAAAGCCAGAAAGGGTATTTCTCATAATATAATAAAAAGGTTAACATGTGATCGTTTTCATTTGGATTATAGGATTTCATTCCTTTCCTTCTAATTTTTTTCTTCTAATTTTCTAATTGATTTTTTACATGAACTGTAACAGACCTTCTCACATCGCCCCTGAAATGAATCAGCGTTTTGCTTTCGCAACCAAATTTTTCTGGTAATACTGCAAGACTTTACAAGCAGCAGCTACAAGCAAAGAACCACCAACAAACCCTTCAAGTCTTGACAGTGTAGGAGAAAGATTAGAGTACACACACATCAAAGTCATGAGCTTAATACAATGAAAGTGGAAGCAATACAGATGGGAAGGAGGATTATTTAAAAATGGGATGCCCGTGGATTTACCTTTCCAGTTTATATTAGCTGCAGAGGGTTTTTTGTGCAGCTTAAACGGAGTTAAAGTGTTTTTTAAGGAGATAAAAAGTTCATCTATAACGACACAACTGCACCACAGAGGTTTTTCTTCGCTTCCACACAACAAACAGAAACTACAGCACATGATGGCGTGTTTGACAGTTTGCTATCCAGACCTCCCACATAACTCCTTCCCAAGTCCAAGCCTCAAAGTCTCAGAGTTCTGCAGCTCTGTGGTGTTTGCAGAGCAGGATGCACCGCAGACAACAATGCAGCCTCCAGGACTCAATCACACACACATTCACACACGCATTCCTGTGGGCCTGGTGGTGGTGAGGGGGGGACTTAACCTCTGGAGCTCAGCAGGCTTTGTCTACTTCTCCCCCACCTCTATGCCTCCCGACTACCCCCACCTTTCTCACTTACACAACATGCTTTCCTCGCACCACAAACACAACACGAAAACCTTCTTAATCAATTCCATTAAGAGTCAGGGGCAAGATTTATGTCACAAAGGATATGTTGGTTAATGGATCACTGAACGCAAATAATGTGATTCCCTAATTTCTTCAATGCGAGCCATGTCATATATATTAAAAGCCATTCAGTTAGCAGTCAATTATATTAATGATAGCACTTTGAGATTACTGCGCGGTAATGGGGGCAACAAAAGTACATTCCCATGAATGATGAGCCCTCTACGGTCGTCCTCAATTGCATTACAGAGGTAGTAATGATCTGTGTTATTATGTAAACTGTGGTGAATCAGTTATTCATTCAATACGGTCCCTAATTGAATAATTAGATTCTTGTCTGTGCAAAGATGTGCATGTTTGTCTCCCCCCTGTGCTAGCAAGAGGCAACAGATGGAGCATGTTATGTAATCATATTGATGTAAATTAAAATCACAGATTACCCTGAGAGGCGTGTAGCAAAGTGATACGCATACATATCACCCGGAGGTGATAAATACCCACAGTCCTTTGGGATAACGGTATCTCGTCCAGGTGACAGTGACGGAGGCTTTGCTGTGTTTTTCATGCAGAGACAGACAACAGAAACTGCTGCAGAGAGGGATGATTTTATCACGTCTCATCCATCCAGGGTTTCCTCAGACACATTTCCTGCCTGGAAACAGGCATCTGCAGGGATGGAGTGGAGGGTGGACTCATGTTAAATTGTTTTTTCAATGTGTTTATAAGCGGGATACATTTCAAACCACTTTATTGGCGAACATAAATCTTGAGGAAGGAGATACGCCGATACATACCATTATGATCACTGACAGGTGAAGTGACTGACACTGATTATCTTGTTACAGTGGCACCTGTCAGTGAGTGGGATATGTTAGGCAGCAAGTGAACCCTTTGTCCTCAAAGTTGATGTGTTGGAAGCAGGAAAAATAGGTCAGAGCATCTCCAACCGATCCAACAGAAGAGCTACTGAAGCTCAAACTGCTGAAAAAGTTAATGCTGGTTCTGATAGAAAGGTGTCAGCGGTCAGGGTGCCCATGCTGACCCCTATTCACAGCCGAATGCACCTGCAATGGACCTGTGAGCATCAGAACTGGACCACGGAGCGATGGAAGAAGGTGGCCTGGTCTGATGAATCACGCTTTCTTTTACATCATGTGGATTACGTGTGCGTCGCGTGCCTTGGGAAGACATGGCACCAGGATGCAATATGGGAAGAAGGCAAGCCGGGGGAGGCAGTGTGATGCGTTGGGCAGTGTTCTGCTGGGAAACCTTGGGTCCTGCTATTCATGTGGATGTTACTTTGACACGTACCACCTACCTAAAGATTGTTGCAGACCAAGTACACCCCTTCATGAAAATTCATTCAGCAGGATAGCGCTCCCTGCCACACTGCAAAAATGGTTCAGGAATGGTTTGAGGAATATGATGAGTTCAAGGTGTTGACTTGGCCTCCAAATTCTTCACATCGCAATCCTATCGAGCATCTGTAGGATGTGCTGGACAAACAAGTCCACTACATGGAGGCCACACCTCACAACTTACAGGACTTAAAGGATCTGCTGCTAACATCTTGGTGTGAGATACCACAGGACACCTCATGCTGCTGCTGTTGTCCCTGTTTGTCTTGTAGCACATGAAGAACACCACATGGAGATGTTTACAAGGTTAAACACTTGATTTTCACTGGAGGAGGGTCTTTAAGTTTGGGGATGGCTGTAGTAGACAATTAGAATGAGCCCTGGCCTCACGTACTGATGTAGCCTACATATTGTTTTGGCTCACAAAAAAAAGGTCAGTAACCACAGTAAACACTAACCGAACTTTCACCTCTAGAATTTAGCTCAAGGCACTGCTGTGCTGATGTTCAGCCTCATAGCCGCTAGCTGTAGACTCAATTTATTTGTATCATTTATAGGCCTACAACCTTTTTATTTCATACTTTTATGTTGATAATCATATTAGTGCACAGTAGCCTTTTAAGGAAAGCTTCCCTGGTTGTCTTTGCACATATTGAACATGTGCAAATCTTATTTCTGTTGATTTCTCTACAAATGTGAAGTTTTGTAAAAGCATGAGTGAAACTTTCAGCTCTTTCCTCGATGGCAGGAGTAACAGCCAGCCACACAGAGGCTGCCATAGAGCTAAAGTGCCAGTGAACTTCCCTCTTTGAGGTCATCAGTCCAAGTTACTCAACTTAACCTCTCCGCAGCAGACACTCCAGCCTGGCCCCCGAGGCATCGAGTCCTTCCTCGACCCACAGAATCACAACATCCCCTTTTACTGCAGCGGGGGCCTGGAAGTCATCACTGATACTGGCTACACACAGGGAGCTCTGAGGTCATCAATAATGACTCCATTTACTTAACACCGACCCAAACACCTGCTCATTTATCACGGCTGACACATGTCAGCCTGGCCCATTTCTCACAGAGGAGCCAGCCAGCCTCTGCAGATCTCGATCAGGTCACCTCCGGCTCTGTCACGGCTTCACTGAGTGGATTAATACACAGAAAACACACAGACTGAAGTGCAAATAGTTACTCAGTCATGCTCGTGCCATGACAGGCTGTTTATTGCAAAATCATGAACGCTGCCAGATTGTGTGTATGGATGTCAGAAAATCAGAATACGTTGATTGTATTCAGTAAATAAGTGATTCTGGATGTTTTTGGCAGGTAAATTGTGCTCTGGTTATTTTAACAGTTTGTAGATTCTCAAAAAAAACAAATCTGCTCCGCAGTCTGTTTAAACTGTTTTCATTCTGCATGAAAGTTTCTGTTTTTGTTGATCAGTTTTTGATGTCTGGTTCACATTAATTTTAAATAAAGTGAAACCTAATACCTAACTCAGCACCGGTGCTATCTGGACATGGAGACACAGCACTTTACTCTTGATGATGGACAGTGCAACAGCTTTTTATAAGCTGTTTTCACCAATTGATGCCAAAATAGTCCACGTGATAAGCGCTGCCATCTTGCGTTGTCATTTGGAGCCAGAGGTGGAGCCGCCGTAGCCCCTTATGCTAACCAAAACACACACTTACTGAAAAAAACAGCAAGGATCCCGCACGCCGGCGTGTTTAACAGCAGAACAGCTTCTCTGTGTTGGTCTGAGGTTAACGTTCACAGGTATGGACACTACAATGACTGTAGTGATTGTTTTAGTTACGTCTTCTCTCGCCATTCCTCCTCCACTCGGCTAATCCAGATCTGATTGGCTGCAGGAGCCGTATTGGTCAACAGAGCTGTCTATCATCCTTTGACAGCATCAAATGGCATAAACTTCTTTTTTTTAAGAAGATTTTTATGGCCTTTAATGACTGAGTGGACAGTGGATAGTGTCAGAAACAGGGGAAGAGAGAGTGGGGATGAGGGTGGGAGTTGAGCCCGGGTCCGCCGCATCAAGGTCTGTAGCCTCTGTATATGCTCACCGATTTAACCGCTGAGCTAAACTGGCGTCCAAATAACACAAACTTCTGACAATCTCCAGACAGTCAGGTCAGGACTTGCCCTTCCACGCACGTCGCACACAGCAGGAGATTGTCTGTGTCGGAGGTCTTCTAGAAATACTCCACAAAGACTCTTCTGTAATGGAGACAGTTTTTTCATTGATGTCAAAACAACATGTATAAGGACGCTTCCACAATACAAACACAACAGTGTAAAACAACTGAAGCGAGCAGTAAGGAGTATAAAGCAGCTAAACTCTGTGCAACATGGACGGAATCATTAACACCTCATTCGCTTGCTGTGGACACAGTGGTACCTGTTCCGTGCACATCGGCTCAGCCGGACATTAGATGGACTTTGTACTTTGGGGCTGGCAGGGTTCAAAGTCCAGGTCAACGAATCAGGACATTTTATTCCCTCACTCGTCTCCCCCTGGGCTATGTCGAGACATCTTCAGCATCCAGTGCATGTGTGAAAGCAGCCAAAGATTCTATTTCTTAAAAGTTGTAGTAAGTTGTTTCAATCTGTGTGCAAAGGTGCCAAGTTTACAGCCATGCTAAGTTTAATGTTCACCATGTATTCCACCTTGTGGCTGCTAGCATGGCAAAAAGAATACCTCTGCATATTTATCAGGCTATTAGTTTGTTTTGTTTACCTCCTATTGTTGCAAATAACCAACTGCATGTGTGTTTTCAGAAAAACTGTGTGCCTTGATCTCTTGTTCATGAGAGCAACATATTTTTTTCTTGAGCAGAGCTGAGCTTCTCGCACTTCTTAAGCTAAGTCTCTGAGGCCCTTTGCAGAGCGAGTATTCGCTGCCTTCAGTGCCCTTCAGCTCGATGCTCACACAGCCGAACGCAGAGTTTAAGACGGAGCTTCTCTTAAGGGATTTCTTCAATGAGCAGCATCGGTTCTTGTCTTCCAGTTGCCATGGCAGACTGCCTCCTTCCTCGGGAGACACGACATCGATGATGTCGGCTCAGTCGACTCTTTGGCCGAGGATAGTGTGTGTTAGATGGACACGATTTTGATATCACCGGGCGGGCATGTATGATTCAGGCAAGCAGTGTTGCTCTTTCTCACCAATATCTGCTTATAGTTAATACAGGGAGGGACTGACAGCCTGTAACTTTTCCCAACATGCAACAGGCAGAGGGGAAACACCCTGGACAGGTCAAAGATCCACTACACAGTTACACAACACAAGGAGAAAAAGACAGCTCACATCTACGCCCAGAGGGAACGCATGTTTCTGGAATGTGAAGGAAACTTATGTAAAGATGAGAAACACGTGAATTTAAGGAGACCAGAGCTCGACTCAACAGAACGTTATCAACTTCCCATTATGTTTGGGCTGTTTTAACGTGTCTCTGCGGACATAAAATAATTAACTGTTCCTGATAAAATTGGTAATTAATGTTAACATGTGGCATTAAAACAAATATGGCTCTTTCTATTATGTTCGATTAATCTCAAGTGTCAGATCGCTCAAAAGTCTAATTAAGTTAATGTTTTTATTGACAATCTGGAGCTTCATTTTAATATAAGACAGTTTCGCATCATAATCTTCAGAAATCGGCAGATAAAAGTAATTTCTCATCGTGCATTCATCCAGTAAAGTCGGTGATTTGCCGTCCTGCTTTCACAGCATGTTAATAAAATCATCATCTTGCAGACACGTTCAAACCTCTTTGATAAATTCAAGGTTTCCTACAACACAGAGATACGACACTGATAACATCTCTACATGTTTTCAGTATGAGTACAAATGATGGAAGAGCTGACATTCAGACTTTCCCACAATGCATCACTAAATCGAGTGTGG
The DNA here is from genome assembly GCF_022749685.1 of Semicossyphus pulcher. NCBI lineage: Eukaryota > Metazoa > Chordata > Actinopteri > Labriformes > Labridae > Semicossyphus > Semicossyphus pulcher. Next base: position 28,367,668 of record NW_027211737.1, on the reverse strand, counting down.
ACATGCCCAGACATTGTGGAGGTTTGTGCAGGTATATCACTGGGCAGCTCTCGCTCTCTCTCTGTCCATCTTTAGATGCAGCATCACATGTGTCTTCAGATAAAGGATGGGACTGCTCCTAGATTTCATTATACTCAGATTCTTCTTTTCCATGAGAAGAAGAAGAGCTCCTTCCAGACCTTACTGTTTTATTTACCCTTATAAGGATACATATATCATTGTCCAATTCCCAGGGATGCGCGATATTGGATCTTTTGTCGACATGCCGATGTTTTCCAACCCTTTTTGCAGAATTCAATACTAATAACATAGGCACAGATTCTTGAGATGGGCGACTAAATTTGTAGCGTTGAATGAATGAGATTTGGCCTCTCCTCGCATGGCTGATGCTGAGCGACCATTGCAACCTTGCTGTCCATTTCAGAAACTTTGAAAAACTGCATCTTGCATCTTGCGCCCTTCTTCATGCTTGATGGAAGAGGCGTGGTGCAGACAGTGCGCACGCTCACTCACACCGAGTTATTATCGTTGCATTACGTCAAGCTTTTTTAGGGAGTCATCGAGCATTAAAGCATAATTAAAGCGTTTATTTTATCGGTCAGGCCATTATCTGGAGATGCTGATAATATCGTGCATCTCTACAAATTATACATGTTGCATTAATTTGCACATACTTTTTTTAATGTATAATTTAGACAGCAGTGAAGATATTTGGTAGCCTCTTTCCTCTGCAGTGTTGTAAGCTCCTTTCTACCGTGAATCCTGTCATTTCCTGAGACAGGATGTTACTAGCTGTCTCCTTTTCCTCCTCTGGTCTCACCCTGCATGTGTGGACAGATAAAGCAGAAAGGTGGAGACAGTGACAGCACTTTGATAAGGCAAATTGAAACACCAAGTATAGTACAATAAATGCACGTGTAAAGAAAATGTAACAGAATCTGACCAAAACGAAGGACTGGAAGTTGGAAGTATGTTGTTCACTCCTCCTTTGGAGAATAAATGTGACAGCACTAAAGCTGTTCTGTAGGCTTAAGGTGAAACACCACCTTACTTTAAGCCTTATGCTTCAGTAACAAAAAGTTCCTCTGAGGCTGTTAGCGGACAAAAAAGTCTGCATCAAAAAACTGCCATAAAATAAACACATATCAGTTTTTTTTGAGTGCACGATTTTATGCTGTAATGGCGATAGGATCAAAAACTGGTGTTATAATGGAAGTAAGTGTCACTTTTACAAGAGTACAATAGGCATATTATAACAGATGAAGTTAAAACTCCATCATTCCATAATATATTTAAATTGCACACCTCTAGTGAGGCGTAAGGGTTATAAGACACTTGCTGCTTTTCCTTTAATCTGCGTACTTGTATTAACAACATGACTCCTGAAAGGCAAAATAAAGTGCATCTCATCCACCGACAGTTTTGGGTGTGGTACGCGTTTGTGGCTAATAAAGTCTTCAGAGGTCGAAGCTCACTTCTTTTTTTTACTCCAGACCACTTACACGTTATTTTCACTTTCATTCTTAAGCAATATCACACTCGAGGTCGCGATGTTGTACTTAACTTCATCACAGGCTATGGCCTCGTGCCGCAGATAATCACAGCCATGATGATATCCAGAACAACATCACGACCCTGAGTGTGATATTGCTTTTACTTTACACATGGCAAATAGTATTAAAAGTATTAATCGACAACAGATTGTTTTTTGTGCCACCAACTGAACTAGTTCCACAATTTAACTGAAACTGGACTGTTGTTGCCAAGCAACCCAAACATTCTCCTGCACTCTGTGTCTACAGGTTACCACTGTTTTCAGTTGTTTTTTTTCTGTAATCTGTAGGTTTTAATTTATCATCAGCCAGTGAAAAAAGAGTGTGTGACTCAGAGGTACCAGCCTGATTAATGTAGACATACACGGTCTGCTGGGATGTTAATTAACAGTATTCAGAACACCTGGCTGAGGTGGAGTGATACACAGAGTGAAAAGTCCCTGTGATGTTGTTCTCTGTATCGCCGCTCATGGAATGCCTCTTATCCAATCAGATTACTTTGTCGGAACTAACTGTTGTTGTCGTCCGACCCAGCTAACGCTGACTCGAGTGACATCACTTGAGGACATTTAACAGATTACGACAGCTCACTCTGTTACAGCAACATAACTGTTCGAGACCTGAAACCATCTTTTCTCCTTTAATGTGATTTCAGTATTGCACTGGATACAGGTTTACGTGAGGCGTCTCAGATGCAGTTTCACCTGAAGAAAAAAAAGACCATTAATAGAGGCATGGCATTTAGATTGGGGCTTTATTACGCTTGTAAACTTATCAATAAATCGCTTCTACTATCATAAATAAGCCACCCAGAGTTTGACAAACAAATTGCTTTTACTTGCTACACGGTTTCGGATTGCTTATTGATTCAAGTAAAAGTACATTGTGGTAGTGAGAGTGCTTACATCCTAATACATATTAAACAAATCTATTTCCCAGTGACCTATGTAGCCTTTTTAAAAATTAAGCACTGAAACTGAACACCGCTCTGTCTGAGACGATTGTGTGCAGAGGCAGCTGTTTGGAGCAGGTCTGAGCCAGCCACAGCTGCAGCACACAGACACACTGGGACAAGAAAACCAAACTGCGAGTAGCTCGAGGGTCTCTTGTTGTTGTCCTGCCTTTGTTTGTTGCCCTCCTCCTGCTGTCTGTAGCTCCATAGGAGAGCGGCGCAGGGCTTAGAGAGCGCGCCTCGGAGCATCAATAACAGAGGCTCACAGCATCGAGCACAGAAAGGACCCAGGCAGCGGGACAACTTAATACCATTCAGCTACTAATTAACTAATTGAAAGACCAAAGTCTCTAAATCTGGAAGTACAAATAACTGATTATGGCTCTCTGTGTGTGTACAGAAAGTGCTCATCCGTTTTAAAATGAGCCGTAAAATCAAGTGTACAGTGAGTGTGAAATCTTGTGGCTCAGCGTCGTGTTTGTCAATGAGATCAATGCTCTCTTATTACTGACAGCAACAAGGGCCCCATAAAGGCCTGATTTATTGTCTCCTAAACTCTTTTATTGGTGTGCAGGGCTGTAGGTGGTGAGTCAGGCTCATAAGGTCAATCACATGAAGCTGTAAAATGAGATGTAACCCACATTCATAAGGAGCCCTGAGAAGAGGAGGACAGGGGAAGAGGGTAAAGATATAGAGCCGGGGAGATTCAGCGCAAAGAAATGGACTCCATTTTTGTGAGTCCTCCTCTCCAGCTGTCAGCCCGCTCCCCGTCCCATGGGGGGTTGCCACGGTGACAGGAGGCCACATGTCTTGGGGGCGTCGTTTTGGTCAAAGGACCCCATTGTTCTTGTGTTAAGCCGTCTTCACTATGCCCGTCTGCCAGGGACAGGGGCTTCGGCTTCACACCCTCTCTCTCTCTTACACACACACACACACACACACACACACACACACACTCTCTCTCAGACACAGAACCCCCTCCTCCTCTTCCTCCTCCACCCACTTGTATAGAGGTGCAGCAGTTTGGCTGTGCACCCACACACAATAAAATCAACCCATTCACAAAGACGCTCCCAGTTACAAGTTTTAAAATCAGACGCCAGGTCATCATGTGAGCACATGATGAAATGGAGGAAAAAAGGAAACAAACACGAGCATTGAGTGATTCTTGCTCAGCAGTTGGACTCAACAAAAACTCCTTTGACTTGAATGAGAGTGCATCCACTTTATTATTTCCGCTACTGATGATAAAATCATAAAATCATAAAATCATTTCCTGTGATTTATTTAGACTCCTAAACAAGTTGAGAGATAAATAACTGCGGGCTGCAGCGCCTCAGGTCCACCACCAGATGGCACTGTAGTTCCACTGCAGCCAGCCTGACTTGTATTACTTGCTATATGAGTCTGTCCATTTGTCTTCCAGCGGGGATACAGAGGGGACCTTGGCACACGCTGGAAGTCAGAACCCTCTGGTGTCCTTCAGCCAAGTGACTCTGACTGGATGTAAAAGGAGGGAGTCAATTACCCCGTGATGGATAGATTACAGTCATGCATCATTCTGGGAGCCAATTCTCCTATGTGAACTGAATTTGAAACTCAATTTGTTACTGCTCTCTCCATTTCGTCGTGACAGATGGATGGAGACGGTGGAGAGGAGCTCATTTGAATCTGTGACTGCTGGAATCTGAGGTTAGAGGTCAATTTACTTCCAGAGATTTGGCTGTGTTCAAAATGAAGATCAGAATGGTAATTTATGTAGCGACGCATTCGGTTATAGCAAAGAGGTCCCGGTTTACGCGAGAGGAAAGCTGAAGTGCTCCAACTGAACTGGCCACACAGCTGGAACATCACATTTGTGGAGAGACTGGCGGTATTATTACGTGGATGAATTTACTTTCAAATGAGTCCAAATCATCTGGTAAAATGAACACAATTTGATCTAATGAAGTGTGCTTACATGCACCCAAAGCATTTAATCACAACTGCTGCCTGAGAAGGTACAATCCAACATTTCAGGAAACTCATTTAAAACATTCCAACTTAATACTTATTGATGCAATGTACAAGACAATCTTAATCGGCCTGGCTATGACTATTAATAAACAGGGTATTAAAAGCATCTATTAAAAAAGCTCAGATAAGGCAATGTTCAGTATTTTTAAACCTGGGCCCCAGTTGTACAAATTTGGGTGTCGAAATGACTCAAAGGAACAAAAACTTTCAGAATCAGTCCAGTGGGTAGCCTCCGCCGTAGCCGCGATACGGACAGGGGCAATTGCGCCCCATCAAAGTGCGTCCACTAAAAGTGCTTGTTTTTGCCACTGACAGGCGCACAAAAAGGATCTTACTCTTTAGAAAAAGGACGATCTTTGTACGGATCATTTCTGTAAACACCTGGAGTAACAATCTGAGCCCGTCAGTGGTTAAGACAAGCACTTTTAGTGGACGTACTTTGATCGGCCGCAATGGCCCTGGTGGATTCTATTCAGCCATTGCGGCCGTATTGTGGCTATGGCTGCAGGACCGATCCCAAAAGTTTTTGTTCCTATGAGTCATTTTGACACCCAAAAAAAAACCAAACTTCTGCTTTAAGGGGACGTCTTGTGGACATTCTCCTTTCAGTTTAGATCGAAGAAAAAAAACCCTGAAAACACTCCAAAAAACTCCAAATAAACAGATTTGTCGGAGCATATTAATTTGATTTCTATGAGTAAGACACGTTTTCTCCCAACGTTACCATTCCCTTATTACAGCCCCTCCCCTGTCCTGCCTGACCGATGGGGAATGCAGCACGGCAATCTTCATCTACCCACAAAGAGTAGATATTGACTCGGAGGAGCTCGATCCAGTGACTTTGGAGAGTGAGACTGAAGACGCTCTGTGATTACCAGCTGAGTGGTTGGATATTGATCAGGAGGTGGTCAGCAGAGATGATTAGGCTCTCAGCATATTGACCGGCTTGGTTAACGGAGGGAAACTGGCTACAAATTACTGGTCAGCTCTAATAATTCACAGGGAGCAAAAGCATCAATGTGTCAGCTAACATAAAACAATCAGTCTGTTCTTTGGAAAATCATTCCTTTTTAATTTGAACAAAACAAAGAAGGGATGTATGAAGGTGTCCCGCATTAAACTCAGTTCATTCAAGTGTGCTTACGGTGTCCCATGTGGTGATTTTAAAGTCTCATGAAGCGTTGTCCTGAGTCTCCTCAGGGTCTGAGGGTTGGACAGGTAGAGCAGCACTGAGCCGGCGGCCCCTGGCCCTCCTGCGGGACTCTTTAACAGAGTCAGGGGAGGTCCAGGGCTGCCAGGCAAGACCTGCACTGTTGCCGGTGTTCTGGTTCCTCAGGCTGCGGCGGACTGAACGCTGCCCCCTAGTGGCCACGGGTTTGAACACATCTTCAAAGTTAAAGTCAGCCTGCCAGGGTGCCAGGTCAAGCTTGGGTACTTCTTCCTCTTCCTGGCTGTCAGAGCTCGACCTGCTGCTGTGTTCCTGCTGGAGGGCTGCTTGGTCACCCTGTCCTGACTCCTCCACGTCACGGCTCATTTGATGCTCCTCTGCCTGGTTTCCCTGCTCTTGTAGGACTGAGCTGTATATAGAGCACCTCCTGCCCCGCTTGTATTTTCTCTGTGCTACCTCTGTTGGCAGACTCACAGTGTTGTTGGAATCGTCACCTGAAGGTGGGCTGCCTGAGGTGGGAGCATCCAGACTGCCATGAGATTCTAATTTTCCCTCCGAGTCTGTGCAGGATGTACCTGCAGAAGTCTGGGCGTTAAGTTCAGTGTCAGCTTCTTCCTGTTCAGGTTCAGCGTGGCTAACTGGGGTTTCCTCTGATGCCTCAAGGTTTGTAGTGGTTTGGTCCTCACAGTTCTCCTCTTTCCCTCCTCTTGTGTGGTTCAGAGTCTCCTCACTGAGACTAGGAACCATCTCCTCCACAGCACTGACCTTGATCTTCTTCGGTCCTCTTCCTCTGACTTTCGTCCCCGACAGCCTCCTGCCTCTCCCTTTGACGATTTCTTTACTGGAGTTTAGAGATGTGACGGTATCTTCAGAAGGATTTTCCAAGGTGTTCGACAAAGTGACCTCAGGGTTTAAATGTGTCTCATGATTTGGGGCTGTTGGGAGAAAATAGGATGAAACAGGAAATTAGAAACAAGCTTCTAAGGTTTCAAGAAACAAAAATAAATGTTGTGATTTACAACCGTAGATTAAGTATGGTATTAGTTATGGAAAAATTAGCTATAATTAACTATAACCTACAACAAGATAAGACTAGTTATTGCATGATTTACCTGTGCAGCTCGTAGAGGGAGTCTGCTGCGCTGCTGGGGACTGGCTGATGGACAGACTCTCAGTGATGGGGCTCAGGGTGGGGTCCTTTGAGGCGTATGCCCGAGAGCCGTATAGGGAGCGGTCCACGCCCCTGTTCCACCGACGTGCTGCTGTGGTCACCTGTGGAAAAACCATCTGCATTGTTACAGTTGTTTTTTACTGACATTTTAATGTCAAATTAAATTTGTGGTTGTCAGTTACCCCCTATGATTATTTCTTGTACATCTCGTCAGTTCAACACGGATTGATTTTCACAGATTCTAACTCTACAGCAAATACACAATGTGAGGGGTTGTGGATAACCGCATAAATTCATACTAATTATATTAACAAAAAGTAATGAAAACAGCACAAAGCAAACATTTTAAAAACATTTCTAATTGAAGCTTTGACTTGTTTGTAGTTGCTATGGTGATTTTACATGACAGATGAAATGGCGGTTATTCCCCTGTCCTGACTCTGTTGTATTTTCTTTATATGTTTTAAGACCCCCTCCACTGTAAATCCAGTGTTTAACCTTGTAAACGTCTCCATGTGGTGTTCTTCATGTGCTACAAGACATATCAGGGACAACATGAGCAGTCATCTCCATGGCTGGGCCTGTCTGCTTTTAAACTGCAGTGTACCGAGGACAGGCTGAACAACACGTTTTCAGATTGGCAGGTTTGAGACGACACAAACCTAAGGAGCCAATCCGGTTAATGGGCGGGGTGATCGGGAGTGTCGCTATGCATATCATTATGTGCAACCTATGGCGATGTGCGAGCCAGCTGTAACCATCATCGTAATTTTTACAAATTGTAATGTTAACACTACTAAATTTCAAGCTAGCTAAGTTTCAACAAGTGGCCACTAAATGACGGCAGAGTCACGTTTTGTTTTCGCGACAAGGGGACGGTAGGAAATTTGCATAGTGGGCGGGGCCTATGCAGATTGGGGATTTTTTTATGAGGGAGAAGGATGAGATGCCTTGTGAGGATTTTTACAAGGTAATTAAACATATTTTGCAGAAAAACATGACTGGAGCTGGTGTTTAATACTGTACATGAAGATAAACCCTTTCAGATTTCCCTTTTCCTTTTTGAGTTCCTTTCTGACCTTGTACTTTTCAAAATATTCACTCTCTACTTTAATTGAATTTCATCAGCTCAGCCCATATTGTGCAGAGTGAAATAGCTGAAATGAAACTTCATTTTCTAACCTAGTTTGGCAAAAAAAAGAAAATCACAAACCTGCCACACAAAAGGCTCAATAAATGGACTGTTGTAATATGAGCTCCAGTAAGTATAGCTGCAACTGTCTATAATTGCAGACTGTCTTTAAAGTAAGTTTAATGCATTGGGGGAAAAGTCAACTGTTCATATGGATTATCCCATTTGTTCATCAGGTCCAACTGTTTCTAAAGAATCAATCTAGTGATGTTCTCTGTTCCTCCCATCACAAAGATACAATAAGACCACAACCCAGACATATAATAACAAAGTTTGTGGGTGCATCCAAAGCCTGAATGTTGTTGTTGTTTTTGTTGTAACAAGAACATATGTAGCTTAGCAAAAGTTCAAGCAGGAAGACTGTTCTCATTCATTCATTCATCATTAACTTCATTCATACTACACTCTCTCTTTCCCCCCTCCGTTCCTGTTTCGCGATCAGCTGATTATGGGCGTTCCCATTTAAGCATTAACCAACCAGAGTTAGACACGACGTCTGTGAACCAATCATCTTACTGCTGTCAAACTTTAAATCTGCTCCTCTCTCTTCCGCAGTCTGCTCATCGTTTCAGACGATTATTGCGACCCTCCTCCACCCCAGTCACCTCCATCCTTTTCATCAGTGTCCAGTCAGCTCAGCTCATCCTGCATCCTCTCTTCACCATCATCACCACCACCAGTGTCTAGACTCCATCGGGGGGGTATCCTATCCTGCTCTCAGCCTCTACACCCCTCCAGCACACGATGACATCACGATGGAGTCTAATCGCCAAAGACTTTGCACATTTCATTTCAACTTGTAAATAAATAATTGTTCAAACGTATTAAGTCTCTCCTGATTGAAATGTTATCTGCCTGTCTCTATCCTGCATCTCCCTCTGTCCCACGTTTCAGCCCATCCAGTCGAGGACGATGGCTGTTCAACATGAGCCTGGTTCTGCTTGAGGGTTTTTTCTGGCAGTGCCAAATGTTGCTGCTTTGGTTATGATTTGTCGCTATACAAATAACAATCGATTGATACATCCCATTTCTGTTGGGATAAAACTATTGATCCTCCTGTTGTCTGAAACTATTGATACATATCAATGAGCCACACTGTAGTTACTAGGTCACATGTTCCTTCATTATGATGATCATGGGCCCTGTAGCTTTTCAGTTGATCCCACATACACCATTCTTTTTAGTGTAAAAAGTGCTGCATAAAGTGTTAGATGTTATGCTCCTTCAAACTATAATTCTCTTGAGTATAAGAAAAAACATCCTGTTTTCCAAACACTTGAAGCTATATTTTTTTACTTGTTTTTGAAGCTCAGGAGACAGGGATGGCAAGTCAGAGAGTGTTCAAAATAAAACATTGTTGGTTTGGTCTTTTCATGGGATTTGTTGACAATGTTCGACTTCTTGACTTTTAAGAATTGTATGATTATAACAACACCAAGGGTATGGAACCCTTACAGGAGAAAAGGTACTTCTGGGAATACCTTCAGGGTTTGGAACCATAGACTGTATAAAAAGATGGACGACATGACAGCTCCCTAAAAGTGAAGCCAAAACAATTTGAGCGCCCCCTGCTGACTGGCTGCAGTACAGGTCATAAAGCCCGCCAGCCCCAACCACAGGGGCTATTTTGGCATCACTTTTATACAATGGGAGCAGATGGAGATGCGTCGTCCATCTATATATACCAGGGGTGACCAACCCTGCTCCTGGAGGGCTACCTTCCTGCATGTTTTAGGTTTCTCCGCGCTCTAACACACCTGATTCTAATGTTTCGCTTGTTACCAATCCCCACTTCAGTTGGTTGATAACGAGCAGATCAAGTTTAACTGACGAGTAAAAAGGTGTTTCTAATACTTAACGTGTTAGAAAGCGTCCTTCAGGAAGTAAGCATATACTGTTGTGGTATTTGGAACAGACCTTAACTTATATTTTAATCTATATTTTGTTTTTTTAATCTATTTTTTGCTTTGTGTCACATTTCTTGCTCTGTTTTTAACTGTGTACAGCATTTTATAAATTGCTTTATGTTTGAATGGTGCTCTATAAATAAACTTGCCTTGCCTATGACAAAACAGAGTCCAACCTTCTCTATAACTATATAGGTAATAATAAACCAGTGAAAAAAACAGTGCCTTTTACCATTATTTGTGACAAGAGTGGAAGGTTTTCACTCATCCAAAACCATTCTTGAATCAATTTAAGATTTGAATTCCCATCATTTGTTCCCCTCTGGGGAGAAGACACTGGGGCGTACAAACAGACAAACACAGTTCTTTTCCCCAACTCAACCAAAGCAAATTATGGTTAGATAGTGCAGCTCTCAGCTCCACAACTGCCTCCCTGAAAGAACTGCCTGCAGATCCTTCAGTGTAGAGGTGTAAAGAGAAATCAAACGAGCAGACTCAGGCAGCTCACCTTCATCTTCCCAGAGGCCGACTTGGCAGCGGAGCGCGTCGACCTCTTCACAGGTTCGCTCTCCTCCGGCAGCTGAGGGAACACGGAGTTGGCGTGAGTGTACGTTAGATAGACTGTCTCTCTGCCACGCTCTCTCTCACAGACATTAAGTGGATACCCTCCAACGTGATTAAGTTCACATCCAGTGGAATTAAACAGTAGATTAGATGGGAGCATGTTATGACCCCTAAATTATTAAAAAGGCAATCTCATCGGGTACATGGAGATTTCTACAAGTGAGATCAAGCTGAAAGCAGCGCGTGGTAATAGCAGACCTCTCTCTTTCGACTGCTGGAGCGAGCAGGAGCTTCACTGGAAGATTCTCGCTTTGGTCCTGGTTGCTGTAGAACAGATTCAGAAGATTTAGGTGTATGAAATGGAAATTTCACAGTACGGGAATCTATATGAAAGTTATAATTAATCAGGCAATAGCAACAGAAACTCACTGAGTGCATTTGTAACACAGTGTCCAAAATGATTACCAAAGAAAGAAGATAAAAACAAAATAAAGATATAATTCTGGCGGACCTTTCTCCTTCTGCTTCTGGATTCAACAACTTCAACATCTGCTTCAAGCTGCTTCTCCTTCTCTGGCAGGGACGTGGGCTCTTCTGAGACATTCACCTGAGAGGCTTCGCTGGGCTCAGGCTCGGGCTCAGGCTCAGGCTCTGAAGAAAAAAAAACAGCAGCATTACAGATGAGATGGCAACTTTCTTATTCCAACTGTAGCCAATATATACACATCGATTAGCATTGTGAAGGGCAACCAAAAGTAACTATGTTATATTCTCTCTGAACACGCTGCCTACTTTTTAAAACTTTCTATTCTCCCAGGCGCACGAATAGTTACTCTGTGTGTTTATGTGAACACGTGTGAGGTTGGTTGTATGTGCGCCTGTTTTACTCGGTTTGTATTTGATTTTCTTCATGTTTTTGGTGCTTGATTGCTATCTGGTGTTTCTGATGATATTTCTTTATCTTATTCATGATTGTGGAAGCGATCGTTAATTATTGTATACCTAGGTTTTTAACACCAATGTCATCTCTGTTTACAGATTCTTCAGAGAAATGTAGAATCTGTAGGCAGGGACGTAGTTCTGGTTTCCGTTTGTACTACACTTGTCCGAGTAATATTGACCAATCATGAATCAGCATGCTGCGGTGTATGGGAATTTAATGCGCCGTAGTGACATCCCATTTCCCGACTTCCTCGAATGCATCAGAAATGATCTGACCTCCATTCAACAAACGAGCATTTTAAAAGTAGTTTTCTTCTCCTCGTGTGAACAGACCTGACGAAGCTTCATTTTTACTTTTTACAAATCTGCATAATGATGCAGAAATTTTGGCAAAGGTAAGACCCGTTAATTAAAGTAAATCACAAGAAAAACGGGATCTTTTTCTGTAACAATGCAGCACGCGGAAAAGTAAAGTGTTTATCACTAACTGCCGGCTACATGCCCCGGCATGTTCACCGTTGGCCCCAGAGGCTCATCGTCAGACTATAGCCAATGGGATCCGAGATTGCCACCGATTTAAAGCACACTGAGCTTATCTGTATTGAAATTTGCTTTAGAAATAAAATTGCTATTGCTATTTCACAGGACCACCCTAACCCTAAGGTCCTGTACTTTACTTTGATGCTTGAAAACATTAGTTTAATATATCATTTTGACCTTTCTCATGTTTACCCCTTTTAAGACTTGTACACTATCAAAGGGCTCAGTTTCCAAATTCGACTTAAAGGAGAAATTCGCCCCTGGAAAAAAGCCACTGTCAGTCAAAGCTGGTGTTCTATATTTGAAATTAGCGCCATAGCTGTGGAGAAAGTTGTACAAACAGCTCATGGTTTCGTCCATTCTACATGCCTACAACACCCAGCGTGCATTGCGCCCCTCCCTCTGAAAGGAGCGGCCCAGCCAGAGACGCTGGAGTGAAATAATACTGTTTCGCTGCAGGCAATGGCTCAGAGCGGTACATAATCCGAAATCCGAGAGAATATACCGGTGGATCATCTAAAATATCTTCGCGTCTGCAGTCTACGGTGTGTGGTTTTTTCCAACTTAACACTGCAGACATCAGAGGCGGCCGTTCTAGATTGAGGAAGTGTAGTTTAGCGAGCTCCCTGGCCTCTGCCAGATGACGCGTGTTACGTAGTCTAGCGGAGGTTTTCTCGGGCCCATTGGAGAAGTGGATAGCGTCCTCCAAAGGCACAGAGCGAAACTGCATTTTTTTCCTACCATAATAGCATTAGCTCCACATATTAGCATGATAGGACTGAGGTTGAAAATCAGCGAACTGGTCCTTTAAAACTGAGAATGCAGAGCAGTCTAAGAAACTAAACTTGCATTTCTGTTTACTGTTATAGCCACATACAATTCATGTGACAGGAGTCAAGGGGAAGCTCAGAGAACAGGATGAATAAAGACATTAAGTTAAGTGACAATGATGGGGGAAAAGGGGAGAAGAATGACAGCAGCTCACCTGTCACAATCTGAGGAAGACACTCCTCATGGAACGCAACGTTTAAATTCAAAGGCTGGACGTCCAACGTGCACTCTGAAAATGCAGCAAATGGAATAAGAGCTTTAAGCATTACAGAGTTTTATTCTTTTAGAGACTAAAAGCTTGAACCCTGAGACTGAATAAACTGTAATAACCAACCTGTGTCAGCTGTCACTGCAGAGTCCATCTCCTCCATTGAAGGGAAAACAAGCTGAGGCCAGAAAATAAAGAAAACTGTTCATTAAAACTATTAAAAATCATATCTTCAGAATTTTACTCGTTTATAATTTACATGTATAATATTAGGGAAAAACATTACCCGTGGCAAAATGAAAACTAAACTGAGTATCATATTTACGTGTACTGATATTAAAGAAAAAGCACGAGTTGTTTGTGGAGATCTAAGACGCTTGCAGCTGATAGCAATCTGGATGATCAAGTTATTTCACTGTAAATGTTCAATATTGTAACTATTAATTTATGACATGCATCTTGTCTACCTTTCCATTCTGGTCTTCCCTGTCCTCCCCCACAGACGGGGTTCTGCGGTTGCGAGGTATTGCGAGTGTAGGTGAGGCTCCAAACACAGTGGGACTGCTGAGGTCCGGCTGAGCCTTTGGTGTTTTGGATTCACTTCCTTGTGGTGTCTTTAGCAATGAGCGCAGCCGTAAGCTCCCGCCTGGTGTTTGTGCTCGGGCTGGCATGCCCCCCTTCTGTAACGGGGTGCTGGGGGGCAGGTTCTTATCAAAGAACTCAGGGGAGAGCGGACCTCCGAAGTGGACCCTCCTTTTCTTCTTGACCGTGGACGTTCCAGTGGCGTCACCTTCTCCTTCAAAGGCAGGAAGAAGCGTGATTTACAAATAAGCCATTTAAATTTTGTTTCACTTATTACATAATGTATGAAAAGAAGAAAAGCTGCTTTGCTATAATCTCTTAGATTAAACACATGGTTCATAGAGTCTTATTTGGTAAAACCCTCAACATCAAAAGGAAAGAAACAGCCCATTACCATATTTATAATTCAGTGTGCCTGCAAGTTAAGTCAACAGATTTAAGGTTTTCAAATGTTTTAATGCCAATCACACAAGAAAAAAGTCAAAGAAACAGAAAGCTTTTCACTTTGTCAAGGTCTGTGGTATTATTATTGGGACATTTACATTTGCTTATGGAAGCGCAGGTCTTGTTGCTGATCCCTACATCGCACATGTTTACAGCCTGATACAAAAAAAACTGTTTTGTCATAAAAAGCTACCCAGTGAGCATCAACCGGGATTTCAATGTTGATTCGTTTGAAAACAGGGTGAAATCAATTCTAAATGTCTAAGACCGAATTTCAACCTTTTTTTCCAACCGGCTAAAATACGGTTACGACATCAACATGTCAGAAACACATTTTTGTAAGTTTGTTCATGTTAACAATGAAAGGGTGACGAAAGCGATGATTGTAGCGGCATTTCTCCAAAATCCTTTTGCGCAGTTGGTGAGATCCCGTCTACACAAGGAAGTTATTTAAATGCATTTTATTTTTCATGCAAAAATAAAAAACATTGCGCTTTATGGGTTGTGTAAGTTAACAAGAAGGTTCAGAGACATCGTAAAGGGAGCCGTTTTCTCCACAGAAGAACAAAGCAGACTGCTCATGCTCAGGTACTCTGGCTGTGCAGCTCTGACAGTGAAGGCAGAACGATCCCTGGATGCTGACACAGTTCATTAATACCTAACGGACACGTGATTCACAAGAGAATTCTGTAGCCGACAGGTTTGAGTGCTTGGCTTCAATGCAGCTGTTGCGGGATCAAATCCAGGTCAACGAAAAGAGACAAGGAAAAAAATGACTGTCCAGCCATCTGTCAGTAAATAAATCCAAGGTGTGGAGAGGCAGTCAACAGGCATCCGAGGCACTCTGGTGTAGAATAAAAATCCTTTAATATAACATGGATTAAGTCAGTGCGTTTCAACTCAGCAGAGTCTTCATCTGGACATAAATTAAAAAAGCTGCCAGGTGCAGCAATTTAACCCTGATCAAGTCATGTGACACAGGTCACATGGCGTGAATTTGTTTTTTCAGAAGTAACTAAACATAAGGGATGAAAAGGCTCACTGACAAAAAGAAACTGTCCAAATGAGAGAAAACACCATATGCCAAAGAAAATAAGGTATAAAACATGAATGTCAATGTAACCAGGGCAACCCATTTTGCAAAAAAAACTCATTCACACATTGTGCCGGGCGAGCAATAAGCAAGTCAGCTACTTCTACAGTCTGAAAAATAAACAATTGCAGTAAATCAACATCCCAAATGGAATCTCATTCTGTGGGAAACACGAAGTTAAACTAGCTCATTCACCAGCTAATGAATTAGCCACAGACACAGACTGTTCAGCTTTGATAACTTGCTCCACCCCGACGTCCAAATATGGTCACTTCTGGCTCCAGAAAACCAACATGGCGGTGGCCATATTTCGGCTTCATTTACGTAGTCGAGAAAAAAATGGGTTACGTCACGGTGGCTACGTCCATTATTTATACAGTCTATGGCTAAAACACACAGTGTTCTCTTCTCTGAATTTACAACACTGACTTCTCTCCTGGTATGCAGACAGGATATACTGCATCAAGCCCAGCTCCATATACAAAGCCTCAAAGGCTGAGATAAACCGAGATAAAAGGCCAGTTTCTGTTGCATGGCCACTGCGTGTTTACCTGTTGGCTTCATCTCCAGCAGAGAAGGGAAAAAGGGGCTGTGGAGGGAGGATGCCGGCTGGGCTGGTGAAGCGGCTTCAGGATCATCAGGTGGTGTTTGGCGGGGGCTTTGGAGTTCAAACACACCGTCCTGTTGAGAGAAAATAGATGAGAGACCCCGTTCTGTTGGACTGCAGTTCAAGGAACTTCAAAGAACAGGCTGTTAAGTAAGAATGATAATATCAGTTTATCTGATATTAGTCTCCATTTTTCAACAAAAAATCAGCAAGAATTCTGAGTGTGAAATTATGAAATCAATGTTTCTAATCGGCTCACAATAACAATCCTTTATATTTCTCTCATGGCAAAATTAGAAACTATTTGTTGACAAGAAAATGATGTTGGTTTGCAAAATATAATTTTGACACTTTAAACAACAATAGCTTTGAATAACTGCTGTCGGCACAGAGCTAAGGGACAAAAACTACTTTTATCATGGCTACTTTATGACAAAAGCCTAAGTTAGAATTAGCTGTAGCATAACACAAAAGGTAGAAAAGCAGATTTGAAAAGTCAGGCAATTAAAACTAGATTGAAGTAAGAACAGGGGTGTAGGATTGGGGGGAAAAAACTGCAGGAGAGTACCTTAAATTACATTTCTAAAAATGTAGCTTTCTCTCTATTTACCTGCAGGACCAGAC
The DNA here is from genome assembly GCF_022749685.1 of Semicossyphus pulcher. Lineage (NCBI taxonomy): Eukaryota > Metazoa > Chordata > Actinopteri > Labriformes > Labridae > Semicossyphus > Semicossyphus pulcher. Next base: position 28,351,274 of record NW_027211737.1, on the reverse strand, counting down.
ATGTTAAGGAATTCCTTGGTTTGTCTGTGCTCTAAAGCAGGGCAACACCATCATGAGTCTGCCTGGATGTCACCTGCTGATTGGCTGCTGTTGCATATGATAACTGCTTGGTATCATATGGAGACAAACGTGTGCTTTACTGAGCCTGTAGGTGAAACCATTACGCGTTTCATTTAGACATTTTTGCTTGACTTTTTGGCACTTCAAATAAGTCTGCTTGAAGTTTGACTGAATCTGGTCGCACTTTAAATTCCACCACAGGTCTTTTCTGGTTTTAGCTGTTTTTTTGAATAATGGAAATGTCCTACTGTTTCTCAAATGGAGTGAACACAGCGGGGAGCCATGTGTGTCAAAGCAGAATCTCTGAACGTCTGCATGAGTTGCTCTATGATTCATTTGTGTGCACACGGGTGTGTTGTCGTCTGGATTAAGACCGTACCTGCAGGTTCTTAGGAGGGGAACCGGCATAAACAAGAACTTGGGATGCACACACAGCTTCTGCCTCTTCCACTGTCTCCCTGGACGGCAGTGGTCCTTCTGTCACAACTGGTGTTACTGGTTTTTCTTCCTCCTGCGGATATGATTAAGGAATTCCCACAGCTTTAATTCTCTTGCACAGCACCACATCGGCAAAAACACAACTAGCAAAGACACAGAAGATAGAAATGTTCCAAACTGCTGTTTTTTGAGCTTACAAGGAAACAGAAAACTTTAAAGTTGATGTTACACTTTAAAGTTTACAAGTAGGAGTGCCGAGTATAAAAACCAAAGACAAAAAAGATGCAATGATAAATAAATAAAACCCAACACACAGCACTTAAATCAAATTTGGTTTGCTTGAGAGTGCTTGTTTTTCTCCTTTTGGATGCTTGTAGTTAAAACATCTTGTGTAGCACTGAGCTCCAGCATTCATAAAGGAGTTAAAAATAATCAGAAGATTCAATGGAAGCCAACTACAGAGAGGGAAAACCTTTTAGTTAAATTATTCACAGCTGTCAAGTAAGTACATGCTCTGAGTGAGTGTACCTTGCGCTCCTTCAAACTGAAGTGGAGGATAGGAGCGCTGGCCTCTCTAATCTCCACCTTGCAGCTTTCTAGGGGGCCTAGGCGCCTCCTCTTGCTGGGTGTCACCACTGGTGGGTGGTTCTCCTTCTCTCTCTCACAGCTGTTCCCATCTGAGGGGGAAAAGGGCACATTATGTAAACATGCAAAAACAAATGGGACTTGGAGACACTTCAGTAAATAAAAATAGACATGTCACATATCAAATAAACATATATTAAACAGCTAATAAAATATTTCTTAAAAAACTGTCCCACTTAAGAAGATGACCAATGTTGGAAGAAATGACTGCTGCATGACTCTGTCAGAGTCGGGCTTAAACTGCGCTATGCATTAATCCGCTGCTTTTGAACACTGCCTGCAGACATCATAAAGAAATCCTACTGGCATGGATCCTCGTAGAGAAATGAAACCATTAATCCTGTGGCAATGAGGCCGCCTCACCAGACAGATAATCTCTTGTCTTGATGCATCCTCCAGTGTTGCTGTCCTGCTTTGGCATTGGATCACAGTCCTCATTCTCCTCCACATCCATCAGGTTCTGGAAGGAGGCTATCTTCTGCCTCAGTGAGGAGGCGACCCGGGGTAGGAAGGGGCTACCTTTGACATGCTGAGAGTTGAGAGAGCAAAAACAGAAAAACATATCTGCTCAGTGATGCAGATTGACGGGTCATAGAAATTACACAAGTGGTATTACTGAGAGGTAGCACATCCATCACACAATCCAGGGATGTTATATTTAGATGACACTTAAATCACAGTAAGTCTCGTGCTTAAGAATATTCTATTATATCTATTTATAGTAAAATAATCCTTTCCTTTAAGCGAGATTATGAAATATAACCTTTCATTGTCAGACTCACCTGTGGGCTTGAACATTCTAAGTTTTCCCATCGAAAAAAGTTAGCCAAAGCCCTCAGAAACTTCTTAAACCACCCCATAATGCACCCTTCCCATAATCATTATAAAGTCACTGTTTTCAAAACATGCAGAGTTTTATCAGCACATGGCTTAATGCGTGTTGTGCTTGCAGACTCATGCTGCTGCTTTAAGCTTTTTAGTGCTCATTAACAAGCTATCTTAAGCACTGACAGAGTTAAGATAAAGTATTATGGACGTAGTGTATTTAAAAGATTAATAAATCCAATGAAAATGTATTTAAAGTGCACTTTTCAAAACATAGTCAAATAAAAAAGTGCTTTATGTTGAACCAGGATAAAAATATTTCAGGACTGAGACAAATTAAAAGACAATAAAAAATACAAAATGGAGTAAGATTCCCAAGGATATAAAACAAAGCATCAACAAAAATCACAACATACAAAATGTGTTGAAAATAATAGCTGTTAATAATTGTTTTGAGAAGCGATATCAAAGACGTCCCTGACAGCCAGCAGAGCCTGCCTGAGGGTCCGAGGCTGCGCTCTGACTGAGAGAGGAGCTCATGTTCCTGAATTGTTTTGTCGTGTGGATTTAAGAGAAATTCATATGCATAATTCAAAAGCACAGTGTATTTTTCAGCTAATCGTGATTGTGAATCTAGGCCACTGTGCTGATAAACAATGCGGAAGCAAAGAAAACATTAAGTTACACTCACATTACACTCTTTGTTGGCACAACTAAAAGACGTTAGCAAACAAACAAAGTGTTTTGGTCTGGGATATCCTGGGAATGATGATGGACTGCAGATAAGTCAATTAAAGTGTCAATAATGTTATGCTGCATATAATAAGAGACATCTTTTAAGCAGCCACCTCAGCCCTGCCCTCCAGTTTATGAGCCTTGTTAAATATTGGGTGAGGTATCAACCTCTGTGGGTTTAATAATGTTAGAAAAAGCAGCACGGTAAAATGTAAATGTATTTGACATAGGGTTAAAGCTTTATGACACTGTCACATCGTGGCTTGACCTTTGTCTCCACATTGACCTTGACAAAGGTTGTATCGTGCAGTTGATGTATTTGTGTCATCCTGTGTATTCCATCACACGAGTAATATAATAACAGAGAAGCCCTGAAGGACCCAGCTTACGTTGAAGCAACAGACGTCCTATGTATTGTTTTATTCTACTTAATCAATTGTATTGTCTTTAATATTTTTACTTCCACGATGATCCTTTGAGATAAAAAATACATCTATTTTCTTTCTGATATTTCAACATATATGATAATATATATCAGACCACGTGAATGTATTGGTTGGCCTCTACATTGTATGTTTTACACCTGGTAAGAGGCCACAAAGCTCCAATTGTTTTTCTTTTGACGTTTTTTTTTACATTCATTTTAGGGGGGACATGTCGGGTAACGGACGATACGATACGCAAGACATGGCCCCCGATAACAATAATATCACTATATAGCAATTCTGCAATAAATGATATATTGAAGGCAATCATATAATGATACATGACCATATCTGATGAACTGAGGAATACAAAATGCCCCTAAAAAGGTCAAGTGCAGGATTAATGTCTTTATTTGCTGCAATTGGCGTTAGTTTCACCGAACTTGACACAAACTGAGATAAAACAATGTATGTGTTTTTAGTTAGTCGATTAAATTCACAGAACTATAGACCTGTAAAAACAAAATAGACATTAATTATGACTTTGAATTTGGATTAATGTCTTAAGCGCCACCATGAGGATTCATGAAGTAGTGATGCGGTGGCAGGAAAATTTGTTTAGAGCTCCATTTTTTGGAAATTGAAATGTTAACTGTATACTGATATCGATAACTGTATTGCACGATATGTTGCTGTATCGATATTTCGTCCCACCCCTGTTCATTTTACATACTGGTACCTAAAGCTGTGTACATGACTGAGGTTGTGTGGAAATTCTAAGTTATCTCCTTATAATAATATACTGTACATAACATATGCTAAATAAAATGCTCATCTGGCAGAATGTGTTCTTAAATGCAGTGTTTCTGCCACATTAATTGGCATGTGGTGGGTGACCAAGCTTGAATATTCGGTGCCACAAAAATCCCCTGTACATAAAGTCGCTGCTTTGTTTAACAGCATTTGCCAGAAGTCATTCTGTCATTCAAACGGCACAGTCACAGCGGGAGCTCCATGTTTTTCTGTTCTGCTCTGTTCACTTGCTGCATTAAAATAACGTTGATGCATAAAGCCACTGTCAACACGAACGGTTTCTGACTGTGCTTCGTGGGCTGATCATCTCTGAATACAGCAGCTCAGGTCTGTGTCTGATTCTGGACACAGAACCAGTCATCCAACACAAGCAACTGTGTGTTACATGTGTTTGACAAGTCAGATGTGATAGCCTGTCAGCCATCAGGTCAGAAAATTGTAATTTTACTGAAGCACATGTCAAGTTTTACAGCATGTGCCTAGAGGGGCCTCTGTACACAAAGAACAATACTCTTTTTATCAAGTATTATTCAACATGAGCTGCAGACAGCGGGGAAGGCAGTGCACCCTTCACAGTTAATATTTAATTTACAGTTGTTAACTTAAGTAGCAACACTAATGTGTGTGGATTTGGTGATGGATCCAAAGGGGTCACCTGATCTCAACTTTTCTGCAATCACTTCTGTTGACAGCAAGTTCTGTATGAGTGCTCTCCTGTGAATTTGTACCATACTAGAGAAACACTCTATATAAAAGCCTTACAGACATGTGCAATTGTCAGACATTTGTCAGACTGTGATCTGAACATCGTCTCACACTTTGATTTGTGAGAATGGATGAACAGGTTTGCTCAACTGTGTCTTGAGAAGCATCTCACCTCTGGAGTTTTGAGCGCCGGTGGAGTTTTCATCCTCTGTTGTGCCATGAAGCGGATGAGGGAGTTTGTCTCTGGGGAACCCCGGACACCAACGCTTGACCTCCGTCTCGCCTTCATTTGTGCAAGACGAGACTTATCTAGATCAAGAAGGAGAAAAATCCCAAATGATTGGTGACATACTATACAGGAAATACAAACTGTACCTCAATGTTTTTTTGTCTCTTAATTAATGAATCAGCTGTTCCAAAGAATGCAAACCCTACAGTTAAGGCTGGACAATATGACAATATATATGATTTAAACAATATGTAAATGTCTATTGTTTGCATTTTTCTATATTGTCTCTATTGTGATGTCATAAAAAACAAGCAGCTGACTGCTTTACTGCTATTTATACATCATTTTGACAATGCTTTACATTCTAATCCTTGCATGTGGGAGTGACCTAGGAGCGAACCATAGAGTGAGGCGCGGTTTATTAACATGGACATTAATGTGCAGAAAAGGACTCAGGCTCAGCCCTAGTGAAAACGGAAACTCATTACTTTCTATTTGTAAGTATTTAATTCCACATGGTAAAGCCTATCCAAAAATAGGCTTTATCATGTGGTTATTTCATATCCCAACTCTACCTACAGTATATACAAAGTATATCTTATGGTCTCTACCAGTTGCACACAGCCAAAGAAGTACAAAGTAAACACTTGTGACAATGAAAAGCTTTGTAAATGCCACAGCATTTTAGCTTCAAATAGGAACCACGACTCTCACCTTTGCGGTTTGACAATGTTGCTGGAGTAAAACTCTGAACCGAGATGCCAAACTGACAAGGTGTGAGCTCAGAGAAATTCAGAGGGGCTGAGGTGTCATTTATGATTTGGGCAGAATCCTCTTCTGAGAGGGACAGCATTTTCTCCTTCTGATCTTCCTCAGTGCCAGCAGTGTTCACCTTCAAGGCAGCCATCTGCAGAGAAAATAACACAAGTATTAATTCAACAGCAGCTGAAGCACAAAAACACGTAGAGTGTAAACAGACGTCAACTGGGGACACTCAAGATACGTCAGAACAGACGGCTAATCAGTCACCTATTTTCCTTATTATAATATTGTTTCACATAAAGTGACGATAAAATGAATTCAACATTTTCTACTGACTAAACTCCATGCCGTTTCCATACGGTAGCTTACAGTGCACTTCTGATATGACTGTACCACATTAATGAATACGTTTATTGTTGTTAAACACTACTCTGTCACGAGCTCCTGTCCACGAGACGTTAGCAAACGTTAGCACTAGAAACTAGTACTGTGACAGCAAATATAACACTTACCATTCAAATAAGGGTAAATTATGGGGGTGTCTGCTGTTCAAAAATATATAAAAACGCATATAGACTACAAAAAAGTCCGCTAACATCTAAAATCGTGTACATATAAAAAACAAACGAATAAAAACGAGCCGTGGATAGCGATTCAAATTACCCTCCACAGCAGAAACAGCGGAAGCGCATGGATCCCTCCGCGAAAAAAGTCAGAACGCTACAAACAGTTATACAACTTTAAAAACACTCACTAAACTTATACCACACTATATTATGTGGTTTTACTGCGAAAAATAAAATGTGAATAAAAGTGGCGCACTTTTAAAAAAACGTCTATGGTAAAAACGTGTATCGTTAGGAGGAACTAACTTCCGTATTTTGAAAGGCTAAAAATGCTCCGGAACTCGTTTAATATGAATTCACCAATAGAAATGCCAGACAAGAAACCACGTGATCTCCGAAGGGCCAAACAAAATCTATGAGCAAAATAGAATGACGATAGATAGATAGATACTAGATAGATAGATAGATTATTTTTGAGTGGCTTGACGTAGAAAGAATAAACACCAAAATAAAACAAAAAACCCACCCCTTAAATAACAGCCAAACTCTGTCTTTCATTACAATTTACAGGCTTGACTGATTATTTTGGTGCACTGCAATTTTCCCCATTTAATAGAATTGAAACAGAGCAAACCTGATTCATAGCCCAGATGCACGAATAGCAAACAAAATCCATCATTTTGATGTTCGGGGGTAAAATGTAAAAAAACAAAAAAACAACCTTTTTTTTCTCAGTAATCCAGCTGGACTGGAACGTGCTCCCTTGACTGTGCGGCCCCATCTGCTGTTGGATGTTTTGAAACCAAACAGCTGGAGCTCCACTGCATCCCTCTTGCAGTCTGTTGGTTCATAGCTGACCTAATGCTCAAAGTTAAAACTCCCCCAATCTGTCTTCCAGACAGGTAGCTGTTCGTATTTCTTTTGGAGGTTATTTTAGGTGACATTGTGCTTATTCCTGTAGATACAAATAAAAGAAACACTTGAAAATGTGTCTTTTAGCTGGCTTTTCTTTTAGTTTTTAATGGTAATTTTGCAGTAGATAAATAATATGTAAATATACTTTGATGTTAATTTGGGTATAAGCCAAACAACTACCAGCATAAAATAGTATGAATGGCACTTTATGAAGCAATTAAAAGTCTATACATGAGCATATTTTCGTGTGGTTTTCAATGGTTTGATAAAAAGCACAGCATACTTTGTGTGACTAAAAATCAATAAGCCCAAACAGGTGGGTGAGCTGTGGTCTACTCCTGAAGAGCTCAGTAATACACACACACACACACACACCTACACACGCACACACAAGCCAGTCACACGCGTAAAGACGTCTCCTTCTTGTGGAGGTTTCAGTCTCTGGCACAGCTGAGTACACTGAGATCAGATGAATCTGTGAGCCTGTTTCCACAGTCGGGCCTGTCGACCACATGAAGCATGTGGCTTCTTCTGTTGACACCCGGCGAGGCTGTGCAAGGCGATGGAAGCTTCACTGTCGTTGTCTGAGGCGGGGAAATGAAACAGCTGTAGACATCCACATGTGAAATAACTCTGTGAGCTCCTGTCCAAAATTAGATGTTCACAATCTGGAAACTGAAAAGTCGTATTCTGAGAAAGCAGAATGACCAACAACATAACACATAGAGATGTTGAATACAGTGTCGTCAAGCCTTGTTCCACATGTATTGGGATGAATTTCAGCTGAATTTGAGCTTGATATCATTTAACTCTATCTTTAAAAAAACAAATATTGCTCTAATAGTTTTTTAATTGATATATGGACTGTGTGGAATTGTTCATTTTTAAACCTAGCCTCATGTTTTTCATCACACTTCAGTCGCAATTTATGCTTCTTCTACCACTGAGAGTAGCAGAAGCAGGGAGTCTCAGCCATTTAACAACATTTTTTATTTCCCATTTTCTTCCTGCTTACTGTTTTCCGCTCAGTCAATTTCAACACTTAATAGCGAACTCAGGTTGGTGGAATGTAGACTTCCGTATCTTTGTAACAATAGATCAGCCTTACACCAGGTTGTAATTCTCTGTGTGTGTTTACTTTCCTTCCTGAAATAAAATGTGGACGTAGATACAAATACTCCTGTTTGGGACTTGATTAAATCCTAGAACGGCCAAAACACGATCCAGTATTTGGCTTCCTAATATTTATGTCAAAGGACCAGTCAGTTTGTTGTTGTTGAGGGACTCCCAAGAGACGGGTTTAAAATGCATTGGTCACAACTAAAGAAGCGGAGGCCAAGATATCCTCAGGATCTATACACTATAAAAAGCAACCTATAGAATCTACTCAATAAAATTGAGGTAACAATTTGCACATCATTTGATTGAGTAAATTTTACCCTATGTTTTGAGTGAAGAGTACCCAAATTTAACAACTATGATACACTACAATAAATTAAGTAAATTCTACTAACATCTCATCAGATTACACAACTAATTACATGATAAAAAATTAGTAATAATAACTCTTGACACAGAGACAGACAACACACTCACACCTACAGGCAATTTAGAGTCACAAATGAATCTAACAAGCACGGGGAGAACATGCAAACTCCACACAGAAAGGCACACTACGTCCAAACCTAGATACTAGGAACCTTCTAGCTGTGAGGCAACAGCACTAACCACTGCACTACCGTGCAGCCTTTTGAGAATTCAAAATGCTCACATACAAATAAATTATAATCAACATTAGCTGCTGTGTTAATTTTTCAAGCGGCAACCTCCGGTGTTGAAAAAGGAAGCCAATGCGGAAATGCAAAAAACTGCAGTTCCTCGAGTGGCCACTTGAGGCCGGCTCCAGAAAACAAGAAATAACATTACAGCAGGTGGGAAAATGCCAATTTTTACAGCAGAAATAAACATGTTTACAGCCTGGTACAAAAAACAGGTTTGTTATAAATAGCTCATTTTATTGTTCAAGATACCTGTACGGGGGTGAACACACCCGTTTTAATTATATTAAGCCTTAAATTATAGGGGCCGGATCACTTGATTGACAGGTGGATCCTGCTGGCTGTCTGCTGGACGTCAACACAGACACACAGTTTGTGTTGTTGGAGACTTTTGGGGATTTTTTCATTCAAAGTTTGGACAAATAATCTCTCTGTGGGATTTATGGAACTTTATGGCTGTGCAAGAAGTCTGAGCTCCAGCTTTTCGGTGAGTTAAATGTTAGTGTTATTGTATTGAAATATTTTTAGCACTAAGTAGCAGGTACACTGTGCTCCCTTCAGCTTCTTGTCAGCCTGTGCAGTGTTAATCAAACATTTATTTAATCATCGGTCAGTAAATATGAGTCGAAAGTTGTTGGCTTTTCCCCGGAGAGATTCCAGCGGATCGTAGTGATGAAGAGACCGGTTCTTTTACGTTTCCTGTTACGTGTCGGCTCACCGCTCTCTCACCAGGCATGCGAGCAGCGACTTCTTTCCGCTACTTCTTTAGTCTGATAACTAAACACCTGCAGTCAGTCACCGACAGAATCTCTTCCTGGCAAAGTCAAACTAGCTCATTCATTATTTATACAGTCTGTGGCTAATAACCGCTAGCTACGCTGAGGAGCATATAGCCTAGCTTCATAGCCATAGCTGGCTGATTCATGCGGCCCGCCCATAGTCCTCAGCCATAGGCTTTAGCTTGGTCGCGCTCCCCCTCTTTGCCCGTCTCTGGATTCGCTGGCTCTGGCATTTCCGGTATGGCGCCCTCAAAAATCCTTTTTTACAGTGCATATTACAACTTTATCACTTGTAGTATTCAAACCCAGGCTGACATCACGATGACATCATCAGGGCTAGAGTAACTGGTGGACTTCTTTAAGAAAGAAACTCACACACAACAATTATATCTCTATTTTTATTTGTGTATATATACACATATAAAAAATAAGGACATATGTACAATGATAATAAATATCAACATGTTTGTACAAGTGAAATAAGTTACTTAACATATTTTAAAAACAAACATAAAATATCAATAACAAGACAGGCAAAAAAATGGGGCAAAGTAGAATCGGAATAATACAAATAATAATGCAGAAGAAAGCAGAACTTAAAGCCTTGTGTGTGTGTGTAGGGGGGGTATAACAAGCAAACATGTGGGACAGAACTGAAGAATGCACATAAAGTACATAACACATGCATTTTTCTCAAGCTGACCTGTATTCTGTATCTTTTTAGTTTTTGCAACATGTTATTGAACAAGAAAAGCCCGATTGTAAGAGGGAAACATATTAACATGTAACCAGTACCAGTGTAAAGAGCTAACATGTGTTAGCTATCTGCCTTGTAATAATTTAAGGGGACACATTCTATCACTAATCTGCTTTGAATCAGATCAGATACTTCTTTTGGTTTTGGGGCTCACACATTAAATAATGATTGGAGTTTTGGTACATTATCTCATACAGTGAGGGGATAAAGAAATGGAGCCGGCAGATCACGACCGACACGTAAACAGAAAGCAAAAAGGAAGTCGATCAGCCTTAAGCGATCTTTGCTTGAGGGAGAATTTTGCTGCAGATAAATTATGCAAAAAAGTTGCAGACATCAGCTCAGTGTAGCAAAGTGGACGGACTGCTGAGACTTAAATATCGATCAGGAATCAAATAAAATTAATTTAAGAATTTCAACAAAGAACAAAAGCAACTGCAGTCTACTTTGGCTTATCCAAAAGGTGAAGAGGCACAGAAAAAGTAAACATGTTGAAACGCAGCCATGAAGTCCTGTACAACCCTTGAACCAGAAAACCAGACATATTTAGTGTTTTTTTTTTTAGTGTTCCACAACATTAGTGTCTGTTAAAGTCCAAAAATGGCCGATCAAAATGATGCACTTGTACGAGGATGATCATATCAAAGATGTACAGTCCACTTGCAGAGGATCATGCAACACTAGGATGGAGCGCTGATGGCTGAGTACCTCTTCAACCTTGGGATCATTTTGATATTCTACATCTCTCTCGGCGCTCTGTACACAGTGAGGGGAAAACAAAGTATTTTTGTCCTCCCCTTCCTTCATGCTGGGCTCCTCTGGTCCCGACAGACACGTCTCACAAACAAAAAGCCGCCCCTGATGGACAAAGCACAGAGAGAGGACAGAATGATGTGACGTTAGTGAGAGCAAACACAGGTGTTTGAAAGTTTTCTTGAAATCAGATCAGAAAGTAGGTTACACTTTTTAGAACATCATTACATCACCGTGGAGCACATCACATTTTGGGCTGACTGGCCGGTTGTTGAATTGGATCATTTAGTCTCCTTACAGTTCATTATGCTTTCTGAATCATTGTGGGGGATTATAAATTAATATTAAAGTTATGTAAGGGTATGAGAGAGTTAAGAACACATATAGTTATAAGAGGCGGCTTTGAGTGGGAGATTGGTTTGAAAAGGTGCCTCATGCTGTCTGAATCTTGCAGGCAAGCACATTGTTAGTCTGACAAAGGTCTTCCTTAGTTCAACTTATTTTGATCCTTATCAAACTGAAACATTTTCTCTTTAATAAAATGTTCTGCTTGCAGGCTCCAGGCAGTGCTGTTCCTTTTCTTATCTTTTCCCAAGAAAGAAGCTTTTCTGATGCACCTGTCCCTTCAGACTTTAATACAAGTGTGCACAAGGTCAGCTTTTGATGAGAAGGAGACTCGACAAACGGTGCAGAACTCATGATGTAACAAGAGGAAGAGTCTACAGCCATGCCAATGGCTCAGTGAGGCAATACTTAGAAAAGCAGTGCCTTGAGCTGACACCAGCATGGGGAGATTGCTTTCAGCTTAAGAAATAAGTTCTGATTTAAAACAGCTCTAAAAGGAGGCGGTATTACCCATATCATAAGCATATAGGCATATATGGCTACAGTATTGTTATCTGAAGCAACAAGGAGAGCAATCAGCTGATAATTGATATTGTTTTAACATTTAAAGTGATCATCTCGAGGATTTTCATTTAAATAAATGTCTGTTAAGTCGCTATCTATCGCTGAATGAGGTAACACAATGGTGACTGAGCCTATGGCTCACTGATGAAAGCATTTATATTTGCAGTATTACAGACTGGGTGTCTGTGGCGACATTAGCGGAAAAAATCATGAGCGGCGCCCAGTTCTTCCCAGGTCTGCCAGAGAGGGTAGGCAGAGCTAAGCGGCTGCCAACAACCGTTTATCGACAGAGTTGCCGCCAAAGAGAAGGAACTGAGATCTTCGAGATTACCACTTTAAATTAAGTTAAAAGTTACTTTGGTTTATTGTCGAGAGTAAAATAACTGGACTGACTGAAGTATTACGCCTGTCTGCAAAATTTAGTAGTAAAGGTTATTTTACAAACAAACCCACCCTGCTGGCACCTTTAATGCTCACCAGTTAGCATTTAACATGAAAACGAATCATGAAAGAGTTGATGGTAGTTGTGTGCCAGAAAATTTCTTTGGTTAGGAGCAGTTACAGTCACAGTCGTGACATCGTTTGTAAGCTTTGGTCAAAAATTCAAATGAATAAGATATAGTTTGTTATTTAGTCACCATTGGAGAGAGCCAGACGCGCCCTTTTCTCCTGCATTCAGTTGTTCATTTAACTGCCTCGCAGTTAATATCAGCCCAGTTCAGATCAATGATTCGCAACCCAACAGAACAGTTTCAGAATGTTGCAGAGAAAATTGCAGCAGTGTGAACTGGTTAGTTGCAGGGCGCCTGAAGCCGTTGCGTGGAGTTGCAGAAGATTTGCAGTTTTAGAAACTGAATGATGTACCTATTTCACTTCAGCCAATCAGGAAACAGCATAAGTTGGTATAGGCACCCTGGCTCTGGCGCTGCAGATCCTCTCTTTCCAAACTCTCTGTCTTCGACGTTTATTAATCAGTGTTACAGCTAACATTGTGAGCACGTCACTGTCACTGTCATCCACTTCTTTTTATAACGATAACAGAAATCCAGCTAGATAATTAATGTAACCTCGGCCTAATTCTAATGTTATATAGGATTAATGTAGAAGCAGTGGGGTGTGTCGTTGCTATGGAGACGGTCAGCTGTGTCTGTGTGCTTTGCGTTGCTTTGATGTGAACGGAACGTTTCCGATCAGATGTCAGGGGATTCTTTTGGCAGTTGCATCCAGTCTCGTTGCGAATCATTGATCTGAACTGGCCTAAGAGTTACGAGAGGGGTATCGATCATCTGATCTGATTTTCAGTGAATAAGTTAATATCCCTATTTACCCAAATTATTTCTCATTATTTAGTGATAAGTGGAGCGCAGGGACAGCAGAGTAAGCCAGACTAATAAACTAAATAATTCTTAACACTACACTGAGCAGCCAAAAAGCTAAATTGGAAATCGTTGAAGGTTAGGACTTTGCTTAAATCTGTTTGCATAAATTTAATTAAGGGGAACAATACCTTTCACTGGTTCACTGCTGCTTCGAGCCTGGAGCCAGCAGTTAGTCAGCACGGCAGCAGCCCGTCTGTCTGTCTGTCCGTTCCTCCATCAACACTGTGTCGGCCTTCTGTTAGTGTTGGTGCGTTGTACAGTGCTCGTCCTCTGTTAAAGTCCACAGTAGACCCGGGTCATTCTCTGGGCATCGGTAAGAGGGGAGGGGTTTAAAAGAGAGGGTCACAAAGACACTGTAGTCCAGGATGGTTGGCATTGGGAGGGCTGTGAGTTTGTGTGTGTGGGAGGGGAAGTTTCCTTCTTGGCAGTGCAAGTTACCACCCTCACCAAACACGTAAGATATAAAGCACTTATTGAGACATCCACAGCGGTCGTAACAGTGAGGGTTCAACTACATTCTCCTTGCCTAATGTCTTCACGTCAGCTTCAATTTGGGATTAAGTGTGCAGTTTTTGTTCCGCTGCTAAGAGCTGAATGCAAATAGCCGTTTCTTTCTAAAGCCGTGAACAAACATCCAAAAGCGCTCGACCAAAACACATATCTGTTACACACTGTGACTGAATAAATGTCATTCCGAGTGCACTTGTAGTAGATTGGACTGGAAGGTGCGTTTGAAGGTCACCGTGCAGGGCTAAGCGGGGAATGTAAACGCTTGGCCTCACATTGTCATTCACAGAGGGGAGCAATTAGTCTCTTGATAACTGTTTGAACACTGTTGTAGTCCGTAAGACGTAGAAAAAGAACAACAAGAAATGTCTTAATTCAAACCAACCGTCACAACAAATTAAAGTGGAAGGGATCGGGGGCTTTCTCCGGGGGTAAATACAACATGGGAGGAAAAAAAACTACAAATTGAGCAGAGAAAGTCTTGAGAGATTGTCCTTCATTCAGAAACCCCCTCGCGTCTTTCACTCCAATTCACTTCATTTTCCATTTAATTTCCTCTCTCTTTGTCTCTGGCGCTCTCTCCTCTCCTCTCGGTCCCACGCAGAGCTCCTGCCACGGGGACATGATTGTCGTCTTGCTTCGAGATTAATTAGTCTTTTTTAATACCTCTCTCACACTCTTGGCTCACAAGTACAAAAAGGGAAGACTCGCTTCCAGTTTTTTTAAGTGCAGTAAGCTGAAAAAGTCTCAAAGTAACAGAAGGACAGAGAATCAGTTCAATATTTCCAGTCAGTCGCTTTTGCCGTTCGTCACCTGGTTTCAGCGCGGGGGCTAAAAGCCTCACTTGGTCCACTTAACGTAAAAAGAAATGTGCCCTTCAGGAAACATGTAACGCCATTCGTTTGATTTCCATGCTTGAGGTGTTCTCCTCTGCGTTCAGCCGTTTTAAATACAAAATTTACACGTGTGGCGATCGCACAGTGGAAGAAGAAAAAGCCACAAACATGACTGCATGTTGCTCGTAACACAATAATAATAGGAGTGCATGGTGATGAACTCCGTGTATGAGTGTGTATATCTAACATGCTGTGTGCTATAAATGTCTACAGTGAGCCAAACAGGCATTGGCAGAGCGAGAGAGAGAGAGAGAGAGAGAGCATGGGGATTTGACGGCGTGTCACTGAAACAAAGAGAGAGCAGGCGTCCTCAAAAGGAGGGAGGTAGGTTGGTTGTTTTGTTTTTCCAACTCAGGGAACGGAGACGGAGGAGGGCGGGCCTAGACGGACGACTCCTCGGGGTTGGCGTCAGGCAGCACGCTTCTCTGCTGCAGGGTGCGTCTCAGCTCCTCCTTGAAGGGGCTGGAGTAGTCGTTCCCGCTCATGCCCAGGCCCCCAAGCCCGCCGCCCCCAGCGCCAGCCCCGCTAGCCCTCTCCTCCCCTGCTGTGCTCAGGTTGAGGCGGATGTAGCCGTTGCTACCGGAGCCTCGGATGTTGGTGAGACTGAGACGGCTGGGGGAGTGGATGGGCTGGCCCGGAATGGCGCTGGGTGACGCCGTGCTGCTGACGCTGCTGGGCCCCAGGGCATGACCGGGAACGATTTTCAGCGAGCCGTCTGAGTAGTAGTAGTTGGCGCCCGTCTCCCAGAAGCGGTCCTCATCGCTGGGCATCTTGCTGGGCACAAAGGTGGGTGGCTCCTTGGGCAGGGTGATGGGGTAAACCAGGGTGCTCTCAAGAGGCTTCATGTCGGCTCCTTTACCCAGAGCCAGCTTCAGCCTCCTGCGCAGGTACAGAGCTGCTACCAGGAGCAGCAGGCAGGCCGCTCCCAGGGTGATAACCAGCACCCAGAACAGCCCCATGCTGCTGTCAGGAGCCCGAGCCTCCATGAAGACCGGCGCGCTGGCTACTACAGCCACCTGGTAGCGCTCCGTCTGAAACTTGACCCCCTGCTCCTCTGAGTAGCAGATGTAGCGGCCCGCTTGCATCTGACCCGCTTCGGGGACGACCAGGGCCTTGAGGGTGCGGTCGAAGCGAGGCCCTCCTGCCTCGGGGTCACCTAACAGGAGCTCACGGTCGTTGAGAACCCAGCAGGGCTGAGCAAGGTTGGAGACCAGCTGGCAAGGCAGCACCATATCAGACCCCACCACTACGGTTACGTTCCTCAGACGGGAGTGCTCTGCAGAGGAACAGAAGAAGAGTAGGAGAAGAGGTTGTGGATTAAAGTAGAAGGGAGAGGCGGTTAAAGCAATTCTTACCTTTCTGGCATTTTTACGCTTTTTTTTTGTAATCATAAAATGCTCCTAATAAGCGTATAGCACAATAAAATGTAAAAGAAATCAACTAGGCGTTGAAATTCATCAATATTTAATTCTCATATATTTCTGATAAATGTCTGACCAATCATTTTATTCGGTCCGAATAAATTGATTTGCCGAGCTTCCTGTCTGTCATCCGTCGCCGCGTCCCTCCCAGTTGCACCGCTGACACGGCTCGCAAGTCGCGCGCCTCTCAAGTCACGCGCCTCTCTGGTAGAGCAGTAGAGCGGTGAGAGAGAGCAAGGAACGGAGAACTGACAATGACTGACCAAGGCGAGCCGCCACTTCCATCATCAGCTGCCCCCACAGAGAAAATTATCAGGACAAAGAAGACTATTTCACAAAAAGCTGCCTTAAAGAAAGAGCTTGATGCGGCAAGAGGCAAGACTGGAGTCAACATTGGCTCTGCTTTCCAGCAATTGAGGAGGCTAATGCAGCTACATCCGGAGCTAAAAAGAGATGAGATGGTCGCAGAGTTTCTGCTGGACAGGTACTTTTAGTTTGCCTAATCCTAGAACACAACAGTACATGTGATAACATCAGTTACCAGTTACTGTCGTTCTGTAATATTATGTTATTTGTGCAGGGAAATTTAGCCTAGCGTTAGCGTTAGCACCGGTAGTGTAAACAAACTGACTCCACAGCTTGGTTTGTTTAACGTTACACTACCGGTGACGTTAGCTTCAGCGTTAGCCTCAGTGTTCATTGTGAAGTTGTCATTAACCCAGTTTTAGTATTATAACTCCGGGGTTGCGTTTGACTTGGTTGGTTGTACAGTAACCAGAGCTAGTTCAGCACATTGCTAGAAGACTTCTCCGGCTAATAGATAATCAAAGTCGTTCCTTTCGTTCACTTGGCTCCGCTCGCGGCTCCCCACTTCTTCTTTTAGGAAACCAGACTGACTGATGTTAGCACGAGCCAATTGCGTTTCAGAGGAGGGCTGTTTGTATCACATCTAATGTATCAAATCACCATCATTGGTTAGGAGAACGACTGAACGTATCGCTTGACCGATTGTCTCTCTCTCTCTCTGTCTCTCCCTCGCTCTCGTTCACTGAACGAAGACCATTCTCGTTCACTGAACGAAGCGAGCGACCCGATTAGGTGCATCTGTGTATACAGGTCAATTCACAGTTGTGAAGCGCGGCGCTACTTCTCTCACCGCACGCGTCAGGGATGCATGGAGGGGAGCGTCAGAGGTCAGGCAGGGGGAAGAGGGTGGGACTTTGAAGGGAGGCGGAGTTGTTCTTGTTCAAATTTTAACTAAGTGCTGAGGGACATGCCAGAAAGGTAAGAATTGCTTTAAGTATCGTCCAAATTAATCCAATTCATTCTAATACCGCCAGTTCTCTCCTGCTTAATTCAATTTATTCAGCTCAGTCTAAATGTATTCACCCAGTCCAGCTCGAGTCTCTTCCCTTGCCCCTGCACTGACATTCAATTCCCACAAGGGGCCACTACAGAGGTGTGGCCCAGTACTCACCAGGGCTGGGGATGGAGACAGGCTTATCGAACTTGGCTTTTCCCCGGCTGAACCTTTCCAGCATGAGGTCCTGTGACAGGGAGGAGGTGGAGCTGGGGGGGAAAGGGCAGAAAGCAGAGCGGAAGGTCAGTAATGGCCTCTTGCTGGGACTGAGGGGCATTTCCACTCCCAGAAAACAATGGACCCACTATGTGCAAGCTGTTGTGCAGTATAATAAAACCTGAATCAATAGAAAACACATCAAAACAACTGTAGACTTCTGCGGGATAGTTTCAACATTTTAGCCACAAATAACCCGTACATTTGACAGCTAGAGATATTTTATGCTTCTGTTTGTTTCAGAAGGCTGATCAGCATGTATAGCACGACGATTTACTCGATACCTTCAGGGTGAAAGTGTTTAAACCTGCAATCAAGGAGCTGCTTATATACTGCTAAAAGACTCATCAGTTGTCAGGTGTCGAGTTTAAGGGGCACATAATGTATAAATACTGTTTCAGAGGCTTTTCAAACATGGAATCAGCCGCTGATGTTTATCTAATATCAAGTATGAATGTATGGGTGCACATAGGTACTCGTCTCACCCGCGGTGGAGGTCGATGCGAACACAGGCCCGACCCTCGCTGTCCCAGGCGCAGTAGGGGTCCCGTGCGAGCAGACAGTCTGGCTGTGACTGATAGCGGCTGCAGTTGGCCAAGGGCAGCTGGAGAACCTCGGAGCGAGATCCGATGTACAAGTACTTCTACAGAGCAGCAGGGAGAGAAGAAGAGAGAGAGGGAAAGAGAAGACAAAGAACAGATCCAGCCATCAGCCAGAGACAGAAAGCAGAGAGATGAAAAAACAAGAAGAAAGATAAACAGAGAGAGAGGGAGAGCGACTCAGTTAGGGGTTAGAGGAGATAATGGGATAATCACTCTCAATTACAATAACATTCACCTCCCGACCCTCGTCAAATCCAATCTGGGGTGTGCTCTTTTCGAAAAAGCTGTTATAAAATGTCTGGTCGCGGCTAAGCCAGCATTAATGAGATAAGCAGTGGGCTTTGGGTCTGGGAACGCCCCGTCAGAACGGCATTGATCGGCGGCCGCTGTAGAGCCACGGGGACACGGCCGGCGGCGGCGCACAGGCTCAACTGACGGGTCAGGGAGAATGAGAAAACAACGGGGGCAGAGGTTCAATCCCCCGCTGTGGTGAAGGATTGTAATTACTGTTATTGTGGAGAGGGATTTGGATTCATGAGGCGACACTTGATCTGAAATAGGGCAGTGTTGGTAAAAACATCTGCTGAGAGGCACCGGGCTGATGGCACCAAGCTGTTTGTCTCTGTGTTTTCAATGGATCTATGATTGTAGGTGTCTGTCAGAGAGAGTATTAACAGATCAGCTGAAGACAAAGTCCTGCTGTTATCACTGAATACCAATGAACAAGTGATGCAAGAGCAAAGCAAGCTAATGGCACTCAGGAACTTTGATACTGAGGGACACGATCAGATGACGACCAGGCTGGGCTGGATAACATCGAGAGACGTTTCTCTGTTAGAGACATTTAAAACATTTTATATCTTAAAGACCCCCTCCAGTGAACATCAAGTGTTTAACCTTGTAAACATCTCCATGTGGTGTTCTTCATGTGCTACAAGACATATCAGGGACAACATGAGCAGTCATCTTCATGGCTGGGCCTGTCTGCTTTTAAACTGCAGTGTACCAAGGACACGCTGAACAACACGTTTTCAGATCGGCACGTTTGAGATGTCACAAACCCAAGGAGCCAATCCCGTTAATGGACGGGGTGACGCTATGCATATCATTATGTGCAACCTATGGCGACCATTTCGGCGATGCATGAGGCATCTGTAACTGTAATTTTTGCAAACTCACTAAACGATGGCAGAGACGTGTTTTGTTTTACAAGGTAATTAAAGGTATTTTGCAGAAGAAAACATACAGCAGAGCATTTTCTGTGTCTTAAAACATGACGAGAGCTGGTCTTTAAAACATATTTATGAGTCTGTGAAATGGTACTATGCACAGGGGGAGCAGCAAAGTAAAAGAAGAGCTGCTTTCTCCATTCTACCCCAGCTTGTTGTATTGGATCTGATCTGTTTATATGCTCTCAACAAAAATGTATCCAGACAGAAATGAATCAACTGAAATCCCAACAGCGGACATAATGCATTCTGAGATGTTTCCTTATGGTTTTGACAACATCAGACTCTATTGTGACTGCAAAGGTCGTGTCCTGTCCAAAAGGAGTAATGTAACCAACATTTTTCTGACATCAATCTGAAGTCTTGAGGTCTCTGACACTGACACAGCTGGACAATAGAGCTGCAAAATAAGGTAGGGTTTGAGCTTCTCTCTCAAGCACTCCTTTTTCATTCTTTACAGACGGATTATATTATTTTTTTTCAGTGAAAAAAACGAGCAAAACACAATGAATGCCCTCCCCATATTTAAATGATTATCGTGTCTGGCACCTCTCTGTGACTGCCAGCTTTTTAATTAAATTTTTGGGGCATTTTCCGCCTTTTATCAGATTGCGATATTATAAGTAATGACATAAAATGAGGAAGGGGGGAAAAGCAACAAAGCTCTCCAGCTGGGCTTGAACCAGGAACGTTGCACTTCATGGTTGGCATCTTATATTCCAAGGAAAAAGGCAGCGCGACGGCCAGCCTTTCACAACCATTTTGAGTGTGACTGTCCTTTACGCTGTATATATTACGGTTAGATATTTTTAATCTCAAAATGCTGAGGAGTGGATGAGACAGAGGCTAAAATATCCTGTTTTGTGATGTTAGTTTATGTGAAAATCCTAAAAAGATGCGTGTTTTTCTTAGACCCTCCCAGTGGGAAACACTCCCATTTCAAACTCCACGCCTCGATTCTAATGAAGCCTTTTTATAAATAATGTGTGGTCCCCAAGCCCCACTCAAGCTAGCTCTGTTGACGTCATCAGGGCATATTTTCTCAGACTTCATAAAGTGCCTAGTGCTTCAAAATAACTGAGAGACATCCCGTCCGCTGTCCCTTACCTTGGAGTGGGAGATGGTCAGGCTGTCCACTGGCTGGGTGTTCTCAAACAGCTGGATCTCCTCGATCACGTGGGCCTCCGCGCCCAGGATCACCACTCTCTGCAGCCAGCCCTCCGCTGCAGCAAACAGGAGAGGAGGATTTAGTTCACTTCACTTCTGCTCTGGAAAGTCAAACTTTCTATTCAAGTTCACTTCAGTGCGATACACTTTTCTTCACGCCCTTGGGGCAATTTTTCTCGGCATGCATAAAAACATAAATCTTCAAACAGATAGCTGCAGCACTCGACCGACTCCAGATACAAAATACCCGACAAACACACACCTGACGGCAGGAGAGCTCATTTAAATATCATTGATATGATATTAACATGTTTACACACACACACACACACACACACACACACACACACACCCACACACCTGTGTCTGCATACCCGTCACTGTTAATATTAATGATCTGTAAACAAACACCTGTGATAGCGCTGAATTTTACTTACATATTAATGATATACTAATGCATTCACAAAGACACACCTGTGTCTGTATAAAGTTCATTTAAAAGTTAGATATTAAAATATACAAACACGCTCCTTTGATGCACAAACAACTTCTTCAAGTATTAAACCACAAGCTGGAAATCAACACGTATGCTTTCAGCCGCTTTCTTTAGCTGCTTTTAAACTACTATACGAATAGATACCGAAAGGATGCAGCCTGTGCTCCTCCATTAGCAGGCTACATGAACAAAAGTTAACCTGGCGATGGCTTTTTAAAGGTTAAATGCTTCATTTTGACTCGTCACAGCAGGAAGACGCGGGTGAAACTAAAGACGGTAATTTAGTTAATAAAATAAATTAGAGGTGCTCCAGTAAAGTCAGGCCAGAGAGGCAATCTGCATATAGCAAGGCACTGGAACTGGAACACCTAAGTATGAAGCTTTAATTAATGTTACTAATTGCATCTGAGCTGTTCCTGTTACAGTGTTAAAACCTCTTCTGCGAAGAAAGTCGTGGAAGTAAGAAGTACGTTCTCGGCACAGAAGAAATGATTACAATAACACAGCAACAGTGTCATCAAGCTGTCTGCGACTTTCATCAACCTCAGTTTGTGAATCATTAATGCCAGCTTCACGATAATCTCACTGAAAGGAAGAAATAAAGAAAAGAAAGCCGCTTCTCCTGCCAGACCTCAGAGCTGCATCACAAAGCTGAGTCCAGCTTACATAGAAACTATCTAAAGGTGACTTTGAAAGAGTCGAGAAGCTGTTCCCGGCTTTTACAGACCTCCGGTAAAGGCAATATTATCAGAGACATTTGAGGACGTTTCAAGCGGTGTTTGGGGAGCTGAAGCTGGAGGAGGAAGAAGATGAGATCCTGTGCTCCTTTCATGTAGGGCATTGTGAACAAGTTTAGATCCCCTGTGATGAAAGGCGATTCAGGCACAGCTGGTGGGGTGACCTTGATGTGTGTGTGGGTGTGTGCGTGTGATGTGTGTTCTTGTGTGGTTCTCTTGATTAAGAGAAACTGTCCCAGATAAAATGCTAACCTGGTAGCTAACGGGAGGCTTGGAAGAAGGAAATACATGTAAACACACACAGACACAGACAAACGTTGGAGCCCAGCATGCAGCCTGCATATCATCACACCCTCCTGTCGCGGCGTCAGAGACCAGCGTCGGCTAATCCCTCAATCCTGCAGCCTGTTTTTTTCTGAAAAACAGTCTCGACAAGCGCGCCTTCTCTCTCTTTTCACATCAGCTGTCGCTATGCTGCAGCTAATAGCTAATCAAGCCCGCAGCCCAATTGGCACTGTGAACGCACGTCTGCCAAGGGCCCTGTTGAGTTTGTGCTGTGAAGCACGACAAGCGGGGATGACTGCGCTTGGCTCAGGGAGTGAGAGCGTGTGCTTCTCTGCGTGTGCATGAATCAATTTGTGAGCGTGTTACTCGTGTGTGTGTCCCCATGTGTGAGTCGCTGTGTCCATGTGTGTGTCCGGGGTTGGCCTCGCCGCTTGCCAGCAGAGGAGCCCTGAGTCCGCTGTTGTCACACTCAGTCACAGTTGCCACAGTCACTCTGCCGCTGCAGTGATCTGAATGGTAAGCAGTCGAATCTCTCTCCATTCATGAGCCGGGCTGCATTCAAATTCACATTCCCTGAAATCCACTGTCAGATCTGTGTTACTCAAGATTAGGGCTCCAGGAGGGCCGGCTGACTTCAGATCGGTGCCAGCACAGGACACCTGCATATGGGCCTGATGGCGACTGACTGGAGATATTAATTAAGTCGCACATACGTAGGCGTTTCCTTTGATGCATGAAGATGGATCTCAGCATGCAAATCAAGTCCTTAATTGAAACCCAGCTGAAGTGTGGCCAGATGGCAGGTTGTTTAGTGCCACCGTGCCTAATGCCAGTACCTGTCCCTGTCTGCTGCCACGGCCTGCACACTCTCATCTCTTCAACAAATCCTGCGTGCAAGTACCCTCAACACCGGCACACACACACAAACACACACACTCACCCACAGTGGGGGAATATGATGAAAGACTGTGTACCTAGGTAATATTTTCACTGCCACATTGCAGCAGGTGGACAATATAACAGCGTATACTGTATAACGCAATCCAGTTCAACAACCCTGCAAGCGCAATACTCGCCTTCACAGTAACTTGAAAGGCTTCATTTAAATGCCTCTACTTTGTATCAATAAACACTGTTGTCATGTCAAAGCTTTGTGTTCTCTAACCTGCATGTACTGGTTGTGCCAGAGACCGGAAAAGCAGCCGCTTAGCTCCGCCTACCCTCTCTGGCAGACCAACCACTGCTGGCTGATGGAAAACGCGTCACTAACCCTCAAATTCCACAGGACCCATCTCCAGCTGTTGTTTGTGTGTTCCTCTGTTTAACATTGATGTTATCGCGTGATTTCACAATTCACGCGTGATAATGTAGTTCTCCCGCGATCTTGTGATCTCGCGAATCCAGCTGCTTGGGCCAGCGCTCCGCTGCGCTGCGGATCAGACACGCTTCCTGTGGGCGAGGGCTCGCGCCGTCTGACGGACCAGAACCGCGGCGCACACAGAACGTGCCGGACACGGATCCTGTGGGATCGAGGTGTAACCGGGCGCTGCTTCTGATTTTCTTCCGCGAATGTCAACACGGACACCCAGTCCACTACGGTTAAAAATTCTACGGATTACAAACTTTTTAAAAATGTGATAAGGCCTTAAAAGAGCCCAAAACAGGTCTGCGATCAGTGAAAAACTATAAACGGTGTGAAAAGCTGAACTAATTTGGACTGGTTTGAAGTTGTGGAAGTGCAAAGAGATTAAAGATGGGAACTAAAACTACCAATGGTGTAACTTTTGCAGCAACAACATGAACCCTCATGTAGTTTGTACCTGTCCCGATGAAGAGCATGTTGTACGCCCGCTGGTCCAGGGCATTAACCCGATCCACCGCCAGCTTGGTGAAGTTGACGCCCTTGGTGAGCAGCAGGGGGCGAGCCAGAGCTTTGTCGTCCATCAGCGGGTGCTTCTTGGCGAAGTTGAGCGTGGCGTCGGGCAGCTGCAGAGAGCTGTTGTAGCCGTTCTCCCTGTCGGAGTTTGTTATACACTGCAGAGGACGGAGGATGGAGAGACACGGGAGGGAAATGATCACGGGGGAAATGAAGGAAGGAAAGTAATGTAGGAGAGGATGGAAGGAAGAGGAGAAACTTCTTAGCGTGCTCAGGTTGGCATGGATAGCTGGCTTCGAGATGACTGCCCTCCCTCCCTTTCTCTCCTTTTCTCCATCTTTCTTTCACTCTCGCTCTCACCTCCGCCTGCCATCACAGCCCTTCCTCTGCTTCCTTTCCTTTCGTCCTGGATCATTACACTCTTAGCTTTTTGTGTCGTGCCAGCTTTTGCTTTTTTCCATCGCTTCAGTAACCCACGCCTCCCATTTCTACTCCCCTCCCTCCCTCTCTCTTTCATTATACCTCCTCTGCTCTCTCATCTCTCCTTGTGATGCAGTACTTCACAAAAAAAACTCTGTGTCAGAAAAATGAAATTACCAAACATGAAATATCACGTGTGCCTTACCGATCCAGGCCGTGGGACGGGGACAGCTCCGGTGTAGCGTCCCCACCTTTGCGACGCCTCCCTGTACTCTTTGTAGGATCCTTCAAACACCTTCTTCACATCACTGATCTGGTACTGACACACCGCAGACACGTCCACGTCACCCCTGAAACATGGCAGCAAGGTGAGGAATCAGTGATGTCTGGCGGTAGAAACTGACAGACGGATTACCTGTCCTCTGCTCGAGGAAAATGTGACTTTGCAGAAGCAAGAAGTTTCTAGATGCAGCAAAAGCAAAGCCAGACTGACATACAAGACTGTGAGATGTACTTAAAGCATAGAATATGGGCAGATATAGCAGAAAGTGCACATCTGTTGCATGTTATGAACTACAGAAACATATTTAGATATATACTGTAAAGACAAATAGACGGCGGACTGAACGTCCCTTTATTGAGCTGAAAGGATTTTCTTTTTCTGTGGCAAAACGAACCGATGGACAAATTGATGCACATGTAATACACTTCCTTGATTGGCCTCTGAAATCAATCAGTTAGTGCTGCGACTGAGGAAATGTGTTCTGTTAAATGGTAAGGTCGGGGGTGTGCAATTTTTTTTCCCAACCCAATTTTAAACCCCAAGTGCGTCTGAAATTAAGTATTGACGCATGACCCAGGCACATTAAATCACACTCGTACTCCTCGTCTCACAAACATATTTGATTTCCAGGCTCGCTCACTGGAATAAAAACAGTTTTTTATTTAAACGTAGCTCTCAAAGTGAGACAAAGACATGTAGTTATAAATGAGCCAAAGACGTGAGAACCATATTCCAATTTGTGTTTTTCTGCAGGATGATCACGAAGAAGCTCAATTTCAGTCTTATTGCAGCAATTTGTGGGAACATTCATCAGTAACTTTAAACAGAGGGAACATTACCACAGTAAAATGCTTTTTCAGAGCCGCAAACGGGACAGAAGAGGACAGAGCTTGAGTCTGGATCAGCACTGTTAATGTGCAGCAGTGCCACGGGTGTAAAAAACCAAAGGACAGCACTGATGTCTTAGCAAGTTTAAAGCTAGCCCATTCAGTCAGATTATGGTTTGAACTCCCAGTCATCATTTACATAATGTCCAATTATCTTAATGTTATCTCTATCAAAGCCAGGGGGCTTTGAGGAATCCCCAGCCAGTCTCACAGAGGGAAAGGATTAAGCCTTCTTTCGGCAGCAGTAGGAACGCCGAATGAAGAAACAAAGCTTGAAGTTCAAAGCTGCTTCTCTTTGCGATATGATATCTTATTGAAGAGCACAAAAGACTCACATCAAAGAGCGGTACACAGAGACGCAGAACTTTCCTCCCAAAGAAAACCTCCTGCCCTCCCTCCTTCGGCTTTGTTGATAAGTAACTCATTAACACATTACAGTTGTGTAGTGAACCCACAAATGCCAATCTTAATTCCACTAATAATGCCACAATCACTTATCAAGACTGAGTTGCTATTGTCAGGACCTCTCTAATTACTTGATTGTAGTTTAATTATCACATTTAAAAGAAGTTTTTTTTAGTTACTTCAGACAAAAAAGTTTGTGTTATCAGAGCGGACATCAACACACACACACACACGTTTGTTTTCACTCTGCAGTCTCAGAAATGCTCGGCCTAAATAATAACCTCTGCTGTAATGAATTTCTCCTCCCGAAAATAAATATAGTCGCCGGCTCCTGACACATAAATTGGAGGATATAACAAGTAATGGGTGGTATAAATAACTTGATTTAGCCAATGACTCAAACACTGATGATGGAAAGTTTTTGGAAAGCTTTGAGACTTTTAATGAAAATTTGTCCTCTTCTTATTAACGTCTGTCGCAGAGAGCCTAATTTAATCATCCTGATTCTGTTAAGTAAATGGGTGCACTAACATCGGAAACAACATCGAGCCCATGTGACATTAAACGGCTAATAAAAGCAATAAAACATATTCAAGCACTCTTCAGTTGTATCCGCTTAAAATCACTCACATTACTGTCACTAAAGGGCCCAATTACTCTGTAAATATGTGATCACATCAAGTGCATAATTGGAGCTATCATATCAGAGTGACTGGCTGACCCATGATTTTAATAAAAAGAAGAGTATCTGACATGTTGGCAAAGTGATGGAGCGTCTCGTCCCGCCTGCAGATCACACACACTCGGTAATTAAGCGACATTAATCCGAGGATGGTACTTAAATGGAGCTATATCTGCAGTCTCTGGTAGCGGTCGCTCTCTCACTCACCACTGGGCGTGAAAGATGCCGTAGAAGGTGGTTCCCCTCCAGTCCTGCCCCGGCAGCGTGAACACGGCCCTCAGGTTGTTGAAGGAGACGTGGCGCTCGGGGAGCGAGCACACCAGCCGGGCTTTCTGGAAGGTGGTCCACTTCTTCTGCAGGGTCCTGGTACCACCCAGATCCCCCTGAGAGAGGACACATCGGGTGTTAGCAGTGGCTGGCATGGGTCGATTATGTATCATTTCTTATAGCTTATAGCTACAGATGCAACTTCAAAGGTACGTGGAAACATAAAGAAAAAGAAACAAATTGGACGCTCAGATGAAGGCAAACAGTCTAAAAAGGAAAGCGCCCGTCAGCAAGGAAAATCAAGAGTTACAACAGGAGCCAGCTGTGGACGTCACACACGCAGCACTGTCGGGATATCTGGGAAGTGTGCTCCTGCATTAGGTGTCGCAGAAGAAAAGGAAACTGAGATCTTTAAGATTACCGCTCTAACTAGAGGGCTGAAGATACATTTCTCAGCGCTCAAGTCAAGTGTAGTTTAGAAGTAAATTGTGGCTCAATATGAAACTTCAAAAAAGAGTGTTGTGGAAACCTAAAACCTCCAGTGTACATGCACTTAAAAGAGATTTTTCTGTGAAGTAGGAGACATCTTGTGTGCAGCACTTAAACTTTTGAAAAGAAAAGTAAATTCCATTTTCTGAGATGATTCAACGAGGAAAAAGACATAGATGTAAAGTTCAAGCATATTTTCTTAAATACATTGTGAAATCTGTCTGGAGGAGATCTTTCAGTTGCCCTCCTGACATAATGGAGGGAACCCCAGCCTCGCGGACTCAGGCAGAGATCTTAAACTGTGCTGCATTACTCGCACATTGCTCACACGCTGCTCTGCTCTCTGCAGCAAATATCCAACAAGTCTTTTGCAATAATGACTTCTCACCTTCCTGCAGTGATATTAAAGCTTACTATTGGTTGCGGTGAGTACACCGTGACATCACTGTTGGGTGTGGCTGCAGATGCACACTTCGGATCGCACCCGACCACACTGGTGCAGCAGACTGCAGTGAAACTCCTCAATCCGTGTCCAGTTCCCCTGTGGCTGAAAGCACTAAGCTTACTTTCCTGCTTTATTATGCTGCTGCTGCTGCTTCTGTTGCATTTCATTAGCCTCACCTTAACCTCATAGATGCTAAACAACATCTCTGTACATACTCCGTATAAACATAAAGTAAACTTGTTCCATGTGAATGGTTTGACTGATCGGTTGTCATGTTCGATAAGCCTCTTATGGAACATTGAGACCCTGAAATGTTCAAGTGTAATGCAGGATAACAATAATATTGAATAAGGCAATAAACATTGCATTATACGTTATGTATTGATGAGTGGTCCCTTTACACAGCATTCTGTGGGCTGAAAAGAGGCCTGTCTGCCAGATATGTCTCATTCCTATTATCCTCAGTAATTGCAGCAGCTGTAAAAAAGAAATTAAAAAATGCTAATTTACATATTACAGCAGTGAGATATCGTCATTTTGTTCCTGTTGCAATAGCACTATCAGCAGGATGGGCTAAATTATTCACTGCTCTGGTACACATCATGTGTTGGCATCTGTTTCTAATTTAATTCAAAGAGCTTTATTGTTCATCACAGCGCAGACAGTAAAGGGCACTTCCCGTAAAACTGTGCGTATACTGTGCACTTTATTACACACATGTCCTCTGTTTGTTAACAGTCTGTCTCTGTTTTGCGAGGTTTAAAGGTTAGTGAGATGATATGTTTGCAGATGTAACCGTCGCGTGACACTAAACCTTTGTGACGTTAACTGAAAGGTTACTGACATCACAATAAGAGGAACAGCTGTCATAAGTCCTACTGAGTGACGCTCAAGAGTACGCTCTGATGTCAGGCCATAATACACATATCAACCCAATCAGTTATCCTAACAAGGTTATTTATTATGCAAATGAATGCATTAATTACCAAATAGCTCTATGCCAATACCGTCTCATAACACATTGTTAGTAAACTGGTGTTGGGCTGAAATTAAGTCGCGCTTGTTGTTTTAGTTTAAACTAAATGACAAGAAAACCTTCTATTAATACTATAAACTATCTATAACTATCATTTACAATGTTAAAGCCCCTGTGAAGAGTTTTTCGCTGGTTATCAAACAGACTGAAATGTATTCTGATGACTCTATATGACCTACAGAAGCAAACCAGACCATCAGCGATACCATTGGTTATTTCTATATAGTTGTTTTTAATGCCTGAAACCGCTGGCGGGGGGGTAAGTGTCAGACAAAGTGATTACCTGCACGCTGCCTTTGTTTACATTTTCCAGGGGAAAAATTTAAAGTGACATATGACTGTTAAAAGAAATTAGGATGTGAGGAACAATTTAACTCAGCAAAGAGACAAGAGGTACGTCTTTGTCCACAGGGGGCGCCAAAAGCAACACAAACCGAAAGTTTCACACAGGAGGTTTAAGGAAATGTCTTTTGTTACACGTATGAGATGCATCAGAGGAAGTATCTGTCATGTTTAACAATAGATTATAAAGTCTATGTCTTAAACACAGCAGCTTGCACGCCCTATGTGAGGATAGATGCATTAGCAATGCAGATTAAGTCAAATTAGCACAGCTATTAAATTGATGCATTCAATAAGGAAGTTCAGCGATAGCAAAATGCTGTCCTCGAGTCAACCGAAAAGATGTGATCTTTAGAACCCTCTTGTGAGATTGTGCGTCAAAGTTGAAATGAAAGCACTTCCTTTGCAAGCCATCTTATTGTTTGCTCTCAGTTTTGGCAGTTTGTCTTCCCTGCTTGAAAAACCCAACAACAATAAAAGCTGAGAAGAAAAACTGTTGTTGGATCTGAAAATAAAGCGTCATTCTGCTTTCTAAATAACGCCTGGCTACTTCGAGTGTGATTTATCAGCCTTACAGGTTTGCTTAACATATATAGCTGTAAAACAACTCCGCAGATTACGTCCTTATATGGGCATCTCCTGTTGAAGTCTATAAGCCCGAAACTGTTACCAACTGCTGCCTCACATTAAGCATTAAATGTTTGGAGACAGCTGCCAAAACAGCTGGAGAAAACAGAAAACAGCCGGCTTCAAGCCAAGCATGCATGAAACTATGATTTTGCAGTTAAAACTTGCAAATGTGTCCCTGTGCACTTTAAAATAGAACTTTTAGATAGATTACGATTGGAATTAGATTTTACCAGGATTTGTCATTGATTAAATTCCACAGACACACCACCACACAGACAGTGAGTAAAAGGAAGTTTAGAGTGCTATATGAATATGTTGAGATTTTCTACTGAAGCATTACCTTGCAGACGCGGGCCACTCGGGCCACAGTGAGCTCAGTGTCACAGTCCAGCTCCACCGCTCGCTCACTGAAGAAGAAGTAGATCTTGTCGTCGTCCCCTTCTTTACTGCCGCTGCTCTCCCTCACCAGGGCTGAACCCACAAAGTCCGGCTCTGCACACACGCACACAAACAGCAAATACACAGAGGAGCAGTATCAGAAAGTGTATTTACACGCGACAGTAAAGACATACATCACAACTGAACAAATAGACAGTCGCAGCCCGTAGGTGCATTTGGGCTGAATCACACCACACGCGCATCCACACACACGAGCTTGACACCTCCATCTCATTCCCTGCCGCCCATTCTCACCTCTGTCTATTTTCTATCATCAGTCTCTCCTTGGTCTCATCTCTCCGCCAGTCATTTCTCGCGCTCTGTCTCTCCAGCGCTCCCTATTAGCGGCCCATTTTGTGTTTCTCACTTCCTCCTATCTTTCCCGTCTTTTTCTATTTCCAGTCTTCATTAGGTTGTGAATGATATATTTTTTTATGAAGGGAAATACAGATTTCTTTTTATACTCAGGCTGCTCTGGGCTTTCATTTCAACCATTTTCAAACAGAAGTGATTTTTTTTTTATCAATCACAAGAATACATTTTCCCCAGATGGACTGTTATTTTCAGCATGAAAGCCTCTGAAGCAGCATTTTAAGCCATCACAGGACACTACAACTTCACTAAAACCCAAGGCCAATTAAATACTTTCAGGCTGGTCAGAAGCTGTTCAAATTAAGGTGAGGCTTGCAGATTAATTCATCTAGCGCTAGTTTTTAATAAAAGCTCGGTGTCAGCATGAATAATAAACAGACACACGTTCCAAACCTCAGCCTCATCAGTATGTTCGCCCGTCCTCCCACTCTATTCTCCATTCCCCTCACCTCTCCCTCTATCTTTATATCGCTAATCCTCACGTCTGTGCTTTCATCACCCATTCTGTTGCTGTGACTTCATCCCCTTCTCTCCCGTTCATTTCTCTCCAAGTGGCTCGGTCTTATCCTCACCACCTCCCCAAAAAGATAACAATCCTTTCGCTGTAGCCAAGTGCTGTGCTTCATTTCCTGAAACTAATTTCTCTTTCTTTTGTTCTTCTGCATGTTTCTGGCTCTGGTTTTTAAATGAAATTAAAAAGAAGGGGGCATTATCAATCTCTAATTTGATATACTGTATTTGAATAGTTAATTTGTCAGTGTTACAGGGTCCGAGGAAACTTTTTTAACAAAGAAATTTGATCTGATGCAGCTTATTTTTTGTTTATTCAATTACAAGTATGAATATAAAAATCTATTTTCCATGAACTTCAATTTTAACTAAGCATAATTTTAGGACTGTTTTCAAGTTGACAGTTTGCTAAATCATTCCTCAGCACACTAAAAGTAGGCATTGTATTTAAGCTAATAGCGATACTTATCTTAAAACTTTAGTTGAACACACTGATTTTTTCATCTTTACGTGCTTAACCAAAACTACATTACACACCGAGTAAAGGTGTCAGGAAGTCATTAAACAGTGTTTTTTCATCCAGCTTTTACGTACCTACGACTGTTAGCATGACTCAGCAGACAACTAGCTAACATAGGTAGCAAGCCAGTAAGCTAGCAGTACAAACGCTACAGCTGTGTTCTAATCCAGGGGCTGCAGCCTTCGTAGGATGTGCCATTCATAGCCTGTGTAGACCGTTAAAGCCGAACTGAAATGAGACGGTCTGGTCTATCCTGTTTGCATCACCAGCTGTTCCCGCCCTTACCCTTGCGTCACTAAACGCTGCTCTGGTCGCCTAGCAGCAGGTAGCTAGCGGCCTAACTAGCTAGCATAACTTACGTCACGTAACTTAAGATATTATTTCAAAGATAAGAGCCCTTTTGTCTTTTTAAACATCGGCTGCGTAAGAGTGGGCCATCTTGTTTGAATTGGCGCAATGCATCTTGGGATATGTTGGGCCATGAACGATGCACCCAATGGATCCATTGTGGCCTGGGAAAAGGAGGACGCATTTGTCGTCCGCATCTGAAGGAGTCTTTGAATTGGGACAGCTCTCGACGCGCCGCTGTGACACAATTGGCCTTCAAATACGGACTTCGAAGGCTACAGCCCCTGGATTGGGACACAGCTACTACTAGCTAACACAAACAGTCTAGCTAGTCGTAAGGAGGAGATTTGATTAGCTAACTGTCATTCAAGGAAGCAATAAATTCACCTAATGCGTTGGTTAGTGTTTCCTTCCAAATCATTATTACCTAAATAAGTCAATAAAGTTAGTTAACAGAGAATATGGCAGAAATGTAAACCCTCTTTTGCATCTAAACAGGAAAACGTCAGCACAAAATAACTTTTTAATTAGCCTTTTTTTTTAATATACAATTCTGTACTATCATGCTTGGGCTAATTAGCTAATCTGCATTACAATAACTAAGCTGCCACTTATTTCCACACTCAGTTATTCTACAAGAAACAGAAACAAAAGTAATGACCAAAATTTTAAAAATAAAAGTATTGTATTTTATTCTGTCCCTTTCTCTCCACTGTTCTTTTCTTCCTGTCTTGCTCTTTCAGTTGGCATGTTCGCCATGTCTTTCTCTTTGTCTTTTCCTTTTTTTCCCACTCACCATTGAGCCAGGCAGGCAAGTATTCACTCTTCATGCTGTAGTGCTGTGGGCCCAGGTTCCTCAGAATGACTGGCTCTGTACCCAGGAAGTTGTTGAGCGTTGCTGAGTACAGCTCCTTATCTATACAAACAAAAATGCAAGCTTTAGCTCAATTCTGTTTTTCTGCCACTATTGTACAGTCTTACAAATGAGAGAAGGTCAGTGGTTCAGCTGAGGGACACAAAAGAGTCAGGAGAATGGGTGCCTATAGGTTCAGTGAAGCTGTGCATGGGGAAGTGAATGCAGCATGCGAAGTGAAATTGTTCTTCTGGACTCTCAGTGCATTCGTGTAGCTACAAAACAGATGGGAAATGCTGCAGGAGCAGTTTGTGGAGATTTGATGGACATTTTTATGCTTCTGTTTGAGCTGTAAAAACTGCTCTTCACTGTAATATAAAGACTGCTGAGATGGAACAACAGGAGCTGACTGTGTGTTTGGTGTTGATATGAATGTCAATAGATTTAAACTAAGGACTTATGCATTTTTGGTTGATCCCTAATGATCTTTACGTACGCTCAGAAGCACTTTTAAAACTTTAGTACATGAAAATATGAATACATTTACATAAAGCTTGTACAGTATGTGCTACCACCAACACACACAGTTTTACTCACCCACTATCAGGCCAGTATGCCCTTTGGCAGGGTCATATGGGCATTTACCCTTGCCATCTTCCAGGCCCGCAGTGTTGAGGGCAAAATAGTCAGCAATCTGCACACACACACACACACACAACACGGTTGTTTGTTATTCGTGTGCACAACACAGCTGCAAGCTCGGTCCGTCCATTATAAGAACCCATTGCTGTGCCCTCGCCATGTTGTCTTTTCACATCAGTGTCACATGTATTCCAACAAGAACCAGCATTCACACGTTAAGCTAACCCAGCAGGAGATGCTTTTCTCTGGCTTTTATTTTTATTTTTTCACACGGTGGTTTTAGCTTGGGGTCAGATGGAACACATCTCATGTTAACACCTGTCAGCCCTGACTCGCTCATGACTCATGATAGAGGTAAACACACTTGCATTACGCACATACAACCACGTATACGTACCACGTAGGTGCATTTCGGCTGGAAGGCGTAGGTGCCACAGGTGTAGAGGTGCGTGTGGTTGTAGCTCTGGAGGAAGCGGATGTAGTTGAAGCACTCGGTCTGTGAATAAGAAAAGGGGAATTGTTAGAATGCTGTTAGGAAGAAGTCTATTTTAACACACGGAGAGTATAAGTGGACGTAGCTTCGGGGTCTGAAATGAGAGAGAAATGCTAAGGTGCTTTAAACCTTCATTTTTTCCTCATGGCTAACAGGGGCGACTCCTCTAGTAGCAAAAATAAGTCCAACAAGTTTATGGAGTAATTCACTAATTTGAAGTCTTCAGCTTATGTTCATTTGGTGATTTGTTTTGTGTAAATAGAAGATATAGCAGGGTGTGCTTTAGGCTGTGGCTAGCTTGTGATTAGCAAGTAGCTACGACTGCAACCTCAAAAGGTCTTGTTCAGTGTTCAGTTGTACTAAAAGCCACTCCAAGGACTTGGCTGTTCATTTTTTGAACCACTTAAGGTTATTTTAAAACATGTTTTATCTCGCTAAAATTAGCATCTAATTAGTATTAAAGTTACAGGGAATTACAGATGCACCTAGCCATGCTAGCTAGCCCTAGTGTTAGCTGATAACCAAGTGTTTGCTAGTCTTCGCTTCACAACAGCTCCACCAAATATGGTCACTCCTATCTTGATAGGGGCCATGCAAAACAGTAGTCCACAAACGAATGCGTCACATTGTGGTCAACCTGTCCACGTACAGTAGCCTCCATCTATGTTTCACCAGGAAGACTTATTGTGCTCAAACATCCTCTGAAACATAAGAACAGATTATCTCTTCAGCTACAATTTGACTCTTTTAAATCCTCATTCCCCTGAAATGTCTCAATAACCTCGAAACTAACAGTTAATATCAATTTTATTAAAAATGTATGATATAAGATAGCCAGTCAGCGAATCAAGGGATCTGTTTGCTGTGCCGCTTTCCACCAACTGGTTCGTATTTGTCATGTTTTGGATCTCAGTGTGTAACTGTTATACAAGTGTTCGGTGTCCTATTTATAACATAACTTAAAAGATGATGTGTTGCCGCAACCACATTATCTCAGTAACCTTTAAACTGAATTAAAAGCGACAGATTGTTTCCATTCAAAGGATATGTGCGTAATTAACAGTATAATATATTCAGTGTTTTATGGGAAGTGGCCTTTAATGCCTGCACAGCGATGAACAATAAAGCTTTGAATGGAATTGGAAACAGATGCTCACACATCATGCTAGAGGAATGAATAATTCAGTTCATCTACTTGATGTTCCAGCCACAAAACAATGTCTGTATCTCATCTGAAAAAAGGGTGATTTTATTTTGAAATTCATTTTTACAGCTCTGGCAATCAGAGAGGATAATCAGGATGAGATATGTCTGGCAGACTGGCTTCTATCAAGCCCACGACTACAACATTACATAAAAAGACTAATCATTAAATCTAACTACAGGCAGTGTAAACAACATGTGGTTACTCTTCCACATTAAGTCAATCCCTTCCATATATATAACCCTGAGTGTGTAAGCATCCACAGATACTTAGCCACTGACTGAAGGAGCTGTGCAGAATAAGTATGCTTCCCTACACATGTTCTTCATAGCTATCCTCACAACCCATAATACTACTACTACAAGAAACCACACAAAAACATCAAGTCTCAGAATGTAAAATTTGAACATAAATTAAATCTTAAAAACTATTTCTTAAGCTCCATTAAAACTAATTTCTTTGAACGTATTTTGTAGTTAGTTTTAGTTTCAGTACGGTTACTACCGCACTCCAGGGAACTGTTTCTCTCTTGGTTTATTACCACATCAAAAGTTACTGCAGCGAAATGAGAGAAGTTTTAGCCCCATTTCCAAAAGCTCTGTGTGTTACTATAAAATATTTAAGGGGAAGTCTTGCATGCACATCATGCAGCGTTAGTCAGAGGCTCTCGCTAAGTTTGGAGATGAGGCCGACTTACTATCTATGTATACATCTTAGCATTACTGATGGTAAGAACTGGAATGTAAGCATGGACAGTGTAAGAAGAAGCAATGCTGGGTTAAAAAAAAAAGTTACTCCTTGTCTAAATGTCATCAGAAAATATTTGGATGAAGTAAAACATCATTATAAATTGCAATTTTTTAAAATCTGTTGTCATCATTGACATCGTTATAAAACACAAATGTCCTTGTTTAAGAAAAGGTTTCTTGGTCAGTCTCACATCAGTCTGTCAAACATGAAGCTACCTCCAGCTACTGCTTAGCTTAGCCTTAGAAACAGTGGTGACAGTCACATCCCATCACGTCTAAAGCTAACAAATCAATCAGTGAAATGTTTCATTGCATAAAACGATTGAAGAGGAACTTTCAGTTTCTGTTGATTTTGGCGACCCCTGTGGACAAAGTGGTACCTCTAATCTCTGCTGATCTTCTCTGCTTTCGTTCAACATAAAAACGTATAACTCGCCGTGAATCTTTGCCGTGGAAAAAATAGAAAAGAGGCTGATTTGGCAGCACAAAGTTAACCGCCTTGTTTGACACCTACCCCCCCGGCAGTGCTTACAGGTGCTTAACTATAAAGGTATAATCGATCTTGTTGCTGATGGTCTTATAGCTCATATAGAGGCAACAGTGTTAATTTCAGTCCGTTTCATAACCAGCTAAACTCTCCTCACATGAGCTTTAATGTCTGGACTATTTCTTGGCACGATGCAGTGACCTCCTTGACTCTTATAACTGTGGCACTCTCTAATGAAACAGAGCTACAAATATTTTGACAAAAGGAAATTATGTATTAGCATTAGTATTAGCATTTTTATAGTGTGTTCTGGCTGGTGTCTATTCTATTCACTTAAAAAAGTTTTACTGTATTGTATATATTTAGTATTCCCACACTGGTAAAGCCTCAGCATCAGCATCTTTACCTCATATTCGATTCTTTCCGCAGCAGGACTTAACCCAATATTAGTTACTCACGTCAAATCCCTTCCAGAATCGAACCACCTTAAAAGCTGCTGATGCTAACCTTGTCTGGGAGATGCACTCCACTGTGTGCTAATGTAATGACTGGACTGTTTCCAGTGTAAAACCAAAGACTGACTTGACAAAGTGTTATCGAGCAAAGTGAAGTGACTAATGTTTCTCTCATAAACTACAGTCTCAAAAACTATTGTCGCGAGTACCCTTGAGCAGGGCAGTTAACCCCTTCAGCTCTGACACGCTGTCAGGTAAAATCAATGTTACCTGGTTGTTCTTCCCCTTGGCAACACACTCTCTCTTCTTGTCCTGCGGAGCCGGCCAGTCGATCTGGAGAGAGGAGAGAGACAGATGAGATGAGGGCAACACTGGACGAATGATGTTGTCTGCCTTTGGCCCTTGAGTATTACGTTCTGCAAGTATATTATTTATCATTATATCACTTTCATTTGTTGGCACTGAGCGTAAAAACTAATGCATGCCGTAAATGGTGGTATAAATAACATGGCGTCTTTCCTTTAACATGCACTTTATGAAAATAAATCATCGTTATTTTGCACAACCCGACCTATAGACTCTGCAGTCTTCACAACAAGCTGCTCTTAGTAAAGCAACAACCACAGACTCAAAAATAGGTTCATTTTTAAAGTGTATTTTTGTACTGAATTATCAATAGATGCACTATAACATGCTTTGCATGCACACAAGTTTTCTGAAAGTTATAGTAGCTCAGTACAACTACTCTACAGACTGAGGTGGTGCAAAGACAAAGCACCACTACAGAGACCCGGTTCCATGGCAGCAGTGATTTCGAATTGTTCCCATCAAACACTCTTTTAGTGGTAGGTAGCAACTGTGAGGTCCTTCCTGCAGCTAAATCCCCTAATGACTGTACCATTGTTTAAAGCATCAAAGACACACTGGCAAGCAAGTGTACCATAATGCAGTTGCGAGACAAGCTTTTGTCCTCTGCAAGGAACAATTCTGCTGAAACAAGCAGGAGGGGGGGCAGCCAATAAAAAAAGAAATGTGCGTGCTCATCCACACTTTATGTCCATACTTGCTTTTACTGGTGACCTCGCCTATTTAGTATTATTTACAGTAGCTGCTTTTTTTAATGACTGTGTGACACATGGCTGAACTCTGCTCCCTGGACTGAGGTCCAAAATATGAACAGTGTTTACTAAGAGGTTTCCACACCATTAGGAATAATTACACTGGTCATTACAGGCAGATAGCTGCTGCAAATTCAGTATTACACACTGATATACATGACTGGATTCAAACCAACAGCAATCAAACAATGGGTTATCGCCATACACTGAACTGGTAGATAAACTGTGCATTAAAAACCACACCATTGATACTGACTCTAATAATAAATTACAATAACAATGGGCCTCATTCACCAATATCTTCCCAAGTGTTGTCTTAAATTTGTTCTTAGAAGGCTCCTAACAAAAGACAGATTCATGACGCTGTTCTTAAACTGCAGAACTGTTTGTGTTCTTAAATGGATAAATGCCATGTCCTCCTAAGTTGGAAGCTCATGCCAGTAGTTCCCAATTAGCAAAGTCAAACACCCCCCCAATGCCCATAAGAGGGCATGAAACTGCAGGGCCGTGTGCACACACATAAATCACACAGGATTGAAGTAAATAGAGGTAGAGAGAAGTCGGGAGTGTCCAAACTGAAATGTAAAAGTGATTGCTCAAAGGACTACTAAATAACTTTAGTAGTTCTGAACTGTTTTGTTGCTGGAAGTGGACACATGAGCTGATTTATTAAATTATATTCAGCAGGCTCAGTAGTGGATATGAAATACTACTAGCAGATACAGTGGGTGGTATCACTCGTTAATAGAATGCTGTCATCAAAAAGAAGGCCGACCTTTGACCTAAGTGAAGAAAAATTGTTAGAAACGGAAGAGAGAAGCTACCGTGTTTCATATCTTTTCAGAATTTATACGATTAATTCTAAAAGCTGCTGCTGTAAAACGATGTGTAAAGTTAGGTTATAATTGTGTGAATACGTGTTTTCTTCTCCCAATATAAAACTTGTCTAAGTGCTTCGTTGAGAGTAAAAATGTTATGCAGTTTAGACCAAAAATTGCAAAATTGAAAAGAAAAGTACAATACCTTTAAATCATGTGTTTTATTTAACCTTATAACCTTGTAAACATCTCCATGTGGTGTTCTTCATGTGCTACAAGACATATCAGGGACAACATGAGCAGTCATCTCCATGGCTGGGCCTGTCTGCTTTTAAACTGCAGTGTACCAAGGACAGGCTGAACAACACGTTTTCAGATCGGCAGGTTTGAGACGTCACAAACCTAAGGAGCCAATCCCATTAATGGGCGGGGTGATCAGGAGTGTCGCTATGCATATCCTTATGTGTAACCTATGGCAACCACTTCGGCGATGTGTGAGCGAGCTATAACCGTCATCGTCATTTTTGCTGACCCACTACTGACTGCATACGTTAACGTTACTACTGCTAATTACTAAATTTCAAGCTAGCGAAGTTTCAACAAGTTGCCACTAAACGGTGGCAGAGACGTGTTTTGTTTTCGGCTGTCACTTTTACGAAAGGAGAACTGTGCATAGTGGGGATTTCTAATGAGGGAGAAGGAGGAGATGCCTCAGGAGGATTTGTACAAGGTAATTAAATGTATTTTGCAGAAAAAACATATCAGACACAGTTTATTATTACAAGCAGAGCATTTTATGTCTTAAAACATGACTGGAGCTGCTCTTTAAATGCGTGTAAGTATGCTCATATACTCTTAAGAACAAATCCGAGATAAGAAAACAAACATGACACAACATGTCAGAATTTTTAAGGTTTTAAGAAGAAATGTATTTATAAGAACGGTGAGTGAAAGAGCTTAAATAATGCATGGCATACATATTTTTCCAAGTGCATTACATGTCTTTTCTAGCTAAGATAGAATCTATATCTCATATTATTTACCTTACCCCCTCCGGCACAATCCATTAAATGTCCATGTTTGATTCTCATATTATTCCCATGGTCACCGTAAAGATGATGGAGTTAGATTGGTTCAGATTTAATTACTGAATTGATCAATTGGATCTGGTCTGCAGGGTATCGCCTGTGCAATCTCTGCTTT
Source organism: Semicossyphus pulcher (assembly GCF_022749685.1). Lineage (NCBI taxonomy): Eukaryota > Metazoa > Chordata > Actinopteri > Labriformes > Labridae > Semicossyphus > Semicossyphus pulcher. Next base: position 28,310,913 of record NW_027211737.1, on the reverse strand, counting down.
TATCAGATACGCAACTGTGTTTTAAGTAAAGTTAAAATGAGGCATAGCAACACCTGCAGTTTATTTGTTCCCGAGGGATCCTCACTCGTCACTGTCTGCTTTTATTATCTCATCCGAGAAATTCCCTCCTCATTTGCAGCACGCAGATCAGGTACTTTACAAACACAAATCAGGCAGCACTAAGAGGACAGGTAGTAGCTCTTAGTGTTACTGACTAATGGCCTACAAAGACACGTCTGCATAATTAATGTCCTCTGCCTCTCATTAGCGCATGGTACTAACAATAAGACCCAGCTCTAAGGCAAATATTTCCAGTCTATTCACATTAGTGTCTTTGGATACACCTTAGTCTTTCCGTGAGTTAGATTGTAGGAAGTAATTTTGGTTAATGAGTTCGTTTATCAGCGAAAAGGTCTCAATCCTTGAACATGAAGTAAGAACTTTTATTTTGGGAAGGACCTCCTTAGCGCTATTACACGGCTACTTGGTTTCGACATTTTGAAAAAGCCGGTGCTTATGTGTTCTCTCATGCATGCAGGAAATACAGTCTATGCTTCTGGCTACCAGCAAATGAGTTAAAAAAGGCCTTAAATTGAACACTGGTTCTAAAAAGTGCTGGTTGAATTTTAACACAGAGTACACTGATGGTCTTAAAGAAAATTAAAGCAAGGACGGCAAGGAAAAATTAAAGCAAGGATTTGTACTCTTTAAAAAGCAGGCGGAAGGTGAAATATTGCTTTTACTGTAGCAAATATAGCTTCAATTGTATCACTGGTGGAAGAAGCAGAGCTAAATAATGCAAAAGGAAGCACTTCAGATCAGAATGAGAGCTCTGCGTCTCAAAAAAAAGTCCAAAATATCCCCAGAAAAAATCTGTGCAGGAAGAAAAGACATGAAAGTAATGAAGAGAGGCAGCGAGTATGACAGCAGCAAAGAAATAAAGAGAGGTGCTGTTAAAGGAAGGAAGGGGGAGGAGGGGTGAGGGAGTGATGGGCAGATGGTGACAGAGGGGACGGACGATTCCCTCGTCTTCATGCTGTCATTTTTCTGCGCTGGCTTCTTCCCTCCACATTGCACACCGGGGGCCGACAACAGGTGGTCTTATCATTACTGTAAGACTCATAACCCTCACTCAAACAGCCGGGGCCTGTGTGCCGTGTGTGCGTGTGTGTGTACGTGTGTGTGCATCTAATAACTGCTCATTAAGGCGGTAAATCAGATAACAATCCCCAAACCGCTGCAGGCTGCTCACTACACCTTCACCGCACTGCTGTAATTGTATTGATTGCAATATGGACCAATTATTGAGGACGCAAAGCAAAACCAGACTGAGTCTCTGAGGCTCCAGCGTCAGTGTATGTTTAAGTGTTTCAGGTGAAGTCAGAGGTATTTACGGAGCGCTTTAAACAAACAAGTTTCCCGCAGAGTGATCACAGAAAACAAGTTACACAAATTAAAACGAGGACAATAAAAACCGGTTTGAGTAAGTGCATCATAAAGTCGGAGAAGCAGGGCCAAAGTGAAGAGCAAGAGTGTGTTTGTGTGTAATTGCCTATGTACACCCACACACTCACAGTGGATATGTTTGTGCTGATGGAAGTGAAATATTGAGCCAACAGTCACACACATTACGGTCTTAATGTTGGCAGCTCGCTCACACTTTTACTGCGGGAAGCTTTCAGCAACAGATGACATAAAAACTGTCCAAGTTAAGTTATAACTGCAAAAGTTTTACCGAGTCCAATATACATTACATGTCATAATGGAAAAAAATAATAAATTATGATTTTATAAGACGTATAAGTCTTTCATCCTGTCATCATTCAGACAATGTTATTACCTCGTTTTTGCATCATTTTGAGGGATTTTAATGGTTTAAGTCAGTTGAAAGATTTCATGTCTGGACAACTTTAAAAATACTGCAAAAGACTATTAGAAAAATCATAACCACATAAATCACATAAATACATAAAGACACATTAATAATCACGATTGTATGTTGCACAATTTTAGACAGTGTAAAAAAAAACCATTTGTACTTTTTATTTTCCAATCAGTTAGTTATTTTTGTGTGGCTATGGCTAGCGGATGGCTAAACCATAGTCTGCCAAAACCTCTCTATCGCCCCCTGCTGACTGGCTGCAGTATAGGTCATAAAGCCCGCCTCCTCCGTGTTAACAGATGGGACATGAGTCAAACTATAAATTCAAAATACTCTCAAACATGGTTTCTGTCATTATAGTTCTTACCATGCTGATTTACGTCCAAGTGTTCATTTTTCGGACAAATTTATTTTTACTTATTTATTTGATGCTGTCAAAAGGATGATTGACAGCTCTGTTGACAAATACGGCTCCTGCAACAATCACTTCAGTCATTGTAGTTTCAATATCTGTGAACGTCTTCTTCAGACCAACACAAAGAAGCTGTTCTGCTGTTAAACACGCTGACGTGCAGGATCCGTGCAGTTTTTTTCCTGGTAATGTGAGTGTGTGTTTTCGTTAGCGGAAGTGGCTACGGCGGCTCCACCTGCCGATCTCTACTGCGCGACTCTGGCTCCAAATGACGTCACCAGTGCAAGATGGCGGCGCACGTTACGGGGGATAGTTTAGCTTCAATTTTTTACAATGACAGCAGATGGAGACGAGTCGTCCATATAGAAACAGTCAGTGGGCTAAACACACAACGTGCTAGCATTTGCGTTTTCAACTAGCTACCCTAATGAACCCGCTAACTTTCATCCTAAAACTAAACCTCAAATGTAATATTGATAGTGCTGCTGTGTCATTGCTGTGTAAAACCTTGTAACAGTAGGAAAACTTTAGATGCTAATGCTAGCAAATGCTAACAACGTTAGCTAGCTAGCTTGAAACCATGCTCTAATAACATTGTGCACATCTGTTGTCTTCAGTGAGGACTACGCTGTATGTTTCTCCGGACATTCCGTTAAACTAACAGAATTATTAAATTGCTGTCGTCAGTATTTGACCTAACTTTTTTAATCCTTTATGTCAGTGTCAGGGCTCCATGTGGTTTAACGTGGTTAATACAACATGTGTTTTCTCTTGTTTCTGGTTCAGCCTTTCAAAAAGCTATAAAACTGAAAAAAAATTCTGGTTAAACCAGAGTCAAAGCTTTCTTCTGCAGCCATTCATGTCATTTATTATGTTTTTGACCCTTCAAGAAGGACACTTTAATACATTTTGAGAAGATTATAAATTGCATGACAGCACTTATATTAATAGTTTCAATAAGCCTGAAGATTTAATAAAAGAATTATAGGCCAGACCAATAAAATACATAACAACTATGACTCAGTGGACTTCATTATGGTATTATTTGGTGCTTTGATTATCTGCCAGAGGTTTTTTTGGGGGGTTTCTTAAACGTCCTTGAGTCCATAAATGAGTTAAAGAAAGAAACAAGGTCAGTCTGCAAGTTAACAGGCTGCAAAGACGTGTCAGAAGCAGAGATGATGCTTTATTTTTCATTCTTTTCCTGCTAATCCAAGCAGAACCTCTGTAATATTTCATGCTTTCCTTTAATAATTATATCACACTTAATATCATAATTGAATTTGGTGCATTTAAATTGAGTATTTGAAATGTGTGTTTATCTCTGCAGCACTCGGTAACGGGGCCGTGTGGATGAGATGGAGCTTTTTGTTCCTGAACTGTCCGTCATGAAGCTGTGCGATATTAAATCTTACGTGTTATCATTTAATTTCTTGCATTTCTACAAAAGCCTCTCAGAGTGTGTGGGCGTTTGCACTGACAGTCAGTCAGGCGGTAATGTAGGCAATTATTTTTCTTGAAATCCTTCCTCGTCCATATTGAACTTTTGTAAATTTTAATCCCCTTAAGTGGCGGAAATAAAGCCTTTAAAGTGTGAGGGTGTGTGTTTCTGTGTGTGTGCCTCTGTGTGTGTTACCTGTGGTCGTAGCTGTCTGCTGATGTCGTTGGGGTCCAGGGCGAACAACGCCTCCCTTGCTCCGACGTACAGAACCCTCTCGTGGTCGGACAGGGTCAGCATGCTGTAGTTGCACACCCCCTGAACGCTGAACCTCGCCATGCTGTCCAACACATCTGCATAAAAAAACACACAGATGCATCGTTACGTAACTGATAATACATAACTGCAAAACAACTCATGTTTCCTTCTGACTGATCTGTTGACAGAATAAAAGCCGAGAAGAACATTTCACACTTCCCTTTTTCAAATGAGTTTATGTCTCAGATAATTCACACCACAAGGCCTCACCCACTCCAACACCTGTGGCTTAATGTCACCCCTTCTGCTGCTCTGTGCACGGTACGTCTCACCCACATCTTTGCTTTTCATGAAGCTGTGTGTTGTCTGACTCAACTCTCAGAAAGTCTAACTACATGTTGTCATTAACAGATAAACTTCTTCGCACTTCCTGTCTTTGTTTACATTTAGTTTTTTTGTTTAAACTTTATTGAATACGACTTCAAAATACAAACATTTGTTTACATTTTGTGGGGGGGCTGGGCAATCATGTTTATGTCACCAAGTTGGCAATGAACTCTGGGTAATGCTGCGTTCCAGACAACTGGAACTCGAGAACTTCACGGTAGAAATTTCTGACTTCCGAAAATTGTGAAGCCGGGGGAAATGAATCTGCTCCACCTTCACAAGTAGGAACTTTGAATGGCGTTCTGTAGCAATTTTTCTCGTCGGAAAAACTCGACTTTGGAGTCGTCTGGAACGCAGCATTAGTCCTACAGGAAAGTCTGCAGATATCAAGGAAAGTCTGCATCAGAGCCCACACTTGATGATTTGATAGTGGGACAGCACTGAGCACTGACTTAGTGGGGACGAGCCTCAAAGTCTTTGGCTGTGTCCGAAACCGCATACTAACGTACTGCCTACTACATACTCAAACAGTATGTACTGCATACTGCCTACTAACCTGACTATTAGGATGCCGTTCGCATCATACTCAGAGCCGTCTTCTCCGTATCACGTGACTTAATCGTTTACGTATGTCCGGTCTGATCTCCGGTCCATCTCCGCCATAGTAGAAGCTGAATAGCCGCAATGCATTTTGGTGCGGTTGAGTACAACCAGTGAGCTCCCGTCTCATACTCAAACATCTGGGTCCGATCTAATATACATCCGGGCATTTCTCACATACACAAAATTGGATACTATGAGATGGGAACGCATGACATACTCAATTTTACGTCACGGTTAGTATGATTAGTGTGATAGTATGCGGTTTTGGATGCACCCTGTGTGAGTCGCTGAGTGTGGAGATTGGGATTGGGCCATTGGCTGTTGTTTGTCCCCCCTCGTTAGCCTGATTTAGTTCACCTGCTCTCTCTTGCACTCACTCTTTCTCCTTCACACGAGGTGTCAGTTATGGTAAGAAGAGTTTCTTTTCAGTTCTTATTCACTCAATATTAGTTTACTTGGAGCACTATTATCCTTATTTCTTTTATTTCTTAAAGTTTCCTGGCTGATGTATGACTTCTTTTCACTCTGAACCTCCTACTTAACACTCTTTTAAATTCCATATGAGGGCTCCAAGATTCAATTTGTCCTCCTATAAACTGGTGTTGATGTCTTCAACTGCCTGAGTAAAATAACATTACAAACGATCCACACACACTTAGAAACAAGAGTCCTCTATTCAAAGATAAAACTAAACTAAACACGGTTAAAGTGAAGGAATATCAACACAACATAATGCTGAAGCAATGAAGAGAGTTTTTACTCATCGGGTCCTAATGAGTCTTGCTGAAACCACCCACAGTATCAAGCTCACAGATCTGTTGTGAACTTTTCCTGCAGGATGGACCGCTGCACCGAAAGCTTCACAATCTCTGTTTACTCTGAGAACCCGGAGCCGAGGCCGCGCTCGGGGCAAGTCTGATAAGTTCCAGATCTGCACGTCAGAAGTGAGATAAGGTGGTCGACTATTTAGGAATAGCTGTGCAAATAAACAAGACGCAGCGATGCTCTTACCCCAGCAGGCCTTGTTTTGATGAAGAGTGGAGTGGCGTGGTCCATTAGAGATATCAGTTAGGAATCTAACAGAGTGAAGGCAGCATGGAGAGCTTTTAAAGTAATAATATATTGATGAATACAGATGATGTCTCCATATAAGACTGAGAGAAATGTTTAAAGTCAGCACAATCTCCTCATCTATAAGAGAACCTCCAACAGCTTCAATCAGCCAGAGCTTTAATGTGACTTTATTGAGCTGCATGCAGACATTTCTATTCATAGTTCCTTCATTGTTCAATAAAAATTCCATTACGAATGGTGGTTATTAAATTGAGAAAATCGCCTCAGCTTGTTTTGGACAACAAACTAAATTGTGTTTTGCTTCAGTTCAGCACAGCTTTTATACCAAATATTGTTAAAGGACTCATCCAATCAGCACTGCAGCTTTAAGAAGGAGCAGCTTAATCTGTCCAGACGGAGCATCTGCATGCAACAAAACAGGGATTTAGAGATGGACTAAGGTGCATTATTGCAAAATGAAAGTGGGATCTGTGCGACAACGTGGACAGAATGCAGACGGAGCTCAAGATTGCTTCTAAATGCGCTCTAATAATGGGAGTAAATCTGCAGAGGTGATGAGATTGTTCATTATCTGTGGTGCACATTCAGATGCAGATTGCATTTTAATACGAGCCCTAAATGAGGCCTTTTACTCTGATTAGGCTATCGCTCAGGCTATTAACAGATATATGAGCCTCCTTGTAAGCCCCCTTATTGATTCTTTAACATCAAATAGGTGAACTGATGTGATTTATCTCAGGACTGTGGAATTTATTCATCGTCGCTCCGATTTTTGGGTTGCTTCTCATTTTCCTGCTCGCACGCCGACACAAACAATCTCCGAAAGATTATGACAAAATCACGAAATGTTCTCTCTAAGGTCCCATCTGCAGGCTGTGTTGAAAAACCACAGCGGCCGTTTTTTTCATCAACATTTTAAAAACATGCACCCCCTGTTTCGCTGTTCACTCAGACTCCCACATTCACACACACGCCCGAATACACACACACACACCGTTCAAATCCCCTGACTAGCATACAGACAAACTAGTGGTGCAGAGCAGATGAGAAAGGAAGACAGAGACAGGAGGAGCGAGAGAAAGGATGGTGTTTAGTTTTCATTATCCACACTCTTGTTGCTTGTAGTGTCACCTTGTTCTCCCTCTCCTCCCCGCTCGCACTTTATCTGGGCTGATAGAATGTGTGCGAAACGCGAAGCGACGACAGCCGTCTGCACGTAATGCGATCTCATAAATTGAATATTTCTCTTTCTGTTTCCTGCAGCATGAATATTTTCACTCCTTGCGACGTTTTTTCCCCGACTGAAAATAGCAGCCGAAATCCAGGGAGGCAACAGCAGGAAGTGGTGTGATTTATGGCGAGACTAAATGCTCATGTGACGCTGTGGCCTAGTTGGGACTAAAGAGACTTGCATACATGCAGCAGGCACGGTATGCGCGCGCGTGTGTGTGACGAGAGACAGGAAGGTTAGAAAAGTGATGCTGAAAGTTTGATGGTGCAACAATTTAAATATTTAGTAGCCCTTGATGTCACAGAAATCAAGGTCAGTTTTAGATCTTGTTTTGCTCCTTCAAATAAAAGCGGATCTCTTTCTATATCTGCTGCAGGAAGTGATGCTTGTTTATTTATGCAGAAAATTGCAGTGCAATCACACAGCGCGCAAGCATTTATACCAAAGTGAAGCAAGAATGAAGAAAAACAAACTCCACATTTCCATGAGTTTACAAGTCCTGAAAGAGCTCAAAGTGATGGAAAGTATGACCATGTACAAAATGTCCACAGATGCATGTATCAAATCGATCTGATGGTAAAGACCATGTGAAGTGGTCAAAAGCTCAAGAGCAAGCCTATAAGTGAAACTTTAGTGGAAATGTACCCTTTGCTAAGCCCCTCCCTTGAACGTCCACTGTCCAATCCTGCGTTAGCAACCGTAACTAGGCGCGGGAGGCGTGTCAAGCTTTCAGAACAAGGAGAAATGCTGAAACCGAGTGCATGTGGAATCTGCAAGTTTAGAGGGGGGTGTCACATCTTTTGCTTTCCCAAAGCTAAAAACTCGAGAGGAGAGACGTCGACATGGATTAAAGATTGTGGGAGACAGTCAGCTGGTCTACGCTTGTGATTCTGTCTGGCCTTTGCTACCACCGCCGATGATACCTTTAAAGCCCTTGGTTCATGGAACTGTTGTGGCAAACTTGTGCAGGACTTTGTTGGGCTTTCCTGTTGTGCCTTCAGGAGATCCAGTGTTTGGATCAAGCCCACGATATGCGCTTTAAACAAAATGAAAAAGTGGGATCATTTAGTTTAGCTAGCAACGGGCTATAACATATTAGATAATGAGAGTTATAGGGAGTCATAAGGAAACATTAGCTTCAATAAAACAACATATTGATTTGCCCTGCTGTGCAAGAACATTGTTATTCCTGTATATGATTGTCCTTAACATGAATTGTGAAGGCGGGGGCTGCCTGACACTTGCTTTGGGACCGGTGAGCTTTTATGTCCTCTTCATTCTCAACACTCCGCTGACACATTATATTCTGAATGTAGTTTTTAAATGCGTCTTGTCGTCCTTTCTGTCGACTTCTCTCTGATATTTGGGAACTATTATTTCTCCCACTGTTATAGTTGAAAACGCCATAATATTTACATGCCGGTGTGAACAGTAACCAAGGAGGGCGGGACTTAGCCACGGGTCAATTGTCAGCTGCTGTTTTAAAGACAAAGGATGACATGTCAATCAACCTATGATACATTTTAAAAAGGCCTCCGACTAGTTTAATAGTTCAGTGTGAAAACAAGCTTTTACCTCACACGCTCGTCTAGTTCGAATGTCCTGTCATGTGTCACCAAAATGTATCTATCTAAAAACGATGCTGCTATTTGGTTTGCTTCAGCAAACTGATACAACAGATATATATAAACTTCAAATGAACCGCTCGATGGTCGTTCCAGTTAAATGCGTTTCATGGACGCTCCTTTCTTTTTTTGAAGGGCGATTTCTTTTGACTTTTGCTTCTTGATTTTATTCTGAGAGAAAAACAACTTTCAGCCGAGTGCAAAACATCCACAAACTGACCGAATGTTGCATCAGAATCAAAATAATCTAGAATCCCAAATGAATTTTTTCCAGTTGCACATTAACCAACCAGATTCTGCTTTTATAGTCTACTTTTTTGGAGCATCTTTGAAGAGTTAAGGCAACCAGCTAAGACTTATTGGTATTATACAGCGATGTTTATGTACTTTAAATTGGATTTTTGTGTTTAAAAATACTAAATATTTCAAGTTTTAAATGTTTACTGCAGACATAAAAAAAAAACATCTCCAAAAACACATTTGGACCTTTCACAATAAAAGCCCCCACTTAAACCCTGCAGTTAACCAGCTTCCATGTGTGCGAGTATCTGTCAAACACACAGCAAACATTACACACAACACGGTCAGTAAAAGCTTGTTATATTATGGTCAAGGAACTTAAGAGGCGCTACATTGTGAGAGGTACAGAAGGATGGACGGGGAGAGATAAAGGAGATGAGGGAATAAGTAAGCAAAGGAAGGAAGAGGGATAAGTACTGAAGTCAGCTTATTATCTGAAGAGCAGCCGTGTATAAACATTAGAGAGGATGTGTGGACGAGGGAGCCTGAGAGTGAGTGAAGAGAGAGAGAGAGAGAGAGAGAGAGAGAGAGAGGCAAGTGAGTGAGTGAGTGAAAGGGAGAGAAAGGAAGAGAGAGAAGAGAGAGAGGGAGAGGGAGGGATCCTCAGGGGAGAACCGAGCACATCTGCTGTGTTCCACACAGCCGGGCAAAAAACTCCAGCTCGAGCTGACACACTTTTTACAGACGTACACACACACACACACACACACACACACACACACAAACACACACTAACACACACGGTGGCTCTACATGCAACTCTGTGCACGTCTGAACACATGAACACACCGAATATACAAAGTGTATGTGTAAGCTAAAAGACACATTGCATTTGTCCAAACACACACACACACACACACACACGCGCACACACACACACACACACACACACACACACACACACACACACTCCTGCAGGCAGAGGCCTGAGCAGTTCTCCAGGGTACCTGCTCAGTGACTTGAACGTCTCCACCAACAGAGGGAGAGTGTTTTGCTCCGAGACGCTTGTTTGAAGTGATCAGCGGCTCCGTCATTAAGAGGTGATCCGGGCAGATGCACTTACCATCTGCCACCACACTGTGGCAGCCATGAGACCACCTGCTGTGTGTGTGTGTGTGTGTGCTGTGTAACTGTCCACACCTGGGGTCTAACGATGTTTACGAGCAAGTGTGTGTGTTGTTTGGAAAGACAGTGTGTGAGTGCAAATATACGGAATGTAAACAGTTTCTGTAGGCTGAGGAAAAATCTGACTTTTTTTATGCTTTTATGTCTAAAAAAATGTATATGAATAAAGCGAAGGTGCATAAAGAAGCACAACTAACCTTGAACTGCACACACTTATACAGCAACGCACAACATGTTCCTTCCACTGTTCTACCGAAAAGATTATTTCAGCTGTATGTTAGACGTTTAAAGGCTTTAAACGAGGACTGCTTTGGGACTTTTCCATCGTTTTAAAGAGCTTGCAAGTGGTGTGTGTGTGTGTTTGTGCATGTGCGTGTGTTTGTGAAGGCGGCTTGGGTTAAATTACAAGGCCTTTGATGCTCAGAGACAACAGTTAGCAGAGAGAAGACGAAGAAGGAGCACATAAATAAAAGATTGCAAATAAAAAACAGAGGGCTGAGATGAGGCGGTTTAATGAATCCAACACGAGACGGCAGAAATACAAACAACAGGACGAAAAAAGAACGCTGCAATAGAAGAGACGGAGAGCTCAGAGGGCCTGACCGAGGTCAGCGCCATTGGAAACAGACATGATCAGCGATCACGGCACGACAAGACCTCTGAGCTGGCGGTGTGGGTGTGTTTGTCTTTGGATGGGTGCGAGACTGTGATAAAGCGGGTAATAAAAAGAGACAAAGAGAGTGAGACAGGCTTTTGGATGTGTCGGGGTGTGGGTGGATTATATTTTGTTGATGAAAACACATTCGAATACAGAGATGTTGTTGCTAAAAGAAAACTTTTCTTTATCGCATTTCGCAGACATGGAGAGCGTCATAGTAAGTATATATATATTGTATTATGCTGTGCTTCTTAAAGAGCCATATCACAGCTGCACATTTTAGCTCATTAACATTTACTCACACTATTCTTGACATTTCCTCTTGTCATTTTGCAAACCTTATTATATCACTTTTCCTCCTGTGAGGCCGCAATTATATTCCATTTATTTTATTTTAAACCTTTCATCCTGTAAGCCCCAGTCTGTCAAAAAAACTGCGCTAAAATAAGCACTCAGATCCTTCATTAGCAGCCAGATAGCTTAGCTTAACATATATGCTGGAAGCAGGTGGGCACAGCGAGCCTGACTCGTTTCAAAGGTACCAAAATCTGCATCTTTAAAGTGATAATCTTGAAGATTTTCATTTATAGAAAATGTCTGTTAAGTCACTATCTATCACCGAATGAGGTAACACAGTGGTGATTGAGCCTATGGCCCACTGATGAAAGCCTTTGCATCTGCAGTATTACAGACTGGGTGTCTGGTTCAAGCAGCGCACAGTTAGTGACCCGTTTTCCATCAGCCAGCAGTGGTTGGTCTGCCACAGAGGGTAGGCGGAGCTAAGCGGCTGCTTTTCCGGTCTCTGCAAGTGTTGCGAGTAAACAGTAATCTACTTTGGCTGAACAAACAAAGAAAAGATGGATGACTACAGATACAACTTCAACAATAAGTGAAAAAATGAAAGAACTCATTTGCCGCTCAGATGAAGACAAACAGTCTAAAAAGGAAAGCGACCGTCAGCGAGGAAAATCAAGAGTTACAACCGGAGCCAACCGTGGACGTCACACATGCAACACTGTCTGGAGTTCTGGGAAGTGTGCTCCAGCAATTACCGTTTATCGCACTAGGTGCTGCCACAGAGAACAAAACTGAGATCTTCGAGATTACCACTTTAAAAACACATCTTATGAATGTAGAGGACAAGATCAGCAAAGAGATATGAGGTACCACTATGAGGGGCGCCAAAATCAACACAAACAAACAAAAGCGAGGAAAATTAGTTATGAGTTAGAACCATAAGTGTTAACAGTAAATAAACTTTCCGAACATAAGTTAACAGCTTTATTAGTATATTATAGTACTATATTATTATCATTATTATTGATGCAACAATGATGATGGTGTGTGTACACAACTTTTTACTGTTCCAGCTAGGCTAATGCTAAGGCTAAGTCCTCTGTAGACTGTTGGATAGTGTATTCTTACAATACCTCAAAGCCTTTAAGATTTTAATATCCAATCTTAATCCTCAAGCTAAATAGTAATAATGGCTGTTGGATTAATGTACTGGAATACAAACTACAATATTACTGTTTTAAATGTAGCATGAGGTGTTCAGGTACGTTCAAACCACACTGCAGTTCCACCACTTGTTGTCATTGTGCTGTTATACAATTGTGAGCTAGACTATCAGGAATTACTTCCTATTTGAATCATGACAGGAAGTTACAACATCTGAGACTTGGGACGTGAAGCCACCGCCTCAAACCACCGATTTCCCTCCAGATTTTCTCTCACTGATTTGTTAGTTTTCTTGTTGTGCGTCCTGTGAATTTGCTGTTTGAGTGTTTGAGTGTTGGACGCCGGCGTGTCCTTGAGTGCACCACGAGGGAGAGCTTTCACTCAGTCCCTGTACGATAATGCAACCTCAGACAAAACATGAAGCGGATAATACACTGTAGCAAAGCATAATACAAGAAAATCATAATGCGAGTGTGCTGGTGTCTGACAGTTAAAGGCAGCAGCTAACGCTAATGGATTCAGTGTGTCTAGCTTATTGGAAAGAAGCGACAAGGACAGAAAATGTATTAAAATGAACCGAACGAAAGGCTTTTTGAAGGAAGCTGCAACAGGATGTGATTCATCTGAAAGGGGTCAACAGAACCAGCCATATAAATGTCCTCTATCAGGGTTTGTGTCGTGCATAATGTGCGTGTATGTTTGGACATTTGTGTGCACATCATTGAAGGCCACCTCAGGGTCAGCCTCGCCATCCAGCCCTGCCTAAATCGAGCCAGACCAAACACAACTCCCATGTGGGCTGGAGGAGGAGAAGGAGGAGGAAGCGGGGACGAGGGGGGAGCGCCTGTTGCTCCAGGGCCATCTGAGAAGGTCTCGATCGGGGCCTGGCCTCTGTAATCTGCCTCCTTCAGCCTTCCAGCGGAGCTCCAGCCTCTCCCTCTGCCTGTCTGCTATAAATACGCCCAGCCTCTGCTTATAGCTCCAAACCGCTGCGCCACTCACACACCAAACTATGATTAAAGGCCTATTTTAGGGAGAGCTTTGAAGCAGCGACAAACGCAGAGCGGGAGGCAGAGACACAGACAGACAGAGGAGGGAGAGACGTCGCGCGGCGCCCACACATACATGCAGATGTACCAGAGCGTGCGCACGGAGCGGCGTCAGACCTTCATCTGAGCAGGTACCCTCTTTGTAGGGGAAAGAAGACACACAACGCGGCACACACAAAGGCGCACACTCCCACGTGGATGCTTGAGCTTTGTCTGCTGAACAGATGACAAGTTCACAGGAGAGGCAGGTGTACGACAGAATGAGAGCAGGGAGATAAGAAAGGGAAAGACATGCATCCCTTTACTGGATGCATCTGCAAAAATGACTTTTGGGTTATTAAAATCGATAACTTCTGGGAGATTTCTGGGATCATTCAGGCGGCAACACAAGGAAATGATGTGCTTAAAACGCTTGTGACTGAATCATAATGATATAAAAGATGAAAACACAATAAAAGTGCATGTTTTTATGCTGAATAATTACTTGTTTCTGCATGGCTTAAATGTGTAAGCCCTTGTTTGTTGATTTTGTAGCGTTTGTATTTCCTATACAGCTTCACCATTATTACAGTCACGGCAATAGAGTCATTGAATGCAACAGAATATAAAGAGCAGGATGAATGATGGGGGAGTGGGAGGAGAGGAAGTGGTTAAAGTGGATTAACGGCATCAGAGGGGAGGGCTTTCAGGGGGGTGAAGGCTGGAGATGAAAGAGGGAGGGTGGGTGGCTGACGGAGGGGGGTTGAGACAGCCTGGCTTGGTGGGGGGGACCACCATCGCAATCCACAACAAGCAGAACAAATCAAGAGCTGGTTGATGCCACAAGTGAGCTTTTTCCATTCCAGCGTCATGCTCCAGCGTGTTTGACTGGTACAGCAGCCGACAGCAGCTGGGGAGAGTTAGGCCTTTATGTAGGACGATGTGGTGATGACACACACACACACCGACACGCACACACACAAAGAGAGATAGAGGGGATTCTGTGGGGCTCGACGGGGGGAGCATTGTACAGCTATAGTTTTGAAGCTGACTCACTGAATGAATTACATCCCAAAAATGACAAGTATTTGATGATTCACAGGAAGTGGAAATCTTCAAGTAAGAGGCCCCTCAAGACGAGGGAACAAAAGCCATCATGATCACGATAAAACGTCCTCATCTTTCACAATCAAAGTGTTTAAAACAGTGACAGAGGAATCAGTAATCAAGCTGTCGTTCCAGTGGGACTTCGTCTAACAAGTCTTTGGTTACTTTCGCGCAGGTATAACATCCATTCAGCGAGTTTGTAAAAGCAATCTTTGTTTCACCACACACATGTAGCAGAGCTATTTGCAGAGCGGCGTTTTACTCAAGGACACTTCAAAATGCAGGCGGGAGCCTTGAAGGCTGACGCTCTCTTGTTAAAATAACGTAGTTCATTAAATGCCTAAAAACGAGTCTAAAACGGGATAAATAAACTCCTTATATTGCTTGATTTTCCCCCGACCAATAGTCTAAAATCCAAATATATTCCATTACAAAAGAAAGAGGAGTAAGAAAAAGTGCAAATTCTCGCATTTCAGATTCACAAACCACATAATAAATGGTTGTTGCCTGACCTAAGTCAGCCTTGAAGGCAAGCTGCAGCCGAATCTTGGCAGAGAAACATTTTACACAAGTACTGAAAGACTGCATTTGGAAATAAAATTGTAATTAACATATAAATAAAGCAATACATTAAGGAATATAGAGAGATGTTATAGAGTTGCTGTTGAAACTGAACTAAGAAGTTCAATTTAATCTTCACTGTCAAGTAAAAGTTCAGCCAACTGCTGAAGGCTGCGTGACATCTACAAGACTTTTGGTTTTGTCTGAATGTGTTAAAAAAGCAAAAGTATTATTGCTGCATTTGGGGGTTTTAACGTGAAACATCAACATAACCAGACATTAGAATCTATTACATGTAATATTGCTGTTTTCACATGTGTTTTAATATCCAACATGTGGTCACTCCCAACTCATCAAATACACCAGCTCGGTCAGAGGTCCTCCATTTCTAATGGGCACAATCCGGAGCCGTGTCCCAATCCAGGGGCTGCAGCCTTCGAAGGCCAATTGCGTCGCAGCAGCACATCGAAGGCTGTCCCAATTCGAAGGCTCCTTCTGATGCGGCCAACAAATGCGTCCTCCGTTTCCCGGGCCATCCTTCACGGCCCAACGTATCCCGAGATGCATTGCATGCCAATTCAAACGAGATAGCGGACTCCGGGGAATAAACTTTAAAATGTAAAAGTTGATGGTTTCAACTCAATCAAATAGCTAGCGTTACACGTTTAAAAAAACGAAAGGGATTTTGAAACAAATTATAAGGTGATGTTATGCTAGCTAGTTAGCCCGCAAGCTACCTGTTGCTAGGTGAAGGCTGGGGGCGTGTGCTGACGCATGGGTAAGGGCGGGAACAGCTGGTGAGGCGTCAAGCCAAATAAAGCTTGGCAAGAAACAGTGCAGGACTTGTGGGTGTGAGACAACAATGAAAATGTGGTCAATGTCAATAAACTGTGGTTTAGGCACCAAAAGTCTTGGTTTGTTTTCAGGAAAAAATCGTGCTTACTAACTTACAGTTACAGTTTGCTGTACAGTTAGTAAGCACGACTAACTTACAGTTAGGAAGTATATATAGTAATACTTACTAAGATGCTGTATTTGACATTATAAGTTTAAAAGAACTTTATATTTTTTAAATTTTCAGGGGGGAACCTAACACCAGCTTTCTGGAAAGAAGTCCGATGTTTAAAACTTCCATGCCCCCCTGACCTCCACCCAAAGCTGACTTTTTGCACTCTTTATACTGCGTCAAATCAAATGACACTACAGGTGAGCCTAAAGCTTCATATTTTGAAGCAGTGGGCTGCAGATTAAGCTGCCATATTTGATGAGCTGAGAGAGCTGGAGATATATCTAAAATGTTTGAAATGAAATGTAAGATAATCACGTGTTTATTCAATAGGGACTTGAATGCACGGCAGTGTTTTCATTTATAATGCCAATAGTGGTTAACCAGTGCACGAGTTCAACTCTGGCACTGCTGCCACAGAAAGGTGCTCTGGATAAGAGCAGCACTCGGGCTGCATTTTTATTTGAATCCACATCTTGCCCACACATCAGCGCGCACACGCAGAGTCAGTATGACAACACAGAGCACTGCAGGTCCCGACATCTGGTCCCAGCTGTTAATCTTCACTGACCAATCAGCGCAGGGTCAGGGGATGAGTGACACTCATAGCAGATAAAAAGCAGTGATGAATCTCTTTCTTCAATCCCTCCCTCCCTCCCCCCCCCCCCCCCCCAATCTATCCTCCCAGTCACGCACAGCCTCTCTCTGCCTTGCTCTCAACCACTCATTACTGTAATTGGAGGGTTTGGAGAGATACGGCAGGGAGAAAGAAAGCAAGGGAAAAAAGAGGGAAAGGTTGAGAGAGAGGTTTTTGGAGGTCAGAAGCCTGGCCCTTTTCCACTCTCCTTCTGTTCTGTTTTTTTCTCCTCCCGGCATCTCTCATTTTATCTTCTTTTTTCTAAATCAGGGGCGTACATTTGCTTTGGCTTTTCTTTAAAAATGCAGGGCTCGTTTGCAGCATCAAAGCGAGCTACATTTTCAAGTTACATATCAAGTTTCTAAAGGCTCAATTCTCCTGCTCTCTTCACCTCCCTCGTTCTCTTCTTTCTCTCCTTCCTCCTTTCTTTGTTTAACCACAGCTGCTGCAGTCGGTCATAGTTTTGGCTTACTGGCCTCTGTCATTGGGCCGGATTAAGGAGTGTATGTGTGTGTGTGAACCTGCCATGAGAAAACAGAGAGAGAGAAACATGCGTGTTTGAAAAGACGACGGTGTTATCAGCTGAAGTATTTTCTGTGGCCAATGGAGAGGTCGAATTAAGGTTGTGAAAAGAGCTTAAAACAACATAATAGATGTTCCAATCATCTGAGGCCAATTCAGAAATAAGAGGATGAAGGAGGCAGCAGGGCGTTTCACAGAGACAGAGTGAAAGAGGCAAAGGTGAACGACGGAAAACAAGTCAACATGTATTGATCCCTCTGAAGGTGTAGACTTGATTTATACAACTTTACAAAACGTTCCTGCAGCTCCTGTTTTACCTTGACCTTTGAAAGGAGAAAGAAGATGCTTTTTCTCTTACAAAAGTATTGAAAGGAACTCTTGCTCCATTCTTATGGGTTTTATACAACCTTACATGTGCTGTGTTCGCAATGCCATACTACACTAGCAGTACGTACTGGCCAAAATGTAGTATGCAGTATGCAAACAAAAGCAAAATGTGCAGTATGCCATAAATACCCTGATTCGGAAAAAATCTCCAGTATGCATGTATCCCACAATGCAAAGCGCTGGACTGTCACAGTGGCAGTTAAAATGATGCGCTTTAGCTTTAGCTAAAGAAGCGGCGGTTATTGTTTACTTCCGCCTGGCGTAGCATACTCCAAAATGAAGCTCCTCCACACTAAATACTACCGCCGAACGCAGTATGCATTATATAGTATTTAGTATATAGTATGTAATATATAGTACGCAATTCGAACACAGCCATGGTTTAACTGTTAGCTTATGCTAGCTAATTTAAGCTAGTGTTAGCATACATATATCTTGCTGTGTAACTGACATTACTTTGAGACTGTTCTCTACTGGTCTCATAGTATTACACTTTTCAGCTTAAGTTACATAGAAAACTCTGGAAGAAGATTAAAATATATTTTAAAATCTCCTCACAGATGTTCTTTCAATCAACCAACAGCAGCAAAACATGTTGTTCAAAAGCAGAAGGGGAAAGTGGATTTGTGCGCCACAGATAGAAAAACAATTGGATTATTGTATTCTGGTATTACAGCAATATTAGTAAAATATGTGGGACAAATGGAAAGAGCTTGTTCTATATTTTGATGCTACAAAAACAGCTAGCGACTTTAGCCAAGTTAGCTTAGAGCTAGCAACAAGTATCATTACCTTTGCTTATATTAATGAGCCTTTGACACGGCCATAGCAGCAAACAACATTTTTTAATTCAAGATTTGGTTGCCTAAATGTCTCCATATCTATAAAACAATGGCTTTTGTATAATATTAGCTGTTTATCTTTGATGAGTGGCCGGTCCATAATGTCTCACTCTAGGCCTATTTTGGACTTGTAAGACTTGGACTTGACTTTAGACTTGTTGGTCTTAACTTGAGACACAGAACTTCTACATCTTGATGCTTGCTAATGACATGCAAAACAATGACTTTATAATTAAGTTCATACAGTATGTCAGTACCACAGACCTCTGTCAAAAGACTCCTAAAACCTCCAACAAACTTTCGGTCTGTGTTGATTTTGGTGACCCTCATAGTGGTACCTCATATCTCTGATGATCGTGTCCTGTACATTGATAAGAAGTGTTTTTTAATGTGGTAATCTCGAAGATCTCAGTTTCGTTCTCTGTGGAAGCACCTAAGGTGATAAACGGTAACTGCAGGAGCACACTTCCCAGAACTCCAGACAGTGATGCATGTGTAACGTCTACGGCCGGCTCCCTTTGTCACGGTTGTAACTCTTGATTTTCCTCGCTGACGGTCGCTTTCCTTTTTAGACTGTTTGCCTTCATCTGAGCTCATTTTTGAAGGTGTATCTGTAGTCATCCATCTTTTCTTTGAGACAAAATCATCCTGCTTTCTTTAAACATTCAAACTTAAAATTCGCTGAGAATCGTTGCCGTGGAAAATGTAAAAGTGAATCGCCTCGTCTGACACCTCGCTGATGGTGTTGTTTGCTTTCATTTAGCTCATATAGAGGCATCCGTATTCATTTCAGTCTGTTTCATATCCCACTAAACACTCCTCACAGAAGCTTTAAATTCGATCAAAGAAGTATAGCATAAAGCATGGGTAATGTAGTCTATGTAGAGTTAAACAAATGAACACAATCCAGTGGCCGAAGATACTACAAATGTGTAATGATCTGAATCTCTGAATAGCACCTTGCTAAATTATAAAAGGAAGCAAAGTACTGCATAAATATACGGACGAGAACACCTCCAGCAAAAAATGACGAATGAGAAATTTGTACAGTATGGACATAAATATGATATGAAATATAACCAGACTAAAAGGGACATGATATATCAAGATACGTGCACTGTGTCAGAGACTACAAAAGAAAAGTACTTTACAGCGCTCATTAGCGGCTCTGCAAAGGCCATACATAATGTGGGTATATAAGACTTCTCATTAGAAGCCAAGGGGATTTTTTTTCCCTCCATAAGCGTGACGAGTGGCTGTGAGGAACAACAACGAAATGACAAAATGACAACATGTGACTTTAAGAAATAAAAGAAGAAGAAGAGGTGGGAAGATAGAGAGATAATAGAGAGAGAGAGAGAGAGAGAGAGAGAGGATGTTAGTGTTTCTTCTTCTGCGACCTCATGTAAGCCTCATGTAATTGCCGGGTGGGGGTGGTGGAGTTTGGTGGGAGGGGGAGGAGGAGGGGGTAAATATTATCTCGTCAACCATCTCTGCCCTACCACCCAACTCCATCACACACACACACACACACACACACACACACACACACACACACACACACACACACACCCCTCCTACACTGCCCGGACTTCCAAATCCCTCAGACTGCCAGCCTAAGCAGTACACACACTCACACACACATTTATAAACAAAGGGGGATTAGATAGACAGACTCACAGCTACACACACACACACACACACACACACACACACACACACACTCTCTCTACACAAATAGGTATAAACACACACGCCCTCTGTGCCCCCACATTTTCTCTCACTCTTGTTTTTCATTGCTTGTCTTGTCTCTGTCTTGCAAACTCTTTCTCTCACCATCACACGCACACCACACACACACATGCACGCACTCACACACACGTTAATATAGATGCTGTGTGTCTGTGCAGGGAGATGCCTCCATGCAAAATGCAACACTTGCTGAATGGCCTGCAGAGAGTGTGTGTGTGTGTGTGTGTGTTTTCCTCTCTGTCGTTCCTCTGCAGACACTCTCTGTCCTTTTAAGGCAGTTAGTGACTGGCCTCTCTCGCCCACTCTTTCTCTCTGTCTCTTGTTCTCTCTTGCTTTCTTTCCATTTTATATCCCCCTCTCTCTCTCTCTTCTCGCCTCTCCCCCCCACCCCTCGCTCCATCTTTCTGCAGCTTTGTTTTTCCATTTCGTCCCTCTCCTATCTCCTCCCCAGCACTGTAGCGAGAACCCATCCATATAAGTCATTTAACCCAGTATTGAGCCTGAAAATCTCATTTTTCTTCAACCGAGTGGAGAAATCTGTCAACGGGTACAATAATCCCACTTGTTTCCAATGCAAATCAATTTGCGTCGAGAATCTTCCTGCGCTCAAGTGCCACACTCGAATCAAGTGTGATAGAAGTGACGAGATCTGCTTTCTTCTTGTTTCATGACAGGGCTTTTATTTCCAAGACATCCGTGACACAAAGAGAGAGGCTGCCCTGGAAGGGGGGAGTTATCTTGTCTCTACAGGCCGCTTTACTCGCCTGTTTTTCACAAAAATACTGAAAATTAAAGTGCTGGTGCAATTTTCCGGGCTTCTTCCATATAAGACCATGTGTGTGCAGCTGCCCCAGTTTGCCCCGTCTGGTTTGACTTTCCCAAAAGTGCAGCAGCGATCTGACCCACTCTCTGCCAGCATTAGCTCTGCTGTGTCACACTGGAGTATCGACGCCCTGTCGATGTTTTTAACCCCATACTGTGTCCTCACATCCCACCTTAACAACGGTGCAACTTTAGCACGGATGGATGAGAGGAAGGAGATGGGCTGTGAATGTAAAAAAAGAGCTGTGGAGGGGTGGGGATGCGCGATAGCGCCATGAGAAAGCAGCTTTTGAAATATCCCCACACCCCTCAACGGCCACTGAGCGGCATTCTCCTCGAGAGCGGCTGAAATCGGAGCTCTTTGTGAAAACGCTATAAGAGCATTTCGGCTTATACATTGAGCTACTGCATACAAAGCAAAAAAGGGGGAGGGAGGGGGGATAAAGGCAGAAAGAAAGAGGAGAGAGAGAAGGGAAAGAGAGAGAGATAAGGCATGAAAGGTGGGATAGGTAGTACAGAGAGGTGAGATAGCTTTTTTACTATATTTTCTACCTCTCTTTATAGTATTTCCCTAATCCCCAAGAGAGAGAAAGCAGCACTTCCCCTTTGAGGGATTAAAATAAAACAGACTATTTCTCGGCTTGCAACAATTGGGATTGTTCGGTGAAGAAAGCTGCTGCTGGCTGCAGAGGAGGGCCCAGATAAAGAGTGCAAATACAGTTGAGCGCAAGGATTAGACTGATGTATTGTCTTACTGACAGCCGAACACAGCCTCTTAACCAAATCTGAAATCATCCATCTATGATATAATGGAAAATCCTGCCTGATTGTTGTACTGGAGTTTGCAGAGTTTTTGGTAACCAGATAAATCATCCAGGGCCAGCCTGAAGGTTTCTACCAACAGTTGTCAGTCCATTAAATCTGTCTTAGCGCCTCGTCTCAGCGGATTGGGCTGCAGGGGGAAAGTAAATCTCTCACAAGAAAGTTTGGCAAACGGATATGAATAGTTTGCGTTACAGCATCTTCATAATGCCGATATTGAGACAACAGAGAGCTAAAGAGCCTCAGATGTAAGAAGCTATTTATGCCAGTTGTTGTGCTGCACAATTACCTTCAATCTAAACAATAAACGGCTACACAAAAAAAGATACGTTTGAGACAGTCGGAAGATGATGATGTAAATACGTATGTATATAAAAAACGTGTAAACATATTGTCTTCTTAGCAGCCCAGCTGACAGTTGGAAAGCACAGCAACAGTTCAGTGCAGAGAGTTACGAGGCCTGCTGTATCCCTGCGCTGCTGGCATGTCACCCGTTGACACATCAGCTACTGTAGTTCAACAGCTACTCCTGCAGGTTGTCACTACATCGCCAAACTTTGAGAAGAACTGCATATTTCAGTGTGCCATTTTTCACTAACCCCAGTGAAACAAAAATAATTCAACATCTAATGTCTCTGTGCTAAAAACATCTCTCTTCTCTTCCTTTAAAACATCGAAATATGACTTGTGTACAGATAAATGCAAATCAGATGTAACTGTTAGCACCTTGCTAACTCCGCTTATCAAATCAACCACATTTGACCGTTAGCCGCAGGTAGCTAGCAGAGAACAGGAGGCAGAAAACCGTGCAAGCAACCCAAGCTAACGGTCAAGTGTGTGTTTTATGTGGTGCGTGGGCTTAGCTAGCCTCTCTAAATCACATTTTGAAAAACGGATATAACTCCCCTCTTGTTTAGGATTATTGCCAAACATTTGTCCATTTCACAGGGAAAGAAATGAGGTGAATTTCGACCCACATTAACTCTCATAAAATGCTGTTTTAGCATGAAGCTATTTTGAGCATGTAAGCTAATAGATGACAGGATTAGCACTTGGACTTGGACAATGTATTTTACACTGGGAATGTAAAGAGATGCTACCTTAAGAAAGAATTTAAGCCTGGCTTTTAGTGGAAAGCCCCCTGAGGTGTACCTTCTCTATCAGCTGGTATTAACATGCTCACTCACCGTGGTATCGAACAGTCTTGCGCGGGACCGGGTTCCAGTTGAGACCCAGCGACTTCTCCCATCCCACCAGAAACACCAGGAGCAAGACCTTGGTCCCGCCCATGGCTCCCATGTCAGCCCCCTTTTGTCGGAACTGTTGTTGAGTGATGGATCGAGGGATCAATCAGCCGATCGGAGGGACTTTGGAGAGCAGCTCGGCTCCTGGCGGCCTGCCGAGAGGGAGAGGAAAAACCCACACATCAGCATGAAGCAGCGATTCCACTTCTTTTATTGGCTCGGTTGTTTATCAGAAACTATTTTGTCGGAACAGAAGTTACAACTTGCACATATTTGAAAAAGCCACACACTCAAGCTGCGCGGGGAGATAAATTTCTCGCTTTGGAAACATGTATTATAAAATTGAACACGGTCATCAAAATCCACAATAATGTAAAACAAAAATGAGTTATGCAAATCATTAAAGCCACCCAGGACTAGCTGTAATCAGAATATGTGCCTCTGTGAGCGCGTGTGTGTGTATGAGTGTGTGTTAGTCTGCCAACAAAAACAAACCAAACATTTTAATGACTTCTGGCCAGGGGGGGGATGGCGGGGGGGGGGGTGTGTGCAGGAAAGTTTTCCCTGTCCCTCCCTCACTCGGAGTGATAATCCAGCTATCGCCACTCAAAAAGCTCCGAAATAGCTTATCTCCGCGCTCTTGTCAAGCCCATTCAGCGGCAGTATATTAAACCGGGGCTGAGTTATCAAAGTTAATTGGCGCTGGCAACGCATCAAACGCCAATGTGTTGGGAAATGAATGTCAAGCAAGGACAATCCCATAGCTCTGTGTTGTAAATGAATTGGTTTATACCTAATGAACATGTCAAGTGTGGGGCTACAGAGCGACATTACAGTCCAATAACAGAGCGGGATGATTGACTTGTTACGCTGCTGCAGGTGAGACTGATGCACAGACGACTTAACACAATGACACACGCAGGTTTGCTTTTGTATGCTTGTGAGGACCGGCCTTATGTCATTAAATCAATCTGTATGAACTTAGTGACATCACTTGGTGGCATAAATCTGTTAAGTGCACTCACACTCAAGATGAAATGTATTTACAAAGAACTGCCAAATCAAGCAGGAGCGGCCTTATATGAATACATTTCTTATTCATTAAAAGTGTCTTTTTTTTATAAGAGTTGGAACGTGTGAAAGTAACTTTTTTTTAAAATTTATGTTGGACTTCTGTCTTCTGTGGATTTGTTGCAGCCACCTGTGCTGGCAAACCGACATGCTCAATGATGTCAAGCTATAGGAAAGAACATAAATCGCTCTGTTCGTCCACAAATACATGAACGGTTGGTCATATTTTTAATGTCTTATTTATCGGTTTAAGAGTTCACGCCGTTAGATGTGTCTGAAATTTCAAATTTCGAGCTGCTATTCAATGGAGGGTTATTTTTTTTGTGGCTACCATCAGTAAAATGCAGCAGCAACATCCAGCAGCTGTCCCTGTGACTAAAGAGTGTGCCCTAAATAGGTAGTACAATGCCTCGTTGACTGTGTTTTAAGCGTTGCAAACAGAAAAGCCTGCAGCCTCCTCCTCCTGGTTGCATCCCTGATCTCTCTGTGTGTTTTGCATGTCTTTGTAGTCTCAAAGTAATTTGTAGTACAAATACGGAGCACACGCTCTCCTCCAAGGCATTCATGGTGCTCAACTTTGTTGTACACGAGAACTTTCCCAATATGTGCATATAAAGGGGATGTTTATCAGATTTGTTGTATTAAAAAGGTTATAAAATAGCCTCTCCTGATTACGCCACTGGGTTTCAGACACTGTTATCTGATAAGCTTTTTTCAAAGCATGCTGAGGTCTTTGGGCTAATCGACGAAACATTCTTTTCGCACTTTTTTATACTTTTTCAGGAAGAAAGTAGTTCCAGTGAAACCTTTTCACACTATCTTTTTGGATTATCTATAATAACTGGGCCACTGTCTGGATCGTGACAGTGCTGTTATATTTAAATGTCATTTTTAAATGCTGTGACTACCCGCAGCAGCATGTTGTCGTCTATTTTATATAAACGGCAGCAGAGACGGATATGTCAACAACTCAGCACTTACAAAACAGAACTATCTGCACGTCCAGAAACAACTGGGGGAGGTTAAATGTACAAGTTGTTCGTTTTGCGACGGTATTTGGCTGAAATAATAAATTTACACTTTAAAAAAAACTTGTTTGAACTAAAAAAAAGTGTTCAATAAACTTTCCTTGTCAAGTTCACTTGTACTTCTTGTAATCATAAGTTTACTTTGACTTTTAATTACAACTTGCCAACTCAGTCTTTCGATTTCATTCACAGCCAAACCGGGACGCAAACCGGGGACCTTCTAACCGTGAAGTGACAGCACTAACGACTGCACCGTACACCCATTCATTCATGTTTGGGACAGCTTTTATACCGTGTAGCATCCCAGGCTCGAGCAACGGTCAGACTCTTGTTTAATGATGGTTGGTGAAACATTTATTTTCCCTTAACCGTGCCTCAATTCCACAAAACACACCGTAAGAGCTTGCACACCTCACGGCTGGTCTGCTAAATCGTTCGGTAAGAGGATGATCTTCAACGAGCACTTCCACGGCCGCACACACACTGCAACTGTTTTCGACCAATGTTGTGTTTCCGGTTTTGTGGCGGGTAAGCGAATACCTACTTTCAGAATAAAAGTTTCACAAATAACAGAAAAATAATAAAACTTTAAACCACACACAGTGAAAATCAACGATTATTGATAAGTTTGAAGTCACTTTTTTTTGGTCTTTTAGATAATAGTACACGGACTGTAAAGCTGCCTTTCACACACATTCACACAATGATGGCGGAGGCTGCTACATAAAGTGCCCAACTATCATCACACTCACACACGGATGACTTTGCAGCTTGGGGTTCGGTGTCTTGTCCAAGGACACTTAGACATGTAGACTGAGGGAGCTGGGGTTCGAACCACCAACCTTGTGACTGAAGGATGACCGCTTGACCACTGAGCCACAGCCCAAATATATACCATTTTGAATCAAATTTTTTATTTCAAGTGTATCATTTTTTGTAAGTTGGAAAACTTTACATTCATCGAGATGACATTGACTTCAGCTTACTAAACCAGGCTTCATTACTCCAACACAAAGCCTGTTACTGGACTTTAATGTAGCCATTGCAGCCACAAGTAACGATTGATCTTTCTCTCTGTTTGAATTATAGAATCAAGAATTAAAACACACATAGAAGTGCTCACACACCATCTGTTGACTTTCCCCTCTGCACCTGCTGCCGCGAATCAGTGAGTGAAAGTGCACCTTTGATGATGCTCATCGAGAAGGGAATCCATTGACTTTTAAACAGGCTCAAAATGTCAAACTGCATTTACTTTACCCCAGCTCAAAGACAGAAAATACTTGTGTAAACGAAGCACTTTTCATGTCTCCTACGCCCTCCCCCTCATCTATTCCCACACGTGAATATTAAACTCCAGCGCTGGCAAACAAACATTCGCTGTGTTCGGCGGATTGGCAGGGGAGGTAATTGAGATTTGAAGATGTATTCGTGCATGCGTGTGTGTTTGTGTGCCCACGTCTCACCAATGTGACTGTTATTGATTACACTTTTGAGAGGAAAATAAGAAGAGCCCGAAAGGAGAAAAAAATCAAACACACACACACACACACACACACACACACACACACACACCCGCCTCCCTGCAGCTCCTGATCAGATCATGGCGACGTGCTGTTAAATGAGCGTGCTTTAAGCGCTGGGTTTTTGCTGGGAGCTCTTCAGGCTTCACATTGCTGACTATACCAGCTTTATTGGATCGATGCTGGAGGCCACGCTGGCCAACGCTTGAGTGAGCCCAGATTGAGATTGAGATGGAGGGAGGGAGGGAGGGAGGGATGAAGGGCTGAGAGAAATGGAAGAAGAGTTATGGAGAAAGAAAAGACTTGTTTTGAGATGTTGCAGGAGGCTTGCAATTTCTCTTTTCGTTCCTCCCCCAACATGCACTCTTATACGTCTGTGCAGAAAGGTAACGAAGTGAAGTGGGCATCCTGAAGGCCGGATTAACAAGAGAGGCAGCATGTAAACACGAGGAGGAAGAGGATGGTGGAGGAGAGATTCAAGGCTTCTGCCTGAGAAAAAGCTTTAACGTCTTCAGTTTGCAACTCATTTTCATTTCCACTCTCATTTCGTGTTTGTCGCCTCCTCCTGATTCATTCCATCACTTTCCTCTTCCCTGCTAACAACATAACAGTTGGTCACTAACAATATTGCCTGACTGTTAAGAAAAATGTTGATGCTTTTGTGTTGTAAAGCTGGATTTCTAAGAGGTTAACAGTGGTGCCTGTGGTGCAGGCTTCAGTGTTAGATTTCACCTGCTGATTGCCGCACAGGATGGATGCTTGACACAGGATCGGGCTGTTTTGCAATCACAAGGACAGCTTCGATATAAATGACTTTCCAATTTCTGTATCGCTGCATAACAGAGGCAGAGAAGAAATATCTGGCACGACTAACAGTGCAAGGAGAGAGGAATAGGTCTGAAGGCCTTTCCCGTCCTTTTTTCACTGTTGTATTATTACATAGTTATTTAATCTCTGCTTCTCTCACACAATAAAACCCCAACTTTGGTCTTGCTGGCAAAATGTTAGATAAAAAATGAAAAGCAGCTCCGAGTCATTGTGCTCCAACGAGACCAAAAATAATTTCCCATAATCACTTCTTCTGAAATGTGGCAACATTTTAAAAAATATTAAAAAGTAGCTTATAAAAGAGAAACGAAACCAAGATAGAGACAAGAGAAACTCAAGGAAAGAAAGACTGCATATATAGATGGAGGACGCGTCTCCATCTGCTCTCATTGTACAAAATTGAAGCCAAAGTAGCCCCTGTGACGGGCGCTGCCATCTTGCGATGTTTACGAAACAAAAGCACACACTTAAATTACTGGAAATCCCGCACACCGCCGTGTTTGACAGCAGAACAGCTTCTTTGTGTTGGTCTGAATCAGATGTTCACAGGTATGGAAACTTCTCTGACTGTAGTGATTGTTTTAGTTACGTCTCCTCTCACCGTTCCTCCTCTACTCTGCAATTCAGAACTGATCGGCTGCAGGAGCCGTATTGGTCAACAGAGCTGTCAATCATCCTTTTTACAGCATCAAATATCTACTTTAAACTACTTGTCAGAAAAATGAACACTTGGACGTGAATCAGCACGATAATAACTAGCTATATTGACAGAAACCATGTTTGAGAAAAATGAATCTGACGTGTTTTTTGATTTTATAGTTTGACTCATGTCCCATCTGTTTACATGGAGGAGGCGGGCTTTATCACCTATACTGCAGCCAGTCAGCAGGGGGCGCTTAAAGTGTTTTGGCTTCACTTTTAAGGAGCTGTCACGTCGTCCATCTTTTATACAGTCTGTGAGTGTAAACATGCTAGCAAGTGCACCGCAAAGCTAGCGGTGATGCTAGCTTAGAGAGGATATCTGTAAAAAGCAAAGGCACAACCTTCATTTCAGTTCAGCTGCATTCATTTAGCTGCTTAAATATAATTTAGCAGAGGCATTTCATACAGTGCCTGTATACAAAACTGAGGCATTCACTAGAGACCTAACAATCAGCTCAGAACATTTCAGCTAGCTGCAGTGCTGTTTTCTTTGCAGTGTTGTTGACTACTTCTCCTCTCTTCACTGACACCACTCTGCTGCTGAAATTGCACACTGAATCTTCGAGTCACATCTGCTGGGAACTTTATGAATGCCGAGGGAGACGGCTGAAGCCTGTCTATGATGTATTTTTCTTTTTCTTTCTATCAAACCGGCTCTTATGATCCCCTCGCTGTGTCATAAGAAGCGAGATTGAACCGCGCTCTCCCCTGGTGACCAAATTAACTCTCTGGCTCCATCTCTCACCACGGCCTCTTTAAGGTCCTGCAGTGTCGCATAACTCTGCAGGCGGTATCAAATCATCTCTTAGCTGCTGGTGTTGTTGTTGAGCCCGGTTTAGCTAATGAGCTGAGACACGGCAGCCTAATAATATCAGTCAGCACTCCACAATGGAGAGCTCATTAAAACATAGAGAGAAATAGGCCACATGTTCTGATTAGGTTGCCGCGCTCCTGTGTGCGTTTTGGCTGTGCTTGTCGATTTGAATGTGTACCTGTGTGTGTGTGTTTCTTGTCTGACTGATCATTTGCGTGTGTGTTTCTTGTTGGTGTATTTCTTGGTACTGTAAGACGAGTCCCTGTAGGGAGAAGCAAGCAGTGTCGTTTCTTCGAAAAGAGCGGATGTCGGGGGGAGGAGGAGAAGATGAACGTGTTCAACCCCCCGTCTGTCGTCTTTTCTTCTGCGCTGTATGTCTGTGTTTTCCGTTGTCCTCTTCCTGCCCTTCATTTTCCCAACCTCTCCTTTCCTGGCAGCCTTTTCCTACCCTACACACACACACACACTGACCTCTGGTGCAGTCCCAGCTGATTGCCAGTCCTCCCAGGCATTGAGTGACTTTTAACCCCGACCTCTGACCCTTTTGTAGGTTACACAGAGCTAAAGCGCATCACCCTGAGCCCTCCACTCAGACTATCACACTAGGACAGACTTAATGTCCATTAACCCGTAACATCCCCTACACACACACACAAGTGCAGACGGATGGACTAAAGGACAGCTCCCACCCTCCACCCTCCATCCTTCCCCTCTCGCCTCCCTGCAAAACAAACACAGCGGTTACCGTCAGCTCTCTTCCTTCCTTCCTTCCTGCAACCCCTCCCCTATGCCTCCACCTTTTAGTGCGCCGGGAACATTCAAAACACACTCACACACACGCACAGACACAAAAGCTGTTTCACCTAAATAGAACAAAGTGGATCAAACGATTTCACACCTCCTGGATGGAGGGCCGAGAGCTGCTCCAGGAGTTTTATGCCACGTTCCGCTCACTTTGAAACCATTATGGTGGAGAGCTGGAGCGGCACTGGTGCACAAAGTGTCGGACATGTTTCTATGTTTTCAGCATCGGGCTGTTTGAAAAATAAAAATAGAGGCTTGCGCTGACAACTTTATAAAGCAGTTAAGGAGGGAAAGCCACTGTAGCATTACAAGAGCATCATGGGACATTACCATGCAGTCCTGTATTGACACCAAAACTGACTGTGCTCTGGGATGTTTTCTATAAAATGATAATTACTAGTCAAATAAAAAAAAGCCCAAACATCTCGTGGTTTGAATACAATGATAGCTTTGATTCATGTTCCCCAAAGGATCAATCCTCTTGTCTTTGGTGATCCTTTGAATAGACAATCTTTGAGTGAAATATCTTGAGTGAATAGATTGATATAAGTTACACATTTTCATTGTCCCAACAGGACAGACTGTGAATATTTGATGATCCCTCTCTATCTACAGATCTGTAGGCAGGGACGTGGATGGCAAGTGTTCAGGTTTCCGCTTGTACTACAGTTGTAGTCTGAGTAATATTGACCAATCACGTATCAGCAGGCTGCAGCGTATGCAGGAAAACCAGTCTGTGAGGAGAGCGAAAGCAGTCTTGTCTCGTCTTGAGGACAGACCTGACAAAGCTTCAGTTTGACTTTTTACGAATCTGCTTCATGATGTTGAATTTCGGCAAACTTAAGACCCGTTAATTAAAGTCAATCACAAGAAAAACAGTTTATTTTTCTGTAAACAATGCAGCACAAGGAAAAGGAAGTCTTGACTGGAAGTCGTTTATCGCTAACCGATGGCTACAGCCCCGGCATGCGTAGCGTCCCCAGAGGCTGTATCGTCGTCAGACTATAGCCGATGTGATCCGAGATTGGTGATCCCTTGACTTTTCTTTAAGTCTTCATCATGTCACCCACGTTTTAATTTGTCAAATACTTTTGCTCATGACCAAATACCTGCAAAATTAATGACATTTCCAACAGCTGCAGTTTACTTTGTGTTCATGCATATTAGCAAATATTAGCATTGTCATTTTGATTGAAGCTCAGCCTCCTAGAGCTCGTTGTTCGAACTCACACAAATGAAATTCTCAACAAAAGAACTTTCTGGAAATGAGTGTCAGTGTCTTAAAAAACACAATAGAAAGGGATAACTTGATAGGGTGATGGTATGAGCTGTTACTACCTTTGAACATGGCGGAAACTCCATCACACCAGCGGTGTGTCAGTGAGAAAGAGAAATGTGGGTGGTTAAAGAGGAACGGTATGATTGGTGGCATGGTTCAGCTCTTGAACTTTTCTCTCAGAGAGAGCTGTTAAAGATGAATAGTTCAAAACATGATCTTTTCCGCACAGAAGGATTCATTGCCAAATGATAATTTGCGACCCTGGCTCACCTACTTTTCATTTTTGTGATTCAAATGAATTCAGGGGGTTCAAAATGTTATCTAGGAGTCTTTGAACCCACCAGAGAGCCTTGGGAGAAGATGTATCATATGATAATTCCTCCAATTTAGATGAATATTTACAGCAGAAACGTTTTGATCAGAGATCAGCCCTTTAAAGCACCAAGGTCTTTTAAAAACAGTTTTGGTGATTTAAACCCGAGCTTACGCGCTTGTTAGTAGCTTTGTAGGACCGCTTAAGCTAAATGTCTGGAATATAAATGCAATAATATACAATAGGTCGAGTTGTCGGGTAACTTCAAAGAGGAGATTTCAGGGCTCTGGGTTCAAGTCCGGAGCAAACGGCTATGAAATCAGAGTGAAAAAATATCATGTAACAGTGCTCGCTGCAAAATTGATGACTTGTGGGATGTGAGGGAAGTCAACGTGGACTTTTTTGCTATTTCTTCTCACTTATTCATACAGTGCTGCAGAGCCATGTGTGCAACCAGGCAGAACAAACACAGCTCTACACTGAACCTAGAGGCTATAGGCTACAGCTATACAGCGACAACAAAGGTGGAGGCAGGAGAGCTGATGCACTGTCTTTACCCAGTGTGGAGCTAATGGAGCAGACATGGACCTGCCATTAATATGGAAACATGCAGCCTCCTACATCATGACAGCCTCTGCACAAAGACGCAGGTGGACACTTAGAGCAGCTGTGTGTTTGTTTACGAGGCTGCACGGTTTAAAGCAATATCACGCACGAGTGAGTCTGCATTTTAGCGATAGCATTAACTATCTTATCTGTGAATATAGGTGTGAACGCATTATGCTGACCGGCTCACATTAAAGAGGCGTGCGTTCGCGGCTGTGTGTGGGGGCGACGTGCTGTCAGATGATGCAGCGAGTTGAGCTGGCGCGGATGAAAGGCTGATAATCAAAGAGGGGTTTGAACAGCTGCATGAAGTGTGTGAATGCAGAAGATGAATGTGAAAGGAGTGTGGGATCGTGCTCGCTGCGGCGTCCGTCTGAAACATCCAAAAGCTTGTGAACATATTCCGAACAGTGTTTGAAATCCTCCTTTAAAAACTGCTCCCATCAGTAAGTGAGCCTCCCATCAATTTTCATGCTCCTGAGCGCATGATTTCCCATATTTGCACACAATTAATAATTTCCTAACTAGCGGCGAGGCATTAAGTAATGTCATTGACTCTCCTTTCACATTGTGATTGGAATTCACTTCCCATACTAATTACCTAAAATTGAGGCGGAACAGAGCGCCGCGTTTGACTTTAAACAACCTATTTCCACTTGATGGAAACGTCAGAACAAAAAAAAAAAAAAAAAAACCTCCCACGAGAGCTGGCAGTGTAACATCTTAGCCTCCCCGCTGCCTCCCTCCAGCACCCTGCTCTTTCATGTCCCTCCCCTGGGAGACTCTCCAGGCCCTCAAATCTCCATCTTCTCTCCTTTCATCCCTTGTAACTCTTGCTCGCTCGCCCACACTCTACCCATCCACCCCCCTCCTTTGCCGCCTTGTCCGTGACATGGTCGGCCGGGCCAGGCGTGGCCGGCTTATAATTCTTTGATCGGCGCTCTGATCCCCTCCATCAGTGCCAGGGGCTCCAGCTGATTACAGATGAAATGGATCTGATTTGGACTCTGACTGCGGGCCAAACACCTGCTCAGACCAGAAGAAGTGATAGAAGAGGAGGTGCAGGCGAGATGAAACCTAGGAGACTGATGTCCAGCTAATCATAGAATGAGACCATCTGTGCTTTTGGTCTGTGCTGGTAAATGCACGCCTGATGGAAGCAGATATGACCCCGGTATTTCGTGGAGATGTTATAATTCACTGTATTAACCCCTCAATACAAACCTTTAACAACAGCTGATCCCTTATTTCACCGATACAACCATTTTTGACTCACTAAACAGCAGTAGTGTTTTTGGTGTGAAAGCTGTTTGTATTTCAGGATAACATCAGTAAAGCTTCTGCTCTCATATTAAAGCTGCACCAATACTTCAAACAGCTACATGTGTTTTAAAACGGGCCCATCGTAGTGCTGAGTTGACGGAGAATAACAAGTTAATTATCTCCGCAGTTGCCTTCAGCTTCAAAGGATTAGCGTCTTTCGGCATATTGTTTTGGTTTTGTCGTCAGCCTCAGAGCTGTCCGCAGCTGCTTTTAATGAAAAAGCTCTTATAGAACAACCGTAAAAACAGCTGCCAGATCGCAGAGGAACAAAGAAAGCAACTACATGGTAAACAAAGTGAAGGATTGAGCAGCTTTAAGCTGTTATTCAGGAAGGTGGAGACCAAAGCAGAGCAAAAAAGAGAAGGAATATTTGACTTAAAGCTCCTGTGAGGAGTTTTTCGCTGGTTATGAAACAGTACTCTATCTGACCTGCAAAAGCAAACGAGACCATCAGTCACAAGATTGATTATTCCTATATAGTTATTTTTAATGCCTGAAACTGCTGCCACAGGGGGGTAGGTGTCAGACCAAGCGATTAACTGCATGCTGCCTTTGTTTACATTTTCCAGGGCAAAAATGTAAAAAAAACTAATGTAAATGATAAGACAACAGGATGAGGTTTTTTTTTTGTTAAAAACCACCACTGAAGCATGTACAGGACAAAATCAGCAAAGAGATAAGTACGGCTTTGTCCACAGGGGGCGCCAAAACTAACACAAACCGAAAGTTCCTCACAGGAGCTTTAAAACAAGCGCAAGGAGCTAAAAAACAACGTCAAAGAAATTCACCATGAGTGCAGAGTGTTTAGTGCTCATAGATATTTCTAGTAATTGATTTGGATTTTACTTTCAGCTAATCTCGTTATCAGCTAATTTCACTCCAGTGCATCAGCCTCAGGGGGTGTAGTTCTTGTTTTGGAAGTAGAACATATTTCCAACCAAGCTTAATTGTATAATTTAGAATCAATATATTTTATTATCAGGTAAAGAATCTATAGGCTAGGGGCGCTGGTTTGGCTCAGTTGGTAGAGCAGGTGCCCCATATACAGAGGCTACAGTCCTCGACGCATTGACCGCATGTTCGACTCCCGGGTCTGCCGATCATTTGGTGCATGTCTTCCCCCACTCTCTGCTCCTAACACTTCCTGTCTCACCTCAGCTGTCCTATCAAATAAAGGCAAAAAAAATCTATAGGCTATATCTTGATATACACTTATCTTTATAAAGGCGACAATAAGGTATTAAAGCAACTGAGCCTATTAACGTTTTGTAGGGGGGGTGAAAAACAGATTTCTAGGAGCACTAAAGACAGCATGTATGATAGGAATTGACTAACAAAAATACCTTTGGTCAATATAATCATCTGAATATGACGTTGAGGGAAACCGCCCTCCAACTAGTAAACATGAACATGAACACAAAAATGGGTATGCAGCCGGATTATGAAGCTAAATCATCATGTATCTGTCAGGATTTATCACAGTATGACTTTTAAAGATGATGGACTTCCTGACTGGACGTCGGGCTCAGTGGTTGGTTGAACATTGACTTAGAAGTCGCTGGGTTTTGTTGTAGGATATGGACGACTGAAAAGAAGACTTCATTATAAGAGATGCACCATCTAGCTACATTAAGCACACTCCAAACTTAATTTGGAAACCAGGTTTATTGTGTTCCTGAAATTTAACAAGAACACTTAGCCAGCAATAACTGGGCTACTTATGTGAGAACATTGTGTTTCCTCTCGCTCAGGCTCTATCTAGGGCTCGCTCTCCTTCATTTCTCTGGTCGACCTTGTGCTGTCAGCCCGACGTATGTTGTTCCTGATGGGAACACACGAGCGCAGTGAGAAATGGTAAAAAAAAAATCACGTGCACTCTGCCCTGTCTCGACCTCGCTGCCCCGTGTGCAGGCCGGAGGGGATGCTGGGATAGCGCTTTGACCCGTCCACATAAGTGTGTGCACGGCAACCCATGATCACCATGTAGTCACAGGTCGATCAGCATTGCTTAAGGCAATGGCCTGGCTTATGAGCAACACACACACACAAGTAGACACAAATTAGAATGCAAATAAATTAGGACAAACACCGATTTTGGATGCATACTGAACTGAATATAAATGCTGCACACATACAGTACATGGTGTGCAAGTGCATTTATGGGGATCATACATGCACATACACTG
The DNA here is from genome assembly GCF_022749685.1 of Semicossyphus pulcher. Lineage (NCBI taxonomy): Eukaryota > Metazoa > Chordata > Actinopteri > Labriformes > Labridae > Semicossyphus > Semicossyphus pulcher. The sequence goes on along the minus strand of NW_027211737.1, from coordinate 28,275,252 downwards.
CACAGACATACAAAAGGAATGCTTTGTCATGTGTCATTTGCACACCTGCAGATGTACACACACGCACACACACTCTCACACCCTGCTCCTCACACACCAGCGCACTAATCAAATCACTCCGGCAAATATGCTCTTCCCCCCCCCCCAGCCACATCCAGACAAACAAAAAGCTGACAAACTTTCTCTGTTGTATTTCAAAGCTCATTAAAAAGTATTCACTGCTGTACGATTTAGCGCCGTAATCAGCTCTGAATAATAGAAATGGTCGTATTGACGCCTGCGGGCAGCCGACGTACTGTCTCATTTCGGAACAACAACCGCTGGGCGTGTGAATGCAAAACGCTATGACACACACACGCCCACGCACACACTATCTCCCTCTCGACTTGGCTCCTCTCGCTGGCTGTCAGTCTCTCAAACACTCACAGTGAATCTGGCTTGGGGAGGCCGCCTACTATGCACCTAGGGGGGCTAATTGTCCGGTACGGCTCGTTCCCTCCCACTCGCTCCGTCCTCTTTCGTCTCCTAAGCGCTGTTCTTTCAGCAATTCTTTCGGACGGAGTTCAAGAGTTCATGCTGAGCACAGAGTCCTGAATCCCAGTGAGTGCCAGAGGGCAGAAAGGTTACACCTAGCTGGACTCCTATAGAGGCAGCCTACACACCTCAACGGGGAGGGAGGGAAGGTTACACTGACAGAGAGATGAATAGAATGACAGTCGATGGAGGAAAAACACGAGCGATTGTAGTGTAAATGTTGAGGGTTAGAGTGAGTTCATGGGGCTTCTGAGGCTTTCAAGGTAAAGTTTCTCATTCAGGGACATTTTTATTTTTACAGCTTTCAAAGGAGCCTTGCAGAAGTTGGAAGCTGTTTTAAAGCCACATGTTCCAAAAGCCATCCAAACCATGTGGCTATATGCTTTCTGTAAAGCCCCTTTCACACGTGCACTGCACTCTTGAAACTTTCCCGACAACGTCCTGGTGGGCTGCATGTGTGCACCGAGAGCCGAACTTTCAACCCCGACTTTATGCAGACTTTTTCCTTTTTGCCAATGTGTGAACGCAGGAGGTAATAGTCAGGAACATTCACCGCGAGCGAGTGGTCAGAGTGGTGACGTTTATACGACCGGTGTGAAACCAGAAGAGCGACACATAACGGGATGATTAAAAACATCCGAGGTTGAAGAAGAAGGATCATTTACAAATTGGAGAGATGAAGAGAGTCAGGAGCTTCTGGCTGTGAGGGCCGACGCCGATCATCCGCCATCTTTGATATGTTGTAAACGTTACACTGTGACTTCTGCAGTGTACTTTTTACGTCGTGCCCTGCCCCGTGCGACCCTCCCTGCCTCCCATGTCTGGAAGGGAAAATCCCCCACTGTGAGGGACACTCACACGGAAAATGTCAGGTCTTGAGACTTCCTGGAAATTGTCAGGAGTGCATGTGTGAAAGGGGGCTCATCACTAGACGGTCCGTTAGTCGCTGCATACATATACACTTATTACAGCTGCTTCACTACTACCTGCATTTTAGCACATTTATCTCCTTCCAATTCCCCAGCGTCTCCTATATTAGCATTTAGATTTATCTGACTTTACGATGTTTCTCTTTCTCTTTCAATATGTGACCATATTTGTCCTGCTGTGGGATTTGTCAGCTCAGGGACAGTCTGCGTCAAGCTTAGTCAGATTTTTCCAGACCTGCATGAGACGCGCCACATCCACAAACTAAATGGGTATTTTTGTTGAAGTAAACTGTTGGAAGTCACTAGAAAAATACAGCTGAGGAAAGAAACACCCGTCAGACAATCAGACTGGTTCCAAACAAACCTCAGGTTAGCCGAGTTTATTTGGAAGAAAAACAAGTTCTGCCATGTGCGCAGGAGTCTATTTTTATAAGGTTAGGACTGGACCCAAGATATGAGCAAGCCTGTGACAGCTTACATGCACAAACTTAATACAATTGCTAATGTTTGTGTAGATACAGGTTTCCTGTGCGAGGAGGAATCATACCAGCCGTTAAAATGAAGTTCACTTTCTGACTTAGCTCTAAATAAAATGTTTTAGACAGTTTCTTCCTTTAGCTTCTTTAAAATAAGCTAGCCAAACATTTCATCTGCTCCTTTAAACCCAAAAGGCCAGAATGATCTATAGAGATGAAATCTTTCTTCTGTTGTCTTTGTGAAACATCTCACAGACCCAGTGCAACCCCACTGAGGGAGCATGAACACCAGGTTATGAACCACTCCTTTAAACAGTCCTGCTAATCTTGTGTACGACCTGTCTGACAGTCTTACTGCTTCTATCCTATCAGACTTTGTTGCAGCTGTGTTAAAGTTCTGAGATCTCAACTTTAGCAAGTGCAAAGTTAACACATCACTTTTAGAAATAGGACAAACAGTCTGACAAGAAGACCGAAGTTAACTGGAATTATTTTGATAAGCTAGCAAAGTTTTAGCTGCTGAAATATTGCTACCTTAAACGCTAAACTCCTTTTTAGCCACACTTCTGTCTCGCATTAAGATAGGCAGCAGGGAAGAGAATTAATGTCAGTGAACTGGCTCAATAAAGAGTTTAATACAACATTTTATAGCATAAGCTATAAGCCATCCTACAGTGGTAATCTAGAAGATCTCAGTTTAATTCTCTTTGGCGGCACCTATGGTGATAAACGGTAATTGCGGGAGCACACTTCCCAGATATCCAGACATTATCAGTAGACTGTTTGCTTCATCTGAGCGTCCAATTTGTTTCTTTTTCTTTGGATTTTCACTTCTTGTTGAAGTTGTATCTGTAGTCATCCATCTTTTCTTTGTTTGTTCAGCCATAGTAGATTACTGTTTACTTGCAACACTTGCAGAGAGCGGAAAAGCAGCCGCTTAGCTCCGCCTACCCTCTCTGGCAGACCAACCACTGCTGGCTGATGGAAAACGCGCCGCAAACTGGGCGCCGCTTGTGATTTTTTCCGCGAAAGTCGCACCGATATCCAGTCCATAATTCTGGAAATGCAAAGGCTTTCATCAGTGGGCCATAAGCTCAATCACCATTGTGTTACCTCATTCAGCGATAGATGGTGACTTAACAGACATTTATTTACATGAAAATCTTCGACACTTTAAGATAATTAGCTGGGAAAAGACTTAATGTCAGTGAACTGGATCAAGAGCGTATTTTTTCTAGCTTAAGCTAGCATTAGCCATGTCAAATTACGGGTCATCAAGACCAAGAAAGGCTGCAGCAGCAAATAGGAAATCCCTTTTTAAACATGCGGGACATGGACCTCTTTGCCTTGTGGCGATTACACATGCCCACTTTCTATTCTTCTACTTTGCTGCTTTACTTCAAAAAGCCATTCAAATCTCTGGAAGGCTCGCAGAAGCTGTAAGGTCAAATAGTGCGAGACACTTCTCCCTGACTCAACTACTACTTACAATAAAAGTGCCCCTGAGCAAGGCACTTAGCCCAGCTAGAATCACTGTGCTCACTGACTGAGAGAAGTCTGGAGACAATGAGAGACTCGAGCTTCTGGGCAGCTCCCAGCGGCCAAAATTAGCAGACTGTGGTTTCACCAGGGCAGCTCAGAGGGACGAACGCGCATTACTATAAAAAAATAAAATGCAAAGCAGGTTCTGAAGCATGTGCAGGCGTGTGCGCACTCAGCAGAGGCAAATCCTTCCCTGGATGAATAAACGTATAAAAAATGTGCCGACGACAGCTCAGATCAGATCAGTTAGCGAAATCAACGTCCATCAGCTAAAAATGCAGCAGGCAGACATGGAGTGCAGACAGATATTTGTTGAGGAGAAGACAGGAGGAGTGAAAGGTGAGACGATTGAGAAGAGAACGACGGGCCTTGAAGCTCTAACGCAGGGTCTATTAGGGCCTGATTGGACCCATTAGGAGCGAAAGACGATATGCGTACCGCGAGGAGCGCTCCTCCAGCTCGGCTCTACATTAACCACTGACTGCTCTCTATTTTGTTGAACACACGGGCTGATCGATAGCAATGAGGAGCGAGGAGAAGAGGGGATGAGGCGGGAGGTGAGGAGGAGAGAAAAGAGGTCCAGGTTTACGGGAAGATAAGCTGGGATCGATAGATAGACAAGGACTGCTGCTGCGTGCAGGGAGAGGACGGAGGAATGCCAGATGCAGCAGATTCACACTCGCTCACCTCATCAAAAGTGATGGAGGGGAACCAGTGTGTGTGTGTGTGTGTGTGTGTGTGTGTGTGTGTGCGTGTGTGTGTGTTCCAGGAAACTTGAGCAAGCATCATCCCTTCTCCGTATACCTCTTGCATGTTTACGTCAACAAAGGTAATGTAATACTCAAAGACAGGCCATTACTCAATCAATGGATGATGCGATAAACCATCCTTCAGTCCCTTCAGAATAATGTACATTATCACTAACTCTCAATAAAATGCTCATCAGTCTACGTGTCTTGGATGTTTCACAATAACAACTTGCTTTTAACCTTGCGTTCGCGTACACAACCGGCTGCGTTGTGAGCGTACTTGTTCACATACTTGTCTTTGCACTACGCGTGTTACTGGAGGATACAGTTAGAGGGCACACCAGAGAGCTGAGGTCATGCAACCACCGTATGTGCGGGATGTAAAGCACAGACATGGAGACACTCCAGGAGGTTACTATGATATTAATTCTGAGATCACGGCAGAAACAACGACTGCTTTTGTGTGTTCGGACAGAACACACCGTCTGCACCGTCCCCACTCTGTTTCTCCAACATGTTCCTCCGTGAACGGACTTAACGGACCGGCACTTGTTTCCATTTACTTTTCCAGGTTTCCACCTCGACTTCTAAAATGAAACTTACCTGTCGCCAGCTGCGGGTCCGGCTGTTTTTCACAGACATGTTTGTTATTGTGCAGAATGGCACGTCGTACAGATGTGGATACGGTTTTTCAGCTCTTCTTCAAAGCTTTTTCCTGCTGCTGTGTGGACCCTGTCACATCCCCTCTGCCTCTACACTGCCCCTACAGGTCATGTGCATACTGCTTTCATTTTGGAGGATGTGCACAGCCGACGCTCCAAACACAGTGTGGCAGCCATCATGCGTATGCGAACAGGTAGCTAAAAGCAGCGGCTTAAGAGTCTACCTGGAAAGAGCAGAATTATTCCCTTTCATTCGCTGGAAGTAGATGCAACAGGAAATGTAGAAAATGTCTAGTTTGCATTGCTAATTGAGGGGAGCAGAAGGAGTTTGTCGCTTCAATATGATAAAATATATTTAAGATTAGAAGGAAGGCCTGTCCCGAAGATAAGCTCGTTACAATAAAGGCCTGCGAGCTTCCGTATGCAAAGGTTTGGCTGCTGTTTGAGAATTTACAGCCGCAGCTTGTGTTGTTTTACATCCGCCTCACTACGCAGGATGGTGTTAGTAAGCAATAAACACAGCGGCTCCTGCACTGTGATTGGCTGCGTGTCAGGCTGTGGATATAAGTGCAGAACATTTATTTGTGCATGCCTGACACCTGCCACACGGCCTTGATGTACATAACCTCTGCCACCATCTTTCTCGCACTTTCCCTCTCCTTCCCCCTCCCCTCCTGTCTCTCTCCTCTTACTGTCATCTCCCCCCTTATACTTCCCCCGTTCCGCCCTCCTCCCCCTTTTGCTTCACCAAGATCTGGTTGTCTGTGATGGCACCCTGTCAGAGGAAAGCTATTTATGATCGGCAACCAATGTCCTCACAGAGATAAACACACACACACACTGTGAAAGACACAGACAGAGAGAGAGAGAGAGAGAGAGAGAGTTATTAGAGAGAAGAAGGGATAACTGCATGCTGACAGTGTGAGAGAAACGCAGAAAAATATGGATTGAGGAATAGAGCAATGTTGCCTCAGGCTGTTTTTTTCACACCTCTGTGCTTATGTGCGTAAATGTGTGCGTGTGTGTGTGTCTGTGTGTGTGCCGTGTCCTTGTTGTCGTCATGATATATGTGTGTGCACTTCTGTATTTTGTGTTTGGAAGTTACAAATGACTTTTATCAGAGGACATTCCCAAAGTCTGCTGGAGCTACCGGTGGCTACATCCAGCAGACCCCTGATTGCACCGAGAGACCCCTTTTAAACTAACGATGGCCACAACTTACACACACAGGTCACACACAGTGTGCATGCTGGTCTTCTATGACAGGGGTTTGGGAGTGGGTTCACAATTAGGTCGGTTCTGGATTGAAACCATCACTTCTGTAAGTATTATCCAAAAGCTTGGGCTCTAACTTGGTCCTTAATAAATGTACACTTAACTGTGGCGAACGTAATTAAAGTGAGTTATTTTGGATTAAAATCATGGTAATCCAAAAAATGCTATTTGAATTGTTAAGCTAGTGTCTTTGACACAGACAACAAATCTTCTATTTACATCTTTACTTGGACACGCTGCACGGCGGTGCAGTGGTTAGCGCTGTTGCCTCACAGCTGGAACCTTCACAGTCCAAAGACATGCTCGTTAGGTTCATTGGCGACTCTAAAATTGGTCAGAGGTGTGAATGTGGGCGTGGAAGGTTGTCTGTCTCTATGTGTCAGCCCTGTGATTGACAGGCGATCAGTCCAGGGTGTATCGCCCAATGACAGCAGGGATTGGCTCCAGCCCCCTGCAACCCTGAACAGGATAAGCGGTATAGTAATTGGATGGATCTTTACTTTGAAGAGTAGAGTCCTTCATGGACTTATCTTTTGTTCTAGCGATGTTTGTTGTCAGAAATCTAAATCAAAATGAAGCATAAAAGCTTGTTGTTTCGAGTGTCTAGCTTCCTTCTTCACGCTGAGCTGAAATTGGTTTTAATCTTTTTGTCTAAATCATGAGAGCAGTTAGGCTTATTTCCTAACATGTGAACCATTCCCATTGTAAATGTCTCGTCAAGGGGCTCCGTGTCAAAACTAACATGGAGCGTCTTTCTAAATGAATTAACTTCTCCCATCAGAACTAAGCTGGCCGGACATTTGGGAACTGTTTAGTTAGTAAATCAAACTGAAGGTGTGAAATAATAAACAGGCATGTAGACCAAAACTTATGATTCTGCAGAGCAATAAAAACAAACAACTAAATTCGTTTTCGAATCTTACATTTAAATTTCGTGCTTGGTCAGTGAGTTTCACTTTCCTAACAGTGCTTTCTTCTCTTCTGCTTCAGGCAAACTCACTTTCACTCACGATCAGGATAAGGCGTGAGCACTCACATTCACTCATTTCACACCTATAACCTACACCCGCTCTCTTAACAAAATGCTCTGAAATCCAATATCCTTCCCAAATTCAACTTTTTCCGTCTGCTTTTTGTTTGCTTCCTTCTTATCTCGCAGCTCTTACATCTCTCTGCTCGTTCTCTTTGTCTCCCCTCAGAATAATTTCACCCTGGTGGTACCTGAAAACGTCTGTAATTTCCACATCCTGTTTTGACAACTGCCGCCTCCCTCCTCCTGCATGTTTTTCCTTTTCCTCCTCATATTCACTTTCTTATTTCTTTTGATTCCTCGCTCATCTTACATGCATCCCCCTCCTCCATTCCTCCTCCTATCTTTCCATTGTTTTCCTCTCCCATACACCACCAGTCGTGGTGTTTGCTGAGGAAGGTTTTCGGGCAGGCATAGAAATTCTGCTGTGTTTTTCTTCTCCACCCTTTGTTCTGTTTTTACTCTTACTTGCTTTTCTTCTCCTCCCTCGCGCGTCTGTGTGATTTCGCCTTAATCTCCCGTTCACTTGTTTTGCCTCGGTCTTCCCCGTGAATGTTGAATAGAGACACTCGACTCAGATGAAGGTCACATTGGGCTAAAGGAGAGAAAGAGAAGAAGAGAGGGGTAATGAGAGGCGGGGGAGGAACTTTGTGTGTTTGTGTGTGCACATGTATATCCATGTGAGAGGCTGCTTTAATTGTTTTAATGTCTCTTTAAGAGGAAACACACACAACAACAACTGTGCTACTCCCATAAACAATAACAGATACACATACATGCAAACATTCCCATACAAGAAATGCATACAAAAAAAACCCACATCAACCCGTAGAAACAGTAGAGGCATGATCACATCAGAATGTAGCACAGGGAAATCCATCAGTGCAAAGTGACGGCAATGCTAAGGTGCCTAATACATGCACTCTTTTAAATCGTCAGCAGGGGGCGACTCCCCTGGTGTTCAGAAGTGTATGAGAACATGACAAACTCCAGCTCGATTTATGATCCATGTCGGCTTCAAAAAGATACTTTTTTAGTTAATTATGGTCCCAGTTAAAGCAAAAAAGAGGATAAAGTTGGTTAAGGGTGAGGGTGTGACTATCTTGAGATTGACAAGCTGCTACCACAGCAGACTCTCACCAGGATAGAGGCGTAATGATGTGTTTTCTTCCCCAGCTCAACCCTCTTGTCCGGTGATGTCACTTCTTGCTCAAAACACCCAAAAATTGTGAAAGCCAAACTCTCAACTTTTCTACACTGTATGGCTCCAGACACTAGTCACATGGCTAGTCTGTAGCTAGCAAAATCAACTAACCAATAGCTACTTTAAAACATGTTAGCCCTATTCAGTCACAATAGCAAAGTACAGTGGAAAGTGGATTTTCATTGGAGTAGGGAAGCAAACCACTAATGTGCTAGCTAGCTAGAAAAAATAGCGACAGTGAGTTAAGAGCTAACCAAGGTGGATTTTGAAGGGAGCTAATTCAATGCTAACAAATGAACTTCTTTTCAAGTTTTAGTAGCAATTGCTGGAGTAAAGGCCAAGTTCTCTCAGTAAAGTCCACAAACATGCCTCATTTTTTTGAGACAGACTGATACAAGAAATGCTGAAAATGAAGATGCATTGGTTTCAGAAGCTAGGCTAGCCCAGTCGCTACGTCATGACTTAATTTATCTGTAGCGCTCAGATATTTTTACTTTGTATAAACTTACTTCCCCCAGCATTTTGTTCTCACGGTTGTTACAATGAAGAGACACTGAAGAGGGACAAAGCACTCTGACATAGCCTCAAAAGTTAGCTTGCTAGCTAGCGGTGCAATAAGTTAACACAGTTTTTACAAATTACGTATTTGTACCATCGCCTCCTGTCTGATAACTGCCACAAAATCGTTACTCATATGTGGAGCAAATTATGTAAAACACAGTTATTTATTCGTTATATATAAAAGTGAATGATGCAACACAACACTGTCAGGACAGTAGTTGGTCAAGGGCGTTATTTCATGCACCAAAGTTAAACCTTCCTTGAAATATCATCAACATGAAACACACTCCAACTGAACAAAGCCACACACACACAAAAACACACCTGAACCCTTAAGGCACACTTTCATTGGGTCCCAGGTTTCACACTGCAGATCACCTAAATGCCAAGTCTCAGACAGTGTGTGTGTGTGTGTGTGTGGGGAGAGATTCATGTCAACATCAATGGCTCACTAATCACAATGAGAGCGCCGAGGGCCAAGCAGACACTGTCAGTAACGTATGGGCCGGCTAATGTTACACAGAGCGAGCACACAAAGGCGACAGCAGAACCTCTGACACCATCATAGTTCATCCTCTGCCGTCAATAAAGCAGACACTGGAAACTCAGCTCCACTCTGTGAACACCGCACGGCACTCCATCGACTGGGAAAGCTTTGATGTTCATCATGTTCACTTTATTGATCGAACAAATAGCGTGACCCTTGACATAAGTCCCAAACAGGAAATCAGAAATCTCTCATTTGGACAAATGTACGTGAATAGCACGATGATTTTCAAAGTAAAATAATCTGAACGATGCCTTTTTTTAAACAACACACAAGCTTTTAAACGGTTCATTTATCCAAAGAAGTAGAAGCACTTTCTCAACCCATAAAAGAGCATTTAATCCGTTATGCGCCTTACTAGCCAGCGACAGTGTGAATCCTGCTATTGACCTGCTTTTCTAAAGGAAGAGAACATCCAAGGAAAGGATAAGTCCTCTTCTGATACGTGCAAGAAAATAAAAAGCCGATTACGTCAAATTTGAAACCCTATTTGACAGCAGGTCCTCCAAAATCAAGTTGGTTTAATTAAATGTGCTGTAAAGTGAATTTAGACTTAATGAGGAACCTCACGGCTATGAGTAACACACCGTGTAAGCACCGAGTGTGTGTGTCTGCGTCTGGTGGAGCGTTTAACCCTTCAGTGCGCGTCTCCACCTGGGACTGAACCGGCGGCGAGTCTGCTGAAGTTTTAACAGCAGCAGAATAACTTTAAAGGCTGTGAGGGAAAAAGTCTCCGAAATGAAAAATACTGCTGCTACTGAGGCCGCTGGCTGGGTTACCTATAGGGCTGGATGAACTCACACACACACTTTTACACACAGGACTATGTGACAGCGCAGCAGCATACGGGCCATCTCTGGTGGATTTTTCCTAAATAAGTAAGTCATCCAGACCTCAGCTTTCCACTGGCTTCATCCAGGAGAACACAGCAGCCAAAACCCTGCAAGGCTCCACACAAACACACGCGCAGGCACTCAATATGCTTGCACGTCTGCACACAAACCAATGAACGCATATACTTCCAAAACACACACAGAGACACACACTCAAGGCCAAAAAGGAGGGAGAAGGGTTGAGTGAAGGGGGAGTAGAAGGGTTTGGTTAAAAAGCAAGGTTTCAAGAACACCTGCACGCACGCACACACCTCCAGCTGCTGGCTGCCTGTGTGTTTGACAGGCAGCACAGTGAGTAGCTGTGTGGAAGCTAGCCAGCCGCTTGTGAATCAGCAATGACTAACAGTTTAGACCTGCACTTCTTGAGCTAATCGCCTGCGTGCTTATTGTAAATGTGTGTGTGAGTGTGTGTGGGTGGATGTGTTGTGCGCCCACGTGTTTGAGCATGGCAGAGTGTGAATCCCGTCCTGTGTTGATGCGTTAGCCTGCGTGCTGCCACGATGCGAGCCTTCCCCATCAGGCCCGATTGTGACAGGCCGTCCTTTAATTGCTCCGCTGCAGATTTGACATTGTCTCAGCTGACAGCGCCCTGAGGAGCAGAATAAAAGCGGAGTGACGATGTACCCGTCACTTCCTCCAATCTGCCTCGACAAGAGCACAACTTAGTGCTCCGTTTGATCGTCTCACAAGACAACACGATGGGATGCTAATCGCATGCAAAAGGGCCGAGCTTTGAGCGCGCGCCAGAGCGTGTGGGTCTGCCTCGTAAGAGTGCGCGAGCGTGTGTGTGCGCCAGTAATGGCAGCTCTAATCAGCGGCAGGATTGGAAGAGGCATGTGGCAATAAAGCCCAACAAAATGCCTGCCAGTCCCTATTAGAGCCGAGCAATCTCCCAAAACCAGGCTGAGGACACACACACACACGCACACACACTCACACATCTTGCTGGACATCTGGCCAAGGTCGGCGCGAGATCTGAGCAATGAAGGCCAACTTTCCACCCCCTCACAACCCCACCCACACCTCCAACACCACCACTGCTTTAAAAACAAAGAGGATCGAGCTGCAGCTCGGCTCTGAAGTCTTTGACGTCCAGAGTGATTTAGCTGTAAACTCTGACCCCTCTAAGTGCGTCCCATTACTCGCTGCTTGTGATTTACAGGCTAAAATTAGAGGGGGCTGTTATTTGCTGGGAGCATTATCAGCGCGGAGGGACGACGGAGTCAGTTCCCCCTGAGATCCCTCATGAGAGTCGTCAATCCATATTCAACTGAAGGATCGATTATTCAGTGTACCATAGAAATGACTGATATACAGCTGAGGGTTTAGCATTCGTCTTCCTCATGCTTTGCCCTGTTCCTGAAATAGTGTCTCCTTCCTGTCTCCTACTCCTGTTAAATATGTAGCTCTGAAGATGAATACTGACTTTTACACTGAGATGTTATTCTATATTCAACACAGCACGTTTTATAATTTGGAGTTGGAACTAAAAGCTTTAATTGCCTAAGTCTTATACATAGTTAATAAGGGCATGTTTCTGGTTGCCAGACTGTGAAGAATCTCATTGAGACAAGTTACACTTTTCAGCAGGGCGGCAGAGTATTTGGACTAATGATGCATTTTTTGTTACCAGCAGTCCTAAAAGTATGTTTTGATATTATTGCCAAAAAAAAACGTGCAACTAAAATGATTTATCACAACTTCATATTACAAAATGAGTCCTTAAAGGGCCAGTTTGCCCATTTTACACCTTAAAATCTATTTACAGGTGTATATGTGAAAAGTGTGGTTTTTGGCTCCAGTACCAGCTGTTTGAAATCTAATAAATGGCCTCGAGTGATGTCATTTGAGTCCGTATTGGTTGGGCCTGAGTTTGAAAAGAGAAACCTGAGAACTCCGAGGGCGTGGAGTCAGGACGACGTGAGCTCGTGAGACCTCTGCAACGCACTTCTCACCTCTGCAGCTCGAGCTAGAATAGCAGCTACGAGCATTACGTGAATTTCCAACTGAAATGTTGGCTGTCATTGGGGAGATGATAGACAGAGAGAAAGATGTTTTATTGATCCCAAGAGAAATTCAAGATGTTATGAAAAGGAATAAAAAAAGATGTCTCTGGTTCGTTGCAAGTCTGTAGGTGTGCAGAGCTAAATTAGAGGGGTCTTCGATCAGTCAATGCTCAGCACCAGTAAATGATTTACTCCTCATAGATAAGAATTATAGGCTGCCTTTTTAATGAATTTACTTTTTTACTTCTACTTTCAATTATTAAAAATGTACTTTCGCTACATTGCTGATCTCGGCGTGTGTGAAGTCGAGGCACTGAAACTCTCAGAATAAAATTATTGCAAAACGATGAAGAATGGTTGCACCCGTTGTTTTCTATTTGTACTTTACGACTCGGCCATCACCGCTACTACTACCAGAAGAAAAAACCCACTCTGCCAGCTGTGAACTCTGTCGCTGCAGCCCACAGCACAGATGCTATCAAAGCCCCTGGCTCTGCAGTCGGTCAGAACGCATCGACCAAGTTCCTGGCAGTGTGGACAAACGGGTCTGAAGTCCTATTGTCTCTGCAGCATGACAAGAAAACCCCCCTCTGAATGTCTCCGTGTCGCAGATGAAGTGATTGTGATTTTGAGTGGGACCCTTCCACTATCATCCACTCATTTCCTGTGTGAGGCGCACAGCCTTCGTTGGGTGCTTTTGGCAGCAGATATTGGTTTGAGCTGAGAAGCTGTGATTATTATTCTCGCTGTGCCAGAACACACAGAAACAACGGCGGACACAAAATACTGAGCAGCACCTGGTGTGTGAGCTAAACTGAGGGAGAAACACAATAGCACACATTTGTCAACAGATCCACAACACACACACAAGCGCTTTATTTCACAGGCTCATAGTCCTCGAGGTTTTATCTGCTTTGAAAGTTAAAAGGAAGAAAATCTCCCCCGTGAGGGCAGCGAGTTCACTCAGCTGATGAGTATAAGTCTGTTTTTGAGCTTTAAGGTGTATTAGAGGAGGAAAGCCCTGTGAGTGAATGGGCTGGGAGATCTGTACGTGCGTGTACTGTATGTGTGTGTTGTACCAAAAATCTGTTTATGTAAGTGGGAGAATGTGACGGTAAAGCGCTGGCAGGGGCCCTGGCCTTTTGCAGGGCCCAGTCCCAATATTTGTCTCATAAAGAAATAAGCCAAACAAATCCCTCCTGCGTATGTGCACTCTGATCAAATCTGCAGCCTTTCATGCAGGGCTTTACACTCCACCACTTTGACTCCTGGTTTCTGCTTTTCTCACCACACGCTCTCTGTGGGCGTCGACTTTCCCATCTCGTGTATTAAGATAATGATCGTAATGGTGAAAAAGTGCTGCAGGATAAATACAGGGCAGAAAGTACACGGGTCTTTTTGATGACAGTGACTTTCCAGAAGCAATCAGTGATGAATACTATATGTGTCACTCTGCATGTTTTACCATTACCTCACTTTAAAGTCTTTTAAAGCTGCGGCAATAAATACTTTTGTATTTTAAGGACTGCATGTGCTAATTTATTATTATCAGCCAATCATCATGACGATGCTGTTCTTGATCATTTTTACACTTTTGTACCATTGTAACCATATGTATTGTCTGTTGTTGTTGATGATGTAGCAAGAACATATGCTCTCTTTGCCTGTCTCTATCCTGCATCTCCTTCTATCCCACTTTTCAGCCCGTCCAGTCGAGGCAGATGTCTGTTCAATACGAGTCTGCTCGAGGTTTCTGCCTGTTAAAGGAAGTTTCCCTCGTCAATGTGTCAAATGTTAAGTGCTCCTCATGGTGATTCATGTTGGGTCTCTCTTTAAATAACATAACAAAGAGTACGGTCTGGACCTGCTGTTTTTGTGCCTTGGTTATGATTTGGTGCTACACAAATACAATTTGATTGATTGATTGAAGTGACGAATCCACAAAGAATAGAAATGTGTTTGTGTAGTTGCCCTTAGATGCAACACTGTGTATTGGCTACTTTCGGCTCATTGTCTTGGATTGACCGCCCGTAACTTTCAATCTCGCATGTCTCATTAAGTCTGATTTTAGCAGCAAACAGCAAATAGGAAAACAAATAGGAACTAGCTTGCGCAGAAAGTGGAGCATTCAGTAGCTAAAGATATTTGGCCCAACTTTTTGGGGGTGGTGACCAAAACTGAGAGCAAAACGTGATTAATGAACTATTTTAAGTTGTCGAGTAACACAACTCAGCATGTATGCTTATGCTGAGTCGGCTAAATGGGTGGAAGTGTGGAAAAAAGATTGGTTGCCATGACAACTTTATACAGCATGGTACACAACGTGTCACTCAGCCTCTTGTGGGGAATGTATTTAGACTTATTTTTTATCAATACTGCTTTAAAATATAGCGAGAAGTGAAGATACTGTTTCTTTTCACTTAAACGTTAATTTCAATCGTAAGTTCAGCTACAAATTGTAATATTATTTACTGTGATAAGTGAATAATGTTTTTTGCAAAAGCTTCAGATGCACCCTGATGAAAGCCAGAGAGCTGGAAATAAAGGGATTAAGGTGTACACATATACAGTTGTGCAAACTTTGATGACTTTGATAGACTTAGAGACACATATATTTTTGCTCCTTCTTTTAGCCTCAGTCTCATCGTTTCCATATTCACACCTTCAGTATATTCGTACATGCTGTGCATATGAGCTAAAGAAATGACACATCATTTTCTTTGTCCCTTTAGCTGCAGGCTGACACACACATTTATGTGACAGCTAAGTTCCATGACCTTCTGTGCTGTTGCAGAAAAGCGTCTATATTTAATAGATGCATTGGTGGCCAATGAGAAATGAAGCTTCCATTAAATTTGTGCTCGAATTTCACAGCATTAGTTCTGACATTATATGTGATTAAAGTCTCCAGAGAAGAATAACTGATGTGACTCAGTGTCTCCCTGAAGGAGACCCTGAACCATTACGGGGGAGTACGCAGCATTTTAAGTCCTGCGTGGGCCCTGAAAAACAATGGCGCCGCCGGTGAATAAGTATACCAGGTAAACATTTAGCCGTGCTTTTATTTTATAGACTCATTCAAGGTCAGAGCCAGTGTGATTTTTTTCCTCTTCTTCTACCAGAGGCAGGGATATCCTGTTTCATTAGCTTTCCTCTCACTGCTGCTGCCGTCTGTACGACAGAATGTAGCGGCTGAGGGTCGGAGCCGCAGCTGAAATAGCAAATAACCAGGGAGCCCTACACGGGTGGAGGATTATTGACAGAGAGGAAGGTTAAAGAGTTATATATGTGAGTGTGGATCAATGCATGATTCAGCTCCTGAGCGTGTGTGTGTGTGTGTGTGTGTGTGTTCATGCACGCACCACATCCATATTCCCACTGGGATTCATGTTTGTGAAGAGTAACTTGGGCACATGTGTACATTTGCATCCACCCCTACACGTGCACGCATGTGTAAGATGGTGTGTGTGTGTGAGACAGTAACAGCGTGAGCTTCATGCATTATCTCATTATGTGGCTCTCCCAGGCTGCAGGAGGACCCTGTCCCTAATGGCCCCTGTGCTCCTCATGATGAGGCAGTGAAAGGGCAAAACGAGGAACGCCCTCCTCTTCCATGGTAACTGCCGGACCCCTGGGGGCCCATTGTTTGGCTGGCTGTCCCACTCAGGCTCCAGCTCCAGCCCTGGGGGACGGATACAGAGGGGAGCTTGACAGCTAAACAAATGAGATCACCTCCCACTGACCATGTCTACCCCGAACTCACCTGACTCCACACACAGTTTATGAACTCTCCCGTTCTGATTCTATCTTTAAAGGGCCAGTTCACCTAAATAACGCACATATTTTTCAGCCTAACATGCAGATAATGTTGGTTTGATTTTGCTCAGATATGCCACAGTTGATTGGAAACTGCACATGAACTTCAGTACCTGCTGGAGAAGCTGTTTGCATCCTGTTCAAACCAAACACCTGAAACACTAATGGGCATGATACAAAATATCAGTGGTGAGTAAGGCCTGTGCTGCTCCTTATGTCTAAATTAGAAGAAGGAAAATAGAAAGACGACAGCGGGGGGAAAATAGCCTACCGGATTTATACTAAAACCTTTTAAAAGGACAGGAAGTGTTGTACACGTTGCATCGACCTTGGTTTGGTTCTTTATGCACTTCACATGTCACGCAAAATAACACGCAACCACTCATCAACCAAAACCAAATCTTTTACACGACCAGAAAAATATTTGGCGACAGAGAGCCTTAATGACAAGAGGCAGGTTCACCTTGCACTTTGAAGGAAATTATTCATCTTTTTATTCTTGTGAGGACATCTGTTCTTCCTGACTCACAGCAGGTGACTGACGTCTGTGCACACGCAGGCACGCACTGGACTCACCCAACGTAATGAAGCACATAATCACATCGACGGACGCTGAGACACAAAGGAGTTATATCGAGAAGGATTATCCCTGTTGTATCCACACACACACACAGACACACAGACATAAACAGATGAGTCTGCAGGCACGCAAAGGCGCTTTATGAGTGCATGAAAACATAGTGCAACCACTTCAGACTGTTGCCACAAAGTGACCGAAAAGAAAGAGAGAAGACAGACTGCATTGAAATGTATGCTTGAATACATAAAAATGGAATTCATCTTCTCTCAATGATAATATTTCACTTGATCAAGGAGTCATGAAGGCAGAAGAAAGAAGAAACACACACACTGATACACACACCATCTGAGCAGCTCTGGCTGAGGTCATCTTTATTAATAAACCCCCTGACAACAAACACACTCACATCAAGGCCCTCGCCCTCTCTCCATACTTACCCCACCCTCCCTCCCTTCTTTACCTCCTTGAGAATGGCATTTGCCAGACAGACACAGTAGGGGTTTGTCTGTAACCACACACACAGTAGCCTGCCTCATACACACGGTGCAGGATGGCCTAGAGACACTGTGTCAGTGATCTGTCAGAGGGTAACAGTGCAGAACAGGTGTGTGTGAGGCCGTGTGTGTGTTTGTGTGTTTTGGGTGGAAGTAAAGGAGAGGAAGGCCAGGCAGACAGGAAGTTAGCCCTGCACACACACACGCATACACACAGGCAGACACACACTAAGATACATGCCCCGGCTCATTTGTTCCCACTGACAGGAGAGGAGAGGGATGGATTTCTACGAGACGTGCCTAAGGGAGGAGGACAGGTGTGCGTGTGTGTGTGTGAGAGAGACTCAGAGGAAGAGAGGCAAAGGAAAAGAGCTTAAAATTGCGTCAAAGCCTCAAAAGCATTTGTGACTTTGCTTGTGTGTGTGTGTTTGTTTTGATTCTCTGATTGGAAGCATAAGGACAGGTGGATTTTCATTTTTGTTTGGAAGCACGCCTAGAGAAGGGAAAAGGCGCTTTGTTAAAACAATACAGGTGGTGTTTTTTTGTGCTGCTACAGGTGCTACAAACAGATGAAATATGATCAAAAAAGGTTTGATCACACCTCAAAACAATGCACAATGGTGTAACATACAATGAAGCAGCATTCTCATGCAGTTATTGCTTCGAGTCGTCCAACTATCCAATTCCCGTTGCTTATCCAGACCTGCGTCTCGTGGCAGAAGGCTTAGCGTTGCAGCCAGGATGTCCTCCTTCACCCTAAAGCTCTTTTTTGGTGTTTCCAGGCCATATGGGAAATATTATAACTGCAGTATGTTCTGGTTTTGTACTGTGGTTTCACCAGCTGGATGTGCCAAAAACGCCTTCTGCAAGAGGCAACCAGGAGGTTCTCATCAGAACTACATCAACTGGATCATTTAAATCCAAAGAGGTCATGGTTCTACTGCAAGCTCTTTCTACTGCTCTAAGCTCTACACCCCCACAGCCGACATGTCTGCACCTGGGCTGAGCAAGATACCCAACAATGGAGGCCCCAAATGGGTTAGCTGAGATGGGTCAATGGAGGGCCTTTGTTGGGCTTCGCACATGGCACCATACTGGTAGACTGAGCCCACTTAGTCCATCCAGTATCCATAGATTCTTTTGGCTGCCCATGTGGGCCCCAATATCAGCCCTTTTAAAAGCCAATACTCAGTTGAAGCCCACTTAATCCAGGTGTCCTCATATGGGCCCCTGTTGGAGGTGTTGGACCCCTAAATTCTGATTAGAATCCCCCAGTGTACCCACCCATCCTACACCCCTGCCAGTCCCTAAAGCCTATTTCATACTTTACTTGTCCCTATTGATGTAGGATCATATGATGTAAATTCTGTTACCTGGCCATGTCTGTGGAGGTCCATAAGGATCATTAAAGCCTTTGTATACAGACACCGAATGCAGTCAGAACATGGGTGATGTGACAGCTATATCTTGCCCTTACGGGTGATCCCAGACAAGAAAGAGGTAAGAGCTAAGCAAGCTAATCGCGGGAGCTTAAACTGAACAATTTTGTGTTTCTGTATAAACATAGCCTACGAGCAAAGTCTGGGGCAGCCCTCTGCATGTCGCCCCCTGTTGTTCCAATGCAGTATCCTCATCTAAGTTAATTAGGGGGCTTTGTTTTTCCAGGCAGTGTTAATGCTGGTGTGAATACAGAATAGATTGGATCCGTTCAGGAAAATCCTCAGCTCATATGGTGCTTTTTTACTTCAGTGTTCTGTTGATGAAGTTTGGGCTTCTGGAGGTGGCGCTATTTTCCTTCCCGAGACCCAGAAGCTGTCGCTATCATGCTAAACAACATCCTTCTTGTTTTTCCAAACAAACTTATGTTTCAACTCCCAAATACAAGACACGTTGCTTCCCATGATGCTACTCGTTCCAGAGGATCCTCGAGGGAAGGAATTACATAACACTGAGTGTTTACTACAGCAGTCCTCGTGCAAAACAAACAAATAAAAGCTTTAAGAACTGAATATATGTTTAATCACAGTGTGTTCCTTTTGAAATAGCGAGAGGAATAAAAGGTGTGGGTGATCTGATTGATGAATCCCACCAGGAAACAGGTTTTTCTTGTGTTTTGCAGCAGGTTACATGATGTACATCCTGTCACAAGATAAATTGAAAGTCATGCCAGATCTTCAAGGGAGCTCAGGAACAGAGCATGTGACACATTTCAACCTCAGCGGATCGTCTTGCTCAGTAAATGCAGAACAGCTGGTGAATTTCAGCATTCGCTCTGGATAGGCTGCATTTAACTTTTGGTTAAAATGCAATTTCTTTTTCCACCTCAGTAAAGCTGTTTCATGGTATTTGTGCTTCTTTTCGATGCCGCTGAGTGGAGAGATGGCAAAGACAGCGAGGGTACAAACATACAAACCCAGCTGGGTTTGAGTATAATGTGTTGTTAGAGTGAGCTTCCACCTCTGAAGCCTTGGGACATCACAGATAAGTATTTTTTTTAATAGTTTGGGCCCACTTTGTTGTGTATCCTGAAAGGAAGAAAAGAACCGCAGTGTCCTTGTGCTGGTGGAGGAGAATATATCTAACATTAAACATCACGTTGGCTTGTCTTCCTGCATGTGTTTATGGATGCAAATTCTTCAGAAATAGAAGTGAAGAGATGCCAGACATTTACATTCATCTCACACTCTGTGACTCACTAAATGGTAAACAACTGGCAGCCCAGACACCATGACCAACAAGGATTATATCACCTCGTCATGAGATCACAGCAGGCCTGGAGCCAATCTCGCGATGTGCTTTAAACTGTCAGGACCGCTGGAGATGAAACTCTCCAGTCAAAGCCTCGGCTCACTTACATTTTATCCATTTTCAATGTGAGCCTAACTGGAATCAATGGGGCGGTAATGGACAGAGAGAAAGCGTGTTAAAGTGTAATGCTACCTGTTAAATGCAGTTGCCGGCCGCTCGATTCGGGCAGAATGCTCGCCTTGAAATGTAAGAATACACTCTCTCTTTCAATAAGGAGTGAGTAGAGGAGAGGTTAGAGGTGGGTGATGGAGCCTGATTTGGTGTTTGAAAGATTGATGTGTGCAGATTGTCGGCGCTCCTGCGAGATATTCAGGATGGTCAGAAATTTGACAGTTAAATTGCAAAAGAACAACTGGGACTCAGCGCTGTGTTTATTCTCGTCAGGATGGAGAACCCTCTGAAGCTGCTTTTACACCGTCATGTGACATCCAGTTAAAACAGTACAAACAAACTCTTTAAGGAGGGTTAGCAGCTCCTTAAGGCGAGTCTCGCTGCCGGGTTTTACAGGCTGACAGCCCAGATGCTGCGAAGAGAAAAACATTACTTCAGCTACATCCCAATCACAGATGGAGACTCAATAAAAATCCGCCTGATATTATTCCAACCAACACATAAAGATCAGCTTTTAGAACCTGTTATTTATTCATACAAACTGTCATCACATGCGGCTTTGTCACTGGGACGCTTTTTCAACTTTCCATCAGCCGTCGCTAATTGCAGGCCATTTTGAATAATATCAACATAAACAAACCTGCCTCCGAATAAATGCGGAGCCCACGGTAGCTGACACATGCTGTCAGCCCTCGAATCAAAAGCTCAGCAGTATACTTCAGATGGAAAAATGTCTTCAGTCTGGTAAATTGAAGCCACATCTGCACATAACCAAAACCAGTGGTGGGCTGACTGTTTCAACAGACCGGCAGCATGCAAATAGAAATTTGTATGCTTGAAAACGATGTGTCAAATTCAAGACACATCTATCATTCTTTTCTATTGCATTACATTGAAATTAGGACATACTGAGGCATTCAGAGGAAAGCATGTTCCGCAGTCCACTTATTTAGTTAAGCTTAAGACGCCGAGGTAAACAGTTGCAAAAGTAAAACCTTTTAAACAAACCGCAGCTCTTCAATCAAAAACCAGGATTTAAAAAAGCCTCTCCGTGAAGCACAAGGACGGGTGAAAGAGCGTTCCAAGTCTGTCCCTTTAAGTCAAGGTTGGGGGAAAAGAACTAGGCCATTTTCCTGCTGCAATGGAAAAACAAAAGTAGCAGGGTGTCTGGGTGGCAAACAGGGAGGGGGAAAATGACAGCGGTACAAGGAAATCAAATAAAGACTGACAATAAATGAAGTGCAGAGGAGGTCTGTGGTCACGGAGCAGAAGTCAGAGAGCTGCTGACGACAACAATCACACATTCTGCTTCTCTCGTCTTTATCAGACACATTGGCTGCTTTCCTATTCTTGTCTGCGTCGCTCTATCTCTCTGTTTTCAATTTTTTGTCATTATTGCAGACTATTCTCCGGCTTCCATTCACTCCGTATGAGTTTTCTCCGTTCTTTCACTGATTTCAGACTCCAGTTTCTCTCTTTCTCGGCTCCTTCTGGCACTTTATGGCTTTCTCACTTTTAAATGTGTCTACTGGATTGTCTCTTTGCCCCCGGTTTTCTGTGTATTTAGTTGCCTGACACTGTCTCTGTGTCTCGATTCAGCTCTGTGACATTTTGGCAAATACACTTTTAAACTTTCATCCCGAGTGAAAAGGTCGATACAACTCTTATTTCTGTATGCTCAATATGAAGCTCCCAGAGGATGCTTAGCATATCTTAGCATAGCTTAGCATAATGACTGAAAGCGGGAGGACACAGGTAGTCCCACTTTTTTTTAAGGTAATCATGTTTTAATACAAAAATAATGTTAAACGACTATTTGCGGTTTTGTTAAAGATAATCGATGGAACTATTTCTTGTGAGCAGTAACTACCAAGAAGACAACACTCCAGGTATTTCTTCGCCTAAACAAGACGTTTGAAAGTATTTATCAAGTGGCGATGTGTTTAGCCTAGCTTAGCATCAAGACTTGAAACCAGTGAAACACGGCAACTCTGGCTTTTTCAGGATTGAAAAAAAAACACCCGCCCTATATTACAAACTATAATCTTGTTTCAATCCCTACAGTAATTTTTTAAATTTAAGATACTTAAAGTAATAATCTCAAAGATCTAAGTTTCGTACTATTTGGCGCCACCTTATGGTGATATATTGTAATTGCAGGAGTACACTTCCCAGATTGGCTCCCTTTGTTATGGCTGTAACTCTTGATTTTCCTCGCTGACGGTCGCTTTCCTTTTTAAACTGTTTGCCTTCACCCGAGCTTCCAATTTGTTTCTTTTTCTTTGGATTTTCACTTATTCTTGAAGTTGTATCTGTAGTCATCCATCTTTTCTTTGTTTGTTCAGCCATAGTAGGTTACTGTTTACTTGCAACACTCGCAGAGACTGGAAAAGCAGCCGCTTAGCTCCGCCTACCCTCTCTGGCAGACCAACCACTGCTGGCTGATGGAAAACGCGTCACTAACTGGGCACCGCTTGTGTTTTTTTTTCGAGGGATGTCGCCACAGACACCCAGTCTGTAATACTGTAAATGCAAAGGCTTTCATCAGTGGGCCACAGGCTCAATCACAATTGTGTTACCTCATTCGGCGATAGATAGTGACTTAACAGACATTTATTTAAATGAAAATCTTTGAGATTATATCTTTAAATTATTTCGTTGTTTAGACATACACCAAATATCGTTGGCCAGAGACTCTGGATATAATGCGGATTGCCAGATATCAATGGTCAACACATGCGATGACTGTGTGACAGAATGCCTTCAGTTCCAGGTTTTATAGAGATCTAAACAAATGAGAGTCAATATTTTAGGCATATTTCTTTTATTTTGGACACAGTCTTTATGCTAAGCTAGGCTAACAATATCCAGATTCTAACTCCGTACTTAATACACAAACATGAGAATGAGGTCAATATTCCCTTTTCACACTTATACACAATATTTTTTTTTTATCAGGAGTTTGAACAAGTTCCTTTAACTTTTTTTTGTTTTTTCTGTCCCTCAGGGCTGAATGGGGTCTACCTGTGCAGTCCCTCCATCTAAATAAATGATGAGGAATTGACCAATCCCACATTCCCTCTACAAGCAATAAGTCAATAGAGCCACTACAGTTGCTGCTGCAGCAAGGAGCAAACACACACACACACTGAAAGTGTCAGAGATACACACAGACGTCTTTATAGTTAGGAAGAAGCATCCTGGGGCACTTTCTCAGGTGTTTGAGGGTTTGTGAGGATGTGTGCGTACGTATCGCACTGACTGCTACAAATCAGGTGAAAGACACTCAATTAAATCTTAACAGCAAACACTGAATGAGTTCATATTAATTACAAACTGTGTGTGTGTGTGTGTGTGTGTGTGTGTGTGTGTGTGTGTATAAGATTTTTAAAAAGTGTCTGTGCGTGTGGGAGGTGTGACGCAGTATGTATGAACATGTGAGAGCGCAGTGTGTATGAATGTGTTGAATGCTACAGCGCATGTGTTTGTTGATTTTGCAAAGCTCGCCCCCTCTCACACACACAGACACACACACACAGACACACACAAACACACACACATACTCTGTCTCTCTTTCCCAAACCCCTCGTCCTTTGTGAGTCAGTCTCGTCTGTGTACGTGTGTGTGTGCACATCTTAATCTCCCAGTTTAGACAAACCCAGTGGAGGTTCTAGTAAATTTAGTTAATAAAGTCTAGTGGGAGTTCTGTCTGTCCTACAACACGCAAACATACAGACGCACTCACACACACACACACGCGCATGGAGGGATACACACACAACCAAAATGCAGATATATATAATTAATAAGACTGAAGGAGGTGCAGACATAAAGCACTCAGACAAAGGCACACCCCCCCACACACAAAGTCAAGGGCAGAAATACACAAACACACACTGAAGCAGGTAGAATACTCACACTCACACACACACACTCTCTTTAACACACACACACACACACACACACACACACACACATTCAGACACAAAGAGAAAAAGCTGCTCACAGGTTAACACACATTCAGATGGATGCAGACACAAAGAAACAGCCACACAGGCTCAGAAAACAAAGGCAGAGGCACACAGACACAAAGAAACACACGCAACTAAACACAAAATAGACACACACACACACACACACACACACACTGCGACAGACGGCGTGGGCCTGACAGCGTGCAGCAGATCCACCACAAGCGACGTGACGCACTCAGCGGCAGCCGGCTGATGAGCAACGCGATCTTCATACACTACGAGCGCTGAGGCAGCACGCTGCGATGGCTAACGCAGCTCTAGAGAGGACGGTTTTGTGTTTAACATAATACAGGAGACGTTCGGCAGCACAGCAGCTCTGTGGAAACAAAGCATGTGTCCGTGCAGCTGCGAAAGAGAGAAATCACAAACACGGGGACACAAAGAGCACCACTGAGCGCTCACGCCCTCACACAGAGACGCAGGTTGATAATTGTGAAGGAGTGTGAACAACAGTAAGTCTACACACTGAGTTACCTGACATAACCCTCAGTTTACAGCGACTGTAACTGGCTCGCCATAGATTTGAGAGTTCTAACAAGAATACCTGCGATTTATCCAGCTGCTAGCTGCCTCATGCTGAAGCCCCCCTCCACTTTAGCTCATGCCTGTTATAATAGAAGTGAAATCTCTTGAGTTACAACAGATTCCTGCTAAATTTAACATTTTTGGTGGTTGCAAACCTTATTAAAGGAATTAGGTATCAACCAATCATTCCCAGTCCACTTTAAATACAGTTTCCTGCTCCTACACACTTTATCTAACATTTATAAAGCTACAAACGTTAGCATATTCAAACATGAGCTGCACATTAACTCAACACATTTTAATATGAAGGCAATGGTACACATTTTAAGTCAGCGTGTTGACAATGACTTAGCAGTAAGCTAACGCTAGCTGTTGTTTTTTAAGTTTTACATTTAGACGTTTTCTGCACTATTTAAGGAGGCTGTTGTTATACTTTGGGCAATGTACGTTTTACCGCATGTTACCAGTGGAGACTAACAACTTACATCTGACTATCGCCCAACATTTAGCAGCAGTTACACAAAAAAAAAAAAAAAAAAATCAGCAGGAGCTCAGCAGCTTGGTTTTGATCTTGGGGGGGAAAAAAGGATGGAGGCACACAGGTGAAGTGGTTTGGTGGAGGGATGAAGAAGCATGTAATTACGCTGCGAGAAGCCTTTCTCTTGTAAGCTCTGATTACCATTCATCACAGCGGCTCAGCGCTGTTTGTCAAGTCTGTATCTGTTCTCAAGACCAGCGAACCTCCAGCTCTCACTGTGACTGTAGGAAGTACGTGAAATGTGTTTGCCATGATGGGGTGCATGTAAAATGAATGTTTGAATATAAATGCTACCACTTATCTCCCACTGTACAGCAGTTATTGGTTACAGCGTCATGTTAGCTTACACATAAGAGCTGAGGCTGATCTCAACTAACTAACTTTGTATCAGGCAAAAAAGTGTGGACCTCAAGCAGTCGGAAAGCTTTCCTCTTACTTTCAATAACTCTGCGTTTTTAAACCTTTTTGATGTCTCAATATGGACATCAGAAAACTCTTCGAATTTCCAAACAGCTGAGTCCAACAGCAGGTGATGCGGTTGTCATGAGACCTTTACGTTTCCAGGCCTGACCTTAAATCCAGGATGTATGAGGTCATGACCTTATTATTAGTTCACCCTTTGATATGGAGCACTGACCTAACAGGATGCTTTGCTTTTAAGTCTCCTTGATGCTTTTACTCACCAGTGCACTCTTTCTGCTTTTTACACAGATTTCTTAAGGAAAATGTGACATTATGGGTTTTTTTTTTTTTTTGCATGCTAGCTTGAGAGTAATATAAGATCAATGCTATCTAATGTCTGGTATCTGTTAAATGTGAATAAATTCCTACAGCCAAAGGTTGATTAGCTTAGCTTAGCACAAAGGCAGGAGACCAGGAAACAACTGGGAAACACAATCTCCCTACCAGCACCTCTGAATCTTACAAATTAGCATTGTTTTTTTGTTCCATGCAAAAGCCAAAGTGGGAAGAAATTAAAACAGGCTGAGAAATTACCTCCCCGCAAAACCACAACAATCGTTTTTAGACTTCTGATTTAGATTTAGCTTCTCCGGCTAATCACAAAAGTGGATCTGAACACAGGCGCACGCTCGGCAAGACCCACAACCACACCCCTCTGTTAGCCAGCTAAGCGCCGGGGAAAGAAAGACACACTCACAACCACACACACGCTGAGTTAACCACGTTGACACACACACACACACACCCCTGCTCGCACTCACACACTCAGCAGCTAACTTAATTTCAAAATCAATTAATTAAAAAGCACGGTCCTCTCCCACAGGGAGTGAAAGACAAATTTGAGGAATTTAATCCTGGTACACAAATCAGAGCTGTTGAGCTGCAGAGATATGAGAGGACAGGCTGGATGGAGGGATGGAGGGATGGAGGGATGGACGGTCAATGAATTTTAAAAAGGGAAGGTGATTTAACTCAGTCGTTTCAATTTGACACGGCTTCTCTTACTGTAACGCTTCACCCATATCTATCTATCTATCTATCTATCTATCTATCTATCTATCTATCTATCTATCTTCTGAGGAGTCGAATGGAAAAAAGCAAAATCAGCAGAGAGAATGAATGATCAAGATGGAAAGAGATTAAGTGTGTGCGAGTGTGTCTGTGTGATGTGTGTGTGTGTGTGTGCTACTGGGTTCATCAGCATCCCTCTCTCACTCCCTCTCTGTCTCTTTCTATTAGTTTTCAGGCTTTTTTTAAAGAGACGTGTTATTGATTTTTTGAAGCGTATAGAGGCAGAGGGGGGCTCAGGGGTTTTTGTGTGTGCGCGTGTGCTTTTGCGTGTGCGCGTATGTGTGTGTGTGTGTGTTTGTTCTCCACGGCTGGTCTAACCTCAGGCGAAAAAATCATAATAAAGAGTTTGCCTTTCTCTCCTCCCCGGTGCTCCGAAAAAAGACTTTGCCTAATAGGTACGAGAAAAAAAATAACACTGCGAGATAAACTGTTCCATATGCCACGGGCCTGAGTGTGTGTGTGTGTGTGTGAGAGAGAGAGAGAGAGGGGAAGATAGAGACAATGTGTCAGTGTTTGTGTGAGCATATGAAACGGCGTGTGGGGTTGAGTACATGTGTGAATGTGTTAGTAAAGGTGAGTGTGTGTGAGAAGCTGCACATGGCCGTTGTTATTCGCCTGATGTTGTGTTTGAGAGTGTTTGTGAAAGTAGCGAGCGAGCATTACTTCGGCTCAAAGACTTCTAATAGGGTATTTTGAATTTATTAACTCGACTAAAGAATTAAACGTGTATCTTTATAATGTGTACTTTGAACCAGTTGGTTATTAGTCAGGCCTCTCTGATCTTGTTCGGTCAATGCTAATACGAGCTTTCAGTAAATGTATTTTTGTTGTAGTATTGTGTGTATAATGTATTGTGTTTGTTGCTGGTGTTTTGTCGCGCTGAAAACATCTGACTCCGCATGTATCCCTCCGCCTT
This sequence comes from Semicossyphus pulcher, assembly GCF_022749685.1. NCBI lineage: Eukaryota > Metazoa > Chordata > Actinopteri > Labriformes > Labridae > Semicossyphus > Semicossyphus pulcher. The sequence continues at coordinate 28,247,489 of NW_027211737.1, read as the reverse complement.
TGCAGAGCGAGAGCACATCATTAGGTGAAACAAAACACCAAAAGTTTTGATGCAGGAGGAAACTGCTCTCTGATTGGTCGGAATTTCAAAGTGGGAAAACTCGACTGTAATGGTTTCATGTTGGAGCTTTTTTACTTTTGAGCGACATTGTTCACAGATCGATCAGTTCCACTCTCCTTCAGTTCTTCACTGAGCAGCTTGAAAACCTCTGTATTCTTGTGCGTTTCAACAACCATTTGTGAAATTGTTTGGTTTCTATTAGAGCCCTCACCACGTCGCTCATCCACATTTTTTCCTCCACTCATCTTGCTGCCTGGCTGCGTGTCTGTCTCTGCAAGTGTCGGCACCCGTTACAACCCACAATGCACGGTTCTTTGGTTTGCTTCCTGTATTTGGTCCTACTTTAAGTCTGTTTATGTTCTCACCTGAATCGTTAGGAATCAGGTCTTTTCTAGCGGACGGTGGTTCGGTGGTTCGGTCCGCACAAGAGTTCGAATGCGTGTCCAAATGAATCAGACTTTTGGAGCAAAGTCCGGAAAGTCCAGATTGAAGCTGTCAGGTCTGAATGCTCCCTAAGAATCACTGGAACAACTGTTTTGTGCCATCCCTCCTTTATGGAGCCTATCCCAGCTGTCATTGGGCGAGGAACGGGGTAGCAATGTAACGTAAAAATACTCCTTTAAAAGTCCTGCAAAACTCCACTTAAGTAAGAGTACATAAGTATCTTAACAAATATACTCAAGCATCATAAATAGAACCACTCATGATGCAGAAATAACACCTTTCCAAAAGTATTATAACTGTAATCCACCAGTTTTCCTTGGCTCTATTTAACCTGCAGGCTGTATTTTAGTGGACTAACATTAGTATAATAATATCCCTCTTAAAAGCAGCTGAGTAGTATAAAATGATTATACTCAATGAAGAATAAGTACCTCATAACGTTACTGAAGTACAATGCTTGAGCAAGTGATGGTCGTGCCTGAAAAGTATAAATGTTTGAGTAACACAGCGTTCGTGTGACTTTGTGTGTCTCTGTGCGTGCGCGTGTGCGAAGCCGCACATGGAGAGCTCTATTACAAAACTACACAGGGCGCCCAGCAGTGGAGGTGAAGGCAGAAAAAAAGAATAACACGAAGCAGAAGATGAGAAAGATTGAAAGAGAGAGTGAGAGACGAAGGTGAAAGCCAGGTTGGAAATTGATGGTGTAATTGTTGACTGCTGGTCCGCTCTTATCTTGCTTTCTCAGGGCTGTTGTCTGGGCATGCAGGCTTCTTTCTCGCTTTCCAATCTCCATCTCTCTCTAGGTGTGGACCAAACCTGGCAACCTGTACACCCTTTTCTCTTTTTTCCCTTTTGCCAGGCCTTGTATTCTCCCTTAACAGTCTCTCTCTCTTTTTATCCCGTGCCCTCATCCCATTGAGTATAATTCTCCCTTTCCCCCCTCTTTCCATCCCTCTCTTCAGACAGTAAGACATCCTGCAGAGAGCAGTGGACTGGAAAAGAGCAGCAGGGGAGGGGAGAGTGCAGCCAGTTGTGGGTCAAAGGTGAGTTTGCAGCAGGATAGAGGTGGGTGAAGGGGCAAACACACGCCCTGTCTCTCTCTCTCGCCCCCTCCTCGGCGCGCAAGTCCGACCAACACCTCAACAACAGGATTATTGTGGCTGCAGCTGCTGATACAGCTGGGCTCAAAGCAGATCCTGGAGCTGGACTCGAGGTGAGGCCAATAAGGTGCTGACCAGCGCTAGCACCAATAAACAAGCCCCGTGCTAAGCTAGCAGTGTGTAGGAACAGACCTGGAGAGGGTGAATCAATAAAGCTGGATTTGCTTGATGCAAGAGGTTAACAGGAGTCCCGCTGCAGACAGCACAGATATTTATAGTCCAGTGTTGCATTGCATCGATTCACATCACTGAAACAACACCAGAATAAGGTGTTTCTCATAATCAGGCTTTAAATTGTAAACACTGAAACTACAGCGTTTGTATTATTTAATGATCTTCTGACGCTGAGCTGTGGTGGACTACACAGGTAATAAATAAAACACTGGGGTAACATCCAGAGAATCAATTGCAGTATGTGAATACAGAATCTGATACAACTCTATAACCTTAAACATGCCTCATGTTTACATCACTGCAAACAGTCTCCACTGGCATCACAAAGTGGTGAAACTACTGCTGCGTGGCTATATGGGCAGACTCGCTAGCGATCGTGTGACTCCTCAAAGTATAGAACTATAAATCTAGTTTAGTCTTAACATTAAAGGAAAACTTTTGTCCAAACGAGACCCCTAATATGTGACTTCGGAGGCCGATAATGTAGATATTTTCTATGTTAATAGTTCACAGATTTTGCACCAACATGATGATGTCACTTAAAAGGCTGCTTTCTTTATTAAAGAATATGTAACATGACTATACACCACTGTCGACTAAGTAGTGATGCTCTGCTACAAACAGTGCTGAGAGTAAACAAAAGAGTGGGAGCAAATCCAGCTGGACAAACTATGTGTTGGCACCATTTCTAAATCCAAACATTGTTTTCTGTAGTCTGTATGCTCTGAAAAAAACCATATTTTGATGGGCCCATATCTTCCCTTTAATATTGGCCTAAAGTTATATCGGTCAGCTTTAGTCCAAATTCATTGTAAAGGTCAAACGATGAAAAACATTCAGTTAGCTAAAGTGAAGAAGACCACCAAGAGATAATTTGCCACTTAAGGGTTAACCCTTGACCAATCTTGGATCCCATCGGCTACAGTCTGAAGACGATATAGCCTGAGAACATGTCGGGCGCGTCCGGTTTAGCCAGCAGTTAGCGCTAAATGACTTCCAGTCGGTTTGTTGAACGAGGTCGGATGATTTCTGAAGCATCTGAGGAAGTCGGGAAATCGAAACGCTTCATGGCTTTCGTGACACAGCCACAAGGGAATTTGTCTCAAGTTGAATTTTTGATCTATAATAATGTTTATAGAGATTAATAAGAAGCTAAATCGTTGAGCTGTGATGTCATTCCGACGCATTACGTTCCGCCTGCTTTTGCTCTCCACACGGACTGTTTTTCCTGCATACGCCGCAGCCTGCTGATACGTGATCAATATACTCAGACTGCAAGCGTTGTAAAAACACAAACCAGAACACTTGCCGTCCCTAAAATCCACATCCCTGCATTTCTATGTAGAATCTGTAAATAGAGATTAACCCTTGGCTGCTTCAGTGGATCCGCTCAGTGGCCAAACAGTAGAGGGATCCCACTATAAAGATAGTCTACATGTGAAAGATTATGTGAAGGAAATCAGCCAGCATGCTAATAAGATGCTCAGGTTTAAGCATTCAGCTTTATGTCAGATCTCACTTACATTAATGCCTGTGGTATTCTCGGGATCTCTTCATATTCATTTTGGGCAATATGCAAACGACGAGCAGGTGAGGAGGTGACGCCATCAGCAAAAACAAACAGCCGCTTCAGGATTTCTCTGCACAGAACTGTAGTCTGTTAATATCACCGAACGGTTGTTTAGCAAATCTTTCACACGAGGCGACAGTATCAGTGACAGGTTAACTCGCTGCAGTAGAGTTAGCAGCTGCTGTGGACACTGCATCAGTTCCCGCATCACTATAGATGAAGGAGAGGAGCAGTGACGCATGGGCTCACAGCACACTGGAGTCATCTTACCAAGATCTATGAGGCAAAATCTGATTAGTCAGTCACTTCATCTCACTTTCAGTCATATTCTGCACATCCTGCTGGCTTTTTTATTCGAGACATCTCGAATGAAAGAAAAGAAATACACTTTAGCTGTGGAGATATTTAAGCAGTATTTCACACATTGACCGCCATCCTCTTCACACCTGCCAGGAGGGCCCCTTGGTACTAGAAAGAAGTACTTTCTGAGGAGAAAAGCCACACTGATCTATCATTGATTTCTCGACAATAAAGAGTCGCACTGACTTCCCAGTAACACTTGACAGGCTGCGTTTCCTTTAGGACGTGCTAAGTTAACTTTTAATTTCCAATTAGAGGTGCTACACTGGGTAAACATCCCTGTTTCCCTTAGGGAGGGGCTAACTTTGATTTTCCTGTACAGCCAAGATAACTCAAATACAACAGGAAATAAGCATGTGTAGCTCTCAATCTCCCAGCAGCTACGAAAGCTAAGCTACTCCCACACACTAGCTCTGCTGAGCTCAAATAGAGTAGCCATGTAGGGGCCCTCCTGCTGCTGATAAGCCTGTATGGGCCCCTCTGTAGTCCCTACCCCGGAGAGAGGCCATTAGCCCGGCTGCAGCTCCTTCCTGGATAAGCTGCAGCTTACCAGCCTGCGAGCCGCAGGGCAACTTTTTATTGTCCTTTCAAAACTTTATGTGTGAGTGTGGGGCGATAGCTAGGGAGGGGCTGTGTGTGATGGAGATCGGGATACAGTATGTGCTCATGAGAGTGTGTGTGTGTGTGTGCTCAAGCTGCGCGCTCCCGGCACTTCCTGCCCACTAACGGCCAGTCCCACGGTAGGGAGGGCGAGCTCTACCGGACCAGAACAATGCCAAAAAAAGGCTGTCATAAAAACAAACTAACATGCTCTGGTTAGCACGGAGAGGAGGGGGGAGGGGGCCTACTTTCCTCTACACATCCCCCTCCTGCACGCTGCATCTGCATCATTATTCACACATACAGACTCTGAGATATCCAGTCCACAAGCTTGCATTTTTTTACTGTATTTTTTTTGCTGGTAGCTCATGCATATGTGTATGCACTATCCAGGAAACAATGCATGAAAAGAGCAAGACGCGGAAGCTGAATATGCATATATTCTATTCAAAGTACATTCACCCACTCACACTCACATAAAGACGCAAACAAATGCTGCTACACAATGGGATCCTCTGCATTCATTCTGGCTCCAAATAGCTTTGACGTGTCACCAAAACCAGAATAACAAAAAAGAGAACAATTCCGGCAGTCCTCTGTACACAAAACACAGTGTGGACAACTGAGCCAGAAAACATCTGCTGAGTCGGAACAAACAAAACAACAAGCAGCCGGCAAACAGGCGCTTCAGGGGCCCCAGAAAACATACTAAATACCTCGCACGATGCCCCCGAAACACAGTTGGCTCGCTTACAAGGTTTCTGGCCGAGCATGTTACTATCTCTCCCCAATCCAGCTTTATAATTTCAACCACAGCCAAGAGCGGGCAGACCCAGGAAACAGGATGAAACAGGAAAGATGAGTCCAGCTGTTATCTGAAGAGGAAATTACTGGACAAGTATCAAATATGATGAAGATTTCTCTCCCTGAGCTTTTCTTTGACTGAAAAACAGATTGCATGGCCAGAGACAGTGAATGGAAGGATGCTGCTGTATTCAGGCAGATGCTTTCACATGAAGCTTTCATGATTTACCAGGAAATGATCAGCTAGCTGCTTCCCTGTTTACCGTTTCCCTCTAAACAAATTGCTATCAGCTGCGAGCTCTCGTCTCGTATTGCACAAAATAAAAGTGGTATTGATCTTTTCATCTATTTCCAGGCCAGGAAGCAAAATGTCAACTTTTCCTTAAATCTATACAAAAACCAAAGTTTAAAAGTTACAGTGTTGCAATCTGGCAACCATGAGGTTATCAAGCAGCCAATCAAAACCACGGCTGGCAGACAGCTCTTTCCATCTGCTTCTAGTCTTTATGCTAAGCTAAGCTAAGTGTTTCCTCACTGTAGCTTCATAGCATTTTGATTATTCCTCTATGGTTTTGAAAACACATTTGTTTTAAAAGCAGCTTCACAGTTGCTCACTGTCCAACCTACTGTATGTTTAGTTTACCAGGAGGAAACGATAAGCTAGCTGCCTACCTGTTTGTATTTTTTTGTCTATAAGCCAAGCAGCTGCCAACACAACACCTATAACAAAATGATTATTACAATATTATTATCTTACTGTATAATTTAAAACCCAAGTGTAAAGTTACCAAAGTGTAAAGGTTTAAATATGCCATCTTGCCCTTACAATGAGATTTTCAAGCAGCTAGCTAACCGCTAGCAGCAAGTTGTTTTGCCCCTACTTCTTTAAATTAACTTTCGAAAGCAGAAAGAGACGAGCACCGTCACAGTAGTTCACTGTCAAACCAACTGTATGTTTAATGGATGGATACGTCGGTAAATATGTAGATGCTTCAACATTATTTTAATTATTTAATAGGAAGAAATGATGAGCTAACTGCTCTTCTATTTACAGTTTTTCTCTAAAGAAAGTGCCAAGTCGCCGCTAGCTTTAGCCTCGTATTTGACAAAATGAGAGAGGTTTCCATCTTCTTATCTAACTCTAGGAAAAAACTACCCCTGCAATATGCACAAAAACTAAAGTGTAGCTACATGATTAAGGTGGAAGTAATGTGGGGGAGGCTCTTACCATCATCATAACGAGGTTTTCCAGCAGCTAGCCAAAGGTCAAGCTAGCGCCAGCTGTTGTCCCCCTCTGTTTCTAGCATTTAAGCTAAGTCAACCTTACAATAGTCATGTTCCAGCTCTTAGACTTTAATTTATACTCACTGAAGAAAGAAGACATAAATCAGAGCAACCTCAAACCTTCTGTATGTTTATATTACTTGATGTATTGTGCTGTCATCACTTTTTAAAGTTCTTTTTACTAAACCCTTCTCAGCTAAAAAATCAATTTAACCTTTCTTACTCTGTGTCCTGTTTTACATAAAATCTTGGATAGGAACCCAGTTATTGATAAATAAACAGATGCAAGCACAGAGAGCAGAGCATTATAGAGAGAGAGGGAGAGAGAGAGAGGTAATGACAGACAGACAGAGCGAGGCTGGCCGACAGCAGATGGCCAATAGTGGTCAGCTGGTAACAAACAAGCAGGTCAGGCCTCTCCTCGTCTTCTATTCTAACACACATTAATAATGCAGAGGACGCGAGCCTCCCCGAGCAGCTCCACCAGGCGTCTTCTAAAGGCCTCCAGAACCTCTCAGAGCGAGTCACATAAAGGCAGAGACACAGAGTTTGTTGTTTAGATGAAAAGCACAAATCTGCACGTCATGGCAGGGGAGCTATGGATTACTCTCCATCTGTTCGTTCATTTGTTTCAGACAGCAGCGATTAGATTAGGGTGATGTCTCTCGGCACCGCATTCTGACATTTTTTAGAATTACATTGATCAGCCCGACAGGGGGGGAAATTACAGGTCAGAGTGAAAAGCTCTGATAAACAAAACTTCCACCATGCAAGAGGGAAAAGATTTGGTGCATTCAGCTATGCTTGCTGTACAGATTTGCCTCCAGGAGAGTGAGTGTGCACCATATTGAATTTTCCACCAGTCTGACTTTCCTGGAAACACTTCTCCTCCCTCAGGGCTTATTTATTTATTGATTGGCCCAAAGGGAGGTTGCATCATTCATAGAGAGTGACTAATATTTATCACCTCCTCGTGTTCTATATTCTGAGACGATTGCGTTTTTGGGTAATGATGTTAATTTTTGACAACAATGCCGATAAGACTTTATTAAGCGTGCCTCGACTGATCTGAGAGAAAGATCTATTACGGCTGCTCCCGAGGCTTTCAGGGTGCTGGCACTACTATGATACCCACCGCAAGGATGATACAATTCCCCTCTATAAAAGCAGAGTTTTCATTCACAATGGGCTGAATATGCACTTGTCTGTTCAATTAAAGCTGAGCTATATAAGTGGTAAGTGCTTACACTTTGGCAATGCAAAAATGACCTCATTATGCTACTCGAATTGAGCCGAAACAAGTGAGAGGGAAGCAGAGGGAGAAAAAAAATGTGTATGTGTAAGTGGGTGAGAGACACAGAGGATAAGAGAGAGAGAGAGAGAGAACGCTCAAAGGCAACGGCTACGTAGCAGAAGAGCAAAAGCTTCTCGTCTCGGAACAACTGCAATCACAGCCGCTGCCAAAACCCTCTGGATCCATCTTCAGTGCCTGATGGAAACTTCTCAACAGGCCTTAAAGCCACTGAGAGGGGGCTGGAGGCTGTGCAGTGTAAGGCACGCGCATGTGTGTGTGTGTGTGCATCAGTGTGTGTGCACAGTTTGACTTCAATACTACTAGCGCTTTCTGGCATTTTAACTACAATGAAATATAACTGCACCACATTTGGGAATAGAAAATATTTCTGTAAACAAATGAGAAAGGGCGAGCTTAACGCAGTGCGGGTCATAAAGGAAATGCATGAAAATCATCGAGACAAACGTCACATTTTGAAAAGATACTACACATGCTTATTGGGGAACAATTTCACAACACAGACGCACAATAAAGACAAGCGGTGGCACACTATGTCATGCAACTCTGAGCAGCTTTTTCACACTAGAATTGAAACATACTTAAGAGTGGTTGTACTTTCAATCTACACTTTTTTCCCAAAGAAAATGTAGTTTTTACTTGCAGCTAAAAACAGCTTCAGGAAGATATAAAAAGCAAATATTTAAACATTAAAAAGATGCTCTTCAGGGTGCCAGTTTGGCGGTTAAAACGGCGACCATATACAGAGGCTATCGTCCTCAATGCGGCGGCCCCAGGTTCAACTCCAGCCCTCGGCCCTTTGCCACGTGTTATCCCTGCTCTCTCTTCCCTTGTTTCCGGCTCTATCCACAAAAAAAATCTGATGCCCTTCAGTGCACATATTTCCAAAGCTCAAATCTATAAGTGAAATATTTTGTTTTCTACCTGCAAAAGCTGTTTATTCAGACAACAATCTCTCTAAACAGGCTCTGCATATGAAGGCAGACTCTGGAGGGAGGGACAAGACAGTTGGTGAGGTAAGAGTTCTGGCTTCCATTTATAGTCCTGGATAATTGACCAACCACTTTCGAGGAGGGTTTGGTTGTAAGCAGGAAGACTGTCCGTGCTGAGAGCAAAAGAGGTCGAACGCATTAGCAGAACTCCAAACCAGAAACCCACAATGATCGCATTTTGACACTGACGAGGACTTAGTGTTTTACTCATGTCTATAAACAGATATCTGCATTTGAGTGCATATAACAATCAGACAGTAGATGTCTTCCTCAACTCCTTTCAAGCGCCCCAAGCGGCCCGTGGGTAAAGGAAGTCTTTGCCAGGCCTTGCAGTGTTTCTCTGATGGTGTATGTTTTCCAATAGACAGGCCACTTCTTTAAGTCCTGCATGTGCTCGATGTGTTTTGTCCTGCAGTTTGCTGAGCTGTCTTGGCCACCGCTATCTCCTTCCTTCAAGATTGATTTTCAGCGCTTTAGGGCAGAGAAGAAGTAGAGGGTGCTGTTCGTCTACTGGAGTAAAACTTTTTCAACAGAGCGGAAGGAGGTGGAAAAGAGAGGAGGTCAATGAAACAACCAAAAAAAAAGAAACGGCCTTCCGACGCATGCATCCTCCTCAGGAAGGCAAAGAGAAAAAGGACACACAGGCTGGTCGTCAGACAGGAAGGACAGGAAGCTGCACACTGGTTAGAATAGCAACAAGATATGTGTCGTTTGGTCTTATTTTGGACTAAATTAAAATAACAAAAATGACGCCATGAGTCATCTTCTATCATGGTAATCACACAAGCTAAGCCGATGACATGCTAATCATGCTAAAATCCTTTATGTGAGTGTGATTGAGTGATCCAGACTTCCTGTTTGGTACCACTGTGTCATTCTGAGTCTGCAGCTGTGCACACATCGCACCTTCTTTCAACACACACATGCATTACCTTGTCTGTATAGCTAATAGACTCCTTGAAAATGAACTTAAAGTCAAATTAATGCAGGATTTTACACAATAAAAGCTTCATATCACTTTGACCCTGCACCGTTTACCATGACGGTTCCGTAATCAAGCCCCTTTCCTTCCTTCTTCTCTAAACATCATCCTCCGGCCTCGCCCTGCCTCCAGCTGTTACCCCCCCTTCCAGCACAAACACACACACGACCCATCTCCTTCTGCTCCTCAGACCCTGCATCTGGCCTGCCATGAACCATATCTCTGTTCAGCACAAACACACATTTTAACACAAAGTTTGAAGCATAAAAAAAAAAGCGATGTCGGGGTGGATCTGCTCATGCAGCATCGGAGCACGGAGGGCATGGCCGGGGCCCAGCAGGAAACACAGACCGGCTTGGAACAGCAAAAAACAAAAGCAAATGTGCTTCTGAAAGAAAGTTTTGAGAGAAAAGAAAGGCCGATAGAGCAGGAAATAAAGCAGGTTTTTTTAATAAAGATGAGCCTCCTGTGGGAAGCTGGCATCAACTGTTGCTCAGCAGAAGATGATCTACCACCATCACTAATACATTATCACCAGTGAATCCCACAACACGGCGGCGTGAACGCAGACTGAATGATCCGTGTGTGTGTATACAAAGCTCCCGTTCCATTATCAGAAATCATCCGGTTATCACGCAGGGTTAGCCGCGCATTCAGCTGCTCTCCATGTGGGATGCAGTATTGACGTGATGCACATGACACAGGGGTGACAATTAAACACACACACAGAGCGGACAGGAGACATCTGGTGCAGCGATGGTGTAACGGCTGTGATGATGCAATGTTGGCCTTTTAGTGTGAAAACACACAGGTTATATCACATATGTGCACACTTGCGCAAAGATGGACAAACGCTGTTACAGAAAGTGAAGTGGAGCTGATTAACTGAGCAAACAGAACATTAAAGCAGCTCTTTTCTGACACTTTTTAAATAATAAATCCTCAACTGTTTCTTTCACCAGCTTTGCATACAGGATGTGCAGCTTTTTATGATGGTTTGTGGCATAAATTTTGATGGTATTAACTCACAATTTTGGTTTTAAGACTGCAAGCTGGAGGAAAGAAAGCATTTGAAGAAATCGTGGAAACTTTGATGGCGTTTGTCTTGTTTTTCTGACATTTTATGGACTCAATAATTAATCTGGAGAAGAAAATAACATCGCAGCCCTTCTGTAAAGTGGACGACAGCGTGAACACAGGAGAAACGCAACATCCAGAGGGGACACGGGAACACAAACATACACACACACACTGTAAATAATAGATACAATTTTAAAGAGATGCCGCATCGGTCCAACTTGTACTCAAACGCTACAACAAATGAAGTGATCCTGTGTATACACATGTGTATGCAGGATCCGACTGCAAAAGCATGCATGTATGTATGATGCGTGTGCTCCTTTGTCTGCATGACTGCGTGCTGTGTGTGTGTGTGTGAGGAGCATGAGGAGTGTGTGAGGGAGGACGGGAAGGAGGCAGGCCATCGGGATGTGGAGTCCATTGTCTGTCCGACAATGAAGAGATCAAGTCGACAGGAGTCCTGTGGCCCTCTCAATGGAGGCATTAACATCTGGGGCCAGAGGGCTGCAGTGTGTGTGTGTGTGTGTGTGTGTCTTTGTTGCAACTGCTCTGGATAAAACTGGATTTTCAGGGCTTTTTCTCAGACTGGAATAATGCAGATGTCAGGAGGAAGGCTTCAACAATCAAGCTGGTTTTTAATCACATCTTCTTGTAACCTGCTTCACGCTTATATAATCTAACCTGCATGTCTGTAATGTATTGATAATAAGGGTTATATGTATTCTTAAAGGTCACTGAACTTGATCGAACAAATTAAAAAGCAAGTAAAGTGAATTATCTTCTCCTGCACCCTCCCTACTCCGCAAATGTCAGTGCTGAAGTTGAAATGTACCTCTATATTACTTTCATTAATCTTTGCAACTGACACGCTGACACACACACAGGCGCCGGGAACAACCCGCGCACCAACTTATGAAAAATAAATCCTTTGACAAACTTTGAGAGAGAGTTACACACACACACACACACCAGCGCAGAAAATAGTTCCTCCTGCACAACAGCGCTCACACTCAGTCATCCTCCTTCCAGCCTCCTCCATCCCACATGGCTATAACACGACTGCACTAACTTCTCCCCCAACACTTACTGTCTTTATTCTCTAACCCCCCCCCTCCCCAAGACTGTCTGTTAGTTAACTGGCAGTGGCACCATCCAGCTTGTAAACCAGGCAGACCCCCACTCCTCCTCCTCCTAAAACCAACCACCTTTTTACACAAATCCTTCCTCACTGTCCAGCGTGGACGCCTGGCCCCCCTCCCTCAGTAATTACAATAATCACTCAACTGAAGCTAATACTTACTTCATTAAGGGAAAGAAAAAATCAGAAGGGGAACAAGGGAAGAAAGCACTCCAGAGTAATATCTCAAGGCGGTGGATTATTGTCACCATAAGGGCTTCATTTCTGAGTGTCAGCTGAGCAAGCGGGAAACAGAAGCAGCAACAGAAGGGACTCATTGCTTTGATGGTAATGGAAGTGGATGAGAGCTGTCATATATGACATCTATAACCACTGTGTAAAAATAACTAGGCTATTGAAATCTCTCTTTATGTTTCCAGCAGGATGCTGTAGAACTTTCAGCATCCACGTGAAGGAGGGATACTGTGTTATTTCTCTTTAAAGCCCTGTTCAGGCAGCTTTTAGAAGTCACAAAGTAAGTTAGGTGTATTATTCTAATATTATTTTGATGCAATGGAAGATGCAAAACATTATGAAGCAATGAAAGGTTCCCTAAAGTTAATTTGGGAGCAACAGAGACTTACAAATAAGAGTGGAAAACGATAGGACCTATTTTTCCTCAAAGGATTCTGCCACACACAGCACACAAGGTAATCACAAGCATGGTATCAAAGCGTATAACTCTGTGATTGTGGAGCAGTATATACAGTAGATGTACAGACTACACTAAGAGCCGTGAGTTGATCCCCTTCCAGCTGCTCCTGCCCGCACTGCGCTGTGTTTACTCTGCGCGAAATGGAGATAAAGTTGCATCGCGCTGAGAGCCAAAAGCAAACCCAACAGCACCAAAACGATGCGTTCAGACCGCGCGTCGTATCCGAAGGCGTCCTATTTCGAAGAAAAGGGGGCTTCATGGCAACAGTTGGAGCTCCGGAGACTCCCGATCAAGACGTTCTCTCCCGCTGCTTCCCTTCGTTCACTTTTAATCCAGCTGCTTCACATCTGCACACATCATTACGACAAATAAGGGCTCCAAACTTACCTTATTATCACGCAGATGTTTGTGATGATCGCGGGCGTCCTGCGCTTTCCTCACGGTGCCTTTCTCTGACGACAGATCCAGTATCCTGTCCACCCTCTCCCTCTCCTCTCTCCGTTATCTCGGGTTTGTTTTTGAATTGGAGTTATAAATTATTCCACATCCTCACCAGTTTCTGATGAATCCTCCCGCGGCGTCTCTCTCCTCGTTTCTTAAATCCTCTGATATTTTTTTCCCCTAATGTGTGGACTTCACGTCAAATCGAGCAATATGATCCTGTCATTCAGTTTCTAAACGAGGAACTGGCTCTCCGCGCAACTTCCTCCCAAGGCTTTGTAACGCGAAACCAGAGGAGGAGGAGGAGGAGGAGGAGGAGAAAAAGGGAGGAAAAAAAGGAAAGAGAGCGTGGATTTAATCCGCTATCTGGGACGAGCTGGATGGATCTATCCGCCTCTCTGCGCAGAAGTTTCAGCAGTCCGTACCAAACAGACACAGCGGAGTGGTCGTGGCGCTGCGTCTCTGTGTGCCAATCTCCACTGGAAATGATGCGTGTGTGTGTGTGAATGTGTGCGTGTGCTGCTGCAGCGTGTGTGCGCCCCCAGCTTACTCCTGCAGTACGCATCACAGCAGGGACCTGGGAGGATTTCAAAAAAGGCACACAAGCAGGTCTCCGCCCATTATCCGCTCCGAACACGGGCCCTGGCGCGGGCGAGGGGCCCCCAGCAGCCATTACAGCGCGTTATTAAGACCTTTTCATTGTGAGAGAAGTGAAGGCCTGTTTTTTGGCGAAGTGCCGACGAACCTGGGGTCTGACCTGAGACACCCAGAGGTCCTTTTTAACGGGCTCGCCCAGACAAATGAGCGCGTGGTTGCAGAGCAGGGTGGCCTGGTTCTTAAAGGGGCTATTGTTAGGCTGCAGGGTCTGGTTCTTCACCACTTCCTGCCCCGCGGGAGAGCCACTGAGCAAGGCACCTGCTCCAAACATATCGGTTATTTCCTATGGCAGAGAAATCTTCCACATGAGATCAATACATCATAAATAGAGCAACATTATTACTATTGTGTTGTTTTTGAGTGTTTGAAGGGGCCTTTAACCATGTATGTAATGTTCATAGTTTCTGGTTCTGTATCCTCTTTCTTTTTGTTTCCTGAAAGGATCAATAATGAGATTTTATAACTGGATGTTTTGTGGGCTAAAGCCTCCTCTCAGCAGCCTTTAAGATCTGTGTGTTGTTTTTAATGAGCGTGTTTATCGATTGTTCTCAAATCATGAATTTCTGCTCAACTGCTGCTATTACTATAAAAGCTCAGCCGCCTGAAAGAAGATGTCAACATGAATAATGTTTTTCTTAAAGCTCCCCTCCTCTCAGGAATGTGTTTGGATTATTGTTGCTTCGCTTTGATGTTTGAGTTTCACTGTGCAGAGTTGACAGGAGGAGGCTGTTTTCACAATCGTGCTACCAAGCACATCATATGACATCACAATCAAGTGTCACGGGGTGCAATCATTGTGAAACTCCTGGTGAAGTAATAAACAAAGCAGATGTGAGACGTTATTATTAAGTTATTATACTGACGTGAAGAAGGGAGACAACGTTGTGATCAGCAGTTAATATTGGTCATTTACGGCAGCTTGGTCAGTGACCCAGCACGTCAAAATGTGACACTGCAGGAACGTCTCGATTCATTTCTGCCACTGTTTCCTTACCTTGTTGTTTTGATGTGGCGTTTAAGTCAGGTGACATAGTATGAAGAGCACAAACATGAAACTTTGAGCAAGAAACTAGATAATCAAACAGTTAGTTACGAAACATGTTAGCAATGTGACTAGTGTGCGAATGTTAGCACTCCCAAACCAGGATCTTTTCCTCAACATAACCAAGTAATTTAGTAGCTAAATCGAACTAAACAGCAATCGCTTCCATGTCTCAATGATTGTTACTGTTCCAAAATGTTAAGCGCAAGCTTTATTTTGAAAATCTAACTGTATGTTGCTTATTTAATATCCCTACCCCGACCCCTCTGCTATGTTGGACTATCCTTGCGCTCCCACTCCCAACTGCTCAAACACAAGTGCTTGGTCAGCAGCCGGACGCTTCGAAATGTGACCTCTTTAGCATCAGTTTGGCACGTCGGGAAAAATATGAAACATTCGGTAACACTATCAAGATGAGATTTTTTTCTGTGGGACAAATTATTAATCCATCCAGAGTATTCTCATGCGTCCTAAAACATAAAAAAGGGGGCACCCACTGTATGCCATGGGGGACTAAAGCATGCTGAAAGTGATGCGAAACAACAACGTTAGCTACAGAGGCGTACCATGAGGGCACATTGTTTCACACGTAGGAGTGTGCAGAGGCCAACTCATTTCCCGACATGTATCATTTATCCACTGGAAGGACACCCAGAGGGCCCTTCATCATCTTTTTATCGGCGACAGGGGCATTCATGAGGGCACTTTCACAGCGTTTTGTCAGACATGGGGGCACCAAGGGGGGCGATTGCACCGCCTGACCCCCCCTTGAGTACACCACTGCTGTGGCGTGTAAGTCGAGGGCATGTTGAAGTTCGTGTCCTGACTATGGACAACAGCCAGAAAGTTTCTGTCATTAACTCTGAGGTTAATATTCACTATTGTTCAACCAAAGTCAACAAATGTGCAATCACAGTGGGGAAAAGTCACAAATCATGTACATAACATGGCTCATATTGTGTAGTCCTCTTAAAGGGGTACTACATTTAGAAAGGACTGAAGTCTAAATAAAAGCGGCAGAAGCAGAAATACAAGATAACTTCTTGTCTCTGTTATGGTTAAAACTCCCACGTTACTGTATCCTACATCTCCCATAATGCAGTTGTAAAGTCTTTAATTAAACGCCCTTATTTCCCTCAAGCGAGTTTTGTTCCAGTTTTCTAAGTTCACTTTGTATCTTTCTCTCTCGACCCAGGCCGAGAAAATGTCGTGTCATGATGATGTCATCGGGGTTGTTTTTCCGAAGCTCCTGCAGAACGACAGAAGATGTTAGATAACTGTGATCACATGCTGAGCGCTGCTCCTTGTGACCAGAGCTACGCGTGTAAAATTGAATATCTAACTGCATAACAACATCAGAGGTGTGAAAAAACATTAAGCACATGCAGTCTCACCACTGACAATACAGGAACACATGTATGACACTGTTGTCCATTGTTCTCCCGGTGCATGCTGGGATGTTTCCGCTCTCAAAGTCATTTAAGGTTGACTGTTAACAAACACAGTCGTACTCAGAGCATGATTACCACTGATGTGCTGCTATTGTTACAGATGTGCACTCTCTAAATATATGACAGTAATCCAGCAGAGAGGACAACAACATGAAATATTACACAAGATACGGGATCCTCAGATTAAGTTTGCAGATTAAAAGGAAAATATAGAATGATAATCTCTATAGATTAACACAGAAATTATTAATGTTTCTGTAGCTGCAGACTCCATCGGGCCTTTAAACCTCAGCACAAATCAATAAACCAATTCAGACCATTTCCCTCCGAGGAGCCAAAACATCTTTAACTATGTATCTGTTGTAATTTATTTTACTGCAGACGCTTACTGCTCTATGTGAGCGCGTGTCTCGCACCTCTGAGCCCCCGCCTGACGCTAAACTGTCAGCACCGCTATGAATTTGCACCCTGCTCGATAGAAAACACCAGAAGATAGTTGCCTAAATCCTCACACAGACAGATTAAAAATAAACAAGGCTGAATTATAATGCCGGTAATCTCCAACAGACATCAGGACGGAGACGCCCGGCACAGATTTGTTTGGTTTGACAGTTAATGAGTTTGGATTTAGGACACTAATTTGGAGTCGGACTCGTTCAGTGCGCAGCGTGTTAAAAACAGCTCAGTGATGAGAAGGAGAAGTAGCACGGCCTCGGGCCACATCAAGAGACACTGTTGAGAAACTGTGGGTTTGGTGCTGCAGAGCGGCGCTTAGTATGGCCAGCACGGCCTTTCCAGGAATTTAAATGAAAAGAAAGCTTTTATAAACAAGAAATAAGCAGACCTTGACCTTCCCGCTATGTTTTTCAGTGTCTATCCCCGTCGAGAACACTTCAAAATGAAAGACCAGGATGGAAATTAATTTGCAGGGATTATTTGCACCCAAGGTTGGATAAAATAGACTTCAGCTGTATTATGTGGAGAAGCAGTCGTGTGTGAAGCTCCATGCCTGACCTCAAGTTCAATTTGTTATTGATGCACCGTGGTGCCGATTCAGCAGCCGGCTCGGAATAAATAAGACTTTCAGCATACAGAACAACTTTATATGGGGGTTTAACTTGTTCTCTTACTCAATTTCCTATATGCTGAGCCAGTTTCGTGGCCCCCAGGACTGTGAAACCCACTCACATCTTATTTTAGAAATCCATGATGCTGATCGGACAGTACTGCAGTCCCTCTGCTCTACTTGAACTCTCTAAATTTGTCCAAGCAGCAACTCCAGCTTCTGCGTCTTGATGATGCGTCACCATTAAACTCATTGTGAAGCTTGGTCAGAGTTCTGTGTTTGAACTGTCTATCATTAGAGCACATTCACAGTCTGTCTGGCTGTCTGTCTCTCCTCCCCTGAAGCTTTAATAATGTATCACGTTTCATGCCCGAGTGCTCTGCAGCTTAATTCGCACCTCCACTCCAATGGGAGCTTTTTTTACTCCCCTTTTTTATTTTTTGTTCGAACACCTGCAGTGGGCGTGAGGAGCACTCAATTTTATCAGCGTTTCTGTTTATCAGTCAATGTTCAGCCGTCGACGGGCTGAAAGGGAAACTTTCTCGCGCGCTGCATCGGCGTAGCTTTGAGCAGAAGGCCTTGAGAGTGTGAAAGCATAAATTATAGGCTAATGGCTGACAGAGCGGCACGGAAAGATAGCGTCTGATAGCGAGTCAGCAGCTCCGAGCTCTCTGTTTTTCACGGCATCTGATAAACAATAACAAGGATACGCGAGTAATTACAGCATTCGAGTGGCATGTATTTCCCAGAATCTAATACGGATGGTAAAAAGATGCAGATTTAAATTTTACTTTAAAGCTTTCAGAGATCATCTTAAGATTATAGTCCTCGTATAAATCACAGGTTTCTTTTGTCTGTGCGCATCAGAGTGCAGCGAGTTAACCTTCTGTATGGATGAATGGTTCCTCACCAGCAGACCTCAGTATGTAAGACTACGATGCTACAGTATGAGTCAGACATGATGGGGTGTAGCACAGGGGGCCGTCCTTGCCGCATTTCTTCCAGTCGTCTACCCATCAGACTGCAGCTAAAACTACAGGTGGCAAAGCACACACATTCTTTAGTAGAGATGCTTGTGGGGAAAAAAAAGGCTGGTAAAAGTAGAAGTACTGATTCGACCGCTTCACTGAAGTAAAAGTAAAGGCTCTTAAATGCAACCTCCAGGGCGTGACGCCGTCTGCGACCCGTGACCTGTGATTTTATCGTATTTTTTAATGTCCTGATGTCACAATAGTCGAGCAACATGACTCAACATCCTCTGGCTCGCATGGCTCTGTCGGGCACCGTGGCTGGTGACAGGAAAGGTACAGAGTCCCCTGTGCAAAGACGAATATGAATAAAAAAATCGTTTGTCCCAGTCGCCATTAAATATCTTGATCACTAAGGGCACTTTAAAGTCATCCTGCTACCTCACACTGCACATAGCACCTCATATTATTATCAAACACCCCTCTATATTCACTATGAAAAACCTGGTGGCCTCCTTTAATGTAGCTCTATGGAATCTGTTTCTTATTACACGTATAGAAGAAGAACAAGAAGAAGAAGACATACTTTATTAATCACCGAGCAATTTCTTCACATGCCACACACACAAAGGCCTGAATACACACATGCACAAACAGGACCCTATGGACATGCATTAATAGAGAGATATCAGAGTGAGGGGGCTGTGCACGGACATGCGCCCCGAGCGGCAGGGGAAGTCGGCGCCTTGCTCAACAAGACCTCGACAGTGCCCAGGAACGGAACTGGCAGCAGATAAGTTGTGTTTTAAGCGTGTTTAATGCTTTTAAATGTGCAATGAACAAAGTAGACAGAAAAGTATTTTGGATTTCTACTCAAAGTATAAAAGTTAAAATAAATGATTTAACCGGCTGCTAACTGAACCTCATGTCATGTCTGTCATGCCTGATATGAACTAATGGATTCCAAGAGATCGTCTCATCGGTTCAGGTTGAAGTTGGTCTTGAAGTTTGGAAAGCAGCATGTAATGCTCAGACACATTTAAGCTAACATGACTAGCCGGTATTGACAATGTAAGGAGTAGAAAGTACAGATATTGGTGCTTAAATGTGGGGGGTAAAAGTTTAAAGTTATATAAGTTCAAAACCTGAAAACTCAACTTAATTACAGAAACAAAGTAGCTGTGCTTCGTTACGTCTGACCTCTGGCTACAACAGAGTAGCCCTTTTCACGCTGTGGTTCTGCCTCAGCGCCGTATCGAAGCTCCGGTGTAATGCAGCCTTTGCCATTTTACACCGGACTAAGCAACGCCAGCGTCAAGCCACCCCAGTGTGAGTTTCTACACAGCACTCCGGCATTGTAGAAGCAAAACGTGGTGCAAGGTGTAAACAAACAAGTACACACACACTCGCTGTTCCGTCCTGCCGTCTCCGCTGTTCACACAGACGTCGTTTCTTCTCTGTTGCGCCTCTGTTACTACCTCGGATGCCGGCTCAGAGGCAGAACAACTTCGCCCCACCATTCTGCCTCCGTGAATTTTACATGGAAGACGAAACGTAACAGAGGTGTTATAATCCCGCCTTGAACTGGCAGTGTAGACGGGGCCTTAGAAAGAATTCTGATGACTCAGATATTGTCAGCTGCATCAGTGATGGAGATCAGGGTGGCTACAGGAGGCTGGTATAAGACATTATGTCAGTGTTGCTTCCAGCTTGATGCAAACATAATAAAGGTGGTTACCTTTCACTTTTTATCTCCTCTTCGTGTCGTTTATGTTGTATCTAAAGTGCATAGTGTTAGCATGCTTATGATGTATAAATACAGCCTGCCCATCCTTTACACAGATGGGAGGATCTCTGTCTTCAGTCAGTTCACCATCAGCAGATGGATTTAATATTTGCTCAGTTTATTAATCATATCTGCTCCCACATGACGCATTGATTTGTCCGCTTTGCTTTCACAGCACAGCCATTGTGCGCTTGCTATAGAAAGTAGTCGTACTTCTATTTTCCTGCTTCATTCCCACGCAGTAGGTTTCATTATTGATTATACTGTATTGCTGATTTCTATTTTTCAAGTTACTCATCTTTCACATGATTTTTTCTGTTGCATGCTACAGTTTGATTTTGCGACAGGACTGACTCAAACTCAAGAGAATAAAGCGTCTGCAGCGTGCGAGCAGACGTCAACCTGATGCAGATTGCTGCTTAATCCACACTGTTAGCTTTCAGGACGGACGGCATGAGGCCGGCTCAGGATATCCGGCTCCTCATATAGTAAACGTAGGAGGGATTAACTTTAGTGATTCACAATTCAGGTCAATCTTCCCCGGCAACAACAGAGAAAGAGATTTCGCTTGTATTGATGGGAACTAAACCCCAAAGAGCTTCAGCTTCAAGGCAGGACAAAGAAAATCCCTCCTTTCTTATACCCTCAACCGCTGGACTAAAAAATGCAAAATCATTGTTTTGCTCCACTTTCAGGAGTTACGCTTCACAGAAATTGTAATACCCTGGTTGTGTGAGTGACAAGCAGTAACAGGAACATTATTTAGCACATGCAGAAAGCAGGCCAGGCGGTGAGAAAGTGGGCTAAAGTCTCATTACGAGGCAGAGCACAGGTCGCCTCCCGCGGGCCTCCCGCTCTTTCTGCAACGCTCCTCTTCGCCCGCGCTGCTCGGACCGCTTTATCACGAGCAGACTTTGGGTTTACTTTGGTTGAGATTCATTCTGGAGAGCGGTTACAGTTGGGAAACACTTATTACCTCTTTTACCTCGTGTTGCCTCTCATTGCATGCTGGAGTTTTAAATAGCACAGAGCAATTCACGGCTTTGTCGGCATCAGAAGCGGGTGCCCCTAATGTGTTCTGTGGGCAAGTCACCTGTGGAAGATACCTGGGACGTTTGGAGCCTTTTGTGGCTAAATATTTACCATCTCCTTAATGGATATGTATCCTTCTCTAAAGTTGGCAGGCATCTGTCCAATCAAGCGAGCAGAATTGACCTTATAACTGAATTAGGAAACAAAGCATCAGCTGGATGGTAAAGAGATTGAAATGAAAAGTAATGAATGGTTTTAACAGCGTGCAGTGGCAGTTTGATTCTAAACGGCGGAGAACCAAAGTTGTCATAATCAATCTAAAGGTCTTTTCGCAACGTTAGCTTTCTGACAGAAAACCGCTTCCCGCCGCTGCTGATCTGTCACATTTCATCTCATTGCAATTTCATGGGTAAACATTTGTGGAACGAAGTGGAGAAATCTCCCGTCTTCATCTGAAATGAATGGCCCAAATGTTTCATTGCCTCTGCAATCGCCTGCTGGTTAATATCTATTGAGATGAGTGTATTAAAGCATGCCCCGTATGATGAGCAACTCCCTCCTTTCCCCTCCGATGGATGACGGAAATTACAGCTCAACAGAACATCACTTCATTCAGCTCGTCTGTTCATTAGAGGCCGATGGAAAGCGACAAGCAAAGTTTTAATCAGAGAAATTTCAGACAGGAAAAAAAGAATTCCTTTTCATTATCGCTTCATTAACGCGCTTCATCTTCTGGATCTGACCTGCGGTTGAAATGTTGGTGTTTGATTGGAAGAGAAAAAGAATATAATCTGCTTTCTTCAAAGTAAGGTAGTTCAGTTCAGGAGTGCGTTTTTTCCTTCGCTAGAAAGGAGCCTAATTTTCTTAAAAGTGGGGGTGATAGATCAGCCGCATGACAGAGATAAAACACTGGTTCAGCCTTAACTTTCTTTCACTTAATTTCACAGTGGCCAAGCCTATAAATCAGTGTTGGATCTCTGCTGAATTTGGATATCCGCATAGAGTGCCTCGCTGCTGTACTTTCTCTCTGGACGGGATAACAGCATGCTAATTGACCCTCTTATGTAAAAAGGAAGAGTTTCACGAGGTTATTTAAAATATCTGGAAACTGTGAAAGAGGGGTTTCACCAGTCCCCGAGCGAGAGTGTGCTGCCTGTCAGCGCAGAGGGAAGAACTGCCGAGGGAGGCAGGGTTAGGGCCTCTGGGATCCCGGTTCCTCCCGCCCATTCTCCGTCTTTTGCTTCACCCCCTGGCCCTAGCTAGACTACCATAATAAACAGCAACAAGCGACCTCACTTCCCCCCCAGCTCCATCAGTCTCCCTAATGCAGCCTGTCTAATGAATCTTCTTCAAAGATACAAGCTGTGCATGGACAGCTTAACTCCGACTCTATATTGTTCTTTTGGATCGACAGGAAAACAGCCCCAGTTATGTCTGCATTTTGATTCTGTCACTCGGCATGCCAGAAGTTCAGCATGTGTCTAAATAAAACAATACTCGATTCAACAAATGGAGCCCATTCTTAAAAAGGCCACTTTCTGCCTCGGGCTTGTTGGTGGTTGGCGATGAATGCATGAATCACTCTCTTCCACTTGTTTTCTTGGGGAACGCTGGCGGGAATGTTGAGCACAGCGACCCAACTCTTGCATTGAGAATGTCTTTATGTGACTGAGCGTTTTTTATTCACGGCTGGATTTACCGCATGGTCAGATATAACAAGACTAAAGCTGTTTCCTAAATTCAGACAGCAGAGAGAAAGTAGAGAAATGATACAGGAAAAAAATTAATAATTCTAAAATCAGTCAGACTAAAAAACCCCGGACGTTTTTGTGTCTGTGAACTGTTGATGGCCACTTTTCTCCCAAAATGCATTGCACAAAGGAAATGGAACAGCAACGCATAAATATGATAAAAGAGTGGTGTGAATAAAAATGTTACTTTCAAATGCATTGACAGTCATTATGGTGGAATTGTGGTAGGTAGGTAGGAAGGTAGGTAGTTAGGGAGGAAAGTAGGTAGGTAGGTAGGTACGTTGGTACGTAGATAGGTAGGTAGGTAGGTAGGAAGGAAAGTATGTAGGTTGGCAGACAGGTAGGAAGGTAGGTAGGTGGGAAGGTATGTAGTCAGGTAGGAAAGTGTGTAGGTAGGCAGGTAGGTAGATAGGAAGGAAGGTAGGTGGGTAGGTAGATAGGAAGGAAGGTAGGTGGAAAGGTACGTAGTTAGGTAGGAAAGTGTGTACGTAGGTGGGAAGGTATGTAGTCAGGTAGGAAAGTGTGTAGGTAGACAGGTAGGTAGGTAGATAGGAAGGTAGGTCAGAAGGTACGTAGTAAGGTAGGAAAGTGTGTAGGTAGGTGGGAAGGTATGTAGTCAGGTAGGAAAGTGTGTAGGTAGACAGGTAGGTAGGTAGGTAGGTAGGAAGGTAGGTCGGAAGGTACGTAGTTAGGTAGGAAAGTGTGTAGGTAGGCAGGCAGGTAGGTAGGTAGGTGGGAAGGTAGGTAGGTGGGAAGGTATGTAGTCAGGTAGGAAAGTGTGTTGGTAGGCAGGTAGGTAGGTAGATAGGAAGGAAGGTAGGTGGGAATGTACGTAGTTAGGTAGGAAGGAAGGTAGGTAGGTAGGTTGATTGATTGATTGGTAGATAGATGCACATCTAACACTGAACATAAAAACATGCAGGCACATAAAGCAGCCTTAAAGTTATAACTGAGACAGTAAAAGCAACTGTTTCCTGTTTACTGTTGATATAAAATTAGAATGTTGATTTTATTAAACGATAACTGCAAAAACAGCATAACAACATAATTAGTAAAGTAAGGCAAACAATTAAAGTTTTAAGTTGGTAAACAATTTATAGACTTTAGCCCTACATACGGCTCTGTTAGGTGCTACTTAAGGTGAAAGCTAACATTACCATGCTAACATGCTCATAATAACAAACTTAACATACTAACAATTAGCAGGTAATGTTAAATAGTTCACCAAAGTATAGTGTTGCTACATAGTACAGTATGCTACATTTCCTGTGTATTGCGTAACATGAAGTAAAACAGAGGCTGATGGGAATTTCATTATTTTCACAACTTTCATGACAGTGCAGACAAAAGTTTTCTGAACAATTTGAAATTTCAAAAGCAATCTCGGGGGAGATTTTTTGCTGAGGTGATCATCAAAGTCATTAGGAGGCATTGTCTCAGAACAGCAAATGGCTGTCCTACTTAGTTTAATCCTTCAAGTTGATGTTGAAACATTTTATGGGCACTTACTGGCGTCGCTACAGAGGAGAAGTCACTACAATTCATCCTGTGGACACCTTGGATATCTGAACCAAATTGTATGCCATTACATTTATTTGTTGAGCTCATTCCCATAAAAAAAACGTAGGCCCCAGAGAGAAGACAGGGGATAAACAAAGCAGACTTTTGAAGAAAAGCGGTGACCCAAGCTAGAGAAGCAGTTATATCACCTGACTGTTACATCGCATACGGATTCGTATAATCCATATAATCCAATCATATATGGATGGAATAAAATGTCGACGTCCCTCAGGCGGCATTAATTTGTATTCTTGCTCACTGAGGACAACGGCCTGGCAAAGACGTCCAGGTGACCCGTGGTGCAGAGAGGATTACGGTCCTGCCCCATCGCTAAAATCGAGCTTGTTTTTGTTGCTTATTTTTCCGCCTCAGTGTCACATAATGCAATCATCCTTCAATCAGTGTTCGACGGGGAAAATCTAATCACACTGGTTTGAGGTTTCAGAAAGCCATCTGCTTTAATCCAATTCCTGACAAATATCCCTGTCACGGAGCTCAGTCTGCCACCGTAACTACCACCCATTTCAGCAGGCTAATTTTACAGGTTCATCTTGTTAGGGAGGAGACAGATGAAGGCTTGACGCTGTTTGAATTCTGAGGACAGCCGCTGCCACCTCCCACACCCTCGCCCATCCCTGGCAGGGCATTTTCCGCTGCTGTGACCCCGGGGCGTCCCCTCAGACGTCTGGACAATGCCGGACAAACACACAGGGATTCTTTCTGCCTGCCAAAGGCCCTCCTGCCTTACGCCGTGTCTTGCATTCTCCCGAGCCGGGGCGTAGGAATGCCTTTCCGAGGCATCTTTGCAATCCTAAAGGGCAACTTGCTCAGCCGTGAAAAACAGTCGAAATACTTACACTTCCCATAAATGCCTATAAGCTAGGTAATCTTTCATGCTTTATAATGTTGTCCCGGACAACACAGCAACACTGAAAGCCTCTGATAGGGAAAACAAAAGACAAATGACTGACCGTGCCCTTTTCTAATCTATCAATTTCTTCTCGAGCCCTTTGTCCTTCAAGCCGAGTGCCGCATGTGGGCCTGCCTGTGTGCAGCTGTGATTGTATCGCCCTGAAAATGCCTCAGACAGTGTTGAACTTGCTGAGACACATTTATTCGATGACCTTTAGCCAAAACCAACTTGACTGAGATGTTCCCATAGTTCAACCTGACATATCTGCCTCCCTGGTGCAAATGGGGCTTGTCAGGTTCACTGAAATCTCCATTAGACCTTCTTGCACTAGTAAATGAGATGTTTACAGGCAGATGCGGTGTTTATACAGGCCTCCATAGGATCATTTAGTGATGTTTAGCATTTCCTGGCACTCTGCAGAGCCATTGGAGTGTCTCCATCCTGCTGGGTTAGTGAGTGGACTGGTACCATTAACAAACAGACTGTGGGCACTGGCTACAGACTGAAGACCCATTGTTAGAGGAGCAGTCTAAATACCAGCATGTCGTTAATACCCCCACACGCTGATTCACACATACTGCCTCCCCACGTGCACATGGAAACACATACACACACACACACACCAACACTCTGTGCTCTATCTCCCTGAAATCGCCGAATTTATTTCCAATGACTCCTCAGACTCGGTGAGTGTGTGTGTGCAGTCAGTACAGTATATAACAGCGCTCTTCTTTCTGGGAAGAGAGGTGAATTGTGCTGTACAACCACTTAACCCTCACCCCCCCCTTTGCCACCCTCTCATAGCCATCCCAATAAAACCTGGATTATTTTTATAACACAACATATGCTGCTGACTTTACAAGCGCCCCTCCAGCTCCTGGGTGAGAGCGAGGTGGAAGGAAGGAGCGGAAAAAGAGAAGAAAGGCCAGGTCGAAACCGCCTCATGTCTTGAAAAGGCCAGCATATCCAAAACCATCAATGGAGGCCTTTTCTGCTGGGAGGAAAAATAAACACCCTGACTGATCCCTTTTATTTTGCTTTGCTTCAGTCTGCTTCTACTGAAGGCCCTACTGTAGCTACAGCTCCAGACTAAGGCTGGACAGGCTTTCCTCTCCTGTCCACTGTTATCTTTATCTCAGGAAAAAGTTGAGTAAATGTGTTTGTACAGTTCAAATCGTTTGAGCGTCTGGAGGCGACAGACGGTGACTAACTCATTTGGAACCTAAACTACAAACGAACCTTTGTCTTTTGTAACTAGTCTAAGTGAAATTCAGACACATGAGTCCAATAAGCGTTAATAAAGTCCTTTTTTAAATGCTTAGCAGGTGTTCATAAGTTAATAACATTATAAATATGTTATAAGAGACATAAAAACTCATAGAATCTTTATTTTGTTCTTAAGAACGATAGCTTGTGCCAGAAAAAAGTATCGATAAGTGCATGATGGATTTATTGTCTTCAAGAAGTATAGCACACTGTTAATAAGTGCTTATAACTAATATATTAACTTTAAGAAAGCATAAAAAACAGCTTATAAGAAATTCATGAGGCTTTTTCTTTAAGTGTCTATACATAAATGTTAATGAATGTTTTAAAATCTAGAAATTAATCCTTATAATTACTTATAGGGGGTTTATTAGCTATTAACTAACACTTATTACAAGGACCTTCAAGACCAGCTCCAGTCATGTTTCATATAAAATACTCAGCTTGAAATAACAAATTGTGTCTGATATGTTTATTCTGCAAAATACGTTTAATTACCTTGTAAAAATCAAGAATCTGCATTAGCCCCGCCCACTATGCAAATTTCCAACCGCTCTCTCAGTCGCGAAAACAAAACACGTCTCTGCCATCGTTTAGTGGCAACTTGGTGAAACTTAGCTAGCTTGAAATTTAACATAAAAAAATTACAATGGCGGTTACAGCTGGCTCGCGCATCGCCGAAGTGGTTGCCGTAGTTTACACATAATGATATGCATAGCGTCACCCCGTCCATTAACGGGATTGGCTCCTTAGGTTTGTGACGTCTCAAACCTGCCAATCTGAAAACGTGTTGTTCAGCCTGTCCTTGGTACACTGTAGTTTAAAAGCAGACAGGCCCAGCCATGGAGATGACTGCTGATGTTGTCCCTGATATGTCTTGTAGCACATGAAGAACACCACATGGAGATGTTTACAAGGTTAAACACTTGATTTTCACTGGAGGGGGTCTTTAATGTACCTCTGTTAGATTTCAGCATTTTCTCTAGCCTACTCACACATCGCAACACAAACACACTACACTACAGCTATCAGTGTAGAGAGATGAAACATGATGACTGCTGCTGTTTTACATGTTCAAACATGACTAATAAGATTAGTTTAATACAGGGGTCTCGAACTCAATCAGAGAGGGGCCCGAAATTAAAAATTGGGTCTAAGACGAGGGCCGAACGGGGTCAACATTATTTGGACAACAGACATAAATAAACCATGTTTTCATCAGAGGTACATTAACAAATCAGTCATACAGGAATATGAACCTTACTGCTTCAAAGACATCTTATAGAAATTCAGAACAAGCCAAGGGTAGCGAAAAATGAGGGATCAAATTTAAAAAAGACACATCAGCATCATTCATTTCTCTCATTTCCAAGTCATTTCTTAAGAGGTTTTATCACAGGCATCAAAAACTATTTTATTAATAAAATATTCTGTTTTTTTATGCACAACACCATCAAGAAAATAAGAATATATGTGAAATTATTTCAACCATTAGCAGTCTACATAACCTGTGATTACAGGAAAAGGTGCAAAAAGAAAACATATATTTAAGTGCACTCTGCTCTTACGCCTGTTTGCCGGAGCCAGCTGTTTTGAAAAGTCATACTAAGGCAGAGTTTAGGTGCATTGGAACCAAGCGGCAACCACCTGTGTTGAAACATCACAGGTTTAATCCACAGTCAAACATCCTGTGTTAGGGAGCGGCTGTGGCTCAGTGGTAGAGTTGGTCGTCTCTCATTCGGAAGGTTGGGGGTTCGATCCCTGACTGCTACATGTCGAAGTGTCCTTAGTTTAGACAATCAATCCCTGAAGGCATAGCCATCGGGTATGAATGGGCATAGATCGCATTGGAAATTGGCACTTAGGCCTTTACCATCAGTGTGTGAATGTGAATGGGAGAATGTAACATGTTGTGTTGCAAAAAATTGCAGTTTTACAAGTGTCCACTTGAGGCTTGCTCCAGAAGCCAAGTTTCCCTGTACATGTAGTTCTCTCATTTGGCAACTTGCTCACTGTTTAGCTAACTTGACATTTGCCAAACCTTCACTCCTCTCTAGCTCTACCCGCTCATCCAAATATGGTCACTTCTGGCTCCAGGAAACCAACATGGTGTAAGCGAACTCAAGCTTCATGTACGCAGTTGAGAAACCAATGGGTGACGTCGCTGTGTCCACATCCAATATTTATAGTCTATGGTTGTAACAAGGATTCAAAGCTGTCTGACGAGTTGCTCTGATAAAGAATATTGACTGCTTAATATTCAGTGACAGTCCCCACCCTCGTACTTTTTGTACAGTCCCTACTTTTATTGATTGAGCGTACTGTAAGGACATTGTGTGCTTTCTGTGAACACTGAGAAAAGAGGCAGATGAATTATTGGAGATTCTAACTCAAAGATAGCAAAGGGGAGGCTGATTAATACGCCAGGTAATGTAACTCACAATTTCTTGGACTCCTTTCAGAAAAAGTAATGTATTAATTTGCTTATTACTCCCTTATGAAAAATATTTTCACACCACTATATCACCTCGCTGCTACAGCCGTAAACTTGTCAGACGCACGGTCTTATCCTCTAAAACTGGGACTTAATTTCCCTTCCTCTCCGCGCTCCTCGATAAAATCAAAGTTGAGAGAATATTTCCTCCAGGCAAAGACAACTTCTCTGTCATTTCTCATCTGAGCTCAGCGCAGCGTGCGAAGGGACGATGACTAATTCTGTGAAAATTAATCAGGGCGACTGAGGGGGGGCGGGATGTGTTTCCTGGATAATTCAACTTTAATCTCACGTTTAGAAGTGGTGATAACAGAAGTAACGACTTATGTCTGTGATTGCAGACTGTAATGTGATATTACTTAAATTGAAATAGTAATTTGTTTCACTCCACTGTAGGCCGGTGTGTCGAAAAAAGGCTGGGGCAGGGTTGGTGGGGTTGTTAGGGGGGGTGGGGGCTGCTGCATCAGCATGTGTGCAGTAATGTGATAGCGAGGCCTGGCCGCACAAAGAAAACACAACCAGCTCCAAAACAATCCTCCCAGTAAGACCCCGAGAGCGGTGGGTGCGGGGCCGGGCAGAACCACTTCAATGATTGTGCTGCCTTCAAATGCTGCTGGAAATATTGTTTTTCTAAGTTAAAAGCATATGAACTACATTAAACGCAGAGATGTGACCTTTAGGGGGTAATAAAGCAGGAGAGCTGAGGCAACACCTGCTGACAAAAAGAACCAAGCTGATTTATTTTTTAATCTCTTTTAGTGCCGCATGTCCCCACGTTTTATTACAAATCATCAATTGTATTTTTGGTGGATATTATATTACACAGAGTCTGCTGTTTGAAGCTTACTTTCGTGTCAGTTTTTCCTCAAGCAACGGCTGTTTAAAGTCACATTCATGAAGGCCTTATGCGGCGGGTAGAACTATTGAAGGCCACCGCGTCCCACTTTCAACAGAGGTGCATGAATAATTTTCAAAGTAAGAGTTGGTTAGATCGTGGCAAGGCTCTACAAGAGTTGCCTTCAGTGGCTCTGCATGATCGCGTAGGCAGTGCCAGAGATTTTTTCTGTCTGGGACTAGTCAGAGGTTTAATTATTTATTGGCGGGGTTGTAGAATCTGTTATGAATACATGAAGAAACAAGGCTGAAACATGTTGAAAGCCAATTTCAAGTATCATACGTTTAATATAAACATTTGTAATAGCTGAAGAGAAGGCTACTTCACACTAATAGTGGGGTACAGTTGCAGAGGATGCATGAGGATGCAAGACTCCTTTACCTGCAAAAGTCAAAACATTCCCACCAGTCTCAGCTGTCCTTTGTAGGACTATGTTATGACTTTTAGCATTTATTATTTAGTTTAAGCACTGCTGGCTCTGGCGCAGCCTCACAGAGCTGCAGAATAGTTGTAGTCTTGTCTTGTTGCAGCTAAAATACCAAAAACCAATTTATTTCAAGCAACTGTGAAACTTTAATTATGTGATACGTCTTATCTCTATGTTGATCCTGTCCTGTATGTGCGTCTTATTCTGCGTATTATTTACTAACCCTGTTTCTGGCGTGTTTGTGACGTCAGTTTGTGACGCAGCATAAAAGAGACCGAAAGGTGTATACTCCACCGGCAATGGGAAAAGAGACAATCCGCATTTACAAGCGGGTCTGAAAAACCTGCGGCAACGTGCTAATTTTGGTAGGAAAGGGGTATAAGGTATCACTCACTGTGAAAATTTGTGGATGAAAGAGTAAATTAAGGGCCTGTGTCCACTCACAGCGTTTTTGTGCTGGCAGCGCCCACAACCTCAATTTGAGAGCGTTTCTCACTGGCGCTTACTGTTGCTAGGTTATGAAAGTTGTCTGGCAGCACTTCCCTTGATAGTGACGATTAAGTCTGTTTTAAATTGCCTCGTTTGGTTTATATTTGCTTATATTCAAGGACATTTTACAAAGCACAAACAATGTAAAGGAATCGTGTCCTGGCATTAGCAGCAGCTCTACACCTGGAAATTGTACCCTCGAAAAAACTGAAGGATTAGCTTCTCCTCCGCCATTGTTGTTGGCAAAGTTGATATCGGATGTCCCGCCTCCTCTTGATATTGATTGGTTGATGAGTGAAAACACTGAACTGCGAGGTTTTTGTTCAGAAAATAGACGCTGCCAGCGCCAAAAACAAAAAACTCTGTCAGTGGACACAGGTTCTGAGGCTCTTTTGGTCTGTGTGCTGTAAATTGCTTCACTGGAATCCAACCTGTTGCAACGCTAAGAGGTATTAAAAATAGCTGTATAGAAATAGTCAATCTACTAGCTGATGTTCTGGTTTGCTTTGGTAGGCTACATAGAGGCGTGAGAATTAAAGTCTCCTAATTCACCAGTTAGAAACATCTTCTCATGTAGATATATCTTGTGTAACAGGAACTTTTTTCCAAGAAGTGGGTGCAGAAAGAAAACAGAATTCTGTTTTTCTATCATCAAGTAATTACATTGCGGTGCTACGTTGGGTTAATTGCCCTTGGTGGGACTTTAGTTACATATCTTACCGCTCCCTATTAGTTTCAGTTTATTAGTTTATGTGACGGGGGGCTGTGCACAACACTGTTGGGCTACAGTTAGCTATACAGCTAATTTACATCTGTGGTCCCTGGGCAGGAAGATCTAATGAACACACATTACAATACAAACAAATTACACAAACAGTATATGAAGTCAAAACAACATACATTGCAACAGTGGTGTATATTTAGTCTGAGGGAAAGTTAACAAGAAGGAAAACATTGAAATCACTTCACTAAGAGCTGCTTTAATGTGGAGCCTATAGAATCACAAACCACCATCGTCTTTATACGACTTAAATCTAACGCACTCTCCTAATTAAATAATTTATTTTGCTCTCAGTAGCTTTCCATGCTTTGTATGTACGTTACATACCAGCAGGCTCTGGCTTTAGAGTTTAACCCTCTTTACAATGTTCATATCCAATCTGTCTAATGTTTTCTAATCGTATGTACCGCTGTTTTGTTTTTAAAACCTATTCCATCAAATCAAATGTCAGTTTTTCTGTGTTGAAGGGGGCATTGTCTGGAGACTCCAGCTGTAGGGATGGGGGTGGGAGTGGGCTGGGTGGTCAGGCCGGGACAGATGTGTTTAAGCTGGCAGGGAAAGTCAAATGGGTGGAGGAGGGGTGGAGAAACTTCCCCCAAGGCCCCGCTGCTTTCATCGAAACACTTCCTGGTTCTGAACTTAAATCCCCCCTCCGACACTCCCTGGGGTGGTATCCCCTGACCGGGGCTCGGTTACACCACGTGACTGTCACATATTGTGCTGGTGTTTATAAAAAGCGGGCTGCTGATGGAGCTCAGCGTGTACAGACCTCGATAACACGGCACATACGGGACGAATCGAGTCTTTGACTGTGACATAACGACTCCATGTGACTTTTTTCCTCTCTCATATACACATTTTATACTTTGTACACACAAGCACGTGTTCAGACACAGTTCTCTGCTGTGGTGTCACACAGACTCTGGTGGGATCAGGTGGTGATTAGAACAGAGCATGCGACTCTCTGCTGCCGACCTGGATATGCACAGCACACAGACACACAGGCCGCTTTGTGAGCAGTCAAACTTCTGGTCCAAATGCTATAACAAACACACAGTGCAGAGACGCACACACACATCCCCTGTGTTGTGTTTGTATTTGCCCTCATCCAGTTGGGTAGAAAAGGGAGGAAAAAAAGTCCTTTTGAAACATGAAACTCTTCAGAAGCGTCTGTGCTCCGCTCCACCAGGCCAGCAGCAGAGCGGCAGCAGCAGCAGGAGAACACGGGGGTCTGTTGTCTCAGCCGGGGCCCTTTGGATACATTATGAACCTCTTCTCCCAACAGACCTCGCAGCATAGAGGCCTTGTTGTACTGAGGAGCATGTGAACGCACTGCTGACTTTAGTGTGGTGAGCAATGTGACTCGTTACTGTAACAAGGTCGGTCTGAGCTGACAGACTTACGGTTGTCTATGGGGGTCTGAGCATATTTTTCCTTAAGAGTCTGCTGACGTTTTGCTTTTACATCAGTGACGTCTGTTAAAGCAGGCCTTTAATTCAAGTGTGATTAGTTGAGCACAAAGTTTGATTTCAAGTGATGCCAGCATCATAGCTGTATGGAGATGGTTAATGTAGTCTGTTATTCTGTCCGTCAGTCTCTCTGTCTCTGGCCCAGAGTGAAATCTTAAGCAGGAACTGGAAGATTTTATTCTGGCACACTGACTCTGACTTAACATTTAGCACCCCGTAGAGCTCATTTCAACTTTACAAACACATACATTCACAAAAAAGAATTAAAAGAGGCCAAGTGATCGATCCCTGTCAGCTCTTAGATTAGCATATGCTACATTTCCTCTACCTTAAGTGAGGCTAACACAAGGGGTTGGCAATGAGCACAATTTTCCACTGGCGCTCCAGGCCAGTAACTTTCCAATTTCACTGGCCCTGAAATAATTAATTTCAGTATTATTCTAACTTCAACCTCACACTGTGTGTGCGCTGCAGGCATAGCCGTTAGAAGTAAACAGTTCGCGGCACGTCCGCTCCGTAGCCGCAGCGTTCACGTGCACCGGGATGAGGTGCCGCTGATAACGGGAATACACACACTTATAGCCACCTCGCGTAACTGCCTCCATCGTCCTGCAGGCACATCAGTGCCAGGCGTCTGTATCAGGAGCGTTGCGCGCATGTTTCCAGTTTACAGGCAGGTGACACAGACTCTGCATGCACAGCGGGGGAAGTCAATCTCCCTCGTGTGCGTACGAAAACTAAAATGTGTGTGTTTATCCCGGTAATGAAGGTATTTTAAAATCCATGTTGTGGAAAAACGTGACATAGGTGACAGAATTGAATCCGGTATACCACCCACCCCTATCTTTTCCTCTTTTTTTCATAGTCCAGTGCACTCTGCTTTTTTTCCAACTGTTGCCCTTGTTCCTGGCATTCGACCGCGGTAGCTGTTGCTAATGTCAGTTAACATGTTCTAGAATGACAGTTGCTCTGTCACGTGTGCAGCGACTAGCGTGTAACATGTTTTTGTTTTTTTTAGATACTTTTTTGGGGGGCTTTTTATGCCTTAATTTTAGAGAGAGGACAGTGGATGGTGACGGAGATGGGGGAAGGAAGAGTGGGGATGACGCGCGGCAAAGGGCCAAGGGCGGGAGTTGAACCTGGGGTTGCTGCAACGAGGACTATAGCCTCTGTATATGGTCGCTGATTTAACCGCTGAGCTAAACCGGTCCCCATATGTCGGCTTGTGGATCCTACGCACCGGCCAGTTAAATGCTTAATCTCCTGGCGTACCATCGGGCCACTTATGTCGAGCCCTGCTGACATGCCAAAAAAGTAGGTTGGTGCTAGACCTTCCAGACGATGCCGTCATCTTGGAATGGTTCTACAATTCAAAGTGGTTTGGTGTTGTTCCTTTTGACATTTATCAGAGAACTGCAGGCAAACAGCGATGTTATCCTCTGTCATAGCTAGCTACCTACGCTACACTACACAATGTAGTGACAAATGGGGACAAGGGTTAGGGTTTTTTCTTTTTCCGCATCGACACACAGAAAAAAACATCCTTACATTAACGCTCATGTTTGATCTGTTTGGGGAAAAAAAAGCTAAAAGCTCCTAGCGACCAATATCGTAGCTTCTAAAAATGATGTTAGCAAGATGGAAACGTCGCTGGGATCTGATTGGTTTGGGCAAAACAAAATCGCTCCTTTAAAATTCACAATATTGAACAAAACCACAAAACAAAATGACTTTGCAGTCTGTGTTTTGCGATGCTAATACATCTAAAGCTGATGAAGCAGAGCTTAAAATGACAACAACACCTGAAGCTGACAAAGTACGGCGTAGATTAAAGGAAGTTGCAGATGAAAGTCTGACAAACTGAGACTAATGTGTCCTAAAATATTATTTGTTTGAAACAAACATGACCTCTGCTCTGACATCACCCTGAGGCCAACCATTAGATTTACCTCGCTAATTTGTGTGAACTTAAAGTCGTCAATTTGTCAGTAAAGTTTCTTTTATTTGTTGCCTCTTGCCCTGCTTCCAACTTGACCTTTTTAATCCTCACATCAAACTGCCTTTCACTGTCTTAATAGTTTAACATATTTATGGTTAAACAATTGAATATTGGGCCTTTGAAATATGTTAATTCCCAATGTTATCTCTCCTTGTATGTCTCTGTTCTGTCCTTGTCTGTGCATGTATTTACACACAATCTGCATGTCCGCATGTGTCTGCACGTCTACCACCGCCTAAATTTGTGAATATCTCCAATATGTTTTGTGCACTTTGAGCATCTGTCGCATGCAGATGTCCTCGGGGGCCCTCTGGAGCTGCAGAGATCTGCTTAATGCACGGCAGCTACTGGAATCTCACTCATCTGCTCTGTAGTGAGCGGGCATATAAACAGGAACCCCAGGGAGGCAGTAATGTGTTAAACGATCTGACTCCAGTCCTGCTCAACCCGATGCAGTCGAGGCAGTACGAGATATGAGAGTGTGATGTGTGTGCTTGTGCATGTGTGGGTATTATGAGCAGTGCCATGAGATGAATGACACTAAGCTGAAAAGAGGGAAAAAAAGAGCAGCTGAGAAAAAAGGATGCAAATTACCAAGACAGGACTGGAAGAAATCGACTGGAATTGCTCCTTTGGTGTGGTGGGCGAGGCGGAGCTGCCTTTGTGTGAACAGTTCAAAGGCGATGGACATATCTCCCCCGGCTATAATGGAGCCACATATATATATAGATACGGTGTGATCCACGTATATATGCGCGGATAACAGGAAAGGTGTGTTTCAAGTAACACAGGATCAGAGAGCAAATGATGGCTGCTGCTGAGAAAGTGTCAGACTGAGACTTATCAGCTTGTCCTCCACCTGTTCTGCTGCACCGGAGGGAGCAGAGCGAACAGAGATATATAGACAGAGGAAAAGGAGAGAATAGTAGATAAAAAAAAAGTGAGGGGGAGATAAAGAGGAAGAGAGAGAATAAAACAGAAAAAGAGGAAAGGGAAAAATGTGAGGTCTAAAAAAGTGAGATGAGAAAGAGAAGTGAGCCACGGGGAGGGAAGGAAGCGGCAAACACAGATAATGGCTGCAGAGAGTTGGGAGGGAGAGGGAGATGGAAAGTGAATGAGGAAGCTATCGTAGAAAAGGAAAAGAAGGCTAGAGGAGGAGATAGAGGGGGAAATAAAGCTCAAGAGGCAGAGAAAGAGAAAAAGGTCGAATGAGCAGGAAAGATAGGAGTAGCGTGAGGGATAGAGAGCGAGCGGAGTGTGGGTGGCAGAGAGACACAGAAGTGGATGTCTCAGGCCATTTCCTGTGATGATAGCCAGAGGCTTATTTTTTCACCTCCTCCCAATCTCCACACCAACCCCCCCCACCAACTCCACCACACTCCCGTCTAACTGCTGCCACCCACCCCCTCCCGGAAACACACTCGCACTCTGACTCACGCGCTGGCGCACAATTTGATTGCGAAGCGTTAACCTCTGTCTGGTTACTGTAAAACGCACGGCGGCATAACAATAATGGAGTCCCGGAGCAACACATGTTTCTCAGCCCATTCAGCCCTGCTCAACAAGTGACTGCTTGAAAATAATTACATCTCATTTTATTCATTGTCACTGAATTACCTGCTTGAGTGGCCGCGTACAATGGCACCCCGAGATGTGGATACATGGGCAGGGCTGGAGCTGTTAGTGTGTGTGCGCGTTAGCATGTGTAATGCATGTTTGTGTGAATGGCTGCACACAGAATCACTTGTTTGAGTCTAATTTTCCTTCAGGACACGACTTTAAATATGTCTGTGTATAAGTATGCTGTTGGATGCTAGCGCTGTTAGCATGCATTGACAAAGACTCATGCTGCTTTGAGGTTTATTGTTAATGTGTTTACAGATCATCGCCTTCTCAGATGGATTTTTTTCAAGAAACACTTAAACATGTTTGGGAATAAAGCTTAATGACATTCTCACAAAAAGTTAGATGAGAAGAAGAAGAAGAAGTTAGATGTCTGTATGCTAAAGATTACGCTAAAGCCAGGAGACAGTTAGCTTATCTTAGCATTAACACTGAAAGCAGCTAGTCTGTTTGCCCGGGATTGTTCTCGTTTCAAGCTAGGTGTCTTGAGTCCTGACAAATATCTGTATAACACCAAATGTCCCAGTTTTTACCAAAACAAAAACAATATTTGTGATATTATTCTGGAGTTAGCGCTAACATAGATATTCATCCCGTTCTGTCTCACTCATTTTTACCTAACCAAATATAAAACCTAAACAATTCACCTCATGCCTGAATTTCAAAACCATTCTGTCTGTATGTGTGTCAATCAATCAGCGTGTCGCTGTCAAGCCAAGCCTCTTGCTAGCTATGAGTCATAGGCAAGCGTCACAGCTATGAAGCTTGATGTTTTTTCTGACACAACCTGTCAGTATGCAAAGTTTGGTTAGCTGTCAGGCTGAAGAGAAAGTCGGCCTTTTCTGAAGAGCTGCAGGAGGCTCGGTCCTTCCTTCTTTGGGTACCCGGTGATAGAAAATGCAGCATACATGATGTTAAAAGCTGTGCTTGGTAGGTGTGATGAGCACTTTATGATGAGATCAATGAAAACACCCAATGTGCATTCATGTGTGTGTTCATGACTGTGCAGAACATTTAAGGGTCCTGCTTCTGGAAGTGAACTTTTGGGCTAGCCAAGTAATGCAAGCTACTTGATGTTTACAAGCTAATTCTTCATATATATCAGTAATTTGCTCTCTCAAGTTCCTGTCAAGCTCTTTGGATTGGTTACAATTATTTTTTTCTTGGGGATTATTTGAGCTCCTGATTGAAGCATCCTCTGAGAGCAGTAATTCTCAGTAGCTTAAAGGAGCAGTTCGCCCCTGGAGAAAGCCACTGTCAGTTAAAGCTGGTGTTCTCTGTAATCGATGTAAGCGATATTTGAAATTGGAGCCATAGCTGTGGAGAAAGTTGTACAAACAGCTCGTGGTTTCGCCAATTCTACATTCCTACAACACCCAGCGTGCAATGCGCCCCTCCCTCTGAAAGGAACGGCCCAGCCAGAGACGCTGGAGTGAAATACTACTGTTTCGCTGCAGGCAATGGCTCAGAGCGGTACAGAATCCGAAATCCGACGAGAATATAGCGGTGGATCGTATAAAAACACTTGGGGTCTGCAGTCTACATTTCAAACCTGATGATTTTGAACGAGACATGGCTCAGTTATAAATGTGGAATGTCTGGGAGGGAAAACAGGAGCAGCGTTTGAAGGCGCCTCACGGAACAAATGATTCCATTTTACGGTGTGTGTTTTCTTCAATTAAACAGTGCAGACATCGGAGACGGGCGTCCTTTATTGTAGTTTAGCAAGCTCCCTGGCAATTTCGTAAAATGCGTCATCTGGCGGAGGCTTTCCAGAGTGAAATTGCATGTTTACCTACCTTAATGTTATTAGCTCCTCATAATAGCAGTGAGGTGGAAAGTCAGCAAACTGGCTCTTTTAAACACATTTAGCTTAATTTCAGGAACACTGAATGTAACTTGGAAGTGAAACAGGTTAAATTGTCTGTGGAAAATCCCTCTAACTTCAGCTGGACTGTATGCAGTTTGGTTAAAAACACAGTCTTAAAGATAATGAAAACAATCGCTAGCTTTGCAACATTCAGCCATGTCTCAAAATGTAACAGGCGCACTGTTTAACGCGTGGTTCTCCTAAATGTTGTTCATAACACTGACTGTTAATCTAATCCTCAAAGTTAAGACAACCAGCCCCTTTTTCAAAAGAAAGGTCGAAGAGTGACAGTTCCTGGAGGTACTGGACGTACCTTTTTTCTTTTACTTTTGGAAGGATCCCAGTTAGACGTTACCCGATCTTTATAATAAGCTAGCTTTAACAGAAACAAACAACCTTTTTCACATCGATTTTATTCCCTCTGAATTTGTTGTGATCCCTGTTGCAAGGAGTCCCTCCCACCAAAGATGCTTTTACGATGCATGCAGCTCAGAAAATGTCTCTGCTGACGGAAAAGGTCAGATTTTATGGCCATCAGATTTGCACCTTTTGTTTTAAAAAATAAAAATCAGCTTTCCAAGATCTCTTCTTCTAATAAAAACTGAAATTACTGAGCCCTTTTGTGTATCCTCTCTTTTGTGCACAAATAAACTATAATCCCAAAGCTTGGATAAAGCAGATGAGTGTCATTCCTAGTCATCCTTTCCCTTCTATGTGTGTCTGTGTGTGAAGTATGTGTGTGCTATTGAGCTGTTTGTCCAGACTATTGGAGAGCAGATGAGTGGAGCGAGGGTGAAGATGTAGTTGTAAATATTTAATATCACCATGCGCTATCGTTGCCCTGCATTAGACCCGAGGCAGAGATGAACACCTGACCGTTAGGACCAGGGCAGCGTTGGACAGCATCGACAAGCAGGCAGCGAGAGAGAGAGAGAGAGAGACAGAAAAGTACAGGAGAGGATAAATCTGGAAAATTACTCTCTCTCTCTCTCTCTGGATTTATTTTGTTGGTGGGGCAGAGGCATAATGGCTCAATAAAGTGTGCAATAAAATGCCAGGAAGAGCCGCAGGAAGAGCAGTAGGTTGAGTAAAGCTGTGGGGAAGTTTTTGCATGAATGTAGAGATTATAAGCAAGCAGCTTTCAGGAAAGTAGTTTGTGACCTTATACAACAGTAATGAGAGTGGGGGGTGGCCTACAGCGAAGGCCCGAGGGTATGAACCCCATGCCTCTATACATGTGGCACAGCTTTAACCACCGAGCTAAACCGGCACCCCAACTTGTTTTGGGAAAAGCAAGCATGTTGAAGCATTTTTCAGCTTATTGTTTTGGTTTTTACAGCCTGCTGCTTTAATGTTTTGCTACAGTCTGACTGCTTTCAACATAACATGTACGTTTGCTTGCACTTTTCCACGTCATAACAATACAGTTGACAGACTAAACAGAAAGCTCATCTTAATCATTTCTGTAATGTTGTGGCTTTTGAAAAGCGCACTTTTTTGTTGGTTAAGTTTGAGGCAAAATTAAAAGTAGTCCATACCCAAGACAACAAGCTCAGAATATGGGACAATATCACCTTATTTCTCGTCTTTCTCGATTGGACAGCTGAAGAGAGACAGAATAGAGGGTAAGGGATGACATGCACCAAATGATCGGCAGCCCGGGAGTTGAACCTGCGGTCGGTGCGTCGAGGACTGCAGCTTCTGTACATGGGTCACCTGCTCTACCAACTGAGCTAAACCAGCACCTCAATATCTCTGTATGAAGTCAAAATGACATCTTACCTCGCAACATTAGAATTTATTTTAACTCACGGTTACATTTTTACTCTCCTTTTTGCTCTGTTTTGGTCTCCACCAGCTGAGGAAGGGAAATATCTGTTGTACAACCGAAGCAATGAGCTAAGAGACCCAAACCCTTTTATAGCCCAGATGGGAAGTCCAACAGGGATATGATGCCTTTACAAGCAACACCTTTTACATTACATATCATATTTGGCAGATTGTACGTATAGAAACATCGATTAGTGCACATTTTAGAAGCTTGCCTGAGATTTGAATGTCCTTGCATGTTCGGTTGTGCATGCGTATGAGCTTTTTTCCCCCAGACGACAGAGCTTAAAAGCATTAGCAACATCTCTCAACACTATCAATTCCACTTTATAAATTCTGTGAAAGCGACACACTGACTGAGCTTCTACCCCATTAAAAACCGCCGTCAGTTTTCTTTTAATTGTGTGCTACTGGTCAGAAATGGGAAGAGCTTTTGTCTGCACAGCTGATTTTGGAATCATCCGTCACTTTTTCCCCTCAGGAGACGCCTGCTTGTGTCATTCTCCATCTCTCCAGACCTCTGCTGCATCGATACGGGCCCTGCTGGCTCTCTCTTCTCTCCGTTGGCTGCAGCAGCGAGCCGTTTGGAAAAGTTGTTTCTACGCTTGGGTTTCTACCAGCATCAACAGCAATATTATCACTCCTCGTCCTTCTCCTCCTCCTCTCCTGTCTTGCCCTTTCTCTCCAGATGCCCTGCTTTCTGTTTTGGGGGAAAATTGATATTGCTGATGTGATGTGAATGTCATGAATTTTTCCCTTCGCCTTTGGGGTTTCTTGCCTGACCTAGCACTTTTTTTTTTTCTGTGTCCTATATCAAGTTGTCAGCCTTGGCTGTCCACCATCCAGTATGCTCGCCCTTGCTTGTCCATCTGTCTCTGTCTCTCTCTCTCAGTTAATCCTGCCTTCTTTCTACGTTTTCATCAGTTTTGAGCAGGCTGTTATTAATCTACTTCTACAGCTGCCAGCCATGAAAATAGCTGCTCTGAAACCTTATTCGACCGGCTAATCACACTAATGAAACAACCAAAATAGCACCTTATATATAGACGAGAAAAATCTTCCTTTCTTCTATGAATAGCTCTGAAGGTTTTTGTTTTTTTTACCGCTTTAAATTCAAATTTAACAACAAAACTTTTCAAATTTGACCTTCAATATTGATTATACAACAAAACACATCTGCTGTGTCAACTTCCTGTCACGAGTAGTATTGAACATGGCTGTGAGAAACACATTTAATGCGTTAT
This sequence comes from Semicossyphus pulcher, assembly GCF_022749685.1. Taxonomy (NCBI): domain Eukaryota; kingdom Metazoa; phylum Chordata; class Actinopteri; order Labriformes; family Labridae; genus Semicossyphus; species Semicossyphus pulcher. The sequence continues at coordinate 28,205,781 of NW_027211737.1, read as the reverse complement.
TATCAATAGAATGAAGGGTTTTTAATATTTTTGAAGTGCCTCAATCCATTACTTTTTATGATTCTTGTGTCCAGAGAGCAGCCAGTAACTCCACACAATGCCTGTTTTCTTCTCTTTTCTTCCCTCACTCGTTCTCCCATTTTCCTCTCCGCTCCCTCTCTTCATTCTGCCATAAGTTCAATCACATTATTGGCATTTCTGCCAAGGCGCTGCACAAAATGCAGTTTCGAACGGCAGTAATCAACAATTCTCTCACTCTTTTCTCCTTCCTTCTTTCTTTTTTTTCGCCCTTCTCCATTCCAGACAATGGCTGGCGTGCACAGACAATGTACAGCTGTCATCTTACGGCCCCCTCGGTCCCTTGACTCCACCTCCACTAACATCTGCTGTGTCCAGTCAGGCTTTGGGCAGGGTGGCGAGGGGGTGGACATTTAGGTCAAACCAATCTCTATGCAGATTGTAACGACTTCCTGTGCCCCTCCTCCCTTCCTCGTCGTCTTCTTCTTCTTCTCTGTCTTGGTGGAGCTCCCACGGGGCTGCTGGGAAGGATGTCTGAGCTCTGAATGGGTCTCTGTTACCAACAGGCTGTTGACCAGCCAGATTCCCACCATCATTACCACAGAGCCTGAGAGTAATGTGCAGAGGCGAGCATTCACATACGCAGCACAGATACATATAGAGTATAGAGATGCATGCACGATTGGCTCGCACGTGCACCGTCCTGTTTATCGACTCCTCGCTGCTGCTGACAAACAGCCATATGGCCAGCACCAACAACACAACGTGCAACTCTGAAGTACACACAGCTTTTGTTGCTTCCTGATGGTCAAGACAAGCAATTAAAGCCACTTTCAACATGGATCAATCGGTAGCAAACAGATTGAGTTTCCAGCTCCTTAAAAAAACCTCCTGGGATTCTAACAGGATGTTCAATGTGTCATCGAAACGCTGCGAAATCCCAGCGGAACATTTGCAAATACGTGACTCAAAGATAAGCTGTCATGGGTTTTGGCTCTTTCCTAACTGCCAAAACAGCTAAATGCTTTATTTGTCCAGTCCATCATGCTCGGATGATAACGGTAAGAAATTGCCATTTGGGCCATTTTTCCTTCGTGCAACATCTCAGTGAAAGAGGTGACGAGAATATACATATGCAGGAAAATGCAGGAAGTGACTTGACGTAAATGTGGTCAAAGGTTTTAAGGCCAAATAGTTTCAGCATTGGAGGGGACCGAGAGTGAGTGGAATGGAGCATTAATTGACAAACGGAGGATGCACATTCGGTAGTGGACCAACTGTGGATGAAGTTAAACGATTGGTGATCATTGTGCACATTACAATAACACCAAATCTTAACTTGGCTTTGTCTACTTGAGGGATGGCAATGTCGGCCACTTTGTAGGTCCATCATGGTCACTCAGACTGAAATATCTCTGCCTGCAGGAAGTCATCCGCACCAGCTGTAATCAGCTGACAGCCTGCTGATTGATTCGTCATTACTAATCAGTAACACACCAATCACAGCCGCTTCTCACAACAAGGCGGTCCATTAAAATATAACTTCTTTCTCTCTCATCCCTGCTACACTGATGCTGCACACACACCGCTGCTGCTGCTGCTGGCAATGCTTCGCCTCCACCACCCCAGCCTCCTCCTTTTAGTCCGAAGCCTTTTGCTATACCCAGGGGAGGTGTGCATGTGCTCCCTGGAAAGCCGTAGCATGCTGCTCGGCTAACCCAGGGAGCAACGTAAGAGAGGAGCCAACAGCACACAAACATAACTCTATTTCCTTTTGGCAATAAATGGTTGAATCTATGACGAGAGCGTTCCTGACTGAACTGTGGGATAGCTTGCTCAAGTTTGGTACATATAGTCAAGACTGTTTAAGTGATGCCCTCTATCAAAAAATGAATCAAACATTTGCAAAAGTGTGCCAAGCTACAAATGTCTTTGGTCGACTAAGGGCCCGATCAGACAGGACGTGCCACACTGCCTTTTTTGTAGAAGCCTATGGTTAAAAAAAAAGAGCAGTTCGCTGCGCCTTTTTTAAAAAACTGTTGTTAGGGCAACCACCAAATCATTAGCTGTCATTAACCTAAATGTTACATTGTAAACTGACAGAAGGCCCGCCTCTCCTTTCATCCGATTGGACAATGAGACGTCGCCCATGACATAGGGTGCTTTTCTGCTTTGAGTTGAAGTTTTTCAACTCGAGGTGCACAGAACGGAAAAACGCGAGGCGCTCTGCAACGCAAAAGCAGCGTGCAAAAATCTGTCTCATTGAAAACAGTGACAAAAAAGGAAACCTGTTCTGTCTGATCGGGCCCTAAGTCTTCCTCTATCACCATCACAGCACCAAGTTTCCTAAAATGTTTCTCTATTTTGTCAAATGAGTTTATGAAAGTGAGTCCAAAGAAATATCTCTAACAACCTTCATTAAATCCAATCGTCTAGTTTTTACATACGAAAAATTAAAATCAAATCTGTTCAGCTGAATGTTTCATGAATGCGTCCCAACAAACACACAAACTGCCTTTCCGACAAATCCAAGATCAACACCTTCCCAATCTGCTCCCATGGCATTCCCTCAGTCACAGAGCGTGTGTTTTAGCACAAACTGCCATCTAATTAAGGAGAAATGAGTGCGCCACAGGGTTCTGGCTCGACTTTGAACATTATCATCTCTCTTGCAGATACCCGCGGTCGCCTGTTCTCCTCGAGGAGCCTCGTTTTTGGTTCTAGCGATGCATGATCCTCCCCATTTGTCTGTCTGGTTAATCAGACAGGCCATTCACACGGAGATGGCAGCTATCCACCAAAGCGACCCAGGAAGGGTGGCCCGCTCATTACCACAGCTCTTTCTTAATCAATCCCTCCTCCTCTTCCCTTTAATTTGCAGTTTTTCACTCTTTCTCGCTCCCTTTATTGGGGTTCTTTCTCTTTATTTTCAATCTTCCTTTGGCTGCGTTTCTCTGTTTGGCTGAAAAACACAGAAGACCTGCCAGTTCTCGAAGCTACTCGGCTGCATCTTCTGTGTCTGCCTCCGAGTCCCAGCTTGGTGGGGTTGAAGCGGAGGACACCGTGCTACATTTGAGTTAACAGGCAGCGCTGGCGGGATGTATCGCCACGGGCCCTTTCAGCTGAGCGGCCATGATTGCTTAAGCAGAGCTCAGACAATGAATGACTGGTGACAACATGGAAATGATACCACTGTGGATACTGGTTAGCCAGCTGTGAGGGCGGGCTTAAAGTGGAGTTACTGTCTCATGTCTGCCACTGCGGCAAGCGGCTATTAGCATGTCAGGAAATATGCTGCTGCTGCTGCTAATGGTGGGTGGGGGGCGGTACGCATGTGAAGCCTGCTGAGTCAGATGTGATGGTATGATGCTGTGCAGGGGTTTAAAGGGTCAGAGGTCAAACAGACATATTTATACATACAAGCATGCAGCTTTGTAACCACATGTGCGACAACCACATTGCATGTGTGTCTGCCTTCGTGGTATTGGCAGAGGCTTAAAGCAGACATGGCTGTCTGGTGTCACCTGAGGACAGCAGCCTGTCAGAGAAGGCGAGTTTGTCAGTCAGTGCACTCATGTGTAAGCACACATATAATTATGTGTGAGGAAGGTAAAAATAAACCTCATATTCCCATAATAAAGCAGGCTTATTCGAGCAATCAGAGTAGCAATCAAAATCCAAGAGAAAGTTTGTTAACTCAAATAAATTGAGCTTTTCTCAGATAAACAGTGTAAAAAAAGTACAAATGGTAAATACAAATACACAATCACAAGAGGATGAAATATAGAAATAGTAACATTCTTATAAAAGGACAGAAACCAATGTGTTTAAACATTATACGACTTTTACAGAAGAATTGAATGAGTGTAAACTGACCAAATGTCGAGGAAACCGGCGCAGCACACACACATCCTGTTCTGTGACTCTGTAGACACCGACAGAGGATAAAAGCAGCTCCACTCCTCTCATGCGCTGCTTTCTCCACCTGATCCCTCCAACGTTTCAAAAATACATTTACACCTCTTAAGCTCACTAATTACAAAACATATGTTGTTATTTTCATCTCTGCACGAGTTACATAACTAGTCGACCGAGGCCGCGCAGAGTTTGCACTGGTCGCCTGGCAACATTAAGGCGATGAGAAGACTCCAGGAAGATTTGCACCTGAGACATTTTGTACAGTTTAATCAAAGAGGATAAAATGTGTTACAGTGGCAGGTGGATTTTTTTAGCTTTAGCTTAGCTTACCACCTCCAACTCAAGTTTTAATCACAGCGAGTGGTATCGATGTTCGCATCTAACACTTGGCACTTTCAGGATAGACTGGTGACCAACAGAGTGCTTCAGTCTAACCCTATTTAAACCATAGCAGCCTTTGTCTCCAGTTTGATGGTAATAGTTCATGCTGTTCATAGTGTGGTTTGGGTCACACACAATGCTGTTTGCCAATCTAACCATGTTTTTATTGTAGGCTGATTCATTAAGTGTCTCGAGTTATTGGCCTGCAATCTTTGATCAGATTTTCATTTGGTGGAGCAGTTTAGACTTTAACACAGTGGACAGACACTTGTACCATGTGGTGTTACAGTACTGCAGGATATGATGGAGTGTTAGGGCTATATCTCGGATCCAATCAGCTATAGAAGACGATATAGCCTAACCATGAACATGCCGGGGCATGTAGCCAGCGGTTAGCGATAAACAACTTCCTTTTCCGAGTGCTGCATTGTTGCAGAAAAAGAAACCGTATTTCTTGTGACTGACTTTAATTAACGGGTCTTTCCTTTGCAGAAATTTCAACATCATGATGCACTTTTGTAAAAATTAATCTTTGTCAGGTCTGCCCTCAAGAGCAGAAGAAACTAATTTGAAAATGCTCATTTGTAAAACTGAAGTCGGATCTTTGAGTGGTCAGAAGATTTGAAAAGCTCTATATAAGTGATATTAAGCCTCCTATGACTTCACAAGATGCTCCACATTCCTCTTTTTAGTGCAGGCGGCCGGCTGCTCTTCTGTTAGTCCCCGACATAAAAACATACAGGTTTACAATAATCGAAATCCCCGTTTTTAATCCTCGTTTTTTTTAATGTGGCCCTAATACTCCGTCGTAGTAGGACACTCATAATCACAGAAGAAGAAAACAATAGAAGCGTTTGTTTACTCGCCCCAAAAGATCTCAGTCTGCAGAGGAAATACTTTCTTTGTTTTGCCTTTTTGCAGACACATTCGATGTGGATAACAAACAATCGATCATTACAATCAAGTATTTATTACAAGAAACCTGCTTGATTTTTTTGTTTGGATAAAAATAGGAGCATGATGAGAGTCAGATGCTGAACCAAATACAATTTCCCCTGTTATTTTGTGTTTATCTCAGCAGCGTTATTGTCGCTCCACGCGACCACTTTGTTCACAGCGTGTTGGTGCAGCCCAGGGCCGCCTGAGATACTTCATATTATAGAGGCGTAAAGATGCATCTTTAATGTTGTATGACCTGTCTTAGAATCATAATGACATGCCTTATTACTCAGTACAACGTTACAATTTTATTAAGCAGATGCTTTTGTCCAAAGCGACGTACATCTGAGAGTTAAAACAACACAAGCAACGATCAAGACAGGAGGGAACAAAGTCAGTAAGAGCCAACAAACAGCTTCATGTGCGATCAGACACAGGCAGACAGGCAGTGACCAGGGTGTTTTTTGTTGTTTTTAAATCATCAACAACAACATCCTCAATGTCATCATCATCAATAGCATCAATATCATTAAGGTCAGGGGTGTTCATAAAGAGCTGGGTCTTTAGCTTCTTCTTAAAGGTGAAAGGGACTCTGCGGACCAAGTGGAGTTTGGTAGCTCGTTCCACCACCGGGGGACGACTGAGGAGAAGAGTCTAGTTAGCGACTTAGGGCCCTGTTGTGATGGGAGCACCAGGCGCCTTCCATTGGCAGAGCGTAGTGGGCGGGACGGAGTGTAGACCTGGATGAGGGCGTTCAGGTAGGCAGGAGCCGTTTTTGTTGCTGTTTTCTAAGCGAGCAACAGGGTTTGAATTTGATGCGAGCGGCGACTGGGAGCCAGTGGAGGGATATGAGCAGTGGCGTGACGTGCTGTTCTGGGTTGATTGAAGTCCAGTCGCGCTGCTGCGTTCTGGATCATCTGCAGAGGTTTGAATGTACATGCAGGAAGGCCTGCCAGTAGTCAATGCGTGATATCACGAGAGCCAGCAGCAGCAGTTGTATTGCATCAGTAAATGACTAAATTCTCCTATTTCCTCTCAATGCCATCTTATTCAGAATTGTCAAGGAGACGATTGAAACATTGAACCAACAAAAAACCCTAAAGACTACCACAACGTTCAGTTTATTCTGCATATTTCAAGGCCTTTCCACCATTATTTATATCTGAAGACTTTTGTCTGCCGTCTTTGCTTTTGTGGCTAATATAAAGGTTTGTTCCGCTCACAGAAACAGTTCTAGTTTGTGGCTACGACCCACATTACTAGTTTTTAATGCATGTTTTTTTTCGTGGCTTGTGAATGAAATGTGTTTTGACGTCTGTCAGTCATGCAACATTTTTTTTAAGAAAGTGCTTCTGCAAAAATACAAACAGGTGCGCAGCTATGCAGCTAAAAACACAAAATGTGATCGTTTGCCAGCAGGCGTGTTATATGATGTCTGACAGCGTGTGTGTGTGTGTGTGTGTATTTAAAGCAGCCTGTCACGGTGGGCAGGCAGGTAGCAGCAGCAGAGCAGAATGGAGAAGGCTCACAGTTGTTTACTCCAGAAGAAAAAAGCGGAGCGAGAAGTGTGGAGGGCGGATAAGCAGACGTCTCTTTAATTCCTCTCTGAGAAAGTGTTTGCTTCTCTGAAACTTCTTGTCAAAAGCCTCTCTTAGCCGCCCCTGTGGCCAGCCGTGACTTTGTAATGTCAGGATAGGAGAGGAAGAAGAAGAAGCAGGGAAAAAAGGATGACAATAGGAGACAAGAGGGGAAGGAGATGAGGTGATAACAAGGGGAAAGAAAAGATGGGAAGAGGAGACAAGGAGACAAAAGTTAGTGGAGATAGTGGGAGGAGGCTACGGCAACTATATCACTACTATTGGTCCATACAAGCAGCCAAAGTGTAAAGGGGGGATTAGAGAACGCAGGAAACTAGGTTGGAGGATGAGCACTGAATTAGAACAGGACCCCTGAGAAGGAGGGAGGGAGAAGAGGGAGGGGGGGGTTGGTAGGAGGAGGAGGAGGGGAGGAGTAAAAGGGGGAGACATGGAGCAGGACAGAAATAGTAGACAGGAAAAGACACCATTCAGCCAGGCGGAAGAGGAAGGACAGAAATAGAGAGGGGGAGGAACAGATGAATGGAGGGAGGGGGTGGGAGGACGGAGGGCAGCGGCGGTGTGAGTGATGAAGAAGGTGAGGAGGAGGGAGAGAAGGAGAGAGAGCGCTAGCGAGCTAACCAGTGGTACTAACAGATGTGAAATGAGTTGCGGCCCTGAGACGTGGACTTACACACCTCCCACTGTGTGCACATGTTTTCCCGTGTGCTTATTTTTCTCATCTCGTGAGTTCAAAGATCCGTTCACGCAGTGATGTCATGACTCACCTCCTTCTGAGGACAGAATCTTGAACTTCAGCTGCTTTCATTAGTTTTTTTCTTATGAGCCCTCCGGCTAAGTGCATTGCTAAATCACTGGAACAGTCTTACAGGGCCCGATTTAAACGATCTATAGAGACGCGTCTCGGTTTTAACAACTCACCTGACTGTATGTGAGAAAATTTACTGATTTCATTTTGTAGGTGAGGAGAAAGAACATCGCTGCACGCGCCTGTAAACAAGCAGAGTGAAAGTGTGTTGTCTATAGTTGTTATTGAATGTGTGTATACGTATCTACACAAAAAATTAACAGACCACTGCAAAAGTATGTTTTTCTCTCTACCATTTATATGTTTGTGTAAATGAACTTTTGTTTTGTTGTAAACAACATTTCTCCCAAATTCCAAATCAAATGTTCTCATTTAGGTCTTTTATGTGCACAAATAACGACTGGTTACGAGCCGGGAAAATGCAGAGAAAACAAGTTAATGTTCATGTTGAAACTACTACATCAGACTACTAATGTTTCAATGAGTTCACAGATCAATATGTGGTGGAATAACCTGCTTTTTAATCACAGCTATATACATCTTTCACATTGCTGTTGGGTGACGTTAGGCCGCTCTTGGAGCAAAAAATTCAAGCAGCTCGGCTTTGTTCGACGACCTTGTGACCCTCCATCTTCCTCTTGATCTCATTCAGGAGGTTTTCAATGGGGTTCAGATCTGGAGCTCTGAGCTGGCCCTGACACGTAGAGAGAGATGCTGATTTAAAGTCACTTTTGGAGTGGTACATTTTTTCCACAGTATATGTCCATCCCTCCATCCATTATCTATACCGCTTATCCTGCTCAGGGTCGTGGCACAGTATATGCACTGAATTTAATGTATGAACTTGAACTTTTCTTTTTTTCAAATGTAATTTCTGTTGTCTTTTTGCTCATTTCTGATTCCCTCACTTTAAAATGAGGACTATAAACTTTGTAAACAAATAAAAATGAAGTGTAAAACAAAGAAAGTGTATTGTGAACCCACCTTCATGTGCATCTCACGAGGGCGCGGCTGTGGCTCAGCGGTAGAGTCTGTCGTCCCCCAATCGGAAGGTTAGCGGTTTGATCCCCGACTGCTACAGTCTACATAGTGAAGCGTATGAATTCAGCTGCATCCTTCGACATGTCGATTATGGTGTTTGAATGTTGTTGCTGCACTTTTCGTTGAAGCCTTTGCTATCGGTGTGTGTGTGAAAGGGTGAATGCGACATGCAGTGTGGTGAGTGGTCAGAAGGCTCGGAGCGTTATTTAAGTGCGGCCCATTTACCACAACTATATGAATAAAATCTGAAAATACTCGACATTGACTTTCGACCAGGTTTTTGTTTCTGCTGCATTAACATATCAAAGCGCCTGAACCCACCTTCCTTTACGACCATCACATTCAAGGATGCACAGATTGGCCTCCGTACATACTTACACAACGAGGACTCTTTTATTACCAGCCTCAAGGCGTTCATACTTAAACAACCAATCAAATGTCATTCTAACATCTTGTTGCTATAAAACTTACAAACAATTCTTCCCTCCTCTGCTGTCAGTTTTCTTTTCAGTGTTTCATCAGAACCAGCTGTCCAGAGGGTCCCTCCTCAGAGCTCATAGGAAACCCCCTCCACATCCTCATCCGACCTCTAGCCAGGCTTGACCTCACTCTTTCACCACCAGCAGCGTCTACACTCCATCGGAGGGTATTCTTATACGGCGTAGGGTTACAGAGGAACCTAAAGAGTGTATGTTATATCGGGAGCAGGCCAGATGAGTGAACGAGGGAGTGATTTTGGACATGTGCCTCAGCCGCTCCATCAACTAATCCGGAGTTTTGTTGAATTCAGCTGCACCTGCTGCTAAGATGAACTTCTTTCTTGTGAAAATATCAAACCAAACAGCCACAGGTGGCACTTTTTTTGTCGTTATACCCTTCAGGGTCACACTACTGTATATTTTAATACAGCGTTTCATTTTCCTGTGCTGCTGGGAAGAAGTCCCACACTTCATGTCCTTGCTTTTGGTGGCAGACGTTATTACTCTGCAGGCCAATTAAAGACACGTTGACATATGTTGTCAGCTACTTGCAGAGATATATTTGCACACTATGGCTTCTTATAAACATGGATGAACTAGCCGTTACGGACAGTTGTTCCTCCTGTTTCTTTGTGCCTCTTTGTGTTCCCCTGTCTGTGTGTGTGTGTGGGCGTGGCTTCCTCCAGTGACACTCTCCAGCTCCCTTCTGATTGCTGCTCATGCAACACACCTGGTGAAACCTACACACCTGGGGCAGGATTCACAAACATATTGTTAAGATAAAACTTAGGGAGATTCATAAGAAAGCTCTTATGAATGTTCTTAAGTGCAATTCACTATTATTTTCTTAAGAACAGTCTTATTTCAAACGAACTTCTTTATTTTCTTACTCCCTAACATTGAGTTGAATGAACAGATAGTTAGACAACCTCCCCACATCTCCATCTCCCTTTCAGAGTACAGCCAACGTTTTCTCTCATTTCAAGCGCTGAGTAAGATAAGGGTCAAGGTTTGGGTTATGCATTTAATGTTCAGTATAGGATAGGGCACAGTACGTCTCAAGGGAAAGCCTCCTACGTGGCAGCGTGTGTGTGTGTGTGTGTGTGACAGAGAGAGAGGAGCAAACAGTGGAAGAAGGGAAGTGGTGTACAACTCAGCTTTTAAAGCCATTAACTGTGTGCGAGAGACAAGGTCAAGCTGCGGCCGTTTGTTGCCGAGCACGCAGCAAAATGAACTCTAATTGTGCTTTTTCAGTGCAGGTGCGAGAATTTATCTTCATCTTCGCTAGTGGAGCTAACATAGTATTACACAGACAATGTCTCAGCTAACACTTGTGAATGACTGCCTGTGTGTTGATTGTGGATCAGTGGGTGGTCTCCAGCAGGAAGTGCGTTTCTGCTTGAGAGAAAAGCTCTATTCCACTTTAAAAGAAAGCAGGAAATACAGTGGTTTGATGTGTTTATGACAGCCTGCAGCGACGGTGACAGTTTAAATATAGAGCCGGTCTGACAGTCAAGACAGCACCTGTAGTTTTCTGTTTCAGCTGTTGATTAATGCACAGTAAATTAAAGGCTGACAAGAGAAAAATATGATATTACACAGCAGCATCATTGCAGCCCAGCTGATTAAACATTTGAGGCTGATACCAATATTAGAGTTTGAAATTAGAACTCTGATGTTAATATAAGTAATGACCTTCAAACAAACACGTAACTTAGACAAACAGGTTTGAGGTGGAGATTTTACTGAAAAACTACGTCTTAGTTTTGTGATGTTTGCGAACGATCCGATTCTTTTGAACGGATCTTTGGTGCGAACGGCGGGAACCGAGTCGTAGGTGAGAGCCGCTCTTTTTATAGTAGTATAGTTTATAGTTGTTTTTTTGTTGTTGACATCTCTGTAGTCATACAGAGCTGTATCATAAATTATTGGCAAATCAATGACGTCAACTAATTGTTCCTACATTATTCTGCTGTTTCCTTTTAAACTTAAAAAGCAGGGATTTTAAATATGCGTGTGTGTTGACGAGGGAGAACATAGTTCAGGCATGTTTGCGAGTCTGACCAAAGAACGATACGCCATTCTTTTTAACGACTCTCGGAAAGGAACGGAGCCATAAGATCCGACTCCCTTCATAGAGCCGTAATTCCCAACACTACATAAGTTCTGAGTACCAACTGCTTCTAAATGACCTTAAACCATCTGTGTGTTGTTATGATTATTTATTGTACGAAAATATCCGGCAATCAATTTTGTATTTGTTGACATCTTAGCAGTTCATCCACATTTCAGGAAACACTGTATGTGTGGAGGCAACACGACTCATGAAGATGTGTCACTTGAGGCGCTGGTTTAGCTAAGCTGTTAAGTTTGCGCTATCACGTATAGAGGCACGGGCCTCGTCGCAGCGGCCCCGGGTTTGACTCCGACCCTCGGCCCTTTGCTGCCTGTCATCACCGCTCTCTCTTCCCACATTTTCTCACAAGGCCAAAAAAAAAATGTCGTGTCACTTTAAGACACAGAATATAGGTTTGATGAACGTAATCTTTCACTAAGCGCTTCATTTTTCACTAAGGGGTGTGTCCAGACTTTTCTGACTGTATTGGCCCAACTGGGGCACTAACTCATTGTCATGAGTTTCTAGTTTAGTTCTGGTTTTGTCTTGTATTTCGGTGTTCAGTTATTATTGTTTTACCTTGTCCCTTTGTCTATTGAGTTCTCATCGTTTAGTTTTGCATTTAGTTTATTCTGTGTTCTCGTCAGTATTTAGTCTTGTTTAGTATTTCACTTGTGTGTCTTTGGTTCGATCATTTCCTGTTTTACTTTGTCACCTTGTCTCTCGTGTTGGTCCACTTCCTGCCTTCGTGTTTCCCACTTGTTTGATTGTGTGCCCTGCCCTGATTGTTTTCACCTGCCCCTTGATTGTCTCACCTGTGTCTGATTAGCCTCACCTCCTAAGTTTATCTAGTCTCTGTGCTGGTTCACTGTCTTTGTCATGTTACCTGTGGACTTTTGTCATCCCTGTGGATTTTCCCTGTTCCCTCGTGGCTCCCTGTTGTTGTGTGTGTTTCCAGTTTTTCCTTTGGATTATTCTTTTACCTTGACTATGAGACTTTTTGTTCTACCATTTGTTTTTCCGTTCTGTCTTTTGTTGGATTCTAGATTTTGTTTTTGCATTTTTTGCCTTTTGTTAATTAAATATAAAATATATCTAAGTCTGCACCTGGGTCCTTTACCATTTTATTTTTTACCCAAACCGTGACACTTATTGCATGAAGTATGAACGCGCATACACACGTTTAAAATGGCATTTATTCACGATTCATGTCTGTACTAATATCTACTTTTTAGATATTAAATTCCAGAGTGTAGTTTTTTTTTTGTTACCAAAATAAGAACACGTCAGAGTGGCAAAATATAGCTTCTATACTTAATTATTTTATGAACTCAAATAGAAGATTTAAATTTCAAACTTTAAAATTGAAAGTTTGCTTCATTGAAATGTCACAAAAGTTGGTTTGAAGTCCCGTCTCCGATCGGGCAAACTTCATACTTTATACCTGAGGTGGCCAGTCAGATTGTACGCCCCTGTTTTCACTTGCTGCAGCTCTCACATTTAGATTGTATACAGAACTACATTACAATGTAAGCCCACATTATCCTATCATTCAAGTTCAACAAAGCACACTCCAAACGTTTTCCACTAATGTGTGCATTAAAATGACACATGCTGACTGCGGCTGTTTACAGTTTGACAAGTTAAAGTAATCGCTTTAATAAGGCAGCGCTGATCTTCACTCCTCCAGTGATATAAACTCATACACTTCATCATCTCTTCTTCTGCAGTTGTCAGACTATTACCAGGAAATATACAGCCCTGTGTGTGTGTGTAAAACCAACTCGTGACACAGTCTCCATTCCTTTAACCATTTATCATGGGTTTGGATATTAAATAGAGCACCTTTAACCTTTATTATATGTATATAAATTGTTTGTAGTTCAGGGTGGGCAAGAAAAACTATGAAAATAGACAAATTAACAATTCTGCTCCCTTTTGAACATTAGTACTTTGGCAAGACTTGGTACATATGCAAATCAGTCCTTTTATCATCAAACAGGCAGTAAATCGGGGTTGGAGAAGCACACATGACAAGTAACAGACAAATACACTGTATGTGAGAAGATTGAAAACATAAATGTGTTAAGGGCACTCGAGTTTCTCTGAGATCTGTGATCCTCTGCACAGGAGTCGACGTGAGCTGCAGGAAACACAGTGAACACTGAAAACATTGAGGGTGCTTCAGCCGGAGTTAAGCACCCAACCTGCTGTTGTCTGTAACTTTACCTGTGATCACTGAATTTTAATGTTTATACAGCCAGCTGGGGTCTGCACGTCGGTAAAGTTGTTAGCACTGTTGCCTCACAGCAAGAAGGTTCCTGGTTGAATCCAGCTTCCTCCCACAGTCCTAAGACATGCTCGTTTGGTTCATTTGTGACTCTAAAATTGCCCATAAGCGTTAATGTGAGTGCGGCAGGTTGTCTGTCTCTATGTGTCAGCCCTGTGATTGACTGGCGATCAGTGTACCCCGCCTCTCGCCCAATGACAGCTGGGATAGGCGCCAGCCCTCCTGCGACCCTGAACAGGGTAAGTGGTATAGATAATGGATAAAGGTAATTGCGAAGTTGCATTTTTACTAATTCTCTCAGGTGATGTCAGTGTTATTAACTTATTTTTGGCAGCAGCAGCAGCAGGCTGTAAGTAACCACTGTGGGAGTGATTCAGAGATGATAAATTGTGGCATCTATCTGCCAGAGAAACATGAGTGACAAGCCGGTCTGAAGCTGCACACAGTCGCAGCATATCCAGGTCGGCAGTTGCATATGCCGGATACTTCAACCATTACCATCCAGATGGAAAACCCCCAGCCTGTGATCCTCGTGCTTTTGTGGTGATGAGATAAAAATACATCTTGATGAAAACATCAATAGAAAATTGGAGAATATTTGTGGATGAGTTTATAATGACCTAGTTTATGTGATTTCTAAGATGCCGTTCTAACCATATAGCAACTTCTGATAGTGATTATTGGGTTATTCTTCTTTATGGGAGGAAATTGGAAATGAAAAGAAAAAAGATATAAAGGTGGCGCACAAAACCAGCGAAGTCGAATATTAATGCTGTCTGACAACTCTAGGAAACCACAGGAAGATAAAGAATGCACACGCACACGCACGCACACACACAAACAGCACCACAGAAATCACAAGCTTTTTCTCATTCCAAAACAAACTGCAACATGACAACAAAGAGGCAAAAGGAAATAAATAATGAGAGTGCGGCTGGATTTACTTGATTAAATGCCAAAGAGTCGAATCGCTGCAGCGAAGTGTAACTCTCCGCCTCATACTGAGAACAAGAGAGCAACAGCAGAGCGCTCTGTGCTCATTTTCCTGTAATTATGCATATTTTGTTTAGGTTCTTTGCTCTAAATTCTACTTTCTATATTGTTCATTGTATTAGCAGCACTCGCGGCCCTTATCCTCTTGTTTGTGTGCGTTTGGAAATCTCAACTTCATTTGTTGAGCCGGCGCCAAATTGGTTCGACTAAGTGAAAGTAATTAAACTGATTACCAAAGTCAAGTGAACTGGATTTACTTTAATAGAGAATTAGACGCTGATAGAGGCGTAAAATGAAAAGAAAATAAACAGAACGAGGAAAAAGCTCCATGAAGACGCTCGGTCGTGTCTTCAGGGTGAGAGCACCCTATTTTTGGCTCTTGTGCCGCTAAGCTGAGTCACGTTGTCACCCAACACAGGCGAGTCAGTGTGTGAAATCCAGCCTGCCCTGCCTCGAACACACGCAGTCACAACCACTTCTGAGGCGTTTGCATCCATCATGAGGACACAGGTCATAATGATGATTGATAGTTTCACTCGGGGGATTTTCCCAGCATCCACAGCCTGCATATTGTGTGTATGAATATGTGGGAAGACGTTTCTTGCATTGTTTAGCATAAATTACTCATTTTCCATTTGAACCTTTGGCACATGATCTCATCCAGGGTTACTTTAAATAAGTTAGTAGGCACGGCTTCAGTGTCTCTTCAGGAAAGCAAGAAGTTGTGCGTCTCTGGTGAAGAAGTGCGCTTCCTTTGATCAAAGAGTTGAGAGGGAAGAACGGATGACACAGGACACAAGTCATGAGTGAACTGAGTAAACGGTCTGTTCTTCAAGGGGGGATTATTACGCCTTGTCTTAAATGTAAAACGCACGGAGGCGCAGCATTTAGAAAACGAGCAGTATTCTATTTGCTGCATTTTTCTATTTGCTGCTCAATTTACGATACGATACGATACGATACGCTTCGTATGCTGCGCATGTGTTGTCAAATTGATAAAGATGTTTTCTTAATTTGCTTGTGTTTTGTGTATTTGCATGTGTTTTCTTAACTTCCTGTGCGTTGAGCTCTCAGGGCCACCGTAGAGGCAGAATGGTGGGGCAAAGTCGTTCCGCCTCTGAGAACGGCATTAGGGGAAATAACAGAGCCGTAACAGAGACAAAACGGCCGCAGTGTAAAAGGCATGTGTGTGTGAAGCTCGCGCTGTTTGTTTACACGTCGTGCGCCTTGTGGTTTGTTGTGTCTGTGTAAAAACACACACTGGGGCAGCCGGCGTCAGTGGTTCAATGCAAAAAGGGCAAAGGTGGCGTAAGAGCTTCTAACGCTGTAGCGGAAGTGCAATAAGTTACTCGTTGAACCGATGGAGTCTCAAACTTTAGCTTTTCCTTTTGTTTCTAAGTGGTTTATGTACCATTTTTTTTTATTTTAAAATGATACTTTTACAACTCCTTAAAGAGATTATCCTTTTTTTTCAGTGGGGTTGCATGAGGCGCTCAGTGTATATAACCAACAGTACATGCCAATTGTCATCAAAAAGTAAATGAAACTTGACACCACATCTGAGTGCATCATGATCAAGCGGGGCTGAAAAATGCATGAGTGGCCACTTGAGACAGGCTTCAGATGTGAGTCGATCTCCATTAAGCCTCAAATTAAAATGTCCGACTTTAGAGCAGAGCGAAAACCGTTTACAGCCTGGGACACGAATGTGTTTAGGTTTTATTCATGGCAAGTGTTCTAAGGGTAGCTTTTTATGTATCCCATCTGTTTAAGTTATACAAAGGCCCTAAGTTATGTGCAGTTATGGCTGTTATCACTTTGAGTCACAGGTGGGTTCAGGTAGCTGTCTGCTGGGCGTCACCTCAGCTCATTCTGTTACCTAACCTGTTGGCAGTGTTTGTATCGTTGGTGCCTTTTGGAGGATTATTAATGGTAAGATTGTGCACATAATGTGGCCTGCTGCTTTATTGTTCTAACAGACTGTCTAACAGGTCTGTTTTTTCTGTGAGTGTAAATCCAGTATGTTCAGTGTCTGCGCTCAGTGTACCTGGCTTGTGTGCCAGTTCAGCTTGTAATACATTGGTTTATTTGTGGTTACCAGTGCTTAAGAGTAAAGATGGTTATTTGCTTTTTAGTAGAGAAGACAGTGGCCTGTAGTGATGAGAAGTCCAGTTATTTAAAGACAGCCAGTTTTCACTCCACACTTGATCTCCCACCCAAGGTGTGTGCGAGCGAGCAGCAGTTCAAGAAGCTTTTACAGCTTCTTTTAGTCTGATAAATAAACGGCTGAGGGGAGCCATCACCACACATCGAATCTCGTTCTGTGGGAAAAGCGATGGTTAACTAGCTAATTTGCCAGCTAGTGAATAAACCAGGGCATAGACAGTATAGCTCTGACAACTTGGCATTTACCAGCCCCCTTACTCCTCTCTAGCGCCACCTTTTTGTCCAAATTTGTCCAGTAAATCACCATGGCAACGGCAGAAATGCCACAATCAAGGCTTCAACAAAGCAGCTGACAAACCAATGCGTAACATCGCAATGGCTACATCCATCCATCCATCGATGATCCATATCCTATCCTGTTCAGGGTCGCGTGGGGGCTGGAGCCAATTCCAGCTGTCATTGGGCGAGAGGCGGCGTACACCCTGGACTGATCACCAGTCAATCACAGGGCTGACACACAGAGACAGACAACACTCACATTCACACCTACAGGCAATTTCATAATGAACCAAAAGAGCTTGCCTTTGGACTGTGGGAGGAAGCCGTAGTACCTGGAGTGAACCTATGCACACACGGGGAGAATATGCAAACTCAACACAGACAGGCCCCTGCGTGCCAAACCGGGGATCGAACCAGGTACCTTCTTGCTGTGAGTGGCTACATCCATCACTTATAAAGTCTGTGATCATGATGCAGAGGAAGAGTAAAACTGAGAAGCTCATTTTAAAAAAATGTTCATGTATAATTTATCACAAGCTTAGAGAAACATTTGCCGATATGCCGTACAGTCAGCGGTGCATAAAATGGCGAATGATGGCAAGAAATACATGTAAGAGTAAATGTCATCTCCCATTTGTTGGCTTATTTTGAGACGTATCTCTGAGCTCAGTGCAGGTGAAATGTGTTTTTTCGCATTAATGGATCTATTAATCATTACCTTGAAGTGAGTAGATGAGTGGATGGAGAGGTGTGCAGCGACACAGCTGATTAATATTATACAACCAATGAAGCGTCTCTGCTGCCCCAGCTACTGCTGCTATGGCAGCCGCACTCTGACAGATGATAGATGCACTTAGCTGATGGGGAGTTTATGTGATGAATGCTTCTGTGAATAACATGAGGAATACATAGATAAACAAATGTAAAGGTGACTCTGTCGTTCATTCTGCCTCAGGAGGCTACAAGCACACAGACAGTGTCAGGCTCTCTGAGGGACTGGCAGACAGCTCTCTTGGGTCCACCTCCAATCACTGGACGTCAGTTTGATGAATGGCCCAGGGAGAAGTCATAAGTGGCCCCCTGAGCCTTACTGATCAGAGGTCAGTTGTACACTTCACTCTTGGAAATTTAGACCAGAATTTAGGAAAGATAAGTTGATCCCGGGTCTGTCCCTCAAGAGGAGGCTGATGTACAACACTGTCCTTCAGCTCCTCAGCTGCATTTCAATTTCCCAGATCCTTCTGCACGCAGCGGGGTCAGAGGCTCTGACTGTCTTCAGGCAGACCAATGCATCCTGTAGTGTTAGCCAGTTAATTTCCAGGAACGAGTCAGAGATCAACAAAACTCTTGTGAAAGTTGACTGACCTGCGTTACTAAAACGTAGCCCTGCTGAAAAACGGACTCTCTGATTTCCTGAAAATTGTATAACCTTTTGGTGTGGACATATTTGTGCAGTGAGGTGGTTGTTTCGGGCAAGACTGCTGCGTAAATCCTGCAAGTCATAATGACCTTAAGGGAACTGGTTAAAGTGCACTGTAATCACTCAATGCTGCCTTGTAATTACCACCAACAAACTGATGCCATGAAGTCAGAGCAGAAGGCTGTTTTTCTAATGCAACAACTTTAACACTTCAAGATCAGTTAACACATCCCAGTGAGCCTTTTAAAACTCCTAAAAACTACATTTAAACTATATTCTTAATATTAATCATGTGATGAAGGTGTCTTTGAGTTGCATTATGGGAATTGTAGGATCCGGTGTTTTACTTTACAGAGGGAGTCTGTCTTTATCTGAGCATACACCTGGTGTTTGGTAGAATTACTCAAACCTATAAACAGTGGTGGACAAAGTATACAAGTTCATACTTGAGTCAAAGTACAGATACTCCTGGTCACATATTACTTGAGTTAAAGTACTGGAGTACTTGCTTTTAAAACTACATGGGTGCAGTGAAGAATACATGGTGAAATTCATCCTTCTCTGCCGTCGCCATCATCACCACCACTAAATGAACCGTCTGATCTGAGAGACGTTTGCTCTACGTTCAACCATGGAGACGTGCGAGGTACGGGTTCGGCAACACCACTTAGACAAACCACACGCAGAACTACACAAACACAGTTCGTTGTCAGATTTTGGAAAGTAAAATAAAATTAATCATCTGACTTCAGAGCAAAAGTAGCGAGTAACAAGAACATTCAGAGAAATGTAGAGTCAAAAGTACAATATTTGTCTTTCAAATGTAGTGAAATTAAAATAAAAAGTTCCCCCAAAAAATAAAACGAAAGTAAAGAACAGATACTCAAACTCAAGTAAATGTACTTTGTTACTGTCCACCCCTGCCTATATACAATAATTAAACCATATTTCAGCATTTAGTTATCAACATGTTTTTTGTTTCCTATCATTTCTGTGGTCTGTTAAGCTCTATTTTTGTATTGCATTGTGCTCTTCAAAGAAACCTTGGCTAATCAAAGTACTCTTCAGGTACTAGATAAATAAATAAATAGATGCATTTATTCATCACGAAAAGGAAAAAAAATAAAATTTTGTTACAGGAATATTTGACGACAAAAGTGTCCTATTATAACTTTTAAAAGTGCTGTATCTTTTATTCCTTGTACAAATTGCATTTGGGTCATTATGCAGCAGAGAATACGCCGTGTTCAAGGGTCTGCAGTCAATACTCCAAGAAAACAATCCAAAGGTTTTTGCATTATTATGTTGGATGTTTACCCTCTGTGAAAACTGTTTGATTGCAGGATTGAGTTCTGCAGAACATTAAACGTATCACAGAACAGTGAAAAAAAACAACAATAAAACAAAATGAAAGTGAAAATGACTCGATGCACAAATGAGAGAAAACAATTCAAAAACAATAAAAGAGCAAGGCCCTTCTTTGTTGGGTAAGAAAGAATCAATACAATAATACTGCTTTGGTAAGACTGCAGCTGATGGCTACAGGTCTGATCTCTGAAAATATAGTGCTCTTACATGATATAGCATGAGGCTCTTTGGTATGGTTTGTGTGCTTGCGAGACGGGTTTGTATGTTGTCGCTTGTAAAGTTTAAATATTTTACTACAAAGCTTAATTTAGAGGCTGATGTTCAAACTATTTGTGTTGTTTAGTCCAAAAATGTATTAGTCTAAAATTGTGCAACACAGTGAGCAATCCAAGGAGAAAGTTTGATCTGTACAGTTTCTTGCAGCCGCTTATGTTTATTATGTATAACTTCTTAGACTCACTGCAGAAGCAAGAACAGAAAAAGAGAACAAGCATAGGCTAGCTAAATATATGATGAAGGTCAAGATAATGCTGCGATTATTTATGATAATGTGTCGGGGTAAAGAGATTCATATGTACAAGAAAATATATGTTCTTGTCTTGGGAAGGCATCATGTATGTAAAAGAAATTTGAAGGTAATTTATAATTGGAATAAAAGAAATAAAGGATCTAATACATTGCCCTGGGGAACCCCTAAACAACAAGGGGAATCTGATATGTAATGAGAAAGCATATTAATAAAGACAGGCTGTTCTCATTCGCTGTTCACTTGATGTAATCGTGAGCCAATTTGGACACATTCGCTGCAACATTAGAAGCGAAGAGCAACAGCCTGAGCCATCCAGCATGTGAGGTGATGTAGTAGAAAGACATATATAGTCCACTGGGGATGTCAGTCAGGGATGATGGATGGGTCAAACAATGTGAGACCTGTGTCATACAGAAAGTTGTTATTTTTACCACCACCATTATGTGTTTTCTTAAGCTAACCGAGGAGCTTTTGTGCCTCAACGGCAGACTCTTATGGGCGCCATAAGAGGGATTACACAGGAAAAACTATACATTGCTCAGATAATACTAACACTTGTATTAGAAATTACACTGAGAAATAACAATCTATTGAAAGGAATATGATTAATTCTCTAAAATACCTCATAATACAGCAGGTAATAGTGATCAGATTATTTATTTTTCAGGGCAGCATACTGTAAAATATCCAGAAATACTCCAGTCATTTTATGTTAGAATAAAAACTAGAAACCATAACAACCTTCAGATATCATGTTCAAATCTAATTCCAGTCATTTCATTATGTTGTGTGAATGCTAATGTATTATGTGTCATTAAATAAGGCAAGGCGAGATTATCTTTATGGCACCTGTAAAAACACAATTCACAGTCCTTTGTGTCGGACATAAAAGGCGTTAAGATGAG
Source organism: Semicossyphus pulcher (assembly GCF_022749685.1). Lineage (NCBI taxonomy): Eukaryota > Metazoa > Chordata > Actinopteri > Labriformes > Labridae > Semicossyphus > Semicossyphus pulcher. Next base: position 28,184,536 of record NW_027211737.1, on the reverse strand, counting down.
ATATAAAAGAAAAACAAGGCGATATGAAAAGACATCAATTTGATTTAAAAAGAATAAAACATAACTGAAGAAATATGTTGGCAGAAACATATTAAACAGGGGAATTAAAATGAAATGCAGTCACAGAGCTGTGCAGGATATGAATCAATTGTCACAAATGTAATTTGATAAAACGCTGAGGCAAGCGGAAAAGTTCCAGGTCTTGAAAATGTGGTGCATAAAAACTGAATCCTGCTTGAATATTTTGTGAGTCAGTTTTCGGGGCATGAGGTGGATGGATTTTTTCCCATCATACCTTGAGTGGGACATTGCCTTCATTCCCCTGAATAACCAGACTCAATTAAAACACAACTTGCAGTGTTCCCGCTGCTCTGCAATCCTCACAAGAACACCCTCCCAGACACAAAGCAGTGTTGATGAAACATCAGATTAGATTTTGGCATTACCTCCCCCGGGGTTAATGCTCGATTAAGGGATGAACCTGATAATCCTTCAGCCATATTAGCCCTCAGCTTGGCTGTCATCACGCTGATTCTGAATGGGGGCTTAATGCTGCTGGTGGCTGCAGCATGCTGGCGTCAGTATCAGGAGCTGCAGGCGGAGTGCTACAGGTGCAGCTAATTAGGCTAATAACGAGCACGCTGATTTGTGATTAGCTCCTTAGTGAGTAAGAAAGAGGAGTTTTAGGTTCACTTGACTGGATTATGTGAAGCGGGAGGGAGTCGCCTCTTGAACTTTAAGCTAATGAAATTGAAATATCTAAGTGTGTGACTTTCTTTTATTTTCTATGCTAATTCTCATACTAATTAGTGTAATAATAACATTACCTTGATCTGATTGTAATCGTGCTATTAGTGTGTCTGAGAGCAATTTATTTAATGTGGGTTTACAGACACAGATATAGAACTCTGACAAAGCCATAGCCACTGTAACTTCCTGTCTCAAAGAAGAATAACAATTTTAATGTGCTTCACAGTTCAAGGTCCATCTAACATAACGAACATTTCAAGCTCCGGCTCAATAGACATGCAGACATAGAGTATGACCTCACAAGAGTATACACAAGGACTGGACAGTATACTTTTACCAGCCCCATTGCTCAGAATGATATCTACATTAGATACACGATTAATGTCCGCAGCCGCGTTCAGTGCTGCCGTGATAACTTTGCAGAGTTGTAAAGTCCTGCATCATAAACCGCTGTGCAGGGTTTGGGCCTCTTATAAACCTTTAATCTCAATGATCTGGTTCTGAAACTGGACTCACTGGATCATATTTCACGCTCGCCATCATCAACGCAGCCCCCTTCAGTTGTTTTAATGCAGGGCTGTTAAATGTTGAGGTAAAGGTGACGGATGGGTGAGTAGCATTTGTGACACTCACGCAGGAGACTGAAGTCTGTGTCCCATCACTGGCCTGCAGTAAGAGTCTTATTAAAGGTATTTCATACTTTTGCTTTTTTGTAGAGACTCATGCCCACACTAAAGATTTTTCAAAACTTAACAGATGTTGAAAATGTGAGAGACCCCACACATGACGATATATAATCATAGATTTAACTGTTTCGCTCCTATAGTGTGTGGAGAGCAACGGAATGACCCAAACAGCACACCACACACTCACAGATCCATTCACCAACAACCAGACTCGCAACACTGGAACTCTCACGGTCAAATTACACTTTAGAGTAAACAAACATGGCGGACGACGGGCAGGAAGAATTGGCGATGAAAGCTTTTGGACTTATTACTCAAAATTCAGGAAGAAAAAAAAAAAAAACTATAGATGAGGTGCTGGAGACGGCGTGAACATGGCGGTTACCTTATGCTTCACGTTTTATTTTGTCACCATGGCTGCGGTTGTTCTGCTTCTTTCTTCAGTCATCTTGCTTCCCCATTGGCTATCGTTTCGTTCCACGTGACAATCCACAGACTGCACGCTCGGCTGTTATCGGGCTTCCCCCCACACAACATGATAACGGATCGTAAAATGTTTAATATTTACGATTTGAAATCAGTGCGGCCACGACGGCCTTCCAAGCAGATTGGGGGAAAATAAAATCACTCTTAACACACCTCACACCACAGGACCATCTGGCAAACATCTGGCAAGATCATCTTTAGAACCATCAAAAAATCGGGACTTTGCTTACGATTGTCGGAAGGGGGGTATTGTCTTGTAGATTGTACCCCGCTTAATATGACAATTTCTAGATTATCTCATATCTGTGCAATCGACCAGAGGTTACCACCAGCTCCTGGTGTAAACATTCGTCATCTTACTCTCTGCAAAAAGGCGATTGAGCCAATTGCTAAGATGTTAAACGACTTCTTCAACTGCAACTTCAGAAAACAATCACAAGTACATATTTGTTTCAATCATTCCATCCATTATCCTGTTCAGGGTTGCAGGGGGGACTGGAGCCGATCCCCCATCCTTTCCATTCCAAGTTTGTTGGGTAGAGATGAAAAATAAAATAAACAGAAGGTATGATTGCTGCTAATGAATATGTTTCAATTCAATACATCTGAGCATGAGAGAATTAAGGTAGACAAAGCTTCATTTTGACTTTTTACTAATCTGCATCTTGATGTCCAAATTTCAGCAAAGGTAAGACCCGTTCATTAAAGTAAATCACAAGAAAAAACAGTTTATTTTTCTGTAAATGCAGCACCACTGGCTACACGCCAGCCCAGAGGCTGCATCGCCGTCAGACTATAGACGATGGGATCCGAGATTGACCTCAACCAAGTTTCTGCCATATGCAGCTGTTGTAAAAAGCATCAGCATTGGACATGCCATGGAAAGACTCTGCGTTTTGTTTGATGAAACGGTTGACTTTTGCCCATTTGTTCGTTCAGAACCATTAACACTTGTCTTTCTATCAAACCGGATAAAAACCTGGCACCGGCTCCGAAACACTGATGCTTAAAATTCATGAAACCGCAGCAACAACTTTCAGTATTTTCAGGCAGAGCGAGGCAGAAATCCACAGCAAACTCTGGGAAGAAGTTGACTAAGTTGCATAAGAGTCATGTAAAATAACCTGACCTTGCTGACAAATTGACTCACTGACTCCAATAAAATTTATTGAATTTTTAGGTTGGACATATTCGTGCAGTGTGGAGGTTGTTTTTTGGCAAGACTGGAGTTACATAAATCTAGTAAATCATGATGACCTTTAGTGAGAGGGTCAATGATTACTTGTTGCTGCCTTGGAATTAAGTCACAGCAGTGTTCTGTACATGTTGAGATGTTTCTCATACGAATAACTGATTAATTGAAGCATTTCACCCCCAAACTGATGCAATGGAGTCAGAGCGGACAGCTGAACACGTTCAGGAAGTCTTTGGTCCATCAGAGAGCCTCAGGAGGTTTACAGCGGATCTTTTACTTGTGTTGCCCTCGAAGTCTGTCTGTGATGTGCTTGCCTGGAGGAAGAGGAAGGACCATCAGTATGCGCTGTGGAGAAGTACACTGGGAAAGGCAGTGGGATGCTAAGAAGCTGTGTGTGCTGAAGAAGGGTGTTTACTGATCAGAGGATTAGGGCGGCGGCAGGCGGAGAGATAGAAGAGACGACAGCAGGGGTGTCGGAGAATGATTAGACTGCCACTAAGCCAATTGGGGAAATGGGACCGTGGCCAAAAAGACATGAAGAAAGGCAGAGACGGAGAGAGGGAGAGAGAGAGTGAGAGAGAGACATCGGAAGGGATATGGGTGAGGAAAAGTGGGGAAAGAGAATGGAGGAGCGAGATACACCAGACGGGGAGGGGGGAGGTGGGAAAAGAGCTGGGCTAAGCATGAGAAAGAGAGAGAGAGAGATGAGGACAGAAGGAAAACAATAACAACAGAGGATGAGTGGATGAAAGACATCAAGAGAGGAAGAGAATAAACAGGAGGGAGAGGGAGACGGATTGGGATGTCAAGATGGAGGAAGAGAACAGATCTTCCATTTGCTGCTTTTCCACTTTGTTCTCGCCAAACAGCAGGCGCCGTGGTCACCTTTCCGACACACTTTCCTCCGGTGCCAATATGTCCTCCAGAAATATTTCAGTGGAGGAAGAAAATACTGATTGTTGGCCTTGTCTTTGAGGCGTTCCAGCTCGCCTTGTTGAGGTTGGAAAGCCGCTAAATCCCATCTGTCATTTTGTCAGCAGGGGGTCAACTGTGAGGACAGCTACAGGCTGAGGAGAGGCCTGTGGGCGGCAGCGGATTTGGGTCCAAAAATGATGGTCTATATTAGAAGCACTATTTTAATCACAATAACAAACTCGCAGTCATAGCCATTCCAATACCTGAATGAGTTCATTTGTAGGTGCAGCTCTTGATGTCTTTTTCTCTCTCGTGATTTGTTGCCCTCAAGTCTGGCAAATTAGTGATTCTGGTCCTGTTGCATTTTTTATCAAGCTCCAGATGACGCAAGTACTTTAGCTAAATGACTACAGTTTAGCTGCATGTTGTCGAAGTTAAAAATGGGTTGTGTTGTAGTCAGCCTGGGGCAAAGCTTCTTAAATGTTTTGTCAGGAATAAAATAAGAGGTTTCCTACAATCGGAGCCTTCTGGCGCCTTAATCAGTTCATTGTAAAAACTAAGACATCTTGCATTCACAGCTGGGCTACATGCCATTCCAATAGCACGACAGACTGTGTGCAAAGTCCCACAAGAACCATTAACTGTCATTTGTGCCCAAGTGGAACAAATCTTAAAACTAATTAAGCTGCACCCCCATGACCAGAATGTGAAGACAAATTTTGCCTTCGGGAGTGGGCGAATTGAGAATCGATGGCTGACAATTTCCAAAGTCCTGTCCTGAATTCAAGGCGCGGGTGTGTGCGGCGGGTGCAGAATCAATCAAAGCAAATTGAGTCCTACGTAAACAGGCAGAGAATGATTGACCGAAACGGAGTAATTCAGACGGAGGGGGAGCCAAGCCAACCTTATTGGCGGCACACTCCATTCTTTTGGAGTTCTTGCCAGGGGAACGGACAGCCGGTGCCATTTCGAAAGGTTAGCGCAGTCTGCAAGGCAGTGACACTGGAACGAGAAAGACATTCCAAGCAAACAGCTAACTCGGAGAAACACACACACGCACTGAGTGATGATGCGGCTTCAGCACATACGATCATAAACATTCTGCCCTCTGCTCTCTTTTACCGCTTACTGCGTTTCCTGACATGCATTCAGTAGAATAACCGCTCTGATGAGGTCGACATTTGCTCACACAGTCAGAATGAGAATGAAGCTAATTGCTAAAAGATGTCTCATCACGTCATGCCTCGTGTAATGTTTCTATAATGGTGTCTTCAGGCGTTTGAGGCGAAAAAGATAAAAGGAACCCTGCATTTGTCTGTTGTAGAACCTGAACAGCAGGTAACACGAGCACCTGTCACAGGTGGTTTGAGTTAATTGTGATTGTAACATAAATGCACCCATTTTCAGACAGCATCTGGCATGTTGTTCTTCTGCTCAGCGTTATTACATTTGGATGACAACATCGCACTAAACAGTCGGTGCACGGTATTTAAACAAGTTTGCATGCACGTGCTGTTTTAGCAACAATATCTGTTCCAGAGTACAGAACAAATTTGATGTTTGGTTCCCGGGATCACACCAGATAATTAGCCTGAATCAGAGCTTCATACTGAAGGTATAATAATAATAATACATTTTATTTATAGAGCGCTTTTCAGGACTCAAAGACGCTGTGCAATATTTAAAAACAATACCAAAAAAGACAAATGTACATAGTTCAAACAAGTCTAAACAAAGCAACAGTACAATCACAGATTGTCTAACTTAAAAAGGTGAGTTTTCAACAAAGATTTGAAATTTGATGGGTCTGTGCAGGTTTGAATGTGACTGGGGAGTGAGTTCCAGAGGGTGGGGGCGGCTATGGAGAAGGCTCTGTCCCCCCAGGTTCCCAGGTATGTCTGCATCCTCATTTTCCTGAGTCTGTCTGACACTGGATGGTGCAGATTGGTGCTCGATTCCCATTTTTTCAAACAAAAACGTGATAGAGAGATGGGGATGGACTCGAAACAACAACACACATTAAAGAGTGTATTATCTGTGACCATCTGTGACCATCTGTGACCCGTGTGTCTGATAACGGAGCAAAAGCTTCAAAGAGCTGCTTTGGCAGAAAGTCTTAAGCATTTTCTATCAGAAGTTTTATTCGTGGTTATACTGCCTAAACTGGTGAATATATTGATACAGCTTCAATATTACCACTTACATAAGTTGTCTAACAACGTGTTTATTAACCTCCCATCCTGCTTTTAGAATGCAATGTTTAAAAATCAATCTCAAAATGACTAAAAAGTGCAAATAAATACAAAAGCATCCATCCAGTGCACTCCTGCTGGAGGCTATACGCTCAGCCATACTGTGTCATTGGCGTGAATGTAAAGGATGGCTGCTTTTTCCAAGGTGATGAGATGATAACTTGAATGCTTTTTTTATCTCATCATTTGTTGCTCACAGTGCTGGCAAAAAAAACATGTCAACAGTCTTTGACGACAGCTGACTTTCCAAATGTTGCCGATGAATCAACAAACACAACTCATACAGCCTTATATGGGCCCCCTCAACGGGAGAGCACTTAGGAGGAAGAAACAAGAACAGTAGAATAATTCAGTGTCCCTAAAAACTCAAAGCTTATGAAAGTACTTGTACCTGTGTGCAGTGAGTAACTCCCTGCAATAAGAAAAGTATACTTATGAGAGAAACATACTATTAATACAGATAAACTGAAGCGTCCAACAGCTAACATTCAGTACAGACAGCAAGACGTCTCTCTAAGGAACAGTTTGAATCTTGGCTGAAGACTGAAAACTATAAGCCGAAAGCCACAATGGAGATAAACTAGCGCATGCTGCATAATCAGCAGCATGCGACAATCCAATCTATCTCCCTGCACTGCTATGAGCGGCTCCTTATATTGTGCAGCGTGAGGTCTACCATGATTTATTTAATGTTTCTTCATGGTTGACATGCCAGAAGAGTGCGTTGCTGTTTAAGCCCCTGTAAACCGCTTCTTTTCTGGTTGGTGCTCAGAGCTTAATGCAAATTTTGTCATGCTAACATGCGAATGTTTGTACAGAATGTCATTCCACAAATTTCACTCAAAACCACAAGTGTCACCTCATCCGTACATGTTGAGACGTTTCACGGGTGAAGTTGAAAAAGCTGACAGGCCGGATGTCTGCACCAAATTTCACGTCAATCTGCGAGACAGAAAATATATATACTCCTCATGGTGTTTCGAGAAAAAAGTCTGTGTATCACCAATGTAAGTTGCATGCATCCTCTGGTGACAACAAATACGGGTTAAAAAAATGTATGCCAACACATTCAATCGCTGGAAGTGTTGAACCAACCAAAACCTCTGGAGCCACATCACTGTGATGCATAACTACATCGTTAAGCTGCCTCTTCGGGACTGTGTGGGTGGGACCTGACTTGCTTTGATGGACTCGAGTGGCTGGCAACACAACAAACATCTCTGAATCTGTCTTCATATCATCACATATTAATACAAATATAGCTCAACTCTGACGACAAGGTGACAATGTCCACTTTTATACAGTGATTGTCAATCATCGGATTGTGAGTTCAGCAGTTTTGGACAACAGCGTATATGCATTGCTACATCTCTATCAGGGTTGACAGGTTTCCAAGTTACCAACTTACAAAGCATAACGAGTAACCACACCCTAAAGCATACCCTGCATTGTTATGTAGATGACATCATTGTTGGCATGTGAAGCGTTCTAGTTTTGGTTTGTAGTCCGAGTATAATAACCCACGAGTGTTTCAGCAGGCTTTGGCGGTTTAAAGTAGATTTAGTCCGCGTGGAGTGCTCAAGAGGCGGAACAAACCAACCCACCGGCAATCATCTGACGACGATTTCACGACATTTTAACTGTAAACAGAAAAATACATACAAGTGCAGCGAACAATCCGCTCTTAGACGTCGCCTCTCGCTAGTCGGACTGTAAACATGCACGGGAAGGGAAGTCTTGGCGCTCAGCGCTGGCTGCAGAAAGCCTGTCGCTTCCTGAGGCTGTACCATCGTCATACGATGCCCCCTGCTTGCTATATGAGAGAGGGCAGGTTTCAGGCACTGCCACATTAGCGTTACTTTTAAAACCAAAACCTACATCTCCTTCTTATATACAGTCTGTTTCTCTGACTGGTGCAGAAACCTAGGCGACATCAGAACTAAGCCCCACCCACTTTAATCCTGTAAGAAAAAGGACAGAAACAAACCTATGGATATGTGAATTAAAGGTAAACCAACATAAATTGTCTTAGTAAGGAGATGGACCGATACGTGCCACCATTGCAGCTTCAGGCATTGATTCTAGAGGTCGTTAAACTCAAGTGGGATGACCACTAGTCCCTTAAAGGAAATTTACCCTTTGGTAGAAGAGAGCGCTGTCTAATACATCGGTACAATATCTCCATAGGATATAATTCACATTACTACCCATTAAACCTATTAGTGACCCCAGTGCCCACTCCTGTCAGGAAAGAAAAGTTGCATCATAGGATCAAGGTGATCACTTACAACAACTTTATATTGATTTGCAGCGACCTTCCCTGTGAGGGGACGAGTCAACCCAGACCATGGCAGCGACATGTCCCCCACAGCAGAACAGCGGTCGGATCCACATGGAAGCATTCATGTTCCTTTAATGTGCCCCCGTCTGCATCTCTCCTGTGAAAACAAAGTGTACTCTAACAGAAAAAAACAACTTGATTTTATTAATGCTTATGTAAGATGGCTGCATTTATTTTTCTGCTTTACCACCCACACAGCAGAAAAGGACAACAAATCAATTTGAAGTTATTTACTTTAATCACAAGTCTTACATTTTTATTATTCTGCTTCAATCTGTGCCTTTCATTTCGCCGATTAAAAGATTGAAGGATGATGGGGGCTGAAGTGCCTTTGAAGCGGTCTCACCTTGTTGTCGTTGGTATGCAGTGAAAATGTCAAAGCAATCACGTAATGCAAACGCGAATGTATTATTTACGGAGGTTATGAAGTTTTACTTTCCCGTTTGAATGTGCCAATAAAGTGAGTTATGGTGGAATGAAGCACATCGCTCCATGGGTAAAGGACCACACACCGTGAGTGGAGAGAGTGCTATTGTTTGTCTGCTGGGGGTGTCGGGCCACGCAGTACCTCTCCGTGCTCTGCCCCTGATGCCTCCCAAACAGCACATTGCACTCTGTCAGAGCGGCACAACTCCCGCCATTGTGCCCTAATGGACCGCTGATGACTACGACCTTCTGTTCAACCCGACGAGGACACAGTGGGAGAGGAGCGGGTGGGGGTGTTTGTGTGTGTTTGACTTTACTTTTAAAATGGTGGATGGGCGCATAAAGGAGACAGAGGACATCCAAGTCATAAAACCCAAATAGTGATGAGAGAGTGACGCATGGGGGGAGTGGATGGCTATGAGGAGGAGTTAAGTATGATGGAGGAAGGGTCCCAGGAGAGGAGAGAAGGAGAAAGCAGGGAGGGCACCTCTGAGCAGTAAGGAGGGATTTTAGAGGGGAATAGAAGACAGAATGAAAGGAAAAGATGTTCTTTCCACCCATAACAATTAAGCCGTCTGTGTGGATGAGGTAATGTTCCATAAGTCACATCCATTAACCTACAAGTTACACCGATTCGGCACAAATGCTACTTTTTCCTGCTTCTGTTATCGGAGGCAGGAGAGAGCTGTGCAGGTTTCACACAAGGATGGGGATTAAGGCAGCTCAGGTAGCTGTTTGAAGCAGAAATATCTCAAAAATGAATGTTCCCTCCGCTTCTCTGCCAGAGACGCAGCCAGATGAGGCGCCCGGTAACAAACCGAGACAAGCCTCGATGAGCGGGAGATGAATCTGCAAACAAATCTGCTAACAAATATAGCTCCCCAAAAAAAACCTGCGGAGAAAGAGAGAGAGAGAGCGAGCGGGAGGAAAGGTGCTGATTCGTGTTAATGTACTTGCCGTGCGCTTATCAAAACACGTGCCTAAAAGCTTTAAGCACGCCCGGGAATACGGCGAAGCAGGCAGAGACGGTGAGGAGAAACAGGCAAGAATTGAATCTCATCTTTTACGAACAAGCGGGATAGAAATGAGGAGAGGATACAGATGGGAGATGCTGATTTGAATGAGGGATGACAGGTACAGTGGCGACGCTTCAACCGCAAATAGAGAGGACGGTTAATGAGCGGGGGGAAAAAAAGAAAATCCAGAGAGAGACGTGAGGTGTGAGGAAAACACGTGCGTGGATGATTGCTCACCACACCTCGTTTGATGCCAGCATGTCCAAAGCATGTTAATATCCACATGAAGCTGATGGGTGGTGATGGATTACACCTGACACCAACTCCTTCTGTCACTCATGTACCTTACATGACACAAGGACTTTCCTTTTTCCCGTTTCATTTCCTTTCCTGACTTCACTGAGTCGAACTGACGGGCCCTAGTGAAGTCAGAGAATGTCATCTTTGAACTTCGACTTGACGGTAAGTAATGGAGACTGTTTCTGTGTGAGAGAGGAGAGCAGGCAGCTGAAAGGGAAACAGAGTGAGAGTTAGAGAGAGGGAAAAGAGAGAGGGAGAGTTCAAACACCCCTCCCCGCCTGGGGGATGTGCTGACTGGCAGAAAGCGACCGCCAAGGGAGGAAGGAGGTAGGAAGGGAGGGGCGGGCGGGAGGGAGGGAGGGAGGAAGGGGGGAACTGGGAGGGTCAGAACAGGATGGTAAAAGTGAACGAGGATGTGGAAACACAAAGAGTCAGAACATGTGACAGAGAGTGACATTTGCTCCGGTTAGCTTTAGAGTATGTCCACGCTATGTTACGACACACAGCAGCACGGGGCGATGAAGCGCAGCCACTCATTCACAGATCATTCTCAGCACTGCACTGAGACAACAGGAGGGCAGAAGCAGCCAGAAGTTTTGCTGCAAAGCTTTCAATGTCATCCAGCTCAGAATCATCACAACAGAAGCTAAATCACTGAAGAGTGTTGAACGATTATACACAGGTGTATTTGGCTTCTGATCAAACTTTAAGGATCACAAAAGCAGCATTCCTGGATCTTGTTTCATCGTCTCATCGGTACCTGGAACATGACAGTCACAGCCCCTTGTGTGTGTGTCTGTGTGTGTGTGTGTGTTGTCAATCTCAGCATGCTGCCTTGTTTTAGCACGGACACATCTGCCTCGTGTTTCAGCGTGGATGAGGACAACTGAGCTGATGATGCAAGTCTCACGCCTGGATTCCACAGGATCCGTGTCCGCCCATGTTCCGTGTGCGCCGCGACCTCCGGAGTTGATCGCGCCCATTCTAGTTCAAGCTCGTGTTTTCCTACAGCACGTGCCGCTGTATGTCTCCGGAAGCTAAAATATGTTTGGCCGCTTCAAGCACGCGACAAGCTGAACGGAGCAGATCGTTCCAAACAGGAAGTCAGACACCAAAACAGCATCGAGCATCCAGTCATTTCAAATTAAATCGCAATTAATATTGCAGAAAAAAAAATACCGCAATGTTTATTACAACATAGTGCAGCCCTGATGCACATGCTATTGATTAATCTGCATTAATTTGTATTTAAGTTTGTGTTGGACACTTCAACATGCAGACAGGAGGAGCTGGTAATCGAACCGCCAACCTTCCAATTGGAGATCGTCCAATTCATCCTCTGTGCCACAGCCGCCCCATGTCCACAGACATGGATCTAAAACATAATATGCTAACTTATTAGCATACTTCAACGATTAGCTGTTTATGGGACATGCTGCCATTTATTGAACAATAAACCTGAAAAACGAGGCCAACATCTCGTGTTGCAAACAAGCGATAAACTTGAGACAACCAATTACACTTACACAAATGGAAAAAAATATAAATGTTATGTTAAAAAATTTGGAGGAACAACAGAAACTAAATAACTATAACACAATTTACAACCTGAAATGCAGGTGAGGGGATAAGTCATTCGAACATGTTCAAAGACAGCCAGGTAAGCATGGACCGAGTCTCAATAGCTTTAGAAGGAAACTTGCGCCCATGTGACATAAAAGCACCGTGTCATGGAGGCAGGACCCAAAGTAGCAGGGGGGAGGAGAGGAAAGAAAAGGGGGGAGAGACAGTGAACGGAAAGGCTATTATACATTTTTCATTAAGGTTCCAGGCACAAAGCCACATCAAAGCCTCTCACAGATAGAGGGGAGGGAGAGAGAGAGAGAGAGAGAGAGAGAGACACAGGATGTTCTAATTAACTTCACAGTCGCTGACTCTCCCCCCTCTCTCTCTCTCTCTCTCTCTCTCCCTCTCTCACACACACATTCTCATTCTGTGTATATAAATGTGTCTCTACCCGGCCCACTGTCTGTATGTGTGCCTTGTAAATTCATCACAACACCCCCCGTCTACAAAAAATTTGGAGCCTACTGCAGCTCGTGTAGGGGTGATCAAACAGCAGAAACCAGGGAGGGCCGGTGGGGGAGGGAGACGGAGCGAGCCGGCAGGGAGGGGAGGAAGAGGCGGGGGAAGAATATCAGACAGAAGGGGAAACGAGCCCTGAGGTGTTGCTGCTGCCACGCCCGGGGAAGGAGGAAGAGAGGAAGGAGCAAAAAAGACCTGCCCTTTCCACCCTCCAGTGTTTCATGCTGCGTTCAGGTAACACGAGGAAAATAGGAATCATGGGCTTCTACTCCTGCAGCTTCCAGCATCAACTCCTCTCCAGGCCTGAACTCTGCAGCTCCGACAAGGAAGTATTTGTTGTTCAAGGAGGTGAAAAGAAGGAGAGTTTTAAATGTTCTTTTGTTGTTAAAAATGTAAAAACACAAAATCTTCCAAAAACTTTTGCTGTGAAGTCATTCCAACAACTTTCCCCACAGGTCTCGCAAGCAGCATCGCGTTACCCTCTCCCCGTCTCTCATTCCTCCTTTTTCCCGCTCGCTGTGAGTCAACAGGAAGTTGAGTGTGCTCTTCACATTCAGCAAATTGAACACCATCTTGTCATCTTAATAACGTCACTGAGCGATTAGTCTGCTGCCAGAGTGCTGACGGAAATGAACCCCATGTGAAAGAGAGTACATCGCTCTGTATAGAAGTGCATCTGGCTGCCTGAAAAGCAGAGAGGAAAAAGGAGGAATTTAATTAATTGGAATGAAATTAAGACAGAAAGTGGGGAACAGAGAGAGATAAACAGAAGTGACTCATTAATTTGAGTGGTGATGGTTTCCTGGTGATTGCATTTCGATCAGCCTTAAATATTTGTCAATAAAACACAGAAATCGACCACTAATCTCAAAGTTTTATTGATGGAAATGGTTTCTTTTTCCTTCCTACTTTTGCAGAAGCTGGTAATTGCTACTGGGGTTTCTACTGGTTTATGTTTACAGACTGTTAGCTGATGTTTTTCAGGCCCTTAAGTGCCCTCTTGAACACCCATATGGTTGCTTAAACAGGATAATATGGACTTTTCAGAGGCCTTACTTAAAGAACATGGTGATGTCCCCTTTAGGGTGTCCTTCCAGTGGAGATAACTGGGTCATATGGGTACACACACATGTATAAAATTGATTTGGAACCATTTGTCCCTAATCTTGAACGCTTATCCTGTTCAGGGTCGCGGGGGGCTGGAGCCTACCCCAGCAGTCATTGGATGAGAGACGGCGTACACCCTGGACTGATCACTAGTCAATCTCAGCTGACACATAAGCCCCTTTTACACCGCCAGTTCAAGGCGGGATTATTACACCTCTGTTACGTTACTTCTGCATCTTACGTTGGCTGTGTGTCTGTGTATTTGAAGCATGCACGGTTTGTTTACACCTCGCACACGTTTTGCTTCTGCAATGCACTACGTAAAACACACACTGGGGCGGCTTTACGCCAGCGTTGCTTGGTCCAATGTAATATGGCAAAGTTCGCAGTATCGCAGTGTAAAAAGGGCTTAAGAGACAGACAACCTTTCATGCTCACATTCAAACCTACAGGCAATTTGGAGTCACCAGTGAACCTAACGAACATTTGAGAAGCCAGAGTATCTGAAGGGAACCCACGCATGCAGGGGGAGAACATGCGAACGCCACACAGAAAGGCGGACTACATCCAAACCGGGTTTTGAACTAGGAATCTCCAGAAGTGAGGCGACAGTGCTAACCACGCTACCACGGTTTGGCAACCAGGAAAGAGATGTAACGATGCCTGTCCATACTGTCCTCAGAATATGATCACTTGATGATCCAAAAAGCCATTCAAAGGGGTGATGTCACCATGGCTACAGACACTTCACAAGTGTGTGTCAGCGGTTTTACCAGAAATGTATCACTGCACACTGGCACCCTGTATGTGTCACCCTGCCCCGCTCCTCGAATAGCCTGAATCTGACACTGCTTTTTACAAACTCTGATCAGTTCACCAACATTGTTTTCAACCCAAAACTCAAACGAAGCAATGGTAGGAGCTAATGCTAAGTAAAAAACTAGACGACGCAAGAAACCAGCTACTGAACAAGAGCGTTTGGCAACCTGGCAGCAAAATATTTTTCTCACTCCACAGCTTTAGCGGAGAGCTAGAGCTTAGCAAAGTGAATATTGGATTAATATTTGTCAGTTGGCCAGAAACTAAACTCCAACAGCTAATGCTAATGCTGGGTGTCTGCTGGCTTTGTAGCGTTAACAGGCAGCTGCTTGCTAACACATTGGCCAATTAAATTTAAGGTGCTCAGATGCTGTGTCGTGCGTTGAGCTCTGTTTAGTCTGTTGGTGGATTCGTCACCTCCCATCTGATTGTGGCTGATTGAGTTGCTTTCCTCTTTGTTTATTACAAACTTTTTTACCCTCAGATGTTTGTCTTTCTTTCCTTCACCTCGTCTTCTCTCCAATCATCGTCACACGCTGCGCTGATCAGACAGCTCGTTACTCATCTTTTCTTGTGATCAATTTATTCTCAATTACCTTGTTCAATCTATTGCGAGGCCTTTGATGAGTGATGAGTATATTTTTTACAATGCTGCTCTATGCTGCGGGAGTGGCCGAAAGTAGTTGTTCTCTGAGTTCACTGGCATGTAAAGTAAATTGACAGCAATGAGACCTGCTGTCTTATTACTTTTAATTCAATCACTGTCAATGACTTTACATTAATTCACACGAGGTTGGAGCAGAGCACTTGTTTGCCTGTGTCTACGGCGACCTTGGACCTCCACTTGATCGACGGTATCTTTAAACAGCAGACATTTCTTGTACCCCATGTACGATTTTCATTAGCGACAAAGGGATACACAGCAGAGATTTCACAAACAGACAGTGGACATTTGATTAGCGCAGATAATGAAAGAACACAGGAGATGACAGCCTGAAGAGAAGTGGCTCGTCTTCCCCACGGGGACCGCATCCACAGCTCTGCACACATTAATTGGCGATGCGACCTTGGGAACAGTGAGAAAAACAGTTTGAGCTTGTTACCATGATTCATAATTAGTTTTTTTTTTTTTTTGTCATCTTGCAGAAAGACTTGGAAGATAATGAATAATTTGAGTTGTCTTGTCACGTAATCCTGATGATCCCTGTTGGCTTGCTAAATCCATAACCGGCTCATAAACAACGGCAGCATTCAGGGAGCGCCTAATGAAATTTGCTCCGCTTTTCGATTTGATAAGTGAATTTTTGTTTTGCTTCACTAAATGTCAGGACCTCAGTCATGTGCTGTTTGTCAGAGCGGTTGGAAGCTGTCTAAAAATAAATAACCTTTGATGATAAAAGGTGAACCAGATTGAGGATCGATGCGGAGGTCTTTTCATAATTAAAACATGCATTTGTGGAATACTAAACTAAACAAAACAACAATGTAAAAAATATTAAAAACAGCAAGATATTACTACTTTCAATAGCCTGAGGGCTGTGAGGGTTATTCAGCACAAACAGCACAGCACACAACCACAAAACCCTTAAATTAAAATAAGAGAACAAAGGCGCTGGAGTCGGAGGTAGGATGTTTTGTGATGTTAGTTTGCCGTAGTTGCAGCACAAATGGCTGTCTCGAAGCTTTAATAGACAGCCGCGCAATTACAGCTTGTTGTTTGGATTGCAAACAAGCAAGATCCTGTCGCTGTATTCCTTTTGATTTTCAAACCAAACATCAGCTCTCACCTTTGTTCCCTCGCAGCCGTCATCCTAACAACATACAAATTTCAGATCTAAGGCAGGAAAAAAAGCTGTTTCACGACGGTGCAAAATAATTCTGTGAACGCTGGAGTTTACTTTTTTGTCGAGTCTTTAGATGAGCGAGGGAACATGGAATTGTACGAGTGCAGTGCTCAAACTGTCACGTCCCACCTCTAATAAAGCACAATGCTGTCTTTTACTAGTCTGGCGCAGAAGTGAGCAGAGCTGTGCTGTCAATATGTTTCGCAGATGAGCCCATTAGCTCGTTGCTACTGTCAGCAGCAGCCTGAGAAGTAGAGAGCTGGCTGCCTTTGGCCTTCAAAGCCCTGCATGGACTTGTACTTTTTTTATCTGACAGATTTGCCTCTTCCTTTGGAAAAAGTGTGTGGATGCTGTTCTCAACATGTCTTTCTATCTGCTACTTCCTGGTGTATCAGAAACAGCCTGCCCTTGGTGTGGATCTCTCCCACAGAGCATCAGTGAGAAACAATTGGCCTATCAGGCAGCAGGAAGGGGGCTAATGAAAAGATTGTGTGACTTGCCTCCAGACAGACAAAGACATAGACAGCCGCACTGAAGATAGAGACAGACAGTCATACTGAGACACAGCTGCAGAATCATGACATGTTCTTGTAATACGGTGAGCTGTGCAGAACACTTTGAGTCATCTGAACACAAGTTTCATTTAAGTTTAGACTACTATAAAGAGCACTGAAGTAGAGCATAGCACACTGTAGCACAGGTAAGTATGTAGAGCACAGCTTAGAGTAGAATACCAAAGTAGAATATAGAGCAAAGTATAATACAGCAAAGCTTAGAGTAGTATTGCACCGTATAGTTAAATGTAGTATAATGCACAGTAAATCACAGTATAGTACAATAAAGGACAGAATAGTAAAGTATGGCATTGCAAAGTACAGCATACAGTTGAGTCTAGTTTAGTATAGCATAGCATAGAACAACACAGTGTAATAGTATAGTGCACAGTAAAAAGCAGTGTAGTTTAGTGCAGCGTAGTCTAGTTTATCATAGGAGTGCACCGTACTGTCAAAATATAATGCACAGTAAATCACAGTGTAGTATCATTTTGTAAATTTAAGTGTTGAATAACTTCGGTGGTAGTACAGCACAGTATAAATGGCATAGCATAATATAGGGCATGGTACAGTAAAATATATTAAATCACAAGAGTAAATCACATTATAGTATGATTTGGTAGTATTGGCAGTGTGGAAGTATATAATTGCAGGATAGTTTAGTATATTAAAATCTAGTATAGTACAGTACAGAATAGTAAACTATGTTATAGTTAGGTAGAGTATAGCGCACAGAAAAAGGCAGCATAGTAAAGTTAAGCAAAGCATGGCATATCATAGCAAAGTAACATAGTATAGCATAGCATAGTTTAGTATCCAATGGAGCACTGTGGAGTATGGCATTGCTTACACTACTAAAAGTTTACTATAGTAAATAACATTAGTATATTATAGTTGGTACAGTCAATTATGGTACAGTATAGTATATTATAGTATAGTAAAGTATAGTACATTATAGTACAGTAAAGTATAGTATATTATAGTATAGTACATTATAGTACAGTGTGGTATATTATAGTATAGTAAACTATAATATATTATAGCAAAGTATAGAATAGTAAAGTATAGTATAGTTAATATAGTAAAGTATAGTATAATAAAGTATAGAATTGCATAGTGTAGTATAGTATAGTAAAGTATAGTATATTATAGTACAGTTAAGTATAGTACAGTATAGTTTATTATAGTATAGTATCGTATGGTATGGTAAAATATAGAATTGCATAGTATAGTTTTTTTTATGGAGCCAAGTCAAGCATAATATTTATGTTATGTGGGTGGACAGTAGCTCAGTCTGTAGGGACTTGGCTTGGGAACCGGAATGCATTAATGCATGTCCGTAGAGTCCTGTTTGTGCATGCGTGTATTTCGGGCCTATGTGTGTGTAGCATGTTAATAATAACAGAGTTAAAACATTGAATTTATTTTCGGTATGAAAAGTATATCTTCTTCTTCTTCTTCTTCTTTCTTCTTATTGTTCAGTGTACAACACAATAGTATATAGAACAAACTGCTCAGTATAGTAAAGTAAAGTACAGTATATCCATAAGTACAGTATAGTGTGGCCTTGTGTAGGTAGATTGCACATTATCAGATAGCATTATATCGATGTATTATTGAAATAAAATATGACATTACAGGTGCTATTTTGTAGTCTTTGTAGAACACTGACTGTAATGGGTCATACAGTATTCTGTAGGCCCACGGTGCGGTGTACAGACCATGAATATTGTAGGAAAAAAATCCGTGGCCAGATAAGCCCTCAACTTTTGAACTTTGAAGTTGAGAAGAAATCTGTTTCCTTCTGCAGCCTCTGCTCTCTCTCAGAGCTCCCTGCTGCCACTCGTCTCGTATCTCTACGTGAGATATACTGCAAACACCAAGGCTGCCCCTCATACACACACGTATACGGTACACATGCACAGAGAAGAAAAGGCTGCTCTCTAAAGGATGCCTAATTGGTTTTTATTGACTTTAGCGGCAGCAACAGATATTGTGCGATAGTGTAATGACAAAAGATTAGCTCCCCATGCGAGGCTGGGTAATAACAGCTGAGGTGGGGAGCAGCTTCACAGAAAGCCATCACACCAGATAAGCACTGTAAGCAATGTGATTATGTGGATAGTAGCGTAATCTGAGCCCTATTAATATGTTTAATTGTAACCATTCGCAGCAGCCCTGAAGATCCTACAGATGATTGCTTGGCAGTCGCGCAAAGTGTTATTATATAAAGTGCTAAGCTAAATTCTCTGCTGGCAGGCTGCAATTATAATGCTCGTCTACGTATATTGGCATGCTAATAAAACATACTTTTGACGGAATTTAAAATTGCATCAGGTTGAGGAGGAGGGCTGCTAAATGCATGCTGGAATATTAAAAGCTGTCTCCGTCTCCCTCCTCACCGCTGGATTGTAATTTGTTTCAGAGAAATCCTCATCACCTCGCCCCATCTCTCCCTCTCTTTGTCGCTCTTTGTTACCACGTCTTGTTTTCCCTCTGCTCTCACTCTCTCCTCCTCCGTCTCTCATTTTCTACATTTAATATTTACAACCTTGTTACTCTATTGTTCCTCAGTCTGCCTGCACACCTCAACACCCCCCTCTCTCTCCCCCCTCCCTGTCATCAGATAGGGGAGCTCAGTGAAGAAAAGCCGGTCTCTGACTTCAAACACCTCCCTGTCTATTTGTCTCCACCCCATCTCAACTGGCAGGGAGGCACCGCTCTAGAAATCAACTCTGTCCTCCCCCCACTCCATGTCTCCCCCTCCTCACCACTGTTTATGTCTGCTTCTTACTCTCTCCTACTATCGATCCCCCTCCTCCTCTGTTCCTGTTTGCATCTCTATTCTCCACGTTTTCTTTCCCTTTGTCCTCCTCTCTAGACCAAAGCGGTAGAACATTTAAATATGATGCCTGTAGCTGCGGAGCGTGCATCTCCCTCTCTCTCTTTGTGAAACAGTTCTGTTTCTATCACAGTTATTTGTTACTCAAACTAAATTCTGTCTTTTGCTCTAATGTGTTCAGATCTCTGCATGACAACTTGATATCAAGGTGGTGTGCCGTGAATGGAAATACAGACTACAGTGAATCAGCAGGGAGAAGATGGAGGGAAATCGCATCAGTGGACAAAGTTTGTCAAAATAACAGTAATTACGGAAGATATAAAGTCTCATATGAGCTTAATTAAGATCTGCTCGTGTTTTGTTCTCAGTTTTTCTGTTGTCTTTGTGCTACAGAGGCATCCGTTTGGCAGAAGTTGTATATGTTTGCATGTTTTTCGGGTCTCTGATAGAGCACAAAGACATGCAGTGATGCAACCAGAGGAAACCATCCACGAGGGCAGGACAAGTTCTGCCCCACCAACTATCCCTGACATCTCCAACTGCACAAGCTGAGAGACTCTGTGCCAATGGAACTGGGTGTGTCCGCGCCAACTGCAGAGGATCTGTGTGCATTATTAAGCTCTTCTTCTTTATATAGGGCAGCGGGGTTGAACAAATGGATGTTTTTTTTTATGATCAGTTTGTACAAGAGAAAAAAGCACTCTGCAAAAGAACTACAGTGTAAACCCTCTGAAAGGATAAACTGCAGTGATGGACTAAACCTACAATTATCCTCCATCAAATGTTTTTCCAGGCTTTTCTCTATTCAATACTTGCTTTTTTTTATCCTCTTAGAGGATGGACAGCGCTGCTTTAATGTTCCCTTGGACTATTTGTGTTCTTTCCTGTTCACTAGAAGCTTGCAGGTACACGGTATGCAGCTCAAAACAAGTGCTGGAGGTTAGTGCGTGTGTTGTTCTGAATTTTTCTAAATGTGTTTACTAAAGCTCTTTTCATCTCATTTCTTTTAATTTTTTTTTTTAACCAAGGCAATTAAAAAGAACAAGAGGGGAGTTCAGTGTCTTCTGTAATTTTACCTTTTCTGACAAGAGGCTGGATATTTCCAATCTCCCCGAAACATGGAGAGAGCGACGAGTGCAAGGCTAAATTGTGTAACGCTGTTTGATAATGTAACACTGGGTTGTCTTAGCGTTAACGACAAACATGATATTGAATATACCTTTGGGATGTGGGTAAAGTAAAAGCAAGGGGACAACTTTTTCCGTGTGTCTTGGTACACCTTTAATGTCTGGTCCGACCGTAGGACCACTGAACACTCACCACAACTGTGATCCATCACTTCACTGTCGTAAAACATTATCACTGCGCCAGTCTTCATCATCAGTAACCTTACAGGCAGAGTGCACCATGTCAAATAGTTACCTTTCAGATTAAAAAGAACAGAATACCATGTAAATATAAATGTTAACCCTTCAATCAAAGTATGTAAATTATCATTATAAGAAAAAGAAAATATACAACATACAACTTCCCAAAACAAATCCCATCTTACAATTGTGCTACTGTAATGATACTCTAATTAAGCAGAAGCCTCTTTGCTCTGATTTGGTCTCCACCAGCTCCTAAGGAATAACTTTTAAGCTGTTAAGTGTTCTGATATATTTGTTCTCCAGCTAGTAACTCCCTGTGTCTGCTGTTTGCATCTGGGCTGGTGGTGTACGTGGGGGCCTTTTTCCTGGAAACAGCTCCCGACTTTGCCTGGAAACAAATTTCATGTGAGCAGCAAGAATCAAGCACAACAGTAACAGAAAGAATGAGGAAGAAGGCGCCATAAAGCTCTGTGGAGTCAACACTCTACGTACGCATTCAATCCATCTTATTATAAAGCTATTGATTATAGTAGCTTTAAAGTATCAACATTACAAGTACTAGTTACTTAAGACAAACTCTTACGATTGATGCAAAGAGACGTACATCTGAGAGTTAATACAACACAAGCAACGATCGAGACAGGAGGGAACGTGAGTTAGTGCCACAAGAACAGCTTCAAGTGCGATCAGACACATGGTGCTGACAGGCAGTGCGTAGTGACGTAACGCACAGAGTGTAAGCAAATGTCGTCAACATCATCAACAGCATCAATATCATTAGTGCGGAGGTGTTCATGAAAGTCTGCAGTGTTTAGGTTTCTTAAAGTCTGCAGACCAGCTGGAGTTTGGTGACTCCTTCCACCAACGGGGGAACTACTTTCTGTCTTTTATGCTTTTATTGTATCTTTAAATGAACTGCACTTACAATGTCTTTTTTCGACTTGCGACCGCTCAAAACGCTTTGTCACATTCACCCATTTACACACACACTCGTACACCAATGGCAGAGGCTGTGCCCAACTGTCAATCAGTCATCACATTCACACACTGATGGCTATGCCAGCGGGAGCAATTTGGAGTTCAGTGTCTTGCCCAAGGACACCTGACATTTAGACTGAGGGAGCTGGGGATCGACTCACAAACCTTACAACCCACTCTACCACTGAGGCACAGGCGCCCCTATAATGGTCAAGTTTTAATGTTGATCAAATCTCAAAGTAACAGTAATAAAAAGTGAACAATGTCATGATAATAATTCCAGTTTTGGCAGAGGGACTGAGAACAGCAAACACAGAGAAACTGTCAAGTCACAAAAAAGAGATGATGAAATTTAACTTTGTGTGCATAAAGTCAGACGTTCAATATCTGACAGTAGTGCAGAATGTATAGTATTTGAAAGTGCTATTTTGCTTTATTAAGTCTCTATGGAAACAAGCTGAGGAACATGTGACCAATTTTTTATCTTGTCAACAAAGAGAGGGGCTTTGGTTTTGGACAATCAGGGGGTAAAATAGCAGAGCAGGGACAAACAAAGAAACCATGCACTCTTGCATGCATCATATGTGTTAAATCCAAGCAGCAACCTCCGGTGTTGCAAAATTAAGCCACTGCAGAAGTGCAAAAAACTGCAGTTCCTCGAGTGGCCACTTGAGGCTGGCTCCAGAAGCCGAGAAATGACATTACGGCAGATGGGGAAATGCCCATTTTTACAGCTGAAATAAACATGTTTACAGCCTGGTACAAAATGTTTAAATCAAGTCTTAAATGTTAGGGGCGGGGTCACTTGAGTGACAGATGGATCCTACTGTCAACACGTGTTGTTGGAGCCTTTTGGGGATTTATTCATGCACAAATCAGACCAATAATCTCTCTCTGTGATTTATGGAACCTTCTGGCCGTGCACGAACTCTGAGCTCCAGCAGTTAAATTCTAGTATTATTGTATTGATACAGTATGTTTAGCAGGTACAAGTAGCAGGTATACTGCGCTCACCATACCTGGCTTGTTAGCCTGTTGTTGTTCCCCCCACGCGCTCTCTCCAGACAAGCAAGCGGCGAGTCCGCTACTTCTTTACTCTTATAAATAAACACCTGCAGTCAGTCACCACCACAAACAGAACCTCCTCTGTGGGAAACACAAAGTTAAACTAGCTCACTCACGAGCTCACAAGCTAAAGGATCAGACACAGACTGTTTAGCTTTGATAACGTGGCATTTGCAAACCCCTCCGTCCTCTCCAGCACCACCCTCTCATCCAATATATGGTCACTTCTGGATCCAGAAAACCAACATGGCGGCGACGGCTTCATTCACGCAGTCAAGGAAATACCAATGGTTGACGGCTTCGTCCATTATTTATACAGTCTATGGTTAAATCTCACCCCAACGACTCTTTGTCAAGGCTTCCTGATTGCAGATTTTAGTATTCAGCGATGATAAGGAGCTGCTTATTTATTAAGAGCCTGGTTTTTGATTCAGACTGAAGAGATGAATTCTTAAACAAGTATAAGGATCTACAATCCTGCTCTCTGGATCTAGGAGGGTAATAACAGCCTGCCGTATCAGCAGGAATAGCTATCAGCCAATTATCACTGGCTCATGCATGTAAGTAAAGAGGGCCTGAGGAGCAGCACTCCTCGTAGTGGTGTAGTGGTACGTGCAGAAGCAGGAGGAGAGCATCTCAGCACAGAAATAACAACCATCAAACGGACGCTCAAGTATCCTCTGTGGAGCCACACGAGGAGCGTTTAGAATTTTATTTTCTATTTTCTATTTTCAGTTGGCAATTTAGATTTTATTCTGCATCACAGACAGCACAATTACTTTTCAAAATAAGAAGTTAGGGAGCGCCACGATCCCCTCCAACTCACAGCTGCTTACACAGTATTAGCGAGTGCACTGTGGGTGTTAAAGTCAGTCTGACAACACAGGAACTCCATCAATCTCTAATGCATAGCCAATGAGGGGCTCTCAAACAACAGGCCTTTGTATCCCACTGGAAACAGATTGATCTTTTTGTATGCTGTGCACACGTTTGCCCCTCGTCCCTAAGGCCCTCATTGTCTTCTATTTGTTTAACATGATGGAATATGCTAATCAGTCCGCCGCTGCTCAGATAAAACTCGCACTCCACTACGGAGCCCGCGAAACAAAACTGTAACCCTTTTAATTGAGTGTTCCCCTGCTGACAGAAATAGTGATGCAAGCGAATTAAATAAACAACAACCTATATATTAAAGTAGATCATTCCCTTTGTGGCAGCATCCTGCCTCTCCTGCGTATTCTGAAGAGATACGAGCGTGTGCATTTTTCAAATCAGGGCTGGGAATTAAACATTTCTGCATTACTGGGGCATGTTTTCATGTTTCTGATTGAAGAGTAGCAGTTCTATTTGAAAACGTCGTGTTTTCTTTATTTCACAGAAACAAATGCGGCAGCAGAGGCCCGAGGCTCCGGGGAGCAGCAGGGTGCCATGAGGTGCTAGCGGCTGCTTATATACAGGTTTATTACAGAGACGGTGCGAGAACACGTGCATGTACGCTGAGTTTCTGCACAAAACTTCACAAGTAGAAAATGAGCGCTTACATAAACATGCACGCACATGCAAACATGAAGACACACACCCCCACCCCAACATGCTGCCTTATGGCTTTCATGTCCTTTGCCCGAACTTTTGATTGGTCCCAACAAGCAGGCAAGGGCCGCTTGTTTACTTCCTGGCAGCATCTAAATATTTTACACGGACTGCCTTCATGCTGGAAAAGTGGGCAATGCGAGGGAGATATCGTCAGTCAGGAGAGTAAACAACCTGCAAGCTTGCAGCAAGGAGGAACTCAAACAGACCGACACAGGATGCTATCAGCTTTAGCAACATGCATGTCTTAAAGGTACATTACAATTTCATGCAGAGACACACAGAAATGCATCACAGCATGCGCATTTGTAACGCAAGTCAGGTTTACCTCTGCTGGAATAAAGTAGGATGTTTGTGGAGGATATTTAGCCTACGTTAAACTTTCATTAATCCGAGACAACAAAGACAGAGCAAAGCTAATCCCTGCTGTAAACACTGTCAGTGTAGCTTGGTTTCTTTCTTTACCCAGACCTCTAAGCAGTCCTTATTTAACCTGAAATATAAACACAAGCATGAGCTGAAAACTGCTCTTTAGAAGTAAGCACTGGCCTCACTTTGGAGTGTGTTTCTCATCTCTCTGTCTTTGCGAGGACCGTTCAACCCTCAAACAAACATACATATTAAACAACATTACAAAGGGGAGTTGGAATGAAAGGCTTGGCTGCACCCCAGGAGTGTGTGAACAAACCCAAACAAGCCGTGCACCTCTGCCACGTATGACGGCATTTTAATTGGAGGCCTTGCGTCTGCTCGAGCTGCAGTGGAGGAATCTGTGTCATTCGCCTCCAAATGACACGAAGTGCCCCGTTTTTTATTCCACCGCTGGGACGGAACGACAGACTTGCCAGGGATTTTTTATCCGACACCGAAATAAGAGCCGGCCTGCTGTCCCGGCCGCAAAGCCTGTCCTCGGAAAGATAGGGAAGAGACGGAGAATTAAAGGGGGAATGTGACGGAAAAAGGAGAGCCGAAACGGCTACCACAGCTCGAGAAAGCAGGGGAGAGAATAGAAAGAAATGCAGGGAAAATGTGGTTGAGACAGGAAAAGAGGAAGGCATGTTTGACAGCGGCGTCATGTTCCACAGAGCTGCAGTTTGACACTCAGACCAGCATGGTGTCAGAGCATGTTAGTCGGGTAAAGTCGGTTCGGATTCCCCTAAGGCAAGCAGGAATATACATGAGAAGTGTGTGTGCGGCAGAAGAAAATGGAATGGAATAAATACATGTGTTAAGACTCTGCAACTTTAGTAACGCTGGCTTCCTACAGACCTGGAAATCTATACTCCATGTGGGCTGCATGAGTTCAGCTACAGTGAGGTAACGACAGGAGATGCTCCAGAAATACAGCTTCCTCCTGACACACCTTTTAAGGACTTCCTGGAGTGGAAACACTTCTGACAGTGAACAGCTTTAAGGTGCTTATATCCTGTGTGTAAGTGACTATATCGCCCCTTTCCCATTGGTCAAAAAACCTGCTAACACCTGCTAAAACCCAACTTTTTTGTTGGGTGGGAAAGGCTGCAATCAGTATTCAGACCCCGGTCAAATGACTCTGCAGTAGACCTGGGTAATTATCGCCTCGGCTCCGATCGGCAATGATGGGAACACAAAACCTGTGTCGACGCGCTAATCTCCGCTCCCTTTCTGGCCCGATGCTATGCTCCGTCGGTAAATGCGACTCCTCAGACTGAATGAGTAATAGATACAATAAAGACCTAACCACCGTAACATCTTCACTGTTTACTAACCCTGTCTCCGGCCCATTTGTGAAGTCAGATGGTGACGCAGCAGAAAAGAGACCAACAGGAGTATACTTCACTGGCAATGGGAAAAGAGTCTTCCCAGGTCTCAAAAACCTGCGTCAACGCTCTTATTTTGGTGGGAAATGGGTTTATGTGACAAAGACAAATGCTTCATGCAGTCGCTCTTCTGATGAGGAATATAACATAGACTAAAAACACAGCAGAGATATTGCAATGCTCGTGGCAACGATGGCAGCACAGCATAATAATCTCACATTCACTTCCTAATATGTCAGAGATGAAAAATGCAATTTCACAGCGTATCAAAAGTGAAAGTATCATGCACAAGCAGCAGGGTATATCTCACTGGCTATTAAGGCTTTATGAGGGCCTAATTTAGCATGAATAGGTTTTTGCATGATAAATAATTGAAATTGGTTTAAATTAGCAGCCATAGACCCGCCGGGGGAGGAGGGCTGTGAGCTGCAGCTCTGTTTGGGGCTGCTTTACACACAGCTGAAAAAAAGAAGGGTAAAAAAAAACAGCTGTGAAAAATGATGCCCTAAGTTCAAAGCAACTTCAATCAGGATACATTTCTCTGCTTGATGAATAATTGAGCAACAGCCTGAACAGCCTCGAGTCCTCGCACTTTTTTGTGACGGCGTTTGCATGAATAAAACACTGTTTGGCCTGCAGAGCTGTCTGCGTAGCAGGGATACGGCACTGTGTAGTAACATGCAAATTGCTCTAGGTATCCTCCTCGGATACTCCTTGTGGTTCAGTGTTCTCTGCCCCTGCGTATCTAATTCTGCTCGTCTTTCTCTCTCTGTCTTCAGCTTCTCCATGCCTCGCTTTTGCTCTTTGCCATTTCTCTCTCATTACCTCTTTATTGTACCGTTATTTTCGCTTTCAGCCGGCAGTGCCTCTGTGCAAGACTGTGAGTGGATGAGTTCACTCTTAGTGAGCCAGTAATAAAGACGTTAAAGAGAGTAAATAAATTCCATGAACTACAACTGAAATGCTTTGGCCTTCTCAAACCTCCACATCTCAGCAGTTGTTTAGTTGAAAATTGGTGACCATTTTCTAAAATGTCTTTCACAGAAAATAATAACCCCAACCTATTTTCAACTCTGCCATGAGAACAACAAACACTTAAGGCTCCTGTGAGGAGCTTTTTGCTGATTATGAAACAG
Source organism: Semicossyphus pulcher (assembly GCF_022749685.1). Taxonomy (NCBI): domain Eukaryota; kingdom Metazoa; phylum Chordata; class Actinopteri; order Labriformes; family Labridae; genus Semicossyphus; species Semicossyphus pulcher. Next base: position 28,156,980 of record NW_027211737.1, on the reverse strand, counting down.
ACTGAAGTTAATTCTGATCACTCTATATCAGGGGTTGGCAAAGTATGGCAAAGTTAGCCTCGCCGGAAGGAACATAAAAGCAGATATTAGTCCTGCCTGCTCATCTAGCCTATCAATAACATCAATAGGAAACTGAAATCAAGGTTGGCCAAAATGAAGAGATCACATGGTTTAACATGGGTTCCTTGGTTGTGGGCATGTATGTACATAGCAGTCAATGGCTTTCTGCTTCACTGACGCGCAGCAGCGGGGAAAATCGACTTGACGTGTAAAAAAAAAAGAACGGAGCAGCACAAAATTAGTGTATTGCGACCGCCTCCGGCGCAGCATACGCGGCTGGTGGAGATCGCAGGATTGAATAACACTGGAGCGGCTCTGTCCCGGCAAATGCAAAAATACGCTTCAAATACGGCTGTGTAGATTCCCCAGTCTCCACGGACTGCTTATTCTCAATATGACGCCAGAGTTAACATGGTCTCACACTCATTCTGCCCCCTCCATTATCAGTCTCTCTTTCTCTCACGACCACAGTATTTACTAAATGGTGTCGGACGAAGCAATTAAAAGAGATAAGAGGTATGGCTTTGTCCACAGGATGCGCAAAAATCAACACAAACCTTATGTTCCTCACAGGAGCTTTAAAGCCCCTAAATAATGTATTTGTGATCATACATCTTTACATTCTGCTGATATAGTAACGTGACAGCTGCACAAAGAAATATTGTCCTTTTCTGTCTTTCCATCAGGGGACTTTAATTTGATGACAGTCTCTGATGAGTATCTTGGTACCTAAAGTCAAATTATGTTCCTTTTCAAAGAAGAAAAAAACATGTTCTTCATTTTATACGAGACAAGTTGGACTTAACTTGCACAAAAAACACATTGGTTCAAACTATTCAGATATCTATTTTTGACCAAAATGGTTTTCCAATGCAGCGAGAGACAAACTTACTTGCAAAGATAAATGTATTTAAACATAAACATGCCTTTAAAGGAGCAATTGGCCCCTGGAGAAAGCCACTGTCAGTCAAAGCTGGTGTTCTCTATAATTGATAGAAGCAATAATATTTAAAATTGCTGCCATAGCTGTGGAGAAAGTTGTACAAACAGCTCGTTGTTTCATCCATTCTTCATTCCTACAATACCCAGGGTGCATTGCGCCCCTCATTCTTAAAGGAACGGCCCAGCGAGAGACGCTGGAGTGAAATTCTACTGTTTTGCTGCAGGCAACAGCTCAGAGCGGGACAGAATCTGAAATACGACGAGAATATACCGGTGGATCGTCTAAAATATTTTCAGGTCTGCAGTCGACATTTCATACCTGAAAAATTAACATACCTGTAGGCCCTCGTTTCAGTGAGACTAAAGTTAATTATTAACTATGAAGTGACGTTTTGTGTATTCAAAGATGATCTGTAAACAAACACAAGAGAAGACGCGAGACGACCGCGGTAGTGCTGATTTTTTTTACACTGAATTTGAATCTAAATAATCAAATATCCTTTTTTTTAATTAGAATTCAATTACATATTCGATTTAGAATATTCGTTGACAGCCCTAGTAGAGCATTTCTTTGTAAGGGACAGTACTGCATCAGTGTGCTGAGTTTCTAATTATTCTCAACCTCTGCTAATGTAATACCAAAGTTTTTGCATTACCCTGTTATTACCACATGTGCCACAAAGGCTGCTTTTTATAAAAGCTACAGGTGCTCCAAGGCCATACATGACAAAGAGGAGAATCTTGTTTAATTGTCTGTTATTGTGACTGAATGTCCGAGAAACATTTCTTCCATAAGCAAAACAAACTAAAAAACATCATTTTAGTTTAATGGGGAAAACAAGTCATTGAAGTTCATCACATTCAAATTATTTCCACAGACTTCAACAACAGCCTTGACCCTTTGAGACGAGGAGCTCGGAAAACAATGTTTAATAGGAGAAAAGCAGGTCAATCTGTGGAGAAAGCACCACGCGCTTTCTAATGTTTTTAATGAACACGATCTAGCCCAAGCTCTCTGTCTTCTCATTAATTTTTCATCGAATGAGAAGCATCTTTTTGAGCAGTTTTAGTCAGAATATATTTTAAATGTGTAATGACAGACATTCATTTTTCCCATTTAAGTTTATTTCATGTTCAGTGCTTTAGTACAGGCCGAGTCAGACTGACAAATTATCAGCAGGATGCTGAAAAACTTTCCCATCCCGCCAGCTTGCAATATGTGAAGCCTCCACTCAGCAGGGTGAGCACATGTTTTATCAGAGTAAGTGCTGTTGTCGGCCTGTAAGGGTTAAGTGCTGTTAACAAATCATCAAAATTAGATAGTACCCAGTAAAGCTGCCTTTTGTTGGACACTTGTAAATATGCAATTACAGGTCAGAACAAGGTGACACAGTGTATTCGCCCCTGATTGGCCCACAGCAGGACTTCTGCAGTACTTTCACTTTAGTAGGACATTTTAAAACTCTTTACATCCCTGCTGGTCATCGTGTAAACATTTCAATCTCCTCTCACTACAGAACACTGGCGCTATGTGAAAGAAGTGCCTGAATCGCGACTCAGAGCTCATTAAACGCCACGGTGTCGTCGGCGTCGGAGTTTCAGGAAATGTGTCCGGCAAAGGGAAAGGCATTAGCTTACAGTCTGTCATGGAGAGTAATGGCACGTCAGATCGCAGAGAGGAAACTCCTAATGGTCTACACTTCAATATTTAATGCCCTCTTTCTAGCCCTTTCTGTTTTCTGCTGAGGGCAGGTATGAATAGAGGCTCCATATTTCACCGCAGTAAGAGTTATTATGCTGGCGAGCGGCACAGTAGCTCATTGGGAGTCTGTTTGGGGTGAGAGTTATGGTGATTCACAGCTGCTTACTGTGGATGTAAGCCAATTTGTGTCCATGTTGTCCAAATACTCATTGGAAAAAATAAGAGTTAGTTTTTAGTGCTCATTATTACTTTTCCATGACAGCCACGGGGCTGTAGTGCGAAGACACAACAGGACTATTTAGAGGAGGCTGTGTCTGGAGGAGGGGATGCTAACTGCTGCTTACCATGACGACGGCCACGGAGTTAGTGACTGATTTATTTCTGATTCACTCCTCCTGACTATCTGGATTTGGTTTTGGCGCAGGGTTGATACTGATGTTGGGCCTAGATTATCTGGTTATTTGCAGGATCTACAGATCCAGTCCCGACCAACCCTGAATGACTCATCTGAGCCATCCGGATAATATCAAGCAAGTTTTATATTTAGGCTTTTAATCTGATTATATCAGTACTTTCAGAGCAGGACCACAATAAGCAATAGCCTATTTTACACTGCCAGTTCAAAGCGGGATCATTACGCCTCTGTTACGCCGTGTGTTAACATTAGAACTGCCAAGCACTTGTGGGGTAGTTTGGCCAACTCTGACGCTCAAGAGCGCCTGTATCCTTTTGTTCTCGTTCCTGGGCCGATGACGTCATCACTTTACATCTCCATAGGTGCATGCAAGGACACCATGTGACCCAGCCCCCACAAACAAAGCATGATAGATGATCTCTTAACAGGTTGCACCTGGGATGCTATAAACAGTGTAAAATGTGCTATTTTCACTTGCTAATGTCTAAGAAATAATCAAAAAAGATGGTGCAAATGATCACGTTCGTCTAACAAAAGAACAGCACTACGCTCAAGTCTCTCCGTCCCTCATCATCAATTTCAGCATTTGTATTTGGGTAAATAAAACGATCAGAAACGAAAACGAAAATAACCCCGCTTTTACACGTTTTGTTTTGTGCCTCGATAACGACAAGGACTAAAAGCCTACTATCTCCAGTTTGTTATTTCTTTTGGACCAACCACCAGCAATAAAACTTGAACAATAAACGTCTTCTGACGCCGCTCGTGGGGAGCTCTGGGTTTGAGCTAGCCTCTGTTGCTGACCGGAGGTAAGCGCCACACCACCCTCTGTCTCTTTTCTTCTATATGCATGTTGTGTTAGAGAATGAACTTGCCCTAGACATGCCAGGAGCCAAACGCCCAGTCAATCTCGTAACAAGGGGCTAATGAGAGAGAGAGCGTAAACATATTAGCCCCCGAGGCTAACGTTAGCCAGAATGCTTCTGTTGACAGCTAACTTGTAAAATCTCACCTACAGGACAGTCTTAAAAATATCCTGTGGTGAACGATGATATTCTGAAATTGTGGAGCATGTTGATGTTTGAGATTGGACAGAAAAATATCTGTGAAGTTTCTCTTTATGTGTGTGATGCAACCTGTTTGCTAAATCGGAAAGGATTTTAGGACTCCTGTAACCTGAGCTAAGAGTAGTTTCTGTATGCATATACTGTCGACACAACACACTCCTACAAACACACACTGCACTTTGTCTGCACTCTCAAGTTCCGATGGCTTTGCTTACATGATCCAGATGACAGGGGGAATAAAAACGTACCAGCCTCACAAAGTTTTTTTTATTGCAGAAGTCATACAGTTTGATTTTTGAGAAAGAGATTGAAAAAGATCTGCCACTGGGCCGATGCGTTTTACTTGTTCCATTCAACTGCCATCTTGTTGCTTCATCTTGAACAAGTCTTGAGCCTTATGAGACAACAGTGGAAAGAAATGAAATGATCTCAACCCACAGTCAGGATTTAATGTGGAGAAAGGGGATTAAACTTCAGTTCGAATAGACTTGCATAGGCTGTGAGGGAGGGTGGGAGGGAGAGCAGTAAGAGAGGACAGGAGGGGAGGATGTCCTGTCAGCACACTGTGACCTCTGACCTGGGATATCCTCCTCAAGATAGCAGTCTACTCTCACCCCCGCCAAGGCCATCGCACTTCCCCTACTGCTGCTCTGTGCCAAGGTCTCCTTTTGATAACACCACACTGTAAGTGCAAAATTGCACATGTGGTTCTTCAGTGTCACATTGTGTCATTGTTTAAGCCGCCACATGAGAGGTTTATACTCTCCCCTCAGATCACACTTCCTTCTGAGCACATCCCCTCTCCCAAACAGCCGGAGTCATCAGTGCTGTGACGGGGACATGATCCCTCTTCCCACTCGCAGCTGTGAACACTTTCAAATGGGTCAATCATGCCTCCTATGCGCCCCAAATCAAGCACTTGGTTCATTTAAATTGCCACATGATGAATTGCTTTAAACTCACTGAAAAAAATTAATTACTCATTAGCAAAAGTAATTAATTTCATAGCTTGTTACTTTCCATACTCAGCAGCTTTTTCATAATTGCCTTCAAACTATTTCAAAGCCGTAAAAGCCTCATCTCAGCTGTAACTGTAACGCCTCAATCCCACACGATCCGTGTCCGGCGCGAGCCCTCACCCACAGGAAGCGTGTCTGATCCGCAGCACAGTGCGTGGACAGCGCGTGCTGTAGAATTATGAGCACTGACTTGAATGGGCGCGATCAACTCCGGAGGTCGCGGCGCACACGAAACATCCCAGATACGGGTCCTGTGGAATTTAAGGGTTAGAGCTACCGTTACCTGTGAAGAAGGAACAGGGCAGCCTCTGCATCGCTTCGCTCTCCAGCCCCTACTCCCACTCATCTGATCCCTCTTTTTATTTAGGGCTCTCACTGTTGCTTTTTTTCTCCTCCAAGCTCTTCCTTCTTTAGCATCATATGCCGTTGTCAACAAGGAGGTGCAGAAAATTTACCAAGTTGCCATAGCTCCTAACTGACTCGACCTTTTGAGTGCTCGCTGCTGACACAAGACATGTTGAAGCCGGATGATGCTAGTTTGTACAAAGTCGCTGTGATTGGCTAGTTACGTGATCAACTGTTTGATTCAGACCGGACACATTTTCTAACAAACTTTGTATAGCTGCTGGGAACACACACCTTTCAACACCAATTTCCAGGTGTTTGTTTCTCGCAGATTTAAAGCGGCTAATGTTAGCAAGCCCGCTAAGAAGGCAACTGTGGTGTTACCGGAAAGCTAGTTCCTTGTTAGCTATAGCTGCCTCCTCACAGCTCTAGCACTTAGCTAACACATCGGACCACGGTCTGTCCACTGAACACACAGCTTCAAAATAATATATATCAACCATTCCATCGAACCCGCGCTAATCAGTTGCTAATAAACTAACTCCCGAAATGTCAAAGTGATGGAGCATTAGGGCCTGTGAACACAAACAGCATTTTTTTGCACTGGCAGCGCCGTCATTCTCAATTTCAGTGCGCTTCTCACCGGCGCTTACTGTTGCTAGATTACGGAAGTTTGCACACAAGCCCTGACTGAATTACGATGGATTGCAGATTTCTTTGCCACGTCAACCTCCATACAGAGAAATTAGAATGCGCATCATGTTGGAAAAAGGGCCACGCAAGATCTAGCACAATAACAACAATCAGTGGTTTGTTGAAAACACACACTCATACAAATTTGATGGGCCAGAGCCTCAAAATGTTCAGCCTGTCAGTTGCCCAAAGGACTGCGAACAGTGCCAAGGCAAGATGTTGAGTTGTGATGTGACAAGAATTTGTGAGTGACTAGCAGCGACTAATGTAACAACTTATGAAAGAACATTGAAGCTGAATCGTTGCCAGCCTTGTAACAACTGGCACCAGTAGAAGCACCTTCCTGCAGCTCTCTCTTTGGGGGAATTATCTTTCATATTTTTCCTGTGCAACCATGTGCAACGGGTTCCCTTTAATCCAAGGCTGCTTTATGACACATTAATGTTGGTTCCACTGAAGACATGTTTGTAATATACACTTGTAGCACCATTTCAGGCACATCTATATTTTATGTGGAACATCCATTTTTCATTAGGAGCGAGTGCTGCGTGACCTGAAGGTATTGTTGTTTTAGTTCGGTAAAGGTGTTTGAGAAAACATCACACTGGACCGCTTCACCTGCTTCTAGTTGGCAGAGGGTTTAGGCTGGGGAAGCAGATTAATCTTCATATTTGGTTTGTGCTGCCGGGCACTCTCCCCTTGTTGTGAGTTTTAAATTTAATCCTCTTTGGATATGCAACTGGAAAAAACACAGATAATAAGTGCAAGTCAAGTTCATCCCCATCACAAAGTCATTTCTTCATGTATTAAGTGGTACAATTTTACTTGTTTGTTGCCTTGAGGAGAACTCCAACATGTTTGATGACTTGTTGAATTATGCTTAAAACTGCCCTCAACTCATTAACACACTCCCCCGTTTAAAGACAACGAGCAGGCTTAGTGATATAAGATTGTATTACGTGTACGGTATTGGCAGCATAGCGTATGATTTTGGAATTGGATGAAGTGATGGGAGTGTGTGTGCGTAGTGTTTCTCTCAGCTTGCAGTGCTGCTGATCATGTGTTAAAAGCAGCTTAGCTAAGCTCTTTAGAGCGATGATTACTATCATGCCTGGGAGAGATCAGATTCCAGTATTAAGACACTATCAAACTGCCCTACAAGATTTGGTTACAAAAGGAGATGATTACAATATGAACATATGGACTTTGTGCGTGTGTGTCTGCTCCACATTTCCGCTCAGTGTGCAGTTCCTTTTCCAAAATGAGACTCTCTGTCATCCGAAAAAATAACACAATACCTGCTCTGACAAATTGATTGCTGGCATGACTATTAAACTCTATTATGGAACATCATTAGAGTTAATTAGCTGGAGCATCTTAAGACCTTTCCTTGCAAAATAATGACACTTTGATGAAACAGTCAGAGGATTTAAAGTGACACTTAATGAATTTTACCTCACAATTAATTACACTCACATTTCGAAAACTCCCAGGTCAGAAATGTAGTGGTGGGTTAAAAGCAATTTATAATTTGCAGATTAAAACACAGAAGAAGAAAGAGTGATTGTCTGACAAATAAAGAAAAATATGAATATTATTCTACAAGCAAACTGTTCTGTAATAGGTTGATTGATTGATTGATTGATTGAAATGTTTAAAATAGTTTGTGTTCTTTACATCTCAGCTTACCTTTATTTATTTGTAGATTTATATTCTTATTGAGTTTTAGATGGAGAGGTTACCACTTTCCCAGTGTAGGAAAACTATGAATCTACAACCAGCAGCCAATTAGCATAGCTTAGCATTGAGACTTGAAACGTGGGAAAGAGCTAGCCTAACTGTCCAAAGGCAAAAAAAAGCATAATTCTCACTATGTAAGACATTATTTATTGTTTGTTTGATTTATGTTTAAGCTCAAGTGTAAAAATGACAAGAGGATGTTGTCTTATGGGGGGGTTATGCTGGAATATCTTTGGGCCGGTTGTGCAGTGACTTTCTGGAGTCATGTAGCTAAGATATAAGAATTAGTAGACAGCTGGCTTTACTTAGCGTACGGTTCTTAAACGGGGCAAACAGCTAACCTGGGTCTGTCCAAAGGTCACAGAATATACATATCCTTAAAGTTCACTAATCTGGAAATAGCTGAGCTCCTCCTCTCCTCTGATGCCCACTCCCTTAATATCCTCAGCGCTGCCTTTGATACCATCACTCTATTCTCCTCAACTGCATTGAGTCCTCCCTCAGTATCACTGGCACTGCCCTCTCCTGGTTCAAATCATACCTCTCCAACCACTACCAGCTTATCAGCATCAATAAATACAGCTCAAACACAGCCCCACTCCCTCAAGGCGTCCCCCATGGTTCAGTGCTCGGTCCCCTCTCCTTCATCCTCTACACGCTTCACCTTGGTCACATCATACGCGGCCATGACCTCCATTTTCACTGTTATGCTGATGACACCCAGCTCTACATCTCTACCAAATCCATTATAGATGCCACTCACTCTCATCACATTCTCCCCAAACTTCTTCCTCTGCATTGATGGCTCCACTGCTCCTGCTGCCACCCACATTCATAACCTTGGTGTCATCTCTGACCAATCCCTCTCCTTGAATGTCAGGTTAACTACATTGCAAAAACTGCCTTCTTCCATCTTAAAAAACGCCCCTCCCTCTCCTTCTCAGCTGCTGAAACGCTCATCCACACCACCTCCAACCGGACTCGAGGGGACAGAGCCTTCTCCATTGCTGCCCACTCCCTTTGGAACTCTCTCCCCCAACACCTCAGAAACTCTCCCTCACTGGAAGCTGCACTGATTGCTTGGTAGCCACACTGTGACGACAACACTCCAGGAAGTCACTGCAGCCAGTCAAATAATGCTCCATCATGTAACCATTGTGTTGTTCAGTTTTTAGGCAGATTAAATATATGATAATTTAATGATTCCATACGTAACCTGGATGTGAGTTGTGAGTAAAACAGCTGAGGGTAGGTGAGGCGTTATCAAGTTCGGAAAGGACACTTCCTCTAAATGAATTCCTGGAAGCTCAGACTGACAAAGACAGGAAGGCAAAGAGCGACGGGTTGTAGAGTAAGGGAGGGAGGCATGAGGAACTGGGCAGCAAGGAAGAAAGGCTACAGGGGCATAAAGACGAAGAGAGGTATGAAGGGATAGAAAAAGTAGGATGAGCAGTAGTGGTGGCAGAGTTGAATAAAGTTTGAGTGTCAGAAAGAGGCTGAGAAAGAGGCTAGAGACGAATTGTAAAAAGTGTAAGGGTGCACAGGCAGGAGAGAGGAGGTCAGGTTAAGGGTAAAAGAGAGGAAATGGAGGTAAAGTCAGCTGGGATGCAGAACAAAAGGCAAGAGGTAGCGAGGACAGAGGCGAAATTGAAGAGGGGGGTCGACGAAGTGGAAAGAGATGATGACGGTTCACAAGAGGAGGCTGGAGGAACAGGTCACGATGAACCTTATGCCTTCATGCTTCACGGCCAATCAGAAGATGTGTTTCAAGCATGCCACTGAGCCCGCAGCATCCAAGGGTGATGGAGTTCACTCACTAGACCTGAAACTCAACCACGGCCTGTCTCCTTCGTCATTTCTGCCCTGCAGTTTTTATTCTGTGGGCAGACGTGTGCCCCGCTGAAGAGCGGAAACAAGGAAATCCATGCAGCGCAGGAGTATGAGATATTTATATTCACTCAATAAGCTTCATCAACAGGAACAGGAGATGCATGTCTGCACGCTGCTTTGTCTTTTTTGCTACCAGGGTTTTAAGGAGAAGGCTGTGCTGCCAGTTCCAGTGTCCCTGCTGGAATCAAAAAGGTCACAGTTACACAAGCAAATACACTCAAACCTAAAATGCATACTGACACATGCATACTGACACAGCACAACTTTTTTTTCTTTAGTCAGATAAAATTCAGAGACTACAGATTTGACTGGGTGCGAATGGAACGAGTTGAACCACACAATTTTGGGATTAGTTTCTACTGGATGGGTAGTAATTAGTGAAAAACTCATATTTAATGATTTCCAAAAGAGAAAAAACATTTTCTCCGTTATTAAATTGCCAACTTTTTATTAAAAATCTACCTAGTAAAAGTAATGTTTTAGTGGTTACATGCTGTGATGATAACTTCCCTTAGGCCCAGATCAGACAGAACGTTGCAGGCTATAAAACGCAAGGCGCACCGCACTGCCTTTTTTGCGGCGCCCCTGTTGTTAAGGCAACCACCGAATCATTAGCTGTCATTAACCTAACCGTTATTTTGTAAACTGACAGAAGGCCCGCCTCCATTCATCCGATTGGACAATGAGAAAAAACGGCCATGATGTCGGGCGCTTTTCTGCTTTGAGTTGAAGTTTTTTCAACTCGAGGCGCACAGAGTGGAAAAATGCGAGGCCCTCTGCAACGCAAAAGCAGCGCGCAAAAAGCTTCCCTCTCCCCAGCTGCTAAAACGCGCTCTGTCTGATCGGGCCCTTAATCAGTCGTCAAAGACTGTTATAACTTCTGCATTTTCAAGTTGACTGGCGATTGAGATCAGGTGACCAGTCCAAACCTGGATCAGTCGCCACAGCTATTTGTGAACCAACACTGAGTTTGTGTGTGGAGTTCCCTCATCAGTATCCGATTTTGCTAAGCTAAGCAATATTTCAGCGTCAGCATTTTAAAATATACTGTTTATTTTGTGACATGTAATCTAAAATCTTACCAGCTTACATAATCATTAAACAACATTGATCGACTACTTTCTCCTTTTAACAGTTAATTTATTAGCAAGCTTATGTTTGTCAGTAGGTTAAACAAACTTTGTTACATCTGACAGTTAATCATTAGACCCAGATGTGTAGAGCGATTTCTCGTAATGAGCAGCTGTGACCAGGTTTTGATGAGCGATGTAGTGTTGAGTAAAACTTATTTAGTTGTCATGTTGTTCGTCTTGTTGCTGTATAAATCAACTTGCCTTGCCTAGTTTTATATTTCAGGATTTTCTAAAGTTTGTTTACATCTCAGATATAGTTTCTCTTTATATTGTAGATTTACAATAGTTGAGGTTTTTATTTATTAGTGATGTGTAGAATTTCTGAATGTATATATTTATTTTCTTTCACTATAAGGATTACTTTTTTTTATTATTTATGATTAATGTGTATTTGTTTTCTCTGGTGCTGTATTTGCTCTGAAAGCCTGCTGCTGTAACAGTTTGGGATCAATAATATTATATCTATCCATCCGCCCATCCATCCTTCCCTCCCAATAGAAATGCACACTGTGGTAGACAACTACTTGCCAAAAGGTTAAAGGACATTTTCTCCATGTTTGATGAGGATGTGCGTCCAGTTTTAAATGTAGTCAATAAATGCAAGAAATTCCTGAGTGCATGCTATACTGGTTGAGAGAGTTGAGTCCTTCTGCACATGGAGCCATGCGACATAACTACCAGGGCATGAGCAGGCACAGCATCAGCCTCTGCTTCTGCCCAGATTCACTGCATTTCTTGATGTATACTGTGGTCTGGATATATATATATATACGGCTCAATATCTGAACCAGTCAAATTGTGTAAAATGTGTCCTCGTTCAAAGCATCTTCTTCACCGATGTTTTGGTCTTGGAATCTGAGATGAAATACCCTCTAGTTCCTTCGCCAGCACCTCCATCACTGGACGCATAAAAACCACATTTTTCTCCAGAGCTTTTTTTGGGCAACAACAGGAGACTAATTTGTCTTATGTACACGAAAAAAAGTGCATTTCTTGGCTTGTTTGTTGCCAAAAAATATTCACCTCATTATATCATCATATTGTGAACTGATGATGACAATGCCTGCAACACATTCATCACAAGCACTCGTTCAGTACTCATTCATGCCACTTAACAGGCTCCAGCCAACACGGAGAGAAAATTGTGTTTTCAGCGGAAAAGCTCTTCAATTGTTATTCAACCATGTCAATGACTTCCTCCTCAACCTGAGTGGGTCCCAATTATGCTACGATTCCCAGCACACTTGTAGTCTGATAATTCTAGTCCTGTCCTCTGAGAGTCTCTGTGTATCATTTGCAGACGCTCCGGCTGCCAGCTGACGGGCTGGAAGGCTTTCAGGAGCCTCTTCCTCATTTAAAGGTGCTGCTGTTTGCCAGTTTTGGTTCTGTTTACAATGTGTTTCTCAATATTTTAGAATTTTTACAAGCTAAAAATCAATTAATCAATGGAGAATACAACAGTAAAATCCTACTTTTACATGAAAACACGAGGAATCATCATTACCTCATGCTAAAAAAGTATATTGACAGTCACAGGGGCAACTTTTTGCATTGAATAGTTTTACTTTTGTTACTTTAGGTACAAGAGGTAAAAAGATTCACAGACCAGAATCAGTAACCGATTTTATCGTCAAGGATGTGACCAGGAGCCCCGGGCTGGTTAGAATGTAAGACGAAGCTGTCATGAGATTCTAGTTTAGCTCTGGTTTTGTCTTGTATTTCGGTGTTCAGTTATTATTTCTTGTTTTACCTTGTCACTTTGTCTATTGCCATGAGTTCTCATCATTTAGTTTTGCATTTAGTTTATTCTGTGTTCTTGTCAGTAGTTAGTCTTGTTTAGTTTAGTATTTCAATTGTGTCTTTTTGATTAGATCATTTCCTGTTTTACTTTGTCACCTTGTCTCTCGTGTTGGTCCACTTCCTGCCTTTGTGTTTCCCGCTTGTTTGATTATGTGCCCTGCCCTGATTGTTTTCACCTGCCCCTTGATTGTCTCACCTGTGTCTGATTAGCCTCACCTCTTTTTTTATTTAGTCTTTGTGCTCCCCTGTCTCGTTGCTGGTTCATTGTCGTGTTACCCATGGATTTTGTCGTCCTTCCTCTGGAGTTTAGTCTATGTCCATGACCTGCGCTTGGTTCTTTGTGTTTCTTCCCTGGATATTCTTCGTGCTTCCCCTGACCCCAGTTTTTTTTTTACTCTGCCTTTTGATTTTCCTTTTTTGTCTTTTGTTGGATTTAAGATTTAGTTTTTGCATTTTTTGCCTTTTGTTTATTAAATCATATCAAAGTCTGCATCTTGGTCCTCAACCTTCTGGTTAAAAATCCAAACCCTGACAGAAGCATTCAAGTGCCCAATTATAAACATATGAATCAGTGTACTGAAGAGTTGTTGCTAATCCTGCAAACTGTGCAAACAGCGTATCAAGTCCTATCTGACGTTGACCTTTGACCTTTTACAAGAGTAATATTTGTGTTAGGGTGCTTGCAAGGACAAAACTGTAACATGTCTGTAAACGGCAAAGACATTTACTGTACAGTGCTCTCAGGAGGCATTTGGACTTTACATAACGTACTTAACAGAAGTCTGTCTGTTTGTATGCTCTGTAAGTTATCATACAAAATCAATATCTAAAAAATTTGAAGAACTGCATGAAATTGCATCTTGTTGTATTTCATTGCACAAAATTGAGTTAAAACGTATCATCTATCGGAGGCCATATTGACTCATCTCGAAAGGGAGACATACACACCCCATTAGGTTCTTTATTATATAGGACAGCTGAGGAAAGACAGGATATGTGGGGAGGAGAGAGTGGGGGATGACATGCACCGAATGATGAATGAATGCAGACCAGGAGTCGAGCCATCAGCGATCAGTGCGTGGAGGACTGTAGCCTCTGTACATGGGGTGCTCCACCAACTGAGCTAAACCGGCGCCCCAAAACCGGAATAGACTTCCCCAAAAAGATTGTTAAGAATTAAACACCCATCGGCAGTGGCTCAGTGTTAGAGTCGGTCGTCTCTCAACCAGAAAGTTAGGGGGTTCAATCCCTGACTGCTACAGTCACATGTCGTAGTGTCCTTGGGCAAGACACTGAACCCCAAATTGCCCCCGAAGGCATAGCCATCAGTGTGTGAATGATATTAGGATATTGTATCCCGACGGTAGCTTCTTCCTCTTCCCTAACCCTTTCACAGCCTCGTCTCCTGGCGCTTGACCAGCTCCCGCCTTCTCACTGCGTTCTGCCGGTTTGAGTTCAGTAATTGTGCGACGAAGAAAAATAACAAAATAATCCACCAGCCCGAAGGAAAGGGGGCCATACTCTTAGCCCGCCCCGACAGCCCTTCATCTGAACAACTAACCTATTATAGTCCATCACCCTGCATAGCGTAACGGCCAAATCATCATGTGGGGGCGGTACCGTGATATGTCAGCAAATAATGCTGCCAAATTCTGTGATATGTATCTTAAAGTAAGACTGCAAAATGTTGTAATGAGTAATGTTTAGCACATAGCACCAGTAACTGGCTTCAAACCCCATTTCAGATTGACGATACATTCTTTATATGAGCTGCTTTTACAGTCTCGTTGTATCACTTCTCAGCTGCTCTGAGAGTCATTTGCCAGGTTTTTAAGAAGAGACATTTTCATTGTGTCTGTCCAAACACTCCTCCTGCCTGCAATAAGGCCTCAGCTAAAAGCACAGAGTAAATTAACAGAGGAGCGTGGCTAACATTTTATTGGCCTCATCACCCTGTTTTTCTAATCCCAGTAAAAAAGGCTTTTATGTTTGTTTCCCCTCTCGAGTCAGATGAATAAAAGGTCTCGTCAACTCACTGTCCGAGTGACCGAGAGAGGGAACTGCCTTTCCCCCTCCGTGCTCTCCTAATGACAAGAAAATAAACACAGGAAGCGGGCCGGCCCCAGCTCCCAGCAATTAGGTCACCGTCACACATGCGCTCACACAAGCACACATTGTGCTGCTGACTACATCATGTTGTGTATTTACAGTTAAAGCTGCAGCTGTTGCGGGATGGGATTACTGCAGAGTGAACAAGAGACACACACACACACACAAACAGAGAGACTCTAGTTTCATGGTGTGATTCAAAGTACGGGCTGGGAGACAGACCAGCAGCAATATGTGCAAAGTTTGCAGTAATAAGTGGAAAGATGAGGTTAACTGAGAATAATGAGCTGCGTGGGCCGTGTCTCTATCAGCCCAATCAGCGATTTCACAAACTTCCTCAAAGTTCAACAAAATCACTGAGACCCATCAGCCTCCAGATAAGCAAGCAATGTGAACTGTAACACCAGGCACAAATCTTATTCTTCACTACTAAATATATATGACTCAATGAGCTGCAAAAAAACTATGGTATTAAAGCCTCCCTCCAGTGAGAATCAAGTGTTTAACCTTGTAAACATCTCCATGTGGTGTTCTTCATGTGCTACAAGACATATCAGGGACAACATGAGCAGTCATCTCCATGGCTGGGCCTGTCTGCTTTTAAACTGCAGTGTACCAAGGACAGGCTGAACAACACGTTTTCAGATTGGCAGGTTTGAGACGTCACAAACCTAAGGAGCCAATCCCGTTAATGGACGGGGTGACGCTAAGCATATCATTAAGTGTAACCTATGGCAACCACTTCGGTGATGCGCGAGCCAGCTGTAACCGTCATCGTAATTTTTGCAAACTCACTACTGACGACTAACGTTAACGTTACTGCTACTAATGACTACATTTCAAGCTAGCTAAGTTTCAACAAGTTGCCATAAACGATGGCAGAGACGTGTTTTGTTTTGCATTTAAAGGTGTGCATAATGGGCGGGGCCTATGCAGATTTTGGAATCTTAATGAGGGAGAAGGAGGAGATGCCTTGGGAGGATTTTTACAAGGTAATTAAACGTATTTAATAGAAAAAACATATCATTATTCAAGCAGAGCATTTTTTATGTCTTAAAACACGACTGGAGCTGCTCTTTAAGAGTTTCAATCTGAGGAACTCAGCAATTCTGTTTATACAGTGACAGTGTTTGGTCGGATTTGATTGACAGTGGCCTGGAAACATGAGCCACCCCGATACTGTCCTCACAGTTTGAGTCAAAGTGTGCTTAATCCTGATTGGAGCATCAGAGTGCGACTTCATCGTCTGCCCTGTTCACTTCAAGATCTTTAAACTTTAATATTTGTGCAATTTTGGACCTCATCTCTGATTGAGAAAATGTGTTGTTGAGCATGTCATAATTTCTTTGAGAGGTTTTTTGTATGAATGTTTACTAGATGAATAAACTAGTCAAAATGTTAATCAACTTTAATTATAATTTCTGTCTGGCTGAAGCAGCCGACCAAACAGTTTTGTCTAAAAATGTAATTTGCTTTTAAATAAACAAAATTACATTTTCAGGTTCCAGCTTCTGCATTTATTATTTCTTTTGCATTATTTTTTTATGAATGCTAATTCAACATTTTTGAGTTTTGTACAAAAGAAGATATTCGAATTAGATTAGCCTTAATTTTATTTTCTATCATTATAAAGGTTAAGGTCTGGTGTGTCTCTACTCATCAGTGAGTTCTTATTTTTTGGAGCCTCTGACAAAATGTTTTTCTCTTTAAAAATGCATGACTTAAACAGCAAAAAGTAATTATTTATGAAGAGTCTAACACTCAATAACTCAGCTGACTAATCTTCATCAGAAAAATGATTTTATTTAGAATTGTCTGACAAAATATGTAAAAATGTAAGCCCGAAACTGTCTTTACATTCTACTTAAAAGAGCAGCTCCAGTCGTGTTTTAAGACATATAGAATGCTCTGCTTGAAATCATAAATTGTGCCTGATATGTTTTTTTCTGCATAAATACGTTTAATTACCTTGTAAAAATCCTCCCAAAGCATCTCCTCCTTCCCCTCATTAAAAATACCCCAATCCGCATAGGCCCCGCCCACTATGCACATTTCTCAACGCAAAACACGTCTCTGCCATCGTTTAGCTGCGACTTGTTGAAACTTAGCTAGCTGGAAATGTAGTAATTAGTAGCAGTAACATTAACGTTAGTCGTCAGTACTGAGTTTGCAAAAGTTACGATGACGGTTACAGCTGGCTCGCACATCGCCGAAGTGGTTGCTATAGGTTACACATAATGATATGCTTAGCGTCACCGTGTCCATTAACGGGATTGGCTCCTTAGGTTTGTGACGTCTCAAACCTGTCAATCTGAAAACGTGTTGTTCAGCCTGTCCTCGGTACACTGCAGTTTAAAAGCAGACAGGCCCAGCCATGGAGATGACTGCTCATGTTGTCCCTGATATGTCTTGTAGCACATGAAGAACACCACATGGAGATGTTTACAAGGTTAAACACTTGATTTTCACTGGAGTGGGTCTTTAAATGATGCTCTTATTTGTGTACGGAGATGTTGACCGCCCATTTCTTACTTAAACAAATACAAAAATTCCTCTTGTGAAGTTCCCAAAACCATTTTCACTTTGGGAGAAACGTGTGTTAATGTCAGCCGCCATTCTTACATCACTCATAGTCAGAAGCAGGTTGAGAAGACCCTGCTTCAAGGCCTTTAAAAAGGCAGTATAAGAATCAGGACCAGAGCCTTTCCAGATAGCAGCTATGAGTAGGTGGGATTGTCATAACACACCATCACCAGGTTCACCTGAACATACACTACAGTCACATAATTGGCTGTCACCTCCACTGTACTGCAGTGAAGCACAAAGCCAAAGAAAGCAAGCGAGAGGGAGAGCGAGAGAGCAACAGCTGGCACCAGGTGCTGCTCCTGCCGAGACCTTCATCTCTAAACCACATGTTTAGATTTGGCACTGTCACTCCGACCATGACTGAGCCTGTTTCCCACCAACCAACTCTCACACACACACACAAAGACACGCACGCACACATAGAAACAAACACACAGCAGGCAAGCCAGACCAGAACAGTGGGGCCAAAGCAGCAGTCTGATAAGCTGTGATAGCGATTAGTCATGTCTAAGGCCAAATGGCCATGTCAGAAATTCAGAGAAGGGGTAAAAAAAAGAGAGGAATAGAGGTGGGAGTGAAAGGGATAGATGTGGATAAAGAAAAAGACAGGAGGGATTGATCAGAGAGACAGAATGGTTGCCTGAGAGAGATAATGAGCAAGCCACAGAGGACGAAATAAAAGAGAGAGAGAGAGAAAGAGAGAGAGAGGCCTACGGGGAGCTGGGAGGAGATGGGGAATGAGCGATAGAGTTTGGATGGAGGAGAAATAAAGTCAGCTTGATCTATGTGTGTGTGTGTGTGTGTGTGTGAGAGAGAGAGAAAGAGAGAGAGAGCTGCCAGTTTAATTGATGCTGTGACAGGCTGACCATTTATTTTAATGGTGTTGTTTTGCGGCGCTCCATCATGGCCGACAATCACCTTTCATGTTGGACAAGTCGCAACATTTTTTTTGGCAGGAGAGGGTGAAAGTCGGGGTACAAAGTGACGTGTGTGTGTGTGTGAGTGTGTGTTGAAGCGTCTTTGTTCATTCTGATGAGACAGGAATAAACAGCTCAGCGGACGTGTGTGTGGAAAAAGAGTGTGGGTCTAAGTCTTTGCACAAAGGCGTAGTTTTCGTGCTTTAACACTTGTGTGTTAGAGAGTGTGTGTGTGTATGAGTGTGTGGCCTTTGCGCTACATCCTGTGGGATGGATTGTTTCCTCGTCCCTTTCCTCCTGCGTCTTATTTTAACTCCTCAGCAAGCCTGGATGGAGGACACACACACACACACACACACACACTCACACATATACTCACAGACGTGCACACACCTACATTTCACCTTGACATGCCCACGCAGAGCAGCCCACGGTCTTAACCACACACTGACACACCGCAACCTTTC
Source organism: Semicossyphus pulcher (assembly GCF_022749685.1). Classification (NCBI taxonomy): domain Eukaryota; kingdom Metazoa; phylum Chordata; class Actinopteri; order Labriformes; family Labridae; genus Semicossyphus; species Semicossyphus pulcher. The sequence goes on along the minus strand of NW_027211737.1, from coordinate 28,138,095 downwards.
GTAGCTGACGTAGTGTGTGTGTGTGTGTGTGTGTGTGTGTGTGTGTGTGTCTGAGTGTGCAAGATGAGTCACAGGACCACACAGGGGCAGCAGGGTGGTGCTGGTAGCAGGGGGTAGCTGGGGGTTGCTGTAACCATATTATTCCAACCAACCTATTGTGGTCTTTCTTCAATGACAGATCTGCTTTTTTACACACTCGCGCACACACACATACACAATCACACACACACGCACGCACGGACACACACAGTGGAAAAAGCCAGGCCAGCTATCCAGGGACCGACCTCCGACTGCCTCTGTCTCTGCCTGTTTTATTAATGGAGCGCCCTGGCTCTGTCGGCTCCATAATAGCTACAGGGCCCACGGATCTGCCTGTCTCAACACACACACACACACGGACACACACACACACGGACACACACACACACACACTCACAGAGATACACAGAAACAGAAAGAGACACAGAAGTGCACAAAAACAACGTACAGTGCAAGGATTGATGTTGCCTTGAATAGAGAGGCACATTCTTGTCAGCATATTTATGCGTGCACACGCGCATGCACACACACACACACACACACACATCTCGGCGAGCGCCCGTCAGGATGCTGCTCCACGAGAAGGGAAGCCCAGGAGTTTCCCAACCTGAAAAATGAGCGCTGTGCCTCAGTTTGTCAGCTTCGTCCAGCCCCTGAGCCTGACCTTACCCCCCACCCACACACCCACACACACACACACACGCACACACACATATACACACACACAAACACACAATAGATAAAACAGCCGGATATCTGGTCAGCTGTGAAATATAGATAGTCTCACATTTTATTGGTTTTATTCACTGTGTTGTGATATTAAATGTGACATCACACCAAAGACAGCAGAACATACTGCTGTTTTAATGCGTCTATTTAAAGGCATACACACACTTCTGCACACACACGTACCAGCAAAGGTTGTGGCCTTAATTCATGTGAAATAATTGGAAAATGCTGTTCCCTTTTCTGTCTGACATGTAATCATTGCACTAAAAACCTTTAATGCAGGAAGTTGATGCTGTAAGTCATTACACGTCTCTAGAGTTAGTGAACACAGCAAGTTGAAAGTATGACATAGAGGGAGCCTGCTGTAATCTTACTTTCCTCATGTAGTCTACAGTATAGTTGTTGAACCGGATGACATGAAGTGACAAAGTCTGACATCACATTCAAGCTAACAATAGACACAAGTGAGAAGGAACTGTACAGGCCTAACTCTGCACTTTGTTTTTCTTTCTCTGCCCCCGCAGAACCCAGCCACTCACAGCCTCTGCCTATGCAGCCGGCTCTGGCGACCGTTCATTTGCTCCCATTAACAAACAGCTCTTCCATTCATTTTCACCGCACAGCTGTGAGTGTGTCATTGTTACTGTTTCTTCCTGAGCTCTGAGATCCAATTTGCCGCCCTGCAAATGTTGTGTTTCAAACTTTTTGACTATCACGTTGGCTGTCGAAAAAAAAAATCTGTTCAGCTCTCCTTTTTCCATTTCAATTTCTCGCAACTTGATTGGCTTCAGTCCATCGTTATGGTGATGGTTAAACCCCAGCAGGTGATGGGATTGTGCCGAAATGGCGTGCGTTAATGGCTGCAAAAATAGTAAGAGTCAATAGAAGTGTCAAGTCCTCTTTACAAATCCATTTCATTTTGAAAAAGTTATATTCTGAACATGTTCTGAGTTTAAAGGGGTTGTTTAAAGGTTTAACCAGACTGACAAATTACATATACAAGATGGCAAGTCATTGGTAATAGATATTTCAACCTAAACATGGTGTCGGTTGTTTAAATCATAATAAGTTAGTGTTTCGGGCGGCGTCTGTATGTGTAGACCCTGGTGACCTGTGCTGGGAGCACCCCGCCTCTCGCCCAGTGGCAGTTGGGATCAGCTCCAGCCTCCCGCGATCCTCAACAGGACGAGTGGTATAGATAATAGATGGATTAATGGATGCATAGGTTACAGTTTCAGTGTAGAGTGCACAATGATGCAGATAACAGGTGTTTTTGCTTTAACCAAAAAGACTCAGCACATTGGAATTTGTCACAGGGTATCAGATGTCACAAATGACAGTTTCACACGATTCAGTCGAACCAAAGAGCCCAAAGAAAAATGGGTTCTTTAAATGTTTAGTGCCCAATTACAAGCACTGTTGTGTCAATGTGGCAGCTCGGTTACTTGAACTTCTCTGGACTGGTCTTTATTGTTTTTAACCCTCCTGTCGTGTTCGTTTCTCCCCCTTACTTTGGTGTACCTGGTCAAATTTGATCGGTCTGTTTTAACTGCTCTTACATTTACACAAAAACCATTAATCATCATCAAACACGCTTTTAAGCTCTAACGTCACACTAGTGGTTGACATGACTGCAGTGAATATACAAAGAAGAGACACTGAAAATGTGTTCCAAAATCCATCGATGTTGTCTTCCATTTCTGTGACATCCTCCTCTATCTCTGGTTCAAAAAAATCTGTCCAGTTGTTGAGTCTGAAATGTGTTGACCTCATAGACTGTATAAAAAGATGGCACCATGACAGCTCCCTAAAAGTGAAGCCAAAACATTTGGGGCGCCCCCTGCTGACTGGCTGCAGTATAGGTCATAAAGCCCGCCTCCTCCATGTTAACAGATGGGAGATGGGACATGAGTCAAACTATAAAATCAAAATACACGCCGGATAAATGTTTCTCAAACATGGTTTCTGTCATTATAGTTAGTTATTATCGTGCTGATTTACATCCAAGTGTTCATTTTTCTGACAAGTTTATTTTTAATTAGTTATTTGATGCTTTCAAAATGATGATTGACAGCCCTGTTGACAAATCAGGCTCCTGCAGCCAATCAGTTCCGGGTGAGCAGAGCGGAGGACGATCCGCGAGTAGAAACGTAACTAAAACAATCACTACAGTCAGTGAAGTTTCCATACCTGTGAACGTTAACCTCAGACCAACACAGGGAAGCTGTTCTGCTGTTAAACACGCTGTGTGCGGGATCCTTGCTGTTTTTTCGGTAAGTTAAGTGTGTGTTTGGGTTAGCGGAAGTGGCTACGGCCGCTTCACTCACCGATCCCTACTGCGCAGACTCTGGCTCCGTATGACGCAAGATGGCAGCGCCTATCACAGGGGCTATTTTGGCAACAATTACATACAATGGGAGCAGATGGAGACGTGTTGTCCATCTATATATACAGTCATTGGTTGACCTCGTGGGGGAATGTGTGGATGTGTGGGTGTGAATGGGGATGTTTTCCATCTGATGGATAAACATAATCTAGTGTTACCCATTCATTTCCTATAAGGCGGTCATTTTTGACCAGGAACACCACAGGTGTTACAAAGTTGACTAAACCACTGAAATATCAATAAAAGCTGTGATCAGCAATTTGATATGTTCAAATGCCTTGTGTGGAGGATATCGTAGGACCTTGAGGCAATCAAATGAAAAACACAATATTGATGTTTGATGTTAGTAGAAGTTGTAAATCGGTCAGATTTGACCCAAACACGAGAGGAGGTTGAGAACAAGGTTACAACAGTGTTCTCGTCTGTCCTGCAACTCTGTGGGGACGCTGACTAAACAGGAGTTTTAATCGTGTAATAATTCTTCTTTTGGGCCGAAACTATTTGAAATACAATGCATACATTTAGTTTCTGAATTATAGTTTTAATTATGCGTAAATGGCCATCATAGAGGGAATGAAGGAAATAATATGATTTGATTCCAAACGTACTTCTAAGCACAAAAAAAAGCTGGATTTTAAATAATTTGCAGATATTACACATGAAAATGTCACATTCAAACCTATCACAGAACATGATATCTGTTTTTACTTCGGCTATCTCTTGATGAACATAATTGGAATTAAATAATAATCATCAAATCATAATGAACTTAATCAACATCCACCTTGCCACTCATCCTCCATTAGCTGCTCTCCCAGGACTCTGTTGCGCATCAATCTGCGATGAAGCTGCCTCCAAACACGAGACAACACATGACCAAATGCACCCTAAAAGATCAAAGCCGCCCAGGAGAGAACAAAAACAAGAATGAGAGGAGGAGGAGGAGGAGGAGGAGGATGGGGGCTCATTAAGAGTAAGCCTTCATTAAGAGCAAATTAGAAACTCTCATTCGGCAGGCTGAATGTAGAGGCTGAGAATAAAGGGGCGAGAGGAAAAAATCATGTGTTAAAATGTGTGTGCGTGTGTGTGTGTGTGTGTGTGTGTGTGTGTGTGTGTGTGTGTGCATTAGGGTGGGGGGGATTCATAGAAACTCAAAATGACTTTTTAATCACATCATTAAAAGGACTTTGAATTATGAATTTGTCACAATGGATGTCTTTAGGCGTGGGAGCAGAATGAGAGAGGGAAATTTTCTTCTTTCTTTTTTTGGAGAATGAGGCCAAGGAGGGCCAATGCACTGCAGCCTGTGTGTGTGTGTGTGTGTGTGTGGGTTGGTGGTGTGGGTGTGGAGGTGGGGTTCAGCATATTAAAGCCAATCAAGGATGGCAAATAGACTTTAATGAACAAGAGCTGAAAGACACAAACAGCAGGCGATAAAAAATTGATTGAAACTCCTCCTCTGAACAGCGATTGTTCAACCACGGCTGAGTGAGAAGCAAGACAAGCCTGTGCTTCTCCACGTGTGGAGGTTGTGTGTTTGATGCTGTAAGAGCAGTAACTGTGTACAGGCTCTAATGTAAATTGCATGCTGCACTACCTTTTTATTAAGGGCAGTATTATCCCAACTTAACCCAGCGTTTACTTCCCGGCAAGGGAGATTTTCACACGCTGTGGCTACAGGTAATGTAAGACAAAAATCCCATACAGCACGTCCACCTTACTGAGAATAAGCCACGCATCGCCACACCACTTCGCAAACGTAAATGGATCTGCAACCTCTCTGCTAACTTCTGATTTCCACTGGGTGTAGACCAATGACCGTATATATAGATGGATGACGAGTCTCCATCTGCTCTCATTGTACGATAGTGCTGCCAAAATAGCCCCCGTGATAGGCGCTGCCATCTTGCGCAGTAGAGATCGGCAGGTGGAGCTGCCGTAGCCACTTCTGCTAACCAAAACACACTTAAATTACAGAAAAAAAACGGCACGCACGCCAGTGTATTTAACAATACAGCAGAACAGCAGAACAGCTTCTTTGTGTTGGTCTGAAGCAGACATTCACAGATATGGAAACTTCAGTTACGTCTCCTCTCGGCGCTCCTCCGACGCTGCAGGAGGCGTATTCGTCAACAGAGCTGTCAATCATCCTTCTCACAGCATCAAATAACTGATTAAAACTAAACTTGTCAGAGAAATGAACAAATGAAAAATTTATCTGCCGTGTTTTTTGATTTTATAGTTTGACTCATGTCCCACCGGTTTGGCTTCACTTTTAGGGAGCTGTCATGTCATGGTGTGTAGACCATTAGCACAACATGAGTAGAAAACACTTAACATCTGTTCGTAATGTGAACAACAGCTCTTCTCATACTGACATGAAAAGAGCTTCATTTTCCAAATCAGATGAAACCATCCTGGGTGTTTTGAATGACCCACCCCCTCTTAGATATAAAATGATTTGGTAGGCCCGACCCCGATGAGGTCGGATGGGAATCTGATTAGTAGGGGGACCAGACGAATCTGCCAAAGCCAACAAAACACAAGTGCGTAGATTTGTCTTGTTCCAAGGCTAACTGACACCAAAGACAAATCAGAGCATCATTGGATTTGACAAATTCCCCAAAACAACACCGGCTTTAAAAACAGAGGACGACTGTGCATTTCCTGTTTGCTGCTGACAGTCAGGGTTGCTTTGTTTTAACGATGCTTTTAACCGTGTTTTTCCCAATCACTAACTGAGTGGTTGTTATTGTAATCATGCTTATTGAAAAAGACTTTAAATGCAAACAACAATGTTTTTCAAACCTTAAGCAGGTTGTTTTAGGTAGTTGCATTTACTTCAATTTGAAGTCAGTGTGGAAGGACAGCTCTTTGAAGGGAGCCGGATCTTATAGCTCCGTTCCTTTCTGAGAGCCGTTCAAAAGAACGTGCCTGCACTATATTCTCCTGTGTCAACCATAGACTATATAAAAAGATGAACAACATCACAGCTCCCTAAAAGTGAAGCCAAAACATCTCTAACGCCCCCTGCTGACTGACTGCAGTATAAGTCATAAAGCCCGCCTCCTCCATGTTAACAGATGGGACATGAGTCAAACTATAAAATCAAAATACACGTTTCTCAAACATGGTTTCTGTCATTATAGTTAGTTCTTATCATGCAGATTTACATCCAAGTGTTCATTTTTCTGACGAGTCTATTTCTAATTAGTTATTTGATGCTGTTAAAAGGATGATTGACAGCTCTGTTGACCAATACGGCTCCTGCAGCTGATCAGTTCCTGATTAGCAGAGATCAGCGAGAGGAAACGTAAGTTAAACATCCACTACAGTCATTGAAGTTTCCATATCTGTGAATGTTAACCTCAGACTAACACAAAGATGCGGGATCCTTGCTGTTTTTAAGTGTGTGTTTTAAGTGGCTATGGCCGCTCCACCCGCCGATCTCTACTGCATAGTCTCTGGCTCCAAATGACGTCACCATCGCAAGATGGCAGCGCCTATCACAGGGGCTATTTTGGCATCACTTTCGTACAATGGGAGCAGATGGAGACGCGTCATTGGTGTCAACACATACATATTTAAAATTCCGCACTTTTAAAATGTGAAAGGAAGATTTAAAAGGCAGTGAAATCTCTCAACTCGCAACAAAAGGTCGCTCAAAAGAATCGAATCGTTCACGAACGATTCACTAGATCAGTCCTGGAGGACATAGAGCAATGACAGTGCTCTGTCATACCTGTAATACAACTAGGACTACCTCGCTCATCACTGCAATGCAGGAAGAATATTGTTATTTTCCATGTCCAACCTCAGCCTCAGTCTTCTGGCATGATACGATGTAGCTGCTGGCAGTCATCAAGAGAAAAATCAGAAATATTCACTTTCATCTGAACATTGAACAAAACATAAAAAGGTCAGCTGGAGCTTTTCTTGACAGTCATGTTGCGATTGTTAGCTTAATTAGATAGCAAGCAACAGTTATGCTGTCAAACTCAGCTGTTGCCGTAAAACAAGAAGCTGTTGTTTTCCTTTGTCTGAAATTAAGAAGCAACTGTTAAAATTGAGTTGTAAATGAGCCACTTTGATCATAGCAAACTGCATAAATGCCGTGCTAGATTACAAGCGGCGAGGCTTGGTAAAATCTGTCGGACAGAGATCACAGCTGGTCATATCTTGTAACACAGGCCACATTTGGTTTAAGTATGGGTGAAAGAGAGCAGAGGCAGCGCGGAAAGAACGAGAGGAGTGGTGGAAGGAGATAAAGAGCAGCTCAAGATTGGAAAGAGAGAGAGAGAGGAGGGTGAAGTAAGATAACCACTGTTGTGTTTTTCCTACCATGGCCCTGTCTCTCCTGTTGCTCTCTGTGCAGAGGACAACTCACTCAGTGGAAATCAAATGTTGATAAAGAGAAAATTGCATTGGATAGGGGCGATGAAAACAGGAAAGATACACCCAGAGACGCCCCACAGGAGCAGCCAGCAGGGAGGGGAAAGAGAGAGCGACAGACAGAGAAAGTGGGAGGATGAAAAGAGAGAGAGAGATGGACAGGAGAGAGATGGCAGGGAAAAAAAGATAAGAAAATGTGTTTTGATCTCAGAAACAGATAGAGACCAGAGAGAGTCGAAATATCAAAGCAACACACCAACGCACACACATTTCAATGTGCATCCTCCTTCTCACACACACATGCACACTTTCTGCATCTGTTACATACACACACACTCCCTGGCTATCTGTTGATGTGTTGACACTATTAGGAGCCGACTCGAGGTGGAAACAGGTTTGGGGGGAAACACAAACAAATTTAGAGAGAAGAAATTGGCCCTCTTGTTGCACGGCAGCTCGATTCCTCCGCAAACACCCCAATTCTCTCATTACACTCCATTATAGTGCCCATCCACAGACAAAAGAGTTCCTCCAGCTGGGGTAATAGCAAATCAAGTCAGCACTCTATTGTGAATTGTCTGCCATCAGTCCCACCGGCCTGGCGGGGCGGCCGAGGCTGGTTGGGCTCAAACCAAGCAGACACACACACACACACACACACACACACATTCTGCAGAAATGTGACTGGGATGGAAGAAGTCAAGATTCTGTTGTTTCTCTGAGAAAGAATTTTGCAATGCTGGGTGTCAGTAGAGCAGAACAGATCCAGCTGTCAAATCCACGCCCCCTCTTGGGGAAAAGAATCCCTTTTTTATTTAAGGAGATAAAGTAGTTCCCAACCCGAGAGCTTGCCTGGTTTGTGGAAGCAGGTTAGCACTACCCTTTTAACCCCTCCACCATATTGTCGCATTATTTTTGGGATATGTCCAGAGTTTATTATAAAGTACCTTTATTAGTGTCCTGCCGCTCACACTGACACACACACACACTTATTATAATCCTCGCTGCACTGCTGAAAGTCTTCCACTTCAGCCGACAGCTCTGCAGCTGTCAAGGCCTTCAGTCCAGTGGAAGTGGGAGAATCCTTTCAGAAATGTCAGTGACTTCTTTGCTGCTGTATATTGACAGTTTTGGTGAAGGCTCCCCCCTCGTCTGCTGGTTTTTAAGAGCTTTCCTCTTCTTCCTCACCTCTTCCCCAGTCTGCCGTGGCATGCGTTGCTGACTGCAGCGGTGATCAATTTCCATGCCAACGGTTTTGTGTGTTTGTGTTTTTCAATTTAGCTGTGAGAACATTTTTATGTTCTGCGTACAACACTATAAATTTTCTTATTTTAATATTGGGAAAAAGGTATTTTCTTTTGGTTTGTGTTGTAAAGCTTATACTGTACATACATATATCTTATCCTAGAAGTTAGAGAGTGGACAGAAAGCGTGAAGCTTAGCAACAGTAATCTTTTTGAGTTGTAGTTACGTGGTCACGACTTGGACGAAGCTACCACCACTTCTTTCATTTCCTTCGTCAACAATCTGTTTTATTGCCCTTTAAAGGCCTCTGTTTCTCCTGCTGTGCTCTGATTTCAAACAAGTTCAGCATGTGGGCTGCATGTTTGGAAGGATGGCTTATTGTAGTCATGTTCACGAACAAGAGCTCACGACACTCAGCTGGAAATGCCATTCTCACTCTTTTCATTTCTCTGCCTGTTTCTGTAGCGGTCTGAACCTCTACATAACACACATTCACACATTCACACCAACAGGCTAATTGAGCTCTGAGTTTAACACACATTCCACTTGAAAGGAAAACTTGAAACGCACATATTCTAACAAAGGCACACACGCATGCTTACCTACCCGACCGACGGTCGACTATCAGACCCTGAGTCTGTTTGTTTGATCCGAATCAAAGACCAAATTGTTACGATGTTGCATTTTGCCTCAAGTGTGGTTTGTGTTCAGACGGCAGCTTTTACCGGCGGACCAAAAGTTTCTTGATGCGCGAGGAAACTGCTCTCTGATTGGTCAGAATTTCCACGAGAGAAAACTCCCTGAAGTAAACAGAGAGAGAGAGAACACACTCCTCGGTCACACTTAACACGGTAGCCGTTTAATGTTTTGTTGTCGAATATTGTTTAGTTTGAACCGACTTTGTTCCACTCTCCTTTAGTTTTTCACTGAACAGTTTGAACACCTCATATATTGCTTGGTCGGCCCATATTTTATTTCCTTGTCGCTCCCCCACGTCTGTCCTCTACTCATCTTGCCTGCGTGTCTGTCTCTGCAGGTGTCAACATCTGTAAACAACCAGCAATGCACAGTGCTTTTTGGTCTGCTTCCTGTGTTAGGTTCTACTTTAAGTCCGATTATATTCTCACCTGAATCGAAGCAGACTGTAGTTCGTTTGGAAACTGACCAGGTCTTTTCTGGCAGACTGGTGGTTTGATCCGCGCCAGAGTTTGAACGCATGTTCTCAAGTGTCCAAACCAAACCAGACTTTATGAGTAAAGTCCGAATGTCCAGACCAAAGCTGTCAATCTCCCATCAGGAACTTACTATGTTCATACACCTTCAGGAACAATTTGGGGTTAAGTGTCTTTCCCAAGGGCACTTCGACAAGTATACTCGAGCAGTCAGGGAATCGAACTGCCAACCTTGCGATTGGGAGACAACCGCCTCTACCACTGAGCCACAGTCGCCCCACAGCAGGGGCACAAATTTTACTGCACACACACATGGGTTATGATTTCACTACTCTGTCACCATGTTGGCAGGTGTTGAATGAGCACACCCGTACAATTCCTGATCCCTCCTTAGAAGAAAAGGACTCCCAAAAGAAGAGCAATATGGCTTCAAGCTAGCTGAATAGCTAGCTTTATTGGAAGGCTACTGTTGTTAAGACATTCAACAGCATCAGACTCTTGTCTTTCACTATATCTCAACCTCGCCCAACAGTTGACTATTGACAAACACCATTTAGCCTGATGACACCTGGTTAGGGCTGCGAGCTGGTGCAGTGCTTAGCGCTGTCTCCTCACAGCTAGAAGGTTCCTAGTTCGAACCCCGGTTTGGACGAAGTGGGCCTTTCTGTGTGTTGTTTCCCTCCGGCTTCCTCCCACAGTCCAAAGACATGCTCGTTAGGTTCATTGGTGACTCTAATTGCCTGTATGGTGTGAATGTGAGCCCTGTGATTGACTGGCGATCAATCAGTATAGAGGTTGGATGGATGGATAGTTGGACCTATCTGTAAAAGAAGGTACGCGTAGATCAAATTGCATTGACTTGATCTATTGGAGTTTTGCTTTGGTCAGCCCTGACGTTTTGTGAAGTATGTGCCCGTCCGGTCCATCGTGTCATCTTGGTGTCAAAATATGTTAAATTCCTTTATTGAATTATATCTGTGATTGGTGATTCAAGTGGTTTGGAACCGGCTGTACCATTCTTTCTTTCTGAGCTGCAATTTGCGAAAGGTTTTTTGGAAACTGAACTCTCACCCTTCTCTCATTGAACACGACAGATCTTTTCATTTTATCTACAGCACATTAACTTTGCGAGTGTAAAAGGAAAGTGAGGTGCTGAACCGTGGGATAAGTGGGATTCCTGAGAGTCGGCAGGACTTAATGCCGGCTTCTCAGCACTGCGTCGTCTCTTAAGTCACTTAAGGAGGAGAGTCTGAAGGTCTGCAGGTGAACTTTCAAAATTCACTTAATTCACAGGGCAGACATTGTGATTTACAACATATATAAGAGGGACTGGAAGCCCAAACAGAGGAGCAAGTGAGGCGGATAATAAAGAGCCAAGACGTGAACTTTTGGAAACATCTGATTTATTATTCCATGACTTTTATGTGTTGCCCCATTTTTCCGTCATCAACATCCAATTAAAGTTAATTGACGTTTTTTGCCAGAACTGTGAAAGCATCTGGCAGAGCTCATTATTTTTCAGAGTAAAAAGATGTTCTAGGTCATTGTACCAATGAGAATCCCACGCCTGACTTTTGCAGAAAAGACCAGCCTTGCAGTGGTGTGATGACATTTGAACCTGCAGGGGAATAACGTGGCTCATTGTCACGTCAGAAAACCAAGTTTACTTTGAATCGTGTTCTTTGTGGTGAGGTTTACAACAATCCACAGACTGACCGAAGCAGGCCTCCTTCCTTACTGCTAGATTCCAACTTTGTCAAAGTTTAGCATCATTACAAAGCACTTTGAGATCTAATGATTGGTCCTCATCATGGGGGCTTGTGGAAACAGAGTGTAATAGTTTGCCAGTGGGAGGCTAATGTTATGAGTCAACCTTCAACATGTTGATTGGACACTGCTCCATTCAGTTCATTTCTGATCCTCACCTTCTTTACTCTCACCGTATTGTGGCAACTTTTAGAGTACAAATACACAGGGGAAATTAAAAAAAGGGTTTGGCTCAAAATGTGTTTCACCAACTTCATGAATATGCCCAAAGAGGGAATATCTTCCGGAAGAATGTGTGCGCGTTCCCCCAGTAGAGTTTCACTGACTTGTACAATTGGTGGTATGCAGAAATGAAGCTTCTTTGGACGTCTGCTTAGGTGGAGAACTTTACAAAGACACTTAGAGGAGATCTCACTAAGAATTAATTGCAGCCGCTGACAGCACCATAAATTGCGCATCATTTGCTATCTGCTCCGTCTCAGGGTCCGATTCACAAAGCAAATTGCACTGATGATATTCAAGCGCAAACATCCATAAAGTTTCGCAGATCTGTGCAGTTTGCTCTTGTCGTGTGTCTGACTGAAGAGGAGCGGTCTGCACCTCCACTCTCTGCTGCGCTCTCAGGCAGAAGCTGAGCGCACACTGACGGATCTCATCTCCGTGCACAGATCGATGATGAGCAGGGAGAGGAGGGGGCAGCTCTTTTAACAGTTTATTGTAAAGTCCAGACTCGTGACAGGTGTTTACTAGATTAACTATTAGAACAGAGCTTTATTTTTAAACGAGTACACAACAGCAGCTCGTCCATATAATAATCCCTGTCATACGTAGGGGCTCCAGACCGCCTGCCCGTGACTGTGCACGTGTGCCGGGGTTGAGCCTCGCACAGCCCCGGACTGATTGGTTTCCCGATTATAATAATAATATATTATAATACTGTGCTGCAGTTACCACCACCTCTCTGCAGGTGGTATAATTTCACTCTAACTGTGCGGTGCTGTTAGCGCTGCCGTTTGTGAGTCAGGTGCTTTTTGCCATGAGGCTCATTTACATAGAAAGGGGCCAAATTTGCCCAGAATGTCTGCATAATGACTCATTTAAATACGTGCAAACGGCACCGGAGTACAGAGACGCTGTTTGCTCTGCAGCGCACTTTGGGGTGCATTAAAACCTCTGTGTGTGCTTGGAGAATGAGTCTTTTTGTGTCATTTGCACAGGTTTGGAGGGCACAAAAGCCCCCATAATGTTTTTTTTTGTTTTCATTTGTCACCAATCTGTGTTTTCTTGCCCTTTAAAAAGGCTTCTGTTTCTTCCATGCTCTGATATCAAACAACTTCAGCATGTGGGCTGAATGTTTGAAGGATGGTGTATTGTATTTCTTTTTACTTGTGTTGGTCTTAACAAAAGCTTAAAACTCAGCAGGAAATGTCATCCATCCCCGCCCTCCCACACTGTATAATCTCGCCTCTGATTCCTTTCATAACATGCATTCACACCAACGGGCTAATTGAGCTCTGGGTATTACACGCATACAGTTTGACACATAAACTTCAAACGCACGTAGTCTAACACGGCACACATTCCCTCGCACTAACATACACACACGGGTTATGACTAAAAGGGGAGCGCATTTCAGCCACTCTGTCACCATCTTGGCAGGTGTTTATATGAGCAGACCTGGATAATGCCGTGGAGTGGTAATGCACAGGGAAGGTTAAGAACCAGAGAAACTCCCCATTTGCTGATGAAAGAGCATTAGAGTGGTTCAGTGCAGAAAGTGCCTGGTGAGAGAGTGGTTATGAAAGCAGTGCTAAAAGCTACAATTTGTCCCAGCATTACACAGATTACTCCACCTCTCTGCACTCATCACTTCAACCCTGGGACATTATTTTATTGTCACAGCTTTTCAAGAAATATGCACAGGCCGATACCCTACAGTCGGTCACCCTGCTGAGACACAGCCACAACTTTTCCATGGACATCATGCAACCACATGGGAAAATGGCCCAATACTTCTCAGTTGATTTGCTATCTTGATCAACATTTACAGATTCTGTATTAAAATGAAAACCTGTCGGCAAGCAACCGGATTTTAGTATAGAAAGTTTTGTGGTTTCCGTTCTGTAGTACGTTTGTAGCGCGAGCAGCTTTGGTGTATGCAGGAAAACAAAGTCTGTGTGCAGAGCAAAAGCAAGTGGAACGCAATCTGCCGTACAAACGTGCCAGATATCTGCAAGAAGGGCAGCAATGCATTCGCTTGACGCTGTGTCGCAAAAGAAAATCAGCATTTAGATTTCCATGATTTTCTTGAATGCATCAGAAATGATTGATTGAAAAGAAACACAGGTTACTGTACGATTCATGTCGAAGCACGGATTGATGTTAAAGATACTGAAGCGATCCCACTGCCAGCAGAAAGGATCATTAAGAGAGACGTACAGTTATGCTGTGTACATTTACACACGAGGCACAGCATTAATGATTTAAATCTCCAGACGGACAGGATCTTATGTTTATTAAAGTTCTGTGTGCTGACCATCAAAGAAAGGTCGGCTTTAAATGTTTATTTACTTATTGTTGCAGCTGGATCACATGGCTGTGTTGTGTCCTGCGAGTGTAATTGACTCTGGACAGTGTTTTAATATCTGTTCGCACGATTGTCGGTGCCACAGGGAGTTATGTTTGAGTATGGTAATTAATTTACTTCCTAGCTGCGTGTGTGTGAGTGTGTCTCTGCTTCTGCTGTATTATAGAGAGCATGCGTCAGAATGCATGCGCAGTATGGAGAGCTTTTTGTCGGTCTCGGTAGTTTTTGGCCCGTGCGTGGCTCGAGCAGGAATCTCCCTGAGGTGAAGCAGGTGTGTGTGGAGGCAGCAGTGAGCTTGTCCACGTCTTCCTGCACTTCTCAGCAGATCAGTAACAAACCAAAAGTAGTATCATGATTTAAGGAGACGAGGGAAACAAAAGCTTGCAGTCTGTCCCTTAAACAACGTTTTTTCACTGTATCTGCAAACACACTGCTCTTTCCGTATGAGTCAAAGTGCTGCTGTGCGTTCCCGTGTGAGTGACAAGCACACTCATGTTGTGAAGTCTTGGATGTCCATGTCCATAATGCGCCCTCTAAATTTCAAAGACAGATTACGCCAGAGACTTTAAACTTTAGACCAGGTTTTTGTTGGTCTATGTCGCAGTCGCTTTCTGCATCCTCAAGATAGCACTGTACGCCCATTTGCCTGACCACACCTCAAATCAAAACCAACACACCCATGGGTGCTAACAGTGTCGCAAGATCACTTGCTATTTACACAACGTGGGCTTGGGCGTGAAAATGACTACTGGTCTGGCGGAAGATAGCAATGACACTTGTGTGCCGGGTGGATGATAGGGACCATTATCTTCTCTGTCGACCCCAACAAGCAATAAACCCAGATATTTATTTTTTATTTACAATTCAATCAAAAAGGATTATTGCAGGACTAGTTTATTCCATTATTTTTGAAATCTACACTCACTCGCCACTCCATTAGGTACACCTGAAAGATCTAATGTACTCCAATACACCAGCTTTTATGTTGCCTGTAATGTACAGGCTCTTTTCTAAGCTGTCATAGAGGTGTTAATTCAACGATAGTTCAGCATCAAGGTCATAATTGGTGGCGGGGCTGAACTGAGCTGCATTATATTCAGAGGTGTTTCTAATACTCTGGCCCCCTCATGTATGTAAATGGGGAGGACAGAAAATTAGAGGCACATCTCAATATAATTGAATTCAGTACAACACCACCTTTAACTACGGCCTCAGTAATAAACAGTGACACACTTCTGCCTCTCAACAAAACAAAAACTGAACTTCATAAAAGCAGAATCTGTGGCAGTGCTGTTGTACTAAACTGCATTAGATGTTTCAGGTGCACCTAATGAAGTGGCTGGTGAGTGTAGAAAAATGAAACTGTAAATGCAGGAGCTATTTGAAGCCATTTATTGACAAAATATTCTGTTGCTATCTTTGATTCAATTGGCCACCAAGGAAGACTTTTAACCATAACAGAGACCTGACAATGTGTATCCACTTGGTCGTCCAAATCTGGTCACTTCTGGTTCCAAAAACACGAGAATAGCAAACTGTACGCATGAAAAGGTTGGTTCACAAACGGGTGACATCATGGTGGCTTTTTCCACTTCTTTCACACAGTCTGTGGAAACAGCAGAAGTCTGCCAGTAAAGTAAAACAATCTCACAGATTCTTACCCTTTGCTTTGGTGCAGTTTGGTAGAAAGGGCTCAAACTTTGTCACATCTTGTGGAGTGACATTTTTTCAATCGTTCGTCTGGAATAAGCCTTCAGTGACATTAAGATGACAGGACTTTATTTTCACAGATACAACAAAGTGTGGCGACAAAAATCTGGACTGTTTGTGTTCTTAGATTGAACTGGGTAAGATTCTTGGACTGGGATATGTGTGTGAGTCCGCATGGTGTGTGAGTGGGTGGGGGTATTAGGTGGTATTAAGAGGAAGGAAATAGAGAAGCCTGAGATTTGGTTACCAGCAACTTGAGAGCACTGAGAGAGAGAGTGCAAGAGAGAAAGAAAGAAGATAAGAGGGCAAAGACAAAGAGTACAAGAGAGCGAGAGCATGAGGGTGGGCGGGATGACGCTGATGCAAGAGGGGTGGGAATAAAAGCTGGTGAAAAAGAAATGTGACAGAGACAGCTGGAGAAAGAGGAACACGGGGAAATAAAGAAATAAAGCAGGATGAATATGAAATAAAATACTAAAGTCGTGAGGAATAACAGATAGCAGAGCGTGTGGCCCGGAGCCAGATGAATGAGTCATAACTCAGCTTCATTAGCGAGTATGTCTCTTGACCTATCGACATCCACGTCGCACCATGTAATCCCCGCGCATCGATCCGCTGACCTCGTGAGCTGCCGGATTGTTACCTCTCCTCATTGTTTTAGCATCTGATCTCCTATATGTTCCTAAAGCTCTCCCGCGCCGCCTCTCAGCCGACCGCCTCCCTCTTTGTTCTCATTTGAGGAAGTTCAATATTAATGGCAAAGGTCAGAGATTTGTTTGTGCATCCGGCAGGACTGTGGAGCACATATATTCGGCAGAGGAGCAAAATGTCGATTTGGAAATGCTAATAGATTAAAGTGAAATTGTACCGTGTCCAACTGGAAAGTGTGTGTTTGACCCCGTCTCACCAAAAATGGTTGTTATATCATTTCCATGGATTAGTTTGTACAGCAGCTGCAGTTTAAAATTCAGTTATTATGCCTCAAAATGTGTCAGGATCACTGGTTCAAGTGTTAGGAAGGTCACTGACTGAATCTAATTACTTCGCTCACACATCCAGCACACATGGAATCACTTAAGTATCTGAAGCCCGAAGTGTGATGTTTACTCCACATTTAACTTATTTTTGTTCTTAACTAACTAAAAAGAATGGCCTGTAAATGCTTCCTTATGTTGGTTAGCCTGTTGCCAATCTCGGATCCAATCAGCTATAGTCTGACGACGATTTAGCCTCTGGGGACAAAGGTGAGCATGTCGGGCATGTAGCCAGCGGTTAGCAGTAAACGACTTCCAGTCAAGACGTCCTTTTCCACGTGCTGCATTGTTCATGTTTTTCTTGTGATTTATTTGTTATTAACGGGTCTTACCTTTGCTGAAATGTCAACATCATGATGCAGATTAGTAAAAAGTCAAACTGAAGCTTTGTCAGGTCTGTCATCAAGAGGAGAAGAAACGACTTTTAAAATGCTCGTTTGTTGAACGGAGGTCGGATGGATCATTTCTGATGCATTCGAGGAAGTCGGGAAATCTGAACGCTGAACAGCTTTCGTGACACAGCGTCAAGGGAATTTATCTCAAGTTTTTGATCTAGAACGGATTGTTAGCTGTTCGCATGCAGAGGTCTGTTTATAGAGATTAATAAGAAGCTAATCTCTATTTACAGATTCTACATAGTCGAATAGTCAACATAGTAGAATCTGTAGGCAGGGACGTGGATTTTCAGGACGGCAAGTGTTCTGGTTTCCATTTGAACTACGTTTGTAGTCCGACAAATATTGACCAATCAGCAGTCGTATGCCAGAAAAACAGTAATGCACCGTGCTGACACCCCGGCTCCCATCAGCGTGATCTGACAACGATTTAGCTTCTTATTAATCTTTATAAACAGACATCTGCATGCTAACAGCTAACAATCTGTTCTAGATCTAAAATTCAACTTGAGATGAATTCCCTGACGCGGTGTCACGAAAGCCGTTCAGCGTTCAGAGCATTTAAAAAATAGTTTTTTTCTCCTCTTGTGGACAGCATCATGATGTTGAAATTTCAGCAAAGGTAAGACCCATTCGTAAATCACAAGAAAACGTTTTCTCTTTCTGTCACAATGCAGCACGCGGAAAAGGAAGTCTTGACAGGAAGTCGATTATCGCTTACTGCCCGGCACGTTGACCGGTGTCCCCAGAGGCTATACCGTCTCAGAATGTAGCTGATGGGATCCGAGATTGGATAAGTAGCTAAATCGTCATCAGATCACATTGATGGGAGCCAGGATGTAATTACGGCGCATTACGGTTCCGCCTGCTTTTGCTCTCCTCATGGACAGTTTTTCCTGCATACGCTGCAGCCTGCTGATACGTGATTGGTCAATATTACTCAGACTAAAAGAGTAGTACAGACCGAAACCAGAACACTTGCCTTTCCAGAAATCCATGTCCAACAGAGATTTGCCTGTTGCTAGCTTTGTCTGCTGTTTGGTGCTGGGTTGGTGTAGCGTACAGTGAGTTTATCAGGGCTTTTCCACTGAGAAAAATGGCTGCCTTCTGTGGCTCAAATCAGCGTTCCTAAGAGCAGTGAGACTCAGCTGATTGTTTTGTGGGCAGCAAGTTGACTGTTTTTACTCATGTATGTGTATGTATCATACAAGTCCCATCATTTGTTTTAAGCTTTGGTAAATAAATTCTTTGATAATAATTTACAGCGTCTTCACATTTCAAAGTGCCTGATTGATGTTCCATTTGAGAAGACACCCCTCAGTTAAGTCTGAGGAATCGCTGTCAAATTGTCAGCACTGTCATGTGGAAAAATAACAGGCTTCAAATTAACTGTCACCTGTTATTGACAACAGAGACTTAATATGCCGTGTGTGTTGCAAGAAATCAAATGTTAGGTGCACAGCGGGGGATCATCATGAAGCAGAGAATGCTCTGTAGCCAGAAAAGCGTTTTTATAGTAATTTTCTACTTGCTAAACTCTCCTCTTGTTTATTGAAAATAGAATTTAAAAGTCTTTCTTATTTAGGTAACGTTGGTTTGTGTTCAAAGTCTCAGGCTCCTGTGTGACAGGCTGCTGTCCTGTGCAGAGTGACGTCTGCCCTGCTTATAGAGACGGAGCACAATTCAGTCCCGCTGACTTTGTACCTCCTAGCAACTATCTAAAAGATGGTGGTGGGAAAAAATGCCCTTTGTCATACCAACAGGGTAAAAAGTAGTTGGTTCTAAGATGCATTTTAACCGAACAACTGATTCTTTAAGGAGACAAAAGGTGATACAGGGAGTAAGCCCTAAGGCATCAGCAGGAAGAAGAGGAAAACTCAGGGATTCTGACACTCAGCTGTTTAGGGATTGAAGCTAGGCTAAGCTAAGCAGGCTCCACTTTTGATCTCTGTAGGGTTAAATGAAGATCAATCTATATAAATATAAAGTATTCATTTCTCCAAAAAAACAAAGCAAAAAGAAATAGATGGACCAGAGGTCACGAATACAATTGACATGCTCATATTTGTGTTTTTAGGTACTTTGTTAGCGTTTCAACACTTTCTGGCACCAATTTCCCCCCCTTGTTTTGCATGGTTTACACAGTATGTCTCTGTTTTGATTGGCTGCATCAAAAAAAGCCCAGGAGGTATAGAGGGTCATCCACCATTAGCAAGGTGGCTGTACATTCCCCAAGCTCCTATTCCACCCATGTAAGTGTCCATGGCTGAGATACTGGACCCCAAAATGCTCCTGAATGCTATTCCTTCTTTGTGTGAATGTGCGTGTCACTGGGGTGAGTTGCATGTACTATAAAGCACTTTGAGTGTACGGCGTACTTGAAGATGCTAACCATTTACCATCTACTAGGATAGACATTATAGGTTGGTTGAATATTTGAAACTAGGGGGCACAATCATTAAACACAAAGGACTGGCTAATTTCAGAGCAGATATGTATAGAAGGCAATAAAAATGATAATTTCATTTTGATAGTTAGTTTTGTATTTAGTATATTGTGTTCCTGTCTTCATTTAGTCTGGTGTAGTTATGCATTTCGTTTCCTGTTTTACTTTGTAGCCCTGTCAGTCCTGAGTTTGGTGTTCAGTGTTTCCTGTTTTATTTTGTACTTCTTGCCCCTTGTATGTCATGTCTTGTTTAACTTCCTTCCTTTGCTCCGTTTCCCGCCTTTTTAGATTGTGTGCCCTGCCCTCATTGTGTCCACCTGTGTTGATTGGTCTCACCTGTCTCTGATTGTCCCCATGTTGTCTTTTGCTGTGTTCGAAATGCCATACTACACTAGCAGTACGTACGACATTTCGAACACAGCCTTTGTCTTCCCCTTTGAGTTTGCTGGTTCATTGTCGTGTTACCTGTGGAACTTTAGTCGTCGCTCCCTGTGATACCTTGCTGAGAAACCGTCCTCGAGTCTCCTGAGTTTGGATTATTGGTTGGACCTTCTTGTTTCCTTTTGGATTATAAACCTGGACTCTTCTAGTAAGCTTTTGTTTTTTGCCTTGTGTCGTGTTTTTTGTGTTCATTAAAATCCTCAAGTCTGCACCTGGGTCCTCCTCCCTTTTCGTTTCACCCCAAACCGTGACAATCTGTTGTACAGCATTTACGTAATGTAAATTTAGCTAATGTTAGCCACCACAAGCTAGTTTTCATCTCCTCATTTGTTAGAAAAATATTATTTAAAAAGTTTTAAAGTGTGGTATTTTCGTATAGTAAAGCTGGTCTGAACACAGACCGAAGAAGGTTTATGAGCTCCTTTTTGAAGCCTCCAAATCACCATATTTATATTTAAACTACAGGGTAGCGACACACTGTTACGCCTCTGTCCTATTTGACAGCCCACTGCAGTAGCCACTTGTCAATCAGAGCCCCGCCACAAAGCATACCCCACTTTTACCCTGAATGGGACCAATTTACAAAATTAACGTCGCACTGAGGAAGATTTGGAACTCAGGATTGAGATCATGAGGTCAATATGTCAAATGTTTAATGAGGTAGTAAATCAACGGTGACGTAGGATCTTTTTCCCGACTCGTTTCATACAATTTAACTTAGTAATCTAAGCGGTGTCGCCCCCTGCTGGCCGTTAGAAAGACAGCGACTGCAGACAAAGACTGCAGACTACAACTACACTAATAAGACTAATCTGATTTCTAGCTGGTTGTTTCCAGCTAAGAGAGAGGGCCGTTTAATTTTGAAAAGTTGAGTAAACTTCATTTGTTTGTTGAGCAGACATATCACAGCTGTCCTCACAGACATCCGGCTCCCTGAAGCATTCTGAGTTACGCTGTAGTTTGTTACCATCAAGGAAAACAGATTTAAATGGGCCTGTGTTGTTCTTGTCTCCAACTGAGGGAATTGTCCTGCTCCTGAATCAATGACCAATTCAATTTCATGCACCATGCTGACATTTAACCAACAGAGCCAGAAAGGTTAATGGGATTCCATATGTACGCACAGACGGCCTGTACAGTGGCTGATTGTATCGCAGCGCTACTTAGCAGAAAAGCCAAACTAAAGGGAGAAAATCCTCCTCCAGCTAAGCCCTATATCAGCACATTCTCACACAAGGCCCACTGGCTGGGAGTGTATTAGATTAGCTTCTTTGTCTGTTTGTCTGTCTGCCACCTTTTCACCTACTCCTCAGTCTGGTTATCAAGTCTCTGTCTCGCTCGCTGTCATTTTTCCTCTCACTGTCTGCGTCTTTGTCGGTTCATCTTTCTCCCACTTTTCTTCTTATTCTCTTCCTTTGTTTTCTTCCTATCTGTCTTCCTCTGTGCCCTTCTGTTTGTCTGTCTGCTTGCGTATCTTCCTGTCCTTGTATTCAATCAGTGTGTCTGCCACCTCCCTGCTTTTTTTCTGTCTGTCATGTCTGTGCAGCAGCACAAGGAGACATAACACCCACCCTATCATAATGTCATCATTCAACCAACCCCCTTTTTTCCCCCTCTCCATTCCATAGCCTTACTTCTCTGTAGAATATATACTCTCAATAAAGTTACACTCTCAGAACAATATCTCTGACCTCTCCAGCTGCAGGTCATGGGGACGGCTGGAATAAGCATAGTAAAATGGAAGCAGTGTTTGCTGCCAGCATTGTGGAGCCCCAGCAGCCACAGTGATGAGAGCAGGGTAGACACTGGGCCCTGGCTACTGTAATGCAGCCGGACAGCTTATACAAAAACACAATTACCCGACACAAGGGAAGGGTGCGCGCCCTGCTGCTCTGCTGCTCTGGCTGGCTGGAGAATGGACGGGACACAGCCAACAGAGCGTGAGGAGGGGCAAACACACAACCACCTGACACACGCACTGAGGGAGTTACAGTGTCTATTAGCAATACAGGTACAAGCTAAGGGTGGATTATGGGTAATAAACTGCTTCACAGGTTACACACACGCAGCAAATCATAGAACAGGCCGACAAATCAGGCTACACACACCAAAGGGGATACAACACAACAGGAAGTACACACGATACACAACATGCTACAAAGGACACACAACAGGAAGTATACACAATACACAACATGTCGCAAAGGATACACAACAAAGTACACACAATTCACAACATGCTACCAAGGACACACAACAGGAAGTAGACATGATACACGACTTACAACAAAGGTCACACAACAGGAAGTACACACAATACACAAAATGTAACAAAGGTCACGCAACAGGAAGTACACACAATACACAAAATGTAACAAAGGTCATACAACAGGGAATACACAAGATACACAACATGCTACAAAGGACACACAACAGGGAATACACAAGATACACAACATGCTGCAAATAGGAAGTACACAACTTGCAAAAAAGAACACACAACAGGAAGTACACACAATACACAACATGTAGCAAAGGATACACAACAGGAAGTACACACAATACACAACATGCTACAAAGGATACACAGCAGAAAGTACACAACATATACAACATGTAGCAAAGGATACACAACGGGGAATACACAAGATACACAACATGCTACAAAGGATACACAACAGAAAGTACACACCATACACAACATGTAGCAAAGGATACACAACAGGAAGTACACACGATACACAACATAATACAAAGGATACACAACAGAAAGTACACACCATACACAACATGTAGCAAAGGACACACAACAGGGAATACACGAGATACACAACATGTAGCAAATAGGAAGTACACACGGTACACAACTTGCAAAAAAGAACACACAAGAGGAAGTACACACAATACACAACATATAAAACGGGACACACAACAGGAAGTACACGTGATACACAACATATAACAGGGGACACACAACAGGAAGTAGACATGATACACAACATATAACAAAGTTGCCAATGTTACCAGAGACTTCAGTCTGCAGTGAAGATTGCAGAAAGTTTTCAGTTAGAGCAGAGCATTACACCGAGTGTATTACATAATTACCAAATAAAGTTTCACATTCACCTCTTTACTTCTCTGCAGAGCCTACGCTCTACATCGCCTGCTTGCCCACTCATGACCTTTCTGTTCCTTTGATGCGCTCAAACTCTCTCTGTCTGTCTCTCAGTCTGTCTCTCTCTCTGTCTGTCTGTCTCTCAGTCTGTCTCTCTCTCTCTCAGTCTGTCTGTCTCTTTTTAAAGTTTGGTTAACATTGAAATATCATTAACTTCAGTTTTCATCCCACTGTGCAGAAGGAGGGTTGCAGACCAAGTTCAGCTGAACGAGTTATTCTTAGTTATTACATTGAACACCAACATATCTCCTCCGCATCACTGCGTCTGTCTGAAGGGGTTTCAGTGATCACTGACCAGCTGTTTCCCTTTTTCCAGTGTTAGAGACCATTCAGAGCGTAGCTGGGGAAACCTATCAATGCCTCATGTAAAGTCCTGCTGAGTGAACTGTTCTGAATAGACTTCAGATCAATGAGCACTCTCTGCTTCACAAGTTTATTTTACAGCATCATTACGGGCAGTGGCCTTCGAGTGTCTGATCAGTGTGACAGACGCTGCTGAAGAATCAGCCTGACAGCGCCGTGCACAGGCCATATGGACTGAACTGTTTTCCACCACACATTTAGAGTCATAACTTTGCATAACTCCTGACAGCATGCAAAATCAATTGTGAAAACCTGTAAAACATTCATGCAACGTTTACATTACAAGTTACAGCCATGCCCCCAGTGTCAAACTGGATGGGTTTCCTCTGGCTACCGTTTAGTACGACCAAATAAATGTGCAGCTAATTTAAGCTCAGCTAGCGATGTGCTTCTATGAATGGCAACGTTGATTGGTGAGCCAGTTGGTCCACCATGTTGCTCTAGGCTCAAATAACTATTCAATATTGGTGCCTGGATGGTTCCCACATGACAATAATGATACTCTGACTTGGAATAAGTTGATTTTTTTGGCAAATGTTTCTGCAACTACTGAATGGATTGGCATAAAATGTGGAAATTGACTTCCTTTGAGAATTAATTTTAATAATTTTGGTGATTTCCTGACTCGCCTCAAGCTCCATCATCAACTTTGCTTTATGACCAAATAACTGCAAAACTAATAACATTCCCATCAACCTCTCGTGTTGCTGCTGAAGCTGCTACAACAGCTGGCCTCGACAGTGCAATCATAACACTGCACATCCAAGTAAGAAAATAGATAAGACTTGCTTGGACAGGTTATTGCCTGTACACCAACATGTACAGGTTGACTAAGCTAAGATGCTAGTTGTGATTAGCAAAGTTTTGGAACAAAAACATTCAGTCAGGCCAGCAGCTTCTCATTTTAGCAATGACCGTCATCTTCTCCAGTCACAGTGTCAAATGTTGCCCGCTGCAGGTCATAACAGCTGGTGCTAATTATTGTTAATTCCTGTGAGAAACTTGATGACAGCCCCAAATTAAACTACAGTGTTGCTGGGTTTGTGTGCTCTCTGGAAGCTGCCGTCTCGACTCAACAAAGAGTTTGTGAGGCAGGAAGTTTCTCCGTGAAAACTCCAGTGTGCAACTTTGAGTGGATGATTGGTTTTGTAGGTCTAACAAATCCACCAGAGTGACACATTTTCTCTCAGGTGGATATCTTCATGTCAGTTGCAGGAGCCACATTCTCCCAATTTCATAACATTTCATTTTGTGACCTTACTTATTTTTTAACCCTGGACCTCCAGTATTTGGTAATTCAAACAAAACAAGGCTGCAAAGATAAGAAACGGCATCATAAAAATTGATTGGGACATCCTCATAATTGAATTAACCTCAGAATGTTAGCTTGTTTGTTGGCATAATGTAGCTCAAATCATGGCTGTGTTTCTTTTGATTTTATATTATACAAATTAATTGGCCACCAAATGTGGGCACTTTGTTCACAATTTACATCTTTTAGTTTGTGCAGCTTTATAAAATATTATTTCGAGTAAGTGTCTGACATGAGATATGTTGAAGGTGACCATAGGAATGTATAGGCCCGTATTTCACGTCAGTAATTTGTACATTCAAGCCAATGACTGTATAGATCATCACCATCTGGTCTCAATGTACAGAATTGAAGCCAAAATAACCCCCGTGACGAGCGCTGCCATCTTGTGCTTGGAGCCTGAGCTGCCCAGTAGTGATGGGCGGGTCTGTACCAAAACATACATTTAACTTCCCGTTTAAAAACCCAGCAAGGATCCCGCACGTAAGCGTGTTTAACAGCAGAACAGCTTCTTGTGTTGGTGATTGTTCTTGTTACGTTTCCTCTCACTGTTTGTCCTCTACTCTGCCAATCAGGAACAGATCGGCTGCAGGAGCCAGGTTTGTCAACAGAGCTGTCAATCATCCTTTTAACAGAATAATTAAAAATAACCTTGTCGGAAAAATGAACACTTGGACTTAAATCAGCATGATAAGAACTAACTATAATGACAGAAACCATGTTTGAGAAAAAATTATTTGGTGTGTATTTTGATTTTATAGTTTGACTCATGTCCCATCTGTTAACATGGAGGAGGCGGGCTTTATGACCTATACTGCAGCCAGTCAGCAGGGGGGCGATAGAGAGGGTTTGGCTTCACTTTTAGGGAGCTGTCATGTCGTCCATCTTTTTATACAGTCTATGATTCAAGCAGACAGATACGGTGTGTTGAATGTTTTTATCGCTGACAGATTTCTGGAACACATTGTCAGACTGTATCACGGCGCTGAAGTCATTATTCTTTTTGTACACAACCGTAAACATAGCACCTGTTTAGTCTAAAGATGTGACATGGTTACTACGATGAGAAAGACACTGCTGTGGTCAATGGCCTTATCTCGGAGCGCAGCTTGGTCTTCCTCCGTGTTAAATGCCATCATGAGTTATACTCCTCTGTTTCCACACTGTGCAGCCATTTGCCTTCCTGTTTCAGCAACCCGTAAACTTTCTGCCCACAAAATAAAGAAAATTAGAAATCATCCGTTCCTGATGTATTCTCTGGAGTAATCAGCAGTTACAGTTTTTATCTGCATCATAAATATCCACACTCATTTTACAGGAGACCGATGATTATATGATATTGTCATAGCTCTGTGATACTGTAAACTGGGGACTTCACAGAGGCCTCCTGAATCGGCCTTGTGCTGTTGAAATAGCAAATACTTGGAATCTTGGAATTCACTTAAGTACGAGGAAATGAAAATATTCTGAACATATTTTGTTAACAAGACAAAATATTTCACTCATTAAAATATCTTTCTGTTCAAGAGCTGTGTGCAAAGGACGCTGATTAAAAAGTGGTTGCAGCTATTGTGAAAAAAGAGCTGAACGCACAGACGTACAGAACATGAACAACCTGAAAGTTTCCAAGACAAGCTGTACAAGGACAACTAGACCGCACAAACACTCCCTCTCCGGTCACTGACTCAACCTCGAGGGAGCTACAAAGCAGCTGAAACAAAACCCCGGTTGTTAAGAAGAAAGGATGAAGAGAGGGTGCAGCTAGAGATGGGGGAGGACGGGGATCGGAGGGCCTTTCTCTTTTAGGGGAGCTTTTCTGTTTATACTATATTCCATCTGTATCGCGTTACAGCTCTGCGCCTGTGCCGGCCGAGAGAGGCTTAACTACTGGAGTCAAAGAGAGAGCGAGAGAGAAAGGGAGGCCCAGCAGGGAATACCAGGTCACAAAAGATTTACTTCACCCCTGTCCAGAAACCAGTTTTTCAAGCAAGAACAATACAACCAGGAGAAAAAGAAATGGAGCGAGATAGGCAGGGCCAGGTGGAGGAGGGGAGAGAGAGGGAGGTGGAGGATTGATGACACAGTATAAGGAGAAATATAGAGAGGAGCGAAAAAAAAAAAACGGTAAGAAGTCCCAGAGTTCAGTCTCGGGGGGGATCTGGCGGCTGGCGTTGGCTTCAAAGCTTTTCGAAATTGAAAAAGCGAATTGAGAGCAGGATGGGATGAGATGGAAAAGGCGAATGAGCGAAGCCAAGAAGAGAGAGAGAAGAAAGAAAGAGACAAAGAAAGGGGGAGAAAGGTGAGGTTCCCCAAGGATGAGTTCTGCATTTGAATTTGAAATTGGAAACCGAGTGGCAGGTCACTGCTCGGCATTGCAGCTAACGCTACTATCTCTCTCTCTGAGAATACTCTCCCTTTCCTCCTCCCACCCTCCTCCTCCTCCTCTGTGTTCTGAGCGGTGCAGATGGTGCAGTGTTCGCCCGCAGATATTAAGAAACCCAGGAGAGCAGGCGCGTGAGAATGTACTCTCGTCTCCGCTACCTTTGCAGTCATTCAGCGGAGCGCCCATATTCACCAGAGAGCCGTGAATGCAGCCTGCAAGTATCACTAGTATTGCTTGGGGGATGAGTCCCATGATCTCCTCTGTTTTACCCACATAATGAACATATGCTGGTGTACAAGAATTCAAAGACAAATGCCCGTCCACCGGAGTCCTTCCACGTTCTCTTACACCCAAGCATGCACAAAGGCTCTGGAGGCTCGTGCCTCTGCTGCTAACATGCAATTATGTGGCTATGATGTCATTGATTTTCTGCATTGGTTGGAAGCTGCTGCGATACCGAGCGATTAGAGAGTGCTGGAAAGTGCCTCGCTGTGTGGAATACTAATACGCTCATTTGTGAGCGGTGGCTAAAAGGGAAATGTTTTTCCATGCAGCCCCCCTGCTAATGTTTACCTCCACAGATTTGAGTCTGAAGGGAAGACCGGCAGACTCGCTGAGCGACTGAGTGGCAGGCTGACTCAGCCCTGACGGACGTGTCAGATCCCGGCTGCCTGACAGGCCGATGGAGCGGCCCCGGGGCCCTGAGTGGACGGAGAGGGAGAGGAAGAAGCGAAAATAAACAAGAGAGGAAAGAAAAGGAGTGATAAGCCCGTCTGCGGTGAAAGGCAGTGATGGGTTTCGTTCCAAATAAGATGTCCACCGTTTGGAAAAAGTGACAGCCACTCGCACAAAATGATTGATAGTGCAAAAGGAACGAAAATAATTAGATTTTCTGAAGGGTAGCATAAATGTCCCCGAGTGTACGACAGTGCAATGTGATCCCTGTCGGTCATAAATGTAAGCACAGGAGTTCTTTACAGGGCAGAAGCAGAGTCAGTGACTGGTATGACAATCAGTGTAACTTGATTAAGGTTGTTTTCACTGCCACAAATCCATACATGTGGTTTCAGCAATAGTTTCACCACAGAACATGACTATCAAGCACGTACCGAAGTTCTTTATATATGACTGCACTGTTGCATAACCCCTCGGTTATATTTTGAAAGTCAGTTTATTTAAAGAGGCAATAGAGAGATTTTAAAGTGGGGGACATTTCAGAGTCAGATTAAAAAAGTGATGGCCAAAAGATCCTTCACTTCCCATAATGCAACTGGATAGCATCAGTATAGTCAAACAGTTGTGTGTCTTGTGTTATGAAAAGTTTGTTTTTACTGCACAAAGTCATTACGAAAAAGAAAGACAAGCTGTTAAGTGATGAATGTATTTCTCTGTCTGTCACAAACACTCAGACAAACTCTCCGTTTCACCAGATTGCAGCTTTTGTTCTTAATGTACAGACATGAGAGAGCGATCAATCTGCTCTAACTCTTGGCAAAAAAGAAGATAAGAAAATTTGCCAAAGTGGGGTAGACGGTAGCTCGGTCTGGAGGGACTTGGCTCGGGAACCGGAGGGTGGCTGGTTCGTGTCTAGGTACGGACCACGTATGGAATTGGGGCTGGTAGCTGGAGAGGTGTCAGAGAAGCCCCTGAGCAAGACGCCGAATCCCAACTGCTCGGGGCGCATGTCCTTGTGCAGCCCCCTCAATCTGTCATGTCTCCATTAATGCATGTCCATAGGGTCCTGTTTGAGCATGTCTGTATTTCGGGCTTATGTTTGTATTCACAGTGTGAGAGTGAAAATATTGAATTTCCTCTTGAGGAATAATAAAGTATGTCTTCTTCTTCTTCCTTAAAGAGAGCCCTGGGTGATGTATGCAAATGACGTGTTCTGTATGCCAACCAAAGATATCCCATATTCTATCATAGAAGACTAATGAACCAGCAAAAACTCACATCTGATAAACTGGAATTACAGATTTATTGCTCTGAAACTGATTTAAAGATCTCAGTTTTGTTCTCTTTGGCAGCACCTATGGCCAGATATCCAGACAGTGTCGCATGTGTGACGTCCTCGGTTGGCTCCGGTTGTAACTCTTGATTTTCCCCGCTGACGGTCGCTTTCCTTTTTAGACTGTTTGCTTTATCTGAATGTCGAGTTTGTTTCTTTTTCTTTGGATTTTCAATAATTTTTGAAGTTGTATTTGTAGTCATTGATCTTTTCTTTGTTTGTTCAGCCATAGTAGATTACTGTTTACTTGCAACACTTGCAGAGAGCGGAAAAGCAGCTGCTTAGCTCCGCCTACCCTCTCTGGCAGACCAACCACTGCTGGGTGATGGAAAACGCGTCGCCAGACACCCAGTCTGTAATACTGCAAATGCAAAGGCTTTCATCAGTGGGCCTCATTACCTCATTCGGCGATACATAATAACTTAACAGACATTTATTTGAATGAAAATCTTTGAGATCATCACTTTAATCCATTATTAGATTTATAGCACATTAATGTTCTATCACAGGTTGTCCAGTTATTCTGGATTTTCAATATGTAAAACAGTTGTAATGTCCCTTTAATTCATCCAACTTGCAGAACTTTCTCTCACAGTTTCCGCCAGCAAAGTATATTGTTGTACATACAGTCACACTGACAGAATAAAACACTTGAATAGATAGAACGGAGCGAGAGAGAGGCCACAGATGGCAGGAAAAGGAAAGAACTACTAAGGAAGAGGCGATGAAAACAGTCAGGAAATAATTGAATGAAGCAGATGAACTCTGAGGCAAAGCGAGAACAGTCGAGTGTTTGATGGGGAGAGGATGCTGGGAAGGTGAAACAGACATAAGCTAAGGGAGACAGACAACGGTGCCGGTGTACGTGACGAGAGAGCGGGGTTATGAAGACCAAACGTCTGTCTCCAGTTGACGGAATAAAAGCTGATTTTCGAGGGAGCCCAGAACGAGACAGAAAAATAGATGGAACGAGACAGACCGAAAAGCCCAGAGGACAGAAACCAAATGCCCGGTTCTGCTGCCGGGGCGTCGACTCCAGCAAAGCCTCTCTGTTTCAGCGATTACATGATGAGGCGGAAGAAAGGAAAGGGAGAGGTACGGAGGGGTTGAAAGCGAGAGGCAGCGGGAGAGACAAAGAGGTAGCAGTGAGAACAAGGCTAATAGAGACGCTGAGAGGTGTTAAGAGAGACGTGTAAAGAGAGAATAGAGAGAGGTTAAGTGGGGAGGTTTGGGAGAGGAAGGCAGGTTAAGAGACAGAGAGGAGTAAAGAGTGAAGTCTTCCTCTCGCTATTACCGAGGAGCTCTTTGTGGCTGGAAGAGCAGCAGAAGTGCTTCTTTTACAGTGAGCCCGAGGACTCTGAGGAATCAACTTCCCTTAAATTCAGCATGAGAGCCGGTGCACATGACTGTGACCAACTCATTCTTGGAGAGCTGGGAGTCCACGCACAGCAATGCTGGGAGGAGGACGGATACATTATTAAGAGGAGAAATTCAGTTTGTGCATGTGGAGTCAGAGCGGGGTTTAATAACGTCCAATCACATCAGCTCCTGTCATCCCCTTTAAAAGTGGAGGACAGTTTAATGTGCGGGGGGACAGGGCCGGCTCCTCTGAGGACAAAACTAAGGTTATCAAAATATTAATAAAGGCCGCCTCTCAGGTCTGAAAGGACATGTCCCTTTGTGATTTGAAAATGGTTTAAAATTTCTCTGCGTAATGAAGCTTTCAGTTATCTTTGAAGACAATAATGTCACTGCAGCAGTAGTAATAAGCACTCAAACTGATAAATGTTACGCTCAAATTCCCCAGATCTTATTCCTCCTCTTGCTGCCTCCCGCACAGCGGCCCCACGTCCTCACCAGCACAACAAACTCAGCTCCCTCTGATATGGATAAAGAAGGTCATCAAGTTTCATCACATGAAAAAAGTTCACTTCATATAGATCACCGAAAAATCAAGGCAGTGCATTTTGCCTTCATTGTTTATGTGCAAGGAGCGGTGGTGCAGTGGTTAGCGCTGTCGCCTCACAGCTAGAACGTTCCTTGTTCAAATCCCAGTTCGGATGCAGAGGGCCTTTCTGTGTGGATGTTCTCCCCGTGCACGCATGGGTTCCCTCCGGGTCTCCTCCCACAGTCCAAAGACGTTAGGTTCACTGGTGACTCTAAAAGTGCCCGTAGGTGTGAGCGTGAAAGGTTGTCTGTCTCTATGTGTCAGCCCTGTGATTGACCGGTGATCAGTCCAGGGTGTAACCCCGCCTCCTGCCCACTGACAGCTGGGATAGGCTCCAGCCCCCCGCGACCCTGAACGGGATAAGCGGTATAGATAATTGATGGATGATTATGTGCATAATCTATTCTATTGCTTGCTAATCAGTGCCTCCAGGAAGTTGCAAAGTGGCATTCCAGCAAATTCAACCAATTGCCGCAATTTTTACTCAACCAATTTGATCAATCGTCCTATTTCCCCCGCTGCGTGACGTCATTTAAGTCACTTCTTTGACATTCAAATATTGATCCCAATGGTCTGCAATGTTGTATAAACTTCTGAGGATAAATGTTACAGTTTCTTTAATATCTCTGGAACGCTGCATGCTGGAGACGTTTTTGCTGTGAAGCAGACAGCTGCGTCGCTCTAACGAGGCTTTCAAGAGCTTCCTCATCCTAAATTCTCAGCTGGTGAACCCCCGGGACCCACCACCACCTTCTTAATGACAAATCGTGACCCAAATTTCTGAAAATGTTCAACCACTCAAATTTATTTAATGAAAAATGGTGCACTTTTGACCTGAGACGGAAAGCACAATATGTCAACTTCACAGAACACAACCGCAGAATAGTCGAGCAAAATGACCAGCAGGTGGCAGAGCATAAGAGGGAAATATTTCATTCAATGAATGATGCCTTTTGTCAACAGAAAAAACTTAAAACCTACTGTGGGGCTCATCAAGTTTTAATAATGTAAATATATCCAAGCTGGTATTACCCAATCAGTGGATACATACTGTGTTGAAGTGTGAATGAGCTACACTACTACTGTACGCACGTCATAGGCGCAGCATAGACTTTTTGCCACAACTTTTTCTATTTTTTTAAGCACACTGAAAACAGCTCCGCGACCCACTTTTGGGTCCCGACCCGCCAGTTGAGAACCACGGCTCTATACAGTGAATCCATGATAATAAATCCAATACTCTACGCCTTCTTGTTATTAATCATCGTTTCTTAGCTGTCAACTTAAATGTCGATTCTCCTTTGCGTATATTGATTGACTGTAATGTGCACATGTAGTGCAAAATTAGCATTTCACGGCTATTGACATATTGACTCGTTTCTGTTCTGAGGACCAACAAAATTTGATTCCTTTTTTACATTGTCCTGGTTTGTATTGATTTAGTAATATATCATAATGTTTGCATTGATTTTTGTATACTCCCACACTGACGTATTTACTATGCAGTTATTCAATTATTTAAATTTAATGAATGGGCTTTAAGTGACGCCTTTACGCTAAACATAAGGAGTCTGAAATTGTCTAATTGCAATTTATATTTTGTTGTAACTTTAAATAAAATAAATGAGAAAAAAATCAATATACAAAAAAAAAACTTGCTATTGCTTGTCCGTGTCCCACCCTTAGGTCACATGATAAAGTCTGACACAGTGAATTCACTGAGGAAGACAAACTTAAACTTGATATACAACATTTGTTAGCAAAAGAATGATCAGAAATTACAGCTGGGGGTAATTTTATTAACATGTTACATTTCAGTGGGCAATTTTATCTAAAATGTCAACGTGATTAAACAGATTGTGATCAGTTAGTCATATATGCGCATAGCTACACATGCACACGGCTGCACACAACAAAGTCAATATTCTGCTCATTAATATGATAAGGGAACTCGCTTTAATAATCCCTTGGAGATGACAGGAAGTATTACGAGATTATTCAGAGGTATTGCTGTTTGGGGACTCGACTAACGTTAACATCTTGACATCTTTGAAGTTACTCAGAGTTCATCAGGAGGACGCCTGATATACCGCAGATGATTTCACTGAGTTGAGTTACAAGAGAGGTGGTGAGATGATGGTAACATTATGAAAGATTAATACAAAATATATGTAGGAGATTCTTTAAAGCAGATCAAACATGGGTTAAAACAAGTGCAACGATCAAGCAGACCCGGCGCTGTGGGCCGGCACTTAGGGGCTAAGCCCGCCTGGATGACCTCTGTGTTGCTGTTGCTGAGGCGCACATACCACAGATAGTGAAGCTAGCGGCTAGCTTAAGGGGGAAAAAAACAGATGCAAATGCTGTCATGGATTACACAGGGGCGCACAGCAGTGCTCCTCTGCATTAGGAAATGTCAGTGCATTTGCTGACACAGACAAATTAAGTCATTTATTGGACAGAGGACTGTGAGAGCAAGTTTTTGATTCTCTCCTCTCCTTTAATCATGACACTGCTTTTAGTTTGGTGCTGATCTGGTGAGAAGTGCCGGAAGACAAGGACAAGCTCACCGCTGCGTCCACACACGCCTGCTTCACCTCAGGGAGATTCCTGCTCGAGCCGTGCACGGGCCATCCATGCACGCTCTCTCTAATACGTGTAAGAGACTCGCACACACACAACTAAGAGGTGAAATTATTACAATCCTCAGACATAACTACCAGTGGCACTCATGCCCACAGACATTAATACACTGTCCAGTGCCCATTAAGCATGCAGGAGACAATACAGCCATGTGATCCAGCAACAACAACAAGTAAATAAACATTCACAGCCTTTCTTTGATGGTCAGCACACAGAACTTTTATAAACATAAGATTCTGTCCAATCCTGACGGCATGTCTGGAGATGTAAATAATTAATGTTACCCTGCTGTGCCTCGTGTGTAAACGTACACAGCATGCCTCTTAACTTTCTTTTCTTTTGGGGAGTGGGATTGCTTCAATGGTTTTAACATCATATCGACATACGGTATATTGTACAGTGACCTGTGTGTGTTCTGCATGTGCAGGGGCACAGTGGATGAAAAGGATAAATATCGCCTCGATCCCACAGGATCCATGTCCGGCATGTTCCGTCTTGCACTACGGTTCTGGTCTGTCAGACGGGGTGAGCCTTCGCCCACAGGAAGCGCGTTTAATCCACAGCGCTGTGTGAAAATGATTCAATGGTATGGTGGTGTATTATCTCATAGGACGTGTCATCATTATTAAAGTGAGGTGAAGGTAAGGTAAGGTGAGGTAAGGTGTGCCAGGCCAAACCCCGCCCCTGATGATACACAACTAATCCAATTCCAAGCAATTAAATAAAAACATAGGACTATTCCACTCAAGATGTACTGTGCCAATCCCCAGCCATCACAAACAACGTTAGTCAAGTGGTGTAGAAACGCTGACACATCGCAGCAGCTCCAGACTCCACTCATACAGACAGACACTCTTATCAGCACACACACATTAGGAAATACGCCATACGAAACACAAACAAAGCACTTTGAAACACATGCACACACTCAGTTGATACACGCACACACACATTTGTTCATTCAGCACTTTAAAGCAAACCATTAGTTGCTCAATCAGGCAGACCCCACGAGGGAGGGAGAGCTAATTAACGGCCGTATCCAAACGCCAAGCCTTGCACTTTATCAAGGTTTCGGGAAACACGATGGGCTCCCACAAATGCAATATTGTTCTCTCTCTCTCTCTGCCTGTCTGTCAATGTCTCTCTCTCTCTCCATCTATCTCCTCATTCACAGTTCCTAAAAGTAATATTATAATGCAAATTATATTATGAATTAACCGGAAATTTCTGAGGCCAGCTGTCAAACATTGGTGTTAGACATTGAAATTTGCTAAAGGTCAGGATTGGTAATTAAAGGGCAACACACAAAAGGTATTCATTAATCAGACTAAATAGTTTAAATTAGACAACATTTCTATGTGCTAATTAAAAACAAAAGGTTATATGTGAATAACACAACATCAGTATGTGAATAAGACGACTACGTTATGAATCTGACTATACATGAATATTCACATAAGAAAACGTAGGTCAGGAATGAGACGATGTTTGTAAATGCAAACAGGTGAATTAAACCAAAGAATCAACATCACTGTTCTTTAGACAATATGTGCATATGCAAAATACACAATATATTATTAAGACAATATACATCTACATGTAAATTAGACAATGCTAGCATATGCAATTTATTAATGCAGTAAAAAGTGAGAAGAGAAAGTGATGAATTAGAAGTAACATATCAGTGGATCAGCAGGTTATTTGACTGAGTCTATTTCACCTTATGTATAATATAATGCATTATGCATGATATACAAAACATTGTAAATGAATAGAAAACACTCCTGAATCTTGTCTTGAAATATTTCTGACAGTGTTTATTTTGGCAGCTATTTTAGATTTAGTCGAAGGGCCCTATTTACCCTATTTACACGGCAGAAGACGCACAGTAAATTAGGGCATGTCCGACCCACTTTTGCCACTTAGACGGAGCACCATCTGGGCGCAAACTGAGGCGCAAGGCGCAAAGAGGTTGGCCTAAGTCCCTGGATTATTCGCAGACTTGCTGCAATTTAAACGGCAGATTTCAGTCATTCTTCTTATATAAACCGGACCCTGACCGGCTTATTTAACTTTCCTTCCACTGTGCCCCTGTACATGCAGAACACACACAGGTCACTGTACAATGTCCTGTATGTCAAAGCACGGATTGATGTCAAAGCCATTGAAGCGATCCCACTGCCCAGCAGAAAGAATAATGAAGAGAGACCTGTGTACGTTTACGCACAAGGCACAGCGTAACATTAAATATTTATCTCCAGACATGCCGTCGGGATCAGACAGGATCTTATGTTTATCAGTTCTGCGTTCTGACCTTCAAAGAAAAGACGTTGACGACGTTTCACCTCTCATCCAAAATGCTTCTTCAGTTCTGACCCCAGATCAGTTCTGGAATATCTGACCTAATTGCAGTCTGTACCACTGAAACTCTGTATTACTGTTAGAGTTTAAGAGTTGTGCTGTGTGTAGTTCTTACATTAGAAATGAACGGAGGCACTGATGCCGATGATCGCTCCTTTTTGTTTGGAAGAAGCATCACATGACGTGTAAAACGTCCCTTTTTCTGTGACCGAGCACAGAGCCTGAAGCAGAAAGCCTGAGCTAACAGAGAAAGTTCATAAACACCTTCATGATACCCGTTATCTCTAGCTGGTGCTTAGGGGGATCTGTACACACCAGTTACAGGAATGCATTGCGTGTATTCTGACAGACGGATTAGACACAATTTTTCTGTCAACTATCTATTTTTAGCTCACCTACGCCTCTACTTCGTCATAAAAAATGGTTGTTGACGAACATTTATGACATGAGTCTGACATAATATTTTATTTTAAGTGAATCCAAATAAGATGAAGACATCTTTAAGTATGATTTATTGGGTTCTAAATCAAGCTTCATCATAACTGTGTGGGTGTAGTTTGATCAAATTTGATTGATTGTGACGCATGAGTGATGTGACATCTCCTTTTTCTGACTGATCCTAACCCGCTTTGAAGCTGTGAGGAGAGAACTGTAAATCATTTCAATAAATCTCTTTAGTGATTTAACCCAAACTGCTCTAACCTTGACAGAAAAAGAGTGCGTTGATCTACGATTCCATTTCTTGTACTAAGAAGCTGACTGAGAAAATATATACTTTTTTGGCTTTTAAATATACATATTTCCGAGAGCAAAGTTTGGATCCGCGTTGCAAAAAATGCAAGAAGAGCAAAGCAGAAAGTTCGACGCAGCAGTTTGAGGAAGAGGTGCTTTAAGTTTCACTTATCACGGTCAAACTGAACCTAATCTGAG
This sequence comes from Semicossyphus pulcher, assembly GCF_022749685.1. Lineage (NCBI taxonomy): Eukaryota > Metazoa > Chordata > Actinopteri > Labriformes > Labridae > Semicossyphus > Semicossyphus pulcher. The sequence goes on along the minus strand of NW_027211737.1, from coordinate 28,100,629 downwards.
CTAAATCTATTTTCCTTTGGGTTTAGTGCAGACCAGACCTAATACTGTGACTGTGGACAGAAACACACCTCCAAACAGAGGATCATGTTGCTCTGTGTGTGCTGCAGCTAACGGGTTCACTATGACACCTTGATAAGCCTATTACGTGCACCCAATGTTCCTGTGAGTGTTTCATTGTGCAAAAATGGATTCCTGCTGCTATTTTGAAAGGGAGCTTGCTCTGTGCATAGTAATTACAAGAATACCTGTTTTGTAATACTTCTCATGGTGTATGTAACTGTGCAGCCATGTATTATAATTACTGCTGAGAGTCTCATTCCTCTATAACAGATATAACAGCCATATGCTGCCAAAGCACATGTAGATTTGTGTTAAACTCAAAACGTGGGCATAAAATCCCACAAAGGCCAATTAAAAATCCAACTGTCACAAACTACACTTTGTTAAGGAGAAGGGGCTGGACTTTGGCTCTGTGTACTTGCTATATGGAAGATTGCTATATTCATCTTATGATCATAAGATATCTTATTCGTCTTATATATCACTGATGATATTGTAAGATGATTTAGTATGTAGAGCTAAGAAAGCATTAATTAAGCCAGATGTAAAGCCTTTTTTTCAACTAGAATAGTCAAAATTTGATGTTAATTTTCAATTTCCAAGGGGCGTTATCACGTGAGGGATCAAAATGCCTCTGGACGCTACAGCCAATCAGAGCATTGAAACATGTAACATAGCTATTCATTTGGTCTCTAGTTCAACATCATGCAGGAAGGTTTGGCACGGCTTAACGTGAACGATTACTCAGTATGTTACTACTGACACATTGCAGCAGCCATCTTGTTTTGTTTTGTTTGTTTTTTTACAAAAATGCATCAACTTCACCTAAGCCAACTCAACATTAGACGATGATTTGGGTTGCAGCAACACAAAGACAAAATAGCAAGTAAGTAAATACAGTATAAATAAAATAAAAATAAGAGGTAGCTGTTATACAAGTAGGAATAAGTGACAAAGTGACGAGTTAACGTGACATGGGTAATAGCAGCAGCATTAAGCAGCATGACATAGTGTAGTATAAGTATAAGGTGCAGTATAAAAGTGACAATAAATACAGTGTGGTATATTACAGTATGTATATTATTACGGCCTCTATCATTACTATGCTGTTCTTGCTAATCTTTAGACTTGTGTACCACTATAACTGGCATCATAACCATATGTATGTATTACCTGTTGTTGTACATTAGGCAAGGACATATGTTGTTGTTGTTGTCAAAAGAACATATGTTGTTGTTGCTCTCTTTGCCTGTCTCTATCCTGCATCTCCTTCTATCCCACTGTTCGGCCCATCCAGTCGAGGCAGACGGCTGTTCAACATGAGTCTGGTTCTGCTCGAGGTTTCTGCCTGTTAAAAGGAAGTTTTTCTGCGCCGTGCCGAATGTTGCTAAGTGCTACTCATGGTGATTCATGTTGGGCCTCTCTTTAAATAACAAAAAGAGTCGGTCTAGACCTGCTGTTTCTGTAAAGTGTCTCGAGATAACTTTGGTTATCATTTGGCGCGATATAAATAAAACTTGATCGATTGATTGATATATAATTTAGTGTGATATGGAATATTACAGTCGAGGTGAAATGAAAAATGTCATTTTAATCCTTTTAGATCACATCCTCGGTAATATTGTGCATCTATTTGACAAGATAGGCCAAAAAAAAATACAGAAAATCAATTTCTTCGTATTCCTATCCTAAATAAATAAATCCTAAATCCAAAATCATTTTTTCTTCCGGTAAAACTAAATTTCACGCGTGCTTACGTAAGTTAGCAACAAACAATTTCAACCAATCAATCTGCAACATTTAGCCGCAGAGCACCAAGAACGCTCGCTCAGTTAGCTAGCTACTGCGCTGTGGAGAACGTCTGTCTACGCCCACTTCTCAACGATCAAATCAAATCCCTCTAATGATATGTCCCGCCTGCACGTCCTGTCTCACTCGGAAATACGTCACGATACGGAAGCTAGATACTCTCGAAATGCCTCTTCATCTCGACTTTAAGTAAAAAGTAAAATTGCAGTAGTATTGTATATAATAGTAGTATAATATAATATAGTATTATATAATATACAGTATGTAGTATCAATAATAATCAATAAAAACACCTGGCAGAGAGCTCTTCTAGAATGAAGTCCGAGCCATTTGGGTGATTTCCCACTTATTTCCCCAAATGCATCAAGTATTTTATCCTGTGCACAAATATTTTCAGTCACTATTTTATCTGTAATCAGTGAAGTATGTCGAAAAGCAACAAACAAATAACATTTACATTTAATGTCCTTTAAAATGAGAGGAATAACATCTTGTCCAACAGATTCTATATATTAAATAAATTATTTACCAAACATTGTGTTTTATAATCACTGGTACATAGAGTCTAATATATGGTATGTATTTTAGTGATTCAGACTGTTTTCAGCTCTGAATGAGTCACACATGTGTTGCCTCTAATCAACAGGAATCATTATGAAACATCATCAGGTTGTTTTTAACGCAGCTGAACCCTGAATATTCCACCTGTGAAGGTTAGACAGAAAGAGGAAACAACACAACAGGTGCGACCTTTATATAATTCTCTGACTAAACTATGAAGCACAGATTTATATGCTTATTTTCTTCCTGCGAGATGCTGCGTTTTCCTTCAGAGCCCATCTGCCATCTATAAAACCTGAATGTAGCTTCAGCTAGCTCGCAGCTGCTGACAGACCTAAAACTTTATGTTGCTCTGTGTATGTTTATTGATCAGGAAATGACTGATCCTGTGCAGCATCAGCAGCTGCACCGGGGTCTTCTTTAGTTCATTCTTTGTACCAACATTGAGAACAGATTTTGCGCCTCAAGTTTTGCTTTGCTGGAACATAGTTTATAACATACGGGGTCAGAAAGAATGAGCTGCTAATTAGGCTGCAGCGGTTGTTTGAAGAGGCCACTTGAGTCTTTTTTCTGAAGACAGGAGTTTCGCAGCGGGAGTCCTTCAGGCTGCCTGTGCATTTGCTGCTGTTATGTGAAAAACAAACAACAGAGGCCCCTTTGGATTAGAGACCGATCAGCCTGCTTTGAAACCTCCTCCTGCGAACGGTTATAAGATGATTGCAACTAACTAAGCATTGTCTGCACAGCTGTATTAAGCTATGCACCTCTCTGTGAAGGCCAGTGTGTGTACTAAACAGAGCCTCCGCACTCGTAAATCATTATGCACTGTGTGCTGCAAGGGCTGCTTCCCTCTTGGGATATTGAACATTTTACACCCATCAATTGGAGATTTGTGCAGTAAACAACACAACAGCTCCTTGTCGTGTTGCCCTTACCATAAGCACGGTGCAGTAGCGTCTGCATGCACATCAATCTTTTATCACAACGTCGCAAATCTTCTCTCTATCAGTTTCAATCTGTTGTCCGTCATTTTAAACTTCTTCCAAATATTTTTTCTCTTTAAATTTACAGCACGGTTCGGAGTATAAGATGATCAGAACATCATCTCAAGCAGGGGAAATCATCTGCATGGAGTAGAACTTTGTAGATGAATTGCAGGCCGTCTTGACAGTGCTGACCTTTGAAACTGTTGGAGCCTTGTTGCACCATTCTCTTATGAAACCCACTCCACTGTTGTGTAGCTGTGTTGCAATGGTTTTCAGAGTGCTATGAGACAGGCGTCAACAATACCAATGTATCATGGACTGTGTGTCAACGAACTGTGCACTTATTGACACACAAGTAAACAAGCTAAGCAAACAAGTTTACTTTTTATCTAGGGAGTAGGTTACTGCCAAGCGGTGACCTCCAGTGTTGGAAAATGAAGCCAAAGCAGAAGAGCAAAAAACTGCAGTTCCTCGAGTGTCCACTTGAGGCTCCAGAAGCCGAGAAAATAAACAACGGTTTTGTTATAAATAGCTAATTTCTCCATTCACGATAACTGTACGAGGGGTGAATTTTTATATAACTCATCTGTTTAGTTTATATTAAGCCTTAAATCATAGGAGCCAGGTCACTTGAGTGACAGGTGGATCTTGCTGGTTGTCTGCTAGACATGAACACAGCCACGCAGTCACCGAACTATTCGTGTCCACCATGTTTGTGTTGTTGGAGCCTGGCTCTCTGTTTCATTTATGGAACTATCTGGTTGGCAAGACACTGAGTTAAATTCCAGATTATTGTAGTGATATTTTTGCACTAAGTAGCAGATATACTGTGTTCGCCATACCTGGCTTGTTAGCTCAATCCGAGTTCATCATACATGTGTTCATTCGTCTGCCAGTGCGTAGGAGTCAGGATTATTGTTGGCTTTTCCTCGGAGAGATTACGGCGGATCGTAGTGAGAAGACGCGTCGCTCACGTGACGTGACTTCTGGCTCCAGAAAACCAGCATGGCTCTACGCTAATGTTTTGATTGAAACATTGAAATCTGATAGCATAGAAATAAGGAGACTTTTGAAGGAGAGAAAGTCATCATCGCTGCTGTTAGTAATCAGTTAACTGCAACAGCAGAGACTGTTGGTTGGCCCAACAAAGTTAGCATGATGTTGATTTGTGTCACTTAAATAAATGTAATTAATTTACGTTAGCTCTGAAAAGAGGGCTGGCGTATTATTATCATCAATGGAAAAGAATACGATACTTAACTGTCCACTAAATAATTATCGCTCCACCGCCCCTCCTGACTTGTAGGCAGACTGAGTCAGAATGCAGAGAGAGGGAGAGTGGAGAGAGCTCCATTGCTGAGGTGACTGATGAAAGGGATTTGACAGTTTAGAGTCATTTGTGATGCTGGCTCTCTTACCAGAATGTTCTGGAAATCCATGAGGATATTAAATAGGAAACATTTCAGTCCAGGTGCACCATATGACGATGGCTCTGAATTAGTCATCAAATCAGTTTCTGTACTTTTAGCTTTTTAATATCTTCAAACATGTGATCTGACGGGGGCCAAACACTTCCTCTGGATGACATTACAAAATATATTTGCTATAGCCAGACAATTATCAAACTACATGTTAAAAGGCACCAGAATTCAGTAAATGACGTCTACTCTGTCAACATTTTTTCTTGGGGACGACCCCGAGACCCCCCGACAAATTGTCCCACCCTCTTTATTTATGCTTCCTGTTCAATAAAGAATAATTGTTAAGCGTGTAAGCATTATGACGTCCTGAATGTGACACTCCTTCATGGCCCAGCCTCTGAAAAAGAATAACCTGAGTTGAGCACTTGGCTCGATCATCGGCCTGCTGGTGTGCTTATAATGCTTTTATCAGAATACGCCACTCTCTCAGTCAGTAAAGTGGTAGACGCTGAACCACCTGCTGACAGCCGTGATTCAGAGTCTGTTGGAAAACGAGGGAGAGCTACTCAGCTTAACAAAGATGGCTCCCCTGGGAAATACACAGCACTCTGAAAATGGCCACTAGTGGATGGGCCCATAAATGACGAAACACTGGAAGTTTTCAAGTAGTGTTCTTTCTAAAAGTTGTCTGACTGAACTTGGTGGGCCTGTATGCACTGAAAGCAAAGAGCAAGATCATATATAATGTGAATGGACATGTTGGTGTAATCAGATTATGACATTTATACAATCCTTTATAAATTAAATGAATTTTCTCCCTCAAGGCCATCTTTTCTGTGCGGCTTTTATTGCCTGACAGAGCATTTGCTCTGATTATTTGTAGAAAAAGAGGCCTCATGGAAACACAGCCATTGATTGAATGGATCTTTAACTTACCAGATTGACTTTGCCCACGTTTCCCACCTCGTCTTCCCGATGGACTTCTTAATTGTATGTGACAGCGCAGACAAGATCTTTCTGTCTGCTCCAGGGTTCATTTGGCTGCCATTATCAGTAACATCAGTGTGAACCAATGAGCCAGGTCCAGAGGCAGCCATGCATACCGCAGTCATCACGCCGTTTCCCCGATACTTTACAGGTGAAAGGACGAGTTCTGCTGCTCCTGCTTTCTTTGTATTTGGCTCTGTTCTTGTTGTCGACGAAAGGATGGCATCCTGCAGTGTTTCTTTGTGCTTTGCCTGTGTTAATTATTTCCAGTGGTGACTTATAACTGCTTCAACCTTGGAATCTGGAGACTTTCTGCCATTCCAGCTCCATTTCCAACTCCTCTACAAAGTCTCTGACTGAACTTACAAAACACCAGCGTTGTGACCAAGTCATCTTTGCTCAAGTTCCAAGTAAGAGTTAAGTGACTTGGTCCAAGTCTCAAGCAAGTCTCGAGTCATTTTTTCTTGGGTGACTCAAGTCAAGTAGAGTCCTTAGTCAAGATCCAGCACTCTTACCTGTAGTATCGGGTATTTATAAAGAGAAAAGACAAGGTATTAGCAGCCCGTCTAATAATGATATTATTGGCTAATTTAAATACCCTGTTCAAAAAGTGTGACAGTGAATTGTATCTGTATTATCTCGGCACAGACGCAGCCATGATGATGGTCTGGTCTGAGACCGCATTAAGGAATAACGAGTACGACTGATGAGGCTTCTCTTTGGGGAAAAACATTAAGTAGTGGGGGCCTTTGATGTTGCCTGTTGCCATAGCGAGGAGTTTGACTGACAGCCAGTCATCCAATCATGACAGTCACATACCGGGGAGCTTTTTGAGTCGTCCAATCATGAATCCCAGTTTGTGCTGCGTACATACTTGATAGTTAGACAGAAACTTGACAACAGTCATCCGAGTCATCGTGCCTCAAGTCAAGTCATTTATTTTTTGTCAAGTCAAGTTAAAAGTCATCAAAACAGTGACTCGAGTCGACTCGAGTCCAAGTCACCAAGTCTCAAGTCCACAACTCAGCAAAAGACACCTTCATAATGACATGCTGTCTAATCAAATACAGCTCTCTTGTTGTCATTCTAGGCCCATAACAGACCTGGTATTAACATGGTGGGTTTCATGATCGGATCACAAGTGGACAGCCTTAACTAGGTGTGAACTCTCCCAGGAAGGATTGAAGACGCATTCAGATCCGATCACTCTGGCCACATACGGAGCTGGTCTGGGACGCATTTATCCACATACGTCTGGCAGTGTGTACGCACATGTGTCCTGGGCCACATTAAGCACCGCCCACTCTCACCGTATCTACGGCAACGATCACGTGGATACGGGAGACCACTCGCCTCTCATTCTTGTCTGATTTAAGATTTCTCCGCTGTTACATGCGCTCCCCCTACTGGTTAATTGTGTTGAGGTGTTTACTCACCCTGCTAATTCTTTCAGGTGTGGGTGATCCACCTGATGGAGGAGAGACCATAAAAGGGAGGGGCAGAAACGCGACACTCTCTTCCTCTTGTCTGATGGCTTCACTGCAGCAGCAGGAGTAGCTGGAGCTACTCCTTTGATAATTTGAGTTTTGCTTTGTGCTTTCTTTAATTATTTTCTGATGGGAACGGTAGTCTAGTTTTCGGTTTTGTTTCTTTACTAGTGTTTAGTTTTTGGTTAAGTTTAGGGAAGAAGGAAAGACAAGTTTTGTGGGTTATTGTGATTTGATAAATAAATTCTTGTTGTTTTTGGCAAATACTCTGACTCGTGTTGGCCTCTTTGATTTGAGAGCCTTTGGTGAGGTCATAACACCGCTGTGTCTCTTAAAAATCGTATTTCTTTCTCATGTCTCGCCAGCTGTGTAAATGTAGATTACACATTAGAGCAGAATGTGCACGGAAATCCAGACAGATCGTGTCTGTATTTATTCAGTAAGGAGACTGCTTTTAAGTTTTTGTCCCGAATCGACGAGGGTGAGAGACGGCGCAGGTCTGAGATATGATCCACGAGAATTTTATCACAGTTTAAAAATCAAGTGATCCACTAGTCTAAAGTTTAATCATGCGGCGCAGTGAGGACAAAGATCTGCGTGTCTCTAATGCTCTGTACCTGGCTCAAAAACGATCCGTATTTCTGTGTACAGTTACTATAAAGTAACTACGCCTGCACATACTGTCATGTGTCCATATGCCGTGTAGGGTCTGATAAACAGAGCTGTAGAGGAGCATCAGGCTTCATGATCAAAGTTTCATTTCATGTCATCACTTCTGTCCGTACTCACCCGCTCCCTCCCCCCCTCTGACCGTGCGCAGCAGCTCTCTGTGCTGTGAGTCTGCAGAACAGTTTTTTGTATTATATGATGTTTTAAAAGTCTCCGTGTTCATTTGCATACAAGTGATCACTGAAGACACATTGAAATGCAAAGTGTGAACGCTTAGTGTGATCGGATCACCCAGGACACATGTTAACACCAGGTCTGTTAAGGGCCAGAGTTTATTAAGTATAACTGAAGAACAGAAAAAAGACTGAGTTACTGAAAAACTGTCTGTTTATTCCTTTATTTATGGTGAAACACACTGTTCCAAAATGCATGGATTGCCAACTCAAGCTGCCTTGTTTTTGGATAAATAGGTGGCATAGGGAACTGTATGCATCCTGAATTGTAAAATGACCCAAAGGTCCATATGGCAAAGGATTTCCTGACCCTTGTACCCCCCTCACTTCCCCTGCCCCTCTCATTTGCCACAACATGACAGATGGACGCTTATAACCGGGAGGAAGCTCGTAATGAATTCTTCGGATCATCCTTGATGAGGGTAATTTGTCACTGACGGACTCACTGACGGAAACTAAAAGTTTGAGACACGCAATCTGGGGGTGGGGTGGTGATAGGGCAGGATGGGAGGAAGAGGACAAGAGGCAGGAAGTGAGGTAATTGAGTTAGCCATAACAAAGACCTGATCAGGCTAGCCTCTTTCTTTGCCTGTAAAGTCACTAATGAAAAGATCCAACTGAAATGTATCAACCCAGAAAAGGCCCGTTTCTAGATGTGGAGGAGGGGGAACAAAAATTTTTCATAATGTCAATAACAAGTTCTCTGACTTGGCCCAGAGGGGCTGTTTTCTTTTCCATACACGGCTAATGGGGAAGTTCGATCTTAGGCACTCCCTTTCTGACCACATATGTTCATAATACAGGAAGGGAAGAGGGCAAGTTTTAACACAAGTATATAATAGTTGGTAATCGCAAAATACCCTAAAGAGATACACTGACAATCTCAAAAGACAAATCTATCATTTCAGATAAGAAGAAGGATTTATAGAGTTTGAATACTAATGCAACAAAGAATATAGTAAAGTATCGCTTGAGTGCTGATGCTGCTAACGGTGGAGCTAGTTTTAACTACCTGATAAACAGCTTGGTAGCTTGGTCCAGCTGTTCCCAGGCGATGGGACTGACCTCACTACAGTGTTTGTGACTAAATAAATAATTTGAGGGATTGTTGGGGGATTAGTACAAGAAACAAGCAGCCAAAATTAGTTTTCTCCGTAGGGTGTCTGGGCTCAGCCTTAAAAATAGGGTAAAGAGCTCAGACATCCAGACGGAGCACAGAGGACAGCCGTTACTCCTTCGCATCGAAAGTAGCCAGTTGAGGTTGTCTCATTAGAATGCATCCTGGGCGCTTTACCGTTGGAGGGCAAGTTCAACTGGGAGAAGACCCAGAGCTCACGGGAACACTGGACTGGGAACACCTCAGGATCCTCCAGGAGCAGCTGGAATTTCTTGCTGGGGAGAGGCACGTCTGGGCTAACTGGCTTTGCCTGCTGCCACTGCTACCAGGCCCTGGATGAGCAGAACAAAGTGGATGGATGGATAGTCGGACCGGAAGAAGAAAAACAAGTGCTGCTGCACACATTTCTATGTCTATTACTTTGTGACTAATCTTTGCTCTTTTTTTTTTTTTTTCATTTTGAACAGTAAATACAACCAGGGTTTTATAATAACTCAATTGTGTAACTGCTAACACGTCAGACATCAGAAATGAGACGAAGGGCTCCAACCAGATATTGGTAAATGGTAAATGGACTGTACATTTTTGTGGGGCTTTTTGCCTTTATTACATAAGACAGCTGAAGAGAGACAGGAAAGGTGGGGAGTAGAGAGTGGGGCATGACATGCACCAAATGATCAGCAGACCTGCGATCAGTGCAACGAGGACTGTTGCCTCTGTACATGGGGCGCCTGCTCTACCAACTGAGCTAAACCAGCACCCCTCACATTCGCACATTGATGGCAAAGGCCTAAGTACCAATCTCCTATCAGTTTCTATGTACATTCATACACCGATGGCTGTGCCTTCAGGATTAATTTGGGGTTCAGTGTCTTGCCCAAGGACACTGTAGCAGCCAGGGATTGAATCTCCAACCTTCCGATTGAGAGACGGCCGACTCTACCACTGAGCCACAGCCGCCCCGGGGTCATACGCCACACAGTGTTGGCAACCATTGGTTTAATCTTTATCTTCTCTACTTGACACACTTATTATGTCAGAGGAGCTGTTTTATAAATGTGCTGAAGTACAAGTTTAAAGCGCCACAATATGGAATACCTCACATTTTAAATGGTACTTTCCACCACTTAATAAATCATACTGCACATAGCAGGCAGCACAACTAAAGCAATCTAAATTCGATTCAGTGCTGCCGCTGTGCCTTTAATGTCAGTATGCTTTGATTCACTAGAATATGTTTACAGTTATGTTGTGTATGTACAAACAGAAGTGAATAAAGACGAAGGGCCGTACAAGAGCTTCACTATTTCAAAAGGAAAATTAAAGATGTCCAGTATTTGAAAAAGTTCTCTTCCTGCACTTTAATAATGTATTTCACCTTGCATGGCCTAACCATAAACAGCTCCACAGTAAGTATCAGTGTTAGTCTCAGTAAATGATCCTCTGTTGCCTTCCAAAGCAGTGATTATTAAACTTCTATTAAAACTGACAAATATGTGATTAGCTATTCCACTTTATGAGCCACTAGTGTAGCTGCCTTTATTACGGTGTTCTGAAGCACTTGCCTGAGCTACTGAAGCATTGACAAACAATGCTAAATAATACAATAAGGGATATTTTTTATGTGGAGTTTTAAGAATTCAAAAGGCTAAAAGAAAAACATGCACGAGGTAGATAGAGGGAGTGATTTGGACGGCGTCAGTCCTATAACACTCCAAGTAGAGGTCATAGTTCAACTTCCTTTTTACAGCAGTAAAATGAGCTAACAGCAACTCACCCTCATTCGGCATGTCTCGTTCTCTCTCTCTATCACTGAACTTTGATGTTAAGTGCTCCTCAAAAAACTCCAGCTGTCCTCAGACAGGCCGGCTAATTGGGCTGCCATTAAAACAAGGCCAGCGCTGCCGCCGAAGCAGCCAAGGGAGAAATCGTGGAGCGTCAAGAGAAACATGAAAGACTGAGTGAGAGACAGACAGACAGGGAGGGTCATCCGCTAATAAACAGGCGCACAGCGACATGTGCGTCTTGGGAGAGAACTTGTATGAGACTCACTAAATACATGTATTAAAGAGCGGGTCAGTCAGTGCCAGACAGAGAGAGAGACGTACACAGTGAGACAAAGAGAGAAGTGGCGAAGGAGAAAATCTTCATGACATAAAACAGAAAGCTTGATCAATGGATCCCTCAGTCACCTCGTTAATAAAGAACAGCGCTTTTATTAGACGCAGAGCTTTGCAATATTTATACCATGAATATTTCAGAGTCCCCGGCAGGAGCCCCGACGCACAGCGCAGCTTTTCTGCAGTGAAGACAGAGTCGCAGCTTTCCTTTGCACACAGACGGCCAGAGGAAACGAGTTAAGGTCCTTCATCATACTTTGTTATTTCAGTGCAGAGCATGAAAAAGTTTAAAAGTCTAAGAGTTTCTTTGAAGTGGAACCATTCTCACTGTGCAAAGGCTGATGTAAAGCGACACAGAAGAGTGGCGCGACAGTGGGCGTGAGGAGGGAGTGAAAGGGCATGGTGTAGAATAAAAGATATGTGTAATACACTGCGCATGTGATGTTGAGCAGAGGAAACAGACAATCAAATACCTTCTCTCAGTCAACACGCATGAATATATTTTCCACAAAAAGGGACCACAGTCTTGGTACAGGCACTAATAAAGACAGAGCACCGACAGTAGCATGATGCTTCACTAATTACCTTCACTGTTCACGCTTTCTTACTCAGACTTGTGTAGGAAGTGTCACAGAAATGGCACTGCGTCTAACCTAGTTAAAGCACTGTAACGAGTCTAGCTGATTCGCGTGCATCGTCAGACACGAGAACTACGTGTAAACACGCAAACAAGTTTACTTAATGAAGTGCACGTCTTCAACCTGCATCCTATTAGCTGCTCATAGTGTAAAAGAGAAGTCCAAGCCTCCTCTCAATGTCTGCTGGACTGTGAGAGTGACAGCCAAGGACTGCTCCTTTGAGCTCACTCTTATGTTGCTATGCATCCAGGAGGCCTGGACAGCAGAGAGCACAAGGACGCCATCATGACCCTGTTTCCATCCAGCTTGTGTACACACCTCCTGAGGTAGGATGATGCTGAACTCTGAACCTAACAAGTACCATGAGGCTCTCTCTTTCGATCTGACCGCCAGGGTCAGAACCTACACACAGGTCTGTATGTGACTGACTGATAAACTGACTGACTGACGGTACTTTCACAGCCGAGAGAGAGAGAGTTGTGACATCATAATGGCTGATCATGGCGCATATTGGACCTCCACTGACGCGACTCTCTGTCTGTATGGCTCTGGATACTTTGTTTGATCTGACTGCATAATGTCGCAAGTCACAAATTTTACAAACGTGCTTTGATTGTAACGCTCATCTTATTTTAGGTATTAAAAAATCAGCAAAGCCAAGTGTACTGTACACCCGGTTTCCCAAGACTGAGGCCCTGGCTATCACTCTTATCCTACCCAGCATACTGATGCTTCTGGCAAGTGACCATGTAGCCATAGAGCTCGGTGTAGCATCAGCACAAATACGGGCGTTGTACAGGACCATTCTGGTGAAGAAGGAGCTGACCTGTAAAGTGATGCTCTCAATTTACAAGTGGCTCTATGTTCCAACCCTCACCTGTGGTCATGAGCTTTGGGTAGTGAGCGAAAGAATGAGGTCGCGGATACAAGCAGTGGAAATGAGTTTCCCCTGTAGGGTGTCTGGGCTCAGCCTTAGAGAGAGGGTCAGGAGCTCGGACATCCAGAGGAGGCTCAGAGTAGAGCTGCTCGAGAGCCAGTTGAGGTGGTTCGGCATCTGATTAGAATGCCTCCTGGGCGCCTCCCTTTGGAGGTTTTCTGGGCACGTCCAACTGGGAGAAAACCCCGGGGCAGACCCAGAGCTCGCTGGTGGGATTATATATCCCACCTGTCCTGGGAACGCCTCGGGATCTCCCAGGAGGAGCTGGAAAACCTGGCTGGGGAGAGGGAGCCTGCTGCCACTGAAAATAGATGGATGGATATCTGTTGAGTTAAAACTGAGGAAAAGTAAAGATTTCGAAGAAAGGACCAAACATTCCAACATAAAAATAAAAAAAGTCATCAGAGGAAAGCACAGAGGAGAACCTGGAGCTGAGGTTTGACGTTCGGACCTGTCAAATCATGCACTGATGAAAAAGAGGCTGAAAATCAAGCTGTAAACTCCAGTCCAGCAGGTGGCGACAGAGCACCTGTAACGGCATTGCCCACAGCAATTACATCATGAAGAAGACAAAGAACAGCTGAGAAACTGCTCATCAGCTAAAGTCACGGCACCTGCACGGACTCTCTGTGATCAGCAGAGACACGCAGACGCTGAAAGAGACACACTGAAGGGGGATTCGAGCTTCAAAGAAAGACGCTGCTGGTATTAATAAGTGAACTAGACGATAATTATTTCAGAGAAAAGTTTTTTTACTTAAACTACAACAATACATTTCAAATTTCAGTGAGCCTAGTTTGCTTAATTGACAGATGGTGTTGAAGCTGTCAATTAATTTGCCTTGTTGGGAAGAGATATTATAGAAATATACTGAAGCAAGCAGTTTAATTTAATTCAAGTAATTAGCCAAGTTTCAACATAATTTAACTGACATGTTTATTATTAAATTAAATAAATTATTTAATTTAAATGATGAAGTAACTAAGAAAAAGTTCAATTTGAATAATTCATTATATTGATTTGTGAATCATGTTTTTGTACATTTTTCTTTCAGAGCTCAACAAAATCCAAACAACTTTTCAAATGTCAAACTGAAGTGGATTTAAAATAAATGGAGAAAAAGGAGTGAGTTGTTCCGTGTGTCCTTTCTAAATGAAGCAGGACATTTTTTCAAGTTTTGGCAGGAGTTGAACACAAATCTTAACAACTAATCATTTTATAACACACATACTTTGAGCTATTTGAAGGGCACTGCTTATGCCAGGTGCTCAGAGTATTCTTAAGAAAGACAACGTACAAGTTCCATTCGCAGGTAGTGGTAGTGTGCAGGATGTGCTGCAGTGGGTCGGGCCCACTGCAGCACATCCTTGGTCACAAAATGAGAGGGCTTTCTACAATGGTTCAGATGAATTATTTGTAAAACCAGCCAAGTAGTTGTTACATTGTTTGATTTGGTGTCAGATTTTATAAACGACAGATACAAATAGGTTGTTGCTTAAATAGACGAATAGGTGCAGGTACCGTCATCTACCAACCTGCAGCTATCACAAAGTATGTAAAGGAAAGAGGTTATATAAGCAGAGATGTGGATTGAGACTTGCTGACTTGGACTCGAGTCGACTCACTGTTTTGATGACTTGTGACTTGACAAAAAATAAATGACTTGAGACTCGACTTGAGGCATGATGACACTCGGATGACTTGAGTGTGTTCATAGGTTTGAATGTTGCTGTTAGATACAAAATTACAAAATTCAATGTTGTCAAGTTTCTGTGTTTCTGAATCATGATTGGACGACTCAAAAAGCTCCCCGGTATGTGATTGTCATGATTGGATGGCTATCAGTCAAGCTCCTCGCTATGGCAACAGGCAACATCAAAGCTCCCCACTACCTGATGTTTTATCCCCAAAGAGAAGCCTCATCAGTCGTACTCGTTACTACTCAATGCGGTCTCAGACCAGACCATCATCATGGCTGCGTCTGTGCCGAGATAATACAGATACAATTCACTGTCATACTTTTTGAACAGGTTATATAAATTGGCCAATAATATCATTATTAGACGAGCTACTAACGCCTTGTCTTTTTATTTCATGAAGACCGGATACTACAGGTAAGAGTGCTGGATCTTGGGTGGAAAAAAGACTTGACTTGGGATTTGACTTGACCTGACTTGCCCAAGAAAAAATGACTCGAGACTTGCTTGAGACCTTGAACAAATGACTTGAGACTTGAGCAAAGACGACTTGGTCACAACACTGATATAAGGTCAGGCACACGTATGAAATCTGGCTACTTCTTAGATTTTTAATATATTATGCCTCTTTGGATTTATTGGTTTTATCAAAGAAGAACATTTTGTGCCACCTCTTGTCTCTGACAATGAGTCCACAGATCTCTCTTTCTTTGAAGATGAGGCCTTTCCGCTGAAGACTCTCGTCATGTTTATGCGAGTTTGTTTAAACCCTCAGAATTGTGACACTGACATTTAGAGGAGGTAATTGAAATGAAAGGGCAATATTGTCCTGTGAGTCACATTTGTGTCATTCATTGTTAACTTATTATGATTCTGTCAATTCATGATGTTCCGAATGAAAAAACAAATGTCATAACTCACTATTATCCGTTAAACGGGGGCAGTTTGAAGATGCCCTTGACATTTCACAGTAACTGAAAGGTAGAGAGGCTGGGGAGTGTTGTATTGATACGGCTGAAGACAAAGCCGTGGCCTGTGTTGCTTTGCGCAACTAGCTTTTGTGGCTCGACCAAGTCCAATCAGAAAAGGGCGAAATTGGTACACACACAACAACGTAATGGATCGCTCACTGCTGATTGAGCAGTGAGGCTTGGCACTGAAGTGTGGAACAGCCTGAGGGACTTTTTTCAGACTGACGCAGGGAGGGTGGCCTCTCAGGACATTTGTCAGAGAGGAACACTACAGTGATGCAGCAGAGTCTGTAGTTTTCTGTTCAAGGAAATTCCTTCCCGTCAGACAAGCTTATGTGGAAACTTCATGGACTTCCACAGAAATGTAAAATAAGGCTTGGCTGCAGATTGTGTTTGCACAGGCTCGAAAGGGTTCTTAAATAAATATAAGAACTTCACCGTGATGGCCTATAAAAATAAGAAATGCCCTGTTTTGCTCTGGAATGAATAATAGCTTTTATCTGTTGAATGAAACGGATATAACGGTGATGACACTTTACGTTGACCTCGTTTATGTAACAATAGTTTGTTTTCTCATCTTTCTCTCAAAGTAAAACACTCAAAGGTAAGGTCATTATAGAACGGTTTTACTGCTATGCCACCTAAAAATGTCTGAAGTTTATTGTATTTCAGTAACTGTATACGCAGGTATCACAGCTACTTGTCTCTATTTATTTGAGAATGACAAAACCTTAAATTCAAATAAAAGCAACTTACCTTAAATCACCTTAAATAAAATACAGCTTAAAAAAACCTTAATGGAAAATTAACATTCACCATACTATAAGCAGTGTTACAAAGTACTCCGTTAGAGTACTCAGATTGCATTTTTGTTGTAACTAGTAACGTAACACGTTATTTCTACTGTTCAAGTAATACATTATATAGTTACTTTTTGTAAAATAATTGCTGTATTTCCCTTTTTTTTTTGTCGCCACAAAAAAAGAAAATCGCTGAAGCACTGTTTCTTTTTCTCTCCTCCGTAAGGAGTTATTTAAAAATGTCACCCAACACTGATTATAACCATTAATACTTAGACATTTACTGAGAGGTTTTGTAGATTTTATGACTTTATTAGCAACTTGTATCGCTCAGCTTTTGCAAGGGAACTTCACTCACTCTGACTGCTGCCTCACAGTCTTCATGCTGTTCTCTGTCCAGTATCATCTGCTGTTGCTACGACTACAACACTAGATCTGTAATACAACAATTTTAAAGCTTCTTTTCTTCTCTGCTACCTTATACTTCTACATTTCATATTTAAATACGCCCTTTACTCCACTACATTCACCTTAAAGCTTTAGTCAGTACTTCAGCAGATTCAGATCATTAAAGCAAAACAAATGAAATAATTATGATGGATTAGTAAGCCAGCAGCAAGATGGAGCTCTGTAACAAGTTCAACATAAATGTTACTGTAAGCTAAAATGTCCACCTTGAGCTCTATAGACCTTACACAGCCACGTCTCACAAGTATTTCATGAATAAATAGACACATCACATAACTGTGAAGAAGAGGAAGATCTCGGGATCAGTTTGAATCCTTTTAAGAGTCATGCTCACTTACCTTTTTTTTTTTTTTTTTATCTCTTTGCTCATCCCTCCGTGTACATGGGTATATAATACTCTGAAGAAAATTCTCCTCCTGCTTCCCTTTCAGTGGCTTTAGAACTTAGCATCAATATTGGCAGGCATGTGGAATTACTGTAGAGGAAAAGGTAGGTCATATAGACGCATCAGCGTTATATTGAGACTCCTACATAGGTTTAGACTACCGAGCTGGACCGTTTGATGGATCTGACCTTAAACAGTTGGAGGAGCAAACCTCAAAGAGAAATGGAATGGACGTTTAGTGAAAGAGACCTGATATTTAGCACAAGAAGGAGGTTACGTGAATAAATGTTAGGCATAAAAAATGCAGGATGACAAGCACAGTAAAGAACACAGACGTGATCAGCTTGAAATGTGGAGAAAAAGTCTGTCAAAACAAGACTTCTCAAGTACCTCTCTCTATCACACTATACTGTATATGTGCACTGTTGGACCTCTAGGTGTGAATGTATTGTTTATGACCGAACTGCTCCTGCTGCCTCTACAAACACTCCAATCATACATGTTTCAACCGCAGTCGCACACCGAGAGAAATGTTGGAACCATTGCTGCCTGACATTAACGTTGCATTGGTTTTCAGAATGTGCATCATGCCTTAAAGCTTGCTATTTATTTAGGAGGCGACTTGTGGGTATGGAAGGTGAAGTTATGAAGAGGAGCACTTCCAATTCTCTCAGTAAAGTGACAAACAGTTACTGAAGTCATGAACAGCTACATTTCTAGGGATACGTGCAAAAGCATTGCCCAACAAGTCATGTGTCCCTGCCCATGGTAGCTAACATTTGTGTGTCAGATGATACATATGTTTTTTCTGAAAGAAAAGATGAAATATCCTAGCAAGTAGTTTCTCTCTCTCTGTCTGTGTGTGTTTGATTACAGGTGTGCAGCGGTTGGGCAGCTGCAAACCATCTACAGTCAACTCTGCTTCGAATACTGGGCTTCAACTTCACCACGCTGCCGGATCGTATAGACTCTGTTCTCAGGCAGTCTAGTTCAGGCCATTCTTTGAAATCTCTTGCCTGTTCTCCTTTGCCTGCAGCTGTGCTCGGCCCAACTCCGGCCTCCGTTCCACTCCTGAACCCACTGGATTACAGTTGGATCACCGCTCACTTGGACTTCTGGATTCAAGCTACCTGGCTTTCCACCTGCCTTTGCTCTGCGTGTAACCAGAAACAGAAGTCTTGCTCAAGGAGAAGCCTCGCTCTGAAATCACACGGGTGGTGAGGTGTTACCTGAACAGGACGGTGGACGCGTGAGTTAGAGTCGGAGAGAGGATTTGTTTACATAGAGGACTGCCAGCAGGAATATATTTCAAAAGCCATGGCTGCATATTTATCTGATCGACGATGAAGATGAGGCATTTGAATTCAATGGGGTTTCAGGGGTGTCCAGGGATGATACCTCGGACACTACACAACGCTGTGTAACCACATCGCAGGATTTCCCTTCTCTGATCAACATGACTGTGCTGCAGACTTTCTTTCATGTGCCCAAAATTAACTAGAGGAGGCGGCCAAGACTACAGGGACCAAACGGGCAACTATCCATCGAGTAAGTAGACCAAACATATTTACATGCATCTAATTTCTTAACCTAGAAATCACACAGCATCTACTGGACCTATTTTGTTTCTATGAGTCATTTCGACACACACATTTGTACAAATAGGGCCCAGGTTTAAAAAATACCGTACTTCTACTTTAAGCACGGAAGCACTAAGCGGGCATGCATCCATACATTTTATTTAGTCTGTTTTCCCATGCGAGAAATTTCCGGTTACTTTCTCGAGATCTTTACTTATTCATCTCATTATCTCCAGATAACAACGCTAACGTCAGATGATCATAACTCGTATCCCCAGAGTTGCAAAAGCGCAAAACACACAGAAATGGGCTTAGCCTCATTAGTGTGGGCAATGGCAGCATGGCATGTCCTGATCTGTAATACCACAGTGACCCGCCAGAAAATGATCCCGTCATGACGAGAAAACCAGCGTTGTTATCTCGAAGTAACAAGAAATACTTTGAGATCTCGAGAAAAAACAACTGAAATTAAGTCATCAAAGAAAAACATATGAATGCATGTCCGCCTAGGGCTTCCATAGTTATAACGAATATATTGAAATTACATTTAGTAAAGTAGTATAAGAGGAAAATTCAATGTCTCTGCGTATTTAACCTTGAGCATTCTGTATCCTTACATAAAGGAATGTCATTTAATTGTAACTGACTGATTTGTTATGGAAGTGTAACGAGATCTGATCTTGTAAAATTGCTCTGAGTGGTTGAAGTGAACATTCCAACATGAGACTACAATAAGAATCACGATGTGAAGGTGCATGCTCGACTTTTTTCTTGTACTATAGAGAGAATCTGCAGCCCGCTTCTCCTCCTCAGGGTCAGAGGAGATGTTTTAAAATGTAATTGTGCTGCATTAAGGTTAATTTTCTTTTTCAGAGATAGGAATTGTGCGTGGGCGAGGAGTCTTAGTGCTTGCACTTACTTTCTAATGGAATGGACCCACTGAGGTCAAACCACTTCCATGGCCTCCCCAATCAGCAGATTTACATATCATTGAGTATTTAAGAGGAGAACATTATTGCTGCCTCGATCCCTCAACAAAATTAAGGTTTTACTTGTTAAAGAAAGCTCCAATATCATCAGTTCATGAGTTGATGATACGTAGCGATCTCATTTCAGGAGCTGGATATTGGGTTTTTCCTCAATTTGTCCTCCTTTTGTAGGTGTGTTTTTAATTAACTTTGATGAATAATTGTATCACATTACCCTGCACCTCCACCTCCCTTTTTCCTCTCCAGAGAGGAGGAAATGCCTTAAAGATAATCAGAAGAAAAATAGGCTGAGACAAAGTTTCTTATCTCTCTCTTTATGCAGAGTAACCGAAAGCTTTTCGAGGCTTTGCGGTAAATGAACTGTGCTGATGGCGAGAGCGCTCACGGGTCCCACGTACAATCTCCTTCACTTCCCCCTCCCCTCATCAGTATTCACCTGCTCTCCCCTCCACTCTCTCTTTCACTCCCCCCAATCTCTGCGGACCTGAGAACGACCTGCAAGGCTGACCGCTTCGTTTAGAGCCGAGTCCTCGGAGGACCAGCTGCTGTTTAAGGCCCACAATGGATGAACGTAACAGTCCAACTTAGTTCCTCCTTTATCTCCTTCCCTCCCAATTTCTCTTCATTAATCTCGTCTCTCACTTTCCCTTCCACCCACCCTCCACCCTCCGCCCTCCTTCCCCTTTTTCTCATTCACCTCTTTAACTTCCTTCCTCTCTCCCTGCAGACCATTTCAGACCTGTTTAGGTATGCATCATCAAGTGCACATTTAAAGATGTCAGAGAATTGATTGTTCCTCCTTTGCCTTCATCTCCACTTTCTACTCTTTGGCTGGTACTCAGATCTCTCACTCTCTTCTGCGAAAGGCACACTCCCCCAATTTTTCCTCATTCATCGCTCCGATTTCCCAGCATCCCCTGGGGCGTGACAGTTACTGCTGACATCTGTGACACCCTCCACAGTCATGATTCCCTGAGAAATGAGCTGAGGTGTGCACACGTGTATGTGTCTATGCATTTGAGTGCCTTGTTTATGTTCAAGAGTCGGGGAGTTCATTCGAGGGTTGAATGCATTTGCGCGCACGTCGGCGAGACAGTTTGTTTAAGTCTACATGCATAATGCATCATAGTGTTTATATGTGCAAATCAATTCTCAAACCTGCAGGTGCATGTTTGTGCATGTCTTTATCATTCTGATGCGTGCATTTATTCAGACATATGCGTTTGTGCTGCGTGAGAGCTATGTAGCTGAGCTGCTTCAGGGCGTACTGTTTATGTGTAAAGGTGTATGTACACGTGTGTTGCCTTTCAGTTTGTGCCTTTCTTAACTTTCTTCAAGGTGTTAGGTGAATAGTCAATCTAAGCGAGGAAGGACAAAGAGTCTGCTGTGTGTCTTTTGCTGTTGGAACAGGTTAAAACGGAGGGTCTGACAGTCTGATCTCAGGCATTAGCACTCGAGCGTAAGATCCAAACTTTCAAGTGATTGTGCACTCACTTCCAAAATGCCGACGTCCATTTTTATTTCGTCACGTTCGAGCACGGCGCACTTTCTTGTAATTCTCAATTTACTGGGTGGAATAAATTTCCATTATCTCCAACCCTCAGCCTCTGACTCATTTAATTGCAGTGTGCAGGAAATGAAGGCATAATTAGCTCTAAGAGGCGAAAAAGGACAAAAATACAAATTGGGCCTGTTAGTCAAATATCTGCCGTGTACAGCTCCTGCTACTTTGTGAATTACAAATCTAGCTTCTTCTTTTTTTTAAATAACACTCATGTTACAGAGTGAACGCAACATGACAACAAACAAAACATCAGACAGGGCAAAAAACACAAACAGCCTTATCTGCTTTCTGGGAGAAGAGGTCCAAAGTGAGCATGTCTGAAATGCCGGTAAGAAACGTGACCCTCATATAGCTATAGGCTCTGACTGCCGGGGACTTCCAGCGAGCTCCTGTCTCCTCCTCTTGCTCTCCATCTGTATGTGCTCATGTTACTTGAATGCATTCATGTCCCATTAATGCGCGTTACTAACCTTACATCTTCCCGGGAGTTCCTCTCTGGATCGTGCTGCTGTGGTTCGACTGCTTCACTTATTATCACTCTTACTTATATCTTTATTGTAGCTGTTAATTCTAATATTAGACACATTCCTACTATTATCATTGGCTCCCTGCCTGTCTGTCTCTCTGTTTGTCTCTGTCCATCACTTCAATTCAATTCAAAAGAGCTTTATTGGCATGGGAAACATACGTTTACATTGCCAAAGCAAGTGTCAAAATAAAAATACAAATGAAGTACAATTAAAGAAGATAAAGACAAAATGTGTAGACAGAGCTGTATAGGACTGCAGCATTATAATCACTTAGAAAATATGTGGTGTTTTACTTAAGATATAAACATGAAAATGTTGAATTTACTCTTAAAAATATAAACAGACAAGTAAATATAACTTAAGATAAAATAGAAAAATGTTGACATCTCTCTCTCGCTGTTCACTTTGAGTCTGGTTCTGCTCGAGGTTTCTGCCCTTTGAAAGGATGTTGCCATGCGCTTGGTGGATTCATGTTGGTTCTCTGTAAGTAATATAACAGAGATTATACGGTGGTGCAGTGGTTAGCGCTGTCACCTCACAGCTCGAAGGTTTCTGGTGCGAGTCTCGGTTCGGTGATGGAGGCCTTTCTGTGTGGAGTTTGCATGTTCTCCCTCTGGGTACTCTGGCTTCCTCCCACAGTCCACAGACATGCTTGTCAGGTTCATTGGTGACTGCGAATTGCCCGTGTGAGCGCGAAAGGTTGTCTGTCTCTATGCGTCAGTCCTGTGATTGACTGGTGACCCCACCTCTCGCCCTAATGACAGCTGGGATAGGCTCCAGCTTCCCTGCGACCCTGAGCAGGATAAGCGGTATAGAAAATGGATGGATGGATGGAATTGATTGATTGAAGAACCGCTGGTCAAAGTTGGTTGATAAACGTAAAATAACTTTTCCAATCTGTCTCTCCAGGTGCAGTTTTATCATTCTGGCCTGCTAACATCTCATTACAGACCGTGACATGACCTCTCCGTCCACGAGTAGTTCACAATGTTGTTCCTGATCTGCATGCTCATATGCCACCCATTTCTTTTTTGCTGATGACTAAAAGTTTGAAAATTAAAGGAAATCTTGTGAATCTGGAAAGAAAGAAGAAAGAAGCGTGGTTACCAGAAAAGCCTGAACAAATACGTGACTAACTGTCAAGTCAGTCAAGTTGAATTGTGGGTAACGTAGTCACCCTTTTTTGACAAGGAAGTAAATCAGTAAAGACAGATGGTACGGCGAGTTCAGTTGCATTGATTTTTAATTTTCTCCTTAAACTGACTATTTTGAGTGTGACTGAAATAGGGGTGCAATGCTAAATCAGTACAGAGCTCTATTAATGTGCAGCCTCTGTTTGTCTGCCTGCTGGCTATGTCTGCCGCCTGCTCCTTTGAAAAATTAGAGTGACTTTGCGCTGTATAAAAAAACAGTGAAGCTCATTTCTCTTCTACCTGTATTTTTTCTTTTAATTCCAAACATAATTTAGGATAAACAATGCAGCATTTTGTGACCCTGATGTTCCCTATGGCTCATATTTAGTTATGTACGTTATTAATACAGTTTGTTATGGTCCCCAAACGGCAAACAACTAAAAACAACTTCATCTATTGTTATTGTAGCCTTCTTTAAACTGCCACAGACAGTTACCTGTTTTACCTTCACAAGTGATTATTCGCCCGCAGGGCTTATGTAAATTACCAGTTGTTGGGGAGGTCAAAGGGAAGTTTTGAGTCAGAATAAACAACTGAGCTGTGTGAAAGGCCTCAAACTGTTTCCTATTCCAAAATACTGCTTTTAAGAACAAAGCGAGACGGAGAACAGAAACTGAAGAATATAGGCTTAAAGGGAAAAAGAGAAAGCTCCAGAGAGCAAACAATTCCACCCAGGTAAGCATCAGCTTTCTCCTGGCTGATGGCAATTTTTCAGAAACAAGTACAGAGTGTGTCCAGTGTAATGGCTCAGTTCAAGAAATGGAGGTGATGCAACCAGAGAGAAGGTGATGGGAAATACTTTAAAAGGAGATCACCAACATTTTTCTGTGTTTTCCCGCTGAAGCTCCCATAGCTTTCCTTGTGTTAAACAATGCAGTCCTTACTCTGCTTTGGGACCATAAAACAGTGCAATGGATTATGAATTATATTGGCAGTGCATAATTTCCAGCAAAGCCTATTTCAATCCATTTACCTTCAAGTGTTCGAGAACAAAATAAGCTATTAATCACCAAAAAGTTCAGTACTGCATCATTGTGATTAATAATTGCAGTTCAGTACTTTCATCCTTGAGTGATCAGTACAAAAAGATGCTCACAAAATCATTCTCTGAAAGTGTGGCTGGATCACTGACAGGTGTACAGAGTGTATATAAACTGTCTCTGCTGTTTCTCGCAAAGAATGCTAAACAGGACTTTTGTGTTGGTGAGAAATTCTGTGTATTTTGGCAATCACTGCCGGAGAACAAAGTGCGACAAACTCACACCCTCTCTCGAAGGCAGGCTGTCTTGTGTGACTGTGTGCCTCCTGCCCATTTAGCAGGACTTAATACAAACAACACTTACTCAGAAACACATACACACGCAAACCAACGTGTAAACATTAACACACACGCTGAAGCTCTAATGCTATAACACAAAACATTTAAATTATGCATTTTCAGAAACCAACAAAAACTTTCCAGCTGACGTACTACACAAAATATACTGTACTTTTAACTGTCTTATAGATTTTACCCAGGAGAAGGGTTTATTTGAATGGTTCCACCTCCTATAGACAGTAAGATATATGCTGCTGTTAGGCCCACTGACCTATGAGGTACCTCAGGGTTTAGGTGTGGGCCCGTTGTATTTCATTTTTAGTGTTGCATATTCTAACACACCTTTATCATTACCAGTTCAGCTGATAACCAATGTTCTTCTCAAGCTTTGTCAAACAGCAATAACACATATAAAGTAGAGCAGTATTAGTTGTAAGTTGGGTATGTATCAACCAAACTGCAAATGTTTATTTTGCAAGGCCCACACTGCAATTTAAGCCCCCTCAAATTTAATAGTAACATTACTCAGTGTTTATATTGGCACCACTATTAGAGGGTTGAATTAACACTTTAAAAGTGTTTCCTGAGAGACTTGAAGAGTAAAATATAAACACCACAATGGATTATGAAAACGTTAAGCTGCAGATACAAAGTGCAGTCATTATTTGGGCTGAATCCGACTAAGACTTGGCTCTTCAATGATGCTGCTTTGACTATTTGTTCCTATTTCAGCACCACATTCAACTCCCATATCAGCTTGAGTTTCATGTTTTATCATAAAGACTTAATTTAATCCCTTTCTTCATCATCTGTGAGGTAAAAACAGATGGTGGAAGAAAATAAAGCTCCTCCATAGGAGGATATAAAGCCCCTGCTTCACGCTGTGTGCCTTCCATTTCTCACCAATCTCCGCTTCCATCACAGTAAGCTGTGGTTTGTGGTCATTTTGAGACCCGCTTTGTAAACTTAACAGCCGACCATACTGCTGCTCCTGCATTGCTCTGTGTACAATGATGCAGCTCAGAAACAAGTGCAGAGTTTTGACAGACATGATGCAAGTCGACAAGTAATTCCAATTGTCGAGTTTTAGGTGGCAGTCCTTCTTATTAGAAACCCTCGTAGAGCAACTGGTCACCACTCCAGTGAGCAGCCATTACTTAGTGGTGACAGTCTGGTGAGTCATTTTAAAAATTTCCACTGAGTTAGTGTTGAGTTTGGATCTGATACCTCAATCCTCTAAACAAACAATCATTGGAATGAGCAGCAAAATCACTGAAATGGAACAAGAACCAATAAGCAGCTTCTACAGCAGACGGTCCGAAATAAAATTACTACAAATAGCCTCCAAACACACACACACACACACACACACACTTCACAACCTATACAACCATTTGCATGGCTGCAGATACAGGTCACTTTCATTCAAGACCCAGCAGGCCATGCCGAGATTGATGCCTACTTCGATTAGACTCATTAATGCCTGAGCCAGCTCGGGGCTGAACCCTATTCATTATTTATTTTCAAAGAACACCTGACTGCACGGGTGTTCATCCAAAACTGTTAACAGGTCCACTTGTATGCTGCCTACCTTTTGTTTGCTGTCTTTCCAGTAATATATTGGTTTTATTGCTTCTCACACACCTGATAATCATTATTTTTAGACGATGTACCTGGTTCACTCGGATTTACACCATTAGCAGTAAACTGTGCAATCTGTTGGTGTACAATCCCAACACGTATGTGGAATAGTGCCTCCAAAAATTGCTAAATAGAAACCAGCCAAGGTTGAAACCTAGTATATGTCTGGACCTTGTATGGTCAATGTGTAAGGACATATTTTAGAACTGTCTGCACCTTATTGTAAAGGCCTTCTCAGCATTTAAGTTTGTGGCCATTCATTTTGAGAGGAATAGCCAATGGGGAAACTCTAATATTGGACCAACCAATGGTCAACCAAAGCCATTAGTAGGGGTGTCATTAAATTTGACAAAATAGGGCACTGAAAAGACGTATGCCATGACTTTTTACAATGTAACACTGGCCAAAACATGAGGTAGCCCATAGCTGCTGCTTGCCCTATAAGATGCAACTGTCTGACAAAATGCTCCACAAATGTAATCTCCGTTTCTGATATCAAACATAGTCTTAATATTTAATGGAGATCCAAACAATTCTGACCGGAGTCTTCTGATCCAAATCCGTGCAAAACAACAAGACCCGTGTGATGTTCAATACCAATTCTTTTAACCCAAGTTGTGGCATTTATTTCACTTGACATTTTAATTCAGAGATGCTCTGAAATCAAATCACTGTTTCAATTTGAAAGGTCCAAATGCAATACCTTTGACAGACAGGGATTCCCAATGACAGCTAACAGCTATGGTGTTTCTTGGACTTAGTTAGTAAAATAGTTGTTAAAGTTCTTCACGCTGAACTTGAACAATTTGTGTTTGTACATGTTTGAGTTATCAGTTATAAAGCCAAAGAGCCCATAGACACAGTGTTTAGGGATCAAATTATTTGGAGGATACAAACATATGACGAACACATCCTGCTTTACGGCAAGAACTCTGCCAGATATGTGCAAAATATTAGAGTTGTCTTTGCTTTCTGATTTCACCCAATTATGCTCATCCTTACAATCAAATGTACCCCGGTATCATAAACTTACTCTATAGTCTCAATCATGATCACCATCTACCTTCCTCTGTTGTCACACAGAGCCCCACTTTCCTCTTTAAGAATTGCTGTGCCTCCTTGCTGCGTCTGTAGCATCTGTTTCAGCCAAACAGATTATGACGAAACTGAATTATAGTGTCGCTTGTTACAAAGTATACTTCTAACAAGGCTGAACAGTCTGGCCTGAGTTAGGCTGTGTCCATCTGTGGCAGAATTAAATGGCTTTTCCCTTTGTCCACAAAGAACCTTTCCAGAGCTACGGGAGAATCAGTATACAAACAGACTCGAGTTCTTCTGCTTAGACATAACTGTGAAGTTGGATGACAATGTTTCCTTCTTCATCATAGTTCATACTTCATCATTCCACTGTGGCAACTGTAACCAAGTCAAGACAAATTTGAACTGATGCATTTATTCTTAGTTCAGACGTCAGGGATTACATATGGCTGGTAAGTGCATGATTAAAACTGAGAAGTGACAACAAAGAGGATTAAAGAGCTTAACTATCTATATGTAGACAGCTGTTGATAAACCATCAGTTCTGTCTAAAGAAAGCTGCAATGCCTTTCTTCATCCAGAGGACAAAGAACAACTGTCTTTTTTTTATGAACAGCCACTAAGCACAGTAAGAAAAAGAAAAATCTCTACTTATCTGTTATGAGTAATCAATTATCACCTTGAGTTAAACCAGTTTCATCAGGTGTCTTAATACGTCATATGCAAATCCTTAAATTGGATGTAAGTTAATAATTAATTGGATGCATCTGTAAACTAAGCTCATTTGTAAATGTGCCAATGTCATCATGACTTCATGATAACAAAGCATAATGATGATTCTGCAAACACTGTTTCATCCACCTCGGAGCTGGAATCATCTCCCACAGTAATTGTGTTGCAGGGATGGAAAACTTTTTGCTCTAAGTGAAGACGTTAAAAGGCAATGTAACATGGCCAGTAGTTTAAATTACACAATATAATGGCTTCCACTGGAAAACTAGCTCAATTACCCTGCAACTGATACAAGTTGGCTGTGACTATAACAGCTAAGAACGCCCAGAAAAAGATGAATAACGTGGGTTTTTTTTTTGCTGTAATTCTGAATTCTTGTTGTGAAGGCACGTGACCAATTTCACGTCTAAGTTTAGTTCCTTTAGTGTTTAATTAGAAACACTGAATCAGACAGAATTATATCTGGGGTCTCTGTATATCTCCCCTCTGTCCGTTCACAGTTGTCCCCCAAGGATCCGTCCTGGACCCATTGGACTTTACATAATTCATCCATCTGTCCATCTAACTATTCACCCCCACTTAGCGAGTCAGTGTTGTGGTCGCAACAGGGCTAAGCAAGTTAGCACTGTCCCAGACGTCTATGCGACACTCAAGAGCCATGTCAGCCTAGAAAGCCTATGGAAGTCAAGAGTCTTCAGGATCTCATCCACACCTAGCACTTCTCCGCTGAGGACATGTCAAGGATTCTTCATGTTTGTTCTCACACCAATGTTAACATTTATGTGGATGACTCTGTAGTTTATGTATAGCAATATGACACTACTAATGAGCTCTCAAACTCCATGGTTTATGTGACAACATGGCTAAAGCGATGCTGTGTGAAACTAAATGTGTCCAAAGCAGTATCAGTGTTTACACCAAGAGAGCTCTATGCTGGATCCTATTTTATTGAGGGATTGGCTGCAGGTTTAATCAGAACGCAAGTATCTTTTGAGTTATTCTAAGTTTTCTTTTAAGGGGTCAGGTGAAAAAGGTTTGTAAACTGGTCAAATTGAATGTTTAAAACTCCAGGTTTATTGGAAATTGCCAACACCGGCAACAGAATTCAATACTTATAAATTACAACTTGTTGAGTTGGGGAAACTTTCAGAAATGTTTTTGTTGTCTTATGTACAGGATTCTAAATAACATAAGAAAAAACTGCAAGGCTGCAATAGAGGATTGCATTATCCCACTGAGAAAGAAAGCTTTTTTAGTCAGTCCTCACTTTGGTAAAAGTGCACTTAACTGGGTCTCTACCACCGCAACCATTAGAGAAATAGACACAGATCATTCAAAGCTCATTTAATTGCTGATTTGCACTCAGCTTTGTCGGCGCTAACACTAAATTGAACCACTATCCTCAGTCTGTCTGTGCTGTGAAATGTCTGTCACCTATTACTATCCTTCTATTGCCAATCTGTGTTCATGTGCCTGCATGCATGTCATGTAATGTACCTGAGTTATTTTTATATCTGTCTCTGCTTTAGATTGTTCCACTTAGTGTCTCATAATGCAGCACAATGTTTCGTTATAATTAATGATATTATTCATGCCTCCCTCGTTCCTTTCTGACAATGTAAAAGCATTAGTATTCTCTTTTCTTTTTGAAATATTCATGTAGAAATTCTGTTTTTTAGAGTGTCTCTGTAACATCTGTCCAGGGGCTGCTGATGAAAAATAGCCTCTCGGCTATGTCTGGCACATTCACAGCAATGTTTATTAATGTGCACTGATCCTGTGCAATATACCAGTAAATAAATAAAAGTTACAACATTAGGTTCAGTAAATGTCCCCTCAGTCCTTATTTAAATGATGAATAAGATTTAAAATCACAGTAGGGGGGAGTTTTAATCAGCTTCAGGTAATGAACTCTCTTTCCTTTAAGAACCATTTTTGATTTATATCATCTTATACATTTATACATATATACATCATCATTCATCTGTAAACATGTGGACATTATAGGCTATGGAGACCCTCGTGGTCGTGTTAATTGCTACAAATTAAGACACATCAAATGTATTAATCATTTACATGGCAGCAACTGGAGGCTAATAATTAAGTCCATGTGGTCACATGTTCAACACAATAACAAGCACCAGCTGAGTTAATTCAGTAATGTACAATACATTCAGTCATATGAAGCTTCTTCCATTACTGACGGGACAGACAGTGTTGCAGATAATAAAAATGATCTGCTCAAGAAAGAGGCAGCCAGACTGTCTGACACTTTTATATCTTTATATCTGACACGACTAACGTGAGAAGTCTCTACACCTCCAGGTAGAAGTTTCGCAATTATCCGAGTGCCAGCCTCAACCAAAATGTGACATACTCCGTCAAGCTACCTAACGTCGAGTTTTTGTTCTTTATATTCATGTTTATCATTTCCTGTTTTATTTTGAGATTCCTGCTCCTTGTGTCTCCCGCCTCTTGTGCCCTGATTATACTCACCTGCGTCTTGTTTCCCATTGATTGTCTGTATATACTCTGTGTTTTCCCTCTCATTGCCTGTTAGCTGTGCCTTCCTTCATGTCACTTTGTTCTACAATTTTCCCTGGTGAGTCACTTTTGTGTTTTGCATGCCCCTTTTGGATTATTACCTTATTGATTACCTATACCGACCCTGGACTGGACATTCAACTCTGCCCGTTTATACCTTATTTTTGAGTCCATCACCTGTCATTCTATTGGTTGTATCAAAATGGAAAACACATTTTAAACCAAAACAGTGTGTGCTTATGTAATGCTAAGTGCCTGTAAATGAAACTAGCTTAACATGTGACAATGATGTGAGTGTGTAAGACAACCTTGGCCTTGGCCCGAGGCCTGTAAAAGGACATTTTGCCATGCCACTGCTACCAAATGTTGTCAAGTACCAAGTGCTTGCTCGTGGTTGATTACTGTTGGTTATACAACAGTTAGTTCCGACTAAGCAATCTGATTGGATAAGAGGCATTCCATGAGTGCTGATATACAGTACAACAGCAGCAGACCGTGCATGTCTACATTGATCAAGCTGGTACCTCTGAATCACGCAGCAGACTCTTATTGCCCTGGTTGATAATAAATTAAAACAAACAGATACATGTAGATGACAAAAGGCAGCTGATCTGTGGCAACCTGTAGACAGAGGCAGGAGAAAGTTTGTGTTGCTTGGCAACAGAAGTACAGTTTCAGTTAAGTTGTGGAACTAGTTGAGTTAGTAGAGCAAAATATAATCTGTTGTTGTTTGTTACTTTTTACTACGGTTTGCCGCTTGTGTAACTGTTCTATAAAAGCAATATCACAGTGGAGGTGGTGACGATTCGGCACGAGGCCGCCCAAATCACAGCTGTGATGATATTCAGTACAACATCTCGACGTCTTGTGTGATATTGCTGAGTATCTCTAAATGATATGACAAAAGTATGCTCTAGACCTGCTGTATTTGTAAAGTGTCCTGAGATAACTTTATCATTTTGTGCTATAATATGTAAAATGAAAGGGAAGGCAACACCTTTTTGGCGAACGAGAGAGTTGCGACATCGCAATGACGGATCATGGAGCATATTGGACCCCCACTGACGCGACCCTCTGTCTATACGGCTCTGGATGTTTTGTTCAGGGAGTGGGCTCCGCTGCTCGTCCGCTGTCCTCACCTACGTCCGCAGCGCGCACCTGCTTTCAAACACGTTGTCATCGGCCTTATAAGGACAGTCCTTCTAACCCATTGCCAACGAAAGCGCACATTGACCTGATGCCACATACTACGTTTTGACCTAGGCTTGTTTCAATGCTGGAGCAGTGTTAACCAGTGCAGCCCGATTGTGTATTGAACTTGCAGGGTAAAAACAACAGACCCGACAGTTAACTTTATATTTTTACAACATATAATTTTATGAAAGCCACACTTCTATGACATCAATAAGGATAATATTTAATAGGAATCTATCCTAACCCAAGAAACCAAGAACAGAATCAATTTGCCAGCAAATGTGAATACAGACTCCATATTTAATGGGAGGCTTCGGAAACAAATGTCAAATATATATGCAGATAAGAGCAGGCGGAGGGCTCGTCAAACAGTGTCTGACACTTCACACCCACTTCACATTGAATTTCAATGCTTCCTTCAGGCAGGTGAACACTCCAACCCACCGAGAACTTGTTTGATTGATTTGGGATTCTTGACTCATTTGGTGTTACCGACTGAGCCTGCTGGTGTTTGTGCCTACTTCATTATTTTAGCATATTTTTTTAGGTTTATTTTCTATTTCTATTCTATTTTTTTTTGCAGACCATTAAAATGTCAAAATGTATTTTGAGTATCAGGTGTTAAGATCACGTGACCTTTGATCCCCATTTACCATACGGGTCCTGTTTTGGAGCTAAGAAATACGTTGCTAATCATGTCAAGTGCGTCTGTCTACACGGAAGGTGTAGACTGTAGTGATGTGACAAACACTTTAATGCAGTTATGTTCTCCTGTTTATTGCAGCAGCTAATTTCCTCCTTGTCAAAACACTCCTGCTGCTCTCAAGTTCAGCTACACTCCTAAACCTAATGAGAGATGACATATAACCCCTGTTTTAGCTGCTCCGCGTTGATTGTCCTTTGAAGTCAGGATACATTTTGAGGCTCCTTTAATCACCTACAAACTCTTAATATGACATGGCACTTCCTTGTAGCCTGTGTAGCTTAGATCCCCAACAATCCAAACGGGGAGCTCCAGTTATCTGTCGGCTCAGCCAATACTGATGAGGTATAAAAAAGGGTCTTCAAATGTTCCTGCTCTCACTTCTCCCCTTTTAACATCATTATTATTATTTTTCACTACTCTGATGATGCGTCATGTACCTGTCATTTCAGTTATTTTCCCTGTCAATATCGTGGTATTTTTATTGGCTTTTTCTGTAGCTCTGTCATGATTGATATGTTTTGTTCTTTTTCTTTCTAACACACTGTCACACAACTTGTTCATCTCTTTCGCACAAACACAACTGTTTAATGCCGTCTGTTAGCCATACAATAACAAAAATACAGGCTCCAAAAGTCTTTTCACTGTATATACACCGATCAGCCAGAACATTATGAACCCTGGCAGGTTAAGTGAGTGACATTGATTATCTCGCTACAATTGCTTTGGGCAATGTTCTGCTGGGAAACCTTGGGTCCTGCCATTCATGTGGATGTTACTTACTACAGATCAAGTACACCCCTTCATGGAAACGGTATTCCCTAATGACAGTGGCCTCTTTCAGCAGGATAGTGCTCCCTGCCACACTGCAAAAATGGTTCGGGAATGGTTTGAGGAACATGACGATG
Organism: Semicossyphus pulcher; assembly: GCF_022749685.1. Lineage (NCBI taxonomy): Eukaryota > Metazoa > Chordata > Actinopteri > Labriformes > Labridae > Semicossyphus > Semicossyphus pulcher. The sequence goes on along the minus strand of NW_027211737.1, from coordinate 28,067,349 downwards.
AGGTCAAGGTGTTGACTTGGCCTCCAAATTTCTGATCTCAATCCAATCGAGCATCTGTGGGATGTGCTGGCTAAACAAGTCCAATCCATGGAGGCCCCACCTCACAACTTACAGGACTTGACTGATCTGCTGCTAACGTCTTGGTACAAGATAGGGCTGTTTTGGTGGCAAAAGTGGGTCCAACACAATATTAGACAGGTGTTCATTATGGTATGGCTGATCGTGTATATAACAAGGTTTGAAGCCAAAGGGAAGTTTTTGGATTGACACCAGTGTTAACTAACAAAAATTATGGCAATACATGTTCGCCAACTACCTTTTTTGTATGACGAAGACAAGATGTTGCTGGCTACAAACTAGGTGGAAAGAATCGGTGGGAGAGTCTAGGCTACATTATCCAAGGTAAGGAATCCGGATATTACACAAGTCAAAGTCTCAAAGAGCAGCTCCAGTCATGTTTTAAGACATATAAAATGCTCTGCTTGAAATAATAAATTGATATTTTTTCTGCAAAAAATGTTTAATTACCTTGTAAAAATCCTCCCAAGGCATCTCCTCCTTCTCCCTCATTAAAATGTAGCTCACTTTTTTTCCCTTTGTTTTCACCCGAAAACAAAACACGTCTCTGCCATCGTTTAGCGGCAACTTGTTGATACTTAGCTAGCTTCTAATGTAGTAATTAGCAGTAATAACGTTAACGTTAGTAGTCAGTAGTAAGTTTGCAAAAATTATAATGATGGTAACAGCTGGCTTGCGCATCGCTGAAGTGGTTGCCATAGGTTTCACATAATGATATGCATAGTATCACCCCGTCCATTAACAGGATTGGCTCCTTAGGTTTGTGACGTCTCAAACCTGCCAATCTGAAAACGTGTTGTTCAGCCTGTCCTTGGTACACTGCAGTTTAAAAGCAGACAGGCCCAGCCATGGAGACGGTGCTGATGTTGTCCCTGACATGTCTTGTAGCACATGAGGAACACCACATGGAGATGTTTACAAGGTTAAAAGCTGGATTTTTTACTGGAGGGGGTCTTTGAGAGAGTGAAATGGTGCTTTACAGATTCTTTTTTGAGCAATTTCTGATACATGTATTGGGCTCACTGAATTCAGTTATAGAGATAAAACGTTTTGATCTAAGTAATGACTAATATGTGATGACTTTTTAGTGACTAAAACTGGACTCAAATGTTTAGAGTTGTCTACTAGACTGAAACTATACAGGATAAAAATGACTAAATCTAATAAGCATTTTCGTCTAAAGACTCAATTTTAAAATCGCTGCCAACATGAACACTGATGCTTCTGAAACCTGAATTTCTGATCGTTTACAGCAAACAGTAGAAGAGCAATATGTGGTACAAGTAAAGTATTGTTTCCTCTTGAAACTTAATTCTGCCAAAGTGGAACAGCTTCTGAAACAACATTTAGGCTGCCACGGGACATTAAAACCGAACAAAAGCCCAGCACAATGCATATTAATGATAAGAATATGAACAATGTGGGCATGTTCAGGCATTGAGGAATCACTTCAGTGCCTGCCGTACACAATCAGTATGTTAGTGATGAATTATGAAGGCAGTCTCTCGACAGGAAGTGCTAGATTTGTCTTTCAGGTATTTATCCCTCATCCCTTCTTTTCAGCCATCCTTCCATCTTTCAGTCATCAGACTCACACTGGAATTAATTGATCATTTGTCAAAAACAAACAAAAAGACCAATTTATCTGTACAGGGCCAGGCTTTGTGCGCCACAGCTTCATTACACGCCCAGGAGTCTCTCGAGAGGAGCATCGAGACCTCGCGGAAATATAATAATGGCTGAAGATAATACCAGCCGGTTCCTGAGAGGGACATGCTGTTTGTTCCGCTGTTATTAGTCCCCCAAAATAAGACATGGTGTTTCTTCTGCCCTGCAAAGAGAAGAAGAAGGTGATTATGACGGAGAGGGTGTAAAGATGCCAGGGGAAGAGAAATTTGAAGGTGTTAAAAAAGTGATGGAATAATCTTGCTCTTGGTCTTCTCCATCCTCGTCTTCCCACTCACAGCTGCCACCACTGCAGGAACAGAACATGTTGTGCTGAGAAGTGATATTTCAAATTTCATCTTGACTGATGCTGCAGCAGCAGAGAACAGCTAACTTTTTGAACATTACAAGAACTCTGAAAATGTCTCAGGGTGTGTTATTTTTACTACCATAAAAACCACTGCGTTGATCTGAGGGCTGCCTCCTCATGGTCGACCAGAAAAAGTAAGTCTGTTCTCTGTGACCGTTAGACCTATCTGTAGTGTTACCCCTATACTGAAGGTATGGCCCTGTTGGTAACGTATCTGACGGAGACTTGCAGGTTTGTTATGGGAAGTGAGGCCCTCCCCTGTGTGACTTACAGAACAATAGAAGGAACTGCCACCGACGCATAAAGCCCACATTTTCCATGTGTTGTTAAATCACAGTACTCAGCAGAAAGTGTCCAGATAATCTCAGGTTCGTGTACAAAGCTTGTGACAAGGGCCGTGTATTGTGCTCGCTAACAGAGATGTGCGACAATCTGAGTCAATCGTTGGAAACAAACAAATCTCTTTACTGACTTGGAGTCACGAGTCGTCATCTCCACTAACTCATTCACTGACTCACCCCTCCTACCCGCTGCTAGCTACAGAAAACTGAGAGGCACGACCACCGTATAAACCTAGCCCTGTGAGAAAAACAACCACTTTGGCGCTTGTTCTAACTCAGTACTCGCTCCCACAGTCCGACGCCCGGAGCTCACTCCCCGACCTGAGCTGAAGGTCTGACTGGAGTTACACGAATCACTCACTGAATCACTCGCTCAGTACTCAGCTGTCAACTCGAGTTGGCTTGAGTGCTTCAAGCCCCTGGGAACAGCGGCGAGCTGCAGACAATATTACATAGTGGTCAAACCGTGTAATTACAACTTCCTGGTCTAACAAAAAGCCCTTTTTACGCACACAAACCCCACTTAGTGACTCGCTTTACTATCAGAAATTGATTAATTAGGTCAGCTAGCCCGATCGGGTGATGGAAGTCTCTTGTGTGCATGCTCTATGGGCACTTGGGCCGGCGGGGGATTCAAGCTCTGGCTAACTGACTCAAGCGACTTGAAAACTCGACTCTCTTTTGTGACTGACTCATGCAAACTTGACTGAGTAAAAATAGTTGAAACCTATCATCTAAACTAATTGAATAAAGCACCAGTTTTATGCAACGTTACCACTATGTTTCACAACCATTCTCCCCTACTTAGTTAGTATAGTTAGCAGCTACCAGCTGTTAGCAAGGCAGCTTGCTTCGTGTCTTTTTCTCTGTAATGTGGCCCAGTGTTGACACTTTGACTGATAACCTCTTTTTCAGACCTGGAAATAAAGAACAAGAACAGGAACATATACTTTATTAATCCCCGAGGGGAAATTCAGTCTTTTGGACTTTATGGACATGCATTAATGGAGAGATGTCAGAGTGACGGGGGCTGCACATGGACATACGCCCCGAGCAGTGGGGGATTCGGTGCCTTGCTCAAGGACACTTCAACGGAGCCCAGGAAAGGAACTGGCACCTCTCCAGCTACCAGCCCCAATTCCATGCTTGGTCCGTATCAGGAACTTTAATCGGCCACCCTCCAGTTTCCATGTCCCTACAAACTGAGCTACCGTCTACCCCCGAAAAAGTTTTAAGTAATTCAATTAATTTTAAAAGTACGACGATTAAACAAACAACTACCAGTAAATCTTGAGTCGGGGCATGTGATTACCTCACATCTGCTTTACGTTTTCTCCTTTTCATCCTCATCACCACCATTTTTCATTTCCTCCCCGACCATTCCTTTACATTTCCCCATCTTCTCTCTTCTCGTTGTCATCATCAATCAACCATGCCCCGCAGTCGCATGTTATTCCCTCGCCATATCATCTCCTCTTCTTCCATTATAGTCCTTCGTCCTCCTCTTCTCTATCATCACTTCCACTCCTGCCATCACAGAAAAACTCCGCTCTCATTCCTACTTAACCGTTCCTCTTACATTTTCTCCTCGTCCTCCCCGTCTCCTCGTCTCTCCTCGCCGACATCGACCCCTGGCTCCATTCCTTGTCTTCATCATCCTCATCATCATCGCCCTCATCATCTCCCCCGCAGCCCCCGAGGCGTGGTATTTGTATGTGTTGGATGTACTGTACTCTATAAAAGCAGTATGCTAATGCAGCAGAAGGCTGCCGAGCATTACGGCGAGTGGACCAATTTCAGGAGTGCTCGGCCACGTTTTATTACAGCTCATAAGCCCAAGGTCAGCTGCGTAAGATGAAGAGGCAAGAGCGTCCCGTGCAGCGCTCGAATCATTTATCACCGCGCTCCGGTCTGCTCTGCCTCTCCTTCCTGTTTCCTCTCGCTCATGCTTAAGCCCCGTCCACATGCTGATCCCTGAAGTGTAATTTATGTCTCGCCCTTTTAATTTCGGCGTGCTCTCTCCCCGGCCTCTCTCCACGTCTCTCTTTATCTTTGTGTGTTTCTCTCAAGTTTATATGACGTAATATTTCGTTCGCTATCATCCCCCGACACACACACATCCACACACCCCATTACTTGTTGACTTTATTAGCTTCATTTTCCTTTATCAGAGCATGTATTGCGAAGCTTTTTAATGAGATGTTTAGTGTGCTGAAATGATGCATTACTAAGTTTCTAATGACATGCTATATAATGTTGCTAGTACAGATTCTTAATCTAGACAACTGTTACTTAAAGTTCCACAAATATACCTGTAAGAGGAGCTTAATAGCATCACGCTAACTGTATTTATTTCCAAATGCTCATTTTTAAAGTATTCACTCTTAGCGCTTAGCTAGAAGGTTCCTAGTTTGAATCCCGGTTCGGACAAAGTGGGCCTCTCTGTGTGTACTCCGGCTTCCTCCCACAGTCCTTGGTGACTTTAAACTGCTTGTAGGTGCGAGTGACTGGCGATCAGTCCAGGCGTGTAGCCCCCGCCTCCCGCCCAATGACAGCTGGGATAGGCTCCAGCCCCACCACACTCTGAACAGGATAAGCGGTATAGATAATGGATGGATGTTAAACAGGAAACCTTTTATGTATTGAAAAACCCACAGAGTATTATTCAAGAACTCTTCTTCGTCTCTTTAATGTCTCTGTCTTTGGACTGGCCCATGACGTCCGAACCGGGATTCGAACTAGGAACCTTCTAGCTGTGAGGCAGCAGCTAACCACTGCACATTCTCTTTAACATTTTGTAGTTATTTAAAACATTGTTAATATTAAAATATTGAGAAGTGCAGCTTTGACCGGCTATTTTAGCCACTAAAATTTGTCAACACATCCACCACAGGACACAAACACAGTCTCTAATCTCAGATTTTCTGCTGCTAATGAAGTATAAATGTATTTGCTGCAGAAGGACCAACGATTTTTGATTCTGTACTGATTTTCATACCATAAAGCCATTTGAAAAGGAAGGAACACTATTGTAAAGGGTATTGTGTTTAAAATTAACCCCCTGTCTTTATGTTATAGAGTTTCTGTCCCCGTTCGCACTTTAACTTCAGCTGCTCCCTCCCTCCTTCTGCGCCTCTTTGTTGCTATGTAGGGCACGCAAACATCTCTCATCTTTTTTCGCCCGATTTGTTTCTCTCCCCTCGTTAATTTCCCTCCATTCTTCTCTCTTTCTCTTTCCCTTTGCATCTCTCATCGCCTCTGCGGGGGGTAGTTAGTGTGATGCGGCTCCTCTGCAGCCACATCACAAGATGAAGCAACACACAGAGAGCTTTTGCACCAGGGTGAGGGGTGTGTGTGTGTGTGTGTGTTTGCGTGTGAGAGTTTATGTGTTGTCAAATGAGACGGAGAAATCTGTGTGTCCTCAGAAGTGGGGATGCACACGAAGATTGCTACTTCACATGTGCATGCAAACTGGGTAGAGGGATTGTGTGTATGAATGTGAGTTGAACAATGCATATTTTGTGTGTGTGTGTGCGTGCATGTGAGTAAGTGAGAAAAGCAGTCCTTTCTTTTGACTGCTCTGGTGTAAAGACTGTGCAATGTGTGTGTGTGTGTGTGTGTGTGTGTGTGTGCATGTCATTTCATTGGTCTACCACTTCTGAAATGTGACACTGAGAAAGCTTGACAGTGAATGTGCAACACAGAGGGTGAGAGAAACAGAAAGACATGAGAAGGAGAGGGTGAGAGAAGGAGAGAGTGCTGACACGCCGCTTGGCCCGGTGCCATCTCTTTTTTCAGGAGGTCGTTTGGAAGCTCATCTGCTAAATGGGCGCTTCGATTCTTCAGCTCCAGCCGTCTCAGTATTATTATTATTGTCACGGCTAAAGCTCAGGCGTAATAGCTTGTAGCCTCCGCTGCTAAATGACTTAACACAGGTGAGAACATTTTCTGCTATGACCTCCCCAACCTCTCCACCTTTATGTGCGTCCTCTTCTTAGACTACGCCCACACTGCTCATATGCAAATAAAAGGATTTCGGATAAACACGACACATTTTGTTTTTGCAGCATTTTTTGATTTTGTTTTCTGTGCGAGAAGTTTGAGGAAAGGTTAGAAGGGGCAAGCAGGAAGTGTTCTCCCCGGAATTCAGTCATTAAGCAGATGAGGCTAGAAGCTAAATGCCTGAGCCTCTTTCAGATTATGTCCACATTACTGTGTTTATGTGCAGAAACATTTTTTAATGTACACGACACGTGTTTGCACATAGACAGTGTTTATGCTGAAAGCTTTGGACCGGACTTTCGGACTTCACTCTGAAAGTCCAGTTGGTTTGGACAGGTGAGAACACGCATTCAAACTCTAGTGTGTACCAAACTACCGGACAATGGTCCGCCAGAAAAGATGGGACTCGGCCAAAAACTTCAAGGTCCAGTTTGATTCAGGTGAGAACTTAATGAAGATTTTCATTAAATAAATGTCTGTCAAGTCTCTATCTATCGCCGGATGAGATAACACAATGGTGATTGAGCCTATGGCCCACTGATGAAAGCCTTTACGGACTAACTGTCTGTGGCAACTTTCAAGGAAAAAATCACAAGTGGCGCCCAGTTAGTGACGCGTTTTCCATCAGCCAGCAGTGGTTGGTCTGCCAGAGAGGGTAGGCGGAGCTAAGCGGCTGCTTTCCGGTCTCTGCAAGTGTTGCGAGTAAACAGTAATCTACTATGGCTGAACAAACAAAGAAAAGATGGATGACTACAGATACAACTTCAACAAGAAGTGAAAATTTAAAGACAAAGAAACAAATTCAACGCTCAGATGAAGGCAAACAGTCTAAAAAGGAAGGCGACCGTCAGAGAGGAAAATCAAGAGTTACAACCAGAGCCAACCGTAGACGTCACACATGCAACAAGTGTGCTTCCACAATTACCGTTTATCGCCATAGGTGTCGCCAAAGAGAACGAAGTGGAAACCTTCGAGATAAGCACTTCAATAGGACCTAATACAGGAAGCAAACCAAAAAACTGCATTGTGGGTTGTTAAAGGATGTTGACATGCAGCCATGCAGCAAGAATAGGACAGACATGGGGAAGCTCTGATCAAATTTAGGGCTTTCACAAACGCTGGTGGAAACGCACAAGAATACAGTTGTATTCAAACTGTTCAAGGACAGTGGAATTTATCCAACTGTGGAACAAAGTGTGATTGAGGAGTGCGCTCTCTCTCTCTCTCTGTTTACTTCAGGGAGTTTTGCCACACGGAAATTCTGACCAATCAGAAAGCAGTTGGTCCGCTGGTAAAAGCTGCCGTGCATATTGTCCACATATTGTCAACATATGTTTTAAGGTAGATTTGAAAAGATCTTAAACCACAGTGATAGAAAACAAAGTCTCCTCTTTGTCCTGTTTTTTGTTGGCAAACATTGAAACAGTGCATTACGCTCAATATCTTGCAGGTAATGGGATAAAACCATGTTGCGGTCACAATGGATTTTCTTCCCCATTCATCTCTACAAGGAACGAATAAGGCTCCCAGTCTGAATGTATCATGCCTCCATATTACTTTTAAAAGCAAAATTATGGACTACAATAGCTTGTCTCAGCCGATGAGTGTGTTTCATCCTACTAAATCCACTCTGACCGAATCATCACTGTCTCAGCTGGCTCTCTGTAATGGCCTCGACTGTGTTTTCACATTTTCTTTTCCTCTGCATCTTCATCATCTACATTTGTCATTTCTTCTCCTCAACCATTTCTTTTCATTTCATTTCCCCTCCGTCCTCTTTGTCATCATCAGTGCAACCTGGTCTAATGTTTATTCCCTCACCTTATTTTCTCCCTTCTTTTCCTCTCTCACATTTTGGTTATTGTCATATTTATATAATGCTCTTTAGTGTCACTGACAGACAAGCGAACTGAATAGAATACTTATCTGACTTAGGCTTTAGTTTTTTTGTATTTGCACTTCATGATTAATCAATTTAACCATAAATTAGATCGCAAAGGAAGATCAGAATGAAAACAGCTCTGTGTTAGAAAAATTTGAAGGGCTGCATCGCGGGGAGACAATGAAATACGATCCAGGATGTTCAGCTGAGTCATAAATCGAGAGGATTGAAGGGCAACCAGACACAAAACATCTGCTCAGAGATTTAAATTACTTTAGGGAAGCAAGTTCACTTATAGTCACTGCTACAATGTTTTCTTTCTTTTCTGTTTCTTATATCACTCCCTGCTGGCCGGCGGGAAAATGTTAAAAACCAATGTATGGCGTTTTAGTTGTACAGTTAGTTGCTGATCACACATTGTTTATCTAGTATATTAAACAGCATTGGAAAGCTAGTTGCTAGCGGCTATTGAGCTTCAACATTATGTACGCAGTAAGCTTAGAAAGCTCATGTTAGCCAATTGCTAATCTCCAGTGCAGCAGAGTAGTAGGGCCCTTTACTTCCGAACGTTGGAACCAGAATTGAAACTAGGCTTTGCAGAGTTAATGTGAGTGAAGATTCAGTGACTGAGTTGCTTATTTTTCGCCTCGTATGTGTTCAGAAAGAGATTTTGTAGGCAGGCTACAGTGATATTAAGTGAAAATGTAAATGTAACTTCAAAGGAAGTGACGTACTGTTACAAACTCATTCTCAAACCCCATTGGCTCACAGAGCTATAGTGCTTGAGCATGCAGTCACATGTGCCCAATGCTCACATGCTCACATGCTCTCGAAACTTCAGTTATTAACCAGGAAGTGAAATTAAATTGGCTGACGCAGCCTCCTGTTTTATAAAGATACTAATACAACTGAAGTTTGCATGGAGGGCATGACAGAGAGGAAAGATGCAGCGTCAGATTGATCTTTCTTAGCTTGCATGCACTCCGAGTCCCTCAGAGTAAGGAGCCAATCAAACGAAGCCCGGTCAGACAAGCCGCGATCCAATGTGAAGGATTCTGCAGATAGAGAGTCACCCCCCCGCTGTGAGACTGGAGAGCCTTGTTGTTCTGACCAGCCGTCACACCGCAGGAGGCATATTTTCTTTCCCTGAACCCTCTCGCACACACAACCACACACACACATCACCTTCCACAAACACACACGTATCCACTTCAAACACACGCAGCCTTACTAATGTACCTCTCAGATCTGCACTCCCCCTCCCCTGTGTCGCCACCCCTGGCAATGCCCAGTCTTGTTATCTCTCCATGTACCTCACCCTGTCCTCCCTCCCTCCCCCACCCCCTACTTCTCCAGCACCCCTCAGAGAGTGGAGCTCTCGTTTGATAGCACAGCTTGGGACCAACCACACCGGAGCACCAGGGCTCATACCGATGAAGCCGGCCTATCTAGGCCACAGTAAGCACACACACTCATCAAGTTCTCTCTAATTAGAATTCACTGATACTGTAGGTTTTCAGGCGAGGGGGAGAGAGGCGCTCGAAGGGAAGTCTTCTATAGATAGAACGAGAAGAATGTCTAATTAAGGGCTCAGTCTCATTCTTCTCCGCGTCTGATTGCATTGCATCCTCCTCTCCTGTTCTTTCTCTCCAATTATGAAACCCGTGCTGGCCTTTCTTCGGTCCACGTGGGCCGGGGGGTTTATCTCTCCAGCACTGGGGAGGGAGGAGACTGATAACAAGACTGGTGGAAGATCTGCAGGGCCAACTGCGTGGGCAGGTGAGGAGCATTTGTTTTTCTACGTGTGTGCGAGTGTGTGTGCGTGAATGTCTGTGAGAACCAGGGACAAAAGAAGTGAGAGGGGCTTGAGTGTTCTGAGAGTCATGTAAGTGTGTCGTGAAGTGTCTGTGTGTCCATCAGCCACAGACACTATAGCAACAACAAGTGTATAAAGGCTGCCATTAAGACGAATTCACCCTCTACTGAAAACCAGCAGACAAAATAACCACAGGCTGTACAACAGGAAACCAGTTAACATGCCAACAGACAACCAGCAGACACCACAGGAGTTACTGTTGTAACAAGCAAACACTTCATAAAACTCTTGACACCACCAAGTGAGCAGAAACACCTGAGTAACAACCTGCATATTCCTTACACTGTTACATCCCCATTAAATGCCCAATGCCTGACCTATATGAAAAGATGTAAATTTTAAGTCTTTTTATCGCAGAACGGATCATAACAGAGGAGAAGAAGGGATGGGAGTTACGGATCTTATGGCACGTTTTTATTTCCAAGACTCATTTAAATGACTTGTTATGTTCCTAAAGGGCCGAGTGTTAACATTAGGTTTAGAGGGTTATATTGTGTAACCTTATCATTAGGCAATGGTGATGGCAAGTGTAGCTAATTCCTTTCCCAACTGGTCAACATCTTGTGTCTGGCTTGTTCTCACTGTTTACACTGATGAAGGAGAGTGGATTCCTGTTTGTTTTTCAGTGCTTGGCACGCTAACAGCTGGACCGGAGTGGAACAAGGGGAGGAGACTGAGGACAAGCAGTACAATTTGGGCTAAGAGATAAAAAGAATGTCTTTCAAGCAGAGGCGGAAGTAACAAATTACAAGTACTCACGTTGCTTTTTTGTGTACTTTTTTGAGTATTTCTGAAAGTCAGTAATTTTACTTTTTAGATCAAGTCATGCATCGCGACACAACAGCGGCTCCGGTTGATTTTCACCGAGTCCGAGGCGAAGAAGGAGAGCTGGGCTACAACTACCTGAACCGTGAATGGGACACGAGAGTTCGGAGGAAACGTCACCTTTGACCCAGGCTGAAGGAACCAGAAACAGCCGTTAGATTGCTCTCTTCAAAGCCACCAGACTCCATTAACAAAACAGTGATTTTACTTTACGGGGCTTACTGGTCTACCACTGCCTCATTATACGTCCGTCATAACACATGTTCAGAACCGTACTAACCCTTTAAAACACCACACAGTAACACAAACAAACTAACCGATGGAGGCAGCAGTAGACCATCAGCAACTCCCGAGTTCTGCGAGGTAAAATTACTGTTTTTGTCAATGGACTCTGGTGGCTATGAACAGAGCTATAGAACTGCTGGTTAAACAGAGTTTGTTACTCTTTGACAGAAGGTCTGTCTCTCTTCATTTTGACTCTAAAACATGTAAACACAGGGCCAGGTTTGAAAATAACAGCGTTTTATTGTTGCATGTGTAAGGTAACCTTGGATACATCAGAGAAACATTCGGCGGTTGGGAAAGTAACTTTTACTTTGAGTACTTTCTAAGTGAGCAACTTTTACTTGAGTACAATATCACTAAAGTAACAGTACTTCTACTAGAGTAGAATATTTAAGTACTCTTCACACCTCTGCTTTCAAGTATGACTTGATTTATCTGGTTTGTGCCAAACAACTCTTCAAAAGAGATGAAGAGTATTTTGAGCTATTTGTATCAGGCCTTAGTCTATAGCTCACTTGTATGTTGGTTGTGCTTTTAAGTACACTGATTTTAGTTACTTAAATGTGTATTACTAATGTGTCTATAGCTAGAAGTCTTCCTCTTTGACAGGAAGATCTGTAGAAAGGGGCTGCAGTTTGTCTTGTCTTTCTCTTTGCAGTTTCATAGAGCTCATAGGTTTGTTATTTTGGCCTTGGCCTTAACTGAGCCTCAACTTCAGCTTCCAATCTGGCAAAAAAACTTTCAGAAAATGTACAAACTGACTTCTCCTATCTTTCATGTGGCTGTTTGTCAGTACCTTTTCCTGTAGATCAACTTGCTGCCATAACAGAATCCTTGACTCGAACTGTGATTGGCTTCAGGTCCTCAGACTCATCAGCCAATAGCATGAGGGAGGAGGAGGACCTAAATTTGAAGCCCTCGGAGCGCGTGGGGCATTTCAGCACGTATTAATTGTAAATCAGCTAAATGAATGCATAGACAAATTAATCAAACTGCATATGAGGAAAAACTGACATTAAGTCATTCACTGTCATTCGACTTGAATTGATGAAAGAGGCTACCACTTTTATTGTTTCAAGAACAATCTCATTGTTAGTGTCACATAATTGCAATCGAATCGCTGCACCCACTCATGGTCATCCACATTGTTAACAATAGACAGGAGAGACGTGAGCAGTTTGACAAGTGAGGCCTGGCAGGCAGCACTCAGTCAATAAGCAGGGCAAAGTCACAGACCGGTGTGTCACTCACACTTAACTTAATGTCAAATGGAATAACACATTATTCAACTCATTGTGTTTAACCGATAACAGTTTTAATTGTGTTCATTTAACGTGCACTCAGTAGATTTATTCATATTTAAAAAGAACGTTATTGAGTTCAATTAGTGAGACAACATTTAACAATCCATCCCTCACGACAGCAACGCGCTCCTCTAAGTTTAAGTAGAGACTCTCTGAGCCTGTTATGACCCCTCGTTATGTCTGACTCAGGAGCCAATCACTGACCAGTTTTAACTACACTTACAGTCCGAGTAATATTGACCAATCACGTATCAGCAGGCTGCGGCAGGAAAGACAGTCTGTGAGGAGAGCAAAAGCAGGCAGAACGTAATCCGCCATAATGACATCCTGGCTCTCATCAGCATGATCTGACTATGATTTAGCTTCTTATTAATCTCTATAAACAGACATCTGCACTAAGTTCAGCTAACTTGAGATGAATTCCCTTGACGCTGTGTCGTGAAAGCCGTTCAGCGTTCAGATTTCCCAACTTCCTCGAATGCATCAGATCGATCCGACCTTCTTTCAACAAACGAGCACTTTAATAGTTTTCTCCTCGTGAGACCTGACAAAGCTTCACTTTTACTTCTTACAAATCTGCATCATGATGTTGAAATTTCAGCAAAGGTAAGACCCGTTAATAACAAGTAGATCACAAGAAAACGGTTTCTCTTTCTGTAACAATGCAGCACGCGTAAAAAAGGAAGTCTTCACGGGAAGTTGTTTATCGCTTACCGCCCGGCACGTTGACCGGTGTCCCCAGAGTCTATATCTCCTCAGATTATAGCCGATTGGATCTGAGATTGCATTTTGTCAGACTAAGATGAAGACCCCGAATAACTACGATTCCACCACCCCTTCTAGTCAACACTGAAATGATACATTGCCATGAAACTACGCACACTACAATCATTCCAGGTCCCCTGTCGATAAAGCCAAATGACTTGACTGACCCCCTTGGTTTTCTGATATCACTTTAAGATTGATATTTGCAGCTTTAGCTGACATGGATGTAATTTGGTTCAGACATTCACAAGAAGTTGTAACAACCTTTGACTTTTCCATTTAGCACTCAACTTTATATGTCCAGTACTCTGGTTTATGACGTAACTAAAGACTTTCAGCCTCAGCTGTTTCTGACCTGAGGACTATTCTCAGAGCTGAAACAAAGCATCCTTCTGCAAATTGTATTTATGTTATCACAGCTTATGGGAACTGCAGAAAGCCGAATGCAGCTGCCAACAAACACAAAAGAAATCAGAACACGTCTCCGTAGTCCTCACAAACATCCACTGGCTATCTGCTTTTAGAATTGAGTTTAAGATCCCACTCCTGCTGTAACAAGCTCTAAATGCCCTGACTCCACAGAGTATATGAGACATGCTCTCAATTTACAAACCCAGCAGATCTCTCAGGTCTCAAGGCTCCCTCTGTATCTCTTTCACATCCCTGGAGCTTACTCCAAATCTGGTGAGATTGTATTTAGTGCGTTTGCACCTCCAAGCATGGATCTGACCAACACCTTCACTCTGGACATGTGAAGCAGACTCACAACCTTTTTGTTTGTTTGAGAATTCTCATAAAGTTATTTATTCCTCTCTTAATTACAGCTCCTGCGTGTCTGTTTTCTCACTGTCTTCTGCCTTTTATTACCTCTAGTTGCCATGTTTCATCTTCTTGTATGCTTAGCTATTTTAGTATTAACGTTGTATAACCCTGTAAAGCCCTTGAATTACACTGGAGCTGCAACGAGTGAAATGTCATCTTGAACTTGAACAAGGGACCAAAATGGGACCTTGAAATGTATTCATCAAAGGAATTGAAGTTTTGGGTCTGCATCTGGCTTCATTCTTTTACAATCACTTTTTTTGGCTTACATTGTTGAATATGATTCATTTCTGAGCCTAAAATTGTTCTGAATAAATGATAACCACCGTAAGTCTTATAAAAAGGCCGTTCAGTTCCAAGAGTATCCTCAATAATAGCACCAATAGAGCAAAACTCTTCTGTTCATTTGGACTGGATTTGCATTTACATTTACATCAGCACAGATTTAAAACGAGTGCTCAGTGCAGCAGGTCGATCCGTCCACCAGTTAGGTTGATACAACTGAAACCCCATTAAACCCAATGGATGGATTGCCCTGATATGATTCCAGACATTCATGCTCCCCTAGACGATGAATCGATGAATCAATTTTATTTATATGGCACCAAATCATAACAAAAGTTATCTAAGGACACTTAACAAAAAGAGCAGGTCTATACTCTTTCTTATACTATTTAGAGAGACCCAACATGAATCCACCATGAGCAAGTACGAGGCAATAGTGGCAAAGAAAAACTTTTATAAGGCCGAGACCTCGCACCGAAGCAGACTCATCTGGTTAAAATGTTTTGGTTTTCAGTTGAACGTCTTCATAATGATTGGATGGATTGCCATGAAAATGTCTGCACGGCTGTACCATCTCAGACGCCTCAGCGACTTTAACCTCCCCCTCAGAGTGCTAAAAAGCTTTTACACCTGCAGTATACAGAGCATTATGTCTGGGAACATTATTACCTGGATGGGGAACAGCATCAAACAGGACTGCTTGGCCCTTAGGAGGGTTGTCCGCTCGGCTGAGCGAACCTTAAGAACCACCCTCCCAAATCTGCAGGACATCTACCACAAGAGATGCAGGAAAAAGGCAATAAAGATCTCTGGGGACCACGGCCACCCGAACAACTGACTGTTCAGACGTTATCGCAGCCTGATGGCTAAGACTGAGAGGATGAGGACTCCTTTCTTCAGGCCATCAGACTGTTAAATCAGCCACTCTAGTGCACAGCACATCAGAATCTTGTTTACAGCCTACAACCCCCTTCAACTTGCTCTGGCACAACTACTACTGTGTACGCTGCACAACACATCTTTACTGTACCACTTAAATTATAATAATCTACAATATACATCTTTTTTTTCTACTCTATATGTTAATATTTTTATGGTACCCTTTAGAATGTTGTATTTTATGTTAATAAATGTGTATATTTCCTTGGCTGGCCAGGTACCAAAAGCATTTCACTACACGATGTACTCTGAAACATGCATTTATGCTCATGATGAATTACAGCAACTTTGGTGACCCCCTGACATTTCAAATAGTGCCATGTTTCATAAGGTTACAAATGTTAACGTCTCCATGTCTGTACTTTGATGTTTTTAATGCTATTTAGCACGTTAGCATGTCAACAATGTTCATTTTCATTTCATTTAGCAGATGCTTTTGTCCAAAGCGACGTTCATCTGTGAGTTAATACAACACAAGCAAGGATTGAGACAGGAGGGCACTAAGTCAGTAAGAGCCAACAAACAGCTTCAAGTGCGATACACTAGTGCCGACAGGCAGTGTACAGAGAGTTGATTTCTTTTTTTGTTTTGTGATTTGGTTTGTTTTTTGTTAATCATCATCAACAACATCAACAAGGTCAATATAGTCATCATCATCATCATGAATATCCTAATCAACATCAACAACATCCTCAATGTCATCATCATCAGTAGCTTCAATATCATCAAGGTCAGAGGTGTTCATAAAGAGCTGGGTCTTTAGCTTCTTCTTAAAGGTGAAAGGGACTCTGTGGACCGAGTCTTGTAACTAATTCCACCCCCGGGGGACGACTGAGGAGAAGAGTCCAGCTAGCAACTTAGGGCCCTGTTGTGATGGGAGTACCAGGCACCTTTCATTCTTTGTTTTTACTGTTGGGTGACGGGAGACTGACAAAGTAAGAATTTCATTGTATGGTGTAACTGCTGTGTGTTTATCATGCATATGACAATAAACTTCTTGAATCTTGGCAGAGTGTAGTGGGCGGGAGGGAGTGTAGACCTGAATGAGGGCGTTCAGGTGGGCAGGTAGGTGAGCAGCATCTGGGAGCCAGTGGAGGGATATGAACATGCTGCTGTGTTCTGGATCACCTGCAGAGGTTTGAATGTGCATGCAGGAAGGCCTGCCAGTAGGGAGTTGCAGTAATCAATGCGTGATATCACGAGAGCTTGTACTAGCAGTCGTGTTGCATGCTCTGAAAGGCAGGGTCTGATCTTCCTGATACTGTACAAGGCAAATAAACATGACCGAGCAATCGAGGCCACAGGAAACTTAAAGGTTAGCTAGTTGTCTGTTATGATGCTCAGGTTCCTGGAAGACTTAGTGGGTATGAGTTCAGTTTGTCCAAGCTGGATATTGATCTGTGGTTGCATAGAGGGACTGGCTGGGATGACAAGGAGCTCAGTATTGAAGGTGGCGTTCTTTCATCTGTTTAGAGATATCAGCAAGGCATGGCGAGATCCGTGCCAAAACTGTAGTGTCATCTGCTGGGAATGACAGGAAGAGCTGGGTATCGTCTGCATAGCAATGGTATGAGAAACCATGGGAGCGGACGATTGCACCGAGTGAGGTGGTATATATTGAAAAGAGAAGGGGGCCGAGCTAACACTCTTAATTAAGATGGTGAACATGAAGCAGTATACCTGCTTTGAATCTGAGCATTCTGACTTCAACATTTAGCTTGAACCACTAATGTAAGTCCAGTCCAGCCTCACAGAGCTGCTCACACGGCTGTGCACTCTTTCTGTCTGGTTTGCCTATATGCGAGTTTGCATGTGAGTCTTCATATTCAATGCTACGATTGCTAAAGTGGCATCGACTGTGAATCCATAATTTGTGTTTTAGTTATCTGTAGCTTTTACATCCAAATGAGCCTCATGTTGTGCTAACATTTATTATAATCGATAAAACATGCCCCTATGAGTACGAACACTTAAAATTCAGCCTCCAATCCACCGAGGTCTGACTCACTTCTGGTGTTCGGGGAAAGGCTTTTCATGTTCGCAAAATTTAGAGCAGAACTCAGATCATAGGAATGACATTGATATGATTCTTTTTAAGGGTGGCTTTGTGCCATAATTTCAGCAGCTTTTATCTGCATAAGGAGCTTTATTCCTTCAGTAATCATTCTATTAATACGTGATTACACTGTATCCCCTGGAGTTTTCATTGTAAAAAGGCTGATAGTCTTTTAATTAGACCTAAAGGGGATTGGAGAAGTGCTTTTACATATTCCACTAGTGCCATGAATTATACAACACTAGTGCACGGAGTCATACGCCTCACATTACATAACCATGTGCCAATTATTCAGGTCTTTATCTGAGCTGTGAATTCACAGCCTTGGCTTTCTCACATAATATCAGCGGCTAAAAAAACTAGAGTGTACATCTGGCCACAGCGAGAATACAGAAACACTCTCCACTTGACAGGCTCATCACATTCCTCTCCAGTTGATAGTACCGGCCTGGGTCCCTGTAAAACAGCGGGTCATCCACAGAAGACGGCCTTCTGCCATGAAATTCTGAGCCCCATGTTTATTTTGTTTTCATCTATAGGTATTTCTGTTGCAGCCGCTGTTGCCGTCCTGACAGGATTTGGCAGGGATGATGCTGGAGCAATGCTGTTGTCTTGGTAACAAACCCTAATGACAAGATTTGATATGATCCTCAGATTTAGAACAAAGCTGCCGTCTGCTGCTGGGCATTGAGAGACAGTAGGTAGACAAGGGCTCAGTATTTCTTTGTGTCTTTATGTGTGTGTGTGTGTGTGTGTGTCTTATATACTATTGTTCTACCTCTTTTATTAGGACAACAACTGCACCTGTTGCAGATAGAGAGATAATCAAAGGAGTGACTCAGCACTGTTTCCTCTACAATAGCATTTAGTGGAATCAGTAAACACATCGACATTAATACAACATTTTACAAACATCCCGACACATTTACAACATTTTTACCGTGTAAAACGTGCAGAGGTAGAAATTACACACCTTTTTAAGCAAAACATTAAACAGTATTTTACTGGAATAAATCACGTCCACACACATTACTGTCAAGCACCAAACCTCTACAGCTCAAATCCTCCACAAACTCATAAAATAGCATGAATGAAAAACACGCAGATAACAGTACAGCATATGTTAAACATGTATGTATGTACGTATATCCAAGTTCACATGTGAAACAGATAAATGGCTACACTCAGTGCAGCTACATGTTTTCAATGGCACTTAGCAGGAGCTCGCTTAAAAGCTAACTTCTACTGTTCTCTACTACAAACTCGCTAACCACCTCATTCAGACATTACAATGACACTGCCTTGAAACTCTAGACATGTTAGCAAGTTACTTTCAACATATTATCTGTTTTTGAACATCAACATACCTGAAAAGAAGGGTGAAATAATCACAAGTGAGTCAGGAAAACACCACGGATCCCCCAGGTATACGTGGGCGGAGACAAAAGCAATCGATCCCAGACAATCTGACTCAGAACACTTAATAGAATATAGAAAAAACATTGCTAATTTTACCTTCAATCCATTCATTATAACGCATATCCTGCATCTCCCTCTATCCCACTTTTCGGCACATCCAGCCGAGGCAGACGGCTGTTCAACATGAGCCTGGTTCTGCTGGAGGCTGCCAATTTGCCGAATATTGCTAAGTGCTACTCATGGTGATTCATGTTGGGTCTCTCTCTAAAGAACAAAGAGTACGGTCTAGACCTGCTCTTGTTGTAAAGTGTCTCAATATAACTTTGGTTATGATTTGGCGCTATACAAATAAAATTTGATTGATTGATTGATTGATCCTGTTCAGGGTTGCAGGAGGCTTGGGCCTATCCCAGCCGTTATTGGGTGAGAGGCGGGGTACACCGTGGACTGATCACCAGTCAATCACAGGGCTGACACATAGAGACAGACAACATTTCATGCTCACATGTACACCTCGGGACAATTCACCAGTGAACCTAACGAGCATGTCTTTGGACTGTGTGAGGAAGCCGGAGTACCCGGAGGGAACCCACGCATGCACGGGGAGAACATGCAAACTCTAACATCTTAACTGTTTTATTTTAACATACAACTGATGTTAAGTATTTTAAATGATTTACATTCCATCTTCTATATAAAACGCACAAAGGCAGAATGGTGGGGCGAAGTCGTTCCGCCTCTGAGCCGGCATCGTAATGGCAGAGGCAAAATGACGTCTGTTGTAAACAGCGGAGCAGGCAAGGCAGAACAGCGCCGTGTGCGTGCATTTGTTTCCACCTCGCGCACATTTTGCTTCCAGGTTGGTCCAGTGTAAAATGGCAAAGGCTGCATGACAGCGGAGCTTCGTTACAGTGCTGAGGCCGAACTGCAGAGTAAAAAGGGCAACACCAAAAGCATCCTTCAGTTTCCCTAAACTACCAGCACACTTCAGTGGTAGAGTCGGTCGTCTTTCAATCAGAAGATCGGAGGTTTGATCCCCAGCTCCCTCAGGCTACATGTCGAAGTGTCCTTGGGCAAGACACTGAACCCCAAATGGCTCCCGGTGGCATAGCCAACGGGTATGAATGTGATATCTGATTGACAGTTGGGCACTTTACGTAGCAACCTCTGCCATCAGTGTGTGAATGGGTGAATGTGATATGTAGTGTAAAAGCAGCTTTGAGTGGTCACAAAGACTAGAAAAACGCTATATAAGTACAGTCCATTTACCATTTACCATTCATCAGGAAAAGTCAAAAATGCTAAACTAACTAAATAATAGTATCTAAAGCATAACATAGTGCCACCACGTGTTGTCATGGTATACACTTCGTCGTGCCAGGAGAGAGACGACAGGAAACGTGACACACAAACCAGGGACGCTGCAGCTCATGGCAGGCGTCTCAACAGCCAGGAGGCGCCCACATCCAGACAGAAATCAATGTGTTATTCAACGTGCAATTCTCAACATGGGTGATAAATGGCTGCCAGGCCTTGTAAAATAAATAGGTTCTTTTTCTGACTGTAAAACCTGCAACAGGAAAAAGGAATCCCAAACACCTTTTACTGAGTTTTGAATCAATCTGTCAAGTACAGGGCATGTCCAAAATGTGTGGTTGTGGAGTCCTGTTTGATTTTTGCACCGAGCACACAGGGGAATCACTGCAGAACACAACTTAGATGGAAAAGTGAAGATGATGGAGTTCTTTAGAAGACAGTGCAATCTCAGAACTCATCGGCTATCGTCTGAAGACGGTGTGACCTCTTGGGGTGACAGCCTTCCCCTGAAAGCGCTGGTCATTGTTTACAGTCCGACTGGCAGCTTCAGACACGATAATTGAGGTGAAGTTAAAATTTATAAAATGCTGAATCTTCACCAGACCATAGCCGATCCAGTGGCTGGTTGCACAAAGCCTCCCAAATTTTTCAGACCAGAAATTCACTTCAGTTATTGGGCCCTATTTAGATGGCGGAGGGCGCACAGTCTAAAGCACATGGCGCTAAGTGATTTAGGGCATGTCTGACGCACTTTTGCTTGTTACATGGTGACCAATCTGGGTGCAAACCAAGGCGCAAGGCACAAAGAGGTTGGCTTAAGTCCCTGGATTATTCATAGGCGAGTTTTCGGCACAACATCAATCCGACCAATCTGACCCAGATCAAACATCTCACACTACTTACGTACTCCAAAAACATGACCAATACAGACTGGAAGGAGCCAGTGGCAAAGAAGCAAAGTACAATTAGTAGGCCTAACTACGAGACAGTAGGGAGAGTGCAGCTGCGTTGTGTTGGGTCCTCCAAATCCTGAGCGAGTTTGTTAGCCGACGAATAAACCGACTGCCGGTTAAATCTATAACCTTGCAGCAGCTGCTCGTCAGTTAGTGTGTCCATAGGGGTTCTCCTGTCCCGAAACATTCTTCTTGACACACCTTTGTTCTCCTCAATGAAAGAAAGACTCAGCCATAGTACGCTTTGTTGAGGTTAAGCAGCTGTTTATGCTAAGGGTGATTGTGCAACGCCTAACCGATTTTAAGGAATTACTTAAGATATAAAACACAACATGAGATGAAAACGTATATATTTAAGGAAATATCCTAAGGACTGACTGTTCTCCTGCATACCACCAAAGCTCACTGAAACACATTTGGACAATACTACTTTATACTCGATGGAGAGAGTATACCTGAGGGGAGAAATGTCCTTTCTCTCTCAGAGAGGAAAGTACACTGGCTTCTTATAGAACACAAAGGACAAGCTTTAACCAATGAGGACATGACAAACAAGTCCACCTCTCTTATATGTAATGTATGAGTGCATCATCTTGTTTTTTATTAAGACAAGTTTTAAACTTTGGTCAGAGGCCTTATCTGCCAGAGCCAGTCCAGTTAAAAACATGTTTTCATTATAGGAATTCAGCCTTCATGTGCATTTTCATATCCAGTGCCAGGTTTAAAAGAAAGGCAGACCACACATCGCATGATCACGTCAAAGTCAGGTATTTTAAATGGCTTGCTTTCTGATCAAACACCTTACATATGAAGGAGGTGACAGGAGTAGCCTTTCACCTCAGAAACATTGCAAAGATTAGATCTATCCTGACGTGTAAGGATGCTGAGTGTCTCATACACGCCTTTGTGTCCTCTAGATTGGATTATTGTAACGTCCTTTTGTCAGGTTTGCCAAAGAAGAGTTTTCAAGGTCTGCAGATGGTTCAGAACGCAGCTGCCCGTATTCTGACAGGATTTTATTGAGTCCTAGAGAAACACTCTCTCGTTTTGCTTACACTACTGTTGTATGTACAGCTGATTGACAATAAAGTTTGATTTGATTTGTTTTGAGTTGAGAGCAACCAGCAGCCATGGTGTGATGATCAAAGACACAACAGTGGAAACGACTTTCAATTCTGCTGTGTTCTCGAAACAGCAAGCGCTGGCAACAGAGTTAAAATTCTATGTTAAGCGGACGCAAATGTGCCGCAGCCGCAGCGTGTTTAACAGACACAAAACAGTGAAAACAGCTCTGTAAACTGTAATGTGATTTGGACACAACATCAAGTGTAGACAACACAGTGACTATGCAAGTCAAGCGAAGGATGTATGTCACATGAGGCTTACTACCTTGAACCAGTAGGTGGCTGATTTTTAACATGTAGAAGTGTATAGAAGGGGACTTATATCAAAAAATATAAACTTTAGGGCAAATTAGACTCCAACAGACTCCAGCAAATAAGACCCTGTTGGAGTTACAGCAACTTCCTGTTTCATTGCGAGACATGGAACTTTGACGAGCCGCCGTGGCCACGCCCTTTTGAGAACTTTTAGTGATGCATGTCTCCTCTGTATACAGGACACATTTGAGGTGAATTGGATGAAAGCCCTAGGGGGAGCTTTTTTGTAGGTCTAGGCATGACACATATGTGTACCAAATCTCATAAATCTAGGCTCATCTTGCTGCAGGGGCTGAATTTTTGAAATATTTTAGGGGGCGCTACTGAGCCACTTTGCCGCGCCCATGTTGGAGACCTATAAAATATCAGAATTTCCACCCCTACTGATGTGCCTGCACAGTTTCATTTATTTAGAAAAAATTCAAACCCCTCAAAAGTGGCGGAAAAGAAGAAGAAGAAGAAGAAGAATTCCATCAATTCCAGTAGTGTCCTTGCACCCGTTGGTGCTCGGGCCCTCGTAAGCAGGGAGCATGACCTGAGACATTGCACTTTGTTCAGTGACACATACTAACATAAGGAACAGGAACATTTATAAAAAATTTATAAAAATGATCATGTTTCCATTCTGATTTACTTTTACACGCTTCAAACACCAAAATGTTCACCCCTCGCCTTCAGATTCAACCTTCATACACAGATATCTGTTTATAGAGATGAACGTCCACGAAGCACAAAGAGGTGAGGAAACTGAACGAAATCCCATTTACTTTCGATTATAGACTAGGAAGAGAAATTAAATGCTTCTCTTTTCCACCTTCAGCCTTTAATGCTAAAACTCAGGCCTGCGTTTGATAATGTGTTGAGCCCTGTTAATAACTGTATGAAGTCAGAGTCACACTGAGAATGAAAAGAAAGTTAAACATCCTCAAGGAAGCAAGTTTCTGAGTGAGGTCATCCATCCGAGGGAAACCAGCGTTACTTGCTGCATCACTCACGGGGTCAGCAGAGTCATCATCATGTGACAGTGAAGTCATTACCGGCAGCGAGGGAACAATATGGCCACAGTTGGCCTGAAAGCACCGTGTCTGAAATAGCTCACATCCTGTCAGTCCCCTCCCTTCTCCTCCCCCCCCCTCCCCCACATCTGCTGAGAGTCTCCACCCCTTTCCTTACCCCTTCCATACTTTGCACCGCGATCAGGACCACAAGCACAGTTTTTTTTATTTATTTGCTCATCCAGACTATCTGAACCAGCAGCTGCAGAAAATAACAGGTTGCAAGGCTGCAAGCAAATGGAGACAATCTCAGCCTGGGAGTGTTTGTGTCTGCAGAGCAGCGGGACGAGTCGAAGGGTGAAAGAGAAGGGTCAGCGCTGCAATCACTGAGGCTGACTCTGACATCAGGGGGGCAGCCAAACACCACACTTCCCTCTTCCCTTTACCCAACCTTTGCCTCCTTCCTTCAGTCTGGTATACAATATAATGAGGCACAAAACAACACAAATTTAAACACACACAATGAACTATTAACACAAGTCTGCATCTCTCCACTTAGGCTGGCTCGGCCTAGTTATGGATGGAGTTTGCTAACACAGGCTGTAAACAAAGTTTTGCAGAACTGCTGCGGAGCGGAGGCAGTCAGGGGACCTGAATAAAGACCCAAAGAGCCAAAGATGTGGCCCCGGTCTCGATGGAGATTTCTCGTCCGCCAACGAGGCCCCAGGAGTTAATATGATCCGGGAGAGGCAGACGGTGCTCGTTCTACGTCTTTGCTCCTTCCAGCGACTTAATTTATGCAGCATCTTGCAGCGCCGCTCAGCCTGAATAGCCGCCGCGACAAGAATTTGAATTTAGAAGTTGGGGGTTTAGTTTCCATGGTTGGTAATGATGGTGTTCTTGGTTGTGTGTGAGTGTGCAGAAGGCTCTGCTCCAGTAAATACAGACTGAGGACTTCAATTCAGCGCTTAGACATGTGTCTATTCCCTGATCTCATCGCTGAGATGAGACTTAATTTTTCCGGTTGGTTTGGAAAGGTGGGCGAGGGGGAAATGCTGACGTCTTTCACCTCGGCTCTCAGAGGTCTTAACCCACACCCCGGAGAAATAAGGGCACCTGCCTGTGTTCAACTTTTGCTCCCTGCTCTCTCCTTTCCATCTCATGCCTGTCCTGTTTCATCCTCCTCCTCCCGCTTTCTGCCTTCTTATCTTCTTTCTCCCTCTCCTCAGGAAGCAATTTGAAGCAAAAGATGCTTGGTTAAGGGCTACGATGGCTCAGTCTGCTTTGATATGCTGCTTTGCCTTATGAGCTGTCAAACATGCCGACTGGAATGGGAGGGGATGGGGAGGGGATGGGAGGGGGGGGGGTGAAGGAAGGGGAGGAGGTAAGGGGGAAGGAGCTCAGCTGAGATTTGGGAAAGGGATACGGGGGAAAGAGAAAAAGCTGAGCTAAGTGGCATCCTTCCGAGCGAGTCGGCGTGAAGATACACTAATTAAGGAAGCCATAATTAGAGTTAGGCCTGACACACAGAAAAAGGCTCCCATCCCTCTTTTTCCCTCCACCCCTCCATCCCTCCAACATCCACTTTGGGTGAATTTTCGCTCATCCATGTCTACCCGGCACGCTGGTTCAGTTACAAGCGTTTCATATTTTCAGCAGGATTCTCCTGCACTGCTTTTATTTGACTTGAGGTACAAAGTAATGGAAGGGAGAAAATCGCACCTTAACTAGGCCAGAGAATATTCTTCCTCCCCAGTTTCCCATTACTCATCTGCGCTCTCCGAGTTGAGATTGTTTTCATGTAAAGAATCACCACAATTTCATACTTGACTAATGATAGTGAAGATAAGTCTACCAGCTGCGGCGCCTGAGGAGGACAAAGCTAAGGTGAATAATGTTATTCCACTGTCACTCCTGCCTGGATCTAATCATCAATCACATTGCCTCATAAACATTGTGTGTTCGCACAAAAGATGTGATGCGTTTGTCCTAAATTAGATTGTACCTCTCTGTCATTTATCAAGTCTTTCTCATATATAAAGGCCAGCGTACGCCGTGACACACAAGAGAAGGGACTGGGAGCTCGGTGCAGTCAGAATGTCCTGCAGCTACGTCCTTCCTTGAATTACATTTCTGCAGATGGAGGGGAGGAGAGGAACGGCATTGAGTTTCAAAGGACTTACGTTTGTTTAAATGAATTCCCAGCTTCCTCTCATGTTGAAAAGAGGCCGAGCATCAAAGCGTGGTGGCATTGGCAGTGTGATTATGTTGGTGTGCACTTGTACAGTATGGCTGCACGTGGCTGTGTGGCTGCAGACCTCTGAACGCAGCTTGAAATGGAATCTGATTGCCTCCCACCAACACCAGAGTCAGAAGTGATGGGGAGCTTGGTTGTAAGTTTCATGGATGGATAACCAGAGGAGGGAAGTAAAGAAGAGACTTTTTACTTTAAGAGTACGTCGAGTTTTCAGGTATCTCTATGTAAAGACAATTTATGTCTGCCTCAAATATGCATCATTTTCGACTCCTTACATTTTCAGAACAAGCCTGTTACTTCGGCTTTAATGCATTCGATGGAAATCGTTGATTATTTTTATTTTGCATCATTACGGGCAGCTTTCCCAACACAACAACTGATTTAATAGAAACATAGAAAAGATGAATCCTTGGCCATCTGTGCATATCTAGCATGCCAGACATTTCATGACAAACAGGAAGTAAACAATGTACGAAGAAGAAACAGACAAGAGAGACACAGTGAGAACTTTAACAACCGCCCTCCAGTGAAAATCAAGTGTGGTGGTCCATGTGGTGTTCTTCATGTGCTACAAGACATATCAGGGACAACATGAGCAGTCATCTCCATGGCTGGGCCTGTCTGCTTTTAAACTGCAGTGTACCAAGGACAGGCTGAACAACACGTTTTCAGATTGGCAGCTTTGAGACGTCACAAACCTAAGGAGCCAATCCCCTTAATGGACGGGGTGACGCTATGCATATCATTATGTGTAACCTATGGCAACCACTTCACCAATACGCGAGCCAGCTGTAACCGTCATTGCAGTTTTTGCAAACTCACTACGTTACTGCTACTAATGACTACATTTCAAGCTCGCTAAGTTTCAACAAGTTGCCGCTAAACGATGGCAGAGACGTGTTTTGTTTTCGCGACGGAGGGAGCGGTTGCACATTTGCATAGCGGGCATAGTGCTGTTTTTAATGAGGGAGGAGAAGGAGATGACTTGGGAAGTTAATTAAACGTATTTTGCAGAAAAAACATATCAGACTCAATTTATTATTTCAAGTAGAACATTTTATACGTCTGAAAGCGTGACTGGAGCTGCTCTTTGATGCATTTGAGGGGAATTATTGAATATTTTTATTTTTGCATCAGTACGAGTTGCTTTCCCAACATAACGACTGATTGAAACCAAAGTGGATGGGACGATATCACATAGAAAAGATGAATCCTTGACGTAGCCATCTGTGCATATCTATCATGACAGCCATTAAATGACAAACAGGAAGTAAACAATGAGTGAAGAAGAAACAGACGAGAGAAAGAAACTCCATGGTGCTACAGTGAGAAGTTGAAGATCATTTGAACCAGCAGAGATTGCAGACGACAGATTCAAAGCTGCAAGACGTTCCCATCAACTTATTTGGACATTGGAGCAGTAAGTAAATGTTATCAAGGTTGTTCTTAACTTCTTGCAGTCTCTATTTTATTATAGATGAAGTTAGAACGCTTTAAGAAGTTCGGTTAGTTTTGCACAGAAACAGCCCGTATAAGTGTCCTTCTGAGGGCTACATTTCAGAGCTTGCACTTTTAACTTTTTACTTCAGTGAAGAAGTTGAAATCAGTTCTTCGGCTCTTGCAGGAGACTTTTTTAAACAGGCATTTATACTTAGACTTGAATAGAGAATGTGTGTACTGTTGCCACCGCTGTGAATAACTGAATCTGCCAATTTGGAAACAAGACAAAACGACTGCAAAGGGAAGAAAAACAAAACAAAAGATTAAAAATGACGGCAGCTGCCTCTTTCACTCCTCTGGTCATGCTCACAAGTAGGGTTATATATATCTACATACTGTATGTGCTGAGGGGTCTTTTGTCTCATGTCTTGTCCATGGCTGTTGGCTACTTGGGATACAATTAGCAGCTGTTTATTGATTTTTTCATTCATATTTCATTATTTGGCATTGATTTATTTCACTGATTCTGTGGATCATGTAAAAATTAATGCTGCACATTTTTCTTTCTTTACAGGCTGTGTTCCAGTCTGGCCCATCCCCATTTCAGATTTTCTTTTTTCTGTAGCCTTTCCTGGAAGAAGAGAGCGGCAGCATCTCTCACAGACGAGGAAATTGATCAAATGAGAGGGGGGCACGTTGTTATTTCACATTACAAATTCACCAGCGTACTGTGCATAAAGATGCATAATCTCGGGTATCATTTAAATGCAAAGTACAAACACCCGTCCCCTCCCGCTCTCCCTCACATACAACAAACAGAGCTCCATGGATAACAAGAATCATTGGTGTGCATGTGCTGCAGCAATAAGACAGAGGGAAGCTTTGTTGCTGGCGAGCCGGGTCGCTCCACCTCCTCCTTGTATCAGCACGTTTTCTTCCCTAACTGCTTAGGGCAGGAGGGGGCAGGAAGCAGGAGAGAGCTAAGTGTGTGTCTCTGCATCTCGTCCCCTCGTGTCTCATATCCCAGACCTTGAAAGGAAACCTCAGGAGTGTGTGCGCTTATGCTGTGGGAGTCATATGATGGTTATAAATACATCACAGTCCACGACACTTAGTCCGATTAGATGGTCAAATGCAAACCTTCGAGCTCAGCACATAGAGAGGGGGAAAAAACAACGCAGCTGCTTACCGAACAGAGTTTAAACAGAGAATAATGAGAGTTGGCACAGGCAGAGCTGTTTGTTAACGTGCGTGTGAGTGTGTGTCTGGAGGGGAGGAGGGTCTGGAGCGGAGCAAGAGATGACTATCAGCCAGGCAGTTTAGGTAGCTGCTTCCTGAGTGCTGATGTGGCCCCCGTGATTCAATTGGCCGGGCTGCTGAGTGACTGCGGGGCTACCGGCTCTCTGGTTGGTCAGCCGGGGCCCTGCTGCAGCACAGCAACGCCATCCTGTGGAGAGCGAGGGGAGTGCAGCAGGGAGATAAAAGGACGCCCGACCCTGCAGGAGATGCAGATGCAACCTGTGGGACCGAGCAGGGGAGGAAGACACAGGGGATCAACACAGGTTTAGCATTAGCATAAGCAGGTTTAATTTAGCATTTATTTGACATAGATGGCTTCCACTCTGTTAAACATTCACTCAACAGGTTGGCTCTTGGAAAATAGCTGCAGCCCCGTAATGTACATGCCATCTATTACAGATTTTGTTGCATCCTGATGTCACAAAAGGCAAAATGAGTCACATTTTCTCAAACAGTTTGGGAGGCTGAACATGAAATATGACAGTGATCAGTTGTTCCGGTCATTTTAAAGTAATATCAGTGTCTGCAAAATGAAGAAATAACACTTTTTGTACTTAATAATCCCATATCTTGTGAATATTTCTATAAAACTTGATGAAAATGTTCTCTAAAATTAGAAAAGTCGAAGAGTTTGGGTCAATCCAGCACTGTTGCACTGACATCCGTATTCTCAGAGGGGGAAAGCTCACCGGGAGCCAATTCCCAAAGCCCCACTGCCCCCCCCGCTGAGTCGATGTTACCTGCACTCACAGTAGATGGCGACAGACCTCTGAGGCCCGGCGGATAAGAGCCTCTCAGCAGGACAGTCTCTTAAAGAAACACAGTCAGAAGTGGTCACGCCTCCTGCAGTCCGAGGAGGAGAGGAGGTCTTCTTCTGATCCCCACACACGTGAAGGATTCTGGTCAGAGCTATGAACGGCTAAAAAACCTGATTGTTTCCATTGAACGCACTCAATTTCAGGTAATTCATCGAGAACAGACTGTTAACGGACACATTAACCAGTAAAGCACAAAAGCTCCTGAAAGAGCAGACACAAAGTGTGAGATATTGTTAGAGTAGTAGTCTTCCATTAGAGACGCAGCCTTTTCATGCCTGCCAGGAAGCTGTTTGCTAAATCTTAAAGAAAAATGCAGTTCTTAATGACAAATAGATTCTTGTTGTTGTTCTAGTTTGGTTTTGATCAATGCAGCAAGGAAGCTAAATTAAGGGAAGATGAAAATAATTAAACCTGCATTGATTTAAGGCAGCTATAATCAATAGTTTTATATAAACAATGTGGAAGCTGTCACTGCTGGCGATGAGGACATCTGAGGCTGCAGCATGCCGGTGTTTTCTGATATATCAAATGTACATGGTGTACTGGCAAAGTTAGCAATTAGGTAGTTAGCAAAGTGAAACATTGAGACCTTAAATTTAGTAGCTAAAGAGACAAATATTTTTATGATACAACCGAGGCTGAATATTAGCTGTACATACTATTATGTGCTACTCTTGTCCCGAACATGTGTAAGTAGTGCAGTGATTCTCAAACTGTGGGGCGCGCCCCCCCGTGGGGCGCGGTGGAATGACAGGGGGGGCGCGCCAACGTTTGGAAAATGTAGCAGGCGGAACTATGTTTTGACGTCGGACAACCCGGACTCATTTTCAGGTGACACAGTACACAAACGCGTTGTCCTCGCATATGTCAATGATTTCTGTGAGAAGCACATCACATGTAGATTTCCACACTCTAATTGTACTCTTTTCTTCACTGTATTACGTTTTAATTCATTCACAATCTACTTTAATCTGTTCACTTTGCTTTCCTTCACTCCCCCAACAAACCTGTACCTCTGCTCTCTGCACAGCTGCTGGCCCCGCCCCCCTCTATCTGTCTGTCTCTCTGTCTGCTTTGTTGACTACCCTCATCAGCCGTCTGTTTAATTAAGTTACAAAAGTTAAATATTTTCTCTCGCAATTCAAAACAGCACGTGAGCCGCGTGTGCACGAGGGACGTTATTAATGACGTAGCGATCAAAACGAGCGATCGATTGTTACCAAATGACATCTGCACCTTTTAGCTTTCAAGCTTTATAAACAGCGACAATCAATGCATTTACAGTAGGGACATACGGAGATATACAATAGGATTGTTTAGATTAGATTGCGTAACAGAACTGCATATGATTGTGTGCGGACAGAGAGCGTCCGATGCCGGACCCTCTTTTACCCGTTAGAACCAACACTGAGAGGAGTAAACTGGCCCCGCTGTCGTTTATTTGGTTGCCATGAGTTCACGTGTGATTGATGTCCTGTGACTCCTGTCACTGTTTCAGGGCCGCCACAGCAAAATGTATGTAGCGGAAACACTGTTTTTTTTTAAGCACTGATTGAACTTTATTATTATTGTTCTGAAAAAGTCATTGCACATTTTATTATATTTCTATTTGGAAAAAGTCTGATGGAGCAATTGAAATAGTTTGGTTTTTTTGCACAGCAAATTACTCAGAGAAAAGTGAAAAGAACGGTCACGATCTTGACTTTCTGTCAATAAAAGTTTAACTTCACCCATTTGTGACATTTTTGGGGGGGGGGGGGGGTAAAGGGGGGGCCTGGACATTTTTTTTTCTCCAAGGGGGGGCTTGACAGAAAAAGTTTGAGAACCACTGAAGTGGTGTATTCTGACAAAATATCTCATCCTGCTGTCTTTTAATGTACCACTCACTGTGAACATAGACAGATTATCTCATGGGCGAAGTAGGCACATGTTCAGGGCCCTGAGCCAATGAGGGGCCCTTGGCCTTAAGAATGAACATCATTTTTTTTTATGTGTAAAGTATTTTTGTTTTTAAAATAAATGTTATTTTGAAAAAGACAAACGTGCAAAAGATTTGTAGATGAGAAAAATGATGTCTGATTTGACGGGATGCTTTTTCCCTGCATGTCCTGATTTGGACAGTCGTCCTGCAGATGAACTGAAGAATGAATCATGGCCTCTGATAGGTCCATAGTGCATATCATTTGCCCCCGCTATCTGCTCCGTCTCAGGGGCCGATTCACAAAGCAAATTGCACTGATGATATTCAAGCGCAAACACGCCCTTAAAGTGTCACAGATCCGTGCAGTGTGCTCTTGTTGTGTGTCTGATCGTGGAGAGGAGCGGTCTGTACCTCCACTCTCTGCTGCGCTCTCAGGCAGTAGCTGAGCGCACACTGACGGATCTCAACTCCATGCTTCATAGAAAGTCAGTCTTCTTGCTGATAGTCTCATTTGCTTTAGTAGGTCACAGAGAGAGTCCGTATTTATTTCAGTCTGTTTCATAACCAGCAAAAAAACTCCTCACAGGAGCCACGCATCTGCTCGATTTGTGACGTAGCTGTTTGCTAACAGGTGAGTTAGCTTTAATGTAGCAGTAGTGATAATGTGTCAGCGTTCACAGCTTGTTGCTCTCTCTGGATGATAAGAAAATATTTTCTACCTTTCAGAAGATGTAACTGAGAAATGTTTCTGACAGTCACATTTGTGTTGTTGCTAGCCAAGGCTTGCTAGCTCACATTGCCAAGTCTATCATCACTATCATTCTTTGTTTCACCAAATCAAACTGTGCCACCATCAGAACCATGAGCGGTTCCTTCTGCTAGAATATCTGTCAGCGGGAATCTCCTGCACTGTGATCATCAGTCATTCAACCTTCATTTAAATCTCAAGGAATCATTGAATGCGAGCCCTCATTTTCAATGAGAGTACCGAATAGATACACACAAACAGAATAAATACAAGGAACAACAGCACAACAAACAGAGGCAGAGTAGTTTTAATGTATGTACGTTGCGAAGTGTTCCGTGTGACTGCAGAGAAGCTTTAAGCAGTGGGACTTTGAGCATCAGTCATTTACTAGAACGTGTTGAGTAGCGACTGTTTCCAGTCAGTGGAATACTTTGGGAAAGGTAAAGGCATACACTTGAGTTGGCTTAGCCTTCTGTGCCTTTACACCTGCTACAAATATGTCAGGATTCACATTTGCTGTTATTCTACATTTTCAAAGCTTCATGCCACATAAAACTTCACCACTTTGCAGCCCGGCTTAGATGTTGTTCACGTTAATTTTCACATTCAACATTCACCTGACAAAGATTCACGTGGGGCTCCGTGGTAGAGTGTGTCGTCTCTCAATCGGGAGGTCGGGGGTTCGATCCCTCAGGGTTTTGCCGTCAGCGTTTGAATGTGAGTGTGAATGTGACAGGTAGTGTTAAAGCGCTTTGCACGGTCAGAGGTCTAGAAAAGTGCGTTATGTATAATCATCCGTCTTCATTTATCTGACATTTCATCAACAAACACGTTTAGTAAAACTTTTGCATCCTGCTTTTGAGTGACATGACAGCACATCAACTATACGGGTGCATTCACTTTCACCTTCTCCTGTTAATGTACACCTTATTTAGCATGAGTAGAATTTCTGCCGTTGAAGACAGAGGCAGGATTTACTCACAGGTTACAATCAAGCTGCGGCCCCCCCACAGAGACCTCCCCCCGGCCCAGCCCTGCTGATTGTGGCGCTGACACCCCCGGTTGAAACAGAGTTCATTGTTACTTTGTTTATTTGACAGTAACAAAGTCTGCTCGATGCTCATTGTTCCTCCCTCACTGTCATTTTTCCCCCATAACTCTATATTATGCTAATTCTCCGCTGCATGGATACTGCAGAGCCAGACATCAGCGCTGTCATCCGTCTGATTGACAGCTCCAGAACATGTGCTCGCTGGATGTCATCTCCTGCAGAAACACTGCTTCTTTTCAGACACGCTGCTCTGTTTATGCGTCACTCTGAGGTTTAAACATCACACACGCACACACGCGCGCGCGCACACACACACACACACACATTCCCTCCTACGGGAACTGAGAATATTAAGATTATATAAGATGAGTAGAGGAAGAGATGGAGCCGAGTTCCTCCCTCAGATTTCAAACAATTCTTTCAGGTTCTTTGATTTCATTGTTAGGGAAAACACACACACACACCTACACACACACACACACACACACACACACACACACACACACACACAATGATACAAAATATACATGTCTGTATGTTGTAAATAATCAAAAGATTATGTCTCAGGGAGCGTACCAACACTCTAAATAAAGAACACTGGTGATTAAAGACGTAACTTTCTCTTTAAGATTCTGGGAAAGTTCATTCAGACAATAAAATTATAACACAGCACAGTCAGCGAAAGGGAGGAGTGACACTTAAAATAATCAAATTATTAAGTTACGCATTTAAAGGAAAGGAATTAGTCTGGTGTGTTTGGTGATATTGTTGAAATAACAAGGACAGCACCGTTCATTGTCTATTGTCTCCTGTCTATAAGTGTTGTTGTGTTTTGATCTATATATATGTTTACATTAATGCTTATTAGTATCCATAGGCCTGTATATAGTAGTTTTCGTTTTTAGTGCATGCGTTCACTTGGATTCAGGCAGACAGTATATAATTTTCTTGGGCGGGAGCAGAACGGTAAAACGTGGTGAGGCCGGCAGAGATTGCCAAAGGTAGACGGCATTCCTGTCCAAAGTTAAAAACTATTACTTTTTGCCATCCTCCGCAACGGAATTTACAACCAGAGGTCACCTCCCTCCCTCACACAACAAGCAAACATGGGCGATCTTTCACCATCCCTTTTTATGTTTGCAATAGCATATCAGGAGAAAGCTGCATTTATGTATTAGAATAATGACGTAAAATGATGACATGAAATACATTTTTTTCATGATATAGTTTATTCAACATCACCATAGCAACATCTCGTCAGGCGTGTTCAGAATGACCATGTGAGTGGACGTTAGACAGTTAAAATAAAGCAGATTTTTGTTCGAGTTACACGTGCATGTGAGGTTCCGTTTCGTCCACAGGGGTCACTAAAGTCAACAGCATTTCGTTGTTTCCATATCATAATATTTTCTTTTTATTTGTTGTGTCTTCTACAAACCGCTGATCCCAACAGCTGTTCTGATACTGTGCGCAGCATGCGTAGGTGTACGGGCCGTTGTGTGGAGTAAGACATAGTGTCGAGGGAAAGAGCTGTCTGACACCAAGGTGAAGCGGTGACAAAAATAATACAGCATGAACACTTGAACAGAGATGTTTGTTTATATGTAGGACTCTTTTAAGTCGCTAAAGTACATGGTACCCGTCGCCCCGTCTGCAGCAGTGCTTAGCTTAGCTAACTGTTAGCTTAGCTTTATAAGGAAAATTACTATTGATAAGCACCTCAACCCTACTTCACAAAATCCGAAGTGTCCCTTTAAGAAAAGCTAGACTAAAATGCATTCTGACTAAAACTAACATAGAGTTTTGTCAAAGGACGTATAATAGACTAAATAAAATTAAGTTAATCCAGTTTGATCTTCTGGTTTCTTGCAGGCCTCAGAGTTCTGCAGCCGAACTTTGAAAACCTTTCATCAGACTTCTTCCTGCTGCCTTCGGGCTCATATTCCTGAGTCATTCTGCAGTCATATTTCAGAGATCTAACTTTGCTCATTCTCAGGATCACGGAGCGCTACAGTTGCGTAAGTGGATTCAGAAAGGTGCTGACATTTCCTTTTTTTCTGACCCCCATTCTCCAGGTTAATAATAAATACACGTCATCTGGGATTCACTTTTAAATCAACAGTTACAGTTTTGATATTTGTTTGCTTCTTTAGCTCCTGTTTGAACCAGAACAGTATTTTAAGAATAAATCAGTAATATAATAGAACATAATGTTTGGTTTCTTAAACCTAACAAACATGATTTCCTTGTTTGCAGTGAATGATTACAAGAAGTCAGAAACACGAGCGCTGTGTTTACAACTTGGAAGCTGCCACGGCTGACATTTTCCAAATTCCCCATCTGAGGTTTAAGCAGCACAAGTTCTCAGTGTGATCATTGCCTAGTCTTCAGCTTGTATCGGCCTCTTCATGGGTCCCAGCCAACACGCCCAATTTCCCCCCAACCCAAAAATCTGTCAGCACCAGCTGGAGTCATTACCCCGGCTCCTCCCTGGGTATGTGAGGGCCACTCCTCCCTCATATCCTCGTCAGCCAACAGGGACAGATGTTCATTACAAGCCCATTTCCTCCCTCCAATATTATATCTATTAGCATTGGGGCAGAGTTAGGGAGAACATAGCTGCCTATTGTCTCTTAGGACGTTGGCATTGCTTCATATAGTAACGAGTGAATGGGATGAATGTGTTAAGCAGTCACCTGCTGGCTGATCCTGGGCCAGAGCAACACGCTAAATGTAACTGTGGAATGATGAGGCTCATTAGCAGCTGATGGCCACTCAGTCCTGTAAATTGATGATGAGGAGCTTTTTGGGGTCACTTCTAGTTTAATACTTACAGAGCCAGAAGGCTGCATGTTAATCATCCAAATGACTCAGCTGGTAAGAATTTCTATGTAAGTTAAGGAAACTCAGAGAGAAGAGAACATGAAATATTGTTATAAAAAATAAATGAGTCGAACTCTTGTTCATGTTGATGGCACAGTGGTGCGGTCGTTAACAGTGAGAAGGCTCTTGTGTTGGCAGTGGTGTACTGGCTGGTTGAGGGGCAGGGGCAAAACAAAGAAAAAGGGCACCAGTTGTATGCCCTGGGGCAGGAGTGTACAGAAAGTTGTGAAAGCGAAACAGGGGCAACTAGGGTCAACTATAGGCATCCCATGAGGGCACATTGTCTGACATGTAGTGGGTGCGGAGGCTAATACGTTTCCAACATGTATCACTTATGCACTGGAAGGGCACCCAATTACATTTTATCCATTGGAAGGGCACCTGAGAGGGCACTGCATCATACACAGGTCTGTATGTGACTGACTGACTGAGTGGTACTTTCAGAGCCGTAGAGAGAGAGAGAGTTGCGACATCACAATGGCGGATCATGGAGCATATTGGACCTCCGCTGCTGGACTCTCTGTACGGCTCTGGATACTTTGTTCGGGGAGTAGGCGGGGCTGCTCGTCCGCTGCTCATCCGCTGTCCTGCTTTCAAACACGTTGTCATCAGCTTCATAAGGACAGTCCTTGTAACACATTGCCCACAAAAGCGCACATTTATCTACAGGGGCATCCATGAGGGCACTTTCACGGCATTTTTCCAAGGCGGTATTGTACCTCCTGAGTACACCACTGGGTGACGGTATAGAATAACTTGCCATCTTGTGTTGGAATAGAAGTTACTTTAGCGTAGCGGCGTTTGGGACTGAGTCACCTTCTATTTGGCAATGTAACTTATCAAAAGTATATTATAGTTTTTAATTTGTTGATTAAGAATTCTTCTATCCATCCATCCATCCATCCATCCATCCTTAAGTCCATCCATCTATCCATTCATCCATTCAATATATATCCCCCAGTCCTATACTCTAATCATAAAGTGTGAAACGATACAATTTGTATTCTAAACTTTTATCTGCATTACAACAAATCAAACATGGGGATGCAGTAAAAGAAAGTGCGTAGCTTTTAATATGATGCATGTATACTTTCCTTTGCTTTTCAAATTATGTTTATACATCACAGGGCAGGGCCTCAATGTTGGAATGAAAGACTAGAGGGACAGGAAGTCACTGAGGTTTGATTCTCAGTAAGGCTACACAAGTGTTCAGGCAGCCCTGCTTTATCAATGTCACTCAGCAGGAGGATCCAGTGCACCAAAGGAGGGGACTTTGGGGTTTGGACGGGCCCTCCACTCCTCTCCGCCCCAGAGAGAAGGCCCTTGTTCCTGGGTGGCTGATGAGAGCTGGCCTGCTGACAGAGGGCCCTCCGCTGGAGGAAGATGCTATTGTGTGTGGGAGCCGTACACCACAGAGGATTCACTTCCTCTGACTCATGTTTCATTCAGAGCTCCCTGCTCTGCCTGGCACTGCTCTGTCTATACACAGCATATCAGATCATGCCGCAGAGCTCATCACATGCATTTGTTGCAGGATGTGGTTTTTTGTATTCCATGTGGCACTCACATTTTCTTTCTTTACATTTTCTGTCTTTATGGGAATATGAGTGTGTCTCTGCACGTGAGTCTCTGGTTTGTTGTCTGTACTGCCCTGTGTGTGTTTTTAATCTTCAGGAGTAGGTTTTATAACAGCTCCACAGGGAGCATTCGCTCTATGAGTAGTGATTCCACTTGTCTTCACAGATAAACGCTATGAGAGTCTGCTCTCAAGTGGTTATATTAAAACTGTCAATAGTGTAGCGCAAAGGAATGTTTTGTATCTGCGTGTATATGAGCCTGAACTCCCAAAAGGCAAAGCGCAGTTGGCAGGCAGTTAACAAGAAAGACGGCACTGCAGTCCATTTCTCCTTAAAGACAGAAAAACTGTCCATGGCAACCGCTTACATAATCCTGTGCTGAGCCAAAGTGGGTGATGAAAACAATCTGATAGCGCTAATTGTACTCGTATCAAAACCTTGCTCATCTTTTATCTTTTACCTCCCACTGCTTAGCACCAACAATTAGCTCACTTCAAAGTTAACATGAATATATGAATAAGTTTGCAATAAGTGAGTGACTCTAAAGCGCCCGTAGGTGTGAGTGTGAGTGTGAATGGTGGTCTGTCTCTATGTGTCATTTGGAGCAAAGAGTTGTGCAGTAGAGATCAGCGGGTGGAGCCGCCATAGCCACTTTGGCTAACCAAAACGCACACTTAACTTATCAAAAAACCCAGCAAGGATACCGGACGTCGGCGTGTTTAACAGCAGAACAGCTTCTTTGTGTTGGCCTGAGGTTCACAGATATAGAAACTTCAATGACAGATTGAAGAAGACAAGAACAGATCAGCTACAGGAGCCGTATTTGTCAACAGAGCTGTCAATCATCCTTTTTACAGCATCAAATAACACATTAAAAATTGTCATAGAAATGAACACTTGGACGTAAATCAGCATGATAATAACTAACTATAATGACGTATAGGCGTGTATTTTGCTTTTGTAGTTTGACTCATGTCCCATCTGTTAACATGGAGGAGGCGGTCTTTATGACCGATACAGCAACCAGCAGGGAACGATAGAGATGTTTTGGCTTCACTTTTAGGGAGCTGTCATGCCGTCCATCTTTTTATACAGTCTATAGTACAGACAATAGAGTGATGTATTTCCCAAAAGGTTATGATTAAAATGCATTGCATCCAGGTGGCTGGAGTTGTTCAAAGAATCACAGAAATGTCGGCGTAAAATAAAGTCCAAAATCGTGTCCATATTATCAATTACTAATAATGTTGTCTTACCTCCTGGAATTTAAAAATCATCACTCATAACTTCTTCCTTCAGTCTTATTACAGTTTTACCTGTATGAGGGAAGTTCTCGTATTTAAGATGGGATTGTTAAAATAAGATTTTTTTTGCAGTACAATGTATGTTCAACCCTGTCAGCCCCATTCTGAGTGAACAGCAGGCTATGGTTTATTGGTGGTAATTGCTGCTTTTCTGGCATGTGATCAGCCCATCTGTTGCTGACGATGAGAACATGTGGTGTAGTACTACACACACACACACACACACACACACACACTACAGATAACAACAGATAACTGCCTGCACCTGATCCCTTTATGATATGATAAACCAACCCATACACCATACTGCCAGCCAAAAAGCACACACACGCACACTTCATACAGTATGCTGCAAGGGTGCCCAGCAACAATAATCTGTTACATATCATATGGACACACAGAAATCAGCCTCCACCTTGTCCATACACTCTCCTGGAAAGAACATAAACTAAACACAGACCATACTTACAGTATATACATTTATGAATGGAGATACTTTCATGCAAAAACTAACACACACCGTTAGTGGGGAAATGAAAGCCTGATTTATGACGTTGATGAATGGATTTTGGATATTGTATCCTTTCTGGTTGGTGCAGAAAGTGGGTACAGTAGGACGCCAGGGAAAGACTCACACACACACACACACACACACACTCACACACACACACACACACACACACACAAAGCCACACATATTGCTTATATATAAACTGACAAGAACATATGCTGTATCAACACTGTATCGTACATGGATCATAGTTTCATGCATGCAAGCAGAAACGTGTAAATACACACAAAAGGATCCTGTCTCTGCAGGGGAAGCCCAGTCTTTGCTATGATTAATAGCAGTGCAGCTCCCGCTCTTTACCTCAGATTATCTCTGTGCTGAAGCTGGAAAAACAAGCAGACAGTCCACTTATATGACACTGACAAGAAAAACACTTTCGGCCGACCAGCCAGACTTGCATATAGAGCGAGTGTGATCGCGCTTAGCATGCAATGTTCTGGGATCAGCAAGCCTTGGAGGCAGAAATAAGGGCTCATTTGCAAGACGGCTCTGTGCTTGAGTTGCATTGGCCCAGATTACCACTGTAGCAATTACCTTGTAATGCAATATTGATGATATTTTTTAAGTCCAATGTTCTACTTTTTACCTCTTCAGAGGTATAAAGATGCCCTCCAGCAACAGTACACTAACATGAAAATGCTAACTTTTAACTTTCTCTTCAGCAACTTCAGCTGGATGTAGAAAGTTGATGATCAGTGATGCTGAGAGTCGAGTGAAGCAAACAAATATTCCAAAATCGCCTTCCTTCACCTCAGGTTCATTTTCATGGGCCTTTTAAAGTACATGTGCTTGCAAGAACTTTGCTCAGTAGCTAAAACAATTTATATGACTTTGTGCCAGACAAACTTCTTTGTTTGCATCTGTAACTTTGGAGGCAAAGGGACATTCAAAACAGAGATCCAATGAACTACATTATCATTTGGCATTTATCCACAGCAGGTAAAGCATAAACTTCCTGTCACTTCCAGTCAGTTTCGGCCAAAGAAAACGCTCCTTTCATTGCCTCGCTGGACAATCCTGTGTCGACTGAAACCCCACGAGTATGATGGAAATTAATACCAATAAATAAATACACACAGCAAGCAATTAACTCTGTGAGGCTACCGTAGGCACAGTTGTGCTTTGCATGCTAACTTGCTAATGTTTAGCATGTGATGATTATTCTGGTCGACATCTTGGTTTACCATATTTGCATACTAACATTTGGTAATAAGCAGTAGACATCGTGATTGGAATATGATTAGCTGTAAGTTATGAGTCAGGCCTCATGTTTCGTCTCTGTGGTTCTGTTCAGCTCAACAGGATGTTAGGACAAAGCCAGGTTAAAGCTGTTTAAATGTCATGGAGAGATTTCAACTCCTGTTATCACAGCTGCTCAGGCTATAAGCACTAACAAATCTGACTTTACTTCAGGGACATGAACTGACAGAGGGTTTAGTGGTTCATCATAAAAAAATTAAAGAGACCGGGTCTATTTTTTTGATTTATTCCCAACCCTAACATACTGGGAGGGCTCTGTGGAGAATGGGCAGTGGAGCAATGCTCACCCATCATCCAATCACTGACTCATAGGCGGATATAAACAGAAAGCATGGCTGCACTCGTGTTTTTCTCTGAGACTTCCAAACCAAACTGTCAAAGGAACATTGTGAACCTCCCACCGACCAAGAGGTGAGATCATAAACTTATAGTTTAAAGTGAAAGAATTTCCAGTCCCTGTGACATTAACTTTTATTGTCACAGTCGCTTATAAGGGCTCAACAAGTATTTTCTTATTGGTACCTCTGGGTTGTTGCCACAGTTGTCTGGTTCCATTTCGGTATTTTCATTGGATGTGTGGTAGACATATTTTCACTTCGGTCCAGGTGTTTGGCAGCTTCCCTTCGGCTGTCAGTCCAGGCAATTGCAAGAACATGACAGGCCTCTGAACTGTTTACCTAACCTCACTCCATTAACTGGCCCCGACTGACAAGCTTTGGAGTTGGGAGGAGATGGGAGGAGAAGGTGAGGTCAGGAGAGGTGAGTTCAAGAGAGGTGAGTTTGGAGAGTAGATGTCTATGTTCAAATCAAATCATTCCCCAGTACTACTAAGCTGTCTATTTTGGTTCTGTTAAAGTCTTTGACTAAAATGACTAACAGGAAGGAACACCAAGGTTTTGACCGATAAGGTCTGGTAACACCAGAATTTAAATGTTTGACATTTTGTAGCAA
Organism: Semicossyphus pulcher; assembly: GCF_022749685.1. Lineage (NCBI taxonomy): Eukaryota > Metazoa > Chordata > Actinopteri > Labriformes > Labridae > Semicossyphus > Semicossyphus pulcher. The sequence continues at coordinate 28,025,651 of NW_027211737.1, read as the reverse complement.
AATGAATTAACTCAAAAATGAACCAGAGTCCATTTTTGCTTCCAGCACATCCATGTAGCTGACGTATGATCAATAGCCATAGTCTTTACAGTACTGACCTTTGGGGGCCAAATAGTGTTACTAAGAGGAAGTTCATTACACGACGGTGCTTAAATTGGTTAATTACGACATGCAGAGATTGATGGATGGATACGGCTTAAATCACACAATCCGTCGATCTGCTGCGCTGATTCCTGCGGTCCCGTTCACCGTGTCTTACTTTACCACCAGTGGAAATGTTTCCATTTAATGTGAGTAAAACAGCTAGCTTAGCTCATTTTAACGTGAGTAAAACAGCTAGCTTAGCTCATTTTAACGTGAGTAAAACAGCTAGCTTAGCTCATTTTAATGTGAGTAAAACAGCTAGCTTAGCTCATTTTAATGTGAGTTAAAACAGCTAACTTAGCTCATTTTAATATGAGTTAAAACAGCTAGCTTAGCTCATTTTAACGTGAGTAAAAACAGCTAGCTTAGCTCATTTTAATGTGAGTAAAAACAGCTAGCTTAGCTCATTTTACTATGAGTACAAATACAATGTTGAATAAAATGTGTTAATTTAAAGTACCTTAAGCAAATGTACTGAGCTAAAGAGCCTGCTAACTGAAAGCAAACCACTGACGACAAAGAACACTTGCAATCAGGCGATACTTCACAGAGCTTATAAACAAATTAGAGAAATTTTAGCCTCCAAAACATTTTTTTTAGATCTAGCCTAATTGTTGGCTGGACTAGGCTACAATCTAAATGATCATCTGGCAGATTATAGGTTTTCAATCAGTTTGCTTGTCTTTCCATCCCAGTTAAATTTGGCGAATGCAATGTTAAGTTAACCAACACAAATGATGGATGAAGAACCAAGGTGTCATACATCTGAATTTGCCTTGAACGTCCTTAAATCTGACCACATTCATGTCATAAGTCTTCTATTTGTTAAACTACTTTTTATTCTAGTGTGCAGCATATTCATGCATACCGAATTTCCCCTCTGGGGCTCCATAAAGTACTATCTTATCTTACATGTGTTGAAAGTGCCAACAAACATTCAGCACAGCTTGTGATGAAAGTCAATGCATCAGATTGGAGTGGCCAACTATGTGCCTGTGAGAGCCCGAAGTCTGCAGAAATACATCCAAACCAGAGGCTAGATCCGATGATTAGCCCCCCTTCAAGCTGAGAGGAAGAAGTCATCAGTGAAATGGTCTGATGAGGTGAAAACTGCAGTATTGGCACTTCATACTTGGCCACCCTGATTGGAGGCATGGTGGAGGATGCTTGCAAGACTTAATTTGTTCAAGAAAAGGTCAACATTGTTTTGGTATCTACATACTGATATATGGTTCTCATAATATATAATATATGGTTCGCTAATTGGCTGATGGATGAAATTGTAAATCTGTGATGAAATTACTGGTAACACTGTCTTATTTAGGCCATGCTTCTTTGGACCCAAACAGATCGATCAGACCGATCTGACCATTGACTCGCCCATGTGCGGTGACATGGCTAAAGGAGTGCACGCTGCACCCTGACACGAGTCTTTGTCCTTCCAACTGATTGATGGGTTCATGGCCCTGAGTTTTAGAGTGGACACACATGCATACACACTAACACACACACACTTCTTGATCTTATCTTGCAGTCACTCATAGAAGTGCCACTGACCGTTAGTTATGAAGTCCTGAAACCCGATCCATCTTCTACTCTGTAATCAGGGAGAGACAGACAGAGAGGTATTTCTTCATTTAGTCATCCGAGTAAAGTCACTTTGCACCAGTCACACAACACATTAACACACTCAGAGCTGGAAACTGACCAGTAAAGTGACTTGCTCAATGGCGTCTAGCTAGCGGCAGATGGAGCAGAGAGTTTGAGTCACTCTCTTTCCCCACTGACATCCTCCCAGGCAACATAGAGATTCAAACTGCTGACCTTCTACAACCATTCACTCCTGTTTATCACCTCCAGGCACTGGCCACAGCCATCTGCACCCTTGTTTGATAAAACTTCACCACCGACAGAGATGCCTGCTTACACAAATCCAAACTCCTGCAGTGACCTCCAAAATGTTTAGCCGGCGGCGGTAGTGGCATAGCACTCGAGTCCGCTCGGTCTCTCCCTCCAGTCGCTGTCAGTGCTCTGTCAGCTGCCATCCATCACGGTCCAGCTATTTGGGTTCACCTGCAGCTGACTGGGCCAAGACAAGAGGGCTTGTCAGTCTGTCAGTCACTGAGTAATGACACCAGGCCTGGGTGACCTCCAACGCTCACTAACAAAGCCCAAGTCGCCTGCAGTGGAGTGCAGGAAAGTCAAATAGACTGGACTAGATCAGAAACGAAAGGCATGAACATGCAGTTGTTCAGTCAAATGAAAGTCTATGATGTGTAGGCAGGAAGAAATCTACTCCTCGAGGTGGAGACGTGTCAGACAGTGACAGGCAAAAGTCTGGAGGGTTCTTATTTGAGTGCATTAATGTGGAGACGGTGGAATGAAGGCCTGCTGAATGAAAAATGCACGACACCCCCAGGCAATTATTCTAGTCCCACTTGAGAAAGAGATAGAGAGGCAAAGGGAAATTAAACATTTCATCAGTAGACTTTACTCTGATCAATAAAATGGGTATAATTAAATAGTGATTCCAACTGAAAAGGGCCACATACACTCTCAACGGTTTTCATTGTGCCTGGCATCAAGCCTGAGAACTGAAACCATCCACAAGCCCCCCTGGTAGGTCAGACCCCGGCTTCCACAGATAGACTCATCCTGCATGGAGAAATGATCAGCCGTGGAGCTGAACGCCGCTAGCCTCGTAAATAAGACAGAGGCAACGGTTGAGAGGGTGTCCTGACACGAGGTATCTGAATGCCCAGTTCCCTCTCTCCAACCGCGGGGGTGTAAATCAGACGTGTGTTGGTCCGGGGACAGCAGGCCTGAAGGCTAGAGGAAAGAGAGCAGAGATCCAGGGAGGTCCTTATCTGCTCTTTAGCTTCCCTCTCCCCAGGGAAAGACTTGCTACACATGCATGCTCTTTGTTTACCAACCACCCCATGTCAGATTACTACAGGTATGCTCATTTACACCAGAGGCCTGCTGGGTAAAACCAGAGTCCTCTGCTTTTGGCAATTGAGCAGCACCACAGGCAAAGCTGGCGGTGAAGGAGAGGGCAGCCAGCACTTATCTGCAGGGAACAGAAGCTGACAAACACTCCTGCCAGGAGGTGGCCAGAGGAATTCTGGTTCCCTGCTCAGTACACACATGCAGATAAAGTAGAAAATCTTACAGTTTCTGAAGTCTTTCCCCTCTGCCTTGCTTGGCTAACATCTTTCCTCAGATTTATCCCTCCCCCGGCCATCATCAATAACCACACACTGAGAGTTTATATTGTTTCACTTCACGTGCACTGAATTTAATCCGAACGACAGGTCCGCTGCGAGTTACACAACAGGATTTGACAGCTTAAAGGCCGGTACAGATATCTTTGGATTGCAGTTGTGAATAACTGACCCTCCGACCTGCACAGTGCTCAGATATGACAACTTTAAGGCCAAGAAAAAGTCCATTAGCTCAGTGTTTTTCATGGACATTCATACACTGACGGGTGAAACGGAACCGACTATGACTCACACAGTGAATCATTGATTAAACCTGCAATAACAGCAGGAACAGCTGTAGACACAACACTATTCCAAATGTAATACTCACTCTCTATTAAGCTGGGGTTTTTGCTCTCCACCGACTCCTGAGTGACTTATGTGGTTCTTTATCTAGCCCTGAGGGCGGTCCCTGGACTTTGGGGCCAAACTGTGTTATTACAACTTTCCACCACACGATGCCCACTGGCCATATTTACATTGCGAAAGAGACATCTGTGAATCAGCAGATATTTTTTCAGGTAAATCAACCAGATAGCTTAAATTATTATTTCCTTAAGTTGTGCAATTCAATGCAACCGAATGCAGTGTAATTTTCCTCAGCATCAGAGGCACGAGGGCATTAACGGAAACACTAGTGTGCTCGCTGTATAGGCCACAGAATACAGAATCTGTTTGGAAGATCTCAGTTATGTAGTGGAACCTTTCTGGTATAGCGCCACTGAATAGTTGCTTTACTATTTTTAGTTGCTAACTTGGTTCAGGGCAGATAGCATTCAGTGAGATTTTATAACTTTGGCCTTAAAAGAAGGAAAATGTAAATGAAAGTTCAAAGACCCTGACCGACCACAATGTCCATAACTGTTAGTTCACATAGCACGCCTGAGCAGTGCGTGATGGCTGGCCTGCTGAACTACTTCTACTCTTACACTGACTGCATTTCGGTCGCAGAGCTGCTGCTTTGGAGCTGTTGCTGCCAGCCCTGACGATTTCCATTGAAGTTTGCCTTTGATAATGGCTGCAAAAAAATGATTTAATTTATATAAGGTTAAAATGAAAATGAAGCTTTAAGTTTAAACATATATGTTTCTTCCCCTGTCTGTGACATATTTTACCATTATAGACTTGAATCTGTACAAAAAGGCCGGAGATATATTTGCTTCTTGGCCTTGCGTTTGCGTACACAACCGGCTGCGTCATGAACGTAATTGTTCACATACTTATCTTTGCACTACGAGTGTTACTAGAGGATACCTCTGGAGGGCACACCAGAGAGCTGAGGTCATATGCAACCATTGTATGTGCGGGATGTAAACAACAGACATGGAGAAACTTGAGGAGGTTATTATTATGTTAATTCTGAGATCACGGCTTCTGTGAGTTCGGTGGACAGAACACACCATCTGCACCGTCCCAAATCTGTTTCTCCAACATTTTTCCATCCAATGGTCCTGGACTTGTTTCCATTTAGTTTTGCAGGTTTCCAAGTTGACCTCGAAAATGCAACATATCTGTTACCGGCTATTTTGACAGGCATGTTTGTCGTTGTGCAGTGGCAATGACACATCGTTGACACAGATGTTGATAATTGCGGACTTGATCTATCAGCTGTTCTTCAGAACGTTCTGCCATTGTTGTCCCTGCTGCTGTGCTGACCCTGTCACATCCCCTCTGCCGCTGCGCTGCCCCTAACGTTCATGTGCAGGCTGCATCTCGCAATGCATTCATTTTTTAAGGACGTGCACAGCCGACGCATCAAACAGCCCAGGGAAAAGCAAGTATATCTCCAGATATTTTGTCAATATTACTATCCACATATAATTTTTAAACTATTTTGGCCTAAAATAGGCGAGCCTCCGATTTTCTACATCTTTGGTGCTGCAGCAGTGCTAGAGCAGCATGAGCAGGTGCTATGAACGCATTAACCAGTTAACATGCACGCTGACATGAACAAAGTTCTGGGACGGACACACACTGCTCAGGCGAGCTGTGTGAATCAGCCGTAAGTAGACTCCCTCTTGAGAAGAATGTCAGCTTAAAAGAAAGTTAAATGAAAACTGTACTCTGCGCCACAGCTGCATTGTAATACATCTTATTTTACTGCTGAGCTTTTAGTCTCGGGCTATTAGCTAAGCATCTGGTATGGCGTGTCCTGACGATGGTACAAACCTGAGAGCTCAGCAAGCATTAAATCAAGATGTATTGTAATGCAGCTTCTTCATGATGTTTACACATTACTTTTTGGGTATTTAGCTGACTCTGGTATCTTTCCAATAACTTTTAATTATTAGATCCAGAATGTGAAGAAGAGTTGAGTCAAAGTCTTTGCACCAAATTCTATTTCCTGGAAGATTTAAACTTTGATGTTCACTTTTTGCACTTTAGCCAATGTTGCTCTGCAGGCATGCTATTGTAGCCTCCTATCTAAGTGACATCATTCAGGAGTGCAGGGCAGCTTGCTGATATAAAAGTTGACAGGCTAAGAAGAGATGAACTTGTTAATCTTTGGCTTGCACTGCTTCCAACTTAAGGCCAAAGCTGTGTTGACCCTGAGGAAGCAAAAGCAACATGATTCCAAAATGCACTAGCTCAGGGTTAACAGGGTCTACTTGGTAGGCAAACAGAATGTCCCAGAGATGCAGTAAATAACAGTAAGCTCGACAGTGCAAGACCACAGAGTCTGTGAATGCAGGGGTTCTCAAACTCTCCAGGGGAGAACACTTTCCAAGGAAGCCCTCATAATCGTAACACCGTATATGCTTATATATAAGTATATGCTTACTACCATTTGCACTCTTAGATGCCTTTGGAACTATTTGTACTGTAAAACTTATCAACCTTAACACTTCAGAGCTGTTTCATCGTCATAAACAGGAAAACATTTCAATTTGAAACATGTTAATACCACGTTTATACTTTAAAACAGAGGCTCATTTTATTCAAGTTGCTTGTGGAATCAACTCGACAGCATTTATACTTTTAAAGTAATCGATCTGAAAAGCTTTCAGAAAACTAACAGCAGCAAGACAGCTGCAGGAACGGTTCGTTGCGGCCTGAGTGAGTTGAGTGATTCATGACAGACTGATGTGATGTCACAATCACATCAGTTTCTATTGGTCCAAAGCTAATGTGGGTGGGAGTAATGGACACAATATGCTTGTTTCATTGGTCCAAATGTCTGTAGACATGCAGTTTTCAATGAAACAGCACAATTTTATAATGAACCACTATGTTGATGTCGCTACAATATGTTGGTACTTCTAAGCGTCTGTGTGGGCGTCCATGTGCTGGCTTTTAGGTAAGAATGCCTCAGCCAACCTCCGATTGATACGCAGGACGAACAAAAGCTTATTTTTCTTTTTGTATATTGCTTTTCGACTCCAGGCCGACCTATTTCCTGTTTTTGTGGATCATTCATCAAATCCAATCATCTGCTTATTCGAGCCTTGATTATACAGCATACAAATTTAAAAGGTGCAACAGTTACAGGGGAATATAAATGAGGGTTAGAATTATTGACTGAAAAAAACAAGCCTGCTTTCAAAAGTAATTTTCAGGGGCCTAATGACTGATTGACTTCATATTTTTGCAGTTTGATGAGAATTCAATTCGCTACATTAACATGTTCATAGTCGACTCAAAATATATTGACAGCTTCTGCCCGAACATATTACCACAGCTGTAAAAGTCCCATGGATCGAAACATCGTTTTAACCCCACATGCTGAAAGCGCTGCGAGCCTCACGGGTGCTCGCGTGCGGTTCAAATGAGGGCGACTGTGAAAACTGAACATTTTGTTTATCGCTCCACTCGTGCTGATCACCACTTTTATACTTGTTTTGATGTAGCAATCAGGAAAGCACTTGGGGATAGAATTGGCATTGTCGAACAAGAGAAAAACAGAGATGCAGAAAGAAAGACTCTCACCTAAGTATCCAGCTTATTATCTGATAGGAGTCTGCATGGCCAGCTTCGATTGCGGCGCCCTCGCAATGTCTCTGACTTAATCACTGCGTCCACCCCCTCCCTCACACAGATTATCTCCTCCTATCGTGGAATCAATTTGCCTGTCACTGAAACATGGCCCATGCCCTGGCTGGGTGGAGGGAAAGCTCTTTGATGCAGGAACCTGGAATTCAATCATGTTCCTGGAGATAAATCACATCTGGAATGTGCATAAAAAGGGGATAAAAAAGGCGGAGACGTGGATGTTAATGTGCAGCGTAGTGACTTTGATTTGACTTTGTAGAAACCATTGCTCCAGGCAAGGCAATGTCAGCCTGATGGTCTGTCAGTCCATCATTTTCATCCAGACTAAAACATCTCCACAACTATGAGATGGATTGCTATGAAAGTTTGTGCGGACATTAGTGTTCCCCAGAGCATAAATACAACTTTGACATTTTTGACCTTAAAGGGATAGTTTGGATTTTTTGAAGTGGGATTGTATGAGGTACTTATCAATAGTAAGTGTACTACGTACAGTAGATATCAGTCTGCACGGCTCCTGTTAGGAGAAGCCAGCCAGAGTTTCTAGTCAGAAGCTAAGCTAAGCACCGCTGCAGACGGGGTCAGGAGTACTGCTTACTTTAGCCACTCAAAAGAGTCCTATGTATAAAGAAACATTTCAGTTGAAGTGTACTCTGTATTTTAGTTCACATTTAGGTCAGACAGCTCCTTCCCTCAGCACTTTGTCTCACGCTGTATACCTCCGCATGCAGTGCACGGAATAGGATCAGCTGTTTGGGTCAGCGGTTTATAGAGGAGACAACAAATAAAAGAAAATGCAACATTATGCAATTGACAAAGTGCTGTTCACAGTGGGGACTGGAGGATAGTGTTTTCCTATGCATGCCGTGAAGTGTATTATGCCGTATGACAGCTCTTTGAGTCAGAAAGTGACTGTTGTCTACTGTTCACTTATACAACCCCACTTCAAAAAAATCCAAACTATCCCTTTAAGTGAAGCATCTTAAAACAACTTTGAGATGGATTGGCATGACATTCGGTGCAGATATCCACGAGCCCAGAGTGTATATCCAAATGATTTCAGAGATTCATTCATGGTTTCCAGGTGATGTATCCCGATGACTTTGGTGATGCCCAGAGCTTTCTTCCTGTGCCACAATGAGGTTCGTATATTTGCCTTTGAGTAACAAGCTAAAATGACTCTTGTAAGGATTACCATGAAATTTGGTGCATTCATGTTTCCCTAATGAGGAATTACTAACTAGTACTAACTTTTCTGATCTCCTCGGTTTTATAGTGCTTGAAGTGATACTCTTGAAGTTCTCAGTTTCGTTCTGTTTGGCGACACCTCATGGCGGCAAAGGGCAATTACAGGTGCATACCTCCGCCATAACCACGCATCTATAGCTGGCTCCCTTTGTTATGGTTGCAACTCTTGATTTTCTTCGCTGACGGTCACTTTTCTTCTTAGACTGTTTGCTTTCATCTGAGCGTCGAATTTGTTTCTTTTGCTTTGGATTTTCACTTCTTGTTGAAGTTGTATCTGTAGTCATCCATCTTTTCTTTGTTTGTTCAGCCATAGTAGATTACTGTTTACTCGCAACACTTGCAGAGACCAGAAAAGCAGTCGCTTAGCTCCGCCTACCCTCTCTGGCAGACCAACCACTGCTGGGTGATGAAAACCCATCACTAACTGGGCCCCGCTTGTGATTTTTTTCTGCGAGAGTCGCACCAGACACGCAGTCTGTAATACTGCAAATGCAAAGGCTTTCATCAGTGGGCCATAGGCTCAGTCACCATTGTGTTACCTTATTCAGCGATAGATAGAGACTTAACAGATGTTTATTTAAATGAAAATCTTTGAGATTATGACTTTAGTTATTACATCAAATGTATTACTTACTTTAGTTGACTATCAAATATCTTCAAACCTACTTGCCGCATGAGATACATGCTAACAGGCTAAATAGTAAACACACCTACTTAACGTCAGTGGATTAATGTTGGTTTTCTGTCAATAATATTACAAAGAGTTTGGTCTAGACCTGAATTATATAAATAAAAACTGCTAGCTTGATTGAGTGTTAAAGTGTTGTCAGTGCGAGGATGTTAGCATAATAACATTAGCATTATTTCAATGCATTGCTGTCCTCATGTAAAGCCTTTCAGAGCCACCGGCACCGCTTCTGATGGAATCTTGTCAATCCTGAAAATGGAGAGCAACATCTCAAACTCACCGGAAGCCATATCTCTCATTGACACCTGTACTACATAATGAATCACTCTGATATTCCCTGTGCCACTTGTGTGTATGTAGTCCGTCTGTGTCTCTTTATATGAAAGGTAAAGACAATGCTACAAACCTTATTTTGTCAGTTAATGTCCTGCAATGAAACACAAAGGTCTCTACATAGTGACCTTTAGTTGACTTGTATCTGACCACTACTCATTTTCATGAGTCACTAAGTCCCACAGCCTCCCCAGTAGGCCATCACCTGGCCCACTCATGCATGGGACACTTGGGGTCGACTGCCAGTCCAATAAATGTGACCAGTAATAGGAGACCTGCTCACCCCTGTTTACTTTAAAGAGCCCTTCTGACTGTCAGTCTCTCTCTCGCTCTCCCTCCCATTGATTCATGGCCCCAGGCGTGAAGGTTGATAGCAGCCTGACTGAACAATGAGCACCTGTGTATGAGTGTGCGCGCGTGCATGTGCCTAACCAAGCAGGGAGAATGACCTTGCAACCCCGGATGCCTCCAGTGGCTGTTAGAGGATTCATTGACAGGCGTTGTGCTGCTGGAGCATCCGTATGGGTCTGCTCTGGTTTACAGAGGAGATCCTCCAACATTCACATGTATTCAGAGTGTGTGCAGACAGCAAGAACAAATAAAGACGACTGAAGATCCAAACCAGCTTCATACACATTAGAAACAGTCAGATGTAGAGGCCTAGCATGGGATCTGCTCTTCATTGATGACAGAATTCGTGTATATCTGAGGCGATTCTGCTGATCTGACAGTCTATGACTAAAGAAACAGCTGACGCAAATGTAACAAAAGGCCGAGACTAAAACTGATGTCAAGGAAATCCTTTCAAATCCAATCATTGTAACATGAAACATCCTGTGCTAAAATGCATTTTAATGCTGAGTATAAAGAAACAGCCTAAAGCTACTGTTGCGAAATAAAAAATAAACGCTGTATAGGCGGGCGGTTTTTTTAAGGCCATTTACAATGAAAATAGATTCTGTTGCACTAAATCCATCCGGTACTAAATGACCCGGCGGCTCATCAAAAATTAAAGAGACCAATTTATTCAGTCACTCAAGGATAGCCTTTGGCAGTGTCTGTAGGCTCACCCTCACTGAACTAAGTTTTGTTTTGACTTCAAGGTTTTTGTGATCTGAATCTCTTTTTATTACAACCACACAGACATCAGAGAAAACCTTTTTCCTGTGACGTCCATTATCTGCTATCAACAGAAGCTGATCTTCAGGAAAATAGGGCATGTGAAAAGTGGAAAAAGTTTTGTGAAGGCTTTTTTTTGCAAACAATTCTTTTACATAACCAATCAATCGTGTAAAGTAAACTTCTTTTTAGTTGCTTCAGTTTCAGGGTCTTGGTATCGATCATGCCGGCTTGCTGTCACACTGTCATGGCTTACACTTGAATGGAACTAAAGTCAACATCTGCCTCTGCATGCAGGGGCGATTTAAGCAACACATATAATAACACATATTATACCTGCATGCCAGCATGCCTGCATTACTAACGACCACATAAACTACAAACAATATAGATACATTTATTATAATTTAATTACTGAATTTATACAAATTTGCTGCTCTGCTTTCTGGTGAGAGGCCCTAAGTGTGACCCTCACTCAGATAATAGTTCTGTGAAAATACACAAATTAGACATGCTGTTAAATACATATATATACTCCCTTTACATACATAGGCGTATATTCCCTGTATGTATTCTTTATCTAACCATATAGGCTATTAAAGCTAAGAGACCATTTTCAATGGAGGCATTTCTTTTCATTTGAAACATTTGTTTCCTTCAAGATTCTTTGACATTGGTGTTTTGTAAGGAGGGTGATGCTAAAAAGTGAATGTAACCATCTGTATGAGTCTGTGTGAATAAATCTCGACTTGGACAGCATTAGACTGGAAATATAAGCTAACATCTAAAATCTGATAGACCTGATACTGGTGTTGTAAAATGAAAGTTTGTAAATACATCAGTGATCATGAAACTTTAATGTTAACTTATAGTTCTAACTGTCATTTCAGGATGTGTATCTCTGAATGAGGTGATTCCTGTACGGTGGCCTGGACAGACATGATGTAAAATATAAAAGTAGGTAAGTCCACATCCTTTTATTTAAGTTGAATAATTTGACTAATTCGACTAATTCGACTAATTCGACACGTTTTTCTTGTAAATGTGAAGAGACTTTCTGAATTATTAACCCCCTCCCCTGGCTCCTTATTTGTTTTCTTTACCTACAATTGTCCCAGTGAGTTTATTGTATATTACTGGCTAAAATAAAACAATAAATACAAATAAGGGGATTAAATAAATGCATCTATAACATTTTATAGAAGCATATTATTTACTAACCAAATAATCACATTGTTTTCATGTATGTATTAAATACAATCTAACAGCTGCTTTTAGAACATAAACACAACCAAGATGTGCAGTTTGAAGTGTCCGAATGTCACTAAATATCACATCTTTATCCAAACGAGCTTCTTGTTTGTTACTTTGCATGTGTACGTTCAAAAACAAACAATAAATATAGTTCTGTCTGGTTGCCATGACATTAACTTAGCAAAATTCCACCTTTATGACACGTCAGGGTTCCAAATGACATCATACTGAAGAACATTCTGGACTGTGAGATATCTTCTCTCTTGATCAGTTCTTACATATCACCAGCAGATACACACGTGCTTTTCTCAGCCTAAAACAATTAGCTATAATTTGATTGTTCCCGTGAGGAAACTCATCTGAAACTTGAAAAAAGTTAACATAATTCAACAAAGTTATTTATTCTAAAGTGAATCTACAATCGCTGCAAAGATGTTTTGCTTCCGCTGCAGTCGTAGAAAGGTACGCACCAAAGTTTCTGTTCATTTGACTTTGAGAAGATTTGCACTGAATTTTTGACAATGTTCATGTTTTTTATTTGATATTTTTCTGTGAAACAGCTGATCATGTGTCTGTCATTTCTAACCTGGTTTAAATTGATTTGTTTTAAACAGAAAAAACATCAAGTCACCGTGGTGGTTGGAGACGAGCTCAGCTCCACCCCACAACAGAGGTAAGATATCGTCACATAACTAAACCATTTGCTCTTAAAGCTATTTAATATGCTGTTTAATCCGTTTAGTAGGCAACACAGATAGTCTCACACTGTTTTTGTCAGAAATATATTAAATATTTGTATTTAACTATGAAATCTCAAACAGAGAACGATTAAGACCTTATTTGAAAAAGGTAAGTGGCATTTTGACTGCAGTACACAGAGTGATGACTGTCGACTGTATTTTCTCTTTAATTCCAGCGTCACTACTGAGCAGGACCCTGGAAACAACACCGTGCTCCCCAACACTCAGGCCACCTCTGCAGCCGCCGTCCCAGCTCCACCTGAGGCGCCAAGCAAGAAAATCAAAAAGACTTCCTGGTGGCGCAGGTTCTGCAAAAAGGTACGTTTATCAAAAAAAGATACTGCCTCCAGTACCACCCAAGAAGAACCAGAGGGAGAAGAACAGGGAGTCCAGGACGTCTCACCTGCCTCCAACACCGCCAAGGATGAACCAGAGGGAGAAGAACAGGGAGTCCAGGACGTCTCACCTGCCTCCAACACCGCCGAGGATGAACCAGAGGGAGAAGAACAGGGAGTCCAGGACATCTCACCTGCCTCCAACACCGCCAAGGATGAACCAGCGGGAGAAGAACAGGAAGTCCAGGACGTCTCACCTGCCTCCGACACCGCCGAGGATGAACCAGAGGGAGAAGAACAGGGAGTCCAGGACGTCTCACCTGCCTCCAACACCGCCAAGGAGGAACCAAAGGATGAAGAACATCGAGTCCAGGAGGCCTCCCCCACCACAGACACCACCAAGGAGGAAGCTGAGTGTGGAGAAGCTGGAGCCCAGGAGATCACACCCAACCCTGACGCTCCAGCCTCAGCTGCACCTCAGACAGAAACGCCCAAAAAGAAGAAACCTTGGTGGCGTCGTCTCTTCTCTTGTCGTAAGGTATGTTCCACCTTCTCCTTGACAAAAATGACACATTCACACATTCACCTCTACCTGGCCGAGTTTCCATCTGTTTGGTCTTGATATGTATTTTACGTCCTTTTGGTTACATTACATCTGATGTAAAAATCGTCTTTTCTGTCTTTTAATTGTATCTTTTAATAACCAATAATTCCCCTTAGATTCATTAGAGCTAAAGTAACAGGCCTGTTTTAAGGATGTGAGGAGCAGAAAGTACTCATATTTGTTATATTCAGGAAGTAGGAGTAAAAAGTTGTCAGGGAGTCTTCTGTTACCTGAGAACTCGCTGTACTTAATCATGTTTGCTGTACTTGAACCCAACAGAAGAAGAAGTTGGAGAAAGTTAAGAAAGAGGAAGAAGAGACCAGCCCTCCACCTGAGAGCTCCCAAGTGCACAGTGACCTCCTCCCCACTGATGCACCAGAGCTGAAAATATCACATATCCTCCCAGCTGGTCACGGTGGGAGCCAACAGGCTGAAACAACAAACGTCAGTCCGGTGGTTACCCCGCCAGAAAAGAAGACACCACCAGTCAGCACAAAGCCCCTCCCTGCAGAAGAGCTCGTCTGCCTTGGGTACGTACCTGCACTGAGACTCACACACACACTGAATGTTTTAATATCTGCAAGTAATTCCAGGATTAGTTACATAAACTTTCACTCTCCAGCTCCAGTCTGACTTTGGTCCTCTGTCTTGTTGTGTTTTAGGTTCCCAAACCTGGCGCAGACGTGCTATATGAACTCCACCCTGCAGGGCCTCCTCACACTGACTCCTTTTGTGCAGGAGGTCCACAGCCAGCAGCAGGTGTGGAGGTCCCACCCAGAGTCCGACTTATTCAGGTACAGCATCTCCACACAATCTAACACACACATTACTCTTTGGTGTCTCTGCTAACTTTGCAGGTCGACATTAAGCAACAAAAAGTAAAAGTATATATCTCTCTTTTGTCGTTTGTTCTCTCCTCTTTTCTTTTGCTCTCAGAGGGTTAGTGGATGTCGGATTTTGCCGTTTCATCAACATCAAGAAGGTGAAAAGAAGGATCCTCGCTGCCTTCAAAAGGACTGTTGCTCACTGCAACTTTGAATTCAAAGATGACAGTCAGAAAGTTAGTGCTGTTTTACCATCATCATAATAATGTATTTATCTTAGTCTTTTACTGAACCACTAGTTATTGTAAAACGTCCACCTTCTGAAACTCTTTGTTCTGTGTTTCTGTGCAGGACGCCCACGAGTTCCTCAGCTGTGTGCTCGGGGGGCTGATGTCGCTGTCTTCTGACCTGCATGCAGCAGCCATCGGCATGGGCTGCAGCTACACCTGCCCTGTCGGAGCTCACATGGCCTTTAACATGCTGAGCATCAGGACCTGCAAGGGGTATGTATCCACAACAACACACAGTTTTATACTTAGAGATTCCCCATGTTGACTGTGCATGGAAGTTATAGTAGGAAACTTCACAATCAGGTGCAATCTGTGGCTGTGTTTTCATCTGAATCGTCCTTTTATTCTGCAGATGTGGTTCACAGTCCATGAGGGAGGAGGACTTTTTGAACCTGTCCCTGGACCTGGCGTGTGGAGGCTCTGTGAGCCAGTGCCTTCACGAGTACCTTAAAGTAAGTGACACTTCTGCTCACACTTATATACCATATGTTGTCAACATGTATTAATGTGTCTGTCAAAGAGATTTTGAAAGATTCAAACTAAAACCTGCTTCTTCCTCTTGTTCCCTGCTGCAGGAGACCCAGCTGGAGTTTAGATGTGACTGTGACGCTAAGGAGTCATCCCAGAGATGGTCATTCCTGACTCTGCCAAAGTAAGTACTATCAACCATGAAAATAGTGACCGTCAGGTGTCAGGCTAAAAACAAGTTTACTTCTTCTGTCCTTCTATGTGAACTCGTGATCTGACCTTATCCCTCCCTCTCTTTCTCCTCAACAGTGTCCTGATCCTGCAGCTGCAGCGTTTCAGGTTCACCCCCTCCTTCAGCCTGGAGAAGGTGGACAGCCCCGTCACTATATCGCGGGAGCTGATGGTGAACCCTGAATCCTGCGTCACTGAAGAGGTAAGTATGACGTTCAGTGAAGATAAGGCAACTCAAACTGTGTAGCAGCTTTATATTATGGACACAAAGGCATCTTGGAACAAAGATTTTAATACTGTAACTGTGTTCTTTTCTAGACATCCACTCGATACTCTTTGGTGAGCATTATCAGCCATCTGGGATCCTCAGCTCACTCTGGTAAGTGTTTGGATAACTTTCTTTGGCAGCCATTTTGAAAACTTGTCTTGATGTTCTGGAATCTACAGCCTCTACAGATGTAGCTTCAAGAAATGTCTCTTCTCCTTTCAGGTCACTACATCTGTGATGGGGCCAACAGAAGAGTCAAAACAGGCGAGGACACTGACCGCTGGCTGACGTATAATGATGAGGACGTCACCGAGACAACAGGCAAAGCTGTCAGCCTAAAGAGGAGAAGGACAGCCTACCTGCTGCTTTACGAGAAGCAGGTAAGGAAGAGCTCCTGATGCACAAACACACCACACTCATCATCATTCATTCTCACAATCATGCTGCTTCTCATGGAGGAGGAGAGAATATCTTCTAACACGGTACATGTGTTGTTTGTCTTTTCAGCAGTAGAAGAAGAGCCGGACCAGCTCCACCATTAGCACAGAGAACAACCACGCGTTTATCATTCCAAATTTATATTTATTAATTTTAGTATGGCAGCACGGTGGTGCAGTGGTTAGCGCTGTTGCCTCACAGCTAGAAGGTCACTTGGCAAAAGTGGGCCTTTCTGTGCGGAGTCTGCATGTTCTCCCCGTGTATGCGTGGGTTCTCTCCGGGTGCTCCGGCTTCCCCACAGTCCAAAGACATGCTTGTTAGGTTAATTGGTGACTCTAAATTGCCCAGAGGTAAGTACAAAAAGTGTTCAGTGCGAATGTGAGCGTGAATGGTTGTATCTCTCTGTGCTTCAGCCGTGTGATTGACGGGCGACCAGTCCAGGCTGTACCCCGCCTTTCGCCCAATGACAGCAGGGATAGGCTCCAGGCATCTCCCTCTGTCCCACTTTCGGCCCATCCAGACGAGGCAGGTAGCATAGTATATTTTTATATTTTTATATTTTTATGTATATATTAGTATATAATATATAAATAAATCTTAATGAATAACCAAAACCAATAAATAACCACCTCCTCTTGTGATGACACTGAATGTAAATGTATTGACCTTTTTTGTGATGTTGAATGTTGTTGATTGTTTTGTTTTGTGTGGACCCCAGGAAGAATAGTTGTTACCGTGGTAATAACTAATGGGGATCCTAAATAAATAAAAGACGGACCATCGGGAGCCAGAAAATAATTGTTGACTGTGTTTATAGTGTTTCAATGTATGAAGTGGTAAATAAAACATATAGAAAATAGATGATTTGTGCAGACTCATGAAGGACATGTTAAATGCTGGTTTACATTCACTGTGGGAGGGAGCTAAAGAGGTCATGTTACTGATCAAAAATAGGTCAAAATCACCTGGAACGTTCAATAAAAAACAAACACTTTCAAACGTGCTTTGAATCTGATTTGTAAAACTACTAAAACACTTTTCTCAACCTGCTCCCAACAGTAAAACCCATGACAATAGCTACTCTGCTGCCTATAAACACCAACATAAACATTCGACGAAGATACTGAATATTAGATATCTCGTCTAACTGACGTTGCCAGGACCAGCAGATACATCACAGAGTCACTGCTCGTGTGCAAGAAGCAGTCCAGAACATAAACCTTGTTAAACCATGACTTGTTAAGATTCACTGCTATAAATTGGTAACTGATTTTTTTGTAAAAGATGTGAATACATCAGTGTGCGGAGCACCGGGTCTGTTAGACCTTTTAAAGGGGTTACGTTAGTGTTTGGAGGCTTGCAAGGAGAAAGCAGCGTCTGTAAATGCTGAAGTGTTTCGCAGCGATCCACATCTAAAATCCAGCAGGGCAGCTTTTGGACTTCACATGAAGGAAAGAACATTTTACAAAAGTCTGTCCATTCCTTTGCTTTGTAGAAAAGAGATTGAGTACTATGGCTGCAAGACAAATCTTAATACTCACCTGCTCAGATGGCAGGACAGAACCTGGGCAGCAACAAGGGCGCTTGCACACACAAGAAATGACAAAGACCCAAATAGCCACAACTCAGCTTCAACCCTCAAGCACCATCAACTATTCAGTCATCACTTTCCAGCATGAATTCAAGAATCCAAACCTTAGAGGTCGATGCAGCTCCATCTACCAGCTCATCTCTTCCAGCCTCCCTTGACTGCGGGACCATCAACGCAGACGGATGATGTCATTCCTACACAAATAAAATTTGATTGATTGATTGAAAAAGAAACAAGATCCGACAACTCTTTTGCATGATCAACTTTAATTTATATAAACACAAACACACTCATAGTTTCTGTTGTTTACCCTGCTGTCGTTATTTTAAACAGTCTGTTCTCAGACGCACCATTGGGAGGCAGAAAACAATTGTTGGTGTTCCCTCTTTTAAAGTATGAGAATCAAATTTGACTGTTTTCATAATGTTTCAATCTTATAAATATATATTATATATATTATTTATTATTTATAAATAAATATATTATATAAACAGTATTTGCGGGAGCACACCTCCCAGATAACCAGACAGTGTTGCATGTGTGACGTCCACGGTTGGCTCCGGTTGTAACTCTTGATTTTCCTGGCTGACGGTCGCTTTCCTTTTTAGACTGTTTGCTTCATCTGAGCGTCAAATTTGTTTCTTTTCCTTTGGATTTTCACTTATTGTTGAAGTTGTATCTGTAGTCATCCATCTTTTCTTTGTATGTTCAGCCATAGTAGATTACTGTTTACTCGCAACACTTGCAGAGACAGGAAAAGCAGCCTCTTAGCTCCGCCTA
This sequence comes from Semicossyphus pulcher, assembly GCF_022749685.1. NCBI lineage: Eukaryota > Metazoa > Chordata > Actinopteri > Labriformes > Labridae > Semicossyphus > Semicossyphus pulcher. The sequence goes on along the minus strand of NW_027211737.1, from coordinate 28,007,043 downwards.
CCCTCTCTGGCAGACCAACCACTGCTGGGTGATGGAAAACACGTCACTAACTGGGCACCGCACACTACAAATGCAAGTGGGCCTCATTACCTCATGCAGCGAGAGACAGTGACTTAACAGACATTTATTTAAATGAAAATCTCTGAGATCATCACTTTAATGTGCCAATTCAAAAGAAATCTGCAGTGAAGAAGTCTTTTACAGCGTCTGTTATTGCAATCATCCTGATCTTTTGCACTAATACTCTCTCTTTTCAAAAAGACACCATGAGAATAGTTTATTATGATGCCTCGGAATAAAATAAACAGCCTCACAAAAACTTTTAATAATGCAGTTTGGACTTAAGTGTTCAAACTGTTGAGCAGCACCCCAAGGTACGCCTGTAAGCCAGGACACACAGCTAGTTTTGTATGCGAGACATTATTTAAAGATAATAGAGAGAGCAGAGACCTTCATTTTAGAAGAGAGCCATTAGATTAAAAGTCTGTAATCGAATCTGTTTTCCATAAATTTGCACTTGGGGAGAACCTTGACAGGATCTGTTCTGTGGCACTGACTGATGTTATTATTCATCTATTTCATTTTTTTATAAATTAATCTAAATTTTATTACACTAAAGTAAATTAAAAAAGCTGTCAGTTCTTTTTAAGTCATTGCACTTTGTAGAACAGCGTGAGTGAATGTTTTCTCATGAGACATTTGGTTTTGCAAGAATGCAGACGCCCATGTTGAGGTGTTGCACCTCATTTCCTCCCCTCAGGAAACTCTGGCTATAAGCACCACATTCAGTTTCATGTTCATGCACCAGGCCAGAACTCAGCTGTATGTGTCAGGTTAAACAAAAGAACTGGTTTGATGGACGACATGACAGCTCCGTAAAAGTGAAGCCAAACCCTCTCTATCGCCCCCTGCTGACTGGCTGCAGTATAGGTCATAAAGGCCGCCTCCTCCATGTTAACAGATGGGACATGAGTCAAACTATAAAATCTAAATACACGTTAAATACATTTTTTGTCATTCTAGTTAGATCTTATCATGCTGATTTATGTCCAAGTGTTCATTTTTCTGATAAGTTTAGTTTTAATTAGTTATTCGATGCTGTATAAAGGTGGTGTAACGTTACGCTTGACGGCTCAATTGACAAATATGGCTCCTGCAGCTGATCTGGTCCGGAGTAGCAGAGTAGAGGAGGAAAGGTCAAGGGAAACATAACTAATGCTAACGCTACAGTCACTGAACTTTCCATATTCATGAATATGTGCTTCAGACCAACACAAGAAGCTGTGCTGCTGCACAGTGCCGATGTGATGTCAACACTGCAGCTCCACAAGCTGAGCTCTACTGCACTGACTCTGATCCAAACATGCAAGATTGCAGTGCCCGCTTCCGAGGGGGTATTTTGGCTTCATTTTTGTACAGCAGGAGGAGGTGGAGACTCGACGTCTATCTTTATATAGAGTCCAAAAGGCTAATTGGAGAGAAGAAAAATTCAAACAATTGATCATGCTGATCATTTCAAATCGATTTACTTGTTTAGCAAATTACATTTTATCTTCATGAGTAAGCAAGTATAACAGAAGCAACATCTGACATGTTTGCCGTATTGATTCGTCTGTCCTCATCTCTCTGTCCTGTCTTGTTTGAGCTGAAGTGCAGCTGACCCTCCTAACTCTTACTGTCATCACCCTCTCTAATGTCGGGCCCTCTGCTGCTAAACGAGGCCACATTTCAGCACCGTATCAGTGGCCCCGGCCCACGCCGTGTCCTGGGACGCCCGACGCTTTCAACTCCGACACACCTGTGTGTGTCCCACAACATCACAGGCCATTTCCCCTGTCCTCTGACAAACAAGGACAACCACCCCCCCTTTCTCTCTCTCACACACACACACAGATCATCCCTGAGACAAATGGGGACTTCTTTATCGTTCGGCGGGGATGTTGCTGCTGATGAAGGATGGAGCTCGTCTCATGAGCAGGGTTACAGAGATACATTGCTTTGCTTTTCATTAGTCTGGTTTTCAGTGGTCTAAACACTGTTCAGATGTTGTTAGAGATAAAATTCTCTAGAAATCAATCAACTGAGTCTGTCCCATTGGTTTTTCCATTCACAAAGTCTATAAAATACATGTGCACACATTGGTTTCATATCACAACAGTTTGAGTTTAGAATTAACAGAACTTATCAGATACATTTAAATGATGTTTTTTAGACTCCAACTGCTACAACTACTATCATCAGCCCTGTCGCCTCACAGCTACAAGCTTATAGTTCGAGTCCCGGTTCCGACAAAGTGGGCCTTGCTGTGTGGAGTCTGCATGTTCTCCCTGTGCATGCGTGGGTTCCCTCCGGGTACTCCGGCTTCCTCCCACAGTCCAAAGACATGCTTGTTCAGTTCATTGGTGATTCTAAATTGCCCGTAGGTGTGAGTGTGAGCGTACAGGTTGTCTGTCTCTATGTGTCAGCCCTGTGATTGACTGGTGATCAGTCCAGGGTGTACCCCGCCTCTCACTCAATCACAGCTGAGTCGGCTCCAGCCCCTCCCCCCAACCCTGAACAGGATAAGCGGTATGGATAATAGAGGGATGGATGTTGCCAAGTGCTTGCTCATGGTGGATTTATGTCGGGTCTCTCTGAATAATATTGTATAACAAAGAGTACTCTATGCTCTATTTGTAAAGTGTCCAGAGATAACTTATGTTATGATTTGGCGCTTGATCAGGATCTTGACACACCAGGAGATCCACAGATGAATCAGAGGTGACAGCAGAGGAGTAAAGGGATGAGAAAGAAAAACAAATGTACATTTTGTTTTACTCTTGCTTTATTTATTTTCTTCTCTTGTAAAATATTAGATTCCTTTACTTCTCTTGGCTTATTTCCACAATAAGTGCATAACCTTATAAGTAGACATTAGTGTACTTAAAGGAGCAGTTCGACCCTGGAGAAAGCCACTGTCAGTTCTCTGTAATCGATTGAAACAATAACATTTGAAATTTGTGGAGAAGGTTCAACAAACAGCTCGTGGTTTCCCCCATTCTACGATCATCCCTCTGAAAGGATCGGCCCAGCGAGAGACGCTGGAGTGAAATACTACTGTATCACTGCAGGCAACGGCTCAGAGCGGTACAGAATCTGAAATATGATGAGAATATACCCGTGGATCGTCTAAAAAATCTTCAGGTCTGCAGTCTACATTTCTAACCTGACATACGAGACATGACAACGGAGGTGGGCGTCCTAGATTGAGGAAGTGCAGCTTAGCGAGCTCCCTGGCCTCCGCCAGATGACGTGTTTTACGTCGTCTGGCGGAGGTTTTCCAGGGCCCGTTGGAGAAGCAGATAGCATCCTATAATGGCATTGGCTCCCCATAATTGCATGCTAGGACTGAGGTTGAACATCGGTGAACTGGCCCTTTAATGATGCCATACCAAAAGGGTTGGAAACCACATATAGACAACTGAAGGCTTCCTAATATGACACACGAAATACCACTGATATCATTTATTTATGTTAATAACATCTGTACAGAAAATTCATAACAACATGCATTTCTTATTTGATCTTTGGTCCTGTTGTGTATGAAATAACTCACACTCACACAGCTTCACAGAATGACACTCAAATGATGTTCTCACCTCAGTCTCACTCCATCTGTATTTTTACATTCATAATGTCATCCACTGATTTAAACCACCCTGGATTTATTCATAAAAGAAGGTCAACCTCTATTTAGCTCCTTTTGACATTCAAAGATAAAAAAAACACAATTTCCTCCACACACACACACACACACACACACACACACACACACACACACACACACACAGACGCAGAAACACACCAACAGTTTCCTTGGCAGCCTTTGAGCTTTTCTGCTTGTGTTGAATGTAACTTCAGAAAGGCCAGAGTGTGCAGGCCTCCCAGTCTCCAGCTCAGCCCACATCATTCTCCATGCATCATTACCACTGCAGAAACCTTCAGCCAACAAACAGCTGCTCTTATTTAAAGGCAAAAGGGAAAAACTGCCCACACACACACACACACACTTACAGTAATGCTCAACCTGCCGTCTCGTTGACACGCGGCCATTCATTAAACAGCGATGACACAGTTCAACGTTCGGCATCAAAAACACTCAGGGCACTAAGTACACTCAGACTCTTCACAAAATACCAAATGGATCAAATTTAGATCTGAGAGCTGTGATTAATAGTCGGAATATACACTCAGTGCTATTAAATTCACCCCTCAGGACTTCACTGCAGAGGAACTTTCAAATAATTAAAACCTGCAATCAGATTGCTGCACAGCCGGCCGGTGTGTGTCTGCGGAAAGATGTGTGCTTCTTGTTTTCCCTCATCCCAAGACAATATTTGGCCCTGCAGAGGAAAGGAAATGAAGAATAAATAAAAGAAGACATTGGCAGCGCCGGAATAATTATACACCACTCTATCCAATCTACATAAATAAACGCTCACGAGGCGAGAGAAAGAGAAAACGCTTACAGTTATGGTTAAAATCATTTTTCAGGCTCCGGCCCACCGCGTTTGGAAGCGTGTTTATGGCTGCGAGCGTGTTTTACATTGTAGATGAAATATTTGGTTTAGTTTGGCCGGGCCGGGGCCGGTGACTCACACAGCGGGATTGATGCAGAGTGTGTATCCTAACGTGACATTAACCATTCATCTCTGACACGCAGCACGGAAACACCAGGAAACTCATAAGCTTTCCTCAAAGCTCTATTGGATGATAAGTGCCCCGGGGATCGCTGTGCCCCACCATGTGATCATTGTTTAAAGACAGAGCCCTGAGGGTTTCATTCAAGCTACGGTGACCTTCATCACCCTGATGGGAACTTATGATCAAGTGCCTCTGTAACACTAAACATATTACAAGGACAACAAAACATTATTCACAGTGAAAAATTCAAATCACATAGTAACGGTGAGCTATAAGCAATGAAGTCATGGGAATCCAACAATTCTACATTTATTAATTAATAATTGTGGCTCAGTGGGTCTTTTCTTAAACTTGATTTATAGTTTAGGGTTAAAACAATACTGCAGAGCGTACACATGCCGATACAGCAATGCTTAGCAGGGTGTGTGTGGAGGGGCGGCTTAGCCCTAAAATATATCCCATTTGTGATGCTGCATAAATGTAAGCATTTAAAGTTTAACTCAAACCAAATTAGACCAATAAAAAATGTGATTGGTAAGAGATGAATGAAAGCAAAGACGACATGAAGCTTCATTAGTCTTCTCTTTTTTATTTGCACATTTTTAACACAGTTATCTCACCTTCTGCTCACAGCGAACACGGCTCCCTATCACAGGACAATAAAGAATGACTGAATGCAGGCAGGACACAGCAGTGCTCGCCTGTTTAGCAGAATGGCAAAATAAATCGTGCTATATACTGTTAGTGCATGTGTGTAATACCGTTGTCGTGCCCCTACAAGTCTGGAGAACTTGTATTTTGTTCCATTGGATTAGCAGAGGAGGTTTTTTTGGAAGGAAGGAAGATATACTGGGCGGCTGTGGCTCAGTTGTAGAGTCGGTCTTCTATCAATCGAAGGTCGGATGTTCGATCCCCAGCTCCCTCAGGCTACATGTCGAAGTGTCCTTGGGCACTGAATCCCAATTGCTCCCGGTGGCATAGCCAACGGGTATGAATGTAATAACTGATAGACAGTTGAGCACTTTACGTAGCAGCCTCTGCCATCAGAGTGTGAATGGGTGAATGTGATATGTAGTGTAAAAGCAGCTCTGAGTGGTCGCAAAGACTAGAAACGGCTATATAAGTACAGTCCTTACTTTATTAATCCCTAAGTAATTCAATGTTTTCACTCATACACACACACACCAACAGGACCAGTGAGGGGGCATGGATATGGGCAGTTCTGACACCTCTCCAGGTACCAGCCCCAATTCCATGTTCGGTCCATAGCTGGACTTGAACTGGCAACCTTCCTGTTCCCCAGCTAAGTCTCTACAGACTGAGCTATCCTGTACCCCTACATGTCAGGGTGTGTGTTTTGGCTTTGCATCGTTTCTGTATTTGTAGTGAGTTTGATGTTATGCATTTGCTTCAGCTTTTTGCAGTTTCCAACTCAGCCTGTGTCTTCTAAAGGAAAACGTTTGGCCACCGTACCATTACTCTGGAAGTTACTTAAGAAAGCAGGATTTATATTTACCACCCATTAAGATCTGATCACATACCAAACATCTGTCTGGTGGTGCCATGTTGTTAACAACCATTGAAATCCAATTCTCAACTATAAATAAAGCACTGCAGTTAACCTCGTGTGTCGACTATACGTCCAGCTTCACTGCAAAAACAACCTGAAACTGATTCCTGCTCATGCATGAGGCTGTATGTTCTCCCTGCCTTTGCACATGTTTCTCCCACGGTGCAGAAACATAGAGTCTACCTTCTGTCTGTCGTCTCTGTTACAGACTGCAAATACAATGCTGAAGTGTGAAAGAGAGTTTTGAGTGGGTAAACAGGATGAAACAGCAAAACAGCACAGCAGCAACGACTTCAAAGAGACAATCCTTGTGTTCTTTTTTCAGTGTCTGCATGCATTTTTAAAGACTTAACTGCAGCTTGTGCATGAAAAATGAGCTTTTCACAACTTTTTAAACAACATCTAACTCAAGAATAAACATATGCATAAGAAGTTTAACTCAGGTTGAAGTCTTTGCACAGCTGAACTGTGCAAAATCTATTAATTCTACAGTAAATATGCCTCCAACAAAAGGCTTAATATCCATTACATCAGATTACAGGGACACGAACGACACTAATTTCTGTCTAAGCCAAACTGCTCTGGAAAAAAGCCTACAAGTCCAGAATGTGAAGCTACATAATCAGGGCTTCATCTGGCTTTATCCTCCCCTGCTAGCAGCACATGTCCAGTTTATCTGATAGGAAGCTGTGAGTCACAGTCCTTGTTCACAGCCGCTATCTGTTTGCTTGATCGAGACACTTGTTGCCCTGAGCTGTTTACACTTAAGGCCGGCGCTCCTGCTCCGAGGCTGCACAGGGATGCCGGTCTCCCCCGGGGCTTAACAGAGCCTTGATCAGATAGCACACAGACACATGTGAACACACACACACAGATATGTGTGCGTGATTCAAATACACATGAAAATATACTCAGACAAAAATTATGTATATGCAAATCGAGATGACTGTGCTCACACAAATTGAAACAGCAATGCGCAGACTGTCGGCTCTGCATCCCCACAGAGTCAGACGCGAGCTCGCAGGGGTCCAGATCAGCACCAGCATGCATGGCCGGATTTGTAAAGCGGGGCTAGTTTGGCTCGACGCTTCATTGGCCACCGCGCTCCATCGGCCCCTCCGTCAGTCTGTCCGTCGGTCTGCTCGTCCGTCTGTCAGTGTTCAGATGAAATGCTCCGGCTCCCCGTCCTGAGCTCGGCTGACAGACTGGATGGGCTTCCCTTCACTACAGGACAACAATATTACAACACTGCTGCATGTTATGCAGCTGTTAAACAAATACACTTCAGGGTCACACGTGTTTTGTGTAGCTGCAGCATGAATCCAAACTAGAACACTGATTTACTTTTTAATAACAACAATTTTACATTGAAATAATAATATGTGGCTAAAACAACATTGGTATTGGTTGACAGATGCTATGCGATGTCCTTGTCAGACTCGGGATAAATCTAACACACGCTGCTGTTTCTACAATAAGAAGCAGCAATGTGTGATTCTCTGCTGCATTTGCATCTTTGCCTGCATTCATACTGCAGCTAAAAGTGTCCCGATTCCCAGTTTTCCCCCCATGTGACACAGATTGGACCGCGTTGCCTTGGTAATATGCACATTTCCAGGAGTCATTCTAAAGAAGAAGAAGACTTCCTTTTTCCGCGTGACCATGGAGGACAACGACACGCAGCAGTGGAGAGACGGCGAAATAGCAGATTTAATTGCTATTTGAGGAGATGCCTCTATCCAAACAAAACAAGAAGGCTCATACAGCAACCGAAGATGGATGGTCTCTGATGGAGATGTTGCTTACTTGCACATCCAAAGTTTATGCACATCCAAAGTCGCCCGAGAGCCATCCGTGTTTTAGGGAATGTCAGCGGATGTGACGTTATTTTGTTATTGTTGTTTGCACACATTGTCTTTTTAAAATAATTTTCTGTTCACACTGATATCTTACCTGGGTCACGTTTTAAAGTAGATATGAACAGTGACCCCCAAAAAATCAAATATGAGCCCCAAAAGTCTTTTCAGACGAGGGGGGACACTCCGCCTGCGTACCCGCTTGGATCTCGGGCTCTCACTGAGCTAAACGGCAGGCGCTCTATGTATGGTAACCCTGGAAACGGCTTTCCTGCACGACTGTATCCCTGCTGGTACAACTGTATTTTCTTTATAGGCTGTAACATCGAGCTAAATTAGCATAATTGTAACTCAACCGTTACTGACCAACGTTAACGTATAGCCTGGCTTAAGTTAAATCTAACGTTACATTACCTGATACATCCGATGCTCTGCCACGCAAAGAACCTCCTGTTTATGTCCTAATAACTAAAGCAGTTATACAACAATGTGTTTTTTGTGGTTACTACTGCACGTCGAAAAAAGTACAAGAACTTTCAACTCTGGCAGCAGGCGGGCGTGTGAGTGAGACGAGCACGACCGCGACAATTTAATGGGATTGCGCCCGGTTGTCGTCTCTCTACCTGCCCTCTCGCCTGTCATTGAAAATTAATGAGGGGTCCAAAAATGAAGACCTGTCTTTGCAACAGGCAAAAATAAAAGGGGATGGGATAGGGGATAAAAACTTTGTTGGTAGTACTAAGTAGTAAAAACAATAATAGATTTTAGTCAAAGAAGCTTTTTAAGACCTACATCTGTAATAAAGCTTCTAATTAGGGTTAATTGTGTCATAATAATGGCATCATATAACTTGAGATCATAAGATCATAATTAGGAGGAAAAACTGTTAAATTAATTAAAGTAATGTGCTTTTATTTGGGTAATTGTGATGTCTAATTAACTTTTACAAAAGTTACCATCCCCGGCCAGAAGGGGGTGTTAGAGCCCCATGTGTCTCCCTCTCTCCATCCTGTGACCTCTCCTTCATGTGTGAGGGCTTATCTCTCCATTAGGTCTCTGTTTTATGTGGAACACCCTCACCCATGACTATATAAGTACGTATAACAGTGGTGATGGAGGCAGGTAGACTGGAGGTGCCCTGCTGGTGAACCTCCTCTTTTGATTGACACCAGCAGCCTGTCGGACCAGTTTGGATTCCAGCGGCTGCTCACTCAACTTTAAATTGCTGCCGCGCTCATTACTGCAGCAAACAGACAGATATTTGTTAATGAATCCACATGCTCCAGTAACCCTAGCTTCCTCCGAGGCACCGGGCGAGGACCTCTGCAGTTTCTTCTGGGGCTGGGTGGGGGTTGGGGGTCGGGGCAAAGGTCAAGGGCGGGGTCACAGGGTTTTAAGATGCTAGGGTCCACCAGGCAGAGGTTATCTGGGCCTAACGGAGTGGTTAAAAGCTAAGAAATGCAACAATACAGAGTGTCACAGCAGCACGCAGTCCGTCTCAATTACACAACAAAGAAGAGGATACACAAACAATTCATGTGTCAGTAATTAGGTTAAGAAAACCTTTAGATTAGCTGAGTTTGACAGATTTTCCATGTTGATTTCATCTGTTTTTTAAACTTACTTAAGAAGATGCTTATTTGGCAGCAGACGTTTCCTGTCAATCAAACGAAGTAGATTTAAATGAGTTGGAATCCAGCTCGAGACAAGTGCATTCACACTAAGCTCATTTCTTCTGCTGCTGTAATACATCTGTAATGTCTTTCATGATGAGATGTTTGTGTGGTAAAGAAGAAGAAGGATTAATTTCTGACACTTCATCATAGAAGGAGATTAAGCAAAGTGCTGATACTATCTGGCTGTAAGTACGCACTGCGCTGCACATCACAGGCAAGCTGCATTTGTAGCACGAGCTTATGTAAAGTGATCCTCAAAGACAAAGTGCCTTTGATTCCACACTTTGAGCCGAGGAGAGAATGTTGTTTAATAATAAGCCAAACTGCTGTGTGATTACAGCAGGTGTCAGGTGAGGGTTTGTGTTTTATGTGTGACTCGTTAGCCGCACGAGGAGCAGAGACGGCACTGTGGCTTCTGACCACCACTTTGGTCCAAAGTGACATTCATGATTCCCAGAAGATGATTTCCACTGCCTGGGTGATTCCTTGATTTTTTTTTTTACCTCGAGCAGCATCAGGAGCTTGACCTTTTATTTTCAGAGAATTATCTCAATGACTCAACAAATACCTGAAAAAAGACACTTGGGACTGTCATCTTTTCATCAAGCGTCATCACCAGGTGAAAACTACATGCTTAGGACAACGTATCTGAAAAACTATTGACAATGACCTCAACCCTGCTGTACTTTGTGTTTGGTGCTTGTTGTGAACTAGTTAGCTTGCAAACACGTTCTATTTCATTTATTTAGAGTGATAATCTCTTTTTCAAATAAGTCACTATCTATCACCGAATGAGGTAACACAATGGTGATTGAGCCTATGGCCCACTGATGAAAGCCTTTGTATTTGCAGTATTACAGACTGGGTGTCTGTGGCGACTCTCGTGGAAATAATCTCAAGCGGCGCCCAGTTAGTGACACGTTTTCCGTCAGCCAGCAGTGGTTGGTCTGCCAGAGAGGGTAGGCGGAGCCAAGCGGCTGCTTTTCCAGTCTCTGCAAGTGTTGAGAGTAAACAGTTATCTACTATGGCTGAACAGACAAAGAAAAGATGGATGACTACAGATACAACTTCAGAAATAAGTGAAAATCCAAAGAAAAAGAAACAAATTAGACGCTCAGATGAAGGCAAACAGTCAAAATGATGACCATGATAACCTTAAAAACAAGCATGTGTTTTGAGCAGAGCCAGACTCCTCTTCCTTCTGTTCTGTCCCTCCTCTCTCTCCTTGTTCTTGTTGTCTCTGTATGTCTATAAGCAGATTCACAGTCATCAAAGCACAAGACTTTCCCACTCAACATTTTCAGCTAGCGTCACTCGGCACTGCCTCAGGTGAATGTGCGTTTTTCCATTGACTCTGCTTCCCTCTAAAATTAGCTCTGTGTTGTATCTGAACTCTGAGCTGAACTTATATGCAGGTTCCAACCCTGAACACAACAAAGAAGGATGATGCAGAAGCAGAGCAAAGTATGCTCTCGCCAAAGTATGAAACCACAACATTCACATATGACGATACAGCCTCTCGGAGCGCCGGACGACTTTTAGGGTCTAGCCAGCAGTTAGTAATAAACACGTCCTTTTTCTGTGCGTTGCATTGTTTACTGGCAAGTTGCGAAGCGAGAATGGAGTTGGACTTGAGATGCAACGTCTAATAGCGGATTGTGAGCTGAACTCGCATGCAGATATCTGTTTATAGAGATGAATAAAAAGCTATATTGTCATCACTGCATTCCGCATGCAACCAAAGCCTGCTGATATGTGATTGGTCAGTACTATTTGGCTACAAACACAGAAGGCCCGCCTCCTTTCATCTGATTGGACAATAAGAAAAAACTGCCATGATGTCGGGAGCTTTTCTGCTTTGAGTTGAAGTTTTGTCCACTCGAGGCGCTCGGAGCGTTTTCTCAAAAACGCGAGGCGCACTGACCGAAAAAATGCGAGGCGCTCTGCAACGTAAAAGCAGCACTGAAAAAGTGTCCCGCAACTAGCCGACCACAACAAGGTGGATGGCAACAATAGTTGAATGAAACAATAGTTTCCTTATACAATCAGTAAAGGGCTGTCACAATTCCTTATAGTGTAAAGGTTGTTTAGGAAATTGCCCAGTTAAATAGATTTATTAGGAAAGTTATCAAAAATGAATCAAAAGTAAAAATGTATTTGATAAAGTAATAAAAATATCAACGTTGTTTATTACATGTTTAACAGGGTAACTTCCATTGTAATCATCAGTGCAATAAAATCTTTTAATTGTCTTGAAAGCACCAAAGAACAAATGTGTCTACAAACAGAAACCCAATAGAGGCTTTGGCTTCATCCTCTATTCTTTGAATTCCAGTATTCATTGTGAAACAGGGTCAACAAAACATCTGTTTGGAGCTGCACAGGGGAATAGTTTATTTCAGCTCCCATGTACTGCATAATGAAAGTAACCTTTGCAGCTCTGGCTGGGAGAAGTGTGCAGGAAAGGGCTTTGGTGGAGGATAAGACCGGTCATGAAAGGCTACTGTGCTGGTGCTGAGAGACGTATCAAACCATTGTGCCACCAGCGGGCCAATTATCAAACAATGTTTCGTTTTTTGTTTGGCCAAAATGTCCTGCAGTTTCCTTAAGCTTTGCTGGCTCTAAATCGTGTTCAGTCTGACACTGTGTCCCAAACACACACAAGGCTTAGCGCTTTTAATCTTTTGATCATTGGACCAAATAAATTCATGTTCAGCGCTAGGCCGCGGGGGGAAAAATAATAGGAAAGGGCCCAGAGGCACAGTGGGCTGCAGCTCAGTGCGTACAGACAGTGTGCCTGTATTTGTGCGTGTGTGTATCGTTGTGTCTGAGCATTTTAAATGTGCGCTCTTTGTGTTTCCCTGTTTGTGTGATCAAGTAAAAGATGCCTCACGGAGCTTGGAGGCAGATTCATTTCAGAGCACTTCCTAAATTACCACAGTGTTTGCATGAAGCCCAACAAAGACACTCAGCGATGAAAAATGAATATAGGCCAGCAGCAGAATACACTTCAGCGCTATCGCTGCGTAACGCCTCATAAACAACAGCGATCACCCACACAGGCAAAGCGGCAGTTTCAGGCTGATGAGAGAAGATTTATGCTGCTTCAGGCTTCATACACAAGCATTTATGGAGGCTGTATGGGGAAGAAAATCAATTCAAGACCAGACAGAAAACAATATCGTGAAATGCAGTTAGAAGAAGACAGGACAATGGACACTTAAATGATCCTTGTGCCATATAACATCTAGCGAGATTATCAGCAGTCACATTGTTCAAAACAGAGTCAGTGTATTTCCATTTACCATTATAGCTTCTCTAAGACCTCTCAGAGGAATACAGCACAGTCCATTTAAAAAAGTTTATAAAGTTTCACAAACTTTTAGTATAAAATGCATTTTAGCAGCAGTGTTAGCGGCATGGCTCTAGGGAGGGAGCTCAAAGCACCGCGGTGCTGAAGTGTTACATTTCTGTAATTAATGTAAAACATGTTATGCACTTTAATTAATTCAGATTAAGACTCCGGTGGGAAATAAATCTGCTATTCATCATTTACACAATAAACACATATGCAAACAGAGCTCTGCAGTAGTCTTACAGAGTGGGATTATGTTAATAAGCTGAGGTGTAAATTTGAATTCAAAGTCTGCTTTGTTAATCAGCTCTCAACTAATAAACAGTTATATTCCAGTCTTGGCCTCCCTCTCTCAGGAGAGCTGATTCGTCTTGTACGTTAGAAGAGTTAGCCGCGACCTGCATGAGAGAAGTTGGCCAGTTTGTCTTTGACTCAGAGGGAAGGTGAGCCGGTGCTCTGAGGAGCGAGGCTCATCCATCCAGGTGGCTGCTGACAGGGCCAGATAAGCATCTCACCCTGGGCAAAAATAACACAGCGTCCCATTGAGACCTGATAATTACACGGGCCCTCTGCCACACCAGGCCTGATGTATGGCCCCAGATAGCCATCTCACACCCGCTAAGCTGCTGCACACACACACACAAATATCCACACACTCACTCTGAAACACTTCCACTTAACACGTGGGTTGGAAAGAGCGCACACACATACCCAGTGAGACGGAATATAACTTCTATAATAGATCTGGAAAATGCATCTGTAGCTCGTTTTATCTTTAGCAGAACAGAGATGTTTCAGGTTTCGCTTGGTGCAAGTGATGAAAAATAAAGTTTTAAAGTGTTGAACTGTTCTGCGAGGCTGCAGGTGTACAAGACTCTTTCAACACAAACTCTCACCAGATAAGAAATATCTGTGACACCTAGCGTGACGGGGAGATCTTTTCTTGTCACCAAACATGCTACTTGCTAACGCTATACACTCAACAGCCTGTTCAGAGACTTGTTCCAACAAATAGGCTAACCCCCAGTGGAATAATAACAGCAGCAAGCATTAATTAGCATAGACATGTAGTATTCTCACAGCAGCCACATTGCAACTTCTTTTATATGCTTACCTTATTAATTATGATCATAATTTTGTGATTTTTTTTGGACCGCTTGCCAAATTAGCAAAGTTAATAGTGTTGCTGTGGTGATCACTTAATCTTTCATGCTTTTCCTGTTTGTTGAAGAATATTCTTGTAAAACAGTTTGTGATTCACGTCTTTGGGTGCTCAAGACTAATTGTTACTAACTTTGGGGCAGGAGAAACAAGCTGTTAGCGTAATGCTGGTTGATTTATCCCCTTTCAAGTAAACACAGTGAATTCGTTAGCTCACTGCTGACCATCTGGTAGACGTGGAGCTACATTAGCGTGTCGACTTTCTGGCAACTTGACAAACGTTATTCCAATATTCACTGTGTTCTTCGATCTAAGTAATGATCTGCACAACACAACACTCCAAACTGATTAACTTCAAAGACAAATTGCTTGTGAGTAAAGGTTGGTCGTCTGAGGAAAGCTAATGCCAGCTGGCCTGTTAGCAACTTGATTAGCAGCCTTCACAAGAGTACATTAATACCGGTGTGAGTGTATTAAAAGTTCTCTCCGAAAAGCGTAAAGAAGTATAAGCTTTTGTTCAAACTTACAAGTCTTTTCTAAAGTTGTCATCCTTCATCCGTAGAGCTGACGTGCTGACAGCGGCGGCTAATATGGAGCATTGTGCGCCCCGTGGGACTATAGCTAACATCTGATACGGCCTCCTGGGGGCGAGTTCACAGAGACGCAGAAAGTTCACGACATGTCTGGCATTGTGTCGTCGTCCCCCGGGTACAAGCACCTATGATTTATGGTCGGGTAACTGTCCTGCTATCATGTATCTGGTCACTTCCTGAGGTGAGTTTTACTCAGGACAACGGCATGGAGGCTGTAGTGATTCATCCAGGTAAAATGTGTAGATTCCAGCAGCACTTAGTATCAACAGAAGCTGCATTTCCCTTTTCTGTCCTCTCTTAATTTTCTAATGTTCCACCTAATGTAAGTTAGAGCAGCAATGTCTACCAATGTTGAGATGAAGAAAAAAGCATTAATAAAAGCTGCACATTCATTCTATATCAACAGAAAATCAGAAAATCAGAAGAAAAAGATGACAAAGTTACGAGCACAATTCATATCAATTATTTTAAGCCAAATACATGCTAACACTGGGTGCAAAGGCGTACAATACATGAACCCCGTGCCTTGTGTAGCCCAGGCTGCGTGAACATGTGCAGCAGTAGAAGTGAAACCTCTGAGCCTTCCAGCCACAGAAACAGGCCTCATTAATCTCAGCCACCATGACAGCACCATTGTAACCTCATAAATAGTCCCGAGTCCATATCTGAGACTCCACAGTGACGGGTGGGGAGATGGAACAGAGATGTACAATACCGGGGCTGTATGTAGGTGATAACTATCTATACAACTATGTAAGCGCACACGCAGAGAAAGCAATATCCCCCTGCTTTCTTACACAACAAACCTCCTGCCACTTGCCACCCAGTGCAGATCACAAAATAAGAGAGGATGAGATAACTGTAGGTGAACCTGAACCTGCAGGTTTGGTTTCCAAGCACATGTTCTTCAGCATAAACAAATTCTTAACAATAGTTGTACCTGTCAACAGCAGGGTCATACAAAAAAAACAGACTCAGACTCACTGAGCAATCACCTAATTTTAAGCAGAATCAGTTTAGGTGAATTAGCATTAGAATTTTATTCCACTTTTTTTTTAACATCGGCCTTGAGAATGAGTCATGTTATTTTGGTTCCTGGAGCGAGCCAAGCTGAGAGCATATTTCCCAGCGTAACATGTCACTCATCTTGATTAGATGGAAACTCAGAAGCAGCATGCTGCTCCATAGCATGAGGTAAACAGTAATACCACTACAGGTGTTAGAGAACAGACGGTGAAGGCAGCTGTCAATATGTTCACAGTGTAAGCACTTTGTGTCCCATAGGGTCGCTTTGGGACTTTAATATATCTTGTCTGCTACACTTAAAGCTATGCATTTCTTTTTTGTCCCCTTTTGGTCCCCTTTACAACATGCACTAAACTGATTCAAACAGCAAACGGGCTTTGCCCCAAAAAAATGTTGATAATGTTGACTGAGAATCGACTAAGCATCTACAACCACTCTAACGGCTCTGTGAAAATGTACTTAGGCAAAGTGGAGCAACATTTTTATATCGTCATGCTGAAGAGATCACACCGACGTGCTTAACATGCAGTGTAGCGAGTAAATGTTCATCATTTTCACCATCTTAGATCAGCAAGCTAGCATGTTAGCATTTACTAATTTGCCCTTAATACAAACTGTTGCTGTATAGAAACATAATTATTTCCTCAGGTAACTGACATTTCCTTTTGCGCCATCATGAGGTCAAGTGTCATGAAAGCCATTTCACAGGATAAGTAACGCATTAAAATGTCGGTGGCTCCTGGGGGCACTGACTCATGTGCAGATGCTCATGTCTTCACTCCCAACCTGGGCCCTAAACATCGTGTCTTTCCCACTCTCTGCGACACTATCCACTGTCCTCTCTCTATCACTAAAGGCAGAAACGGCCGACAAAATCATCTTTGCAGACAAAAAAATGTTGGTGGCTGCAGATGGAAAGTTACAAAACTAGCCAAAGTCAGATACCATGTCAAATGTCTCTAATGAATTTTATGGCATTCAAGAGTTGCTAGATGATTGTTTTTGGTCAATTGACCGAGCAAAATAAATTGCAATCTCTTGAGCCACAGAACAAGGTTTAAAGTTAATTATACAGTGCTGTCATATAGACTGCATGCAAATTATTTAATGTAATTTTAGTTTGACAAATTTTTTTTTAACAGGCCAGATTTTCTCATCTTATAAAGGGTTTACCTACCGTTTCATTTTAGACCCGCAATGAATGTATTCTATTGAAATGTTTTCCTCAGATGTTAAATGTTCCCTAAACGCCACGTTAAATCATTCTTGGCTTCATTTTTCCTGACGACAGCCACTGCTGCTCCTACTGCTTTATCCCCCGCTGTTATCATCTTGCAGTTTAACTGACTGTAACAGTCTTTCCTCCAATAAAAGTCCCCCTCCTGCTGCGTCCTCCCCATCCTCTCAGCATCCCGTTCCTGGCCGATACACCTCAGCACATGGCTGCCAGCGGGGGAGGACATCCACACCACTGACCCGTGAACCTGTCAAACCAGCCGACCCCCTCTGCCAAAGAACCTGCGCCCCCTGCCCCTAGCCTAATGTCAAACATACATGTACATGTATGTCAGACATGAACATGTATGTAGGGCAGGTGGTGTCAGCACAGGACAAGAGGTGAAACACTAGACCCTGCCTCTAACTTTTAGCCTAACTTTTGGGCTAATCTAATACTTGCCTAAACCCTGACATTGTTCTGCATTACAGTCTGTATGTTCGGACTCAGTGGTCTGCACCAATAAAATAGGTTCTTCCTGCTTATTGTTCCTAAAGTGGTAAATTAAACCTGCCTTAAACTTAAAACACACCATTTGTTGGTTAAATAAATAAGTAATGGATGTGTAAGTAACCAAGTGACTAAGATTTCGTTGCTAAATACTCTGCTGCATGATCAGTGGCTTATAATGGTTAGCTAATGTTAGCAAACAATGGATATTATTGGAGTCAGTTTGCTTCATGGCTGTACTCCTGCACAGTAATGTTAAAGAATAGTATTGACCATTAACCAAAACAGCTGTTGTTTAGCACGTATTATAGGCCAATAGGAAGGCCGGCATTGTATTTGTTATAATGCTTTAAATGACTTGTTTGATGAGCCTTATTGTTTTCTACCAATGTTGGCCTTGTGTCTGTGTATATAACAGCAACAGTAAGTGTGGGGCATTAAAGGTGACGTGTTTCAGAGTTGCGCAGTAAAGATTGGCGGGTGGAACCGCCGTAGCCACTTCAAGCTAACCAAAACACACACTTAGATTACTGAAAAAATCAGCAAGGATCCCACACGTCAGTGTGTTTAACAGCAGAACAGCTTCTTGTGTTGGTCTGAGGCAGACGTTCACAGGTATGGAAACTTCAATGACTGTAGTGATTGTTTTAGTCACATTTCGTCTCGCCGGTCGTCCTCTACTCAGAGCTGTCAATCATCCTTTTGACAGCATCAAATTACTAATTAAAAGTAAACTTGTCAGAAAAATGAACACTTGGACATAAATCAGCATGATGAGAACTAACTATAATGACAGAAACCATGTTTGAGAAAAATTTTCTTTGACGTGTATTTTGATTTTATAGTTTGACTCATGTCCCACCAGAGGGCGCTCGAAATGTCTACAGTCTGTGGTTTCAACACTCAATTAAGGTAATCTGCTTTTCTCTTCCGTCCCTATCAAGATAACCACCTTCTCAGATCTCTAATGCAAATAGAAGTCTAATAAACCTGTTGAATATTGTCACCAATGATAGGAATAATGGTGAAAGGGGGACTGGTTTGGCTCAGTTGGTGGAGCAGGCGCCCCATGTACAGAAAAGTCCTTGATACATCAGCTGCAGGTTTCACTCTGAGGTTGGGCCTTTTAGTGCATGTCATCCCCACTCTCTCTTCCCCATTTCCTATCTCTTCTCTGTTCTAACTAATAAAGGCAAAAGGCCAAAAAAAATCTTTAAAAGAATTAAAATACTTATTCCCTAATTTTGCCCAGCTGATTTGCTCCTTCTAACTTATTCCGGAGTATTTCTAATACTCAGCTGTTTAGTTTACTTTGTTCTCAAGTTTTCTTTTTTGTTGCTGTTGATTAACTTGTTTTCCAGACATGCTACCTTGGCTGCTGGGTGAGGGACTGCACCCGGTGGGACCTGAAACCGAACCACCTGCTGCACTCGCCCTCTCCTCCCAATGACTCCCAGCCTTCTCCGTTTACCAAACACCGGTTTCTAAGAACACTCAGTCCCTGCTATTTGCCATTTGGCATGGTAGGGGGTGTGTTCGACGGGGGCTGCTGTATTTGTGTTTGTGTATTGTATGTCTGTGTTTGTGTGTGCATGTGCGACTGTCCATCTGTCCATCCGGAGCTGGGGTTAAATGTGTATAAATGTGTGTGAGCGTGTTTGGAGGGGTGAAGAGACCAGCAGCTGAGGCCTAATGAGCTCTAATGAGGTCTAATAGTGGAAAAGCTATCTAGAAGCCATGACCTTGGCATTATGAGTGATGCCCACAACCATAACAGCTCTAAAAACAGCCTGGGAAACAAGCTAAAGCACGCTGCCCCCTCACATGGTGGTAACTCATCGTCCATACTTCACAGGAGGCGTTGAATTACCTCAGAGTTAGCAGCGATTACAGATTATGCAGTAAATCTGAAAATGGGAGCGTGGACGTTTGCTTTGATTAGAATACCACTTCCATTAGAGTAACTATGGGAATTACAGACGTAGTTCAACATGTTGAACATGTTAATAATGACACAGGAGAAGTTGTCTTTCCCAAATACACCCTGATGCCATTTGGTGTAGCTCTAAGTATACCCACCATGTGTGGGTGGTCACTGTGGGAGCCCTCAGTACTGGCCTTTTTACATTCTGACTCATCACCGTAAGGAAGCTCTGCTGTTACGCTGCCTTTGACATTTAAAATAAACCAAGTAACGCTGACATAATGCTGCCCCAGTGTGTTTTTACATTGTGTTCCGGGGTTGCAGACGCAAAAGACGCATGCCATGTAAACCAAAAAGCATTTCACTTACACACACCGTTCCACCCTGCCAGCTCCGTCAATTACACTGACGCCGCTTCGCCCCGTTACTACCTCCGATGCCGGCCCACCATTCCGCCTCTTAATTTGACATAAAAGTAGAGACTTAACAGAGGCATAATAATCCCGCCTTGAACTGGAAGTGTAAAAGGGGCTACTGTTGCCACCATGTTAAACTGCAGGACACAGTAATAGACTTTGCTAAGCAGTTAGAGTATTTATATTAGTATATTAGTTGTATTTAACATAATCTAAAACCTGCATGAAAGTTTATTCTTGACCTATAAAATAGTATTTTAACTAGATACTGTTAAGGTCAAAGAAGATTCATAAGTGATCCAAAGATTAAGCGGCTGTTGCTCCCTCAGTCGACATGTCGATGTGTCCTTGGACAAGACACTGAACCCCAAATTGCTCCAAAGCCAACGGTGTGTGAATGTGATGACTGACAGGTGGGCACTTTAGGTAGCAGCAGCCTCTGCCATAAGTGTATCAGTGTGTGGGTGTGAGTGGGTGAATGTGAAATGTAATGTAAAAGCAGCTTTGAGTGGTCGCAAGACTAGAAAGGAACTATCTAATGCAGTCCATTTACCATTGAACCATGATTTTTTGAAGCTCTAGCAAAAGTTCACTCAGGAAGACATGACATCATCATCAGCAAACACCTCCACCCTGTCTGGACTCCACAGTGGACATATCTTGCTGCTGCTCGGGGCAGACACCAATGACTGTATGACGGCTGACACGTGTCCACCTCCTCTGTTTGTGCAAAAATTGAGCTAAAATGAAACAGGAAGTGGGCGCTGCCAGCTTGCTCATTTGGAGACAGAGTCTGGTGGAGACGTCCCGCCCCTTCTGCCACCCAAAACACACATTTAACTTACAAAGTGATAAATATCATTCAGGTTGGCACAGTCAACAACAGAACAGCGTCTTGTGTTGGTCTGAACGTCTTCTCGACGTTCCTCCTTTACTCCGTTACCCCGGAAACAGACCGTAATTGTCAACAGAGCTGTCAATCATGGCGTTACACCTCCTTTTTTAGCATCAAACAACTAATTAACTTCTCTATAAAATAAACACAAGAAAAATATATTTTACGCATATTTTGATTTGATTTTATGTCCCATCTGTTAACATGGAGGAGGCGGGCTTTATGACCTATACTGCAGCCAGCCAGCAGGGGGCGATAGAGATGCTTTGGCTTCATCTTTGGGGAGCTGTCATGTCGTCCATCTTTTTATACAGTCTTAGGCAAACACCTTTCGATCATCATATCTCCCTGGAGAGTCTAATCGCCAACAATAATGTATTACTACATCATCTGTGTATAATAAATATTTATCGAAAGGTGTTTGACACTATGTTTTGTCTTTACTCAGTATATTCCTTTTAAACTAAAGCTTCCTGCACAGTTTTGTATCAGATTTACTAAAATGTAATAGTATCCGCCTGATCACCCTTAAAGTTAGTCCTGCATTTTGTACGATTGTCTAGCATTTTTCCCACTGTTATTCCTTTCTTTCTTGAGACAGCTCATCCTCTCTCAGGTTTCTCTCCGTCCAGCAGCAGGTCAAAGATTCGTCGAGGCGTGAGCGACAAGGCTGCACATATGGGCCGCAGCTGATTTTCCCAGTACAACACGCACGTAATGTACACACTCAGCCTTCTTCACACTGCTGAAGCTGACAAGGTAACGCCTTTTATGGGGCAGCTAACACAAACAGTTCACAGCCCATAAGTCCTTGTCTCAACGGTTTCTGTTTGACCATAAATTACACATATAGGGCACCCCGGGGACCTTATTAATTTAACCAGGAATATATGAGAGACATAAAAACAGAGCTGTTTGAAAGTTGGAAAGGATATCTGTGTGCATAGAGGTTATATTTCACTCTTATCAAAATACATCGTTGGTCTAAATAACAAATACTAATTTATATAAAGCGTATATAATCACATAGTTAACATTCCATCTTTGTTCTTTTTATACGTGGCCTTATTTTTCTCAAAATAATTTTTAGTTTTCTCAGGATTCTCAAGATTTTATTATGAAAGTGATGTTTCAGAGACTTTTCTGCCATAGGTCAGTACAAAAGAAGCACCAATTATTTCATTTTTGGAACTCTCATATTGTCTGACCAACTTCTATGCAGTGGTGGATAAAATACCTGAAAGCCATATTTAGTAACAGTACAGATATCATACCAGAAAATAACTTTGGTAGAAGTGAAAGTCAGCTATACTAATAATAATATTCTGAGAAATAAAGTATCTGATATTAAAATTACTGAAGTATCAAAAGTATTTTTCTGATATTAATTGTCCTTAAAGTTATAATCTCGAAGATCTCAGATTCGTTCTCTTTTGTGGCACCTGCTATTACTGCACCCAGACATCCAGACAGTGCTGCATGTGTGACGTCCACGGTTGGCTCAGGTTGTAACTCTTGATTTTCCTCGCTGACGGTCGCTTTCCTTCACTAATTTCCTAAATAAAATGTGCACTTCTACTCCGAAACCTTTCCCCTAATATTCTTCGTTACGCAAAATTAAATTGGGAGAAATTTGGATGTCTTTTGGATTTTTTGGGGGGGGAAATGCGTTCTGAAAATATGGCTTTAAATGAACGGACACTGAGAAAAACTGAGGGTGGCACAAATGCAACATTGTGGATGCTAATGGGTGTAAAACACCTGAAGAAGAAGAAGAAGGGATATCAAGTGCAAACATGCAACAAGGGATTTCAAAGCTGTGGTTTCTTTTTTAAGTCAAGGTCAGGTATGTTAGATGGAAGCAAGAAGAATACACGACAGGGATACTGGATGCATGATGGAGGCAGAGACAGCAACAGCTCTGCTGAAAGATGAAAGTGGTAACAAAGATGAATGGGTCGACAAAGACCCCTTTCAAGTCACTCCATTTTTATTAACATTAACATATTAACACTTTTGCTTTCAATAATTAAAGTTATCATGTAAGGGAAGTTGACAGATCTTACAGACAGTTGACAGATACTCCCAGAAAATACCTCAGTCAGCTACTGTAACGAAGTGCTATTACTTTGTTACATTACACCACTGCTTCTAGGCATGTGTCTACATACTTGTGAGAGTACGTCTGAGTGTATGTGTGTCTGTGTGTTATCAGGCAGTCTCTGTGTGCTGTGGCCGGCTGGTTGATGAAGGGAAGCCCTGTCAGTGTGGACAGAACACTGCTGTAAGAATAACAGAGGAGCTGCTGGTTTAGCTGCACGCTGGGACTTATTAAGAAGGGGAAGGTGTGTCGTTCTCTGCAGCGGACCCTTAACAGCCCAAATCAAACTCTCCGAGACACACTTGCACAAACATCGACTGTGTTTCTGTGACTTTACCTCCCTGCTGTTTCATAGCTCTGTCAGGGCCATTCAGCCCTCAGACATGCACTTTATTTCCATCAGTGCAGGACAGGTCTACGCTGAGCGCCGGGAGCTCCCCCTGCTTCAGGCCACAGAGGCTCCAGCACTAAACGATGTTTGAGTGGCAGGCGGTTGCGTTCGGCCCTCTCCAGACTGTTCAAACGGAGGAAGCTCGTTGGTGCATCATCTTTAGCATCAAAGGTCTCTTTGCAACAGATCAGTCAGTCAGAGGAACAGGAGGAATGTAGCTGCAGGATAGAGATAGCTTCACTTCCTCCACCTGTGAAAGTGCCTGCAGTGGTGGAGGAAGCCCGGAGGTGAGAGAAGTGAGACTGTGACAAAGTCAAACCATCTCCAAGTCTGTTCAAGTCAGCTATCTAAAGAAAGGCCTCTAAACCCTTAGCCACTTAGCCTGTGCTAACCAGAGAATATCTTACACTGCATGAATGTGAAGCAGAATGTTAATAAACATTTCAAATAAATCTATTCACACTACTTAAATGCTTCGTTCTTACTTCTTAAAGAGGTTTTTAACCACCTCTGTAGCTCGTGTAGGGGTGTTGAATCTTCCTCTTGTTACTACGTAGCGTTTCGTAAATATGTTCTTTGATTTAAGTAAATCATATAATCAATCAATAAGCTGGATTTTAGACCACAGACTTTAGATGAGTTGTTTTTTTGTTCCATCCATCATCTGTACAGCTTATCCTGTTCAGGGTTGCAGGGGGCTTGGGCCGATCCTAGCTGTCATTGGTGAGAGGCAGGGTACACCCTGGACTGTTCACCAGTCAATCACAGGGCTGACACAGACACAGACAACCATTCACGCTCACATTCACACCTACAGGCAATTTAGAGTCACCAATAAACCCAACGAGCATGTCTTTGAACTGTGGGAGGAAGTAAACGGAGGGAACCCACGCATGAACGGGCAGAACATGCAAACTCCACACAGAAAAGCCCACTACATCCCAGCCGGGATTCGAACCAGAGACCCTCTTGCTGTGAGGTGACAGCGCTAACCACTGCGCCACCGTGCAGCTCCTTCTTGGCAACAGTGGCAAGATAAACTTCCTCTCCTGCAGCGACAGGATTGGCTGACAAAGTGACATAGAGGGAGCAGTGTCGCCAGATTGACAATACTCGTCTTATCGTACTGCAGCTTTAAAATGATCGTATTTTACCAAATGGTACATATGAAAAAAAACGATGCCCTGCGCACCAGGAAGCTGCTTGTAAGCCACGCATGACAGATGCATCGCTGGACTGTTATTGTGGGCTTCTTTGAAAGGGCAAAATTACCGTACATACAGTTGGCCTTTTTTGGCCATTGAACGTATATCGTACAGAAGGCAAAAATATCATACAAACACGATAGTTACATCTGGCAACACTGAGTGGGAGAGACACAAAGGGGGAGATGGTTGGAGACAGACAAACAGAGCAACAACAGATAATACAGACTCACGGTTACAATGCTAGTAATGATAGTAGACATATGTCAGATATTAGTTCAATGGTTTGAAAAATACACTTTTTTTAAACAAGATTAGGATAAGAGGAAATTGTAATTTGAAACAGGAGAACATAACTTCACCACCGTCTAGCTCCTCTGAAGCTCTCTGACACATTTTTATCTAGTTTGATTAGTATACAAAGAAAATACTCCAGCGATGACTGAACCAAAAGTCATTTTATTTGGGTAACCACAACAAGTCACTAGTGAGGAAAACATGGGTTGTTTAAAGCAGCCAGCTTTGTGAGTTTTCTGGTGGGGACAGTGTTGACGTCCCTTTGTGCCACAAAAATCCTCAGAATGAAGCGTCCATGACTGCTGCTCACAAGCGTTTTTCCCCGCTCCCGTACAGTCAGACATATAGTCCCGTACTTTCTCAGAACTCTGCCTTGAGGGGAAATCTCAGAGGGCTCTTAAACATATCTGCCTGCTTGTGTAAGTGTGTGTGTTCGGCCCCTAACAAAAGATGCCTGGGGCTTAATGTTTTGGAAAAGGAGGGAAAAGTCTTTATGGAGCTGACCCCTGGAGCCTGAAGATGAAGGCCATTGATAATTAATACTCCGATCCCACAGTCCTGTTTCTCCTCCGGCAGTATCTGTGCTCAGCTCTGGTCCTGTTGGAGACGCAGGATTTGGGGATGACAGGGGCCTCTGTGGTGCATGATTTCCCCCCCATAGGCCTGCTGATTAACAGCCATGTGAACACAGAGCGGGCCTCATGGGGCCACAATGTGGTCCTGTACCACAGTCCATGCAGGGACAGCTGTACCTGAGGGGCTGGTTACATATAGCTCTCAGCTGCGTCTCTGGGCCTACTGGTTTCGGGGACGGACAGTTATTGAGATCCATATGACTGCGTCCTCTCTCCTGTGTATTCAGCGTGTTTGATCTCCAGCCTTTGATCTTAAAGAGATTCTTCAGTGTCGCCCTTCAGACGTCCCAAAGAAAAACCAGAGATCCTTGAGGTCCTTAGATGTGACTGTGAACCCTAAAATAACCTCATGGCCGCGTGTATCCCCTTACAGCAGGGCGACTTTTAACAGTGACTGGCACTTCATAACAACGTCTGCTGAGACTGAACTGTTTGCAAAGTGTCCATCAAAAGTAGTTTTTGGATTTGAGACGTGCATTCTTTTTTCCCCTGTGATGTTTAGGACCCTATTGTCTGATTAAAGCATAAGACGTTGTCTGATCTTACAAATCAGGACACCTGCGACATCATTTACAAAAGGTTTCTTTCAAAGTCTCATGTGCAGAGGGAAATACACCTGAACTAATGACACAGTTTTTTAGTTCTTTAATCCCTTTGCACAAAAATACTGTTCTTATATCACAGAACCGATTTTACTTTCTCTAGATGTGCACGTTTGATCGTCTTCTCTGTACAGACGGTGGGCTTTTTAATGGAAATTTACTGTAGTGCTTCGATTAGCAAGTAAATTGACACCTGAAAGGCGATCAGGTAATTAGGTGTGTTTATTTATCTTTCTATGGTCAGTGTAAGTTCTTGATGTTTTCCATATTTGAACTCTTTTATAATATATTTTAGTTTGTTTGTGTTTTATGTGCATCTACTAGAGATTGATATAGTTGTTTGATTGATCCGTTATTTAATTAAAGATCCCTCTGACACGTTTTACTTAATACATTAAAATGCTTTGCTTTGTGTAATGATTTGTCGGATGTGTCTTAAACACAGACGGCGTACAAAGAGAAACTTTCTCTCTTCAGCCGAGAAAACAGAAACACAGCCCAGCACATTTTAGTGCACACAGGGGGACTCTAATGTGACACTGTAAGACTCTGTTTGTCAGGGCTGCATGGGCTGCATGCCTCACAGCCAGACGGTCACTAGTTTGAATCCAGGTTCAGATGTAGTGGGCCTTCTAGAATTAGCATGTTCTCCCTGTGCATACGCGGGTTCCTCAGTCCAGAGACATGCTTGTTAGGTTCACTGGTGACTCTTTTTTTTTGGCTTTTGCCTTTATTATATAGGACAGCTGAAGAGAGACAGGAAATTTGGGGAGTAGAGAGTGGGGGATGACATGCACCAAGCCCGGGAGTCGAACCTGCGATCAGTGCGTCGCGGATTGTGGACTGCGCCTGCTCTACCAACAGAGCTAAACCAGCGCCCCATATCATTGGTGACTCTTCAATTGCCCGTAGGTGTGACTGTGAGCGTGAAAGGTTGTCTGTCTCTGTAGCCCCTTTCACACATGCACTGCACTCCTGAGCATGTCCTGACTTTACCCGGGTGGGCTCCATGTGTGAAATGTGTGAAGTTTTTGACCCTGACTTTACCCTGACTTTCTCCAGTCAGACTCCGAATAACATGTCGGGAGAAAGTCCAGGTCTGCCGATCGAGTGACGGGTTGAGGGAGAGGGCGGGGGGTATTACCATTATAACTGTGCTTCATTCTTCTCCTCCATATGTTAGTGTTTGTTCAATCTGCTTTTAAAATCTTTGAAAACAGAACAAGGAGGTCCATATTTAACAGAAGACGTCGCATCATGGGTGGGGATGCTGCTCCAGGTATGGCGGAGACAGAACGCGAAAACCGAGTCCAGTAAGTTAATCAATCGTGGATGACGATCTTTTTGATGGATAAAAAAAGAAACATGATAGGATTAGTCGCTAAATATACTTACCCCGTACCCACCACCTCCTCATCCGACAGGGAAAAACCTCCCACTGTGAGGGATGTGTGTGAAAGGGCAACTCTTGAAAATGTCGGGGGCGGACGCTCCTGAAATTTTCAGGAAAATGTCAGAGTGCATGTGTGAAAGGGGCTTATGTCAGCCGGTGATTGACCTGTACCCCGCCTCTCGCCCAGTGATAAGCAGTATAATGGATGGATGAATTCAGATCCATCTGCTGTATATATTTCTGAACTAGCCAGCTTTTGCTTCATCTGACAGTTATGTGGGCACATTTTGTTCTCCAATTTAAGAGGGATTTTTTCCAGTCAGTATGACCAGTATAATGTCACCTTGTGTAGATTTTCTGAAGTGTATTTCCTGTTACAGAGAATATTGCTTTTGTGCAGTCCTCACAGTTTTATCACACTGATGCCGCTCGAACCAATAAAATCTATCATCTCTCAAGGACAGCTTGCTGCTGTCATAACCACAGATAAAAGCATCCATTATCAGACAGCAGGTTGAAATGTTTTTGTTTTGTACGAGCAATACATTTTGACATTCTGACTAAACCAAAACGAAACACTTTGGAAACACACACCGGTCTGTGTCATGCTACATTTACATGTTAGAGTGGAAAAACACATCCGAGGAATCCAGGATCCGGCCATGGGAGGCTGGCACCCGTCTGCTCCTCCGGCCATTTGAAACAACACGCTCCAATAGGACGTCTGTAATAATATTAGTGGGAGAGCTGCCCAGACAGCCCCGAAATAATATGCTGTTCAAAATAATACAGAGACTTTAAACCATGTCTGCCCCAGTCCCTGTGTCTTTACACCAAGAACTACAAACCAGAACTTTACTTCAATAGATGTAGATTTTGGATTCGATTTTTTTCTTAGATGAGACATCAAGACACATTTTCCAATTTTAAATGAGTCACAAATGCGTTTTAAATTGTGTTCTGTAGTTTAGTATGGCGTCTACACACTGATCCTGAGACAGCCTCGCAGAAGACACAAGGGAGGGGCAGCTCCACAGACAGAAGACATCCCCGCTCCTCCTCCCTGATGACCCGTCCATCCTCACCTCTGCCGCCCCTGCTATCAGGACCCCGCTGATATTCTGACCGTGAATCAGACCTCCAGTGTCTCTCCATCTAAACGACTTCCTCAGGTCAAAGGTCGATGTCCCATCACTCACTAAACCCTGGCTGATTAGTTAGTTAGGTCAAGGTCCCGGGATGCTTAAAAGAATCCTAATGTGACATCAGAGTTTCTGCTCCTCTGTGGATTTAATTATGTGAATCAGACAATGTTATCTGTCTTCAGCGTGATGATAAAGATCTCTGTAATCCCTCGAGGTCCTCGCAGCTAAAATGATCCCATTAGAATTTTCTTGTGCTTATTGTTTAAGAAAATTCTCTTCTTCTTCATCTTTGTTTATTTAAGGCATAATCTGTTTCCTACTTTGCTTCTCACAATTTCAGCCCTTAGTTTTATTTTCCGAACATGACTCAGCATCCGTTTTCTGTGTTCGTACTTTTTCACGGCTGTCCTGACTTTTTACACATCACAGGCTGCTGGTTAGATTACGGCTCTGTGACATGCCCTCGATGACACATTTGTGACAGGAAGTAGCTCTGGTCATTGAATACTATTCAGAAACACAAAAGCAACTCATAAAGCAATATTTACATCATCAGTAACATTAAAGGTTGTAACAATGTGTCCCCCGTTCTGCAGCATGTGTCAACAAAGCGACGCTACAACGACTCTAAATCCCAGGTTAATTTGCCCCCATAGAATCGGGCCCGGCCCGCTGCGGTGGGAAGAAAGAAGCAGCGATTGTGTTTTGTTTTTGCCTCCAGCTTCACAAACAGTGGCACTAACAAAGTATCCTTTCTGTGCCGTTTCCTTCCACTCTGATTGGACTAATTGGGACCTGTTGACAGCGAATCCCATCCGTGCAGGAACAAGCCAATCACGTCTCGGCATCTGTCATCCCTGGCACACAGGGCTTCCACTCCCCTCATAAAGGCCTTTGTCTCTGTGACCTCACTGACCTTCAGCATTTTTTAATATGGAAAGCCTGATTAAGTCTCCCAAACAGGACGTGAAACATTTCAGTGAGCAGAATGTGCTACAAAGTACAAAGGTGGTCTTCATGATGCAAACAGATTTATTGCAGCTCTCATGGGCGGCACACATTAAAAAAGTTTAGAAAAGTCCAACGTACACTGCTACAAACATGAACTATTTTAAGGTTGACAATTTCTAAAGTTGAGCCTTTTTTTTAGAAGTTAGAATCTCTCTTATCTCTCTTTTGCTTATTTGCTGTAATTTCAAAGTCAAAATGTTTACATTTAAATTTCTAGTACTCAACCTTTAATTAGAATTACTCATATCATGGCTTCTGTTTTTACAATCTTGCTACCCACACAAAGGCCTGAACAGACATGCACAAACAGGATCCTATGGACGTGCATTAATGGAGAGATGTCAGAGTAAATGGACTGTACTTATATAGCGCTTTTCTAGTCTTTACAACCACTCAAAGGCTGCTACGTAAAGAGCCCAACTGTCAATCAGTTATCGCATTCGCACCAGGAGCAATTTGGGGTTCAGTGTCTTGCCCAAGGACATTTAGACATGTAGACTGAGGGAGCTTGGATCTCCGACCTTACAATTGAAAGACGACCGATTCTACCACTGAGCTACAGCCGCCCAGAGTGAGGGGCTGCACATGGACATACGCCCCGAGCAGTGGGGGGATTTGATGCCTTGCTCAAGGACACCTCGACAGGCCACCCTCCGGTTCCCAAGCCAAGTCCCTACAGACTGAGCTACCGTCTACCCCCTAACTATACTAACTTCCAATAATTTAACGTAACTAGGTCTCTGGTTACTGCTTAAACTTTAATGTGTAGTACGTTAGTCAGACTCCGACCAATGTTGCTTATGCTTTCTTCAGAAAGAGCATTAATTGGAGAAGACAATGACCGCCGTCATGGTTTTTTACTCGATTAGGGTCAACACCATGCTACTCTTCTGAGACTTGAAAGAGTTTTACAGTATAAAAAGACACACAAAAAGTCAAGTACACAATGGAACATATGACTGCCCAGCTCTTACCGACACTGCCTACCTTCAGAAGGAGATGGACAACACTTACTAACTACTTCTGTTGAGACTCTTCTGGGTTATTATTTTAATGTCAGTTTCTGTAGATCTATATAGGTAGGTATGTACGGTATATGTCAATTTATGTGCGTGTGCATGTTTATGCAGGTGTCTGCATATAGATAATTACATGTATCTGTGTATATAAATTAATATAATTGTAGGTACAGGCGGGGTACACCCTGGACTTATCGCCAGTCAATCACAGGGCCCCTTTCACACATGCACTCTGGCAATTTCCTGAAAATATCAGGACCGTCCACCCCGACATTTTCAAGAGTTGCCCTTTCACACACGTCCCTCACAGTGGGAGGTTTTATTATTTTGAAACAGTCGCAATAAAGAATATAAAGAGAGAAATCAAATGGCTCCTTTCTTTAAAGAATTACATTAAAGGCTTCCTGCAGAGATGTATGGCAAATGTAAAGCCTGCTGAGGAGCACATGCCTGGAGCTGTGACTTAAATGAAGAATTAGCAGAACATTTAACAGATAACTCATCATAGACTTACAAGATCGAACCCATCAGTATGAGTTATAGGAGATAACGTTACAATTTCAGTAAAAGTCAATATATGGATGGCGTCCTTCGGGCGAACTTAATCATTGCCAGTGTATCAACTTTACCCTCATTAGCTGTACGTTAGCTAGCAACAAGTTGTAGCTCCTGAGAGTAAAGAGTCAGGGTGCACATTTTTCACTGAATGTGAAACTTTTTGAACTTTCCAGGATCAATTTGCATCTCTCTGAACACAAAGTGAGATATTACTTTAGATATTAGATTTAGAAGGACAAGCTTTTGGTTCCACACTTTTGATGATTAATATCTTAACCTTGAACAAAAATGCTCCGCCAATGAAAGTAGAAAGTTTTGTACATTTGTCCAAACTGAGTTGGGGTTCTGTGAATCACACTGAGTCAACAGAAACATCCTAACTTCATAGTTATATATCTTCCCTTTGCTTTGAACATGTGCAAAGTGACAAGACACAACAACACCTCTGCTCCAGCAGTTAGCCCGAGACAAACGACCAGAGGAGACAAACGACCAGAAGAAGAGCGGGACGGGAGCCACTGAGGAAGCCTCTGAGCTCCATCCAGAGTCCCTGAGAGCAACTTGTCTGTCAGCACCATTATGAGCCTCTCGTATCTTGGCCTGCACCTGTCCTTGGCGGTCCAGGAGTTTGATGAGCCCCCCCTCTCCGCCATCCTCAGGAGCTGAGGCGAGACCTGGGGATCCCCATTCATGAAGAATGATGGACAGGGCAGCAGCCAGAAGAAAAGGCAGCTGTGATGTGAGAGAGAAAGAAAGGAGTGTGTACCCATGTCCCCTTTGTGCTTTTAACTACCTCCCCTCTTGTCTTCCACGGCCGTGTCCACACAATAGAGTCTTAACAGGAGCTGTCAGCAGAAACACTAGTGTGACCACTGTGGGCAGCGGGGTTAGCCGGGAGCACATTAGCTCTGTGTTTGTATGGCACTGAAAGCCAGCTAGCTACAGTTAAAGCTAGTTTTGTAGTGTTTTCTAAAGGAGCCCGCGGCAGCTTTCAGCCCGGTGTTTACCCACGCTGAACTCCAAAGAGGCAGAGAGCGTCACATTTCTGAAGAATCAGGGAGGCTTTAAATGTTAGGTAAGGTGTCCAGCGGGGGCTCCACTTTGCACCTGAGGTTTGATCAATATAGTCAAGTGATGACATGTGAATTTGCACGGGCAGAACAGAGATGGCGAGGCCGTGAATGGCGGCGCTGAGAGACGGCGGCAGGTGAATTGTCCTGACAGCGGATACAGTGTATCAACGTGCTGCTTTTAAGTGTGTGTTTATCTCGCGCCGCCACTCAGCCAGTATTTCCTTACATTTCCTCTGTTTGACCAGTGCTTGTGAAAAGCGATACTCTCTGCCATCCCCATTGTGCTTTTGCTTTTGTGCAACTGCAATGTTTATGAGTTATTGCACTGTACACACAGCCACGAGCCAGCTGCGGCCATTATTTGATGTTTGATACATGTAATTAAGCCACAAAGGCACTTAAGAGCTTAAAGCGGCGGATACAAAGGAGGCGGGGTGCTGCGATCAGATAAAGCTGAATAAGTTCATGATTTAATTGTTGCTTTACAATGATTGGACAGGTGTCGCGGGAGCAAAGGAACACACACGTTCTCACTGAGAGACCACCTCTGTTGCAGTGTGTGTGTGTGTGTGTGTGTGTGTGTGTGTGTATGTGTGTGTGTGTGTGTGTGTGTGCAGCAGTGGGATTTTGCATGTTTCCCTTTAACAGCAATTATTTAGTAGTAATTGAAAAATCAATATGATCACATGCCTCTTGCACATGTCAACAATGTAATCATACTATAATTTTTCAGGGTTTCAGCTTATGTAACAGCTGACAAAGTTAATTATACACTCTTGTGGGGTGTTTGCAAGAGTGCAAAGTCAATGTCTTATAGCTCCTGACCATTAGATGGCAGTAATGCATAGCTGAGCCTCCTGATGTCCTTGAACAAGAGCTGCTATTTTCTGCTTTCTTGGAAAGACAGAAAATGTTTGGCTGATCATGTGTGTTATTGCAGTGAGTCAGCAGGGAAGAAAATATTGAAGTCAGACTGTTTCAAAGCCTCTGAATGTACAAAGACAATCTGAGCATTTAAAGAAAAGGTTCTTCAGTTTGAATTTGAAATGTATCTTAGTGCCATTCGTCATGAACACATTAAACTATCTGCAACAGCAACCCAAGTCCAGTGCACAGGACATGTGCAGCCGCTGCCTCTTGTTGGCTGACGTTCAGGTTGAAGATGCATAAAAGGATAAGAAAAGCTCAGACACTGTTACATAACATCCTACACATGATAGCTGTCTAAAATTATGCATATTTCCTCTCTTTATCGTCACCTGTGACATGCAGACAAAGAATCAAACACATGTAACCTGAACGCTTTTCCCGCTTTGTCGCAGCCTTTACTGTAAGCGTAGGATCCCATCTCGGATTCCAAAGGGGACAAGCCACCAATAAACAAACATGCGAGTCAACAGAAACACGTTTGACAGGGAGAATCAGTCACTGTGCGAGCGGACTGCTGTGGCCTTCTTGTGGTCTGGCTTTTATCTGTGAGGCAGCACACAGACAACATCAGAGGGCCTTTGGTCTGCAGAGCACACAGTGGATCAAACTGCAGGGCCAGTGTTTGTGTTTCCTCGGCTTCCCGTATAGTTCCCTTCACAGTCAGCTTAGTCCACTTTGTCACTCCGGAGGATTAAGACATATATGCCTGTGTTTGTTGAAGATTTACATTATTTGTGTATTCAAAAGAGTTTACAGACTCACGGCATCTCAACACATGCACATACACTGTTGCTCCATAGACATTTCTCAGAGAGGATACACACTCCTTTGATGTCTCAGCAGACTATAACTGCTGGAATAAATAGGTCACTTCAGCAGTAAATGTTAAAAGGATTGAGGTAAGAATAAAGAACATGGCAGTAGGTAATACTGTACGAACAGAATAAAGTATTTCAGTCATATATTTTTTTATAATGTTGTATCTGCTCTAATATCTTTACATTAATAATGGATGAAATGACTTTAATCAGTCAAAGTGCTGAACCGTCAGAAAATTATCACTGAAGTCGGCAGTTTCCCCGCTTTGCAGACAACTTAAAGCTCCTCTGAGGAGGTTTTATCTGGTTATGAAACCGACTGAAATTAATTCTGATTACTATATGACCTACAAAAGCAAACCAGACCATCAGCGACAAGATGGATTATTTCTGTATAGTTATTTTTAATACCTGAAACTGCTGGGGGGGGGTAGGTGTCAGACGAAGCGATTAACTGCATGCTGCCTTTGTTTACACTTTCCAGGACAGAAATGTAAAGTTCTTTATAGTGAGTGATAAAGAAAGCAGGACGAGATTTCTTCTTAAAAAACACCATTTATAGATACAACCTCCTAAGTGCCACCCACTGGCAAATGGAAGAAAAGGGAGCACACCAATTAAACCAGACGTCTACTGTCGGATCCCTTTGTCTTGGTTCTAACTCCTGACTTTCCTCACTTTACTTTTTAGACTGTTTGCCTTCATCTGAGTGATGAATTTGTTTCTTTTTCTTTGGATTGGATTGAATGAAAAAGTTTGAGATTTTATCTTTAAGCATGTACAGGACAAAATCAGCAAAGAGATCAGAGGTACGACTACTGAAACTGTACTAGGTACACAAACTGAAAGCTCCTCACAAGAGCTTTAAGCTTTTTAAAATGTTCCCTCATTGTTTTGGATTTATAATGGGTGCCCTGCCCATTGTGATATTACAGAGCAGGACATGCCATGCTGCCATTGCCCACATGAATGAGGTAAGTTAAGCCTGTTTCTATGTTTATTTTGTGTTTTTGCAACTCTGAGGATACGAGTTATGATCATCTGACATTACAGTGGTCCATCCTTGTTATCTGGAGATCAATAAGTCGAGATCTTGTGAAAAACACCCAGAAATTACTTGTCATCACAGCAAAACAAAATGTAAGTGATGCACACTTAGGGGCTGCACAGTGGTGCAGTGGTTAGTGCTGTTGCCTCACGATTGGAAGGTTCCTAGTTTGAACCCGGTTCGGACAAAGTGGACCTTTGGAGTTTGCATGTTCCCCCCTTGCATGCGTGGGTTCCCTCCTGGTACTCCATCTTCCTCCCACAGTCCAATGACATGCTCGCTATAACTTCAACGTTGACCCTAAATTGCCCGTAGGTGTCAATGTGAGCGTGAAAGGTTGTCTGTCTCTCTGTGTCAGCCCTGTGATTGACGAGTGACTGGTGATCAGTCCAGGATGAACCCCGCCCAATGACAGCTGGGATAGGCTCCAGTTAATGGATGGAAGGATGTCTGCTGGGGGCTTCCATAGTTTATGGCCTGCAACTGTGCACTACTTGGGTCTAAACATTTGATCCACCAACTGTATTGCCCAGACTAAGTTTAACAAGATGGCAATGCTGTGTGATATCAGGCTACTAAGCTATTTGCCCATCCCTAGACAGCACGCAATTAGCAATGCTAGCAACTAGCTAAACAAGGATTAGCATTCAGCTGCTTAAGAGACAGAGTTTTCCATCAGGAGTTGGTAAACATCTAAAAAGAGCTCAAGGTGAATAATAGACTTACTTATACAGGATATGATCCATGTATGAGTACACACCAGGCATAACGAGAAAGATAACTTTTGTTTAATATTCTTGACAGAGTTTTCTGTATTAAAATGTGACAAAATAAGTCACCATCTGTTTCTATGGGCAACATAGAGATGCAGGAACTGGTCTTGTTACATTGCGTTTGTGAGCAGATGCTTCAGTGTGTTTGATGCCCACAGTGTTCGTTACAAACACAACTTTGACCTCTGTGTTATTAAATGCACTTGCAGTCACCATCACGACCTACAAGTGCCACTAAAATAAACCACAAGTATAAAGAAAGTTTTTCTCCAACTTTTTTTTTTACTTTAAATGACCAAACCAGTGCAAAATATATTAAAGGTCTCTAACAAACTAAATATAAATAATGTAGGAAATGTGTTTGATAAAAATACATGCTTTGACTAAAATTGACAGGAAGATATTAAAAGAGATCCTGTCATAATTCATCTGATGTAACGACTATTAAATCAGTTGATTTACTGTACTCTAAATCTGAAATCATAAAAATCGGTGTCAGACTAAACTCTATTCCGGCAATAAAACTGTGGGTACGATAAATTAATCCGTGTATGTCAGCCTCTTTGCCTCAAGGGCACTCTGCTGCCTCAACCTGCCCGGCTGTTTATGACTTTCCTACTTTTTATTTTCAGCTATTCGGGGGATGTGTTTATGCAAATTTCATCACAGTACAAAAGCATGTTAAATCATCATCGACCCACTGGGTATCAAGTGTATTTATGCTCATATGCACCTTAATGCCTGCAGGAAGAAGAAAAGTTTTGCAACAGAAATAATGTCTGCTCAAAAGCAAAATATGAGGCACCACATTTTTACTTAGAAAATGTTATGATTGGCCGAGTTAAAGCTTTTAGAGCTCACTTTAAATGAGCCTTGCATAAAATCAAGGAGGTCTGAAGGGTTGAAACAGGAAACTCTCTTTGGTTGTGCTTTGCTTCATGTCTCATACACTCTTAAGAGTCTAGCAATACATGTGTGTTAGGAGGGGTCTATTTTTCTGTCACATTTATTCCAGTTATCTTAAAGTCAAAGTGGCACCAGATAAATAAATATGGCATTTGTTCAGGAAACCAGACAGACAGAGTGACAGACAGTATGACAGACAGACAGACGGACGGTCAGAGGGGGAGATGGGAGACGAGCAGCAGTGACTGACATCCTTCCAGCCCCTGTGAGAGCCACATGCCACATTCATCCCTCTCAGCCAGGCAGAAAAGCACCTCTCCTGTCTGAGCAGGCTGCACTTTTTCTTCCTCCTGAACAGAGCTCTGAACCCAAACCCTTTGGCCAAGTGCGGGAGAGGTATTAAGGCTCATGTCAAAACAGCTTACAGCCAAACACAGCGCTCTAAAAGGCCCGGGCCTATTCATGGAGTCATTCAAAGTGACAGCACCCTGAGCCCCCTGCTCTCTGACAGCCCTGTGCACTGGAGTGAGGAGGGCTGGAGTTTGGCTAATGTTAGGGAACATGGTGTAGCTCTTTGTTAACATTGGCAGCTAACGCCAGGCTCTTGAAACCAGGAGTTTTCCTTTATGAAAGAAGCTCTGCACATGCTGTTGGTTTGGGTTTATATGCATGAAGTAGGCCCAGTATGGTTGAGGTCTAAATCTGGTTAAACTGTTTACTGGAGTGCAGCTGAGTTGAGTCTCTGTGTTGTCTTGGAGAAACCAGTCACCAGCCACATCCTCAGTGGGTTAATTCTAACAAAGGAAATAAATAAGCATCGTGGTCATGTGTGCAGGATTGTTGTTTGCCACCATGTCGTTTGTTGATATCCAAATGTTGGCAAAGCCCTTTGAGACTGAACAGACAAACCTGACAGGCCAAGAGGCTTCTCTGCCATGTAACCTTTCCAACATCACAGTCACCCTTCAGCACAGTTGTCATGAGCCGAGCATGTGCCTGACCTGGTTAGCCAAGTTATGATGTGCACAAGTGCTGGCTCAAGTTCAACAAAAGTATCTGTGAGTATTTATAGACACTGATGGCAGCGCTCTAACGCTCGCAGGTATTTCTGCAGGTCTGCTTCTGCACTTGTGTTATTTGGTTAAACATAACAAGTAAGCTTGCAGGTAGGATAGTGTCTGAGTCCAGCCAGGTAACTCTCATCTAGGTATAACATGATGGTAATAATTTCAAGTACAGACAGTTTAAAACCTTTTGATTATTATGTCATGACAAATATGGTTTAAAGGTACACTAGTGACTTAATAATGGACTTACATAAGGCTGAGGGCCTTGTGTTCAGAATCAAAGAAGCGGAGGCCAAAATATAAAAACATTATGGATCAAATTGAAAATGAATGACAGTTCCTACATCTCCCAGAATGCAAATCGGTAGGGTTTTCATCACACACCTTTCAGCTTCTCAAGTCCGAACCAGATTAAACTCTAATGACATCATCAGGGTTAATGTCTCACATCAGTTCTGAATAAGTTGATCCCCATGTTCAACTTGGTGTAGTGTTTCTAATTTCTTCAAAACTGCTTATAAAAATATTGATAATGACAGTATGGAAACTAAACTACCAACTGTATAGATAGATAGATAGATAGATATAGATATATATTCATTTTCATACCTTTTTTTCCAGAAAGTGGACAGTGGATAGAGTCGGAAACATGGAAGAGGCCTGGGGCCACCGCATCAATGACAATATGGGACACGCGATTTAACTGCTGAGCTAAACCGGTGTCCCGGAAATAACTACCGTAAAATCTGGAATACAAGTCACACCGGAATATATGACGCAGTCTGTTTCTATTGCTATTTATTAATAAAAACATGTATCTGTGTAGTTATTCCAACACTATTTCAATTTATTTTCATTTAAAACACATTCAAAACAAACACAAATTACAGCCTACCATCTGTTTTCGCCATGTCGAGTTTGCTAGCAGCCTACGCGTTGATTGTTGTGAGGGTAGCGGCTGCACTGGCGGTCATAACATCGCACATCCGTGAGGGCGCTCATCCAGTTCGAAGCCAATCGTCTGGGTAAAATTCTGTGACAAAATTAAATACTTCTCTCTGCATTTTATACCGGTATATTGGTCGCAGGACGCAGCTCACTTTTTAGATTAAACAAATTTATTAAAAGTGCATCTTAAACACAGCACTTATATATATATTATATATATGTTTTTATTAAAAAAATCATTTTGGAAGTAATGCATTAAATAAAGGTATTACAGATTTGCTATTAAGTAGTAATCAACAGTACTGGCTAGCTAACAACATTAAAAGAATCAGTGATTTGAAATAAGTTAAACTGCCCACAACCTGAGTACCTGAAGGAAAGAGGCAGACATGCGGCAAAAAAGAAAGATTTTATCCACATTTTTCTTTTCTGTTAAAGGATTTTCTCATCGGTGTGTCTTCCATTAATCAGTATCCTCTGCCTTTGACCTTTGACCTTTTTGTCTGCTTGTAATGTTGCCAAACAAGGTGTTGGAGCTGCGTCTGCGAGTCACTCTGAATGAATGAAACAGGACACAAAGGCACCTGACAAGTAAGTTTCAGTGTGACATTACTGGTATGTACGGCAGAAAGGCTCCAATATCACTCTCCCCCGAGCCCGAGACACACTGTCATTTAAAGCTAAATAAACAGTAGATTAATCTGTCTTCTTGCTGCGAGCTGACAAAGGCAGTCATGGATGAAATCGAGGCTTTTGACAGGTCGGCTTTCAAGATAAAAGCACTGATAGGGAGAACCTGAGAGGGAAACTCTGAAATGTGAGACTTCTGTTGGACTAATAGGAACAAATGAGGAGATTCAGGGACTCGCTCGTGTTGCTATTGTTATGGTGGAGGAAAAAACAGGGTGTGTAAATTATGAACGGCATGAGGTAATTTTGACTCATCATTTCTGTACTTTATTTTGAAAGTCTCTGTTTCAAAACCCTATTGGCAAAATATAAATAAACTCTCGACTTTTAACTCTTGAATAAACATTTCATTCACCACTTATAAAATAATGATCTATTACGTTTAAAAGCACACTTCACTAAAGCACAGTGCAGGTGGGTCCATGCCACACAACATGTCTGCATATACAGGAAATGCTGGTTAGATATCTTTGTTAGGCTTTTGACACCATCCCATGCAGAGTCCGAGCTGCAGCAGGTGTCGGGGGAGCTGCACCGGGCCGCCCAGGCGAGCAGCAGGCCCGTCTTATCAGACAAGGCCCCGTGCTGTCAGCACAGCCAGTGTTGAGTCTGCTGCGTAACGCTGACATCGTCCAGACGCCCTCAAAGCCAAGAAGGAAGGAACTGCTGGACGTCTCCAAACCTTACTTTTTTGGGATGAAACGGTCTCCTGTTTGCCAAGCTGCCGCGTGCACACTGAGCTCATCCAAGGTCACATTAAGAAGACAAACAGAAAGAGAGACAAGTTTTACAGACATCATTAGGGACTGTTAACAAATTATTTTACTCTGACTCTTTACTTTACTCTTAAAGGCACTTACAACCCTCCCATTGTTTGAATTTTCTTCAACCCTGAATGAGAAAAACGTTAACATCCAAAATGATGCTACCCCGATCTTTTATTAATTTTTACATTGTGCACCACTCAGACGCAGAGGAGTTTATTTCCTTGACTACAGTTGCAGGTGCAATGTCATTGCCCTAGACCTTGGTTCCACTTATTATGCTAAGCTAACCACACGCTGGATCCAGCATACTGAGCGAATAGGTATGGTATTGATCGCTCAATAACTACTAATTATTGTACTACAACGATATTCAAATACCTGACCTGACCTTACCTGATTCAAATACCTGACAAGACTTTTGTCTCTGTTTGACCTTAAGTTACCCACGATGCCACAGTGCTAGCAGCAGCTTGTTGTAGCGGCTTCCAGTGTCTTGTCATTATCCAACTTCCCCTGAGGGATTAATGAGTACTCTATCTATCTATTACATAGTTCCTTCAAAGAACATATTAGAGATTGGTTTGATTTATTGGTCTCATACATGCAAATTTTCCTCAACATGTCCCTATTTGTATTTGTGTCCCGGAGGCTTTTGTACAGTTCTCACTGATATCATCATCATTGTCATTGCATCAGTTCCCTCCATTTATGCTCCATCAACAACAAGCACAGAATCAGGGGGATACACTACAAAGCAGGATCTGCGGTTGTCGAGGTAACTTCAGGGTTAACTCCGGGTTTTCAGTACTACAAAACTTCTTACCGGGGTAGATCAGCAGGGTAACTAATGCTGAACACCTAACCGACTCCGGAGCAGGTTATGTTCAAGATAGGAGATAAACCTGAACTGAACACCGCCTACTGACCAATCAGGCATTCAGCAGCTGCAGCTGAGTGGATTTTAGTCTGGATTAATTTCTTCATATCTTTCTAAAATCATAGTTTCGAGTTGATAACCAGCATTGTGACCGCTTAGCGTGATCTCCTTTGCCAGGTCAAGTGAAGCCAGATCAGGAAAAGAGACCCTGGGTATGTTGAACTTGCTTCACAGTACAGGCCCCTGGATTAACTGTCTGATAGCTGTTCAGTTCATTGCAGGGCCCTGCAGATGCCTCTCCTGTTTCCTTGGTTCTTTAAGTTTTTTGCTGCAAAGGAAATTGACTGTAAAGATGCATAAAGAAATTGCTGTAAATTGTAAATCATAATTGCAGTGCAATTTGACAAACAAATCTGGTCTGAAGGACAAACAATTGAACAACATGTATATTGAGCCTATAAGATACACACAAACACTGCATGTGGACACAACCCTAAGCTTTAGAACCAGTTCACCACATACACAAGTAAACACACACATTTAAGCAAGCACACACACACACACACACACTTACAGAGCAAACACTGGTAGATTTCCAACCTCATCATTATCACTTCTTATAATTATTCAGTGTTGAGCAACATACCAACAAGCAGCGTTCTATGAGACACTGTCATTTAGAGGCTCAGCGGAAGCAAAGAGCACGTTACAGGCTGAATTCCACAGCTGAGGATGAGTGAGACTCCCGAGCAGCCTCACTGCACAGTACAGAACAACATGTGTTCCTCCCATCTGGTATACATGCTCACTGTAATCAGCATAACAGTGTACACTGTGTTTCAGGGCTCAACCTCTTATTTGGACAGCTATCAGAGGAAGTGGTTGAGCTGCATATCCTCTGCCCGCTCCCTGCTTCTACCGATGCTACCTGGTCTGAAGCAGATGGCCTCCGGCTGCAGCAGCAGACACGGTGAATGTGTGCAGCATCTGATATTTTAGACAGGACTTGGGAAAGGGTATTTGATATGATCCAATACAATGCAACTGAGAGAGACCAGTATATAGAGTTTCCTGTGGGAGTTTAGCTTTTTGTATATCTCAGCTAAATATTATTTCTCCTTCCATAAGAAGGGTGCGACACTGTACTGTGGTGTAGCTCAGAAAATAGCTCCAGGCTGTTAACCAACTTGATTAAAAATATATTTTCGTTGGTAGACTCCGGCCTCCTCCCACAGTCCAAACACATGCTCGTTAGGTTCATTGGTGACTCCAAATTTCCCATAAATGTGAATGTGAGCCTTAAAGGTTGTTTCTATGTGCCAGCCCTGTGATTGACTGGTGATCAGTCCACAGAGCAGACCCCGCCTCTCGCCCGATGACAGCTGGGATCGGCTCCAGCCTCCGTGACCCTCAACAGGATAAGCTGTATGGATAATGGATGGTTGATTGTATGTTTTGTCAGCACGATTTCATAATATGGAGCACAAAACACTTACACAATACAGTTACGACAAATCAATGACTCAGTCCTAATTAGATGGATTGTTGACAGATCCTGTTACCAGCTGCATGACAGTAAAATCTGTTTACATATGTAAGGTACTTTTCTTATTGAAATCATGGCTTCAATTCAAATTCATATCACAAGCTGACATACTTTGGGACCTACTTCTGCATGAACCAATCTTCATTACTACAGTTTGATGGATTTATAGCAACTTAAATTCCTGACAAGTTATGTAGTTCAAAGTGTTTTGTGGACTACTTATTCAACAAGTTTCATCGGATTTCCTACCAGTATGATTTAAAGGTTGCACACCCCTTTATTAAAGCCCTTTACCGTCTGACATGATGACTTCTGAACATCATTCTCTGATTCGTGTTAGCATTTGAGTCCCCGTCTTTAAAGTTTCCTTTTTTCTGTGTTTGTGTTCCTGTGCTGATTCTCCAGGTGTATATGACTCTGAATGTGGTTCACTCTTGGTTATCGTGTGCATGTGTTGATAGAACAGGGGCTGGATATGATCATTGTATATGATGATGATTCTGTATTTAAGAGCTGAACTGTAATATAGAGAACCTTTTGTATTAAAAGACGGTTGTGGCTCAGTGGTAGAGTCAGAGGTTCGATCCCCAGCTCAAGCTTAAGTGCCGATAACCAAACTTTGCTCTTTGATAGTTTGAATGACCTGTGAACACTTAATGTTGTTTTCCATCATGGCAAGACAAAAAAAATCTGCACATCATGAATAACTTTTAAATTTATATGCTCAAATTGAATAAATAGTTTCAGCTAATTTAGTATGCATTTTTTTGCAACATGCTCATTCTTGTTAAGAGAATGTGATTTTGCACAAAAAAATGTCTTTTAATGTTAATGTAAAACCTAAATGAGGGGAAGTGAGGTCAGTGGAAGTTGGAGGACGATGCACCCGAGAGG
Organism: Semicossyphus pulcher; assembly: GCF_022749685.1. NCBI lineage: Eukaryota > Metazoa > Chordata > Actinopteri > Labriformes > Labridae > Semicossyphus > Semicossyphus pulcher. The sequence goes on along the minus strand of NW_027211737.1, from coordinate 27,963,468 downwards.
ATAAACTGTCAAAATGATCAGGATTAACTTCGCCCTTGTCTGCTGTCAGCCTGTGAGTCACAGGTTTGACAAATTGACTGACAGACAGATGCAGCTCTGCAGGGCAAACACACACACACACGAACACACAAATAAGGCGGAAAGTATCAGGAGAAAGGATTGAGTTGGAGAGAAATACTCGAGTAATAAGATCTGAGAATACAGAAAGAAAGAACAGCTGTCTTTTATTTCTTAGGTTATTTTTCTTAATGAGGGTGACGACTTACTGAAACTTCTGCTCACTGCAAACTTATATAGAACTTCTTTTCACATGACCTCTCAGAGTCATCTTGTGATCCACGTGACCTCCTTGAGTGCCAGGCTGCGAACAATTGAACTACCTTACTGTGTATAGGTGTATAGAATAATCTAACACCAAGGTACAGTTCTGCGGAACAAGCACTTTGACTTTGAACACTCCAAGCACTTTTAAATGACTGCTATTCTCTGCTATATGTATGCAGGATTTTGAATGCAGGTCTTATTCGTAATTGAGTACTTCTTCCTCTAAGCCTTACGAGTACTTCTCCTACTTTCTATCATCACATGATAACGTCAGTAATGAGCTCATCTTTAACTTACATGCTGTGAAAATAATTGCGATGGACCCCAGAACTAACAAGAGGCCCCTAAACCTCAGCCCGGCCTGCGGTCCCTGGAAAAAAAACTTTGTGTCATTGTTCACCCGCTCTGACAGATCAGGACAGGTGGAGACATTTCTCTGTCTTTGACCCCCCCCCCCTGCTGCCCCACCCCCACACCGTCCTGTAACCAGATCTGGGAAGTCGAGTCATGCACCACCATTCTTCATAACTCAATACTAGCGTTGCTTGAAGCTCTGTTGCCTCGCAACCAAATGTTTTGCTGCTGTGCTTTTATTTTGCCCTTTTTTCTGCTTGCCCCTCTCTCCCTCACCCAGAACACACACACACACACACACACACACACTCAAGGAATTGCATCACTGAATGCATCCAAGATCTCCCATGGATCATCATGAGGCCCATTATACCTCCTTTTTTTGTTTCCTTCCATCTGCAGAGATTATAGTGGACTTTCTCTTCGTCTATCACTCTTCCTTCTTCATCTTCCTTTTCCTCCATATTCCTCTCTTTTCGTCTGCACCTCAGGCCATTGATCACCAGGCGTGCACGACCAGCCACACGTGTTGATTGACAGGTCTGAGAGCTGCGGCTAACCAATTGGAGTGATGGATCGGAGCGGCTCGGTAATAAACACAGGAGTTGTGCAATAAAAGAACGATTCCTCAATCTGCATCTTGGCAACACTGAGATGAGTTGAGAGGAGACATGATGAGATGAGAGGAGATGAGCTCGCTGAAAAAGCCCCCCGGCCTATAAATAGTCCGAGCCGCCTCTCAGACGGAGCTTCAAACGCAGCCGGCCTTGTGTTAATGATAAAGACAAATATCTGAGGTAGACCGAGGCATCACTGATTCTATCCATCACGCCTTTGGAGGACGCAGCAATGGGAGGGAGCGCTGATAGCTCGCCTCGCCTTCTGCGAAGAAATCAGAGGACCTGAAATTCAAATCCAAAGAGCAAACCGCGAGCTGTCCTCCACTCGTGACAACAGCTCCTGTTTACTCAGCAGCAAACACAGGTGGAGGTTTTTTCTTCTACAGCTTTCTTTTGTTTCCCCCCCTTTCATGGACACAAGATAAATGCTACACACTGACACACGCACGCACAACCAGCCATTTGTTAACTGTGGAGAATGAAGGTTATTACTCTTTAAGTGATGCTCACTTTGTAAAAATGGTTAAATACATGTGATTAAAGGTTAACAAGAGAAGAAGAGAATAAATAAATGTATGTATAAGTGTGTCATTGTGTATTCTGTATGTATAAAATGAACGCTTACATGACTTTGGATGCATGTGCTTTCACTGTAAAGCAAAACAAATCCCTGTCAGTGTTTAACAAACGACCTGGTTAGATTTTGTGGATGATCCTTAAAACCACACGCAGCATTTACACAAGATAGCATGTATGTTTAGCATGAGTCAAACTTGTTTCTGCAGCACTATAGATTACAGCCGGTTGATTACAACATGAATATACGAGTACATATTGAATAACTACGGAGTAAAAACGGGGCACAAACAGACACACTTTTGCATGCAGTGCACATGCTAAAGTTTCATTTGCATGCAGGTGATACATCAATCCAACTCATCACATTGAACTGTCACAATGTCACCACCGCGTCATTACACACTGTTGCATTTTATGAGTTTTCGACATGGTGAGATGCATCCAAATAACAGGCTTGTCATCTGTGGTTGTATGAAGAGCAGGAGAGTCGTCATAGGGAGGAGGTCCGGGTGATGGAGGACTAATTTAACTTTCATTCAGAACTGATATAAACAAACTTCTTCTTTAAACCAAATTAGGATGTTTTAGTTGAAGTAATTTATCTATTTATTTAATTCTTGTTTTTTTTGTATTGGGACAAGTAAGCATGTAAACCAATGCCACGCACAACAGCATTTGCAGCCTAAGCTTATTTCCATGCCGGTCCTGAGATTGGCCTTTAAACAACAAACACACAAAGACATTAAAGAAGAAACTCAACAATAACACAGTCGGAACAATACAAGCTATCATACAATTAACAAGATACACGACATGACATGAGTCCTCTTTGTTTGGCGTGATCCCAGTCAGGATCCAGTTTGTTTATCATGATTTACCTGATTACAAAGGACACCTGACTAACAAGATAAAGGTTTGCTGTGGCTCAGTGGTCGAGCTGGTCGTCCTTCAGTTCGAAAGGCTGGTGGTTCGATCCCCAGCTCCCTCAGGCTACATGTCGAAGTGTCCTTGGGAAAGACACTGAACCCAAATTGCTCCCAAAGGCACAGACATCGGTGTGTGAATGTGATGACTGATTGACAGTTGGGCAGCCTCTGCCATCAGTGTGTGAACGTGTGTGTGAATGGGTGAATGTGACATGGAGTGTAAAAGCAGCTTTGAGCGGTCGCAAGACTAGAAAAGCGCTATATAAGTACAGTCCATTTACCATTTACCGGACTAATGCTAACATGACAACAAAGGTTATCTGATGAAGGTCACATGACTTGCAAAAATTATTAAATGGCAGAGGCTTTAATGACACGTGATGATGTTTGTCCATTCACAAGAACTATTATATGTTTAAGAACTTCTTACCTTGACATTTTTATCGAAACAACCACATTAAATGTATTTGTCCTGCCTAGACATTAGTTTTTACTTAAGTTTTACTGCCCCCCTTAACACACAGAAGGTTTTAAGTTATTTCTGTCCTTTCCTTACAAAGTTACACACAAAGTTGTAACCAAACATCTTGTCTCCACTTATTGTACCCTATAAGTACTACTACTACTTGTACTGCACGTCTACAGTGAGATTTGTGAGCTGTAATCTGAAGCATTCCCCTGGTTTCCACTGCAGACCACGTTGTGCCTGCTCAGTGCCTCAGACGTTAGAAAGAGAGGGTCTGTGTGTGGATGAAGGGGTATCAGGCCGGAGCCATGCAGGGATGTTGTTGTGGAGGGAGGATGAGGTCAGAGGGAAACGGATCCATCCATTAGGGGGTATAATGAGAGGGAGCAGCTGCCTGCCGCTGGGTCAGACAGCACACAGATGTGAGGGAGCCTCAGGGCCCGACAGAGCCAAGGGGGGACGCTGGAGCCCCTGTGCCATGACCTCATTCTTAAAACCAGGGCTCCCACTGACACCAGCGCCAATCCCAGCACTGCCAGGCCCTCCACCCGCTGAAGACAGCATCCGCGCCCTCAACTCACCTGAGAAACCCCGAATCGCCGAATCAGTGCATTCTGGACTTTGTGGTCCTGTGATGCTTGGCTGAACCCTGGCCGACCTGGAGGGTCAGTGCACGCCAAAGGCTGATCTCAGCATCACCTCCACTGCCCGGCACTGACTGCTGAATCAAGTATTCTCATGGGTGGTTACATTTTGTGAGCTTCAGTTGCATTAAATGGACTGTAGAGTACATTAAATCCTGCGTGTACTTTTCAACAGGTCAACAGAAGTGCAAGCTGGTGTCATGTCGTGTCGTTACGCAGTCTAATTGGTGTTCTAACTTTAACCCCAGTCTTGTCTTTGTTAAACATTAAAGCCTGAAGAAATTTATTACATTTTACTGCACGTACTGCAGGTCCGTTTGTACCAGAAACTATTGTGTCTTTATCATGTTTGGGCTGAGTTTTGGAGCGAGATAGTAGTATGAGAATAGCAGCAGGTTGAGTCCTCTTCTCCCTCAATGACGACAATGTTCCACTGGCAGAACAAGGATGCAAAATGAAGAAGCAAGTGTGAGAAGCTGACGGTCAAAGAGTCTCAAGGAGGGCAGGTCATTTCAATTTCTCCCTGGGGATACCAAGTATAAAGAACAACCGTCATAGCAACCTTTGATTACTATTTTTACTATTTCTTCTCAAAGAGCATTGGTTATGTAATGAATGTCATCAGGAATTATTTTTTAGGAAAGTTACACTTAATTAGCATATTATCTAAACAAAGTTGTGCACAAAGATGTGTCGTAATCTGTGTCTGCTGCATCAGTGTCTGACTGCTTTAAACTGGCAGCGTTCACATTTTAAGAAACTCATAAATATCCCCTTTTTCAGTGAGTTTGTTTATTAGTTATTAGTTAATTATTTGCTGTGAGGTGATTTGTTGTTACCTTTGAATGAAACCAGGCTAGCTTTTTCCCTCTGTTCCAGTCAGCATGCTAAGTTAAGCTAACCATCTCCTGGATGTAACTTGAAATCTAAAGCACCAATGTGAGAGTGGTGTCAATATTCTTATCTAGCTTATAGCAAGAAGGCCGCTTTAATCACTGTATCTTTACATTTACAACTGTGAAGACTGTATGGTATATTAACACCTCTACTTCCCTGTATTGCGTTTATATTTAAGTTATATGTTAGTTTTAAATTTTAGATTTACTTGAGTAGATTTACTTTTCAGAAATGTTAGTTTATATTTTAGATTAATATAGTTGATGTTATTATTTATTATTGCTGTTCCTGGATGTATATATTCCTTTCTTTCTTCTAGTGTTATGGGTTATTTTTACTGTGTATTTATTCTGTCCTGTGCTGTAGTTGCTTTGATAATCTGCTGCTGTAACGCCACAGTTTCCCTGTTTGGGATAAACATAATCCATCCATCCATCCATCCATATTATTACGAAGTCAAGCTGTGTGGCCTAAATTTGTCCTTGAAAAGATTGAGATATTACATGTCAGGATGAATGAAATAAAAACCAAGCAGCAACCTCCGGTGTTGAAAAATGAAGTCAATGCGGAAGTGCAAAAAACTGCAGTTCCACGAGTGGCCACTTGAGGCTGACTCCAGAAAACAAGAAACAACATTACAGCAGATGGGAAAATGCAGAAATAAACATGTTCACAGTCTGGTATAAAGTTATAAATAGCTAATTTTCTTGTTCAAGATAACGGTATGGGGGGTGAATTTTTATATTACTTACCCCTTTAAATTGTATTAAGCCTTATATTATAGAGGTCGTGTCACATATGTGACAGGTGGACACTACTGGCTGTCTGCTAGACGTCAACACAGACACACAGTCGTTGATCGCAACTTCTCCACCGTGTTTGTGTTGTTGGAGCCTTTTGGGTTTTTTAATGCACAAATCAGACCAATAATCCGTCTTCTGGCCGTGCAGAAGTCTGAGCTCCAGCTTTTCAGTTAAATTCTAGTATTATTGTATTGATATATTTTTAGCACTAAGTAGCAGGTATACTGTGCTCGCAATAGCTGGCTTGTTTGCCTGTTCAGTGTTTATCAAACATTAATTTGTTCATCGACCAGTAAATAGGAGTCAGAAGTTGTTGGTTTTCCCCCGGAGAGATTACCATAGTGATGAGAGGATTGGTTATTTTAAGTTTCCCTGTACATGTCGTTCTCTGGCACCGGGCGAGCGAGCGCCGAGTCTGCTACTTGTTTAGTCTGATAAATAAACAACTGCAGTCAGTCACCACCACAAAAAGAATCTCCTCTGTGGGAATCACAACATAAACTACCTCATTCACGAGCTAATGGATCAGCCACAGACACAGACTGTTTCGCTTTGATAACTTGGCCTTTGCCAACCTCTCCCTCCTCTCCAGCACCACCCTCTCATCCAGACACGGTCACTTCTGGCTCCAGCCATGTCCCGAACTCGAGGCTTTATTGAAGCAGTTGAGAAAAAATGGGAGACGCCTCGGTGGCATCGTGTAATATCTATGATAAAAACATACACAAGACTTATCTAATGCATTATTTCTGTTTCATGCAGTGACGCAGACATGAAATAAATGAGAAAACAAAATGATAAAGTATTATTATTATTGTTACGTCCTATAGTTAGCATCATTACAGACACAGTGCTAATGATTTATGCAGGAACACACATATTTTAATACAAGCGTATGTACAAACATGGTAAAGTAAGGACACATTCATGCAGCTCACACAAACATCTGTTAAACACACACAGACATGAAAGAACGGTGGATGATGACATACATGCATGCACGCACACGTACACCTCTGCAAAACATCCTGATTTATACCCGTCAGATCGCTCACTGCTGCTAGTGCTGTACGCTCAGGTGACGGCACTCACACACACACACACACACACACACACACACACACACACACACACTGAAGAAGGAACGGTGATTCTTGGAGGTGTTGACACACGCCGCCATTTCACATGACTGTGCGGCTGACAGTCGGTGGTGGGTGAGTGTTGTTACAGGCTGCTGCTGCACTCTCTCCCTCTCTCTCTCTCTCTCTCTCTCTCTCTCTCTCTCTCTCTCTCTCTCTGACGATGACATCCAGCTTAGTCACTCAAGTGCTCCTGCTTTGTAACGCATGTTCTCTTGTAGCTGCAGCTCCCCACACACAACTGGAAGCTGTTTTTAGAGGAGTTGGACGCTCTTTCGGTTCTTTATCCCACTGACAAGGAGGAGCGGGGGTTGACATACATCCTTCTCTGTATTCTGTGTTTGCATTTATGCACCACTTTTAATTTGGTGAAAAAAAATAAATAAATTGTGCACTGTAAGGAATTTCACTTTAAATAAGAGTAAAATACTGGCATGAGATGCCAACATTTTAGTGTTATTTTACAATGCATTTACTGTAATTTATGTTAACAGCATATTACTTATATTATATTACAGTACATGACAGTATAACCAGGTTTTAACGTAATTTTACAGTGTATGTCAGCATGTTACTGCAACATAACAGCTCAAGTAAACACAAGTTAGCTACATCTTCACACTTTAATTGGCAAGTAACTTTAATGACGCTAACTTTACTGGATATTTTCCTATTGGCTTCAGTTGAGTCTAAGGATACCGTAGGCCTACCTTATTTGCAGAAATGTTTAATAAAAAGGCTCAGAAACTGCTGTTAACTTTGCTGTTAGCTAACGTTAGTTAACATTGCTCGAGCTACACAGCTTGCTCCGTCAATTTTAGCAACCGGTCTGGCCGGCTCTGGCCATTTTGGCGCCCTAGACGAGTTCAGAATATTTTTTATAAAAAGCTCTATTTTGATGCAGATTTTGCACTTTCAAAGTAATCACTGAAAATGTAAAAGCGTGACCTGAACTGTTTTCATTTAACATTTATTGACTAGATTTGGAAAAAATGTGAAATTCACGAGTTACCATTGTTGTTTACTGTCATTAAAAGCGTCTTTCTTCATTCATAGACACTCACAATAAACTTGTTAAGATAGAGTTTCTTTGTGCCTTTCCTCTCTCTCTCTTTCCATCACATGCTGCTGTCTCTCTTCCCTTCCCTTTCTATTATATGCTGTCTGTCTGTCTGCCTGTCCGTCTGTATCACATGTGTGGTTAGACGAGTAGGGCGAGCTAATTGAACAACAGAACGTCTGTTCTCTTACCCTCCCTTCTCTTAAAAGATCGAGTTTGAGTTTTTCCAACTGGACCTGAACGCATCTTTCCTCTCCTCTCTTGTAACTTGTGTCAGGAAGTGCACACTGAGTGAGTGGTCGAGAAAGAGAGCGAGAGCGGCAGAGTGACGGTTAATGTGAGCGGAGCAGAGAGAAACTTTAGGAGTGACAAGTGTCAATCTTGCAGTAGGCTTGAATTTAATATCGGGGCTTCATTGAGCCAGCTGAAATGTCAGCAGTTTAATAATCATGCACACAAAACAATGTGCAATGTCTCTGGAGATAAGTGCCATAACCTTCTTGGTTGAACTCCCTGTGAGCCACTCTCCCATCCGCGCTGCTTCGACCTCAAGTTGCGCTCAGGAACAGCCACATATTTCCACAGCTTGACAGAAAATACAGTTTTATTTAACAGTATTTTACAATTCGTTACAGTGTACTTTTTCATTTGCATGTTGCAACACATTTCCTTCTAGTTGTTTTTTACAGTGTTGTGTTTTGAATCCTTATTGCAGATGTTTTTATGATTACATTTTTGTATATTCTTATATTTAGTTTTGACTCCATTGTTTATATTGGCTGCTATTATAAGCTTACCTCATTTCTCCTACTATAAACTGCAGTGGCATTAGGCACGAGGTCTCCACAGAGCTTTGAGACTCGTTCTAACTGAGAGATCAACAATAAGTTTGGGTTTTTCGAGCTTAGTCACAGTCAGCTATGGATGTGAAAAGATGTGATCCACTGGCTTTAATGTCATGATAAATACTCAGGTATGTTGTTACAGTGGGTGTTGGATGTATAGTTGCGGGGCAACGTTACAATCCAGGGCGACACAAGCAGGAAACACAAGCTGAGCTAAATTGGATGGCAGAGCGCTCGGTTTGGGTCACTGAATCCCTCTGTGTTTACTCTGAGCCTCGAGTGGGATTGACGCTTCGATCCCCGCCTCCTCCTGGGAGTTTTTCCACCGTGACATGTGCGATGGGGAAACTTAAGCCTCAGCAGATCTCCCAAACAGGAATTTTCACTTCTTCTCTTCATAATCCCATAACCCCCACTGCCTTAAAACCACCGTGTGCATGTGTGTGAGTGTGCATGTGTGTGTGACAGGCCTAAACCTTCTCCAAACAGCAAATCAGTACAGCCTACTGCTCAGCATAAGCACTAAACAATGAAGAGCCGGCAGCCGGCCAATCAGCACGAGGCTGAGCAATGATGGGACATGCTGCTGTACGGCCTTTCAGGTGAATCACACAAAGGCTGCTGAATATTTACTGAATAGCGACGGAAAGCACCTCCGCTGCTGCTCTTGGCCGGCATGTATGAAATGTTACCGCAAAATAAACACTTTGCAGATGCCACGTTTTAATGTGAAAACTGTATTATCCTCTTCCTGTGAGGAGCCCGCACACAGGGATCATTCATCTTGGATCATTTGAGTCAGTGTTTGCTAACAGAGAGGGCGTGCTAAAACAAACCACTGCGCATGAAAAAAATGCACATTTTCACGAGTATGTTAGGTGTCAAACTTATCAGCATCGTTCGTTTTTTCAAGCAGAAACATTATTTTTCAGAAAACTGCTTTTATCAAGTTACATTTTAATTTAAAAACACATAAAATCGTCTCTTCAACTCGTTTATGTTTCGAAATATCACCCTGCAAAAACCTATTTTGAACAACCAGTGATTGTGCATATTTTTTGCAGTGTACACGTTGGTATGCACTCCATCTTCCCCACACTTGTTTATTTGCAGAGTAAAAGTAGTAACGTTGCACTGTAATCAAATCGAAAGTAGTGACATTTGCAGCCATAAATCTCAGGTCATTGACCTTGAAAAGATAACTGTGATTTGGCAGCAGCGCCAGCAAATCCAACCTCCACATCTGCCCCGACTGGCAAGAGCTTAAACACCAGCTCAAGTGTATAAAAGCACACATCACAAATGCTCTCTGAGACCTCAGAGGACCCCAGAGGTAAGCTCAGTCTAATAATGTTTCTAAGTCTGTGCGGCAGGTTAAATTAGGCTGTTACTGTCTTAGCATGTGTTTCAGGTCACAAGGAAGGCGCAGCGAGCAAGAAAGGAGCACTTCGCCCCTGGAAAAAGCCACTGCCAATCAAAGCTGGTGATCTGTGTAATCCATAGAAGCAATAATATTACAAGTTGGGGCCATAGCTGTGGAGAAAGTTAAACAGCTCGTAGTTTCGCCAATTCTACATTCCTACAACACCCAGCGTGCATTGCGCCCCTCCCTCTGAAAGGAACGACCCAGCGAGAGACGCTGGAGTGAAGTACTGTTTTCGCTGCAGGCAACGGCTCAGAGCGGGACAGAATCTGAAATATGATGAGAATATACCAGTGGATCGTATAAAAAATCTTCAGGTCTGCAGTCTACATTTCAAAGCTGACGATTTTGACTGAGACATGACATCGGAGGCAGCTGTCCTAGATTGAGCAAGTGTAGTTAAGCGAGCTCCCTGCATGGCCTCTGCCAGATGACGCGTTTTATACGTGGTCTGGCGGAGGTTTTCCAGGGCCCATTCGAGAAGCAGATAGCGTCCTCCAAAGACACAGAGTGAAATTGCATTTTTTCCCCTACCATACTGGCATTAGCTCCCCATAATAGGTTGATAGGACTTGATAGGTTGAAAATCTGCAAACTGGCCCTTTAAAAGCGGAAAGAATCCCAACAGATCAGGCTGCAAGAAGGCAGAGAGGAAATGAGGTGAACACAGGCTGCTTACTTTACACATACACACACATAGACACCAAATCACACATAGACACATTTTACTGGCTCACTACCACGACCTTCTCCCATCATCATGAGGCCTGTATACCTCAGCATTACTAAAGCAGAGAGAGGGGTTATCATTACAGTCTGTCTAGCTGTTTAAATGAAATCACTACATGGGACTTAAGAACATGTCACCCACCTGTTCCAGGAAGTGGAAATTACACAGCAGGCTGAGAAAACAGGTAATTGGTTGTTTCAGTGGAATGGCTGCTGACAGGAGACCCTCTGAACTTAATGTCATGTTGTTTAAAGTGCAGCATGTAGTTTTTGCAAACATTATCATTGTGAAATTTACTGTTACCAAACTCATAAACAGGTTTGTGTTAATGAGGAACTTCGTCGTTTTCACACATCCACATACAAGCCTGTACACAGATCTAGGGGAGTAGTACAGCATATGTGAAGTATGTATACTGTGGCACCAAGAAACGCAGTGTAAATCAAGTGTTTAACCTTGTAAACATCTCCATGTGGTGTTCTTCATGTGCTACAAGACATATCAGGGACAACATGAGCAGTCATCTCCATGGCTGGGCCTGTCTGCTTTTAAACTGCAGTGCACCAAGGACAGGCTGAACCACACGTTTTCAGATTGGCAGGTTTGAGACGTCACAAACCTAAGGAGCCAATCCTGTTAATGGACGGGGTGACGCTATGCATATCAATGTGTGTAACCTATGGCGACCACTTCAGCGATGCGCGAGCCAGCTGTAACCGTCATAGTAATTTTTACAAACTCACTACTGACTAACGTTAACGTTACTACTGCTACTGACTACATTTCAAGCTAGCTAAGTTTCAACAGTTTCAAGTTGCCGCTAAACGATGGCAGAGACGTGTTTTGTTTTCGGCTGCAATTTTACTAAATGAGAAACGTAGCACATAGTGGGCGGGGTCAATGCAGAGGGGTATTTTTAATGAGGGAGAAGGAGGAGATGCTTTGGGAGGATTTTCAAAGAGGTAATTAAACATATTTTGCAGTAAAAACACATCTGACACAATTTATTTCAAGTAGAGCATTTTATGTCTTAAAACATGACTGGAGCTGCTCTTTAAATTATGCCAATGCAGTTGCATTGTGGGTAACGTAGGCCCTATAGCTTTGACAAGCATCAATTTGGATTGTTTTTTTAAGCTGTCCATCGTAAATGTAACAAGGTTATAGCATTGCTTATTGGTGGAGTTCAGCTTTAAATGGCACTTGTGATGATTTTAAGGACTTTTGCAGATTCTTTGTTTCCTCATATTAATATTTTTATCAGGAATTCACAAACTTTATGAGAGGTTCAGACTTGTTGTACACTTTGTCTGCCTTCCTTCACTTGTTGACTTTATGAATTTAAACTTAAATTTGATACCAAAATTGTAAAGAATTAAATACAACTCAGTGTTTAATCAATCCTGTCAATCATCATTAGCCTTACAGTTGTTACAGTACAGTGGCCACAAAAGAACAATTCAATCACTCCAACAGCTGCCTCTGGGTCTATGCAAATATGTCCTCACCTAGAGGAGTGACACTTTGGCATCTACATTCATATTAAACCATTCCTGTTTCACCTCTGTCGGGAAGAGGCTCTGTGATGAGACAGCGCTGTCATTTCTTCAGCTTCCCTACTGTAACTACTGACACTGCAAAGTATATTTTTCATTTCTGACAGCAGAAAGACAAGCCCTACTTTTGTACCTTTGCGTGACCTTATTTTGAATTAAAATGAAGGGAAACAAGTAGCCATATATACATCTATGTGTTTGTATTTACGTGTCTGTTGTGTCACCTCGTTATGTCATCTTTTATGTTCACTATATTTAACTTAGAAAACATGTTCGGAGCTGCTTTACCAGCTCTACAGCTGCACACTTTTTCATTAAACTACAGTACCCAAGAGCCTCGGTGGTTTTAGATGCATGTAAAATATGTATGTGTGCAGAAGTAGACACACATCTGTGCAAACATCTGCACAGCCTCAAATACCTTTACATGCCAACACACAGCTGACACAGAACAACGTAAACCTTTTCACCCAGATCTCTTTGTGTTACCAAAGGCCATCTCTGCATGAATCAATGAAACAATTAATATGTTGAGAAAGGATTAAGAGGCTTTTAGGTCAAAAACAACATCTCCCACAGTGCCTCAGTGTCTGTTGTAGTGGAATGCCAACCTGCCATTAGCAGGAGATTACCTGTAATCTCTTATTACTTTAAACAGGGTGGAGAGGCATTCATGCGGGACATCTTAAAAACCAAACTGTGCTGTCAGCTGGGCTTAAGACTTAGTGATACACAGTCTCATATTTGTAGAGAAACATGCCTGCATTTGTACCCGGGCCTGCTTAGTACACAGAGCCTAAAAAGAACCGCACAGACACGGTTTTCAGCTCAGACTTTAGTGTCAACACGACTCAAAATGAACTCCTGTTGTCTTTTGGGATAATAGCAGTCTCTCGCTGAGGGATCAGCCCATAAAGACCTTATGATCATCAAAGTGTTAAACAGTATTTATGCAAACACGGCACACTACATGGCAAAGTTTACAACGCAACTCGTGCACATTTATCAGCAGGAGAGAACCGCCAACTGTGCCACAAAAACAGACGCTGGAGACATGTAAAGACAGAGCAGCGGTGAACGGGAAAATATTGCTGTGTGAACTACCTTAGCTCTCTCTCTCTCTTTCTCTTCCTCTCTCTCTCCTGGATAATTGCTGTTTTGTCTTGACTGCATGTGCTGTTATTTATTTGCACAGGAACTGAGACAGCTTCCCTCGGGGCAGGAGATGTTTTTCAGCAAGAAGTATTCTTGGCGTTGTACAAAAAAAAGGAACTCTTGACAAAAAGAAAACATAAATAGCTGCAAGAAAGTCTGAATGTCACAAAATATTATAGGCTGTACAATAAGATTACCTGCTGTCTGTTGCATTAAATCATTAAAAACTTGTAGCTGCAGAGGCAGACAGGTTGCTCCTGCAAAGTCAGACTACTTTCAACTTGGAGCCGGGTATTTTGAATGCAAACACAAAACGGCGCCTGCAGACATCCTCCACAGCAGAAGCATGAGCTGGAAGCGCTTCATGTGGTCGGAGAGGTCACATCTAACTTTCACTCAGCTCGATCCTCTTGAAATTACAGGACTGACAGGGGGGGAAAGGGGACATGAGGAGGCAGAGAGAGGAGGTGAGTGAGAGCAGCGGAAGAGAAAGGAAGAGGAGGAAACAGGTCTGTCATAAGTTAAAGTCTCCCAACAAGAATAGTTGATATGACAGCAATAAACAACAGTGAAAACCTGCAGAGCCACAAAAGGAAAGATGAGATCATGTCTGCAGCCCTGTAGAGGTGCTGCCTTGATTGTTGTGGAAAGTGATATTTTTTATGACAGCAAAAAAAGTCACTTGCCCAGCCGTGCTACAGTTATGTGCTTGCTGAGAAATGACCCACATTACCCTGCATGCATCAGTGCTCTGATATGTGTTTGACCTTCCTCTCTGCAGGCCAGATGTCAACTTCAGCTCCTACAAAGTGAGTGTACCATTGGTTGGTGTCTATAAGGCCGGCCCAGCGCTGCACAGGGAAACGGGTGTCTCTGACATGCGGGGCAGGAATTTGTGACAGGCATCTCCCCGGACGAATGTCAGGGGGAGTGAGGATGAACAGGACCGCAGATGAAAGGGCCGCGGCGGCTCGACGCATATTTCCATGTCCTCCCATCAGTCCCCAAATAATTCAGCTCCTTACAGGCACGCTGAAAGACACATACCTCTGTGACAGTGTGTGTGTGTGTGTGTGTGTTTGGAAGCATCTTTATTATATTTTGGAAATATTTTGCATGTGTCTGTACATGCATTTGAGCATATGGCACGACTTTTTCCAGAGTCATGAGTTGACTACACATCTATCTATGGCTGCAGGTGTGTGTGTTTGTGAGGACATCTATCAAAGACAAATGACCCAGGTTAAATTCAGTCATTACTTGGCCCCTGACAATGCTGTATGCAAATACATTGATGGTTGGACTGATGGGTAATGCATGAACATCGATACCCTGATGTATTATTACACTGTATTATATTGTATTATATACTGTATATGCATTATCTTTTTATTTGTTATGTTTGATAAAGGTTCAGTCAGATAGTCAGAATTAAAAAAAGAACATCTTATTGGTAAATTAAATACTTACTTTAAATATACAGTCATGTATAATGCACAATGGATAATGGATAATGTCGTAATGAACACCTTATACGGAAGTGTCACTATCATAATCTTTAATATACTTTGATGTAATTACTCTAGAACAATATAAACCACCAGTACCAGGGAAAACAGTCTCTTTGCTGATCTTGTCCTGCACAGGTGAAAAGTCTTCTCCCGCTTTCTTTTATCATTTAAACAGATCACTAACTGAGAATCTTTGCTGCGAAAAATGTAAACAAAGGCTGTTTCACCCACGTGCTGTCAATCTCCTCGTCTGACACACACCCTGCGACAGCAGTTTCAGGCATTGGTTCCCTGAGCCAATCACAGTTTATAGGTGAGTGTGGGAGTGGTTCTCGCACGTGAGAGTGAGAGCGAGCTTCTGGTGACGAAGAGCCCAGGAGGAGGGGCCTAGTTTGAATGTGTTGTTGACAAAATGCAGGAAAAATCTGACTTATTAAACCTTTAAAGCTCCTGTGAGTAACTTTCAGTTTATGTCGATTTTGGCGCCCCCTGTGGACAAAGTGGTACCTCTTATCTCTTTGCTGATCTTGTCCTGTACAGGTGAAAAATCTTCTCCTGCTTTCTTTTATCGTTTAAACAGATCACTAACCGAGAATCTTCACTGCGAAAAATGTAAACAAAGGCTGTTTCACCCACGTGCTCGTCTGACACACACCCTGCGACAGCAGTTTCAGGCATTGAAAATATCTGCAAAGAAATAATCAGTCCTCTCACTATTTTACTTTTATAGGTCATATAGATGCATCTATATTAACCTCAGTCTGTTTTATAACCACCAAAAAACTCACAGGAACTTCATGTACAGAATATGTGACGTGTGAGTGTGTAAAGGCTTTTGAGTTGTCGAGGGCGTCTTTGACTGACGTGTGCTGACTTAAAATAAACTAGACTCACAGGGTACAGTAAATGAAGTGTAAGTTGTTCGTGTCTGCACATTTTCCCAGCTAAGGCCTCGTTTGCTTGCAGTGCTTGTGTCTCAGACTGATGTATTAATGACTTACTGGTGTTTAAATGCTACATGTAGCACCTTTACCCTGAGCACTCCAACGCTACACTGAGAAACCTGATCCTGAGGCTGCAGCTCTTATGATTAACAAACAATAGCCTTCATAAATCACACAGGGTTCAAAATGGGTAATATTCATTAATAGTGAACCACTGAGCGGGTTTGTTTGGGTTTCCTGCATGATTTCTCAAAATAACAGCTGCTTTGGTTAATGGTTTCAATCGAATAATCAGTTATATCACTTTGCCGCGCCTCTGTTGACACTTTAGTCTCAGTGGAACCATTTTTCAATTATGTGATTAATTTCATCAAACAGACAAATTAGTACCTCCTGTGAAGAGCTTAGCCTGAATTCGTGACGCTTATTTAAAAAGACTTTGCTTTATTTCGCAATGAATCCGATCATGATGAATATGCACCTCCGATCATTTGTTATCCGACGAGGGAAAAGGAGAGAGAGCGGGAGAGGTTCCACTGTAAATATGGATCGTGGGTCTTATTTTTCATAATTGTAGTTAAGTTAACGTCTGGAGTCTGAGAGAGACCACCTGGACCAGAGGTTTGTAATCAGAGAAAAGGTTTCCAACTCTGCCCTCAGCTCGTGTTTCAAATCTCCTAACTCTCACATGCACCGTGCCAAGATATCAAAGCGGCAATAAGTCATATGAAGAAAGGGAGGTGAGAACTTCCACATGGCCTCAGGGCTCTAAGTGGAGTAGTTGCCTTTCCCTAAATGTCAACAAACCGAGTATGTGTGTGTGTGTGTGTGTAAGACAAACACAGAGAGAAAGATGCTTCACGTGTAGACGGTCCAAATATCCTTACAAGAAAATAAAAGGTAGAAAGTCTCATTTTTGCTCAGATTCACTTCTTTAGGATCTTAGATTATATAAAGTTTTAATAGGAAAAACTGTAGGGATGACGATATGCATAAGAGTCCTGGAACCTGGGTCAGAACTTATATCAGAACATGTCGTCACATTATATAGGATATTGGCACGTAGGGGTTACATTACTGCTACTGGCACACCGGAGTACGATTAGATCCGTCACGGGGGAGTGCGAGACCCCGTGCGAAGTGTTGACAAATTTATCCAGCGACTACAACTTTAGCAAACAGCCGTAGTGGCCACAAGTTGACCCAGAGCGCAGGTGTTAAAAGAAATCAGCTGAATCATATTTGAAGGTGTTTCCATCACACCTAAAACAGAGGTATGAAAAACCATGCGTCCTTTTTTCCCTCAGCCATAGTGAGTATGATAGTTCATCAAGCAGACAAGTGAAAACACAGAGATGTGTGTGTTTCTTCACAATGCCTGGAGCTTTGAGTTTGACCTTCTCCCCTCTCCATCTCCCTCTCACCTTCTCCCTCTCTCTCCTCCGCCCCGGGGCACCGATGGGTGGGCCTTTAGGAGGAGCAGGCGAAGGGGGGCCCCTGGCATCATCCATACCTCGGCTTGAAAAAAGAAACAAAAAACTCAAAGGATGATGGCTGGCCTCGACGTGGTTGAGACAGTGCTCGGGCGAGAGCAATGAGGTAAATATCAATGGCGGTGGTCTCACATAGCCCATTAGTCATTGTCTGCAGCTCGCTGTCTGAGCATCAGCACAGAGCAGCCTCGGGGTTCACACCACCACCACTGTCCTCCAAGAGAATCGTACCCAGGCGAAAATAAAGCAACCCGAGCCGGGCATAAATCATTAGGAACATTTGTTACCTCGGGTAATTGTGCTTCATTCATCTTCAGGCCGTTTTTCCATTTGTCAACTCCCAGAGGCGGCTGGGTGTCAGCTGTGCAGGTCGTTGCTGCAGGTTAGCATGACTGTGCCGAACCAGAGCTGCAGCAGAGGAGGCCTGCAGGAAGCACCGTACACAACACAGAAGAGTGTTATACACCAGGCTGCTTTTTAAAACGTTTGGAGAGTCAGACAGAGAGGGTTACTCTAAAAATGTGTTCCAATACAGTTACTAATTACCTGTTAAACATGTAATCAGTAACCTAATCCAAGTGTCACAATTCTAAAGTAACGTCACTGATTACTTTCAGTTACTTTTAGACTATTTAAATACTAAATCTGCAAATAAAGTACTTTTGTAATGCACGAATGCCCATTTAAATCAATAGCCGTAATTATGTGCATTTAATGTACTTTAAGTCTGCTATTCACACTTCTTAACACTCAAACTTCAAGTAAACTACCTTAAACTTATTACAGTCTTGAGTTTTTACCCGCACCATCCCGGCTGCGGCCATCACCATCACCACAGTCACAAACTATTGTTCAGTAGTAGTAATAGAAGACGACAGGTTAGCAAACATTTTTAACTGTAATTCTGTGCAGCTGACGTTAGCGGTCGGTCTCACCTGTAAATGTTTCTTTAAGTTAGATGTCGAGTCCTTGGATGATGACAGTGTTGTTCTGAGACTTGTGTGTGGTGAAGTGTCGTAACGTGCGCGCAGGTGCGTGGTATTATCAGAGACGGAGACTCCAGATGTTATAGAGCTTCGGTTTGGTTTGGTTTATCTTTGGTATTATATGTATTTTAAAATTGTAAACCTGCTGGTAATCCCCATTTTTAATACATGTATGTGTAATCTAATAACCTCTTTTCTTCTGTAATTCTAACAGAAGGCCTTTTTTTGTATCCTAATTATGTAACGCCATTACTTGTGTTCTGTTACTCCCCAAGCCTGATGATACGTATAAAGGCAGATACAACTTTTTTTCAATATTATTAGATATAGCATATAAAATATCACTAGCACTAAATGTTTATTACCAGTAGAGAAGTGTCTTAGTGGGACAAGCTGAAGGAGAATTCAGGGGGGAAACTGCAATATAAATACATATTATTTTCTGGTAGCTACGTCTCCTGGATAAAGCTTTCTAAGTATGATCAATTTTATTTTCCTACTTCTTGTTGGGGTCGACGGTAGCTCAGTCTGTAGGGACCAGAGGGTGGCCAGTTCAAGTCCCGGCATGGACCAAGTGAGGAGTTGGGCTGGTAGCTGGAGAGGTGCCAGGTCTTTTCCTGGGGTCCGTCGAGGCGTCCTTGAGAAAGGCACCAAATCCCCCACCGCTCGGGGCGCATGTTCATGTGCAGCTCCCCTCTCTCCATTGATGCATGTCCATGGAGTCCTGTTTGTGCATGTGTGTATTTATGTGTGTGTGGCAATTTTGTAAAAACAGAGTGAAAAAAATAAATAAACAAATTGAATTTCCCCTCAGGGATAAATAAAGTGCTTCTTCTTCTTCTTTTAACTGAAATCCTCTGTACGCAGCTTCCCCTTTGTGTCTGTTTCTTCTGCTGTGACACATTTCCCTCCAAAAAATCAACTTTTGTCTCCTCACCTCATTTGCTTGGTATAAACAGTCACAAAATCAGATCCTACGTTGTATTTATGTGACCTTGTAAACAACCTGTTCAGATTTTTCTTGCTAGCCACTTATCTCTAATGCTAACATTGGCATGCTAACACACTCAAAATGACAATGCTAACATAGCACTTTATGTTTACTGTTGCCACTATCTTTGTTTAGTGTGTTAGCACACTAACATGCTAATGAGAGCTCCAGGGAAAGTGCAAAAGCCAGCTGTGGCCGAGGGAATTGTCATTGTTTTGCAGCTTCTTTGGTCATGGTGTATTAGAAAATAACATTATTCTAACCAATGATGGTGCTAGAGAAAGTCAGTAACTCACAGCGTTATTCTTATTCACTATTCATTTATTGCAATCCAACCAATTCTTGCTGACATATTTCCTGCTGGACCAAAGTGGTGGACCATTAACGATGCCCTGCTGCCTGTGTGCTTCAAAATGGAAGAGATAACAGGATTAAGTTCACATATTAAGGTTGAAATGATTTAAGTAACTAAGCCAATTTGTCTCCTTCATAAACCAAAAGCATCTTCTCTGTTTCCCACAAACATCAGTGCAGAATACTCAACATACTGAAAAAGCCTTTTGCCCTGCAGCCTCATCTTACACTGGCTACAAATAAGCTCAATCATTTTATGGTTACACGCTTCGACGCGGCTAAATACAGGCAGAGAACGAGCTGAATGAGCACAGGCAGGGGGTGTGTTCAATGTGTATTGTGATCCACTCTTCAGGAAGGCATCTATTAACACCAATTGTAACCTCACTGCCTTGGAACCTGCCTTCAGCTGTTAGCGCCCTGCCTCCTCCATTCACCTCAGTGACACACACGTCTTTAACACACCATCCTCTGGAACACACACAATTTGATTTACACAAAAAGCACTAACAGCACGCTCCTTAACAATAGGAAATCTAAGATGTCATGATGTTTCACCGGTCTTTTTTCTTTCCTCAGCATCTGTTTTTAAAGGGAAGACACACAGCAGGAGAATGAGACACCGCGTGTAGAAGAGGAAAGAAGGTGCAGACAGAGAGAGAGAGAGAAACAGGGAGGGGGAGAAAAACACAATGTTAAAAAAGATTGCTTAAAAACATCCTTTCCACCGTAGATACTGGTACCTCTTGGACATTCTTGACCTGATATTCAATGGGCTGCCCACTCGAGTAAACAAGTTAACCCTCTTTGACAATGACAGAATACAATGAGGCTAACATCTGCATTATAAACTAGCATTATAGACGATGTTTCAGGACTGATCTCGTCAAGCCTGAACATGCTTATCACATGAACATTTAGATAATAGTTTGTAGGTACAAGAGGTACTTTAAAACGCAACATTTCACTGCACAACAGCAGCTAGCGTAGGTAAGATTAGCAGCATCTGTAATTTACTTATTAAGGCTGAGTTAACTGCTGATTGTCCAGGCTGATGAGGATTAACAGAAGCACGCTTATGGGGCAGCTGTGGCTCAGTGGAAGAGTCGGTCGTCTCCCAATTGTAAGGCTGGCGGTTTGATCCACAGCTCCTGCGGTCTACATGTCGAAGTGTCCTTGGGCCAGAAAACTAAACCCCAAATTGCCCTCGAAGGCGTAGCCATTGGTGTGTGAATGGCTGTGAATTATTAGAGGATGATTGGAGATCATTTTGAATAGTAGCCTCTGGCTAACAGTGTGTGTGTGTGTGTGTGCGAAAGGGTGAACGGGACATGTAGTGTAAAAGTGCTTTGAGTGGACTGAAGAAAAGAGCTATGTAAGTGCAGTCCATTTATAAGACTCAATCAGAAATCATTTGCAAAGTCTCCTTTCAAAGAGCTCTAGGATGTCGACGTACTGTGGTTGCTAGGCATAGACTAAGCAAAGGGTTTGTATTTTAACATAACAAAAACGTAATAATAATAATTATCAATCCCCTGAGACTCTTCAGTTAGTTGATAACGAGCAGATCATTCAAATCGGGTGTGTTAGAGTACGGAGAAACCTAAAACATGCAGGAATGTAGCTCTCCAGGAGCAGGGTTCGAGACCCCCTCCAGAATGGCTGGTTCCTACATTTCCCATGATGCAGCTGAATAGAAACAAAGAAAATGCCCATGTCTGTCAGACTAATGGCTGAGTAGTTTATACCACGACAAGAACTTTTTAAGCAAACTTGATGTTGTGTCCATCCACAGCAAATTGTGATAAAGAGTTATAATATCTCCCAGTAAAGTTTTAATGGCAGCTGCAAATGTGACTTTATAAAGGAAATGGAGATAAAAGTCAAAAATATAAGTGAGAGGACTCACTACAACAGAGGGAGACACACATCCAGAGTGTTCTCAGCTCTTCAGAAAGCCAAACGAATGGCTGGGTGGCTGCTGCTGACAGGTGAGGATGTCTTTTATCAACAGCTGTTAGGAAGCCGGTGCAGATATGAGGACAGATAACGCAGGCAGGCAGCACAAACGACCCGGGAAGAGAGTGAGGCAGGGAGAGAGAGAGAGAGAGAGAGAGAGAAAAACCACAGACAAGGTGTGCGAACAACCACAGCCACATTCTCAGCCTGCAAACACCCTTTCACCACTTCCAGTCTCACCTCCTCCCACGCACACTTATCTCCTCTGAATCTGAAGGAGGCGGATGCTCGGAGGATCACACATCGCCCGCTCCAGCATAATTAGCAGAAGACTTGCAGCCAGCCGTTGGCCGGGCTCACTAACACACGTTTGGTCCCAAAACAAACAAGCAGCGATCTAGAACAAACAGTGGTAATGCCCTCGAGCCTCTTATCAGGAACTCATCGCACACTCCCCCGCTCTATGCATAGGATTCATTATTAGGTTACATCAGATAGATACAAAGAAACACACACATAAAAGAGAAATTACTGACATTATTAAACTTTCAAAGATTACATGGAGCAGCTGTTTGTGTTCATCTTATTATCTCATTGTTTGGGATTTTGTGTTTGGGAAAAGTGCAGAATTCATAGAAAGAATGGACATAAACAAAGCAACATATGTGATGGAGATGATCCGTGAAGGGTTTTTGTAGTAATACAAAAGCACTTGCTTCTGAAAAGTGTAAAAACAAACATTATGGAAACCATGACCAACAAATTGTGTTACAAAGGACATGGCGGATGGGTCAGGACAGAAAACAAAGCTTCCTGTTGTCCCGCCAGATGGGCACCATCAATGTTGCGAGACGTCCAAGCTGGCTGACAACAGGCGCGACCACAATATCTGTCCCCAGGGACACACGGCTATCTCTTGGTGTACAGGTAGCGGAGGGGGGGTACAGGGGGTCAGCATCCTGCTTCTAAACCTGGAAGAGGAAGCTAATCCGAGGTCAAAGAGGGCCATGGTGTTGAGTGAAACTTCACATGGGGACTCTCTCTAACTCCAGCATCTTCATTAAAACTCTGCACCTGGGCCTAAGACGGATCCACGGGGAACTCCCTCATGGCCACCGCCAGTCAGGCCCCTCTAAATCTGTCCCCAGCCCCTTATTCACTTCCCACTTATCCCTCCTTCCTCCCCTACTCTACCCTTTCTGCCACGCTGGGTCAAGCTCAGAACAACAATACTGAGCCGATGCGGACAGGAAAGGGATGACATAGGATTAGGGAGATAACTGAGGGTCAAAAACGGGATTGTCGTTGACAAAAAAAGGCTCAGAAAAATGATCGCTCTGCTCCCTGTTTGTTGCTCTCACAATCAATAATGGGATGTAATCAGAGACATTTTCAACGCTTCTCCTGGGTTTCAGGAGCCGGCTGCCAGTTGTCATCCGGTGTTGAGAGGGCGACACAGGCCCGGACCCAGCTAGCACCTGACGACAAGCCTCTGTTGGTGTCCTTCTCAAACACACACACACACACACACACACACACACACACACACACAGACGCAATTAAGTGCTAACATTTTAGGAAAAGACAGTAAATTATGAAGCCATGGAAAACATAAAATTAGTGGCTTCACTTTTTCTTAAAAAGATGACTTTTTCTCACTAGACGTAGCTGTCTGTGTTGAGGCCTAAATCAGACATGACAGCATCATGACAGCAGGCTTGTGTGATATTAGGCGCTGCTGCCTCTCAGGCTGCATCATGATGGATACTTTAACTCATTTTGCTGTTGAAACCTTGAGGCTGCCCTGCGGACTTCTCTTGTAAACAAACAGAGTATCTGTTTACATATAGTGTTTCTCACCAAAGAGCATTGTGTGTAGCTTTAGGTCAAACAAATGTGTTGGAAGCTTTTTATTCCCACAAAAAACATTTGCAAAGCTGGCTCTTTTTTTTTTTAGGAAGCAGCTTGTTTACATACAAGTAGCAAGCAGTTTTCTTCTTCACTGACTGTGACGGTGCATTGCTGCGTTTTTGGCGCATTAGTACAAACTGTTGATCACTGAGACAGCAAAAGTATTGGCAGGAATATAAATCTCAAGCTTGTGTGCTGAGAGCTAAAAACACGGGGAGTTTTCAGTTTGATTCTTTTTCTTCCTTCTTTCAAAGGAAAATGTATTTTAAGAGTAAAGACATGGCAGGAATCTCCTCAACTTACAATTTAAAAAGATTCATAGTTTGTTTATATGTTTAGTCCACTGCTCCCACTCTCTGGTCACATTTACCAGAGAGGAACTGCTAAACAGATTGACCTCTGTACATCTGTTTATAGTCGTCAAATGTAAATAGCAGTTTAATGTTCTTAAAGGGATAGTTCTTAAAAGGATAGTGTGTACCATAGTAATACAGTAGATAACAGTCAGCACGGCCTGTTAGGAGAAGCCAGCCGGAGTTCCTACATGGATGCTAAGCTAAGCACCGCTGCAGACGGGGTCAGGAGTACCACGTACTTTAGCCACTTAAAAGAGTCCTACATGTAAACAAACATTTCTGTTTAAGTGTATTTTTTAATTTTGTCACCGCTTCACGTTGACGTCAGACAGCTCTGTCCCTCGGCACTCACTCTGCACAACGGCCCTGTGTACCTAAGCATGCGGCACACGGTATCACAACAGCTGTTTGGGTCAGTGGTTTATAGAGGAGACAACAAATAAAAGAAAATACAATATTATGGAAACCACCATATGCTATTCAAGGACAGTAAAACTGATTCTGATTTCTTTTCATGTTTTAATATGGGCTGAGCCCAAATGTTATCATGCCCGCAATCAATTTAGACGTGCCATGTTAGAAGCATTAGGTCATTGATTTGTTAAAACTGCTCTCTCGGCTACGACATAAATGTGACTGAGCTTCTTTTTCAGACATGAGACGGATATGTTAAACTCACATTTACATGAGGAAGGACATGTCTCACAGGAGCTTTAGTCACTTGAGGCATGCAGGTGTCTTCTCCTTGATCTCTGCTCTATGAATAATATTGTGTGATATATTGTCACATATGTTTTGTCATAAATGCTGTAAGGCTAGCAGTGCTATCTGATACTATTCTTTGTCTTCACACATCTAATATTCAAATTAGTGTGGATTATGGTGAAGCATAGAAAGTTATTTGTGGTACAGATTAATACTTTTTAAAGCCATTCTGTAGGTTTGTGTGCAGCCCGTGCCATATGTCCTACCAAGAGTGTGTTTACACTATGAACTATTCCCACTGAGTCACTCTTTGGAGGCAGCCAGGCCAGCAGTGGCGTCGCGCAGCTGCTCCAGCCGCAGCCTGGTCTGGACCTGTGTTATTGTTACTGGTAGCATTACCACGCTTAAGTGCGACAACATAATTTGTAACAATAAGAAGAAATTTGCTCAATGCCATCTGTGCTCAACATGTACCTATAGCTCTGTAAGCGGAGAGAGGGCGACACACACACACACACACACACACAGAGTCACAGAGGAACAAGCCTGCTCCAACAGACCATGCGAGCATGACGTCTCACTACAGTTTGTCTCCCAAACACAAGCCGGCTCAGGTTTCAGCTCGTGGTCTCCAAAATATATATCGAAGTACACATCAGGCTGTGTGTCACCGCTGTTTACAGGAAAGTGATTTATGAGGCTTTTTGGGGAGAATACAGACGGCTGATATGGGCTGAGTGAGTTTCAGAGAGAAGCTGAGAGGAGGTCGAGCTACCGGGCCATTAAATAATCCCCAAAAATTCATTCATGAGGATCGAAGAAAAGCGAGACAGAACAGTAATTCACGTCCATTTCGACATACAATCACATCAAAGAACAATTAGGGAATTAGTCCCCACAGTTATGTTTCTGTCCTGTGGTTTTTCGGATGTGGAACCTCGCTATAATGCTTGTGTAAATGCCAGGCATAGCTGCATGGGAGTAAGATAAACACAGTTTGTGTGTTGTCAAATAAAGCGACCCAACCAGACTGTGAAAGATCTATGTTCCTCTGTGCCGTCTTCATATGACAGGCTCTTTGTGTTGGACTTCACACACAGCAACCGGTCCAACTGGTACGGTTCCATTTTATTTAGACTAAATGTGTTTATCCATGCGTGTGTGCGTGGCAGGTTTGTTTCCTCACACATACATGGCGAGCCAAAGCACACGTGCACACTTCACAGGCCCATGACTTCTATTGCACATATGCCATTATGGCGGCATGGTGGTGCATTGTCATGAGATAGATAGAGAGATAAAAAGTCTTTCACAGGAAATAGAAAAGAACTCCACTCACAGCTTCACAAATATAAGGGCATGGAGATTTTTCACATGCGGGGGTGATAAATTAGAGTCTTTTAAAATACGTTTTGTTGTACAATACAGAGTTAGAGGGGATAATAAGGGTCATAATAAATGATGTGTCCACTGGAACTCAGTACAACTTAGTACAGATAAGAAGGCTACAGGACTGTTAACACTGTGTTAAAATAAAAAGCTAAATCCAACAAGTCTCTAATGAATGCATTTAAAGTTGAACTGATACTCCCCTTACTTTATGTGTATGTGAATATAAAGTGTGCAGCTTTCATGCAGACTGAAGGGGACATGCTGTCAACTGTGCTACAGATAAAGGACATGCAGGAGCCCAAAGAGTTGCAGCATAAACAATTTTACAATCTGTTAAGTGTTTTCCATCAGCCAGCAGTGGTTAGTCTGCCAGAGAGGGTAGGCGGAGCTAAGCGACTGCTTTTCCGGTCTCTGCAAGTGTTGCAAGTAAACAGTAATCTACTATGGCTGAACAAACAAAGAAAAGATGGATGACTACAGATACAACTTCAAAAATAAGTGAAAAAGTGAAAGAAAAATAAACTAATTTGATGCTCAGATGAAGCAAACAGTCTGAAAAGGAAAGCGACCGTCAGTGAGGAAAATCAAGAGTTACAACCGGAGCCAACCGTGGACGTCACACATGCAACACTGTCTGGATATCTGGGAAGTGTGCTCCCGCAATTACCGTTTATCGCCATAAGGTGCCACCAAAGAGAACAAAACTGAGGTCTTTGAGATTATCTCTTTAAGTAATCCATGATTAAAACCACAACCCGGAGTAACTCACACACAACCGCTGGTAACATAGCTAGCTCATTCATGGTAGTTATGAAGTATTTAAAGTATTAAATAAGTGTTGTCAGTCCTCAGCTGGCTAACTAACTCTTTCACATTACAAACTTTGTCAGTTGGAACCAAAAATTCACGCACTTTGAAGAAAAACAGATAAAAGGAAGTTTTGATGTATTTTCTAATTTTGTTGCTAATTAAAATTTCGGAAGACTAAAAACTATGCAAGTCAAGTTTTACATTAACTCTTATTTCAAACACATCTTGCATGCCAATAAATTATTCCTCATGATTATTGATTGGTACTTATAATACACACTTGACAATACTTGCTGACGCTGGGCCTCCTGTAGCCATACTGAAATAGAGCTTCAGATTGTGCTCAAACCAGCACCATGTGTGTCAGTTACTTGGCAACATGTTGGCATGTCATCAATACCATCAGGGCAAGTTTCACTCAATTTATTGTTCTTGGCGATTAAAACAATTTGGATTCTGATAATGAGTTTGATGGGGGTCAAACTGTGAGCAGAACAATACGAGCCACATGTGCCTCGCTGCAGTTACAAACCACATGAAACAGGAGGAGGTGGGGGCGAGAGGAGGAGCAGGGAACCAATTCAATCCAGATATGTCCACATTCAAACATTCAGCGGAAGGTGGCCCGGGCTCAAACACCAAACGACCACCCCAAAGTCACCCTGTGGTCTCACCCAAGACAAATGGGCCGCTCAGGCTCGGTGGCATCACAGACAAATAGATCCAGTTACGGAAAAGTAGTCCGCCTTGTGTTTGAGATTTAATTGTTAAGTTGCACTCTGCCTGTTTTCCAAGTATGCAAGGAATTTCAACAAAGAAGGAAAAGAACAGGAGGAAAAAAAATCAATCCATAGTCCTGTGTGCTTTGGCAGAACAAGAATAGTCTTTTTTTTCCATAGTGTGAGACGGAGAAGGAGGTATAAGGGTGGGAGTGTGGTGTTTATTGGTTTCTGCCAAGCCAGTCAGAGAAGCAAACACAAGCAGAGTGAAACCTGATCGACTGGCATGGTGCCTGGACCAGCGGCGGCGCGGTGCAGCGTCAAGGGAAAAACACTGACAAACATACATAAGCACAGGACCAGGGTCTCCAAATAATCACAAGATGAGCAGGCCAGATAAAAACAGACCCCGAATACGTCGGTGAATTTCAGGCAGAACTGAAAAATGTCTGAGCATGTTTTATGGCACAGAGAGAGCAGCAACACGGATCTCTGTGAAAGCCCGACTGAGGATGACTTTTAAGCGTCTGCTCGGATGAGGGGAACTTTTCCGATTGAAGTCTACTAATTCCATCCCCTTGATCCCATCCCACTTCACTTTTCTAACCCCCTCCACACGTACACACACACACACATACACACAGACAAATACACACTCTGGCCCAGCAGGAAAATCCCTCTGTGGCCAGGCATTTCTTTTTAACTTGATATGCTTGTGAATCACCCCCAGTGCTGCAGTGCTGCTCCACTAATGAACACAGGGCCCACAGACGGAGATGTCCATGCCCGGCTACGCTCCTCGATCACACTGGAAAACAGGATCCAGCTGCCCAGCACCCTGTCATTACAGGAAAAAAAACTCCCAGAACACCCTCTGCTTGCCCCTAGACCCGTCTCATCCCCTGACCACATCTTATACCTAACCGACTTAACCCCTGTAACCTGCCTCCACCTTCACCCCGGCCCCAGCTGTAGCAATAACCTGCATCTCACGTTATTAATTTATTCTCTTGATCCCTTGTTTTTATTGCGACACCAAAGTGAAGCAGTCCCACTTCCTTTATTATAACCACACACTCCTGAAATTGTTGCTCTGCAGATGTTAAAGAAACCGGAAATTCAAATACACAAAACCCCTCTTATTCTCTAATTCATGCTTTATGTATATAAGCGTCTAAAAACTATTAGAAATTAGTCTCAACCTAAATTCTTAAGGCTGTTAGAAATTTTGGTGTACTTTTCTGACATTGGGTTTGAACTGGGCAGGTTCAGTTGGAAATGTATTATAAAAATGACTATATATTCCAGGAATCAACCAGACAATGACTGTGTAGATGGGGGACGTGTCTCCCCTGTGATGGGCGCTGCCATTTTGCGCTGGTTAAATTATTAGGAGCCAGAGACTTCGGCTGGAGGAGTCGTAGTACTGATGGAACGACCTAAAACAGACATTTAACTTACTGAAACACCGGCAAAGATCCCGCACGTCTGCGTATTTAACAGCAGAACAGCTTCTTGTGCTGGTCTGAAGCAGACGTTTAATGACTGTAGTGATTGTTTTAGTTACGTTTCCTCTCGCCATTCCTCCTCTCCTCTGCTAATCTGGAACAGACCGGCTGCAGGAGCCGTATTTGTCAACAGAGCTGTCATCATTTTACAGCAACAAATAACTAAGCAAAACTAAACTTCTTAAAAAATTGAACACTTGGACACAGAAACCATGTTTTAGAAATATGTATTTGACCCATATCCCATCGGTTAACGTGGAGGAGGCGGGCTTTATGACCTTTACTGCAGCCAGTCAGCAGGGGGCGATAGAGATGCTTTGGCTTCACTTTTGGGAAGCTGTCATGTCGTCCATCTCTGTATACAGGCTATGGTATTAGCGTGTTAGCATTAGCGTCATCAAGTATTGATGGCTGCTTGAGAGAAGTGTTGACAGCGGTTGTATATTTTTGGCTACCATGTTTAGTTCTGGTTGTTTATCTATTTACAGCTGCAGGAGTTTAGCTCTGTAATAAAATACCGCTAGCTAACGCCACAGAGCCATCATTCAGCATGGCGTTCATAGTTATAAAAGCAAAAAGGTTCATCTCTGCTAATGTTGAATGTGTTTGCTAACTGCTAGCCATTCGTTCATTCAACCTTTATTTAAATCTCGAGGAATCATTGAGTGCATGCCCTCATTTTCAATGACGTTGAAAGTACAACAAAACAGAATAAATACAAAGAATGGCAACAACACAATTATTAACAGTTACATAAAAATGCAGAGTAGCTTGTACAGGTACAAATGTGTGAAGTTTTAATGTATGTTGTAAAGTGTGTTTGAATGCAGCAGAGAAGCTATAAACATTTTTTCCAAATAAGTGTTTGCCCGTGTGAGTTTGAGCATTAGCCAATTACTACAAGGTGCTGAATATTGACTGTGAGACCGGTTTGATTAGATGATATATGGTGGCATGGTGCCAGTTAAGGCTTTATAAAGACATAAAAACCAATGCTGTCACGTCTTACCGTTAGAGGTGCTCAACCAACCTTTTCAAATAAAATGCAATGATGAGTGGAGTAACTGTCACCAGTAATGAAACTGAGGGTGGGGAGATTAATGGAACCTAGGTGTGTGAGAGTGGAGGCAGAGGCGTGCCTATAGACGTCACCATAGTCTAGGACAGATAAAAAGATGGCCTCAATGATACGTTTTCTGCTTAGCAATGGGAAGTGGCTCTGTTTCAATTTTTTGTCTAAATTTGCTAGCAAGTGTATTAATATGAAATTTGAATTTGAGTTTCTGATCCAAACAAAAACAAAGATGGACAATTTGTTATAGTGGATGTAAAATTGTTGATATAAACTGTAAATAAGATGGGACCCAGCATTGAACCTTGTGGAACCCCCTTTGACAATGGTAAAACCACAGCATGATTGTTTCTTAAAACCACACATTGCTGTCTCTGTGACAGGTAGTCCTGGAACCATTTACAGGATTTAGAATCTAAACCGACCTCACTTGGTCTCAGAAGGAGCAAAGCGTGGTTTCAAACAGTATCAAATGCATTTGTTAAATCTACAAAGAGAGCAGCACAATATTTCCCTTTGGGGCAGTTGTGGCTCAGTGGTAGAGTCCGTCGTCTGTCAGTCGAATGGTTGGTGGTTCGATCCCCAGCTCCCTCAGTCTACATGTCGAAGTGTCCTTGGGCAAGACACTGAACCCAAAATTGCTCCCGTTGGCATAGCCATCGGTGTGTGAATATGATGACTGATTGACAGTTGGGCACTTTACGTAGCAGCCTCTGCCATCAGTCTGTGAACGTCTGACAAGCCTAGAAAAGTGCAGTCCATTTACATTTGTGTGACTTAATGTGAAATTTGAATGTGAGTTTCCGATCCAACCAAAATAAAGATTTTGTGTTAGCAAAGCTACTGCTTTGCTAACACAAAACTGTATTATTGGGAAAAAGATGGTGTTACAATTTGTTATGGTAGTGATAATAATGTTGATATAAACTGTAAATAAGACAGGACCTAGTATTGAACCTTGTGGAACTCCCTTTTACAATGGTAAAAACACAGAGCGATCGTTTCCAAAGACCAGGCAGGGCGACATCTCAAACATAGATACACTATGTTGATAATCACATGTGCTATTGCTGTGTTTGGGTCCAGGCAGGTGTCAATCAATAAGTGATGCCACGCCCACTCTGTCTAGAGAAATGGTCTGAACAGCAAAATGAGCAGTTTTTTGATCACACTTTTCTAATAGCGATAAATGTTCAATATCACTCACTTATTAAGTCTCTTTGATATGAGTATTTCAAGCCAAATTTCCATAGGCTTTAAGCTAAAATTGGCAGTCTAGGAATTCAAGTTCACTGTTGTGTTGTACCTAAAATGCATTTTGTTTACACATAGCGAGAGTTGATGGCTTCAGCTCAAAGACTATCTCTGCTTTCACACACCCTGCTGATTGTTGTCTTTATTCTTGTTTATGCAATATGACTGCATACTATAGTGAAAGCGATAAATCTCAGCGACAGTCCTGGATCTGTATCTGTGCCAGACACCAATATAAATATGAACGTGATGTTGACAGCGCGTGGAGGAGATGGAGGAGGAGGAGAGACTCAGGGGGTTGGCATGAAATTCCATCTGATAAATTCATCAAAGTGCAGAGCATGTGTGGTGTGAGTGTTGGCAGAGGGATGGCATGGGAGACGGCACATGGACACACACATAGACGTATACGTATGTGCACGCTCAGACCCAAACAAAGGCAGACACAGACAGAAGTCCAGCTGATACCAGCATCAGGGTAGAGTGAAGCCATATCTAATATGCTGAGTGAAAAGTAAACACGGCTCTGTGGCATCAGGGCTTCCCGCTTACTGACAAACCATCTGACTCAAAACAAGCCCGGGGCCAGAAACCTTCCAGGAGTCGAGGGCGAGGCTGGGAAGATGAGCCCTGCTGGCCATAAAACACACGCGCTTACAGTCGCACACAAACTGTCACACACACGCACACACAACAGGAACAAGAGTCAGCTAGACATAATTGCTCTGTTGTTGTTCTGTCAACATTAATTATGGCAGCGTACGACAAAATGATTTACAGGGGGAAACAGGGGATTTGTAAGTCCAAATTCCTCCACGAGTTAAGGCTATAAGTTGGAGCATCCTGTTATCAAATTTACCCACCACTTAAGAAAGGTTAATAACTGCAAGTTAATGATTGTTATGGAGCTACATGCCACCTCACTGTCCTCAAGAACTCCTGCTCGTTCTCACTCCCAAGTCGTCAAATATGGCAGCGAGTACGTGCACAAGTAAAACAACTGTAGTGTATATTTGTTAGCACAAATTTTCATCTAACCAAGTAGGTGTGGTGACTAAACATTGAAGTAATAAGTAAGTAAACCCATTCAAAACACGACTGTTTGCAGGTTACGTTAACCACGTGTAAATGATTGCTGCACATACAGGAGTTTTTTTCTGCAAACTTTATTTGGATAAAAACAATTTCGATGTTGCTTATTTTTTTAATTTTTTTTTAAACTTGACCAATTTATTTTGCACGTCTAACCAGACGTTGTGTCTTTTTTATAGCTAACTTGCGCACTGAGCTCTGCACGTGCCAAGGTTACACTAGAGTGGTACCTAGATGTTTTGAAGCTTAGGCGCCTGACCATTCTGCCGTGTTTGATGAGTTGGGAGTGAGACTGTGTTGCGCAGAACAGTGTGTTCCCAAACTTTGTGGCATGTGACTTTTAATAACGTAATAATGTTTGCTCACCAAAAGGTGCATTAGTGAATAAGTTGTGAGCTGAGCTCAGAATCACAAGTTACTTAAAGGTGTTTCAGCCACATATTTCAGAGAGTAACACAGACCTCCGACGTAAACAGTATGCAGACAGTGTACAGAAATGACAGTAAAATTACAATATGGAGTGACTGAAAGTTAAAATTAGGGAGATGGATTACAAACATATAAAGATTACAGATTTGAGAAACACAGTAGGACCCCACTTGACTTTCTCTCTACCACAGTTCAGCCTACTCTCTCATTTAAACCGTTTTTACAAATTTTAACAACTAGAAATATACTTGGCAAAAATTGGAAAAAACTTTAAGAAATCCAAATTGTTATGGGGTGCTGGTTTAGCTCAATTGGTAGAGCAGGCGCCCCATGTACAGAGGCTACAGTCCTCAACGCATTGATTACAGGTTCGACTCCCAGTCTGCGATCATTTGGTGCATGTCATACCCCCACTCTCTCCTGCCCACATTTCCTGTCTCTGCTCATCTGTCCAATCAAATAAAGACAAAAAGACAAAAAAAATAATCTAAAAAAAAAAAAATTATTTTCCTACGAACAATGGCCCTACTTTGTGTAGTTTGACGGGGGGGGGGGGGGACAACATGTGCTCTGTCGACGGATCTGTTAACAAGAGCACAGAAGCTGTTATGAGTTCATCCATAACTCTTCGTAGGAATTATCAGCAATGCATTGAGGCTGTTTGATACTTTTGAAAGAGCCTGAAGAAGAAGAAGAAGAAGAAGAAGAGATACTAAAAACAGGCTACACACACAAAGGCCTGAAATACACACATGCACAAGCAGGGCCCTATGGACATGCATTAATGGAGAGATGTCAGAGTGAGGGGGCTGCACATGGACATACGCACCGAGCAGTCGGGGGTTTCGGTGCCTTGCTCGAGGACACCTCGACAGTGCCCAGGAAGGGAACTGGCACCTCTCCAGCTACTAGCCCCAATTCCATACTTGATGTGTACCGGGACTTGAACCGGGCACCCTCCAGTTCCCGAGCCAAGTCCCTACAGAAAAAAAGCTAGTAAGTGGACATTGAGTTGGGACGTTTGCCAAACGCCAAGTTTGAACTCTGATGCATCATTTTGTTTGCAGGAATAAGTAGTTTTCCCATCACTTATTTAGTATTAGTTAGAGACGTAATGTTTTGCAAGAAAGTAGTTCCTTTGCACCATATGAATGATTCTATTTCAATTGAATGGTGACTGTTTTACTGTCTCTGTAACTCTTCCCACCAGGGATCTGTCCTGTACTGGGAGCACTGGTTTTTGCAGCGATATCTCTTATTCTGTTTGTTTATGTGTAAAGAGCAAACACCTGACTGCTCTGTGCTATTTTGACAATGAGCCAGTGTGTGTGTGTGTGTGTGTGTGTGTGTGTGTGTGTGTGTGTGGCTGACTGGCATTTAACAGACTCCCCTGCTGGCTGTAGTGTAGACACAATAAAGGAACC
Organism: Semicossyphus pulcher; assembly: GCF_022749685.1. Classification (NCBI taxonomy): domain Eukaryota; kingdom Metazoa; phylum Chordata; class Actinopteri; order Labriformes; family Labridae; genus Semicossyphus; species Semicossyphus pulcher. The sequence goes on along the minus strand of NW_027211737.1, from coordinate 27,929,037 downwards.
ATCAAATGCGGCACACAGGGGATCTGACTAGTTCTCCACCCACACACAGTGCTTCCCGTCGCTGCAGTCTGTCTTGCGGTCTGAAAAGTTTCACAAATCATGTTCACAAATATCCCGGGCTGAGCATCCTGTGGTTTTCACTCCCCAGTACAAGGAGTCCTGAGCTTTTGTTGTGGCCGCAGAAATTCAACATGATCTCCCAGGATGCGGGGAGCATGTGAAAAATATTTGTAGCCATAAAGAAGGGCCAATTGGTATTAATGGTGTGGCACGCAGCAGAGGCCACGGGAAGTGAGTGTTTAAGCGTGTGTGTGTGTGTGTGAGGGAGCATGTTTGGTCTGGGTCAGTCAGACACACTTGTTTCCCAGTAGGATGGATCAGATGGAGGCCACAGGGCAAGGAGCAGACAGATTCATCAGAGGCGTCATCTCAGGGTGTCCGGTATCCCAGAGTGCAGTGCTGCAGCTGCCAGGCCTGCAGTGGCAGCCATGATGGGCTCCAGGTGGACAGAGAGGCAGCTTCACAGATACAGGCCCTTCTAAAAGCGAACAGTAACTGAATCTAAAAGTTATCATCTATCATCTCAAAGCTACTGCTGCTAAAACTGGACAATGCAAAACTTTCATGTTACTTTGACATTTGCATCTGATATAAGATGTTTTTAAACTTTAACGCCTTTAATTCTGATCGCAAATCCATGAAAATACCCTGTACATATTAAATGTGAGAATTTCCATATTAGTTGTGATTGTAAAGAGTAAATACGCTCCTTCAACGTCCTCTGATTTCACTCACGATGCAATGCTGTCATGCATAAAGCAGTGAACATTCAATTTAACTACAGTTTACTGTAGTTTGTCTTCATGTTGTTAAAATCACTATATTCTAAATCAACGTGTTCCAGCTCTTCTTTAACTCAGACGCCATGCTTCAAAGGGTGCACCAGCCCCTCAACGTAATTAGTCTTGCGCATTAGTTTATACACGTTTACACATTTCTTTGGCCACTGTGGCTCAGTGGAAGAGTCGGTCAGTCTCTCACTCGGAAGGATGGAGGTTCGAACCCTGACTGCTATAGTCACATGACAAAGTGTTTTTGGGTAAGACACTGAACCTCTAATTGCTCCCAAAGTCGCATAGCCTTTGGTTTATGATTGGATATTGGGACTTAGGCCTCTGCCATCAGTGTGTGAAAGGGTGAATGTGACATGTAGCGCTTAAAGTGGTCAGAAGACTACAAAAGCGCTACATAAGTACAATCCATTTACCATTTACCCCAAATTGTACTAAAAAATAGAGTTGAGTTGGTTTCAACAAAGTTTGGCTGCATATCATGGTTTTGTATGACCATTAAGGGTTGTTGTAATGAATGACTACACTATAGAGAAAGCAGTATCAAGAGATTGTCCAAGTGCGTCAGGCATTATGGTGCATTATACTTTTTTTTTACAACCATAGTAAATAACATAGATATTATAATTAAGGTGTCTGGGTCTTATCCTCTGGTTAGCTGCACTACTTATTCTTTGAAATGCAAATATATTGAAAGCCAGTGGTGTACTCAGTAGGGGGACAATCACCCCTCTTGGTGCCCCTGTGTTTGAAAAATGCAGCAAAAGTGCCCTCATGGATGCCCCTGTAGTAGATAAAAAATGATAAAGTGCCCTCTCTGGTGCCCTTCCAGTGGATAATTGTTACATGTTCGAAAATTAGTTAGCCTCTGCACCTACTACATGTGAGACAATGTGCCCTCATGGGACGCCTATAGTTGAAAGTGTCGCAGTTGTCCCGGGTTTCGATCACAACTTTCTGCGAACTAGTACCCCATGGCATACAGCTGGTGCCCTTTTTATTTTTGCCCCTGCCCCTCAAACAGCCTGAGAAGGCCACTGTTTAATGAAGTATTATGGTTTAACTGGTGCAAGTGAAAAGAAAAACTGCATTACTTACTGATTCTATATGATGTAGTTCTCTGTGTGCACAATCACAAAGATTATGAGCGGAGAAAGTAACCAGGGGAGGCTGATGTTTCAAAAGGAGTGGACCTAAACTCCCAGCTGGATTGTAAATCCACTGGAGGAGGCTCGATCTGACCCTGTGAACCTGTGACAGAAAACACATTGGTCATTTGTAACCAGTTGTATCCACTTTACTCCCTGCAAGGAATATGTTCAACAGAGCCTGAAAAGTACGTCTGTTATTGTCGAACTGTTACACAGCTAACATTTTAAAATACAACAGAGCCAGTTTGCCTGGGAAGTCTGCTCATTTTTACTCCTCCTCTCTCTCAGCTGCAGTTAAACGTACCCATCAATACAACAGGCTACGTGTTAGTTTGCTTGCAGTGCGAGGATTTGTCTTAGATCTTTATCGCAGATTTGAAAAATAACCTTCAGCAGAGCGCGCTCATAATAGATTTTTGTCTCTCCTCTGCCTCGGTGCGGGATGCCTTGTTAAACCCGGAAATTTGTGACAAGTTTGATTTAGGGCTGTTTGGACTGCAACAGCAGAAGCTCCTCTCAGCCATCAATCAAATCAAACTGAAAGCAGTTATTTTTCTAACCTGACATGCATCGCGAAGGTATGAAGGCAAACCTATAAATATACCACCTCAGAGACAACTTACACTTACTCATGGAGCGGGGCGCAAACACAGCTGTATTTCTTTCTCACACTCTCCCTGGTTATGCTCAGCACTGTTGTTGCCGATCACTATCACAAGTACAAGAAGGGTGGATTAAAGGAATCTGATACAGGTGTGAGGAAATAACTTTGATCTTTTAATTTGATATCTAATCAAACAAAGCCAAGAGATCTGGCACTGAACCAGGCATCCGGTTTTGGTTTGGCAAATACAATGCAGTTAGGCGTCAGTTTGATAATTGAAATGCGTCATAAAAGAATGTTTTTTATGTATTGATACTTTTTATAATTTGCAAGTGTAATTAGATTACGTGTCCATCATCAATTCCTGGTTTACAAACAGCAGTAGTGCAGCTGTTGACATGTTGATCACGTATTCCTCAGAAATGCCTCCAGCAAGTCACGAGTTTATGTTCAACCACATTCACATTCCTTCATCTAACACTAACGCATGGTGGTAAGAGTAATAGGAATGGTACTATCTAAAAATGTTGAGTATGATGTTTGCTATGTACTTTCATACGTTAAAAGCCGAGAGCCGTTCTTTTTATAGTTTCACTGCCCGCCCTGGATCGTCTCCCCTTTATGCCCAATTACCACAGACAGACTCCCACTATACCAGGTCACGTGCAGCGGAATCATGTCACCACAACATAGTGCCGACGGTGAGCAACATTATAACCCTCCGCCCAGTTTGTTGTTTTTTTGTTGACACCTCTGTAGTCATACAGAGGGGAGCGTATTTAACAGCAGAACAGCTCCTTGTGTTGGTCTGAAGCAGATATTCACGGTTATGAAAAGTACAATGACTGTAGTGATTGTTCTGGTGAGCTAATACAGAACAGATTGGCTGAAGGAGCCATATTTGTCAATAGAGCTGTCAATCATTTCTCTAAACCTGTATATATAGCGTCAAAAAACTAATTAAAACTAAGCTTCTCAGAAAATGAGCACTTGTAAATCAGCATAAGAGCTAATTATAATGACAGAAACCTTATTAGAGAAACATGTATTTGACGTGAAAACCCCAAAAAAACTTTATTAAGCACATATTAACAAATATTTATGCTTTTTAGCAGCTACTGGATCTAATGGGAGAACAGCACCTTATTTAGGTCTTATTAACATATATTTGATGTTAAAAAGCATCTTATAAGGGTGTTATTACCATTAACTTATTACAAGGACCTTAATATAAAGCATGTCGGCTGGTGTGCAACAACAAAGACAGCCGACCTTTCTGCTTAATCAACTGATGACTGACTGATGGCTGATTAATTGATTCAAAGTATCTGCTGACAGAAAAATGTTCATCATAGTTTATTTGCTGACGTGTCCACACCTCCAGAGTGTACCAGCAATTAAAATGTGAAATTACACTGCAAAGCCACAACTAACTGCTGCACCAAAACTGTGTTTTTTTGCTTTGAGAGACTTAAGACTGAGGAATTACCAATAAAACATGAATAAGAAGTTTGATTCAGACTTTTTTAAGCTTTAACCTGTTTTATCTTAACAGGAAACTCTTAAAAGAGTAAGTTTTAGGCAGCATTCTGAGGCAAACTTCCGACCAACATCAAACAACTGAACAAAATTAAAACAGCCTGGGTGTGATGCAAAATCAACAGTAGGCCAGTTGACAGCACCGACTCTTACACAAGATAACGCAAGAAAAGATCCTCGCTTAAACCAACAACTGTGACATTTACAGTGTGGATTCTCAAGGATATCCTGAAGACCGACTCGGCTGGATCAGGGATGTGGCCTTTTTTTTCTTTTTAACCGTGTAGTTTTTATAACCTTGAAGTAAAACACGATCTGGCAGTAGGGCAGGAAAACAGTGTTGGTATAGCATGGCATACGGCCAAGAGCAGGTCGTATATATCGCACTGTACAGGATGCTCAGCTTCCTGCCCCTCCCTGAGCAGGTGCTGAGAGATGGCGCGTAGGTGTAAATGTGATCATTGTGCTCTTAAGCTTGTCAGTGCTAATTTCAAGGCTTTAGAGAATGACAGCGAGTGAAATGTGGTTCGGCACTCATCCTTTGCTCATGTTTGCTGTACAGAGGACAATGATGGCAGTTCTGTTTTTTTATTGTGGCTTACTTTGGCTGTGTTGTATGTACATCCTCTTTGAACAAGAATGCAGAGTTCAAGCTGTCAGTGCAGTGTTGACATAGCAAAGTATAACAGTAATATGCAAGCAGTAGGTCAAACTTAAGTAAAGAACACACTACATAAAATAAATCCATCGGTTTGTACCAAGTGTACGTATTAAACATGTTTTAAAACATCTCATCTCACTGAATGAAGAACCACATTCGGGCTAGCTTCGGGGCTAACTCCCATCACTTTACACACAGCAGTGAGCAGGAAGCAAGACACGGGAGCTTCATTCTTGAGGAATATGTGGCTTTATTACACACAGCCTTACTGTTCAGTCGTCAGTTACCGATAACACTCTACGCTGATCCGCTCCGATCCCCGTTCACTCTCATAACTCATGCACACACACTCACTTCCTGTCTCTCTCACTCACTTGCTCCACCACCCACACTCACGCACTCAGCTTTTCCCAAACAGAGCTGCGCCTCTAATACGACACGAAGCTCACGTGGGTTGCCAGGTTGAGGACACTGAACCTACTCGAGCGCAAGACGTGCACTTTGACAATGACAAGCAACAAATCCTGTGCGCCAATTTGTTTCATATCTGGCAACCTGGGGTGATGAAATGGGCAGTGGGCGGGATCGCACAGGCCAAAACACACACAGACGTTCTGCACCCAAATGGAAGTTTCAGGAGGAGAAGATACCGGCTGCAGCATTGTTGTCGGAGAAGCCAGCATTTCAACTTACCATGTTTCCTTAATCTTTGATGACATATCATGGCCATTTTATGATAAATTCCAGTAAATATATTACATATTGTTCCTTTAATCTAATAAAGAGTCTTATTTGCTTTTTATTGACTTCTCCTCAGCTTCATTCAACTCCACATTTTAGCTGATCGTCTTGCCAACATTAATATTGATCAGGGCCTTATTCGTTGGTTGATTGACTTTTTAACTGACAGATCCCAGAGAGTGAGACTCAATGGTGTTTTATCAGACGTCCTTTTATCCTCCACCGGCTCACCACAAGGATGTGTCCTTTCACCGCTTTTATTTGTTTTATACATCAATGCGTGCCAGAGCACCTATGGGAGCAGACATACTTTTAAGTTGCGGATGACTCTGTCATTGTCTCTCTCCTTAATGATAAGGACTGCCAGCATGGGCCCATACTGACTGATTTTAATTCTTGGTGTGAACGCTCCTTCCTGAATATCAATGTCACAAAAACCAAAGAAATGATTATTGATTTCAGAAGAGCATCTTCCCCTGGTCCCCCCTCCTTTATCAACAACCAGGCTGTCGAGATGGTGGAACAGTACAAGTATCTGGGCACAATTATTGATAATAAACTGACTTTTGATGCCAACTCTGACGCCATATGCAAAAAAGCCCACCAACGGATGTACTTTTATCGTAAGCTGAAAAGTTTTAATGTTGACAGCTGTTTTATGAGAATGTTTTATTCTTGCTTTATTGAGTCTGTTTTAACATTTTCTTTTATCTGTTGGTTTGGGTCTCTTTCTCTTAAAAATAGGAAGAGGATGGAGAACATTGTGAAAGTGTGCAGTAAAATTGCTGGCGTTAGTCTTAAGGACCTATCTTTTTTTATACAGAGCCAGAGCCACTATAAAGGCACAGGCTATCTTAGCCGATTGCACCCATCCGCTCTTTGCGGCATACAAGCTGTTGTCATCTGGGCGCAGGTATGCACTGCCGGGGTGTAGGACTAACCGCCTTAAAAACTCATTTGTTCCTGCCACTCCTCAACGAGATCATGTAGCATGTGTTTTTACCTGTGATTACTGTGTACTGTGTGACTGTTTGTCGGGTTTTTTTTGTCCTGCTGGCTGTAAAAAGAATTGCCCCTCGGGGATAATAAAGTTTACCTTACCTTGTTTATCTTTGTAAGCAGAAGAATCAGACCCTGCTAGTTACATACAAAAAAGAGGGACTCTTTTTCTTTTTGCTTCTTACCGAGGACTCTGAGGAAATATTGGGAATAATTGTAAGATGGTGTAGCCCTGCTTAAACATTCAAATTAAAATAGTACATTTCATATATATCAATCTATCAATCTTTATTCATATAGCACCAAATCATAACAAAAGTTACCGCAGGACATCTTCCAAAAAGAGCAGGTGTAGACGTGACTCTTTGTTTATAGGGATCCAACATCCAACAGGCGGAAACCTCGAGAAGAACCAGACTCATGATGAACAGCCATCTGCTGCCACTGGATGGGGAAAAGTGGTCAGCACTGTCGCCTCACAGTTAGAGGGTTTCTAGTTCGAATCCCAGTTTGGGCAAAGTGTGTGGAGTCTGCATGTTCTCCCTGTGCATGCGTCGGTTCCCTCTCCAGCTTCTTCTTCCATCCAGGGTACCTCCCAGCCTCTCGTCCAATGACAGCTGGGTTAAACTCCAGCTGCCCCGAGACCCTGAAAAGGATAAGTGATATAAATAACTAATGTATGTTAGAACAAAGTGATATTGATAATAGCTCATAGTGATAACCATGCAGAGAATTATCACCAACTTAATAGTGAGTTTAAGCTTGTTGAATAGCTACCAGGGTCGCAACTTCACTATTTTTTGACGCCTTTGTGCCATAATTTTCCACCACAGCATGCAGCAGTGAGTACACTACTGAATTAAAAGTTTTCTTTTTCCAAGATTTCTGTGTGTTGATGTTATAAAAACGGGAGTCTGTCCTGGTCTGTACATGGTGTTTTATTTTGAAATGACTTTTCGTGTATGACATTTTCGTGTCTGACTTCCTGTTTGGAACGATCTGCTCCATTCAGCTTGACGCGTGCTTGAAGCGGCCTCCGTCAAAAATAGACTCGGCGTGTATCTTTAGCAGAGCAGAGCGGAGAGATGCTTCTGGGATGCGCCGGAGATGGACCACGTTGCGTGCTGTGAAATCAGGATAATTGACTTAAATGGCAAGATCGACTCTGGAGGTCGCGGCGCACACACGGAACGCGCCTGAGACGGATCATGTGGAATTTAGGCTTTACATATTCCACATGAATAAAAAGGGCCACATTTATGACAAAAAATTATTAGAACCGTAAAGTACAAAGGGTACAAGAGTGTTTACTTGATGCATACTTGATGCAAATATGAAGCTGCACTGAAAACTACACAATAAAATACGCTCTCCTTCTCTCCTCATTCAGCAAAAAAGACAAAATAAAATCCCCCACCCACCCAAGCTCTGACCGGCATTCCCTTGTCCCTAAGAAACCTGCCAGTCAGGGACAACCCTTCCTTCTACAGATAAATATCTGAATTAATTTTGCACAAACTGTGAGTTTCCTCCTGTTTGTCATTCCAGGCATAAAGTTTGAGAAGAATAATGACGAAACAAAGTTTAAAAAAAATGCTATTTAAGGCGCACTGTGTTCATTTTTCTATGGAAAGACAAAACTCTTTCCAAATGCTTTTATCTTACTGACTAAGCTGTATCCAAAAGGAAATCGGTGATACATTAACGGAACACAATTTGTGGCTTTGTTATTATGAGAGATAATTTCAGATGTGTTCAGCTCCTTGGCAGCTGGGGTGCACTGAGGCCAACAGCAGAGCAAAACATGCACCAACATGTCATCATGATACAAACACAACTGCAGTGCTAATTCAATAGCAGCTTGTATTTCTTCTCTTAACAGGCTGGATTTGTAGTTCAGCTTTTCTGTGTGGGAGCAAAGCCTTAAAAGAGGGAAAAGCATACGAGTATGTGTTTACGTGTGTGTGTGTGTGTGTGTGTGTGTGTGTGTGTGTGTGTTTCATGAGTGCAAGAGAGAGAGAGAGAGAAAGAGAGAGAGAGTTAACGTGGGATCCTGATCTCTCTGGGACTTACTCAATCCCCACTGTAATGTAAAACCTATGAGACAATGAGGGGCTGTACAGCGCTGAGCCTCGGCCGGGCCAGAGAGTGCACCCAACATGTTGTCAAAGCATGAGGAATTTATTACTAATGTTGGTCAGCTGTAGCGACAGGAGGGGCGGGGGCTTTTTCCAGCGCGGAAAAAGAGAAATCATTAATTATCTTCACAGCCACCCTTGATCGTTCCCTGAGTCTCAGCTGAGTTTATCTCTGAAGCGTGCATTTCCATCCTGACTGAGGCTCTTCAGCTAGCGTGTCCATTTATAAAGCTCGTGGCTTAAGAGCGAGGTCATACACTGACCCTGCCACTGACAGCCAATGGTGTGAAGGATTGGAGGTAGAGGAGGTGGAACAAAGCAGACATGGCAGCAGCATATGTGCTTTCATCCAGACCTTGGCCTTCACATTGACCTTCGACCTCCTTTTTGAATAAGAAAAAGGGCCCGAAGCAGCAAAGCAGCCGACTGCAGGAGAATGCACAGGTAAGAGGAAAACTTGAATAACTGCTACTGCAGCTTAAGTAAATTAGCACATTTAAACAGGTTAATTGAAGGCGTTGTTGTGTCTGAGCTGCCATACTGAGCAGATGTAGAGGCTGATGTCACATTGGTGGGCGTTCAGACGTCAAACAACCCTGAGTTTGAAAATGTAAGGGGAATTTTGTTTCAGGTACTGGTGACATGATAAAATACAGACCAGGAAGTCCTGGGTAATACTTCTTGTATTTTGAAAGACAACAAAATATGAATATTATTTACTGGAGTGGAGTGTTAAAATGATTTAGCTGGCTATATTTGTCCACTCAGTTATGCTGTCTGTCTGAACTGTCTTGTTACAGAAGAAAACCGGATTATGGGAATTCAAAAAACTTCCTTTCAATCATTCAATTTTTAGCAGGACCATAATCTTTGTAATCCTATTTAGAGAGACCTAATGCCAATCCATCCATCCATTACAATCCATCCTGTCATTGGGCAAGTGGCAGGGTACACCCTGGACAGGTCGCCCGTAAATCACAGGGCTGACACAGAGACGGACAACCTTTCATGCTCAGTAAGGCAACGTCTACACGTTCATGGGTATTTTGGCCTTTCGTCCGCACACAAACGCCGTTTTAGGTCACTGAAAACGGATCTTTTGTAAAACTCCGGCCAAGGTGACGACTTTTAGAAAATCTGTTCCCACAGAGACGTGTAGACGGGGTAAATGGCATTTTTGGCTCGTGGCGTCAGGCTGTGCGCCGTTATCTCCTTTGTGAGGCGTCACAAATGAGGCGACATTCTTTGCAACATGACAGAAGTGCCAAAAACAGGATTCTGTACATGTTTACACAGGTATGTACAGCTACTCGTCCACTATATTGATATATCATCCCCATTCCTCGATGTGCCATTGCAGCCTGCCAGGTAGTCTTCTGGCAACAGATTTTTTCAGACTTTTGATTGGCCGCGATTTTCTTTTTCTTCTTTGCTTGACTGTTAGACGGTTATATCGCCGCCTGTTGGTGTGGCATTTTCATTGCATTGCATTTAATTTCATTGCATTGCGTTTTTGTTTGGACGAACTTGTGCTCGTGTGGACGGGGTTTTTTTTTCTAACCGAAGGCCCCTGAGGTCGTGTACGTGCAGACATGGCCTGAGTCAAGCAGGTCCAGAGCTGCAGACATTCAGAAAACTACTTTTTATGAGGGCACTTTCTTACAGTTGTTTACCATGTTTAACGGTTTCAATGTTTAATTAAAAACTCATTAATCTCACATCACATCTCAGAGACCAGCAGGATTTCTGTTGACCCAGATCCCTTCCTGACACGCCCTGTGGACACACAGTGTCACTGCCAACACTGTTCACCTGCTGATGTAGGAGGCGGAGCAACAGGACGGTCCACACTGCCAAGGAAGCAGCTCTGACAGTGAACTGCACCAGCAAGCCAGTAAAATCATACGACAGCATCCAGTGATTGCACATAAAAATGTATCTGTTTCACATCCAAAATGATCCTTGGTCCTCGTTACGTGCCGTAGTGCTTTGTCCTGCTTGCTCCTCAGGTGCTGCTCTCCCTTCACTGCAGTAGGTGATTACGCTCAACTGTTTCAACTCCAGCAATCATGGCGAGAGTATAAAGGGCAGGAGTTAAGATGGGTCATATTCTTTGTCTGTTTTTAATAGAAGCTTGCTTTGTGTTCAAATTAAGTTTTAGTTGTCAATAAATTCCTTTAAATGTGCTCAACTCCCCTCATCCCCTAACCATCTTCGAGGAACGTAACACTTCTCCATTTGTCATACCTAATGTCATACTAACAGTCTTCTTTATTACATTTTAAACGTTTAAAAGAGTTTCAGCGCTCAGGATATCACATGCTGACTGTAGTGTCCGAGTTTGGATTAGAAAAGTAACTGGAATCAGCTCTAAATCATCGCGTATCACCCTTTACCTTCTGTGTTACACTGTCAGTAAATGTGGCTCAGGTTTTTATGGGCTGCTGCTAAACCTGGCCAGACATGTTTGACGACATCTAAAGCTAATTCATGCTCATGTCGGGGGGGATTGTGTTTATTGCCCCAGTGTGAGTTTCCAGGTTATTAGAGGGCAGTTAAATTTAGTGGAACTAGCTGAGAGAGACACATGATTCAATCCATCCTTTGTGTGAACCTCAAATATCCTAAAAGAGTATGAAACAGCTTCAAATAAAAAAATAAAAAAAAAGAACAGTTTCAATTCAAAGAACTTCATGAATCAAACTTCCATTATATCGATTCCAAGTGTCCATGACATGAATGGGATATTCCTTTCAGACTGAGTCTACAACCACTCCAGTTTCTTTGTGTAGCTGTGATGTTCATTCCAACTAAAGTGTCAGATAGACTAAAGCTGAGGTTCAGAATTCACATTTGCTCATTAGCAGTGTGGAGCAAAACAGTAAAGTCAGGAGATGGCCGAAGTTAGAAGAAGACTATGAATGTCTGAACAAACAAAATCAAAGGTTGGGGTTCGATCCCTGACTGCTACAGTCACATGACAGACACTGAACCCTGAATTGCTCCCGGGTATGAATAGACATAGATCTGATTGGAGATTGGCACTTAGGCCTCTGCCATCAGTGAGTGAATGTGTGTGTGAATGGGTGAATGTGACATGTTGTGTAAAAGCAGCTTTGAGTGGTTGGAAGACTAGAAAAAGTACAGTCCATTTAACATTCCAATATTAGTTGAGATGTTTCAGTCTAGATCAAGGTGGTGGACCAACCGACTGACAGCATGGCCATCCAAAGAATGATGCTAGCACTGCTTCTAAGGAAGTGTAAAGTGAACATTATTAAAATAATTTTTTTTTTCCTAAAGCAATTATCATTTCATTGATGATGAAATGGACTCTTTCTGTACTGCTGTTTCAAACACTGCATTACTTTGCAGTATATAAGAAGAATAAGAAAACCTTATTGATCCCACAGCAGCAAAGAAACAGACAGCAAAGAGCACACACAGTGCACACAGTGCACAATATAATAAAAATCAAAAACATCAACTTGTTGCATATATAATATTGTTTGAGGAGTTCAGTGCACACAGTGCACAAAAGTGGTGAATGTGTTCATTGAAAGTACTTGTATTGTTGCACAGATAAGATTGAAGTGTTTATATTTTCTACTGGGATCAGACGTCACTGAACAGTGACCGCAGCAGTGAGGAAGGATTAGCCGTATCTCTCTGTCACACACCGCGGGTGAAGTAGTCTGTAGCTGAAGGAGCTCCCCAGTGCGGTTACTGCGCCGTGCAGGGAGTGGGAAGTGTTCTCCTCCTGTCAGCCCCCAACTCTACAGGGTCAAGGGGGCACCGCAGAGCAGAGCTGGCCTTCTTCACTACTTTGTTAATAAATGTACGTTACTTTCCTTTCTTCTTCACTAGCAGCCGTGGCCGTTTCTCATTGTTTGAGTAGACTACAAAAGGTAGTCTCAGGAACACCAAGTTTTGCTGCTGCATGTTGTTGGTTTGCCGTTGACAGGTTGCCATACATTTTGAGAGGGAAAAAAAGTGTAAAACCACAGTTGAAATATTTTACCATTATTATCATATATAAGAGACTGAAAATGAACACTGTAAGCGGACTACTACATGTGCAAATGATTTTTCCCTAAGATTTTTTAATCCATACTATGTGCCCTTTCCCTTGTATTCTTATTTAGAGACAGCGGTGCAAGTCATCAGCAGCCATGATAATTTGGAGGGCAGTTGCAACAGGCATTTGGACAGATAGGACCCAAGCGGGGCTTGAGCCTCTGCCCTTGTGCCCCCAGAGTCAAAAAGTGCCCTTAATTTAATAGTAGTATCCACGAACAATGTGCCTTTTCAATATGGAAGTACTCCACATTCCCCACCCCCTCACAGATGATTTTGTCTCAATCAATCACTTAACATTTCAAAGTGTCTTTACTTGTCATAAAAAGCTCACATCACTCCAGTTAGTCTAATTTTCATTACAACAACGTTTTCTCCATCATGCAGGGCATCTTACTAAGATGCAATTCATTTGTGAAGCAAGTAGCTACATTTTGCATGGTTTGGATAGTTTTAGTCTCCCCCTCTCTTTATAGGCAGTTTAATAAACGCGATGTTTAAAAGTGCGTTATTGTTTGAGCATGTCACAGCTGCACAGCAACCGACTGAATGCATTACTTTCATGAAAACGTCAAATCCGCGGTTTCTTCTTGGAATAATGTGGTTCAGTAGAATATGATTATGGATGGCGGCGGTGTGACGACATCAGTGTGGGAATTAGTGCATGTTGGTGGGACAATTGCCCTTTTTTTTTTTTGCTTGAGCTCCTGCCCCAAAATGGCCGTGCACAGCCCTGAGTTGTAAGAAGGGAGATCATTAAGGGCCTCAGGAACAGGCTCAAAGACACATCAGATGAGTGTATGCATGAAACGATGTTGTCACTTTTAGATCATGTTGTTGCACATACTTGAATGTCTTATCAGACAAACAATATGCATGCGTCTGTTGCTTCCTTTATAAATGTGCATACTTAAGGTGTCAAGAAGAATTGTTGAAGGTTTGACCGTTATCAGTCATGCAGACAAACAGGCAGGCAGGTAAGGCGCTGGCTGCCGTCCAAAAGCCGTGAGTCACAGATCACAGACAGCAGATGGTGTGATAGTTCAGCTCCTTGTTAACTTTGGCAGAGAACCACAGAGCGCCTCACTGGAACCCATCCCATCCCCTCCCCTGCTCCTCCTCTGCAACCAACACCATCAACTGCACGTCACAAAAACAGAGTCATAAATCACAAGCAGCTTAAATAAAGTTTAACAGGAAACACAGTGTAAAACAATACGAGAAGAAGAGTTATTTTTGGACTATAGATACAAGAGGTGAGGGGAGATGATGTTTTCTTAGCAGGTGTAGACGGCGTGTGTGTTTATCTACTAAATTGTTATTGCTGTAACGTTGTTGTTTTTCTTGTACATTGAAATATAATCCCTGAACAATCAGAAGAAATTTGACAAATGAGTCTGGAGCCCACTGCCAAGCTCGCTGCACAATTGCATAACTGTGACTGCTGAGATTCATTAATTGCCGCGTAATGGAAAAGCAAAGAGCGGCAGAGAAATCGTTCGCTTTTTTTTCTCACTCTACATCTGTGAGGAGACAAGACAAACACGGTGCGTAAATAACCATCGTGCTTCAGGCCGACACATTCCAGATCAGACGACAAATAGCCATTACCTGCTGTGTTATCAATCACACAGGTACAGTGCACTGTCACAGCCTCTTTTCATGCATTCCCAATGACAGTCATAACTTTGACCTGACATACCCAGTCAGCTTGAGCAACTTCCCCAATCCATCACAGCTGTCAGGGGCAAAGCACAGCTTTGTTCTGATTAATTACACCCTTGCTGGTAGGAGCTGTCAGTCTTCCAAACAGGTGATATACACACACACTATCAAGATGTTGTGAATGAGCATGAATGAGTGCGGGTGTCATGAGTCAGCCGCCAAATATTCAAATGAACATTATGAGACGGGGAGAGAGACAGAAAGAAAACAAGGAAACCATTTGGCAGCCCTCCGGCAAAACTATCCAGTCTTCACTGTCCAGGAAAGCAGAAGAAGTGCTACTAGTGTCAGAGGATCAGAGCTGCTGCATTAGAGTGACGAGTGAGTGCAATTTCCCCTGAGAGAGATTGTATCATAATGATGTCAGTGTCTTTCTCAGCACATAATATGTTTGAATAAACCTGCAGGGGACCTCTCGGGAACTCCAGCATGCAGCAGAGTCACATTAATGTGTTTAAATTGGCAAAACACACATCGAACACGAGTTTCTCTGAGAAACATTTCAGAGCTCATAAACTAAACATTTCTGCTCTCCGCCTGTCCCGCAGAGCATGTTGGATTGTTCCAAATGCGGCGCATTAGCTCAACAAACATCGATTCTCAGTCTGTTAGCGGATAAAGAAGTAGCATTGAGTGTGCATTAGCATGCACGTGCACACAGTTTAATTGTTTGCGTGTGTACTTTATGTGTGTTAATGTGCAAGTGTGGGTGTAAGCATCTGAGTGCCTGTTTCCCTATACTTGGCTGTGCAGAAGTGACTGTGCAGTGAGGAATAAGACCTGGTTTGCACATTAGATAATTTTGTACTAAATATGCAGAGTGACTTAAATGTAATTGCTCGCCCCAAACATGGCAACATGCACTGGTCAAGTATACTTCCATCAAGTTCTCTATGTACACTGTGGATCTAACGTAGAGCACAATTTCAAAAGGGAAGTGTTTCCTCTTATCGAACACTGCCATTGAAAAGAATAAAAAGAGGTGGTGGTTTGCTGTGATGATCAGTTCCAGTTGGTGCGCAAACAAATTGCAACCAGGTGCATTAATAATAATAACTTCATTTATATAGCACCTTTAAAAACAAAAGTTTAAAGTGCTTTGACAATCAAGCAAAACAAGCAAATCATAAAACCAGCAGCATTATCACCAACAGGTTCATCTACTGTTGCCCACCCGAACATCTGCCTCGATTTTAATTCAAGTCTAGAGGTTTTAGCTTTCCACACAATCTTTTGACCATGATGGGTAAACCAGCTATGCATTCATAGTGCACTGTATGTGTCCTTAATCATTCAAAGACACTGATGCACTCTAAATAGCAAGTGTAGGTGTGTAGAAGGTGAATTGAGACACAGTGTAAGAGCCTTAAAGTCATAATCTGGAAGATTTTCATTTAAATAAATGTCTGTTAAGTCACTGAATGAGGTAACACAATGGTGATTGAGCCGATAACCCACTGATGAAAGCCTTTGTACTTGCAGTATTACAGACTGGGTGTCTGGTGCGACTTTTGCAAAAGAAAAATCACAAGCGGCGCCCAGTTAGTGACGCGTTTTCCATCAGCCAGCAGTGGTTGGTCTGCCAGAGAGGGTAGGCGGAGCCAAGCGGCTGCTTTTCCTGTCTCTGCAAGTGTTGTGAGTAAACAGTAATCTGCTATGGCTGAACACACAAAGAAAAGATGGATGACTACAGATACAACTTCAACAATAAGTGAAAATCCAAAGAAAAAGAAACAAATTGGACGCTCAGATGAAGACAAACAGTCTGAAAAAGGAAAGCGACCGTCAGTGAGGAAAATCAAGAGTTACAACCGGAGCCAACCGTGGACGTCACACATGAGACACTGTCTGGATATCTGGGAAGTGTGCTAGCTGCCTAGGTGCTGCCAAAGAGAACGAAACAGAGATCTTCCAGATTATAGCTTTAGGCAAATAGCCATGTGCAATAATCACTTTGGGATAGATGCTATCATTAGCATGCTAACAAGCTTACAAAAATAATGCTAACATAGTGACTTTTGTTAGGTGGAATGTATACAACATTTTCAGTCTGAATTTGACACCTGCTAATCAGCACTAAACACAAAGTTCAGCAGAGACCAGTGGAATCATTCGGGTTATGGTCGTTAGTTCTGTTGGTACTTGGACTTAAACCAAAGTATGAAGAGCACTTAAAAGTGACCTTATTATGGATCTACAGGGAAAGTCTGGGGAAAACAACATTACCGCATTGCTTGTGGTGACATTTCACTAATTTCACAATCATTTCCATGAATTTAAGCAAGGCCCAAAGTGTCCATGGGATAATGCATGAGAGTGACTGAGCCTTTATGTGCTCATATGTCATTGCCTATGATTAAGTCAGTGTCAGAAAGCACCAAACACAACAGATGAGTTTGCTGAAGGAGAGAAAAGTCAGTCTGCCATGTTTGCCTGCTGCTTTATGAGATTAAAAGTGTCTCAAAACTTACTGCAGTGAAACAGGATGCGTGAATCAGTAACTCTGCTACCCTACATTAATCCTTAACACACCTCCCACATGAAGTGTTTGTGTGTGTTTCCATGCAATACAAATCTCACCATGTACTATTCCTGCAGAAATGAAAGCTTGACGTGTGTGTGGGCGTGAGTTTTGTATACAACAGGTCACCCTAATCCCTTTGTTACCCACAACAACCAGAACTACTCAAACTAGAACTTCCACTTAAACATACAACAGTCTATCATGCAGAACATTTTAGCAGTGGCTCGCAGGTGTAACTTATATTTACGCTCCACTGCACTGTCACACCAGCAGCACTCCTATAATAACCATATTCTAATGCCAAAACACTTTCCACTTTTAATGTTTCATGGCTTGCAAATCTACTTGAATGGGTTTTAATGAGGCAGCTGCTTAGAGAACGGGACATGAACACTCGTGTCCAAGGACAATGTGTCTCAGTTGGCCGTTGCAGACAAGCACAGTGGCCTCCAAAGGCTAAAAGTAGACCACCATGATGCAGCGGCAGAGTTTCCAGTGTTAAAACATGTCTGAGAGCAAACCGAGACACTTTAGTCTGTGTTCTCAGGTTGACTCGAGGGCCAGCAGGTTGTCTACATGCTTACACTACAAAGCTCACAGTACAATCGTGCCTCCTGATCCTTATCTGAGCAACGCTGATGCAAACCTGCTCTAAGAAGCTTTGCCGTGCTCCGCTCCACAAGCAAAAGCTTTTTAAAGATTGACTTCTTTGTGGTGGGGAAAAGCTCTGAAGCTCAAAGAAGCGGCACTGGCTGGTGTTTTATTACACTGTGTTTCTTCAATGGGCTAGCGCTTGAAAACAACTTTCCAGCTGAGCAGTCCTAGCATTAACAAGTCGTTCATCTTTGATGAGCTCCATATGCAAAAAAAAAAAAGAGTCTGTGATCAGAGAAATAAAATCATATGTGTATTCTGTCACGCCTCACATCCTGTGCAGCGCTGCAGAATGTGGTGGTGTGCTTGAAGGAAAACAAATAGCATGTCCCGGTACAAGGCTGTGTTTGTTTCTGCTGCTTTCATTGGAATCGCAGGAGCAAATGTGAGCCTTGAAAATGAGTGTGCAGCTCAACATTTCTTTTTGATGATTTATTTCTTTTATGTTGGACTGAAGAAATACTTTGTCTTATCTGCAGGAAGTCTTCCAGCCTGCTGCAGGGACATGTCAGGAACCAAGATCCCTCTTGCTGGTGAGACGTTTTGTTCCCTGCAGCTATAGACTCAACCTTGGGTGGTCACTTTACATTTTCTTTTCCTTTTTTTTTTTCACTCCCACTGTTTTAAACATTACAAGACAGCAATAATCTCAGCCTGATGATCCCTGTTGTCTCTTTGTCTCAGCTAAGAACCACTCTCTTCCACTACACACGCTGTCTGCACTAACTCAAACACAGTCGTGTCATACTGTATGTGCACAACAAAATCGTCCAACCCCGCCCAGATTTTCACAGTTGACAGTCAAGTTCTGGGTCAGTTGAGCTGGCAGTAGCTCACATCCGTCTTCTCTTTTGACAAACGTCACAAATGGAAAACGAGACAAACGAGATTTCCACATAAAGGGTCGGAGGGCTCATCTTCAGTTTCTGAAGCGGCTTGCTGCCCTGAGTTCACCAGAGTACACAGCCACAAGAGATAAAGTGTTTAACTTTCTGTATTTTCTACCTATTCCGTGTCAGATCTGATCATTATTCAAACAGCTGCACTGCGTACAGTATGCACAGTTCAGTGTTTACGTGCCAAGCCAGTGCAGCCGAGCCCAGGTCTGTCATCTCTGCTAAGTTTTGCTCAGCA
Organism: Semicossyphus pulcher; assembly: GCF_022749685.1. Lineage (NCBI taxonomy): Eukaryota > Metazoa > Chordata > Actinopteri > Labriformes > Labridae > Semicossyphus > Semicossyphus pulcher. The sequence goes on along the minus strand of NW_027211737.1, from coordinate 27,910,239 downwards.
GTGTTAAAAGACCATCAGCACCCTGCAGGGAAGTTTATGGTTTAGTGGTGTATATTATGTGCCAGTGAAAGTGGAACCAGGGATAGAGTCATCAGGATTGTGGGATGACCCAGGGTTCATAGTTTGGCCCCCCACTGCTCGCCCCTTTCATCAAGCAGCCCAGTTGTTGGTTTAACTCAGGCCCCTCTCAGCAGGCCTTGGCACAGGGGAGAGCCCGTGGCCAAAGAGGATTTGGTCAGAGGAGCAGAGAAGTCTGCTTGCACTCAGCAGCAGCTTTTCCAGCATCAAGCACCACCTACTTCCAATCATGCGTTTACCCCCAAATCCTCCCTGTGACTGCAAAACCAGCAGGGCCGGACCTCGCAGGGGAGAGGTTGTGTCTAAATATATCCTAAAGTTAACACGGAAAAACAAACTCTCATAATGCAGCATCACACCTCTCCAAACACTTGAGTGTGTATCCAACAAAGGTAGCAACATCAATCACGTTTCCTTGGCGACGTCCTGTATGTTATTACAGCATTTATCTTTTAGTGGTGCAGTGGCACATCACAGGCGAGGAGATAATGACATGCTTTATTGAAATGGAGACGAATGCACCCTCTCCTCACCATGGGTGGTCCAGTCAGGAGCACTGCATGGAGAAGAGCCCCAAAGGCAATTAGCATGCAAGCCAGACTGAACATCTCTGGTTTATGCATTACACACAGCTGGGCTCAAGACATCACTCAAGCAACAAGATATGACAGAATACAGTGTGTGCATTTTTTTAAGCCAAAGTAACAGCATGTGGTTGTGAGACTGTATTTACTCACAGCCATCTTTAGGATTTAATGCTATCATCGACATGCTCACAGGCTCAAATTGACAATTAAATCATTGCTAATTTCAAACCTCGGTTAGGAAATGTATTTAAGAAGCATTTTGAGTTATATTTGTTAAAATTCGCTTTACATACCGCCAGCAAACAATAAATCAAATGCTCTGACCAAAGGACAGGACAGGACGACAGGATGCCTGATCCGTCTGTCCTACTGGCCTACCTGTGCGTACACTGTCCTAAAAGGGGACATATCTTTTAAATGGATATTCTCATATTTTCATGGGTTTCACATTTTTGGGTGTTTATTGTTCACAGTGAAAAAGTGAAAACTGCATCATTCCGTGTTTTTCCGGAGTTACGTTTTTTAAAAAGGTCGCCTCTGAAACGGGCCGTTCAGAACAGCTGCAGGTTTCTATGTAGAACCTTGTTTTCAATGAAATCGATCAATCGTCATTCACCGCCATTCCCCTCAGGCTGCCTTCTTGCACTAGCTTGTAGTCAAATCGTTGTCAAGATTTCAACTCACCATTCTGATACCTCCTGGCGATTCTGGCTCGTACATATAAGACTGATTAACCGATCCTAGCAGCCATGTTTTCTACAACTTTGGAGTGCGGCTGCTCCTCGATGCGTGCGATCCCACATGGAGGAGCAGCCGCACTGCACTGCGTGGGGCTACGCGGTCACCCCGAATACTGTCAGCCAATCGTGGCTAAGCTCTGACTTTTGAATGGCAAAACAGCTCGTTCGTTTCAGGAGGAAGGAGAGGCTCCAAAAATAATGAAACTAAAATATGTATACAATTTTTAATTTTTTTTAATTTTTAAATTTTAAATCAAAACAAACTTTACCAACGTGATTTAGAAACACATTAGAATAAAGAATTGATTGCATAGTTAAAATATGTCCCTTTTAAATTAAGCTAAAACTTGCAAGCTAGTTGCACAAAAGTAACAGAGAGAAGTAGTATGATACAGTTAGCAATGAAAATAATGCACTGCGCTCTTCTCCCCAGCACTCTCTTCTCGACGAGTCCTGCATCATCATTGAGGAAGTTTATGTTCATGTCTTTTACATTTTTACTCTCGGATGCTATTACATCTATCTTTTACTTGTTGGTTTCTCCAAAGTTGCTACAGCTGTGAGTATGGATAACTTCCTATTGAGTAGGGTGTTAGCATGCTAACATTTCTTACAAAACACTAAACCTGACGTACAGCTGAGCCAGTATTTAAATGCTACTTACTGAAGGAATTGGATGAAAAGTTAAAGGATTGCCAAAGTGATTACAGTTATTCTGAGAGGTCCATCAATGTCTGCACAAACTGCCATGAAGAGTAGTTGAGTTATTTCAGTGTGGACCGAGTGGTGAACCGCTAGTGTGGCTGAGAAGAAGCCCAGTAAACCCAATGTGAGATTAGGTGATGAAGCTGACGTTACGAAGCTCCTCCAGAGCCACAGAAGATATTTTACAAAACGCTCTCACAAGCGGTGAGGTAGCTACACCCACTTACTCGCTAATTGACTCTGACATGTTAAATCTGTGAGTGCCCCTATAAACATGAGGTGTGATGTGAGACCAGTAACAGAACAAGGAATCTGGGCACCGTCTTCTTGTGCATCTAAAGTGCGCTACCGCCAACTGGTGAGTAAAAGTGAGGTTTAGGTTTAACTTGTCCAACATGGGGTCAAAACAAGATCATCCAAATCTAATATTTTAATTCTGTCTAATGTACAACCTCTTCTGTCTACTATTGAGGTACAATAAAGATGCACAGTGTGTTTTGTTCCGTATAAATATGATGTCACAGCACCAGAAATTTGTCTCAGGGATCAAATTCAAATATAAGGAGCTGCACAGTCTCTGTGATAGAGCTAAAACAAATATAACCCACAGAGGGAACTCCCTGCGGTCTTTAGAGTCACGTAAGACGGATACAGATACAGATGGAAAGTAAAACTAGAAAACACAGAGCGCACTATCAGAGAAAAATGAGCCATATAACTGCCTGTGAACGTATAAATCCAGGGTAGTGGGTTTGTGTGTGTGGCCGTCCTGCTGGGAGATAGCACATCATTCATCATCTCATTAAAGAGGCTTACAGGAAGCAAGGAGAAGGGCTGCTTGGACCTACTTTCCACAGAGTCATCATCATTGGATGAAAATGAAAGTGGGTGGGACTTTCTGAGCATCATTCCTCTTCATTGGTGAAGTGTTGCGGCCGCTGGTGACGGCAGCTGATCTCGGGGATTGTGCACAGTCAGGTGCAGCAGTCAGTCAAAGCTCTGGCTGCCTCTCAGCGAGCTGGCAAGCAGCCCTCAAACTCTCACCCAAAGCCACAAGAGATACCTGCAATTTGTCACCCCTATAAAATAACATTCTCCGTCTAAATTGTCATTTAGAGGCAGAGGAGTGTGTGCTCCTATGGGAAATGACACGCAACACCCAATCTGTGTTTCTTACAAAGCATTGTATCATCAAGAACTCTCCAAACTCCCAGCCTGGTGTTTTTGCAGCAGTTGGCAGAGGCAGAGGAAGGTTTTAAAGGAGACATGTAATCTTTCCTGGCTGCAAAGCTTTCATATTAGTCAGTGTAAAGACTGGCAGGAAAAGCCCCGAGGCCAGCGCATCAATGCTTTGTTTGACGACAGGCTTGGCAGATTGCCAGGGCCTGATTTCTCACACCATGCATGCCACAGCACACCTCAGGCTTAGAGATGGAGACGCAGATGGAAAGACTGACGACTGAATTAAAGTCTTGAATTTTCACTTTGTTCCGTTTACGAATGATGTTGACCTTCGTGTCAATCAGGACTCAGACAGATAATCGTGTAGCCTGACTTGTTAGAGTTAAATATTTCCTTGTAAATACATTCTAATTAAGATATTTCTCGACATTTTTACAGTGTTAACTATACGTTAGGTCAAAGGTAAAGAAACTATTGTTAAGATTTGGTTGTATAAAAAGTAATGTTACCTCAGCATATTGTGGGTTAAACCAATGTCAAACTTTTTACTTTTTTTGGATCGGATGTTTACTTACTGTGAAAATTGTAATGATCTTCTGGTGTGTCATTTTTTGAACTGGATCTACAAAAATGTATCAACAAGAATGTATGCTGCATCGTGACAGTTGCAGAGAAACTAATCTCTAGAAATGTCGAATCTGTAGGCAGTGACGTGGATTTTAGGTACGGCAAGTGTTCTGGTTTCAGTTTGACGAACACCTGCAGTCCAAGTAATATTGACCAATCACGTATTGGCAGGCTGCGGCATATGCAGGAAAAACTGTCCGTGTAGAGAGCAAAAGCAGGCGGAACGTAATGCACCGTAATGACATCCCGGCTCCCATCAGCGTGATCTGACAACGATTTAGCTTCTTATTAATCTCTTTAAACAGACATCTGCATGCTAACAGCTAACAAGCTGTTCTAGATCAAAAATTCAATTTGAGATAAATTCCCTTGACGCTGTGTCACGAAAGCCGTTCAGCGTTCAGATTTCCCAACTTCCTCGAATGCATCAGAAACTATTGATCCGACCTCCGTTCAACAAACGAGCATTTTAAAAGTAGTTTTCTTCTCCTCTTGAAGACATTTTGACTTTTTACCAATCTGCATCATGATGTTGAAATTTCTGCAAACTTGAGACCCGTTAATTAAAGTCAATCACAAACAATATTGTCTGTAAACAATGCAGCACGTGGAAAAGGAAGTCTTGAATGGAAGTCTTTTATCGCTTACTGCTGGCTACACACCCGGCGTGTTCACCGTTGTCTCCAGAGGCTACATCGTCGTCAGACTATAGCCGATTGGATCCGAGATTGCAGAGAAACAAACTGGTAAATGTCTAACCACCCGCCCCCACCTCCTGCTAACAGCAAGCTAACACTTAGTACACCAGTCTGTTCGGACTGTAGTCATCCCTGTGTTAAAGCAATGCATCAAAAGGGCTGCATCGTTTGGGGTGAGTAGCTTCAGGTCGCAGTGAGAGGTTGAAAAACGAGATCGAGTAACAGATCCATGAACTGGAAGTCTAATCAGATGCATTGTGGCAGAAGTTAATTTATTTTGTTGCAACAATTGCAACATAAACAGGGGCAATTCTTCCAAGTTGTCTATTGGGTGATCAGCCAATGCAGCACTGTGATGGATGATGATGCTGTAAGTTATTAGAATTAAAGCCTAGTTCAGCTCTCAGCTCTGGCATGCCCGATACAGCACCAGACTATCATCCAATAGAATGAGAGACATTCAGAAGGCTATAATGCTTCATCACTGGTAATTAGTGTGATGACAAGTCGAGAAGTAGACGATTTTGTCAATATCTGACTTTATGTGCAAGCGGGATGCATTTCCTGTAAACAGTACAGTCCAGAGCAGACCCACAGACCAAACTCTGAAGTCAGAGTACAAAGATTAGTTTGATTTTTTGCCAGTGCATGCATGCACAAAGACATTGCATCATGACTTGTGCAGAAACTGTTGTTAATAAAAAGGATGTGGTTACATTGTTTAGCCCTGTGGGATTCATGCACAACATTTAGCTAGAAAAGACTCAAATAACGGAAACTAATAAGGACCTAAGTGCTTATGTGTGCAAGTGTATTTGATTCCAGAACAAATAGGCAAACATATGGTTAGTGGATCTGCTGCATTTCACACTGCAAAAAAATAAGAGCATTTAAGTTTGTGCAGAGAAAGGGGGGGGCAGGGGGTCTGGTCATATTTCAAGCAGACCAAATCTGTATAAATAAGGGATTTTTTTCCCCCCATTGTCCTGGACTCTTGCAGCCATCAGCCTCCGCTGCGCGAGGGATCAGTTACCATTCTGTCACTGTGAGTGAGCGTACACGTGTTGTCATTCATCTCCATCTCACACATCTGTCACAAAACATGCAGATGCATGGAGCGGTAAGACGATTCAGTGGTGTAAAGTTATGTATGACATACCTAAATCAATGGAAACTTCCCTCAAGGCATCTTTTCCTTCCAACTTATGTTTCATAAACTAGTTTGGCTCTGGTTTCAGATGCATGTGGAGTCTTTTGTAAATGCACTTTGCCTTACATTGTTCAGTTGCAGCGCTGCAATAATACCTATGGGCTGAGATCTCCTGTGTTCCTACATGATATCTGTAAATGTGTCGTTGAATAGCCTACTTTTTGTGTGAGCACTGCAGTGTAACTCCTCTCTCCTGCAGGATCTGTCAACTGCATTATACACAATCAACATTTACACAACTCATTATCTTGTTTACTCTATTCAGTCTACTAAATTGCACAAGGAGGCCATCTTCCCAATATGCTCTATGTACTGTGCGACTACAATGGGCACCTTTTTAATGCAGGGCAAACAACCGTGTCTTACTGCAAACGGCCACACCAAAACACACACAGGGACCAGAGAGTGCAAACACAGGAGGAGATAAGAAGATTGTGAGTAATGCAGACAACACACAAGTTATTTTACCCGTGTACTGATTTGCCGAGCGTCCACTGTGGCCTCTTTGAAATGATGAACGAGCGGCCGTTCTCAGACTCCTTTAACCGGAAGTCGACTGAGATTCCCTGCTGAGGATGTTCCCGTCATTTAGAAATGTCTGCAAAGAGTCACACTGTTATTTTCTGAGGACGTGTTACACCAAATGATTATCTGCCATCTGTTGATAATGTTCTTGCATTTCAGTGCTGTAGATTGTGGCAAACTGCATCTGGTGTTCAGGGAACTGCACCAACACCGGCTCAAACACCTGGGTTCAAAATAACTGGATATTTGTTTAATCTGTTAGCTCCCAGGATGGCTAGCTTACGTATGGCTCACCATACACCTTCTTCACAGCAGACATGTTGGTTTGTCGAAGCAGAAAAAGAAGTGCTCTTAAAGGGAGAGGCGCAATACTACCGCTTTAACTGCATGTGCAGTGGCTCAGAATGGTACAGAATCAGAAACACGATGAGAATATACCTGTGTGATCATCTAAAAATCTTCAGGTCTGCAGTCTACATTTCAAACCTGATCTTGAACGAGACATTGCATCGGAGGAGGGCGTCCTGGATGGAGGAAGTGTATTTTAGCGAGCTCCCTGGCCTCCGCCAGATGACGTGTTTTACATAGTCTCGCGGAGGTTTTCCCGGGTCCATTGGAGAAGCGGATAGCGTCCTCCAAAGTCACAGAGCCAAATTGCATTTTCTTCCTACCATAATGGCGTTAGCTCCCCATAATAGCATGATAGGACTGAGGTTGAAAATCGGCGAACTGGCCCTTTAAGAAAGGCAATTTCATATCTCAGTCCAGGGTGCAAAATGCATCCATGTTTGCCCGACAATCAAACAATATCCTGACAATTGATGTTTGTTTATAACAGAACGTTACTGCGTCTTCTCAGTACAGCTGCATCAAAGTGCCAACATGTAGAACTGAGCCGGAAGCTTCTCAGCAAAATCAAGATGGTATCTCACATTTCCTTGTTGACTCGGCAATGACAGCCCCACACGCACACACACTTTGGAAAAAGCCAAGTCAGAGAATCCATGATAGTCTCTCCCCCCTGAACAATACGATTATGAGCAGCTCAGTGTATCTAAGATTATGAAACAGGGCATCATCAAACAGAAGCCTGTTTACTCTGCAAACCTCCCTTTGATGAGGAAAGGTTAAGAACACAAACAAGTAATGGAGACACACAGATGTGCATTATACAGTCCATGTGTGCACAGGTGCAAACACATAACTGCTGCAGGTTTACTGAAGAGTTAATGAACTGTAATGACTTGTTGCTTCAGATGCGGCTGACGGTTGCTTTAGATGTGGCTGATATTAATATGATACTTTCATCTTTATCGCTTCTAATAACTTTATACCGGAAACAGCACTCATCAAAAAGTCATATTAAACATGGACATTTACAATGTTTGTTCACTGTGTGGGCTGGTTGCACTTCTGGATTGTGCACTATTCAGGTCGATCTGAGCCTTACTTAGAAATAAAAATGGAACTGTATGGGCCTTCAGACGTTTGTATTGGTTTAACCCCAGAATGTACATCGTGGCACATGTGCAATGGAAAGTCTCGTGCAAAAAACAGCACGAGAAGAACCAGATGATGATTGGCAGGGCCCTCTGCAGGGCAGACTGGCCGGCCGACTGGCTGACGGGCCTGCTGGCCAACTGGTTTGGGGTTTTCCTGTCTGCAGCTGGAAACGAGAGGGACACAGGGGTGAGGAGACTGCACAGGGGTGAGTGAAGAGAGAGAGGGGAGTCGGACAGAGCGTGGTGCCAGCGATTTGCTCTGCTGTTGCCTTGGGATCTTTAATAAACACATCCATACTCTTGCTCGGTCCCCAACTGTCTGCTCTTGTTGCCAGGCTGACCAAGGGGAGGACAGTTAAGGGTTATGAAAGCCAAACTCTGCCAGTGCACCTTTTTTTATTTTTGATATATATTTAATTCTGATTTCTTAGGAAACTAAGTCAACTCTACTGGAAAGAGCCTCCTGACAAGCAAATGTTAAGTTAATGTTAGGAAACGGCTCACATTCACCTTCTTGCAGCCATTACCTTGAAAGTCACATTATCGATGTCAAAGTCAACTTGTTTTTGGCTTTAAATCACTTTTCATCAGCTTTCTACAACATCCTAGATTGATTATTAAGCCATAGATACATAATCAATCCTCACAGGATGCACTGATCTCAGACTCAGGGTACAACTTACCAAGCACTGATGAAAAACCAGAGCTCCAGCATCTTAATGTTGTTCATAAGATGTTATATCAGTTCTTACTAGGCCATAGTTTTTTATCATTATATTATTATATGGAAGTCAAGAAAAAACATTCTTCAAATTATTCTTTTATAAAAATGCATTCATCTCAAAATCGTAATACACACGAGTCATTTTCTGTTGCTCCATTCGTTTAACACGTCAAGTCTGTTTTTCCCCGCTGCTGCGTGTCAGTGAAGCGTAGAAAGCCATTGACTGCTATGTAAATACACGCACAACCAAGGAATCCAGTGTTAAACAATGTGATCTCTTCATGTTGGCCAACTTCAACTTCAGTTTTCTCTTGAAGTTATTGATCAGCTAGATGAGCTGGCAAGATTTGTTTAAAACATCTGGGTATATCAATCCTATTTATTCTAATCTGACTTCTACATCCACCATAAAAACAGAATTTATACACAAGTATCTTTCAGTCGGTTGCAAAGTTGTCTTCTCCTGTTTCCGGCAGACTGCACTTTCTGGCATCACTGATGCCCCTATTGATGGCCAGGAACCGCACCTAACTTTGAGACTCATCTTTGCTGTAGTCGCAGCCGGTGCAGATTGCAAAATAGATGCTGCAGTGACGCTTACATGACGCACACGTTCGTCTGACACGACAGTGTCGGTGTAGATTCCTAGTTAGGTGTATTTGAGGCCAAAACCAATCAAACCAATAAGTCACTGTACCTCGTATATCAAGGGTCAGTTACATCCTACTCACGAGTGGCTTCTTTCTTGGCGTTCTACCGCACAGGATCCGTTAAATAAGTGTTTGATGCTATTACAAGGCTTGTAGGTTAAAGCTCTGTGCCGCTGAGAACATCTTATCAAGTCCTTTCTTGCCAACTTACTGAACTTCATGAGAGACGTTTAGTCTGGTGGTTTATTAGTTCTTTCATTTAACATTGATGAACAATGAGCTTTTGTCAAAGCGGACATTTTTACATCCGACAGTAGGAAAAGCACAGGTGTAACTTTAACAATGGTTCTGTTCTATTCAGGTGTCTGAGAAAGTCATGACAGGCAGTCAGCATGCACACAACCAGGAGCATGAAATTGAAGCAGCTAAATGCAGTCATCATTAATGCTACTATAAACACCTGTGCTTTTCCTACTGTTAAAAATGTCTGCTGTGAAAAAGGCCTACTGAGGACTGTCAACTCTTCCACTTAAGGCCTTCCTCCACTTGCAGATGGCCTTGACCTGGAAACACTCCGTCTGTAACCCAGTGAACTCACTGCATTCATTCCTCACTCTCACCCTCCCATTCTCAGACACCGCAGCTGTCCAATCTCCCTCTAGGGTCAAAGGGAACATCCTAATGCTCATCCCACTTGAGACTGGCACCTGTTGGCCCGTCTTAGCCCGGCCTTCATAAAGACAACAGAGAATTCAATAAAGCGGGCTTAGAGGCACGAGGCCGGGTGGTGCCTCTGTTCAGCACACTGTCGCTGCTTTCTTCCTCGTGACGGCGTGAAGTGGATTTGAAGCAAACGTGATATGTCATTTAAAGGCGGTGTAGAACTTATGAAGAGCAAGTGGTTCATGTAAAGAGATGACACTGAAGAAAACACATGAATGAAGATGCATATTGTTTTACATACAGTACAGTGGGTTTATAAGAGCGTGCTGCTGCAGAGGCTCTCCATGCTGAGACTTGTCAAACAGTGGAAAAAGTTGTTGGGAATTTGGCAAGCAGCGTCTCTTGCTGTGTCTGAATTAATAAGAATCTGTCTGTAGGGCTTTGTTTGAAGATAAGATCATAAAAAGCAAATGTAAACCATCACTTCATCCACCTGCTTGTCAGTGTAGATTTTATAGGTGTGATTTCTAAAGAGAGACAAACGCTGAGACGCCGCCAACAACTGTCTCTGGCAGTTTCTATCCCTGTAAATGCAGAACAAATTTAGCCTTATTATGCTTCGCTTGTACCAGTGACAGTGATAACCATCACACCAACCTGCCAGCTTTCTCCCATTAAACCTGTTTTTGCAACAATGTGATGGCTCACTTCCTCATATCAAGTCTTACTTTAGATTAACGTGCACTCAGCTGTCCGTGAGTGTAATGAGAGGGCAGATGGATCCTCCTGTGAGGCTGTTAGGCCGAGGCTGCAGGAAGATTGGTCTGATTGTGACTCTGACAATGTGTGAGTCACTGCTCTGATCCTCTCCTTCATTAGAGCAAATCCCTGCCACAAAGACCAATGAAGAAGAGATTTACTGTAGTCTGGGAGGTCTGCCTCAAAAGAGTCTAATGTGCATGCGTGTGTGTGTCTGTGATGTAACTTGAAATGTTTCCAGGCTCTTTTTTCAACCCTCCACTGTGTTTCTATATCCCCTCTTCTAGCTGTCACTCACACCCCTCCGCTCGACTTATAATTAACTGCAGTTGTTAATGGGCTCAAGAAGAATTTAGCTTGTAAGCTGATCCTACAATTAGGGCTTGTTGACTTTGCATAAATGTTGGGGGCTGCCCTCCCCAGGGGCGCAGGGGCAAGAGAAGGGCGTCTTTGAGCGGCTGCCAGGCCTGGCTGGACCTCCTGAGATGTCGGAGGGGAAGTGGGGTCTAAAACACACACGGAGGAGCCGCTTACTAGTCTTCCCCTGAATCCTTCAGGGTCACGCAGGACATCAGGTTAACCTCTGGAAACTGAGAGGAGACCCCATGGACCAGCAAATGTGCATCCTCAAGAGGCCAACATGCAGAATTATTTAATAGGCTTGGACAACTTTAATATATCACATGGGACTTCTTTATCAAGCTGTAGATATCCACCTCAACCTCTATTTTCATCTTTACATGTAGCAGAGTATAAACAGTTAAACGTTTCACTGTTAAATCAACAACAACAATCTTATTTAAATTGTGCGGCATCAAATACAGTTAATCTCAACGGTCCCAATACAGTCTGTAGAGGTTACATTTGTGAAAAAGAGCTCCTTTCCTTTTTCTGTTTTCTCAGTAACGTGACATTTGCATCTCAAGTGGTCTCACACACACACAGAGAGAGAGAGAGAGAGAGAGAGTACCCTGCACTGGCTCAGAAGGGACGGATTGCACTTCAGTCACTATTTATACTTTAGCTAATATTAAATTAATTTATAATTTGGTCTCTTTTAAGGCATTTCCTGACTTGGTCAGATTAGGTAGAATAATGTCCATGAAAAAAGGAAGCCTTTACATTTACACCAACACCACCCCTTCATCAGGGGGGTTGTCATCCCTGACAAAATGTTTATTTTAACAGGGCTAATGGTGCATTGAACAATGTGTCGTGTATGTTGTGTTATGCAAGCATACTGCATTTTTAATGTAGCAGGGTTATAGATATATGTTGCATGCTGGGTAAAATGTACTATGTCTACAGTCTAAAACAAATGCAACAATAGGAGCGCGCTGCATATAAAAAAACGTGCTGCATAAAGCCGAAACAAACACATTAACATCAGACGTCCTGCAAATACTGAAGCGATGCAAAGTCAAAATATACACAAACCCTGAAAACACATGCAAAAGAGAAATGAAGAAACTCCAGTCATCACAACGGAAGTGCTTCAGGCCAGCTAGTTGTTCTATTCGCAGTTGTAGAGCGCGTTTGAAGTTAATGCATTTGTTTTGGCTTTTTGCAGCGCGTTACCTTTGTTGCATTTGTTTAGGGATTTTGCATGTGTTTTTGAATTTGCATTGTTTCTGAATTTACAGTCTGTTTCTTCTAATGTAAATCGTTCAGGCCGTGGCAGCGTGATTGCCCTTGTCGGCCGAGGTAAAAATGTTTTGATAAAACACACAAAACAGAAGAAAATGTATCTATAAGCCTGTTTCACACTGTTTCAGGGAAAAATGTCATTCGACACTGCAACCGGACACAATGAAGAGTTTTCATATAAAGTAAAGGAAACGTGCCACATTGAAATGGAAAGAAAGCTACGAGCAGCCTGTTGCAACACAGCCCAAATAGTTGATTTGAACACAAGTCCCGCCTCTGACAAGGCAAATAGCCAATCCTAGTTTCGGGCTGGCACTTGGGGTGGCCAATCAGATTTCAAGGGGAGCCCAGGCCACCCCTCTGGCTCCGCCCCTGCTGTAGCCCAGTCTCCATCCCTGCTTGATGCTTGATGCTAGTAAGTCTGACAAAAATGTCTCCGATCTACAATTTGGGTAAGGTGCATTGTGGGTATTGAGCCGCCAGGTTTTTGACAAAGAAGATACAATATAAAGAAAAATCTGCTGCTGCTTTTTCATGATTTTGATCCTGTTTTTTAAAGTCTGCGTCATGATTTTGACAACATCATAAGACAAACATGACAAATGTGCAACTGAGTTCTCTTCTATGTTGAAAACAAATATGGTGACTACATAAAATATTTACAAACACAGTACTTTTATTATATTCAAATATTGTTTGTTGATGTAGTCATGGAAACGGGAAAGATTCTCACACAGAGTTGTAATTGCCTTCTTCCTTTTGCTGGATGCTGCGAGTCGCGACACGTGCAGCAGCTCTTTCTCTTTTTTCACTCTCTTGTTGCTTCACAGGGAAAATGATTCAGCAACAGAGAGAACACGCTGTAAAATAACAAGCAACAAGTCTTTGGGCGCATGACAACACATCTTCCAGCCAGGGATTATTTTCTGTGTCTGAGGCTCAGATTAGCTTTAGTTTTTGGTATCTCTAAAAATTATTATATTAATAAATAAATACTTGTTTTGACTGTTTTATTTTCAATGATATTTTGATGCTTAAGTAACTTTTGAAAGATGAAATAAATCACTCTGTCAATTACAAATTAAACATTTCAATCAAGAGGTATCAAAAGGTATTCTTTCTCACTTGCATTCAGAGGTTTGCTGCTTCAGCCTCTATACAGTTTAGCCTAGGATGCTAACCTTAGCCAAGATTAGCAAACCTTTTGACAATCTTGAATAATGGAAGATATTTAGACAGTCTGAGAACTAAATGACTCTTCTGTACTTGTGCTACTGTTGCATAAATAGTCGTTTAACAGCTGAATTAACTCATTTCAGCCCATAAATGTGTCTTGTGTTGAGAGTAGCTGCTCTTCCTGTTAGATGTTCGCTTTAATAGAATAAAAAAATAGAAAAAGAATACCATTCTTGCAAATGCATTTTTCTACAAAGATAGTGAAAGTAGTTCCGGCTACTGTACAAGTATGGGACTTTTTACTGTAATCAACCTATAAAGAGTATAGGCAGGGCAAGTTTATTTGTAAGGCGTCATTCATACATGAAGCAGTTCAAAGTGCTTTACACAGTAAAAAACAAGAGCATTAAATAACCATGACATTAAGCCAAAATGAGCAGTAAAACACAGAATATATTATACGATCAATAAACATGTAAATAAAAAAGACACATTGTCTACTGAATTTTGAAAACTGTGATCAATTGTAGTAAAGTTATCTTTCTATATTTTACGCCTCCAAGGAGGTCAAAGGTCAGGGTTAGTGGTGTTAATGTGGTCTTTTTGTCACGTCTCTATCTCGTGAATTACATTTGACCTTCCCTACCCAGTCAAGTTACCTCTTCCCTCGTTCCTCTCCTTCCTTTTCAGACTTTCCTCTCCAATAAATCTGCGTCTGAAACGTGTCTCATTGACAGATCGTTGAAGATTGATTTATGAGCTCGACTTTTATTGAACAAGAACCTTTAGAAGCATTTAAGACATGAACTGGTATCTCCTCATAAATCAATTTTTCACCATTTTGTTTACACGCAGAATTTGATGGCTACCAACGCGTGCACGCACACACACAGGTACAAGACAGTCACCTCACTTCACTTTAAAGTGTAAACATTTTATAGTGAGCTCTTGCTATTACAGTCTACAGCAGCAGTGTGTGTCTGTCAGAGAAAGAGGACTCCCTCATCACACACACTCTGATGATTTAAGTCCAATCCCTCCATTATCAAACACTTCAGCAGACAGTAAATCAGTACCCTCAGAGGGCTCATAGAGCCAGTAGGTCTGGAAAGAAATCAATACAAATAACTTGTACAGATGCATGAAAAGAGTTTTTGATGTGCCAACACCTCAGAGGGATGCTATGCTGCCGCTCAGGCAGGTAAATTCTTTACCGCTGTTTAATTCAGACTGCAGCGAGTGAGTCAGGCTGGTTTAGTTTGTTCATCTGGTTTCTGAACTGTGTTTGGGTAATGTAGTCATGTGAGGACACCCTAATGTGGGACCAACCCTATGTGGGATTTTTATAAAGTAAAAAAGCAGTCTTGTATTTAGTTATTACGGAAGCCCTAAGCGGACATGCCTCCATACATTGTATTTACTCCATTTGCTTTCTCGACATCTTGACTTATTTATCTTGCTCATTCTGCCTATGTCAAAGTTAATACAAAGCTTCAGCAAAGCTAAATTCTCAGTCATGTTGATTTCAGTATTTGTTCACACCCATGTATTACGTCAGGGATTTGAAGCTTTACTATGTGCACAGAAGACAGATTAACAGAAAGTGAAGCCATTAAGTGACGTCTCCCACAGAGACACGTGTTTACAGGACAGCAAATCGATCTCTAATGAAGTCATCGCCGAGAGAAACGCCGGGATCGGCCCCGCCGTGAGCGAGCGTGCCTGATGCCAAGAGCCGCTGTACAGTGATGAACGACTGCAGCCCAATTTAGCTAATGATCATTTTGGAAAAGCAAATAGATGTGTCCAGCATCAATATTTCTTAATTACCGCCGTTTCCTGTGGAATTCTCTGTTGACAAAAACAGGGCGAAACAATCAATCAGGAAAAAGAGAGAGAGAGAGAGAGATTCTGGGAAGTAAAGCTCAAAGGATGGATTTCATCATCTGCAGTGGGTTTTCACCGTTTTGAAGAAGTCTGAGAGTGTGTGTGCAGATGTGTGAGAACAGTAAAGGGAGTGACAACCACATTACAGAAGGGAAGCGTGTGTGTGTGTGTGGGGCAACCAAGAGAACAACATGGTGACTTTCTCTGCCCTCTAAATCCTCAGCAGACTACATGCCAGTGGCTACATGCTGCTCGGAGAGGTTTAATGCCCATGTCAGCTGTGCAAGTGGGGAGACGTATACACACATTCACACACACAAACAGTGAATCATGGAGTGACACACACACTGCTAACCCCACAGTACAAAGGGCTGCAGCTGCTGCCAAGAAGTGCATACAGAGTGAATACGGATGGTGAGTGTGTGCTTGAGATTTGGGGAAGGTGGCACGACATGTGAGTGGTCTGTTGACTCAATGTACAGTGTTTTGCAAGAGGTGTGTGATAAAGGTAAATCTAATAAAACTGATGTAATCATAACGGCTGTATTACCAATGGATCAAATGACTGTGTGTAATGTGAAAGGGTTTATCTCTGCAGTTATTAGCATCTTTCAGCTCATTGTTTTAAAGCCTGTAACTTAAAAGCTCAGTTTTACTGGGCAGGTCTGCTTTAGCCACGCTGTGCTAAGCCAGGCTAAAGTGACAGCAGGGGAAAGCTGCGCCCAGCTGCAAGAGTGAGGTCCTACTTGGTAGCAAAAACCCTTCACATGAACACAATCAGGTGGCAAGGAATTCAAAAATCAGAGCTCCATTTCAAGCACCAGCTTGAGCTGTCTTAAGCTCAGATAAACCCATTTTACACTGACTGTCCAGCAGCAAATGGCACACTCACAAAGTAAGTATTAAAGAGCTGAAAGGTTGGTGGAGACCAGAACTGATTTAAAAGAGAGCAAATATTGGACCTACCCCCCTCAGAAGGCCTGACACAACACTTACTAATGTTCCTCCTCGTCTGCTGGGTGTTTAATAAGCATTTGTTATATTTACATGAGATATACATGTCAGTGTTATGTTTCCAGTTTGTTGTACATCCTCCTGATCCAGCTGCAAGTTTAAAGTCAACTTGCATTTTGAAACAAGTTTTAATCAGTTCTTATTCTAGATTTGAAAATGTATCTGCCATATCAAAGACATTTCACTATGAATCTCAAATGCTGAAACCAATAATGAAAACATGACCATACCAGTATTATTGTGAGGCAGTTTCTGTGTTAAGGAACATAAAACAGATGATCTACAGGAATCTTAAAATGGGAGTCGACACAAGGGAAAATACTTTAGCAAACAGTAGCTTCACTGATTTTGCAACGCTAGTTTTAAGTCGCTTTGCATGTGATGGAAATCCTCACAGTGTTTCAAACATGTTGCGTCTAATCACGCTTTATCTTTCTGCCACTCCGTTCCCGACCCACCCACCACGCTCTCTGTTCATCAGACTCTCCGGTGTGAAAGGCTGGGATTAACCCTGGATTTAAAATGGGCTTCAAGCCCATACACTCACCAATCCCTCTGTCAGACCCACCCTCATGAGCTCATCTCTTTCTAATGAATAATCCCCGTCACAGGTGAACACACACTCAGATAGACAGTGACACACGCACAACACATAAGGGCAAATAGGTTCTCATGTGTGTCCTTATGAATGCACACACACACTCACAGCTTCAGCATATTAGGTCTCTTTTTCTTTTTTTGTGTGCTGAGTCAGAGTTGTTAGCGTTGTTGCTTCGTCAAAGGCAACTCCTTCGAGAAAGCAGCAATGTCAAACAAACAGCAGCACTGACAGAGGACATGCACTAACCTCACACACAGAGGCAGGCTGAGTATGAGAGCATTCTATCTGCAGTGTCTCTATTAGAGTCAATCCTCTGACAATAAGTGTGTCTGGCTTTCAGCAGAGAAGCCCGATCTGTCAGAAGGCCTTCTGGGAGGAGAAGGATTAGACAGTGGCTGCAGGAAAGATGTGTGTGTGATCCTGTATTCAGATAGAAGATAATGTCTGGCTTCAAATGATGCTGCAGCTCTGTGAATATGTAGTCTAAGCATGTAATTTACATACTCTGCTTCAAATGGACATTTGCTTTCTGATGTGGCCCCGGTACGAAGCCGAGTTTTTCTTATAAATACAACATTTAATGACAAAGCGGTTCAGTCCTGTGTCTGCGCTGGAGGCTGTCCAGAATATGAAGAAATGATCAGTTCAATATTCACTCAATTACTCACATTAGCATAAAGTTGAGTATTTCTCAACTTCCCCCTTCAGTGCCTGAGGCAGCCTTTAAAATCGCTGCAGGTCAGCGAGCGGCCCTTTAATGATTAAAGAGATCAAAGAAATGAACACCTTTTGGATGCTGTGACGCAATAAAAGAGACAGAGAACAGAGAACACCAGCTTTGACTGACAGTGGCTTTTTCCAGGGGTGAACTGCTCTTTTAACAAACTGACACATCGCTAAATTTGAAGGGGCATTATCCTCCATATTACAGAGAGTTCAGCTGATCACTCATGGAGAGTAGACCTGCTACAGCTAGTAGAAAGTGCTATATCATATAACTGTATAGTATTGTCTGAGGGTTTTTCTTTAACAGAAAACTTAGGATACAACATTTCTGGAGCTTGACCCATGCTAGGAAATAAAATTCAGTACATATCAGCCGAACCAGTCTTTTTCTAAATCTGTTTCTTGAAAGAGAACTTGAACACACCCACACACACACATATACACACACACTTGTCTTGTAGTGCGATCCACTGAGGAGATAGTGCTTATTAGTGTCCTATAAATCTTCTCCACCTCCCAGTGGGGCCCTAAGTCGTAATTTACAGCCACACATGCTGCTGTTGTTCAGCAGCATGTGTGCAGTGTGAGTTTCCAAAGGCTGACGGCTGCTCACTGCCAACTTTAACTTATGCCAAAGATGATAAGATCATCACTTAATGTGAAATCTAGTGGTGACAATTACTATACATGTGGAACAATCTGTGATGCTTCTAGGGGTGTTATATAATAAATGATACTGGCCTCAAACATACGACAGACATCAGTCTGAGCTTGGTTCTGCTGAGAGAGAAGCGCATAGTGCACTGCAACAGCAAGATTACTACAATCAACACATACCACCACCTCCAGAGGAAGCAGAGGGGAGGGGAAAGAGAGGAGAAGGAGGGTAGAAGAGAGAGGAGTTACAAGATGAGGAAATAGAAGGTGAAAAAAAGGAGGAGAAGAGGGTGGAGAGAAGATAAATCTCTTCTCCGGGCCTGTCAGGGTAGAAACATGACATTTACGTGGGCTGGTATAAGTCATGACTCTAATAATGGATTAAAAAATGCAGAATGACGTGAGGAGGGAACCAGTCTGGAGAGTGAGTGACAGTAAAGCAACACACAAAGCCGGAGAATAAACCTGTAATCTGAGGTATCGGATTCGGCGTGCTGGTGAAACGGCATGCTGGGAGTGAATGGGGTCTTTGTGGAGGCTGCGGCTTACAGGCTCATTTGCATGCAGTGATAAACGTTGTTTACACTGGACATACAGCTCTGTGAAGTGGTAGGTAAACGCAGCACGAATGATAGATTTACTGCCTCACATGGGAGCCAGACAGTTATGTACGCACACACACACACACACGGCTGCACACACACACACAGGCCAATTCATGCAACAGGTATGCAAACATAAGCTACACAGAGACAGCAATGCAAACACACACACATTCAGATGGATCATTTCATGCAACAGGGATGTAACATACACACACAGGTACACACACACACACACACACACACATGAAACAGAATCCATCCTCCTGGTGATAAATGCACACTTCTTTCCACTGTGGCTTACGTTCATATTTCCAGCCAATCTGTCAACATTACGCTCAAACAATGTTTATTTTCT
Source organism: Semicossyphus pulcher (assembly GCF_022749685.1). Classification (NCBI taxonomy): domain Eukaryota; kingdom Metazoa; phylum Chordata; class Actinopteri; order Labriformes; family Labridae; genus Semicossyphus; species Semicossyphus pulcher. Next base: position 27,890,921 of record NW_027211737.1, on the reverse strand, counting down.
CCATGTAGATTTGATAAACACATAGATATAAGCTGGAGCTTTGGGTGGAGAGGGGTGGAGGTGAGGCTCAAGCCTGACCAGGTCCACTGCCTCTCTCCAGGATGAGGAATCCCCTCTGTAAGCAGACAGGGCAGGCTGCAGGGAGGGGACCGGGGGCCGCGCGGGGTCTCAGCCTATTTAAGGAGCCGGGGGTGATTTGTCATCTTGTGGAGGCGACGGACAGTAGGCTGGCAGTGTGTCGTTGGAGGTGGAGGTGGAGGTGGGGGTGTCAGACAGGGGCAGCGATTTGAGGCAGTAAACGGGTTTCGGGTCAGTGGAATCGCACAGTGGGCCAGTCACTCAGCCCCATAACTGGACAAGTTAAAGGGGACGTGATGGAGTCAGAGAGTGTGGAGGCAGTGGGGTTAACACTGGTCACCCTCCACCTCCTTCACCCACCAACAAAACACCCCTCCACAAGCTCCAGGTCAGGAAAAGGAGCTCAACCCTCTTTGAAATAAAGGTCTTAATGTTCAAAGTCATGCCGGGTAGGTTTGTTTTAATGTGCCAGGTGATTTAAAGATATAATAAGTAGGATTTTCCTAGAAAAATAAACTTTTACAAATATAATATAATATATATCATAATTTATGGGCCTCTGAGCCAATCACAGCGTACAGGTGAGTGTGGGAGTGGTTCAAATTAGCAGCTGGGCCCCATTCAGACCAGCAAACATGACGAAACAGTGATGCAGAGTTGGCCTTCTTTCTGTTGGACAGGTAAGTGCCTCAAACCAGGAAGGATAAGCTAACTGGCGGTTAGCATGCTAGCGCAAAGGTAACTGTGCTGCTGAGGGTGTTAGCTCAGAGGGGTGGGCATGTTCTCGCACAAGAGAGTGAGAGTGAGCTTCTGATGACGAAGGGCCCAGGAGAAGGGGCCCAGTTTGAATGTGTTATTGACCTTTAAGCAAGCTTTTAGACGACACTGGAGGAGACACATGGGAGCTCAATGAAAGTCCAACCTGTCTCTTTGGAGGGAACATCGCCCCATCATCCGTCAGACCCCCTTGTGTGAAGCGCATCCCTCTGTTGGTGGGCGAACAACACTGAGTTTCCCTGTTTCCCACAGAGACTCATGATGGCAGATCATTGCGGGGGTCAGACATTTTTCTCATGTGCTAGCAGTTGGCTACTGAAGGGCCAATAAATCAGCTGGAGGTAAACACACCGGCTGTGTCTGAGTGGACAAGAACAACAGATGACAGCAGACTTGACCCTCTGTTAAGTGGGTGTGGGTTGGGTTGGATGTTGAGGTCATGGATGAAGTTAGATAAAGCAATCATAAGAGATCAAATTTAAAGGAATAACTATTAGTTGGGTCAAATAGCTGGTTCTTAAGCTCTATGACTATAAGAACCTAAGAAGAAGAACTTATATAATGTTTTAAATAGCTAAAAGAATAGAAAACACAGCTGGCAGACTTTTTATTTATAGTCATTTGCCGGTAATTTTTTTTACAAGGTAATTAAACTTAAAAAACATATCAGACACAATTTATTATTTCAAACAGAGCATTTTGTATGTCTTAAAACACGACTGGAGCTGCTCTTTAAACATTTGATTCTAGCCATAAAGGCTAGATGATGCAAAGATGGCACATGAAGTAAAGATTAAACTGAACACAGTGTGGGATACGGTGGTGTTTAAAGACGGTGGATGGAAAAGAAAATGTCAACAGACTCTGAAAGTGACAAGACAGAAAACCTCAATCAGGTGCTGCGTTGATTCTTACGTCACCATCAGAGGAAATGTTTCCATTTAATGTGAGTAATAACAGCTCGGTTAGCTCATTTTAAGAAGGCTACAGAGTTTTGCTTTTGCCTTTATTTATAGGACAGCTGAAGAGACACAGGACATGTGGGGAGCAGGAGTGTGGGAGTGGGGGATGACATTCGGCAATCACGAGTCACCAGGAGTCAAAGCCTCTGTACATGGGTGAGACAGGACCTCTCAACCTCTCACGGTCCTGCTCACCCTGTCAGAGTTCCATTACGCGATAACAACCTGCTCACTATAAATGATCCTTAACTTGGCCATTACCTGCTAAAAGCGCTCAACACAAGCTGCTGTTAAATTCAGCCAAAGACAATTTATACGAGCAGAAACTCTGTAAAAACACTCTACAATGGCGAGCAGGGCCGTGGGCTCTTGAGTTGCCTCTACTAAAACAATCTAGCAGATTGCATCACATCAACTTCTGGAGTCTGGATTTCCCAAACTTTGACTACAAGCAGGGCCAAAAAAGAAAAACAATATAATGGGAATGACAGATTTTTACATGAAAGAAGCAAAACAATACAGATCCGGTTTTAAAGGTCCATGCGGCTTTTCATAGTTTCATGTATCACCAACGACCATTGCCATTTTCTCGTGTGTGCATTCTCACAGACACACAAACCAATGATTCATTTATATATAATAGGTTGTCTGTTAAAATTATCTGGGTGTCTTACTTTAATTTAATGCTTCCATGTTACAGTAGATTTAGAGTCTCGGCCCGGCTGTGTTATGATTATAAATGCAGGCTTGTAGATGAGTTAGCTCGGAGATCTACACGTGTGCAGAGAGACACACACACACACGCACAGATGCACATGCACACACAAACACACTTGACTTGACTTGATTTAGCCGGGTCTGACAGAGGCCTGATTGGTGTCTCTGTCTCTGGGTGGGCTGATTTAAAGGGTCCCCGAGGTCTCGTTCCAGGTAGGGAGACAGACAGGGGCCCGGAATCCCCCACCAACTCCCCCGCTTCCCTCACACTCACTCCGACCAGCGAGCACACACACACGCTTTCTCAACCCAGATTCATCCTCACCCATGCTTTCTCACACTGGCCCGAGCCGTCTGGGTCTTAGGGTTGCGTGGATTTCTCACCCGTCCTCCAACAGGCTGCCGTACATTCCAGCAGCAGAAACGGCGGCGGCTTATTATTCGAGGAAATTTATAGGGCCATTTATTTAACTGGATCCGAATGACATCGGTTCTGGATGAGTGAAGCTGGGGCAAACTGCCGGGCCATGTGGTCCAGGGAAAACAGAGCAGGGGATAAATCAAGCGACTGGGAGAGAGAGAGGCGGTGGGTGGGAAGGTGGGAGACAGACAGAGAGAGAGAGAGACGAGGAAGTAGAGTTTAAGAGAGAGGGGAAGCAAGAGACACTAGAGGAGAGAAAGTAGAGTAAGAAGGTCACATGATCAGCGGTCGTGCTGACCCCTGAGACAGCTCTATGGACCTGTACGGATTCAAACAGCCTGAGAGCAAAACACATCCTTTCAGAAACATGCACTATGTATAAAATACACGTATATAGTCTTCATTTTTAGCCCTTTGAAATATTACATGGACCTAAGAGCACCGAGGGGTCTATAGAATTTGTTGTCAAATGTTGCATCATCTCAAATAGAAAATAAAGACGTATAAAAAGGAAAACATTTGACATAATATCTGCTCATTATTCTGCTGCATTCAGAAGCTATGAGTATGAAGCTGCACGATGTCTTCCCAGATCTTCTCACACAGACACGAACCCTATGACTCTCTTTCTGCAACAGAGAGCATTCAGGAATGTGTTACCGTAAGACAGGAAGCCGATACACAGCCAGGGGGATCACACAGGTTTAGTAGCATGTGAGTGTGTGTTTGTGCTGACAGGGTTCAGACAGAGAAGACACCATGAAAACAGAGATGCTATAAAATAATAATAATTATAAATGTATTATAAAATCAAATATTGAAGGTGAAGGAACTCAAGTTGCAGATGGGGTTTAAAATCATATGAAACACGACACATGGAGTGCCAATTCTTATAAACTGCTACAAAAAATACTACTACTCTCACTTTATTAAGGGTTTCCATAAGAAAAAAACTTTAACTTTATTGTCCCCGAGGGAAAATTGGCTTTGCAGCCACATAAAATCAGGTAACACTGACACACAGACTCAGGTACCGCAAAAATTAAAATATCAAGTGACAACAAGATGCTGAGATGCAGCTCTCAACATCTTTCAGGAGAAAAAAAAAAAGAAATTATTGTTATTATGGTCAAACTTTATTGATTAGTTGTACACCTGAGTAGCATGTGTGCATGGCAGAAACTCTTGCTTTTCAATTTGGCGCCTATGGTAACGGGTCAGATTAACAACACAGCCTGTGTGAGCTGCACACACAATTTTCTGCAAAGATAGGCCTAGTCATACTGACCAGCAATAATACAGTGGCACTACAATTCAAGGTCTCTATCTCCCTATCCATTACAGATTTATGTCTACATTATGAAATATTTATGGCTATTTTCAAAGCAGCATCCCTGCAGCAGCTGACACGCTGCCTATTTGGACAGTGACAGTGTGAGCTGCAGCACTTGTGCAAGGCAGCCATCGCACGCTGCTCAGGTGTGCAGCGTGTCCCAGTCGTAAGAAACCACCAACCGTTTTCTCTGATCATATCATTCAAGATGCGTCTCACTGTAGCCTCTGAGGATTTAACATCAACATTCGTTAGCAACTAGAGCCTATGAGTCACTTTTTAATACTGGTCCAACAACAGAAGCAGAAGATTGTTTCAGTGTGAACACCTGCAGACTATTTAGTTATTGGCAGTAATGAAACACAAACAGGTATGCAACAACAGAGTTGGAGGTGACAGAAGGTAACAGAAGTTCTACATGTTTTTCCAAGTGTAAATAGAGAGTCTGTTGAGAAGAGCTTCCTGAAGTTTTAGCTTTCAGCATGGATACATCTGAATTTGTGTGGACACAAGCTTTTCTTTCTGTTCCCGTGTGAACGCTTGATTTTATGCCATTTTTTTCATGTTACAAAAGTGTAAAATATAAACAGACATCTCATGTTATTAAATGTAAGGGTCATTAAAGTGCATATCAAACACGTTTATAGACCTTGAAGCACGGCGAGTTTCATCTGGGGATCTATTAAGCGTTCCATCACATACCAACATGTGACCCGACCCCTTTTTGTACGTGAAAACAAATGTGATCTGGTGCTACCAAGTAATGTACTCCCCCGTCACCCATGTGATATTTTCCACATTTAAATTGGAACGAATGATATGGAGCCTTTAGTGGTAACCCGAGTCCTGTTTACTCAGCCAAGCCTAATGCAAACAATCACACACACACACACACACACACACACTGCAGTAAGTGACTGACACTGACGGCTGTCACAAGCTGCTGGGATGGAGGGTGAGGGGGGGCAGATAATCCCTGTCCACAGTAATGACCTGCCTTCAAAGCAAACTCTCCTCCACCCACAGACACACACACACACACACACACACACACACACACACACATTCTCACACACAGATGCAGAAACCTCATCCTGGATTAACACATAAAACATCTCATTAACCTAATAATAGAAAACTAAGGAATTAATGTGCTTCATTTAAACTTTTGAAATAGTTCCCACGCTGGCCTACAGGGGGTGCTGTGATATTTGATATCAGTCGCTCTATGAAACTTGTATTGCCTTTCACAAAATGTGATGCAATGATGCATCTCATTGTCAAGGACTGCGACGTTTGTGTTCTAGTTCTGTAAAAGTTGACCTTTAAAGAGATCATCAGTCATCATTTACTGTTCACACAGCATAGCTTCACACACAGGGAGACACACAAACAGACAGACAAGCTTATTGGAAAGTTTAGCGACAAAACATCACAAACACAAAACATCTTAAACAGAATATTTTTTGCACCCAAGGTAAAAAATACACAATCTTCACTCTTATTACAACACACAGCTGCCTTTATAACACACACAGTGCTGCTAGATGTGACCGGCAGTGTGTGTTTGGGTCACTAAGTGGGAAAAGGTGGAGTGTGGCGTTCTCACCATTGAAGGCAGCAGCAGCAGCAGCAGTGATCCCAGCGGACTGACTCCTGTTTTCTCCTCTTACATGTTCGAGCAGCCGGCTCTCTGTCCACCTGTAAAGCTCGTTCCCATTTCCTGTTTCGGCGTCCAGCACAACCAGAATACCTGAAATTGAGAAACAGTGTAACTGCTTTTTGACAGCTTATTATGTATTTACTCAAATATCATAAAACAAAATAAATAATAATAAATAGTCCAAATAATTTGGACATGTGAATTTTTCAAGAGCAGCTCCAGTCATGTTTAATAATATATAAAATGCTCAGCTTGAAATAATAAATTGTGTCTGACATGTTTTTTCTGCAAAATATGTTTAATTACCTTGTAAAAATCCTCCCAAGGCATCTCCTCCTTCTCGCTCATTAAAAAATCCCCAATCTGCATAGGCCCCGCCCACTATGCAAATTTCCAACTAATTCATTTAGTGGCAACTTGTTGAAACTTAGCTCGCTTGAAATGTAGTAATTAGTAGTAGTAGCTGTAACGTTAGTAGTCAGTAGTGAGTTTGTAAAAATTCCGATGATGGTTACAGCTGGCTCGCGCATCGCCAAAGTGGTTGCCATATTACACTTAATGATATGCATAGCGTCGCCCCATCCATTAACGGGATTGGCTCCTTAGGTTTGTGACGCCTCAAACCTGTCAATCTGAAAACGTGTTGTTCAGCCTGTCCTTGGTACACTGCAGTTTAAAAGCAGACAGGCCCAGCCATGGAGATGACTGCTGATGTTGTCCCTGATATGTCTTGTAGCACATGAAGAACACAACATGGAGATGTTTACAAGGTTAAACACTTGATTTTCACTGGAGGGGGGCTTTAAATTCTATAATATTTGTGCCTCCCTGGATATTTCCTTTGTTCAAACTAAGTATGAAGTGCTTTGTAGGCCCATGACCATCACTGAAGACATGTTGAGAGTGGTGGTTTGTTTTACATGCACTATATTAAAGGCCCTTTTCCTCCCTCAGTAAGAGACAAATTTGACATTGAATTAGAGGTGTCCTTTACCAAAAATGTATTTGAATTGTTGCATCAGGTGTTCAATGTTAGGTCGGAAAATATGGCCGCTTCAGCCACATAATGGTTAAGGATATAAAACATTCTTTCTACATTACACCCTGAAAAACATCTTACTTTGCTGCCCTTTTGTAACCATCCGTATCTCCAAAAACATCAACTTTTTATGAGCTGTTTTTCTCTTTGTGACAATGCATCTCTCAGAAACAATTTGAAATGCTTCTTTTGGCTTTGTAAGTTGAATATTTCCAAACCCATTGGAAACACTTCATAAAAATAAGAGGAGATGCCATGGGAGGAATGATAAAAATCATCAATCATTGTTTGCTACACAGAAATAGTATGCAGCAAACACTTTTAGCATCAGGAGGCCAAGCAGCTTCAGGCCAGGTCAGTCTGAGCCCCTCTGAGGTTCACTCACTGCAGCCTCCAGAGGCCTGACCCAGGCCCCTCTACCAGGTGTGTCCAGCTGAAAGCATTCCTTCACTGGGGGGGTAAAGAAGTAGAGAGAGGGGTCTGGATGGCAGAGGATGAGTTAGGGTGCAGTGTTAGAAGAAGGACCCACCACCCACGAAGCCGCCACGCTCTCTGCTCCTCTGAAGCCGCCCTACCTGCTAATTTGCATCAGTAAACAAGCAGCCGACAACTTCAAAGTGTCGACACCAATGAGGCCTGACGCGGGAATGGACTCGTGTTTAAGCATGTGTGCAGGTGTGTTTGTGTGTGTGTGGCACTAATCTATCAGTGTGTGTTAGGTTTGATATCATGGAAAAAGACTATAGAAGATTTACAACCTTCACAATGATCTTTTTACTTAATAACCTCAGTTTTTTGGACACATTTTGAGTATTATCTGGACACTGACAGCTCCGCCCCAAACAGCATCCGTATCAGCTTTCAAAACACAAATCAGAAAAGCCCCTGCTGTGTATATCTGCATGCTAAAAAAAAATCCATCATTGTGAATGTGTGTATACATGTTTCTTTAGATGGGCCGCCACCCACGGAGACATGTCAGGTAAATATTTGGAGGGTAGGGGGGGTGTTGAAGTGTCCAGTGTCCAGAGAGGGCACATGCCATCTGAAGCGATCCATCCACTCCACACAGGCATCTGATACGGACGGAGACACCTGATCCTGCATTAGGCCGCCTGTGAAGCTACGCAATATCACGGCTCACCCTAAACATCAACTTGAACCAAAGGGCCTCCAGCCAAATACATGTGTGTAGTTGTTTGTGTGTGTAAAAGTATCTTAACGTGGATGTGCCTGTACGTCATGTTAGTTAAAAAACAAAGAAACCTGACAGACAAGGATTTTTGCAAGAAACTGAATAATTGTTTTTTTAGCTTTCGTAATTCCTTTGTGGATGTGTGTACAAGTGCGTGTGTGTGTGTGTGTGTGCATGGGGGGATCTGTTGTCATCTGTCAAATGGAGAGAAAGGTGATGACGGAGGCTTTTCTAGGTGTGTTTTCCACAACAAAAACACAGGCTAAGGGTAAAACACGCAGGGGGGTAATGCACGTGATATTTGCATGCTAACTCATAGCAGCAGAACAGATTCAAAAGTTTATCAGCTATGCCTCACATCCAATTAAGTGGCTGCTTTTATGCAGGTATGCTACAGTAAAGTGGAGCATCTATTCATGTCATAAAGCCTCATCACAGGAGTCTGACCTCCTGCTGTGCCAGTGGAGCTGCGAAGGCTACGTCTCGGTACCCAGATGCCCACCTCTCCCCCTGCTGTGCCAGGTGCTCTTACACTAGAAAACCACAAAGGGGAGCTACTGCTATTTCCATCGCCTCTAACACACACACACACACACACAGTTACACACACTCTTTCTCCAGCCAAACATTCTCTTCAGTCAACCTGCTGCACAGGGTTCAGCACGCATCAGCAGCCGAGCTGGAAGCGAGAGAGGCAGTGATTTCTCTCTGCAGCCAGTGGAAGAATAACATTTTATAAATAGAGTGCGAGCGCAAGATCTCTCGTCTTCTGTTTTTTTAATGTTGACACCTGATTTTGATAAGTTAAAATGTAGATGACAGCTGTCACACAAGGAACTGTTACCAGATAAATAACTGGTTGCTTCTGAAATATCAATAATACCTGAAAACTAGCTCACCTAAATAAGGATGCTATCTTTGGATGTCGTGTCTTCGCCCCTAATTATATAGTTTTGGTTACATTTTCACTTTATGATTGCAGCTATTTTTAAATTTCTTGTTTGGAATTTCAGGCAGGTCAGAGACAAAGATCATTTTTCTACAGGATTAAATATTCAGTTAATTTAGTGTGCAAAAAATGCTACTATTATTATTATTTTTATGGCCGTTTTTGTAAATGATGTATTTTGGCTTAACTGCACAGATAATGAATACAAGCTGTGTTTATCAGCAGGTCTACAAAAATGATTATAAGTTTCCACAAGACAAAAAAGGTCAAATTAAAAGAATTATTTTTAAAGAGAAAAATCCACAAAGTGAACAATAGTGATGTCCAGCCCACTTCCTCTTACTCACGTGTAAACACACGTCCGTATCTAGGACAATGATGTCAGATACGGTAAGAGACATCCAGCAAGAGAAGACATGTTCTAATAAATATCATTACACTGAAGCTGGCTGAAAATATGCCCGTCTGCGCTGTGTGACTGCAGTCAAGATTAATGAGCTGAGAAATCAGACCCAAACAAGGACTCTTTTTTTCCACTTCACACTGATGTTTAGGAACTCTCTCTGTGTGTGCGTGCCACATGGGAGGTTGCTGCAACACGCAGGACGAGAACGCTCTCCGCTCGTCGGGGCTGTTTGGTTCATCTGTCAGGGGGTCCACCCATATTTTACAGAGCTGAAAGGACAATAGGGGATCTGTGGAATACCTGTAAGCAAGTGTGGGTGACGTCGAGGAATATCAGTGTAAATAAAGGTGTTCAAAACTGTGGCAGACGCACTCATGAGACCAAGAGCCAGCAGCAAACATGGGAGGCTGATTAAAGTCATGAGGAGTGGAAGCAGAAGTCTCTCTGGTTAGGAATGACTGAAATTTTGTCAATGAAACACAAAGGTTTCATGAGGTGATCAGCTTTTGTTCCTCATTGTAATTGTTATAGTTCAATCAATTCTTTTCACAGCTGAAGAAGAACCAACATTATGTTTTTATTTATTATTGTTTTCTTACTGACAGCTGAATATATGCCTATACATAAATAAAAACATCATCTAGTGATTAAAAGAATTTCACATGACTTTGCAACATGTGTTTTTAATGCATGCATAGAGGTAACTTTAGAGTGATTTTGTATTTTAAAGTGTGAAGGCCAACTCCATTCATAGTTTAACAAGTAATTCATCACTCTAGTAAAAATCTGTTCCAAGTGATTGTGAAATTAAACAAATTACTGGAAACTTTTCTAGAACATGAGAAGTGATTTAATGCACTCATGAACTAAAAAACAATGTTTTACATTTTAGGATATATTTCTTATTAATGTGAGCTACATTTATATCTTTAAAAAGTGTGTTTCTTCAGCACATGTGCTGAAAACAGAAAGTTGAATTTAAAAAGGTCCAGTTAAATATTCTATATAACCTAAACTTTTATATGATCAGATATGTATTTATAAATGATCAAAAGTAAAGTGAGCAAACATTTTAAGGAATTAAACAGGGAGGGATGTATACAATGAATGGTTGGATTTTTACAGAAACAATAAATTTCAGACAATAAGAAAATACTTCTTATCAGTATTCCCAAAATGAATGGATTCCTTGAGTAAATTCTTCGACTGCTTCGGTACAATGGACGAGGGAACTTTTTCATTACGGGCCTCGTAATCTCTGGACCCTTTGTTTTCCTTCAGCTCTCAAATGTTCCTCGCCACCTCCAGAGCCGCTAATGGATGCAGATGGAGGAAGTGTTTGACATTACGGACACAGCAGTGCTTGTTTTAGAGGAGCTGGTCATGTGGTCTGCCCTAGCAGGCCACACAGTACCCCCTTAATGTGACCCAGACCCCCCAGCTGACTCCAGGGGGTTTCAGGAACTATCCGCTCAGGGGGAACAGAGTGTCAGTTTAGCCCCCCAGTGAACACAAGTCAACATGCCTTAATCCCCCCTACACCTAAAGTTACACTTTTGGTCTGCAATTAGCCAGCCGGCCAAATCTCCCCCCCGCGCCTTACTGAGCTCGCTCTTTCCCAGCCCGGACATGGAGCTCCGAGGTGGGGCTGTGGCCGGCGCACAGAGCTCCGCGCTGGGACCCGGAGCTGCAGCTTGTGTTGCTGGTTTCCATGGCACAGTGCCGGCCCGGCCACATGCTCCCTCATCTTTCACTGTCACCGTGCTGGAGAGGAAGAGATCAAAACAAACATGTGGTGGCAGGGAGCGCCTGACATGATGAATCACTGTAATCAGTATCAGACAGCCCAGCGCGCACTCTGATTGGTGGAGGACAGATTCTCTGAGTGACTGAGTGACAACACGCACAGAGCAAGATCTGTGACCTGAAGCACAGCCGAGGACCTTGAATGTGGCCGATCAGACTAAAACCACCACCGAGCAGAGTCTGCCGGTCATTCCGCGCTGGGAAAATGTAAACATTTTAAGGTGGGGAAATATTTGCAACATGGAAGCCGGGTGTTTGGCGGGCGCCACGTCCATTATCAACTGGCCCGGAGCCATGCCAACAGAAATGATGGGGGTGTAAATTCCAGTCCTGGGTATCGGCTCCTTTCTGCACATTGTTTACCTCCTGTGTGACTTCCTGCTTCTTCATCTTGGAAGAGGAGCTCAGGAAGGCCCGATAGTCCCCACTCAGCCCAAATCTCCTGTAAGCCCAAACAAAAAGCCACATTGTAGCTCATTTTCCTGTCTCCTCTGCTGTGCATTTCCAGCCAGGGGTGTGGTATTGGCATTCCTCAAGGTCAAATCTGTGCCCGCCTCAGATCCCCTAATTTCACTGTCTTGGGTTGGTGTGGGAGCTCCTCTAATGGACATGTTATCCACTTCCTGCTGCTGGTCAGCGTCCTGATCCTGCTGCAACAGAACGAATCACCACTAAACACCTTTAGCGTTACAAATTTGTGGTGCACATGAGGATTCATCGTCTTACCGACCACTGAGGTTGTAGCCATTCTGCAGATAGGCCGATGAGTTGACGCTAGCAAGAGGAAGAAACAGAATCAGCCTCTGAAAGGTGCATTTAACTCACCAGGGTCATTTTATAGGAAATATTCACTCTGGTGAGATTTTGGAAAAGGGGATCAGACTCTGGCGGCCCTTCTGGCTTTGAAATTAACTCTGCTAACACAGTTATTAGCAAAGAGGGAAAGTCGTTAATGGAATGTGCACAGATGTACTCAGACACACACACACACACACACACACATACACATACACACGCACAGTGGATCTGTCTGTAATGGCCTGTAATGGAGGACTCTAGTTCAAGTTCACCAAAGCTAAGGCTGGTAGAGTGCACAAGCCGGGGTGGCTGCAGAGGGACAGATTAAGTGAGAGTTGTGGGGACGAAGGTACAGAAGTAATTTGGGGGTTGAGGGGCACGAGGTGGTGGAGGGAGGGGGTCTCAGCCCTGAGCCCCCTCTGCCAGAAACAACAAGCAGGCCTTCTCATATTCAAATAAATACCGAGCCAGTGGGGAGCACGGGGGGCTGCAGATAAGGAGGAGGAGAGGGGCGAGAGCCAGACTGCAGGATGGCTTCTCTGCTACACTGAAGCCTTTTTTAGGATCACAGGCTCGGCCGAGAAGAGCAAAGCAGGCAGTGACAGATTTATAATGAGCATAGACTCTGCCCTTGCATTTAATACCGGGCTTAAGATGTATTAGAGAGACAAAGGCCGTGGATCCTGCTCGGGAAGAAGAAAGGCCTTAATTAATTTGGGAGATCACGGAGGCCCCGGGCCCACATCATCGGGTCTTTGTGGCAGGAATGCCAGCTATTTACCGGCGCTCCAATGGGGCTGCGGGGAGAGGCGAGGTGATGACGACTGGGCCCGTCGCGCGACAGATAGGGAAAGGATACTTTTCAAAAGCTAAAAGCTTCCCAGTTTTAAAACAAAGACAGGAGGGAAAGAGAAGAAGTGATTTTGAAAAGGGATCTGACTCCAAGAAACCCCCCCTCCACCTCCACCACCCTCCTGCGTCCTACAGACATTCCAAACTGTTTTCTCTCCCTCAGCCCGTCCATGAGAAATTCAACTTGATTAATCCTGATAAGAACTCTGAATGGATTATTCACAATATTCAGCGATATAATAGAATCATGCATAATGTAAAAACACAAACACATGCAATATGCCATCGTCCTGCTCTGACGACAGAAATAAACGCTTCGGCCTTCTAAGTTAGAATATATCCATCAATCCAACAGTAATAATCCTGCTGGTTTTATGATGACTTCTTATCACAGTGTTGCTTCAGGTGTGTCGGGGCTGAAGGGAGCTGATGTCGAGGCCGGCCTGCAGCGACCATGCAGGCCCAGCCTGTTGAAGGGCACAGTTGGCAGCTGTCAGGACTATATTGGTGGAGTCAGAGAAGACATGTGGAGAGAGGAGCTTCCTTCCCAAAATAAACAAATAGCGGTGGCACACATCTTCCCAGACAACTGCAGAAAGGGGAGGTGGGAGAAAGTGAAAATTGTGCTGTTGTCGTTCTTTGTTTCTTTTTATTTCTGCATGGCGGCTTGGACAAATAGACCACGTATAGTGAAGACGTTAAACCTCAGAATTTATGACGACAAAGAGTAAAAACTGGGCGGCAAAGACTTTTATTTCACATAGATGCATTTTGTATGAATCACCGGAAAGGAACATTTGGAATTGGAAGAGGCATTTTCTGTATTTGTTGTATAAGGTGTTCTTTCTGAAACGTTTTAGTCCCTCCTCTGAGAATTATACAAGGATTACTATAACAGAAATAATGAAAAGAGTAATAAAACGTGAAGTCTGCGGCTTGTTTTCCCTTGTTTTAACAATGTGTGGGAATATATGTAGGAATTTGCCTGGGACAGACACTGGGGAATCGTGATTCACCTTTGGTCGGCCATTGTGTTCATTTCCATTGTGTTTTTATGCACATGTTCTCTTATGGTGACCCCCAAAAAATACAAAGAGAGCAGGGCTGGACAGGAAAACCACATTTATATGCCAACAAGGAAATGTGTTTGGGCTCTTTTTTATCGTCTTTTTTTTTCCAGAAATAAAGGAGTTACGTGTGGTATCCACAATGGCTACAGACAAACAGAGCTCCCAATTATAAAGCTCCCCTAAACGTCTGACCTACGATAATGATCTAATAGCGACTTTATAGGATTCTATAATATTCCTGTAATGGCTTGATTCTTTGCTGTTATATCTGTATTATAACTGTCTCTATTTAAAAAGGACTATAGGATTAGTGTACTGTGTTCGCTTTTACGCATGACTGAAGGGCTATTGAAGGACGTTGTAGATCTGCACTCATAGGTAACACAAAGTGCGCGCACACATGCATCAGTATTTACGATCTACCCCTGCAGACGCGCACGTGCACACACAAACTCAGTTTGCACAGCAACTATATCTCTATTATAAGTTTTATGTTATATAATTACGAGCTTTTACCCCGTCAGAGGGATATTTTTTTATTTACTCATGATGGCACCGACCAGAGGCACGGAAAAAGTCTTCCAAATAAGCAACTGACCGCTCAGTGACAGATGTTAGCTTGAAATTTCAAATAGGGAAAAACAAATAGTGATAGACATCGGACAAATATTCATCACTGTGGTAAAATGTTTAGACGTTTTTACTGAAAAACTCTAATTAGGATTCGCGCTGATGTGGACATTTCGTCTCAGGAGCGGAGGTGGACTTTTTCTTTTTTTTTTAAACCAAAGGATTGAATGAAGGCTTTCACTGATTTCAACTACAGACTAAATTAGATCAGTGCTGGAGCTCGCGAGGCCGCAGATTACTTGCACCTGCACAAGAATAAAAAATAACTTTTCTACTTTTGCACGGAGGAACATTAGGGATATTTTTGCAGATAAGGGTTTCTATATAACTTCCTGTGTACTGTAAGCTATATATCCTGCTATTATGTGCTTTACTCAATAAAAAAAAGTAACGATTCAATTTGATGAAAGATAACTGCGTAAATCTAATAATCATAGCCTAACGATAGCAGCTATTATTAGGGTCATTTGAAAGGCCTATTGAGATCACTGTACACCACCAAAACTCATTAGTGTTCATTATTTGCGTCCGTACATCATTAATATCTCATTTAAATGTAATTTAAAACATAAATAAAAAAGAGAAACATTTTGTCCCGCAAAGATTACTCAATTTCTCATTTCCGCTTTTTCATTAAGGTTGTTTCGGAAGTATAAATCGTCATTGATAACTTGGTTGAGGCTCTAACTTTATTTTTTTCCTCTGCATTTATTAAAGAATTGTATTTATTTATGTTCTCCTAATAGCTGCGGCTCATTTCTGAATGTTTCCTCCTGCATACCTGCGCCTCTGCGAGCGTTTCCTAAACCCCGCGGAGAGAGCGGACACCCCGGGCCCTCTCCTGTCAGCGGTCAACTGCTCACTTCCTCTCCGTCTTCTTCAGGGATTCAGACTAATATTTAGATAGGATTGGGTTTTATACGTGGAGTGCGCCGCCTCGCTCCCTGCAGCTTCACTCACGCAACATGAATGTGAAAATCGTTGTTTTTATGATCGGTGGAATCAGCCGTGATTTATTATCTGTGAAATGATGTGAGAGTGTAATTAATAAATTTTATCAGCCTGATTGTGGCGCAGAGAGGATCGTTAAATTACAGTCTGGAGGAAAAAAACAGATCCGGAGCACGAGAATAAAAAACATCAAAGGAGAGTTGATGTCGTTTTATTGACTTCTGTAGCAAGAAGAGAACAGAAAGAGAGATGAAAAAGAGAGCGCGCGCCCACAGGTTCTACCAGATAAACCGATGATCTAATCACACCTTGTTTAATAAGAACACAATAATAGCAGCTGCCGAGTTTTGACGTTTACGAGATCTGTGCCTTTTAATGAGGCGTGGGCGGGTGTTTTTTTGGTTTGGTGATTTGTCATTTAACCACAACAGGACACACAGGAGCACACAGGCCTCTCCAACAGTACAGGAGAAGCTTTCGTTTCTGCTGGAACAGGAAGGAACCCAAAAATACGTGGGGACCCGTACCAGCTGTTTTTTTAATATAATCAGGATCATTTTAATGCGATTTTTATAGTTTCGATTAATCAAAGAAGTGTCTTTAATCGCTTAATCACATGCGTAAAAGCGCATAGCAAATGGCACCGTTAGGCCCACAGGTTAGCCTTCTGTTGGCCCGTTCAGTTAGCATCATATACTGTATAGTGTCACTGCACCGTCCGGAGAACAGAGCTCTGGTTAGGGTATATACAGCAATATAAAGCGGAGAATAATGCGCGTGCAAAGGGTGGAAACTATTTTCCTGAGTTATACAAGTGAAAAAAATTTTAACTTCTTAAAATACATATTTTTAAAAAATAAAATATGTATATACATGTTTTAAAAAGATAACTTAAAACAGCAAGGACAGCTAATTAATTTTGCGGATGTGCTAATTAACTGCATGAAATAACGAAATGACATGTTGTAGTTAATATCATTCTACATCAGCGTGGCCAAAAGGCGTTTAGGCACTTTGAGTACAATTGAAATACATGTTTATAAATGCCATTTTTATGAAGAGTGCTCCTCTGCATGGGAAACAATTACCAAACTGTTCAACTTGATGAACTTATGATATTTCGAAGTGACAAAGTTTCGGTTCAGCAGTAAAATATAATAAACTTTATCACCACATTCAAGCCAGTTTGCCCAACACAACATTATAATATAAGCTTGTTAGAGTAATTAAATGATCTCACTGGCCACGATGTGAATAATAAATAACATCGGCACATTTGTTTTAAAAACAACATCACAGTGACCTAGTGTAAAAGACATTTCTATAGAGCTACAGGAGCAGCAGCTGCAGAGACATCAGACTGTACAGTTTGTTCACACTGTTCTGTTTCCATCCGTCAGTGAATCGGTGCAGCGGGTGTTCAGGCCTGTATCCTCTAATCAGTGAGAGCTGTTCACATGCTTTGCTCACTTTGTCTACTTGTTGTCAGCTTCGGACTAAACGTGTTAAACTCCTCAGGATTCAGTCCGCAGCACGCGGAGTCATAAAGAGCAGAGACATTTGAAATCAAGTCAAAGATGTGCGTAAAGAAAACGTAAAACTCATTTTTTAGTAGTTAAAAACGGTTTTCCTGCTTAAGCTGAGTTCTGTAACGAAATAAACGCTTTGGTGGTATGAGTTAAGTTACTCATATTTTAACCATTAAAGAGTACTTTTTGTACTTCATGGAAAGTTTACAGCTGCAGCTTATGGACACGTTTCGCTCCTGTGGTGCTTCTAACTTAAGATAATTCATTTCTTGCGTAATGTTTACTTACTTTGTATTTTAAAAAAATGTATTTGTATTCTTAAGCCTATATGAAGTTTATATTTTACGCATTGAACTTTCGACTACAATTCTGCTCTTGCACATTCTCTAATTTCAGCTCTTATCTTAAATAAATTAAAATACTTTTGGTTATTGAAAATACAGGTCGTTGCTAACATTTGCATGTGTTTTGTCCCATATTTCGCCTTAAAGTCTGTTTGTATGTCCACATGTGCAATGTTGAATTCCTCCGCTGTGTTTTGGCCGCTGCTGAGGCCTGCGAGCGAATTCCAACACAGTCTCTTCCCATTTTGTTCTGCTCCTGTATTTTGTCTGTTATCACCTGAGTATTTACAAAGGAGGCTTCCGACTTGGCAATGATGAAGTGAGACGGTATCGATGGCATCATATCTGATCAAACCGGCCAGCGCTTACAGAGAGGAAAACATCGTCTGCCTTATGGTTTACACTGAGTATGACTGAAAAGTGATTTCTGTTAGAGAATAATCGACGCACAGAGGCCATATTGAACTTTCCCCTTCTTCTTTATGAATAAACATCTATCTATCTATCTATCTATCTATCTATCTATCTATCTATCTATCTATCTATCTATCCATCTATCTATCCATCTATCTACGCATCTAAATATTTGCCCTATACAACACACTGCAGTAGTTTATTTATGCTTCCTGCCTCCCGTTGAGAAACATCCAAAACAAACAGGGCTAATCCTCTAACTGCTTTATCTCATTAGAACCCCGCTGCTGCCTTCACGCTTAATTCAATGCCCGCAGTGTAAATTAGAATATCCGCTCGCTATCACTGCGGATCCAACAAAACACGTCTTTAGTTGCTGCACATTAAAGCTGAACCTCGATAAGCTGAGAATCAACGAGGCGATAGTGGAGGCGCGAGGCGGAGAGGTCAAGTCCAGCTCGGGCCTGAAGCGCCGCGTGTATTTGTTCTCTCTGTTTACTGGCTGCACGGACTACTGCACAGGTCAGATAGAATCGCTGAAATTACGCAAAACTTCTGCTTGGGGAAAATTGTTCTCAGATGAATAAACCTGGGTGGGTGGGTGGATGGATGGGTGGTGTCAATGAAAAACAACAACTCTTAGTGTTGATAGTGTCACCTGAAAGTCCAGTAAATCATTTCTTACACAAAGTGAACTATCTGCCACTTCTCGTTCCTGTTTCAATCATATTTTCTTTTATGGTTGAATAAAAGTAATGTTCTTATTTCTGTGCGTTTCTTGACTCGGAATCCAGCCAAACCATTTGAAACTGTGTGAAATTGTGTAAAAAAGACTTAATTTTTCCTTTATGTGTTTCCAACTTTGTTTAAAAATAACTTATTTTCACGTTGAAGTCTCGCGTAAAAGACGTTTTGCGCTGCAGCCCCTGATGCTGCAGGAGCAGCTCTATCCGGGCTCAAACAACCTAAATATGCAAACGCATACATAAACCCATAATTTACTGGAAAAGTGGCGCACTTTGACGCCGGACATTGCAATGACGTTGGAGTTGAATTCAAATGACTGACACGGTCTTATTGAAATCAAACATCCAGTGCAGAGCGCAGACACTTTTTCCTGGTGGTGCAGGGGAGGCGTGGATCTTGCTCACTTTTGACATTCTCGTTGCAGTAGTAGCTTCTCCTCAAGGCAGGAATCAGATGACACCACCCCGCCACCGACCGGAGGAGAAACAAGGGAAGCGCTCTCTCTCTTCTCTGCGGATGAACTATGTTTTGACACCAGGACGTGTTTAGAAGTTCATCACATGAATCTGAGCACCGGGGAAGTTTTCGACTCTTCACAATAGCATTGGGAATACTTTAAGAACAGTGAACACCAGACTCTCGCACCCACGGAGCTCCGGGGGCGGAATGTGAAAACCCCATTTTGGCGCATGTTCTTCTCCATTGTGAGCAGCCTTCTCCTGCTTTCTGTGCGGTTGGAAAGCGAAGGAGGAGGGGGAGGAGGGACGGCTTTTCCCGACTCGATCCCTTGCCTATGGACGACGGCGGTCCCCTCTCTCCAAAGGCTAATGCTTTCAGTATTGCCTCTCTGATTTCGGCTGCAGAACAAGCAGGAAACGCAGCGTTTGACAAACAGAGCACCGGCCTGGACAAGCCAGACCTCCACAACCACAGTTCCTTTAAAATGCACTACAGCACTGTCACCCGGGAAATGGAAGGTAAATCTGTTTGTTGATGCCCACAGAGCTGCTGTAGCATGTTAACATCTCACCCAAAACTCCGTAACACCCTCGCGTCTGCTCGATAAATCTACATTTACAAAACGCACGATTGAAATCAAAGCAAACGCACCTATGGGTGCCTTGTTTGTAATGCATGTATGGAATTATTGTAAAATAATCCCCGCACAGTTGGCCCACTAACATAATATATATTCAGTCCTGACAATCACCATCAGGCAGGAGAAGTCTGCAAACAAAGCAGCCAGATTGGGGGAAAAAAGTTTCCCATTCCAAATGCCCAAAGCGTTGCACAAAAAGTCAACTTTAATTCGTGAGAGGGTCACATAGATTGAAAATGAAGCCAGGAGGAGGAGGGTTTACACGCGCACCCTGTGCGTAATGGTAAAAACAGACCATAATGCGCATATCCAGCTCAGAGGGAGGTGTATATCCATTCCACGGATCTATTTGTCCAATAACGAGAAAGCAACAGTCACCTGCTGCCTGTTTGTTTGTTCATGCAAATGAATGTGTGTTTACCTTGTAAACCGTTTACACTCCGATCGGACGACCAGATCCTCAGTTGTTTGCTAACGGGGGTGATGTGGGCGATACCCTTATCCAAAAGTTAAATGGGTGCCGGAAAGACCATTAAAAGGGGCGCACTTCTCTGTCAATCAGTCTCGTCCCAAGGCGAGGAAAAGGCACATTACCTGCAGTTCCTTATCTAAATAGAAATAAGAACCGGTTTTATCGCAAAGGGGAGGCCCTCTGCGTCAGATAAGAGACGAGACTGGGTTGCAGTGTAACACACTGCAGCAGCGCACAACAGAGGCCGCTCAGAGCGCAATCGATCCAAAGCAAAAACGCATACACACGCACTCGAAGCTCGTTTCTGCGAATACAACAGAGATTCTCCGCGAGCACCGCCGCTTTTGGAAACATTTCGCCACAGCTCGGACGTTATCTGCTTTACATTCGGTAAACTAGTATGTTGGCGGCGGATGCGACCTCAAGGATTAATACGCAGCCGAGACGGAAACTTTTAAACCGAAAGGCTTGCTCTCGTGTGTGACATCTTCTTCTGGAGATCGCTGAAGCCTGCTTCTGTTTTTACCATCTGTGTTATAACCGACTCTCAGTGCAAGGCATATTTAGTAAATCCAGTTTTTTGGGATGATTTCAGCCATATCCAGTCCGTGGCTGACGCAGCTGTCCCATTTTTGCGATGTTGCAGCCTTCACGACGAGCAGCCTGAGCAGCCTCAACACGCCGGGGGGCTACCACCTCTCTCCGTCCCCCGGGGACCCCTACAGCCAACATGAGTCCCACTTCGAGCCATGCCCGGCGGCCCAACACAACTACAACTACCCGGGGTCTAACCCGGGCCAGGCCCCGCCGAGCGACAACGGGACTCCCAACTGCTCCTCGTCGTCCTCCAACTCCACACCGAACAGCAAAACTATCGTGAAGAAGAACCCCAAGGTGGCCAACATTAACGTCCAGCTGGAGATGAAAGCTTTATGGGACGAGTTTAATCAGCTGGGCACGGAGATGATCGTTACGAAGGCTGGCAGGTAAGCACAGATTCTGCACAGGTCATAGGCTTAAAGTTACCCTGTTCCACATGCACATTCGGGCAGACATGACTAATAATACAGAGCGGACTAAACTTTATTGAAACACATAAAATGAGTGATAAAATAAGAGCTTTGGCACCAAAATACTGAAAGTTTGTTGTGCAGAAAATGTGAGTATTTTCTGTGCATTTATGCTGAGGAGGCGATTTAGATTAACATGATTTACATTTCGATTTAGTTTGTCTTAAACTGTTTAAAATATTTAGCTTTGAAATATGCACAAGATCAAATAAGGACAAAGAAGTTTCATTTTTAAAATTTATATTTTTCTTTTCTTGATAACTGATGATTTTTGACTATTGAAATTTAAACTTACGGTTGTTTTTATCATCGTTTTAAATCACATTTTTACAGGTCCAGACTGGTGAAACTGTCTGGTATTATTAAAGAGCAGGTAGCAGAAATAATAATTCTCGTTCTTGCACATTAAAACCTAAAATGTTTTATTAAAAACAGAAGCATAAAATTGATTAACACCTTATATTTGTGAGGGACTATTTTGGTTTTTTATTTATTTATTTATTTAACTTGTATTTAAAGCTGCAGGTGAGCAGTTCAGGCCTTCCTCTCAGTAGATGTTTTAAATTATAGGTGAAACGCGTGGAGGCCAATATGTGGATGTGTGTGTGAGAGTGTGTAAGTCTTTAAACACCATGTTTGTCTGATCCGGCTGCGTTTTATAGATCCAATAAGAACAACTGTGGCCCTCGTCTTGGCTTTCTTCAGCGTGCGTCTCACTTTTACGCACCGCTGTTACGCGGAACATTACGCGGAACATTACGGCCTCTAATCTATGGGAGTCTTTACATGTGTGGACGAGGATCGGCTCCTGCACGAGCCGATTACAGTGCTGCAGTTTTTTGTTGTTATTCGGGCCTCGACACGTGTTTACTTTTTTCTTATTTCCTCATTATAGGAGTGTCTGTTTGCCTCCCTCCCTTTCCTATTCAGTGTCATAAAAATCCTGTGTGGTTGCATAAGCTGCATGAGTACACTTAAATATGGTTTTGATTAAGTTTTTAATTAAATAAAGGGAAAAGGCTAATTTAAAGAGACGTATTGGTCGATCTTAAGTTTTAAATTTCCAATTTTTTGATTAAATAAAGGGGTGTTTTTTTATTGCAATAATACGTTATGCTGCTCGTGTCTCCTAACTTGTAACTTCAGGCAGGACTAAATTCTTACCAGCGTTGACCTCTGACCCTCGTGGGGAGCCAATAAAATGCCTTACTTATATTCAGTACCCTTATAATTTCAAACAGTAAAATATGGCACAAATACGTCTCCAAATGCCGCCCTGGGTTTTTCAGTGCTGCAGTAATACAAAGAGGCATGAGATAATTGATTTAATCCTGAAAGTGAGGGTTGAGTTTCCCCGCTCTGCTGTCTGACAGGAGAAAGGAGATCTGCAGCACAGCACTTTAAAAGCTCCTTCAGCCTCACCTAGCCACAACACTGACGTTAATTGAGCGTTGATTTTAGGTTCCCTTTCACTAACTCTGCGGATTACTCAACTTTCAGCTGATGTTCTGGGGGGATATGGATCTACCCCGAAAAGTAACCAGAGTGGAGTGGAGGGGGAAAATAAATGTTTGTGCTCGGGCGCTGACAGAACCGCTGCGCATATAATACTAAAACTTCAGGAACAGGAATTATTGATGAGAAATAGAAGTCACAAATATATCCGCATGCAGACAAACAGTTATATTTTTTTTAAATACATTTTTTATATATATATATTTAATACTTTCCCCCCTCGATCCCGATGATAAAAAGATATTAATACAAACTGAACTCTTAAGATTGGTACCACTCCTCCCTCATCCCAAAAAACGCAAATTTACGCGTGTGTATTTCCACAACATGTAGGCTATGCGTGTGTCTGTGTGTGTGTGGGCCTCCGTGTGTCTGGAATTCGTCAAAAGAGCAGAAGAGAAGTAAACGCCAGAAATGACAAAAGCGGAGCTAAAAGACAACAAACCCAAAGCTCTATTCAGATCAGGGAGAGTTTTATCTGGTTACGCACGGACAGAATCGCGTCATTTCTAACAGCATGAGGCTTCTGCCTCCTTATTGCCTCCAGCCCCGGCAGAGTAAAGCTCTGTGGGCCTGGAGCTGCACGTCCTAATGAGAAAACGCTCCTGTCTTTCTGAACAATACTTCGGCTAAATCATTTGTTGGCTCCTCTGACTCATTACAAAGCAATTACACAAAAGTTGAACACCACCGTCCAAACGCACCCTGCAAGCAGCAAAAGCAGGCCCAAATATAACAGCCGCCTTTTGTTATTTTTGTCTTTTCCAGGAGAATGTTTCCGACTTTTCAAGTGAAAATATTTGGGATGGATCCCATGTCCGACTACATGCTCCTGATGGACTTCCTGCCTGTAGACGACAAACGTTACAGGTAACTTTTTGGACGTCTTATGACAACTGAAACGCAATACACATATAACGTAAACACACATCTGTGATATGTCACTGCAGGACCGTAAACATTGAACTAGTCAGGAGCTTTTACTGAGCTGCACAAGCCACACTCTGCACCGTTAAATTCCACAAGCAAAATAAAAAATAAGTACAAATACATAATAATGGGTAAATATATTCATATTTTCATATGCACATGCCCTTCGTGTTTTACGCAGCACATTAATGTACATTTTTAGAGAAGTTTATATATTAATATCTTATATATATGGCATATATGTACACCTTCAATATATGAGTGACTAAATATTGACATTAGAGATAATGCAGTGCATGCCTTTCCCTTATCATGACGACTGATATTGTTATAAACTATGCGTCTTCATGCATGTGTTGGCACGTATGGGATTCTACTGAAGTGTAAAATGTCTGACAGTCGGGACCTTGTGTCTAACTAACTTTTCTCGGTCTTGCAGGTATGCTTTCCACAGCTCCTCGTGGCTGGTTGCTGGTAAGGCGGACCCCGCCACACCGGGCAGGGTGCACTACCACCCGGACTCTCCGGCCAAAGGCGCACAGTGGATGAAGCAGATCGTCTCTTTCGATAAACTCAAACTCACCAACAACCTGCTGGATGATAACGGCCATGTAAGTACCCGACTGAAATGAATTAATGCAAAAAAGAAGAAGAAAGCACCGGCTACACAATCACTGCGCAATCATTTAGTAAGAATAACCGAATAACTATTTCATTTGCTGCATTAGTTGCATTATTTTACACCATAGTCACATTATGAGATTTTAACGACACTTCAAAAATATAATAAACCGGTGATTTTAACTATTAACTCATGTTTAAAACACATCAAATCCCTGCAGAAAGATTATAAGCGTTACGCAGAGGTTGCACATCTTTATTCTTCCCCAGAGTGGTTGATAAAAAGTGATTTAACATAATGAATCTCGATATTTTGAAGAACGCTCTGATTTTGCCAAAAGCGTACTTTCGATCCACAAAAATGGCGCTGCACAGCAGGGTTTACTCTCAGGCTTTGCCCCAAAAGTGACGCCAGGGATGTGAAATATTTCTCCACTGGAAATTATTTCAGCCCATCCCGCTTTGTTTTCCATTCTGCCTGCTTCTTCCTTGTGTAACTGCACTAGTTGTGAAATCAGAACGAAAACGAGTTTTGGGGGTATTTGAGCAAATGTTTGAAATGATGAGACATGCTCAGGAGGACTGCTGGATCGAAATATATCCATAGATCTGAAGATAGTATTAAAAAAACGGATTATTTCTCCATGGTTAGACTTAAAATGAGATTTATGCTTATAAAGATATACATATTCTGAGGTGGCTTCTATTGATTTAGTTCCACAGCCTTAAATGGCTCTGCACACTGAGCAGGAACGTCAGGTTATTTAAAATCTGCCCATTAACGTATCTTGTCCTCCAGTGCAGTGTTACTTTTTAATGCTGTATAAATACTGACGAGTTCCTCTGTTTTTTTACAGATCATCCTGAACTCCATGCACCGCTACCAGCCCAGGTTCCATGTGGTTTATGTGGACCCCCGCAAGGACAGCGAGAAATACGCCGAGGAGAATTACAAAACATTTGTTTTTGAGGAAACCCGCTTCACAGCGGTCACAGCGTACCAGAACCACCGGGTAAGAAGCCTTTTTACAGTGTGTAAAGCTTACATTGTGCGTGGTATGCAGACACCAACATCAGGCTTATGGGGATGTGACCTGATTTTAAAGGCCTTTAAATGTAGCCTACACT
The DNA here is from genome assembly GCF_022749685.1 of Semicossyphus pulcher. Lineage (NCBI taxonomy): Eukaryota > Metazoa > Chordata > Actinopteri > Labriformes > Labridae > Semicossyphus > Semicossyphus pulcher. Next base: position 27,865,405 of record NW_027211737.1, on the reverse strand, counting down.
GTTTGTTTTACCATCATAGGCACTGCAAGAAAGGCATATTACCACAGGATGAGTCCATAGCAAAGTCATTTTACACACTATAAATCAATAATTGACGATTTAAAAACATTTGTTTTGTTATTGCTGCTTTTACAGGAGCGAATGTATCAGATGCGTTCAATTGCCTCTTCTATTGCGCGCTTTTTGCGCGTAAATATTGCCCCTCCTCTGTGCGCACAGCTGTGATTCCCTTTTCTACCTCGTCCCTGCTCTGTTTCCCATCAGCCTTAGCGTCTGTTTAGATTTACAAATCAGTGCATTCCTCCGTTATTCGTAACGAGTGAAACATTAGGGGTCAATTCTCTATCTGCAATTTACAACTAAGAGTGAAGTGAGTCGGTGCGTAATTGTGATTGTAATATTCACTTGACCGGACAAGAGAATAATGACTCTGTTCCGTTTGAAGTGAAATGTTCCAGATTTTCCAACGGGGAAATGTACGCTGTTAAATATTCAATGCTGGCCAGTTAATTGCTTTTATGTGTAAAATAATGGAGAAAACGTTATAATAATGAGCCCTGAATTTAAATCACAATAAAAGGATGATAATTAAGGTTAAAAAAAAAGATATGGAAGTTATGAGTGTGAAAACATTTAATTGGGACTGCTCTGTGTTTGTATGGGAATCTATAAATGATGGTCCACACGCAGTGTGCAGCTCTCAATACTACAAAAGGGAGTCAGAAATAAACCTAAGAGCATGAGCTCTGCAACAACAGGCACTTACATGAGATCTCTTGTATCTAAATAACATTGACTGGACATGCTGCTGCAGCCCTGAACAACAGGCCAATAATGGTTAAATATTTTATCAAAGACTGCTTTGTGCTGAAATGTGATTTTTTTTTCTGAGGCAGAGCAGATGTTCCATCTAAAACCTTCAGCCAATTTTAGCAGCTAATCACTGCTTTCCTTTCTAATATAATTGTAATGCAAGTGCTAACAGAAATGGAAATATAGCTAACAGAAATAGATGTAATTGTTTATCACTACATCATGCAGCACTGAGGTTTATTGTGTGTTGTGCTCTTGATTTCAGATCACGCAGCTGAAGATTGCCAGCAATCCCTTTGCAAAGGGCTTCAGGGACTGTGACCCAGAGGACTGGTGAGCGCTCACACTCAAACAACACAGTCTTATTGGCAGGTTTCCACATGGTGTAAAAATGTAAAGCAGGAAATAGTTTTGCTGTTTGTTTATCTCACACAGGTGCCAGGTGGGTGGAGTTTGCAACATAAAAGACAACAATGTGTGGCACGGCGTTTAGAAATCGCTGGATATTGTTTGAAAGTCAATCGACTGTGCTTTTCTGTCACTGACAAATTACCAAACACACTCGTGTGTGTGTCACAATGTTGTAAAAGCCACCCATCTGGTATACTCAGGCAGCGTACAGCAATGTAAAGACTAATTCCAAATGCAGTTTATCCAGCTCTGAATGATTTTTCTTAGAAGTACTATGTGAAGCGATTATGCTGACATAACGAGAACTCTGGATTGTTTTAGAGAGTCATGTATTAGTTTGTTTCACATTTATCCACTGTAAATTGTAGTTCTATCAACGCGTAAATGCTCATTACATGCATCAGTGTATACTCTTAAATGTGCATTCAACATTTTTTATATATAATAAAGAAATTGTGCCCTTGACATTCATTAAATGAGTGTGTAACCGAATCCTGTCTCCCTGTTCCAGGCCCAGGAATCACAGGCCAGGCTCTCTGCCAATAATGAGTGCCTTTGCAAGAACAAGAAACCCAATGTCATCTCCTCCGCAGCAGAACGGCTCAGAGAAAGGTCTGCACGCCGCTCTTTGTTTCATGTCAAAGCTCATGCCTGCTATCCAAGAACAAAACGTAGTCACGTTAACTCATTCAGTATTTATAGATAAGAAATATTTTTAGTTCAGTTGATGGAATATTTATACTAATTATGTAACTATAGCTAAACGTTAGTGCTGCACACAGTATCAGCCCTGTCCTGGCTTTTAATTACACATCAAATAACAGCTAGTCAATGTTATCCACTGCCTGACATGGTACAGGTAAAACCAGTATTTATTTTATTTTAAATGTCAGTTCAATAATAATATTTTGTAAAATGTAATATTTATCTCTCTTTTAAAAGCTTCTAAAGGAATTGTGTTAATAAGGTCTCTATAGGAAATCTGCCAATTAGAATTGATTGTGCAACATTCTGAGTGAAATGCATCATTTTTAATATATTGATTGATATCTAAAAATTACAGATAATGTATGTTTATATTTTCCTCTGGGTTTCAATGCTGACTCTTTAGTGATCCATAAACTGCTTCAACCATGGGAATTATATTATAAATACTGCACAATTTGATGGAACAACAATTGTGTATTGAGAATTTATTTATTATTTATTTACAGTGCACATTGTAAATTGTAACTGTCTTCAATAATGGTTTCATCAGGAGCATTCAAACACACAACCTGTTATAGTAACTCACTGCATCTAGGACTGCAGAGCTGAACATACTCACTATTTACTAAATTACACACAAACCTGCTGGTACAGCCTGTTAGCACGCTCTGACTGTTCTCCTGTCTCTTCCTGCACAGAGGACAGCAGGCGGGAGTACGAGCGAGACCCCAGCGGCACGCCCATACACGCCGACCCCGCTCACCAACTCATGTCCCGGGTCCTCAGCCCTGCCTTGCCCGTCCCAGGAGGCCTTCACGCCGTCCCGCTCACCAGTGGCCGACCCAGCCCTCCCCACGACCTTCGCTCGGACCCCCATGCTCTAACCCCGGACACCCTGCACCACCACCCTTACAAGTACCCCACCACCTATGAACACTACCTGGGAGCCAAGACCCGGCCGTCACCCTATCCTATACCAAGTATCAGAGGACACACATACCATCACCACATGAACCCCGCCACAGCTAACATGTACTCAGCCACCAGTGGCCCCTCTAACTATGACTATGGGCCCCGATAATGACGGCTGTCCACCAAGGCTAACGGCGTACAGCACTCTGGGAGTGGAAACAGGCAGGAAAGGCAACACAGCCCGTCTAATGATGGCTTACGCAACCTGCAGGGTGCGTTCAGTGGGCTGAGACTCCTTTCTGCTGGATAAACCCTGCCGTATTTATTTAAAGGAAATCTTAGCGTTAAGCACGGCCACCTGCTCTGAATCCATGAAGGGGTCGGTTTGACCTTTGAACCCACATGGCAATAGCTCCACACCAGGGCTTCCCTTACCTGAGCGGGGCAGACATTGAGCCAGCAAACAGAGGAGACAGGAGAAACCTCTCCTGAACACGGACTCTACCTTTGATCACAGACTGGAATTGAATTCTTTTCTTTTTTTTGTGTTGGATGCACTTTTTGATTTGCCTTGTTTTTATTGCTTTCAAAAAAGCCATATGTTATATAGTCCATCAACCTTCTAGGTAGACGAGATGTTTGCATGTTGAGCTCATCAGAGAGGGTGTCGAAACACATCGAAATGTTTTTGTTTGAGGAAAAAAAAATACTAGATTTGATTTTGAAACGTTCTGAACATCATGAGCCGCTCTGAGAAGCTTGTACCATGGCACTGATATGCAGCAATTCAAAGTAAATAAATGAAGCAGAATGACTGTTCTGTATCTGTAAAAAAAAAAACATTAAATTCCTTGTAATTCATAAGTAATGGTCTATGAGCAGATCTTCCATTCAAAGCCGTGAGTGCTGCTGCACTGCTGAAGGGGGAGGGTTAAAAAAAAGCTTACCTCACTGATAGCATTGTTCACGTCTCTCCGGCCGGATTTGCCCTGTTGAGTTGGTTTGAGGTGTCCGCTGCTCCTGCAGTCGCTGGCGGTCAGGACTCTGAGGCTGTCTAAACATTAGACTGCACTGTAGTTCAAATGTTGAAATCTGCACCTGGTTCTATGAAGAAAGCATACACACACATGTTAATGCTCTCATCCACCATACTTCCTACTTTAACACACTTTCCTGTCAGTTTTTAAAATACTGTAGGTGTGGTCACATTACAGACTGTAGTTTTCTGTTATTCTCCAATGATTGATGAATAAAATATGGAGCCAGGGGTCATTCAAAAATGTATTATTGCAGCAAAATCTTTTAAAAACATGTTTTAAAAAGTTGCTTAAAACTATAGCCTAATTTTAACAATTGTATATGACAGTTAAGAGACATTTATCAGAACATAACAACAAATCAATTAAATAAAATGAAAACAAAAATAATCTTAACTGTAAAATAAAATTGTGTTTTGATGAAACGTATTTCCCAGAAAATAAGAACCCACATTATGTAATACAAACTGGAAAAAGACAGCAATTACATTTCCTCTCTCCCCAAAAGGATATCATTGCTCATATTTAATGGGACAGTTGGGTGATATTTTAAGCATGTCACGCGCTCCTCTCCGTGCAGCCATTTCCATCTCCTATTTGAAGTCCTGTGAGGAATGCTTTGTTGTCAAGGTTAATCTCGTTGGAAAAAAAAACCTCTGCTTTGGGATTTGTGCCTGTCGCCGCACAAAGGGAAACGTACCCTAATGATTCATTTCAATAATGTATTTTTTCTCCTTGAACCCCGCTGCCATTGAGCGGAGAGCAGGGGAAAAGGATGCCCCGAGGGCGCGTGACCCCTGACTGTTTAATGGGTTGTAAAGGTGTCAAAGGTTAAATAATGTTTCCACTCATTTAAACGTCCGACTAATTGGGTGTATCATTTTGTTCAGTTTGTTTGTGCTGTAACTAAACCAATGAAGCTATTTTACTTTACAATAGAACTTTATTTTGAAGCCAGCATGGACAATGACGTCTTAAAAATACGTTTTAAGCTAGGCTGAAACCTCTATGTTAGCTAGCTAATCATTGTATTTATTTAAGGTTAGGAGGGATTATTTTCAATGTGTGTGTCAGTTTTCAATTTGAATAGCCTTTTCTATATCTGAATTTCTTGTTTGATATAGACTATTTTATATAGCCTATATTTTATGGTTATTAAAGTTGTTTTTTTAACGTGGACTCATAAATAAGCACAAAAAAAAATTAGCCTATTATCTTTTTATAACCTGGTCGCCCACAAAAATAGCCCACACAACCTGTTTTCGTGTTACTGTGTTGTCTCGTCCGGAAGCCGCCTGTTGTGGACCGACGCCGGCCTGCAGGGGATGAGGAGCCGTGCAGCAGCACGAGACAACACCGATTCTGTCCCCGCACTGCCGTGGCACGTGGGGGGTTGGCCAAGAGTAGCACGCGGGGGAAGAAGGGTCAAAAGGCGATATTCGGACTAATTATAGGTTTCACAACACAGAAGAAACATCTTTGAGACTGCCCATGCACGTCTTCTGTGTAATCTGTAAAATGAAG